>NW_027133740.1:5682500-8545000 GCF_026122565.2 Emydura macquarii macquarii | reverse complement strand
CAAAGGACGAAATGAAAAAAATTGTTTTAACAAGTCACTAAGTGGTGTTATCTTGCAGTTAAGCAAAAGTTGTGATTTTTTTTTTTTAAAGACAAAGGGAAAGCACAAGATACACATGCAATTGTGGTCAAAATACCATGGAAGCTACATGCCGCAGCAGGATGCCTGTCGGATAGACAATTAAAGTGGCCCAGGAATGACATATCCCCTCTTGCCAACATAATTAAGGTGTATTATTTGTCAGGGAGGTCAACGGTGAACAAATGTCCTAGCAAAGTGAGACTGAAAGACAGGGAAGGAGCAGATAATGAAATTCAGGGATGACAAATGGCTTTGAGCCTGACACTGTGGCATCTGACAGAAAGAGACATCCAGTGAGTCTGAAACTTTTGCTTGTGCTGTATTCAGTGCTGTTTCATGCCAGCTTTTCCATACAGAATCATTTACTGTAGCATTTATAATCTTTTTTTTTTTTTCCCCTTACAGTAAAAATGTGTGAATGAGGAAAACATCTGCAGCCAACAGCAGAATGTAGCATGTTCCATATGATTCCGCTTCATGAAAATAGCTGCCATGTTTCTTTATAGTAAGCCTGACTCTCCCATTCTTCAGTTAACACCTTATATGTTTATATTCTTCCTCTGCCCCTTTTTCATTACTCAGTGATGGAGGCTGGGAGGTGTATACAGAGAGCAATGGAAGCAAAGTGAAGTGCAGTTGCATTACACAACCTAGCTTTCACATGTAACCCGGCAATCTAAAAACTGAGAACCAGATCCTTAGTTACTATAAACCAGCTTAGTTCCACTGAGGCTAATGAAATGACACCAATTTACAGCACCTGAAGATCTGGCCTACAAAGTCTCTTTCTCCTCTCAAAAATGTTCTGCTTCTCCTATTGTCATTTTTACAATGAGGCTCCTTATTCATCCCCTGATCTTGGAAATAATATTTTAGGGACCAAAAATAGTGCCTTGGGGGAAGTTTATGTTTGAAAGCTTCGTCCAATCTGAAGAATAACTTTCAATAGTAGATGCATTAAGATGTATTTGTTACCATTACTGATAGTAATTTAAATAATATAAACACTTGTAAAGGATGACTGACTGATATAATTAAATTCCTCGTTCCCCTTGAGCCAGTATCTTGAAATGTTTTACACTCATTTGTTATGGGTCAACAAGTACAGAAAAAAATCCCAATTTTTAAATTTGACTTTTCCAATGTAGGTTACCAAAAGGTCATCAGCTGTTTTTATCAGACTTCCAAACACTGAAATACCCTTATATGCATAGCAGGGGAGACCATTTACAAAAATTACATGCAATGTTTATTCTGTGAACCAGTCATGTTGGGTCTAAGGCCTTCAGTTTGGAGAAAATAAAGTATTTTAAGGTCACTGTTTCTATTTTAGCCAAGAAAATATCTATATGTATGTTTATTGGGCTGAGAAACCAAGTATTTGTTCTTTGGCGGATATGTGTTGCATACTGTATATTCAATCTTCAACTGATATTAGAGAGTTAAGGACAAAGTGACCTCATCCTACATGCACTCCCAATATAGCAATTCCATAACTTTTAAACAGATACCAGCAATAATACGTTCTTGTGATGTTAATATAACCTGCCTAGCAGGTTTACAGCGTTTTACGGGAGACTGAAATCACTACATTCCATTTTTTCCATACAATGAAGAATCATAAGCCATATTAATAGAAGGCTGAAAATCTCCATATTTATGAATGAGGGGTGGGTGATTAGGATAAAAGCATCCCCTTTGTTGAACACAGACCTCTGTTATCTATTAAAATAATAAAACTACAAAATGCTGCAACACTTAAAACTCAGGGCTTGAAGAAGGTGATCAAATGCATCTCAGGCACAAACACTGGTAGTCATGTCTCCCTACAGGGTAAACTGCTCTCAACCAGTAGTTAATACCAGTATCCATAGTGCTAAAGGTTGCAACAAACAATATTGTAAAGTGGAAATCTGCTCACAGTCCACATTCATCAACACATTATTTTCTCAGTGGAGATTTTTTATTACAAATTTTCTGGAATATTTTGTTTATTCAACACTTCCTTAGTGGAGGCTTTGGGGTTCACCGGGCATATCTGAAGCCCCATTTTCAGCCCCATTCTTTAGTTTCACATGCTATTTTTGTGCATGCAACTGACTACTTGCAAACATGGATATGTCCTCATTTTCCATATGTCAATGGACATTTGCACATGCAAAGGGGGCAGTTAAGTGCTCAGCTACTCAAGCTGCATGTGGAAATGTGGGATTTTTACATGCAAATGTCAGCACAGTCACTACTGTGGGTGCAAAAGTGACTATGGAATATTGGAACCTGGCTGAATATTTGGCCCAAATCACGGACTCCGGTTTATTCATTATTATTGATACTAGATTCACACTTGTGCTTAGAAGCCCTATTCAGGTCTCCATTTTGTTAGCCATTGAACTTGGGCTCAAAAACCAATTAGAAACACTCTTCTAGATTTCCTTAGGCATGGGTTTTGGTGTAGCAAAAATGTTTCTTTCTTTTCTCTATTTCCTTCAACAGGATGTCTGTCAGATAGAAAATTAGGAGTCTGATCTTCTGCGGTAACAAGCGCCATCAATTCAAAAAGTCAATGGGAGTTGAATATGGTGGGCTTCTCTCAGGTAACACTCAGAACTGGATTCTTAGAGTGTCCCAGGATGACTTATCCCCTCGTTCAGTATCAATTAAAAGCCAATCCAGCAGTCCTTACTTGGTAAAAATTCCTACTGACTTGCAGAGGAGTTTTGGTTGAAAGACTGAAGGATTTGTCTACATCTGATTCTCTGAATAGAGCTGTTAGCATTCAAATGAGACTAGCAGAGTGTAACTGAGACCAGAAATTGCTCAGTGAATAGACATGGTCAAAAATCATTAAATCGCAGCTTTGCATTTAAATATTTATGTGCAATATTTTGGCGCGCGCGCGCGTGCGTGCATGCGTGTGTGTGTGTGTGTGTGTGTGTGTAAGAAAAAGTTCATTTTTCCAACTGAAAATCATGGGATTTTTTGTAGGTAAAAAAAGTGCCTTTTTGCTTGGCAGAGGCTGAAATATCACCCTTTTGCTGGGAAACCTCATTATTTGCTACACCATCATTAGTCTGGCTCCAATTAGAAACACTTTTCAGTTTTAAACCAAGGTGGAATCTCATCACTATCACAGCAAAAAACTGTGCATACGGGAGGAAGTGGGAAAATATGCCACCATTGAATAAAGGAATGAATGTCTGCTCAATGCTCACAACAATCTCATGTTGCACAGAAATGCAGATACTGAGAGTGGCTAGAAAAATGCATTAGAACTGAATGGATTATTGATGTAGAAGGGGGGAAAAGGCAAAGAAAGCCTACTTCCATTCTGCATAAACCCAGACAGCCTGTACTAAACTGCCAGAGTCACAGCACCTCTCTCTCATTTCACAAAAAAGATCACTTGCATCCAGGACATTTTCAGAGGCTACCAAGAACAAGCCAAATGCAGGGCCAGAAACACAACACTTTCCCTTCCAAGAATTCAGCCAATTCATATGACTGGAAGTCCTGGAAATGTGAGTAGCAGTTAGGGCCACTAACTGTGACTCTGGCCCCTGTCTTTTGTGGATGAAATAAGAGAGTAAAGAGCACCTGGGACCCATAACAGTGCAACTCATATATGCAGATGAAGCCCCACACTCTGAAAACTTCAGTCCAGTACTTTCCTTTCTTCACTGGCTCCCCACTGAATAGAGAATACAACTCACGGTCTCTCTGCTGACATTCAAAGGCTTCCTTGGGACTGGTGTGAGTACACCTTTCCTTCCATGTTCAGGGCCTTCCACAACCACTGTGTTCTCCGGAGAACACTTAAATCATCATAGTAGGCATGTGAGGCAAGGACAACACCTCACAGGAGCTGGGACTAGACTATGGAACTCATCCCCTCAGCTAATAAGAATGACCATTGAACTCACCACCTTTAGGCATTCAATGCAGCAATAAAGCATATACCTAAATCGATCCCTGTTCAGGAAAACATGTAAGCGTGGCAGGGACTGTTTTTTTGTTCTGTGTGTGTACAGGGCCTAGCACAATGGCGTCCTGATCCATGACTAGTGCTCTGACGCATTATGATAATACAAATAAATAAATAAATAAATGAGCTTAACTTTAAACAGGTACCTCGGTTCCACTGACTTCAGATGATTTCAAGAATGAGCTTGCTTTCATGAATCAAGGCCAAAAAAAGTAAAACTTATTTCCTCAGTGTAGCTTTCTCTCAAAAAAGTCACTCAAGACACTCAACACGCTGTTGCCAAACCCAAGTATTCAAAAATCATGAGTTAATTCCCCATCCCCCCCCAATCATGAGATTTTTTTAAAAATCATATATTGGGTCTTTTTCTTTGCCTTCTGGTTTTTGAGCTTTTAGAGTGCACTTGAGTCATGTTGTCAAACTTTCCCCTGAACCAGGAGGGCTAGGAACTTACTCTTTTTGCAATGAACACTGAAAGTCTCACGTAATCATGTGACTGCAGGAGCTATCGCTCTAAGAAATATGTTAAATCATTGAGGTTTGTGATAAAATTGCAAGAGTTTGCAACACAAACAAACAACCTCTTTCCCTTTCCCCGCCTTTCCCCATTATAAACTAATCAAGCTATTTCCCTTACAGGCTGGGAAAGAAGAAAGAGATTGCCATTTTTATTTTGATTTTTAACTGTTTGGGATGTACTCAGATACTACAGTGTTGTGGGTCATATAATTATCAGGATTTAAGAGAGAGATTCTAGATTTGTAGATACATAGATTAGGAATCAATGCAAGCCTTAGTCCAAAATGCAAATTGAACATTATTTTTATTTAGAAAAAGTTCAATTAACTTCTTTGTTTTAAGTTTTTAAATAATGTATTTTTTCATTCTTTTCCACTTTTGCTGGTTCTGACCAGAAGCAGAAGTGCAAAACTACTATAAGAACAGCTGCCACGGCAGTATGTCCAGCCCAACCAGACACAAGGGGGATTGGAATCGTCACAAAAAATAAATAACAAGCCTATTTTCATGAGGTATTCAGACCAGTTTTGCAAATTCAAGAGGTTCAGATAGTTTGGTTAAATGCCCAAACTTCTGAAAGTTTTTGAAAACTAAACTAACCAGCCCTTCCTTTTGAGATTTGGCCAGCAACTATTACTATCAGCTCAAAAAACCACAAGGACTTAATGAAAACTAAAATATTATAAATCTTCTGTCAGAGGAAGCTAATAAAAATAAATAATAATACATTTTAATTTTTAAGGCACCCTGGGCCCAAAGGCACTATGTTGTTTTGTGCCTTCTGAGTCAACAATATAAATAGTTCCAGAAATATTATGAATGAATGTAGATTTGTCTAATGGCAAGTTTAAAGAAAAAATACCCAGGTATTAGACTGCTTCTACTGTATGCACTACAACATGTTAATGAAATTATTTTAAAGATTATTCAATTTATATGTACATCTGACATTATTAAATCCCTATTTGTTTCTATTACAGAGAAAATAGAAATATATTCCAGAGTGCATTGCTAGCCATACGTACCATCATCAACATCATTTTTTCCAGCTCCATGTTAAAACTGACAGCATAGATGCTGGCTAGGACTGAATGTTCAGTCTGGGATAACTACAGGAAAACAGCCACAGCAATCAGTCCTGGACTGCAAGAAGTAGTTTATTTTGTTGGCTCGGAAAGTGATACACATTTTTTTCTTTCCTCACTGCCTCATCCTGACTTTTCTTACACTTTTGTTTAAATGCAGCGTATCCTTTAATGGTACAGATAGTAAAACACTTCCATCTCATCATAAGCCTATTCAGTTCATATTACTTCTATAACTCTTGCACAAAAGAAAAACCCATATATTTTTAAGGAGGAATGCTTGGTTTTGCTGGCCTCGCTCTTATTGATTTTAATGGGAAATGTGTTGTTAAAACATCAAACACCACTCTGAAAGTTTTAAAGGGAAAGTGGCTAATTGCATTGTCAATCCAATATAGTGATCCCAGCTGGTAGATTTTTATTTTATTTTATTTTTATTTTTTTTTACACACTGTGGTCTTTACTCAGTTCCTATCCAAGAAAATTTCCATGTGAATCTTAATATGAACTGAATAAAAACTGTGTAAAGACTTTCCAGTTTCACCAAGGATAACTAAATATAACAGACTACCATGGGACTTTTATATATATTCACATGAAGGGAATGCATGATTGTGGGGACTTTTCCTCAGAAATTGGGGGTAGGTACATTGCTCGTAGTGAATGAGACAGGAAATGTCATAAACCCTTTATACCATGTCACCTAATTCACAGAAAACGCTATTGTAATTTTTTAGAAAGATGTTTTAAAATGTTAGTGGCACTATTTTGCATAATCCTTCCACCTTTAAAGCCAGATGCCTTGATTACCATGGGTCCAACTAACTGTAGAGGGCTCATGAAAAACCCTTTTAAAATGACCTAAAATACTTTTTTCTTATACCTAAAATATTCTGGTGTTTAATTCAAATATTTCGAGTCCTTCCAGGGCCAACAACAAGCCCTAGGTCAGCTCCATTGGGAAGACGGGAATTTCCACTTCCTAACAGTATGATGTTCCCAACCGTAGCCTCTCAGCCCATAATATAACGCTAAAATGTCCTGTATAAAGAGCTGTTTCTGGCCTATAAATGAATCTTCTACCCCATCCAGGGCCTTGGGCCAGAATGACTTTGGAGGAAGAAATTCCACATTTGGGAGGAAAAGAAGGAAACTTTCCCTGGCAACTTAATTTAATAGTGGAAAATGAAAGGCAGCTCTTTGAAGCTGCTCATGGATCTGAAATGTTAAAATAAGTGCCAGGGGATGGATAGCGGGCCGAGTACAAGTGAGGTGGTCAAAGGTGCACGATAAATGAATTCATCACATGGCTCTGCCACTTATCATATGGATATCATCTCTTCATTTGTACTATACACATATCATCTATAGCACACACTGTAGAAACTTGTGAAAAGAACATAATATTGCACAAATATACATTTAGACTAGTAGTCAGCCCTATAATTTTCTTTTTGCAAAGCCTTGTTGCCATACAATCTAGTATGCTTCTACTTTAATGAAGTATCCGAAGTGAGTTGAGAAGGGTATGGGAGCAGAACAAGCACTCTGTTGTTTGACTAGGGATCTGCCCCTACCATCTGGAGTTAAAGGAATTAAACGTTGCCCTCTTGACCCACTCCCCAACCAGAGAGATGAGAAAGACAAACAGTCTAGGGCCCACACCCTGACAAATACAATTTTCAGGGAGACTAAACAGGCTTAGTCTGCCACTGATTTATCGTTTGACTTTAGGCAAGCTGCTTGACTTCTCTGCATCGGTTTCCCCATCTGTAAAGTGGGTCCTAGCATAATGGCATCCTGGTCCCTGAGTGGGTCTTCTAGGAGCTAAGATTATACAAATAAATAATACTACTTATGCATCTCTGCAATGTGCTTTGACATCAGTGGATGAATAATGCTGGAATGTCATTAACTATGTCTTGTATCAGTATCTGAATTAGTAACATTCACGCTTTCATCATTCAAGGCCATGCAGGTGCTGCTCCACTGGCTTCACAGAAGTAGCAACCACTTACTCCAGGACTGATTTCAGTGTTGTTCATTTCTTAATGTAAAGTATACTGATAAGTGAGCCAACCACAATTCCTTCAATGGATGGTCTGATTTAATTTACAGTATTTATGCTTGCCATTGCTATATAATGCTTAGATGTAATTGTGTCTGTGTATTAAATATAACGAGTTAGATTTTATGAATAAGAATATGAGATAACACAGTAAAGGAGGCTTGACAGCAAGAGTGAAAGAATGAAGATTCAACTGAAGCTATTGAAAGCCTAACAAGATAAAGACAAGCAAGGGAAAGTTCACTTAAATGTGATGAAAATAAGGCCTGAAGGGGTGGAATGATAGAGAGATTGAGGTGTACACGCTTCAAGACAGAAGATGAATGTGCCCAACATGACAGTAACATGTAGCTAAATTAATCAAAGTACCAACAGCACTAAGTAGCATCAATATATACAGATTTATTCAGAAGTCCCAGTAAGATTTTGATAGCAGATTTGATAGAATAGTACTCCACAAAGGGATGTTTCTTTTTTAATCTAAATTAATTTGCAGTATTTTCATAGTATTTGAACTGCACGTCACTGAATTTTGTCACTGAAAGCACTCTCTCTTTTACATTTGAGAGGAGCACTGTGCATTTCAGCGTACAAGCACAGTCCTCACAAAGCATATTGTTATGTGAGGCCATTAAAGACACCGCTGCCCTTGCAATATATTTTGAAGCTGAACCGCTGCCATGAAAAGATTTCTAAAATCATACCTGCCTGTAACAGTGTGACAAAAACGAATGGTTATACCAACTATTATTTCACAATGAATGCATAATTGTAAGTGAATTCAATATTTGTGCTGCATGCTGGATTTACAGCCTTTGATGAGTCCTCTGCTTATCCGCAGAAGAGGTACAGCATGGTCAGCAAGCTTCTCCCACGCTGCCTTACCACTGTGCTTTGATACCCTAATACTGAAGCAGGAAACATCTGCAGGCATCAGAAGCTACTTCATTCTTTTGACCTCTCTCCTGAGGTTGCCAATATTGCTGCTGGACGTTCTCCACTACCAACGGGCCTGAGATAAAATTTTGGTAATTGTCTATCATGGCATGGACTGGAACCAGTGGCTGCATCTCTTAGAAAGAAGATAACCTCTGCAGATGATGACAGCCTCTGGTGAAGATTAATCAAACTCATATTGAAGACTAAAGGCCAGATCCTGATTTCATTTACATTGTTGTAAATACAGTGCAACTCCATTGTCATTAATGGCTGAGACCAAAACATGGCCCCAAGGATTCAAACGTCATGCATGTCTGAAAACTGGCAAAGAACATTGTGGGCATGAAAATAAAAGGGAGGGAGCAAGAAAACTCAGGGAGAAGGAGAATCTCTGTGGCTAACGATTGATAGTGGTACAATTATTATTGGATTCTTGATAAATCCATGCATCCTTGATGGGTTATCTTCAAATTCTCTTTAAATAAACCCTATTGTTTCTAATGCTGTAGATACTCTGCATGGTCTGACTTCTCTGGCTTCAACTCATATTAATGTTTATTTGCAGAAATCTACTCTGTTGTTTAGACAATAAAATCTATGTCAGATTTCCCCAGGTGGCTAGTCAGTATTAGTGTGCTACACTAGCTACAGCTTCTACCATTTTCCTTATACCAGCTGCTGTCTTGATGGCCAGTGTATTCCTGGTTTTTGTTTTACATTTGGGGGTAGGAGTAGGTTTTTTGTTCCAACTGAAAAAGAGAACAGAGCATCTCCTCCGCATCCATAACCAACCTGGCTCCTTCAATGGAAGGTGACAGAGATTACCGTTTGGAATTCTCAGCTTTTCTTCTTCTTCTTCTTCTTTTAAGTACCACGAGAAGCTGACATTGACTTTTCTGAACACAAGGGATCAGCTTTCCAGGAAGATATGGACAGTTACTGAGGATCAGGAAACACATTTATGAAGAGCATTTACTTCCACCTCACCATGCTGCAGTGAAAGGGCAGGTCAGTTTTTCCCACTTGGCTATCCTTTGTGGATATTTTAATCAGCTATGATATGAAATAGGGAATAATCAAACTCAAGATTAGCACTAAACCACCAAGAATATATGTATGGACTTGTTTGCTTGTAAGTGGATTTATTAGACAGAAAGAAAGAAGGGAATCTGCCTGGCATACATCCTCCCTTTATGGAGTTTGCATAGTATATCCTAACTGAACAATCAAAATTAAATCAATTAGTACCAAAACTACATCAAAGTCTTTATTGGTTTACTGGAGGGGGTGTATTGAACTGGGACACTATTTGCCCCTCGGCAGAGAATGAGAAACAGAAAAAACCAGTACATACAAGAACCCCTGTACGTCGTAGCCACCCAAAAGGCCACCATATTGGGTGGCTTCCAAACTTGCAACTAACAGGTGACACCATACACAAGAAGTCATTAGAGATAGATGACATAGATACAGATAACTGCATGGTCTTCATATTTCTGTACTCGCCTCCTGGCACAGGACACAGTAGCTGGCCGCACAGTTAATACAAATTGGTCAGACAGCTCTAGGCTGACCAGACAGCAAGTGTGAACAATCAGGACGGGGGTCGGGGATAATAGGCACCTATATAAGAAACAACCCCAAATATCAGGACTGTCCTTCTAAAATCAGGACAGCTGGTCATCCTAAACAGCTCTCAAAGACACTGCCCCTTTATCACTCTGCTGCCCCTCCTGCTGAAATGAAAATGAGAATACTGCAGCAATACAGTACAAACCCATTCTCAATCCGTGGTCTTTTTTTTTCGGTAAATTATGTTTTGGTTTTTTAAAAAAAAAAAAAGCTGTCAGTGTTTTAAATTGTGCATGAATAACCAACATTCAAAATACAGGTTCCACTTCTTTGCAGTCTGTGCTCTTCTATAATTAAAATTACAAAGGATGAGTCTTTCCCTTTGCTTAGGTACAGAGAATAATTACAGTCAAAATCTGCTCTGCCCAGCGCTTGGAGAGAGTGTAGGAACATTTCCTGGTGCAACCTTTGCTCTCAAGATCCTATAGGCAAGGCAAGTTTCCAGAGGAAGAGGTAGATGGACCTAGTGTTGCAGGTATCAGCGTGCACATCAGTCAGTTGGGGAGCTGACCATAACCCTGGGTTAGGACACCTCTCTTCATTAGGGCCATGGTGCACCAGCCATCACTGTAAAAGGTACCATCAACAGCCCTCTGTTGATTACTTGCTAGTACGCAGGGTTTGAAAGGGTTAGACTGGTATATCACACAAGACAGGGCAGGTTTTGGTTTTAGAACTGAGCTACCCAGTTCAGCTAAAGTAAGGACTGAGCGGAATCTTTACTTAACACTCAAGCCGACCCTCCCTCTGAATTTTATTTATTTGTTTATTTTTGGATATTACAAAATGTCCCTGGAGGTTTATTTTCTTTAAAAACACATCCAAGGAGAGTTTTAGTCGTTTTGTGCTTTGAGCTATGAACCAAATTGTAAAGGTCTTGGCTGCTTTGCATTCTGGAAGGGCTTCCATTTGTCCTGCATAGATCTGTGCAGTGCCACCTCCGTTTAGAAGGATTTTTAAGATCAAGGAAGAAATTTAGGCAGGAAATCCTCAGATATAGAGCAGAAGAAGGAAGGAAGAATGGTCCTGTCCTAAAGCAAAATGTGTCTTTCTGGATGTTTAGGTCAAAGAAATTTCAGGACGAGGCTGCCCTTGGACCAAGTTAGGTGCCATCCAAGAATATCACTTTTCGAGTATGGAGTTACTGGGGGGAAATGGCCAGCAGCTCCAAGGGAGGAGAAGACAGCTTGTTCAGGACCAAATTCACACTCCAGAGAAGTAAAAGATTTCTCTCAGGAGGTTTCTAGAGAAGCGTCACCCTGAAGAATTCAGAAAAATGGGGATGGTGATCCAGGAAACAATCAACTATTCTAGCCTCAGGCTGCCACAATAGTTGAGACCTGAACTTTTTAAAAGGTGAGGGCTAACCCCTTCTCCTGCTCCTCTCTCAGGTAGACAATGAACTTCCCTGCCCAGACTAGCAACAGTGGTCAGTCAGCTGATATGGGGCCCATCCAGGCTCGACAAGGGATATTACTGTGCAGTTGTTTGACCTGATCGAGACTTTCTTTTCTAGGACGGAGGGATTGAACTTGTGCAGCCTGCCAAGGCTTCTGAGCATGTCAGCTTTCATGGGCTCTCTGGGAATCTAAGTAAACTGTTCGGATTGATAGTCTGGCATCTGCTTGAGCAAAGGACTTTTTGAGGATGTGGATTTCTATGATCCTGTTTTCCTGGGAACTGATTTCCTGTGTTAGGGGCAATATAAACTGGCATTCAGTCTTGCCCTTGTAAACACTTACGTGGAGAATATTTAAAAATCTAACTGAGCTAGACCTTACTGAAGAGAGACTTGCTGAGGTCTTTGTTTTGTGTAGGGATTTAACAAAATTAGATAAAGACAGATGCATAAATTAGAAGAATCCTCAGAATCCTCAGTGTCAGATCCTCAGTGTTTGAGAGGTATTTGCAAAGCAGTAATGCTAAATAAGACCTAGGGATGAAAGAGGAAACTAGAGAATTAGAGCTGAGCTTTGAATGCAGTAATGTGACCAAAATAAAACAATTAAATTTGGGGCTACATAAAAGCATCATTTTATGGACCAGAAAGTTGTTAATCCCTCTTTGTATGGCACTTTGGAGACTACACCCACAATACAGAGTGTAGACTGGACAGATGACTATCAGAAAAATATCAACAAGTTGCAGGGAATTCAGTAAAAATGAATAAGGAAGTAGAAGGACTAACTCATGAGGAAAGGGTAAACAAATTAAAAGAAATATGTAGAGTTTGGCCAAATATGACTCAGATAAAAATGACTTTCTACAGGCATATGAAGGGCATAACATCTTTTTAATGGAAACTTTTCATTTTGGGCAAAAATTTCATTGAAATACCAGAAACCAAAAAAAAAAAAGAAAATTGTTTTCAAAAACTGATTTTTTCCAATATCTGCTCTTCACCGAAGGAAAAAAAAATCAGAGGAATATTTCTAAGTAATTATTTTCAAAATTTTCCACAGACCATAACTGGCATTTTTCAACCATTTCTAATTAATATGTTAAATAGTGAAAAATATCCTAATGGTGAGATCAATGAACCTGTAGAGCAGTATGCTATGAGAAGCAGCAGAACCTTCAATGTTTGATTCCTTTAAAAGTGGACTAAACAAAGCACTGAAAAGATTACCATAGGAAAAAAATCTCGGCCAGGCAGAATAGACTAGTGGATCAAATGGAACTTCTCTCACTCGAATGTGTACAATTCGATTATTTTCTTCTGTATCAATGTACTAATTTATACCTAAGTATTCCTTGGAGGTCTCCTGTCCATTTACTTATTAAGTCTCATCCTGCTTAGTTTGTGATATAAGAACACAAGACAAGGTGGCATGGATGAAAGTAATCTGATCATATTTCTTCGTGAATATATATTTTCTTCCGCTCCAGGCCTCACATAAAACAGTACTGCTACCAAGCGTTTCTTCTGAGATTCCAATGTAAACACGCATTTAAAAGACTTATTCTCATATTTCCAGCTACATCTGAGTCATTCTGGGTTTCACTTCTACCTTGGATATACTTGCCTGTGTTGATTCAGAGGCAGACTAATATATGGGAACTTAAATTCTGTATGACTCTGTGTAACGTAACCAACACCAACAGACTTTAAATTTCCTGTATCTCATGGGTTTTTATTACATTATGGCAAAAATCCCAGAAAAAAAATTGTAGGAGGAAAAAAAATCAAAAATGAAAAGTATATGGCTATCAAATTTTCCAGCGATATCACAGGAGTGTGATCTACACTTAATATACATGGTCATGATCTATTTGAAAGTTTTATCCACACTTAAAAAATAGAAAAGCCGATTTTCATCTTGCTCTGGAATTCTCATTTAAACATCTCAGAGAACACTTTACCATTTCTAGATATTAACCATTATTTTTCTCTCATTCAAGAGTCTGTTACTATATTAGCTACACGAAAACAAATTCCTCAGCAGACTTTTGACAGAATGCCTCACAACCTGTTGGCTGTACACATCCCGTCTCCAGTGTTTTATTATTAAAAAGGTCTATTTCTCCTCTTACTGAGCATGCTTTGCTTCCATTAACATCAATGGGAGTTACAATACATGTGCAGATCAAGGGAATATATTCCTTACCTACGAGAATCACACCAGAGTTCCTATGAGTGGACTTACTTCCAATTTCCAAGAGAGAGAAATATGGTACAATATTTGCAAATAAGTTTTTTTTTTAAACTGATTCTCTGAGAACATAAGAATGGCTAGTATCTCTCTCAGTATTCTGTCTGCCAACAGTGGCCATTGCCAGGTGCTTCAGGGGGAATGAACAGTACAGACCAATTGTCAAGTGATCCAACCCCGGTCATCCACTCCCAGCTTCTGGCAGTCAGAAGCTAGCGACACCCAAACCATCAGGTTTCATCCCTGACCACCTTGACTAACAGCTTCTGACACTGGTATAAACCAGGAGTAACTGCATTGAAGACAATGGAGCTGCATTGGTGTAAAACTGATGTAAATGAGTGGAGAATCAGGTACAAAGCCATTTGTGCTCATTTTTAGGATTGTTCTTCTTTATTCAAAACTACAATTGCATTGAAGCTAGGAACCAAGATTCAACAATCTGCAAGAATGTTTGCTTGCATGAAAGCAGCACTGCATTGATGAAAACTTCCTCCTGTATTTCCTACCTAATATCCCACCTAAGCACACAGTATGTTTTATAAAACTTCAGGTTTGATTCTCCACTGCCTGTCACCCTGCAGAGTCATTTACATCTGTGCAAATTGGCTGTCCAGTGCGACCACTCTGATCTGGCAGCATTTAACATGCACTTTTCACTCATTTTGCAAGGTGTAAATGCCTACATTCAAGTTCACTTTCATATTGAATTAGATATTACAGATTTGCAAGGTAAAGCCACAGCAATTATTTTAATAATCCCCCCAATTCCCTCTACCTGCTTTTCCCCCCAACCACCATCAAAGAACATGGGAAGAGGATAAATGTATTACTGTATCAGATCCACAACATGTTGGATGCTGTCACCAGGAGGGCTTTCGCTTCCTTGACTATGGGATGCTGTTCTGGGAAGATGGACTACTAAGAAGAGATGGGGTCAACCTATCGAGGAAGAGGAAGATCATATTTGGAAACAGACTGGCTAATCTAATGAGGAGGGCTTTAAACTAGGTTTAATGGGGGCAGATGACAAAAGCCCACAGGTAGGTAAAAAAACATGGAAACCTAGAAGAAGGGTTGGAATCTGAGGGGAGCATGGGATAAGGGATATCAGGGATAAGGGAAAGTAAAGAGAGGACATACGGGGGGGGGGGAAATCAAATCAGTATCTTAGATGTCTGTATACTAATGTGAGAAGTATGGGGAACAAACAGGAAGAACTTGAAATGCTAGCTAATAAACACAACTATGACATAGTTGTCATCACTGAACTTTGGTCAGATAACATACATGATTGGAATATTGGTATAGAAAGGTACAGCTTGCTCAGGAAGGAAAGGCAGAGAAAAAAGGGAGAAGGTGTTGCCTTATATATTAAAAATGTATACATTTGTACTGAGGTTGAGATGGAAACAGGAGACAGACTTGTTGGAAGTCTCTGGGTAAGGATAAAAGGGTTAAAAAACAAGGGTGATGTCATGGTATGGGTCTACTACAGACCACCTAACTGGAAAGAAGAGGTGGATGAGCCTTTTTTCAACAACTAACAAAATCATCCAAAGCATAGGACTTGGTGGTGATGGGAGACTTGACTACCCAGACAAACAACATGGCAGGGCATAAATTATCCAACAAGTTCTTGGAATGTATTGTAGACAATTTTTTATTTCAGAAGATAAAGGAAGCTACCAGGGGAAAGGCTGTTCTAGATTTTATTTTGACAAATAGAGAGGAACTGGTTGAGAATTTGAAAGTGTAAGGCAGCTTGGGTGAAAGTGATCATGAAATGGTAGAGTTCATGATTCTAAGGAATGGTAGGAAGGAAAACAGAACAATAAAGATAATGGATTTCAAGAAGGCAGGCTTTAGCAAACTCAGGGAATTGGTACGTAAGATTCCCACGGGAAGCAAGTCTAAGGGGAAAAACAGTTCAAGAGAGTTGGCAGTTTTTCAAAGAGACATTATAAGGGCACAAGAGCAAATTATTCCACTGTGTAGGAAAGATAGGAAGTATAGCAAGAGACCACCCTGGCTTAACCAGGAAATCTTCAATGATCTGAAACGCAAAAAAGTGTCCTACAAAAAGTGGAAAATAGGTCAAATTACAAAGGATGAATTTAAACAAATAACACAGATACGTAGGGACAAAATTAGAAAGACCAAGGCACAAAGTGAGATTAAACTAGCTAGAGACATAAAGGGTAACAAAAAAACATTCTACAGATACATTAGAAGCAAGAGGAAGACCAAAGACAGGGTAGGCCCATTACTACGATAACAGAAAACGTGGAAATGGCAGAAGTGCCAAATTACTTTTTTGTTTCAGTTTTCACCTAAAAGGTTAGTAGCGATTGGACGTCTAACATAGTGCATGCCAGTGAAAATGAGGTAGGATATGAGGCTAAAGTAGAGAAAGAACAAGTTAAAAATTACTTAGGCAAGTTAGATGTCTTCAAATCACTAGGGCCTGATGAAATACATCCTGGAATACTCAAGGAGCTGACTGAGGAGATATCTGAGCCATTAGTGATTATCTTCAAAAAGTCATGGAAGACAGGGGAGATTCCAGAGGACTGGAGAAGGGCAAATATAGTGACAATCCATAAAAAGGGAAATAAGGACAACCTAGGGAATTACAGACCTGTCTTAATTTCAGTATCTGGAAAGATAAGGGGACAAATAATTAAGCAATCAACTTGCAAACACCTAGAAGATATTAAGGTGATCAGTAACAGTCAGCATGGATTTGTCAAGAACAAATCATGTCAAACCAAACTGATAGCTTTCTTTGAGAGGGTAACAAGCCTTCTGCATGTGGGGAAAACAGTAGACATGGTATATCTTGACTTTAGTAAGTTTTTTGATGCCATCTCAAATGGACCATCTCAAAAACAAACGAGGGAAATACCTAGACGGAACTGCTATAAGGTTGGAGCATAACTGGTTGGAAAACTGTTCCCAGAGAGTAGTTATCAGTGGTTCGCAGTCAAGTTGGAAGGGCATATCTAGTGGGGTCCCGCAGGGATCAGTTCGCAAAAAAAAATAATTTAATACAGCGTCTAAAGAAAAAAACAGCAAGTTGTCCATGAAGAAAACAAGAAGGATCTAGAGTGGATTGTTTAAAATGAGCATTTAAGTAAGAGATACTATGAAATACAACCCCAGTACCTTTGCCATATTGCTTCATTACAAAAGCCCTGATGACGTCTCAGTCTGTGGAAAGTATTAGCTATGGATTGCATACTGCTCAGAAAGAAACAGCATGCATTTATCTTCAAACTTGGAATCACTTGGGAGGAATATTTTAGACCGTGAACCAAAACATTCCATGATCCTTAACACAACTGTAATTGAAGAGTCATCATCTGCCCTATATAATGAAATAGCACTAAAAAGGACTTAGACTCTGAAGTGTCCTAAATAGCTTTTAAGCATTTATCTGTACTTTTTCCAAAACAGTGCTCTGAATTCTCTGCTTTACAAACATTCTTCCTTAGCAACATGAATTGTCCCCCCAGAATCCTAATCTCCTTTCACCAAAAGTTACTGCTTATGGGTCCAACACCACACTCCTTACTTGAGATAAACTATTGAAGTCAATGGTGGGGGGGGGAAGGGGAGTTGGCTCCATTAAGAGCACAGGATGAGGATGGTGTCAGTTTTCAAAAGCTCGTCGCTTTCATTTAGGCACCAAAATATGTGGCCATAATTTTCAAAAGGATCAGCATATTGGTGGCTCAGCTCTTTTGAAATTCTAGCCAAAAGTGTCATAATGGGAGCTTCTGGGTGCAGAGCCCTTCTGAAAAACAGACAAAAAGGAGAGACAGCTATACTTTAATATGCTTTCTTTTATTATGTCTCATCAAGTAGGGTACTTAGCAAAGAAGTGGTGGGTTCACGGTAGTGGAAGTTGGTGGATACGTTGGAGGAATTTAAACACACAGACAGTCTTACTGCAGCAGTCTATTTAATGAGGATTATTTGTATACTCAACAAGAAACCTACTTTTTTCAGCATGTCTGTAATTTGTCACAGTGCTGCTGTTCTATTAAAAGAATTTTTTATTCTTACACGGTATTGTTGAGAAGCGTCACAATCCAGATATGCATAGCAAAAGTGTGGAGGCCAAATTCTTAGCTCAGCAGAAAGGTGTAAATCTAGGGTAACTCTATTGAGTTTACATAAAAGTACTACAACTACTGGCTCCTTGCAACAGGTTGGTGTAACAGACCAGAACCAACCCAACCTCTATATTTTTAAACAAAAAAATAACAATAGAGCAGCAACTCAAAAGATTGAGTCTAATTTTCTCAGACAGTCACAATGAGTGAAGCTCCATTGAAGACAATTTAAGCGACTTCGATTTACACCAGCTGAGAATCTGGCCCAAATACCATGTTATTTACTTTTCTAAAAAGAAAAGAAAAAGAAAAATACATTCAACTTGTCCATCCTCTAAGATGATTATAACACTATAAGCAAAGGCAACAATTATGTTTTCTATTTAAGAGATGCAAATCAATATTAATTAAAATTAGACAACTGTTTGTGATGTAAGGGGTCCTTGTACTCAAAGGACATAGTAGCCATTAAATATATTTAAAGACTTATTACTTAAAAGATTTTAGGCAAAGTCAATGCATCGTTTGTCCTAAGGGGGAGTTCAATGCCTCTCTACAGCTGTACAACATTTAACTATAGGTGCCACAATCAAAGGCAAACACAATTAAGTATCAAACAGTTAAATGTTATGTGTCACTCTCTAAAGAATCTATATTAAACCACTTAATTGCACTTTTTAAAAAAATAATTCCTTAGCGTGGGCTAGAACCAAAATGAGTGCTTGTTTGGCTGATATTAAACAACCTGCATATGAAGGGACCTGTTTTTTCCTGTTCATTATCATGAAGGCCGCATTTGCATTTCTTGATAGACTATTCTGGTTTCCTTACCCTTTTTTTCTTGTCTTACATCAGTCAGTGGAAAGAGTGCCACCACAGGCCATCATTAACCTTCCAAATCTGCCTCAAAACAAATAGTACAAGAGCTCACTAATTTGAAGATCAAAAAGCCACTTGTCCATTATATAATTGGAATGAAAGGCAAAATGTTGCAGTTCTGAAGAGCACAGTAATTACTAGCTGTTAATTGCTCTCTCGTGGTGGCTCACTTTTAATTAAAAAGAACAGCTCGTCGCAGGCCGATAAGCAATAGTGGAGACCACTGGTTTAATCAACAAAGCAGAAAAATTTGTTTCTGCCGCAGCCAACAACAGCTTGAGTAATCTTCAGATGTCCAATTGAGATTAAAAACTGTCTATTTAGTGAAGTCAGATTTTATTTTAACCAAGGAAATGACTATTTGAAGTCTTCCAATGTGAATGTCCCCACCACATCCCCGCTGGTGCCGCAGGGACTAATCACTTGCTTGTGGTTGTGATCATTCAAGTAAAGAAATTTAGCTACTTTCCTCTTGACTCCATCCTTCTTGGGTAATTGGCCTGTCTGAGGTGAGCATTCTTTTTTTTTTAAGAAAAAGCTTTAAAGTATGGAAGGCCCACAGACCGTGCATTTAATTACTGTTCATATTTCATGCAGTCAAACAGAATTTAATTTAAGAAGAAAATGATTTACCTATCTTTAAAAAGCCTTATACTCACTGCTTTGGGGTCTGTGTGTTTTTCGGTAACATTTACATGCCAAAAAATGTATTCTGCATCAAAGTTAATTCCTTAAGAGGCTTCTGTCTTTAACTCTTTCATCTAATGACAGCTATCTTTAAGGAAAATAACACTGTGTGGTGGGGTAACATTTTATTTAGTTAAGTAGGCTAACTGGGTTAAGTAGAACCATTTCGCCTTGGCTTGCCTCATATCTCTCCAGCCATGAACGGTTTGCTTCTTTTAACAGCTTTAGTTCATCCTCTCCTTCTTTTATGGCCCTCAGAGTTCCCCAAGGCATTGTACTTGGACCTCTGTTTCTTCATATTCATGTGCTTCTGTTGAGTGAAAGGTTCTGCTTCATTTTGAAAGCTATGTAGACAAGACTTATAGGTACATAAAACCAATCCTTCTAACACCACTGTGCTTTCTGCCTCTCTTGCTAACAGTGCAATATGAATGTGTGACAACTATGTACAATCTGCTGTAAGTAAAGTCATTTCCATTGAATGGACTCCAGGCATCACTTTTCTATATTATGCCAATTAACATATGCTAATACATATATTTACCTATTATTATTAGAAGATGAGTGTGTTTTGCAACTTTGGTCTCAACTTTGAGATTCGTGTTTCTTCTTTGAAGAAGTCATTATTTTTTCAGTTGCCAGAGATTGCCAGAGTATGTGTCTCTATATTCTTTCTTACGATGAAGGACTTATTCATTCCTTTGTCTCCTCTCATTAGACAATTGTACTGAATGTTAGTTCATGTGCATGATAGGCTACTGGGATTCAGTGTGGCAGAAAGTAGTCTGAATGTGTTATACGATAGAACTCCTTGACTAGGAATATCAGGAATTTATCTGCTGTTCCTCACTGCATTTTAGAGTGGAATAGAATGACAAGTTGACCATTGACTTCAATGGGAGCAGAATTGGGCCTTTTAAACCCAAAATTATACTTTGTTTTATTTTTCACCTGTAATAAATCATTAGGGTTTGGGAACAATGGAAGATGTTAGCTTTGTAAATTGCTGTGGGGTTATTTGGATTGGTAGGGCATCTTTTTTGTATCATTATAATTCTTAGTATATTACATGCCTTTTCACCCATTCCTTCATTTAGATTCAGGTGAATTCCTTTATTTCTGACCTAAAACTGGAGATTTTGAAATTACTAATGAACATGATGTAGAATTCAATATATAAAATTAAACTCTAACTGAATAAATTTAATTCAAAATCTTGGTCAATATAATCTTTAAACATATTATTCCATCCCTATTGGGGTACATATATCCAAATCTAAAACAGTTACCAGAGAAAAACAGCTATAAGATTGCTAGAGACAAGGAAGAAAGTTAGGCCAAGTTCTGCCTTCAGGTGTGTGCGCCACCCATGCCATGTGTTTTGCTTACTCACTAGCATTAACATATGAAGACCCACCTAACTTTAGAGTTAACATGGGCAACCTCTACCAGTCCACTATTTGTCAAAAAAGTGTTTTGAAACTATTTGTCTGTTATAAACATCATCCTAGATCATTACAATTGAAGGTGTTTTAAAATCCAATTAGCCTTCCCACTGTCATGCTGCTTTTTCAGTCTTTTTATGCACTTCACTTGGACAAAGAAAATCAAGCTGCCAGTTTCGCTTTCACTCTTAGTCAATTTCACCCTCAGTTTCTCCTGCACTAGCTCCATGCTTCAGTCTTTGGGCTGTGAATGCTGTCAGGACTATATTAAAAAACACTGTTTCCGCTGAATTTTATTTTCTACTTTATGAAAATATTTCTGCTGGCCTTAGATTTACTTCAGTGTTTGTTTTCACATAACCAAAATATGGGATCAAATTTGACTTAGTGTCCCTTCCCGTCTCATACAGGAATCTGTATTGCAACCTCCTACACATGCATACCACTAGATAACATTGAAATGCAACAATGTGTTTATCTGTAGACTTTTCTGCACACTCATCTTCCTGTATTCATTTATGTCAGCCTGCTAGCCGGTCTGCCTGTACAAAAAGGTGATAACTCTGTGACCTCTTACGTTCACTCTGTGATAAAGCAGGCTATGAAGAAGTTTTTTTTCCCCTCCTTCCTGTTTCTAATTTTCAGTCAGCACCTGTCACTGCAGTCTTGACTTTCACAGTTTTCTTTTGGCTCAATTTGCTTTTTTCTCAGACTTGTTCTAAGGTTTATCAGAGGAAACACTTGCACTCACAAGGATGGCCTCCACACTGTGACAGATTAATCCAAGTTGAGTGAACTTCCTTCAGACAGAGGACACTAATTATTATGAAGGCACTTAGAACACAATGAAAGCTGACATCTGACAGACTATTCTCTGCCAGCTCCACATTGTCTTACTGTCAGGCCCTGTCAGTTCCCAGCCTTAATTACATCCTGTTTACAAACATTAGGCCTGACTTCAGATGAAGTCTTAACAAAGGTTGACAAAGGTCAGGGTCACGTCACAAGGATGTTATCTGTCTGTGTGCTCCTACTGATAAACTAGGAGTAGGCTCATAGCTGATTTAGGAGATAGCTTTCATAACACAAAAATGTACTACAGTCTTTTGAAATATCTAATGTGTCTGCCTGTCCTTTTAGTCTAACTGTCGCGGTACAGAACTGAAGGCTACAGAGTTACTCAGGTTTAACCTAAGCTGGTGGGACATTTAATAAGGGGTACATGATCTTCAGCCACTATGATCATAAGCTTCAGGAGTATGTCCATGCAGCTGCTTTAAACAGGAAGTAATTTTCCTGTTCATCGGTGCTCATATTCACATTTTTTGTTAGCCAGCAAATAATTTATTCACAAATCATGTTTTCTATTTTTGACTGCACATATGGTGGGAATTCTTTGTGTATGTGTGTGCACTGAGTGTGTGCACACACATCGATATTTAGAGACAGATAGAAAGATGGGTGATAGAGAGAAATAATACCCAATAACAAATTGAAATGGCAGCCCTCAATTTTGACCAATAAATTCATATAAAAAAACTTTTTAAAACTGAGTTTCTCCTACAGTCTACTGCAAAAGAAGAAACTAGAATGGTGACCATTAAAAATTCAGTATGTTGTAGTGTCTCCTTTCTCTTAAAATATAACTGTGGTAACTGTGTTAGCAGTTGGCAAATATTGACTTGTATAATGGTTTCTACTTTATATTTCTGTTTCTGTGGTATTGTTCTACTGGTGGCCAGAAACCCCCACATATGGTGGCTGAGTTCAAAGCATGACACCTCTCCTAGGAATCAAACCCAGAGCTCTGTAGTTTGAATTTGGCATCTCTATGAGGCAAGCTAAAAGATATCTTCCCGCTAGCTCAAGAGAAGGAGGGGTTATGACAAGATTGTGTCACCTGAAATCTACTCTTTCTGCAACTCTGTACAGAGTTGGGGTCTGACTCTGGTCCCACTGAAACCAATAGCAAAATCCCTAATTGGTGGAATCCTAGACCTGCTGAAGTTAATGGCAACACTTTGATTGACTTCTGTGGGGCCAGGACTTCAACCACTGACTTCAGTAGGAACAGGAACATACCATAAGATTTGAAGATAACAATCTCCATTACAATTTAGGTGTTTGACGTAAGAAAAGTTGTAGAAACTAGGAGAGGGCTATGTCTCATTTGCATCACAAGTGATATCAATTATAGGTACAACTCACTTTCCCATCTGAAATAATTATAGGCAGTGGCTGAAGACTATAGAAACACAAAACTAATTTCTCAACAGTTCTACAAAAAGTCTGTAATACCACACTTTACTAACCCAAAGAAGGAGAAGAGGAGATGACTGTAGACAATACCTTGGCAGGATGCCTGACATACATTTGACATTTTGGGGGTACAAAATTCAAGGTGTTTAAATGAAATCTGAAATTTTAAAACTCACTGCCCAAAGCCATAAATACTCGTGGCCAGTCCTGGACTTTCATTCTGTATGCCCTGAGCTTTGCTGCATTACAGCATAGAATACAATGAATGCATCTGCCTATGTCCGCACACATTCTACAATCTTCAATGAGAAGTCAGCAGAAAACAAGAAAAGAAGAAGCTCATTCTGAGCTAACTTATTCAGTTACTGCCGTTAATATAGAACACATTAAAAGGCATCTGAGGTTTTCAATCTTGGAGCTAGCATTTTAAAAAAATGGCTTCCTACACAGAGGCTCTTACATCCATAGTTAGGCACCAATACAAGTGGCCTGATTTTCAGAAGTGCTGATCAGCCGGCAGCTTCCATGGACTCTGGTTCCAGCAAGGTTTATCCATTACCAGCTGACACAATGTTTAACTCACTGACTGCAAAGTGGCGTTTAAGGTGGTGTTTGTTAACATGATTCCTCAACTCAAACTAATTTTCTAGTGAAAACAAGCCCAGTGAGAACTGCAAGCACTCTGCACCTTTGGAAATCATGCCACTTATTTAGGTGTCTTAATATGGAGACAGTTGCCTAATTTGATGCAGTCAAGTTTGAAAGTTTCAACTTTGGGGCCAGATTTTTCAAGGCATTTGGGCATCTAAAAATACAGATAGGTGGGGAGAGGGTTTTCAAAAGCTTGAGGCACCTAAATACCTTTAAAAATATGACCCTTAGTGCCCAAGACATCCTTGCAAATTGTCCTTATTGAGAACAGTTAGTCCTTACATACTTTTAGCAAAAAAATCCCTCATTTCCCAACAGTGTCCTTCCTAAAAGCTCACTTAGGCCGATGTATGTCCCTAGAACTAAGACGGCATGTCCCCTGCTTCTCTCCAGTTTGCCAATGTTGCCTATTTGAACCACATGAAAATCAGACCTCAGGCAAATTGTGCTGACAGATCTTTCCCACAGGCCTATCCATAAAACTAAGGCCCATCAGAACAGATCAGGTGCCAGAGAGTAAACAAACAGATACTATATAACTAATAAATACAGACATGCCCACTGGCTGACAACTTCCAACCATGAGTAGAATCACCTTCTTAGGGTTTTATGTGGGTATTTCAAGTGGTATCTCTCCATTTTGTTGTTTGTGAGAGCTGTAATTATGTTTGCGGTGAATAATAAAAGTTGAACTGGCTCCTGATTGAGCCACTGTGTGGAACTTGTATTAACTTTGAATAAATAGATTACTTCAGTTGAAGGATTACAGACCGTTTTATGAAGCCTACATATGCTGTATGATGTCTCTGTCTTAGCGTTTCCTATCACACCCATCACCACGGGATGTCAGTGCCATAGTCCCTATAGTTAAAACTGCATTTAGATTTTCAGGCCAAGCATCCCTATTATATATAAAAAATATTGTACACCTTCTTGAATCTTCTTAGATTAACACCCACCTAACACATTTACTTGCAGTTTAACAATAGCACCCTTTGTGTACGCAAAGCACTGAAAATCAGTTACAAAGCATAGCTTTAACTCTGACCTTTGTAATGGGGTGTACAAACCCCCAGGCCCGGCCTTAACCATAGGCAATGTAGGCAATGGCCTAGGGTGGCAAAATGTAAAGGGTGGCAGCTGGGCTGCAGCTGCCCGCCTCCTGCCTGGTCCCAGCACATAGCCGGGACCCTCCCGCCCATTCCTGGCGCACAACTGGGAGACCGGGGGCAGCCACCCAGTCCCCTCTCAGAGCCAAGCTCCAGCTACCCCTGGCTTTCTTGTTAATTCTACTGCTCCAGTGGAGCAGTGAAATTGACAAGAATGACAGCCCCTGTACCGCTGTAAATACTCCATTTTTTCCTCTGGACGGGGGGGGGGGGGGGGGAGGAGTATGTTTTTATTTTGCCTAGGGAGGCAGAATACATAAAGCCGGTCCTGCAGACCCCAAACTGGGCCTGAAGGGGTTAAAGGATAATACTTCTCCCAGGCAGCCCCCAACTGTCCAGGCCTGCAAAATATGCACCAAATGCGGATGAAACTTAAATGGGAGCAATTCAGCTGAGAAGAGGGAGGAAGACAGACCTAGGCTCAGGACTGCTGGGCATGGGCGCCAAAGAAGCCTCCCTGTGAGTAATAGGACTGCATACTAAGTCCAGTTGGGGCTAAAGGCTTAGCTCTTTCCTTTTTCACCTTATATTGGACTCCGAATCATGGGGAGAGACAGATGGTAGGATGTGACCCAGGCAGGGTAACTCCAAGGGCAAACCAGGATGCCAGACACTGTTGATCCTCATAGGGACCTGGGTCAGAGCCCGGCAGAGTAGGAGAGTCCAGGCTCCCCTATACTCCATTTTGCAGACCCGAAGTGAAGCTAAACCCATCCTCAGGGAAGGAAAGGACTAAAAGGCCTTCCAGCTGGGAGGCAAATACTAGACCACCTGACCCTCGGAGAGCTCTGTTACACCTCCAACACTACATTACTTAATGATTTAGGCCCCCATTCAGCAAAGCACTTAAAGATCTGCTTAAAGTTCATCATGTGCTAAAGAGCTTTACTAAAGTGGGGCCTTAATGACCATTATAATCCTACAACTACAATCTCAGCATTTCCACATGCCATACTCGATACAGAGAAGGAATAAAGTTGATCACATATTAATTATTTATTGTCTCAAAAATACAAACTTCTACTATATAATAACATTACAACTTCCAGAAATTTCACATTGTGTATGCACACGCGCACACACACACACAAACCTTGCTCTTACGCATCAGTGTAAATGCAGAGTAACTCTGTTGCAGGCAATCGTATTTAATCTCTACTTCACCTGTGTAACTGAGAGCAGAATTTGGCCCACCTTTATTACACCACTGTTCTCTTTCTTGTTTCCTTCAGTCTGACTTACATTTTATAGACATCCTCATAGCAGCAAAAGAAAGGGTGCTCCATTTTAAACACGACAGCAACAGTGACAGACAGCTACAGCCTTCATATATTTTCTTTTACAACTAATAAAAAATAGAGCATTTCACTCAATGTGCAATCAGGGGACTGTCTTAAAAGAAGAATACAGGAATGTTGTCTAGCTATAAAAACAATCACTGTTTTGCCAGACCCATTTGCTTTAACGTGTTCGTTTAAAAACTACTTTATCAGTTTTTGATTATTTTCATTGCAGGGTGGGTTTTTTCCCCCATAACCCTTCGAATGCTGCTTGTGGTGAGCACCCAGCTCATTTCTTCATGGTGCCCATTCTTCTCTCTAAAATTTCTAAAGAACTTGAAAGATCTACAGTTTTATGGCCATAGATGTTTCTTCAGTAGTAACACAGTGAACATATGTAAGGCTTGGAAGGGTTAATCCTAGAGCTGGTTGGAACATTTTCAACTAAATGTATTTTCATTGATGCAATTTCATCAAACCCAGAGACCTTTCACGAAAACATATCAATTTCAACAAAGTTCTTAATGGAAAGATTTCTGAGGTCTGGGCTCTCTGGTCACCTATGACCCAAGATAGGGACCCAAATTCAAAACTTGACATTTTCTATCCAAAAACGGATGTTTCAACTGAATATTTTCATGAAACAGAATTCTAAGGTTTTGCTTTCATTCCAGTGTGGGACCAGAAACAAATGTCAAAACCACAAAAATGTCACAAAACACATTGTCATTCCCTGGCCAGCTCTAATTAATCCCTTTTTAACCAAAAAAGCAGCCACACTAATGCGACAATAGCTTGGCTAATCACACTAGCATGCCATAAAATTTAAAGAATATATCTTTGAATTACGAAATGGACCAAAGTATGGAGGCCTATTCTCCCACTGGAGGATACTGGTAACTCCCAATGATATTTTGTATAACATCTTAATTAGGGTCCACACAACGGCACTGGAACCGGGACCCAAAAGAGGCATAGTCCCCCCCCCCCCCTTTTAAAAATGGGAGGACCATGCAAGCCTTGGGCAGGTCTTTTAATATGCGCATAGTCTGGGGGGCAGAGGATGGCATTTCCCCCTCAAAAAACCTGCAAGCCTCAGGCAGTCGCAGAGCGGTGCCAGCAGAGGCTGCATTTTGCAACAGGGGAGCTGATCACCGCTCCCCTGCCCAGATCTTGCAGTTTGGGAGGGCCACAACTCTGCGAAATGCAGCCCCTGCCGGTGCCTCTCCACACCTGCCTGAGGCTTGCAGTGTGAGGGGCTGCCCCCCAAACTACACTCATGTAAATACTGCAGGGCATGTTCCCCTAACCCCCTCAGTTCAGGTGCAGGTGCTCCTCCCGCACACTTCTACAAAGGATCCAGCACCCTTGGGTTCACAACTGAAGGTGAAGTACAAGCTTCTGAATTTTCTCACACCCTTGCTTGCAAGTCTTTGAGAATTGAACTTCTAATCAGCATCAGTAGGTTATATACTGGAATCTCTAGCCCCATTGTCCAACAACCATGATCCAACTGTTCCATTTTTCTAAGCACTCCAAGACTCCTTCCTTTTGCTCAGCTGCCCCAAAGCAAGAGATCAGACCCAAAACATACAAAATGGATCAAAAGTGACAAAGCAACTCTTGCACAACAAGGGTGAAGAAAGTATTAGCGCACCCTCACTGAAGCCTATAGCATAAAACTCAGCCCCTTTTAAGATGGGAGGGGTTTGTGGCCTCATGGAGGAGGTGGAAGCCTTTGCCTGCAAACTCCATGGATCATGGATATCTACAGGGGATGTAGAGTGCATCCCGGCAGACCCTCGGACATTAACCAAGATGGTCTGCCCCTCCGCAATGCTATTTGGGTTCTGCCATTCTTTTTTAGGAGCCAAACCCGCATTGCCTACTTTCCTGTGGCTGCACACTAGCCTCCTCTGGTTGGCTGGTTTTTTAAAGGAAACACTAAATGACAAAAGTAGAGCAGGGAACATAATGTAGCACTTCTCTCATTTTTCATTCCATGTGTTCAGCCTACCTGTATATCACACTAAAGAAATGAGCTCAGATCCCAAATGCAGGAACTGGATGGTGGTTTCTCAATTATATTTATTTTTCACCTGTATTTATGTTTGCCAAGTTGAATAGCTCCAGAAACTGAAGCCCTCTGCTTATTCACAAGTCTGGGAGTGGAGTCTTCAAGCAGAAAAAATATGGATTTTCCCCTCCAACTCTCTGTCTGACTCCAGCGAGGAGGTCCCTGCAAAGGATTCCAGCTTTTTGTGAAATTCCTTTGATATATGTCTCCATAATGCAGAGAGACTAGAGTCCAGCTATTTGCCCCCTCCATCAAAAAAGCCCATATCCCTTTATTCCATTCCCTCTCTCCATCCTCCCTGATTGCACGCCCATCTGAAAACATCACTTTGTCTTCCCACATCACAATGCCATCTCTTTGCTCCAGGACAACACTGATGCATCAACACGGATGGTGTCTCAGTCAAATGGGGATGCTGTTTGCACAGAGTGGAGAGGAAGGAAGTTCTGTATGAAGCAGTCAGCTGCTACCCATTCAGAAGGAATATTGTATTCATGAACTGGGCTTGAAATATTGAAATCATAAATGACTCAGAGGTACAGTATGTTGCAGAGGACATGATAATATAGCAGAAATGCAGCCCTGAAATTATCACTGAAGGATGACATTGGAGATAAGGACATACAATATTACAGGACTGTGTTAGCATAGTAGGAAATTGATTCAAGCAGACAAGCTAAATTTATTTACTTTATTGATTTTAAATTTTACATGAACTGCAATATAAGTAAATCTTTCATGGTAATTCTAAATCTTGAAACATATTGTAAATAATAAAAAAAATGTCCAGTGTTCAGAACAACCATTTCTCTGTGCTGAAAGTACATTATTCTTAAAGCCCAGGACAAAATTTTTCTAATGAATGTCTTAAATCTACCTTAGCAGTCACTGCTGATATTTTGTTTAAAGTGAGAGCCTGCATTTGGGGTTCCCAATGATTCAAGGTAACACAGTTCTTTAAAACAAAAAGTAAGTAATTAAATTGATCCTATTGTATTACCAGAATGAAGCATAGGTTGTTGCTTCACGAACAAGTGGTTCGTTGTATAAATAGCTGGATTTTTATCAGCATGGGCAAACTTTGTATGTATGGATGGGCTGAAAATATTGAAATGATATGCAATTCTGTCAATATGATAGTAAGCACAATAATTAACTAGAAACGGTGGTACCATCACTGACTGTTCAGGGGAAACTGGTGATGGGAAAAAATGTTGGGACAAATCTTTATTGCCTTACTCTCAGTCAAGTCAACTGGACAATTCTCATGAGGCCAGGAGGAATCACCCTGTTGCTGAGAAGGAGAGATTTCACTTTGGAGCATCCATTCACATAAATGACCAAAATTCACCTCATAGCTGTTTACCACTTACCAGAACGGGTTAAAGATCTGACAGTGTTATCACTTTCAACAACCAAATCAATGTTTACATGGCTTAAAACAAGGGCCCAACCTTAATGCTATTGAAGCCAGTGGCAAAATTCCCATTGAGCTCATATCCCAAAGAACAAACATGAAAGAGTCATAACACTGGTGAAGAACTTTGTTATTTTCACTGATGTTCAGCCTGACACGACAGGAAATATTTTGCCATTCATAGCTTTGAACAACAAACCTGTCCACAGATTCCTAAACTCTGAGCCAAATTCAGAGATGGTATAAATGAAGGTGTAAAATTGCACACTGGTAAATATGCCTAGAGAAGAAAAGTGACACACAAAGGGGTAAAAGGTGGGGCTGTAGCAGAAAGGGCCACCAACAGGCAAGCATAAAATCATTAGGCTTCTGTCCAGCCCCTCACTTATTTTCATCATCTAGTGTCCCCTGACAACAGCTACTCTGACCCTGCAGCAGCTTCTCGTGACTCAGCCCTCTGGCCATCTCACACTTTAGTCCCACCATTTCTGGGATAATAGAAAGTCTAGCAAAAACAAATGTCCGATCCCGCCATCCTGTTGAGACACTCGATTGAGAGGGTTCTGAGTTACTGCAGAGAATTCTTTCCCAGGTATCTGCCTGGTGGGTCTTGCCGATATGCTCAGAGTCTAACTGATCGCCATATTTGGGCTTGGGAAGGAATTTTCTCCTGGGTCAGATTAGCAAAGACATTGGGGGTGGGGGAAAGGGTTTGCCTTCCTCTGCAGCATGGGGCACAGGTCACCTGCAGGTTTAAACTAGTGTAAATGGTGGATTCTCTGTCATTTTGAGTCTTTAAACCATGATTTGAGGACTTCAGTAACTCAGCCAGAGAGGGTGAGGTTCTGGGGCCTGCAATGTGCAAAAGGTCAGACTAGACGATCACAATGGTCCCTTCTGACCTTAAAGTCTATGAGTTTTCCACCTTCAATTCTGGGCCCAGTGGTTCTTACCTCCTTTGCTCAAGGCTTCCAGCAGTCCACGTTCTTTTCCCAGGGGCTTCACACCACCTTCCCAGTGGCTGGCAGGAGAATCTAGGCCTGCTATCTACACTGGTTTTCAGTCCAGGGACCCTAATAAAGGCAGTTAACTCCACCAGATGATTTGCTGCCATCTCCCCGAACTTCTTCCAACCAAGACTTAACCTGGGCTTTCTCCTCACCTTGCAAGAGCTTTCCTGTTCCCTACCAGTCTCTCTTCACTCCCTACTATCAGGAGAGTGACTACAGAGTTTCTCCCTGCAGCTGTGTTCTGTTTAAAAAATCCTCTGTTCATAGCACCAGCCAACCCCTCCACAACTGAGTTTCATCATTAATTAGGCTTGCTACACCCTCCAGGTGCAACCAGGTTGGTTAACTTGATTCTCAGGCCCACATTAACCTTTTCACTATCTGTCCTGTTTGTGTTCTGGGAAGTGGGTGGGGGTGGGCCCAGGGTGGGCCTGCCCACTGCTAAAGGCCCCTCCCCCAGCCTAAGGGGAGGAGTCACTGGACCCAGAACTCAGCTGCTTTTGGGGGACAACTAATGAAAAAACAGAAACAGGCGTGAGGGTCAAAGGGTCAAACGGAGGGAACCAGAAGGGAACACCGAGCAGAAAACCCCAGACAGCACCCAATGCTCCTTGAAGGTGTCTAGGGAGCCAGCAGACACTGCCCAGAGGAACTATGCCCAGATACGTGAACGGATAGAGGAATGGAAAAAGACCCCACAGTCGCAGAGCACCCCCTCAGCCAATCTCCTCTCCCTGGTCTTATAGATAGGCACTTTGGCCAGCGCTAGGAGGAGGTTGACGAGGAGGCCGTGAAGGAGCCACCAACTAATATCCCAGGCGGGCTGTGGGGTCAAGGTGGAATAGAGACTGGCCCACTGGGGAGTTTCACCATCTCTGTGGGGAAGGCATCCCATCACAGGAATATTGTGAAAATACAGCATCAATATTTTTTCCAAGACAGACAAGAATTATTGTGAATAGAGAGAATTCCCTAACCCTTAAACATCAGAAAAAAAGACAGCAATGTTGACTATTATTATTATTTATTATTTGTATTATTGTAGCACCAAGGGATCACTAGTCATGGACCAGGACCGCATTGCACTAGGCACCATACAAAAACAGAATAAAAAGACAGTCCCTGCTCCAAAGTCAATCTGTGAAGTTTTGGGGGGGCTTTTAAACAGACCCATGTCCCCCCTACTTTTTTATTTCATTATGTTAGATGCTATTAATCTTGACATAGGATTTCAACAGTGAAAAGATGGAATTTGTCATCAACAAAAGGAAAACATTATTTTTAAAGGAATGAAAGATTAATGTTTCACCATGGACTACTTAAACCCTAAAGAGCAACAGCACTATAATATTAACCCAACTCTGATGGGTTTTGCATAAGGCTCATAATTAAACATTTTCTTTGCAATACTTTATAGAATCCCCATCTGTTTTTAATGGCATCATTTTGATGTTTTTCTTAATACTTCTGGCAGCCTGTTCTTGAAGCTTCAAGCTTTATTTTTTGTTCCTAATGTCTTCTTCTACAGTGGTTGTGTTGTGCCAAAGCTGAATGAAGGTTTTGGAAGCCTATAGTTACGATGTGCATTGCTTTCTTTCCTTACATTCCAGGGAGGCACTAGGCACAGCAGCGGTCTGGACTTTCAGTTTGCCTGTGTGCTGTTATTAGCACTTATAGCTGCTTTAGGATGTTTGGGTGGATCTGCAAAAGAGTTATTTACCACCCTGCACGCACATAAACAATTCCTGACAGCTATAATCATAGCACTAAAAACAAGGCTGGCCTGACGATTTGGTGGAGGCAAGTTAGCAAGAGGATTATGTGGGGCGCTGTAACAAATGGACAATAAACACAGAAGCTCTCAATACCCAAACAGAATTCCACTTTAAATAATCAACAATGCCTCTGACTGCACTCAAATGCTTGTTTTCTACATTAAGAAGAAGCAGTTAAAGGAAACCTCAGTTCCTTCTAGTATTCGGTTAGCCAGCTGGTGTGCTGGGACTACTATTTATTCCATTGTCCATAACTGTCTCCCTATTCCCTTGTGCTCTCCCCGTCTGTCATATCTACCGGTTGTCTTTCATCTTAAACTTAGACTGTAAGCTCTTTGGGGCATGGACTGTCTCTTTGTTGTATCTTTGGACAACACCTAGCACAACGGGACCTTGGCTCCTAGGTGCTATTATACAATAAATAAATAAATAATATCCAGTTAACCATTTGTTATACATGAATAATCTGAAATTATGTGGACAGTTACAGACTATATGAGGAGTCAACCAGAGTAAAAGATCATCTGGCCATGATAACAAGCAATGGGCAAGGATGCATCCCAGCCCAGGAAAGCATAAAAGAAAGGAGAAAGCAAATCGACAAAGACTTGAACGATTTACACAGAAATCAATACATGGGCAGTGGTAGAGAGAGATCAAACCCACTGGCGACTGAAGATTAACAAATTTTTGGCTTGCAGAAAGATACTTCAAAAGAGAGATAGAGAGCCTCATTATGAGTTCACAAGAGCAGTTCTTAAGGCTTAATTGTGTTAGAAACAAAACTGATCAACAGAACTGCTCCCTGAACAGCAGAATGTGTTCCAGAGAGGAAGAAATGGTGGAGTATATGCTAAGCACCTGCTGGGAGAGCCTGGCTGGGAGAGAATATCTGAACAAGTACAGTGAGATCACCAAGTGTCTGCATTGGAGCCTTTGTGGTAAGTATGGATTTAAACTAACCATGTGGTACTATAACCACTGAATTGAAAGCTCTTTACAGAAACAAAAGGCTTAGATTTTATGGGACCTGGAAGCTGTCACAGATAGAATGGTGCAGGCAAACAGGCCGGACACAGTTGTTGTAGAAAAAAAGACAAACAAAACCATGTGAATTGATATTACCATACCAGCAGACAGAAACATAAGAAAAGAAACAAGAGAAGATAGCAACGTATGAAGGATTCTGCCACTAGCTGAATGATTGAGGTCATCTAGAACAAAGATGATCCCAATGATTATTAGCCTCCCTAACAGTATGAATGAGCAGCTCAAGAATAGGCGTGCAAGATATCAAAGTCAGTGACTGCCAGAAGAGAGCACTTGTAGGCACGGCAAGAACTTTAAGGAAAATCAAAGGAGAACGAGCGCGGCTGAGCACCTAAAATGCAGGATTTCTGTGGAGGGTTTAACAATACTCCTTACTACCCAAACCTACAGATTCGGTTCAGGCTCAGGATTTATTGGAACTCACTGGGATAAATTTTAGACAGTAGATTTCCATTTTTTATGCTTAAAGATCTTTATGTTGTGAAGGCTATTTGTTTAAAGAAAAAAAAATCTTGAGGGATAATAATAAATCTACTTGCTGCAGATAACTGAAACAATCATTATAGAAATCACTCACAAGGGAGTTTGGCCTACAACCCTTGACCGTCAGCTCCAAAATCAGTTTTCTAACACATGAGATGAAGGTGAATTCCTGTACCTGGAACAGTGGGTCCCTTGTCCTCTGTGTAAATCTTGCCCATGGAGGGCAACATCACTCTCTCTTACACACAAGCCAATATAGGGCTGAAGGAAAATTTTTGACCAAAACAATTTCTTGAGGGAAAACTGGGTTTTCTACTAAAAATAACTTTTTTTTCCATGAAAAGTGTCTGCTTTCCATGGAAAATTTTGATTTTTTGTCAAGAAATGGAATACTCAAAAACTGAAATACTGGGACCAAAAATCAAAATATTTTGGCCATTTTTTGGTTTTTAGCCAAACATTTTTTTGGTATTTGAATTCCTGCTGGAAAAAAACCCTGAATTTTTTCATAGAAATTTTAGATGAAAATAATTCCTCCAATCAAAATTTTCCAAGGAAAAGAATTTTGATCAGCTCCAGCCAGTACCATATGTTACAGCATCTCCAAACTTAACTCACTCATTTTGTATTAAAAGTGTGTCTAATGATCAGGTGCCCCACAATTCAACAATACATTAAAATCTCTTTAGACTGAAAAAAGGATGTGGGAGTCCTTGCTTCCTGTCATGTGCTCAGACCAATAGACCACACGTTTCTCTCCCTTGTGATTGGATATTGCTCTAATTTTGGCTTTCAATCTTTAGTAGCTTTCAAGTGCTCTAAATATATTATAATGGTCTTCTGGTCCCAGGACAGACAGATGTGAACCACAAAATTGAAATGTTTTGTCTTTTGACGCCTTTTATTAGGTTCCATGCTGCGATTCAAGTTTGCTGAAGGATCAGAATCACTTCAATTTCAAGCAATATAAATGGAGTGATCAAAAACATTTAATTATTCAGGGTCAGCAAATCTTAAGAAATTAATAGAAACAGACAGAACTAACCCTTCCTACCACGCTCATTTTCATTAATTCTTATAAAACAGAAAATTGTTTAATTACCAGAAAACAGCCTATCAGAGAACAGAATCAGCAAACTTCTTAATACTGTTTCCCAATGTCTATTCAAAATTGGTGCTAACGCATAATTATAAAATATTTCATTTTGACAAATAACTCATTACCTAATCATATACCTCCTTAAGACTGAATATTTTAATGCAGATCCAGGTTTCCAAAATACAACGTAAAAAAAAGGACTTTCACACACATTTTGGTATATTTTACTATGAATTTTGATGATGTGGGCAGTTAGCATGGAAATAGTAAAACAAACATTTTCCTTGTGCTATTTCCCACATTTAACTTCATGTTATTTACATATGTGCAAACGAGACCTGTGCAAATGGATTTTTCAGTTCAATGGCAGTTCAGAATCATTTTTAGAAACTCGTTTTGGGTCGACCTGAAAGGAAAATTTTTCTAAATTTTTGGTGAAACAAGAAGTAAAATAACATTGTTTCAGGTTGAACAAAATGTTTTGTTTGATTCAAAACAAAAACATTTTGTTTTAATTTTGAGCTTTTAAATAAATAAATAAATAAATAAATAAAGGTAGTTACTACATGAAAAGCCATTTTGAATAAAAAAAAAAGTGTTTTATTTTGAAAACGTTGTAATGACAAGTTTCAATTTTTTTCAGATTTATTTAACTTTTTTAAATGTTTTGACCAAAAAAATTCAGCAAATTTGACATAAATTCACAAAATATTTCAGTGGACCCAAATCTACATTTTTCAGCCAAAAAAAGTTTTAGCTGAAAACTTTCACCCAGCTCTAGTCCAAATGGCGAGCTCAGCTGAGGAAATCATAATGCCATTTAAGAGCATCACACAGTTAAGCTTTGCTCAATGATTACGAGAAATTGTTTTGGACTTTTGAATCTAGCACAGAGTGCCTTAAGAGACAACAGCCAACCTGGCTTATAAAACATGGCACAACAAGTTCACCAACCAACTCTCCAGAAAAAGAAAAAAACGAGCATGGGTCAGATTCTGCTCTTGGATACAGTGATTTTACATCAGGCTCACTTCATGAACTTCAGCATAATTACTCCTGATTTATGCTAGTGTGAGAGAGGAATCAGAGCATATGTTTTAATCAGCACCTTGTGACCCAATGGTGGAAGAGTGGCACAATTTGTCAAAAAGTATTTTCAATGCCAGCAAGTTAAAATCTGACAAAGAATGTAGTGGTGATATTGTCAGGCTAAGGTCACCAGGCACACAGATCACCAGGACTGGAGGAGAGCTTTCTGAGTAAAGGGTTCATGGGAGACTTTAATTATGCAGGAATCACTCTGATGCAGTGGTTCCCAATCTTTTGGGTATCATTTTTACAATCCTAAAGGGTCACCAGTCTATCAGCTCATAATGGTGTACATGTCAATATATTTTTTAAGGACTACAAATCACTACATATTTAAAGTAAATATTTTGATGCTACTGTGCTCATTTTTACATTCACTATTTTACACCTACAAATTACTCACAGTATGTCACACACACTCAGGCTACACTGATGGCAGCCCGCTTAGTCGATCCAGAAGTCGACGTTATTAATCCCTCCCCGCAAGTGGCGTAGCGCTGCGTTGACGAGAATGCGGTTCCCGTCGGTACAGTGCAGTGAAGACACGGCGCAGAAGAGAAACACAGAAGTCGACAGGAGTCACGCAAGTTCTTTGCGTGACTCCCGTCGACTGCTGCCGAATCGTGGAGGTAAATGTAGACCAACCCTCAGACAAAGCACTAGTGTAGATGAGTGACTGTCACTACACACTGAAGCACATGGCCTGGCAGCTAAGTCACGGTGGATGGCCTGTTAAGTGCAGGCCAAAGCAGAAGGGACTAATTTTTAGAGTCCTGCCCCTCCTCAAGCATGGTGGGTCCTGGCTGCTCTGCCAGCAGCCCCCACACCTGCTGCAGCCAGATGGAAGGAGTTCAGTGAGGCGGCTGCCTCCTTGATGATCTCCTGTCCCCCTGCCTGCAGCAGGGAAACCATGTGCGTCCTGTAGCCCCGTCCGCTCCATCTGGGTCCTTAGACAGCGGCTCCATTCTGCAGCCAGCAGGAAGGGAGCGGCGGGCCACTTTGAAAGACCCCTGCTCTGATGCATATTTTTGCTGTATCTGTTACCCAGCAAATATCTAAGTTACTTATAAGACAACCTAATGATCCACAAAGTAGAGTGTTTAACCAGGATTCATCCTGGATCTACTTACCGGCAGAAAGGACAGGACTGAAAATGTGAGAATAGCGGCAAGCTTTGCAACCAGTAACCATAATCTATCCACACCCATTTGTACAACCATTCATAATTACATCCATCCATCTATAGCAATAGTTATATCTATATGGACCCACTGGGAGGTTTAATAAGAAGGCATGACTATGTTTTTTGCGGTATGCTGATGAATCCCAGCTCTTTATCAAAATTTCATGTTATGATGACTTATTTAAATTTGTTATGTGCAAACAGAAAAAGTCCCAACCAGTAATTTTATGCACGCACGCACGCACACACACTTGGTACTTTAAAAGGGTCAATTTCACAAAGCTGAAAACAATTATAAGTCAGATCAGCTGGGAGAACAAAATTAAACAGAACAATGTGAATGATAATTGGGAACTATTTAAGAACATTTACTCGATGACCAAAAAGTCACACTTGAGAGAGAAAGAGACACTGGTTAAAAAAACAGACTTGGCTTAGGGGGAGAGGTGAAAGCAGCTGTAAATAAACAAACAAAAATACATGCCAACATGGATGGAGGGTGGGAGAAGGTGAATATACATTAGACACTAGGAATTGTAAAAAATTGATAAGGGAAGCAAAAGGATACAAGGCGAATTCTATTGCCACAAGATTCAAGGACAATAAGGAAGGGAATTTTGAGTGTATTAGAAACAAAAGTAAGCCTGACAATGGTACTGACCCATTATTAGATAATAATAGTTGAATTAATAGTAATAATGCAGAAAAGACAAATGTTCAATAAATATTTCTGTACTGCATTTGGGAAAAAGTTAGATGATTTATTTATATCATAGGATGACCATATGAAATATTTTCCATTCCAACTGTAACTCAGGAAGATTTTAATCAATATCTGCTAAAAGTTAGACATTTTTAAATCAGCATAACCAGATAACTTGCATCCAAGAGTTTGAAAAGAACTGGCCAAGGTGTTTGCTGGACAGTTAATATTGATTTTCAAGAAGTCTTGAAACAGTGGAGAAGTTTCCAGAAGAAAGGTAATGTTGTTCCAATACTTTAAAAGGGTGAAAAGGATTAACCCAGAAAAATGAATCATGGCAAACTAACTTATGTTATGATAATACAAGTTTGGTTGATAAAGAGAATAGTGGTGATGTAATATACTTAAACTTTTGTAAGGCATTTGATTTGGTACTACACAACATTTTAATTAAGAAATTAGAACAATACAAAAAAATTTGTCACATATTAAATGGATTAAAACAGATACCCCTCAAAATGTAACTGTAAACGTGGAATCATCGTTGAGCAGGTGTTTTTCTAGTGGGGTCCCACAAGAATTCGTTCTTGGCCCTTTACTAGTTAACATTTTTATCAATGACCTGAAAGAAAACATAAATTAATTATGGATCAATTCTTCAGATGACAAAATGATGGGGGAGTGGTAAATTATGAAGGGAATTGATCACTGATACAGAGTAATTTGCATTGATTGATAAGCTGGACTCAAGCAAATATGTGTTTCAGTACAGCCAAATACTGGATAAAGTCACCTATCTAGGAACAAAGCATGTAGGCCATACTTACGGAGTGCGGGACACTATCCTGAAAAGCAGTGAGTCTGAAAAAGATTTTGGGGTCGTGGTGGATAATGAGCTGAACATGAGCTTCAAGTACAATACTGTGGCCAAAAGGGCTAATGTAATCCTCAGATAGCTAAACAGGGGAAGCTCAAGAAAGAGTAGAGAGGTTACTTTACCTCTGTATTTGGCACTGATGTGCCTGCTACTGGAATACTGAGTCCAATTCTGGTGTCCACTCTTCAAGAAGGATGTTGAAAAGTTGGAAAGGGTTCAGAGAAGAACCACAAGAATGAGTAAAAGATCGAAAAGCATGCCTTATAGTGAAAGACTCAAAGACCTCCGTTGATTTAGCTGATCAAAGCGAAGATTAAGCGGTAAGGGGGAGTGGAGGGGTCGCAGTTTATAAATACCTATAGGAGAATAGAAATTTGATAGTAGAGGGCTCTTCAATATAGCAGAGAAGGATACAGCAAGATCCAACAGCTGGAAGCTGAAATAAGACAAATTTGGACTAGAAAAAAGATGCAAATGTTTAACAGTGACGGTAATAGACTATTAAAACAATTTACCAAGAGCTGTGATAGATTCTCCATCACTGGAAATCTTTAAACTCAAGAATGGATGTTTTTCTAAAAGACATGCTCTAGTTCAAACAGGAATTAATTCAGGGCAGTCCTATGGCCAGTGTTATGCAGGAGAACAGACTAGATGCGAACAAGGGTCCCTTCTGGCCTTGTAATCTATTAATCTATTCATGTGACCCCTAAAATGCTATCACATGCCTCATGTTTAAAAGCGACTGGGGCATGGATGTGGCTTTATTAGTAAGTGATTATATATCTGTCTGATAATGGAATCAACTTTCTTTGTGTGACTGAGACCTGGCATGGTGGCTGTGATTTATCATTTTTACAACATTCCCTTCCCTCGGGCTTCACATCACGCTGGCGGCATTGCTACAATTTATAGTGCAGACTGCTCAATGAAAATGTAGGCCCTTTCTGAGTTTGCTTATTCTGAATACTTGGTTTGTGTTATTTTTGCTCTTGTTCCTGCATTTTTGGGTATTATTTGCCATTCCCTGAATCACACCAGTGTATTTCTGTGTGGCTGGATTGAATCTCTATATTTCTGTGAATTTTTATTTTTCTGTCTTCATGATGATTTATGATGCACACTGTATGGGGTAGATTTCAGTTTCTGTTAATCATTTTTGTCCATCAGGAACCATTAGCTCATCCTATGCACAATGCAATCCTTCACTATATTCTCTGGACTCCTGGTGAATGATTTAACTGTATTTGAACAATATGTACATCCACATCCTCACTGGCCACCTTTATGACATGGGGTGAAATTCATCCTTCTGCAAAGAGCCCACACAATGCCCTCTGAACCACTGAAGCCCATCACAGTCCCATGTTGAAAGGGACTCAAAGAAGTAGCTCAAAGAATATTGGGCAGTGACAATGACCTGGATATGGGCAGTCATGCCTAGTTGTTAGAGCAGGAGTCAGGCGTCACAACCAAGTGTCAGAACCAGAGCCAGAGGCCAGATGCCAGGGCCAACAATCAGAGCCAAAGTCAGAAGTCAGGACCTGGAGACAAGGGTCAGGAACAGGTTACCTGGAGCGAGGCGAGCCAGACAAGAGCTAGGCTGGGTCTAAGGCAAGAGCAGGGCTGGGAACAAGGAAGCACAGGAGCTATCACAGCCATGGGCAAATGCTTTGAGCAGCTGCTGAACTGCTGCTGCTGGGCTTCCGAGCCACTCTGCTGACTCTTCCAACCCATAAGGCAGCCTATTGCAGGCCAGCTGCACTCGTTAGGATGCCCAGAGACTGGATCCACTGCAGGTCTTGATTCCTAACAGGCAGACCCCCTGCACTGAGCTGGACATCAGTCTGAGCAAATAAAGGCAGTGTTGCCAGCCCCGGGCCTTCCAAAGCCATGAGTCAGGTCCAATCATGGGACTAACTCCAAAAAAAAAAAAAGAGATTTTTTTAAAACAACGCATGTGGGTTTCTTTTTATTTGCCTTCTGGCATTGGAACCATTGGGATTCCCATTTTTCAGGTTCTCTCTCTCCAGCCATCAGGGCTAGAAACTCACTTTTTCATTAAAATGCAAGCTGGGATTATCACCTAATGACACGACTCTAGGAGGGGGGCGTTTTAAGAAAATCACAAAATACAGCAAGATAAAGTCGAAAAAACAGGCCCGAGTGCAGAGGTTCTCTTGACCACAGAACAAATGATCAGTTTACTTTAGCCTGTATGTGCTTTTCAGGACAACATCTGGCCTGAGTGTCGGAGGTTCTCCGGGTTGCACTGTCCAGCCTGCCTGATCTGAAAGACTGTGACAGCGGTTCAGTGCTTTGAACATGGGCTCTGAGAGGGGTATAAAACACTACGTTTCTCAATGTCCCTTTGAGCCACCATATTCATGACTACAGAGCCCTGTTTTTATATGAAACCATGAGGTCTATTTCACACTGTGCCCTAATTAGGATATTGGACAGACAGAAAAAAATGAAGTACTACATTTTAAATATAAAACTGTGACCTTCAGAGACAGCCTTCAACTACCTCTCTTCATCATCCTGACATTATGATCCCCAGGTCAGATTTCAACCTTATTTTGGGGGAAACTTTTCTCTTAAATGGCTTCTATGGAAATGTAGGATTCAATTGGTATTATGGGCTCTAATGCTGGGCTGTTAGATCCCAGGTCCATTATATCTATTAATTACAGTTGTCTGGATTGCTGTCTATTGCTAATTCCTCATGGTGTTATGCCTTTTGGGACTCTCCCCATTTAAAAAAAATATTGCTTGTGTTACAATAGCACCTAGGGTCACATGTGAGATCAGGGCCCCACTCTGCTGGGCACTGTATATGCTACAGTAAATGAAAGTCCCTGCCCCAAAGAGGTTACAATCTAAATAGAGAACACAGAGAAATGGTGAGAGAAAGGAACGTTATTATCCCCATTTTACAGATGTGGAACTGAGGCACGGAGAGATTAAGTGGCTGACCAAAACTCAGACAGGAAGCTTGTGACAGAGCCAGAAACTGAAGCCAGGTCTCCTGAGTGCCAGTGATATTTTTATACAAAGGTTGAAGAAATCATCCTTGTGCTCTAGTGGTGTTTCTAATCTGAGTTAAGTGTCATACTTAACAGGACTAGCGAAGCATTTTGAGTATGACTGTTGTTGCTGGGCAATTATTGATTAGTTTATCCAAAAACTCCTCATTACAAAAGTTTGAGATTCAGGATGGACAGCAGTGAAGCAGCCTGATCTTGACCACACTATTCTTTTTGCCCACCTTGCATCGTACGTTGAGCTGACGAGCTGAATTACTATTGTTCACAAATGTCATTTTAAATAATATATTATTTATATTAGACTTGCACCCTTTAGTTCTGGATTACAAGGCCTGATTTGCCTCTGAGTAATTCCACTTCTCTGCTGGGGAAAAAGAGTTACACGAGCATAAAAGAGTTGCCCAGGGGTGGATCAGGTCCACAGTTGTTAGCTACAGTGCCCCTCAGGCTTCTGGTTTGGTCCATTTTGTTTTTGACATATAATCTACCACTTCTATAATTCACATGTAGGGAGCTGGCCTCTGACACTATGCTGCTACTGATACACTAATATATTTAATGGCCAATTCGCAAAACTCCTTCAGATGCTTCTGCATCATGTAATTGTCTCATAGACATAAACAAGTGGTTCTCTCTTGGGACCTAACCCAAATCCCACTGAAATCAGTGGCAGTTTTTCCATTGACTTCGGTGAGAGTTGGACTGAGTTTTAGGACCTGATTCAGCAAAGCATTTCAGCACCTGTTTAACTTAAAGCACATGCTTAAGTCCAGCAAAGCCTTCTAAGGACATAATTAACTGTAAGCAGGTGCTTGAGTCCCAGTGTAGCCAACAACAGTTCTTTCAAATGTTAATGTGTCTTAGCACGTGCTTAAATGTTTTGCTGAATTGGGGCCTTAATGCTGATCTGCTAATGTAGCAACAGTCACAAGAACGCAGTTGTAGTTTGGCACTGGCATTCTGCTTGCTCATTTTTCTGTATTACTTGAACTCTCTCATACCTTTAATGACTACATTTCCCAATATTAGTAATACTTGTAACATTTATAACACCTTTCATCCAAGGATTTCAAAGCACTTCACAAACATTAATTAATATGTTCCTCACAACCCTACGGGGGGGAAGGCTAGGAGGGTAGGTATTATTATAACCATTTTTAAGGAGGAGGAAACTGAGGCACATTAAGGTTTGGTGGCTTGCACAAGGTCCCAGAGGAAGATTTTAGAAGAGCTAGGAAGAGAATCCACTTGCTTGACTGAGCCACAAGATTATCCTTTCTCCCTTTCCATGTTATATGTAAAAATAGTGTGGATTTTCATTTAGAAAAATTGTCCAAATCAGTTCATATTTGTACTTTACCTGTGCAGAAATATAGACCTACCTTACACACCACCTGTGTCTTTCTGTTTTTATTACTATAATGCCTTGTTTATGGGCCCTCTAGATCATTCGTAAACATGAACACATGGTTCCAAACTCTGCTAGCAAGGTTCTGTACCAGATTAGATTATGCTCAAACCCTGTGCCCTGTTTTAAATCAACTGCATTGGCATCCAGTCAGGCAGTGTGTGACTTTTAAAACTGCACTGCTTGATTTTAAGCTGGTTTCACTTTGGCTCCAGCTACATAGTTAACCAGAAAAAGCTAGTGTGCTTCACCAAACCTAGCGTACTTTATGTTTGTCTGACAATAGCCTTTTAGGGATCCTCTGCATGACATTAAACATTCCAGAAAGAAATTTTCTTGGAGAAGAATCTATCCTCCTAGTAAGTGGAGTTCTCTGTCTCTGAAAAGCTACTGTAGGTCTAAGAAGTTCCCAGGCTGTTTTAAAGACGTATTTCAGCTCACTTAAGTATTTACCTATGGATATCTGTAAAATACTTTACAAAATAGTTTTTTGTATAACTGGCAGTATTATCCCATATAAAAGGACATTAAAACAAATTTTGCCCAACTTGTGGTAGATATGGTAACAGACTATAATACATCCATTGTAAAGAATTCCCACCGGAGACCATGGAAATCTTACAATGATTGAGTCGTGCTGGACATGAGGTGCATTGAAAAACTTCCAAATGGTAAAATATTAGAAATCCTTTTTTGAAATATTTACCAGTTAAACACTAAAGTACTGTTACTGGCTGACCTTTTCACAGCACTTGTTTCTGTTGTACTTTGGTAAGCGCAGCCAAGAGTTTTTGAAAAAAAAAGAAAAAGAAGCTTATTTTCAGTCTCGCTACCACCCCTGGCCTATGCAATAACATCATAATGGAAGAATAATCATTGTAAACAATACCCATGGGATTTTGTTGGCTACAGCAAGGGACTGAAGCAGCCAAGTTCACTGCTTTTCTTTACTACATCACTGCATTTTTGTCTGCATGTGGATAAGAAGAGGCTCCATTCAATGCAGGTTGATGGAAAGTGCTAATTGTTGGCACATTAGCTAATTGTTATGATTGTTTCTTAACAGTTTGTGTCTAGAAGTCCAGATTTCATCCGCAAAAGTGTGAAGATGCTTTATTGCAACAATGTTGTGAAAACATTCCCACAATGAGGTCCTGATCTTGCAGATCTCTCAGCCCAGTGACAGCCTGACAAACGTGCTGTCAAAGTGCAGACATTCAAGGGAAAAAATTCTAACTCGCTCATCCACCCAATATTTCAGACATGTGTCATTTGTTATCATTCATAATCTGGTTTTACAAATACAGTAGCACTATGGAAAGCGGAGACCAGGCCAATCAAAATAAACCAAGCAAAAACCATAATTGTCTACTGACAATCTGGGCAGCTTGGGATGTAAGATAAGGTGGGTGTATATAATCCATAAATGTGTAGGATGCCACATGGTGCAATGACTCTGTTACCTCTAGGGATTTATACAGCAGAGGAAGTTTGACCGAATAATTGCAGCTAAATCTCTTCTCAAACATACCTAAGGTCAGGTATGGGACACATGGGATGAAATCCTGGCACTAGTGAAATCAGTAGCAAAACTCCCATTGGCTTCAATGAGGCCAAGATTTCAGCCATTCTGATGCACTGAAAAAAGTCGCCTTTATTTTAAAAAACAGAAGCCAAGGTCTACAGTTATTAATATATATGGGGCTAAGTTTGCCCACACTTATTCCCACTGATGAGTTATTCACATGAGTAGTACCACTGAGGTCACTTTTCATTCTACCAACCATGTACACTACAGAACAGTTGTCAAGAAGGTTAAAAAGACCCCAATTATTTTATTATTACACTGTGGTGGTATCTAGAGGCCCCAATCAGGGATCAAGGTCCCATCATTCTAGGTGCTATTATACCCACCTAACGAAAAGTTCCTGCCCAAATAACTTATAATGTATGGCAATGGATCTTCTGTTCTCAATTGCATGCATAGTTCCCATTGATTTGAATAGGACTACTCATGCCAGTAGCTGTTCCCCAATAAGACTGACAGGTTCTTAGTTTGGCCTATTGTTTGTTTGGCATGTAATACATGCCTTTCATATTTAGCAATTTGTAATAAACTCTTACTTCAGTTATGTGTATCAGGAATAGAAATTTCCCCTTCCTCACATTCCATTAGAATTAACCCTTAGACATAAGAGAAGCTCTTAGTACAGCATCCTATTGAAATGACATAGAGAAATAAATTGAGAGGAATTACCAAGTATGCTCAGTTCCAATTCCATCTCAAGATCCTGATTCAGCATCAAATTCATCCTGAAGAAAGCATCTGACTCAACTGGCTGAGTTCTCAGCCAGTCCAGCTGGACTGATTGAACCATTAGATCTATAGAGCCTTTTAATGTAGTCCAAGGGTTAGACTGTGACATGGACTATACACCTGCACAAAGGGGGTAAGAACCTCCTTTGTGTTACTGAGGACTGTGCAGGCTGAGCTTCTTTGACAAGCCGGACAAGGCACTGTGAAGCTCTCCTTGTTACCTACAGCCAGCTGGAAACAGACACAGAGTAATGTAGATCTCTTGCAAGCATCTTAAGCACTGAGTAATCTCAGGACACTACATACTTCTTACCTCTCCGTGAACTTCCCAGACCTTGGGGCCTGGAAAATAGAGGTAACCAGGGCTACTTACCCACTTACTCCCTCCCTGAAGTAGATAGGGAGTGGGAAGGGAATGCGTGAAGTTTTGGCTCACCTCTCCTACTCACTGGCCAGAGTAGCTGAATTGACCGTAGCTGTGATAGGCCAGCAATAAATTACTGTCCCTTCCTCCCTCCCAGGAGCAAGTAGCATAGCATTCATGATTCAGAAGTGTGCCAGAGTCACAATGCCTCCCAGGACTCTTCCTTGGGCTGTGCATCTTACTGCAACACCGCTAGGTCAGGATGTGCCTACAATCAAGTTCCACCCCTAATCAGAGGACCAAGTCTTCAAACACTTTTGAAAGCAAGACGACTGTTCTTGTGGGTGAGGACTGTTTACACTGCGTAAAAAGGGTTTGCATGATAAGACTCGAGATTGTTTGTGACATCATTCTTCTCCTGTCAAAATGCCAAGCCATTTTAACGCTAAATCTGGGGTAACTTGCTTAATTAAAGTTTATAAATATTAGATGTAACACATGTAGACTTTGCCAAACAAAAAAAAGTCTACGTAATCTCAGCCTACAATGATAAGGGGGCAAAAGCGGTTTAAAAAGCCTAAGGTGTTGGACCACAACTACAAATGTGGAAGATTTGAAAATTAATTTGATTTACATAATTTTACAATTTTTAACCAAGGAGAACATACATGGGATTTTTCTTAATATAGTCATCCATATTTACTTTAACATAGGACTCTAATTTCAAGACTTCCCTTTATAATCTCTCTTGGAATTTTAAACAAAACTTTGGCGGGGAATGGGTGATTTCAGACAATTTGAATACGTTTTCAAAGAAAAAATTCTTCCTTATAAAATCGTATAGAAGGAATGCAGGCCAAAAAATGGGTGGAGCTCATAAAAGAGAAGGAGTGACAAGAATGGCCAGAAAATAATACATTCCCATTGCACCCTCTGCCTCCAGCACTTCTGCATATCCCTGTGTAATAAAATCCACATGTTGAAGACAAACACACACACCCCCTTGGGTAGCTGGAAAAAGAACTGTGGTCTTCCAGCTCCAATAACGAAGGCCTCTGCCACTTCAACTAAAGAAGTTCTTCCTTTGCTAGTAGTAATAGCAGGTCCCTAAACTTCTCTGTGATAGTGGGCCAGTAATTAAAGAGCAGTTCTCCCACACACGCATGCTATGTTACACTGGGTCATAAACTAAAGCTGCTCTCAACTAATAGAAATCCCAAGGAAAAAAAGCAACATTCCTTATCACGTGCCCTTCTTCAGCTGAATCTTCCCCTGGTATGCTGCCATCCATGGTGCAGGGAACCATGCAGCCAACCACATGCATGCAGCCAACCACACCTACCATATCCATGCAGCACATGGATTCATTATGCAATGAGAATGAATGGAGTCAGCACATAGTTATATCTTACCAGTGGATCAATGTAGTAAGAGATCCATAGGTCAAAACCCACCTACCTGGATGCTGCTACTCAGGCTGCAACAGAGTTGTACTTCACGATAGAGAGGGCATGCACCTTCCTGCAGCGACAGGTCTCATGCACGCAGGGCCTTTGATGGCTCCTACTTTGGAAGGATGATTTAGGTCTGAATAATTCATCCTGACACACTATTGTGAGGTATGTAAATAATTATCTGTCTTTTACATTTAGGGGAACTGAGGCAGAGAGGCTAAGTGACTTTCCCATGGCCAGAGAGAGTAAGTGTCAGAGCCAGAAATAAAGCTCAGGAACTCCTTGTCCTATGACCAGACCACTGCTTGCTCTCTGGTACACTGCAAAGAACCCACTGAATGCCAGTGTCTCTATCTCACACACTTTCATTAGAGACATGCCACTTAAAGGCAATTAACACCCACAACTTGTCTGAACTGATTTTAAGGTGGGGACAAAATGGATGAGTAAGAACACCATAAAGATTGCACTGTACCCAGGCAATGCACAAATCTCCAGTTGGTGTACGGTGTTTCCTACATACACGTGGTAGGGGTGATCCCAGGACAACATGTCAATCTTCAGTTTGAATTTCCTCACTTGTGTTGGGCTGGGTCATAGTTTTAACATTACCAAAACGCAGCCTTCTGTCTGTTCATCTGAAACATCAAACAGGTGCCAGTCATTGCTGTGGTTCAAATGCTAACAAAAACATCATAGTGAGACCACTGCTCCACAGGATGATTGACTCTTGCCTGAGCCGTGACACTAGGTCAGGAACAACAAACAAGGTGAATGAGGTAAGGGAGGTCAGTCTTCATAGCAACAGTCCCAGATGGATGGGATAATCCAAAACTAAGACATTTGTCGACTTGATACCCTTGAACTGGCATCCAAACTCACTAGGTAACAGAGCCAATATTAGACATCAGTCTAAACCCTACCATTGCTGAGTTGTGAGAGACAGAGAGAGCACGCACGCGTGGAACAGTGTGGTTTAATGGAGTAAGCCCTGGGCTAAGAGCCAGGCACTCCAAAGTTCTTATCCTGGCTCTAAGACTGATTTACTGTGTGGCTTCGAGCAATGCACATAGACCAAGACTTTTAAACTTGGGTACGTAACCTTGGCACCTATATATGAAGACTGATTTTCAGAAGTGTCAAGTAACCACAAGCCCTGCTTGGTCAACCTGTCAATGTCTCGGTGTGCCAATCTGTCAAATGGAAATAATGGGCCTGATTCTCAAGTGGCTAAAATAAGCACAGCTCCATTGACTTTAATGGAGACATGCCACTTTACACCATCTGAGAATCTGGCCCAATAAACTTACCTTACCCACTGATTAAGTAATATCAATAAACATTTATGTTACATTGGCACCCAAAGTGCCAACCAGCATTGGGTCCTTATTTTGATGATTGCTTGCACTGACACAGATAAAGAGACAGCCTTTGCCAGAGAATTTATGAGCAGAACAAATGAACAAAGACATTATAATGAACAAAGAGTTAGAGATGGGGCTATAGCAAAAATTCCTGAATACATGAGAAACACTTTGAAAACATAAAAAACCAGTAAAGTATTATGTATTTTTTTCAAATATTGGACAGATCATTTGAAAACACTATAACAAGCTCTGTAGTTCTGAACAAAGCAAAATTCTCCTCGTACTGCTGGTAAAATTCCATGAAGAAAAAAATATTGATGATGTTCTTTTAGATTCTCTGATTGGCATTGATTAGGAATGCTGTTCCTCAAACCTGATCTGTCAAATTAGAGTTTCAGGGCCAGGTTGTCAGCTAATGTAAATCTGTTCTGTTGGCTACAGTCCAACTACATCAGCTGAGAATCCGGTCACTTTGACTTTTTAAAGCAAGGTTGACAACTACAGGTGAAATTGATGAATTTTTTAAAATTTCAGTTTCTGATACAGCAACATTTTTCTTTACTTTTTTTCATTTAAAAAAAAGTCTAAAGATTTTTCAGCTCCCTGATGCTTATAAAGATATTTTCAGCAAGGGAGAATCTAAATGGAAAAATCATTTACAAAAATAAAAATCTGTTGATTTCTGTCCACAACAGTAATCTTAGGTTTTACTTGCAACTATTGTAGATACAGCTTTTCAAACACAAATGTGATTTTTGAAACTGATGGTATCCCTTTAATTGAAGTCTCCTCTCTCCATGTACTTGTTTCGCTTCTATATTTCAGCAATTAAAATACAAGCAGATTAAGTTTTGATTCTTATCAAAGGATAATGATTCTACAGCCTTGGAGGATGTGGCCTTTTTAATGGGAAAAAAGTGCCAACACCCTGTGCTTCCCATATCCAATCAGATGGCCCAAGTGAAAGAAACTAGTGTAAATGGTGGGCTCTCTGTAACCTGATGTCTTTAAAACATGATTTGAGGACTTCAGTAACTCAGCCAGAGGTTATGGTCCTAATACAGGAGTGGGTGGCTGAAGGTCTGTGGCCTGCATTGTGCAGGAGGTCAGACTGGATGATCACAGTGGTTCCTTCTGAACTTGGAGTCTATGAGAAAGGGAAAGCCAAACTGAGCGCTTATGTGAATCACAACAGAAGAGGTGGCACAGCGGCTGCCAGGGCTGGATTTGGCAGACAGAGAAAGCATGAATGCTTTACTCCAGAAGATCATATATGCTGCGCTTCTGCCCCTGGGAACCTCGAATGAAATGACAGGATATGACTGTAACATATTGGTGCCAGGACCTATATGCTACAGTAACCTACTGCTGCGCTGAACAAATTTAATGATTTGCTGTCAAATCTGTGCTACGTCAAACTTTATTCCCACCTTACCTACACCTATGCCAGTCCAACCAGCTGACTTTCAGGAGCTATATTTTTGTTGTAAAGAGCCAAGTATCTCCTACTGCCAGGACTCAGAGAGGAACAAAACTGGCTGACAGAGATGCTGGAACAAGGAATGCAGCAGCATCCCCTGGCTTGAGTAGTAATAACCACATACATAGTTTCCACTTTCAGCACCCCCACTATAAGAACTGTGTGGGGTGTCACTGCTTGCTTCCCTGCCCTCCAAAGCCATAGTTTGTGTTGTAGAGTAATGAGTAGCTGTAGAAAGATCTGCAGTAATATGACCTTCAGATAAATAATTTGGTCTAATTCCTATCTCAGATAAAGAGGCAGTAGGAGCAGAGTTTTCAAGATACATGCTGTGGTACATACCCACATGTTATCAGAATCAGGCACGTTTGCACCATGAGCAAATATTGTTGCTGTGAATATAAGTGTTAAGGACTCGTCAAAAGTAAGGTTAGATGGAAAAACAGGAGAGAAAAAAAGGAAAGAATATTTCAGCCGTTGAAAAGCGATGGCTCAAACCTCATCTCAGTATTTTGACTGTTAAAGATGAAAGCAAATGCTTCTCTTCATCTGCTCTGACATCATTTTAACTTGGAAATCAAACAGTTAGTCAAAGAAAATGCAGAAACATTCTTAAATCTCAGATGTCACAAAGTAAAGTCATAAGCTGGTCCTACAAGAGCACATTTTAAATAACGGATAAAGGAAATGTGTATTTTTAAAACAACTGAAAAAATCTTTGCTTATTCCATGCATGCTGATGGTAATTTAACTTCAGAAAACAGTAATTTCAGGCAGTTCTACCTGCTATGATTCACCACAGTGAATGATTCTGTCACTCACAGCAAATCGGGAAGTGGATGTGAATGGCTTATTTTCCTGCTCCAATAAACTATGACTAGTCATTCAACAGATTTTTCTTTGTTTCTTATTAGTTCACCACATAAAACAAATATGAAGAATAAAAGGGAAAAAATGAATGGGCTGGTGATCTCAAAACTTATTTAGTCTTTCACATTTGTGTCAGAGCAGCCATAACTCACTGCCTGCCAGTCGTCTGTCATCTATGCTTTTTCCAGATTCAAGTAGACTCCTGTAACATGGAAGTACCCTTCCAGCTTTTAGCCAAACTCAGTAGGATTCAAATGCCTAATCAAGGCCTTGTAAAAAGTTTCTGTAAGGGCTTCTTTCTGACAAATTCGGAACTCTTGTCAAAGCAGGAGTATGTGAAATATAAGAGATTTCATCTATTTTTGCAGCATGAAGAAAATCAGTTTGACATCTCCCCAGTTGATGAAACTCATACCCTAGAATCCTTCCAGTAAGTATCTCAATACCTCCTTAGCACATCTGGGATGTGACCCAAACTCATGGTGTAGACGAAACAAGGAGGAAGCCAGTTAAGTTGTCTGTATGTGCACAAAGTCTGGTGTGGAGGAATGCTGAGCATCCACCGCTCCAAATGACTTCAAATGGAGTTTTGGGTGCTCAGCACTTCTGAAAATCAGGCCCACATCATTTTGATTTAATTTTCAAAGTTACATATTTTTCCATAAGATAAGTGTCCAAAAAGCTCACAGTTGGAGATAGGAATACTGCGGTGTGTACAGTGCACTTTAACCTGTTTCTCTTCCACATACATCTAAGGATGTATCTGCGCTACCTGCAATGCAACAAAAACAGAAAACTTCAGAAATGTTCACAGTCAAACTCGCAAAAGCAGCTTCCAAAATTGTGTATCCAAATATCTATGCATACAAAAAACCCAACTGTGAGTATGCACATGGAACCTGAGTATACAAGTAACTGCAGAAGCAAAATGGCCCTTATTAATATGATGGCTGATTTGAGGCCCCTTTGCAAATTTGGTTCTAAATGTCAGAAATTTAATTCACGTTACAAATGTAAAAGACTGTAAAACACTCATTGTATCTGCTGACTAGTGTAGTGTTTTACTGCACCTCATTCAGCTGGCAATAGCCAAGTCTCCAAGTATGATCTTGCTGTAACTAGATAAACACAGCCACACAGTTCTGGAAAAGTTTTCTTAAATGGTTTCCTTTTGTATCCTTCCGTACCAAATACAAATACATATCTTTCTCAATATGTCATAAAACATAACTCCCAGGAGAACTCTAAATAGGCTAACCACCTTTCCTGATGGATACATTTTAAAGAGAGATGATCTCCACTTCTATATTCACCAGTAAAGACAAAAACCTAGTCCCAATGATATCAAAGGGAGTTTTACATTGATTACATATAGGGCTGAAATTTGGCTCTCGAACTGTTCCACTGAACACCATGATCAGTCATCAGAGAACTAAAAGTGGCCTTTACAATGATCGGCCGTATTCAGTCTTCATTGTGCAGAGGATTATACCATCATTTGAGTCGACTGGATTCTGAGCTCCTTTGAGCATCATTTTGTCATTTACTCTTCTTAAATATCTTTTGTGGACTACCCTTTAATTCTAAAGATACTTATTTGTTTTTATACCCATTTTGTTAATATCAACAACCCATTACTAGCCAAAAAAGTGACTTTCGAGTGTGACATTTACAAACAATATATGTTCATGCAGTCCTCTCCTTATGAAGGCCAGCTTCACTCTGATTGTCCTTTATTGTGGAGAATGCATTTGTTTGGTTCTTGTAATATTCTTAAATGGATGGTTAGGTTTTACACCTTCTCTGCACTCTGCCCCAGGATCAAGTTGGTCTGTACCTTTAAACAGGGCAAAATTACAACGGCTAAATCTTTTCCAAATGGCAATGATTATCCCTTTGTTACTGCAGAGGGTGCTCGTTGGCGGACAGCCCAGACTCCACAGATAATGGTCACAATAGAAGGTGCCACAAACACACGGGCACTTCACTGGAGGGGGGGGGGTGAAGGTCAATGGTGCTATTTGTGATCACAACACAAATGATGCATCAGCGATTTGTCAGACTGGCAAGTGACCTTTTCTGTTCACCTATGATTAAAGTAACAGCTTTCTTCATTAAGGTTAATAAACCAAATGGAAGATGGCTGGGTGCAGAGGATTCAGCAGTTGTTACCACGCTACTTCTTGAACTCCTCTTATTAGAGTAGCATAGGGGACAGGGGAAGGAACTCAGGGCAGGTCAAATTAGTTCTAAATCTGTCTCTCTCAACCTGTTAATCACTTATTCTTTTTCTATAAGTGAGTTTGGAATGTGAAGCAAATCATACTAAAAGATTTCTCCTCATTGCTGAATACTTCAGGAGCTTTAAGGAATTCAGCTTGCAAGCAATGCTTCATTCAAGGCAGTTGATTAGTTCCACCGTGGAGTGCACTAGACAGGACAATAAGTGGACAACAGACACAGCAACTCATAGATTACTCTGTTGAGAGTTGCAGGTGTTTGGGGGATAGAATGAAAGGAAAGGGGGTTGGGTCAGTTCTCAAACTGTCTTCCTGTCAAAAGATTAACATGAGTAACTCAGAATTATCAAAATCTCTCTCATATATGTAAGCCGGAGTGTTTTTGAAAATGTCAAATATACTTTGTTTTTTTCCCTCTGATTCTGACACGAATGGAGAACATATCACATTCGCTTGAATCAGTGGCTGCACTAAATTAAACCTGATTTCCTCAAAAAGAAGGGGTTAGATTCTCATCTGGTATAAACCAGTGTAGCTGCATGGAAATCAGTGGATCTCTGTCAATTTATACCACCTGAGAATCTGCCCCATGTTTCCCCCCCCCCCCCCCCCCCCAAGACTTAAGAATAGTTTCTCAAAGAAAAAGGCAAACCTCTTTGAAAGGGTTAAACTACAATGTCCTTTTCAGAGAAAATTTCCACAGAGAGGTAAGGACATACCTTCAATACGCTGACCGTTTGGATGTATATAACAGAAAGGCCCTGGCTGAAAAAAGGAATGTTTGACAGACATGCAGGATTCTTCTGTTGTTTCACAAAGATGGGCAAATTATATAAAATATGTGTAATTTTTATAATACAGGTAGCCAATGACATGATTGGGGCCCTAGTTACTTAGGTTCTTTCAAAAGTCCCAGCCAATATATTTTATGGCAAACTACTTGACATGTCTTTCTCTACTGCACATAAATTATCTTAATGGTGACAATCAGCAAAAAAATTCAGTGATTAAATGAGTATATTTTGCCATTAGAAATATTTCACAGATGCTTATTTTAAAAAATGGAGCTGGCATTAAGACGGGCCATTCAGTCCTGAAACTTGCTGTGCTTCAGAACTCAGGCTGTATGTCATGTTACTTAAAGAAGCTTTTATTAAATAAACAACTTCTGTTACTAAGCTATTAAAGCTCTATTCTAGGCAGCTTTGCAGGTCCTTGAAAGTCAGCATGGAAGTGACTGAGAATACAAGAGAGATGCCTTATTTGCAAATGTAGATGTGATTTTTGTCCCTTTGTTCCATTTCTGTAAGGTCCTATTCCTGTGCCGTTGAAATCAGTGGGGCCTTCTCCATTGACTTCAAGAGAGGAGGAATAGGCCCTCAATGGAAGCCAGATGGCCAGCCCTGGAGGCTAAAGTGTCCTCTCCACAAACCAGGCATAGCACTGCTCTAGCTTCTCTCTTCTTGCCTACGCCCACTGTCACCTATAGAGGTGATGCTTGCTCATGTTTATATCGAAATGTGATAAAATGTAAGTAGGCCCAAAAATCTATTTTCTAAAAACAGGCTTGACAATAGTCAAGCAAGGTCTGGTAAAATATGAGTGAAATAAAGCAAGACAGCTCAGCGGCAAATTAAAGATGAGTTAGGGCACAACCCTATGTCATGTTGTGGACATGCTTTGGTCCTAACTGGTTTTTACAAATGTTTTAGATAAAATGTCAATGTTTTGGAAAACGTTAACAATATTGGTAGTTATTTACACAGATGTTAATTAAGACAATGCTTGATGTTAACTAGCCAAAGAGAAAGTAGAAAATATTTAATGATGGTAGCGGAAATACAGATATGGTAAAAGGCAGATTTAATGTTAATTAAGGGCGTTATTGATTATAAAAAGGGAGGCACCCTAATTTTAGATTAGGTGTGCCCATCCACCATCAAGGTCCCGTTAGAGAAAGGATTGTCTCCATTCTTCTCATTTAGAGACTGATCACCCCTAAATGCATCATTTCATCTTAGAATGAGAGTATACATGCCGTGTATGGTGATACTGTAATGCCTGGTTGCTTAACCAATTATTTTATATGAAATAAAGTTTTACATTTTATCAACATTCTATCATGCACAGTCCTCCACTAAATTAATTATCTGTAACTGCCCTGGAGCCTCACACGTTAAAGATTTCACTTTGGTTTTATTCCATATTTTTTAAATTACGAGTTGGGAACATATAAGTCAATGTCCTCAAGCCTGGTCTGGAGAGATTGCTTCTAAGGGTGAGAAGGTAGTTTCAGTATCTCTCCTCTTTCAGACCTTAGTTTCTTTGCTATCTGCACACAGGGAACCAAGCTGAGACCACAGCTCCTCCAAACAGGCCCATGGTATAAGACAATACCTGCATGCCTTACTAGCGTAACGCATCCCATTGGCCTCAATGGGACTGCTTGTGTGAGTAGAGTTTGCTTTTATTTAGTGGTAAGTGGTCACTAAAATTAGCAGGATAATGGAGAGAGAGCTGAAGTTAGGAGGTCTGGAGTAATACAAAGGCAAAAAAGCCTTTTGTAAACTGTTGGAGAGAATTTACCTGTGTCAGAACCCAGCATGGCATAGGGACTGAAAGGTCCACTGTGCCTCCCTAGTCCTGGGATAACTCCCAGCACAGGTTAGAGAAGCTTCCATCCCTGACTGATAGTAGCCCCTGCAGGCTATCACAGCAGCCAGGAATAGTCAGGATGTAGGAAAGTCCTGGTCATACTCTCTACAAGGGGGTTGAGCACCTGGTGGGGAGATGAAAGCATTCCCTGGGGATCCTTATGGTTGCTTTAGAATCTCTTTAGGCCAGTGCAAAGGGGCTTTCTAGCAAGGATGAATTCCCCCCATTGTGTTCTCCCCAACAACTGCAGTGTTCCGCCTTCCAGACTCAACATAGCTGCATTGGACTGGTGGATTAAATGAAACTTGCACTTAGCCTACAACGTATTTTGGAATCTTTGGATACAAAAGGCCCTATACTAGAGCTATAACATAAGCTATTATAACTAGAACATGTGTAAAAAATGTCAAAGGGTATACAATACTATTTTAATAGGACTATTTTTTACTAAAGTTATTTTTAGACAGGATTATTTAGCTGCCTTATAGAGGACCTGAGTTTGAGTCCCTAGGCCCAGTCCTGAGTTCCCAGGTCAGCAAATAATTGGAGCAATGCAAAGGTGCCCCTAAGCAACCCCTTATGGCAATTAAGCGAACAATACAGCATTAAAGGGTCCTGAAATAAATTGCACGCATCCCTGCATGGCAGGTGGAGAGTCACTGCAATGTTGGACTCTTAAGGGGGATGTCAGCAGAAGTGGGGGAGCCCAGCAGTTCACCAGCCCCCTTTCTGCTCTCCAGCCCCTCAAAAAACCCACTTATTGATATTATTGTAATATTTTATTAATCAAAATATTTTACTGAGCATGTTAAATAATAATTAATTCATGTCAATTTTCATTTTCAAAGTGCTATACAAATTTTAACTAATTAATCTAATAATTACCAAGCTATTTATTCATGAATTGATACTGATTCAGGTTAAGAAAGCAAGGACAGTGCACAAATGTACTAACAAAGAACTACCACACTGATGCATTTCTTAGTTAGTCGAGGATTCTTACACTCACGGGTGTAAGAATATTTCATCTAATCGCATTAGATTGCAAGACTTCTGGGCCAGAAACTTATTATGTCTTAGTAAGCATTTATACAACACTATGGGGTGACTCCTGATTAGAGTGTCTGTGGGAGCTACAGTAAGATAAATATTTAGCCCTAATAGAATTCAATTTTTATTTTTATATACATGTCAACAGATAATATTGCTGTTTATTTTTAAGCATTTTTATTTATTTAAATTTTCACAATTGCAGGAAATTACGGAGGGTCAGACAATAATCATTAATGACAGTAGACATTGAGATTCAAAAAGTTAAAACTTTATAGCTGTTAAAACACAAATTTTAACATTGTCAACATTTCATGTCAAAATATACAAAGTAAATATCTTTAAATCACACTCTAATAAGTTCTTAAGCATCATTTCCTTACTTTGCTTATCAGTAAATTTTGAGTATTATAAATGGCAATATTTTTGTCGGCTTGTGTACGGTGAAATCAACATTTACTGACATTTCCTGATAACAATGTAATCCTTCCAACCCTATATATATTTAATAATAATAAATAATATTAATACATTTGCAATAGCTGAGAATGCTGGTCGTTAGGCAAAATCAGAACTTCACATATTCAAATAGTTCAGGACAATACGAGAGGGGAAATTGCCATTCACATTAATCACAAAAGACAATTCAGGACTTGATGATGGGTATGGTGTCCTAAGATTGACTGCAAAGGAATTACTCTGAATCTACGCACCTATAAAACAGGAGAATCTGACCTAATATTTCTCCTTTATCTCACAATACACACAGAAATACAAGCTGATTACTGATCAGTGTCGGATCCTTTCAAACATGTAATGAATGTAGGAGAAAACTGTCCTGACAAACTGTCCTGTCAGAGTAACAGTGCCATCTGCACTGACCTTACTCTTTGATGGACAATCTCTTTATCTTGACCCCTTCACATTCTGAAATCGCTATTTTGCAGAGATATGGAGATCAGGTGTGCAAATGACTGTCGGCTCACGGGTATGGCTCAGCACTTAGGAATGCATGAACGACAACAAAAATTACAAGTGTGCCTGAAGCCCCCTTGTGGAATGATGTTTTAAAAACTATTCTGAAGGGAGACATTGTTTTAATTTAATTGTGTTGGAGACTTATTTTTAAGTTCTTTAGGGGCCTGATGTTGTGGGATACTGAATGCTTTAAACTCCCAGTAAAGTCAATAGTTGAAGGCACTCAGCACCTTGCAGGATTGCACTCAAAATGTCTGATTACCAAGAAAAGAATGCAGCTGTGTATCATATTTAAACATCAGCAAAATGTTTGCCTAACTTCTTGAGATGGGCTAGTATGACCCTGTTGTTGGTTTTCATTGTTTTTGTTTAGTTTTATTTTAGAAAAAACTAGAATTCCTTTTGAATGGTTCTTTTTTTCCCTTTGATCTAATTTTCTGCTGGATTCCGCAGTCACTTTGTGCCACTATACTGTTCAAGTACTGTTTTCACTCATCTGATAAAAGAGACTGTCAGGTATAAAGTTGCTTATTATTTCATTTTCACTGAAAATGTCATTACATTTATCAAGATGCACTTGAAAATAAAAAGAGCAGTCCAGGACCTTGTCATTGGTCCATTGTCATACTCCTGAAAAAGGGATACTGATTTGTAATACACTTACCAAAAGCAATACAATTAACATGTATTTTCCTCTTACATATATTTTATAGAGCACTTAAAGGTGCAAATTAAAAATAAATATTATTTTTACTAAAGTAAGAGGAAAACTTTTTTGACTTTCATGATGTACATATGGTCATTAATTTCAATGTCATATTATGTTTTTGGCTGAACTGACAGTATGTATGTATGTATGTATGGAAGCAAACAAAACAAATGCATTTTGTATTCAAATTTATACAACTCCATACATTTTTATGCTGTTTATTTGAAAATTAATTTTGGCTTAGGCCTTAGAGACAGCAAATGTTGTCAAGATTTGAGGGCTACCTGAAAAGCCTTGGGGACAGCATTACCCTTATGCATAAGAAACAGCAAAATAAAATAAAAATAAATGAATTTCCAAATACGTCATGGCTAATCCCTTGAGCTGACCTACAAATGAATTATGGAGGTTTTGCTACAGGACTGAGTAGATCTTGTGATTTCACTGAGAGATTTATCTTATTTTCCAACTTATTTTCATATCTTATTTCCTTTTCTTTTTGAATTAGACTGTAAATAAAAGAGCTAAGACTGAATGAAGCTCCCTTTCACTGCATTCATATTGGATTGATAAATTAAAATGGTGAGATGAGTTTTGTATGACCCATCCTCGAGGATTTGGGAAATTTAGCCGATGCAAAACAAGGCATTAATTTGGAGAGGCCTAGCTACTTACAATGCTTAGTATTCTGACAATGATGAATGGCATCATTCCAAGCAAATGGTAATTTCACTTTTTGTGACAGTACTTTAGAGCAAAACCGACTTTCTTCACACAAAGAATTTGCAATCCTATTGAACAGAGGCTGTACCTGAATATCAGAAATCCTTCATTGTTTAAGTATCATCTGATATTCTTGATTGGCTCCAGACTGAAGGTTGCAGTTGAATTAGGGAGAAGGGAGGTTAAGTCCTAACCTTGAAAGATTTAGCAGCCATTGAAACACTGCCTTTGGGCACTTATTGGCCTGTTTTTATCAAAAAAACTTTTCAATTCAATGAGGGGAGGGAGAAAACACAAAACTTGTCACATTCATCAAGTGAAGCCACTGGAAAGACATCTACAGAAGAACACCCAAAAAGCATAATCTTTCAGAAGAGCTGATAGAAATGGTAATTGGATGGGATGCGGAATAATACTTCCAAAGCAGGGGTAGCAGAGAATATAGCTAAAAAAATCAAGGTCACAAGAAGAGAACGTATCCTTTTTAACTTATTAAAGCTTACACTTGGCTTTTATATTATGAAAAATCTACTTGGTGCCATCCACAATTTATTTCTTCATAAAGAACTTTTAAGTGAAAACCGAATTATAGACAGGCTGGGAGAAAGGTCTGTTTTAATGTACGTACAGCAAAAATAAACTTATTGTTAGCTGATATAATTAAAAAGAAACTAACTACAGAAGTTCCATATTATTTAGAAATGTGGCTCAGCCTTCAGAAACACAGAGAGCATCTTTAAATAAAGCATGTCCCTAAGGTACTCAAAAAGCCTCTTCTAGGATTGGCAAAGAGCACTAACATTGTCTCCTAAACAGGGAACAGAAATGATGAATCATAAAAACTTGATTGCACTTCTTCCTGCCTCCTTGCTAACGAGCTAATCAGAGACTGTGAAGCAAGTGACATATGTAAACGGATGAGTTGTACGTGGATGCTAGATTGTCCCGTTTTTAATCTTACACAAACACCTCTGGCCTGAACTTTGAAAGCTTTTGGCACATTTTTGAGGTTTTGTATCATGAGTACTATCCAGCTGGAAAAGAAGGGGAAATACTGAAGAGCTGTGTCGCTCTCCTTGGCTGAATTGCACGGATGCAGGTGTCTCCTTACTGACGGAGACATCAGCTAAGGGGAAAAAAATCTGTGAAAGGTCAGTATCTGTAGACACAAAGAACACATTAGACTCCCTAAACAGTTAACAGAAACAGCACCAACCACCAAAGGCTTCCCCATAAATAATGTGTACCTACTGGAATGAAAGAGAAGATGCATTTGTTAATTTTCCATATTCTAAGGAATTTGGCTGTCAAGGCCCATTAATCCAAGAAATACAGCATTATATTTGTGAAGAACTCCCCGGCATGTAAGGTGAAGGAATCAGTTATGATTTGTGCTGACAACATTTTTTCACCCCATCCCATGCTCCGTATTTTAGGGTTGAGGCGCTTCTAGTGATAGCATCGACCACTTCGCTTAAAGCACTATTACTTGTCAGTATGGTTTTCCTTTCCCTGAGATATCTGAAAAACAACCTTTGTCAAACAAATCTCAGGTCATTCCTTTCTCCAAAATAGTATACGCAACACACAATGGCAATAGATCGATAGAAACATGTTAACATGTTGAAAACTTCAGTGAAGGAATGTGTGTGAGACAGAGAGGGAGAGAAAACTAGTAGCAGCCTGAAAATACACACTTCAGGGTGAAATGGACCATCTGTCCTTTGACACCTTGACAAAATGTGGCACAAGAAAGTAGTTACTGGGATGCCCCGTTGGGCCTAGGTATTAGTGGACATATGGTATGTTTTACCATTAACTGCAAATTTCCTTCCTTTTATTGTTTTCTGTCACAAGCATAATGTTTTCTTTAAAGTGGATTTGTTGCGTGAATTTATTTATTATTATTTGCTTTGCATTTCCCATCGCCACCACCTTCGTTTGCTAGTGGGGGCTCTCTGCACCTGGGCAGGGGCCCTGAGAATCCTGACTCGTTTATAGGAGCTTTGCCATGGACTTCAGTGGAAGCAGGACTGGGCCTCACACTGGCTGCTTCCACTCAGGGCTTTCGTGTCCTCTTTCATGCTGCCTCTTACATTCAGAACGGCCTCTAAATCCAAGTCCAACAAGCACCCTCCTTCTCCTCTAAAGCCCACCTTAACACCCATTTCCTTTGCCAAATCTTCCTGTGCTAATCACCTGACCCTTGCCATCTTCTGAATTGCTTTCTTGAGCTGTTCGTTTTCCTGATTGACTAGTATTGCAAACATCTTGGGCCAAATTCAGCCCTCATGTAAGGGGAATAAATGCTGCCCCCTTGCTTACACCATGGTTGAGTTTGGCCCCTTGACTTTTATTAGCGACTTTTGGAAGGAAAAAAGGAAATTCAAAATAAAGCGGCTGAGAAACATGTGGATGAATCCTGAGGTTCTAATACAGTTTCTACTCAGTCACTGCAAAGGTAAACTCACATAAGCTTCAGTATCTTAGTGAGTGCTGAGTAGCAACTTCAAGTGTTAGTCCATTGGCTCTAGTTGCATGAACAGTACTGCATCATCCAATGCAGGCACGCTGAGTCTTTAAAGAGGTTACACTAACAGTGATGAAGGAGATGGGTATTTATGAGCTTAGCATTTTTAGACAGGTTTTGACTGCAGAAGTCAAAGAAATAAAATATGTTTATGACACAAAGAACGAGAACTAACATATTACATCCACAAAAGAAATACTAGGAAAATCCCCAAAGTTTTCCTTCACTATTGAGGACCAAATCCTAAAGTCTCTTCTCAGCAATTTCTCAAAGCTCCCTTTGACATCAATGTATGCTTTGGCTGAGTAAGGACCCCAGGATTTGACCCTGAGATATTCAGTAATCAGTGTTGATTTGCTGCATGTATGTCCCAAAATACACCAAAGCATAGGTTAAATCTTGACTATAATATACTGTATGTAAGAAAAGTAAATGTGTCATTATTTGGGCAGGGGGTGATTTCCCCCCTTTCCCCCCCCCCAGTCTGTTTTGTGGGAAACTATTGAATTAATTATAGAGAGCATAAAAGGGGTATATTCTACAATGATTTCAGCATGCCACTGTGAATTTATTCATCTGCCTAATACCCACCTGTCTAGCTATTCATTCATCCAACCAGATATTAAGGCATCAATAATAACCATTGGACTGGAAGCAAAACAACTAAAATTCCTGAAGACGGTCTGCTTATTAATAATCACAAACTGTTATTTCCATCTCTACCCAACATTAGCCCAGGCCACACAACATTGTATGTTAACAACCATTATTTAATTAACAGATGAAGAAGTCCTTCAAGCTGCACTGGCAGATTTTGAACTTGATCTTCTATCATTTGATGTCATGCAAGACCAGATAAATGACAAGTATTTCAAGAGTCTGCAAGGCCCTTTAGAACAGCTGCACAGTCTTCACCCTTCTTTACAGCAGGTTTCTCACTTAAGAAAAAAACACGCTTCATTACATCGCCTCTTACTTGAGCTGCAAGGGTCTATTCAAGGAAGATAAGCCTCTTAGAAATGAAGTAGCGTTGAATTTAGGTTTTGAGTGACAGCAGGAAGGTTTATCCATTCAACAGACAATACTGCTTTCTCTGCATTAATCTAGGAGGCGGACAATGATCTGTTTTTTAGGCCGCATCTCATCTCTTTCCCACAGCAGAAGGTGATTAGAGTTAGGAAGCAGGGACTGTGAAAGAAAACTGAGCACTATCTCTCCAGCCCTCCTGTTTCCTGAATGGGTAAGGAGGGAAGTTCTAGGCCAAGTGCATCAATCACAGATTCACAATCAGGATGTGTTGGTTTATCAGTTGCTGACCAAAAGGCTGGCAGGTGAGGGTACAGACAGCATAACCCTGGCAAAGTAAATCATTGTTATCTTTGTAGATAAAGACATTCACATGAAGGAGAAAGTTTCGTAACTGTGTATGTCCCCTGTCCATTATAAATTTGGAGGAGGGGGAAATAACAAGCCATACTCTGGTACGAGCCACAGTACATAATAGATGTCAATTAATATTTTTCACTGCACAGGATCGAATGGGGTTACCTTATCAGGTAAGAGTGTCAAGATTTCTAGGTATAGCCTCTAATATTCACAATAATAATACTTTGTACTTATACAGCAGCTTTCAGCAGAGGACCTCAAAGCACTTGCAGAAATGAATAACATTATCCCTAGTTTACAAAGAGGGAAACTGAGACACAGAGAGGTACACTTGCCCAAGATCATACAGTGAGACAGCAGCCAAATCAAGAATAGAACCAAGGAGTCCTAACCTTCCCTGCCACCTCTTAATTCCTACACCATCCAGCCTTTCTGATTACTAAAAGCAATTCTGATGGCAAACAGCACTTTCAGGTAGTATATTCAACTGACTAGGTAAAGAGATTCTAAAGTATGTTGTTTCATTCCCTCTATGGAATTTGAAAATAGGCTAGGTGAATACCAACAAAACCACTTCATCTTTTGGTCTCTCTCATATCGGTTTTCTGTGTTCAAGAGATGTCCATACATTCAGCAAACATCCCAGTGAAAAGTGTCAACTACCGGCAGACCAAGAGTAATGCAACCTTGACCAGCTCCAAAAAATGAACTTCAGTTTATTTCCCCTTTCTGAAATCTATGCCTCCAGTTAGTTTTTTAAATTTTTTTTAAAAAGAGTATACATTTATCATTCATATGTATGAATGGACAAGTTAATGTGAGAAACAAATATATGGAAATGTGATTAATTAATTACACTAAATGAAAGTCATAGGCATTGTTTGTACTATAGATGAATCAAAAAAGTTATATTGCTCAAGGTTTCCCAGCTGACCTGTAAAATATTCAGTAGATTGTGTTCCTAAATCACCAAAAAATAATCACTGCATTTTGAAATTTTCCTTTGGTAATCACAATAGCACTTGCATCTACATATTGCTTTGCAGTATTAACTAATGACAGTTCACAACAGTTAGCACCATTATCCCCATTTTACAACTGGGTAAACTGAGGCACAAAGATTAAATTATTTGGCCTGAAAGGGAATCAAAATCATTGTCAGAATTAGAATTCAGAAGTTTTTATGCTTGGATCACATATTTCTTTCTGAAAATTTATTCTTACAGAATATTCTGTTGGCATGAGAATGGAATATAAAACACATATTCCATTTTTTTAAACTCACTTGGTACATAGTACCAGGGTTTCTACATCTCCTTTCAAGCCCTCACTATTTAGTACCACAGTATTTAAGTTTATCCCCATCCTCTCCACACAGTGTAAACAGTTTTGAGGTTAGGTTCAATATGGCAAACACAGCTAGATAAATAGTGAATACAGAATATGCCAACTCAAGACTATCAAAAGCTATTAAGACGGGGGGAAATCAACACCCAAAATATAACAGAAATGAACACACTTTAAAAGTATTTGTATCAGCTAGGAATCAAAAAGCAGCTCTCATATCTATTCTTTTGCTGAGAACTGAAGACAGAAAGGGCCTATTTATGTCCAACAGCTTGAAAGAAATGATTAGCAAAAAATGTCCTAACAGAATTTGTTGACACTTTATGTTGACATTCTCTGGACATTATTTTTAAATGAGCAATTCCAAGATGCACAACACTGTCTACCCCATGAGTACCCAGTTGCACCGTAAACTGCAGTCAGAGGAAAGGGAGCGAGGGAAATCTCAGAAGTGCAAAGTAACTCTTAAGGGACAATATAGCAGCTCTCATTTCTGTTAGCGACAGTCTACACACCAAAATGCACCACGCTCCAGCAATACAGCAAACGCTACACAAATGAAAAGAGTATTGACACTTTCTCTCTTCCCCCTTTTGTGCCAAGCCTGTGTAACTGCGCTTTGGTGAATGGCTTTTTGTTATTCTTATCTATGTGCCTCAAAATTCCTCAAAACACATCTGTCACAGCACAGCTTGACAACCAGCTCCTAACAACTCCTGTGTAGCAGTTCTCCTATCTCATCCCAACCTCACAGGTGGGAAAAAGTTAGCACAAACATTTCTTTTGCATCAGACACTGCATAGTTTGCCTAGTCAGCACCTACCTAGTTAGACATTACTTTTGCCACTTCACAATCTGAAATAGATCCCTTTAAAAAAAAAAAAAAAACTAATTGCTTCATTTCAAGATGTTATGTTTAACCTCAGGAAATGGTACTATAGACATTGCAAACAGCTCTCTGGCTGTTTCAATCACTACCATATTATAAAGTATAGCCAGTTAAGAATCCTATTCATTTTCTTGCCTAGTCATCTTGATCTTATTTGAATGTCTGGGGAGCAGGAGGTGCTTAACTGGCCCTGGATTTCAGAAGTCGGGGAGAGTCTGTGCAATGTGTTAGAGACACTGAAAGTTTTCATTTTGACTCCTTAATGAGATCGACCTTTGACATAAGCTGATGAGTTCCATACCTGTCCTGGTGTGTTTTCTGAAAACATTTGACACTGGTTGCAGGTTTGACGGGGATATGACTAATGAAGTCTTAGTATAAAAATAATGGACTGCAATTGCAAGTCATTTGTGTGAAACCAAACTCCTTAAAAACTTGTCTCTGCTCACTTTCTGTTTTCTAAACGAGTCAATAATATGAATCAGATGGCTTGAAGGAATAGACCCCCAAATATTTCCTTTCTACCTTCTATAAATTAGCTGCCATTTTGTTCAATTTTTTGGTTGCCTCCAGGCATAGTTTAAATTGGCCTGTAGTTACCAAATTGCAGGAGCTATTGCAAAATGTGTAGGTTAATACATAATACCTTGTTTTTGTTAAATGTATAGTAACAGCTCTTCTTGTGAGGTCAAGAGGCCCAGGCTGCTACTATTCGAAATGCATAACAATTTTATGTAAAGTACTGGGGACTCAGACAGGCATATTTGTTTCTACTGCAAGTTTTAGGTAATCAAAAAAAATTACAAAGCATTTTCACCATCTCCTTCTGTTTCCTTGGGAGGGTGGCTGGCCTGCAGCTATACTTCTCCTGCTTAACCCATTCACTGCTGTAGGGACTTTCACTTGTCCTTGGGGCACTCTTCTGCAGAACATTCATTCGTTTTAGTACAACACCAAAAGCACCAAGCACTCTGAGCCCCATTAAAGAAGCCTGTTTCCCAGACATGTCAACTTGGCTCACCATCCATCATTAAAGAAGTTGAATTCTCTTCATAATTAATCCGGTATAACATAAACCTAATTTCCTGAATTGCCAATTTTAAACGCGGTGAATGTCATGCTTAGAAAAACTACAGGAAAGTGAAGCCTTCTATTTTATCCACAGTGCAGACACTGCAGTGCTGCCAGTTCTCACAATTTTATCATGAGTCTCACAATATTTAGCATTTTTCTTAAAGCCTCAGCTCCTGGAGCCATGTGAATACAAGAAAATCTCAACTTTAAGAAAGTTTCTTTAAGTTTCTAGCCTTCATGACTGGAGAGAAAACCTTAGAGGAATAACCAAAGATTTCAGCAACAAGACGACAAATAAAAAGAACCCCAAGGTATTTTTAAATTCACAATTTTTAAACCAATTTCATTATGTTGGGTGTCAGAACCAAGATTTTTTAATGCTGGTATTGACAATACTGGGACATTCTCCCCCACACTGTCTTGCCTTCTCTAACATAAACACAGAGCAACCTGTCTGTGTGTCACACACATACATGCACACAAAACGAAAAACTCCACACACTTCCCCCCCTGAGAAAAAGGGGAGAAAAAACATGTGACAGATGTTAATCACATTGCTTAATGCACTGCTGGAAGGTACTTAGATACTATGTTGAAGAGAGCAGTAGAAGAACCAATATAGAATAAAAGACTAGCATAGAAAACTCTTCAGTTCGCAGGCTTTCTGTGGAAACTGCCAGGAAGGATTCCAATTAGTAACAAAGGGGGGGTGGTTTTGTGTGAGATAAAGATGTCCATCCATAAGAACTGGATGGAGCCAACCAAGCCATTTCACAGAGGACATCATTTCAGTCTGAGCAGTGAAAGGTCAAAAATTTTCCAATTTCAAAATTCCAATTACATTTTTCCTCAAAAGTATGAATTTTGACAGGGGGAGAAAAAAATGGGAAAATTTTCAATTATTCCCTCCCCTTTTTTTCAGCCAGCTCTAGTGAAAGGCTTCTTGTTCCATTAGGAATCCCCAGGGATTTTCAGTGCCCCAGTGGGCTAGCCTTTAACCTATTTGGTATATAATTTACTATATATATACTAAATATATTTTAGGAAAAAACAACTACTTGGTTCAGATGGCTGCACAGACTTATGAATGTGTTCTCTTCTTTATTGTATATCAAACATAATCTATTTCTCTTCACTTTCAAGGCCCTTCATGACTTATCCCCATCTTACCTATCATCGCTCATTTAATATCAAAAAGTCAATTCCCATCTCCAGTCGGCCAAAGATATCGGCCTCCAGCACACACTTGTTAAATTTTCAAGCAAGCCCTTTCATGTTTTCTTCTATGCTTCCCTCATACTTGGGAGGAGCTTCCTGTCAACATCCACAAAACTAATTCATTATCCTCCTTCAGATCCATCCTTAAAATTCTGTTTTGCTGTGAAGCATACAAAAAACTTGACAGCAGTTAGGCTGCTGGTGTGCTGAGACCACTGCCTATCTTGCAGATCAATATTGTCTCATAGTTTTCTATCTGTCTGTATCCATCTGTTTCTTGAGTTATACTTAGATTGTACTCTTTGGGGTAGGGACTGTCTTTTTGTTCTGTGTATATACAGCACCTAGCACAATGGAAATCCTGTTCCAGGACTGGGGCCCCAAGGCACTAGGATAATACAAGTAATAAATAAAAACAACATGCACTATGACAACAATATGCACTGTCATCAGTGGGACTACTCACAGTGTGTAAAGTTAGGCACATGCATAAAAACCTTTTGCCGCATTGAGGTCTAAATATATATTGTTCTTTAAGCATCCAGTTTTGAATATGTTGCCCTTAGTCCCATGGATAGATAAAACTAAATGCAGACAGTATATAAAATTTTTTGTTTGTAGCCACTCCTCCATGACCCAACAGAAGTTACAAAACAAGCTGTGATTGTAACATGATGTGTATTCACCGTTTATTGATGGTGCCTCACCCATGGGCATATTTGCAAAATGTTGTCCCACATAATAAGAAAGACATGTCACTTTCTAAGGCAAGCAGTATTGTGTATTGACGCTAGTCAAACACAGAGGCTATTATCTATCAAATACATACTGTTCCTTCAATACAAAAGTGTTCTTGGCCTCAGATAAAGGTGGCTATTCTTTTAAGTTGCACTATAGTGAGGATGTTACAATATTTTGTTGCTGTTGTTGCTCAGAGACAAGATAAAGTTACCTTGTATGAAAGTTTGCTTATGATCACAAACCTTAATAGGCTTAATAGAACTACAGCTTCATCCATTAAAAGAAGAGGTCTTCAATTATACATTCCTTTTTCTGAATAAAGAAAAAAATCTACTCCACTGCCACCCAAATTTCCTCTACACTAAAACCCAAATAGCTGGACTTGGTGTTGGTGCATACCACAAGATAGAGACAAGGAATTCTCCCTGACTGGAGTTCTGAGACCATTATTGCAGTCATAAGAGTTTTATTGCCCTTTCTGGCTGCTGTTATGCCTCCCTCTATCCAGGAGAGCCAGGGATATTAGCTAGTGGCTCCATGTCGTGACAGATACACCAGCCTTGTCCCCACTCCTCTCACCTCCTAAATTGACACAAATTGTTAACAATCTGCACCCCCTGCATCTGTTCCCCAGGGGTATCTGAATATAGGGAGATTGGTGTGGGCCCAGTTCTACATATAAGGAGTAACTGTTCTCTCTTTTGGCTACACTCTGTATTCAAAAATTGGAATTACAGGCACAAACGTAAGAACTTCCTGTGACAGGGTGCTGGCTGAGTCCTGGGGGTTAAGCCAGCCCACTGCCACCAGAGCCCTAAGTAAGAGGAGAGTGGAGCCAGCTGGGAGAGCCTGCAGGGTCAGAGCTAGCAAGGAGCAGCAGGTAGGCTCACTCAGCCAAGCCCTATAAAGGCTCAGGGGAGCGTGGTGGCAGGGGGTAGCCGCAAGGGAAGGGGCAAGTGCTCAGCCTGCAAGGGCGAAGCTGCAGATGGAGGCGAGCTGCACTGATTACGGGCTGAGGCTGTGTGGCCCTAGCCTGGGACGGTACCTGTAAATAGTTGGGGGTGGGGAAGCCTGTAAATAAAGAGCACTGGTGAAAGCACGCCTGTGCATGGTTTGTGGGTGCAGGGGTCCTGCGTGAACCTGTCACACTTCCCCTTTTGCTCTCACAAGAGCTAATTCATAGATTAAGTGGAGGATTGTATATGATAAAATCACTAGCCTTTTTTTTTTCTTCTCCCTCCCTTTTTTAAAATTATTTTAAACTTCTCCCATCCTTAAAAGGAATGTGCGGTCCTGTGGAAATTAACTTGCTTAGTTTCAAAATAGAACCTGTCATTTCCCTCATTTGAATCACCATCAGAGCATCTTGCCCCAGCTTTGAGAAGACTAACATAAAGCTTGGGAAGGAGAGGAGGCCAATTCTACTCCATGGACCTGCCAAAATGGGCTTCTTTAAGAGGAACATGGACTGTAGCCTGCCACAAGACAACGAGGGCCCAATTCTGCTTCCGCTAATCAATGGGAATTTTGCCACTAACTTCAATGGAAGCAGGGTCAGGCCCTAATGGAGATATGTTCTTTCTCCAGTGGACTGGGAAGTGATCCTTCCTATAACTGGATCTCTTGCAAAGCCGCATCTTACCCAGTCATCACAGCATTTCGCTAAGTCAGTAGCCATCTTTTATCAAATTCTTTTAGTCAAAACAAGACGATAATACAGCGGGTTAATTCCTCATGCTAAACAATCTGTTCCACCTTATAATTAGGTGTGACACTCTGAATACTTTTCCCAGCCCTGAAGAAGAAAGCCTGTCTCGTCCACCAACATAAACTGGTCCAATCAAAGATATCACCTTACCCACCCCGTCTTTCAGAAATTCAAAGACAGGTCATGTATTTTCAACTGTTCCTTACACTAACCTTTCCGCCCGTCTATCCCAGAACTACCCCACTTTCATTGCCCTTTCATGATCATTGTTCATCTTGAATTGGCAAAAAAATAAATATATAGCAGATGAATTCTTCAAAAAATGGAACATTTGTTACAAATCAAAGTCCAACCCTGCAAATACTTTTGCAAACACACCACTTCTTGCACAGGAGCAGTCAGTCCCTTGGGACTATTCACAAGTGCAAAGCCACCCATGTTTGTACATGTTTTCTGGGCCAAGGCTTAGAATGAAAATTAGGAACAATATATTTGCTTAAAGGAAAACGTCTCTTTTTTTTGGTTTGAAAACATAACCAAAGATACCATAAAGTCTATTCTGAATTCATGAGTATACTGCATGTTTTACAGATTACATATACACTCTGTACACTTCTGCAGTTTCCACAGTAAGCACTCATATTTTATGGAGCAGCAGAGTAAATAATAATACAATATAAAATCCATGTAACTGTAAATTATTGGCATGAAAATTAAGGCTTCCTCTAGGGTTCCAGCAACTTAAACACTTTCCACGGATAATTTCCTTTCGGTTCATTTCACTTTTGTTTGTTTTAATTTTCTACATGGAATTTCTAGCACAGGGTCTGTGAGTAACCCTTTTTCTTGACTCCTCCCTATTGTAAACTTTGCCTCCCTCTTGAGTGCATAACTGAGACATATTTGCTTACGCACTGGTGGGGGAGTGGGGAAAAAAGGACTGAATTTGGAAACTGCATATTTCATGTGGGAGAAAAAGGTCATTCTGCACTTGTTTCTGTATATAACTGTATAATCTGTATAAAGATTATTCCGTAAATTAATTCTGTATAATCCTATATAAAGAGGCCTTTTTGGATTTTGAAGAGTGATAGGGGTGGGAGACTTAAATTGTCCTTTTTATTTTGTTCATCTATACTTGCTTTTCATGTACTTTATATGGAAACGTTGCCAGAGCTCACAGTTTCCACCATAGGTACATTTTCCATAGTTAATTAAACCATTTTCCCCACATGACAAATGGACCCTTCTCAGCAAAGGGCGCGATAGCAGACGAGGATCAAGTCAGAGAGGGCATTCTTTGTGATCACACATAAAATATGGACTTGTAAAAAATACAGATTTTGAATTTAAAGAGTGGATAACTTATCACATCCTTCGGTTAAAAGTAATTTATGCATCCTATAGCTAAGTGAGTTTCTGTATCCGTTTACTCTCATTCCCCCCCCCCCCAAAATGTCTATTTATCTAGTGGTTAGATTTTTTGTTTTTATTGTGGGGGGGGGGGTTTAAATGCGCTTTCTGTGGCCTTTCCTTTCAGTATCATGTCTGTATGTTTTTCAGAAATCACAGTGCAAATTCATTAAAAAATAAATGTCACGCTGATTGAATATGTGAACTTTCAACTGTCTTACATCTTCATGCACATTAAACAAACATGTGGAATGGGTACCAGTGTGGTCTACTGTTAAGAGCTAACCCCAAAAGTTCACAGTTCTGAGTCCGGCCTCAAAATATCATGAGATTAGTTTAGAAATCATAAACTGATAATAAAATTGGGATTCTTTTTATTTGCCCTCTGATTTTTGGACCTTAGGCTATAGGCAGGTCAAGCTTCCAAGCCTCTCTCTGCAATTATGGGGTTGAGCACCTTCCTTTTTTATTTCTTTTCTCTTTTTTTTTTTTTTTGGAAAGAAAGCTGAGCTTCTCATGAAATAATCTGATTTCAGCAGCTGGGGCTTTAAATAAAGCACCTGATATCGTGAGAGTTGGCAACACTGCAAAATCTCTTAACCCTTAAAACACTGACTAATCATGAACTGTTAAACATCTGAAGGACTGGCCAATTCCTAAGTAAACTCTAAGGATCCCTAGGAAATGTGGTGAAGGAGACAGGATTTCTTAGTCTAGGAAACATGACCAGAAAGAGTCTTGCCTCGAGCAAGTAACGGCTGAGCCTGCTGGGAAATCCTTCTTCTTCCTATGCTTGCCTTTTTCCCCACACCCTCAGCACTTTACTCCATTGCCTTTCCCAGCTGCTCTATCAAAACAGTTCCAGGCAGGAGGGACCAACAATATGAAGCTGTTAGACGGCTAGGAAGATTGTTGCCTATGCAAGCTTAATTTGGGCCCCCTGTGAGTATGCCTTATGATATATAGCCTTAACTTATATGATCACATATGATTTTTTCCACAGGACCCCTGCCACATTCAGTGCACAGCTGAGGCAAACACCAGACATGGAAAATATCAGCCTGAACAGTTATAGTTTGACAAAGTTATAAGCAAATAAAAACAGGGCCTTATAATGGAAAGTGTTAGGCAACCTTAGTTATAGTGGTCACTGCCAACTCCACCTACAATAATATTGAAGAGCCCTCTGGAGCGTACAAATAACCAGGTATATCAGTCCGTGGTGATTTTCCTGTTTTATGGGCCTGATTTTCCACTGCCTTGCAACTCAGCCATTTACACCTGTGCTAAATTAGTGCAAAATGCTATCCATTCAGATTTGCCCAGTCACACCAATGGTAGCATTTTACACCCACATTGCAGAGGTATAAATGTATACACATCAGGGTATAAAACAATGAAGAGTCAGGCCCTGTATGGCAAATTGTGCTATCAGATAAGCATACACAACTCCCATAAACATCAATAGATTCTGTATCTGATGTCTGAGGGCAGAATCTGGAATTGTAGTTTGGGAACACAATGCCCTTCTGCTGAGGTTTAAACAGAGGCAACAATTATTTAGGGCAGTTTGTGTACCAGAGCAATTTATAACGAAACAGAAATTTCACAACATACAAAATTACTAGAAGAAACAGACTACATGGCTGAGCTGTCATTCAAGTTTACTTATGCAAGTTATTTCACTCCAGCTACATTGTAACACTATAAACATCTGTGCAATCAGGACTGATGGAGGGACTGGGAGGAGAAAGAAGGAACAGTTGTGCTGGGGACCCAAACTCAGGTGGACTCTCAAAACATCTGTAACTGCAGTGAAATTGGGGGAGGGCCAGCAAACATAATGTACTAGGATCCAAAATTTCTCTCGACAGACTTGTGGGTAACAGAAAGGAATACAAAGATACAAAAATAGCAATGACAAGCACAGGATTAAAGAGTCCAAGGATTTCAAGGAAAGGATCTAAATGTGTGATACAAAATATATACAAACCATGGGGCTCAGGGAGCTCTATACAAGTGTAATACACAGACTTCGGACCTTATCCTGGATTCTTTTTACATCCAACAAGGCATGCAATATTGGGCCTATAACAACCTGGGATGATCCTGTCCTAGGAAAGGGAAGACTATTTTTGACTAGCCTCAGGAGCAAGCCCCTTGCACATCACTTCTGATGATCAAATAGTGTTATCCAGTTGAGCAATGGCTACCCCACTTACTGTACTCAAGATTTCTTCAACCCTTATTTAGTTCCTTTGAAAACTACTTGCTGTAGAAGTTGGAGGCCATGACTGGAGAACAGTTGTCAGGGCCAAGAGCATTTACTCTGCCTACGAGACTCACATAAAGGTTGTATAGCAACCAGTTTGTGTGTCAGGCTGTGTCTGGAGATACTCACTTGCACACCACAAGATACATTTATTTTGAAAGGGGGTTTGCGGTCAGGGAATGTAACGTACCTACATACGTACCTTGCAACTGCAGACTCAGCAGTTTGTCTCAATCAAAACTAAGAGGTAAGCATTTGTTATTATATACAATATAAAAAGTGGGGATTCTATTTCAGATCTCCTGTATAATGTTTGATAATCATTTCTTACCAATTGCTGGGGGGGAATCAAAAAATTAACAGTTAACAAAACCACTAAATAAATGTAATTCTTTTTAATCGTACCACTTGATATCATAAAAACGTGTGTACAAAATTATAGTCCTTACTCATGTGAGTAACCCCACTGAAGTAAATGAAACTACTTGCATGAGTAAGGATTGGTTGATTGAGAAAGAGATCGGAGGATTGGGCCCTTAATTGCTAAAACACACACTACCCACCAATAGTTGCCTAATTTAGCAGAATATATTACATCTCTGCTTCATAAATCATAATTAAAGCTGTTAGTTTTCCTATTATATGATCAAGAAATGCCCCATTAAAGTTAAACAGTTTCTACAAGTAATTATGTATATTATATATCTGTGAAAGTGTAGCTGTATATACACTCCACTTTACAATTATTTTGCATACTCTGAAAGCACTATCTACTAAATCAAAAACTAGCAGAATTTCATTAATACAAGATTTTTTAATCTCCCAAAAGTCAAAGCTGTCCCACAGGAGCCTCTATAGTCAATGTTGCCTCCTCATAATACAATTTAATGCTCACAAACACAACTAAAGTATTTAAGCATTTACAGAGGTTGTCATAAATGTTTTTCTTATTTTTGATCAAATTCAACCCTACACTTAATACAGTTACTGTAGTTATTTAATTTCAAATCTCAAGAATCCAACCTCAAAAATTTATAACAATATAAATTTAGTTACTTTGATATAGGATATGTATGCTACTGGGAAACCATTTTTCAGTAAAAAGTGCAGAACTCTGAGACATAAGAAGAGTTATTTTTAAAAGTAAGCATTATTTCAAATAAGTCTTGATAGATTTCAAAAAATGTAATACTATTCAATTCTAAAATGGGTTCATAATTTTTTGTAGTATATTTCAAGTTGGTGCTAAATGCTACCAAAACTAAATGTATCTTTATTATGCTTTCTCTTTTGATGAGAATTTTATAGAAACACAGAATAAATATTAAACTGATATACTGCAAATGCATTGAATACCATATCAGATAAAGCATTTTGGATTTTCTAGCTATTGGCTGGAAAGAATGAAAGTTGGAAAATTATTCTTAGAACCCCTAAGACACGAAATGTATTACCTTAACCCATTAACAATTAAAAGGTATACGCAAAATGTTAGACGTTAAAATATAATTTTAAAAAAGCTTAACATCTGCTCAAATAAGGCAATTTTACTTACTTCTGCCTTTAAAAAACAACATCAGCAGGCTTGCGAGAATACATTATTTTACTTTTAAGTAAACTGTAAAGAGTGTATCTGGTATATAAAAAAAAGAGGAAAGGAATGCAGAGCAGAAGCCTACGCTGACACTGAGGATTCTTGATCAAATGGTGTTTAATACCATCGCTCAGAGCTGACAGTACATTATTAATTGAAACAATGGGGCTGAACTGTGTCTTCTTCCGTGGCAACCATAATACAATTATATCCCATAGGCAGAAAGACTATTTTTATCCCTAGAAAATTAACCTACAAACTGATGTAAAAAAATGTGTACAACCAAATAGTATTCCAACAGTATATTTCTGATACTGCTAATCTGTGTATATGGATTGTAATGCATATCATGCAGAAACAGATAAAGGAATGAAAATATCAGACAGATTATTTGTACATGATATATTGTAAAAGTATTTCAGATAGCCTGATCTCAAACTAACTAGCTGCATTTCTTTTTGCATTGTTATTATTTTTCTATTTTTAATTTTCACATAGATGTAGCTGTATAAATAACACATATTTCCTGGCGTGGCTGAAACATCAAACCAAACATATTTTCCACTTTTAAACTTTTGCATTCCGCTGTCATTACCATTTAGAATAGGCTTTAAATTCATTGACAGAACAGCTTAATAGCAATGCCTGATCTTTTATATACCAAACTTTTATTAATAGAAAATCAGACTCTTCTAAAACATTAGCACATTATCCATTCTCGTAAAGCATATCGAATCACATTAGTGAAAAAGTTGCCAAGTCAAATGGAAAATGTTGTGCCAATTTGTGGGGGTTTGTTTCTTTTAAGGGATTAAATTACTTACTAAACTTGTGGCAATGAACATAAAATATAATAATAATCTTGTAACATTCCTATCATGATTTTGGTCCTAGTGCTTAAACCAGCTGAAGACTGAAGGAGTTAAATGGCTTAAAATGTGCAGTAATTCAGGAAGAGATGTTGGGCAATTTTCAACATACATTTTTTGAAAGATAGACTCTGGAGCAGACAGATCAACTTAACTTAAAAAAAAGGAACTCTACAACCAATCAAACTGAATGCCAGAGCAGAGGGCAAAGGGATATGGAAACTGAGAAGATAGACTTCCAAGTCCTTTCCTGAAAGTGCTTGGATTTTGAGGAGAGTCCAACATCGGCTGACAAAAGTGTCTTTGTGCAGCGACACTGGGGAGAATGAAGGAGAGCTCGGGAAACCTAATGAAAACAGGCCAACCCTTGTACATTAGACCCCATGGAGAACTTTGAATCATATGAGCTGCAGACAAGCACTGCGTGTGTAATGCGGAATTAAAGACCACCAAATATGGGCAGTATCAGAGCAATACCAGGTCAGATGTACTTACAGCATTTAGGACAACTTTACATCCTACAAGTTAAATTATATTTATTGTCTAAAATGCAGCACTTACAAATTCCAAGAAAGGGCCAAACACCCAGTTGGTGTAAATCAACAAGCTCTAATGATCTCCATGAAGTTACATCAATTTATATCATCTGAGGATCTGGCCCTAAATTGAGGATTAAAATGTACTTTTCAGAGGCTTTTGCCCTGCATTCCAACCTGATCGTTAACAGGTTTAAAACATATGCTGTAGATTGGGGCCCTGATTCTGCAATTTAGAGCATGCAGGTGATCCCCTGCATCCATATAGAGCCCTAATGAATTCAGACTTTGTGCTGGAAATTACAGGATTACAAACATACATTTTTTTTCCAAACAGATGCTCACTTTATCAGCTGTAGTAGTTTGCCATTATTTCTTATTACTTCATAACATGCAGTATATTTCATTTTACCTTTAAAAAACCCAGCTTCATAACTGTAATGATGGAACTAGTTTGTAACATTACGATCGTTTCCTGCACTACCTTATACACATGGATACACACAGCTTCCCTCTTCTGGATGATGAAGCCACTGGTCCTTCTCTGCCCATTCCAATCATTCCTGTTTGAAACCTACTTCACCCATGATGCCCACAAGAAGGCAGTCAGCAATATTTTTTTAAATGCAACTGCAGACACTTTTCTTTGATCAGTCACAATGCTTCAACTAAGTAACTGTGCAATCTTGTTTGTACATTGGTCCTTCCTCTCTGCATCCCTTGCCCGTTGGCTGTTTTCCTTACCTGCCGTCCCCATGTCTATAAAACTAGACTGTAAGCAATGCAAGGCATCTTGCTATTCCTTTTGAAAGGAACCTAGCACATAAAATTATAATGAATAGTAAAGACAGTGTAGTTCACTGGACAGGGCTCTGGATTTATCCCAGCTCTGCCCCTGACCATCTGGTGACCCGGGGCAAGTCACTGCATCTCTCATCATTTCCATTTCCCCTCCCACTCTTGCTCGGTTTAAGTTCTGTAAGCTGTTTGGGGCTGGGACTGTCTCTTCCTCTGTGTTTGTACAGAACTGAGAACAATGGGGCCGTCTAGGTGACCGAGCAGAAATATGAAGCACTGTAGAATCCCAGCATGATTAAGTACAGTCATTCTAAATTAAAAAATTAACAACCACATACATCCTTTGCCTCCATGACTCTCACACTGTGTTTTCATTTTATTATCAAGTGCACAAAATGTAACTGCTGTTCTTTTTCATTCTGATTTACACTGGTGTATAAAATTACGACCCGTTCTTATCACTCAGTCAAAAATTCTGAGGTTTCTAATGATTTTAGAAACTGACATTGTGAAATGGACAGTAGAAGCTGATATTCGTAAGCTATACTGAATACAAGATGTTAATAAGAGCATAATGAGCCTGAGACTGCTTTCATTCAAGGCACTGGGAAAAAATTGCATTAATATGAGTGGGAGCAGGAGCAGGCCTTAAATATATAGGTCCTGAATCCTCTATCCTTTGCACTGGTTTTATTCCAGTGTTATCACATTAGCTTCACTGGAGTTATTTCAGATACAAACTGCTTTCACTGTGTGCAAGACGATTCGGGCCCATATTTTCCAGCACACAGCCAAATAGCATAAAAGAGTGGTAAGCTCTATGAACTTATTAGCATCTCTGCGGAGATGGAAGGTGGTAAGTAAGTGCCACGTTGTTTTCCCCAAAACATAGCTGCTTTAAAAAGAGACACACGATGCGGTGTTGAAGAAAAGCACACCATAACATCCAGCAACATGAGTGGAAGGCAGCCACTTCCTGGGTCCTTCACACACCTTGTATGCTCTTTGCCAGCCCTCAGAGGACCACTGGGTTCAGACTGAGAATGAGACAGTAAAGAGGCAACTAAAAATTCATGATTACATGGAACAAAAGACCCTGAATCCCTTTGTGACATTTCTATTTGACTCCATAAACACATAGTCACAAAGGAGATTTAAGCTCCGCCCTCCCCCATGGGAGCCTGATTGGTCAGGGATGAGTGGATTTTGCCCTAAAAGCATAGAAAAGTCTGTTTTAAATTAACACAGAATGCCCTGTCCAGCACACATTACTCAGAACTCTCATAGACCTCGGTGAGAGCTTTGCTCCACAAGGCATTGTTCGATCAGGATGATATCACCCCAGAATGTCTATACATAGCAGAGAGAGCCAGCTGAAAAGAAACCAAAACAAAGCAAAGCTATGTGGAAAAAATATCAATGGAGTAATTTTTCACTCACTATCATCATCACTAGTAAAGTATAAAAGTACAGTTAGGCAGGCCAAAAAAGAATTTGAAGAGCAACTAGCAAAAGACACAAAAGCTAACAACAACAACAAAAAATGTAAGTACATGAGAAGCAGGAAGCATGCCAAACAATCAGAGGGGCCATTGGATGATCAAGGTGCTAAAGGAGCACTCAAGGAAGACAAGGTCATTGCAGAGAAGCTAACCAAATTCTTTGCATCAGTCTTCACTGCAGAGATCCCCACACCTCAGTCATTCTTTTTAGGTCACAAATCAGAGGAACTACCCAGATTTAGGTATCAGTAGAGGAGGTTTGGGAACAAATTGATAAATTAAATAGTAATAAGCCACAAGAACCAGATGGTTTTCACCCAAGAGTTCTGAAGAAACACAAATATGAAATTGCAGAACTATTAACTGTGGCATAACAACCTATTGCTTAAATCAGCTTCTGTACCAGATGATTGGAGGATAGCTAATGTAACACCAATTTTTTTAAAAGGTTTCAAAGGCGATCCCAACAATTACAGGCCAGTAAGACTAATTTCAGTGCCAGGCAAATTGGCTGAAATTATAGTAAAGAACAGAATTATCAGACACATAGATGATCGCAATATGTTGGGGAACAGTCAACATCTTTTGTAAAGGGAAATCATGCCTCCCCAATCTATTAGAATTCTTTCAGGGTGTCAACAAACATATGGACAAGGGTGATGCAGTGGATCTAACATACTTGGACTTTCATAAGGCCTTTGACAAGGCTCTTATACAAAGTAAGGAGTCAAGGATAGGATAAGAGGGAAGGTCTTTTCATGGATCAATAACTGGTTAAAAGATAAGAAACAAAGGGTAGGAATAAATTATCACTTCTCACAATGGAAAGAGACCAAGAACAGGCTTCCCCTGAAGGATATGTACTGGGACCTGTGCTGTTTAACATATTCATAAATGATTTGGAGGTGGCAAAGTTTGCAAATGATACCAAACTACTGAAGATAGTTAAGTCCAAAGCCAACTGAGAAGAATTACAAAGGGATCTCACAAAACTAGGTGACATGATTGACAAAATGGCTAATGAAATTCAGTGTTGATAAATGCAAAGTAGTGCACATTGGAAAACATGATCCCAACTCTTCATACAAAATGATGGAGTCTAAATTAGCTGTTAGTACTTCAGAAAGAGATCTTGGAGTCATTGTGAATAATTCTCTGAAAACATCTGCTCAGTGTGCAGCAGCAGTCAAAAATGCTAATAGAATGTTAGGAACCATTAGGAATGGGATAGAAAATTAGACAGAAACTTATCATAATGCCACTAAATAAATTCATGGTACACCCACACCTGGAATACTCTGTGCAGTTCTGGTTGCCCAATCTCAAAAAAGATATATTAGAATTGGAAAAAAGTACAGAGAAGGGCAACAAAAATGATTAGGAGTAAGGAACAGTTTCCATATGAGGAGAGATTAAAAAGACTGGGACAGTTCAATTTAGAAAAGAGATGACTAAGGGAGATCTGTAAAATCAGCAATGGTGTAAAGAAAGTAAATAAGGAAGTATTATTCACCTCTTAACATTACACAAGAACCAGGCATCACCTAATAAAATTAATAGGCAACAGGTTTAAAACAAACATAAGGAAGTACTTCTTCACACACAATGAACAGTCAACCTGTGGCACTCATTGGTAGGGGATGTTGTGAAGGCCAAAAGTATAACTGGTTTTAAAAAATAATTAGATAAATTCATGGAGGATAACTCCATGAATGGGCATTGACCAAGATGGTCAGGGATGCAACCCCATGCTCTGTGGTTGCTAATCTCTGACTGCCAGAAGTTGGGACTGGAAGACAGGGGATGGCTCACTTGATAATTGCCTTCTTCTGATAATTCCCTCTGAAGCATCTAGCACCAGCCACTGCTGGGAGGCAGGATTCTGAGCTAGATGGACCATTGGTCTGACCCAGTATGGTCATTCTTATGTTCTTATTTTCATCATGTTAAATAAGATTTTAAAATATTGGACCAGTTCCTCAGCTGGTGTAAACAGGCATAGTTCCACTGTAGTCAACAGAGGTAGGCCTGTTAACACCGGCTGAGAATATGGCCTCGTGAAATTTGAAAGCGAGGCTTGTAGAAAATAATTCACGCTAAGGGTTCGCACATCACTGGCGTGCACACACAAGCACATTCTTGTAATATCCAGAGGGCCATCTCCAATTTCAAACATTAGCACACATAAATTGCCCAGAGTTCATGATTAACATGTCATCTCCCTATAAAGGGGAAAGTACTACAGAATGTGTAATATATTAGTGCTCAGCAGGCCACTGTAGCTCAGAGTCTGTCAGCATTTCCGTTCTAAACCACATTTTTCAGGAGTTTACTACTTGGATGTGTTTAAATCCCATTGGGTTCAAACTGAGCGCGGGTTCTTAGTCTGGATACCAAATTTGTTTTCTCTTATTTAATCAGTTGGGCTGTTTTTGTGTAAAACCCATAAAGGTCTGAAGATGCCAGGTGATTTTTATTTTATTTTTCCACAGATCCAGAGCTGAAATTGCTGAATTTTGGGGGGGAAAATATTTTTTTCAAGTAGTTAGAAAAGACTAGTCACTTTTTGTCTCTGAATAATGAATGGGAAAAGAAAATCCCAGATATTTAAAGTAACAGTTGAGATATTTCACTTGGAAAAATGATCACTCCGTTTCCCCAGTAGCAACTGAGCCAAATTCTTCTTTCACTTACATCAATCAGGAAAGCAACATTTACTTCAGTGAGGTCACACTAATGTAACTGATGTCTGTCAGCCAAATCTAACCTTTGGTTACATTGGTATAAAGCTGGGTTACCCACTGACTTTGACTTAGTTATCCTAGATTTACATCAGTGTAGCTGAGGAAAGAATTTGACCCATGATTTTCTGAATACACATTTTTGCTGACTGTGCAATTTCAATGAAGTCTGTGGAGTGGCATAGACTAAATTAGTGCAGAATCCAGTGCTTCGTCTTATTCCAAGTATGTTCTGGTGTTGTATGTTTTGGGCAAAAATCTGCCTTCACTTACACCACTGCAACCCCATGAAAGTCAGTGGGAGTGAACTGGTGTGACTGAAGGCAGCGTTCATGCACAGCGTGGATACAGCCCTGATTTCAGTGAAATGCTACACCATAAGATGTCCCAAACAGGCCTTTTTAGAGGTTTTCAGTGGCAACACTATTCCCATATAAACTCACATAAGCACAAGCAATGTTTTTCAGAGGTAAGAAATTTCTTTGGTTTATAAGCAAGTCCCCGTGAGTTGCTTTTCTCTCCTATTTCCAATGAAGGAGGAACAAGCTCCCCAGATGGGACCAGCTACTCCTTGCTTCCTCCCTCCTTCAGGAACGGCTCCCCACAATTCCTCTCCTCCTTCCATCAGAGGGATGATGGGTTCCCTTGACAAGAACTGTGGCTCTTCTCTTCTACTCCAAGGCCATATCTGCCAAGGCACCCACAAAACCCACAACAGAAAGAGTGGGGTGAGAGAACATCAGTCTACGTGTAAATTACTCTATAATCATGAAGCTGACGGGTTGGCTGATATACTCATACAGAGCAAACTTCTGGCCCCTGCAACACCCTTACAAAGCTACATCAGTCTCAAGGGTATAACAGAGGGCAGAATTCAGCCCATACATTGGATTAAGAGAACACTATGTACCAGATTTTTGCGTAGTATTTCTCTTATGCAGAATCCCTTGCCACGCTCCATTGTAGATTAGAGCACACACAGCTGAATGGGTGGTGTCAATAGCAGCACTCAATCTGACTATTAAGGGAGCGGGCATTGCTGAGTGTCCAGCCAAGTGACATGTGAGGACTAGCACACATCCCTGGGGAATGGAAACCACCATCCCAGAAGATGAGACAATATTCTTGGTTCATCTAGTCCAATGCTCTGCAATAAGCAGGGCTTTCCTGTTTACCACTCCCTTAAGTGTGTTTTGTCTGACTATCACACCGCTAAACTACTTCCCCAGGCACGTCATTCCATCGCCTTACTGTCTGTTCTACTAAACCATTTCTTTCCATTGTCTAACCTGAATTCTATTATTTATTTATTTCAAGCCAGAGTTCTCCACTGGGCCTTTCACAGCAACCATAAATAATCTCCCTCCCTCCTGCTGGGGTGACTGCACTGGGTTCAAACAGAGGCAAATATCTGAGGCCAGGACCAAAGCAAAATTACATTCACTGGTACAATGCACCAAACCGGTATGCATGTTAGGCCCAATCTTCAACTGGTGTAAATTGGAGTATTCCCACTGAAGTCAATGAAGCTATGTTGCTATATACCAGCTAAGAATCTGACCCCACTGTGACCCCACCCACATACGGACTGAAGCGTTCTGTATTTTATTATAACGCTTGGATATCAAACACTGTGGAAAATATTTATCCTAAACTCATTCTCTCTCTCTCATTTTCATCTTTCTCTTTCCCTTTCATCTTTGTTCCTCATTCATTCCTCCTGCCCTTCCCTCCACCTCTCTTGGTCCTTTTTCTCTCATTTGTCCATAATATCTAACACAAATTTCAGTTCATTTTTCTCACAAACCAAATTTCTTTCTTTCTTTCTTTCTCTCCTCAGTACATTTTCCTTTTCTTCTCTCATCTCCAGCTCTTCAGTTTCTTTCTTACCATACTTGTCCCATTCATATTTTCTCTAATTCAGGAATGGAAAGTCTGCCTCGTGCTGTGACTCTTCCTTTCTTTCCTTCTCTTCCTCTATTTCTCTCCCTCTGTTCTCAGTCCCTCCCTCTACCCCCAGTTCTCTTAGCAGCTCCTCCTTTTCTCTTTTTCATGCCCCCCATCTCTCCTTGTATCTCCCTCTAGTCCCCTTCTCGTCTTCTTGCACCTCACCTTTCCAATCACCTCAGGCCACAGCTCCCAGAATAGATTAACATTTCAGGAGGTGCAGGTGAATGGAAAAGGGTGGAAGGATGCTGCACATTCTTGTACTTCGAGGGAAACTTGGCCTTACAGAGATTTATTGAGTATTCTACTGCTCCAGTGGATAGCCTGAAGCACAGGGGGCAATAGGAAGGAGGAGAATGAGGAATACAGTACACGGAGGAGGAGTGCAGAGCCAGGCATTAGTCCGACCCCCTAGTAGAGGGAGGAGTTTGATTCATAGATTCCAGGGCCAGATAGGACCATTGTGATCATTTAGACTGACCTCCTAACACAGGCCACAGCACTTCCCCAAAATAATTCCTGGAGCATATCTTTTTTTTAAAAAAATCCAATCTTGTTTTAAAAAATGTCATAGATGGAGAATCCACCATGACCCTTGGTAAGTTGTTCCAATGGTTAATTACTCTCACTATTAAAAATGCATGCCTTATTTCCAGCCTGGAATTTGTCTAGCTTCAACTTCCAGCCATGTCAACATAAAGAATAGTCAGAATATTTCAGAGAGGCCATCTAGCACATTTTACTCTTTTACAATAGGGTTTTCCTACCTACGGTGGATGAGGATTTTTTTTAAAGCATTCTATAATATAGACATTGGCCCAGACTCTGCTCTCTCTTATACATCTGCCAATTCAGAGGAAGCTCGCTGACCTAACTGGACTTCCTCCAGATTTAAAGGTGTAAGCATTGATCAAACTCTGGCCCCCTCCGCCTATAGTTTCTGAATATGGCTTGTGTTAGATTTGGACCCAGACAAGGTCTTTGGCGTGTTTGAAGAGGATTTCAAATGTGGTTGCAAGCCATGATGTAAACAGAGCCCTATAGGCTGACTCCTACTCCTATTGAAGTCAATGTGATTATTCTATATAAATATCAATAGTCAATGCAGAATTCCTTTGTCCCATATTCCTGTGACTTTTTTCAGACCATTTTAAATGTCCCTTTTCAAATAATCAGATTCAAATTTACATTTTAACAAATCTGGTCACAATTTAACACATCTTTAATATTACCAGAGACTGTACATACTAGGCCAAATTTAATCAATTGAATTTTTCCACTAAATATTAAATATAATTAACTTTAACATCTCTGTAAAATGGTTCTAAAGTTCAGGCTGGGTTCACTTCCACTATGGAAGTGTTTGTAAAGATGGTGAAGTAGCTCATTTAAGACACCTGGGTCCATTAAAAGAGAGAAAAAATAGCACAACTTTCCTCTTCAGCATCTGCAAAATATAGGACACTGCAAAATATAGGAGACCAGATTGGATAGTCTGGTCATATTCTGTGTTCCTGATATTATTGTGCATTCACTGTAGTGTAGATGTATTAACAGTCACATCCCAAAAACTTGCCATTCAAATATAGTTAGTGTTCCTGTTTGATAAAAAAGTTATCTGTAATTAAAATGAATATAAAAATGACATATAGACCTGAATCAAAATTACGAACCTTAACAGCCCTGAACTTTGTGGATGTTTGGATTGAAACTTAATGACTAATTCACAAGTATTTGAATCCAGGGTTTTGATTCAGGCCTTTCTCTGCATTTTATACTCTTTTCCATCTCTAACAAAAGCTTTCCATTGTAAAACGAGGTTATTTTCTAAACGGCAGAAACATACATAGTCTCTAAAGAAGTACTGAAGAAATGTGCTCCTAGTTTTAATAAAGCTGTTCATTTTCACATGTTTTCATCTCCTCAAATGGTAAGCTGTTTGGAGCACAGAACTTCTGCACCTCTTTGTTTGTATAATACCTTGTACAATGGGGCCCTAATTCCACTCAGGTCTCCATCACTACCACAAAATAAGTAACAACAAGAACGGTGCATCTCATTTCTTGCAACACTGTGTTTTCTGGGCTGTTTATTTGGAACTTAAAAATACAAATAATAGTAGTGACTCATACGGAGCTTGTACTTCAGGTGGGAACCTTGGATGCTGTGGTCAAAGTGAAGCTACACCTGTGGGTTCATAAAATATAATCTGGGGTGTTTTCGGTTTTTTTTTTTTTTTTTTAAGACATGTTCAATTCAATGAAGGGCAGCAAAGAGGTTTAGTCTTTTCCTTGTTTACTACAGTTTGGTCAAATTTATGGTCTACTCATTATTGTTCCTTATGTGTAGATTAATAGAAGATGCATTCAGCAACATGGCTATATTGTAACTCATGAAAAATATATTTCAGTGTGTTTTCTCTAGCAAATAGCGTTTATGTACTAATGCAAGATGTGCTGTTTTAAAGTAATGCCATATGTCTGTATTTTCAGTCACTGAGCCAGTGACAGAACTCAGACTGGTAGATCTCAAATGGAGAAGATTGTTAGGAACTTTCTTTAGAGGAAAACAATCAACAACAACAAAAAACAAGTTGGATGGGACTGATTAAAGCACCACTTTAAAGTATGTTGAAACAATGAATTTTTCCTACTTCAGCAAAATAAGTGTATTAGAGTGGATTTAATCACAAATTGTCATACTGATAAAGAGAGGAGAGGAGTCTCATATGGAAAGACTGTGCTATATTGTACATCCATGATCTGCAACCATCAGACAATGGTTTGGATTTGGTACAGTACGTGTGTATATCTTTATAAAATAGCATCTCCGTTTTCAGTTAATACTAAATTCCTAAACACCCGGATGCTCTCATGTCATGAAATAAATGCTTGTAGAATAAAAATTTACAGTCCACCACATGCATTAAATTTGTTTAAACACTTTTTCAAAGCAAGGCACTTTTTTAATCGTGAGTTGTATTTTATAATGTACAGCTAGCTCTCTGGCAAATCTCCATTCTTTTAGACCTGACAGACTGTTTGTCAGTTAAACTCCCCTTGTCATGTATCCCTACCACTGCCAACCCATGCACGGAGACCTTCACTTTTACTGCTACCACTTGCACCCTATGCAACCTTTGTCATTGATCACTGATCCAATCCAGTGCCCACATGTTCTTCAAGTGCCTACACAAGTAATGAGGTACTTGTGGTGTAAAATTAAACTGTCAACTGTCAGCGATTGATAACCACAGTGAGAGCTGACCTAGAACACCTGCACTAGTGGCCAAGACAGGTGTGACACGTTTGATCGCTGAGGCCTACTAGTCAGTCTGACCCAACAGTGTCCCTTCATGGATTTTACTTATGACAGAGACATCGTATTTTAGCACCGCATTTCAAAAGCGCCACAACCATTGTCACTAACTTGGAAAGACTACTCTCCTGATCAATATTCGCGGTGCTTTTGTTGCAGTAAAATTGTTTTGTGATCTTGATACTGTATTAAAGGCTGCCATGCTGGTCTGAAGCATGATCTGTTCTCAGGAATATTTTAATATTGACATTTTGTGGCAATCAAGTGTCTTTATACTGCAGCAAACTACGTTCCCTCCTTGGCAGCAGCCTGCACATTTATCAACATTGGTGCCTCCTCTTCTCCCTCCCTTACCAGTGTTTTTGTGATGTGCCAGCTCTCAGCTGGGGCGTCCCATTGCCTTATGCACATTTGTGTGGAAACAACACCGAGTCTCATGTATGGTTATTTTTGTAGCATAAAACCTGCAGTTCCGCTTCTGTGTTACACCACGTGGCAGGTGGGTAGATCTGAACATTTCCTTGGTATCATTTAAGTAAACTCACTCTCATTTTGTTGAAAGCATGAAGTAGGAAATCTCTTTATTTTTCCTTCTTATATGTACCTTAACCATCATAGTGGAAAACTGCATTCTTCCTCACCCAGCTGTCATTATTTTTCACCAGGGTTGCTATACAGTGTTTAGCCTTAAGTTCATATTTGAGTATTTTATTATTATTTAAGTTTGAATTATTGATTTTCTCTTTAAGCAAAAAGGTGCATTAAAGACATAAAATATCTTTAAAAACCCTGAAACATATTAGAAAATAATGGCAGGGGGGTTTTTCCTCCCTTCAAACAGTTGCACTATATTAAGTTCATGTGATGAGAAGATAAAAATCTATTAACTTGCTCCTGACCTTATCGACACAAGAATCTCTGCAGACATTACAGGAGCCATATCTCTTCTGACTTTTACAACCAGAACCTCATGCACCAGAGTCCCAAGCCAAATGTAAAATCTTCATGATGAGTGAAAGAGTGACACCAGTTCAGATTCCAGTCTTGCTGGCTGGTAGTAGACAGAGGGTCCTATGGGGCCTGAGACTGGCCTTTACTTTCAATTTGACTTCGGGGGCGATTTTTTGCCATATGCTACTGGGGGCTCTGAATCAAAACTGTTTCCTTAGGACCATATGCTATGAGGCATGTGTGCTGGAAACTGAAAGGCTTTATGCTCCCCCATATCACCGTGATGTATTGCAAACATAATTAAACCTGAGTAATGTGCACTCCTGTTTCGATTAATCATTCCTTTCTTCATTTTAAGCCAGTACAAAACAAACCAATTTTCAAAATTCTACCAAAAGTCCATCTAGATACACAACCCACACACACATGCCACATTTTCATGCTAATGTATGTACTGGGCTCCTACACTGCAGATAGGAATCTCGAAGGCCGCTTTGGATGTGCAGGCTTTTAAGTCTGAGTTAATATTAGATTTTTAAAGGCAGGGGGGTTCGGTTACACCTTCTCCAGTTGCACATTTCAAATGTCAATGAACATATGAAACACATAGAATGGCACCAGATCATGGTGCTCTTCTTCTGAAAAGGTACCGGTTGGGTGATCATATGTCTGTCAACAGATGGCAAACGAGTCACTGACGAGACACAACAGTGATGATGAAGAACACAGGAATGTGTTCCACTAGCCAGCTCTGCTTCCCAGGTCGTGACATGTTCCCATAAACAGAGAAATAAAATTAAATGAGACACCACTAAGACTGGGCCCTGAACATGCCCTGGTATGGTGATGTAAAATACCACCCAGTGTTCTAGTAATGCCATGCCCTCAAGACTGAAGCTTGAGTGGTTTGTTAATTTCACCAACACCGGAACTGTTATAGCATGTCCACTCCAGGAGTAATTCATTCAATAATATGCTTAAGTGGAATGGCCTGAAAGCCAGTCAGAGGACAGTGCATCTATTGACTCATAACTGCACTCTAGGTTTTCAGTAATCATGGAATATACCAATCCCCTGCATCCGAATTCTCTGTTGCTTTCCAAACTCACCATCTACATGTCCATGAGCATATTGGCTGCCACACCATTCCTTCCATCCAGCCTTTCTTCATATTAAAAAATAAACTCAATTCTACACCCTGTTAGGCCAGGTCACTGTCCTATTAATAACTTTGTAACCCAGCAATAATCAAATAAATAGATTGTCCCATAGCCTCAGAGCTTGTTTTGAAGTCACAGAATTGCTGGAGTGCAAATGGAGACTAATTTCGTGTTCCTCTAGCAGAGCCATGCCAGAACCATTTATCCATATCCCACCTGTCCCACCATCCACACCCATAAAGTTTGAGAGGTTGCATTTAGAAGTGGAAGGCTGATCTTGTGGTTAGGACACAGGCCTGGCAATCAGGTGCTCTACGTTCTACTCCTGGGTCAAAAATTGCCCCTGGAAGTCAAATTGAAAATAAAGATCAGTCTCAAGCCTCTTCTCACGAATGCTCTGTCTACTGCCAGCCACCAAGACCAAAATCAGAAATGGGATCACTATTTCACTTATCAAGAAGATTTTACTTTTGGTTTGGGACTCTGGTGCATGAGGTTCTGGATGTAAAACTCAGAAGACATATGGCTCCTGCAGTGTCTGTAAAGATTCACGTGTCAATAAGATCAGCGACAAGTGAACAGATGTTTATGCCATGTGACCTCGGGCAAATCACTTCACCTGGGTGCCTTAGTTTCCTCCACCTGTAATATGGGTCTAATAATACCCAGCTACCTCACAGAGGAATTACGAGGCTTAATTTATTCCAGTGGGTGACGCGCTCAAATACTACAGTGATGAATGCAATGTTAAGCCTACAAGTAAAGAAATAAAATGGGATCCAGATCCAATTTAACACTGTTTGTGGTGTTGGTTTTGCAATACAAAATCCTGACCAATGGTGGTGCTTTTTCCCTTTTTTTTAAAAAAAAAAAAAAAGTCTATTGTTAAATTAATCTAATGGTTCAATAAGTAAATCCCACTATATATTGAAGATGGGTCTGCATTGGAAAATTCAAATCCTGATCAAAACTTTTCCAATGTTCAGGTGTATAACTTACATCTCTATCTGGCAAGCCTGGTGAATCTGGTCCTAGCACCGCAAACAGCTATTGTTAATCATTGTTAATCAGGCTTCTAGATTTAATACTGAAGTTGCAGAGTTTTGCCTCTCTGTTGTGTAAACAATGCCCTAATATTTTTAATATATGTGCATCTTTTCTGTTACCCCAGAACCTAAAATGGGTCCTGAAATTCTAATCCTGGAAGGAAAGTAGATATATTCCTTCTTAATACTGTTTCCTGTTATAAGACACAAAGAGGTCTGAGAATATAAACCAACTGAAACAAAGATCAGTATGTAAAATATGTCTGAAGAACCGCATTCTGTTTGTACTCCAGCATGCTCCGTCAAGGAGAAATTAATGATACATGGAAAGCTCAATCCAAATGATCCCAGTGACCAAAACTTTTGGATCAAGAGTCTCTTTTTTTCAAAACCCAAAGAGAATCTCTCTTGTTTTTATTCTAATCACACAGTTGACCAGAAAACCAGAACTTCCCAAACCACTCCAGTGGAAGCGGAATAGCAGATTGCAGTGCCTGGAAGGGCAAAACACAGACTAAATCATATGACTCCCATCCCTGGGATTTGGAAACCAAAAGTAGTGCACACCTATGGGCATCAAAGAAAGAGACATAAAAGAAAAATCAAGCAGTTAAACTCTTGGGCTTTCCTTGCGACAAAATAGCTGGGCAAGATATGACATCAAAGATAGGTTGTTTACATATTAGATGATCTGTCCATTTGCCTCTTACCATTGATTGCTACGGTACAAAAATATTATTTCAGTGACAAGGATGTAAACCTTATTCAAAACAGGATTTAAACCATATCCTGCAAACGAGGCATCTCTTCAGATAGCCTGCCTGCATTTACAGTATATTGAAGGCATGCTGATTTTAGTTTTCAGTGTTTGTTAAGAGGGTCACAATATCAGGAAGCAGGAGATGGCTCATCAAAGACTCGTTGCTTGCCTCCACCACTCATCAACTAGACAGTACCTTGTTTTTAAAAATTGAGCGGAAATGCATCTCCAGTAACCCATTGTTAGGAACTTCCTTTTGTCTTTAAGTTTGTTGGACAGAGTATTGGGGCTCCTTTTAACTCTTTTCCAATCGGTAATTTCCCCTAATTAGGGCTCTCATTACAAGTGAGAATTTATCATATATGATTAAAGAAGAATCTTGTCTCTTTCCTATTGCCTCATTAGGGGCATATTTCTTATCTCCCAACACATGTTGGAAACATCTCTCCCAGAGAAGCACATCTCTCCCAGAGAAGCACTGCTCCCATGGTACTGAGCAGTACTCTGCCTGAGAAACAGTTTGGATCCAAACATCCCTAGCTTTCCAGGCTGTAGAAATCATCCCATCACTGGTGTATGTGCTGTTCCTATGGAGGGGAAAGCCAACTGACAGCCTAACTGAGCCTCAGGGCTTCAGTTTGGGCTCATGTCTAATCACAAGAGGAGAATTTTTTTTCTCTTAAAGGCCTGATGCCAAATTCAGCGAAGTCAATGGAGTTGCATGGAGTGTAAGTCAGGACGGAATATGAACATGGCTCCTTCTTTTGACATGGACATGATTGATATCCTGTGCCTTTCAGTTTTTAATGGGTTTTTTTCCTTCTGATTGCATCTGACACTGCAAGATACTGGGTGCCCTCAACTCCCATTGGCTTCACCTTGCAGGAGGTGATCAGCACTTGGCAGGACCAACCTGTGTTGTCTTTGGGGGAAAAAAAGAGAAAGCTCATGGCTTGTGGGTGCAAACAGAGCAGGGCACAGATGTACTTAGCTGCCCAGCACCCTCTCCTGCCCTTGATCCATGTATGAAGTTCTACATGCAGATCAAGGGTGGTATGTGGTCAGCATATGTTAACACTGCCATTTATGTTGTATGTATGTGTTCAGAGTAAAGTAGGAGGTACTGGCTCAGTTCCTCCAAAATTCCTTTTAACTTCACTCCTTTTAACCACCCCTTTCTGAAACATTTGCCCTCACTATAAAGGTGCAACTATTACTGATTTCCATGGGAGTTTTGTGTAAAGATTGAGAATAGAATATGAATCTTTTGGAGCACCCAGAAATCTGTTTTAACATGGGTCTTTTCTTATGGGAAAAGGTTACACTGTTTTATGTTTGAGAGACCTCTTTTACCCAACTAAAAACTTGGGTCATATGAAGGCTCGATCTGCAAGTGCAGCCCTCTTTGCCCTCAATATACTAACATTGCCTAGGTATACAGAAATCGAGAAATTAAAGATGGAGGGCGGGATTCTGATCTCATGCCTGTTTTAACACTGATGTAACTTCACTAACGTCATTGGAGTTGCTCCTGATTGACTCAAAAAAAAATAGGCACAAACATAAATAAATGTGTTTACTTCCCCTAATCCATCTCTCTGCAGATTATTCCCTGCAGCACTTTTTTTTACAGTTTTGTCCAATCTAGTTCAAAAAGCAATGAATCTTCCACCACTTTCCTTGGGAAACTATCCCCCACCCACTCAGGAATTTTTTCCCTGCTATTCATGATCAATTTCCTTCTCTTAATTTCATCCCATTACTACCACACTGATTGCTGAGCATGCTTTGAACTCCATGTGAATGGCCCCCTTCACTCAGATTTTAGGCTCTAAAAGGGGCAAAAAGAAGATGGAGCACAACAGTCACATCAGGAAAGGAAAAAGATGAACTACATGAGAAGGATGGGAGAGAAGAGGTTAATTAAGGGAGTTTTCTGTCTTAGAGCCGAAATGTTATAAGGGAGAGTCCTCTGAGATATAGCAGATTCAATCCTGAATACTTCCTCCAACTTCAGTGGAGTTGCTCTAGATTTGCAGCTCTATAACCAAGATCACAATCTGGGTGCCCATCTCCAACCTATGGGAGTTCCCTGACTGAAAATTTTTTTTTTAAATCCTTCCACACTTTTGTGCATACAAATCGAATGTTATCAACTTAACGGTAGTATTAATTCATCTATCCTGACGTTTTCATCTGAACTGTGTTTCCTTTTAAAACTTCCTTGTTTTTTAATTCTTATAACAATGTGCAATTGATTCTGATAGCACCATAAAGAGTGCTTTTGTGATCAACAACTCTCCAACAAAACTACAAATCTCTGCAAGGATATCATATACAGAATTCCCATTTAGTGAGCATTCCTGGAAGAATCAGGCCCATGAAGAACAACTGAACTATCTGAAAAGAGATGAAGCAACCGGGAAGAAATTATTTATAACAAAGATTTGTTTAACAATGATATAACAGCTCTAATCCAACAAGTCTTCCACCTGCAAAACTCCCACAGAAGTCAATGAGAGCTCCACATGCTGAGTGGTTGCCAGTTCAGATGCAATATTTACTAATATTCCCTCATCCTCGCTATATTCTTGTCTTACATGTTTGACACCCTCTGTCTTCGGGTCTGATCCAGTTCGTTTTGATGGCAATGAAAAGACTCCCATTGACTTCATACTTCTTATGTTAAAAATATATTTGTATTGTCAACAATTTTGTTTACCTTTAATAAACATTAATAATTAAACTAAATATTAAACATTATACTATGAAATAAGGACCTCCCTAATAGATATAAATTATTATTTATTATGATGTACTAATCAGAAATGCCAAAAACATAATAGAAATAAAACAAATTCACTCAAAAAACTAAAATGACCACCAAACAGTTCCTCTCCCATTTGCATGGGATTACATATAAAGACAAATCTATGCACACGCTCATTAACTATCTGGTATTTATGATAATCACACTGATCACAGAGTAACTAATTAACCTAATAATATTAAAGATGTTACTAGGACTTTTCCAATCATTAAACAGTTCTAAATCTCTGAATCTTCTAAAATCTGAACCTAATCATATATATTTAGCTCTATATATATATATCATTGGTTAATATTTCTCCTTTTTCCCCCCCTCTGATGTACAAACATTCCATTTTAGGACCGATACAATCAAACTTTAATTTTATTTTTCTCACATAATGTTAATCAAGAGCTAAAAAGATAATTTCCTTCTACCACAAAGCAATTCCACTGTGGTGGAACAAACTGTTATCTTAAGTTTCACAGAGCAATTGTTCAATAATTCCTGTTCGTGGCTCTTTTCCAAATCCTTGAGAATAGCTCAGACTGCCAACCTTTCAGAAAAAAAACACACACACACCAGAAGCCGAAAAGCGTTTGCTGTCACTCAGTAGTTCAGCTGTGGCACACTCAACTATTTCTCTCAGAACAAACTCCAACTTTGTGAGTCTGACATGAAGAAATGCACTGTCTGTTTGAAGACAATTTCCTGGAAAGATATAAGCCACAAGACTGTAAATATGTCACAGAACAGTCCTTTTGAGATGAAGTAATCTTGGAGTGTTGTGTTAAATGAATCGGGTCAGAAGGAAAAATAGGAAGTCTGTTTGGTGTTTCCACACCCAAAGGGCCATACAAACCTTAACTAATTAATGTTTCACAAGGAGCAAAGGAAGGCCCTTTTATTGGGTGAAAAGGAACCGATAACAAGGATTCCTCCATTCTCGCTAATAAAATGTTCTGTTTCTAAGAAAAAACTAAATTAATAATAACCATTCTTAATTATGAAACACCTTTCATTTGAAAATCACTATTCATTTTAGACAGCAAGCTCGATGGGGCAGGGACTGTTATTTTCTTTAGATCTGTACAATGTCTAGCACAATGCGGTCCTGACCTGACTGGCCTGTAGGAGCAATCACAATACAAACAGTAAATAATAATACACAGTAATAACACAGCCCCTGGGAGCCAAGGCAATGTTATTACACTCATAGTACTGACAGTGAAAGTGAAGCACACAGGGGCCATTTCATCTCTGGGCCTGAGCTGAGCTTGGCACAGGGACCAACGGGGAAGCTTAAAGGTGGGTTTACATCTCCCTTATCCTGGGACTGCACGGGGCTGGTTTGATCCCCCACATGGTTACAGCAGTCTGAGAGGATGATCTAACTTGTGTCCCAGGTCCAAGGATCCCGTGGGTTGTTCCAATAGCCAGAATATCCAGGCCATCGGAAGCCCAAGCCACATCTCCTGGGATGCCCCAACATGCCCCTAAACTGCAGGGGATGGCATACAGCACCTATGCCAATTCTGTGCCTGCGGAGGTCGCCGCTACACAGGGGAATTCCCTGGAAGGAAAGGGGGACACATTGTGGCAGGGTCTTAGCCACTTTTCGCTGGCAGAGATGCTGTGAAGTATCCACAGCACAGTGTTGAATTCAACCCCCAGAGAGGTTACGTGACTTTTGCAAGGTGGTGTAGTGACATGGTGACAGAACCAGTAACTGAACGGAAGAAGCCATTCTCTGGTTCCATGCTCTGCCTATTAGGAAACACTACCTCCTTTGGTAAAAGGAATTTTGCTCAACCTCATACAGTCACCTGTTTGTTGCAGAGGTATCCAGTAAAATGTTCATGATATCCTAGCCAACTCATGAAAGCAATAAAGGACAACTCTCCTAATATCGTCCAATACTGATTCATATTAGGGAAACACTACCTCCCCAGGTAAAAGGAATTTTGTTCAACCTCATAGAGTCACCTGTTTGTTGTTAACTGCCACTCCACAAGCTTTTGCCACCTTCAGGGAGAAGAGCAGAGCAGCAGGCAGAGAGCCAGGGGAGACATTCACTTCTAATTTTAAATGTGTCCACATCAAAAAGCCCCACACAGTTCATTTTGTTTGGTAGTCTCTGCCTAGGAAAGAAATTGCGGCTGGTCAAGAATGAAGTGCAGTGACAGACTCAGTGCTGAGTGGGGCAGTTTGTACAGTAGTAAGTCAACGCTATGGACCCGATTCTTCCGTCAGCTGCATGACCATGACTGCCATTAATTTCAAAGTGGGATGCACCCTGTGTATTAGGGCACAATACTATGTTGGATGAAGCTGGTGCTACTCCTATCTCACTTTCATCAAATTCAATCCCAAACCTAGGCGGAAAAAAGATAGTCGTCATATAGTAACATAAGAACCTATATCTCTCAGTTAAAGATAATCATGGGGAAGAAATTAATCATAAACCTGGGTCTGAATCCCATCTTTTTTAAACCAGATTCACTGCAGTGTAACTCCACTGATTTCAATGGAGCTACTCCCGATTTACCCCAGAGAGACTGAAAAAGAGAGCCCTTTCTCTCTTTTTTTGATGGTTAGAAGTCACCACTCTTTGGTTAGAATAAGACGGCAGACTGTCAGGGCTAGAAAGTACTATTTTACCTAGTGCACAAAACCTTTCTACTCAGTCACACCATAATTAAGGTCAATTTGTCAATTCTAGAAAGCTGTTATCCAGACAGCTGAAAGAAAATAATGGAATTTATCAGCTGTATGGCTGGACTGGCTGCTTTACCTGTGGCCTGCACTGCACACAAACACAATGAGAATTAAAAAAAGAATAGGTACAACTCAGATGAGAAAACCAAAGTGAAACTGGATAGGACACGACACACTTTCCAGCATTAAACTTATTTTAGAATGGGTTGCTAGTTCTAAAAAGCAAATAGTTTTGCAAATATAGCCTTCACTTTAGAGTTCAGGATTCCTTGAGATCACCACTCATCAGACAGACATAACGGAACAGATCCTCATCTGGTGTAAATGAGCATAGCTCCACTGCCTTATGGATCAGATCCCAGACTAGTGTAAACTGGCTTAGCTCCATTGATTTATAGGACATATACCCAGCTGGAGTAAATCAGCATAGCTCTATTTAAGTGAATGCAGCTATGCCAAGTCATACCAGCTCTGGAACTGACCCACAAGTAATGATTATCAATAAAAAAATCTAGAATTTGGGGAACAGGAGGACAAAGAGGAAGGATAATATTAGTTTTGTTGATATATGAATCAAATGTTACACTTGAGACAGCTCTGAATGCTGTGCTGAAAAAAAAAACAGATTTTGATGGTCAGCATCACAAATCAAGGTACTTCATCATTCTTGTTCTTTTCTACCCACAGATATTCATGTATAAATTCCACCAAAATCAACTACAGTCACACCTGAGGGCAGGAAGAACACCTCTGCATTTCATTCCAAGCTCTAATTCCCCACCTTCAATACCTTACAAACAGTATTTCACACCCTGGGAGCACTTGAGGATCCCTGAGTGAATCCCCTGGCTTGATTTGATGAGTTGAGGCTGACAGGGACCTGTCTTTTAAGTTTCATGTGATGGCCTGCATGACATGTTTTTCAGACAGACAGGAGAGCTGCTATCCTGACAGGGTTAAAAACAAAACAAAAACAAAAGAAGTCTTTGACACTTATCCTGCTGCTGCTCAGAGCTTCATGCTGTAAGACAGTAAATCACCACACTTTCCAGAAAACAATAGCTGCCTCTTGTTTAAAATGGAACTGCACCTGTTAAATTAACATAACACCAAATTTTGTTTTTGCTATGCATCCAGGCTGAAGCAACACAGCTTCCTGACCCATATACTCGAAGACTTATTCTTAGAAGGGTTTCGAATTTTCACGTAGCACACTGATGCACAGTGACTGTGATCTTCCTTCCTTCTTTTGTACTTCATCAGATTGCATCTCTTTTAGCTTTCAACAGGTTTATTTCCATTGTCATTTGCCGGCTTCCGAAACCTGTCCTAGCCCTTATTTGGCAAAGGTTCCCTCTTTCTGTTTCCTATCTCCAAACATCGCAAGGTCTTAACTGTAATTTCGGCCATTTCAAACGTTTTTTTCAAAAGATTCCTCTTCCATTGAAATAGTTTGTGCAAAGCTGGAGCCAGCTGAAAATTTCTTTGCCAAACATTCAATCTTCACTAAATCATTTTGTTCTTACTGGAGTAGGTTAATTATGATGTCTGTTTCAAGTTTATTTATCTCTGCTCAATGCTTGTTTACTGATTGAGCTGGGACCTTTCTAAAGGAGTTATTTTGCTCAAATAAGGTGCTCACTAAGGATTGAAAAACTGAATATTTTAAGAGTTGGGTTATAGGCATAAGAAGCAATAAATGTTTGGTAGGACCAGTGTGCAGGAATATTGATGGCATAACTTTTATCGCTGTATGTGAGAAATATGCTCACAGATATTATGTAGCTATGGCCCTAATAAGCCAACAGGTTCTTTTCTTTATGGGCCCTGGTCTAAGGTCCTAATCAAAAAATGAACCCGACCTACAACCAATCAACACACATTCACTTCTAGCTGTACACCATCTGTCATGCTGCCTCCTATGCTTGAAACAGTCTCCCATGTCTTGTATAACAAGTCTCCTCCCTCTGCTACTTCAAACACTTCCTTAAAGCTTACTTTCCATGAATCCATTCTACTAATACCTTCTTCTCCTCATGCTCCCTTCCTTGAAATATTATCCTATGTCATGTCTTCTACCTGTCTTATCAGTCTTAGGGCCATTTCCTGACTCACGTGAGAAATCCCACTAGATACTAGTTGAAGCCGGTCGAACAACTCTCATGAATAAGGTAGCAGGACAAAAAGCCGTTAGATTATGAACTCTCCACAATCTACTATCCAAATTCAGTTCTGGTGTACACAACTATAATGCCAGTAAAGCTGCATCCATTTACACCAGGTCGGAACTTGTAAACACTGAGTGAATGTACTATTCTGTACAATTATTTTAATAGTAATAATAGTCCTTGTTTCTGGTACCTGCAGCAGTATGCACTGTAATGCAAGGACACTACTGCCTCTACAACTGGTTTTAATGCAGCTGTTATACCAAGTCAACAGCTTCAAAACTAAAGGAAGTGTTAATCATCAGGAGTTCTTCAGTGAATCCTCATGTCCCAACTGCCCAGGGAAGAGGACATCTTCAAAGGGACCCACCATAGAGATTAATCAATTGATAAAGATTATTGAGCATAGTGGGGATTCCTCTTGCGGTCAACAAACGCACATGCATACACCAGCTCCGTACACCATGGCTCTTTCACATGGGTAAGGAACTGTTTGCAAAGTTTATGTGCAGCTCACTCTAGTTATTGCTGTCTTCTAATCAATATAGCAAATTATTGTAGAAAGCTTTAGTGATCAGGACGTTACAGCCATGGGAGTTCCCATTTCTAAATCTCCATTATAGAGGAAGAAAAAATGAAAACTACTCAAAGCAACTGAGGGCCAACATAACCTTCGTGCTGCTGTGAGCATGCTGTAAAATGGCAAGTAGCAGTGAGATCTCTATCCATAAAAGCAGGAAGCAGCATAGAGCTTTTTTGCAGTCATGATCTCAGCAGCCCTATCTCTGCATTTTCTTGCGCCTGCGCACCCAAAAATGCCTGCACTCTGTTGTAAGCACACTGGTGCAGAGACTGCATCTTTTTTGCATGTTTTGAAAAATGCCTTGTGTATGATAACTAAAATCTTCAGAAGTGGCTGCTGATTTTGGGTACCTCCATCTTGGGAGCCCATCTGGGAAGCTTTGAATACCCCTAAGTCCAAGAGAAATCAATCGGAGCAGTAAGGGCTCAGCACCTTTGAAAATCACATCTTAAGTGTCTCAATTTGGAAATCCAAAAATGGAGGCACCCAAAGTTAGAGGCCACTTTTGGAAATGCAGCTGTGATTGTGCTATAATTATTAGAGGCGGCCCTAAACCAAAAACCAACCTGGACTGGAACATCCTTGAACTTTGGGATGTTTGAAATACAAGCTGGGATCTAGATTCAAGGTTTGCAAATGGACCTTCTCACTGTAATAAGCTGAATCAAAACTCTTGATCCAGTCACTGCCAAACATTGGGCCATTTCAAATCTGGATCCAGATGCAAGCTTTGAGACTTCAGCCCATTTCTGATACTAATGAGTTCCATGCATTCCAATGTACAAAAGCAAAATCATGAGCTGAATTCACAAGCACTGAATTCAGGTAAACATTCCATGGTGAGCTATTTTGCAGTTTTCCCTTTGCCTGCCCAAATTAACTAAAATGTGCAGTATTCTGTTTTTCTGTAATTTTGGAGTGGTTGAAAATCTCACATAAGTACTTAAATGGCCCCCATTACCATAATATCTTGGCACCGGAATCTCGCAACCCACCCCCAGTTGGCTTAAAATCAGGCCAGCTTAAAGTCTTTTGCATTTGCATTCATCAGTCCAAATTCACAAATCTGAGCAGATGTTAATTTCTCAAGCAGCTTCCCCTGCCTAGCCTCCCAGCTGCTGGAATTCTCCTTAACTTGCTGTTTTCAAGGGGTTTCTTTCCTGCTCCCACTCCACTCTAAGACTAGATAGTCCCCTCAGCGACTCCCACAAATATGATGGCTGCTCTCCCCCTGCATGTTCTTCAAAAGGGGGGGGCGGAGTGGTTACCTGATGTACCTGCAGCGTCTTCCAAACCTTACAAGGTCTTTAGGTCATAGGGGAAGGGTGCTGCCACCTCCATAGAACTCAAGGGGCAGGGAAAATACTCCCACATGCATTTCCAGACAGCTCTCTATTGAGCACAGGTAGAGAGATGCCCCCAAACAGAGGAGTCCCTGAAGCTACGGGAATGTTTCTTTGCTCCTGCTGCTCAGTGGATGAGGAAGGGGGTGGCAAATACACCCCACATACCCCCTTCCAGAAAGACCAGGGAACTCAGCTGCCATATCACACATTCCCATGAAACATCTTCTGGGGTGAAGAAGTGCCCCATCCAGTGCCCCTGAAGAACAAAGAGAACTTGACCCCAGAATGGAGATGGGGTGGGTAGCCACAGCCCCCCGGAAGACAGTAAAGTAAGGTGGAAGGACCTGGGACCCCATTGCTACAGCACTAGCCCCAACTCCCAACTCCTGTTCTAACCACTAGAGAGCACTCCCTCCCCTCCCTTTTATCAGTCAGGCTCACAGATTGAATGTTATCAATTGACAGCTTTAAAGCTAAGGAATTGTATAAATTAAATGCAGTCTGCAGTGAATATACTGAGAAGCTGGAATTTATATACATACTAGATATGGGAGCCCTTAGTTATTACCCACTTAAGGCTATGGCACTGATGAATGATAAGGCCACCCTATCCCTGAAGGCACTTTTCATTATCCCCAGTATAGGAATATTGAGAGAGTGTGTGTATGTATTGAGCATGACTGCTCATTTCCATAGTTCTCCATCAGGTTTGCATTCAGTTTATAAAATAAAAAATTACTCCAGGGATATATTTCACTCATTCCAGAGCTCGCTTTCTCTCTCTCTCTCTCTCTCTGCGTATATATATATATATATGCACCTAAATCCAGACACCCCCGTTCCTTTTACAAGGCCTGATACTCTAACAATGCCTTTAAATTCAATGATTCTTATTAAATGAGACTGCTTAATTACTGTCAATATATAATGTTGTGCACTTCAACCTCGGCTGAGACATCTGATCCCGTTCTGCTCATGACCCTTAATGGCCACCAAATCAAAGTAATTTTGGTCAGCGCTGTATGGATCTGACATATGCCCAGGTCATGAAGATAAAGAGCCAGGACACTAATCTACCATGTTACCCTATCCATTGTTTAATACCTTTTTCAATAGACTCTAATAACTGGAAAAATGCCAGTTTTCTGTCTAGTTTGGGTTAAAACCTCTTTCCTTGGAAATAAATAATTATAGAACATTCTGAATAGCCCAGGGTTTACATAATTGGTGCCTCTTAGACAGTGCAATATACTTCCCTTTGATGTTTACAAGGAGAGGAATTTAGGAATTCAAATCAGTGGCGAGCTCCTGAGTATGCTCTGCTCTCCACCTTTGGAGGGGCAATCTGCAGAGGAGGCTTAATTAAGGAAAGTGAAAAACAACTTTCGATTCACCAAGGTAACACAACAAGTGCATTGCTTCCTCTGAATGGAAGGAAAATCGCAGGAATGCTCTGAGTATATGGCAGCTATTTTGCAGCCGGGAGCTCAAGTTCTTTAGAAGAAATATAAATGTCGCTGCATAATGAAATGACCATTATAGGATGGCCCAATGCATAAAGACAACTGGAGTGTTTAGATCTGGTCATTGTTATTTATATATATCACTTCCCTAGTAGTAAACAAAACTTTTTTTCCCATGCCAAAATCAGGGACACTCCCAGTGTAGCTAGACTCTGTCCGGATTGGACAAACATGTTGACCTATTGACCAGGCAGCTGAACTTTCCCATATTTTATATCTGCATTACTTTGCTAATGCTCGTGCATTTGAATTAGGCCTCTTGCAAAGTGGCTCTACATTCCAGAAAGCTGTCTGCAGCACAGAACTTCGTGCCAAAGCTGATACTGGTGACTGTCCTAAAAACTCCCTACTGCCTTATATGTAAACGCAGGAGACGGGGGAATTGTTAAAGGTATACTTGGCTTTAGATCAGAGTTCCTATTTCATTTGTAACAAAGGCAGGCAACAAATTGTATTAGCCTGACTTTAAAAAAATGCCAATCACAGAAAATAAGCAGAAAACATAGTAAGATGTTTCTGTTAAATACTTGTTTCACTAACTGTTTTTGTTTCATTTTGATACATTAGAGATATAACACAATAGGTATATAATGTAAGAAGTAATATTCTCAATTTATCTGGCTTCTTTCATCCTGAAGGATCCCAAAGCATTTTACAAACTAGGAGCTATATCATGCCATTGATTTTGAAGCAGAGCTCCCCATTGGTTTCAGCAGCCGAAACCTGAAGAGCCAGAACCAGCCTATACTTACTACCATGCATTGCACTTACCACAATCAATACTCTCAATAACTTCAGCAGAGCTATTCCGAGTTGTAAGCTCTGTGCTTGCTGTGCTGAGCACTGAGCATTCTCAGCTCCCACTGATGCTAACAGGAACGGAGAGTGCTCAGCATCTTCCAGGATCCAACCCTATGCAGAGTCATTTAGCCCTTAATTTTTACTTAGGCCTGATTCAGTCACTTACTTGAGTAAGGAATTCAGAGTTTAGCTCTGTATACACAAGAATCAGTTCATAAATACTGAATAGATTTACTGTGTAATCAAATCCTTTAGTGACTTCTCTTTCAATGATACATTATCCATTTAGAGTCTGATTCTGCACAATAAAAGACAAAAGGAACTTTGCCACTGGTTTGAATGAGAGCAGAATCAAGACCATAACAAGAGTATGATAAAGTACAGTATGTAGTACACGGACAATGCCTTTGGGTAACAACATATATATGAGTCACAAACACATATTTCCTTTATTTGGGAGGAATCTTTACCATTGACTTTTGTAGAAGCAACATTGGGCCTTGTTGTTTGAGGTTCATGACCAAATTTTCCTCTCATTTATGCCAATATAAATCTAGAATATGTACACTGAAATCAACTGCAAGCTGAACTCAGCTTGATTAGCACTGAAAACTGATGCTTTTATTATGTATTCATAAGCCAGCCTTATTGAAAAGCTTGCCATTGGTACTGTACAAAAACTTCCATACCAGTTTACAGCTGAGCTGAAACTTTGTCTGCAGACAGAACCAGACAGGCACATAGAGTTAAAATGCAAAGTCTCCATTAGAGCTGCTCAAAATGTTCTGAATTTCAACCCAAATAAAAGGTTGAAATTTCAACACCAAAAAAAAGGGATAATTTTTGGTAAGACTTCTTGTAAGAAAATATTCCCATTTTATTACCAGCTCTGGTCTCTGTCAAATTTCACACCCTGGTTACTGCAAGCAGAAAATATTAGTGATGCTAAATTGCATGAGTTGATTTCCATAACCAAAAAGGGTTTAACCTAGGCCACCAAATCACTATTTAGTAAGACTCCTACATAAGGTTCTACAGATAGAACACCACTGTTTTAATTCACCTATGGCCAAAACCTGCAGAAATTTACTTCTGAGTGGATAGCTTACTATTGTAAATAGCCCAATAGTTCAATGGGCCTACTCACAGTGGTAAATGTTTGCAAGATCAAGTTCATATTTTTATTACTATTGTATTATTATTTGCATGGCTAAAATACTATTATCTTGATGTAGTATTTGTTTGTGTTAAATGTATTTTTTAAATTGCTGATGCTAGTCTGCACCCATATCACCTTTTAAAAGGTCCATTCAATTAACCCTTTTACATTCTGCTTATAATGAGTTGCAGCAGTCAAAAAGTGATACACAGCCTTTTAAACAATGCTAATGTATTCTCATGTAATGATTCACTGACAGCTTTTTGCAGCTGCAGATTCCAATGAAAGTAAGTTTAAAACACAAAACAAAAATCATGTTTAGTGGTTGCGTTTAAAGTCATACTCTCAAGCCATTTACACGTTTTATATTTTTAAAAGCACATGTAACCATAGTCAAAATTAAAACTGTACACAAATTATGATGTTTTCTAACTGGTAATATAGGTACAAAACAGAAAATGAGTTAAAGTAATGTGACCAAGTCAGGTAAACTCTTTTGAAACGCTTTAAAAGAGGCATAAAACTGTTTACAAGCTTTTAACTGTATCATAATTCTTCTTGTGTCCTGCCAATATCAATAAAGAAACAACATTTATATATATATATATGAATTTATATATTTATGTAAACAGACACTTGGCATAAAAAAATTTCATGAAATATGAGTAATACAGCAGGAAAGTCAAAGAATATTTATTTTTGCTGTATTTAACAGACAGATTACCATAAAAATATGTAAAATGCAAAGGAATACCACCACAAAGTGCATTATACTTTAAAAATCTCACTCTTAAGGAATTTCTTATGCTGTATTATATGCAGTTCAGAAAGCACTAAGTACAAGGCATGCATTGCATTTTTCCAGGTAGAAACGCAAACATTTTGGGTCACCTTTGGATCTGATTTACACCTGTATTATACTGTTCTAACTCTATTGACTTCAGTGGATTTAGATTCCAGTCCAGCAAAGCCCTTAAGCACTCACTTAACTATAAACAGGCAAGTAGTCCCATTAAAGTCAAGTTAAGAACATGCTTACAGGCTTTGCTAGGTTGCGGCCATACTACTGATTTATGACAATGTAGTGAGATCAGAACCAGGCCCTACATTCTGCGTAGAGATGGGCTCAAATGACAGCATACGCATCCAGATCGAAATCCAGCTGTCAAACACTTCTGAGCTCTAGAGGGATTTGGATTTGGAGTTTTTTTGGTACAGGCCATTCTGTAATTTTAACACCAAAACCCACGTTCTTTTACATCCAAAATCCCACTGGCTTTTAAAAGATGTGGATGTGCAAGCAGTGCAATATCAAAACATTAGAGACCAATGTCCCAATGTATATAGAACCAAAATGTAACATCATAAACTTTTAGATTACATTAAGCTCCCAGCACAATTACTCTACAGCTCCACAACATTTCTTTCGCAGAATTAGGATTTCTTTTTTTAATCAGTTTGCTACTGCTTTTGGCTAGCTTTCACCTTATTTTGTAATATTAACCCAGAGGAAAATAATGGGTGCCTTCTACTACATGTTAACATAAAGCACTTATAAACAAGTGTCATTTGTGTACCAGTAGAGAGCACAGGAATTTATTTACATCACATGAGTATTAAACACATAATTTACTATTTAAATTTCAAATGACAACACAGACTGATCAGAGGTTAAGTAGCATGTTTTAACATACTTTGCATATACAGCCACTGGACATCTGGCTGAATCTACAGCTGCAGGCAAGCTGTGCTCAGCAGCAACTGAGCAGAGCATAACACAAACACGATCGTATGTTACCTTTGCACTCTTACACATGCATCCACACCCTAATCCTGGAACTAGCCTGGGGATACTTTAGCAACTAGTGCAACTTAGAGCAGCCATAGGGTTGCTATAAATTCCACTGCCTGGCAATGGTCCCTCTATTCAGGATTATCAAAGCACAGCGGTTTTCCAGACAGGCCTCCTTTTCCTGCATAGACATTCTACATCAGGGTCCTCTGCAGACAGATGCATTTCACCCAAAATAAATGTATTTACCTGAACCTCTCTTATCTGAAAATTGTTTGACCTGAACCCATTATCTAAAATTGAATTATGTCCCCTGATGAGTCTCGTTTACATTGAAAAGGCCCCAAAGTATCCTTAACACCATTTAGTACATAAATTCCACATCCCTGCTCTATACGGATAAATGGGATTCTACTGTTAATGTTGTTATTAATTATACAGTACCACAGCTAACCAGAGTCAGCCCTGAGCCCTGCAAAGCCTGTGGCTGCTGGTTCCCTTTAAACTGGGAGAAACTGGAAGTGTAAAGGAAGATCTGCACCCAAGATACTGTGCTAGCACAGCAATAAGTTGCAAAGCAATTTCATTGTAGTGCAAATTTATTCCCAGCATGTGTCCACCTCAGTGAAAATTTACCTTCCTACAAGGTCACTTTCATTAGCCACTGGTCTCTGCTGGTTTCACTGGCCACTAGGCTGTGACAAAGCTCAAGCCTCAAAGGTGATCAACAGGCCCGCCAACGGGGAAGGGGGAGGGCAAAGAGGGCAATTGCCCAGGGGCCTGGAGATTTTAAGGGGGCCCGATGATTTTAAATGGGGCCTGGGCCATGGGTGGCGGCCAGCAGGGTGAAAGCTTCCCCTAGGGTAGGCTAGCTCCCCCTCCCACCTCTTCTGCCCATGGCCCCCTCCCACAGTCCCCCCTGCTCTGCCCCAGGCCTTGCCCACACTCTACTCATCACTGCATCCTTCCCCACCAGCCCATCTCCCTGCTTGGCTATTCTACTCTCTTCCACATACCCCTTTCCCTGCTAGGCTTTCCCATAGCCACATCCCCCCTCCCCGCTGAGTCTTCCCCCCCCCCCCCTTCTGTCACCTGCCACATGCATTTCTCCTCTCCTCTCCTCCCCTGCTCACCCCCCACCACTGCTCGCCACGTCGCTCCTTCCCCTTCCCCGCTCAGCCCCTCCAGCTGTTGCTCACCACCTGGGGGAAGGGGAGTGTGGAAAAGAAGAGGGGGATTGAACCATGGGCGGAAGGGGTGCGGCAGCGAGCAGGCTGAGCAGGAAAGGGGCAGGGCCTGGTGCAAAGGGGCAGGGCCTGGTGTGAAGGGGCGGGGCCACAGGCAGAAGGGGTGCAGCCATGGTCAGAAGTGGTGGGACAGGCGGGACTGTTCTGCCCTGGGGCCTGGAATTTCTGCTGGCGGGCCTGGTGATCAATATAATGTAGAAGGCCTTATCAGAAAAAGCTGACCACTACTATTCTTGCAAGCCCCACTCTAACAGGTTTTGCACATTTTTCTGGTTCATTAACCAAAGCAGAGTTAGAAGGTCAGAGTCTATCACTGCTGCTGCTTGTGGTGGTCTGTCCACCAGCAATCAGAAACCATCCATCAAAACCACAGGTCCCAAAGCCCAGCATAATGCCAGCCACGGCTGCTAGCCTCAGACAGACAGCCACACTACTGAACCTCAGCAAGAGTCTATTCGCCTTCCTTTTTCATAACTAGGCAAACTGGGGAAGCACCAAAATTATGAACTAACTGATGCACAGATGTTATAGGAGAGTGCTTTGGCCATTGCCATTGTCCTCTATCAGTCTAAATGACAGCCACATTTAAATACGGTCTATCACCCATTTGCAGTGAGGGGTAGAGAATTGGACAGCATCAAAAGGTCAGGAAGAGAAAATAAGGGTAAGAACTCTGTCACTCAATCCTGTGGCAGGGAGGTGAAGGGAGATGGGGAAAGTGATAGGTCCGATTCTTGCAGAATGTTTGATGCAGGTAGCGAATTCTGTGGCAGGCAGCAAGACATCAAGAAGCAGTAATTCAAGGGTGAGCTCAACTCCAATATCACCTCCAAAGCATGTAGAAAAAATCCTGCTTCTATTGTTTGCAGATATTGTTATTCTCACTAACCAGCCATTGGCACCACCAGATCAAACAAGTCAAAACTCTCATATGTTTTAAAAAAAAAAAAACATTTTCCAGAAAGGATCAGAGCATTTGTCTCATCTGCGACACAAGCCCCAGCGAAAGGAATATTTGTTAGATATCGGTGTTTAGATACCATGGTGAAATGGATGGATCAGATATCCAGCCATTTCAACACTGAAATATCCTTGAGACAGAAACACTACCCCTAGTGATTAAAGGCCATGAAAAAAGAGGCCTCAGTCTGCATCAAAGCCCCATATTGGAAAGTAGGGGTAGATCCCAGCATCCCCTTATTCAAATTCCACCACCAGATTAAAGAGATGACTGGGATTATAGCTCTGTCTCTAATGGAGTCACTCCCTCTCTGGATACTACTGTACCATTCCTGACAGAGATAACTGGTCCCTGTTCCCTGTCCCACAGTGATTCTCACATAATTCCATGGGTTGCTCAAGGAAATATTCCCTTTGACTGGTTCTAAATCTACCTGCCATTAGTTTCAGCAAGTGACTCTGTTCTGATGAGCTCACATGAAAAGGAGGGACTGGTCAATTTCCACTGCAGCCTCCTGTAACAAGCTCCTGCTGTTGAACTACCCTGATAGTAGGTGCTAGAACTCCGCAGAGATGGTGACAGATTTCTGCTGACTCATTGTGGCAGGTGTGGCTCTGGATACAAAGGGAAGTAAGGGTGCCTATTTGGGCAGAAGGATCTCTGAGACAGAGAAGTCTCTGCAAGAAAACCACAGGAAAAAACAAGAATAGCAAGAAAGTTTGGGCTATGTTAACTTTTTGTTTGTTTCTTATTTTAATTACCAATAAACCCAAACTTCAGAAAGGGGTAAATTTTGGACTCAATGTACTGGGCCAGGGTCTCAGCAGTTGTAAACAGGCATAATTCCTTTGACTTCCATGTAGCTACATTGATTTACCCTAGCTGAGAATCTGGCCCACTGTGTGTAGATTCTGTTCAGTGTAGAACACCATTGCAATCTCTTTTTTCCCCTGTTTCCTCTGTTCCATACTGTTCCTCATTTTTTTGTGTCTCTTGTCATAAAGCAAGCCCTACCATACCTCTGACCAGCTGGTGCATAAGATATGTGAACACACTGGCCATTCTCTGAAGACCAGAAAAATCCAGATCCAACTGCAGGAAGAAATCGGCTGAAACAGGATGCTCCAAGTCATTGGCACTCTGTATTCTGCATGCTTGAAAGGCTTCTGGGACAACACAAAGCAATACACAATCCTATTTAGCTAGCATACAATTGTAAAAGCAGATGTTATGCTCTCTTTCACACACTAGAATCTTGTGGCCAACTTAGTTCAACATCCTTTCCTCATTTGAACAGGCCACTCAGGAATTCAGCAATGATATAACTCAAGTATGAGGCTTCTGCTTCTCCTTATCTGACCATCTTGGTGGACACATTTTTTAAAGAAGAATTTAGAGAGTAAAAACAAGACTATTGCAGTCATATTGGTAGGAAACCTATCTTAAAAGCTGACCTCAGATTTTACAGATGATTAGAAAAGGAAGGATGTCAGGTAGGAACTTTCATCATAATAGATATAATATATATATAACCCTGTACAGATCCATGGAAAGATGTTCTTATAAGTAAAGTACAAAGGGTTACTTCATTTTTCTCCCAAGCTTTAAAGTCCAGTACATCTCATGAAATAAAACGCCCTCTGAGAACACCCAAAAGGGAGCTAAAACATCATGTTTCAAGGAGTAAGCCAATCTCTGTCTATTATGGATGAGGATGAGACCTTTATGGGAGTCAAATTATCCCACGTTTACCAACTGTGAAGGGTCTTGCATCTGCTTCACAAACATCTGGGGCTGAACGCTGACAGAGACAAGACACTGGAGCAGATGGAGCCTGGGTCATTAATTCATGGCTTCCAAGGCCAGTAGGGACCGTTGTAATCATTTAGTCTGACTCCCTGGTTAACACAGGCCATAGAACTTCCCCAAAATAATTTCTAGAGCCTACCTTTTAGAAAAACATCCAATCTTGATTTTGAAACTATCAGTGATGGAGAATCCACTACAACCCTTTGTAAATTGTTCTAGTGGTTAATTACTCTCCCTGTTAAAAATGTATGCCTTATTTCTAGTTTGAATTTGTCTAGTTTCAACTTCCAATCAATGGATCATGTTTATACCTTCTCTGCTAGACTGAAGAGCCCATTATTAAATATTTATTTCCTATGTAGGTACTCATAGACTGTAATCAAATCACCCCTTAACCTTGCCTCTGTTAAGGTAAATAGATTGAGCTCATTCATTCTCCATCAATATGGCACTTCCCATGTTACAAGGTTCCTAAAAGAAAGTAACACTTTGGTAATGCCAAGACTAGCATCAGCAATGAAAACAGCTGGCAGACCTGAGTCTGATCTTATGTCAGCTCCACTGACTTCTATGAAGTTATTCCTGATTTTAGAGCACTGTGAGAGAAGAATTGGGTACAGTGTATGTCTATGCAGTATCTGAGGGCTATAGGTTTTATGGATGGTTTGAACTTTGCCTCATCTGCGTGGAAAAGGACTGTCCAGGTAAACTAATTGGTCATTCAGTAGAAGGATATTTTGCATTGAAGGGGTTAAGAGAAGAACCACACACACATGCACACACGCAGGATAGGGAAATGAGAAGTTGGCTGAAACCACCTACAGCAAAAAATACTTTATTTGTCTGAGTTTCCCAGTATCCTGCATGTGCTCAGAATGCACCTTCAGGATTACTGGTATATTTTAACAGACAGACAGATCTGTTTTACTGCAACTAACGTGAATTACTTCACCTGTATAAAGATGAATATAGAAATTTCCTAGATAGACGTATCTTTCTAGTTTACACTATCTATCCACCCAAGGTATTTCTAGGGCACCCATTACTGTAGTACCAGGGCGTCAAATACACCAATTAAGATTTGCCTAGGGTTGTCCACAGTAGATTCTTCTATATCAACAGCTTTACTTCCTTTCCTTTTTCTCTTTTTTCCTTCTCTCGCTCTGTTTCATTGCTGTTGTAATTCCTTGTCTTCAATTTGGGAAGGAGGGTGAGAGGGGTGAGAAAGCTGTTGCAAAAAGATTAGCCTTTTAACATGCTCTGACAGTTAGACATCAGCCAGGGCTTAGACTTATCTCTTCTGATTTGTCATTCCACAGGTAAGAGCCTTAAAGAAGATTGTGTTATCTCCAGTTTGGTAAGCTTCATTCCGGAGCACTAGGTGTGCAGCTGTCTCTGTGGGTCACGAATGGGAAGCTCTCTGATATACTCCAACCCCAAACCATTAAAGGGCTTCAGGAGTGAGCCCAGTGCCTTGAATTGGCACCAGATGCGAACTGGGAGCCAGCAAAGGGTACAGAGCATTGGTGCGATGCGTGTTTAGTTGCATTTAGCTACACTAGCGTAGATACATTTTCAGCCTGTCAAAGGATGAGACTGACCAGAGAGGGCAGGATAAAGATAGTTGCGCTAGTCAGTCTGCCAAGCACTGAATGCGTTCCTAATTTAGAGTGTGTTAGGAAGAGGATACAGTGGAAAGTGAAAGAGAAAAAATCTAGAGCACATTGAAAAGGACACTAATTTCAAAATATTCAGTCCTCAGAGGGAGCCCCGTTCACACAGCATGCCGTGAGTTCCTCTAACATTCCTTTTTAGAAAATTCCCACCAAGTTTTTTCTTCTTGCTTCTTTAAACGTAGGCAGGCCTGACAGCAACACCATCATACAAGCTCTGCCCATCCCTCCCTCCCTCTGTATGCATAACCTGCCTACTGCCTGGCCACCTTCAACTTCATTTCCGCTGCTCTTTTTGCTGCTAAACACCCTCTGACAGAGCCTGGAGAACACCATCTCCAAACCGGTGAAACTCCAAATGCTGTCAAGTGCACAAGACAAACCAGTTAAAAAAAGAGAATGAAATAAAAATATTTCTCTAATTTCTTTCTGTTCTAGTATGGTAGCGGTTACTCCGTGACAACTGCCGGTGCAACATTTTCAGAACGAAACATGATTGTCAACTTGATGATAGTGTCCCTTTAAGAAGCCTTTGTCTGGCTTGCTGCTTCTTACTCCACTCCATGTATTTCTTAGCAGTTCCTTTTCTCCTTCATGCTATGTAAGTAGTGTTCAGCAATGATGAGATAAAATTCTATTCAACCCCAAGTAGGCATTTTCAGCTAATGACTTGGACACTGTGAATCAGTCTGCTCTACCCTAATCTACTCTGTCTACTAAACGGCAACTGTCAGTACCAAGAGATTCATCCAGGATGTCTAAATACCCAGGTGGGTGTCATATCTGGAATAAAAATATTTGAGTCCTTCGTCAAATTAAAATTTGAGGGCAGGGTGCTGTTTGTTTTTGTTAGGAGCAAAATTCAAACAATCAAGGTCAGAACTTCTCTCACAACAAAAAGTTGAGTGACTCTCAACTAAGGACAGAAATCGTACATCCCCATATCAACTCTCACTGGCTGGTCAGTGATCTTGAGGGCAGAGCACTGTTAACTAGTAACTCCTGAAAGCTGATCAACCTTTTTGTAGTTGTCACATACACTGGAGGTGTGCATTTCAATACCCAGCCACCTTTAACTCTCCTTCTATAAATGACTTTCCCCAGGCAAAAGCGATAGTGAGTATAGCTTTGTAAAATGCTTTCACAAGAAGATCTCAAACCTGTGCCAGGTCAGTGTAAAACAAATTACTCAAACGAGCAACAAACGTAAAGTGAATCTTGTGTAAAAAGTACATTTATACCTTAATATAGATACACACTTTGGCAAAGATTTTCAAAGAGTGATTTTGACGGTCTCCATTTTTTGAGGGCTAATTTCCGAAAGTGCTCAGCAACCACTGTGAAAATCAGACCTCTTTAAGGTGACTCAAATTAGGCACCCAAAAATGAAGCCACTTCGGAAAAGTTTGTGCTTTATTGACAAATCTAGTGCAAACTATTTAAAGCCAGTGAAACAATCCGGCAACACTGATTTCAATGGAGAGCCTCCAACAGCAGATCTATGTGGTACTGGAAAGACCTGCCCAGTGGTCTGACTCAAAATCAAACATTTTATGTAGGGGGGTGCAAATTATTTGAATTATCACAACATCCTGCCTTTCCTTAAAATCTCTGTATGTTTTGCACAAAGCCTTATCTTAGCAGATTTCAAATATCCCATTTTGTGAACAGGAAATTCTCTCTAAAAACATTGCACTGCTAACAAAATTGCAATTAAGAAAATTGCTACATCAAGCTAATTTTACTGGTAGTGCCCTGGAAAGTCATAATATCAGTCTTCTTGTTCCTGAGTATATTTCATTCACACTATGTTATGCTCCGTGGGGTATTTCTCTATGTGAAATCTGTGTGGGTTTGGCTCCAAAATATCCCAGTATAAAACTGAGTTTATGGAGCCTCACTCAGAGGTTGCCGGTACCCTTTCTATTGGCACTGACTTAAAAGAACTTTAATAGACCTGGTAGGCTTGGGGGATTCTTTGGTTGCTGGCACTTCCCAGCTACACTGCTTCAGCCTCCCTTGCCGCAAATAGACAGAAAACATGAGGGAACCACAACCTGTGGATTTTACAGCATTGGGTTGTCTGGTTGCATTTTCCCTCATCTTCTCCTGCAAGTCTTAGTGAAAAACTATTTTCTTTGAAAAAGAAAGGGTAATGCCACAAGGATACACAAGGCTTGAAGTGGTTTGGGTCACCCACAGTTGCAGACCCGGCCAAAAATAATACAAGCATCTGAGGAGGGTGTGAATGGGGCCAACTGCTGGTCAGGGGAGCGGTGCGACGTGGCTGAATCTGACATTGCATCTGCCAGCCAGCAAGAAGGAAGCACAACACCAGATACCTCCATCCCAGGAGATTTGCCTGAAAGTGACCATCTCTCCTCAGGACTTGATGCTGCTGCTTTTGGTGCTGTTATAATTGCATGTGTGGGGGCCCTGGAGATGGGGCTAAGGTACGTTTTTCTTAAATTCTAAGCTCTGTGTAAATTTGTAACAAGCCAACCACAAAGGGCCCTGAATGGATTCTGTAGCTGCTGTTCTAATTCAAATGATCATAAAGAAATGTCAAAAACTGTCACGTTGGAAATAAATCTCATGGTTTTGGGGTTGTATCTGATCCTTGAACAAGGGGTTTAATACTATTACCAGCTGGGAAGCTCCAGGACTTATTCTGGATCAACCCAGGCCTCTCACGTGGTTGGTGTATTCACGTAATGCTCCCTGACTAGCTAAGACAGCCAATTTCACCTTGCTCTTTCACGCTGGCTCTGCTCTCTAGCATTAATAATAAATAATAATAATAATAATGTATAATTTATTCAGGGGGTTTGAAACTTTTTATTCATCAGGCATGACATTTTCCCCAGCCCTTCCTGACATGGCAGACCTGGTGTTGCTGGGGGGGGGGGGTGTCAGATTTTCAATCCTCAATTACATTAGGACAGATACAATATCATCACTGAACTCAGGTAGCACCTTATTCTGCAGGTTGTTGAGTAGTACTTACTCATGTGAATAAACCATTGACTACTCATGTATTTTCCTCTGAGAGTAAGGGTTGCAAAATCTGGTCCTTAACTATTACTTCATCCTATTAATGCTACTTTTTTTCTTTTGTCTTTTTTTTTTTTTTTTACAATTGTTCACTAAGAAATAAAAAATAATCATTATTATAGTCTCCTATAGTAACCCAGTATAGCAAAGTTATCAGTAGTAAAAGGTAGACCCTCTAAGCCTAGAACTATATATGCTCTTCTGTATTGTGTATGCTTAGTCTGACATCCCAGGCCGGTCCTTGTATCCAAAAATACATCAATAGCTCAAAAAGTACAAGAAAAACACAACTTCAATCTTCTTTCAAGTAATTTATTTCCTTTTGTCCCTTCACACCCAGCTACAAAGAGAATGGCGAAAGATTAAAACACACAAAAGTGATTGCTTAATTCCTCAAAAAGGTGCAATTAAGCAAACTGTGGTTTAAAAATGACCATATCAAGGTAAAACTGCAAAGAGACTTCAAGTGGGAAAAGTTAATCATTTAAAAATACAATGAAAATGTAAAATGATTTTTTAAAAATGAAAGCACTACAGGTGCCCAAAGCCAAAAATGTTTTAGATACATTTTGGGTGACTTTTTCTATGATGTAATCCTCATCTCCGATTCCCATCCCATCTTCTCTTTATTCTGCTGAATTAAACTGTAAATCATGAAATGCTAAGAAGTACTGGGAACATTCAGCAGCACAGGAGGTGTTTACTGGATGTACCAGGTACCTTCAGCACCAGTTAACTGGTTTATTTGGATGATTGCAGTGCTTGTGAAGCAAGAGACTGATAGCATTGATTAAAACCAGCCAGGCATAGTGGGAGCTGGCAGTGCACAAGATTCCCTACAACACTTTGCCAGTGCACCTCAATGTTGATCTCCAGCACCCTGCTATTCCCAGTCCTGAGCCTCTGCTGAGTAGAGACAGCCAATACTGTCCTACAGGGGGGCAGTTAGGTCACGAGGTAAAGTATAAAACAAAAATGTGTTTTACATGGTCCCCTCTTCAGCGTTGTTCGTATTTCACTGATGGGGTTTGTACACATTATGCTAAAATGGCTCTTAAATGAGGCCAGATTACAGGGCCAAATTCTGCTCTCATATACGCTGATGTAAATCCACAATGCCACAATTCAGGTCCCTCTACAGAATAAAAGATGCTAACAAAATATATTCCTAAGGAACAAAGGAAGTAGATTACTATTGCTGTAGGACCCTGACCCAAAGCCTACTGAAGTCAATAGAAGCCCTTGATTTCAATGAATTTGGGATGAGGCCCATAATATGCACTAAGCCAATTTTGCTTCCAAGGTACAAAATCTTTTGCCACTGACTTTGACAGGTTGGTGTTAATACATAAGCAAAGTAGCTTTTTTGAAAGGTAAAATTCATCCTTCCCTGCATATAGGCTTTGTGCAAGAACAAGAAATCTACCTCTATCCAGCTACTCACATGGCCCCATTGCTGCCGTATCTGAGTGGCTCACAATCTTTGAATGTTTATCCTGAATAACACTCCAATGAACTGAGTGACCTTGGGCAAATCACTTCCCCTCACTGGACCTCACTTTTCCCATCTACAGAAAGGAGATTACGAGACTGACCTCCTTTGTAAAGTGCTCCGAGATGAATGGCTGAAAAGGGTTAGATAAGAGTGAGGTATTATCATCATCATCATCCCCATTTTACAGATGGGCAACTGAGGCACAGAAAGACTAAGTAACTTACCCAAGGTCACACTGGAAGTCTGTGGCAGAGCAGGGATTGGACCCTAGTCTCCCAAATCACAGATTAGCACGTTAACCACTGGACTACAGCTTCCTTTCCCCCATCCTTCCATCCCCCTCCCAAAATGCAAGCAGGTTGATAGCCTGCAGTGAAGGCCTCTGCAGCTACCATTCCCACTACAGCTCCTTTCCAGCCCTCTGCATGAGAGCTCCCTACCCATGGATGCATGTGAGTACAGAGACAGCGGTCTTTCTCTTAGCCCACACTAATGCCCCCCAGAGGCACTGAAGGGATAACAACATATATATCTTAATGGAAGGCACAGGAGTTAGATGGCTGGTGCCCATTTTCTGATATGTGGTAACTTTGAAAATACTGCACCATGTAAAAATGATGAGCATGACTGAGCATGGTAACAAGCAAACAGTCAAACATGGTATTTGGTGATTCCTGTCCTTTGCCCTCTCAAGTGCAATTTTGCTAACTGAGCAATAATCAATGGTCAGATGGCATCAGAAAGTCCAAACGCCTAATTCCAGATTAAATTTACCTAGATCCAATTAAACATTTGCAAAATTTTACACTAGGTCAGATTCTTCTTTCAATTACAGTGGTGTGAAGCTGGAGTCACTCACTGACTTAAACTGAGGTACTCCAGATTTACAACACCCATTGACCTCAATGCAGTTGACTTCAATAAGAGTCGGATCAAGCTCTAAATGAGAACAGCACTGGGGCCATAGTGAGTCTTATTTTACAAATCTTTTTTTGTCATTAAGAGTCCCACTGAAGCTAAGGAAGGACTCAAACCTGTATGGTTCTGACAAGCATCAAGGGTATAAATGAGGGCAGAATTCAGCCCCACATATTTGGAAAATCCAGAAAAGGAACAAAAAGACATGTACTTCCGTTGTGCCCCTATCAGTATTCCCTTGCATCTCTCATTCCTTCACTCACTCCACACCCTGCAACTCCCATTGAAATCAGTGACGTTCTGAGTGAAATGAATGGCAGGACTGGGCCTTGTATACACTCATGCTGGAACCACATTAGCAAGAAGTCTAGCTTTGGCAGATAGGGTGCTAACTCAGTTTCCCCAGCCACTTTAGACTGGGATGAACCATGTTATAAATCAAATTACAAAATCATAATATAAACCATTGGAGATCCAGTATAATTTATTCCCTCCCTTCTTTCACTGATTTATGTTGTTTTGAAACATCCTACAAAATCATCTAATATTCACTTCTTCCACCGTTGACAGATATTTATATTCTTTGATCAATTTGCTGTATGACATCTACTGTATTACTTATATATTATATTACATCTTATTGTCTATGTGGCTTTTGGGGGCAGGGGCCATGTCTTCCTGTGGCTACGTACAGTGAATAACACAATGGGGCCCGGTATTTGACTGGGGCCTTTGCATGCGACCACAATATAAACAATAACAACAGTGTGCATGTTATATAGTAAAACTGTCCGAAGCCAAGCATTTTCCCACAGCACACGATAAACGTACATGATAAATTGCATTATGCAGAATATATTTATGGCTAATTTTTAAATTTAAACCATCTGGAAGTTTTTGTTAGATTGCTTGATGTGAAATGCTCAGCATAGTCGATATCTAATGATATCTAATAGACAAAATGGTATGATATTACAACATTCCCCCAGCTTTCCTATTTTTGTAACCCTCCCAACAATTAAACTGGCAGAACTAATAGTTTTTGAAATTTTATACGTAATCAGTGATACAGTTGCCAAAAACAACCCATTCGTGGAAGTTTTGCTCTTCTGGTTTATAACTTATTACAATCACAAAGTGGAGTTGTACTCTGCAAGAGCTTTGCTATGGAATACAGGGTTTTGTCACAGAGCTATAGTTCAGGCTGGGCTGTAGTTTTCATTCTACCTTTTATTTCACTGGGATTTTAAATTCAATTATGAGTTTACACTGGGCTAAAACTTAGCAAATAATTCGAACACTGGAGCTATCCCTCCTAAAAAAAGTAAAGCACTAAATATGTTCTCTCTCTTCTGTGAAGAAAACAAACATGTTTTATTGGGTTCAGATTCCACTAGGCACTTTTCTAGCAACAAATAAAGTTTTTTTAAAAAATTAAAGGTTCACTCATGTAATCCTCACCCCAGCAAAACTCCTGGGCCCTAACTTCGCATAAAGTGTCCAAATGAGATTTTCAAGAACTTCAAAATCATTACAAGTCTTGCAAAATCAGCTACTCCAGTCAACAAGTCAGGCTTTGCATTGTGCTGTATATCTGTGATCTGAATTGGACCCTTAGTACTTAATGGACTAGTTGTTTTCAAAACACAGAACATACCTTTAGCTACTTTCTTGCCTCCTGTAGTTTCTGAGTTTCGGAGGCCATGTGGTACATTTCAGACTTAAATTTGAATTTCCTTTATTTTGTAGATCAAACATTGACATTCCCTTAAGGTACTGTTTTTTATGTAGTTGTATATATCCTAGCTTGAAAGATAACGTTGCAGTAAAACAGACAAGAGTATTAAAGCCCTACAAGAAAATAACTGCATTTCACTCTCCATTCCTTATTGCTATATTAGTCTGAATTAAATATATTCAATACTTGGCATCAAATACAATATTCACTATAGGCTAAATTATCTCGCTAGACATGTTTGCATGACTCCCATTTAGTTCAATGGGCGCTATGCATGTACTACTGAGAGAAGTGGTGGGCCCTATACCTATGTCCTGGAAATATGTCAAGGAGGTTTCTAAAAACTGACATACTAACAAAGAGAAGGGGCATAATGTCCATGAACAGTCAGACAGGTTTCTCTCAATCCATCGGGTGTTTGCATTTTTATAATAGAGATGGCAGCATAAATGGGCGAACAGCCATGTGTCTTTATTCGAGCAACAGCGTTCTTTGTTCACACTGCTTCATCCCCTACACTGATCCTCCTTTCACATCCTCACTGCTCCTTACTTATTTGCACCTGCCTCCTGATTAACACCGAACTAAGGCACACACCTGATGTGGTGCCAACATTTTAACCCATGCACTGCCTGTGTATAATTTTTTATGGTAAAAAAGACCTGACCCCGCTTAGACACTGATCCTGTGTGGCTTTTTATTTATTTATTTTTTTAATAATCGTAGTGGTAATCAAATGAAAGTAAAGAAGATGCTGCAGAAAATATTGTAATGCCACTACAGAACATTTTTATCATAAGGACATTAACCATAATTGTCTCACTTTTACCTTGTGCCCTTTCTCCCCCCACAAATTCCTCCTTCCTTCACCATCTGTTTGTAGTATGTACCTGCTGTCCCCTGCCATAAATGCAGACTATATGCTCTTTGGGGCAGGGACCATCTTTTCATTATATGTATGCACAGTACATAGCACAATTGGGCCTCTGGGAGCTACTGGAATACAAATAACAATGATGGTGCAAGAGAGCCAAATAAATAACAAAGCTGGTGCAAAACAGTAGTGTGGCTGTCAGTAAGATCCTTGAACTCACTTTTTCTTCATGATACGATTATTTTTGTAAAATGGAAAAGTGAAAGTCGCTGTATTCCTAGCTTAGATCTTAAAAATACACTTATCATCCCAACCTAAGGTCTTGCCTCTATGCAAAGTTGCATGAGTTTAACTAAAGTTACAATGTAAAATGGATTTTGTTAAACTGGTGAAAAAGGCTTCACTGAGTACTTTTAAATTGATATAAACCTGGCTTATCTTGACCAGTTCAGATCAGTGAGGAAGAGATTTAAAACAAATTGAAATAATTCAGTCTGAAATAAGGTTCTACACAGGGTTTTGTATCAGTTTAATTAAGTAATTAATTTAAGTTAAAGTGGTCAGCTTGTGTGTGTGTGGACACACTTAGCAGCTAAGTTTTTATAAACCTCCATCTACTTCCCCACATGCCCTCACCTCATCTACCCTCTATTGTGACTGAAGGGGGTTTTAATGATCATTGATAACTTTTTAGTTTGTTCTCTTGCATCATGTGCCTGTCACAGAACAGAGTAAATTTCACTTCACTGCTCAACAACTTTGATAGCTTTGATGGGGAATTACACTCCTGAAGAGAACATTTTTTCAGTCAGGACATGGCTGCTTACAAACTGAAGTCAGGAAATATTTTAAAGTAGGTTCCTTCTCCCCCATACAAATGACCTAGGTTAGTGTGTTCAAACACACACACACACCTGTATCTAACTTATGCATGTGGACATGAATATAGTAATTATGTCTAGGTGCACACACCACTATATCTACTTTCCCTATATGGTTGACACATCATCTTTGCATGTACACACATAATCTGTACATGTAGACAGACAGCGATGATGCATATAGGCACACAAACATCTACAGCTGCTCTGTGTCTACATTTACAGCCTTCATATATACACACACTCATCCACCTACATCTGCTATGTATCCATATATGTACACATACAGATAGAGATGACATGCATATATAGACATGGTATCTTACACACACGTATAAACAGAGACATATACATACACAAACACACCAGTTTAAATAAATAGGTGAATATGAACACTAATAGACAATTATGGCAACAACAATGAAAGCTGTCCCTGGAGCCTGGATGTGGTACAGCAGGCAAAATGATTGAGTATCCACAGGGCATTGCTAAAGCAATAGCACACACATGGGCCTCCTTTTAGAAATGATTAATATTTAACTGACTTTCTGAACCTCGCTTTGTTTTGCGTTCTGATTAGATACCACGGCACGCAGAGCAGTCCGAAAAGGTATGTGTTACTTCTGGGCCCCACCCGCTTCCACTTCGGGCTAGCCAGAGAGAAAGAGAGAGATACATGGCAGTTAAAAAAATAATAATAATAATAATACGCTCCCCTGTGTTTGTTTAGAAAGAAAAGGAAAATCAGCCTGCGAGGCCGATGTAATAAGATGCTGCAGCTTTTATGAAAGAGGTGAAATAATTTTAAACACAGACACACAATGAGTTTATTTATTTAGAAACTTGTTAAATAGAGTCTGGGAATTCAAATATTCAATGTTGACATTGTACAGAGCTGGCTGGGAGCCAGATCCAACTCTCTAGAGAGATCCAATGGACAAGGAATCCAGGACTTTCGCCCCTCCCACTTGAACTAAATAGGTAAAAGTCATTAGTTATACCCACAAGCAATATCTGAATCAGAGTCAAATAATGTTGCCTCAGCCAGGGAACTTCAAAGGCGCATAAGTGTGTTTAGCTTTTTACTGCTGGAACTGCAGCAATATGTCACACTTTTGAAAGAGTTTTGTAAACAGTTCCTTCCCCTCTGCAGAAACATTTCTTTAAGTTTCTTGTCCCCCATGTAAACAGCCTTAATTAACAAGGGTTACATTTTTCATGTACAAATAGATCTCTATTCATAACGATCTCTGCTTTCCGATTGCCCTGCTCTCTCTTTGTGTTTGGGTCCTTCTATTTTTCCAGACCCTTGTAGACTACATAAATTTCACTGGTGGAAGCAGACAGAAGGCAGACGAGGTGGGGAAGAGGTGGGAGTTGCTGTAAAGGATGATCTAATTTTAGAAACAGCATCGGGGGGGGAGAGCAGAAAATTGTTTCCAAATTCAATGAAGTCTATCGACCCCAGTGAGTCTTTGGATGCCCTGAAAGAAAAAAAAAATCACACACGCTTTCCATCCTGAAAAGGGTTAATAAAGTGCCTTGTGAAAATGTGCTTGGCATATAATGCGATTGTCTCGCCCTGTACCCCCCTCCCCGGCTGTGAAAGAGCCATCCAGGGACAAACTACATACCATTTGTATATTGCATATAAAGTTGTACACATACAGGGATCCGAAATAAGCGTCACGTGAAAGACAGATGGTAACCTCTGCACCTCCAAAGTGCCAGGCAGGGAAAGTGGTTTCCCCACTACGACGCGCCCTGCTGATGCTTCGCCACATTGTAAACTGCAGTGTGAACATTCCGGGGGATCCACGCGGATTCAGTGCCTACCTCCTGCTACACCCAGATCTCTCCAGATTCGTTACCTACCTCACCCCAGCTCCAGATCTCTTCAGATTCAGCGTCCAGAACTGCCCCCCTCCCCACACACACACCCCGAACCCGGGTTCAGTGGCCCAATTTAAAGGGATTTAATTTCACAGACCTTCCTGGAGAGGCTAGTTTTGACCAAACGTTTCGATTTAGGAATGAGGGTGGGTTTGGTTACCGCTGTATTCCGTTCTCCCTATTTGGAGGATTGTCTTGGTAGGTTTTGCAGCGGGGGAGGAATTATCAGGGAGATTATTTGCTCAAAAGTGAGGAGGAACACATTCACTTCCTTGTGTGCCTTAGATCGAAATGGGAGTCTTTTGATTTCTGTGCACCAGAAATTTGAAGAGGGTGGGGGAGAGACAAGAGGCAGGCTAGAGACAATAGCACTGATCGTAGTACGTGTCCAGGTCCTCCCTTTCCCTGAGCCCCCTTCCTAAAAAGCAGGACGGAGATTTGAAGAACCCATCTCTCCTTCTCTGGAAGGCCACATCAAATCACTCAACTAAACTGGACTGTTGTCAACTACTCCACAGAAATCGAAATTTGGGCGGGGGGGGGGGAATACTAGGAAACCCGTTTTCAAGCAACACAAAACGTGTTCTGTTTGCACTGGATGAGTGTGATGGGCGCGCAGTGCGTAAGATAAAGATGCCATGTATCACCTGTGAAATATACATATGGAGAAACCCATTGAGCTATGAATTGGCAGATTGCATAGCGATATATATGTGGAGGAATTTTGAGCATCCAAATCAGTGAAGAGAGTACCTCCCTCCATCTTTTCCCTTACTGAACCGTCCCTTTCCCCCGCTATTTCAAAACGGAGCAACGCGTTATTAACCTCCCTCTAAACTTGGAGGGTTTCTTTACGAAAGATACAGAAATGTTGTAGGAGACTATTTACACCAAGTGCCAAATGCAATAAAGAAGTACTAAGCCAGAAGTAATGGTACAGTAATGGCAAATAAACAGCCTTGCTAAAGGGGGCTGACACTGGCAAACATTTCACTTTTCAAAAATAAATTCCCGGCCAGAGTCTTAAACAGGCAAATAAACTTGCCAGCTCAGTTTTTCAATCAAGGCTTTTAAGTACTGGACTGAGGCAGATCAGAGGCGCAGGAAAAGCTGCTGGAACTCGGGCAAGTATTATTTTACTGTCTCAGACGGTTGGACGGATCTGGACCTACCTTGCCTGCACTAAATTGCCTGTAAAAAACCCGGTGATAAAGTGTAAAAGTAACAAATGCCCCCTTATTCACGTGCGCTCTCCTAATCTGATCCCCTTCTGTCTCTTTATGAGACTACTGGGTGGCTAATGGCTACCACCGGCTTAGACTGAACTACTCGCTCGGTGCACGGGGTTGAGTTCTGGGAAGTGTCACTGTTCAGGGCTGGTTTTCATTCCCGAATAAATACCGTTTCAGCAGTCGGCCCGAAAACAAGCCAGTGTGACACCACCCATCTCGCAACGGATGGTCCATGTCAATGACTCTCGCCGTGCAGGTGCCATCCTATCACTTTAGAAACGGGCAGCAGCATAGAGACTGTCATTAAGACTGTGCGGCAGCTTTGTAATTTGCCCCCTTCTTTTTGCAGACTTCATTTTGAATATGCTTTAAGAAAAAAAAAAAAAAGGTGTCCTGCCTCTTTTCCTTTCCTTTATTTTTACAGCTGGAGGTTTAAAATATTCACTAAACTGTTCACAACGTGGCTTCTTTTCTTTCTTCGGAGATTTTTCAGGTTAGCAAAAACCCCTGAGTTGCTATTTCAGAACATAGAAGGGAAATCTGCACACCTTCGAGATCTCCCTTCTTTAATCGTGGGTAGGACTTTCCTGCCCACTGATGTTAGTAGTCACAATTCGGGGAGCGTTATCTCGAGTTTATTTCACACACGAAGAGGCAGAAGTGGAATAATACGACAACTCCAGCTATATTCCGAGGGGGTTGTTTTTCCAAGTAAATGACAGCCACCAAATGTTTCTGTTTTCCACAGCTCCGCAATAAGAGAGCGAAGAGAAGGGGTCACAGGATGAAACCAAACCTGAAAACTTTTCTTGTTGAATGATTGAATTACAGGGTCACCAATAATTCCTCCCCCCCCCCCCCAACATACACACACACGCGCTATGAAACTCACGCGCTAACCGAAGGAGAAAGGAAGGGGGTTTCAAAATACAAAAATCTCTATTTTTAATATGATTTCCTTTATGACCATCTTGTAACCGAAGGATTATATAATGCAACGCATCTGTCTAGGGAAAGCAGCTGCAGCGACTGCCAAGACGTGCAACCCAAAGCAGAAAGTTTGAAAATGGTCAAATCTAAGCATTGCAAAGCAACAGCAGGCCAGAAACGTTAGGAGGAAATTGTATTATATATATATATGGATTCGCCAGCGAATGTAACACCAGATTTTCACAATTAGCCTAAAAGCAGGGATGCTAACCTGGAAGTTTATTTGTTTGCAAACTGTGTTGATGGATCCAGTTTAAAAACAGCTAATCAAATACAGGCTGTTCTTGCTGTTGTTCAGTTTCACAGCAAAGTAAATAAAGATCCAAAGCTCTTTTGCTTTTCCTTTTCTCTATTCACTTATTTTTTTTTCACGAGCAGACAAAAAACCGATGATTAGTTACTTATTATGTTATGCAACGTTTCCTCTGCCATTTTCCGACACTTTTCCAATGGAAATAAAAATTGCAACTGAGATACACATCAAATGAAACGTGCCTATATCCCATACGTGCTCACCCACACAAATAAAAGACAGCAGTTGTATTTAAAGTAAAACAGGACGGCAGGCTACTTTTTTGACCGTGTTGCAATTAAAAGACCATTATCACTGTCAAAAAGAAGACGATGGAGTGAGTGCCTGTAAAAATAAACGAATAGGGCGGTATTTATGTCGATTGCTGAGCCCCAAGCCAACACAAGATAGACCCAAATGCAGCCGAAGTGAATACAATGCTAGAAAAACGCCGGACATGACATTTAGCCCAACTTCAACGTGTGACTGCGGCGGGCTGAGAGTTGAGCTAGCGTTTGAACTGCCCTGGCGGCCCAGTCGCTTCTGCCCCCCTCCCCAGCGCCTCGCATATACTCCATGTACGAGGAGTAGCACCGCTCTGCGCCGTTGCCGGGAGGCTGAATGTATTATTCGCCAGAGGCAGGCTCCAGGGTTTGTGTTTTGTTTTTGAAACCGACCGAAGCGCTGGATCCCAAGGAGACAGAGTGGAAAGTTGCAGGAAGCCACTGAAGAACCGTTTGGCCTCATTTCGCAGTTAGAAATCCGGGCAAGGGCGTGTACAAGGGGGGGGGGCGAGCAGGGGCACGGCCCCCTTCCCCAAATAATCGGCGGGGAGGGCGCGCGCTCCTCCGGCTCCCCGGGGAGGTGGGCACAGAACTTGCCCCTCCAGAGTGCTGGGATTTAAACTCCCGCGCAGGCCCCTGGAACTCAGCAAAGCGCCGCTGGTCACCTGGCACCTTCCGAGAGCCCTGGCACTAGGCGGTGTGAGCCTCGGCCCCGGGCAGCAGGAGTTCAGCTTGCACTAAAATCAAATGCATCAACATCTGCTCGACAAGCCCTAGCCGCTGTCACTCGGGGGGCTGCCTTTGACAGCGTCTGCAAGCGCTGCACACGGGAAATAAACGGGACAATCCCCCCCCCCCACACACACACACACACACACCCACACACACACACTTTCTTTCTGTGTCCTGAGTGTACATTAATGGGGCGCGGGGTGGGGTTCCCCATCAATGCAGAGTTCCCCACTGAGCCATGCCACTCCGGTATTGCTGTCTGCGCCGACTCCTTCCCTCCCGCGGGAGGGGGGCGCACCGATTGCAGCCACACAGCCCGCGGGGGAGAAAAGAGGGAGCCGGGGCCCCGGGCTGGGAGGTCGGAGAGCTCTGCCAGACCAGCTACCTGCGCAAAGCCCCGGCTGGCATGCCCTCCAGGGGAAGCTAGAGGGAGGGGGCGATCTCTCCTCCCCCCCTCCACACCCCCACCTGTCTGGGCTCTCCTGCTTTGCTCGCTGGACGGTCTGAGCGAGACCTGCCCCTTCTTCGCCCCCCCCCCTCCTCCTCCTCCTCCCCCGCCCCCGCGCTTGCAGAGAGCCGACAGCGCCCACTATGGTCCCAGCGCCTCTTCGCAGCGCCGGCCGGCGGCGGCAGGAGCCGCTCAACTTCCAGCGCTCGGCACTGACTGAACTTTTCCTCAACTCCTTCCCCGCCCGCCAGCGCCTCGGCAGCCGGCTCCAGCGGCCGGGCAGCGCCGCAGCCGCGATCCCGCACCCTCCCCCCTTCCCCCCAGCCCAGCGATCTGCCTGCTGGGGGGGGGAGATGGAGGGGGGGGGGCTGCCTGAAATTCTCCGTCCCGTCCCCCCCGCCGCCGCCGCCTCCCCCCATCCACCCCCCCGGCCGCTCTCCCCGCCGCGGCGCTGCGCCCGGGGATGCGCGCCCCGGCTCGGCTCGGCTCCGGCGCAGGGGTGCGGGATGCTGCAGGTTGCTTCGCGCCCCCGCTCCCGGCGCATCCGACATTCCCTGCAACATGGCAGAGCGCGAGCGGAGAAGCCCGTGGGAAGGGAGATTGCACCTACTTGTGGCCAGTTTCCTTGCCCTGCCTTTGGATCGCATGCTGCCAGTCCCGCGCCGCGGCTCTGGTGGGTGGGTGGGGGTGGGGAGGGGGGTTTCCTCTCGGATCTTTTCCTCCTTTTGCTCCCCCTCTCTCTCTCTCTCTCTATCACTCTCTCTCACACTCTCTCTTTCTCTCAATCCAGGCTCGCTATCTCTCCAGCATTGTCAGTTTGGACACCTTCGCACATGCGCACGGGCTGCTTCTCCCCCCCCCCCCCACCCCCCTTCCCCTCCACTCTTCAACATCTCAGCGCCGCCAAAAAAAAGTTTGGAGCGATCTATCACTTTGATTTCAGGATCTTGTCAGATGGCAATCGGTGCCGGGGAGGAGGCCGGGCAAGGCAGCGAGGACCCCTCTTCCTCTCCACCAGAAACAACCAAGCCAGAGCCATCCAGTCGCCAACCTCCAGATGCTTGAATTATTATTATTATTATTATTATTCTTTATTCCGCCTCCACGCCATCCAAGCCCCAACAAACAGTATTAATTAATAGACTGGCAGCCGGGTTAACGCGCTCCAGAGTTGATCCTGTCCCACTCTGCAGAGCAGATCCGGAGAAGGAATGGATTCTGAGCCATTTTACATTGACTCTATGGGCGGGAGGGAGATGATTTATAACAGAAGAAATGTCCCTGCTCGTGCTGGTTTAGAGTAGAATAAATTACACTTTCTTTCTAGATCTGTATATAATATTCATGATACTCTCATATTTGCAACATTTCAAGAGTTTAGTCCCACCCGGCCGCAATTATCCTAGGTCTGCGGATGGATATAGACAGATATAATTCCATTATATACTTTATGCATGCATATCATTAAATGATATACTCTTCCAACACACACACCCAGCTGCAGCTTGAGTTCAGTTTCCACCAGCGGGATTAAAAAAAAAAAGGCACTTTAGAAATGATCATCCGTATTGTTTAAATCTGTTTTAATTACAGGGTTTGCCAATCAAAGAGGGACCCGCTAAACTGGGAACCCCTTTAGGGGATGGCCGTGTCCAAGGTATGAATCAATCCAAACTACATATAGATTTTCCTCTGGTACAACCTCCTTGCATTAAACAGTTTTGTTCAATACCTTCCCTGCGCTATTTATGTTCCCATTAATATCTGTTGCAAATCCTGCCAGCCACCATAAAAGAAAATTACAATCTTTCAGACTCGGTGCTGCGCCAGTACATACATGCTGCTCAAATTTGGGCGTTAATAAAATCTGAAGCGTCACTCTTTTTTTTTAATACCGACCGGTGTTCACTGTCAGAATCATGGCCATTCCAGGGCGAAATCAGCAGAAAACTGCCACCTCTGCATCTCTGCCATAAAGTCCCAATAGCCAGCAGAACATAACCATGCAGATCACAATGACCCTAATGAAGATTTTTGTTTTCGAAGCAACCCATGAACTTTGTTTGGATACTGGCAGCACATTTCCGAACGCTACGCGTCCATCCCAAATAAACATGTTTCCCCAACACCCAGCTGACACACGCACCACAAATTATCCTGCCCTACTGCATTCAGATTACTCTATGGCCAAGGCACTTTCTCACAGGTTTCCCTGCCGCTTCTCCAAATGAGGCGCAAGTGTTTGAAATCCCACTGCAGAGCGAATTTCTTGAGCCTCATCACAATGATTTGTAATGTGTGCATAATAAAAAAGCACGCAGTTGCTTTTTGTAAGGGGGGGGGTTCAGCAATCTAGCGGGAGCACTAATAAAGCCCGAGCTCTCTGCATTAATGAGCCTAGTGCGGGGTGGAGGAGAAAGTAGTCCCTTCTTGGAAGGGTTGGTACACCAGGCTGCACCAGCGCAGAACTTCAGCTAAAGTAGAACGACCCAACTTCTCCCCTTCTTTCCTCCTCCCTCTGCAATCACTGGTTTCTTTCCTTGCTTCCCCGATTCTTTGTGTCACGGAGGTAAACCCCAAAACCAACATCACACTGACATCTGAAGCATCCCGCTTCAGTGCGCACCCTGGCTTGGGTCTGCGCCCCGCAGCCTAGCCCTTCCAGGAGGCGCTGCACGCTGGGAAGCTGGGCTTTTAGGACCGTTCTTATCCGCTAGCCAGCCGAGACAGCCAGCCAGCCACCCGCTGTGTTTGGGAGTGGGGGGCAGCGTGTGCTGCAATTATTTCCCTCCTCTGCCCTCCTTTTAGGAATGACTGGAAGCATTTTTGGTTTCCCGGTGAAAGGATATGAAGTGATATGCGGTGGAATAACTGATCAGCTCCACTAAATGAAAAGTAGTAAAAGGGGAGTACAGAGCAACTGGGCGGGGGAGACGGGGAGAGAAGAAACTATTGATTCTGGAAAAGAAGGGAACCCCCACACTTTAGGGGTGGGAATCCACATCTTTCCGGCATTGAACCTGCTGCCTTCTCTCGCAGACACTGTTTTCTGTCGGGTTCTTCAAAAGACTTTCTCATAAAGATGAATCGCCCTTTTTAAGAAACCCAGGCGATGCCAGCTTTCTAAACCGAATCGAAAATGCCTGATAACTTTTACAAACTTTTTTTTTTAGCAACACCTCCAACAAAATAATTGGGGGGGTGTCTTTCATTAGCTTTTTCTCTGAGATCCAAAACACCAAAAAGAAAACCAAAACACTAGCCTTTCGATTGCTCTGCAGACCTATTGCGGTTCTTTAAACGACCCCTTGGCCCCTTGTAGCACATCTGCACAAGAAAAGCAAGCGTCTGTATTTACACGCCTTTCTGTGACAGAAGGGGCAAGCGACAGTTTAATATATTTAAAGAGAGAGATCTGTGCCGATATAGACTTTTCGAAGCAGCCCATTTAGATCTCTTGACCTTGGAAGACACCAGCTGTGTCCCTGACCACCCCCAGCTCGTCAGTTTCACCTGTTGAAAGTCCCAAGCGATCACAGGACCCCGAACAGGTGTCTTTCTGTTTTCCCGAACACCCAGCAAACTGCTCGATGTTTATTTCGGTTGCATCGAACAGATTTTCTGCTGTCTGATCTCTCTCTCAGTAGCAGACAGAACCTTCACAAAGTTTAGCACCCTCCCAAAGAGTTTCTTGCGAGACCCCCTAGAAATCCGTTTCATTCCGGTTAGACACGTTTTTAAGCGTTCCTAGCCCTCAATTCCCTTCAAGCTGGAAAATTGCTGCCTAGTGAACTATGGAATTGTTGGTTGTGTGTTTGTAGTAGAATCAGAGCCACGAAAAACTATTTTAAGGGGGGGGGGGGATTAAATCTATTTTTAATACATGCTGAGGGGAAGCAACCCTCAGGTTTCAATGCATTCCATATAACAGGAAATTTTCCCTTCCTCGCGTTATAATTGAATAAGCCCCGCAGTCTATTTGGAGGAAAGTTGGAATTCTTCATCGAGGTATTTGTTGTGCTATTGTCTTTGTGCAGTGAACTTTACATCGTGTTATTTAGTCTCGACCTATATTCTCCTAGCTACCAGTAAGATTAATTTCATCATTGTAATGCAATTATTAATACTGTTTACCCAACGCTTGATTCCTGCTTTGCTGTTAAGAAATTAAACCTCTTGCTGGGTGACCAAAAAGCTATGCAGGGGTTCCCAGTGCTTGCTGAAATGAAACAGTCCTCTTTATTTCGCCTCACAACTCAGCTTTCAGCCATGGGCTCAATTAGCCAGAATGGAAACAATTTTCATTCATTGCAATAACTCAGTGTTCTGGAGGATCACTTTCAAAATATACACTTGATTCTGATATGCGGCCTCAACGGCGTGAAGTGGGAAGGCTAGAGAGAGGCAGAAGGATCTCTCTAGCCCCTTTGGGCTGTAATTATTAGAAATTAATTGGGTTCAGGACCCTGGGAAGCACGGGTAAATTAATAGCTTGTCTGGTTGTTTAAACCCGAATGCTCAGTCCACAGGAGAGAAAGGGAGGGAGACTCACAAACGTGAAATTCAGACCCAAGAGACACTGAGTTTTCTTGCTAGTTCCGTAGCTATTAAACACTAGTGCACAGAATACATTGGAGCGGGGGGAGGAGGAGAATGAGCCGGGTGCGTAATGGAGACGGGGAGAGTTTATTTGCCTACGCTTTTCTCCACCGCCGTGTTTTCGGGGGCGATGTAGGGGTTAAAATAAAAACTAAAGATCCTGTATACTTGGAGCTGTCGTGCTGGAGTAAAAGTGAAAAGGGAGCCTTAGGCGAAAGGAAATTACTGCGAGCCCGTATGACCTTTCCGAGAGGTAATCAATCAAGTGATCAACAGGGATATTTATCATTGCTAGATGGGGCTACTTTACAAATGCACAGAAGGGGGGGGGAGAGAGAGAGAGACACACACACACGAAAGTTTGGATAAACCCGATACGCCTAAAGACAAATACATAGACTTTAATCAATGCGAAGACTGCACTCCCCCCCCCCCCCCCCCAGTCTGGCATTCTAGAAAGAAAGGAAAACACTAGAAAGTTTCCCAGTAGAAAATGCCTCCTGCATTTAGGGGTTGTTGGCTTTAAGCGATGTCCTGGGCTTTAAAACAGGGGGAAAGGCGGGCACAGATATAGGTGCGATTTAAAACAAAAAATAAAATCCGAAAACAAGAGAAAAAAATGATACCAAATGATTGAGTCTTTGCTACCTGGGTAAGAAAGGTTTTACTTTGTTTGCTTAGGACTCTGGGATTGGGGAATTTGCATCGGAGAACCCGAAACCTTCCTGCTTTTAGCCTCCCCCGCCCTTTAATGGTTAATTAAAAAAAAAACAAAACAAAAACCCACCGAGAACCCATGCCCCGGTTGCATGAAATCGGCGATCTTGTTCAATTAAACTTGCTCTCCGTGGCATAAAGCATTCGCCACCATACAGGCAATGAAAAGCAACAATAAAAGCACATGCATTTTCTGCACCGTTTCCTTCGCCCTTGTAAAACGTGCCGGCTTGCAAAGCCCCGGCCATTTATTTTTCCTTCCTCTCACTCACCGAAGCCCTTAGCACACCTATGGTTGTACTGAACGGGTGTATTTAACAGTGTGTTTCTCCCCCTTCGCTCTGGGCTAAGCCGGAAGGGAATGTGTTTACTTGATGCGGATTGCTCGCCTCCCCCTCTCTCTTTAAATCGGAGTAACAAATGTTGGAGGCCTGCGCGCCGCTGAATGGCTATTATTGATTGCGGAGCGGAATCAGGGGCATGTCAACGGGCTGGCTCGGGCGGGAGCAGCGGCTCTGTCAGATGGCCGCAGACACAGAGAGCTGGTTTTTAGGATGCTGGGGTTTGGCCTCCCAGGTAGTCAACACGATCCTCCCGGGGTGTGGGAATGTGGTGCGCTGCCAGCGCCGCTCAGGTTCACACCAGATGCGGAGCTGCCTCTCCGAACACCGCCCCCTTCTCCCCAGCCTCCCACAAACCGGGGAGGTTCGGCTTCACACGCTATCCGAGCTCAAAGACCGACCGGTCTGCGCCGCCCCCGTCCGGTGGCAAGGAGGAACTGCAGAGCCTGGCTCGGACAAGCGAGGCGGCGCGGCCGGCAGGAGCCAGCGGTGTTGGAAGCACGGGGGGAGTGATTACCTTCTCTGCCCTCCTGCCGGGGCTGCCGTGCCCCCAGCATCAGACTCCCGTGCTAGCTGAGGTCATGGAGCGCAGACGGGGAGAGAGGAAGGGAAGAGGTGGAATGTGCCCCACGTGCAAGGAGGGAGCGAGCCGCGCTGGCAGCTCAAAGATTAGCACAGGCACCTTCAGCTGTGCGGTGCAGAGCAATGCAAACAGCCCAACCCGCCGCTCTCAGCTGCACGCTCCTGCTCATTTCCCCTCCGCTCCCGCTGCTCCCTTTCCGGAGGAGCCCCCGTTCTCTCTGGGATCCCCGCAGCTTAGCTGGAGGAAAGCAGCAGGAGCAGGGCTGATGTAGCTTAGCCAAGCTCGTGTGTAGGTCTGCATGTGTGAACGGTGCGGTGTTTGCACCTACACACTCAGGGGAGGGCTCCAGGCACTGCCTGCTCTTTACCGGGCTAGATGCAGTATTCGTAACAGCTTCTGTAAGTAGTCTTTGAACGTACCTTCCCATTTTCAGATGTCACGAGCCTCCCCGTGGATCTGTTCCTGTGTTCTCCCTAAGTATGCCCCAGCTAGACACGTGTCCCTCTTAAGAACAGATCAGCCAGTTCAGACTGAAATAAGCATTTTCAACAACCCTAGCCCCAAACCGTTGCCCCACGGACTAATCCATTTCTAGAACCTACCTCGAACTGCACCTTTCTGTTAAGATTCTGAAATGTCTTCATGTTTGTAATTTTTGCAGTCCTCTCTGCCCTTCTGAGTGCCTGTGGGAGCGAAGCACTAGGAGAGCTGCCCATGCTGCATTTTAGGCTGTGACCAAACGTAGGCATGCTAGAAATCTGAAGGGGAAAAAAATGGTTCACATAAGATTTCCAGTCTGATTTCATAAACTTACAGCTCTGTAGAGTGCAGATAAGCATAGAACCTTTTGATAAGCAGAACAGATAAGTACTGAACCTTTTGAAATGCATCCATTATGGCTACCACACAAGGGGCCTGATTTAATGCCCACTGAAGTCAAAGGAAAGACCCCCACTGACTTCAATGATCATTGAATCAGGTCCAGTATAAGAATAATCATTATTATTTTTATAGTCCTAAGTGTGCATGATGCTTTTGGAACACTAAGATAAGGACTAGCTAGGAGTGAAGTCTAAACTTTCTGCTGTCCACATTAGTAATATTGCTGGAATTGGCCATTACCAATGAGTACGGAGGTACACCATCCAGGTAATGGGGAAAAGCTTGTTTGTTTTCTCTTCCAATATATCTGTCTGTGGAGAAAAAGACTTACCTGGCTGCACTGGGCTCGAGAGGATGGTATTCCATCCGAATTTAGTTCCCAGATCTTATACCTGCCACCTCTCATGAGCAATGAAGACAATTAACTGAAGATAGATGTTAAACTGATTTAACTGATGCATTTAATATTAGATGGAGATTTTTGCAGAAGAGCAAAACCTGCTTGATGTCTCTCAGAAGCCTGGGATCTAACTCATCCTTGGCATAACCTTTGCTAAAACCAGTGGAATTAACCCAAGGATGTATTTGGTCCCTATTGAGGAACAAAATACAAGATGCCAGTAGGCTACACAAAATATTGCCCTTGGGAAATAAAATATGGTACAAAATGATATGGAGCTATATACCTATTATATACACCTACATGCAGGACTGTGAATTTCACAGTACACACAGGGGAGAGAGAAAAAACAGGCCGGGGGGAGGGAGGGAGGGAAATTACCACACTTGTATCTGGAGCAGATGAGAAAAGGACTGGAGGTTGAAGAAAGGATCACTACCTGGATGCAAGAAGTCTGGCTTCAATGCTCTGCTATGTGACTCTGGACAAGTCATTTCATGTCTCATCTCCATTCCCCATATGTAAGATGGGGATAATAGCACTTCCCTACCTCACAGGGGCATTGTCAGGGTAAATAAATTAAAGCTGATGTTATGGAGATGGGGAGCATGCAGCAAATAAAATAAAGATGACACAGAAGTCTATCTCCAGCCTCAGTCCTGTAGCTTTTACCCAGGCAAACCTCTGACCAAAGCTGGAATTATACACTAGTTGGGTTTACAGTAATCTGAGGGATCCAAATAGACTTTGAGTTCACTTTGAATGTTATTATCCCATAGGAATTACCACGCAGGTCCATATAGTAAGATTTCTTATCTTTGACAGTGGCCAATCCCAGGTGTTTCAGTTAAAGGATTCCCAGAAGAGACAATTATGACTAACCTGCTCATTATTATTTATTCACCAAGTGCCCATAAGTACAAATCAGCATTTAGATATACAATATGAACAGTCTTTCCTGCAAAGAGTTTGCAGCATAAGAATAGATATGACAAGATAAGGGAAGGTAAAACGGAGGAACAGGTAAGGCAAATGAGGGTAAAGATTACAAATGCAAGGTGTAAAGGCATTATAGATATCTGGTTGCATTTTTACAATGAATTAATTATATGGGCAATCAATGTTGAGGGGTTTTTGTAGGGAGACAAGTGGACATGAAGGGACTGGGGAAAAAAGGAGAGATAAGGAAGAGACAGGTGAATAGTGATGGTTATAGAGCTGCAGGTAATAATGAGGATTAGGGTAATGATAATCATGGACATGGTGAAATCAGTAAAAACAGGCTGAATGCTCAGAGGTGCTGCCTAATTTCCATCAATCAGTTTATATCATAATGCAGTATTTATTGAGGGTGGAGCTCTTGAGGGAAGTATTGGAAAGTGGAGTTTGCAACACTAATTACTGCAGCATTTGCATCCCTAGCAGCTGACCCTTGTAGGTTTGGGTGGCATCTTTTTCAGTGCATGCTGCAACGCCGGCTGAATCTATAAAGGTATGGTCTAGCATAGGGAGTGTGAAATGCTAGCGAGCCCTTAGTCATTCATCCTAAACTTTAAAGGCAAAATTCTGACTCTACTCAAGCCCATGGGATGTTTGCCATTGACTACAATGGTGCTAGAACTTCATCCTCAGTGAGGTGTCTTCAGGGTTAGCAGGAAATCCCAGAGCTCGTGGCTGCTTCAGCAAACACAAAAGTATACAGTACAGAGTTATCTGCATTCCAGAGCCTAAACAGCATTAGAACTCAAGACCAAACCCATTTTATTAGCAACAAAAGAAAATCAAATGCAACCAATACCTTCACACTTTCAAGGTCTGCAGCTCTTTCCTTTACCATAGACTGAAGTGATTTCCTACTACTGACCCTTGTTTTATATTCTGGAGAGAATTCCCAGCCTGCCTTGCTCTTAAAAGGACAGCACAATGCAGACACAATATTTCAGAAAATCGAAAAGAAGGGCAGGGAGAAGGGGTAGGGAAATACCAAAAAAAAAAAAAAAAAAAAAAATTCTGAATGTAGACAAAACATTAAACAGATGGTAATGATACAGCAGTTCAAAGTCTAAGTGGAAAGATCAACAGAATGTGAACTTTATGTTAAGTGAAAATAGAATAAAATGTAATCACATGGAGATAAAACAAACATAGAAAATAATAGAGAATGTGAGTCTGTGTATGGGCCCAAACCTGCCATTCTTTCATAGCCATTTAAGTCAGGTGAAATCCTGGACCTATTGAAGTCAATAGGCATTTTGTCACTGACTTCACTGGGGCCAAAATTTCACCCCATGACTGCTTGGCCTGAGTAACCACAAGACTGGACCCTATATCTAAAAGGAATAGGACAAGGCACAGTAAAATAACCAGTACGGCAAAGGATAATTTATTTCAACAGAAGAAGCAAGGGAAAGAAAAACCTAATTATGTGACCTGCACATAGACACTTTAATAATAATATAGACATGACCCATATGGACTCAGTCCTGCTTCCACTGAAGTCAATGGGAGTTTTGTCATTTGCTGAGGTCTGCTCAGACTTGATCAATCCCATAAATTGGAAAATCTGGGGTAAGACCTGGTGTCTTCTTGCCTATGCCTCAGCCTCGCAAATGGGGACTGCCAATGGGAAGCATGGCAAATGAAGGGGGAGTGGTCCCCAGTGCAGGGGCCAAAAGTGGAAGCAGCTGTAAAGTAATATATTGTATTCCTGGGGAGGGATGGCAGGAGGAGGAAAAGAAGCAGCAGAACTAAAGAACCCCAACTGATCAATTTTAATGGGTCAGTAAAATACTTGTTTTAAAGCATGTTTCTTTTACTAAAGCCACTCTTTGAAACAACCTTGTACAATAGTTTACAAGTCTGGGGAAGCTATTTCCTTTGGTTATTGGGCTATTTAAGTAAGATTTTAGTATTACCAAATACAAGAGCTATTGCCCTATAGGGTAAAGTCTTTACACTAATAACTTTGGGCCTACTCCTCTGTCTTTGAAGTCAAGAGCAAAATTCCCACTTGCTTTAATGGGAGCAGGATTGGGGCCTCCATCATCAAGAATGCTCCCAATTCTCCTAAGTCAGTGGTTTATTTGCATTTATCTGTAGTATCATTACAAGACAAACAGAATTCTGCTTTTCATGCTAAGGAGTCACTCAGTAAGGCCAACTCTACCGTATTTGTTAAACCAACAAACCTATTTTTTATTTTATATTGTAAGGAACACATTCATATTTGGCTCCTATTTCACTCCAGTGCAAAAAGCTGTGTCAAAATTAATGAATAAAGTATTTTTGTGACATTTTATATTGCATTGCATTGTATTGGCATTTATACAGTGTTTTTCACAGACTTCATGTCAAAACCCTTTACAGGGCAATAAATCATATAACTTTCCCGATGAAACTGTAGGCAGGCAATTGGGCACCTATCCTGCCCTTAGCAATGTCCCACATGCAAGCTATGAGGCATAACTGTGTAGGATCCTGCAACGGTATTTCCCAAAAATGGATTGAATTTGAATATCCTACAGAATATGATAACGTCTTTGGCACCCACTTCAACAGGCACTGGAAATAAGTTCACAAGACCTAATGTTAACATTTAACGGAAAAGATTTTATGTATTATGGTGTCTGTGTTATCCACTAATCCAAGTCTTATTGTGGGTTGTGCACCTATAGCTTTCTGGCCACCCACAAAATTGGACAAAATGTCTGTCTGCACTGACAACAAGATTCTTAAACTGATTTTTTTCCTCCTGAAAAATAATAATGGCTCCTTACTGGACTAAACCTAATTGCAACAATTTTAAACTTAAATTATTAGTATTCAAAATATAACCACAAATGTAGATTTCAAAATGCAGAAGGCATCTCTATATTTCAGTGGTTTGTTTCTCATTTGTAGTTTACTCCTCCTATGCTTAAAAGAAGTGCCAGAAGGCTGACTATATGACCTAACGGATTGTTTCCCTGTCATGTTCCTATGTTTCTTCAATTCCTACAGTATTTCCAAAGCAAGTTTTCGGTAGTACAGAATAAGGACTCATATGTTATAGTAAAATAATTGTTAATAAACATCATTAATGCTTATGTTGCACTTTTCATCTTGGAGGATCACAAAGTGCTTTACTTCATAATAATCTGGGGTGAAACTCTGTCTCCACTGAAGTCAGTGGAAATTTTGCTCAGATTTCACCCTGATATACCACATACTAGGATCACACTATCCACCACTGAAATGCAGCCACTTCTAGGGCAACACAGGAATGGCTTCAGAGAGCGTGGCAATGCTTTGTATCAATTTAATAGAATTAGAAACCATTTTAAAACTAACTACGCAGGCTAGGTCAGAAAACATTTTTAAAACCAGTACTGACATTCCTTACACAAACTCACACTGGTTGATGGTTAAAATGCATTAGAAATCAGTTTAGCTGGAACTTAATTTACTGGCCAGTTAAGCTGTTACAGTGGTTTCTAGCCTGTAACAAAGACACACACAAATTCTGCTTTCCAGAAGACTTTACTTTTGTCCTTCCTTGGTTTTGACACACTTAATCTAAAACAAAAGTCATTCAACTGAAAGTACTGTATGCGTTTGCCCTTTTTGTGAATGTAAAAACATAACACTGAGTACCATTAACTTTCATTGACTTCAGCACCAGGCAGGAGGCAATCAGCACCTTGCAGGCCATTAGGTAGGCCGTGTAACTATATCAATATAGCTTTTTCTTTCTTCTTAGTACCAGCTCACACTTAATTCACAGGAGGTCAAATTCACACATGGCCCCCAGATCGCCCTGTTGTATTCGGATGATAACATAGCAACATAACATAATTTGAACACTTGATCCCTTGCCTCTACATGAATCATTTAGTAGTTTCAGAAATAATCTGTAAATAATACACATGCACAGACTTTATTGAGATGGATGACATTGATAATTAAGATAGTCTTTCCAGTGGTGGACATCTTCAGCAGGTCAATAGTTAAAGTGGAATTTTAAGAGTAACCAGTGCATTATAACTTGTCAATTCTATTCTTCCTGGCAGTAACACATCCTAGAGATTAAATTAGACCACATTTGCTACAATGGAAATGGATCTATGTTAGCATCAGGATTATGTTCCAAGTCAATGTTTATGATGTTTTTGTTCCTATTTATTCTTGAGGTCTCACATTAACATTTCCATCATTTTTGATCAATTCAGTTTAAACTGGAAAACCTTTTTTTATTTAAAAAAATTACTATTTATTTTCCTTTAAAACATTTAGTGCATTATAGTCTCTGAAGTAGGCACAAAAGAAGACAGAAACAAGAGAAGAATAATTTACTATCTAATCTAATCCATCTATGGTATTTCTAAGGTACCTATTACCATGGTACCAAAATATTGGATCTTTGATAACATGTGATCTTTGATCTTTAAACTGAACCTTTGATAGTGTTTTTAATTAAACTTTTTCTTCGATGCCAGCAGTACCAAACATGTAAACTTACTAGATAAAAGACAAAACCCCATAAGCACAGACAGTAGAAAATAGTGGCCAGTTATGACATTTGTATGATAACATTACAAATAGCCCAATTCTCAAATCCCTGCTGAATCAAAATTTTCAACTATTTCAGTGGAAGTTTTGCCTAAGTAAGAATTGCAGGATTAGGCACAGCATAATAAAATAATAAATCTATTAAAACTAAATGAATGAAACAAGCTAAAGTATATGTTAAAGGCAAATTGGCCCTACAATACATAGCAAATATTTTAGTCACCTTGTAGGCCTTAAACAAAAGAGCTTTGTTTAGGATTCATTTCTATACCAATATTTTAGACATTTTCTTTCTTCATCTTTTATTTTCTGCTTGAAAGGTTACACCACAAACTCCTATCATCTTCATTACTGTTAAAACACACACACATTAAATATTCTTTACACAGCAATTGAACTCATGGTTGATTTAGCAAGGTAACTATTTTTAAGATAAAATAAAAATTGTATCTCCTTTTGAGCATTATCACTATTTCCACTTTCAGATCTGTTGAAGATAATACGAAGACACATTCTGAAGTCAGTTCTTGCACTGATGCATGGAAAATATACATGGGTAACTCTCCATTAATGCTAGTAGAAGTTAAGTGTCTATATTTCCTCATGCATCAGTTTGAGAATCACTTTCTTTAACCCGATATTCTGCTAGTTATATTCAACTGCAGAGACACATATTGCCACCAATGTTTAGCCAAATCTACATTATCAGATGTAGGTGATCAAGAAGAAACCAGCACAATCCTGGAATCACAGAATCCCAAAAGATAAGACTAAATTCTGCCACTCTTACTCACATGGAACACCAACCTATTCCACAAAGTCCACGGTTTTCAGTGGGACTCCTCAAGTATGATACAAACTCACAAGTCATATTGTGATACCCTTATATTGAGTGGTGTGTTCTCCACAGGTGCCTTACTAACATCTATTCTATTCTTTATAGGTTCTCATACTGCACTCACCACCACAGTATGAGGGCCTTCCAGTAGTGCATTAAGCATCATGACCAACAACTGTTGTGTAATTCATTCTTTCTTTCATTCTCTTCCCAGGGGGAGCTGTTTAGGATTTTTGTTTGTTTGCTTTGAATTTGATGTGACCCAGTGAATGTACCATTTGATGTGAGTAAAGGTATCACAATCTGATCCCTTGAGGAAAGATAGCAGAACCAAATTTATAGTAATATACAGATCTGCAAGCTGTAGGAACAGACTCCTTGAAATTGGTCTTTCTAAAGAAATGGACAGTAAATGTCAGTTTATTCACCTCAGTGTGAGATTAGAATCAGCCCTTCTGTTTCAATAGCCTTATGTTTCAACATCTTGACAGGTAAAAAAGCTTTCAGGTCTATGATTAAGAGTTATACAAAGTTATGGCTGCACCAAAAGCAGAAAGTGAGTAAATGATATAACAACAAATTGCTAGGTTGCAGGAAGAACAGCAGATGGCAACATATTTTCATTAAAAAATTTAATAATGTATGGAATTTTAAATAGTTATTTTTAAAATAAACATGTATTCCTGGCTGATGAGCCAGATAAATTTGTGGTGTCCCTTAGACTGAACAGTTTGCAGTGTTGTCAACTGTCAATGGATCAAACACAATGTTGCCAATACATATTCTTCTTTCAGACATTTTGCTGACTCTGCAGTACAAAGCCAGTTTAGAAGCTCAGTACGTTGCTTAGACAGTGTTACTACAGCAGTGTTCCATTTATATTTCAGTTTTGAGGAAGTGCAGATCTCCATCAATGGAAGCACCTGGATCAAGCTATCATTGTTATGAGTGACTTCCTGAGTGAGCATTTCAAAAGGATAAATGATAATAACCAAACTGACAATAAAACTCCGGTCAATGTGCAGAAGAACAAAGATCTTTTCTTACTCTCTTGCACTTCCAGAGATAGTTCAGGTTTAATCTTTTAGTTCTAGTTCTTTGGGAAAGTCTCTTAAGCCTATTTCACAGCAGCCTTTATGAATGAGAGCTCTTTCATTAAAAGCAAAACCACACTCACAAAGACTACATGATGCAGTAGTGAGGTATGAATCTAGGACATCGCTGCCACAGATGGATTACAATGATACAAGCCAAAATTTCAAACTTGTGTGCTTAAAGCAAGGTGGGGAGATTTTCAAAGCCCAAATGGCATTTAGGTGGGTTTTACTTAAATGTTGATACACAACTAATTCCTGCAGTTAAAGAATTCTCCAGAGAGAAAACTGAATTAATGCCATGTCCTCTCTACTGTTATGGCAATTTCTTTATATGTATCATTGAAGTTTGAGAAGACCCTGGTAGTAAATCTTCTCTGCCAAAGATGTTTATTAACTCTATACGTTCCTAAAAGATAATAGAGATATCTGGGGCATCTTCCCAACAATCACTTCCTATATTCTCCTTTGAGAATTTCCTGTACAGATGCAGATGTGCATGCACTTTTGGTGCCAAGCTGAAATCTTCCAGTAAAGCAGTGGACAAAGTGTGGAAATAAGCAGAATTAGGCAACTGACGACCTACAAATTGTGCTTTTCTACTCAACTCAGTTCCTTTTCTTCCCTCATACTTCCATCCAGTTTGTCTGCTATGACCTCCTATTGTGTTCTATTATTGAAATTGTTAGCGGTCTGGGGCAGGGACTGTGTTTTTATTTTTGTACAGTGCCTAAAACAATGGGGTCCTGATCCATGACTGGGGTTCTTATGCTGCATGTAATAAAAATCATGCTAAATAATATACCTGGAACAAAATATAATTAAGGTCAACAGTGAGCCACTCACACTATTTAGATTGGTCATATATAAATATATATATGTATAAATGAGATACATATATATATATATATGTAAGGATATATGTGTGTGTGTATGTATATAGATACACACACACACACATATATTCTTACATATATATATACATACACACACACATATATATAGATAGATATAGATATATAAAGGATCCATTGTGTGTTCTATTTTCCTCTGAAGCTGCATTTTCATACTTAACAATAACACATACAAAGCCTGACCATGCAGTGGTCTCACAAGCAAAATCTCAATTAGGCAGGCCAAATTCTCCATTGTCTTCAATGGAAGTTTTACTGGCATTAGAACGGCATGTCTGGGCCCATCACGTATAACCATGCTGCTCATTGTCTGAGAGCACAAACAAAGCAGGGATTTCCTTTTAACAGGGTAAGGAACTTTCTTCTATGAAATTTAGCAGCTGCTGCTTGTTCATATTATGGAACAGGCTGAAACTGAAAAGTCAGATTTTTGCCTAATGTGTGGTAATAGACATGAGAGTCTGGCTACTTATCCAAATTCCTGGGGGTGAGGGCAAGTTGGCATCCCCCAGCTTTTACAAGATCATCCATTTCCTCATGCTCTGCTGTTTCTTAAAACTATTAATGTGCTTTTCTGGAGAAGAAATCTTGAAAAGGAGACTGCTAACGTAGGCCGGCAGCAGCCGTGAATCTCATGAAAGGTCTGCTGGAAACCACAATAAAAGGCAACATGAGTCCCCATATCAGCTCTGTACTCGGCTTCTTTTAAACCTGTGCCGCTAGATGTTTTGGAGTGGGCTTGCTTTTCACACTTTGAAGCAGTGTCTGTTTTAGAAGATGCAGGTGCTGATTCAGGAGATACTCAAAGACCATTGATGCTCTTTAATTTTATGCTGCAATATGAGTGCAGGAAAACTAGGGAGCATTTGGAACGAGGCTGGTGTTATCTTCATACGAGGCTTCAGACATACCTCTTCTCATTACTACACTCAGATCATGACAGAGCAGTGATCTGCACTTCAACACACACTAGTCAATCCACTGTATCTTCATCATCTTCTGAATACCTTTTGTTTCCTGAGACAGACACTACACACAAAATATGATCACTATCACAGCAGGTGTTACGAAGAGAGAGGAAAACAGGATCCTTTTAATAAGGGCAGGCGAGAACTCCACAGGCTGGTCTCACCAAATAGAATGTGGAGGAAGGTCTCATCTCTCTCAAGTGGCTTCGACTGAACAGGCCCCAGTCTGGAAAATCTAATTGTGTGTTTGAGGCCTAGAAAGGCCTGATGGGAAGAGAGGCCAAGGTACAACATCTGATTTCTGGGTTGTAGATCACTGAGGTCACACTACTTGTTTTACTGATTTGGAGTCTGTTCCTGCACTCACTGAAGACAACGGAAACGCACTGCACTCACTGACTTCAGTGGGTGCAGAATTGGGCCCTTAGATAGACAGGGATTTTTTAGTGATTTTAAAATGGGCAGTTCACTCAGGATAGACTTGAATAAGCCAAAGCATCTAGTATAATGTGTAAATAGTTCTATATCTTCTAAAACAGACACTGCTTCAAAGTGTGAAAAGCAAACCCACTCCAAAACATCTACCGACACAGGTTTAAAAGAAGCAGTTTGAGACAGTGTAGTGCTAGTGCCTATTTTTATGTCAGTATTTTTATTATTCTTCATTGGTTGTTTCCCACCCCATTGTTCCCCCCCCCCCCCCCCACCCTCCAGGGATCAATTTATAGGCCAAAATAATGCAATATTTTATTTTTGCAACATCCAGGAAACTGAAATAGAGTAAGAAGGCTAGCTCTCTCCTGGGAGGAAGGGGTTAAGGCCCTGGGCTTGGCATCAGAACATTCTATTCTTGGCTCTACCACACACTTGCTGTATGATCTTGTAGAGCAAGATAGAGACCAGGAGTAGAGACTGAAGCCAATAAATTCCTCCTTTGTAACTTTTCCTCCTTGATTATGCATAAGAGCGAGTTTTTCCAGAACACTAGTGTATGGCAGAGGGTGGGGAAATATGACTTGACTGAAACACAGAACAAACAGAGAAGAAAATGTGTGGAAAATGTCAATTACAAAATTTTCTTGGGAGCTTGTAATGTATAAATGGAATCCCTGCTCACATCACAAAGACAGAGGGCCAAATTTACCCTTGGTGTAAGTAGGCACAACTCCACTGACTGCACCAGAGTTTCATAAGGGCTGAATTTGACAGAAGATAGTTCTGCTTTCTGCTAAAGGCACCCTTTCTGAGAGAGACATGAGAAAAGACTCAAGTCAAGATTTTTAACAATATGAGCCTACAGTTAGGTTCCCTAAATAAGCAACCTGATTTTTAAAGAGTCCTGAGCACCCAACAGCTTCCAGTAAAATCATTCTGAACTGCTGAACGTTCAGATATTTGACAACCAGACCACTGACTTGGCTTTAAGCTCCAATTTTTGAGACTCATGATCCAAGAATGTAGCTGATGGTATATCCTGGTAAATAGAATCTGGGCATTTTTTAAACATTTGGAGGCAGGAATCTACACTCATCTGTGAATGCTGAGGACAAAATGATTTAAATGACACGTTGCACGTTCCCAGATCTGTGGAAAGAAAAAGAAATGCGAATATAACACAATAGTTCATCAAAACAGATTGCAATCCACTAGCCAGTCATATCTCATTAAATTAATATTTGTTACTACTATTGGACTTGCATAACGCCCTTCATCTCATGATCTCCAAACATTTCACAAATGTGAGTACTATTACCTCCATCCCACAGACAGAAACTGAGGCACAAGGAGGTTAAGTAATTTGCCCAAGATCAAAAAGCACAACAGAAGCAGGAGCAGAATCAAAGTGTCCAATCACCTGCTCAGACCACTAGATAAAACTGCCACCCTATACATTACTGCACTACCTCCTGCTTTTCATGATGACCATTTCAAATCAAAACTCCCTCTAAAAGAGGAAGTTACTTACTTGTAACTGGATGTTCTTCAAGATGTGTGTTCCCTATCTGTATTCCACTGAGGGTAACGCATGCACACCATGTGCCAGGAGTCCAAGAATTTAAAAGTAGTGTCTGTTAGTCCATGCATGCGTCCTACTCGCCTCATGCTTCCATCCAAGGTGATAAAGGGCAAGGCAGACAGACTGCGTCTCCAGTTTCTTCACTGCCAATCAGACAGATCCGTAGCAGAGGGGAAGGAAGGCAGGAAGTGGAATACAGATAGGGACCACGCATCTCGAAGACTCTCCAGTTACAGGTAAGTAACCTCCACTTCTTCTTCGAGTGATGGTCCCTATTGTATTCCACAAGCAGTACCTAAGTCAGAGGAGGATGCGAGGATGAGGATGGAATGGTTGTGCAGAGAACTGCCATGCTGAAGGAGGCATCCACCGCTGAGTCCTGCACTAGGGCATAGTGCACTTCAAAAGTGTGCAGGGAACTCTACATGGCCACCCTACGTATGTCTATAAGTGGCACATCCCAAAGGGAGTCTGTGGTCAAGACTTGAACTTTCATGGAGTGAGCCCTCTCCCCTGTGGGGGGAGGTAGGCCTGATAGTTGGTAGTAGAGTTTAATGCAACCCGAAATCCATTTAGAGATTCTTTGAGTGGAGATGGCTTGTCTTCTGCTACCACAGTCAACAGTGTAGGGTACTTCCTCCTGATGGGTTTCGTTCTCTGCAAGTAGAAGGCCAGGGCTCATTGGACATCTAGGGAATGGAGTCAATGTTTCTCTGAGGATACGTGAGGCTTTGGGAAAACAGGTAAGTGAAGGGATTGATTGATGTGAAACTGGGAGACTACTTTTGGTAAAATTGGGGTGTAGATGCAGGCAGACTCAGTCCTTATGAAAAACCATGGAAGGTGGGTCTGCCATCATAGTGCCAAGCTCGCCAACCAGTCACACAGAAGTGATAGCAACAAGGAAAGTGACTTTCATGGAAAGGAGGGATATGGAGCATGATGCTAACAACTCAAAGGGTGCTTTCATTAGCATCGAAAGAACTAGATTCAGGTCCCATTGGGGTGCAATCATTTGGACAGGTGGGAAAGTTCTGATGAGGCCTTTCCAAAACCTAGCCGTTAGTGGGTATGTAAAGACAAAGCAACCTTCCATTGGAGAGTGGAATGCGCTAATCACTGCCAGATGGACTCTCAAAGAGTTGAGGGCGAGACTTGATAACTTCAAGGACAGAATGTAATACAGGATGAGGGGGATTCCCACTGACTCAGGTGAAAGTCCTATTTATGGGACCCAAGATAAGAAACATTTCCACTTGGCTTGGTAATTGCCTTCCTACTGCTAGAGAGGATGTCTTGCATGACTGGAGGATATGTGTGTTCTCTAACAGATGTCCATCCAAATAACCACTCTCTGAGGTGGAGTGCATGTGGATTGGGATGCTTGATCTCACTTTCATGCTGGGTCAGCAGGTCAGGGAATCGCGTTTCTTTGTTCATGGGTGAGATGACATGTGGAGAACATTGGCAAACCAGAACTGTCTGGGCCAGCAGGGGCGATCAGATTAACCATCACAGCAGGAATGGCAAAGGAGGGAAGGCGTAACTGAATTTGTTTGACCATGAGAGTGACAGTTGTACCTGCCTGGACAACCAGAGAATCTTGAGGTTGCAAAAACAGGAAATCAAACCTTTTGGTGTGGACACAGTAATGTTTTTCAGCCCCTTTGGGGGTACCCATGCATGTGGCAGGAGTGTGCCATACTGTCCTGGCAGGCTCCAGGATAGTATCGTTAATTGGCAGTGGCATTCTGGCCAGTGCCAAGATATTGAGGATATATAGCAGCTTATGTTGGGTATCCTGGATCTCTTCCAGGGGAATCTGGAGTTCCCTTGCAACTCTCCACAACAGTTCCTGAAATTGCCTGACATCATCCAGAGAAGAAAGGGATGCTGCAGTCACCACTTTGTCCAGATATCAAGAGGCAAATCTCCCCGGTTCTGGCAGAATCGCTAGGGCTGGACTAAGGGGTTCTTCCTCTATCTGTGGATTCAAGCGCCTCCATGAAGCACCAATGGCTCTGCGGTGGAAGCGGTGAATGCTGCAATGGATGTTGTGGTCTCTGTGAAGGTGCGTAGGGAAAGACAAGGCTGGTTTCTCTCCTGATTCTGATTCGTCAGAGGAGGAGAAAGCTGACTCTGGTTCAAATGGGTACCATTGTAGCCGGTGGAAAGGTGTAGACTAGTGGAGCAAGTGGTGAGGGGTCCTGTACCAGGGATAGATCCCGTGATTGAGAAATACTCTCTCTAGAGGTGGAGTGGCCTGATGGGTGGGGTGACTCTAGGTCTGATAAGGCAAACACATGCTGCCGCTCAGCTACGATTCTGGATCTCTCCAATGTCAGAAGCACCCTATTTTTGCCTGGTATTGGTGCCAGCACCATAGATTTTCCTGGAACAGGAGGATCCCATGTCTTGTGGGGTACCAGTGATAATGGTACCAGTGAACCAGAGCTTGGAGCTGCCAGATCCCATTATTTGTGGGATTTCTTCTCATACATAAGGGACTTAGGACAAGTTCTGTCACCATGGTTCAAACTTGTGGAAAGGGCATCCACTTTCTTTGTTTTTGAGGAAGATTTAGCCCCATGATTATGGGTCTGCTTCCTTACATCCCAACTAGGCTCTGCCATAAGGTCCATGGGGTGGGTCTGTCAGTACCAGCTTCGGACGTGGTAGCAGGAGGTACACTCCTCATTGATTCAGACAATTGTACAGAGGGATTCCCTGGCCAGGGTCCGAATGAGGCCTCATGGCTCCATAAGGTGCCTCTGGAGGCAGAGAGACAGCCTTCTCAGGTACGGCTGGGGAAAGACCGGCAAACACTGTACCTAAGCGCGATATGAATTTTTCATCAAAGAGTAGAGGCAGCTTTGGTGTCTGTCGCTGATCAAGAAGGAGTGCAGGCTGAAGATGCAGAATTTGAAGCCTGGAGTCCTGGGCATAGTCCAGTACCTGTTCATGAGTAAGTGGGGGAGGGGTTGGGGTAAGAAAACACATACCCCTAAACTCTATCTAAACTAATCACTAAAACTACAATAAAAACTACAAGAAACTGGTAAAACTCCTAAAAATTCTAAGAAGTGTGTACAACTTTCTTATTGTAAAATGCATCAGAGACGAGGACCCTGGAAGTTCAGACCTGGACCATATAGTGGTAGAAGGAACTGGAGATGTGGTTGATCCGCCCCACCCTTTATCACCTCGGCTGAAAGCACAAGGAGAGCTCAGGCCCATGAGCAGACCAACGGACACTACTTTCAAATTCTCCAACTCCAGCCACATGGTGCACATGTGTAAACCTCAGTGGAATATAATAGGAACCATTGCTTCAAGAAGAATTAGCATTTTAACATGATTTTAGGATAAAGATCTGACCTTCACTGTGTCTTGTGATAAAAATCCTCTCACACGGTATGTGAACAAAAAAGCCAAGGCTATGCACCTTTTTCCTTGTTGTTCTATAAGAGAGCTGGAATCACCCTTGCTCACCAACACTGTACACATTTTATGCACTTGAATTTATAAATGACAAATTTTGAACAAACTCCCACTGGTGTTTGTGGGGAACTTTCTATTCATTTCAATAGGAGCTGGATTGGGTCAATAGACACCACTGGCTTAAACAATATTTGGGTTCTAGTAAATAAAGTTGTAACCTTCCCAGCCATTTTGAAATCAAAGGCAGCCATGTAGATCCTCATTTTGGCATGCCCGTAACATGGACACTGCATGTGACTTTTCTTTCTCTTCAGCATGCTAATGATTGTGTAACCTTGCTTTTCTGTTCCTAAGATGAAACTGATCTGTCATCTGTCCATACTTATAAAAAAATTAGTTTTTGTGCACTACCCAGTGAATCAATACAATGTTCTGCTTTGAACCATTCTCTAAATATTTTGTGTTGAGTCAACTGAGTGATACATTCAGAAAGGCCCCACAGCCCAATCCCAAACCTTTCAGGATGGACAGCTAGGAAACTAAGATAATGTAGAAAAAGATTCTACAATTGTCTTCTCCCAAATACCTATAACTTTTATGTGAATACTATATAAGTAGATTGTTTTAAAGATTAGACTGGTAGGAAATCACATATTGAATATTATAAACTCTTATGAAAGAGGCCCCTTTCCTATACTACAATCCACAAATATATCCAACATCAGTAATATATGCATTATTAAATTCAATTTTATTAGTCTGAATCTTCTGGGAACGATCTGATTTTAATAACGCATAAAAGGTTTGTCTTCTAGTTGGATGGTGGCTTTTGACTGATACTTAATGTAATCTGTAATTACTATAGCAACTCTTGTGTTGGCCAGCGTGTTAAGGTCATTGGAAAGCTATACTCTATAGTACTTGGTGTACAAGAACATCCTTCTGGTGATTGATGTCTACACCCAATGGAAGTATTTTAATTTTGTCCTTGAAGCATATCTTAAGAAATGCTGTCAACATTTATTCTTCCCTGCCAAGCCTTACAGGGTATTTAGTTAGGAACATGTAAAGAGCTAAAGAACTATGCCTTTCGGCCAGTGGTAATACATTGTCTTCTCTGGATTTCAAATTTGGTTCCCAATTCTTCAACCAAGTAGCATACATACCAGTTATTAACTAGAAATAGCTGATTTAAAGATATATCTCCAACAATGATGTCCCAGTGGAAAAAACAATCACCCAGTTGGTAAATTCCTACCAGAATTCCAAAGAGTAATATTTACTCCTCACAATCAAACATGTCACTCAATAACAATTTCTCAATGGCACAACCAGTTTCAATGTCTGTCCTACATTTTGATACTGATCTAATGCACCATCAAAAGTTTAGTCAACCTAAGGAGTTGCAAAAGAAAAAGATTGTGTGGACAGCAATGGAAGAGTGGTTTGTTTTTTCCTAAGAATATAAGTGTGTAGACAACTCTATGGTGTCATATTGCATGTACAACATTGGTACCATCGACTGATAAACCTGAATGTAATAGCAAAACACTTGGAAATACACCAGTCCTGCAGTATGTCGTGAAGTCCTTTTAAGAGCCTAGAATACGCAGCATTGAGTGTGTTTTGATATTTTCAGTGTTATAGAACCATAGAATATTAGAGTTGGAAGGGACCTCAGGAGGTCATCTAGTCCAACCCCCTGCTCAAAGCAGGGCTAACCTCAGCTATATCATCCCAGCCCGGGCTTTGTCAAGCCTCAGCTTAAAAACCTCTAAGGATGGAGATTCCACCACCTCCCTAGGTAACCCATTCCAGTGCTTCACCACCCTCCTAGTGAAAAACTTTTTCCTAATGTCCAACCTAGACCTCCCGCCCTGCAACTTGAGACCGTTGCTCCTTGTTCTGTCATCTGCCACCACCGAGAACAGCCTAGCCCCATCCTCCCTGGAACCCCCTTTCAGGTAGTTAAAGACCGCTATCAAATCCCCCCTCATTCTTCTCTTTTGTAGACTAAACAAGCCCAGTTCCCTCAACCTCTCCTCATAAGTCCTGTGCTCCAGCCCCCTAATCATTTTTGTTGCCCTCCGCTGGACTCTCTCCAACTTGTCCACATCCTTTTTATAGTGGGGGGCCCAAAACTGGACACAATATTCTAAATGCGGCCTCACCAATGCCGAATAGAGGGGAATAATCACTTCCCGTGATCTGCTGGCAATGCCCCTCCTCATGCAGCCCAATATGCTATTAGCCTTCTTGACAACCAGGGCACACTGCTGACTCATATCCAGCTTCTTATCCACTGTTACCCCCAGGTCCTTTTCTGCAGAGCTGCTGCCCAGCTCATCGGTCCCCAGTCTATAGCTGTGCATGGGATTCTTCCTTCCTAAGTGGAGGACTCTGCACTTTTCTTTGTTGAACCTCATTAGATTTCTTTTGGCCCAATCCTCCAGTTTGTTTAGGTCACTCTGTATCCTATCCCTACCTTGCAGGGTATCTACCACTCCCCTCAGCTTAGTGTCGTCCGCAAACTTGCTGAGGGTGCAATCTACCCCATCCTCCAGATCATTAATAAAGATGTTGAACAAAACCGGCCCCAGGACCGACCCCTGGGGAACTCCGCTTGTGACCGGTTGCCAGCTAGACATGGAGCCATTGATCACTACTCGTTGAGCCCTATGCTCTAACCAGTTCTCTATCCATTTTATAGTCCATTCATCCAACCCATACTTCTTTAACTTGCTGATAAGAATACTGTGAGAGACAGTATCAAAAGCTTTGCTAAAGTCAAGGTATATCACATCCACCACCTTCCCTACATCCACAGAGCCAGTCACCTTATCATAGAAAGCAATTAGGTTGGTCAGGCATGACTTTCCCTTGGTGAATCCGTGTTGACTGTTCCTGATCACCTTCCTCTCTTCCAAGTGCCTTAAAATGGATTCCTTAAGGACCTGCTCCATGATTTTTCCAGGGATTGAGGTGAGGCTGACCGGTCTGTAGTTCCCTGGATCCTCTTTCCTCCCTTTTTTGAAGATGGGCACTATATTTGCTTTTTTCCAGTCCTCAGGGACCTCCCCCTGTTGCCATGAGCTTTTTAGATAACAGCCAATGGCTCTGAAATCACCTCAGCCAACTCCCTCAGCACCCTCGGGTGCATTGCATCCTGCCCCATGGATTTGTGTATGTGTATGTTATGTATGATCGTGATGCAGATGGAATAAAAATTGCCCAATAAGAATTTACCATAGAATCAATAATTTAACTACTAGTCCACATATCTGTCTTGAAGAGGTATGATGCTCATGGGCTTTATAGAGGTCATATGAGACTTGTCCATAAGATGCAGTTACGCTATAATGAGGAATACCCTTTCCTGAGGGCGAGGAATACCCTTTCCTGAGGGCAAAGAAATTGGCTATCTTTAAAAGCTTATTAACATGCATGTATTTTAATTTTATTTATTTTATTTTGTTAGGAATAACAATTTCCATTTAAGCAGAGATGTTAGCTGTATATTTTTTCATCAAATTAATTTGTCATAAAATGTAATTTATGATTAATTGTAGGGTATATAATTAATTTTTCATCAATTACTTCCAATGAAAAATGGTTTGTAGAATGTATTTTTGCACAATGAATCACTCATAGGAAGGCCAACAGAAAAAGCATTTTCATCAAAACAACTGTCCTTACAACACCTCAGCCAATTATGCATTCAGTGCTTCACTGGCTGAGCTGTAAGAAAGGGTCCTCTCTCAGAACATGAATGTCAGGAAATCTGCGCAAGGAGAGTTGTTCTCCTCCAGACTTCCTAGGTGCACAACATACCTACACTTTGCATCTCCTGATACAGGCAGAACAGGGCTTCCTCTCCAGGCAGACCTTGGGAAAGCCCCCCCAGTCCATTAAGCAAAATTCATATTAATGGACTAATATGATTTATGGACAATAAAAGTAAGCAAAATTCACAGAACAGTCATGGTAAAAATGTACAAAACTAGAATATGATCACAGCGGGGCTGACAGCCCGAGCCTGAGCCCCGCTGCCCAGGGCTGACAGCTGGAGCAGTCATGGAGATCAGTTAAAGTTAAGGAATCCATGACCTCCATGACCAAAACGTATCCTTACCCATTACATCATGACCAGTGACCCTCGAGTCCAATGCTCCTCTACTGCTGTTTCCACACCCCTGTTACTGGACACTTTCTACTATCCTGTACAGTTTTCTACTTGTAAATTGTAAGCACATATGATTTTAATATATACATTTTATACAGTTATATATTTTATATTATTATAATTTTATGTGTCTAATTTTTGCAAGCAGTAGTCATGGCTGAAATTTTCAAAACTGTCTAGGGATTTTAGGATGTACAATTCCCATTGAAATTAATGAGAGTTGTGCATCTAAATCCCCTAAGTGGTTTTGAATAGCTTAGCTTATACACATAAAAGTTAAGCACTTACAGTCTACCAGGGGAATACTGGGCAAGTCAGCAAACGGGGAGGAAAAAGTATCTGCCTAGGACTTAAAGCAAGGGATGGAAACTGGCTGAGGGTCTTGGAAGCAGAATTGGCTAGAGAGCAGCGTTAGGGAAAACAGGGAGCCAGGGAAACAGTAATATCTGCTCTGTTTAAAACTTTTCTCTCCCGGTGGAGAAAGCTTTAAATGACATTCATTTTTAATCTGCTCAGCACTCAAAGCTTTCAGCCTGCCAGGTTCCTGCAGCTTCATACGAAAGTGCCAGACTAAGGAAGCTGTATCATCAGTAAAGCTCTTTCCACCAAGCATGCAGAGTTTTAAAGGAAGGTGATATGATAATTTGACAAACTCTGCAACACTCTCCCGTCCATCTAGACCCTCTCACTAGCCTCTCAGCCAGTTTCCACTTCTGGGTCCCCAACCTTCATATGTACATATGTATTATTTTAAACAGTAGGAAATTCCACCATACAAAAACATCATTAACTTGGAATTGAGGTTTCCCAAGCATTTTTCCTTACAACATAAGCACTAAAAAGGAAGGAAATCATAAGTTAAGGCAGCACTCACATCCAACACAGCACCAGTCTTCAGGCATTAGCCCACTACCGTCATGACACTCAGTCACCCCAAGCCACTAACAACCTCTCTAATACATTCACTTTCAGATCACAAATATTATCACTCTCAATACACGTATCAAATATCTGAAAACATGTTCATGTCCTATTTTAGAGGAGTGAAATGTTTTTAACATTTAGCCCTCATGGTTAAGTTTCTTTTTATAAAAGAGAGATCCCAATTCAATAAGCCAGTTTCAGCTAATTTTTCACTGAAGTCCATAGGTGTTTGCATGAGTAAATAGTGAACGAGCAGGATCCCAGTTTGCATTTCCTGATATTTATCATTCATTCTGATTGCTTTAAATGTACAGAGATTGACTGTATTATGGGCCTCATCCTGCTCCCATTGAAGTCAATTAGAATTCTGCCACTGACCTCAACAGTAGAATTGAACTCTGTAATTTAGAATGAAGAAAAGTAAGTCGTATAAATGCAACTTTTCACAAGTTTTTAACTTTTAACATTATCATCAACACGGCTAAACCCAAAGGGACATGGCCTCCTTGCAAATCGAGTACCACCCAGATCAATCTCTGGCAAGGTACCTAAGGTAGTCTGGTAATCAGTATTTATTTTTCAGTGTATTAAGTGTATTTATGCCCATCGATCGCAATCTTGTCGCGCCACTGAAGCTTTTGATGCCCATGTGATACCAAGTAGTGGTATTCCTGAGTGTACACACTTCAGAATTCATTGGTCTTCCAGTCTATATGTCCTTACTAAGAACACCAACAAAACAGAACTAGTGCTGATGGAAGCAGTTGCTGGATTTGGCTTCAAATATCCTCATTTCCGACCTTGTCCTGCAACTTGACATGGAGCTGCTGACAATGAGAATGAGAATTGAAAACATCAGTCCGGTGTTTTTCAGTCTCCCTCAGCATCCAGATTTCAGTTCCATACAAAAGAGTTGGTATAACTATGGTTCTATAAACCTGTGGCTTTGTAGCAAGCTTGAAGCCAATGACATCCGCACAGAAGCCACTGAAGGGCCTGAAACATGTCAGCAGCTGCTGATACATGAGCATCCACATCTTTGGAGTATCTTCCAGCACTGTCTGTGACACTGCCCAAATATTTGACAGTTGCCTCTTGCTTAATGTTCCACCCAAGTAAGTTAATACTGAACTGGTTGTAATCTAGAGCTGGAGGCTGTTTGATGGTAAAGGCGAGGGATTCAGTTTTAATCCAATGAAACTGGCAAAAGCAGGCTGATTTAACAACTTTCATCAGCTATTATTAAACATACCCATAAAGACCACAGACCCCTAAAACCAGTCTCATTTCAGCTGAATATTCTTGATTTTTTTTTTCAATCTAAAACTTGACCATATGGGAGCTCGACTAATTTTTTTTCTCTTCTTCCTTTATCCACAAATTGCCAGTTAACTAGGTTCACTGCAACGTGATCCGAACACTGATGCTAAGCTTCAGTGTGAAACATATTCATTTCATATTTATTAAATAAAGGTCCCAATCTGGTGAGGGGCTGCATCCCTTCAGCTCCAATCCTAGACAAAGCTGAGTACGATTTTTATGCACCGACAGTGATATAGGTGCTTCAGGGGGACAGCTGTACTTAAATTGTAGACAAGAGACAAGAAAATGTATTATAACAACAATCAATTCATCTTAGCTCTCATCTTAAGTTTAAACTTGCTGCTATACCAACTCAGACGTGTCACACTTTCAGGGACCCCTCCAAGGTCCATTCCAGGAGTTCCCAGTCAGGTCTCCTGCCAGCATCTATCTCTGGGTAGGAACCTTTGTCCATTCTGATGGGATTTTAAACCTTCACAGCCCCCTGCCATACACTGTGATATCTGCAGCAAGCCAGTCTGCCTAACAGCCAGGCCTGTGAGTTGCTTCCTCTCCAAGCTCTATGAAAAGTGTGTTGCCACCAGTTACAAGTTACCACATAACTCTTTCTAAAGAAACACATTTACCTTAAAAATAAAAGCACTGTATAGGAAATATTTAAAAAAACAATAAAAGTTCCAATACACATGCTAAAAGCTGCCAGAAGTCACCCATCAGTTTTATGGGGCCACTAGTAGATAGGACTGGAGCCTTCTCTGCAACAGAAAGTCTTGTCCATTTGCTGGATCAGAAAAAAGGCCATGAGCCAGCTTAAACTCAGCCTTTTTATACCAAAAGTCCTTTCTTTGTCTGTTGGGCTCTTGAAAGCCTAGTTTGAACCAGTATATGCAAGCTTCCCCATGAAGCAATACCTCTCTGAAGGTATTTACAACCTAAGTGATTCACTTTAATCACACCCCACTGTTTTTGGTTCCTCGGGTAACCCTCTCCACTGGAGCTGCACACAATCTCTGGCCTACGGTGATACATCATCTTAAAACAATATGGTTCCCAAAGACATTGCCTGTGGTTGCAGTATCTGTCACAAGATAGAAACTAAACCTATTCTTGGTCACCTCTAATGAAAGAGCAGAATGTGTTTAAACAATGCTCTGTTTAACTACTAAATAATATTTTAGCACATAGAAGACAATAAACCTCTACCCTTCAATGAGTCTTATGACTGTCTCCGCTGAAAAATGAGTTTTGTTGCGTTTGTCAGCTGTGATGCATCATTCTCTTCTACAAACTGCAACAGCAACAAGAAACTGGGCAGTGAAACAACTACAAATTTTTCTATTTAACTGGATCAAGATCAGACACGTCCAAGTCTACAGGCTTGCCTTTTGCTATAAATAAAAACACTAAAATTAATATAAGTACACAACAAAACTGCTATTCAATACAGCAGTGAGGATCCCAGTTTAACTGTAAGGCCCCTACTGTAATCCTTGATAATTTCTTGGGAGCAGAATCCAAGGACTGCAGACCTATAAAAAATCCAGCCAGAATAAATAGAGAAAACACAAAAACAGCAATTTTCTGGCACTCTGTTTAAAAGGAAGAGTTAAATTAATACATGAAAAGATCTTATCAGCCACAATTTGTCTTGAGTTATTAATTGAACACATTCTTGGAAACATGTTGATAAAGAGGTGTGCCTTAGAAAATCTGAGATAAGAGTGAAAAGAAAGGGAGAGAAATCAGCAGACTTTTGCCAGTTCACTCCCTTAATTGTCATACTAAGCTTATGCAAAGCTGCCTAGAGATGCGTAATATGAAATTATAACTAGAACGTAAGCTGATGGTGCAGAAGATAAAAACTTCAGAATTATACTTAAACATACTTATCTTTAGACACAGAAAGGGACATAAAGGCAGCTGAACAGCATAAAGTTGTTCTAAAACAAAACAAATGTATACTCTATGTGTTATAAGCAGTTCACGCTGTTTCCTGTGATGAAAAACATGGACTGTATGTAGACATACTATAGTTAAATACAATAGTTCCCATGATACTGTTGTTTAAAAGAATATTAGTGTGATGAAAGGAGTGATGTAATTCTGCTCTTTAGAAGGCTCTTAGGCTGAAGGAAACAGAATTTAGTGCAAACACGGCAGCCTGGATTTGTACTGATCCTGAGAATTTGCTACTAGAAGATATGTTCATATTATGAAAGGCATGGCCTCTCAGAAAATAATAGGAGTATATGGGACTTTTGCCCTTGGTCAGGGGGATTAAGAGAATAATATAATTAGCACTTTTTATCTGTAGATCTCAAAAGAAGGTAATTATCATTATCCCCATTTTATGGATGGAAACACCAAGAAGTTAAGTGCCTGAGGACACAACAGGAGTCATTAGAAAAGTTGGGATAAATCCTACATCTCCTAATTCCCAGTCTAATCCCCTGTCCTCTATACCATACTTTCCCTCTCACAGATCACAGCATACCATCCAACTGCATAATTCACTTGACCCAGATATGCATAAAAAAGAAACAAAATCTTAAAGAAAAAATACATCACCAATACAATATTATAATTCTGTGTATGATCTATAATTCAATATATTATCACCACATAAGAGTCTGGTCATCTTAATAAAAACTGCTTTTCTTGAGACCTGTTGTCTCCTCAGAACATTAATTATTACAATAACTCATGAGAACTTTTGGAAATGTAACTACTGAAAACCAGTGTTGTAACGTGGTTGTAACTTTGGGCAACAGACATTTTGACCAATCACTGAGATACCTGACATGACTAACATTCACATTTGGGGAGCAAACCAGATATTCCACATAATCAAAAAGTGAAATTATTTAAACAGTAAAAGAACTAAAAACATTTAAAATGTTCTATACCATTATTATTATATATCCGTATTGGTTTAATTTTTCAGTTTTTTCATATTTAAGTACCTAAATAACAGGGATTGATTTTCAGAAATGCTGAGCAATGAAAAATCTCTGAAGTCAAATAGAGCTTCAGGTACTCACTCCTTTTTAAAAATCAGGTTATTCATATTTATGTACCTAAACAGAGATTTATGAGCTTAACTTTAGGTACACAAATTTGAAAATTTTGGCCATTATCTATTTAGGGACCATGGTATCTCAACAAATTATTAAGCATAATGAGTGAAATCCTACCTCTTTGAAGTCAATGGGAGTTTTTTGCGATTGATTTCAATGGAGCCAGGATTTGAAACTCTAACTTCTCAAGGTAAATCCTAAAGTTAAAGGTCTAGAAATCATATACTCCAACCTGGGTGGTAAGTACATTTAACACATTTCCTAAGCAAATGCAAACTATGAAGTGCAACAGACATCTCAGAGACAAAACTATTAGCCTGTTTGAAAGCAAGGAAACCATCTTGCTTGCAATCAAGTATAGGTGCTCAGCCAACAACCCTTAGTCTTTTACAAAGTTTACCATACTTCCATTGCTTAGGAATGAGGTTTCAAAGTTGTTTCTTGCTGCAAAGTTTAACTAACATCCATCTAATCATTAGTATAAGAACTAGAAATCTGCAACAATTGCACCTGCAGACTGCAATTTCACTGTAAGCCCTTCCTGACTTGGAAAACCAATAAACACAACCATAGCATATCAGAGCTCATATAAATTGTTTCACTTTCAATCAACAATTGTAAATGATCATTTTAAGAATGATTCTATTTCACACTGTTGATATTTTCTGAATTGCACATTAGGTTGTATAATGTGCTTAATATTTGTCTTGCGTTTTTGCTACAGATGAATGGATGTTGCCATCTACTGTTGGAAAAAAATAAGATGGATCAGCCAAGACAATATACATCTAGGACAGACGTGCTTCAAAGCATTGATTTAAAAAGTAAAAACAAAGACTTATAAAGTTATAGGAAAGCAGCTCATTAAACAGAAATCTGTATAACTTACCATTCTCCTGGACAAAAGGAAGGAGAAAAAGATAGTTATGCTCCTAAACCATTTTTATATTGGGGCTCGATACTACTAGGAGCTGTACATTAGCCTGAATATTGTGGTTGGGTTTTTTGTGCACATAAAACTTGGCATCTTTAATTACAAATGAAACCCTATTGAAGCAGATCATTAATTAAACCTACTTTTAAGATAACATGAGTCCTGATCCTGAATTTTTATTATTATTATGTCTTTGTTAGCAGCAAACAGCAATCACACAGGAAACAATTCATCTCTGTGCAGAGTCCGTGCAAAGCCTATGCACTACTAAAGTCCCACAAACATGCATAGACCTTGTTAGAACTGTGCACGAGTTTCACCTATGGAATTTCACCCATATAGAGGCAACTTGGTCTAGTGGCCTGGGCAATAGGAACTCCTGAGTTCTAATACTGGCTCCGGGACTGACTTATGTGGCATCAGGCAAGACCCTGAACTTCTCTGGGGACGACATCCAGGCTCAAGAAGAGTTTTGTGTTGAATTCAATGGAGTCAAGATTTCAATGTGTCTCAGTCTTCCCCTCAGTAGAGCAAGGATAATACTTAAGTCTGCAGAGCACTTTGAAGATAGAATTTGCTAGTTGTTATAAAGATACAATAGTATTACTATTTAATTTGACTTAAGTTCAATTAGCTAGAGAGAAAGCATTTAAGTCATTTCATTACTTTTTGTTACAAATTCACATTTGTCCAAATAACATCTAAATAGTAAATACAGAATTAATGAAAGACAATGTAATTGGGTAATACAAGGACCAAAAAAACCAGCAATTCACAGAAAGAAGTTTTATTTGAACTGTGAGAACAACCCAGACAGCTGATTGCATAATGGACTTAATGGGACCAGAGAACTCCTGAGACTCTGAATGACACATTCAGCCTTCTGGCTTCAATTTCCTGAATCAAGCATGTCAACTTGAAAATGGAGATCTGTGCAAAGCAAAAGGGAATATACAAATATGAAAATCCACGATGTGTTTTAGTTCCTCTTCTATTTTTATTAGTTATACAGATTTAATTGAATAACATTTTACATATAACAATTATTTCCAAAAATCAATATAATGGTTAAAAAAGCTATGTCTCTCTGATTGCCTTTTTACTGATTCATATATCTGTATATATGACATCACGCCTATATTTTAAGAATTGCCATATACCCTTTGGTAAGATTAGTCTATTTACAGGGCTAGGTTAAGTTCTATTAATGTTTAGCCAGCTCTGTCAGTAGTTAAACAGTCTTTAAATAAATCACTTCTTCATTCTTTGATAACAATTATTCCTCATCAGGACACTTTTTTGTTTTTTTTTCCACAAGTAAGGTCAAGCTGTTTTGTTAGACTTAATACTGTAGTTCAGTTTCAATGCTACCTGCATTTTCTTACAAAACCACACACAGTTTTTCAAAAAAATGTTCTATATTTTATTGGAATTTTCTTTAACTATAATAATAAAACAAATAATTAACCCTTATACAGAATTTTTCAAGCATAGATCTCAAAGTGTCTCAGGCCTGATCTACACAAGTTGTACCAGTTACCTAAAGATGTGATTTTACACCCATTTACCTTAACTGGTGCAACTTTGTGTCTGGACATTACATTTATATGAGTTAAAACCTGGCTTATATTGGTTTATTTTAGGTGAGTAAATTTACAGACACAAACTAAACCAATAAAACTAATTTAAACCAATAGGAGAGTTCACACATGTACACACACAAGTTGCAGCAGTTTAATTAGATCAATTTTAGTTAAATCTGTGCATCTTCTGCCTACAGATAAGTCCTTTGGTTTAGCCCTTAGATGGCTATGCATTATTATTCATATTTTACATAGGGGAACTGAGGTTATATGACTTGACCAAAGTCACACGAAGTCATTGGCAGGACCAGCAATAGAACATAGGTCCTCCATCTCCAGCCCACTGTTTGAACCACAGAAAAAATCAAAATACATATTGCAAAACATGCAGCCAAAACAACACATTAAAAATAGAGGGGAAAATGTGCACATTTGTATGTGTCAAACTAAACAAATATAAATTCTTCAGGACCATCAAGATTCACTTTATTACAGCATTTTCAGGTCTTCTACAGTGTGTGCCTTTCCTGCTGCTATTACTGTTCTTTCTGTATTGCTGCATTGTTATTCCTCCTACCTGATGCAATTCAACAAATTTACTATTTTTATGCAGGCAGGCTGAGAGGCCTCAAAGAAAGGAACTAGATTCATGTTTTCACCAGGCCCAGCAGCACCTTTGGACAGTGTCTCCTCCAAACTCCCCTCTTTCTACCATTCCTCCCATACTAACCTGTTTAAATAGTAAATTCAATTTTTCAAAAAATTAAAACAAAGGTCCAGTTTGTGCCTGCATGTGACAAAAACCCAGAGGCAAGGAAATGCTAGGGGGTGCTTATCACAGAGTTTTCTCCAAATTATTTTACTGGGAGCTGATGCCTCAAAACCTGCACTCTCCAAGAACTACACAGCTCTTGGGAGATACATGGGAGTGTAGCACTGTGCACTTGCAAACTAACTTTGCGGTCCCTTTTCCCTTTGGCAGCAGCACTGCCACTATTCTGAAGGAGGAAAGGGTGTCAGTGTAGGTCTTTGAAGGAAATTTAATACAGCCCCACACTGTATTAACTTTCAGACACATGCTCCACAGGGCTGGTGGCATGATGGGGAACATTTCCCTTTCCTATAACCTGCCCCTAGCCACAGCATCTCCCTGCCATCTTGCCACCAAGGTAAAAAGAGGTATAATACCAAAGACTGGTGTGCACCCTCCATGCATAAATCACAAAGGCACAGTTAGGTCATTTTTTTAAAATTAAATCCTAACATGATGCAAACCTTATGAAAGCAACTTCTTAACCTTATTGTATGTAAATCCTCCTTTTCCCTCGAGTGACGTCATCTCTCCTTGTATCACGTCATACTTACCCTAGATTGTGAGTTCCTTGAAGCAGGGATCATGTCTTTATTCTTTTTGCACACAGCAAGTGTACACATAGTGCTGTACACAAGTGTTAAATAAGTTGCAAAAAAAGTTATGGTTTAAAAAAAAAAAGAATTTAAAACTTGAAACATGAAATGAGGCAAAGGACACCACTATGGCAGACCTGCTTTCCCAAGATGCTCGCTTTCACAAGGGTTGCTGCTTGATACCAGTTGAGTTTTGTCAAGGGTAGAACCATCAACATGATTGCCTTGAGTCTCTGCGGTGGCTGCCACATACAAATAGTTTTAAGCTCTTGCGGTGAAAACTTGCTGAGAGCTTCAGTTATTTTGATTCCTGAAAAGCCACAGCAGTGCTCTTTAGAACCATTTCTGTGGTAAAGCACTAGTGCGGCTGAGAAGTCAGCACAACCACAGTAGCTGAATCTTTCCTGATTAATTTTTTGTAGCATCATCAGTAGTAACGTCCCCAGGCAGCCATCTCACACAAAATGTGCTTGCTACCATAAACCAACAAAAGTAAAATTGGATGAACATAGTTCCCAGTTTCCTAAAGACCTAAGTTTCTTGAATTTTGTATATAATATGTAAACCTCACTAAAATGAGGTACATAAGGAACAGATTTGGCCCAGTGCTATTTTCACATGCTGGATTGAAAATCTGGGAAACCAGATTAAATACTGTTAAGTGTAGGAGCCTAAGAATTTTTTTAAAATCATGGATAATGAACTATGTAATGGATTTCCAATTTTATTTAAGAAATATTGAAAAGAGAATGTTGTCCTCTGCCCTTTTGTGATCTGCAAAGAGCTCTTTTCTCTTTCCCTTACTGTTCAGAATGCAACAGGAGGAGATCATGGGTTAGTGGATTGTGGTATCAATATGCAGACACACAATTCTAGATCTTTGTATTGCACTGACCCATTATGGACCATCTCTTAGCTATTCAACTGTGTAGCCAACATTTTTACATTGATGAGACTGCTAACAAACGCAAAACAAATATGACAGGTGACTTTCAGAGCCCAATGGGAGTGCTTTCAGGGATTCACTGTGTTTGAGAGTACCCATTTATTCAAGGAGCACAGCCCCTGCTGACCAGACAGATGCAGAACCTGGAGAAATGGAGAGAAGGGACATTCCAGGGTTCATCTCTTGACTACTCTCTAGAGATGTTGCAAATATACTCAACTCCAGCATGTGCTTGAGGCTCACTCATTTCTCTTATACAAAGATCTAACTGCACTCACTGCCACGGCCATCCCCAGGCTGACCAATAGCAAAGCACACACCACCGATCTTCTCCTGCAACTAATCTGGAGGCTGCAATCATTACAGAATGTGGCTGATCTTTCACTCCTTTGCATAGAAATTACATCTACCTTCTGCAAGCTACGACTACCAACATAAAGCCTACCATCACCTAGACCCCAAATACTTGAACAATCACTTCTTACTCTATTCATTTTAGTTTATAAAGCATCCAATCCAACCAGTAAATCAAGCCAAGGATAGTTTCTTAGGCACTAGGTTCTGGCCAAACAGAGACTTTCAGTCAAGCATAATTTAATTGCAGGACTCTCTTCTCCAATTTCACCTTGTAGGTGGTCCTAGGGCATTTGTTAGGATCTACTTGTTTCATCTGGACCCTTCTTTCCACCCAGTCTTGTATTTTGGCACTTGCCATCTTCATTTCCCCTAGATCAATGGTCTGTCTGGAGGTAATTATTTCATCTTGTGCCAGATTTGTTTGACAAAAAGGCATCTTAAACATAACAGATGTACCTTGATCTGTTCCGTGCTTACTTTTAACTTGCAGGGATTTGAAAGGAGAGAAAAGAAGAGTGGGGTTTTTGGTGAAGGGGATTCTCACTATTCAGAGACATGGCAGAAAGACAGCATGTTTAGTTTCTAGGAAAGTAAGCATCTTATAGCAATTAACATCATCAAGCAAGGACTGACGCTTGTGTAGTTACAGGTCGGAGCCCCATATAATTCTATTTAACTGCTGACAAAGGAGGATGAGGAAGGGAGACTCTTGAAAGACAGAAGGGTCAGAACTCCCACTTGAAAATATTTTACTTTAGGATGCTTTGTTGAGTATAAAGAAATCTTCTTTCCTTTGGTTAGCTGCAAGGGCCAGAAGCAATATTTGATAGCTATTAAGTGAAAGTTATAGCTGAGAAAACAAAAGATATCCCAAAGTTATCAAGTAAAGGTGAGTATAGCAGTTAATTTGAAATAAGAAATTGGACCACAGAACAATGCTAAAAGGGTTTGTAGCGCTCTATATTTTTAGTGAGAACAAATTCATTAGAAGTATTATACATAGCCTTTATCAAAGCAGGAACATATCCCATTTGTTTTCTTCTACCAAGGCACAGGACACACAGCTTTCTTAATTTCCCTTTGGCAATGGAGGATGTTAAGTAGGTTTCCCCCTTAGCTCCACTTTTGTTCTTGAAACAGAAGAATAAAGCAGCTGTCTACTCCCATTTCACATGTAAAGAAAGAAAACAGCCACCAGGTGGTGCTGGTCAAACATCAATTAAGTTACTGAACTGCAGATACTAGAAGTTAGGCCTGCACTGAGTTTTAGGCCTGGTTTGCACTTAAAACATAAAGCTATGTCAATCAGTGGGGTTAAAAATCCACACTCCTGAGCAATGTAGCTATGACTAACTAATCTCTAGTATAGATGCAGCTAAGCCAGCAGAAGAATACTTCTGTTGACCAAACTACTGTCAGTCAGGGAAGTGGTATTCTTACACCAAAAGAAAAACATCTTCTGTCGGTGTAGGGCGCATCTACACTTCAGGGTCATGCCAGCACAGTATAACCCGCATAGTGTAAACATGGCCTAAGATACGCATATCCATCCAAAATATGTTCCAAAGGCCTGGTCTACCCATAAAACTTAAGTTGACTTAGCTACATTGCTCATGGGTATGAAAAATTCACATCCTTGAGAGACAGTTAAGCTAACCTGAGCCCCAGTATAGACACTACAAGGTTGACAAAAGAATTCTTCCTTTGACATAGAGGGACGGATTTACTACAGCAACAGCAAAACCCCTTCTGTTACTGCAGTATCTATGCTACAGCAGCATAGTTGCAGAGTTGTAGCACTTGCTGTGTAGACATACCCTTAGCAAAACAGGATCTAGGTTCTGTAACAAAATTGGAAGACAAGCCTGAACACTTTCCTACACCCTTTTACCTCCCATTACACAACCCATGACATTATCACAGTTTTCCTTTGTGCTCAAAGTCAAGATTGTTGCATTGTCCCCACAATTAGCCTTTACATCTTTGAGTTGTAGCACTTAAAAATCTTGTTTCACTATACATGGCATAACTGATGGGCAAGTGCACTGAAATCAGCAAATCAACCCTCAGTCTGACTTTTTTATTCCCAGAGAAAGGGTTTTCTCCTCTAAGAGAGGTTGAACGTTTAAGGCCCCAGAAGCCTTACTTTTGTTTTCACATGTAGATCTCCTCTTGCATCAGCAGGTCCACAGATCATGAAATTGGGTCTCTATAAGCCTCCCCTCTCCCAACCCTCCAATACTTTGACCCTGCTACTCAACAAACCCCCCAAACACTGAGAGCCATCCTGTGACCCTCCTTGGATACTCTCACTCTGCCAAGTAGAGGATCACAAAGCATAACTGTGTCCGCGGGGTGGAGAGGTCAGAGTATGGGAATGTGTCTTGGGGTGATCACAGAGCGAGGACCCTGGGCTCGGGAGATAGGGGGTCGTCACAGAGCGGGGCCCCGCGGGCGCAGGGGTCGTCACAGAGCGGGACCCCGGGAACCTCTCGCCCACCCCACCGCCCGTTGGCTGCAGGCCCCAGCGCTGCGGGGCAGCCGCCTCCCGGCAGACGTCCAACCCCGCCGCGCCCCCAAGAGCGGGGCTAAGCGGCGGGTGCTGGAGGATACGGCACGGCCGATCGTCGGCTCTCAGCCCAGGCCACGCCGTTACCCCGCCCCCGACTCGGCGTGTTTGAGCTGGCCTGTCCGCGGGCCCCACAGCTCAGGGGACCGCGGTTGCGCAAGGGCCGCCGCTCACACGTTTGCTCTCCCGGCCACCCCCTTCACGGGACCCGCCCTTCCGCCCCGGCCGCCCCCGAGGCTGACAGAGACGAACTCTTCGCGGCAGCAGTGGCACGGGCCGGCTGACCGCGGCCTCCATAGGGCGGGGCGGCGGGGGCTTCCCTGGCGGGCCCCATCGCGGGCCCGGGCCGACGTGGCAGGGGAGGGCCCCGCGCTGACGTTTTTTGGCTTGTGTCTCTACCCCCTCCCCCCGCCCGCTGAAAGTCAGCGAGTAAAACAGCGGGCGGCTGCAGCAGGGAGGGCCACCTCCATTTAGGGTTAGAAGGACTGAGCCCCCCCCAACGCCGCATGCAGCGTTGGAAATGGAGTCGCGGCGGTTTATATAGCCTCCTCCGCCTCGCCCCCACGCACTGATAGGCTAGCGGAAGCTTCCTCTGTTCCCATTGGCTCTGAGGGGCACGGAGGCGGAAATAGGCTCACTACCGGGAGATTGAAATGCCTGACTCCGCCCCCAAGCAAATCACGTGGCCTAAGAAGCTCTTTTTTCCTCTCTCCCCGCTGTCCCGGCCTCTCCTGCGGCAGTACATCACGTGGCCCAGGAACGTCTCTGGCTGGTTCTGTCTCTGTTACCTCAGTCATTAGTCACAGCACACAGGGACAGCCACCAAAGTCACATGGGCATCACACCCATATGGCTGCAGTTCTGTACCCCCGTCTAGGTAGAATTTTCCATGATGAGGCAGGCCCTTAGTATGACCTTAGTTCCACCCAAAGGAAAACACGGTGGAGTGCTTTGTTATGTGTTCATAACTCAAAAGAAAGGAGTTTCTGTTCTGTGAATATCTACCGACTAAGTCTCACTAGAAAAGCAATCTATCAAATACATTCATAATAAAATTGCAACAGCCTGTGTCCCTCAGTTGTTTCCTTTTTAATTTACACTTCCACATACATGCAGTAATAATGGGATAAGATTTTGAACGTCATGTAGACTTGTCAATTTAATCTACTTCGCTTGTTTTCTCCACTGTTTTATCCTTGTGTAAAAACTCACAAGAAATCCAGAACATTTTACACATATTCATAAAGATATATTCTAGAACAAGCATACCCAGAGTCATGATTTTTATTAGCCTTTCACAAAACAGATACTACAGACATAGGCCTCCTAGAGTTTTAGGATTACTATAATTTGAGGTTCTTTTCTTTCCCACAACACATTCGGTAAGATCCTTTTTGAAACAACTGGATTTTAGAAGCATTTTCTATGCACTATGTTAGGCCCAATCTCCCTGTACTCTGCCATGGTAACCCACATCTCCTGGAAGGCAGAGAGGGAGGAGAGGATGGAGCCCCCCATCCAAACAGAGAACTTCCTGTCGGGGGGAGCCATGACCTTCACCTCAGTGTCACTGGGGACCATATGGATCATCTCCTTAGTTAAGCGCTCAGCCATGCCAGGGAAGAGGCTGGAACCGCCAGACAGGATGATGCTGGAGCAAAAGACGGTCCTCAAGTCAATGTCACACTTCATGATGGTGTTGAAGCAGAGCTTATCAATCCCTGGGGCCTCCATGCCAATGTTAGATGGGCAGAAAAGGGTTTCAGGGCAGCGGAACCGTTGATTCTGGACTTTAATAACCTGCCCATCCGGCAGCCTGTAAGATTTCTCTACCTCACTTGGTTTCTTAGCCAACTCTTCCTCTGGGTTCAGGCATACGTAACACAAGTTCTCCTTCATGTCTCGTACAATCTCCCTTTCAGCTGTACTGACCAGGGAGACACCAGTCTCTTTCAGGATTCTCATCAGGTAGTCGGTGAGGTCACGGCCAGCCAGGTCAAGCCTGAGAACAGCATGGGGCAAGCAGTAGCCCTCAAAGATAGGTACAGTGTGGGTAACACCATCACCAGAGTCCATCACGCAACCCGTGGTAAGGCCTGAAGCATAGAGTGCCAGTACAGCCTGGATGGCCACATAAAGGGCTGGTACCTCAAAGCGTTCAAAGAAAAGCTTTGTCATATGCTCTCGATTGACTATTGGGTTGAGCGGTGCCTCCGTGATCAGTGCTGGCCGCTCACTAGGCTTCATCTTCAGGTCTTGCTCATAGACATTCTTCCACACAGCCTCCATGTCTGCCCAGGATGTGACAATCCCATGTTCCACTGGGTATCTGCATGGGGTTCAAACAGACAAAAGACAAAGGCAGTATTCTCTTACCCTAGTCACCAGGCCCATAACCCCAGCATACACCATTTACCAGGTTTGCCTTGTCAGATGCTTCCCAACTATAGCATTTTATGAAGTACACTGAATATATATATAAAACTCTAAGTCACAAGTGTTGCATTGAAAAAAAATGGAATAATGCCTAGGCTTAAGTAAGTTTATGATTGCCTTTTGGATCTGCTGAACAACCTTGACTTTCAATATCTGTGGTAGCAGAGGGTACTCAGCACATCCAAGAAGGGATGTAGCGCTTTACAGGATTAGGACCTACATTTTTTAAAAGTATCTAAATATGATTTTTTAAATATTACTGAAAAGGTCAATAAGAATAATTTGCAAGTTATTAATTTCATTATTGTTAATGTATATTTACTAAACATTATTATGGGAATATTTCTTCTGCCAGCCCTCAAAAAATTATCCAATAGATTAGTAGCTAGAAGATTTACCTTACTCTCTGATAGTGTTCAACAAGCATAGGGAGTGCAAAGGGTGGAGAAAGATGATTAAAGCTTCTTGAAAGTCCCAGACATTAGCATTGTCTAAACTAGAGAAATCTTGCAAAAATTCACCATTAACATTGGGAGCCCTAGCATACCTTGGATACTGGCAGAGTTTTAAGCACCATGTCTATTCATTCTGATCTGGGCAGGGCTGGATAAGAAGGTTTTTAAAATATCACTGGTGTTAAGTGGTCTATGCCTATGGTAGTTCTCTCAACATTGCTAATGCCTGGAGCTCAACTAGCACTAGCAATGGTATGCAGAAACTGAAGACCAGATTCTCCATTGGCCTGCATCTTGTGCAGTCATTTACACCAGTACTTAATGTATACAAAGTGGGTGCAAAATGCTACTATTCTGATTTAAACTGGCACAAGTTGCAGTGAATCTGGCTCTACACAGTCCTCCCTGTTAACACTGAAAGGAGGAAGTTTGTAACTCTCTTTTCTTTTAGGCTGGCTGGCTGGATGCAGACACAGGAAGGACTGGTCTACACACAAATCTGCCTCACAATAATGTTATGCTCTGGGTGAAACTTTGTTATGGCTTGAATTAAAAACTCATTGAGATTGAACACAGCCTTCACTTAAGATAGTTGTAAGAAACATTTAAAATGCCACACCTAAAACCAAGCCTAATAGAATCTACTCTGCCTAGAAACTAGAACAAGCGAAGGGTTCTATGTAAGCGAAGGGTTCAACTGGTTATTGTCTGTGACCAAGTGTATGTAGTTGTGTGAGAGAACAAACAGAAAATATCTACATTTTGGAGACTATAGCAGCATAACGCTGTAGTGTAGATGTAGCCTACAGCAATGGAAGGTTTAAATTCACATCTCTTGTTATTCCATGTAAAGTGTGTGTGCGTGTGTGTGTGTGTGTGTAAAGAAGTGTATCCACACAGACTTGCATGGAAATAACAAAAAGTATTCATTAAAAGCAGTTTAATTATATCAGTGCAAGTTTCTGCACAGACCACTCCAAAGAGAGCCCAGTCTTCACATTCAGATTTTCTTTGCAGTCATTAGGTGCTAGGAACCTTTGTCTTTACATTCCAAACCTGCAGAAGTTGTGGGTTTGTCTAGACTAGAGTTTGTAGTTCTGTTATAACTTGAGGAACTGGTTGTTTATGGTTTACCTTGGGCTGAGTCCTAAGGTAAAATGTCTGTAGAGTATCTAGTTTATCACTTTCCCCCACCTTTTTTCTCATTTGAATTACTTGGTAAGATAGTCTAGACCAGTGTTTCTCAATTAAATTTGGCCGCGGAACCCTTTTTAACTTCTGCGGGGCCATGCGATACTCTCCGCTGAAAAATCCGGGACATCTTCCCCTTTTCAGCGGCATGATATCAGCTGTTTTCGGTGGCGCGTGCTGTCAGCTGTTTTCAGCGGCGCGATTTCAGCAGCTTTCGGAGGTGCTGTTTCAATTTTTCGCGGAACCCTGAAATTCATCTCGCGGAACCCCAGAGTGCCATGGAACACCAATTGAGAAACACTGGTCTAGACAAGCCCTGAGAGGTCTATGCATTTGTCTTTCCTATCTCCTTTTTTCTCTTCATTATGTCCAATTTCCAGGTCTCTTCTTTCTTTTCATTCTCTCCAATTTTTCTTTTTCCTCTTTTAGTGCTTCCTTTTCTCTACCTGATCCCTGATTTCTTCTTCTTCTAATCCAGAGCTTTTCCTATTCCCTCCCTCATTCCTCTCCCTGCTGTTCTACTCCTTACACAACTTTCCCACCTGTTTGTAGGTGCATTGTCAATCAGTAGCTTTATCTACATCAGAAAATAGCACCATTACATTTTACAGTGGTTCCTGTGAACTGTTGTAAATTGTAATGGTGCAGTGTGGACACACTAGCCATCTTGGCTACTATAAAACTGTTCAGCATGTCACATACACCACTCCTTTCAATCATCGTACTTCTACTGTAAAATGGGTGCAATATTTTATAGTTCCCAGCATAGGCCCCCAAAGCAGTGGTTTGTAGGAGTTAACCATAGCTGGCGAAGAGCTATACCATTTAAAAGAAAACAAACCGATGAGATTGTTTTGTACACCTCCCCATGCCCTTTGGAAACCTTCACACTGGCTGCAAAAATGCTTACAAATGGTGCAGCAGCAGCTGTCGAACTGCACAGAATTTGGGATGCATCTTTCTGTCTCTACCCTCTCTATCTTTGTTTCTGTGGCCCCTTGCTCCCTTCTTTTCCGCACTTTCAGCCTCCTCTGGAGTCTCTACTCTTTCTTCTTTGTTCCTTGTTTTGCTCTCCCTCCCACTTTTTTGGCCTTAGTTCATGTTTATCCTTTGGGTGCCCGAATCAGTCTGTGCAGAGCGAAAGGCAGTAGCAACAGCATTTCACCTGGAAAAGGCCCTGCAGTGTCCTTGGCCATTTCCTTCTGCAGCCCCTTCCATGAACAAACATTTAAATGACTGGTGCAGAGGAAAACTCTTACTCGTATACCAAACTCTCTCTATAAGGAGGGGCCTGCAAAGAAAACTGCTGTCTGGGGCAATGCTTCCAGACCTTCCTTGTTCAGATGCCAGCCTTCCTAGCCCTGCATCCACTTAACTGCTGCTTCACAACACCCCTCCCTCCCACAAGGCTAATGGTACCTGATGGACAGGACCTCCCCACGCCTGCTTGGCATGCTTCCCCTCTGTAAGCGAGAATGGCTCCTCCTCCCCCTGTGGTACCCAATGGACACATTCTTCACTAAGCCAGGCTCCCTCTCCACCTTGGGCAGGGGGCCCTGACCCCATCCTCTCCTTTCCTACCTAGTAGTAGGTGGAGAGGACCCCCTCCTTGGCCTGCTCTCCTCATTCCCCGAGGCCTAGCCCCCTCCCCCGATACCTGATGGAGAGGATCCCCCGCTTGGCCTGTGCCTCATCCCCAATGTAGAGGTCCTTCTGGCCGGCCCCTAACATCACAGACTTGGCTTTAGCCCGGCCTGTTATGTTGGAGTAGATGTAACGTGGTTCCTTGTCCCCAGCGATGCCTGCCTTGATCAGGCCCGAGCCATTGTCTATAACCACAGCCGGTGACAGATCCCCCATCCCAGGAGGTGGTGACTTTCCTCCTGCCACTTCCCACTCAGGCCACTGGGGAGTGCTGGGGGCCAGCAACTTCCCCTTCATGTGATAATTCCCTCCTATTGTGACAGCAGCCCATACAGGGATAGTGCCCTGGTTGCTAAGACACCCCCTCCCCTCACCCCGTATCAAGCTAAGAGGAGTCCAGCCTGTTCTCTACCTGAATGAGAAACTCCCTTAGACTGTGGGAGGAACTGGCTTGAAGCCAAATAATTTAACTTGCTACCTGTTACTGTAGTATCTGAGTGCCGTACACATGAAAATCGACAGCAATAACAACATGTGTGGAGCTTCTTTCTTTTTAGGGTAAAATCTTTGCTTGGGGTGAGATTTTTTTCTTTAAATTGTATGAATATACTTTTAAAAATAATTAGACTAATCTGCTAAAGAGGCCCAGGATCTTAAAGTTGCCCCTGGGAATTGATGGTGTTGATTCTCATGGTGGAACTTTTCCCTCTGAGTCCGTAACGAAATCTTCTGAAACGCCTCTGAGTCTAAGGCAAGCACTTTGAGACTGGCAAGCCTGGCTCCTCATCACATGGACAGGCCCAAGTTCTGCCCTGGCCAGTGGAGGGGAACTTCTTCTTATTCTGTTGCTCAAAATGGAGGTTGGGCTTGGACAGACCCTACAGTGCTGAATTAGTTCCCTGGGTTCCCAAATACACAAGTTTCCCAATAGATGCCTAATGCAGGTCCTAGCAGTTTAATTTAATATAGGATATGAGGTCTTGATGATTTGAAGTCATGAAAGAATCCCAGGCACTTTTTGTAAGAATCAAGCTGTTAACCATGGTATCCAAGACAAATCCCAACTCAGGCAATTCCATTCTTCAGTTTAGATTCCCAATATAGTTTTAGCTGGGTTCAGTCTTCTTTACTTTTTCTAAACTGTGTGATGTTGTTAAACAGTGGGTGAATTTCATTCCAAAGACAATTGCATTTCTGAGGTGAAATGAAGTGATTCCTATATATAGTTTAACAATGAGAGTCCTGTGACATCTTAAAGACTAACAAATTTCTTTGGGCATAAGCTTTCATATGACAAAGTGGGTTTCTGCCCACGAAAGCTTATGCCCAAATATATTTGTTAGTCTTTAAGATGCCACAGGACTCTTGCTGTTTTGCTAAAAACAGACTAACATGGCTACCCCTCTGGAACATATATATAGTTTGCATATCAATCTGTTACATTTGTAAAAGGGTTTGCTATTCTTTGGAATTAAAGACTCTAGACGTAGGTATATGTTATTGCTAATATGAATACAACCTATTTATATTTCATCGTATAGTTCTTTTCAGCTTTTTATATGAGGAATTTTACCCTTTTCAATGTTGCTATAATGTTCTTGTTTTCTTGGAACTACAAATTAAGGCCAGGATTATGTAACTGGGTCTATGTAGGTGGCCACTGGGATCTAGCCATGCACATCCAACTGCAGGATCAGAGCATAACTTCCACTATTTACTAACTCAATGCTGCAATGTTTAGATGCAAACACTGCAGGGGGACAGTTTGCTTTCTGATTTTTTTTAAACTGCTTCTACAGCCCTTTTAAAAACAAATAATAGAAATATCTGATTGATCATTGGTTTGCTAAAAACATATTTTAACAACATTTAAATTTTAGTCCAAAGTTGAGTTCCCTTTAATTCTACCTTGCTAAAGAATATTGAGTCACCTGATCTGCAGGAATAACATTTTAATAGAATTCAGTTAGTAATTTTAATGCACTGTAGTTGAAGGAGGAATATCTCCCACCAACCATTCAATCTATAAAACGAAAAAACTAAACAGTAATGATGATATGCCAGCAAAAAACAACACAAACAAACAAAACCGTGTGTTACTAGAAAGAAAGTTAAACTGTGAATCACGCTGAAGCTGCTAAAAGAGCACCACCTTGCTCGTGAAATTAAAGCAGCTCCTCCCATCCGTATTCTGTATGTTTCAGTTAATGAGGTAGCCTTTGGAAATGCCAAGGAAGAAACATTTTGCCCTTGAGTTCCAGAGGGGTAGCCGTGTTAGTCTGTATACAGCAAAAACAACGAGAGTTCTGTAGCACTGTAGAGACCAACAAATTTAATTTCAGCAGGCATAAGCTTTCGTGAGCTTCAGCTCACTTCCTCAGATGCAGTTGGTAGAAATGATACAGCAAATAGGTAACATATATAGTAGTCACCTACTACAGGACAGACCCAAGAAAGAAAACAACAGAACTCCACTGGTCATCACCTACAGCCCCCAGCTAAAAGCTCTCCAACACATCATAAAGGATCTACAACCTATCCTAGCAGATGATCCCTCACTCGCTCAGGCAGTGGGCGACAGACCCATCCTGGCTTACACACAACACCCGAACCTGAAGCAAATACTCACCAGCAACATACACCCTACAACATACAACATACACCCTACAAAAAGTGAGCTTTTGCCTGCTGAAATTAAATGTGTGAGTCTCTAAAGTGCTCCAGAACTCTCCTTGACTTTGCCCTTGTTGATCCCTGATTAACCCTTGTCTTTGCACCAAGCACTGGAAAGAGTTAATGGATGCTTGTGGCAAGGTCGGGGTCAAAAAGAGGAGGCTGCTGCTTAGCTGTGGGTCCAGGAGGCTGTGTGGAGATGTGACCGTTTGAGTCGTTCATGTGCGGGTCTGGGCGCTGCAGCTGCTCCGGACTTGGCGGGGGGAGGGGGCTCTAATGCACGCTCCGGAGCGGCGGCTCTGTTGTGCATGCTCAGGAAAGTCGCGGGGGTGTGTGTGTGTGTGTGTGTGAGTAAATTGCGTGCTGTGCAACGATCCGTTACAGTTCTCAGGGGAGGGTGCTGCCCCCCAGGCGCTGGGGTGCCATGCATGCATGAAGGGGGGCAATCCATAGTCCTGGGGAGCCGTGCATGCATGAAGGGGGGCAATCCATAGTCCTGGCGTGCCGTGCATGCTCCGGACTCAGGCACAGTGCAGCCGAGCCCTGTTGCGCTGGTCCAGCCGGGGAGAGCGACCGTCGCCCTCGCCTGTTGCTTGCTCTGAGTCTGCATTGTGGTGTTTCAGCCAAGCAATTCTTGCGTCAGTCTAACCCATACTTGTGCTCGGAGCTGCACTGAGACAGGGGCTGCTTCTCGGGTAAATGTGGCCGTTTGAGGCACTAACGGTGTGTAAATTGATTGCTTGACTTCTTAGAGTGAACAGGGTCCTCCAGCACAATCATAAAAGAGACAATTCTAAAAACTAACTCTGAGCAAGTTTCCGTAGTGTAGTGGTTATCACGTTCGCCTAACACGCGAAAGGTCCCCGGTTCGAAACCGGGCGGAAACAATTTTGGCTGGAAATTTAAAACCTCTTTTAAAGACATTATACTACATTGGATACTATCGCATTAGGAAAAAAAGGATACATATCCAAGTTTAAAGACTCTTTGGCTGGTACAATTTTAATTATTTCATTTTACCAGCATGAGATCTTGGAAAAAGTAACTCAAATGCTTTATAGCATTGACTGCTGGCTTTTTTTAAAAAATAATTAATACTTGAATGTACAGGAGTGGAATCTGTTTCAAATTAATAATGTTGCTACAGTCTTTTTTAAATAGCAGTTTCAGTGAGTGCAAAAATACATAATTTGCATTTGATTAAAAGTTTTAAGCACCATTTTAGGTTTCAGCATTCAGTAATGTGTATTTTGTGAAGATATAATACGTCATATATGAGAAGTGCCTATAGGCACTATCAAAGCCCTTGAAATAGCAAGTAATGTTTAGCAGATCATAATATTGCTATTCTTTTTTTGTTGACAGCAAAATTTGTCTAACTTAAAGCTGACTCAATCTTCTGTACCATTCTGTGATCTCTATGAATAACATACAATAAAATTAGTAGAGTATTTATTATTAAGGTGTTATTTTTATTATTTGAATAATATTGATTAATTATTCAAAACACTTCTTTTACAAAGCCTTTCAATGTTCATCAACCAAAGAAAGGACAAAGATTAAAAAGGAGAGAGAGAGAGAGAAAATAAGCTGGTACATTCTTTGTTTGAACTGTATTATTTGTCTAATGCATGTCCTGACCATGCAAACATTTACACACACAGATAGCTTTATTCCTCTGAGCAATCCCATTGTGTTCAAGTAAAGTTGCTCATGTGCATAAGTGCTTGCAGGATTGGGACTTTAGCATGTATGCTCTTTTGGGCAGGGACCCTATTCTCTTCTGTGTGTTGAATGGTGCAAAGCATACTGATGGCTCACGTAAACAACAAATAATAATACAGCAAGCACTAATAAAATTAATGTTGCAAATAGGGTACTTTGCAATGCCAATACTGGAAACAATTGTTAAAATATAAATGTTAAGATAATACACCTGGCCATCAGAGAGATTTGCAACAAGAAAGTGTAGTTGTGTGCATATATTTAAAGGGTAGATAGAGGGTTTACATATCTTGCTATCTTTGTCAGACAATTAGCCTGAAATGCACTGTCTGAACCTTTGACAGGCAGTATTAGTACTGATACATAAATAACAGTTGTAATATTGTCACTTTCATTCATATTATTGACATGTGAAATTTAGGGACTTTGGTAACAAATGCAACAGAATCAAAGAGACAGACCAGGCAGCTCACAATCTTCAACAGCAAATAAAACTGAATTTAATTTAGTTCATCTACTAAGATGGAACCTTTAAAATAGAGTATTCTACTGGCTTAATTAAATAATTATCTCCTTTAACTCTAGACTGTGTCATTTAAGATTCTCTTCACTTCACAATCCTAATTATTGACCATAGCCTCATATTCCTAGTGTGGAGACAGGCAACCAGTATTCCCCTCATTTTACAGATAAGATAGCTGTGAGGTAGCATAAAGTCAGAAATAAATACCTACAATTTCCCTTTCTAGATGAGGCAAAGTAAGCCAAGAATGCTGCACAATCATCTGTGAAGATCTAACTAATCAGACCCAACTGTTACACCTTTCACACTGTGGCAGTTATCTGTGAGAGTGAGTGCAGGTGGTTCTATGGGCATGTTTCTGTGTGCATGTCCGTGTGCTCTTGTCTTGTCACATACGCATGCATGTGGCTGTGTGTCTCACGATACATATTCCTCATTGGTGTCTACATCCTGTTTTCCAATTGAAACTATGTTTAAAGAGTTCTGTGTGTTTCTGCTAGAGAAAGGGTTAAACGAACCACCAGGAACTTGACTTCCTGAATCATGGCTTCAGAGCTGGATCTTAAGTTCAAGTAGGCTCCTTGCTTTAATAGGTTTTGTCTACATAGGAAGCCTCCCTCTGCCCCTCAGTCCCCTACCAGTATAAGGCTCGGTGTGAATTTAAGTCAATATAGTTTTTCTTCTTCCAGTCTTAGTACCATCTATATAGGTCAGCTCTTTGAGTCCTTTTTCTTCATTCCAGTCTGTCTTGAAGCAGTTCCTCAGAAACCTCACAGCTAATCAAATCCTTTTTTTGTATGACATCAATCCATGTAGTTTACAGTCTTCCAAGCCTTCTCTTACACTTAGAAATGGAGGGTGACACCCTGTTTCCTATCCTCTTCCCTCAGCTTTTCTATGATTGGTACCAATATAATTATACCATTTTAATCCTCCAATAGACTTTCCAATTCTGCTGTGAAGGTGCCATTTTGGGGCTGCCCATCAATTATGTAATGCATTAGAGGACGGGGACCGGGGTGTGGGTAGTCACTTAATTTTGCCTGACGGTGTTTCAGTATTTCAAGAGGTCGGGGGAAGGAGGGTCTTGAAAAATCATCAGAAATGTGTTACATAATTGATGGACAGCCCCTTTTCAGTGTTGTTGGGAAGAGGTGTAAGCTCAGATAAGTAAAGCCACTGGGACAGCAGAATAAGAGAGCCCCTGCAGGCGCTGCGCCCCTATGGCTGGTAAACTATCCCACCCAGCCAAGGTCATCCCCAGCTGGAGCCCCCCTGTAAGTAACGCAGGGGACTCCTGGGATTTGGGAGGGAACTGGCCAGGCTTTGTAATACGAAGCGTTGGAGGCCCATTTCTGTCAGCCACATGACCCGCCACCGTCACCCCCACGGATTAGAGGGGCAGCCTCGATGGGACTACGTCTCCCATAGTGCACTGCTCCACGCTGCGTCGGGCCTCCACTCACCGTGCTGCGGTGCATGACGGGAATTGTAGTTGACGCGCTGCCCTCCCCTTCCTTTTGCCCCTCACAAGACTGAGAGCGGAAGCTGGAAGGCTGACGCCGTGCCATTGTGGGAGGCAGGTCCTGTTCGCTAAGTAACGCGGAGCCTGGTTGGCTCCAATCTGGAGGGGGCAGACACCTCCAAGAACGAGACCGGAAGCGACATTCCGGAGACGGACGGTGCGTGTGTGTGTGGCGTCATCATTAAATGGCGGCCTGAGGTGAACGGACTCGGTCTCCCCTAACCCACTCAGGTGTGTGTACCGTCCTCAGCTGGGCCTCAATCAGCTGGGCCCGCCGCTTGGGAGGGGATGGACAGGCGGGACCACACTGACCCCTTTTGGGGGCTATAGGAGCGGACGGGACCAAATCGCTCAGCTCCGGGCGGGGGAGGGCGGCGGCAGAGAGCGAGATGGACCGGAACCAACCACCCGGCGTATAGGTGGGGGGTAGGCAGAGTATCGAGTCAGCCAGTCCTTTCATTGGGCGCGGCCGAGCCAGCCTGCGGGGGAGGGGGGCTGACGTAGTGGGAGAGAATTGGAGATGGGACCGAACTACCTCCTTGAGGGGAGAGGTGGGGACAGGACCGAGCCAAGTAAGTGGTGGGGGGGGTCCAGTCAGTGAGCAAGGGAAGCGCCCCCGGTAGAGTGCACGCAGTCCCCTGGAAGTGGGGGTGGCAGAGGACAGGTGCCCGCTTACTCCCCCTGCGGTGACTGGCTGCCTCAGAAGCAAATAGCGACAGCCCTAGGTTACTCGTGAGGTGCATCCCCCTGGCAATTGGGCTGGCTTTACAAAGCTGTCTTCCTCTCCCTGGTGCTGTGCGAATGACCTGCTCAGACAGGGGCAGCTGACTGCAGTGTAGTGAGGAGAGGGCCTAGCCAGGGCCCTCAGCTATAGCAAGCCGGAGTGATTTTTTTTTAAAAAAAAAAGGTTGATAGGGCCTCTGCTCTTCCCAGCACAGCTGTGACATCGCTGCCAGTAAACCTTATCATTATAACCTCTATTGTACCTGGAGAAAGTTATGCACAGAGAGGTTGAGTCTTGCCAAAAGCCACGTTGAGTCAGCTGCGGAGCTGGTTCTAGAACTCCGGCGTGCCTGGTACCCACTCCCATGATCTGGCCAATGGAAAAAGCCGTAGGAAGATGCTGCACCCCTTAAAAACATTAAGATTCATCTTACAGGACCATTTCTGTAGCAGCATCAGGCTGATAGACTTTGGCCAATGAACAATTCACCTAGTGTTCAGATTTTGGGGGGGGGGGGGGGGGGCACTTTACATATACACTGATGTGTCCCTTTCCCTCCCACACCTGGTCTCTGTGCACATTCAAACTAACAGGTTCCCCACAGAGGGATTCAGTGCTCCATTTTTCACCGTTTTTTTATATTGTACAAAGGACACTAAATAAAAGTGAGTTGCACTGCACTGATCATAGGAACAGCATTGGACACAGTCTCCTAGTTCATTTACTGTGCTTGAAGAACATTAAAATTACAGTTGTAAACAAGTTCCTTTGCTTTCTTAGGCCAGAACGAAGACGCTCCATCCCTCTACAAAATGCAGTATTCCCATCACAGTGAGCATCTTCTAGAGAGACTGAACAAGCAGCGAGAGGCAGGCTTCCTTTGTGACTGTACGGTAGTTATTGGTGAATTCCAGTTCAAAGCTCACAGAAATGTGCTTGCCTCTTTCAGCGAGTACTTCGGTGCATTTTACAGGGATGCCTCTGACAGTAATGTGCTTTTGGATCAGACTCAAGTGAAGGCTGATGGATTTCAGAAACTCCTGGAGTTTATATACACAGGAAACTTAAACCTTGACAGGTAACTTCTTTTTTTTTTTAAAAGGTTGATTTAACAAAGAGATCAAGTACTGATTTGCCATAAGTTATGGAAGAACACATTTAATAGCAGATACAGTACATGCCAAAGAATAAAGGTCACCCGTTTACATGACTTACTATACATGCATGACAGTATTTTAATGCATATGAACCAACTAGGGGTACCCTTATTTTCTATTGAAAATGTATGATGGCATCTAACCAGTTAAAATTGAAAGTGGTTTCCTGTTTTCTCTCTTGGTAAGGTGTTTAATCTCATATTAGCCCTTACAATATCGGTTACCTAATTATTTTTCAGATTGAGTTGCTGCAGTTCTCTCTGCCCCCTCTCCCATTCAGCTACTCAATTTCTACACCAGAGTTCTTTCTTTGTGTATGTGCCAGATTCACAATGGCAACCCTGACCTCATGTGGTACATGTGCTAGATAAGTATTGCAACTGTTAGTGTAAACCATCCAGAAACCATTTAGCAGGTGTCTGGAATGGTCAGACAATCCACATCCATATTAAGAGGCATGTGTTCTATAACTAGTTTGTTAGGGGTCTAACTAGAATCAACTTTCTGTACTTTCAATAGTGTCTGTATAAGTCTTCTCCAAACTAATTTGGTCTAATGACTTGCTGGTAGGAGTTTTCATATTTGTGACTCTTGCTCTCTGAATTGATATTAAAAAGGCATCCCACTTGATTTTTGGGCTGAGAAGGATAACCACCACAGTAATGTTGGTTGTACAAGAGCCCACTTTCCCCCATATACATAGACTGATTTAGCTACATGTGCATAAAAGGCAAATACCAAAGTTTGAGAAAATATGTAACAGTGCTCACCACCACCACAGCACCTTCCTGCAACCAACTGTAATGGATTAGGGCTAGTCCTCTCTCAGTTTCCCCTACAATCTCCAGGCCTAAGTGAATTGCCCATCTTTTCCCCATGGTCACTTTCCCCTACGTGGAAAAGGAATGTTGTCCCTCTGTATCCAATTCAAGCTGTGCTTCCAGGTATAACTTATTAATAGAATTGCAACCTTCAGCAAGTCCCTCCAAGAAAGACAGATCTCAGAAACCCCAAAATAAGGCAGGTTAAAATGTAGCAGTCCTCCAGACCCACACTCCTGGCCACCACCCAGGAGTCACTAATTCCTCTTCTCCAATTCTTATGCCCAAGCTGCCACCCCTCTAGAGGATTCTCCACAGTGTTATTTTCCTTGGGCTCCTTTGCCTACAAGTCCTACCCTCCTTATGGGAACCCCACTTAAGAATCAGTTCTCTAGTTCATGGGCTTGGCCTACCCTGACTGACCAGTTCTTCCCCTTTACCTAGAGGCTTCTGTATGAGTCTTCTATTCCTCAGGGTTTCCTCCTCTGCCCAGTTCTTTCCAACAGTTCCCATCCGCTTCACTCTCCCAATAGTTTTCCACATTTCTTTCTTAGATGCTCCTATCGTGCTCTCTCAAGTCTCATGGACTCTCCAGGTAACTCTTACCTGCTCCCTTTTCTCAACTGGTCTTTATAGAGGTGAGATGCTTTCTGTCAGGTCTGTTGGGAGGTAGCTAACTAATCACAGGTGAACTGGATCCATTCCCTCTTAAAGGGGCCAGTCACTCTGTGACAGATAATTTAAGGGACATCATCAATTTAAAAATTGCACTTCTGTCTGAATTTGTTTTAACTGTTTTTGTTACAAGTAACACTTCTTATTACTGTACCTGAAAGGAATTAGAGAACAAATATTTCTCCATCTTTTTAATTATTAACTTTGTGCACTCTACATCACTCTGTGTTTAGTCAGTTTTCCCTGTTGTTCGTGTGGCTCTTTCACACAACTAGAGAAAGAAAACAATTTTAAAGAATAGAAAAATATGATAATCAAACCATAACATTGACAGGGGGATCTAAGCAGGTTTAGCCCCTACATTTTTTATTTTTATTTTTTTACTGATTAGAATAAGTGCACAGTGTCCCTTTAAAATAGAGATAAACATTCCTACTAATAAAGGAATGCAATATTATTTCTTATATTATTTCTTCACACTATGCAAACTCTCAAGCCATGAACAGATTGGTACAGAATTACTCCTGCCTTTGATGCATTTTGACTAGTCTTTGGACTCTTTCTTACAGCAGCTGAGGTCTATGAAGCAGTCAGTACTGGCAACTGAAGGAGGAATAGACTAATGGCATGCAGTGAGCACAGCTTTTTGACTAGCAGCACCACATGCAGGGCAAAATGGTCTACTAGTGTGCCTTCTTAGGCCCTGATCCTGTAACTTGTTACATGCACCTGCACACACAACCCCATTGACTTCTGTGCAGAAGTAGTTAAAGGACTGGAGCCATAGACAGTTTCACTCTGCAATCAATGCTTGAAAGGAAAATTTGTATAATACGAGGTATTCTAATCACTACATCTGAGTACAAAGAATAGCAGTTTTTTAGTTATTTAGGCTCTGATCCTGCAATTGGATCCACTCTGGCAGAAACTGAATGTGAAACTGTTAGTACAGCATCCTGGTTACACAAATAAAATGACAAAAAGTCAAGCAGTGTAAGAGCATCATTAGTTCTGCCACACTGCACATATGCAATACAGTGGGCATTATTAAAAATAAGGATTTTTTACAGCACCACTGCATTTACTTTTTATACTATTGTATTTGTGATAGTCCCTATTATTAGAACAGGCTATACTTCATGTCCCATGATAAATGTCTAGTTTTTAATAGTTTCCATTGTATTTTCTATTTTTTGTGAATTTTTGATATATATTTTTGTGGTACGATCATGTACCTTATGTATAGTAAAATATAAGGTTCCATCAGCAATGCAGACAAGTTAACCCAATAGATGGAACCTGAGTTTTATATTTCCTGGCTTGTTGTGATTTGAACTCTGCAACCCTAATGCTGAACTAACTTGGGGATTTGTGTTCAAGATATTATTCTGTAGTTAATATTTAACTCTCTGAGCTGTTATAACCAATTACTGCAGTTTTTCTTTAAGAAAGTGCTTTTACAAACCACTGCAGCATCCTTAGAATGCTTCTGTAACTGCTGGCCTTGCCCTTAATGAAGAGAGGTAAAGAGAGAGCGAGAGGAGGAGAAAATAGATGGACAAGAAGAAAGGCAGGAAAGAAAGACAGATAAGACAAGAAAGGAGAATGGGAAGGAGACATGGAAAAAGAAAAAAAGGGTTGAAAGAACACTTGTGGTAAATTCTGTTTTACTCGCTTTAGTATTGCATATTATTTCACATTGAGGAATATTCGAAATATCAAAATTTGGGCTGACCTTCTGAACTTCACTGCTTTTCTTTTTTTATCATGGTTTTATCCCTTTTGCATTTATACTGAATCTATATAAGCTTAGACCAAGGTGATCTGTATCACTCTTAGTCATTTTATTGTATTGAAAGTAATTGCTGTGTATATTGTGTTGATGGAGAATAGCTTCATTATTTAAAATATTTATTTAGGTAACCTATTACTATGCTAAAATCACTTTGTTTACCACTGACATTGTTTTCAAGCATTGTAAGCTCTAGAGATAGTTATTTGTTAAAATACTGCATAACACATTTTTTAGATTTTTTTTAAATCACTATAGGTTGAGCTCTGTTCAGGTATAGCAAAAGTATAGTGGCCTAAAGCTGTACTTCCTGGGTTTTACTCCTGTCTGCCACTGATACACGGTAATGACCATTTGAAACCAATTTTGTCTATAAAATGGGGTTAATACCTCCTTAACAGAGGTGTTAAGGCTTTATTCATTGTTTGTGAAGAGCCTTGAATGAAACCAATAAGGAATTATTATTCTCGTCAGCTTGTATGTCTCCTATCATACGTCAGTGTTAAATAATATCTCTTAAAATATCAAAGATATACGGCTAGATTTTGCTGGATTCTCCCGACAGTTGTTATAATTTTTAATCATGAAACTATTTTAAAATAAGACTTTTACATGGCTGTTCTCTTAGTATTTATTTATATTGATACTCAGAGACAAATGTTTTTCTTTGTCCAGAATATTGTCATTTAGCATTGTTTCATTGCAGCTGGAATGTTAAAGAAATTCACCAGGTTGCTGACTATCTCAAAGTGGAGGAGGTGGTCACTAAATGTAAAATAAAGATGGAAGACTTTGCTTTTATTGCTAATCCCTCCTCTACAGAGATTTCTAGTATCACTGGAAACATTGAACTGAACCAACAGACTTGCCTCCTCACCCTTCGAGATTACAATAATCGGGAGAAATCAGATGCTCCTTCTGCAGACTCAGTTCAGCCACAAGCAAAAAAAGTGGGTTTAGAAAAGAAATCAAAAACCAGAAGGCGAAAAAAGACTTTTAACTCCCAGAAAAACATGAAAAATAAACCAGTGCAAAATCAGAGCGACTTAATTGAGAACTCATCAGTTGATATGTTTTTAGATGCAAATAAACTGGCCACACAGATAACAGAACAAGCTGCCCAAGGGAGCGATAACTCAGAGCTACAGCTAACGTCTGTGGTGGAAAGTGAAACTTTTGCAGCACAGGATGTTTTAGTTCAGACAATTACAGTGAAACAAAAACGGGGGAAGCCACAGCAGCACTGTGCATTGAAAGAACACTGTATGTCTAATATAGCTAGTGAAAAGAACTCTTATCAACTGGAGAGCTCAGGAGAAGAACTTGATCAGAAATATTCCAAGGCCAAACCAGTGTGCAACACTTGTGGGAAAATATTTTCAGAAGCCAGTAGTCTACGACGACACATGAGAATACACAAAGGAGTAAAGCCTTATGTGTGCCAGCTCTGCGGGAAAGCATTCACACAGTGTAATCAGCTGAAAACACATGTTAGAACTCACACAGGTAAGCTGCTGGTCTTGTTTATATGGGCTTCTTTTGGTTTTACTGATAGCATGGGGAAGCATAGCTAGAAAGGAACCAGGTTTTCTTCTAATACGTTGTTTCAGAAGTTTTCAGTCTTCAGGCTGATGTTTTGTGTATTTGGATGGTAGCTGCTGGTCACTGCTAATTGCATTCCACCAGCCTGTAATATTTTAAAATAGACACTATGAATGTGTATAGAAAAATAATATAGCTAGAAAGGAGAGCATTGCAGTCTAAGCACCCTGTAGGGAATATTTTGACTTCCCGAAGTCCCAGCAGAGCTGACGCTGTCCTTTATCCTTCTAAGATAAAGGTAGTGCAATGCAGAAAATGTATGACTGATATACAAGAGGTCAGACTGTCCTTTTATGCTGTCTCACATTAATGGCATTTATAATTTATTAGTTCACTGTCTATCAGAGTTCCATGATGTACACAATATAGTAATCTGTACAGTTATTTATGTCTGTCAAGCCCTGATGTACTAGAATGAGTTTGATAACATCAGGGGTTGAAAAATCCACTCTCCAGTGGCAAGTAGGAAAGTTCCCCAGTGATATCTTTTTACAGGAGAGGGGTTGTTAAGCCATAAGTTATTACAGAATTTGAGCTTTCATTTAATTTTAAAAAGTTTATAGCACGTGGTTATGAAAATAATCTTTCAAATAGGAATTGATGCTGTGCTATATGCAGAGCGCTTCAGTGCCTTTGCTGCTGCTCATAACCTTCTCAGTGGGTGACAGAGCAAAATTGTTTACACCCAGGCTCCTTTTACTGCTGCTCTTCAGGAGTCTGGGACAGTAGTGAAACTGCCAGAAAAAATGTCAGTTTCATTATGTTCTTTGAGAAAACTATGAGCAGATTCTGACAGTGGAGCTATTTCTAGGAATCTCAGGAAGGAGTAGAGTAGGGGGAAATAAGAGTGTATAAGAGTGGGCAGAGGAAGAATTCTTTCCCCTTCCAGTAGGGGAGAGGGGGGTCTTCAAATCTACTAGACACTGATTAGTCAGAGTTTGATATGAAAGATGGAGCCCATGACAAGGGTCCAATGACAGGTCTTTTGTAGAGGCATCAGCAGTGCATTTTCCTTTCCTTCTTCTTTCACCTGGACTTTGCATGGATGGGTGGGAAATCTTATTGTTTGTATTAGCCACTGGATGGCAGGTTTAGTCCTCTGAAAAGCAGGTGTCTGGTAATTTTATTTTTTTTGTCAAGCCTTGATCTTTATGTATGTATTTAAAAGACCTCTGAGACTTCTGCCTCCTAATAGATTCTGCGCTACCATAGTAATACAAGCTCACGTTCTCTTACTATATAGTCACATGAAACCTAGCACATATTTATTAGAGAATACCATGATATCTATTAAGAAATAGCGAATGGTCAGGGAACCACTGTTAGCATCCTGCAGCAGATGCTAATGAAATATTAGCAAGAACTGAAGAGCATACTAGTTGGACAGACCAGATGACTTAATAGGTCTTCTCTATCTCTAATATCAAGGATTCTGCATAAGTTAAAATGATTCTCTGCCTACCGACAGTGCATTGCTAGTATTAATTATGAAGGATAGATTTTATGAAAACTAATAGTTAATTACCAAAGGATTTTCAAATGGTGATGCTTTTAAAAGATTATTTATCTGCTGCTGTTCTTGTAATGTGCAGGCATAGCTGCTTGATTGATGGGTGCTGTGTGGCATCACTACAAGAAGTACTAGGGCCGACTCTTGACTGTGAGTCAACTAACTTAAAGGAAGGCTTTCTTACATACCCTTCCACTGTCTTGGTGTCTAACAGTTTTATCTCTTCCGTAGGGGAGAAGCCATACAAATGTGAACTGTGTGACAAAGGCTTTGCCCAGAAATGCCAGCTAGTTTTCCACAGTCGTATGCACCATGGAGAAGAAAAACCATATAAATGTGACGTATGCAATCTGCAGTTTGCAACTTCAAGCAATCTGAAGATCCATGCCAGGTGAGTGAAAGTACTAACAAAAGCCCTGATCGTGCAAACATTTATGCACAAGATTAGTTTCATGAATGTGAATAATTGACTTAATCAGGACTACTTGCGCATGAAGTTCAGTGTGTGTGTGTGGGCAGGATCAGACCTAAAGAAATGTTTACTTGTTTTTGTCATTCCCAGTTCTTCCCTGCTTTCAGGTCCAAGTCTTCATTGCAGGGTAGGGTATGTACTCTGCATGCTTCCTCCACCCAAGGCAGTAATTTGGAACAGCAGTCCATGTTGAATCATTCACACTAGGGTCCCTGTTGCATTTGATAATTTCTTCCCTCTCTAACCATAAGAGAAGATAACTTCTCTCCCAGTGCTGTTTTGGTGAGGAGATGGGTCCATTATATTCTCTGGCAGGGCAAGGTACAATGTGTCTCTCTGCGGTGGCTGTCAGTATTGCTGGTAGCCAGCTTTCATATTATAGTGATACAAGTCTTACTTGCTTTCCAGGATTGACCTATTGCCTGTGCAATGTCCTTAGCCTGATCCAACTGCCACTGCAGTCAGTGGGACTCTTTCTGTTGAGTTTGAGAATTGGAGCAGTCCCTGAGGGTGAGAAACTTCCATCTGAAAACCAGACTCTAATTTTTCTCCTTTTAGGCCACAAAATATCACCATAGCAAGACCAGGGGATAAGATACTAAGCGGTGTTACACAAAGTTCCTTTCATCTTGTGTTCTCTTCTCCTCCTTTGTGTGGGATTCCCCTCATGTGTGTGTTTTTTAACAGGAAGCACAGTGGTGAGAAGCCCTATGTGTGTGATAGGTGCGGACAGAGGTTTGCTCAGGCCAGCACACTGACGTACCATGTTCGTCGCCATACAGGAGAGAAGCCGTACGTGTGTGACACCTGTGGGAAAGCATTTGCAGTGTCCAGTTCTCTTATCACTCATTCACGAAAACATACAGGTGAGGATAAATGGGCTGCTGAGTGAGCTGGCATAAATTGGGGATTCATCTTGAGGAGGGCTGGCTGCAGCGCAAAAGGTGAAGGGAGGAGCAATTAGTGATATGGGAGTCTACAGAGCAGGATTGAGGGAGAGAATGGAGCAGTGGAGTCTGCATTAGTGAGTATGGAATCTGTATAGGAGAAAGTACCAGAGTCACATATGAGCTCTTTCCTCAGGCTTTTCCCTGAGGATTGCTTAGTGGTGGAAATCTGAATTTTCATTGTGGTTTGGGGAGCTCTTCCTACCATTTGTGCACTGATTCTGTTTAATTTATATTTTATATACACGTCTATATTGAAATGCTAACCTTCTTGTGTACCCTCTAGGAGAGAAACCATATATATGTGGCATTTGTGGCAAAAGTTTTATTTCCTCAGGAGAGCTCAATAAACACTTTCGGTCCCATACAGGTCAGTTTCCAGGCAGGCCACTTCCTGTGTTATAGATATTTTTCAGTATGCTCTTTTGCATTTAAAATATAACGTACTGTGCTATAATTGAGACATAAATTAAGAGGACGTACTAAGTATCTGTTTTGAATCATTTAAAAATTGATCATATAATTTTTCTTTAAAAAAAAAACAACTAAACTATTGTAAATCTAAACTAACGAGACTCCTGCAAAGCAGGGAATCAGAAATTCTGATGATAAACTTTGTGTGTGAGTCAGCATGTCACTTAATCTCTTCGTGCCTCCATTTCCTCAACTGTAAAATAAAGATAATACTTTTTTGTCTATTCCTTGGATTATGAAGTTCAGTATAATTATAAAGTACTGTAATACGGGATAATGTGGGAACTATTTAAATATTCAAGAAAATATTCATATTGTAGTATTGCAGTTGTCAAATAAACATTTGTACAAAGACAAGTTGGGTGTATGATCTGCTCATAGATTGATCTTCTTCAAATGAAGCAATCCTTTATTCACCATTTTCATCTCATCATCCTCTAAATGTTTTCATTCTGGATACTTTTTTTGATGGGTTTAGTTCATAAAGCTGTTAAAGTAATTTTTACTGCAGTTATTTTGCCTTTTGCCTATAGAGAGCTTAAGAAATAATTGCAAAATGACAACAGAGAAAATCTATGTTCTGAAATTCTAACTGTCAAACCATTTTTCAGGTGAAAGACCATTTATCTGTGAACTGTGTGGAAATTCTTACACAGATATAAAAAATTTAAAAAAGCACAAAACAAAAGTTCACACAGGTGAGTGTTAGTCTTGTAAAATGAATTTTTGGGATCAAAGAATAACAATTCTGCTTTAGTGCTAAATAAATGTTTTTAAATGTAACAAAATTAGATAAGAAAAAAGGTCTGGCTAGTAGCTCTATTTGATGCCTAGAATATCTGCTCTAATGGCACCCAAACCTTTCAGATGATAAGGATTGGTAAAACTAAAGGACCTGGGGAGATTTTAAAAAAGACAATGCAGCAAAGACTACAGCATTAAGCCATTATTATCAATTGGGGGGGGGAGGGGTGCTGTGCTGAAAAGAATATTAATATTTAAAGATCTGGTCTCATCTGATAAAATTGTGAAAGATTTCTGCTCTCTAAGGCAGCTGTGAAAGTCATCTGGGTCACAAAATACTTTTGTGAATCCTATTCAGTATGGCTGTACCCTACATTCTAATGGCTCTTCAAGATAAAGATTTCAGGTGAATGAGACACAACAGTTCCAGGAATTACCTTTCCTGATTCTTTGTAGGCCCAAATGTTCCTTTATCCAGCTGTTAAAAATGGTGGGTGTTTTTTGTTTTTTGTTTTTTTTTATATAGTCAAAGTTAATCCATGTCTAAAATGGATTAAGAGGCACTCAAACTCAGACAGACAGCTGGTGCAATGCTAATGACTAGGAATTCTATCCTAAAAAAGATTTCTCAGATATACCTAGTCCTGTTCTTCCTAGATTTACATACATGTTGGAATGGCAGTAACTTTGACATATAGATAGAACTCCTCCATGCTCAGTACTGTAAACTATGTGGGCAGTTCAGATGATGATGTAAACTAGCTTCTTCCAGATTGGGTCCACGTGCCTTCTTACAGTGGGTCGCATCTGTCCGTATTTAAGTGCATTAATACCATAACCCCCTTGCCTCTAGTTGTATGAAAAAAGAAATCATGAGAGCGGGCCTGGCCACTACAGGAGGGTTGGGGATAGGCTAGCAGTATGAGAGGAGAGTAATGTGCAGTGGCAGCTTTGAGGGTTACGGACCGGTGAAACTGCATTTTGGAGATGGGTGGGGAGGCTCTAGCAGAGCAGGAAGATAAGGGAAGGGAGTGTCAGGCGGAGACAAGGTGTAAGCTGCTGGGAAGGGTTTGGTGGAAGTGGAACTGGAACAATAGGAAAGAGACAGGCTGGGAGAGGGAGAGGTTAGAGACTGCCAAGCAAAGGAGGGGCAGGCCCTGGGAGCTGGAATGTTGTGCAGGCTGGGTATAGGAGGACATGGAAGATGAGGTGAGGAAGAAACAAAAGTGGTGACGGAGAGAAGGGAGGTAGAATAGCATTAACAGGAGAGCTGAAAACCTTTGCTTAGAGTGTGGCCCCTACAAGTTACCATAATGTTGTATTAGCATGCAACAATTAAATAATATCCTTATCTACCCTCAGCAGGGCCCGACTCAGAAAGCCCTACAAAGATTTGGGGGTGGGGGAGACGTAACGTGAAAGTAAATTAATGAAAGGTCCATTGTCAGCCATTTCAGTTGGGAACTGAACAAAACTCATTTTTCAAGTTCACTTGTACTCTAGACAGTGACTGTGTAAAAACAACCTTGTCCTTCAAATGTTCCGTTCTTCCTAGCACTTTCGGTGGAATAATGTATAGCAAATTAATGTGTTAATTGAAAGAGATGATGCCTGACATGCCCCCGGTTCTACGGCCAACTGCTAGAGTATTTCAAGGAGTCCCTGCTAACTGATTTTCCCATAGTTCCCTATTACTATGACATTAAGGATTTGCTACACTGCTTTGGCCCAGATAATGGAGGCTCAGTTGTGATGCATCATTCCTTGAGCCATCATGACCTGGACACAGATACCAGGGGACTTGATAATTAATGCTCAGGCTAAGCTCAAACTGGCTTGGTGGTTGAGTCTCAGGCGTGTCATTCTCAGACACCCCAAATGCTTACAGTTAAAGAACTTTTTTTAAGCCTGCCAGCCAGCTGCAGAGCACCTTTGAAGGGTTTTGAGCAGTTCTCTATCCGGTCCCTGTTCCCTAGAAGAGAATGGTTGTGTAACAAAGTGTTTTAAGGGGACTGAACTAGGTGTACTTGTTCCTGTCTCAGCTCGGGGGGACTGGACTAGATGACCTCTTGGGCTTCCTTCCACGCCTGCATTTCTATGATTCTATTATTTGGGGGTGAGGGAGTGTTGAGTTTTGAAGGATAAAAAAAGTTCCTCTCTTCACTTACCTCACCCATTCAGTTGTTTTTCCTGTCACTAGTATACTTTTTCCTCACATTAATTTCAGGCATTTTACTTTGTCCTCACAAATGAATGTGTTACAAGTTTTGTTTTCTTTTGTTTTGAGGATCTGAAAACCCCCTTGATTCTAACATAGTAGATAATTCCTACAATGAGCAAGAATCCATTCAGAATCAGAAAAGCCCTTTGTCAGAGTCTGCAGATGTGAAGCCTTCTGAGATGTCTTTATCACTTCCTCTTCCCATTGGGACTGAAGACCATCAGATGCTGCTGCCTATAACTGGTAATCAGTCTCCTTCCTCAGACACATTGCTGAGGTCTGCTGTGACTGGATATTCAGAACCTCAGTTTATTTTCCTGCAGCAGTTGTACTGACTCTCTGTGCGATATGGAACCAATAAGACAATCCTGGTAGTGAACATAATCATCCAAGCTGTTGGACTTACTCGTACTCATTCTTTTGAGAGAAGGCACTTGGTAATGTATCTACCCTGTGCGGTGCTGTTTTTCACTTGTTAAATTTTGCTAATCCAGAATCATATTTACCATTGTAATTGACCACCGTTTCCTAGGAAGTAATACCTTTCCAGTAGCATCTGCCTTAAGAATTGTCTGTTAAATAGATACGTAACTGTACTCTGGAGATCGACTTCAATGCTCATGCAGACTGAACATACAATGTCATTTGTGAGCAGACATTCGAGCCATATGTTTGTTACTGTTAGTTACTTTAAATACCTTAACTCACAGGTGTGGTCCTTGTGTACGGCATTGTAAAAAAAAAAAAAAAATTGCATGACTTAAATTTATTAAACACAAGCTCCCACACTCCAGGCCAATGTAAGAGGGGCATATGATGGCAGCTGGGCCAGTTGTCTGGTGAAATGTTTGTGAAATATTGGTGTTTATCAGAAGCAGCTGTTTGCGTGCACTTCCAGTATGAGACTAGATGGAAAGCGTGGGGCAAATGCCACCGATAGCTGAAGGAGACTTTTTCCTTGAGAAATGAGTCAAAAGCTGTTCTATCTAGCCTCTCCCTTTCCAAGGCCTGGATTCACATTCAGAAGTGACAAAAATGAGTTTGACCTTAGCTGTCATCTCTCCACATCCCTCCAAACATCTCGTAGTTTGACATAAGTGACAGTCTTCTGCTCAGGAGAGGTCAAAAAACGGAATATGCTGAGTGCTGTAGATCAGATTAGATTAAGATTATTGTGGGTAAGAAGGTGTGTTGAGTTAGCTGTGAGGAGGCACGAGTAGCACGTCTGACTTTCATCATCATAGTTATTAATATTACAGTATCACCTAGAGCTCCCAATCAGGATAAGGGTTAAGCACTGTACAGACACATCAGAGGAGACAGTTCCTGCCCTGAAGATCTTACAATAAATTTACTTTCAAAAAATTAAGTGAAAGCTAAAGATATGGGGTGTTTTAGTAAGGAAGATTGACTGAAGGCCCTAAACTTTGGGGTTACCCACAATAGGCTCTTACTATTCCATGACAGAATTCAGGAAGGTATAATAGAAAAACATTTTATTAAAAAATAAATGCAGTATTTACTATTGTTTTATTTCACATGCCAGTAAAGCAGTGTTAGGCAGTTGCTGCAGTTTATAGCAAGACCCATGTGAAAACAGGTTTTTTATACTGGCAATATGAGGGGTTTTTTTGTTTTGGGTTTTTTTGTTTTTTTTTACATCCTTCTCACGCCAGGGTTGGTGCAGAGGGCAGAAATTAGGCTCTTCAAGTCCTCTCTGTATTTTGCTGCTGCTTCTGTCTGCTCTTTAGTGCTGATACAGACTATTCTACCCTCTTTGCTAAGGGTTCTTCTTAAGGTTTCTCTTGAGCTCCTCATTTCCTCACATCACTTGATTTCCACTCAGTAGCTTCATGTGGAGCCTTTGTGTTGGCATCCAGAGTACATGCCCCATATCTGTTCAACACTTCCTTCTGATGCTGGTGGAAATGAACTGCTGATTGATGGGAGATCATGGATCTCTTCTTTGGTAATGAAGTCTTTCCCACTGTCCAGAATCTTTCATAGACACTTATTTTCAAATATGTCTAGTATTCTGTCTAACCTTTTGGTAGATCTCCAACTCTAACCGCCATACGTTAGCACTGAGATTACATATGAATAGAAAATTCTCAGTTTTGTTCTGATGGTATATCTCTCTCTTGCTCATTGATTTCCATATGTTATTAAGGTTAGTAAATGCTGTGGATGCCTTTCCTATTCTTGACTTCACTTGCTTCTTGAGGTGTCCATTGGTCAATATGGTGCTGCCCAGGTAGATGAACAGTTTTACTTTTGTGGTATTTTTGCCTTCCAGTATGATGTTTCCGTTGGAAGTCCAGGTTTCAAAGATGTTTGTTTTAGCATGACTCATTTTAAGCCCTGCTTGGTCTGTTGTTGTTGACAAAATTGTCGGTCTGTTATTTGTAACTTTTCATGGCTGTCACTCAGCATGATATCAACAAAGTCTAGGCCTTCTAGACATTTGCCAACTCCCCATGCTATACCAGTGTTTGTGTTGCTAATACACTTCTTTAATATTCAGTCTATGACAATGCCAAACAAGAGCAGCGATAATATGCAGCCCCGTTTCACATCAGAGTCCATACTGAACCACTCCATTGTCTGGTTGTTCACCCTTACAGAGCACTTCACATCTCTGTACATGGCCTTGATATTACAACTTTAGCTAGGGTTCCGTAGGACTGAAGAATGAATAGTCCATCATGTATGTCTGTCTTTGGAAAAAAAATGCCTTTTGAAAATAAAAATCAGTGAAATTGATGAGAAGAAGCTTGCCATTCTATATTTTCTTCTTTGGTGGTCCTTCGTGTGAATATCTAGTCTACACAGGATCTCTTCGGCCTGAATTCAGCCTGTTCTAAGATTTGCATCCACTGCCTCTTTCATCCTGTGTGAATCACACTACAGAAGGCTTTCCCTGTAACAGAGAGTAGTGTAGCCTCCTTTCCAGTGGTTACAGTCAGTAAGATCACCCTTTTTGGACAGTCTGACAGTGATTCCATGTTTCCATTGGTCAGGAAGCTTCTCTTTTTCCCAAACTTCATCAAACACCTTAACAGTTTTGTTAAGGTGATAAGTGCTTTTTTAGCATTTCTGCTGTGATTTAATCATCTCCTGTTGCTTCATTATTTTTTTTCAGCTTTACTGATTGTGACCTGTGCTTCTGACATCTCTTGGATTGATGTTAATGTCACGTTGGTCAGCTTTGCATGCTTAATCGAAGTCTGGTGCTGAAGTCGGCCTTGGTCAGTTGAGAATGAATTAGAAAAATGGGTAGAGCATTCAGTTCTACCTCAGTTGTAAGCATTTTTCCATCTGTGCTTTTTATTGGCCCATTTCCTATTCTGAAATTGCCACACAGGATTTTAGTCACTTAATAATAGCCCTGATTTCTCATCATAGCAGCAGCTTCAGTTGCTAGATCTTCAGTGTAGCTCCATTTATCTGCCCTTATGTTGCTTTTCACCACTCTATCTGCTTTCATGTACTTCTTTGCTTTTTCCAATACCAAAACCTGGTTGGTTTTAACATTCAGGAGTTCTCATTTCAATACTTTTCTTCCCTCAGTGAGATGCCATGTCTCTTGAGTTATCCAGTTCTTCTTCTGCCTATATTAATATCCAACTGTGGCCGCAGTAGCTTGAATCCCATTGTCTGTAAGCCCTGCCCAATGAGGTTACATTATCTTTTTCTTTTACAACCAGCGTTTTTGGTGTCTGAGAGTGTCACTGCTTAAGCTCCATTGTGATTGTTTTTATGCCTCACCAAGCTAATCTTAGAATTGTCAAGACTCATCAAATAGAGCCACAGAGGCATGTTTTCTCCAGTTAAAGACACAGCATCAGTGATATTAAGTGCATTCTTTGTTGGTTATTTACTTGCTGATACTTTTATCTCCATTAGTGCCTTGGGTGCAGGCCTTGGTAACCAGAAGAGCGTAGAATATGCCTCTTAATAGAATTCCTATTGCATGAAGTAATGTAACTCATCTTCACCTTAATTAAAAGGGTTTCAAAAAAAATTCTTAGAGGATTTTGAAATCCTCTGCAAATAGGCCCCTGGATCCTGGGTTTACTGCTTTCTTCATCCATGTGTCTGTTTTCTTCTTTGTCTGTACCTTTTAAGTGAAATAGACCTTTCATCCTTTTTTGTTGTTGATCATTTTAAATGTGGCATGTGTAATGCTGGTTTTGATTGTTTAATACTTTATTACATGTGATCAGTTTGCTGTTGAGGGTTACTGGACAGCACGAAGTACAACTAAGTCTCCCTGGCGTCTTCTCACTGCACTGAAGCTAATCCTTGCCATTGCTTCCTGACCTTCACTGTATTTGCTTTGCACTTGTTTCCATCATGTTCATGCCACAGCATTTGTCAGCATCTACCGTCCTTCAGCACAGGGTGTAGGACATTGGATGAATCATTCTGGGTTTTCAGTGGTGCAAGTGTGGCTTTTTTCATTCTTTTGAAATCTTTTTTTTTCCCCCCTCGTAATCTCCCAAGGATTCCATGGCCAACTGGTAATTCAGTGACTGAAGAATCGCACCAAAAAGCAGGGCCTTGAATATAAGTGACAAAGGTCCACTCCCTGTGACCAGATCTAAGGCAGCATTTTCTGACCAAAAATACAGCAAAGGTATAAAGATGAATGCAGTTTTAGTAATTAGTGTAGCACAAAAGAAAAGCAGTTTTAAGCTCTTTGCCAATGCATATGATTATACTGCTATTTGGCAAGTTAATCTTTAAATGTATAAAAGTACATCTCTTCTGATGTGATACTACTACTATAACAAAACAAAAAAAGAAGTTTAACTTGTTCAGAACTATTGAGAAATGCATATATGACCAGAAGAGCAAACTAACTCTGAAAAACATTCCTATGTAGAATATACATTCCATAAGAATGTTTGTTTCAACTGTTTTTATATTTCTAAAATTTTAGATTACTACAGTATTCTTACATTTCAGACTTTTTTAAAAAAAAATAATCAGTGCTTAGATTTATACAGGTTCCAGTTTAGATATTTATAGAGGTGACATTTGCTTTATATTACTCATTTAGTTTTCTTTATACACAGGAAGATCGTCATTTTTACAAGACAACGATTTTAAACCTCTCTTCACAGAATACACAGGTTCTGATAAAGTTGTTCTCTTGCAGCAATAATTTAACGATCTGCACTCAAGTATCAATTCTTATCCTCAGCTTTCATGAAAATGACTCAGCAGCTGAGTTGATTTTCTTTAAATATTTAAAAAAAAATTGTAAGAGCATTCCAGCTGGGTGCTGTAGAACTTTGAGAGAGATCTGTACTGAATATCTGTGACAACATATTGAGTATGTTCCTTGCATCTCTTATGTGGAGGCTTACTACTCAAGTTCAGTTTGGAGCTGGAAGCTACATCAAGAAGGTTTATGGTCCATGAATAGAGGGAAAACATGGACATCTTGAATAGTATCATGCAGTTAATAGTCAGATTTCTCCTTTCTGAGAAATGAAAGCAGGATCATGAAAAATGTTTTAAAAGCTTAAAAAAGACTCCTAGAGAATCTCTCTAGTGTGATCCAAATCTCAACAAGTCCACTCTTTCAGTCCCTACTCAAATTTCCACTAACTTCAGTGTAAGTTTTGCCTGAGGCCTTATCTACTCTTGGAAATTTATCAAAATACCTATCCCAGAATAAACGTGTCCACATGGGGAGTTATACCAGAATAGCCACTCTGCAATAATTATTTTGGTAAATTCCAAGTGTAGAAAAGCCCTGAGTAAGGATTGCAGCAAGATTGGGCTTTGTGAGAGGCTCTTGGTAAGACATACAGAAATAGGTCTAGATAAGAACTAGTAACTGATTTGGGTTAAGTTATTTTTGAAGTATTTTTCCTGTATATACAAAGTTTTTTCTTTCTGTTATGTGTATATAGTTCAGTTCTTTTTTTATAATCCCCTGTGGGGGTTTTGTATATATTTAGGTTGCAGTGTTTATGTTAGACTTTAATAAACTTGTTTTGTAATTTTCTCTCAGCTTGTGTTTGGTGTTTGTAATTACAAAGGGTAGCGATTAAAGGAGGAGGGAAGCAGTCTAACATAACCAGCATCGCATCACACTACACTGACGTCATAGAGGGCTCAGAGACCGCCCTTAGCACTATACAACTGTATAGAGGTTACTTGGGCACATCATTCATTACATTTTCCTTCCAACAGGAAAAACACCAAAATCCCTTGGTACAAGGTAATATTTTGTGTGTGCCAAAACAAAAACTTTATTCTAAATACTACTTAGTATAATTATTCCTGTGCAGTAAAAGATACATTATTTTGCACATTGCTTTGAAAGTTTACCCCCATGTTTTAAAGCAGATGTAAACTACTTTGCAGGGAAACTGTCTTTCACAGAGGATACCTTTTTTTTTTTTTAAATCATTTGTATTTATTTTTTCAGTGGTGGTAGTACAGCCTGTTGTCCAAAGCACTGGACTGGGACTAAGGAGACCTGAGTTCCTGGCTCTGTCACTGAGCTGCTGGGTGACCTTGGGAAAGTCATTTCCCCTCCCTGTGCCTCAGTTTCCCCCTTGTAAAGTGCATGGAGCTCCAAAGATGGTATAAAAAGTAAGTGGTATGATATTATTTTACCTATTAAATTTTATTCACAGGAATAAAGTAATAGTTTTTTGACTATAGTAATTTTTTAAATTCAGAAGTATACAAGGTAACTTATTCCTCTGACAAGAGTGTGTGGTTTTGGCTATTTTAATTTGAAGAAACCTGCGGAAACAAGTACTATAATTAATAGAGTTAGTAGTAGTCATCGAATAACTCTCTCTTATAAAAAGCATGTAACAGAACTAATTGTCTTAAAGGTACAGACAACTTTTGTGGATAATATCGATAGACCAATGCTGTCACAGGCTAAGACTCTTATTGTTAAACTGAATAATGAGGTGCAGCGAAGGTGTTCTTTGAAAATACCCACCACTTATTTTGAAAGTAGATGCCATTTATCCTTTGACATTTGGTTTGTGATGTTATTGCTCTCATCAAACCAATTAAAATTAAAACACTGCTTTTTGCAGAGTCACGGTTACTTATCACAGCTTCTTTTAAGCGTATGTTACTTTTATGAATAAAATTATCTGTCATTAGCTAAGTTGTTAATTTTAATCAGTAGAAATAGTTTGAATATACATGTTCAGCAAAAGGAGAGGATGATATGATCAGGCAGATATGTGGGAATGATCATCTAGCTCAGATTTTGACAACGAATATAAACAAACTATCATGTTTCTAAATATAAACTTTCCACTAACAGTAGGAAGAAACTTTACCTGGGAGCAGGCTATTCCATAACTGTCCATCATAGGCTAATATGCAGCTCTCATGGACACGATGAGATGGGATACAATACTGGAACAGATCAAACACTGACCTGACTCATTATGACATTTTGATCTGCATGGTATTTTGATCTGCACAAAACCCCAATATCTCTCCACTTCCAGGCTAAGGCTGACTTTGTGCATGGCTTTCTTTTTATTATTATTGTGCTGAAAGAAAGCTGTATTGAAAAGGCATATTTCATACCTTGAGCTAAATGGCATGAATTGGTTAGGCTTATCTCTGACAAGAAACTCCACAGACAAGGTCACACCAGTGAATGTTCTATTCACAGTGCCTGATAGTCGGAACCTAGGTCTATCTAACGACATTAGTCCTGTGAAGCAAAGTTGTCTTGCAGGATTTTGGAAAGGATGCAGTGTCCAGGTCTAACAGCTCTGTTAAAGTACAGTCTCTTAACTTTGCTTCAGAATGATTTAGATGCTATTAAATAATGGTAAGTTTTGTATAATTATTCTTTAAGTTCCATTACATTCTCCTTCTTATAAAATGCTACATATACTTGGTTATTGTCTGGAAGATGAAGTAAAACTGAATCGGTCTAACCTCACCAACTATGTGTATGAGATTTGAGTAGGACAATATCTGTTCTGAAGTACTTAAGTTTTATGAAAGGGGGAAAAGTTGAATAAAAGGTGCTAAATGTTTTTAATGAGCTTTCACAACCCATTCAATGGGAAACACAATGAAGAATTATACTGAAGTTGTTTAGAGTCTTGCAGAGAAAACGAGAAGCTGGTTTACAGGATAGCATATTAGTTTCTCCTGCCTCAGTTCTCCATCTAAAATGACAGAAAACTCAGGTTATTCTTGAACCTGGTTATTTGTTCACATAGCAAGTATATGACCACGTTAAGTAACCAAATCATCTCCATTCTTCCTATTTTATCTGTCCATCTTGTTTTGCGGCCCCTTAACTGGAGGAGTCATTTTGGCTCAGCAGAGTGACAAGCCCAAGCTGTCCTCTTAGCTTGCCTTATTAGCTTAGCTATTGCTTGGTAATACATCTGCTCCGCAGCAACTGACTGACTAGTTGGGATTTTGTGTCAATCAGATTTTGTTACTTCCTCTTATGGGTGTAACTGTTTTTGAGAGCAACTCATCCTCAGCTAAAGTAAATTCTAAGTGAGCACGCACAATCAGTATCAATACCCTCTTAAAGACCCAGATACAGTGGGGCCCTAACTACTCCTATAGCTCTAGGATAGTAACCTTGTGGCACTGAGAGTCAAGCTAACAATAGTACTTACATAGTTGCTTTCTAAGTGCATTGCTGTAGCTACCTGACAATTATGCCTTATTTTAAAAGCCTGGTTTTCTTGCCATTGTACACTCTTTGTTTAAGGGCAGTATAATCTGTCACTTAAAAAATCACCAAGAATACCTCCCCCCCAACTTTGTGCTGTAGTTGGGGGAAGATCTCAGTGCAAAGTACTGCTTAGTAGTTGCTCTTCCTCTGTTGCTCTGTGGGAGGATGGATCATATTGACTAAACTAGGGGCTGGAGAAGGAAGACAGAAGCTCAAGACAACAGTCTGTAACAGAGGAGACCATTGTGTATCTTCAAATGAAAAATGACAGCAATAAAACTCATGCACTTTCATCATAAGAGTCCTTTAATCATAGCCTGGGCTTCATTTACCAAACTTTTTAATCTACAGAAACAACATACTACTTTGTTATAAAACTAATTGCACTCAGTTTGAGTTGGTTTTATCTCTAGTACACTTTTCAAATGTGTATTAGTGCATTCCAAAATAACTTCCTCAAAAAACTACATATTATCACTTTGATTTTACAAAGAAATAAGCCAGAAAAACCTTCAAGCGAATAGATATGAATGCATCAAGTTGTTACCTTGTTCACAAATGTTCTGCAGCTGCTGCTATTGCAAGACTGGCATTCGCATCTTTGTTATCAACCTCCCCATAACTTGGTGTCCAATAGTAATGCCTTTTAAGGCCATGAGAGAGTTCTGCAAGGTATATACACCCATCCACTTCATATGGATCTACATCTGTACAATTTGGTTTCAAGCGGCCAGTTTTAATTAAGTTTGAAAATGCCTGAAATGAACAAATGCAAAGGATTTAAATTTAACGTTCTTTTACCATGTTCTACCTTCCAGAGGATTAGAAAGTGCAAACTCTAGAAGATGATGCGCACTAGGTCAGCCCTCAGTGGCATTTTTATGACTTATATACACTTACAATCCCATAACTGCTTGATATGGGAAGACCATGTCACAACTACCATAATTTTATAATGAAATAAAATATAATGAACTACACATTAGTTTTACAAATAGTTTTAGTGAGCATACTAGTTGGGTAAAAGGAAGATAGCTGTGGAAAAGCTTAGTGATGAAGAAAACACTTACCACACAGGTGGCCTCATCAAATTTGTTTCCCCAAATATAAATGTAGGAAAGCACCATGTTTGTTTTCATTGAATCTGAAAGAGCAACAAGTCCTTTTCCACTTATATTGTTGCTCACTACTGCTAACCTAGTAAACAGAATAAATAAACGATAAATTAATTATATAAGTAAATTCCAAGCCATTTGATTCCTAACTTGTAAGTACAGTATATGAAACAAATTAGCAAGAAAGATTATTTTATTATAGCTCAATTCTATCATTAAGTCCAATATAATTCCTCAAGGCACTTCCTCGATTTGGGTGGCAAAGGCTTTGACAATTAATTTCTTCAAAGCAGGTTGCTCTAAGCTTGTTGGCCAGCTCTCCTATTTAGTCTGCTTTGAAGCATGTCCCGAGCTTCTAGACAAGTTAAACTTTGATCCCTGAGCTGGGAAAGGTATCTTTGTATTGGTGAACCTGACAGTTTTTCAAACTAATGGCTTCAGGTGACTCCTATGATCAGTGCTTACATCCAGCCAAGGTATGATTTTCTGCAAGACACAAGAAATACCCTCTAGGAGAGATTAGACAACTTCCTGGTGAACCAGAAATAAACTAAAAGAAGGCTTCAAGAAAATCCTTTTTAAGTCCTGAAACAACAAACACAGACCCTTATTCTTGCTAAGTGCAGTAATGACTTAAACAGCATTCTGTGTTGCAATAAGGATTCTTGTTTGCCAATCCTTTTGCAAGAAAGGGCCTAGACAGTCAAGATACTAGAAGGAATCGAGAACCAAGTTCTAACAGCCAAATGTTCATTAGAGTGATGCTAGAAGTATACTGTGAATGAAGTATAATACAAAGGAAAAGACTATCCAATTAATTTTAGACTAATCTGGGGGGGGGGGGGGGGGACTTGCTAAAATACCAAAATTTGAGAACAAGCAGTAAAAACACTTCCAACAGGAACTACTGTTCATAGCAATTAATAACTTAAACCAAGGGGAAAAAACAAGTACAATGGAAAACAGTTAAAGGGCTTTTAGTAGAATTGGCAGTGGGAAGGGTAAACCAGAAAATTTAGCATCCTGGAAATGTGTGTGGTGTGGGGAGGAGAGAGATTATGACTTTTGCAATGCAGGGAAGGGTTTAATCATTGAGAGGGTAGAGTTTGGCCTCTTTTTGTCAGGTGGATGATGAAATTTAGGGGTCAGAAGCTGGAGAGGAAGACCGCTAAGGGTTTATCACTGTTGGGCAGGGAGCATCTTCATGTTTTCTCTCTCCCCTTTCCCCACCTAGCCTTTCTTGTTCCCAGCATCCGTCCTCCCAAGAGAGAAGAGTCCATGTGACTTCACTCCCACAGATTGACCCACCAGTTCAATACCACCCAGTCCAGACACTCAGGTTTGCCTTTCTGAGTGGGGAGCATTCCTTGAATTGGAATCTCACTGGTTCTGCCAAAGCCTAGGTGAAGACACGGGACTGTCAGTGTCCTCACCCAGATGTGATTTTGGAAACTTTGTTGGACTTTTCAGTTTGGATCACTAGTGTAAAAAAAGGGATGTACAGTACCGGCTCATATACTGCTGTGTCACATTTTCCACTGTTTACACCTGCAATCTCTTTTGGGGATTTTTATCTATACTAACGCTTGAAGAGTCCTGTTGTACAAAGCCAGGGCTTCACTCAGATAGATAGCGCCATCATCTTCTATCCTGTTTGAGTTAAGATCTAAGATTTCCAGGGTCTGGTTCCGTTTCAGCAGTTCTCCCAAAAATTTCACACCATCTCGAGTTATTTTATTACTGAAAGAGAAATATTTTTAAAAGAGGGATACTATGGAGAAATGTGCTGTATTAGTCTATAAGCAGCAAATGCCTCAGACTTCTAAATAAACTTTTCTGAAATGTACAGCTATTGAAGCAATGTACAATACGTACTCTACCTGGATTTTCCCTCCAACTGGCAACCATTAACACAAAATAATAGATTAATGAGATTTTTAGAACCCATTCCTGCAATTCATGTGCAGGCACTCCCAATAGTTGCTGGCTAACAGGATCAGGTCCTAAATGTGTCATGTATTCTTCCAATTTTGATTTTTACCACTTCTGTAGAGTGGTCATAATTTCACAGTCTGATTAGTATGTACTGTAGAGTAAGTGTTCTTTCTTCACTCAACTGTATGGTATTATAGAATTTATGGCCAGAAGGGACCATCAGATTATCTAATCTAACCTCCTGTATATCACAGGCCACCAACGCCACCCAACCAACCCCACACCAAGCTCAACAGCAAAAATTAGACCCTACTATTAAAGCCCTCAGGAGACTAAACTATTGTATGCCAATGGGTAGAGAATCGGAGGGACTGAAATGCACTGAGGTCTCTGCAAGGCAGGAAAATGATTTAATGAGATATAGCTGACCACTTGGGCCTTAAGAGAAAATATTCCAGAGAGAGCCAAACCTTATACCTGAATCTTGCAAATTTAGGATTAGACTATGGAATAGCCCTTAAGCAGCAGAGGAGAAGAGGGAGAGAAACTCCTCTGCCCCTCCTTCCATTGTCCATGTGAGGGTTTCTCAGCATCATAGCAAAGTTAGTCAGCCAGGCTGGGGAGGGTGGAGGATGCTGCACCAACCACTTAAAAGGGTGTTTTCAATTGCTCCTCCATATATACAATGCCTCCCTATCCAGGAGGTACTGCACTTCCCTGAGGAATGTTTTCTGATACTCCTTCTGGAGTGGCACAGCTCTGCACCACCCCCACAGACAAGGCTGTGGCTAAATACCAGTTTCTCTCTTAGTAATGTTGCACACCTTCCAACTATGACTTCCACCCCAACTCTCCATCTCACCTAGAAAAAAAATCACATTTTTCTGGAGAGAACAGTAGCAATTACCATATAATACCCTTCCTGTCTGCTATATTTATATTGCATTATATTTTGTATTGCATTGCATTGTGTATAGATTTTACCATACTCTATATTCGTGTAATTTAAACAAAGAGAGGGTGAATCTTTTACCAGCTGAGGTCAAGATAGCGTAGGCTGTGGTTTTCATACAATGCATCACAAAGTCGCTCCACACCGAAGTTCTTCATTTCATGTTTGCACAAATGCAGTTCCATAAGACAAGAGTTATTTTTCATCATTAGAGCTGTATGAACTGTGGTCTCTTCCTAAAAATAAAATCTCAGTTAAACTATAATTTTAACATCAGATTTGTTCTTGGTGCCAAATGCCACCCTTTGCTATGCAACTTTCCCTGCAATCAACAGTAGATGTTTACACACATCCAAGAGCAGAATTTAGCCTTAATTAATCTTCCTTCTAATGTATTACAACTTAATATATTAAAAAAAACACTGGGGAACAATTTCTGATTGTCGTCATTGGAAAAATAGTGGAAGTTTACCAAAATGTGGCTGCAGATTTACAGAACTGTATCTTACTGCAGCGTAAATCTCAGGTAAGTCCATACTCTAACAACTGTTAGTTCTCTCAGACACCTTGATCATTTCTCTTCCATGACCCATTTTAGCACTTGATCCAACTCCCATTCATGTCAATGGTGTGACAGAATTAGGTATCAATAATTATTTTATGAAGAGCAGAAGTCTTGGTAAAAGGGATTAACTATAGAAAAAACATACATCCTGCCTCTATAAGAGGCAGTGAATTGGTTTCAAAGTTATCACCTTTGGTTAAGACAATCATTTATAAGAGGCTTCAGTCAGGCAGACACAATGGAGAAGCCTACAGACCAGAAAGAAGTGACAAATAAGACAAGACTCCCAGAAACATCAATGGGGGTTGGATTGGGCCCTTACTATAGTGTGAGGCTCATTCTGGTCTAGATTTTTTTCAAAAGGAGGAGCCTAAAATTAGGCTCCTAAATCCATGGGTAGGCACCTACAGTCTTGTCTACACCGAAAAGCTTTTTCAGCATAAGCCAAGGTGTGAATTTAAACTGATGTAGTTACACTGGTATAACCCCCCACATGGACACTTCCCTCAACATAAGAGGGCCTTTTTTTGGTTTTGTTTATGTCGCTTAGGAAGGAGTTTAAGCTAAACCAAAAAAGCCACTCTTGCTCTGCAATTCCTATTTAGACAACCCTTAACTAAGTACTAATCATCCAACTGCTCCTATTGACGCCAAAAACTGAGCACTTTAAAAAGGAGGCTGTCTCTTCATATGCCTAACCTATGATTCAGGAGCATAACTTTAGGCAACTAGGTATGAAAATGGCCACTAAGTCTGAGTCTACAATTCTTTTTATTGCTGTTCCCTCTTCTAGAGGCAGATCCTGTGCTAATGAACAAAACTGACATTTTGCCATTGACTTCAAGGCAGACATTTACTATATTGACAGAAAGAACACAGTCCATGTTTTTTTTTTTTGTGTTGAGACATTCTAGGATTCTTTCCCAGTCAATTGTGGGAGAACTTGTCTGTTCTTTGGGAGGAACTGTGGAAAGATTTTTGAGGGCTAACAGCGCTCAAGTGATTTAGCCTGCATCCTCACAGCAAAGTGGGCAAGTTCCAGCCTGAGTTAAAGTAGAACCTGGGCTCTAGGGCTGCCAACAATCCCTTATTACAAGGGATATCCCTTATTTTTTCATCTCTGTACAACAAAATCAGGAGTTTGAGGGCTGAAAAAAGCAGCAAGAAATACCCCCTGGCAAATGTAGAGGAGTACTGCTTATTATCATTATTAATAATAATAAGGGAATGAGTGGAGTGGGGGTGCTAAGAAAATAGTCCCTTATTATTGAAATACAACCCTAGCTCTAACCCACCCCTATCTGGGTAAATTAGCCCAGGCTTAAAGCAGCACCAACCTGAGTCAGGTTTTCTGGTGTTGATTGTAGGTGAGGTTAAGGCTAAAGCGTGGGTAAGATCCTGAGTTAACTCTGAAGTGTAGACATACCGTAAATGAGAATCTGGCCCAGTGATTTTTATCACCTTCTGGTGTCAGTGCCACCACATAAAGGCATGAAAGGTCTGTGAGAAAGCTACTCAATGCCACAGCAGAGTACTCAAGACAGACAAGCAGCTGTACTCAGTGAAAATGAGATCTTGTCTACACACAGCAATTGCCTTGGTTTAACTAAAATCTGTTGAAAAAAATTAAACTAGTGCAAAACCCATTTGTTGACAGCCTTACTGGTTTAAAAAGTGGTATGCAGTTTAGCTTGCACCTGTACGTTTACCAGCATAAGCTAAACTAGTATAAGTCAGTTTTAAATTGACATGGGAGTGTCCACACAGAGGTTTGCATGGGTTTAACTAAATTGGTTTAAAATCATACTTTTAGTTAAACTGTGCACAACTCTGACAGCTCACACACAAGCATATAAAGAAGCCCCAGAGAGTCTCACAGTCCTGGACCACTAAAGGCCTCCATAAAGCTACCACTATTGATTCTCTGTAGGCATATATCTGTTTAATTGAACTGACCGTACAGTTTATGTACATACCTCTTGGCTGTATAGTATAGGACGGTTTAAGTTTAGTGCTTTCATTGCTTTGTTATGGCTCATAACTGTTGCTATTGCTATTAGACTTTGTGTACCCTGAAAACAAAAATAGATAAACTCTTTAGAGAAACCTGTTCAATATATAAATAAAGCGACATACCAAAGATGCCAGGCCTCCTTACAGGATGTATTTTTAGAAGCTCATAAACATCAAACTGACATAAGTTAGAAATACTATTATTTTTGGCTTCATGTGTCTTGGAGATATTCAGTGACCATCTGTCTCTGCAATATTGCAATACATACAAACTACATTTCCTGAAAATACCAGCAGGCAAAGGATGTTAAGAAAGAGGAAGTGAACTAATTGGCACCAATTACAAGGAGACCTATTGAAAATAAAGAGAATCTGATTAACCGGAGAATAAGAAAACATACACAAAGGCAAGAAAAATAGCTAACAAAGTGACATTTGTACATTTATTTGATGACAGTTTGATTTACATACTTAACAGAACACTTACTTACATTGTGTTATTTTTCCTAATGTATGGTGTAAAATTGTTAGTAATATCATGGGGATAGAGAGCACAGCTCCCTGGGTTGGGGAACACAGGGCTACCCAGACTAAGGTTAGGGTTGTGGAGGTAAGACTCTCTAAGTGAGGGTATGGAGGGTAGGATTCTCTAGGTGAGGATTAGGGTTCAGGTGGGTAGGCCTCCCTGAGCTAAGGTTAGGGTTCAAGTGGATAGGCCTTTTTCAGCTAGGGCTATGATTGTGGAGGGTAGGCTTTCCAGAGCTAGAGTTAGTGTTCAGGTATGTATGCTTAAACAGGCTCCCTGGGCAAAGGTTAACTTTCAGGTCAGTAGTCCTCACTGCGCTAGGGTTCGGGTTGTGGAGTATATGCTTCCCAGCTAAGTTTAGTAGTTAGGTGGGTAGGACTCTTGAGGCTAGGGGTAGGGTTTTGGCAGGTAGGCTCGAGGGGATAGGCTGTGGATAGGGGTGGGGTTAGTGTTCAAGTGAGTAGGCCTCTCCAAGCTAAAGTTAGGGTTGTAGAGGGTAGAACTCCGCAGGCTTGGGTTAGGGTGGGCGTTGTCCTGGGGGTTATACTTTTCACAAGGATAGGAAGTCCCTAAACTAAGGCTGGAGCTGAGGTGGGTTGGCCTCCCTGGATTAGGGTTTTGGAGGGTAGAACTTCTTTGGGTAAAGTGAGGGTTGTGGTGTGCAGGGCTCCCCAGGCTGGGGTTGGGGAGTTTAGGGTTTGTGTGAGTATTAGGGATATGGAAGGTAGGTGAGTATTAGGGATATGGAAGGTAGTTCCCTCCATGCTAAGTTATGGCACGTAGGGCTCCTTGGGCTAAAGGTTACCGTTCTGGAGGATAGAGCTCCTCAGACTAGGGTTCGGGTTAGGACTGGGGAATGCATGGCTCCCTAGGCCCAGGCCAAGGTAGATGAGAACTCACTCAAGCTAACACTCTTCTATTAATTATATTCATATTAAGTGGATATGTATCATCTTCCACATGAAAATTACGAAGTGTGTGAATGAAGTCAAGCTAGTTGGGTTCTACTGTAGCCACCAGTTCTGAAATTTAATTCCTTTCCCCTTAGTCAGTTCTGTAACACTCTGATCTGTCAAAGGACACTGTCTTTTGACAAGCCGGTTAGGCTCATACCGTGAAGCAGGTGATGTTCCCTTAAACTGATTTTACTCAGGCATAAAAGTATAATTATCCAAAGCTTCTAAGAGATGTGTTTATCTGTGGTGACCATATCTTCCCAGTATACATACTTGTAATACCTTTCATTTTAAAAGGCATTTTCACTTTCCTCTTTGGGAGCACCAGAAATATTACTAAGCTTAAAATGAAACCTCATTTTGCATAGGTTTCTTCACTCAGATAGTACCCTTCACTAGAAACCCACATTGTTTATATTAGTAGCTCTGTTCTCCAGAAAAGAACCCACTGCCATATGAATATGGATGGCCTGACAACTAAACTGGGTAGTCTGTGACTCTGTCTAGGGAAAGTTGGGGGGCACCCTTGGGCACCCACATAACTTTGCTTTTGACACAATGTGGCTGATAATGAGAGGAGAGAATATCTGAAAAGGGAGTGCAGCTTCCATTGCTTCAAACCCCTGCAGAAGCTGTTTCAGAATGAAAAGAGCCCTTAGGGAATAAAGAATCTCTTTCTGACCTGAGATCTAGATGATATGACAAATATATAACACAAACTGAATCTCACAAAATATTAGCGATTACAGTGCAACAGTCAAACTCCTCTAATGGCACTTTGGGAGTAAAGGAACCGACAGTTGGAGGCTATGATGTACTACATCACATACCCCTCTAGACACACTGTGCTACAGGCCCTTCCGAGTGCATCTTGCTAGTTGCAACAGGATATTTTGTGATAGTTGAAGATACTACAATCATAAAACAAGCGGCAACAGATGGCATCTTCCACTAATTTAACCAAAGGACTTTTATAATACACCTGAAAGACTAAAATTATAAACTTAAACTGCAAACTAATACTTTACTCACCAGATCGGAGTCTCCAAGATCTAACTTCTCTAAGGTTGAATTAATTTGCAGCATTGAAGCAAAGTACATCCCACCTTTGTTTTCAATTTTGTTTCCAGTCATTCTCAGGTGTAGGAGCGTTTCATTCCTCTAGAGGAAAAAAATTGAAAACGATTTCCCTGAAATCATCCAAGCTGTGACACTGTACATTTTACTATAGTTATTCATTGTGGCAAAAAGACAAAATGTCCTCTTGTGTAAGGAACATGGCCAATTGTTAACAGTAACTAAGTAACTGACTCTCTTTTCACTAGGACTATTTGCCTGAGTAAGGTCTACCCACGAGCATAAGGGTTTGGAGCTCTGAATTATTTATGGGTATCTGTGCTTCCACTGTAATCTCCCAATTTTCATAAAGAATGCCAGACTGATATTTGTGTCTAAATTCACAGCCTAGATGCAAACTACTTCAAAATTGAGTTAAATCCATTCATCATTATATTTTATTATAATGTCTTTCATTTCACATATTTAGATAACAGCTGGATTTTTTAATGTAGAAAACTAGAAGTTTGCATCTTTCATCTTTCTAGCATCTTTCATCTGCCTTTATCACATGAGTAATCAAATTCATTGAAGTCAACTGACTTCAGCAGAATTATTCATGTGCAGACTGTTAAGCTTGTGTGCAGATCTCTGCAGGATTGGGCCCTTTGTTGGCAAACTAAGGGCTTGATTCAAACTCCACCGAAGTCAATGAAAATACTCCCATCTGGACCCAGCTGTAGTGTATACACAATAATGTTTTTTTAATTCCTCAGTGCCACTGTAACAGAAATTCTGCTCAAAAATCCATTATGAGCAATTTAAATATGAAATTACAAAAAACATATTTTATAATGCTAATATGTGAGATTATGCAGTGATGTCCCAACAAACTGATGTCAAGGCAAATAATGACAGCATAAAAAAAGGAAAATTAAAAAAACACAAAAATAGGCAAGTAACTGCAACTTTATCATCTGGTAGCAAGTTTCAGAACATAATGAAAACATTTTTAAAAGTTTCTTGACTATTTATGGAATTGTGTGAAATTTTGCCTCATCAAATTTTGATGAAATTCATAAAATTTGGTTTTAATTTTCAGTTTCATAATTTTCAAAGATATCCAGCTATTTTATAGTTGAAATCAATAAATATCAATGGCTACAGAGGGCAGTTTTTTCTTCTTCTGAAAAATTATCCAAAAGTAGCAGAGAAACAGTCTGTCTTGAAAAGACAAGCAATCTCTTTGTTACAACAAAACACTGGACAGAAGGAAAGAGAAGAGTTTTTTCAGATTAACTTTGATGCTGATGAAAGAGTTAGTGTTGTCTATCAGAAGATATAATACCAAATCAGATGCTATTGTCATAATTACTATAGAATACTGATTAATGCTTACATATAATGCTTTAGCGATCAGTTCTGCTCCTCTGGTGCCAATATCATTAAACATCAGATTGAGGTAGCGCAGGGTTGAGTTTTCCTAGAGTACACATAAAGGAAAACACCACCAAGCTCAAGAATATATTTTATAGAGCATTTTCTCATTTTAAAGAGATGATGCCTCACATGGTTTTGAAAGACACTTAGTTTAAGAACAGTTTTGCGTATAATTAATGTATTGAGCATCAAACTTTAAAAATAACTGAAACACAAAAAGGAACACAGCAGTGATTAACCAAAAACTAACAAACATCCTTATTAACCAATGGCCCAGCTTCACACTGCTAGAATTTGCATTTTCAGTTTTCAATATGCCAAAGGTTTTTGTACCTACAACAAATAACCATATCACAGAAGATGACAATGGAGAAATTGAAGGTTTAGGCAAGTGGGGAGGGGCTTTAAATACTTAATAGGCATGGAAGGCAGCTTGGGACTGGGGGGATAAGCACTCTTACTGGTGCTAAAACGATCATCAATAAAAAGGTTAATATTGTTAATATTTAAATTGTCATCCTTAGATTTCAGTTAAAAGCCCTTTGAGAAGACTGGGATAATATATGCCCCAGAGATACTGATTCAGGCTGTCAGCAAATTCAGGCAGCAATACTGCATTGGTTTACACTGTGGTCACATTTTCAAGATTTTCTACACAACTGTTGGAGCTAGAAGTATACATTTTCTTTTAAAAACGAAAGTTTAGGTTCGGAGCATGATTCTGCAGCAATGAGTTGACTCCATAGCTGTCAAGTTGCAGATTACAGGGATTCCTGTATATAATGTGCCTCCGGATGACACTGGAAGCCTGTGTTTTTACGTTTCCATACATACTAAGGATATATGGTTTTGTCCATGTCCGTAAGTCTTTTCTCATGGACCATATACTACCAAAATATCATACAAATGCCTCTTTTGCAGATTGTATTGTAAAGACCATATATATTGAAACAACTGCAAAAATTCTATGATGAATGCAATCTGATATTCTAAATTGATGGATTCGGATATGAAAAGCCAAGATTCCTAGAATTTTTCCAAAACAACACATTCTGTCACCAACATATTGCACATAAATGTTGTTATGGCCAATGAAACCACAAACTTGAAGTAAAAATCAAATATTTTGGCATGGAGTAAACTACCTGAAGGAATTTTGCAGCATGCTCTGCTCCAACATCAGTTATTATATTATATCTAAGGTCCAGCCCTGAAAACAAGAATACAGAAATAAATACCACTAACAATACTTATTAATAACTAATTGATCTCTACATGAAGGGAAGAGCAAAGAACCAAGGCTTAAAAATGTTTCTTGCTTCAAATTTATAAAGAGATTTGTATTAATATGAGACAACCTACCTGTAACAAATGTGTTACTGCTTAAGATACAGGCAAGCACTCGAAAATCCTCATCTGTAACTTTCTGTACTGGCACCAAGTGGTTATTTCCAGCTATTTTTAATGTGATCCCTTTTGTCAGTCTGTTATAATGTAGAAATACTTTGAAACGTAAGGATGGCAGGAGAAAGAAACACTTCTATACAAAAGTATTAGTTCTATCTGTAACACAGCACAGAGATGCAATGGTGCTTTCTGGTATATTTATCAGGAACGTGAAATTTGGATCTCAAAAAAACCTGTGGAGAACAATGCTATACTAGCTGTAATTCATAACTGTTCATTTTGGCTGCCTGATACACTGTATTGCCACAAGGCCACATTTCAAATTTTAGTGGCAAAATGATTCAGGAGATTATTCTGCAAGTCCCATTCTCTTCTTTTCCTTTGTTTACTCCACTCTACCCTCAATAATTGAGCACAGAAGAAAGCAGCTTTCTTTCCATTTTCTCTACATCATCTTCCCTCAAACTACCCCATCACACCAAGAAATTTATTATCGACAGCCAGGCACTCAGATGCCACAGAACATGCTCCAAGGAGAAAGTCGGGGATATACACCTTAACACACTTAAAACCGCCTTCACCAAACAAGGACACTCCAGCAGAGGAGTAGATCACATCACGGAATGGGCCATCCAAATACCCCAAGAGAACCTGCTTCAATATAGAAATAAATGCCCTCGGACCACACACTCCTAGTTGTCACCTACTCACCCCCCACTAGAACCCATACAGGGTACCATCAAACAACTGCAACCCAGACTCGATGGAGACGCCATCCTGAAAAAAATCTTTCCTGAACCCCCATTTCTGGCCTTCAATCATTCCCCCTCTACCTCTTCAAGCTTATCATCAGAAGCAAGTTCCCCAAAAACCAGGACACACACACTCAAAGCAGCACCAGATCCAAAACCTGCATATCTCCACTGCTCCCAGTGATCAACACCCTCCAGAACACACCTTTCAAGATCCATAGATCCTACACATGCCTATCACAACATGTGGTATATCTCATCCAGTGTACTAAATGTCCCACATAACAATTATGTGGGTGAAACAGACAATCTCTACACTCTCAAATGAACTCACATAGAAAAAGGGTAAAAGACAAAACCACCCTATCACCTGTGGGTGAACACTTCTCACAAAGCAATCACTCTATATCTGACCTATCAGTCCTCATCCTCAAAGAAAATGTGCTTTCAAAAGATGAGCCTGAAAGCTTCTCTCTCTCATAACCAACAGAAGTTGATCCAGTAAATCATATTACCTCATCCAATTTGTCTCTTTAATATCCTGGGACTGACACGACTACAACTACACTGCATACTTCTCTGCCTAAAGCGCAGCTACATCCTGCCCCAGTGGTGTTCCTACAAGGAAGCTCTATCAAGTCAGACAATGGACTAGGGTTTGGTGTTTAATTCCCAGACAGGAATGGCTCAGGGAACCAGTAGGAGCTAATCAGGTGCAGTTGAACCTATTTAGACTCAGCAATTTACAAGAAAGGTATACACTGCATTGAGAGAGGTATAAAAAGGGGCATGTGCTAATCAGAAGTGAGGAGAGATTGCTCTAGGAAAAATAGGTGTCACCCTCAATCAGTAGTTTTCAAACTTTTTAGGTTGCATACCCCTTTCCAAATAATGTAGTCTACTACATACCCCCATCTGAGATAGGCAGAGGCGATGTGTGGGTGGGGGGGTCACGTCCCCCACTGATTTCTGCCTTCCATTTAGCAACAGCTTCTAGAAGTTTTCAAACTGTGGGGCATGGAGAAATATTCACAGAGGAGAGGTGGGGAGAGCAGTGATGCCAGGCAGCAGGGCTCAAGTAGAGAGCACCACCTGCACCCCCCAACACACCTCAGCGGGCCACCCAGCCTGTCTGGGTTGAGGAGAGCACAACCAAAAATTAACTCAAGGGGGAGCTCAGCTCAAATTTGGGTGGCCTGCTGAGGTGAATCAGGGGGTGGAGATGGTGCTTCCTCTCCAAGCCCCGCTGCCTGGGCTGGCCCAAGCCGCCTGGTATTGCTGCTTGCCCCCCTGAATGTTCCTCCGTGCCCACTTAGGAGGGCACACCCAACAGTTTGAAAACCTTTGTCTAAATAAAATGCAGTGTTTGCCATTACAGGATTTTTCTCGCATACACCCTGACGAGAGCTCATGTAGTTTGAAAACTCTTATCCTAAATGTTTTGTATTTTTTGAGTTTTCTGCCTGGCAGGGAAATGCAGCTAGAGAATTTTGCCAAGCTGGTTTCAATTTGAATTAAACCCGGACTCCTGCAACAAAACCTAAACCCAAAAACTGTGATTTGTGTTTAAGCCTGAGACTCGGGAGAACTTTCCTTTTTCATCATTCCATTCCTGGTCCTGTTACTCTATCCAAAGTCTTCAGAAGTATTTAAAATATGCTATTTGTTATCTCCTTACATTATATCTGCTTTCTCAGCTTCTTCGAGCACATGTGCAACGAAAGGGTTTTCTTGTTGGCTCGACTCTTGGCAGGCTTGCAGATACTGTTTGTGGAGACTTAGACGAGTTGACATGACAGCTTGAAAATAAAATAAATTTAGTAGACAGTTTAATGCATTTCTAATGTGCTTATCATGTAGAATCTGGGCTCCCTACAAAATTGAGATACAGCAGTAAGTCAAAGCATGCTATGGAACTTTTAGGGTACTGTAAGAGTGTCCCTATGGCCAATTAATACATGGCAGGCTAATGTGCCGTAGATTTACACCCCAGCTTGCCATGCACTAACTCTCCATACAGACAAGCCCAGAGTGATCTTTAGTGTTAACACCAGGTAAGAGTGTGTTGCAATAATCCAGTCTGGAGGATCCATATGCATGAATCTCTGTGATGAGGCCATAACAGAGGGGAATGGTGCAACTACTTAGTCATTTCTGGACAGAAAAATGCATTTCAGGCTACTCCTTTTTGATGATACAAGACAAGTATTAGTATCTGGGACTCGGAACCATCTTGACTTTTGGGCCATTTCTACACTGCAAACTTTTGTCAACACAAGCATAAATCTGCCACCTTCAGTATTTTGCTTGGGTGGAAGTATACTTGCTCCTTGTGTCAGTGAGGTGCATATTCACCTGGAGTGCATGTGTTGATGTACGGTGGTGCACTGTGGATAGGTATTCCAGTGTGTGACTCACCATCATCCAGCACACTGTCTTTTGGGAAATTTAGGCAACGCCTGGCAGGGCAGAAATAAGTTGTGCAGCGGTAACTGGGAGCATGGGGTCAAGTTCCCATCATGCAACTTTCTGCATACCATGTCATCAATAGCTTATCATTTGGTGCCTTTTAAAAAAACCATACAAAATCACACAGTATTTCTCATTGCCTGCCTCCAAGAAATTGTTATGTTTCCCACTGCTGCAGTTCTTGAAGCTCTGTAACGCTCATGACAATAGTGCAGAGACAGGTGGGGCGTATAAAAGGTTTGGGGAGACTTAGCATCCCCAAAATAAAAAAGGCCGGCCATGCAGGAGGCAAATGCCAGATCTCCCTTTGGAGATGCACCGGTCCCCTGCTGCCTTTGTGCCATGGGAGCTGGAGCGCTGGAAGCTTCCTAACAGTTAGCCACCATAATGTAATGTGATGTGGTGGACTACACTCTCTATCTGGCCCTGAAGTTTTGAGAGCTGTTGGGAACTATGTGGTGTTTGATGTACATTTATGAATGTAACACTGTCTGTTAATGCAGCTATTCATTTTGCAGTTCTAGGGGTACCTTTATAATTATTACACTGTGTTTGTCACTGATCTTATAAATTATGTTGCCCTGTACTATAATAAGTAGTAGCTACTTTCACTAGTTCTAGACATTCTGCAACGTATATTGTGAAGTAAAAAGATGCACTAATTGCTAAAAAAGATAATTTTGTTGCATCCCAAAACCAGTGTAAAAAACCTGTGCAATTAAAAAACAAATACAATAAAAAATTCTGAAATAAATTAACAGAACAGAACATACAACGGGAAAGAATGTTCATATGCATTTCAGTCCATTTTGCCTATACATACAGCAACCATGGCTCTTTTATGTTAAGCTGTTCTTTCTGTCCTCCAGAATGGGTGGTAGGTGTAGAGACACGGCCCCACATGGAAAGTTGGGGGCACAGTGAGGTGCTAAAATGGAGTTCTTCATTGATAATAACGGGAGGTGAACCTATGCTTGTTGAACCTGCAGGTCAAGAGTCTGCAGCATCCGTGTTTGCTCCCAGAGAAGCCCCATTATGTCCTGATGCATCTCCTTCTCCTTTTCTTGATGGGACTCCTGGGCCCTTCTCCATGCTGTCTGAAATATTCACCCACCAGTCCCTCTGTTCATGGTCTGAAGCAGCACTGGTTTGCAGGATCTCAGAGAACATATCCTCCTGGGTCCTCTTTTTTTTCCTCCTTATCCAGGTCAGACTTTCCACAGGTGTGGAAGGGAACCCCTCAAGGCCACAACCACAGCAGACAGAGATAAAATACACAGAAGTGTCGTCGTATTTATATTCATTACGGAAAGTGAAAGTTAAGTTTCAGAACTCCCTTCCCTTGCTCTCCTAAAACAAGTCATGCTTATTGACCCTTCTGCTCTGGAGCACCTGTGCACAGCACTGCTCTCCAGTCTCAGCCATGGTGAGTATGCCCCCAGCAAGGGCATGGGGGAAATCAGCAAATTGTTCTGTTGAATGAAACAATAAAATGTTGGCCCCTATTTCTATGGGTATGAATGCAGGGCAATGGTACTGAATACTGCCACTATTTTCCACAGACAGTCATGATTTTAGTTGATATCTTGTTTCTGAGGGTAACAAAGGCACAGACAGCACCAAAGCCACCTGGGCCCATAAGCTGCTAGCCTGCTTGCTGAAGTCATTGAGGACTGGTGTGGGGAAGTATCCTACCACAGAGGAAGAAATAAGGGTGTCATTCCTAGAAATCTTTGCGAGTGGATTGCAGAGAATCCCTATGAAAGTTTCATTGAGATCTCTCAGGAGGATTCAAGGGACATCCCCGTATACGTAAACAAACTGCTCTGCACGGCCCCTCTTGCCTAACTCTACACGGGAATGAAAACCAGATAAATCTACCTCTGTTTGTTGTACTGCTACCTGTTTTAGTATGAATAAATTAATGATAAGTCAATACCTGTCTCCTGCTGTGTTGAGCTGGACACCATCTGTACATTTAATCACTGTAATGGGAACTGCATTTACACATTTACCCAAGGTTCCTTTCCCTGCTCACCCAAGCTCTGCTGCTGGGACTGACTAGACAGCAGTGGAGCCTCAAAGAGATCCTGGCTTGTAGCATAGCTGGACACCCCCGATTGCATGTCCCCCATCCTCCTCGCTGTTCACAGCAGGGTCTCTGTCTCAGACTCCGCGGCGGTAGCCATGGTGCTTTGCAGGGTGCTAGTGGGGTCTCCAGCAAGTATGGCATGCAGCTCATTGTAACAGCAGCAGGTCTGCAGCTCAGCACCAGATCTTGGGCCTTCTGGCATGCCTGCTGCAGTTCCTTTGCTTTCCCATGTCACTGCTGCTGATTTGTCATACCCCTTCACCTGCATCCCTGTTCAATCTGCCATATTTCTATGGTTGTTCCATAGCTGTGCCTGCACAGCCTCTTTTCCCCAGAGGCCAAGGAAATCCAATACCTCTTGTCTATTCCAGGCAGGAGTGTATATGGAGCATGTGGCTGGCATAGTCGGTTCGGCAGTTGCACACAACAAGCTACATGGTGTGCTCCACCAGCTGGGCAATCAGGAAAAGGTATTTAAATAACATGTGGGATGGTTAATGAAGGTGGGTGGTTAGCTTCTAATCTTCCTGACCCCTAGGCAGCACAATTCACACTTGTGACCAAAACAGTCAGTTTCAGGCATTGTGGGACAGCTGCTGGAGGACTGTTTGGATCAACACAAATCACATGGTGTCTACATTGCACTGCATCAACCACAGTATGTCCACCATGCCTTAATGCCATTCGGGAGGTGGTGTTACTGCATCACTATAACGTGGGGTTTACATCAGCATGAGACAAATTTGAATGTAGACTTCTGCAAAATTTTGTAGTATAGACCACGACTGAGAGGTAGATACTCCAGGGAGTGAAATCAAATTCCTTATATACATTATTTCAGTTCTACCTGGAATAAGCTTGAGATGTGAACTTTACAGACACACGAACTTTTAAAATAACTCAAATAAAAATAATTGCAATTTTTTGACAAGTAAATCACAGAGCAATTCTGCCCTTTTGGGCTGAGGTTCAACAGTCAGCAGTTCTGATAGCAAGACTGATCCATTGGAAAGATTGCAAACTTGGAAAAAAAAAAAACCCAAAACCCACCACATTGGTAGAAAGATTCTAGACTTGGTATTTTTTTTAGTACAATAGCTCAAGCCTGGCTAGCACAAGTCTGGCTGCCTGCGCCCAGCTGCAGTGTAGACATAGGCATGCGTTCCTCCATGGCAACACAACAAGCTCAAGTGTGTGAGTACAGATTTTTTTTTCTTTACTAAACAAAACCACGAGTGTGATTTCACTGTTGCAACACACTTGATTGTGTTGAACGTGCTTTTAAATGAGAACCATATTCTCAAAGGCCTGGACCTTATATTGATATTTTCTTAACTAATAAATACTATACGTCAATACGCAGCCGTGAAGAATGTCAACACAAATGAAATATTCATGTATTGCGTAACTTTTCTGGCAATAAAATTACCTTCAGAGGTGCGGGCTGTCCCTTCACAAAACACACTGTAACCCAGGCGCTCTTACTAAGAACTCTGAAGTCACACTACAGGGGGAAAAAGTAATAGCCTGATATTAATAAATAAAACAATTCCCTTTCTGCACCCCTCTCCCCCCCCTTTTAATCCGTCCGTATCTTTGCTGAGCAAACGTGGCTATTTTTGCTGGGCAATTACGGGCAGATCCGTAGAACACTAACTATCCTCTCAGCAGGACTTTAGTTTAAAATAATCTTGTTTTAAAACCAGGTGGAGCAAAGCCCCCGGCGGAGGGTGGGCGAAGCGCTCGCACTGTGCCCGCTAGGCAGCGCTGCTGACAGAAGGGGGCACGGTTGCGGGGTGGGGGGTTCATTTGTGCCCGTCCGAGCTCGCCCCGCTGCGGGCGGGCGGGCGGGCGGGTGGGGGGCGCCCCCCCGGGGCCTGTCTCTCCCGCGGCACGGCGCCGTGCAGAACGATCCCCACCCTGGCCCGTCTGCTGCGCCCTACACGGGCCGGAGTCTCCACCTGCGCCCCGGCCGGCCCCTGCGCTCTGAATGCCCTAGGCTCCCGGGGCCAGAGCGTGGGGGCGCGGGCGGGAGGCAGCCCCCTCCCCGCGCGGCTACCTGCGCCTGCGGCCGTTGCCATGGGGACTCCCTCCCTCCCATCCCGCGCGAGCTCGGCGCTTCGCTCTTTGCTCTCCGGCCGTGGTTGCCAGGGGGACGCCGGCCGCACGCGCTCCTCTTCCCTTCCAGCCAGCGTGCGGCCGGGTTCTCCAGTGCGCCTGCGTACTACTCCCTCGCCCCACTCCGCGCCCCGCGTTTGGGTAAGGAACGGAGCGAGTCCCGGGGTGGGAGGGACTCGACCCCCCCCTCCCACTGCTAGGGAAGGATCTGGGCGAGCCTGACCCCGCTCGAGAGCCCACCCACCCTGCTCCCCCACTGCAGGGGTGACTCCGAGCCTCTGCGGTTTGCTGGCGCAGAGCCCTCCCTGCGCCCCCAAAGCCCCTCGGCAGCGGCTTGCGGCGACATGAAATGCATTGGCTGGGTGGGGGGGGGGGATCCCCTGCGAGCCGTGAAACTGGGGCGGGACTCGGGATCCCTCCCAGCGAATGCATTGCACTGGGGTGCTCTGCAGCGGCGTGAGCCTGGGGAGCCCCTCTCCGTGAACCTAGGGCTACACAGCCACGAAAATACCCCTCCCTACAGCCGGTTCATCCTGAAAACCCACAGACCAGGGGGAGGGGTGCCCTCCACAGGAGGATGTTGGATGGGCATCCATCCTCCTGGCAAAGGCATGAGCTGTCCAGCCCCCTCCGCGCACAAGCTCTCACTTTGGTGGTGTCTTGAGTCCCCCTGTGAAGGCATTAATTTTTCAGAACCCTGATATTGGAGCGTTGATCGGTGTGCCCCTTACAGACTGCACTGGGAGCACTTCTTTGCTGCTCTGACCCACTTTGTCTCTCCCTTAAAGGATGTCTCACACATGGCTTAGTGCAGTGTTTCTCACCCTTTTAAGTAGCAAGTACCCCCTAACTTCTGAACATTTCAATAAGTACCCCAACACTCAATTTTCCACTCTGAGGAATACAATCTTTCCCCTTTACCACTAGACGACTGTATTTCTCATAAAGCAGAGGAGTTCCAAGTTCTGCAATGCTGTGTGGCTGTGGCAGCTCACAAAACCCCTGCTGCTTCTCCCCTCCTTCCTCCATGTAGGAGCAAAGGTCCATGCCAGCCAATCACTATGGCCTGATGGCGGGGTCACCTGGTGGTCTTCTCACACAGGTGGGAACTTGTGAGGTCTGAGCAGGCACTAGCAGCCCCCCAGAGCAGATAGCAGCGCTCCCCATGGCCGTCCCTAGAGGGGTGCAGGCCTGGGGCAAATCACACTGTGGGCCCCTCTTAACATTTTTATACTGGTACAATCTGGGGCTGTCATAGTTGTCAATTTCACTGCTCAGCTAGAGAAGTGAAATTGATAAGTAAGCCTGTGGGTAGAGCCTGGCTCCAGGACTGGGCAAGCAACTGGGCTCTTCCCCTGGCTTTCTGGGCACTGGGCTTTGAGCCAGGGAAGGGAGCTGCCACCTGGGCAAGTTGCAGACGGCTGCCAACCTGGGAGGTGGGCAACTGTCACCTGCTCCGAGCTGGGGCGGAGGAGGCTTCTGCGCAGGCTGGGACCCGGGGATGTGGGCAGGTGGCAGGCAGCTGCTGCCCATCTTCAAGCCAGGGCTTGGGAGGCTGTCCCTTGCTTCAGAGCTGGGGCACGGGTAGCAGTCACCCAGCTATGAGCCCAACTTGCAAGGTGCAAAGGCTGCCACTGGGCTCCCACCTGGGAGCTGGGACCGGGCGGGACGCCAGCATCTGCCACCCAAGCCAGCGGCTGATGCCTGGCGTTCCAAGAAGCTGGCAGCTGCCTCCCAGATTCTCCGGACTGGGACAGCTGCCATCTACCTCCCAGCTGGGAAGCGGGCAGCTGCCGCCTGCTTCCCCAGAAACTGGTAGCTACCGCCTGCTTCCCTTCACTGGGTTTTTTGCCATGTACCCCTTGCCTGTGTCTCATGTACCCCCTGGGGTATGCATACCACAGGTTGAGAAACTATGGCTTAGTGGATGAGTTGTTAAGAGAGGGGTCCCAGCCTCCCGCTCAGCTGACATAGCACCTTGCATAGTTGCACTTTATTACCAGACAGTATCTCTTGATGTGCCCAGGTTTGCTAGATGGGTAACCTAGCAATAGGACTTCTCTCCCTCAAGGGAAAATTCCCCCAACATTGTGGGGCTGACTGCTCCTCAAACCCTACATCTAGGGCTATCCAGGATTCTAGCCGCTTGCGAGTTTCCCCCAACCTCCCCTTCTTGCCTTCCTCCATGGGATACTCCCACTTTGCTCAGTTCTCTCCATGGATGATGGCCAAAACCCCCTCACCCAACTTTGGGCTCCCACATGCAGGAGCTGCAAGAATGGGTCCAGGACCACTCCCACAACAATTATCCCCACAGAATTAGTCTCTGGGCACAACCAACAGGTAGCAAGGTCCTGTAACCACAGAGCTACTACAGATGGGCATGATCCTGGGCAAAGGCTTCAATCCAGACTAGTACCAATATGCCTCTGAGTCAGTCCCTGCTCCCTGTCTGTCTAAAGTGGCAGCTTTTACATCAGGCTATGAGCCAGACTGCTCATCACTCAACGCTCAGTACGTTGCCTGGGCCTCTTCCTAGCAGGTATGGTATCATCCTAACTGCCCAAGTTGATGTCTCCCAGCCAGCAGTGATGGTCACTCACTCAGAGGCGCAGAGGAAGACTCACAGTCATCTTCACCAACTTGCATTCTACACCACACGTAGGCCCCTGGTCTATCCCCCACACCCAGGAAAGACTAATGCCTACCACACCCAGCCCTCTCTCAGGCTTTTAACTGAGTCTAACTAGTATCCAACTGTGATTTCTCAACCTTTATAGCGAGCACCTGTCCCGCCCACCCTTCCTAGCTGTGTCTGATAATTGAACAGGGCAGGTGGGTCCCAAGCTGCCTGACCTTAAAGGCACAGAACACCCCATTACACATAGGTGTCTGTCTGTCTCTCTCATTTAATACATTTTTTTCTACTGTCTGTCACCATCTTAATATTATCCTTGTATACTGGATTACAGGGCAGAAGCAGGCCCTATGAGAGTGCCAACAGTGCACACACTTGGTTTCTACATAAAAAATAGAAAACTGGGGACTCTCACTTTATACTATTCATTGGTAATCCCAACCTGGATGGTCATGATGGCTACTGCTTTTATCTCCAAACCCCAGCTTCTTTTCTACTCTCCCATCTCTTTTTCCATTCACAGAACACGAGAATCACCATAGTATATCAGGTATGTGGTCCATCCAGTCCAATATCCTGCTGAGACAGTGACCAGAGGAAGGTACAAGAAACCCTGCAGTAGGCAGATGAGGAATAATTTGCCCCCTAGCAATTCTCCTCTTAGCCCCTAATAGTTAGAGATTGGTTTAAGTCCCAAAGCATGAGTTTTATATAGCTTCCAAAACTCTGGGTTTTTTTAAAGCATTTATTATAAATCTGGATACTCTTGTTAGCCATATAAATGTCCAATCTCTGTTTCTGTCTTGCTAATTTCTTGGTTTCAAGGGCATCCTGTGACAATGAGTTCTGCAATCTAATTTATGGATTGTGTGAAAAAGTATTTCCTTCAGTTTCATTGGCTGTCCCCTGGTTCTTGCTTTATGAGACAGAGGGAACAGAAATTCCCAATCCACTTTCTTTAGATAACTTATTTTGTATATTTTTCATTCCTCTCCCCCCTCTCTGCTGGTGCTTGTAATCAGGGCCCAAGCATAATTTTTTCGGTCCCAGTACAAACTTGTAGCACAGGCCCCGTCCCACACACATACCACAATCCCTCATCCCATACGTACAATCTCATGAACCATGAAATATTTTTTCCTCATGGTAATGGGGCTTGCAGCCTGGACCAGCCTCCGGGCCCCAGTAAAGTGTAGCCTTTCCCCACCCCATGTGGGGGCCCTGCTTGTAATGTTTGGGATTATGACATCCTTTCAGGGGAGATTATGATATCAGAGATAAATGTCAGCCACTACCCTCTTGGTTTCTCCTCCCATTGCTCTCTCGGCTGCTGCTCTTTGAAAATTGACTGGTAGGATTGTGACATCTACCCCAGTAAATTTAAGACAGCACAGGTAAGTGAGCTAATCACCTCCTCTTCCTATTATTCCCCATTTTCCTTTATTCACTAACATTCTGCGATCCTAGAATTTTAAATGTACACACACACGTATATATCTAAAAGAGTCAAATGACACTTACCTTGTCCATATTGATCAGAAATTACAGCAGTAGCGTGTATCATGTAAACGGGTGCTATCATTTATAAAACTCCTGATATTGAATTATTATTATTAAATACAATAGTGGTCAAAGGCCTCAGATGAATCGGGGGGGAGCCTCTGGTACTAGGGGCAGTACAAACATAAAACTATATGCAACATAATAGCTGTTACAAAAAACCCATAGAACAACCCTATGGTCCTGATTTAGCAAAGCATTTAAACCCATCCTTAGCCTTCAACACGTGGGTAATCCTGTTCCTATTCAGCAAAGCACATAGGCACACGTTTAAGTTAAGTGTTTTGCTGCCTTTGAGCCTATAAAGGCTTGATACTGCATAGAGCCATCAACTCCCACTGAAGTCAAGATCATGCCCCAACTGAGCAAAAATTCCAGAGCAACAGCAGAAATGAAAATCAGGACATTTTAATGATATAGGAAGGATGTAATTTCCATTATGTATCAATACTGCCTGCTCTAGTAAACACTGAAAAAAACCACTGAAATTTGGGAGGAGAAATCCAAATGAATCTGTATTGAAAACATTTTAAGAATATGAGCATGTATTCTCAACTGGTGTAAATTTCTATAGCTCAATGGAGCTATGCTAATTTACACTAAATGAGGATCTGACCCATAAAACTTACTTCAAAAGAGGTCTTGAATTTATTGCAAGACACACTATGTAACAACTGTTTATTCAATTTAAAATAATCACTTGACAATATGTAAATTGGAGTAACTCCATTATCTTCAATGGCATTACTCCAGATTTACACTGGTGTAGTTGAGAACAAAATTTGACCCATATAGTTTTATATCTAGGACTTTCTGGCTCATTAGGCTAAATTCAGCCATTGTGTAAGCAGATGTATCTCCACTGGATTTAACAGAGTTTCATCCATTGAATTTAGCCCTTTGTGCCGTTACCAATACAATAAGGGCCAAAATATGGCCTCATTTACACCCATTCAAGCTTTGGATGTCAGTGAGTAACATCAGCTTCAGTTGTATGGGTGCATCTGAGATCAGAAGCTGTCCCTAAATAGGGAATTATTTCATGGTTTTATTTATTTAATTGGGTTAAAGTTAGAGTATTGCTGTTTTCTTATTTCTCTCTTTTAGAGTTAAAAATAAGTAGCACAGATGGTTGAGCTTCAGCAGAGCCCTGATGCTAACACAGTGGATGTTCATTTCTCAAGAGCAGACACAACAGTTCTTGAGGATGACAGTTTGCAGAGTTCACAGGAAACACCAGTGATTAAAGAGCTAGAGAAGGAAGCTCTTCTACCTGTACAGGTCGCAGATCGGATATTTTTTATTGATTTAGCCAATAAAGAACAGACAACTATCCCATTACAAGTCTTTGAGCTGGAAGATCTGGAAGAACTGCACTTGGAAAAAAACTTAATTGAAAGCATCCCAGGAGACATCCATCATCTTAAGAAGGTGAAAGTTCTCTATCTGAATAAGAACTACATACATTACCTATGTGAAGAACTTGGGGAGCTGAAATATCTTCAGAGCTTAGATTTAAGTAACAATCCGCTCTCTTACAGTTCGCTGCATATCATCAGCAAACTTCAGGCTCTTCGTCAGCTCAGGCTGTATGATGTAAACTTGGATGAGTTCCCAGTGGAGATCTGTAAATGCCTTCATCATGTTGAGCTGCTTGGACTCTCTGGCAATAATCTAAGGTATCTGCCTAAAGAAGTAGTGAATCTGAGAAAACTGAGAGAGATCTACTTGCAAAAAAACAAATTTGAAACTTTCCCCCTGGAGCTTTGTCATCTTCTTGATCTGGAAATAATAGATCTGGAACGAAATCTAGTGAGTTTTGTCCCCGAAGAGATTGTCTCTTTGACAAATTTAGTGAAACTATTTTTAGCTTTCAATAACCTGTTATCAGTTCCTGATACACTGCATCATTGCCGGAGCCTGACTGTACTTGATTTGTCTAATAACTTCCTGCGCAGGCTCCCTCCAAGCTTCAAGCAGCTCACAGAAATGAACGAACTTGGTCTGTCTGGTAACAGCTTGGAAAAGTTTCCACGTCAGATTTGCCATTGGATGTCCCTTTGCCTCGTTTACCTGAAAAACACTGGCTTGCAAACGTTACCTTCTTCCTTTCCCAGATTAACCCATATCAAGATATTAGATCTTAGTGAAAATTTCTTTGATGAATTTCCTAAAGAGATTTGTGCTATGGAAAATCTGGAAATATTGTCACTGGATGACAATCAAATACGTGAGGTATTGATTTCTTTATTTTTGGCATGGGATTCTATATATTCTTCAAATTTACTAGGCTTATATGCTTCTCAAATGTAATAGTTTGAACCACTTAACTCTGCAACATGAGGAGATAATCTGTGTGAGCTCTTTGGGGCAGGGTCCATCTTTTTGTTCTGTGTTTGTACAGCACCTGTTACAATGGGATTCTGGTCCATGACTGGGGTTCCTAGGTGCTATAATAAATAGTATTAATAATAATACAAGCATGTGCAAGAACTGCAGAATCTGGCTCTAGGGACCAAACAGACTCAAGAATATATAACCTTCTAAGGTTTGCAAACCCCAGCAATCCTCATGTCAGGTAGCATAGGTTACATGGAGATGCCACTAGCTGGGGAAGCAGGAAACAAAGGATTCTGTTCCTGGCTCTGCCACTGATCTGCTGTGTGATCCTGGGCAAGTTACTTCACCTGTTTTTGCTTCAGTCTCTCAATCTCTAAAACAGAACTGATGATCCTTGCACTGTCTTGCAAAGCACTATGAGATCTTTGACTGGAAAGTGCTAATATAACAGAGTTAATTATTATTTTACAGGGAAGATGTTTACCCAGTACAGAAGGCCAACCTCCTGTACAATGTGACTTCCTGTTGTCATTCCTCTTCTCTCTTCCCAACCTAGAGCCATGTCTATTGCTGTAATGGCTTCATCCACATTAGTCATTAGATGAGGGCAGCTGTTGAAGAAATATAACATACCTACCCTCTCTAATTTCTCCTTCATTACAATTCAGAGCTGTTTTTCCCATGATTCAATCTACCCTGCATTAGGCAGTGGAGTAAGGTATCAGTAACCTGACAGTTCCCCCTCTCCCTACTAGCCCCATTCAATGAGTGTCGATACTGAAGCTGTCCTGAGAATTTTTAATCTCTTCAGATGTCTGCAGCGCTCTCTTCTTTAACACATATTTACAAGATAGTATTTTGCTGTCTAAGGTATTCTAATTATTCATTGTTTTCCTTTCACATACAGGAGTCTTGAAACTATATCCCAAGGCATTATGAATCCTTTCACCTCTAAGTATTCGATGGCCCCAATCCTGCAATAAGGTCCATGCAGGTATTGGGGTGCAAAGCATGGGTTTCACTCAGGATGGGAGCCTATATTTGCCAAGTGTCACATGACATGGAAGAATTGTATTTCATGCACCTCAGTGCTTTACTTACTGGATATTTTCTTTGATGCTTGTGCAGTGTTCATCATAAGGCGTCATGTACAAGCTGTTTGTAATGTGAGACGTTATACACTACCCAAAGGCAGCAAGGTGCTAAAATAACACATTCTTAAAGCCATTAGAGCAGCTGAGTGACTTTAGATTAAAATCACAGTCAATAAAACTACTAATTGTAAACATCATAACTAAGAGTTTGTTCCCTAATCCTGAGGGTGCATCAAAGCCTCACTCCTCATTGTAACCCATTGCCACTGACAGTCAGGTACTCAGTCAGGAAAAAAGGAACCAGAAAAAAACCCAAGTACTACAAAGTGAAAAGCTAGACATGGCAATCTGCTTTGAATAATAGCAATTAGATGCTAAAAGGGCCTACTTCCATTTATTCTCATCTTTTCTGAAGTAACTATCTAAGAAGAACTGCACTTGCTTAGTAGCAATAAATGTGACATACTGTTTGAAACACAGCAGGAGGCAAGTTGACAATGGATGTATGAGTTGTTAATGCCATTAGCACCATTGTCTTATGCTACCCTAGGGGACAATGATACAGCTGAAATATGTCACTATGTGACCAATAATAATGAATGGCTTCCTGTTAGGGTATCAAGCACATCTCCCTTTTGTGATGTAATGCAACCCTGCCCATTTTCTGCCAGGAGTTTGTGACTTGTGCAAGTTTTTTTTCCTTAAAGGCTAAATTTGTGGAAATGGGTAATCTATGCAAATGAGTCTATTTTAAATTTTAATTCATGTAAATTATCCTATAATGCACAGATACTGTCGGAGGGACTGGGAAGTGCTCTTACATTACAGACACTTCTGGCAAGGAACATATATGCTAAGAATTAGTCCAATTCAGATAAGATGGACAGAGAGCAGGACTTAAATTCAGCCGAGCTGTCCAGAGCAGAGCTCTGATAAATAGTTTCAAACTCAGGGGGGCAGAAGCCCCAAGCTCCAAGACGCCCCACATGGCTGAAGCACAGAGTCCCACAGGCTCTGGGAAATACTCTGAGAATTTAAGTCCTGACAGAGACAGACCTTTCAGTAAAGGAATACAGCATGGAAATGTTGCAAAAATTTCAACCATACTGTGGCAATATAATAGAATGTGGCCAGTATATTCTGCATTGATCAATAATAATTGACAGAGTATTTCCCAGAACAGAACAGAAATATTGCTATTTAACCAATATAATTTTTTTTTAAATGTATGTTTTGGAACATGCCTAGATACCGCCAGAGGTGACAGGACTCTCTAACTTAAAATGCCTTGGTCTGACTGGAAACAAATTCAGTGTCTTTCCAGAGGAAATCTTTCTCCTTGAGTCATTAGAGAAATTGTATCTGGGACAAGATAAAGGGATCAAATTCTTAACTCTACCAAGAGACATCAGCAAATTGCAGGTAGGAAAAACAGTCGGGGGAGGAGCTCCATAATAACTCTGCCTGGTATCACAAAGCGGCACAGGAAAATTAAGCTGTTTGAAGAGAATGAAGCCCAATCCTGCAGGTCCTCCACAAACAGACCTTGCATGGACTTCAGTGAGATTAAGCACACAAAGCCTGGTAATGGAAGGGGCTGAGTACCTTCTGAGGCAGCGAGTGCATTAAGCTCCCATTTAATTCAAAAGGACAGCACCTTGCAGAATTGGGCCCATTGAGGGCTGGGAGGGTTGAATAAACTATTTGTAACAAAAGGCCTGGTTAAAGTTGATGGGCCCAAAACGTAACCCATTCCACATTTTATTTATGTATATTTTATTTTGTATCTATATATTTCTGATCCTATAAAATGTGTTGGGCCTCTACTCCCATGGCTGCAGCATTGTTAAACCCAGCTTTTACTGGGTGACCCATCACCACCAAACTCCAGGCAATAAGCCACTTTACAATTGCGGGTGGCTGTCATGTTGTGCCTTTTCTCTGGCTGCCTACAGAGCAAGCGCTGTACATTTCAAGAGCTTGCTAGCATGCAGAAGTGGCAGCAAGACCACACAGAGAACATGTGCCAGACTGTGAACCAAGGCAAAGGAAGTAAATCCTCAAACCTTGATAGGTCATGCTGCACTTTAAAGGGATGCTCATTATCCAGCAGCGTTCTTTGAGTTTCATTTATCCAGTTATATCACACTCATCACCATAGGATCTGAGCAGCTAGTGATGTTATCATCACCGGTCTTTTGTTTTGCATTTGCCAATGGTCAGCTGTGCATTGCTCACAGATCAATGTAAGGAAACAAATCCTTTATTTATAGAAAATCCATGCACATTTTTTTTCCAGAATCTGAAAGAGCTGTACCTAGAAAACAATTGTCTGGAGTACCTGCCACCTTCCATAGGCTTGCTGAACAACCTAGAAATAGTTGACTGTCACAACAACCTCCTTAAAGAGCTCCCAGACTCCATATGTCAAGTACAAGGTGAAAAAATATGCAAATGTGCATTTGTGTCTGTAAAGGCACATGTTTTAGCAGGGATTTCAGAGTTAAAAATAATCTTCTCACCCATTCAGACACTTTTCCTGGTCCAAATAAGAGACTAGGTTGAGTAATCTGTGTTAAAAATTCTTATTGTCTAATGGTCTGTTGAAGACTTACCCCTACTGAATAGATTTCGATGTGATGTACGCCATTGGCAAGGTAATGATCTGCAGATATCATACGTGGCATTGGTTTTTCAAATTGATCAATTGATGACAAAGTAGCACAATTAACAATGCTTGGAGATTTCTTACCAAGAAAACATTCTGATACTTCACAAAACTCCCCTGAGTAGGAGGCTCAGATGCAGCATGTAGGTGGTGTTAACCCACACCCACTCAGTGTGGCCTTCTGTTCTCTCCTAACGATGGTTGGGCCACAAATAGAGGTCAGTAAGCCTGCTTCAGCCTTGGCTCAGAGACAGGTGTCTTAAGCTAGTGCAGTAGAGGATCATGCTTTAAGATCCCCAGCTCCCAAGTCTGTTTCTGATTGCCAGCAACCCACCCAGGGATGTGGCAAGTTATTTAGGAAGTGAAGTTTTCTGTTGAGTTCTTCAATCTATTTCCCATTTTGGAGAAAAACAGTTTTGTATTCTTGCTTTGCTATACTTTGAGCCCAAGTCTAACCACTCATAACTCAGTGATGTGGAAGTAGAAAGGTACAACAGCAATAACACAATTCTTGATATTTTTTATAGAAAAATACCTTTGATCACACCATTAACCAAACTTATATTGGTTTTGTTAAAGTCCTGTGAAAATCTCTCCAGGTTTGGGAACTAGGCCTTTTATACTTTTACAGTGAAACAATGTATTGATGGTCTGGGAAATATTTATACACACACGATAAATATTTCACACCCCAGCAATATAGTGTTTTATGGGAAGCCCATCCACTGAAACACTCCAGATTATTATTATTCTGTTCATTGCAGCTATGTGGTTTTGTTTGTTCAGGTTTGCAAAAATTGCTTGTTCAAAACAATCAGTTATTCCAACTTCCAGAAAATTTGGATAGTCTTCAGAAGTTGCAGCTTGTCTTGCTGGATGGGAACCCTATGACAGACCCTCCAATCGAGGTGTGCAGCCAGGGGAACTTGGCTATCTGGGAGTATTTACAGGAAAAGAGGAATCAAAAGGCCAAGGCTACAAAGGTACAAGGCATGAACGAGCTACTACACTGCACAAACTGCATTATTAGTAATCCAGTGTTTTACACGACAGTCTAGAGGGTATGTATGCTATGCAAGGCCCAAAAGCATCTTAAAAACCCTATGTCAGCTATGATGGGGAGTAAAACAGCAGATCTCCATTGCACATAGTGAGGTATCTATCTCATTGCCAGATGGGGAATGGCCACTGGGTCCATGCACGATGCAGAGCCATTAAGCCAAGTCCCTGTTTAGGGAAGAAGCTATAAACTGCATCCTCTACTCCCTGACTGCACAGAGATTCAGCCTGGAATGGCCCTAGAGGATTATTAGAATCTCAGTCGACATCACCAATGGGCAGCAGAGTCATTTTGCTCAAACAATGGGGATGAGGAACAAGGGGCAGGTCCTCAATCCCTGATTCTCCCATACTCCAAATTCTTTCCCTTTCCTAGTTATTGTCTCTTATTATTTCATGATCTAACACACTGCTATCCAACAATTGAAAGGAAACACAAGTCCCCTTCTCTGCCCAACGCCACACCATCACCAACATCCAAATTGGCTCTGGTTACATGGGCTAATATAAAAACAAATAGTGACATTTAAAGTTGGGAAGATGACTTCTCTTCATTTGAAGCATTGTGTTCCCTCTGTTAAAGACAGTTTAGTCTAATTTTAAAATCGTACGTAGAAATAATCTGGAAAATATAATTCAGTTGGTTGGCAGGTCCTCTTAATTTAGTCAAATCATGAATTTAACCCAGGTTTACTCCAGCAGACCTCAATGCATTCAGCTTTTTGCATCAATACTACCAGCTCAGTGCTCAATTTAATTGTTTGACATCACCCTCTTCTCTGGGTAACAGTATTGTTCCATCCTCTCTTTCAGATCCAGGCATGGTGGCGTGGGCAGATGGTGCGGAAGGGGTTTGGAACTTTTGCTGAGCTTCAAAAACTGTTGAAGAAAGGAAAGAAAGATAAGAAAGGAAAAGAAAAGGGGAAAGAAAAGCCTGACAAAGGCGCAAAGGGCAAAAAAAAGTAATTCGTGTGTGACTTGTACATCAAAGTCTTTAGAGCCCTTGTAGATTGGGAAGGCAGATACAGGAAGAGGCAAAAAAATAAGGGATAATCAATACTAAAGTTTCTAGAATATTGAGAATTACAATTAAAAAAATTTAGGGGTTAATGACCAGTTTTGTGCCTGTGTCAAAATTACTCCAATTAAATGAGGTTGGATGGTAAAATATGCTTTGCAATCATATAAATTCTTATGGGCAAATGATTAACTGGAAGTGAATTGTATCAGTGGAGCTCTGTCCCAGCTAAATGCTTTAAAATTCATGTCTTCTGTAATGAGGAGAATGGTCTTACAATCCGGTTTAGTGATTTCCATGCAGAAAAATCCCAAAGCACTTTACAGTGATATTTGGAATGCACGTTGAGGCCTGGTCTATACTAGGATCTTACATCGGTAGAGCTACCTCTGTCGGGGGTGTGAAAAATCCAGGTTGACGGAATAATACTTCCAATCGACCTAGCTATTACCTCTTGGGGAGGTGGATTAGCTATGCTGAGGGGAGAACCCTTCCAGTCAGTGTAGGTAGTGTCTGCACTGACTCACTACACAGCACTGGTGCAGCTGTACAGCTGTAGACGTAAGTGTACACATGGCCTTAGAAAGCACTTTGCCACAACTGAGGTGCAGCCACCATTGTAGCACTGAACACAGCAATACGACACTATAGTTAACAACTAGAAGTGATGAAGGCCTCACTCAGCAATACCAGAGGAGTGTTCATTAGGTGAACGTACTAACACACCAACATCTGGATTACCGCCCCTATTCTTACCAAAAAATAAGTCCAACGAATTTCCAATTTTGCAAAAATGTTGTCCCTTTTTTAAAAGCGACATTTTTGAGTAGGTCTAATCACAGCATTTTTAATAACTGCAAATGGAAAGGTCCTCCGTTTTATGGCGAGTCCCAAAAACAATATATTCAGTTGCAAAATGTCTTCGTATAAAAAGCTTATTTGCAACATACAGTGAATTTCCAAACTGCAAAATTGTACCGTGATTACTGGATTTCACATATTAACGTGCCCCTGCTCATCTAAAACAATTGTTATGGACGTTGCTGGCTGTGTTAGTATAACCCACTTATATAGTGCCGCACATTCACACAACACTTCACAGAGGGCCATATTCAGAGGCCCTGCCTAGTTTTATTTAGTACTGCTCAGGCTATGCCGCCTTCCCTTGACTTCACTAAGAGATTTACCTGGGTGAGGACTGACTCCAAACGAAGAGTCAGGTTGTGACTAGTTCTTACACAGCTGCACGGAGCATGAGTGGGTGGAAGCAAGAAGCCTTTTGACCACCCCACTCAGGTGGTCTGTGTGAGGGTGAGACACAATTGCAGTCCTGCTCCCTCCCAGCTTGTACGAGAGGTGGGGAGAAGGTAGGACTGCCTCTGTCCCCTGCCCATTGGCTCACAGAAAGGGAGGCATTTGCATAGGGTTACCATATTTCATGTTCCCCAAAAGAGGACCCTGCCTGGTGGAGTGGAATGGAGGAACTGGAGGGGGTACCCACATCCTCACTCTCAAGGTGGGGGGGCAGCGTTGCTCCCTGTCAGGGTGGCTTGGCCGCCGGTGCAGGCCTGGGATGCAGTACCAGCCATCTCTCCTGCTCCCCAGGGCTGGGAGCCAGGGCCTGTGTGAGTGGCATGTGGCTGCAAGGAAGGGAACCCTCGGGGCATGAAGATGGTTCTTTGAGCTGCAACATCTGCTCTGCAAAAGTCCCAGACATTGCCTCTTATTTGAAAAATCCATCCAGACAGAAGGCGGGGGACTGAAAACAGAAATCATGTCTGGGAAAACCCAGACGTATGGTATCCCTTGGTATGCAGTACTCGCTGAAGGGATGTAGGGGCACAGGCACTCGGATAGAATGCTTCCTGGAGCTCCCAGTGCAGGGCTGGGCCTACATTCCACAACTAAGGATTTGGTCAATAGATTATTGACCTTCCAGACTTCCCGCAAAAGCCATCTATTTAATAGGTCTTCTGATGACAGCAGGGACCAGGGCACTTTGGATGGAGTTTTGCAGCTGTATTTGAGTTGGCATGCTAACACTTCCATTGTATTGGGTTAGCGGGTGATATTTTAATTGATTGGGGACATAATTGCTATTAAGGCCCCTAGAGCTCATGCAGAGAGGTTTCTTTGTAAACTTTTTTTTTAATTAAAAGAATGAATAAATAAGGCAGATTTCTGGCCCTTGAAAACCTTGCAGTCTAAATGGATTATTGTCTTGTGTCGTGTCTTTTTAAGTTACGGAGAGTACAGGACTGATTGAAGTGGGTGTTGCTGGAAGAGATGGGGGGATTTGAGTGAGAGCTAGGGGATTTGGCAGATGTGAAGAGAGTTCTCAGAGAGGCAGGAGCCAGAGCAAGAAGGGAGGAGTTTTAGGAACAGCCCAGGGATTGAAAAGGGGAGCAGGGTAAAATTCGAGTGGAGAGGTAGGTAGAGGTGAGAATAAGTGGCACTTCATAGTTGAGAGCAAGGAGCTTGAATCTGATGCAGCAAGAGGCCCCGATACTTAAGCACATGCTTAACTAATACACACACTTATGTCCAGTTGACATCAAGGACGTAAGCACATGCTTACAAATAATTGTGTTTAAGAGCTTTGTTGAATAAGGGCTAGGGAGACGGATTAAAAAAGGCAGTCAGAGGAGGAGGAGAAGAGAATGAGTTTTGCACTGTGTTATGGATAGACTTTGGGGTGAGACGCAGTGAGACAAGCCCGGTTACTGTAATCAAGGGGAGAGAGAACCTGCATATGGACAAAGGTTTCTGCACTGGGGACAATGAGGAGAAGCTAGGGGTTTGGCGATATCAGAAAGACTCAGCTGGACTTACCTACGTGCTATGGGATGTAGAAAAGGAGACAGAAACCCAGATGTTTCAGTAGATCATTGTAATGTTCTCAGTTGGTATGCCACATAAAGCAGCATGTGCTAGAACTAATATTTATTTGGATACATTGACAGCACAGGCTTCAAGAAGTAAATATTAGTCCTGTGTAGAACTGAAACGGAAGCTCTGCCTTTTTAATATCCGTGTTCCATAGCATGATTAGCGTTCGGTCTCACCTTTAGGGCATTTCTCTTCTGAAAACTAACTTTTTTCTGCCATGTCTGACCAAACATACCATTTGAGCTCAGGTTTGCCTCCGTGGGGGAGTGAAGTGTGCTTTTACAATCAAGCTGTGACTGGAACAAGGCAGTTCACAGAGATGCCCAGATGAACTCAGAGTAAACAGAGTAGTGACTCAGTATGGGAAGAGTAAACAGTTACACATATTGACCAGCCAGAAGATTATTTTCCTCTACAGAAATTAATTCCTACAGTGCAGCCAGTGCTGAAAGCTGCCAGAGAATCTTCAACCCACTAAGCTCCTGCAGAGCAGTGCTTTCCGAGTGGGGCTCCTTACTGCGTTAAGTGACTAGAGCTGAATGATCCTAGTATGTCTTTGCCCCGGGAAAGGGTTTCTGCCTGGAGGCTCAGGGCTAATTGAGCAGTACTTTATTACTCCAACTGTCCCATGATTTCAGTAGGACTCCTCGCTTAGGGCAGATTCTGATATTACCACTTAGGCTATGTCTACAATAGAGAGCTTACAACAGCACCACTGTACTGCTGTGGTTGCACCGCTGTAAGATTTCTAGTGTAGCCACTCTATGCCGATGGGGGAGAGAGAGCTCTCCCCTTGACATAATTAATCCATCCCCGATGAGCCGCGATAGCTGGGTTGGCAGGAGAAGCTCTCCTACCAACATAGTGCTGTCTACACTGGTGCTTGTCAGTGTAATTTACATCACTCAAGGGGATGGTTTATTCACACCTGAGTGACACAAATTACACTGAAATAAGTGGTAGTGTAGACATAGCCTTAGTAAATGTCCCTTACTTTTCAAATAATCCCATTGACGTCAACGGGGCTACTCAGGGATTAAGGTGTGACTCAGCACAAGTACATGTTGCAAAATATTTGTAAGGCAGTAATTAACATGAGCAAGGGGGTTGAATCTGGCCCTGTAGGATACAACACTGGATAAGGGACTAACAACAGACAGGCTACTTAGCACTCTCTAGTCAGCTCCCGGCTTTAATGGGTCAAGTGGCTGAGCTCAAGATTGGGAGCCAGGAAATCCTACACTCTGTTCGTGATTCTGCCCTGTCGTGCCATATGGCCTGGAGTAAAACACGCCATTTGTTTGTGTTGATTTTCTCCATCTGTAAAACGGAGATAATACTAACGGTGCCTACTTCACAGGAACACTGAGAATTAATTGATGGGAGGCTTGTGCTGCACCTCTAACATGTAACACCTCTGCTGTGGGCCTGCTTGAGTCAGTACCTAGCGGAGTCACTAAAGGACTCTGGGTGGCACCTCCTAGAGATTAGCCCCCACAGGGTTCAAACAACCCCTTTCTTCTTTTCCTACATACCACTCTCCAAGTTGCAATACTGCTGCTTCATAGCTCAGCTCCCCAGCCAGGTCATACTATAATTTCCCCTTCTAAGACAGCCTCTTCCACCAGCAGCATCAGGCAGTCCTCATGCCTACTGCCCTGCCTAGGTCACTCCTGCAGCGAGTCAGGCAGGCTTCCCATTCACTACCCCTAGCAATACCACTCTGCAGTGCTTAGCAGCAGAATCCAAACCCAAGCCCACCTACTACTCTGGGTTCTAGTCCAGGACCCTGCACAGAGCTATGAAGGCCTGTGTCTACACCCACCTAACTGCTTTTATCCCATTGCCCCCATCTTGCGCCCTTAGCTGACAGCAAGGCTCTACAAACTTCCTCCCTGCTGCTCCCCTACACAGGGGTCAGCTTCCTGCCTTTATAGAAGCCCCATCTCCTCCCTCACAGGTGAGCTTCTGCCTAATTAGTGCCCTTCAAGCAGCCTAAGCCTCCCCCCATATTACATCTTAATTGGCTGATTGGGCCCACCTGTCCTAATTCAACTCTTCCCCCGGCTGGTGTAGGGAGCACAAAGCACAGCCTCCCACTGATTTCAATGAGCAGTGGATCAGACCCTTCATGCTAATGGCTAGACCCCAGGGCTGTGCCTACTGAGTGAGGCAACACAGAAGGTGTAGTCTGAGTAGAGGGGCAATAAAGGCTGCTGCAGGGGCTGAAGTATCTCCTCACATAAGCAGGAACAGCCCGAAGGGGTCCAGTAACTTGTTGCAGCTGTACCCAGAATGCCTATGGGTGGCTCTGCAGCCTAGAATCTCTGCAGCACTGAGAGTTCTAAGCATAATCCTGTCTTGCCCACTCCTATCCCCAGCACACCCCGGCTGTTTGCATTGCTCTTATGCTATTCCTGTGCCACAGGAACTGTCCTTCAGCCCGCTGTGGTCCTTTTATGGTCCCCTGTATGCTAGAATTGTGTGCTGTCCTGAATTATGAATAAGTGTTCCAATGTGCTCCATCCTTTCCATCAGCAAATACGTGTAAGAGCATCAGTATAAATAAGGCAGAAGAGGCTTAAATTTAAAATGTGGCTTATAAAAAACAGATTTGTATATAAGAAAGACAGAGCTTCCTTGCATACCCAGGCATTTGGAGTTTATGTCATCAAATGGAGTTATCAGTATTTCACAGGTTAAATAACATTATGTAGTTGGGAATTATCTCGAGACATGATGAAAATAGATTTACTAGTAAAAATTAGGCTATTTTCTGAGTCAGAATCACACAATACATAGTTCATGTGCTACTTGGAAAGGTCTTTTCAGAAACCCAGGCCCTGCATCAGTAGTCAAAGTGAACATTCCTTTTATTGTCCTGATTAAAACTTTCCAGTTGTTTCTGCTGTGATTCAGGAAGGGCCCACCTTTGCATCCCTATCTCTGTGAATGCAGGCAGCTTTGACAAAGCTGTTAACAACTTGCTGAACCACATTCCACCGTCACGACAAGATGACGGCCGAAGACTGACATCCAACTCTGAAAGTTCTCGGAGCGCAGTTAAGCCTTGAAAGAAAGTGGCCCATCCTTCATCAGAAACGCTGTCATTATAACTCAGGTCTAGCTTCTGTAATTTGGTAAGATGACCAGCTTGGACCTCTAATGCTGAAAGAAATGGACATCGGAACATACGTGGAATACATACAAATATTGTTTAAAAACACTTCTGACTAAGAATAGTCATATTCAGCACTAAAACATGGCAATGATTAATTACTCAGTGATATAAAACATGTTGCTCACGCTAATCGGAGAAACTTGCTATCGGTCTCACAAAGCCTATTTTATTACAAATGAAGCTGTATAGTTTACAACATGCAATTCAGAGGGAATTAAAGGGATTACAAAGGTATTAGGTTAAAAGTGTGTAACGACCTCGTGATGGATCAGTCAGATGGAGTTTAGTATCAAGTATAGGATGAAATGAGCAGGAAGATTTTACAGTGAGGTTTGGAGAGAGAAAAATGTTGAAAGAGCCACACGTAATGGTAGAATGTTATGGGGGGCTGGGGCCAAGGTGGAGGCTGAAGTCTTGTCTACCCTAAGAAAATTAGGACCTGTAAATTACTACTGGTGCCACTCTGACAGTGGTAGCAGTGGTGAAGGCTGTAGGGTTAACAGGGCTCAGGCATTTTTTACCATTGTATGGTCTACAAGGATCCAAAAAGTTTTAAGACAGCTATTACAGTACTGCCAACCCCAAGCATTTAAAAATAATGTGTCAGGCTCCCCAAAATCATGAGACTGGCCTAAAAATCATGAGATTTTTTTTAAATTCTGAGAATTTTGTATTTGATTTCTGAGTTTTGAGCCTTCAGGGTTCACATTTTTCCAGCATTTTTCAGCAACTAACAGGGTTAGAAATTTACTTAAAAAGAAAAAAACTGATGTCTCCTCTAATAACATGACTCCAGGAGCTGGGGATTTCACAAAAACACCTAAAATCAAGAGATTTGGCTCCACTGCTATTGCATGTAATGCTGTCAAAATATAATTAGATGGAATTACTGAGCACAGAAATACTGGTTGTGCAGTATAAAACTACTCAGAGGTAGCTTTAAATCTCATATTTATATTGTACACTTATATTTTTCTAAGTATTGCATTTGTGAAGTAATAAAAATAGCTCAGCTAAAATGGGTCATTGCATGTTTTTCCTGTGTTGTCTACACTCTCTTCAATTTTTGCCCCCTCACTGTATAAAGTACTGAGTAATTATCTCTCAGCAGGTTGAAAATTCCCTGGTGGAAAGATACTCCTGCAGTCTGCCTCCTGTCATCTGATTTATGCATAAATTTGCTCTACCCAAGGAACAAATCCCCTCTGAATTATGGTCTAAATGCAACTGCTTGACTGCTAATAAATATCACATTATACATACCTAAAAGACTCAGATCCACAGCCACCAAATTACAGCTGCTCAGTCTCAACGTTCGAATCTCCGTTGCAAGCTTTAGTGCTTCCAAAAGCAGCTTTAGGTTCCCACCAACGCATTTATTCCAAGAAAGGTCTAATATCTCCAGTTCAGGGAGGTGAAGGGCAGTCTCAGCTGAAAAGATTAACATCAGCAATTCTGCTTACTAAGAAAAATCATCATGGCCTTAGCAGACATTTCACCTTCTATTCACCTGTAAATAGGTTTTAAGTATGTTGCCTTCCTACTTGTGCTAAGAACTTAGGTTTAATGGATCTTGGTAAAAGTTAGACAAAATAAAATCTCACGTACTCTCTGAAGAGTTGAATGTTCAATTGTTCACATATAGAATGGGCATTGAACACAGACAAGTCCTTGAGTTGTCTTTCTTAAAAGGGGTTGGGATGATGTGACCCTCTGAGCATCTAGATATCAGATGGCATGGAGCTCCCTGGTATGTAGCAGTGAGTCTCAGTTGGTGTGAACAGCTCAGCACATCCAAATGTGCTGGAAATTTGTAACTAAAATGTATTTAAACAAGGCATGTCAGGGGAAACTGATAAACAACTTTTTCCAGACAAAAAAAAAGGACTGACACCTCAAGCCAGGTGTGGCCCAGGACAGTGGCCTATTCATTTGTATCAGAGATTGCAGGAAGATCATTTGCATTATGAAAAATCACAAGTGGGGGAGAAGCCAGCATGGCATCTACACCAGACAGTATTGCATCCATACTCATCAGAGGAAAGGAACTTTATCTGGGGATACACTTCAGAAGAAAACATTTTAAAGTTTGAATGAACTACACAGAGAGTGGGAGGGAACCCCTATGTTATCTGTCATCTGAGCAGACAAAGAAACTAAGTGCTTTGAACTGTATATTTGGATCCTGGCTAAGGATTAGTCAGACATACTGGAAGAATGATTTTGGTTAGAAAATGATAAACAAAAGACTTTAATTTGTTAAGCTGTGTTTCAGTCTTAGTAAAGTATTTTAACTTGTGTTTGTTTGTAACCATTTCTATCCTTAGTCCTCCTATTTGATATCACTTAAACCCTATGTCCTTTTGTTAATAAACCAATTTTATTTTACTATAAACCAGCTTGTCATTGCGACTGAAGAGTAAGATATGTTAACCCCAGTTAAACTAACAGGCTGCTATGTGCTGTCTCTTGATAGGAGCAGTGTGAAAAGGTTTTTTGAGTGTCACAATGAGAGAGGCTGTGGACTGCAGAAAGATGTTTTTGGGGGAGAAATTGGGACTGGAAAGGTTGTTGAGACCCCCCTGGAAAGAGTACCAGTGAAGTGGAAGCCACAGTGAGATCTGCATGCTTGAATGTGGACTGTTGGTGTCTGGTCTGTGAGCCACAGCAGCATAGCATTTAAGGCATCCAGAGCTGCAAGGCAGGTGTTCACTGAACCTTTTACTGGCCTGGGTGAAACACAAACCATCACAGCTGGGTCGTTTTGTTTTACAATATTAGCAAAGTTGGCCTGATCCTGCCCTACTGAAGTCAATTGAATGTAAAGAGCAATTTTGACCATTTTACAACAATTTAAAGGGAGCAATTCTTGCTGCAAACTCATTTATGCAAGGCAAAATTCATTACATTTTCTGACAATGTTGACTTCCGGGATATCAAGAAATCACTCTTAAATAATAATATATTATAGCATATTGCCTGCAAAGACCTCAAGCCAGTGTTAGCCTAATCCTGGTTCCACTTAAGTCAGTGGAAATTTTGCTATTGACTTCAGTGGGAGCAGCAGTAATAAACAATAACAGGGTTTCTTTCTGTATGTCACATTTATTATAATCCCTTTATAAGCTCTTGATTTGCACTCATAGTGCTTACTTGAAGACCAGAAAGTTTCTATTGGTACATAGAGATGAAAAATCTTTACTCAGACACAAAGGTGTATGCTCTTGGTGTATTGATCTCTATTATGGACATGTGTCAAGATCCCTTAGCCACTCAGGAGTGGTAAATATTAAGAAATCAGTATTAAATGGATAATTATTACAAGGTCTGCCCATTAATGATTACAATTCCAGCATAGTATGAGATCATATACTGTAGCTTTCTTTTCTAAAATTAGTTAATAAATTATAGTTCTTTGGAAGGTGAAAGATTAATAGGACTAGATTCAAATCAGGCATAATATGGTCAGAAGCTACAAGGTACCTCAGTCCTGACCTATAGCACTCTCAGACTTCCCTTTGCAGTCAAGCCAATTTATGTGCTGGTTTTGTAACGTGGGCAGACAGAGCCAAGGGTGAGACTGAAAAATGCATTTTCACTCATGAGCAAAACCAGAATTCAACCACAGATCTGCAGAGTCCCATCAAAGGACAGTGCAAAGCTATTGCATTATCCCATTAAGCTGCATACAGACAATATATAATAAATTAAAAAACATTCCTACCAAGTGATACCAAAGAATCTTCCCCTAAAGAGCAACTGCTGATGGCCACAGATTTCAACTTTGGTAAAAATCTGAGCCTGCTGAAAAGGTGACTGGAAGACACTCCAATGTTTTTATTGGATGATAAGTTCAGCTCTTGAAGACTCGAGAGTAAAGGTATCACCTGTGCTTTAAAAATATACAATATATATTAGAGTCATTCTGATCCTAAATGATTATCTAGCTGTAGTTTTATTTGCTACAATTTCTTTTCTTTATAACTCAACGCAAAACACAGGGCCAGATTCTGACACCCTTACTCATGCTGAGTAAACCCCATTAATAAATAGCCGTAAATAGCCCCATTGTTTTCAATAGGAGTACTCCAGGAGTAAGGCACTACTTAGTGTGAGTAAGTCTGGCCTCCAATAGATAGAGTGGCTGAGATTTTCAAAGCCAACTAGGTGATTTAGACATACAACTCCTATTAAAATGAATGGGGGGAGGGATCTGTGTCCATAACTCACTGCCTTTGCTAATCTCAAGTATTGTAAGATCATATAATATATACCAGCAGATAGTTATCAAAGTCCTATTAAATGTGCATCAAATAAAAAATAAATCACTAGAACTGAAAATTATTTATAAAATGATTAAGTTAACTCTTCTCCTTACTAGTATTACTTTATCAGTAGCTTTTCTCATTATCTTCCCCATCAGGAAAATTAAGTTGTAGGCTTCAAGTCATAAGATTTTTTTACTCTAAAGGTTAAAATCCATGTTAAAATACAATGGTAACAGAAAACACGCTGAAACCAAACCATCTCCTTGGTGGGAGGGAGGGGAACTGTATATTTCTTGTAACAGGAAGTGAAATTAGTGCTCTTGAGAGGGGTCTGAATAACAAGTCTTCAGTTTTGTCAAAGAACAGAGATAGCAGCGGTAGCAGCAGTGCATGCTCCCTTAGCACCACCCTGCCACTGAACTTCTGCCTTGACATGGAGTTACCAATAGGGGATGCAGGACAGTTCAATTTTCATGTGCATTCATCTCTTGGAGTCATGCCAAGTTACACCAACTGAGGATCTGGCCCTTGGTCTCTCCAGTATGATCAATTATCAGCAAGATTGCTCGTTGGTGCTAGCACCTATGATCTGGACATTTGTCCAAAATACTTATGTCGCTTGCATTGAGAAATGCCCCTTTAGTGTTCTGGCCTATCAAAAATAATATTATAACACTATTTTCTCTCACATTGCACCCTCCATCCAAGAATCTCAAAGTGCTTTACAAACATTAATGAATTAAGCCTCACAAAATCTCTGTGAGAAAGGTAACTGTTACTAGCTCCATTTTACACATGAGGCTATCTTAAGGCCTGGTCTACACTAAAAAATTAAGTCGGTTTAATTACGTCAGTTAGGGGTGTGAAGACAGCACTAGGTCGACAGAAGAATTCTTTTGTCAACCTAGCTACTGCCTCTTGGGGGTGTGGATTACTTATGCAAATGGGAGAATCCCTCCTGTCAGCATAGGTAGTGTCTACACTGAGTACTACAATGGCTCAGCTACAGTGGCGCCGCTGTAGCCTTTTAAGTGTAGACAAGTTCTAGGGTGCTGAACAAGGGAAGTTGCAGGTTCTCTGCACCTCTCTGGATCAGACCCCATGTGATTAGCCCAAGGTCATGACTCCCAGTCCTGTGCCTTAACCAAAAGGCTAGCTGTTCTCCACAATCACTGCACTACCAAATCCATGTGCATAAAGACTAGTCCCGACTACTAAAATCTGATGGAGAAAGTGTAAGGTGGACCTCTTTTCTGCCTTTGAGAAGTTTTCAAAAGTTAAAAACATGTATATTTGTAACGAATTTTCTAACAATGTTCTTACTGAGAGCCACCATGTCCTCCTCTGTTACACAGCACCGGTGGAGATCCAGAACTTCTAGGTCTTTAACACTGGCCAAATGAGCTGCTGAGTCCTTCAACCCTCCACCAATTTCTTTATTGCACGATAGGTCTAATTTGTTTAGCTCTGGTAAGTACTGGAAAGCACTGTCTAAAATGAAAAAGGCAAAATTCATTGTCACTGACTATTCTAACACAGAAGGCAGACAGTGGATTTAACATTTGTTTTACCTAGTGTTAATGTTTGTGAAAGGTGTCAGCATGACAGTTCTGGAGAATGAGGTTTTCTGCGTAGTCACAACGGAAGTAAAGCAACATTGCAAAGCTCTTCCCACCAGTGTCATTCAATCTTACTCTAAAAGAACCACCCAAAAGTGAGAGAACAGCTCAGCCTTCATACCCATTAATTCTTTATTTAGTCTATTTGCTGAGAAGACTGTCAAGGGTGCCAAATAGCACCAATTGTGGTACTGAGTTTTGCATGGTGAATAATTAGTCCACTACAAACTAGACAAAGATAATCTGGACAGACTTTCAGGTGATGACTTTTAGGGTATGTTTACTCTGCAATGTAAGCCTGGGCTTGAGCCCAGGCTCAAGGCTAACTCCCTCTACATCTACACTGCAACTGTGCTAACCCAAGGGCTCAGACCCAGGGACCCAGGACCCTGCAGGGTTGGAGGGTCCGAGCTCAAGTCAAGCCGGGGCCCAGGGTCTGAACCCTATTGCTTTACAGTGTAGCCACAGCCCCACTTGACTCAGGTCCCAGGAGTCATCGGAAGTATCCCACAATTCCATGGGCCAACTTCTTTAGTCCTCTCTATCCCAACAATCTGCAATCCACTCTATTGAAAACAGAAGACTTCACTTCTCTCTCCTACCCCCACCCCGTGGCAAATCGTTAACCCATTCTGTTCTTATCACCGATCTGCAAGCACACTATCAGAGAGGCTCCTGGGTTTGCAATGGAGAGTGAACTGAACAAGCCTTCCGCAAAGTGAGCTGCCTCCTGGTAATGTGCAGGCAAGGCATTAAATTTTTCCCTCAGTGCACCACATTCCTAGGGCTAGAGCAGCCATGTTTCAGGAGAGGAGGGACAGAGCACAAGGGACTCTGGGATATGGTTACTTTTGACTCAGATCAGCGCAGCGCAGTGTGGACACCAGAGCCCTAGGTTCGAGCACAGGTCAGAAAATTCTTAACCTAGGGTTAAAATCCAGTGTAGATGCTCAAACCCAGGGTTCCCTAACATGAGTCAGCTAACTCAAGTCCCACTAACTCTGGGCTTACATTGCAACGTAGACATACCCTGTGTCACTCGTCCCTTAAGCTGACTTTGAATTTTGAAGAAACTAGTGCTGAAAGTCTCTGCTTCCTTTTACTAAACAACTTAGTCCCCAAACAGAAGAGAATCAATGTCTATCAATATTTTAAAAACTATTTTCAAAGCTAAATAATTCTTATGATTTCCATCACACAAAATACTTATTTCATTGCCTTTAGCCTTGACATATTCTTGGATGGGTTTTAGATTTAGACTTGTGATTCCAAATCTAAACCACTCTAAGCTGGACTAACCTAAACATTGGAGGCCATCTAGCTTTAATCCACACATGTTCAAATTTAATACTTTCAAAACTGGCACATTTTTTAATTCCTGAGCAATACTCTTCAGACTGCAGCCAATGTTTCTGTTAATAGAAAGATCTAATACTTCAAGGTCGTGGATCACATTTAGAAGCTGAGCTGAAAAAAAGGAAAACAGAATTGATTAGTTACCAGATCTACTTGAAGGAACTTGCCTAACAATGGGCCTAATGCAAAACCCAATGAATCTTCCCATGGACTTCCATAGCTTTGGATCAGGCCCTATAAGTGAACAAAAAACAGTACTTTGCACATTTATAGTACCTTCCATCTACACCTGCACACTTTATAAACATTCATGAATCTGGCCTAACACCATCTCGGTGTGACAGGTATTTTTTTCCCATTATGGAGATGGGGAAAAGCCACGGCACAGGTAGACTTAGGCCAACGATTATAAACTTGGGCCCTGAACATGTAATGAGCTTCACAGGGTTGGGGCTTGAGTTTCCAAATTTAGTCACATCAATATAAATGGCCTGATTTTCGAAGAGGCTCAGCACTTGAAACTCTCATTTAAGTCTCTGTTTGAAGAGCCTCCAGATTTTTTATTCACATGCTTAAATATACAATTAGTTGTCTAACTTCAGGCTCTCAGCTTTGAACATTTTGGCCTAAGTGACTTGCCCAAGGTCATACAGGAAATCATTGAAGGCACTGAGATTCAAACCCAGGTATCCTTCTCAACCTCATGCTTTAACCACAAAATCATCCTACCTCACATGGTTAGAAAGAAATGACTTATTTGGAAACCAATACAGATACAGTTATAGTGGCCAGCCAGAAATTAATTAACTTTCTATCAATACTAAGCTTAATATTGATTCTTGTAAAATGCTAAAACTGAAATCAAAGTAGTTACAGTTTTGAGGAGCCAATATTTCAGCATAGGTATGTGAAATACACTTACCTAGAGATTCTCCATCTTTTGCTGTTAGATTGCAATCTGTAAATTTTAGGATTTTGATTCTGCACCCTTTCTGGAATTTTTTGGTCAAGAGGGATAGTTTTCCACCTATGTTATAATTCCAGGATAAATCCAGTTCTTCAAGGTGAGGAATGGTTTCAAGTGCCTCTCCTGATACAAAGCACCCAGAAGTCTAAGATAAATCATTCTATATACACTTTTGAGTACAGGATAAAAATACAGTTTTACATAATATTAATTATGTCATTAGTCATTTAATTCTCATTTAAATGATGCAGTTTTGCTTTGTTTTCTTCTTTGAAAAAGAAAGTGCATGTCAGAAAGTGATTTATTGTTGCATAAATAGACATGCTCTTTAACAGATGTAAATATAGACCAAAACTCCTTGTCACACCACACACGCATCCTTCCTACTCCCCACCCCTGATGCTTAGCTTGGCCTCAGAAAAAAAACACATTGGTTGTTTCCCTGTATACTTCTGTCAAGGACCCAGACTCTGTAATCTACAGGGAAATCAGTATAAATGGCAGATATGTATGGATTATCCTTTATAGCTCTGCTCTGCTCTGTTAGACATCTGGCAACTTTCCAACATCCTCTGTACTGCATCTGGAGGCCACTGTATTGCCAACCCCAAATATTCAAAAATCCTGAGTCAGGCTCACAAAAATCATGAGAGTGTTATTAAAATCATGACATTATGTAAAAATAATAGATTCGGTGTTCTTTTTACTTGTCTTCTGCTTTTTATGCCTTTAGGGTGCACTGAGGTCAAATTCTGAAGTTTTCTCCACAGCCACAAGTTACTTTTTCTTTAAGAAAGAAGGCTGAAATCATGACATGTCCACTTGACTCCAGGAGCTGGGGCTTTAAGGAAAACAATAATTATCATGAGACTCATGACAAAATCATGAGAGTTGTCAATGCTGAGGCCATCTTGGATAAGGGCATAGCTGAGAAGGAAGAAGTCCTCTCATAGCTGTTTCTGAACCTTTAAAAACATCATTTCTGGCAAACAGAATCAACTTGAGTGTTGCTTAACTTCAAACTGACCTTCCCCAATTAAAACAGAATTTCTAAGGCTCAGCAAAGCATGCAGGCACTACCCATCTTGGATGCACTCAGAGGCAGCTAGGCTGCTCCTTGCCCCTTTGACATCTCTTTACTGCCATTGGCATTGAAGTGAAAAGTGTTAGCTAATATTCCATTGCAAAGCTCATGCTTCAGAACAGGGCATGAGGCATCACCTCATGCGCATTTTGACTGAAATAATAGTTATGAACCACAGTACACAATGGTTAAAAGGCTAGCTCCTTTTTCTGGACATTTTTAAAAAAATTGTTAGCATAAATTAGTTCTCAATTGAAATCAGTTAGTCAGCCTACATGTCAATGCAATTTCAGGATGTTCAAAACCAAATGAAGATTTATTTAATTAAGTTATTTTTTATCATTACCAACATGATAATTTACAGTTATAATTTAATGGGAAAATCCTTATATGACACTGCGTTTTAATACTGGATTCTCACTATAAGGTTTATAATACAAAAATAACAATGCCTGTTATTCTATATTAAATGAGTATAGAAGTCTAAATAAGAGAGAGAAAGAAAAATCTTTAAATGCCTCTTAATATTTTAGAGAAACAAGGTGGGTGAGGTGATATCTTTTATTGAACCAACTTCTATTGGTGAGAGACACAAGCTTTCAAGCTTACACAGAGCTCTTCATCAGGCCTAATTTTTATCTGTCTGATATCTACTTAGAATAATTTCCCAAATCTTGAAAATGGACCAGTGTTTTTCCATTGAGAAGCTGTTTTTCCTAAGCAGTGCAGTGTGTTAATGTTTGATACAGCAGTTAACATTCCAGACACCTTTCCCACCCTAAAGATAAATAAAGGACAATGACTATGAAGAACAATTTTCTTCCATTTCTCACATAAGATAGTCAGAGCCTCTACAAGAAAGATGGTAATTAAATAATTGTGTTTTCAGACTTACGTTTTCTTACTGTGAACACATTCAATGCATTTTTCAAAAGCAGGTATTTACATATTCAAGCAGGCACTTGTTTAGTTTAACCACTTTATCACCAAACATGCATATTGTTTTCAAAATGCATCATGGTAAGATAAATAAATAAACTGAACAATTAGCTCTGAAGCACACGCCAGAGACACTGAAGGCCCCGGACTTGATCCAGGTGTCACTTAAATCTGTTTTACATCCGTGTAACTCCATTGGCTCCAAGAAAATATTCCTGATTTACACTGATGTAACAAGAAGAGAATCAGGCTTGTAGACACAATGTTGGTATTACATATCCCTAAAATAAAACTACGGTACTGATCTGGTTTGGTGCTCAGCTCATCTACTAATAAAGCCACCTTCAGCTGAGGGCTCTATGTACATTACAGATGAAAATCAGTACCTCACAGGATCGGGCCTTGAGACAGAATTTACAGCTAGAGTTGCATTTACAGCTATAAGAATTAATGGTGGACAAGTTCATTTTGCCTAATTTCGAATCCATCCACGATTTGAAAGTTCAACACAGCCATCATCAGGTTTGCATCCCCATAAGCAAAGGCTGTGGTGGGAAAGGGAGCAGTGACAGGATAGAGACAAAAAAATACCCATTGTAAAAGGTAGAATATAAAACACAGAAGAAAGGGGAAAAATTGTAGAAAGTATGGAAAAAGGGGTGAGAAAAAAATCAAACAAAAAATTAAAAGCAGATTCTACCTCATTTCATGCAATAGTTTGTGAACCTCCAGAATAATCCATAAACTTTGCAGAACCTCACACTCCACTGGGTTTGCCATTCCTTTGTATGTACACAATGAGCTCACTCACAGTAGTAAATTCTATGTTCAGTGGTTAGTGTTTGCAAGATCAGGGCCTGTATACAAATACAATCTCTAAAATGAACTTCATCCATTTTGGGATGACGGGTTGCAGCTAATTACAGACAATTATGGCAAAACAGTGAGAGGAAGTGAAAACGTGACCAGATTTCTTACAAAAAATGCAGAGGGATCGTGAATGGTGACACTGAATAGGCAGCCCATCTGTTTTTAAGGTCTTTTCCAAAAGATCTCAGTACACCATCATCTACATAGAACTCCCTGTATCTGCCGCTGAAGGAGAAAGGTCTAAACTGATCATGTTGTGATTTGATCATCCAGTTCTGAGGAATCTACCACTGGGCATTTGAAGCCTGTTGCTTAAAATGCTAAGCCAATTTGAGTAATTTTGTTGCTCTTGTACTAATAAGCCCTGAGTTTTCAACCCTTGTGCATGTGAGAGACTTTTTGCCCATGAATAGCCTCATTGAACTCAATGGGACTAATCATATGTATAAAGTTACTCACAAGTGTAAGAGTTTTATACTTCTTTATAGTTGAGAGTTTACATTGTCAGGTTTGGAGACAAAGAATGAGATTTTGGCTGCTGTGGTGTGATGGAAGTACAGATTTAATGGCTCACAATAGATCCTTGGTAATGAGCTGTTTGGAAGGTAAATGTAATGGTCATACTATACCTAAACAAGTAACATCCTCAGTGGTCAACCTGCAGCTGTTTAATTGGAGGATTTTTAACTTGCTCACATGATGGAGCCGAAGAGCAAGGGGTTTCAGAGCCTCTCCTACAAAATCATTCCAGGAAAGATTGAGTTCCTCCAGCTCTGGTAGAAAAGGTAATACAGCAACTAGAAGTAAAACAAACAACAGCAGAAATAACCCACTTAATTTCTGAATGTGTGTGTGTGTGTGTGTCAGTATGCCTTAATACAGAGGTGCTTTTCAAAACTAGTATGATAATATGATAGAGAGCGATTTGTCTTCAGAATAAACTCTCTGTGCCTAAGTTTCCCTATCTGTAGAATGGGTATAAGGATATTTATCTGCCTCACATAGTTGCTGTGCAGCTTAAATCATTAATTAATATTGGCAATATGCTTTGGGATCATCAGATGAAAATGCTGAATAAGAAGAAAGTATCATTATCAGAAGGAGAGGGGAAAGGAGTGGGGTTGGACAATTTCATTGGGAAATGAGAATAGAAAACTCTGTTCCATAAGCTTTCAGTAGATAGGTGGGAAAACTTGTGCTTACCCAGATCCATTAAATCTGTTGCACTTAATGCACAATTATTTAGGTCCATATTCTTGCTGTTGGGCTTCTTGCCCAATTTCTGCATGAACTGATTAACTCTCCATATACCAGATGTTGCATCTGTTTTGGAAATGAGATGTGGAGGTTTGTCTGCATAACCAAAAAATAGGGTTGTGGTTACCTCTACAAGTAATCTTATTGATGAGATTTTTGTCTTGTGTAACTACAACTGTCAGCTTAAGACATAATGAAACATACTAATCCTGGCAGAATTTGTGGAATGGCTGCATTCCCATTTTAGAGGTTACTGGTGAAACCTCTGGACCATGTCAATTCTCCATTGTTATCCTGAGTAATGGGAACAGGTGCACCATACCCTGGTTGCTGGTACCTGATGCTGTATGAGAGAAGAATCTGCCATTGGAGTCTTTGGGCTGATCTACACTAAGGACTTTTGACATTGACAGCACCAGTTCAAGCATACGGAATGTTTGTAAATCACTAAACCAATATATTCTGTGCACTGTTACCCCTACACTAGCCCTGCACATAACCACTTCAGTTCTGCCTGACTATTACAGGGCTGGTATTCTGGAAGCGCAGACGGCAGAGCTGCACCAGTTCATTTAGTCCTGGCAGTGCAATCCCACAATGCTTCTGCCCACTCTTCAGTGACAGCTCTGAACACTCTCTCTATCACCTGTTAACCCTGTTTGATGCATGCCCAGTAGGTTCTGAGGTGGCTCTTGGTGGGTCTTGGATCTGCACTGTAACTCTTTTTTCCTCTTATTTATTCATTCATTCCAATTTGTTCAGTGAGTATCAGTGCACCTACCCTGGGCTTTAGGAACCCTTAACAATTATGTAAAAATAGTCCTCTAGCAATTTTACCTAATACCCCTGGCCAAAAATGAGCAGTCAAAAGCTGCACAAAATACAATAACCCCCCCCCTTTCCACACTTCGATTCTCATTGTTTCAAAATGTTTCACCCTCCCAACCCCAAAAGCTTGGGAGAACGGATGGGTTTTGCAAACCTCACCTTCCACCCTGCTTTCAATGATAGCTTTGTTTCCTCCATGGTGCAGAAGTTAATAGCAACCTTGGATACACACAACTATTAGAAGATTGATTTCCATCCTCACGATACAAGTGGAGAGAAATAACTGCTTTTGTCGTTGCCTTAAAATTGCTCTAGCAGCAGAGTGGGCAGAGGCTGACCTTAAACACAAGCAAATCAAGATACCACTTGGGGTGCTGACATCCCACATAAACTCTGCAATTGATGAGCTGACTTTGACATTGACCTCTGACACTAGGAATCAAGAGGAAGGTAACTCAAAAGCTTTAACCCTCCCTCGAGCCTTAGCAACATGGGTCCCAGTTCTTGCTTGGTGTCCATCAGATTATAAGGCACAGCATGATAGTGGCTTAATCAGAAGAAAACAACACATACAAAATAGGCCACCACAAACAAATCACAGGATTCTGGCTAGCAGTAAATCCAAGCACTCGTTCATCAACACATTTCTCATGCACCCATCACTGTGTTATTAGCATTACCTGCTACAGGGGAAGCTTGCTCCTCATTCTGATTAGCTGGTCTAGAGGTATTGATTTCTGCTCCTTCAGTTTCTCTCTTGCTTTTGCCATTAGATTTCCCAGTGTCTAAGCCCCTGAAGAATCTAGTGCTTAATGAGCACTGATGTTTTCCCTTTTCCACAGGGGATTTCTTCCTTTGGATCTGGTTCATAATCAACTGAAATGGGGATCTCTTCAAGATGCCATCTTCACATCTATCCTGGGGACACTGTTCTGTTCCTTTCAGAAGATTGACAAACATAGGCATAACTGTATTTAGCAACATTTACTATTGGTTACCTGCCTGTCATAATAGTGGATATGATCCGGAATGTCTTAGCTGCTTTCCCACCATTCTCTCCATGTCAGTATCAATGATGATACATCATTCAGGGGATCAGACTCTAAACTCACTGCAATCCCGGTTGCCTTCAAAGGGAGCTGAGGGTGTTTAGCACCACAGTGGAGGGGCTTAGTATTTTGCACAAGTGGACCTAATGGTCCCAAGTCTCTACTCTGCTGGTACCATTTCATGTTAGTTCGTTGGGCATAGTAGCCCTAAAAATCAGCTTATCTTGTCACTGGAGGGGGATAGCTAGGTGGGCAGCCCCTATGTCACCCCCTTCCTAACAGTCCACGTGGAAATTATTTGTAACAGTGCCAAATGTTGGGGATGACATCCTGGAAAGACTCCTACTGGCTTCAATGGAGCTGGAATTTTACCTTCTATATTTACACCAGCCAGAAAAGCCCGGTGATTCGATTTTACCAGTTAATTTCAGGAACAATGTAAGCATTATGTCCCTCAAAAGAAAAGCAAAATTGTAAAGTAACACCAGAAACATTGGATCCTTCATATATCGTTCTTATACTATTTTACCAGCAATTAGACTGAAGGAAGAAATGGTAAAAAAAAGTTTGTTAGCAAACATTACTTTTGTATACATCAAATTTTTTATACCACTTTGTTTTGTTTTTAAATATTCTGTTTGATTTGTATAATGTTCTGTTGGAAAGTCTTTGCCGTGACATCTGCTTAAGAGATGGGAAAGGAGAACTTCTAACTACAATTATTTATTAGTTGATTAGTCACAACTATGTTTCTCATGACTAATGTACAAAACAAATGATACAATATAAAGCAGAATTATATATACATGATGTAAAGCAATTTTGTTTACATTTGTAACTTTTCATGCACTGGGACTGTAATATTTGTAATAGACAAAGTTACGTACCTGTCTTTTCCATTTCTGGAATAAAGGATCAGTTGCACCTTTTAAAACACTTTCGTGGCTTGGAAAACAAATGCACCATGCTCTAGACGTGAAGTTCTTTCTTCCTTCAGTGACAGATTTTTCTGGGTGTTTTCTTTTTTTGTTGCTGTTGTCTGGCAGAGAGTTTCTGTTTTCACAAATGTGAAATCAGCTGCTCAGCCAAAAAACGGTTGATCAAATGCAATTTGTTGGGCTGTTTCTTCTGCTGATTGTGAGCTGTCTTCTAAATTCAGTCAGGTCTCACAAAATATTTAGCAAACACTCTTTTTGTAACCAGATGCACGAATAATTCATTTGAATAGCCTTGTCAGTTTTCTTTTTAGAATAAATTAATAATAAAAAAAATCAGGAAGTCATTGCATGGACTTCGATACTGAGCTTTCTACCTCCTACAGGTTGCTGAAAGCAGCTGTTTTTAGAAGGGCTGAGTCAATTTATAGATCAAATTACAAGACTATCTGAAGAAAAAGCTCTTTGTTTCCTCCACCTCTTCTCTCACCCTCAGTAAACTCCAAAAGAACTGCAGGAGCGTGAGCAAAGCAGGGAGTTTAAAAAGTTTGCATACTTTGGCTGGAAATGTTTTAGAAAGAGGGATAATAGGAGCTAGTTCATTTTCGTTCACCTTAGGTCAGGGGTTCTCAGACTGGGAGTCGTGATTCCTCAGGGGGTCGTGAGGTTATTATGGGGGGGTCATGAGCTGTCATCCCCTGTGCATGCCAGTAAGGATGGCATGGTATCGGAGGTCATCATTTTTGTGGGGGGATCATCACAGCCAGAAATATTTTCAAAGGGGATCCCAGCAAAAAAAGTTTGAGAACCCCTGCCTTAGGTAGTCGATTGTCTGGACTGTAACTGATGCAATTCTATGGGCCATACTTGAAATCCTTGTTCAGTCATAGCTTCCATTGAAGTCAATTTTGCCTGAGTAAAGTTTGCAGGCGCTGGCCCTGTGTGTTCAACATAGTGATTTTTATCTGTTCAGTTCCTAGTCGACAGGGCTCCACAAACCAAGACACACCATCATGACTACCTCTAGTAAGCAATTTTGGCTATCGTCACAGAAGAAAGACCAAGGACTGTATGGCTCACGGAGACTGAACTATTCTCATCTGCGGATCTTCCAGGTCAAGGAGGCTTATGGAGAGAGCAATATATGAAGCTTGCTGTGCCATTGCCTGTGTTGTATCTGTTTTGTGGGTACCCTCATCACCAGGACTATGAGAATGGCCCCCTGAGTGAGCATTAAATCCATTCAAATAATACATTAGTAAAAATTAAGGAACACGAGTTACTAGATCCCTCCTCAGAGAAGTCTGTGTCTCCAACACACAGAAAGCTACTGTGGTCACAAACAGAGGCCCACTGATAACAAATCATGAACCCAGCAAAATCCACCCAACCCACCAGCGACACTGGCAAACCAGAGGGCATTTGGCAAAGAACAACAAAATTGATCAGGGGGCTGCAGGGACGGATTTAAAAGGAATTATATAGTTTGGCTAAAAGACAGGTGGTGTGGGCAAACATGATACCAGTCTGTAAATAGCTGCAAGGTTTAAACACCAAGGAGAGGGAGGAATTATCTAGGGCAATGCACAGGGGTATAGCTAGGAGTAAACAGGATGAGATTAAGACAGGAAAAACCTGGAGTGAATATCAGGAAAATCTTCTTGACAGTATTAGGCTGTGAAAGAGTCTCCCCGTTGTGTTTGGAGTGTTTACACTAGACTGGAAAAAAGAGTAGAAAATATATGGTAGTGATCTCAGTGCACTTCTCTGGCAGGGGGAAGGAGGGGTTGGCATAGTAGGTCTTTTCCATCTCCAGCTACTATAATTCACCATGTAGGTCTCTACTGGCCTTTACCATTCTTTAGTATTATCCTACGCCAGGAATGGTAATGCTATCCTGTCTCCTGATGCCAGTATCTTTGCATGGGTGATACTCACTCCGACTAGTCCCATCCTCTGAGCTACATTTTTATCATCTCACCATGTTCCATCTCATATCATGTCTCCAAGCACCTCAACCCACATTTGCTGCCACTGTCAGACCAACTCCAGTCTAGCTGGCCCCCTGCCTTGCCTTGCTCTTTTCCTGCCTGCTTTCAACCCCGTCCAGTGGCAGGGGTTGAAATGTGGACAAGCTATTCCTTCTTTCTTACGACAAAGGCTCAGATGCCAATGGAGTGGAATGCTAAACTTTCACTGCAGGTCCACCGAGACTGTAAAATTGCAACTTATGACAATCTGTGCTCATGGCATTTGTGGATTTCTTAAAGACTGAAGTTCTTTTGCCCGAATCCTCTGACACTAACACTTTATGTGGTGTACGTTCCATTCAGAAATGCTTTCATTGCTACAGGTTTTTAAAGGATTGTATAGAAAATCTTGTGCCACTGCAACAACATCTAGTAATACTATAATACTATGTTTGGCAGTGGCCTAATTTCCTCTTCCCTTAGGGCATATCTCTGGCCTTACTTGCAGGAGCGATAGGGAAAGAAGGCAGCAGAGTATTTTAGTGTCAGGCAGCTGCACTGTGGTGGGGTAAACACTGATATTGCTTTGGAATGGCACAGTTTGTGCCCTGGATTGGTATGTGCTGCAGATTGCAGTGTATAGGCCTGGCCACATCCTCCTTACTCAGCAGATTGCATCCTTGGTGTCATAGTGCAATGGCTGACTTTCCCTCCAAGGTGCACTCTTGGGTACTTGCTCTACTGCTGTGTGATGAAGAGACTCTCTATGTCCTTTCCCCCACTGGCCCCCCCACACTGGACCAGGTAGGATTGGCCTTTATAGCTAAAGAAAGATCAGCTGTATCTCCCAGCTGATATGCAGGGAGGTAGTTTGTGACCATACCACTGTTTGAGTGCCCCACATGAACACGTTTGTATCAACCCTTTGCACTGTGTAATAACTGGGGTGAGGGTAGGAACATAACCTGCTCTGGAACAAGCTAGTTAAAAATGCATATTATGCAGCATCCACTGTAGAGAGATTAATTCGGATTTTTTGTACTTTGCCTCATTGTGACTCCTTAATCCAGCATATATTCCAAGAGAATAATGCCATTAGAAGATTAGTGCCACAAATTGATTTGAAAAAAAGGATTTGCAAACAATGAAATCCTATATTCCATGTACTTAATCACTGAGTAGCATTTTGGGGATTTTCTCTTCAGGTTAGTAATGCCTCTTCTAACATAAATCTGGGCATAAATCCACCCTCCCCATTATTTATTTCATGTACCTATTTAAAAAAATACACTTAGCTAAAATAATACAGAACGTAAGTACATTGAGCCAAATTCACCCCTGCTCTTATTCCAGTCCCTTTAATGGAGTTCCATAGGGATGAATTTGGCCCAAAGTCTATATAGAATGTAAGGGATTTATATATTTCATAACCAAGAATTTCTTTTTAAAAATCATTTTGAATTCAGACTACAGCATTTATTGGCCCAATGGTCCATGCTTTTTTTCTAATGCAGGCAAGTTCTTAAAACAGATCCTCTCTTGGGGCTTGATCCTTTTCAATTACTGAAGCCAATATAGCAAAGCTCCCATTAACTTCAATGGTGCAGAATCAGAAATCATCACCTCTTCTTACCAATCACCATTCCAAAACTGGTCCCATACCTTATTTGCAGCAATTTCAGATCCTGGCTATACTAAAATGTTATGCTACAACACTGTTAAGGAGATTGGATGCAAATAAACTTGAAAATATGATTGTTATGATTGCCCGTTCTTCCCTCCCCTTAATTTGTATATCTGCTATTTTATCTGCTATTTTATTTCCTTTTCCTGGGATAATCTCATTATCTGCTGCCTCCCCTGCTATAATTTCTTCATGCCTCTTCCCTGTTTGGTTCAAATTTTCTGTTTGCTACCCCTCGAATGTTGGTGTCATCCACTAATCTGTTGCTGGCTAAATTTAAACCAAGGGAACTCCTGCCAAAGACAGATGTGCATCAGCTGTACAAAGCTGGTTAAAACGTCTTTGGAAACCCTGAAAACCATCCTGGACTGGGCTACAGTTAGCAGAAAATGTCATTACTTGAAGATGGGTGCAGGGAAAGCAGCTCCACTGACCATTGTTGGTGTATCTCCATTGATTTCAGTGTGCATACATGAGGACTGAATTCAGCTGAAAGTCTTTGGCGTATCCTCGAGGTTTCCTATGAAATAATGTTTGGCTTTTAGCTGATTCTGCTAGACAATCTGTTTTTCACTGGTTTCTTGGATGGCTGTTTAAATCAGGTATCACCATGAAAACTTAAACCAACGCCTTATTCTAATATTTATCTAATGTCTTAGCATGACAAAAAAGAGTCCTTGAAGTTGCACTGATTGTATTACAGAGAACATACCAAGCACTCCCATAAACCCTTATGCATAGGAGTAATTTTGCACCTGAGTAATCCAGCCGAACTCAGTGAGACTACTCATGCAGGAATATTTTGTCAGATTTTGACTTTTCACTATGTTTTTTACATTTCAAAAATACCATTCAAAATGTTCCTCACTAGATGTGGGTTTTTTAATGTTTTGAAATTATGATGCTGGTATCCACAATATTTTTCTTCCTGAGAAGGTGATTGAGATGTTAATGCTTCCACACTGGACGTTTTATTCAGTCCTACCCGTGACTTCCAAACTTTCTCAGTTAGGACACTGTAGTGATTTTCTGAAGGAAAGGTATGACTTGTCAGAGTACTTATCTGGTCCTTCCAAAAGTTCATGGTAGCAATAAAAATGCCAGGCATGCATTCTCATCCACATTGGCACAGAGGTCCACCCCTATGTATGAGTTTGTAAGACTGGGACTAAAATTCTTTCATTGTAAGTATTTTTAAAAATTAATTGTCCTTTGTGCTAATTTCCATTTTCCAGAATCCCACTGAGAATGTGCTTTGATTTCATAAAAGGAAAAAGTGTGATTGATAATATGAAATGTACCTTTATATTACCATGTTTGTAATGCTTTGATATTAGATTATTCTGAAAAACTGCAAGGCTAGAAAAGTACTTTTAAAATTTTCCATGCTGTATTACCATTTCCTAGTTTATCAAAGCAGCCCTTCAGTGCTGGAAAATTCTTTTTGGTTGAACTTATGCCAGGAGTAATCCCCTTTCAGTTAATCATTTACATGAATGGGCAAGCTGCTGAGTTCATGCAAGGCCTGCAAACTATATTAATTACTAGAAACCTAATTAGAAATCAACAGAGTCAAAGGATCAGTGTTTCTTCCATACGGTACCATCTGGTGTAACGGATCTGATCCTACAGGCCTCACTTCAGAAAAACTCTCCATTAAATTCTATGGAACCTCTGCCAGAATAAGCATTTCTGGACTGCGCATGTTTGTGTTTGGTGATTAGCAATTCATTCTAAAGTACTTCAATAGTCTCCTAAATGATGGCAGACTTCGTATTTCCAGTTTTTGTTTAATGAATTAGCCTATAGGTATAGTATTTTACCCAATACTTCTCATTCTGACCAAGATATCAGGATGGTTGTGATTTTCCCTAACTCAAAAAACAGCTGTATTGATGAAAACAAACCAACAATACCACTGTTCCCTCCCATCCCCCCAAATTATGAAATGAAACACAAAACATATGCAATGTGGTTTACCTTCATAAGCATATTTATTTCTCAAACATAAAAGGATGCATACTGTCCAAAATGATAAGTTTGCAATTCTATATGTAAAACACAGGAACTCGGTAGAGGCCCAGATCCCCAACGGTATTTATTCTGGCACCTAACTCTCATTTATTTGAATGGCAGTTAGGAACTTAAATATCTTTGCAGATCTGAGCCAGGGTCCCCAGTTATCTGCATGTAAATACCAGTACATTTTTACCAAATGATTTGCTTTTTCAGCACTCAGCTGGAAAGTTTGACCAAACAATCACACTTGCTTGACACTTAGTAGCTAGGAAGGAGTGTAAGTTTTCTAAAAACTGACAATTCTGAATTCATTGATACTCCATAATTTTAAACCCATAATTTTAAACCTATCATTTTGATTAATGAGCTGTGACACAATCTCCTTTGAAAATATAGGTTTGGGGTAGAAATCTGGAGCCTCTGTTTTAAATTGTAATACAGGAGATCAGACTAGATGATCTAATGGTCCCTTAGGGCCTTAAAATCTATGATTCTATGAAGTGCTAAAAGAAAGGAAAGGAACTCAAGGTGACTGTTCTCTACTCAGCCTCAGACCCTTGTATTTGGGATCGGTCATGGACAGGTTCAGTGGCTTCTCTGTATGGTTTTTCAGTGTTATCCCTGGGTGGTTCCCATTCTTTGTTGCTAATTAGATCAAGTCTGATTTTCATTGAGACGGAGACGGTTGTGTCATCAGACTATAATCCGCCAAATCTCTCCAAAACCTCCTTCAACTGCTTTTGTAAACTTAGTAGAACTGCTTGCAGTATAACACGCATGCTGTGTTTCGGGGAAAGTCCAATATATGTTCACTGCAAATTTCAACATTCATACAAATGTAGAGACACAATCTTCCAAAGAGTTCCACTGAGAGTCATAGGAAGACTAGGGCAGTTAATCTACCATGTGTCTGATGGTGACTCTGGAATAATTTTTTAACCCCCACCATGTGCTCTAGGACTCTGTTAGATGTTACTACTTTCTCAATAAGGGTTATCAGTCTTTCACCTGAGATCATAGAATCAAGAAATGGAGAAACAGTTCTTGCCAGCAAGAAGTTGTGACACAAGAATGTCTTGATGCTGACTGGCAAAGCAGTGCAAAGGGATCGCCTAGGTCTGTGATGTACATTTTAGTTCACCAAAGAGTGTCATGTGAGGTGTCAAATAAAAACCGGTGTTACACTGTTCATCAATATCATCCTGAAATGCATATATAGATGTTGTGTAAGGAATTATGTATATACTGTACACTGAAAATTATATTCTTAAAGGTCTGTGTCTAAGGACTGGGCACCAGCAAAGATGAAAAACAGATTTTCTGTTGGACAAGAAATATTTATCTATCTGGCTGTTTACATGTAAATTAAGTATGGTATGGTTCACAAAGGATCTCCAGTCTGAACTGAATGCTAATAAAGGATTGTGAAAATTTCAAAGAGAGAAAGGTAACACGAAGAAGTAAACATCATGGGGGGTGGGAGGGAGGAGAACCCTATCTTAAACTGCACATCAAAGGTTTACTCTAGTATATTTGGGGGTCAAAGGAGACACCCTGTAATCCTTCACTTAGGAAATAAATGGAAAGTGAGCTTGCTTAATGAAAGAGGGGTCTCAGCCCAGCTTAGCTGAAAATGCCGCAGAGAACTTTGGGTGAGAAAAGCTTCTTTAGACAGGAGGGTAACTTGTCAGATACGTTTACTCTCTAGAAAATGGGTTATGATTTTGCTTTATATGTAACTATTTGTGTCCAATACTCTTATCATCACTTGAGTCTCTATTCTTTGATAATAAATGTATTCTTGTTTTCACTATAAATATATGTAAATGCTGTGGCGTTAAAGTGGTGATCCTGAATTGAATCCTACCAGCAGGCCTGGTAATTTTGTGAGTATCCAGTGGATAAGGGACTGGACACTACAGGGAACAGTCTGAGGATTCAGGGACTGGTATGTGCCTTTTGCCAATCTGTACAGAGAAAATGAAGCTTGCAAAGACCTGGAAGGCAGTGCTTGTACTGCCAGAGGCTGGTGGTTTCAGGAAGCTGATTCACAGCAGACAAAGACAAGACTTCCTTATGATAGGAGCAGGTGGTGCTTCACAACCCTGGGTACTCCTGAGGAGCATCACAGGAGGAGTAGCTGGAATTTGCATTTCTGATTGGCATTGCTAAAAAGCTGACTTTAGTCAAGTAAGAGCTTCAAAGGGGGGGGGGGGGGAAGATTTTACACAGATGTGGTGAATTAATTCAATGTGAAAGTGGGTTTGTGGATAACTCAGGTAAAAAAGCAATACAGCACTTCCAGCCATGAAAAGCAGCCTTGGACAAGTTTGTAGACGAGACTAAAAACTAACATAACTCTGGGTATGTCTACATTACACTGCTATAGTGTAGGCATGTATTACATGATGGAACAGGTATTTTCTGTCTAAACAAGAAACATGCAAAGATCATGCCTCACTAAGGATACTCTTGTTTATTGGATACTGAGGTCAGTAGAGTTACTCTGAAGTTACATTCATGTAACAACAGAATTTTTGTGCTTTGTGTCTATTAGGTTAGTGTGGTATACTCTGTTGCTTTTTTCTGGAGCTGCCATCCATCTAGAATAACCATGGTTAGAAAAAGAGAGAAAGAAATTGGGTAAAGGTAAATTTAAAATATGTATTTAGAAATGGCCCTTATTCTTGAAGTTCAGAACCAGATTTGTACTGGAGTCTGGATTTTCCCAAAGTTCAGGGCTGTTTTGATATTATGCTCAAGTTTGGCCCCCTAATAGAGATAAGGATGAGCCATGAAGACATGACAAGGCAAGATACAAAAATTGCACTTCAAATTCTCAAGCATAAATGCCACGTGGAATGTGTCTTAAGTACCTAGTTCCAGAACAGATTGCAAATTTTTATCCTAATAAGCCACAGAAGAGAGTTTAAAGCTAAAGACCAATTAAGACTTTTCATAAATCATAATATAGTATGGAAAAGCTGATAACATTTCAATAATTGGAACTTGTGTAAAAAAGTCTGTTTCCTAATCCAGTCAAGACCAATTATATTAGTGACTCCTTCCAAAAATGCTGTAACCCCACTTCCCTGAAGTGTGCAATAATCCTGCTTCTTCTCAAGAAACCAACTCTAGATGCCACTGATTTTGCAAACTATTTTCCTGTCTCCAGCCTAATGCTGCTAAGTAAAATCAAAGAAAAAAGTCATAATTATGTTGCTGATTTTGCTTCAGCCTGAGAGAGCCTTTTTGGCCATCTGTATTAAACCCTCTGTTTTGTTTTTTTGAAACCTGGTTCATGATTCCCAACAAACTTTGTGAGAGAACTCTCCTGATGCAGGACCCTGCTCTTAGTCTTACTGGGGAAATCTGCCAATTTACACAGTGTTTCCTAGTTTTAGGCTGCAGCCATGTTACTTAAAAATCCGCCAATTAGGAAACATTTTTGCAGATTAATTCTACTAACGACATTTCAGATCACAAGGTTTGGCATGTAGGTACCTGGCTGGCTAGATGGGAAAACCAGTTGGGAAAAATGATTCTTGAGCATAGCATGCTAGCTAGCACTGTCTAGGCTTGTATGGGTTTGAACAACTGTATTAAAAAAGTTTCTCAGTCACCGTCAGCTGGTGTTTACTGGCAAAATTATGTTCCCGAAATGATTTTCAAGAACTGATACTGGAAATTGTCTGAAGATTGTGGATCTGGTCTTCACGTTTTAATTTGTGTTGAAACTACATGAAGCAATCCAGTAGCCATGATAATGTCCACAAAAGGGAAAATTTATGCTATGCCAATCCCTAAAAAGGCTTCAAAATTAATGTCAGATTCCTTAGGAAAAGGCATCATTAAAGGTAAATAACCTCTCTGCTGGTGAAAACTTCTTTCCAGGAGCAATGGTTAGTGGGAGTGGCTGAATGTTTTTCAGGGTTAGCCATTAAATTAGCAGGTTTTGGGGCCATTTTATTGTTGCTTCATTTAGGTTATCTCCTTTCTCTGAACATTAACAGCACAGAGAATTAACAGTTACAACAACATTAGCAAGTTGGCAGTGTCAGGTGGCTGACACTGACATTAGAAGATATAAGTAGTTGTCTGACATTTTAAAGTCTGCCTTTTACCATGCATTCACTCAGAGTAGTTAACTCTGACTGTGAGAATTAAAGAGTAAACTGTCAGCTCGCCACCTTGTCTGACTGGCTGTGAAGGCCATTTTGGGGGAAGGTAAAGGGACTGACAGGCAGGATGCCGTGGCCTACCAGTGGGCCCATAGCTTCCATGACTCCCTGATGACTTTCAGAGTTGGTCACAAATTTCTGTGGGGCTTATTGGGGCTGCTAGCATTCCCGTCTGTGAGGATTCTCCCCAGGCCCCATTATGACGCTGACCATCTTCGCCACATTGAACAACTGGGGCTGTAGGATGGGTCTCTGCAGGAGCCAAGTGCTCTCTTTCCTCCAGGAAAGGGAGATGCTCTATGATCTCCCTGCAGGAGACGCATACGGACCCAGCCACCGAAGCTCACTGGCGGCTGGAGCGGGGGACAGGGTGTATTTTAGCCACATCATAGTTTGTGCACCTGGAGTGGCCACTCTGTTTTCCCCTGACCTATGGCCCCAGGTGCTGGGGATTGCTGAGGTTGTGTCGGGTTGCCTGCTGCATCTTCAGGCTCGAGTGGAGGGGCTGACATTGAACCTTGTCAATGCCTATGCCCTAACATTGAGCCTGGAGCGGGTGCATTTTTTCAGCAGGCGTCCGCCTTCCTCAGTTCCTTGGATACTCGCGGGTGCCTGCTCCTGGACAGGGATTTTAACACCACCTTTGAGGAGCATCACTGCACAGGAACAGTGCAGTGCCCGGCCGCTGCAGGCATCCTCCAGATCATAGACCATCATTCCTTGGTGAATGTCTGGTGCGACCACCACCCGGACAATGTGTCCACCTTCACTTATGTCTGGGTAGAGGTCGATCGGTCGTGTCACTTCCAGTTAGATCACATTTATTTATCTTGTTTCCATCTCTTGTGGGCCCACTCCTCTAGTATCCAGCCAGCCCCATTCTTGGATCACCATTTGGTGGCTGTGACGGCCTCCCTCACATCAGAGAGGCTGGGGCTGGCTTATTGGCACTTTAATAATAGCTTGCTGGAGGTTGTGGGCTTGTGGCGACCTTACGGGAGTTCTGGCTGGTCTGGCAAGGGAAGAGGTGCGCCTTTCCCTTGGCACAGTGGTGATGAGATGTGGGGAAGGTCTTCACCCGGCTCTTCTGCCGTGACTATGCCAGGAGCCAGCCGGTGGAGGAACGTGGCAATAGAGCAGTCAAAGCAGGAGGTGTTGGAACTGGAGAGGCATCTGGCCGCCAGCCCTGAGGATCCATCCCTCTGCAGAGCATGCCGGGAGAAGTGGGAGGAGCTCTGGGCCCTCGAAGACTTTCGGGCTCAGGGTGCTTTTGTCTGATCTCGCATCTTTCTCCTCTGGGAATCACCAGGATCGGAGACCTCCTGGACTACAACCAGGGGCACTGGATGGATTCCCAGGTGCTGGGTCAGCGCATGGTGCTCTTGAACCCCCCGGCAGGTACTCCAGGAGGTGGGGGCAGACTTATTGCCCACCTCTTGGGTTTTCCTTGAGCGGATCCTGCAGGAGGGAGCTCCCCATGCATCCCTCAACCCAGGTCCTCTGGATCTTTTTATTTGGCCTCTGTCCCATGAGCTCCACATCCTGCCAGGCAACCCCCCACCCACCCTGAACTTGCTGTGAGATCTATAGCTAGTTTGTTTCCGAACTGCAGCAAGGGTACATCTGTACACACTTGTGCTCCACACTCTCCATTTCCTCACCCTCGTGTCCCACCCTGACACTAAGTGGCGGGACATTTTGTCACCTGTTGAGGGCCTGCCAGGGATATCAGCTGGCGGCTCTTTCATGGAGCTGTGAGCATGGACGTGTACCTGGTGTGGTTCATCTCTCTCCCTGACATCTGCCCTTTCTGCGGCTTGAGGGAGATCCTGGTGCACGTCTACCTGGAGTGCACCAGGTTGCAGCCCCTTTTCTGGCTCCTCCAGAACCTTCTCTAAGGTTTTGATTGCAGTTTTCCCCACACCTCCTGATGTATGCACACCCTATCCATGGCCCCACAAAGTTGCAGGACCTTCTCATCAACCTCCTCCTAGGTTTGGCCAAAGGGGCAATTTATAACACCAGGGAGAGGATGTTGGCCGAGGAGGTACTCTATGACTGTGGGGCCTATTTCTGTTCCCTATTCCATCACACATCCGGGCAGAGTTCCTCTGGGCCATGTCTGCTGGCTCCTTAGACACTTTTGAGGAGCAGTGGGTGCTGTCTGGGGTTCTCTGCTCAGTGTTCCATTCAGGTACCCTACTTTTGACCCTTTGACCTTCACACCTGTTTCTGTTTTTTTCATTTGTTGCCCCCCGAACTTAGTTGAGTCCCAGGCTCAGTAGCTCCTCCCCTCAGGGTGTGGAGGGGCTTTTAGGCCACATCCCAGTACCCAGTAAGACCATGCAGTCACTCTGAGAGGTGTTAACTCACTGACTGTGAGAATTAAAGAGTAAACTGTCAGCTTGAGCAGTATAACCAACTGATCCCTGTGTTAGCCTCACAATATGCTTAACAGGATTTTCATCCTCTAGTCCCCCCCAATCCAATAGGATATATAATTCTGAGTTATCTGCTTGCCAAACGACAGAAGCATATAGCTCCTAAAATCAATAGAAACAACCATATAATGGATAAGACCTGAGGCAATTCTGAACCCTCTCTTGTATTTCTTTTGAGAACAGTAAGATTTGAAGTGAATGGACCAAGCATCTTAGAGGCTAACAACAGATTAGCAGGTTAACTGTTGAAATAGGTTTAGCAGATCAGCATGATGCTCTCTTGTAATTATGTTTTTACAGCCTCTTTAGGGGATGGTATAGGGGAAGGGCTTGTGATGTCAGAGTGGGTAGGGCTTAAAAAGAGGGATGAGAGCTAATCAAGATAAATTGAATTTGTATTTAAAGCAAAGTCAGTGTTAGTTAAGACGGTTTTTTTATGTGTTAATCTTCATATGTTTTAAAAGCTGCCAATCATGTGACTAAGGCAGCCTGAAACGAAGACTGATGGTGAACACACAAACTCTTGGATGTTCATGGTGTCCTCCTTTATCTGGAAACTAAGGTCTTCATAATAGGTGTAAGTATACAAATTAATGGAATAAAAGATGCTAATTATTTTACTGTAATGTACAGTATAGTCACAGTTATACAATATCAGGAAATGTATGATTTTTCAGATATTGGTATTAAATATCCTTACATCAAAATAGAAAAATCACACATCTACTTAGTCTCCTTTATGGCATTTTTAAACCATGGTATTTCACTCTAGAAAGGGAACTTTAGGAAGAGATAGGTATGGTATATAATAGGTAATGTACATGATAAATTATGTGCATTGGGGCATTGGCTATCTATTAGAAATATTCTCCTGAGTGAATACTCCTTCCACATGCAAGTGGAAGCTTCACAATTTTTACAAAATCAAATGGATCAGTTTTAAGATTTTTTCAAAATCTCTTTCATAAACAGAACATGTCCTGTTTTTTCAAATGGTTCATTGTTGCATATACATTTACACTTCTAAAAAAATGTTGCCATACTTAACAGAAAATCTCAAAGAGATACAATAGAAAATTGAATGTCGCTTATTGTGATCCAGAAGAACTAAAAATATTGAATGACTAATGGTAATAAAATATTCCTTAAAATTAACAAGCTGTTAAGTGGATACAACTTAGTCTTCATGTTAATTTCTATTACTTGAAGTACAGTAGAAACCTCAATTATTTGCACTAATGACTGGGAGATACTGTATGGATTACTGAATTTTTAAGTATAAAAATTTGATTAATTAAGGCTACTGAATCACAAAATGTTGTTTTATTTATTTTTACAATCTTAGTTTAGATTGATCTAAGATGTCTCTAGAGTGTGTAGCCTCTTGATATCTAATGGATCCTAATGATGCTATTTTGCAGAATACCAGTATTTTGTACATCTTTATACATTGCAGTATATTTTGTAAAAATATTGATGTCTCACTAAGATGAGACTTCCTTACATGCTGCTTTTACAGGGAGTGTGACCACTAAGACTTCAAGAGAGTTCATAGGTTTGTAGACTGAGAAAGACTGAGGCTCTCCTATATTGCACTGTAGACTTAATATTTCAAGATCCCTGGAATTTCCATAGCGTTTTAATGAACATGAACTGCATGTTGTCTTTTTTTATAGTGAATAATTTCTCTCAAGTCCATGGAAAAATCAAGATAGGCTCTTCTCTCCATATTCTGTACAACAAGCTCCTATCTTCCAGTCACCATCTTATAGAGAGAGCACTGTACTTACAGTACAAGACAGCGTTGACCCAAGTTACCATGTACGGGTCTGATCCTGTACAGTGCTGAGCTGAAGCCGCTGGGGATCAGTGGATCAGGCCTGAAGTCTGAGATTTCATGTAGTAATTTCACCGAGTAAAATGTAGTTTGGCTTAAGTCTTGTGCCTTTGCATATTAACTCAGAAAATAACATTGGTCATTGTTGTAGGGTTGGTAGTTGATAACAGCAGCTTATATATAATTTATGGTGACCTCCAAAGAATTTTTTTTAAATTTGGGTTTGTGCCCCTTTTTGCTTCATATTTCATAAAGAATGCCTGAAATTTTTTTTAAAAAATCAGCTTGTTTTATCTTAGATATATAAGAAATGTCAAGTGTGGTTTTCCCTGATTTTGCTAGAGAACTTCTGGGAGGTTTCAGGGATGTTTATTGTGATCTCTAATACCTTAACTGAAGGGGCAAGATGTTGAATATTTAACTAAGGCTTTTTTAGTCACACTGAAGCTGAACAGGTGTTTAAAACCCCCAAGTCCCAAAGACTTTTAAACAGTTTTCATTCTTTTGGGTCTGGTGATTATGTTATCTGCAGTAGGGTAAGATTTTCAAAGAAATTTAAATCAGATGCCCAAATCCCAGTGAAATTCAATGGGATTTGGGAGCCTAACTCCCTTAGGTTCAAGTCTAGCTCTCCAATTGTCAAAGAGTTTTCCAGCTTGTCCAGTACCTATATTTCCAATGTTAAAAAACAGAAAATATAAAAAACCAACCTTTTCATGCCATCTTTATAAGTCAAAACAGTTAAAAGAGCACAAGTTCAATTTTTTTCTCTTTGCCGATCCTCATTAATCTAGCACTCCGCTGGCAAACTTCAGGCCTGTAAAAGTAACAAAGACAAGGTAACAATATTTCAATAACGATGAAATAAAGGTTCATCAAGAACTATGAATATGTTAAAGAAAAAACAAAACACCATCATGTTTTGATCTCCCATTATAAATCAACATAATACAATGGACCATCTACTGCAAGGTTGTAGGTCTGAGGTATTTAGTGTGATGTATGAAGTCTAGTAATTATTATTACTTTGTTTTCACTGTACTATGTTTCTAAATACTTTGTGTTCAGGAGCAGCTGCTTTATTGGGAGTCATGGTGGATGCAGAATGTTAGAGAGCGTGTACACACAGAGACACAAACATACTGTGCTCTTATTTAAATTTCACTTCCATTAGAGGTCTTCTTGAGCCTAAGTCCAACCCGGACCTGATCTTGTTCCAAGCCCACCTGGATTATATCCGAGTCCAAGAAGGTCAAGCCATTTTTCAATCCAACCCTTCCCCACCAAACCTGAGCCAGCACTGCCAGTACCTCCTGCCCATGGGGTTGGCACAATGGCTGTGCACCCCACTCCTGCCAGCCATTGATTTATGCTGCCCTGTGGATGCTGCAACTCATCAGGACACTCACTCCACAGCACACACACACCACAGAGACTGGGAGGAGTGGGACATGCAGCTGCCTCTGTTCCTATCTCACAGACAGGAGAAGGCCATCAGAGCCAACTGGACCCAAACCAAGAGGGTCAAGTTTATTTTTGTCCTGACCCGAACCCAAAATTTGTAGTTGGTTTCCTCTGGGTTTGGGTTGGGTCACAGGGCTCTATCTTTTGTTATTTTCCTTAATCTAAACATCTAATTCAGATTGATATTAGATTATAAACTCTTAGAGCAGGGCTTGTGTCTTCCTACATGTTTGTAAAGTGCCTAGCACAACAGGCCATCAACTGAAACTTTATTTGCTAGCACAAATAAACCTTAATATCAATAGAGCTATGGTTACGAGAAAGATGGTCCTGTGATTAAAGCACTACAATGAGATTCAAAAGATCTGGGTTGGATTCCCAGTTCTCCCATGACCTCCTTGTGACTTTGGCCAAGTCATTTAATTTCTCTGTACCATAGTTCCCTACTTGCAAAATGGAAATAACTCTTTCTTTCTCCTACCTCTTGTCTGTTATATTGTATTATCTTCTGGGAAGGAACTGTCTCTTACTAAGCGTTGGATACACACAGGGGCCCTGACCTTGGTCATTGCTTTTAGATGCTAGTGTAATAAGTACAGTTAAAGATTGCTTTAGAAATGTGCTCCTACTCCCATTAACTTCAATGGGACAAGTTTAATCCTAATAATAACAACTTTTAAAATCAGTCTCAGCATGTGGAAATTAAACTCCATTTACTTTAGTGGGGGTTGCACCTACTAAAATCAGGGTTGAATTTGGCCCTAGAACTATTTCTTAAGGCCACTATACTTAAAAGAAAAGCTGAATGGACTACAACTTCCAGTCTTAGTATTTAGATGGGTCAATAATGGTGTAACATGGAGATATTTTATACAGTGTACGCACATTATAAAAGTATGCAATGCAAACTCCACTGGCTGACATACATAAAGTAAATATAGTTATTTTTCCTCCTTGAGGGACTGTATTGTTTTCAATTCAGTTTTAGGACTAGACTCTAATCTCAGACTCAGAGCAGTTTGCGCCCACGTATCTGGGATTAGAATTTAGCCCTCTAAATCTAGTCTCTCAATTTGTACCTTACCCCAATTAAGGAAGCATGTTTTATGCAGTTGTCTGATCCAATGACAGCATATTTTTTCTTTATTTGTAACAACTGTCATTTATTTTGCTAACTGTGGACTCATGAATCCAGCACAATTTCTAACTTTAGTAGTTATCGGGTAGTTTTAAGGCAAAAACAATAAAGATTTCAGTTTTTACTGTTGGGACTTAATTTGTTTCCCTTTATAAACAGAATCTAAACTTGCTATATTTGAAGCAACTTTTAGAAAGTTTTTCTAAAAGAAAAGGCAAAAAAATGTCAGGATGGAAATTTACAATATTTACATCAATGTACTTACGTTTAATACTATTGAAGAATAAGATGTAATTTTTTTTAAATGCTTCCTTTTTCTTTAACTTATTTGAGCATTTCAAGTTATACTTATGTCCTTCCAAAAGAGTACAGCAGAGCCATTGCAATGATATATTGCAAATTACATTTTAAATGGTAATTGTATATGCATATGAAGTATGTCAAAGCAGTATTTAAATTAATGAAATCTTAATTTATATAACTGTAAAGAATGACAGTCTTCCAACAAGCCCATATTATATATGATATACTGTGATTGTTAGGGTCGGTTTTGCCAAAAGCAGTAGATGGCTTTGAATAAATTCTCTAAATACACAACTGTTATACACAATTTGACACTCCACATAACATGATTAGATTTGCAAGTGCTTTTAGTTCATGAAGTTTGTGTCTTGCCACCTCTTGTCTAATAAATTGAGACAGAATTAGCACTGGGTGAGTGGTTCTGCCTGCTGCCAAGAAGGGTTTGTTGAGGGTAAGACTCCAAAGGTAGAGATTAACTTGTCTTCATCCTTGTAATGTGCTGTACAGCCAGGATTTGTGCAATAGGATCAGAGAAGAGTCATACATGAATGTAGCACTGGCCAGCTGGTGTGTATGCATTTATATGAACTCTGCTTCAAAATTTTGAGCAGCCTTTGAGTTCTCACCAACGTCCCCGCTGATATATGAATCAGAAGTATGCTTTCCCTATTTTCGAAGTGTTTTTGTTTTATGTGTCAGTTTCCAATATGATAGCTGATAGGCAACAGCGTGAGCCTTTTAAAAGAATCATGAATTTGACCCATGATTTAGGGCACAAGCTAATTGCTGTTTGGCCTGACATTTTATAAATGTCAGTAAAAATGACATTTATAAAATCTATAAATTTAGTTACAGAATGACTGAACACACAAGGAGTAGATCTAGGTAAGAAAATGCCGATTTTACATAGACACTTTTCAGAGGAGAATGATACTATAATATATCAAAACTTACCACCATATTCCAAAAATAAATTGGTTAACAAGCCATATAAAATCAGATAAACCAAAGCCCTGAAATGGTTTGGGCCCTGCTTGGTTCAGAGACCATGTCCCTTCTTGAGTGACAACGTGGCTTTTGAAATTAGTTGAGGTGCCTCAGCTGCCGGTTCCCAGTTAAAATGGGAGGTGGCTGGTGGCAGGTGATTTTCAGTGAAGGTTCTTTTACTCTGGGGTTTACTTCCCCTGCTTGGTCCAGCAGAGCAAGACCAAGGCCTATTTCCTTAGTACCTTCCTGAGGGAGGGGAGGTTTTTATGGTGAGGGTGGGGATAGCAAGAATGTTAACATTGAAGTCTGAATTTTAGTGCATGTATTAATTCTGAGTGCACCCAGAGCAATGGATAAGCATGTCTTTTAAACATGACAAAATTGAAATATTGCAAATACAATTTAAAATATGATAGAAAATGACAAGCAACATGCCCTTCTCGGGGAGACATAGTAAATCTTCTGTGTCCTTGCTGTGTCTGAATGGAAGAAACGAAAGTTTCTCCCCTCACCCCTATTCTGAATTCAGTCTTTGTGTGGGCTGAGGGAGACATTGCATACAAGATGGTTGCCTGAAATCCATTGTCTCCTATCATCCTCTGCTCAGTATTTTTAGTGGGATGGGAGGTATTACAGAATGTGGAGTGTGAACATTCTTCCAGGAGTTCTCTCCCACCTCTTGACCCATTGCTTATTTACTGAGCTGGGGACTCCCACATCTCCTTCCATAAACTCTCAAAAGCTGCTTGGACTACTACAAGTCTGTGGCACTGCTGAGGCAAACTCTTTCCTCCAAGTCCTGGTATCTCTGGCTCTGTTAGCACACCACTCCTACTCCTCATTCACTCCTATCCCCTTTGTTGTCTGTTCAGTGAGGGAAGTGGGACCACTGGCTAACTCTAAAAAGCAGTAACAGATATACAGGGTTTGGGGTCCAGAAATTCTAGCTGCAGCTTCTTGTTTCCTCTCTGGTTCTGGTCTCTCTCATCTTATCAGCAAACCCCTTTGCAGTCTATTGGGTAATGTGGGAATTGGGGCAGGGGAGAAGAGAGAGGTGCAGATCCTGGATTATCCGTAGGTTTGCACTGTGACAGTTTGGGTCTAGAAAATGTGGTTGTGTAGCCTCTCTTTCCCTTCTTACGGTGATTCTGATCTGTTAGAGGAATAACAGCCACTAGGAGTATTGTCAATAAGGCCCAATCCTACTGTCACTGACTTTAGAGAATGGAGGACTAAACCCATAATGAGTAAGAGACATCCTACCTTTTGTAAAGGAACCACTCTGCAACCAAAAAAAGTCTACTCTCAGGACTGCTGGCTGGGAACTTGCTGCTTTGTTTAACTACGTCAGAACTGGTGGAAGGGTGGGGACTCCCACTGATCAAAACAGGAAGTAAGGAAGGAGTGGAGTACGGTTCCATCCCATAATTCTCTAGGTAACCCAGTTAACCTTATCATGATCACTTTACTGCAATCTCATACCGAAGATTTTTAATTCAGAGCACATTCTACAACCATAATTACCCCACTGAAGCTATGGGAGGTTTGCCTGCATAAAAGCTTCAGGACTTGGTCCAGGGATACTTGTATTTTACCTTCTTTGTTTCCTTCAGCAAGATTTTCTCAGCAAAGCTTTTAAGTTAATTGTGTTTCTGAGCTCCTATCTATCCTCTAGTCTTTGTTCATTGCTCAAAGCAGGCTTTACGCTCCTTAAGAGGCAAAAAGTTAGCCTGAGCTATTGCTAGTTACCATGAGACTGATGTCTCTGGATATCCACATCTATTATCTGCTGAGGAAAAAGCAGTTAATATTTAGTATCTATCAATGTTTTGCTGCTGTTGCTTAGATGTGATCATCCCATTCTTGAGTAACAATTAAAATGGTCATTAAAATGGCTAAATAAATGCTAATAGTGGGCCCAATCATAGGCATAGTTTGACTTCTATGTTTGGGGAGGGCAACTGCAGTTAGGCCAATGGGGCTGTGCATGGGTGCCCAAGGATTGCCATTTAGGGGAGCAATGCCCCCTTTACCTTGTACCAAACTATGTCCATGGGCCCAATCTTGTTCCAGTAGTAATCAATAACAAAACTCTCAATAGGAGCAGGACCACGTCTAATATGAGCAGCAGAGCAGGGACTCACCTTGTCTAGCTTTAGCTCCATTCCCCAGTGCAGGGTTGTGAAGAGTCTTGAGTTAAGAACTGCTGATTTAGAATGAAGTTGGTACAGTCTTGTGTTCACAGATGAGAGCTTGGTCAGCTGAGTTTTGATTCAGCACCAGTACAAAGGCTTTCTATCTTGTTTTGTCTCCTAATGATAGAACAGAAAACATCTGATAGTTCTGAAGACCCGAACAGAAAAAAAAAAGCTTGTGGCACATCAGCAACAGGTAGGTACATTAGAGTTATTTTTAAAGAAAGGTTACTAAAAGTGTAGCTACATTTAGTTGGGTTTATTGTTGTTTTTTTTACAAAGAACAGCAACTGTTGTGCTACTGGAGGTTTAAACTCTGGGCCAGATTTTGATTTAACTTAAACGGGTATAATTCTAGGGCACCTTCACTGAATTCGTTGGAGATGTACTAGATTTACCCCTGTCTCTGTGTTTCTTCACTTTATTACCAATGTAAATTTCCTGGCGTTTAGCTTCACTTAAAAAAATATCAAGGGACCATTGGAACATACAGGAAAATTAGCATTGGTTTAAGCTGAATTTTTAAGTCTCAAAGATTTTTTTTTTTAACTTTGAAAGGAAATACTAGCACTAGAATTCTGGCACCTTTGTTATGGCCGCTAGCTGTGCAAAGATTCAGAAAGGCATAATCCCACTTCAGATCTTTCTTAATATGCCCTACAGCACCTACAAGCATTGCACGACAGCCTTCCAGGCCTATCTGCTTAACATAAAGCCTATATGTGGAACCTGATCTCTTCTAAAAGATTGAATATTTTATTATCTTCTTGGGCCTTTCTGACTTCATTCTTTACATTGGAAAAGGGAGGTCTGCTGCATCACCTCATAACATGACTCCCCGAGATCACATGAGAAAGATGTCTATGCTTGGGGAACAAGGGACACTGGATGAAAAGCACTTATACCGATTAGCAAGTGGCATGGCAGCAGGAGGTAAGCTAGAACTAGAATTTTCCAAGACCGTGTTTATAGTATTCACAACATGTATACAATATGTGAGAAATAATGACTGACAGGTCTAATGTCCTGGAAAGATCCCCCTCCATATTCCTGACCAGGACCTGGGGAAAAACTGAATTAATGGCTTCCAAAAAGTTCACTCCAGGTTTTATATGGAGCCCATTTTATGTTGGAGTGGGTCTTTGGGACTTAAAGTTTGATACTGAGAGGTGCTCCAGCACCAGGGAGGGCATCGCACCTGCAACTCCCATAGACCTAGTCCATCCCATTAGGGCCCGATCTTGCAAGATGCTTGGTACTGAATAGAGCCCTGATCTTGCACCATTCACTGGCAGCTTTGTCACCGACAAAGCTGAGTTTAGGGTTGTGTCTTACAGAAGGCACTTATTACATTGCAGGATCAAGCCCTTAGTCAACTATGAGCAACAGATAGTTATGTTCCTCAATGCAAAGTCTTTTCTTTGATTCAAGAAACTCCCAGAACTCTGGGACACAATAACAGGGCATGCACAAGCTGTGAGATACAGACTTAGAAGTACAAGATGTGCATCTGTCTAACAACTTGTGGTCATACAGGGTTTTTTAAAAAATAATAAATATACTATTAAACAATGTTATTTTAAATAACACTAAAATATTTTTGTTGGTTAATTTGGGGGCAAGGGGTAATAATTTGCCAGGAGGCTTAATCATATAATTTGAGGGACAAATTTTCAAGGAATTGGATTGGACCCACAATGTCTCCTGTTGGAGAACATTGTACTACACTGTGAGAATGGTGCCCATTTTCAAAAGTTCTGTGGAAAAACTGACTGCTTGCTGGTGAGCCCTATAAAGCGCCGAGTCCAAGTTCTGGACATATACAAATGAGGGATTTCTGAAAGGAGGCACTGTGACTGTACCCTTGCAGCCCCATCCTGGCTGGACTAAGAGCAGCAGAAGGGTCACTCAGTTGGCCACGTTCTCTTCCTCTATCCTCCTCCGTTTCCAGCAGGCTGGTGTGGAGCTTGGATCTTCTATCTGTTGGAATATGCCCCCCAAAATACTTTGTACATAGCGTATTTGAACCAAATAAAACTTGAATGGTCCCACTTTATATTGGGGATTCTGTTTATAAAGGGTTAACAAAGGGTTATTAGATGTTATAAGCATGTCATAGACAGGAGCAGCGTATGTTATAGAGGGTTATAAGCACATCAGTAGAAAGTGGTGTGGAAGGTATAAGTCATGGTTATAAGCAGCCTATTGACCTGTTGACCTATAACAATTGATAACCATTTATTAAAACATCTATTAATCATTTACTAAACTTTTGTAAACTATTACCCCAATGTAAAGTGGGATCACTTTAATGGCAAACTTCAAATGCTAGCCTCAAACATAGCAAGTCTTCCAAAAGAAATTAATACAGAAAGGACCATTTCCCAGACCCTGCATATCTGCAAGGGAAAGCAGAGGAAAGAACATCAGTGGAGTTTAACATGAGAGAAATAGAGCTGCTGCAGATGCATGTCCTGGCAGCAAACAGAATGAAAGACAAGTTCTAATAAAATCACCCTCCCCTCCCTCCCCCCATCATCTGAATTTGACTCTGGTTGAAGATACTGATACTTCAGATGCAAAGTCTGAGGCTGAAGCCAGAATCAAGAAGCTAGCATCACCTCCCACAAGTTTTAAGGATGTGAAGGGTCCTTGGGCCCATGGAACTTTTAATTAATTTGATATTTAACAATAATTAAAAACAATGAAAACAAACAGGAAAAACATATTTCTCTTTTACCTGATGTCAGGGGGAGTCAAGGGTGCAGTGAAAATCAGGTCACTTGTGACCTAGTCCAAAACCCATTGAAATCAACGTGAGTCTTTCCAATGACTTCAATGTTCTTTGGATCAGACTCCTATGAGGTGCTTATGTATGGAATTCTGTATTTAACTTTAGCTTGCCAAATCTCAAATAGTTCCTGGCTCATAGCCACATGCTTATTCCATTAGATTGCACTGTTTCATATCAGGACATGTTGGCATTTTTCATAGATCTGCCCTATAATTAAATACAAATTTCCACAAACAAAGGAGTTCACTACTCCTTCACCTTTAATAGTGGTGAGGCATGCATCAATATGGACTGCATAAATTGTCATTGTGTTTACGTGAGGCTCTGCAAGTCTTGTTTATTTTTGGTGGAGTTAGAGATTGTGTAATATGCTATATTAATCAATGAGCTGCTCAGTGTAGCTAAAGGGAGATATAAGGCTACATTTTTTAAAGTGGTAGGCAAGTTTTTGTGTCTCGTTTTCCTTTTTAATAGGTGGGATATAAAGAAAGATTATATGCTAATTATTGTATTTCTGGTAAGGTTCATACTGGATATATACTGCACTTACAATATAATTTTATATGCTTTGTATTAGAACTGCGACAGCGACAAGAATTGCTAATGAGAAACCAGATGATGGCAGTAAACCCGCAGCTAATGGGAGCAAGCCAGCAGAGAATGCAGGCAATTCCTTCACAGTTTGAACCTCGATTTGTAGACAGGTATTTCTCACCACTTCTCCACCGCATTTAAAGAACAGCAGATCACCTTATATTCTTGAATATGTAGAGAGTAAAGATTTGAGATTATTTTTAACACTTTGGTCTCTAGTCTCTAAAATAGCCTTCATAACTAAGGGCTGGATGAAGCTGCGTCTGCTTAGCTCTACCCTAGATAAAAATTTAATATCCTTGTCTTCGGATACAGAATATTTAGCTCCTGCTATGGTACTATCCACCTATGCACACAGCTCTAAGTTCCACATGGATAATTGCTGAGGCAACTAACACCAGTCACTTTGCTCTGGAGAATATTTACTAAGTCCCCTTCAAGTCCTAAAGTGAACATAGAACATTTTCTGACATAACCGGGTGGCTTATTCCATCTGTACCTAGAAAGACCAATATCTGAAAGACATGCATCTGCCAAGGACAGGAAGGCTGGTTGAGTTACTTCCCTAGGACATAATGCCCTTCTGGCCATTATTGGTATAGACCAATGTGCCAGGAGAGATGTCAGAAAGGCCAATGGGCCTCAACACATTACACAAACAATACAAACCAACAGAGTAGTAATTTCTTTGATAAAGGTCTGCAGCCACTACTTCCCTAGGCTGTGATCTAAGGAGACTTGTGGTATGTCTACATTGCGATAAAAAACCCACAGCACTAAGTCTCAGAGCCTGGGTCAGCTGATTTGGGCTCCCAGGGCTCCAGCTGCAGGGCTCTAAAATTGCAGTATAGACGTTCTGGCTCAGGCTGGAGCCTGGACTCACTTGAGGCCGAATGTTTACACTGAAATTTTATGGCCCCGCAGCCCAGACCTGTGGGCATAGGTGCTGGAACTAGAGGTGCTGAGGATACTGCTGCACCCTCCCTGAAGTGATCTCCATCATATACAGTGTTAACACTTTGGTCCAATGGCTCTCAGCACCCGCACTATACAAATTGTTCCATACCCAAGTCAGCTGACCTGGGCCAGCTGCAGCCATGCCACAGGTCTTTTATTGCAGTGTAGACATACCTTTTTGAGAGTTAGAAATGAAAAGAGTTGTGACTAGTCAGTACTTGCATGGGAGACCTTGAAGAAACAGAGTGCTGCTATAAGTGGCACGAATGATTTAGTAGATCTTTCCTCTGAGTCACTTAAGCATCTGTGTCCCAGGACCATATTGAGATTGGAGATGCTGTTTTTCAGCTGATAGGTACAATTGAGCCTGACCACTTGGACTTGTAAAGGACCACAAAGCCTTTTTTTTGTGCAAATTTTGCAAATAGCATCCCAGTTCTGCCACAGTCAAATGTGCCAGTCCTGTTAAAGTCAAAGGGAGTTGTACCAATGTGAGGGTAGAATAGGACACGTTAAGCTAGAGCACATACTTTGCTTGTCTAACTGTAATTTTCTCCTTCTCCCTAGAGATTTGTTGCCTTCCACTGAAATGATAGCACCAGCTGACCCACGACAGATCCATGTAGCTTCCCACCTTGGACCTTCAGTCCCACAGCATGCAAACATGCCAAACCTATTGTCAAATCGGGTTTATCCTGGTCCAGGTAACAGCCAGATGAATGATCTTGTGAAGTAATGGGGTACTACTGAAAAAGTTAACAGCTACTCCTAGCTTTTCATAAGGTTTATCACTAATGGCAATAAATATGTTTTATTATACTTATTTTTTTAAATTAGCCTTGAGAAAGGGCCTGCCTAGCAGAAATCCCAATCTGCACCAATATGAGACTTTAGACATACAGGTTAGAATTTATTAGGTGCACTGGGCTTCCAAGAGCCATCTCCATCCTATGTACTTATTTTGTGTGTTCCCTCCCCTTGTTTTTGCATTTTCCAAATAGCGTGGTATTTGTGCATCTCTCTCCATGTAAATTGAATGCTCTAGCCAGAAACATTTATCTGACTAGCAATGTTCTTTGTGTTACACACATTTAACTCTCTGTAATAGGATGTTTTTTATCTTAGCTATTTTAAGGGGCTGTTTCACTGATCACTTTCTTTGATCCCGTTGTTGTCAGGGTCCATGCTACCTGAATATAATTTATTCCCACATAGGCTGGCTATATATTTGTTTTAATAAAGTTTAGATTGTGGTGCACAGTCCTAAGGCAAGGGGTGGATACAATAGCAAATTTCATGGCTGCAGAACTGCGCAACACATGTCAGGCTGGGAATAATACGTTAATAATAAGGGGCCGTATCTTGAGATTCTTACTTAGGTCTGAGTGAAAACTGAGCAAGGACCCCCGATTTGGTCTAAAATGATTAAAAGGGCATTAGAAGCCATGAGGATCCAGAAACAGGAACTTTTGGCTTCAGCTTCTCCTCCTTCTGTGGTTCTCTGCCTTTGATTTACCACAGTTGGGTCTGAAACAGTTCTCAGAGAGGAAATGCTATTAAGAATTACATGTAAGTCCACAGCAGCCAGGCTGTAAATAGACTTTTAAGGACTGTTCTTGCATTTCTTTTCCTTTTTTAACTAACACTTATTATTTACTCAGCGGGTCCTGCATGTACTTCAAAAACAGAAGTCATCTCATAAATGTCCGTTCTCTCCCTTGCCTTAGAAGTATCTATAGCAGGTGCTCCTGACTAAGGTCCTGAACTTGCAAACACTTCATACTGAGCTTAGTTATTACTACTGCTAGTCCCATTGAAGAGAGAAATGTTTGCAAGATCTGGCTTGAAGTTATACCAGTGACTTTGAAAAATATTCCATAGGCTACATTTTCAATAGGCTTTTTAACTGTTAACTTTTAGCAATACTTTTAGGTGCATCCACCTACTTAAGGGAATGTGTGAATTATGAGTGCAATTCTAAGCATTTCTAACCATATATGTTTATTTTTTCTAGGATATAGTTTTCTCCAGCCAGAATCCATGGAAGCTGTGGCCAGAAGGCAGGAGTTGGTTCAAAAACAAAATATTGCCAGGTAACTGAATGTAAATTTTGCACTGAGGTGCCGGCCTGTAGTGGGGATGGAGGAGGCAGACTCAGATGGTTAAACTGCAAGCTTTGTAATACATACATTTTGGTGCCCTGTTAAAGGTACTTGCAGTATTTGTTCAAACCATACAGCTCTGCAAAAAGTCCTCAGTGTTTCAAGAAACCAGGAGCACAGATAAACATTCTGCTTGTCTCCCTCAAACTGTTTTTAGCTCTAAATAGCAAATTTAAGAGATAGGCCCAAGCTGGAACACACAGAACTTGGTTAAAAATTGGATATGGATCTAAACTTCACAGTTTGGAACCCTGGATTCAAATACCCTATATCTTGGGAAAGCTCAGAACCAGATCTCAACTTGGCAGCTTGGACCCACCACTCAGAGTATTTTAAATTCTACAGCTGGAGTTCTGAGGAGGATTGGAAATTCCTACACCATGCACAGGATGACCAGATGTCCTAGACAATTTTGGTGTCCTAGATGATTATATGGAAATTTGGTGATTTGTCCCCATTTCAATAAAATCAGCTAGTCATTCACCAATCTGCTGGATTCCTTTTCCCATGCAGCATCCCCCTCATTACCGCACCATTACCTTCAAAGAGGAACTTGAATCCAAACAGTCTTACTGTGTTGGGCTTTTATATGGCACTTTACCACTGAGTGGTAACCTCTGGTGTACACTGGAGCCTTGGGGCAAAAAAGGGATGCAAAACAGAAGGCACTAGGCCAAAAATTATGATGACAGGAAAGTGTTTTGAGTTACACAAAAGATATCATTTCATCAGAAAACTACTGTAAGTGGCAAAGTAGTGTGACTTGCACCAACATGGTACTGACTGAATGCACAAATCCAATGCAATTCTCACTTCAAAGGGTTAAAAGAGGGGAAGACAGCAGGAAAAAATAACTAACAGAAGGGGGGTAGGACAGAGCAGCAACTTAAATCCTCCTATTATTTGCTTTTCCTGCTATACCCTCCTTTCTGTCTTTTCCATGTACACATTTCATTCATTCCATTCATGTCCACTGAATGCCAAAGCTGCTGCAATTTACACTCTTCACCTCTTATATCCATCTTCTGAACATTGTGTAACCTACAATTCCATTTATAATGAGAGTCCTGTAGCACCTTAAAGACTAACAAACTTCTGCAGGCATAAGCTTTTGTGGGCTGCAACCCACTTCGTCAGATGCATGAAGTGGAAATCACAGATAGGAAGTACATATATACACATCCAAGGGAAAGAAACTTTGTATATATATATATATATATATACTGTGATTTCCACTTCATGCATCTGACGAAGTGAGCTGCAGCCCATGAAAGCTTATGCCGAAATTTTTTAGTCTTTAAGGTGCTACAGGTCTCTCATTGTTTTTGCTGTATACAGACTAACACAGCTACCCCCTCTGGAATTCCATTTATATCACCACAGAATTTGCCCCAGATTGCACAAGATCCAGGTTTCAGACCAGTATTCTGTGCAAGCTATTCAAGCTCCATTAGGCACCAGAGTGTAGCAAGGAAAGTTGGGGGTGCCACACACAAATCTAGTACAAAGACAGATAGATCTCCAACAGTTCTTTGAAGGTAGGAGCAAGGAGCAGAGAATTGCTGGAAAGGTGGAGAAAAGACAGAAAGGAAAACCAATTATCTGCAGCGTGGACACTCAATCCCTCCATGCAATAATCATCTAAATCAATCCCCTCCATCCCGAACTTGTCTCCTGACAACTCTCCTGCCCCAATGTAAGAGCTCCAACCAGAACCCTCCAAACTCTCTCTCACCCTTGTCTGCATGACAACACAAGAAAGGTGTCTTAGCTCACTTTAAAATATGTGTTTGGCCCCAATCCTTTTCTCATTTAAGAATTTGGGAGTTCCACTTGCTAACGTTTCAAGGCAAGAATGGTAGGCAGAGCCTTCCCTACTTTGAATCAGATAAAGCGGCTCAATTCTCCCCTGGATTTGAGCTCCATTTGATGCAGGGGAAGGGCTGCCAGGGAGCCAGCCACAGCTTCCTGATTCTGCACTGGCCTGTACCCCTAAAGGATCTAGTGCCAGGAGAGGATTGGCATAGCATAGTGGATGCTGTGGGGGGAGGCTGGCACAGGAGCCTGTTCCATTGGCTTTATATCAATGGATAATTCTCTCCACCAAGGTAATTCTGAGATTGTCATTTACTGCCAGAATCCAGCTCTTTGCACCATCTGAGCATTAGACAGAGGCCATGGTACAATGGAGAATTGACCCACGATCTTTACTTACTGATGTAAACTGGCTCCGGTAGTGTAGTAAGGGCCCCAAGTATAATGTGATTATATTGCTGCATCAGTTGGCACATAAGTGCCCTTTTTCAAGGTGTTGTATAATTTTCTGCTTGGAAATCTAAATGTTTTTGTTTTTAAGTCTCTAGTCCTTATGGTTATGAAGATACACTCACTTTACATTTTGAAGGTTAACTGATGCAGTGATGACTGTGTTGTCAACTTACTAATCATGCTTTCGTCAGAAAATATTTCGTCCCCTATTGTCACAAGCATAATATTTTTCTGGGTTTTTTTTTAGTTTTCTTTTGTGCATTTGACAGCACTTTTTGTATAGTCACTTTCACTGTTTCCTCTGTTGTTCATATGGATCTTTCACACACAGCAACATGGAAGAGAAACATTTTTCTATTTGTGTATTAAATCATTCTAGTTTTAATCTGTCATTGAAAAAGAAATGACTAGAGAATTGATCAGTTCTCACTGCTAATGCTGTTTATCTCTTAGGATGGAAATGGAAATGAGTGCTATTTTTCAACAAAAAGAAATTGAGAAAGCTCATCGTAAAGGGCTACTGGGTTTGGAAGCACCTTTTCTCTACCATGGAATCCCAGCTAGCCCCGTTGCCTTCTGTGGCAGGCACAGACTGCCTGAAGGTCACCTTCCTAGTGACCTATATGTTCATCGAACCACCCTTGATGACCTTCATGGCAATACCATGCTCATGGCAACCAGCCCATATCCTCCTATTAGCAGTCTGCAAAGGGAAAGAGGCCGACGGCCAGGGAGAAGAGCTGGGAATCACAAAACTGATTGCAATGCCAATAGCACCAAGAGTCAAGCTGAAGACAAAAATGCAGACTCCGCTTCCACCGCTCCCGATGATGAGAAAGAGGACAAGAAAGAAACAGAGGTTGAGATGCTGAACAAACGTGAGCAAAGCAAAAGCCACGTTGAGCCATCTGCTACAGCTGCAAAAAGCTGTAAAGAGTATGAACACAGCCTCAGAAAAAGTTGTGCTACTCATGAAATTCCCCCTGAAACAAATGGCTGCAGCAGTTCAAATGAGAAGGATCCCAGTAACTCTTGCACAGCCTTTGATGACAAGTACACGTATTCTTCTGCGATCCCATTCTCAGCACTGCCATACAGCTTCCCAGTGCCCAGCAATCCATTACTGCTTCCAGGTTTGTCAAGTCTCCATGAATAAAATTTGTTGGCCTTTTTTTTTTTTAATTAGCTTTTTCATCATCCTCTCCTTATTTAACTCTCACTTACATTGACAGTAGAGTCAGGGTTTCAAAAAGTGGACTTCGTTAATCAGGGGCATGTGCTGAAGCTAACAGTAAAAATGACCTAATAAGTACACATCAGTGATGGAAAACAGTTTTTTTCTCCCATTTATAGAGATCTTCACATGTTATTTGCTGGCATATAAAGATTTCATTCTGTAAGGCAATGATGTTCAATCTTGGAGAACCACTTGGAAGCAGATGGAGTTAGAGAGGAGCAAAGTCACAAAGCAACCTCCTGATGCAAACATCACAATAGTGTGTCATGCCATTATGTTGTTGCAACATGATCTCATCACATGCTAATAGGATGCTAATACACATATCATGGCAGGATTATTTTGTGTTCTCTGCAACCCCATTTGATGCATTCCGTCCTCCCACCTGCCCCAGGCTGCTTGGTGGGATCCTGGCAGCAACTGCCCATTTGATCAACAGTCCTGTATGTGTGTCAGGCAGCACAGGGAATCATCCCATCAGCTGCCCTCTGCTTGAGACCAAATTCATGCCTCAGGTTTGCTATGTACATACTACAGCTTACACTGGTGTAAGTTATGTCACTGAGGAGTGTGAATGAACCACCCCCCTGAATGACATAAGTTACACCAACCTAAGTGCTGGCATGGACAGCGCTATGTTGGCAGGAAAGCTTCATGGGATCACTGTTCTAAAGTTTTGCAGCCATTGCTAAATGCTCTAACAGCAATGGGTCCAATCCTGATAAAACTTCCATTTACTTAAATGGCAGCAGGTTCAGGTCTTTATCCTAAAACATCCACAAAAGCCAGTTTGTATTGTTGCAAAATGAATTCATTAGCTTGCAGACACGCCTTACATATTTGTTTCCTGTTTGCAAAATGAATGTAGGTTAATGCAATGCCAAACTAAAAGAAATTACTGAAGTTTCTGAACAAGCCCATCTCTTCTGTCCATACTCTTTCTGCAGCAGACACTTGTTGTGATGGGCTGAGGTTGGGTGCATGTATAATCTGTGTATAACATACAATCTTAGCTTTGTTATATTTTTTATGAAGTGCTGTTTTGTCATTTTACAGAAGACGTCCCTAGTACAGTTCTTCACTTAGAAACTGATGTGCCTTCAAACAGTATAGAAGATATTGCCTTTTAGTATTTACCTGGAGACTGACACACATAATGCAGTTCATGCTTCCATCAGTACTGTGATATGAATGAGTGTGACACAGAGCACTCTTATCGGCTTACCTGTTTATTCACTTGAAATATTAGTCAGTCAAGTTAAAATAGTGGTAAAGTATAACAAACTGAAATAATCAGATAATGTTAGAAAAAATACTGCAGCATGGTCGGCCTGTACAGCACTATGAGTAGAGAAAAAAAAAGTCACCAAATAAAAGGAAAAAACAAACCCTTCAGAATTAGAAAGTGATGAGTGACTATTTAGTATGTTGCTTAGGACTATGCTATACATATGTGACCACACAGTATTGTTAGTGTATGAAGTAGGCCTGTAGATATGTATGAACTCTTACTTTTAATAAGGTTTTCCTATTGTTTTGCCTGTCAAGGTCAGACAAATACAACATTTTTGTTTCCTTCTCAAAGGACCGCATGGCCTGATTTTGAGTGGAGAAGATATTTCTTCCATTGAAGACATTCGCAAATGGACTGTTGATGATGTATACAATTTTATTGTTAGCCTTCCAGGTTGTTCAGACTATGCACAGGTGATCATAAGTATTAATCATACTTACCTTTTTAGATGTTTAAAGATACATGCCCTGGGTTTAAAGTTCAGCTAACATCATTTTATCTACAGAAGTTACATTATTATTGCTTTTTATTATTTGCATTAGAATAGTATTTTGCGGCTCCACTGTGCTAGACAATCTACACCATGCAGTACAAGATCCTAAAGTGAAAATTCGTTTGTGGTTGTATGCTGCAATACAGAGTGTTCTATCATGGCGTAACATGAGAATGTTAATAGCAAAGCAACTGTACAGGAAAGTGTTTTAATCTCCCACACTATGCTAGTAGAGCACTTGCACAACTTTCAAACAGGCAGAAGCAATTGTATGTTCTTGTGATGTTAAGCAATGTTTTAAGCAATAGTGGAATTACTGCATTTCGTTTTATGAAAAATCAAAAGCAGTGCCAACAGGAGGCTGAAAATCTGCATATTCATGATTAAAGAATGAATGACTAAGATGTGAGCCTCCCTTTAATTGATCACTTTTGTTAAAATAATAAAACTAAATGTTGCAACATTACACAGCTGGAACTCATTGAGAGCAAGTGGATGTGCTACAGGCACAGATGATGACAGCCATATCCATCTGCTATCAGATTAATATAAAGATGAATTACTTCCATGTTACTGATTCCTGCCTTTATTGCCTGGGTATCAGGATTAAAATAGAAGATATAAATGGGTCTGTTTTAACAAGCCATTATGTGCATTTTATTGTTTGATAAGATATTTAAAGATCAAGCTATTGATGGAGAAATCCTGCCACTACTCACAGAAGAACATCTTTTGGACACAATGGGATTAAAACTTGGACCAGCACTAAAAATTCGTTCTCAGGTACTGAAATGCCAAATAACAGGGGAATGAAAGATTTGTGTTGCATGGGAAAGTTTTGTGATAAAATTTTGATAACTTTCTTTGAAGTTATATAACACTCTTTCGCCCATATAATATCTGAAATAGTATTGTGACAAGCTGCACTATCTAGTCCTGGTGGACAGCACATTAACTCCAATTCATCTTCCCTTTGCTTTTCATGAGTGCCCAGGGAAAGAACTATGAACAGCTGCTTGAGAGACAGTGATGGGAGAGAATTCCTTTGGGAAATCTAGGATCCACAGCCAAGGAAATAAGCTTGGGGAGAAATTGGAAATGAGAAAGATTTGCCTACTCAATTAGTCCATCTCCCCTATTTCCCTCTCTCCTCTGACCATTGGAGGATTGTTCTCTGCTGTATATTCTCCAATGCTTTGGCCTGTCTTTTAAAATAACTCAAGGGATGAAGCTTCCATCACTTTCCTTGGGACACTGTCTATTCCACAATTTTACAGATCTCACTGAAAAGGGTTTCCTGCCCATCAGTTACAAATTTCCTGTTCTTAATTTCATCCACTGACTTTAAATCTATTCTCATTTCTGTTTGTCTCCTCGGTCTTTCTCCTAACCCATGTTCCTTTTCCTCCTCTAAACCCTTGCATATCTCTCATTCTCCTCTTATTAAACCTCTATCCTCTCTTCTCTCTGTCCCACAATCATTTATCTTATGTACCATCAATAGCCTGCATTATGCATGCTAAAGATCACCACCTACTGGGAAGGAAGAAGTTTGCTGTCTAGATTCAACAGGGTGTTTGCTCCCCTTCCCCTACAGATTGTCCTGACCACAGCCAAACCAATTCAGCAGAAGCTGGGTATAGCAGATATGGGGAGGCAGGGGCTGTGGAGGACATTTCTGAACTTTTTCTACCATCCTAATTAGATCTGGCTCTAGGAGAGGGCCAGAGGCCACACAGCCTGAAGGTTCTGAGGCCATGTCCCCATCAGGTGGATAACCTAGCCCTAGATTCAAATTTAAGGTTAAGTTGGGCAATTATTTAAACTGATGTTATTTGAACTAATTACTCTAATTGCTTATGTCTTTAAAGGTATCTCGGCGTCTGGGAAATGTGTTTTGCATGATGAATCTTCCTTTGTCTATGCCCCTTCCTTCTGCTACAGCCAAACCATCAGATCAGCCCTCCGACATGGCCTCTCCCACGCACTGCAATAGCAGTGGGGATACATTGGGCAGTCCCTGCTCCCAGGACCCAGAAACTTCAAAAACAGTGGAGCAGACTGTTTCGGAAAACAAGGAAAATCCATGCGACACAGCTGGAGCCCAGGCTGACTTCCAGATTATCAGTTTTCAGAAGAGCTGAGCTTGGTCCAACATGTACAATGTTTTTAGTAATACAGTAGAACTCCTATGTTACAAATAGTTTCAGAGAACATCTGAAAACTTTGTAAAATCAGGGATGGTGACATAACCTACAAATGAAGCAGGATTTAGTAAGGTATTTTAAAAGCATTTTTTAAAAAGTGCAAAAACACATCAGTGCAATTAATTTCAAGTGCAATTCATATAAGTGAATATTAATGCAATTAAAACCTAAATTTAAATCAAAACTGTTAGGGATTCAAATAATACTGTCTTAGGGCTTGATCCTGCAGGCTGCTGAGGAACAAGGTGGGAGAGGGAAAGGGATTGCATTGAGCAATTGGCTTTTGCTCAGCATCTGTTAGCAACTTCCGCTGACAGCCCAATCCTGCTTCTACTGAAGTCAATGGCAAAATTCACATGGAATTCAATGGAAGCATGTGGAAACAATTTAAAACTATAGAGAAATTTGCTCAGTGCTCTCTCTGCAATTTGAATAAATCTCAATGCCACCCTGAACTGAGCACTTGTGAGTAGTGGAGAAGTGGAGGCAGGGGGTGGACAGGGCAAACTGGTTAAATCCTGGACATTAAAATGATGCATGCAACTGCCATATTCATTATTCCAAGATACAGCTGCCGTTGAGGCTGTCATGAAGACCAGCCAAGAAAGAAATGTTTCCCAGGTTCTTGCAGCTGGTTGGCTCAATGCCTCACAATCAATGCTGAGCTCAGAATTCCTGCTGGCCCATCAACATGCAGCAGCACCCACTCCCATGTCTTAATTTACCTTATTAGACCATGTATTAAAAAGCACCATGTTCAGCAGCATACCCTGTTGAGTGTAACTCATTTCAAGGGATGTCACTTATTTTAATGCCAAAGTTATCTATATTCTGCACTAATTTGGTGTCCCCTCACTTTTTCTGTTGAAAATTATTTACAATAGAGCAAACAAGGATCGTGAAGCTGAGGTTTTAGAAAGGGATAAATCTCACAGCATTTTATGTTTTCCGCATTAACTATTTTATGTGTTCCTCACTGTGGGTTTTTAATCGCACAGTGTCCCACAGTCAGGCCTTGGCAGGCTGAGAGGTACAGTCAGTAGCCTTAATATTGGCTCTGCAATGCTGTCTCCCAGTCTCATCCGCATCCCTGCAGGACTGAGCCCTTATGCCAGGAGACACACAAATATTTTGGATAAAATGGAGTTTTGTAATTGGGGATTGATAAACTGGCGTTCTACTGTATGTCATTAACAGAGAGTCTCTTTCCCCTAGTCTAGTTTATGCGGCCTTGAGTAATTAAACAAAAAGAAAACTGATGCTTAGGATAATAAGTGTCTAAGTATATTTTTAATTCACCATGATTGTGGGGGAAAAGTAATTTAACATTTTAAATTCTGGGTACCTGTTCTTTGTTTTATCTTTAAGTAAACTATGTTATGTCTCTGGTCTTGTAGGTTATACCTTTGTGCGTTAGATAATCTGTGATAAGATGCTAACAGCAGTAACTAAATGAAGAGGCTTATCTTACTGTATTGTACAGTTCACATTGTGCAGCCTTTAGGAGTATTCTCTTTCTGAAACAGCAAAGTTTTGCTCTAAAAAGAGTAGGGGGGCCTGATTCTGCTTTCAATGGGAGTTCTGTCATTGACTTCAATTGGAGCAGGATTGGACTCTATTACTGATATATATGTGTATTTCTCTACATACTATAGTGAAGGTTTCCAGTTTTAGGGCTAAATCAGTAAAACCCAATAAATCCTACTGATGTATATGTCTGATATATTTATATATATATATAAATATCCCAAATTTGCCATTTTTGCAGTATTTAAAATTATTTATATTGCTGAAGGACCCTAAAGTCTTCTCATACTCATTAAGGCCCTCATCCAAATCCTGTTGAAGTCAATGGGAGTCTTTCCATAGACTTTGGGTTTTGGATCAGGTTTTGGAGCTCATCCCTGGGAGTACAGGGCTACAAAAGGGAAAAAATGTTGACATAATTCAAAAAGAAAACAATTCTTTAAGTTGAGATAATAAAACTAATATTGTTTACTACTAAAATATGAGTCAAAATTTTCCTAAAAATAAAAATCTATAATCAGAAAAAAAATAAAATCCTGAAGCCGGAAAGCCTAAATACAACTCCATAAGGTTCTCTATAAAAAACAAAAACAAACCACCCAGCACCCTAAGTGGGCATTATTAAACTTAGAATGGCAATTGCTGTTCAATTTTTCTCAAATAACTTTAGCAAATATTTACCTCTACCCTTTTCATTAACTTTTCTGTATTTTTCATGGCTGAAAAATTTCTAAGAAACAATTTTGGGGATTTTTGGAAAATAATCAAAAGTTTACTTCTAAAACTTTTGGATAAAAGGCCACTGTCAACTTAAAAATCACATTCTTCCTGAAACATCTTTACCTACTACTCTAGTAAGTAATGCCTATGATTACTGAAACTGAAAGAGATTAAAGTAAAAAAATTATTCCTCATTCTTTCATTTGTGCTCATGGCAGCTCTTTATTCATAATAAGTTTCACTGTAGTCAGTTTCCCTTTTGTTTTGTGTAGGTTTTCAACACAGCAACAGGAGAGAAGAATTTAAAAAAAAAAAATGTAGTTGTAAAACCACAAAAATTCTCAGGGACACTCAGAGACAGATGTACTACCTGAAGCTATTATTAACTTTTTTTTTTTTTTTTTTTTTTTAAATAAAATTGACTATATTTCAAGTTGGCAGTGTCCTTTTATCTTATTAAAAACAATTAATGCAAATGGTCTTCCAGTTGTTCTCTTCCCTCTCATTGTATGGAACATTACATTTATGACTTAATTTTAAGTCGCAAGAAAGACTTTCAAACTTGTACCTTCATGAAAGCCTTACTGTTTTTCTTTTTATATAAAAAGAGGTTACACACATGAGACTCTCCTCCAGTTGTAAGGGTAGAGCTCGGCTAGTCTCTCAGGTCAATTGGCCACAAGATGTCACTGTAAAGCTACAAGAGACTAATGGGACATCTCTTTGGAGCTGAGTACAATACTTTTGCAGCACAGTTTACCTATTAACAACAATAGGAAGGAGCCAAATTTATTTTTAAAGAAACCAGAGAGAAACTTAACACAGTATCCCATACCCTAGAATACAGAGATTTCAGATCTAGAGCTGAATTTTGGGGTTTAGGCCTATCTTTGTAAATGGGATCAAATCTGAACAACTCCAAAAGGCGGGGAAAACTGGGATTCGAACTTTGCAGTTTGGACTGTGAAACAAATGTGAGATCATTTTGCACATGCGGGATTATTCTGCCCCTGGCTAAAAAAAAAGAATTACTTATCAGCTTTCTATGCCTGAGGGGAGAAGATTCACCTAGGGGAGCCAAAATATAATGAACCCAAGTTTGCAGGGTGGCAATCAGTGGTGGGGTGAAGTGGGAAGGAAGAGGATTCATACAAACAGACACATCCATTCTCTTTATATACAGAGAGAAACCTCTAGTAGTGAATGTTCTCTCCAAGATTTCCCTACTAGCTCCTGGAATAAGAAAGAAAAGCAAAATAAATTCTTCACAACACAACTAGACAGGGCCACATATTCAGCCCTTGCTGTGTTTTTCAGATTATTTTTATATATAAACATTAGAGGCCTTATTGATTATCAATACCTGCACATTCTTTCTCTATTTTAAACAAATATTATATGCTACACCATGGATGTAACTAACAATCTCAAATATGTAACCCACATTGGCTGAGCTTTGTCACTTACTGGTGTTCCAGTGTCCATGCCACCTCTGCGTTCTTTTGTTCTGATGTGCCACTGAAATCACAATGGAATGCAGATGATGTACCTGAATACATGTGGTAGCAATGGAAATGTTTTACTTAATATACCTGCCACATTAGGCAGTAGTGAAGCAGTTAATGAAGGGGCATATATCTTTTATAAGATATCTTATATGTGTCCAGATTATTTTGCCTGTGCCTGCACTAGATGTGTAAGTGAATAGGGGCAGGGACTGTGACTTCTTGTTTGTACAGGGCCAAGCCCAATGACAAGGCTTAATAAATAAAAATTAATACTGGGTGCATGGAAAATCACTCTGTGCTAGGAATAACTGAATTAGAAATACTTCTGACAAGAGGAAAAAATAGAAGTTGGAAGGTCCACCAATATCAGTCTTCTCTCACCCCTATATTGCAGGATTTGATTATGTGGACTATGCCTATACAGTCCTAAGAGATGACTCCCTTCTTAATAGCCCAGAGTAAGGTGAAAAGTCTCTAAAGGAAACAGAGCAGAGTATGATCAGTGAGGAGAATTCCCAACTGATCCCAAATCGGATAATTATTGTAATTCAGTGCATGAAAGAAGGAAATGCCAATTAAGACTCATGTGCCACTGATATTTCAGGCCATTCAGTGACCGAATAATTGTTCATTTAAAAAAAATCCTAGAATTGTGAGTTCACAGGACAGAGAATGCAAAATGTTAATTTCTTTGAGTGTGGAGGAGAAAATAACATCTGAACTTTTTATCTTAAATTTAATTTTTTTTATTTTCCGGGCTGTCCACATATTCTCTTGCTCTTGCTTAGTTCAAATAGATTCTCACCTAAACTTTTTATGTCTTTGTTAACTACTGCATTATGATCCTCATAAACTTCTCTACAAACTCTATAAGCTTGTGCTCACCAACCTGTTGTCACAGCTAAGATTTTACATAACTTTTATCAGTGGTGCAGATCTCCTTAGAATCTTCTCCAGAATTTGAGCATGCCCACAAACATTTTACAGACGAGTATCCAAAACTGGATACAGCACTTCACATGGCACTTCTCTCAGTTACTGTATAATAATATAATGACTTCTCTTTTTGTAATACTTCTTTTGATGCAGCTCAGGAACTGACTAGTCTTCTTTGCTACAACTGAACAACACATTCCCATACTGGTGACTTGAATCTCTGTCTGTATAGGCAGCTGATGGCTACGGCTAGAGGGGGTCAGTCCCCACAAATCTCTCTCTGCTAGGCGTACAGAGTCCTGTCTCTGCCTCTGCCCTGCTTTCCCCTGGACACAAGCTCTGTCTTGTGGGGCAGAGCGTGGCACTAGGACCAGGAGTCCATGCGCTCAGTTGCAGAGTAACTCACATTTGATCTGGCTTTCCCTTCACCATGTAAGCAGGAAAGGGGCTTTGCCTTTACACCACCCAGCTCTGGTTACTGCCTCCCTATTGGCAGAGTTACACTCGTCTTGCCCACAGTCACTCCCCATTGGGGGAGGTGTGCCCTGTCCCATGCCCCTGCCCACTGCTGGGAGGGTGGGGCAGGGACCTGGCCAGAATGGCTTGCAGCTCCTAAACAATCAGCCAACGGGGAGGCTCCAACTGGAGCTGGGTGGCATGGGGCAGACTGGGTGGGGATGGAGAGCTGAGCTGACTGGTATGAGGCAGCACCTTAACTAGAAGAACGCACCCCTCAGCAACTCTGCTCAATCTGGAGCTGCAACCCCCACCTCCTCACTTTAAGCACTGTGCCTGCTGCTCAGATTTTGCTGGGCCTGCGTGCTAACTGGAATGGACCATGGCCCACTTATGGCTACCCTCTTGCTCAGACCCAACTCCAAGAATATTTGCACCAGCCACCTATGCCTGTCCGTATATTCCAGCTCTTTACATGGCATCATACAGGTTAATTTATGATTCTTAGAACCAGAATGCCTCACTTTATATATGCACACATTAAAATCCACCAGTCATTACTGTTAAGAGCTTATGGAATATACTCCCAGTTTTACCATTGGCTGTATGTAAAATATCACATATGGGGCATTACCCCCAATTTCTAATATCTATTTCATTGTGTTTATATGTAAAATGTGCCCATTACATTGTCTCCAAATGCAAATATAAAATTACTAAATTCATACACAATTTATTGACCACTTTAAGCAAAAGTAAAATAAATTCCCACCTCCACACTGTGAGCTGTATACATCCCTCAAAATCAGTTCCTTGAAGTAAGAACCTGTGAAAATAGATCTAAGATGATCAACAAACCCTGGTTCTATTAGACTAGCAGAAATATACATACCAGAAACAAAGGCCCTGACTCCAGCTTGAAGATGTTTACAGCTAAGGAGGTATCTGGCTTGCCTCAACATTCTAAATAACATATAACACAAGGTGTCATCTCAAGTAGTCAGATCCCAAACAGGGGTCATACAGAGTTTCATAGATCATTATCAATAACCTGAATTTCACTTGGAAGCAAATAGGAAGCACAATCAATCTGGAAAACTGGTGTTAAATTCTCCTTGCAGATGGACAGCTGCTTTCTGTATCTGTTGTAGTTTCTGAGCTGTTTCTTGAGGGTATCCCCCTTATGGAGCACAACACTGCAATAATCTAATCTTAGAAGAACAGGTAACAGCAGCAAGGCCTACATCACAGAAAATGGTTAGTTTCCTAACCAGACTTATATGAAAAAAAGCATTTTAGGCTGTAGACACACCTGAGAATTCAGGAGCAAAGGGGGATCCAAATGTTTCCTCTGCCTAAACTGCAAACTCCATTGACAAAGGGCGGTCAGTCCTCCTTAATGACAGAGGCAGGCATCACCCCTTCTTACCTTCTAGATGCCTCTCCCATCCTACCAGCTTCAACAACTTGTCTGGACTGAGCTGCAACCACCTCACCCTATCCAAATTCAATCCTGATCTGCATTGAGAAAGCAAGATACTGTACCACCTAGGCTCAATAAAAATCAGATATAGAGCTGTGTGTCACTTGAACATTGATGGCAACATAGCTCACATAATTTCTTACTATCTTCTTCCAATGGCCTCACATACTGTACACATTAATTGAAGCAGCGACTGAATACAGTAGAATCTTAGAATTATGAATACCTCGGGAATGGAGATTGTTCGTAACTCTGAAATGTTGTAACTCGGACCAAAATGTTATGATTGTTCTTTCAAAAGTTTACAACTGATCATTGACTTAATACAGCTTTGAAACACTACTATGCAGAAGAAAAATACTGCTTTCCCTTAATTTTTTAGTAGTTTACATTTAACACAGTACTGTATTGTATTTGCTTTTTATTTCTCTCTCTCTGCAGCTGCCTGATTTTGTACTTCTGGTTCCAAACGAGGTGTGTGGTTGACTGGTCAGTTCATAACTCTGGTTATCATAACTTTGAGGTTCTACTGTAGTACCAAAGTAGTAGAACCCATATGAGAGCGCTTTTAGGCATTATGAACAATTCTGTAACCCCACAATTTAGGATATATCTGAGAAGAATAACATTTTCCCATCTACCCTAGCCAGGGTCTGCAGGTGTCTCAACAGAACTTCATGGGCACTGGTATAAAAAACTGCTAAAAATCTTGAAAAGAAAAGAACAGAAAATGAAAAATCAGCTTCAACATGTACTTTGTCTATTTCTAGGAGATCATCAACCAATGAGACCACTCTTCTTGACATAATCAGGCCCAAAGCCAGACTGAAAGAGATCAAGGAAATCTGACACCAGATGACACCAAAGTTGCCCTGCTATAACCTTCTTAATAACCTTCCTGGAAAGAGAAGGTTAAAGACTGGGCAAAATAGAGTATAGTTCACTTGCAATCATGGCCTTCTCTTTGTTTCTGAGCTATACTTGTAACTCAATACATACTATGCATTTTAAAATACATTTAATATTTTTGGCAAATCTGCATTTATTACTTCAATATCAAATTGCACAAGGATTTTTTATTTTAGTATGGAGTATTACTATTCATGTCAACTAGATTCTCTGATTAAAGGCTCCCTTTCTACAATTGACGCAATACAGCTTTAAAACAGCTGGTAAAGCTTAAAGTGCCAGTGATCTTCAGATTAAGTTGTCCCTAAGTATATGTTACACGATGGACCATATTGATTCCATTCTTTTGTCTGGACCCTGTAGTGGGTTAGGGGGGGACTTCTGAATCGTCCTTTTCAGTCAATTGTGTATTACTTGCCTTAAAGGATACAGAAAGCTATGCTAGGATTTCCCTTAAAAAAGAAAGCAGACCAGTTTGAAAGTTCACATCGTTGCAAGACTTTCACACCATGAATCACATGTGAAATGTACTAGAAAATGAGTTACTAATTAAAATGGACAAATGTGGGTGCACGTGTAGTGACAGCCATCTTGATTTTTAAAAGCAGCATCATTTGTAACATCAAAGTATGAGAACCCAATATCAGGGTTTGTAAGGAAATCTGTAAACACTGGTTCTGCAGTAACATTTCATTCCCATAGTTGTGGATGACATTTTACAAAGACATTGCCTGTGTCCCGTGCAGCTTACTATCTAAATCAGATGGATACAATACAGAATAATCTTGACTATTTGAATCTCACTTACCCAAAACCCACTGTGTAAAATGCTTGTATTCCCACTCTACTCCTAACACAATACACAAAATTCAGCACCTAATTCCTGAAGTCCTATGTTGCTGCCAGCAGATCCAGTCTCCTCCTTATCTACATTTCTCTTACCATGCTCATAAATAGGTTTTATGATCCACCTCCCCACTCCTGAACTCCAGCAAGAGCATGCTCCCACTTTCCACAAGACAATAAGCCATTGGAACAACTGAGATATCCACACTATCAATTGACAAATCTGCCTCCTTTTACTCATTGAGAGATAATAACCGAGTTATACATCTGGAATCCAAATGGACACAAATCACCTGAAAGGTTCTGCTACCTACAGTCACTCAGTTTTGACTAAGTCCTATCATACTAATGTCTGGACACACCCCGACTCCATGAGGGCTAATACCATCTCTCTCAGCTGCACTGGCACAGGAGGTCCCCTGAGAGCAATGGACTCTGTGACATCTGTAAAACCACATCTCCCCATGGTCAGGTTCCACCAAGGGAAAGAATTGTTTTATATGCCACATATCCACCACAATGAAAGGCAATTAAGGGGAAGGCCAATAGTTCCCTTCTGGATTATTGGTGTGCATTCCTATTCCTATTTGGTTCATCCCTTGGAGTTCCAAAGTCCCTTCATTCTTCTCTGGGATGGCTCTACCATCTATCCAACCATCCTTCAGATCTAGGTTGTGGCCACAACAGTTCCTCTGCTGTGTTGGCCTCCGGGTAGTCCTCTATTTGTTGCACAGCCAACTTCACCTAAGTTTGCATTCTTCCAGGCAGACTTTCCACATACTGCTCCAATATCATGAATTCTCCTACTATCCAGGTCTCAGGCTTGAAACAATGAGTTGACCAGTTTGTTAAGTAGAGGTGGACTGCCCTCTTCTCTAGATTGTAAAATCTTAAAGGCAGGGACCATGCCCTTTTATATGTTTGTACAAGGGCAACAGCCTGAGAATCCTACAAGTTTGCTGACTATTTTGTAACTTTTTGGTCATTATAAAGGTATTATATCCTGTCAATGTCTTGATTTTTTTATTCTAATGAACCAATGTGACTGCAAACAAAATTAAGCCAATTAACTTTAAAGCTTTATTTTTCTGGCCTTTTTCATTGCAAAATCATGAATTAGCCCTGTCAAGTCAATTTTTCTTGTAAGTTCACTCTCAATAGACAAGATAGCTAGATGGTTTAACCGTTCTTTTCAGACCACAACTTTGTGGCTTTTCAGGCCACAAGCCCGGATCTTTGAAAAGACAAGAATCAGATAGTGTAGCACTACTCTCTCCTGCTTCTTGTAAACTTTTTGAATGTGGTGGTGCTAATGGTGATACTACCTGACTATCTTCAAGCATTAGCTTGGAGACACATGATGCATGTTCTGGCAGCTTTTCTTTGTCATCAATTGCCAGTGCCACAGACAGAGTCTCTATATCGAATATAGACAGGACAATCTCCCAGGACACTCTGTAGCTGACTTGAAAGTTGCCATACTTCTACAAAAAAACTTCAAAAACAGACTTCAGCAAGAAACTGCAGAGCTGGAACTCATATACAAACTTGATACAATCAGACTGGGTCTGAACAGGGACTTGGAATGGTTCTCTCATTACAAGAATTGTCACTGTTCACAAATTCTCACCTTCTAATCAACGGTTGTGAATACGCCTTATCTACTCTAACTGAATTGACTTTGTTAGCACTTGCCCTCCCCATTGTTGTTTCTTACCCTTGGATGTATATATATACCTCCTATCTGTGATTTCCATTTCATGCATCTGACGAAGTGGGTTGCAGCCCACGAAAGCTTATGCCCGCAAAAATGTGTTAGTCTTTAAGATGCTACAGGAGTCTTGTTGTTTCTGTTCAGAATGTTGCTTGAGACTGCTCTAACACTGCTTCTGATTGGCTCCAGCAAATCTCACAAGATCTGGACAATAGATACAGGGAAATAAGTTTCTATAAACATCCTCAGGCATGATCTACAATTTAGCCCCAATTTTTTTCTCATGGTAATGGGGGTTGCAGAACTACACATGCTTTGCTAATATTCATGGGCTATTAGTAAAAGCATGTGGTGAAACAGTCTCAGATAAAAAGGTAAGCTTTTATGTAAGCTACATATCTACACCTATCAATTAAACTATGGGGAAGAGAGTCTGACCAACCTAAACAGGTACGACACCTTCATAACTTGTGTACATATCAATAGGCAACTCAAATGGAGGAATGGTGCATTAATTATTTTTGCTTCAGTCTAATCTCCCATCTAGGAATGTTTAGTCAATCATCCATCCTAAATTTGTGTGCCTATTGTCAAAACATTGGGTTATTATTAATCTAGCTTTGAGGCAGACTAACTTTCAAGATAAACAACAACATCTATGGTCATTTACAGATACTTTTTGGTTTGTTTAACCTATTGCCTGGCATAAAATAGTATACCTGGCAGAATGTACCTGGAGTGCTGCCATACACAGCTGGTACATCCTGACATGCTTTGTATTGCAGATGAATAGAACACATGAGCAAAGTAGTCAGAGATGAAAAAAAGCACCTGAGTAAATATAGATTTAGGAACTTAACTTTGGGCACTCAGTTTGAAAATTTTGACCACAGATTTTGTCCAGTATTTGTATTCAACATACTACATTTTCAAAACAGGGAGTCAGAGTTTAAGGCCAGAAGAGAACACCCCATCAGATTATATGCTGAATACTGAGGAAAATAAAAAGGAGCATAAACTTTGGCAAGCAAAGTGTAAAAATATAATTAGGAAGGCCAAAAAAGAATTTGAAGAACGGCTAGCCAAAGACTCAAAAAGTATCAGCAATTTTGTTTTTAAGTACATCAGAATCAGGGGCCACTGGACGATTGAGCTGCTAAAAAAGCACTCAAGAATGACAAGGCTATTGAGGAGAAACTAAATCTATTCTTTGCATCGGTCTTCATGGGTGAGGATGTGAGGGAGATTCCCAAACCTGAGCCATTCATTCATTCATTTTAGGTGACAAATCTAAGGAACTGTCCCAGATTGAGGTGTCATTAAAGGAGGTTTTGGAACAAACTGATAAATCACCAGGACCAGATGACATCCACCCAAGAGTTCTGAAGGAACTCAAATGTGAAATTACAAAACTACTAACTGTGGTATGTAACCTATCATTTAAATCAGTTTCTGTACCAAATGACTTGAGGATAGCTAATGTGACGGCAATTTTTAAAAACAGCTTCAGAGGCAATCCCAGCAATTACAGGCCGGTAAAATTAACTTCAGTACCAGGCAAATTGGTTGAAACTATAGTAAAGAATAGAAATTATCAGACACATAGATAAACATGATTTGTTGGGGAAGAATCAACATGGTTTTTATAAAGGGAAATCATGCCTCACCAATCTACTAGAATTCTTGGAGTGGGGCCATGTGGACAAGAATATATCCAGTGGATATAATGTACTTAGATTTCTAGAAAGCCTTTCACAAGGTCCCTCACCAAAGGCTCTTAAGCAAAGTAAGTGGTCATGGGATAAGAGGGAAGGTCCTCTCCTGGATCAGTAGCTGGTTAAAAGATATGAAACAGAGGGAAGGAATAAATAGTCAATTTTCAGAATTTCAGACCCCAGGGGACCAGTACTTGTTCAACATATTCATAAATGATCTGGAAAAACGGGGAAACATTCAGGTGGCAAAATGTGCAGATGAAACAAAACTACTCAAGATAGTTAAGTCCAAAGCAAACTGCTAAGAGTTACAAAGGAATCTCACAAAACTGGGTGACTGGGCAACAAAAGGGCAGATGAAATTCAATGTTGATAAATGCAAAATAATGGATATTGGAAAACATAATCCCAACTATACATATAAAATGATGAAGTCTAAATTAGCTGTTACCACTCAAGAAAGAGATCTTGGAGTCATTGCAGATAGTTCTCTGAAAACATCCACTCCATACGCAGCAGCAGTCAAAAAAGCCAACAGAACGTTGGGAATCATTAGGCAAGGGATAGATAATAAAAAAAATATCATATTGCCTCTTTATAAATCCATGGTATGCCCACATCTTGAATACTACACGCAGATCTGGTCACCTCATCTCAAAAAAGATATATTGGAATTGGAAAGGTACACAAAAGAACAACAAAAATGATTAGAGGTATGGAAAAGCTTCCATATGAGGAGAGATTAATAAAACTGACTTTTCATCTTGGAAAAAAAATGACTAAGGGGGTTATGATAGAGGTCTATAGAATCATGATTTGTGTGGAGAAAGTAAATAAGGAAGTGTTATTTATTTCTCATAACACAAAAACTAGGAATCATCACATGAAATTAATAGACAACAAGTTTAAAACAAACAAAAGGAAGTATTTCTTCACAAAACATACAGAAAACCTGTGGATGTCATGAAGACAAAGACTATAACAGGGCTCAAAAAAAGAACTAGATAAATTCGTGGAGGATAGATCCATTAATGGCTATTAGCCAGGGTAGGCAGGGATTGCTGTCTGCCAGAGGCTGGGAATGGCCGATGGGATGGATCACTTGATTATTACCTGTTCTGTTCATTCCCTCTGAAATACCTGGCATTGGCCATTGTCGGCAGACAGGATACTGGGCTAGATGAATCATTAGTCGGACCCAGTATGGCCAAAGAGCCTCCCCTTATCCCTTGAATCGAGCCCAATAACCTGAATTAGACTAAAACATCACAGTCCTCCTCAGACTAAACTACTGTGTGTCACAGGCAGAGACTAGGCATCACCAAGGGCACCAATGCCCAGAAACGGTAGTGACCCATTATTTTGGCTCATGTCAATCATCAGACACAAAGGTGAGAAAAGAACCCCAGGAGATGGCCAGTTGGGTTAATTAACGTGTTAATTAATAAGCGTTAACTAACACCCGTGTGAACGCTAGTGTAGACCCCACGCCAGCCTTTCAGGGGGGGAAGGATGACTAGCACCGACCATGTGTGACCCGCCATGGGCGCTCGGTAAAGGGCGGGTACCACAGCTACAGCCACTCCCCCGTCCCGGAGAGGAGGAACGGGGGAGCGATGGAGAAGGGAGCGCGCTACTGAGGGGAGACCCCCCGCACTGGGCAGCGCTGCGACAGCGCACGCAGCCGGTTCGAGCCCCGCTCCCCAGCCAAAACCGCCTCGTCCCCCAGCGTGGAGAGAAGGGCTGCAGCAGGGCTTCCCGTCCCCCCCCACCGGCCCCGGCCCCGCCTGACGTGAACCGACCCCCCTCCAGTTCGCCAGCTCCGCCTCGCTTACATAACAGCCTCCGCGGCCTCTCGCGAGGCTCCCATCCCGCCCCTCGCCTCCGCCGCCCCCACCCACGTCACCGGCAGACCAGACGGGGACAACATGGCGGAGCGGAGGAGACACAGGAAGCGGATCCAGGTAGTGCAGCTGCCCCCGGGAGTCGCTGCGTCCTCCTGCCCCGGCCCCGCTCGAGCCCCTGGCCTTCCCACCCCTGGGAGCCCCCACGAATCTCCCGCCCCAGCCCCTGTCTCCTTCCCGCAGGGCCCTGCCAGGGCGCCCCTCCCCTCCCTGCAGCGCCCCTGGCCCTCACCCGCCTGGGCGCCCCTCCGCCTGCCCGCCCCTCTCCCCGTCCCCAGCGGCGCCGCCCGCAGCCCACCTGGCCCCCGGCATCGTCGTGAGCACGCAGGGACCGCGGCCACCCTCTCCCCTGCGACTACGTGTTACTCCTGGTGTGGTAGCGTAGCAACAACAACATCCCCATCCCCCCCTCCCGCTCCAACCCCTCCCCCCATCTCCTGTGCCTGCTGGCAGAACCCCCCTCACACCTGTGCAGAGGTGCGCCCCCCCCCCCTCGCGCTGCACCTGTAGCAGAAGCGCAGCGGTCCATGGATTTAAGGGACAGAACAGTTTTCTTCTCCTGGGAGAGGAAGGAGCCAGTATGCTCTAAAGACCGTCGGACTTTCTTACACCCTCTTGTCGCTTTAAGACCTATTTAGTTGTAAACAACAATTCTTGGCCAGTGACTTTCTTTTTAATATGGTTTAAACCCTCTCATCATTTTTCTCAGGGAGGCCAGGTGGGTGAGGTAATGGACCAACTTCTGTTGGTGGGAGAGACAAGCTTCCTTGAAATGTACATGGATAAATGATTACTTTTGTGAATGGGTATTTTTGGAGATATAGTAAGTCCGCCCCTGTCCCCACATCCTGTAGTCTTAGGTACATATTAAAATGTTTATTTACACCAATACTAACAAAGTGGGGAGGAGCTTTTTTCAGTAAATATTCAAGTTGGGGAAATAAAGTATTTATTACAGCTGGAGCAATAAAATCTGGATCCACAATGGTAGGTAGGTGCCTAAGTCCCAGTTTTGACTCTACTGCCATGCATAAAACTCCCACTAAGTGCTGTAGGTGACTAGACTCACTTGGTGCCTACGTTTTCAGGGTAAAAGTTCCTTTGTGCCTATGTTTATGCCGCTGTGTGTGTGCACAGCTGCTTCCTTCAAGATGTTGAGACACTGTCTTCTGCCTAAACCCCAGGGTGATTCATAAGCCTAGGGAAGGTAGGCATTTGGCTGTCTGTCTCACATGCATTGCCCAAACTGATAGGTGGTCTCTGACTATGCCTACCAGATCAGGTCCTATTCAGAATCTGGCCAGAGGAGGTGGTGCTGCCCACCTTATAACTTTAGCCCCCTGGTTAGAGTATTCATCTGGGATGTGGAGACATACGTTCAATTCCCTTCCACCCAGCAAAGAGAGAGGCAGGATTTGGACAGGGGCATTCTACATCTCTCAGGAAAGTACTCTAACCACTGAGCTGTTTGAGTTTCTGATGTGGGGCTTTCCCAATCTTTCCTGTTAAAACTGGTCCTCTATGGATAAATAATAAGTAAGTAAGTAGAGCAGAGGGACTGAATCTGGGGTTTCCCATCTCCTACCTGGATGCCTTTGTACAGTCATTGTCTCTCTCTCTCTAGTCCAATGACTGTTTAATGATTTATCCACAGTGGACCAGTCATTGGGTGAGAGGGAGTTTCTGAGAATTTACAAGTTTTGTTAATTAGTTTGTTAATTAAAAGCAATCCTTTAAAAAATTGTCATTTTTTTCTTCCCAAATGATCTAAACAATGGAATAATGCAGGAATTTCAGACTTCCTATATAGTTAATAGAAATCTTGTGCAGGAGCATAGGGGGAACCCTTGAAGCACAGAGATTTACATAAAGTCTCTTTCCCTCCTACACATATCACCAGTTTTGCTTATACAGCTGTCTCACTCAGTAAATCAATTGCAAATTGAGGGTCAGATTCTCCACTATGCTTGGCGCTGCTCTGTAAAACCTCTGTAAGCTGTAAAACCATCTTAAGTAGCTGATGTGCTCTGGCTGTTTTGGTTTACTGGTAAATCTTCCCCTAAGTTTAACATTTCAAAAAAATGATTTGAGGTTGATATTACAGATCTTCAAATCATTAGAAATATTGTATGGTAATATTCTTGAATTTCTTGTTTGAGATTGAGAATATATATCCTATATATTAGTAATTTAACAGCTGAAAACATTATAGAGAAGTACAAACCCAGAAATGATGCTATGTGGGGAGGGGAATATGTAAGAAAATCTGTTTTTAAAAATAAATTTAATCTGGGATCACAAATACTAAAATCCCTTAATCATAATGGCATGGCTATTGTGTGTTATCACTTGAGGGCAGAGTTAAGATTGTTTAGATTTCTTCACCATGTATTTTTTACCTGAATATCTTTGGAGTTCTTTTAAATGTAACTTTAACTCTGAATTTCCTGGGTTTGTAATGCATCTTTACAGAGATGTAATAATTCCCCAGTGTCATATTACTGTTAAATTACTGATACTACTCTCAACCTTAACTTCATTTTAACATTTTTTTTTGTCTGGGAATATATATATGTGTGTGTGTGCATATTTGTGAATTCATGGAGACAGTATTCATGTAATGAGTTGCAGTCATACAGTACATGTATTTATTTTTCACTTTGATCATCTCTGCCTTGTGCCCCAACTAATTATCTCACTGGGGCTTATTCTAGTGAGCGGTGTCAAACAGCCGCCATTAAAAAAACCTGTCGAAGAAATGTTTCCTCTTTCTTCCCAATGTAAATTTTCTGAACCTCTTCTCTCCCCCTTTCCTTCCCCCCAAAAAACCCCAAAACAAAACCAAAACAAACCCTAGCAAAAAAACAAAAACCAAACAAACCTGGTTTAAGGCCCAAGAAGGGCAAGATTTGTGACTTGTGATGTTTTTTCTAACTTTTTTTAAAAAAAATTATTATAAAAAACTGGAAAAAGCATTGTTAAAATAAGAAAATAATCAGGTTCTTACAAGATAGAGCTGCATCCATTACAATAATATGGTACAATACTCTATAAAGTACCAGTGATTGAATTATTCTTTATTCTTTATATAGTATACAAAATACAAACAAACAAAAATTAAATACAGTACAGGGAGAACATTCACTAATAACAATTTAAATGTGACATTTATTGTCTGGTGTTATAACAGCCTACGGCTCCAATCCTGCAAACACGCATAAGCGTACTTAAAGCATTTAAGAAGTTCTGCTTAATTTAACAGGATAAACATATGTTGCCTTCTTAGTAGTTTCTCTGTCCTATATCAAACAGAATGTAGGAGAGGAGTCCACAAAGAGAGAGTACTGTTTAACACACAGTTCTTAATTGGCCAAAATGAGTCAATTGAGGTTGTTTTTCTTAGCTTTTAGGACTGACTTGGCATAGTTCAAAAAGGGTCACCACTTTTCTAAGCAATAGTCCATTTTTCCATTATAAGTGTATTTCAGATTTTCTGGAACCAAGGGTGGAATCCATGAAGCAGCATAGGTGCCCAACTTCTATTGTAATCAGTCGAAGTTAGGAGCCTAACTAGAAGTTAAGCGCCTATGTTGCTTTGTGGATTCCACCTCAACTGTTTATTTTAGGCTGGTGTTTAGGCCTCCAATTGTCTGCTAGTGAATAGCTATAAAAAAGCCTGACTTTAAAGTCTGGCATCTTGTGGTCTTGCCAGGCAGTAAGCAGGAGTTTTATCCCATTGAGAAGGGAGAGATTCCCAGCCATGGAACATCTGGCTATGGAAGGCACTAAGGTAACAGTTCAGTCAAAACAATTTTATGTTTAGAAAAACTATTTTAAATAATTTCTTAGAGGATTTTATGTCTGTCTGACATTGAATTCATGGTAATTAAGTCAAATGATTTTACAGGAGGACAGAGATGAAAACTAGTTCCAATAAAAAGTACAATTCTGTAAAATGTTCTTAAAATAGTTCTTTGCTGGTAGCTTTCAACAGAATGCAATGGCTAGTAATATATTCATAGGGTTTTAAAAAGGACACTTTGCCTGATATGTGTTGCATAGATAACAATATATAATTAACGTGGCACACGATAAATGGATTAAAAGCTGGCTAACTGATAGGTCTCAATGTAATTAGAAACAGGGAATCATCAAGTGGATGTGTCTTTAGTGGCATCCCACAGGGATCTGTTCTTTGTCCTTACACTATTTAACATTTTTATCAATGACCTGGAAGAAAACATAAAATTATCACTGATAAAGTTGCAGATAACACAAAAATTGGTAGAGTGATAAATAATGAGGACAGGTCAGTAATACACTGAGACCTGGATTGCTTGGTAAACTGCACGCAAACAAACAATATGTGTTTTAGTACAGCTAATATAAATATATAAATCTAGAAACAAAGAATGTAGGCCGTACTTACAGGAGAGGGGAACTCTATACTGGGACGCAGTGACTGAAAAAAATATGGGGTTGTGGTGGATAAATCAGCTGAACATGATATCTCAGTATGATGCTGTTGTCAAAAGACTAATGCAATTCTTGAATGCATAAATAGGAGAATCTCGAGTAGGAGTAGAGAGGTTATTTAATCTTTGTATCTGGCACTGGTACAACTGCTCCTGGAATATTGTGTCCAGGTCTGGTGTTTCCAATTCTAAAAGGATGTTGAAAAATGGGAGAGGATTCAGAGAAGAGCCATGAGAATGATTAAAGGATTAGCAAACCTGCTTCATAGTGATAGATTTAAGCAGCTCAATCTATTTAGATTAACAAAGAGAAGGTAAAGAGGTGACTTGATTACAGTCTACAAGTAACTACATGGGGAATAAATGTTTAATAGTGGGCTCTTCCATCTAGCAGAGAGAGGAATAGCACAATCCAATGGCTGAAAGTTGAATCTAGATAAATTCACAATGAAAGTAAGGTGTAAACTTTTAAGGGTGAGAATATTTAAACACTGGAACAGTTTACCAAGGGTCATGGTGGATTTTCCATTACTAGTAATTTTTAAATCAATATCAGATGTTTTTATAAAAGATATGCCCTAGGAATTATTTTGGGGAAATTCTGTGGCGTGTGCTATACAGGAGATCAGACTAGATGACCACAATGGTCCTTTTGGCCTTGGAATATACGAATCTAGACACAGAACAACAAAGGAGTTTTTAGCCTCTTGACTTAGGTGACATGAGAAAAAATACATTTCTCATACTTCACCAGGATTTATTTCCTTTTCATAGTTATGTAGCCTCACATTTTCCCCATATCTAGTTGTGTTGTTTCTCTCCCTCTTGGAATCCCACCTTCATCTCTTTTCTTTTTGCTCTGTTTCCACTTGGTGTTTTCCTGCCACACGGCTCTTTTCTGTGTAGTGTCATGGTATCAAGGTGAAATGTACTAAAATTCTGGTCTTTTTGAAGGGTCAATAAAAGGGATTTTGGAGATAAAGATTCTAGTAAACTTTACTTGGGTGGCAGTTTAACTGAGGTAAGAGGAAGAGAACTGTATTAAACAAAATGTTGAAAAGAGAAAATCCTGAGGGAATCAGAATGCTAAAACTGATGTGGTACCCAAGACTTCAATTTCACTGAAACAACTCTCTCTCTATATATAAATGGATTTATTTAAAAAAACCCAACCTTTTCCTTTAGAGTCTCCAGGTTAACATCTGTTTAAAAAAAAAACCTAAATGCATATGTTCTAAAAAGAAAAAAACACCACCACAATACCCCTACCCCTGAATACCTGTTATCCAAGAAACCTGATCCAAGGTGCTCTTTCATCTCTTGTAAAAAACCAAACAAACATGTTTTATAACCTACCATGAAAGTATTCTCTTAAACACAAAGTCGTCTTAGTCCAGTTCCTTTGGACAGGTGTTCAGTTGGTCATCACAGCTGGCACTTTGTTGGCAGTTTCAGAAACTATGCTATTGACTGAATAGGTGCTTAGATTGAACTGCACTGGCCAGATTCCAAAGTGGATAATTATATGGTGCCTACCTAAAATTCTATCTATACTTTCATTTGAATAAATAATTAGTACTTATTAAATGCCTCTCATTTCAGTGTCCCTTATATTTCACAAATATTAATAAGTATGGCCACTCTTACCACTATTTTATAGATGGAGAAACTGACGCAAAGATTGTGATTTGGCCAATGTCTGAGTGCAAGTTAATGGCAGACCTGGGAATAGAAACCCAGATTTCTTGAGTTTGTCAGTTTCTCTAACCACTATACACAGGCTTTCAGGATTCAACTAGATGAAAGATGTTGTATTGGTCATTATTTTTATGAAGCCATTAACTTCCTTATCCTACAGTTGGTTCTTCCACATTTGGTTGGAATCTGTTGGCAGGACATTGTACAATAGCTTGCACCACGGCTTCCTGTGGTTTACCCGTTCAGTAGATGAATAAAGGACTGGTCTTCAGAAATGACAACAGAACACTTTTCACTAAAACTAATCCAACTTTCCCATTTTATAGGGCTCTTTTCGGTTAGTTTCAGGATGATTTGAAAAACAAAAGGTAAGAGGTCAGAAGATAGAAATGCTGGTGGAGAGACAGGGAGGGAGAATGGCAAGAGGTAGAGAAGAGTGTGCACATAAGAGATGTCGGATAGTAGAGAAGGAAGACACGAAGAACAAGAAAAACAGGAAAAGTAGCAAATCAGGATATAAAGACAAAGATAATTTATTCCATGATGACAGCACTTACTGTCAGTCAGACAAGTATTTGATCTCCTAAAAATCCAAATCATGTATGGGGAAGGGGCCAAATCACCTGGCATAAGGTTAGGAGAAAAAAATCAGGCATGATGTTGCTTTTAAAATGTTGTCCTGTCCTATCCTCTTATTATTAATTTTAAAATGTGATGCTTTTAGTTGTTACACAACAAAATTAAAGCTATGACCAAATACAACAAAGGAGAACATAAATAATTATTTTTTAATGAGAGAGATTTATGGGACACAGTGTCAATGAGCAATAGTAGGAGAGACAAGGTGGATGAGGCAATATCTTCAATTGGACCGATGACAGATCTTACCTCACTTATCTTGTCTCTCTATTAACCTGGGACCAACGTGGCTACAAAAACACTGCAATGAGCAGTATTGTTCATCTTTTTCCTTAAAGAAAGGATGCATGTCTTGTGGTTAAAATATAGGACCCTAGTAGTCAAGAGAGTTGGCTTCTAGGCCTGGTTCTGCAACAGACTTCCTTTGAGGGATTAGAGGCAACTCACATACCAGTCACTTAGTCTAGAGTTAGTGTCAGGCTATGTATATACTAGAGATGTTACAGCAGCACAGCTGTACGACTACAGCTGTGTCACTGTAAGGTCTCCCATGTAGCCATGCTATGCCGACGGGAGAGAGCTCTCCCGTCGGCATAATTAAACCACTCCCAACAAATAGCGTTAGCTGTGTCAGCAAAAGAGTGTCCACCCCCGCACTTCTGTCAGTAAAACTTATGTCGGTCAGGGGTGTGTTTTTTTTCACACCTCTGACCAACAAAAGTTTTACTGATCAAAGTGCTTGTGTAGACTTAGCCTTAGTCTTAGCTTGTCATTTAGGGCTAAATTGTCAGAGATATTTAGGTGCCTAGGGATTCAGATAGGTGCTTTTGTAAATTCCACTAAGCACCAGAAGATGCAAGATAAAATCTTACATACTTCTGAAAATCTGGCCCTTAACCTTTGTGACTGAGTTTCCAGTACTGACCTGCTTGGTGGGTCTAATTCATGTCTGTAAAATGCTTTGAGATCCTTGGATGAAAGTGTTATAAAAGAGCAATTTGTTTTTCACTATGATTTCCTACTTCAACAGATTTCTTAAATGAGCACTAAAGATGTTACACAAACCAACAAAAAACAGAAAATAAATGTTCTCTCTCTAGGACAAAGTGTAAGCCTTGATTTTTAATTTTGTTCTAGTCTCCCATCCTTCATGTGGTTTAGACAAGATAATTGAGTTTCACAGGCTTAGGCATGCTGTGTGCTTGAGTTCACTTGCTTACATTTTGTATAAAAATGTGTCCTGAATGAGTACATAAATCTATGAAAAAGAGTGAAATTAACTTAGTTAACTGTAAATAAATAAATGAATTCATAACTGAAGCCAGTCCCAGGTTCTAGGCACCCTTGCCAATCAGTTTATCAAATACAATCCTTTTCAGACTAAACAGGAGCACAGTCTTTTCTCCATAAATGTCTCCCACCAGACAGCAAAATATTTGGACAGGCAAGTGAGTGAAAATTGGGTTTTACCATAAATTCAGCAACTCACAACTGTAACTTGAGACCATAGATGCTTATATGCTTTTATAAAATATCCATTACTTCACTCATATTAGGAGCCCCATCTTGCCATGATTAATAGCTTATCTTAACAAATTTCTTTTAAATTGGGGCTCAATCTCTACAGGACTGGTGCAAAGGGGTCTTAAAGATGCTGTAAAGTGGTAGCCAGGGAATCCTTTAGTGGCACAGAACTGGTATAATAGAATGCTCTGTACTACCTGCTCTCCTACTCTGCCTGGGGGACTTTTGGGGAACAGGCGGAAATAGCACGATGCTGTACTCTGGTGATCCTGTGTCAACAGAACAACTCCTGAGGACTGCAGCTGCTTTAATTTATGCCCCCCAAAGTGGGAGGAGGTGATGGAAAGATGGTGTTATGACACCTCTGCCTCCTCCCTACTATACATCAAGTAGAGCACTGGTGTGCCTTAGGATCCATCCCAGTGTTTTGTGTGTAAAAACAGGATTGAACTAAAATAGCACAATTGAATTACTATAATAATAGGAGAGGGGATGTTAGAACAAGGGATTGAGAGTCGGGATCTATTCTGACTTGGCAGCTCCACTATTTGCTGTGTAACAATGGAGAGGTCACATACAGCCTGTTTTTTCAGACTTACAGAGCATCCACAAATCCCACTGAAGTTAGTAGGACCTTTGAATGTCAAGCAGCTCTGAGAATGAAGCCTGTTAATTCTCGTTTCTGTTTTCAGATGTTTTGAAATCCTCCAGTAGAAGGCTCTATAGAAGTACAAAGTATTATTACTAAATATTCATATGGATAAGTTCAAAGAATATTTAGAAGTGTGATCACTTCTTTAATGATAGAAAGGCACCAAGACTCTTAATATTTTATCTTCACGTTAAACCTCTTGTTAATGATGTCATCATTAGTTCTATTCTGATTTTCCAGAAACTTTGTTTATATTGTTGAAGGGAAAAATCTTGTCTTAGGTCATGCCCATCTTCTTACAAATCAGAAGAGCCCCAATGAACAAGTCACACCTCGGTGGGAATTAAAGAGAAAGAAGCTTAAAACCAGCTTAGCATGCACAGGCTTCAAAAGCTTTTAATTTTCAAATAATCTCTGTAGCTCCATTCTCTGCATGGGCCCACACAGAGCCATCATTAGCATCAGTGAAAACTATAAATGCATGTTGAGGGGAGATTAGAGTACATAGGGTTAATTGTTTCATGTGGATCTAAACCAGGCTTCATTTGCAGGTATATTTTTGAAACTGCAATCATTTTAGGATATATTTAGGGCATTTAGACCTTTGTGGTTTCTTTGTACATAATTTGTTATTTAGGCATCTAGATGACATAAAATGTGCCTACAAGCAAACGAGTGTGCAAAAATGGAAATTAGGGCTGAAATTCTGGCCCCACACAAGTCAAGGGGAGTTCATTGGGGCTAGGATTTCACTACAGGTTTTTAAATTCTGAGCCTTAGTAGTGATGTTTAGTTTCATGGTGATATGAAACAGAATGAAGAGAAAGGGATTCTTATTCATTTAATATAATTTAAAACCATCTCTAATACCAGCAGTCTGGGTAGATGTATGGTATTCTCCTACTAGCACATGGAAAGATGAGGAACAGTTCATGATCATCCTCAAATAAAGGGGAGCGCTACTGAATGTGATTATTTATTTCCTATCTTTTATAGTAGATGGAGGTATCCTTCTGATTTGCTACAAATTCGTTTTCAGTTTGGTTTGTTTTAGTGACTTTCTTCCAGTCTGTATAAATCAGTATAATTAGCTCCATATATTTACATGTTTTCTAGTGAAGAGTTTCTAGTCTTCTCCCCCTGCTATAGATGGTGGCAGATATGAAAACAGATTTAGGATTACAGTCTTATTAGAAATTCAAGTAGAAAATCTAGGTGGAAAATAATCAGGACTTGGAAGTTTGAAACCAACCAGCTTTATATTAATTGTGGACAGTTTAATTGAAACATTGTAATTGAGAAGATATTGTATTACAGAAACTGCTTTCTTATACATTGTTTAAAATATTTAAATTCCAGAAATGTGTTTCCCCTGAAATGTTTCTTGGCGTACCTGTATTTTCATGGAATTGTACAAAAAAAACTTTAAATGCTGTGGAGTGCTTTAATGATTATTGAAACTATGTCATCTGTTTTAAATAGTTATTTATTTTGGCAACATATCTTGGTTAAATTTTGTAATCTTTTCAACATTTGTAGAGTAACTTGAAATATTTAGTTTTTTAAATATTCTTAGCCTGAAATAAAGGTCTGTCAAACTGCATCTTTAAAAAGAGCAATGTATTTAAATCTCTGACACTTGTGCTCTTTTTTTTATATATATATGCATATGTACAGTTGGTGTCTGTCACGTCAACTTTTTTTCATTCAGCAATCTGTTCTAACATTTTAATACAAATCTGGAACTGCAAGTAATGGGATTTAGCATGTAGGCTAAATATCAAGGAAAAACTTTCTAAGAGTAAAAGCTATTTATAGAATGGTCTAAGAAAGAGAACCCTATTGTTTGCAACATTTAAAACGAGACTGGACAGAACACTAGAAAATGCCCTGTATGTAGGGAGCAATCCTGAACTGGCTGGATAACAGAGTAGGTGATCTAGTGTAATTATGGTTTTTCCCCCTTCTTTAGTATTTATAAACAAGAATAGCAGTAAAATTAAGCATTGATGCTAAAATGTGAATGACCATAGCTTTTCCAAGAGAACAGTTCCATGCTTCTGCATTGTGAAAGAAGGACATTTGTCCTGCAGGTAGCTATTGTACTAAACATAGCTTATTTGATGGGGGGCAACTCACATATATTATAAAAGCTTTAACTGAAAATTAACCTGCTGTATTTATAGCATCAGTATGCATACCATAGTATCAACACAATAGAGCAAGTCAATTCATATCGATTATAGATGCATAATTGTGTGATGTTTGTGTATGTCTACATGTACAGATACTTTTCTGTGCATTGCTATTAGACAGACTTACAAATATTTCAAGTTAAAATTCAGAAATCAAATATGAGCATGGATAAATGATTCATTTTGCCTATACCTATGTACATTTTGTGCCTATATACATTTTTGCCTATGCTAATGTCCAATCATCCGCTGTAATACAGGCCTGTGTCTTTAACCTTATGTATGTTGCATATATATGCGTACAGGATACATCCTCCAAAGGATTTAGTCTGGAAACGTTGGCATTCTGAGAATTACCCAGTGCATTCTGTTATTTGCTAACTTGGGTGTCATATGTTGGGTGTAATTTCCTTTTAAAGTTGTCCACTCAGATAGGAAAGGCAACAGTGTGCTCAGATGAGATGACCACTCATACACCAATTTATTTTACAAGCTCTTCACATTTATGTAAAAAATGTTTAATTTTAGTAATAGCCTCTCACTTTGTCTAAAAACTTTTCAGTTTGGTTTAACAAAAAATACTTAATCTTTGCATTTCCATTTAAAATGCTCATTGCAGAATTATGACAATACATTTTAAATGCAAGACCAGAGGTGGTTCATGACCGGCATGTTATCAATTTAAAATAACTACTAAGTATCTATTGAGCATTCATATTCCATAGTGACGTGTAGGTGATCCAGTCTGATCTAGTGTCATGCTCCTTAGGCCAGAAAGACAAGGTCAGGCAAAGAGAGTACTTTCAGTTTGATGACATAGCATTATTCTGTGATGACTGCTCTAGGAGCGGTGTTTGGATTTCAGAGACTCTAATTCAGCACTCTTGACCAGAAGGAAGGCAACTCCAATAAAGGTCCTTGGGGAAGGGTGTGGGAATTATTGGTAACATGGAGGAAGCCTTTGGGCTTCAAGGAGGATAGAAGGGTCCTCTCCAACTTCCTAAAATTTTAATACATCACTTTACGTACTTACAAATATGTTAATGTTTCATCCTTAAATTTTATATAGTGAGGCAATATTTTTAAGCATTTTTACTACAAAACTCCCATTTGTAAGTGCAAAATGAGTAAATGAACAAAAATAGTCACACATTGAAAACAACTAATCCTTCCACCAAAATATCAATTTTTGTGAGGATAATTGAGGTTCTTACATTTAGCCCAGCATGTTTTGTCTTGACACTTCCTTTCTCCAAACTGGTAGCATCTCTTCAATTGTAGTCTCAGTTTCTGCTTGTAAGGTCATTCTCTAGTCATATGGTATCACTTACAGTTACCAGTCAAACCATAAGATTCTGTGAGTATCTCCCTACCTTGAAACACTTCTTTGGTTTTCACTCCTTTTCCACATTAGATTCAAGCTTCTCATTGCATTAAAAGTTCTGTGGCACTCAGCTCTGCCAGTGTGTCTGTACATTTATCACCTGACAGTCTCTCATTCCTGGGTGCTCTCCATTTTGTCTCTTCCCACTCTCAACTTCATAACCTCTTTCATGCAGTCCTGTATACTTGGAACAACATCCCACTTTCCATGTGCCAAGCACCTTCCTTCTCCTCCTCCTCAGTTCCTTCTTTAACTCACTTTTGCAAAGTCTTCAAGATTTGATCTCATCACATTGTCTTCAGACCATCTCAGAACTGAACTTCTGGCTCAGTTTGTCTTAGGTAGACTGAAAACCCTTTGGTGCAAAAAGCATAACTTTTTACACATCTTATTCCATGCTGTTCATTATTTATATATTGCCATAAAAATGTGGGTTTTTAAAGCAGTTGAGATTGAAGTTCAAATGAAACTATCTTGCCTGTGTGTTTAAACCAGTATTAATTATATATTTTTATATTGTAGGAAGTTGGTGAGCCATTCAAAGAGGAGAAGGCTGTAGCCAAATACCTACGTTTCAACTGTCCAACAAAATCTACCAACATGATGGGCCACAGGGTTGATTATTTTATTGGTAAGATTACTTGTAACCAAATAATGATACTGCATATTTATTACATATCTTTTTTATTTAGGTTACTAGTATTTTAATTAGTAAGTAGTATAATGTTTATAGCCCAGGGAAATTAACCAGGCCCTTAGTAACAGAAGATTAAATTTACCAACCTGAAGTAGATGCAAAGGACGCAGTCAGGAAAGCAGAAATGAAGTCGAGTAAGACACGCAGGTGAAAAGCCTGGTCTATCTGCCACCCATATTTGCTAGGAAGGGAAGAGGACTGAGATTTCTAACAGGGAGTTGTCCCTATACCCTGCTTGATGTTCACATCAGTCACTGAGCAGTAGGTGTCTGATAAATCTGACACCACATTCTACCTCTAGCTGCTGAAAGGGAGAAGGGATATTTAAAGATTTAACTGTCAAATTAAAAATAAAAATTTTGTGATTTGAAATTTGAATTTTTTTTTTTTTACTAACATATTTTACTTTTTGCATTTCAGCTTGGATAGTAAAAATGGATTAATCAGTTTAACTTTTTGATCACAAACACTGTAGAGGGCAATTTTTTTTTATTTTTTTAAGATTCCATTGGCATTTCTGAAACAGAAACCCTCCACACCTTAGTTTTGGTAAAGGCCTTTGTTGATTAACAAAATTCTTATTTTAGATAGAGTTGGACCTTGCAATGTTCCCTAAAAATTAGTTTGTAAAATAATATTGTAAAAAGTAAGCATCTGAACCTGGATTCTTTATGTAGGCAAAGTTCCCGTTGGCATAAGTGGGAGTTCTGTTGCAACACTGTGGCCTGCCTCTCTAAGGGTTTTTTTGTTTGTTTGTTTCATTATGCAGGTAGAGTTTGTTTCTGCATTTAGCAAAACTGAGAATTAATTACAGATTCTGTTTTTGCAGTATTTGGATAGAAGATAGATTACTTCAACATTTGATCCGATTTATATCACAGGTTTGTTTTTTCTTTTTTCCTTTCAGCCTCAAAAGCTGTGGATTGCCTTTTGGATTCTAAATGGACAAAAGCCAAGAAGGGAGAGGAGGCCTTATTTACAACTCGAGAGTCTGTGGTTGACTATTGCAACAGGTATGGCCTTCTAGTCAAAATAAATAGTCTTAGTAACAGTATCATTTTTCAAAAGCCCAAGTGACCTTTTGAAAATGGGATAGATAATTTTGCAAATTATATTTTCAATATTTTTCTTACCCTTTGTGTGTACATTATAGTTTACTTCAAAAAAGATTGCCGAAGCCATGTATGTTTTTTATTAGAATGTTTATTTGAAAAAATATTTGTGGTGTTTTATCAGTGACAAAGAAATAATGTAGCTTAATAATTTTAATTATATAATCAATAACAATCAAAATAACTCATTTTGCAAGTATTAAAATCATAGAGCCCAATTCTGTAATAACTTGCGGGGACACTTATTCTTTGGCAGAGGCTTCCAAAATGGATGCCCATCTTAGTATGTGGTTCTGCAAGATGTGTTTCCCAGGTAAATTCCACACCCTGCCCTCCTTTCCTGCTATTAGAATCCTACTTCCCTGGGATTCTGTTTTGGCGAAGGACCTGAAGGTTGGGGCCACTCCACCCTTATGCCTCAGGTGGGGAGTGGGTGGGAGGCAAGGATATCTAGGGCGCAGGTGTGGCCCCAACGGACACTGCTGTCCAAAAGTATCCAGTCTTGGCACGCTGTTCCTCATGCCTGTAAGAGTAGAATCCACGTGGAAAACACATCCTAAAGAACTGCAGTTACCAAACCATGTTTTTTTGAATAAGAGATTGAGGACCTGATTCTACTGCCATTTTGCATTAAATATTCCCACTGGTGTCAGTGGGAGTTTAAATGTGCATAGGAACTGCAAGGTCAGGCTGAAAGCAATGTAGTTTAGGATCAGATTAGCAGAACGAGGCTATTTTTCAAACATATTCTTACTGAAGTTACTCTGCCTTAAAAGGGTGGGGAGGGAAGGAAAAAAGAACGAAACCTTGGGGTTTTTTTTTTCCTCTGTTTAATTTTTGTTGTGGCTCCAGTTGTATTTGTTTCATTTTAATAACATTCTACATATAGTTTTTCCAATTAAATAGTTCATCTGATTTCTTTCCTTGTAAAATATTTAGGTAAATTTGTCATAAATAGCTCTGACAAAAAGCACCTGATCTACAGTAATAATAGATAAATGAAGAGAGCACAATTAGTTACTGGGTGAAGCAATGGCAATAATTCAAACAAACTAGACCACAAAGGGCCAGATTCTCCTGTGTTTGTTAGTCCCTGCCTCCTGCAGTTCCCAACCCCACCTACCGTTGTAGTGGGAGGGGCCATGACCAGAATATTCTGTGCTCTGGCTATTTCATTTGGCATGTTTCTCAGCTGTAGCAATCTCCCCGACAATCCCCCCTCCCCACCACTTTGCACCAAGTTTCTGCTTAGGACCGCATAGAATGTGGTTGCCTAAGTGTGTTACCTTGCTTCCAGTAGCCCATCTTGGGTGAACCTGCAGCTCTGAACCACATAGCCTGGTAAGTTATATATCCACTTCCCAGATCTCCTGCTGCTATGGAAAGTGTTGACATGTAATTAAAGACAAATGTTGAAAGGAAATGTATCAAATGAGAGGGTGTAAGAAAAATAATTAAACAATGGACCTGATTTTTCCACTCTTTTACTCCTGGTGTTGTCATTTACATCTCTGCAAAATGCAACCGAATCAGGAAGGCAGAGATTTTACTCGCACTTTGCACTGGTGTACAAAGAAAGCACATAGGGTGTGAGGCAGAGGAGAATCAGGTCCATTGTGTTTACTAATAACCAGTCCTGCTGGGGGTGACACTGTCTTTCAGTCATGCTGTCACAGATATCCAATAACATAATTGCGTTATAAATATATAACCACGCCAGTAACTCCTAAATGATTTAGTAATGTAACCCTGTTATTGTAAGGCTCCTAAAGAAACAGTTCTTTCACCGAGCATTGAAAGTGATGAAAATGAAGCCTGATAAGGACACAAAAAAAGAGAAAGAGAAAGAGAAAGGAAAGATTGAGAGTGGGAAAGAGGATGAGAAAAAGAGCAAGAAGGAAAGTGGCAAAGATGAAAAGATTAAGAAGGAGAAAGAGAAGGAAAAGGAAAAGAAGAAGGATGGTGAGAAAGAAGAGTGCAAGAAGGTAAGTTCCAAAAAAGAAGACAATCAAAACTATTAGCAGATAACATATTAACTACTGTGAAAAACCTAGTTTTTAATGGTAGGTTAAATTTTGGATCAAACAACCTTACCCATCTCCTTGCTCTTCTATTACTTTAGGCTTTAAAATATACTTAGTTTGTTAAATATCTGGATCTAAATTTTCCAAGGGATCCCAACCTAGCCTCCATTTGTGCACCTCATCATTTTATAGTAATGACAGAGAAGATAAAATTTACACTAACAAACAAAATCTACTTGTCTTAAGTTGGCATGTGCAGTGATTGTAATAGTATATTAACATTTGTACATTTATAAGACAGTGCACCAATTTTGTGTGTGCTGTTGTATGCATAGAAACGAAAGTCCCAGTTTGAAATTTTTGCGAGTATGGGGAGTGTTTCTGAAGTAGTATTCTTGTCGTTCAGCACTCGTAAGCAACTTTGTAATAGTGATATATGCATGCAGCCAAAAATTCAAAATAAGACCTATGTGTCTGGGACCTTTTACAAGCTCTAAATTCCTTCTTAATTATTCCTTCTGTTTCATGATTGATATATGTTCTTAGGATGAGAGCCCAGGAACACCCAAGAAAAAGGAAACTAAGAGGAAATTTAAACTTGAGCCACATGAAGATCAAGTTTTTCTGGATGGAAATGAGGTGAGGTTTGTGTGTAACTTATATTTTTACACTTCCTACATTTGTTAATGGTGACCAGTACCTTGACAATAAAATAGTGAGACTGATGAATATCTCTTGTTACTTCCTGCCCTGTTGATAGTTTTGTCTCATGGTCTAAGCCTGGGACTGGGAGTCAGGCGTGCCTGAATTCTAAACTAGGCTTTGCCACCAAATTTCTGCGTGGCCTTAAGTTATTTAACCTCTCTGTGCCTCACTTGCCGCCTCTTTAAATCAGACGATTTACTTCTCTAATGCTGCCATACTGTCTGGATTCCTGCTCTTGCACTTATATCTTGAGACAAGAGGGAATTCCTGTATTTCTCAGTGGTTTTGCCCATTTAAACAGAGGGAAGTGTGTCTCATACCTAGACCAACTACTGTGTCTCAGTGGCCCCTGGAATGTTTCCTTAAACTACTTTCTGACAGTGGTCAGCAAATGAGTGTCCCGTTAGGACTGTGACCGTTATGGCTGGTTCCAGTTCTCTGCCTATCCTGCAGACTATGCATCGAGAGAAACTTTCTTCACAAAATTGGTGAGTACATGCAGTAGTGGGTTTGTATATGTCTGGTATGCAGTTGATACAACAGAGTCACCTTCTTTTCAGCTGTGAAGGTTACTGTTTACTGCTGTCAGGTACTTCTTTGAGTTTTCACTACTAGATGAAGACACTATCTGGCTTTAATGACATTAATTAATCATACTAGTTCAAAGTACTTTACTCTTTGGAAAGAAGCTTTTTCCTTAGGGTGAGTGAATTTCTGATTCAAGTGGATTGTGTAGTTCCCATAAACACGAGTGGTGCAACTGTGAGGATTAAGATGACAGTGTACCCTGGTACTGGGTATAAACTATTGCTCCTAATTGCCATTTATCCAATCTTGTCAATAGGGCTTAACTCCCTTATCTCAGTTTATTCCTACTTTTGAGCATCCTGATTTGCTGCCTGTTTCCCTCTGATCTCTTTCTTCTGGATGCCTCTTGTCACCTAGAGAGTATATATTTTTTTCCCTTTGGGAACATTGTTTTTTGCGGCTTTTTTAACTGAAAGTTATGGCTTCATGCCCAGTATCTCCAAAGCTGCTTGAACACTTCTGATGCTCTTTCATTTCTGAGAGTCTGTGACCTAATGTGAACTCCTGGAGAAAACGTCTTTCAAAAGTTAGCCTTTAGCTAAAACTTCTTTTAAGAAATAACGCTTCTGGTAATCCATTCAGTAAGGTGATTTTGTTGTTTAAGAAAAGGGAAAATTATTTACCTGTATTTCTCTGAAAATATCCTTTGATATATTCCTGCTTGCTTACCCATCTTGCTGTCAATTAGGAGATGAACACCTCTGATAACTTAACCTTTTGTCCATCTAGCACATTTTTTGCTCACAAAGGATTAAGGATATGATTAGGTCATGGAGCTTGCTGACTCTGTGACTTTCCAGGACCTCCGTGACTTCTGGGGTAGGGCTGGAGCAGCTGTCAGCCTCATGGCCACCAAACAGCTGACCAGCAGCCAGCCTGCCAGAGCAGCAGCAAGCCCTGGTAGCTCTGTTTTTTCCCCCCCTCTGCCAGGGTATTTTTAGTAAAAGTCAGGGACAGGTCACAAGCTTCCATGAATTTTTTTTTTTTTGCCTGTGACCTGTCCCTGACTTTTACTAAAAGTATCTGTGACGGAATCTTAACCTTACAAATGATTCTTAGAAGTTAAGGAGCTCCATGCTTCCTGCTCATTAAAGAATTACAAATGAATGTTCAGGTGATTGAGGCACCACTGATTGGTCAGTAAATGAGACACAACCACTAGCACCTGAAAATGTCAGTCTTTGAGGGTTTGGGGACTTTATGCCTGTCTCATGCTAAACTTCCAGTTCTGAGTAAAAATATACAGTTAAATGGTATTTTCAGATAAGCTAGATGAAAGTAACTTTCCTTTCTCTACTTCACATGGATGCTATGAGGATTAATGGTTGTAAGATGCTGAAAGTGTAAAACGCCCATGTATTATTAATGGAAAATAATATTAGTAAGTTACATTATTAAAATATTTATTTTAAATAAAAGCACCAACACACACCGTGGTGTGAGCATTATATTCTAATAATAGCATTTATCAGATGCTGAAAGCTCCCAGCCTTCAGCCTTGTGCCTGGCAAGGTATGGCGCCAGTGGAATATTAAATACTTACATTATACATCCTTCTCCAATAAGAGTACTGCGCTTAGGCCTTCTGCTAACTAGGTTGGATTGAGATCAGTGCGTTGCTGAGGCAATTTGTTTAGGCTTATAAAGGTGGTAGTCACAAGGTTATATATTTGCCTCTGCAGCTACTTCACTGAGCAGAATTGACATAGACCTTGGCTTCACGTATCTGCCAAAATTCAAAACCTCCAGCAATGCAGTGCTCTGCACCACAGTGCTGTAACATGGTTCAGTGCTGACTTGGAGGGCAGAGTGGCACCTGGTGGAGAATGTAACAGATTACTAAAGTAATATGGTCATAAATAAACATGCTGATGGGAAAACAAATCTGAAGGCTCTGACCAAAGATCTTTATTTTGGAATATAATGTGTTAATTTTAACCTGATTATTCTTACTGCAGGTGTATGTGTGGATCTATGACCCAGTTCATTTTAAAACATTTGCTATGGGACTTGTACTTGGTAAGTAAAAATGGATGTTAATGTGTAGTATAGGCTATATTACCAAACTGACGTATTTGTTCCTCAAGACATCTGTCTTTCCCATGGGCAAACCTTGTGGTGTTTACACTTTGCTCCAATTTGATACCTGCTTTAGCCTTGGTACCAATGAGAGAAAAGGTGCATGCAGTAAAAACCGCAGAATAGCGAGGCTCCTTTTTATTTTCTCATATTCAGACAGAGAATTAACATTTTTATCAATTGGCACCTAATTTAGAGTTACACCTACTAACCGATCTGTAGATTTCAGTTACTTAAAGCTCATAGATTGTGTCCTTAACAGGTACTGGGCACTCATAATTGATTCTCTTTCCCTTCCACCTCCCAATTTTACTTATGTAGATCATTGGCCCAAGCAATTTCTTTTTACAGTCTAGACCAATTTTAATGTTTACACACTGTTCTATTATTTTCATTAGATGCTGCTGTGTAATGGGGAAATGGAAAAAGTTGGGGTCTAAAAGGCACCCAACTTCCCTGAGTTTAGAAATCATGGTAGCACCTTTCTAGAGAATCATGTTGACACTTTATGCCTAACCACTATGGTGATGGGCACCTTGGAAATACCCAAGATAGATGGATAAATATTTTTTATCTGTATATAAAAGCCATGCTATATTACAACTGGTGGGAGCCTTATGTACAGTATGTTTTGTATATTGGGTTTATAGCATGATTAGGATCTGTCTACACTTACCAGGGAATACTTACTACTTATGTAGTACTTTTTATCTTGAGAATTATACAAATCTTTTCAAACCCTCTGAGGCAGGTATTTATTGTTTATTCCAATTATAAGATCAGGAAAACTGAGGCAGAGGGGTGAAGCGACTTGTCAAGGCCAGACCACATGGGTAAGTCAGTGTCAGAGCTGACATTAGAATGTAGGAGTTGCTGGCTCCCAGTTCCATGTTCACATCATCTCTCTAGCAGTACCATTCTCTAAGGTGATGATGTAATTTTTATGACCTTGATGTATTTAGGGCCTTGAAAGGTGATGAGCCTGGCTTCTAAAGTGGTGTGGAGAGCAAATTATGTGTATGTGCAATCTTGTAGATTTCAACAAATAGCAGGAAGATAGAAACTGCATACCTCTATGGAAGACCAGAGGAGTGGGGGCTGAAAAACAAAATGAAAGGATAGGGGGCATTCACTTGCTCTCCAAACATGTATTTTTTTAAATTTATTTTTTTGTCCCAAGCTGATCACTTATACATGTGTATTAGTGGGCCAAGAGAGATCCTATTCTCTGTTTCTGAATGGCACTTAAATAATGGGAATGCCTATTCAAAGTGCTGTACAAACTGTAATACAGGCAACAACATCCTATCACTACAGCCCTTTAATTGGTAATTTGAAAATTATTCTTGTTTCTCATAGTTTTCTTTTCTTCATGTTTAGTGATTGCTGTTATAGCTGCAACTCTCTTCCCACTTTGGCCTGCAGAGATGCGAGTAGGTGTCTATTACCTCAGCGTGGGTGCAGGCTGTTTTGTAGCCAGTATTCTCCTCCTTGCTGTTGGTAAGTGTCAATTGTTATCAACAGAAGTTAACTGAACAGGACAGGCAGGGTAACATTTTCAGAAGTGTTTAAGTGACTTAGGACCCTGTCTGACCTGTAAAAGTGACATAAGTACTTAGACGTCTAAATCTCTGACTTTCAACTTATTTTTGAAAATTTTACCCTGTTCTTTAAAATAGCCATAGACTAATCCTATGTGAGTAGTTCCTTAATGGCCACTGTATGTCACTATTGTGGCATGGAAATAAATGTTCCTCAGGGTTCATTGCAGGCTGAAGGCTTGCACTAGGATGTGCAATCTTGATATTGCATAGTGGAGATCATAATCCTTGGGATAGCACAAGCACTCTGTCCTGTCAGAGCTCTCTTGCTGCTTCACTCTTGTTTCAGACACTAGAGCTGCTGCTAATGTCTAATGCTAGAACTATTAGTAAGGTTGGGAGACCAGAAAGATGGCCAAGGGAGTGGGATATTTAAACTGCAGGAGAAACAGCCACGGTGAAGAGAAAAAGTTTGAGAAAATGAGGGAAGAGGACCATCCTCTACGAACTAGAGGCAATGCTTCTTGTCGGGCAGAGAATGTATGCTTCCTCCTGAAAAGCCAGTTCAGGCTTTGGGCGGAGTTGGAACCACCTGACCTAGAAACAGTGTGTTACTTATAAACTTGTCGGAATTGCTTGTAGATAGAATTCAAAGGAAAGTAAAACAGCTTGATTCACATTCAGGTGTTTTTTGCATCTTGGTATCAGAGGCCAGCATTTTGGCCACCCGCCTTCCTTCTAGAGTTCATCTAATCTAGAATTAGATGTTGAGCCCTTAAGGAATGGCACAGGACCAAAACAAAGGCACTTGCAGAAGAAATAAAACTGAGAATGTGATTAACCTATTAAGGATCACGGCCCAGATCCTCAAATCTGAAATCAATGGAAGTTAGGAGCCTAACTACCTTTGCTGATCTGGACCCACGTAATCAAGCTTTCTTTGCATGGTGTGCAGCTCAGCAAAGCAATGCTTAAAATTCAGAGGAGAGATCACCGACCCTCTTATTTTTCATGGAGACTTACAAAAAACGAAATAGAGAACTTGGTCTTTGGCTAAAATCAAATGATCATATCCCATTGCAGGAGAGAGATTTTTCTATCCATTAGATCTTTGCTGTTTCTAACTTTTATCATAAATGTTCTATCAGACTTATTTTTGGGAGGGGGCTGAAGGGGATGGCACCTTTTTAATTCTCCCCCTCACCCACTCCTTGATCAACACCACCAAGTCTGAGAATATGCTGGTAGACCCATTCTTCCAGACCAGGAATTTGGTTTTAATTATATTTTGGGTGCTTTTTCTGTCCCCTAATTGATTCTGAGTACAGCAGGGGAGAGACATCTAATGAACACAGTTGTTATATACTGTAAATGTTTATACTATAAAATATTTGGGTTTTCTCTCCTCACAGCCCGCTGCATCCTCTTCCTTATTATTTGGCTCATAACTGGAGGAAGGCATCACTTCTGGTTTTTGCCAAATCTGACAGCAGATGTGGGTTTCATTGACTCCTTCAGACCCCTGTACACACACGAATACAAAGGACCAAAAGCAGACTTAAAGAAAGAGGAGAAATCAGAGTCCAAAAAGCAGCCAAAGTCTGACAGTGAGGAGAAATCAGATAGTGAGAAAAAGGAAGAGGAGGATGGAAAAGTAGAAGCAACAGGCAACTCAGGAGCAGAAGGCTCTGGAGGAGAGCGGCATTCAGACACAGACAGTGACAAGCGTGAGGATGACCGATCCCAGCATAGTAGTGGAAATGGAAACGATTTTGAAATGATCACAAAAGAGGAACTTGAACAGGAAACAGATGATGGAGATTGTGAGGAGGACGAGGAGGAGGAGGAGGAAGAGGAAGAAACTAGGTCTTTACATGAAAAATCCTAACTCATTATAGTTTTGGGACTGAATATGTGCAAAACAATTGGATTTTCTTCGTTGGCTGATCACCAAAATGTAGTCAAAGTAACATTCTTTCCGTTTGTTTGCTGAAATACACGTTATCCAAACAGTTTTATATCTAGCTTCTTCATTTTTTTTAAAACTATTAACTTGATTACTTGGTACAATCTGAAGTCATTAATACACATTTACAAAAATTTTGTCAATTTACAAGTTTTCAGTCATATGATTTATCCAGATAGTCCTCAAACATACTGAAGAACAGTTTCTCTATTGTCATTTTCTAGAACTTGCATAACTTTTCAGAACATATAGCCTACTCCAAATAGCTTTGTAAAATGGTAACAGTTGAATGACCAAGTCTCAGATTATTCCTAGTATATTCATTTGATAGCTAGTTAAGTAAAGCACTTCTTAGCTCATGGCTCTCTTGATATTCTTGATTTTTATAAAATTGTAAGAAAAGATAAAGTAGTTTTAGCAGAAGGTTATTTTAAAGTATTTTGCTAAAGACATACAAGCTGGTAGTGCTTATTTGGCTGCTGTGTTTTCAGTTTCTACAATTAGTATACCACCAACTTAAGAAATCCAAACTGTTTTGTACATCTGGTTCAGAGAAAGATGTCATCTCGAGGAGACAAAAGGAACAGCAGAGTTTGGAAACTATGGCTGTCTTCTTTTTCCCCCACTACAGCCTCATAATTCAAGAAAATAAATTGTACATAATTTAAAAATAAGGCAAACCCTGTTCATTTTAACTGTTACTTATTATTTAGAAGTTTTATCAGATTTCAATTTGTATAATTGAAGCCATTTCAGGGTGTGTTTATTAGAGACATGCAAGTCGGAGGACCTCACAGAATCTGTGTGTGACTGGTAGATTTGTCCCAGGAGCTTTAGTTTCGTGCCAACATTCCATGTATTTGAGTGAGTAAACTGATCCTTATTAAACAAAAGCAGAGAATACAGCTGTCTGTATGCCTTAATGTTAATCGTAATGTTTTCAATATTCAGAAATTAGAGTACTGTATTAACTGATGAGTGGGTACTGCTTGAGAGTACTCACTTGTTCAGAAGTACAGATAAATAGTTAATTCAAAAGACAGCCAAGATCAAAGTGTTTGTTTTTTAATTCTTGAAGCAATTTGAATTTTCAGTTGGTCTCACACATCTTATTTACTAGATTGTTGGAGAGTATCGTGTTTAGTTATATAAGCATTTAAAAAGTTAAAGACTTGGCATCATTCCTCTGAATCATTCAATTTCAGACTGAAATTGAAATAGTGAATACAGATATAAATGCTCCCTGATGCCACCGTGCGGAAAGAATGCTAGTTATTGCTTGAATTTTCAACAGTTGACTGAAAGATTTTTTTTCCTGAATTGCTCTTTTCCATCACCAGTGTTTTGAATGAAGATGTTAATTTTTCTGATTGTGCAAATACATACATTTTACATGTGTGTTGATAAACATGTCATGGATATGATCTGATTTGCTTACTATTTCTGAATATTTATTGTATGGGGGAACAGAGATTGGCTCTGTTATGCATTTTTCTGTTGATACAGAAGAAATGTTATTAACCTATTCCCTGGCAAACTGACATTTTTATGTTATTGCTGTTTACAATGAGTCGTTTTAACAGACCCCTGTCAATACCATCCACCACCTTATTAATATGTGCATGTGTAAGGGGATAGTACACTGGCTCAAAACTCTTCTCTCCACTCAGTTTAGCAGCTATTTTGAACAATACACTGCCTTCAGACAGAAGCTAATATTTACCATGCTTGCAGTTCCCATCTCCATTGCTAGCATTGGGAACTGAATTGGAGTCCTTGGTGTACGACACTCTTTAACTATTTGGTTCTGTGATGTCTCAGTACCCTTCTAAACACCCAGTATTAACAGATATAAAATAGTACACATGCAGTCTTCTTTCAGATGAGCAAAAACAGCACAGAACCCTTGTTTTTACCATAATATGCAGGATGGTAAAACCCTTTTATATTCTATACTGAAGCTAAATCTTGTCTTTAATCAGGTAAAACTCCAGTGAATTAAAATAACATCAGTGAATTAAAATCAAGTAAGACTGACATTTGGCCTCTATCTAGTTTTTAAAAGCCAGCTGTAGAATAGCCCCTGAGGGGAAAATTTGTGTATGGAATAAGCTGAAGATGGTTTTACTAACTTTGAAAATAAGAGCCTGCATTTGTTCAAAGTAATAAGCAATTAGGCTACCCCAGTTTGAAGCCTTTAGGGCAAAGAATTATAGCTCTATTTCCCCAGCTAAAATGAAAGGACATCTTAATCCTGTTGAAAAAATTAAGTTTAATCATTTTAAATTGGAATATTAAACACCTTTTTAGTAAAGCTTCCACCTGCTGTCTGTGCAGTGGCCTGTTTGAAATGAGCTTGTAGTGTCAGTCCATTTCCTCGTGGACAGGTGTCTGAATCTCAAACCCAAATCAACCCTGGTAGAGAGTTCACAGCTTAACTAGGCATGGAAATGGAACTATCCTCTAATCCCCTGGTTCCCAAATTTTATTGGTTCACATATCACCTTTAAAAAGAACTGTTGTGAAGTGGATGGAACACCAAGCTCATGTACCCCTGATTAGCCTTAACCCTAATTTGCAGTGATCAACTCTGAAACACGTGGACAGGGTTGCGTTGAGAGCTCTTTTGTGGATATATAAAGCATTTCACTACCCAGTTCTATAAAAACACTTCCACAAATACTAAATTTACTGTAATTATTTAAAAAAATATTTTAGGGTTAGATAGGAGATGAGTGGCTATAATGTGATATGCCAGCAACAACCAAAAAGTAGCAGTGGACATGTGACTTTTTTGCATATACACTTCCAAAACGGGCACAGTATCCAAACAGATACGGAAATAATGAAGGTACCAACCAGCGTTCGGTTCTCTTAAGATATATGACTACTTTTTAAATCAAAAGTATTTCAGACTAAGTTGCTTCTCCTCTCCTCCCTGGTTTTGACTTTACTTCCTTATCTTCTATACCTGTCTAGTAGGATCACTTTAATGGGAACAATTTTATTTATATTTAGTGGAACATTTAAACAGTTACTCTATTAAAATTGCCTTATTGCAATAAAATGTTAGTAGTCTCATTGATTTTTTTCTCCCTATAGCTATATAACAAGCATAATAAAGTTACTCTTTTCTGATTATTTTTCTTTCCAATAAAACGTGATTAGCATTGTTAATTTTGAAATACAATTGTAAACTTAAGCAGAAACTTTCTATGCAGCTCAACTTATAAAGGTGATGTTATACCAAACCATGCTCTGGGTAAAAGGTAGACTACAACTTTCAACCTAATCTCTCAACTAGTGTACATTAATTTTCTTTCAGCTCTTTATCTGGTAATGTTTAAAAGACTCAAATATTCTTCAATCAAATCCTATTCCCAATTCAGTACTGTATGCATTAGAGCAGAGGTAATCAATTATTTTTTTGTGAAGGTTCACATTTTTTGGTCAAGGTCAAACTTCAGAGAAAACACAAAAACAACAAGTAAATAAAGAGATTTCACTGTCTGTCAAAAAAAATCTGGGGGTCTGGATTTGGCCCCCTGTCCGCCTATTGACTACCCCTGCATTAGAGGGTATGGCAGTAGACAAGAGGTTTATTAGTAACTGTGTAGCTGATCAACTATATAATTACTAGAAACTTAGTAGAATTTTAATATATATTAGACAAGTGGGATTATATCCATCCTGCGCTGTGTATTTCAGATTTTCTCATAAATATTTTAAATTATAAAAGGCCTTTGTTATTGCCTCAGTCGAGGCCTGATCCAACTCCTAGTGAAGTTCAGTTGAATTAGATCCACAGAGTGTCATATAGTCTCAAGACAAAGGGGATGGGGAATAGCTCAAACAAATAACTGGTAAAATCTAAATTACATTTTAACCATAAGTCTTTTTTTATGTCTGATTAGGGAAAAGAGCCTAATTGCAGAGATGCTTTAGGGACATAATGTTCAGACTCCATGAGCCTACAAGTTCCTAGACCAGCTGTCTTGACTTATCCCCTCATCCTCCTAAGGCAGCTAAGTTATTTATTATGCGTTTCACTATCACTAGCATTTATGCTAAAATACAGAGAAACTTATTGCAAGCAATTTAGTTGTTGGTCATTTCCAGATGAGACTTCAAACTTGTGCTCCTATCTGCTATGAGGTGTTTAAAAGTACCCATGCCTTGTTTCTAAGAACAGAGGAGTCATCCAGTGTCCTTAACTAAAGTATCCCTTCCCATTGTCATTGTGCAAAATACTGAGACTTTCACTCTACTTCAGACGTGTTTCAGGAGTGCTGTGTTGGAATCCTTCACCATGAAAGATGTTATGTGAATGTTGTTACTGTCAGACCTCTGGAAACCCCACATTCTTAACTTTTTACATGTTTCATAAGTGGGACCAAATTCTATTTTGAATCATACAGGTGTCAGTCCATAGTAGCTCTGCTGTCTTCAGGTGTAGCTGAGACCAGGATCTGTCTGCTCCTCTATCTCAGCCACTCTGCTTCCACCTGTGGGGAAGGACAGTCAGTGCTGCTTTATGATTGGTCAGAGAGATTGGTTTCAAAACCCATTCCCTTCGGAGGCTGCGTGTTTATTTGCTAGTGTTACTTTTTTAATAATTCATTATTATTTGGTTGACTTGTCACAGAGTTTCATATCTGATGCCTTTTAGTATGTCTTAACAGCAATCTCAAACATCTGCAGAGATACTGGAACAATTTTTATAGTACGGTGCTGAAAACCTTTAGAGAAAACTGAAACCTCTGTGTACAATGAAAGCCATGCATTGGGTTGTTGCTATTACTTCAAGCTAAGGGGTGCTATCATCCCCCACCCTGCACCAGTAACCTTTCTGTGATCTTGGTCTAATTTAAACTCTCTCTTGTCCTGTCCTTATTGAGGAATATTTATTGACCATCCAATGTAAGGAGAGTCTTTCCATTGCAAACAGTCTGCAGTTATGATCCAAAAAAAATTTAGTAGCTCTACTCTAGGCTGTAATAATTTAGATCATCAGTGAATATTGTACCATTATGTTTTGTGTTTTAATTAAGGGTTCCCATCTCCATTGTGTTCACCAATCTACAGGGCCCATTACTTTTTAAAGCAGCTGTCAAAACTTTTGAATCTAGAACAAAAAAGGGATCATTTCTATTCAGCATTTCAAAGAAAGGGGTGGTGCTGTGATCAGAGTACAGAGCTAGGAACCAGGAACTTCTGTATTCTAATGCCAACTTTGATACTTACTCATTCCAGGGCACCAGTCAAACAATGTAGGGCCAAGTTCTTCTCTGTCAACCTCTCCACTACCATTGCAAGTTAGAGGCATGACTGCAACTTTATTCCAAGTCTTGTTACAAACAGAATTTTGTTCTTAAACTCTCTGTAATATGAGAACAACATGGTAGTTCTTTACCTGCTTTTCAGGGGCACTGAGAGTATGTATGAATCATCCTTTGTAAAACACTTGGAAGTCAAAATCCTGTTTTATTGCTGTGCACATTTTTATTTCAGAATTGGTATGTGCTTTACTGCTGAGTGGTGTTTATCATTGATTTCGATCAAGTGCCTTGAAAAGTTTGAGGAGAGTGAAATAAAATGGTGCGAGGCTGCATCATACCCTATGAGCTGTATTGTAGCTTTCTCATTTACAGATAAAGTGCAGGACAAAATAACCCTACCATGCAAATGAACTCTTGAAATGAGCAGCTCTTGAGTGTGTTTTCAGTAGAACCTTACACTATATATCCTTCTCCTATCCATCTGTCAAAACCATTACAACCAGATAAAGACAAGCAGAGAGAAATGTAGTGTCATAACAACATACAGGGGCAATGATTACACCACAAATAGGGAAACATGCTGCAGTTATAAAAGATAAGGAAACTTGCTGTTTAGTAAATGAGATACTGATCATGATTCAAGGCTGGATTTGAATATCATTTGTGACCCCCTGTGAAAGATGAGCTGCAACATGCAGCAGCAGAAGATACCTGAGTACAGTAGGGTTTACTGGGCCTTTAACTGAGTATCTGGAACCAGATTACAACTAAGAGACGTTTTTGAATTAAAAGTTGACAAAGGAAATTGTTGAAGTATCTACTTAAGAAGAACAGCCCAGGAACAAATGGTATGAAATAGGTCTGAACAAGAGCCCTAATTAATAGAATAATCTGTCCCTTTAAGGGATTCCTTATAAGAAACAGAAAACATTCCTTAATGGAAGGGTAGTGCAGTATTTCCTTAGATGTAACAGGTTGGCTTTTTTGGTTCTTTTTTCCTCCCGCAATTAAATATTTTATTAAGTGTCCCTTAATGCAATAAAACCTTGATCTCCACATACTGTCTCAGCCCAACCTCTCCTTTTTTTACATATTAGTTTCTCATATAATACTCCTGAGAGAAGTTCCTTTCAATCTCAGCTCCTTTCATTTTTCTCAGTACACACTTACATTATTAATCCAGATATGCTTTTGATCCTCATATCTTGCTCCCTGAGGGCCAGACTGTGAGATGCCCAACTGGGGGAGAAGATTCTGTGAGCCTATGCAGAGGCCAGTCATAACTGCACTCCCCATTCTTTCCTGGGTGCAGGGACCATTATCAACTAGCCCCTGGAAACACAAGCCAAGGGGAAGGAAGGGGATGGGAGGAAAGGAGAGAGGGCTGCCATGAGGAGAACACAGCTTGCATCTTTCTAAAGGTGCAGCTTGCACTGCAGCCTGGGCTCTTTAGAAGCTTAAGGAGATGTAGGGACATAGTGCATGGAACTACTCATGCAGCGTACCCCAGTGCCTAATGAGAACGACCTGACCTGAACCAGCCAGAGCTGGGGATGATGGAGAAGCAGCACACAAACTTCTGATCATGGAAGCAGGGAGTCCATTCTGCTTTTCTATGCCAGTCCTTCTGAGCAATTTCAGAACAGTCTCAAAGGGAGACTCATTAGACCATCTTCTGCTGGAAGGCTGATGGAGGCTGCAATAATAGCCTTGTTGGTGGAAGGGTTAAAGCAGGTGAAGATATGGAGGAGGAGGAGAGTCATTTTTCTGAGAGTAGGGGGCCCACTGAATGAAAAACAAGAGTTAAGGGGCTGCATGCTGGTTTGCTCTTGTAGGCTGGGTGACCCTGAGATGTTTGTTTGAGGGGTGGGGGAGAAAGAAGCAAACAAACTCAAAGGGCTGCATGAATAATGCAAAGAAAACTTGACTGCTTCCAAGATGGAAGGCAGCATTCCCTGTCCATTCCTCCAGCATAATCCCTAGTTCTTTTCTGGGAGAGGAAGAAATAGCAAGGACTTAGCAGTGGGGGAGTAAACACTATTTCTACACACTGGTCAACACAGGAAGCTGATCAAGCAACAAACCACAGCTTTTCTCTTGCAACAGCCTTTTGTTCTTTCTGTCCTCGCTGTAGGACAATTTTGAGGACGATGTGACACGAAACACACTGCAGAACTCAGGCTGTGAGCTCTCAGCAGCAAAAGGTGCACCAGGAGTGGGGACACAACTGTGCAAGTTTACTGCAAACCTGGCTCTAGCAAAAGTCCTGCCTTGAACCGAACCAGTGCAACAGTACCTGGATGATACACTGAATCAGTCCCACACTACTACTGGAAGGGTATTTGCTATGGAGTTCCTGTCAGCATTTAAAACGGCTCTCCCCTAGCACAGCTGGCAACACTTCCTGCATGCAACAACCCTGGGTGAATCCCCTCTCCGGCTCAGCTACCACTCAGCAAACATAACTGCTATCACCCTAAAATGCTTCCGCAGGTGCAAACAGGAGTAAAACATCCCAAATCTGAAGGGGCAATCCAGCCCATTATTTACAAAACTTACTGACAGATGCCTAACAAAAAGCTTGTGGCTTTGTTACATAATTAAAATCAACATGGTGCTAAAGAAGAGAGAGTGAAAAACAAGTCAATCCTATGCCGCACTTACTTCTCATTGCAACCAAAAGAGGCTGGCAGAGCTCAGCACTTCACAGGATAGGGCCCAAAATGACCTCTCTTCTCAAGTGCAAGGTATTTTATTTTTGAGAAATTTTATTCTACGCAATGTGTTTGTTTTAAGCAAACGGACATGAGACGCTGCATTTGCAGTAATAGCAATTACCAGATTAATTCAGATGAGATTAAATAATGAGCCTGACAAACCATCAAACACCTATCATATCAACTGTTGGGGGAAGGGATGCTGGGGCTATATCACTTCCAAACTGTCCCAGAATAAAAAAGTGGCCTAAAGCCATTTTTGCCCCCCACTTCCTCAAAGCCATTCTTACACTCAGCACAGAGAAAAAGAATTGGGGCCCAAGTCTCTTATGTAAGTTTGACAGCACTCAGATACCATGATCTATGGTGATGGACACACTCTAGATACCTATACAGGTCTCCTGGATATTTCTAAGGTACCTGTCTCTGCAATACACAAGTACCAACTATATCTAGTTAGTTCCCAGTCAGAAAATCCTCATTTGATTTCCAACTCTGTCAGTCCCCTTGTCCAGGTGCTGTGTCCCATCACCCCCCAATATTATATTCTCTTCTTTTCCACAATGACTGCAGCCTCTCCAAGCACCCAGGGTCCTACTTCATTCTTATGATGAGGCACCTATGAGCTAGAGGAAGCTGCTCCACTGTGAATAAACGATGAAAGAGTCACTTGGCCAGAGAGAGAATGACTCTGTAGTCCAGTGGGCAGGGCACCCACCTGGGGGGCAGGAGTCCTTGAGTCAAGTCCCTCCGCTCCAATCAGTCTTACATTATTTATCCACAGTGCTACCGCTTCAACAGGAGAGACTGAAGAAGCCCCCCACATCAGAATATCCCTGAGTTCAGAGGTTAGAGCACTCTCCTTACAGTTAAGAGTCCCCAGTTCAAATCCATTCTCCTGCAGAGAGGGGGGAACTGAACCTGGGTCTTCCACATCCTAGGTGAGTGCTCTAACCACTGGGATAAAAGTTATAAGACAGCCACCATCTCCTCCTCGTCTGGCTGGCTTCTGAATGGAACCTGATCTGACAAGCATGCTCAGAGGGCACATACCAGATCAGGTCCCATGAGCAAGTTTGGCAGCCAAATGTCTATCTTTCCCTGGGGCTTAGGTGGGAGATAGGCGTCCAGACACCTAGAGTAAAGCAGCAGTGGCCCAGAGGCAAAAACTTAGGTGCCTATGGAATTTTTACTTCAAAAGACTTAGGCGATGAGTGAACTTAGCTGCCAACAGCATTCAGCAGGAGTTTTGTGAATTGCAGTAGATGACTTAAGCACCTAAATCCCATTTTTAGATCCCGAAGTACTTTCATGGATCCCACACTGAGTTCTTAGACATTTAAAGGATCAGTACAGAAAAAGAAAATAACATAACAGTTCCATAGTTACATTCAAGAGAGGCAACTGTTCCTGAAATACTCCATAAAGACAGAGGGGATATATACAAAGTGCAGAAATAGCACATGCAAAAATCCATACAGCTTCAGGTGCTTAGACACTACAACAGTGGAGTCACATAAGTACAGTAGTTAGATTGGTGTAACCGATAGAGCTGCTTAAAGTTATTTTATGTATCAATGATTCAAGAAACCTACAGACCTACATCCTGTTAGCTTGAGCAGTTAGTATAAGGCTTTGAGGCCTATGAGCCTTAGCATGAGTGAATTACCCTACAGTGACCCTGAGTTATTAGAGAACTGGGAATATTACATTTAGGAGATTTTTCTGTAAAATGGAAATAGGTAAGCACAGGAATATGAACTGATATCAGCTTTTGGATATTTTAGGATAGGAATATTTATAGATGTCTGTTCACACGAGTGCCATGGTAACATATTGACGTATATTCTGATAAGCTTGAGGGACAAGGCCTAGTACCGATGGGAGGGCAGCCCAACATTAGTACAGTGAGGAAATACAAATAAGGAGGGGGAGGGGAAAAACTCCCACTGAATATGTATTAGGCAAAGTGGTATCAGCATAACACATTATAAGTTATATCCCAGGCCATGAGCTTTGGGAGGAAAAGCTGTAGCCTTTGGGAGGGGTGGGATAATTTGTCCCATTCTTATTCAAACAGCACAGTAGACAGTGTTATAAAACATATTTAAGACCAGGTCCTGGCACTTATACTCTGACAAACATGATGCACCGGACAATTATTATTATACTAACAACACCTTGCACTCCTGTACTTAAAGAGGATTTCAAAGGGCATTGCAAGCATTAACTATTAGCTATGTAGCTTCACAACATCCTGTGAGATGAGTAAATATCACTACCCATCTCATGCAGAGGAGGAAATTGAGGAGAGAAGTGGATTATTTATGTCCAAGAGACTGGCATCTAAGTGTCCTATGATGAAACCAGCACACAATAACATCACAAATGAAGGCCAAGTAGGCAGGCCACCAACAAGAACCAAAACATCCACCACAAGCCAAATAACCCTCATGCAGTTCTCCTAATCACACACAAGGAAACTACTCCCAGGTAATGTAAGGACTAGGGAAAGGAATGGGATTAATATACTTAGAACAAAAAAAGAAAGGGAGAACACATGGGGAATCAAAAGCCAATTAGGGGCGAGCCTGACACAATACATGGACTTTGCATAGTGCCCTATCATCAACCCTCAACTGAGAAAGCTCTGCTGTAGATTTGTTCCTAGGAACCAAGAGCCAGTCCCCCACTAGCTGATTGTAACTTCAGAGCAGAGACACAGAACAAGAGACCATTACTCAATTACTGAGGGCCTAGATTATGAAAGGCTGATTATACCAATACCAGAATTGCAAATGTTAAGTGAATACATGCCAGAATTACAAGTGTTAAGTGACTAGAGGTGTAAGGAGTACAACTCCCAGTGAAGTCACAGCAGGAACAAATATGGCTCATGATTTCTAACTGTAAGATTCACTAGAAAGCAACTCTCTTCCTGGGAGCAGCCAGTGTAGGTAGATTGATATCACCTCATTTTTCTTAATCTAAGGAATAGAACATCAGCATGACAGCTTTCACAACAATGAAAAATAGACACAGACCCTAAACCATCTTACCCATTTGACTTCAGTAGAAAGATTCCCATAGACTTCAACAGACTTTGGATCAGACACAAACACAAGAGGTCATTTCCTGGTCCCAGTGATAAGAGATTAATTCTATCTCATCTTGCACAGGTGTCCAAAAAAAATCTTAAACAGTGGCTTCTTGGGAGCCAGAAGGGAGAGAATGTCTTTGGAAATGCTGGGCTCCACAGCTAGGGATCACAGGACCAGGCTGATCTCCAGGAAGAGGAGCTTGTCTGTTTACTCTCTGATTAGATTAATCTAATTAAAGTGCTGAAACTCACTCTGTAAATCAGTGGCAAAACAGAGACTAGAACACAGCCCTAGCTCCTAAACCTCAATTCCATGTCTTAGTCTTCTGCAGGTCAGCTGAGTGCTCGAGCTACTAGCCTCTACCTCTTCCTTATCCTTCAACTTAGATAGTAGTATGACAAAGTGGAGATGCTCCTAATGTTTTCTCTGAGGGCTGCGTGCGCACCTCAGTTTTTCTCATATGTTACTCATGCATTTCAGAGATGGGACACAGGTGTGTGATCACTGCAGAGCTCATTAGAGGGTGGATGGGCCTTCCCCTCTGCTCTCCTGGGTCAAACCAGCTGCAACAGGGTGTAACATCTTGCCTGGGAAAAAGATAAAGGACGAGGGAGGGGTAAGAGAGGTGTGTCTGTGTGGTGGCTGGGAGGAAGAGGAGTGCTCCATGAGGGCTGTAGGGCCCGAGAGTGGGGAGCTCTGAGGCTTTCCAGTTGGTTGCTGTTGTAACTTCTAATTAATCTGCTAACAAAGTCTTTCTACGCTGTGATCCTGAGAACTAATAAACCCTTCTGACTCTTCACGCTGGCTGTGAATCACTCCTGATTGCAAGGTGGGGTGCGTGGCCCCTTTGGAGGCATGGAAGAGCTCCCCAAGGTCCCATCCAGGGGGACCCACAAGAGGGTTGTCAGGTGGAGTAGGGATGCTGAACCCTCCAAGGCCAGATTCAGGAGGTGGTTGCACTGGTGTGTGGAGCTCCGAGGGGGCAGACTCTGAAGCACTAGAATCCTGACTGGCTGTATCCCGAGTGGTTCCAGAGCACTGTTCCTGGGGGACTCCGTCACAAGCAAGCACACTCACAGCCACTTGCTGGCCCTAGGTTTTGTAAGTCTATCAGAATGATCATCCTCAAACAGTTAGAAATTGCTAGTGACACCTGATTCACTTGATCTCTTAGGGGCATTTCATTCATTTGAATAGTTCATAGTTCTGAAGCTCATTTGTCTGTATAAAACTGTCCATCTAGAGCTTACATGCTGCAGTAATGCTCAGTTTGGTCTCTAGAAAAGATCAGAAGAGGGTTTTCAGAGTAATGTGGAATTGTTGCACGATGTGCTTACTGTATGATCATTTGGGGTCATTAGACAACTGTAAATTCCGCTCATTGAGTTGCTGTCACCACAGCTATGAAGGAGATTACAGAAGAAAAAACTGAGTTATGATAGAAGAAATTAAGAAAAGAAGGGGGGTCCTGGATAACTTGTGGTGAGATAGAACTTACTTGGCAACCAGGTCAGCGTTAAAAAAAACTGTAATGTTATTTATAAGTAGACTGTGTATTGAATTCTGTACTGTCACTTTAATGCAGTGGAATCTGAGCCAGTATCTCAATTTGCAGTTGAGAACAGCAGGTTGTCAGTCTAAACCCTCCAACTTCCTAATAAAGGGCCAAATTCTCCCTTCTCTAGGAAGAGCCTGTATAAGAGACAATACTATACAAGGTCAATTACCTGCATACAATTCCTTCCAGCTCAGCTGTGTGGTGAGCTCTCCTTGGCATGAGGAAATGGGGAGTGGCACTGGGACCAAAGTGAGTTTGTTCTCTGCATTTTAAGATGGTTTATGGTTTCTACTCTGCAGTGTTGATGTGAAACCTGCCATATTGATTTTTTTTTCTTTAGGTTAAGAAAAATGAGATACTCTCAGTGCAGCTACACTGGTTGCGCCTAGGAAGAGAGAGCTAAGAGTGGCACTTGTCATTTGAAATCCTGAGTCATGCTTGCTCCTGCTGTAAGGCATCGCTTCCATTGATTTCATTGGAGCTGTGGTCATTATGCTAGAGTTGAATTTGGTCTATTCTCCATAGTATAGCAGTTTGAAAATTCACTGGGTACGAGACGAGTTGCATGAATGTTTCTTATGTCTTAGAGTGAAGTCCACTTGTCCTTTTTTATAAGGGATGTCCTCTGATGCCTAACATTCTGCATCAACGGTCAGATCAACTAGTGTAGGTCGGTGTAACTCCATTGGCCTCTACATATTTTCTGTATTTCAACAACAATCATGCAAAGAATCATATACTGATTCAAGTGTATAATTTTCTACAATGGATAAAACATTGTGTGAAGCTGTCTCTTTAAAATTAAGCGTTTTCTCATGTCCATTACACAGCTGTCTTTTATTTATTTGAGATAGTTACTATAGCAATGAGAGGTAATGTAGCCAAGAAGGAGTCAAAAATGGACTCAAGCTTGCTCTTTAAAAGGGCAGATGCCCCTAATAAAGTTGGAGAGTTCAGGAAGCCAGATTAAGTCAGTGGCAAGAAACTTTCCATATATATTCTACTGAATTATGACCATTTACATTAGCTATGATACCCAAGGAAGAGGCAATTTGGAGCCCCTTGTTATAATGTTGGAAATAATTTTTTTTCCCTCCAAAAATGGGGAATTGAGAATATGGCTATGGACCAAATTTTGCATGGGAATTGGGTCAGATGGCTTATAAACCAAATGCTGTTTGTTACCTGCGTTTTGAAATCTATGGGTTTTCACCAGTGTAACTGGGAGAAGACACTGGGGTAATTATAATTGGCTTCACTGTGGCTGCACATGGATGAGGGCAGAATTTGGCCTGTTAGGGTAAGACTTCTATGCAGAACACACTCAAGGGACTGCAAGCACAGAGAGTACTTAAATAAGCAGCAAACAAGATATTTTTGTACTATTCCTGCATGTTATCACATACTACTCACTGCGCCCCTGCCCTCCGTCACGAATACATGTTCATGCCCCTCACAACATATTCTTTATTCATTGACACCACTTCCCCTCATTCTCCCCTCCCCACCATATATGGAGTTGTTTTCCCCAAATTGTAAAGAACTGTTTTTGGTGATAGACTAAACCGGTTTAAACTAATCTTGATGAGTGAAATGTATTTAAGACACTGCTGTAACAATTGTATTTTGAAGTCACTTGCTGAGCTTTCCCAACGGGTTGCTAAATAAATTGCTTAGTATTATCTGTGTGGCTAGATTCTCTGAAGAAGAACTCCTTTTGCTTAACAGGCCCATAGCCTTTTAGAGATTCCTAGTGACTTTAGGGGAGTTCCTATCAGAAGGGTTTGAAAGGAACTACAAATGTTTCCAGTTTGGCTGCTCACCCAGGAAAAGATATGTTATAGCAGTGTATCCTGCTTTTGACAACATATTTGAACTGAAGAGTTAGATGATTGGTGATATAGATGTCTATGTTAAGGGTACCCAGCCAGCGGCTTTCTTTATTTTATGGAATACAAGAAGTGATTGCAAGAGAAATTACCTACTTTAGCTAGATCTCTATTCTGGGATGGTGTCCAGTTCCTTAGCATCTGTTGAGAACAAGGGCAACACACATTGCTGCCCAAGCAGCTGATGTACATAACCGCAGATTGATTGTGTAAGTAAGTGCAATGGTATTCTTTGATCAGATATCTGATGAAGGATTAGATGGTGGGTTTTCTGGTGATCTAGCTTTGTAGCCCTTAATTCTAAAATACTTTTAGTTATATCTGGTCAGGGAGAGGGGACAATGCTTCTCCCTGATATGCAAATGAGCTCCAACATGGCTGTAAAAGGCCAGCAGTGATTAACACGGCAAATGAAGGTGGGCAGAGATAGATAGTAATGCTACTTAGGTCTTCTCTGGCTTTGTGTGAGAGAGAGCAGCTAGGGAACTTTCTTTGCCTTCTTTCCCTCCCACCCCACCTCCAATCCACATAAGATCCACGATGACTCCCTTAATAAACGATCATTGCTTCTCATAAAGCAGATGTCGAAACAAAACTGTGCTTGCGCTATGGAAAGTGAAAGAATCCACACCCCCAAGACTGAGCTTGTTGTAGTTGCATTGTTCCTAGCCATGTGCACCCTGAGAAACAAAAAGCCAGATGTGAGAATCAAAGCAAGAGTTACAAGGGATCTTCCACCAGCTTGATACAGACACAGGCAACCGCTCCTAAGGACCCTAGTAAATTGGGAAGTCTATTTCAAGTCCAACATTCCTACATTGTTTACTTTAAGGATGTTTATTGAATGAAAATGGCTTGATTTGTTGCTAACCCAGCAGTGTGGGTAGTTGTGTGGATTCCACAGCTCTCTTTGGCTTGCTTTAGGGGTTGAGTAGACCAAATTGTCCCTCTGCCCCTGTCACTATTGGCCTGGGTCCTTCTTTGTTCTAAAGTAAAATATGAAGATGAGCATGAAGAGAGGTGGGAGATGGAGACCTAACTGTGGCAATTAGAATAAGGAAATGTCTCAAAAGGCAATTTCCTTCATATCAATGCTTGGTACTTGGGGAATTCTGGTAAGCGGAAGTGCCGCCTCCAGAAACTGCAACTAAATAAAGGAAAGCAACTAAGTAAATTAAACAAACTAAAGTGACTAAGTGCAACTAAATTAACTAAGTGAAAGGAAATAGCAATAGGCAGCAAATCTAAAGGACTTTTTATCTTTAAAGGAGTTAAGTTGCAAGCTTTCCTGAAAAAATATTAAAGTATTAATGTAATGTGTTAAATAAGAGTTTGTACTTGCAGAGAAATCAAGGTTTCCATAGGCACTGAAACAATCCCAAACGACTTCCTTTCTGAATTTCTATGGACACAATCCAAAATACTTTAATATCTTTAACATCCTATTGTCAGCAAGTGGCTTTTTAAAAAAAATACAAAAGTCAACAGCTTGATTTGGAAACAAGAAGAAATTGGTCAAGGAAAGTTCTTACTTCAATTAAAAAAACAGTAGAAGCTAGACATCAAAGGTGATATGCAATCCAAGTAAACTAGCTCCAAATCTGATACATTTCCTTCCTACAGCTGTTGCAAAAGCTTTTGTTTACATCCAAAACAGGCTATGGGTAGCACAGTTTCCTCACTTCATTACTAAAGAACCCTTAATCTTTCAGAACATTGAAGGATGGGAAGAGATAGCTTGTGTTTTGTTTTTCATGCTAATCATTCCTCTTCCAAAGTTTATTGTAAACTGATCTCTCAGTTATTGGTTATAATTTGAAATACAGTCGAGGGTCACCCTGTCCTGAAACCACTGACGAAGATTTAGTAATGGTCCGTCACAGTGGTGATATAATTTACTTGGCAGGTAAAAGCTGAGCGGCTGCTACACCATGTAAAAAGGTTATTTTAATGGTAGATAACATAATAGAACTGGTTGTCAAAAAAATAACATAACAGGGATTTTATTTAAACCAGAACAAACAGAACTGGATTTCACCTACCTAAAATAACATTAAATATATGAAGGAGATATATATATAACAAAAAATAACTTTGAATACACACACACATCCTATACCTCACTACTAAGTGTAATTAACTACATATAACCCTCAATAAAAAATCTGTTTCTCTGCATGCACAGGCTATTATCTTATAGATTATTATTATTAGTTCAAGGTTCCCCTTTTCCCAATCTCTCACTGGATGCTGTCTAATGCCAAAATGAGTCTTTAAGCCTCAAGCACCTCTCAGGATTTCCTGTAGAGAGGGACTTAACTCCAGTGATGCTTGCTTGCTGGGGCGCACATTAGATCAGATCCACGGGATCTGAAGGACCTTTAGTTCTCTTGTTCTGGATCGCTGGGACAATATGAACTAGTGATAAGAGATGACTAGATTCGATGCTCAGGAACATGCTATCAAACTTGGACTGATGACCAGCCAGTTCTAAACTGAAGGGCCCCTCTCCTGCACGTCTGTCTGTCCTGCCAAGTCTCAGCCTCTCCATCCAGTCTTGGTTTCTCTCAGTGCTGGTTTCCCTCTGGCTGCCCCCTTCTCTACCCCTCTTTTGCTCAGGTTATTCCCAGACTCTTCGTTCCTCTCCATGCCTTTCAGGCTCCCCCCTGCTTGCCTCTGTCCCTCAACTGTCCCCCTCTTCTCCTCCAACTCACTTCTCCTCCCTCTGCGGAGAGAGAGGCCACCTCCCACTTTCCAGAGAGAGGGCCTACCCCCGCTCCACAGAACAATGACAATGCATTCACCCTGGACACTCCCTAAATTATGTATTCCCAGATAGGATCGAGTCCCTTTAACATATTTACATTCTGTTCAAAGAAAGAGTCCCAGGGCAGATACAGTCTAACTATTGTTACCTGTAGGCGGTTACCAGTTTGATATGAAGTACTCCTGTGAAAGAACAAATATGGCTATGAGATTAGATAACATTTGTGCTGTACTATGAATATGAAAACATTCAATAAAAGCACTAAGTAATATTAATAATTTTCATGCCATTGTAACCAGGACACTAGGCAGAATTCCTAAATGCTCAAATTTGTTTCCTGTTTTTTAATCAATGTTAAGTGTGGAAGCATGGTGCAAAAGGCTTGACTTGTCAAGTATTCAGAGGCTTTGCTCTGTAAGGGGGAAGATTCAGAGCCCAATCCTGCCCTATGTTACATGGGTGTAACTCCCATTGACTATACGGGAATGACAACCATAACATCTTCATGGCCATGTAGATCCAAATATATGAGGTAGGAACTAAAATTATACATTGTGGAAGTCTTCAGTTAGGTTTGGTTACAATTCCTACGCAACACTCTGCAGAAATGGAGCTAGTGTGGTTTCCTTGTGCTGAGGGCATAGTGGATATGGTGTAAGCACCTGATGTGCCAGAAAGCACAGCTCCTCAGGGCTTACTGCGTGCCACCACACAGGAGCTTGCTATCTGGGCAGGTAGATTCACTGTGAATCACTAAGCAGATCCATTGGCCATCCCCACTGTATACAGGCACTGAGGTGGAGATGTCACAGGGCTTACTCCAGTCCTCAGATTGGAGTTGAGGCTGAAGAATAGCTCTGCTGCTGCTCTGTGGCTTTCAGGAGATATTGAGGGAATCCTCCCATCTGCCTTTAAGTAACTCTCAAATACACAGCTGTGTGCACCAGGGTTACACTTTAGGCTTTGGTGTGGTTTATTGCATGCAAATATCAGGGAAGTGTCAGACAGGCAGGCACACGTGATGCCGGGGCATGGGTGATAGCAGGGTGATTTATTATGCAACTATGGGGTAGTGTTGATTTCAGGAATTAAATAGAGTCCAGTACACCTTTCACATGATTTGAGCACCTGTTATCACCTTAACAAGCATTAAAATCAGTGAGAGTTGTGGATACTTTTCAACTTGAAGGATCACACTCTTTATTCTTGCACATTTTGGAATGTAAAAGTATTGTACTCTGTTATCCAGCATGTAGCAGTCTTTACATATTAATAGCAATTTCAGCATGCTGTAAAGGCTGTGTAAGTGCTGTAGTGATACCTGCAAATTTCACAGGTTCACATCAGTTTAAATATAAAAGATTTTATTTATGGCAATTTATTTTAAAAAGCACCTATTATGAGCTCTAGGTGCTAATATTTGATTGGGGGTATGTTTTCCACTTTGATCAACCACCGTAGGGTTTAACATCAGTCTCTTTTCATTGCCTTCAATGGACTTTGCATCAGGTTCCTACTGTGCTTTAGTAATTACACTTTCAGGACATGAAGGAGCTTTAGCAACATGGCAAGGGCCATTGAGAATTGTCTTTCCACTGTTGATGGCATTACAAAATTTTGCATAGAAAACAAACATTATTTCTTGCACATTCATGTGCTAACTCTTTATTTCCCATTTCAAGTTAGAATATTTTTGTTTCAGGGGAAACACTCAACCATCTGAGAATCACATAATTCTAACATCTGGATTATAGAATGCTTCCTAAAGTGTTGACAAAGAGATTAGATACAGGCTAACAGACAGTTGACCTAGAGCTTATTCTACATTCTGATAATAAATTCAAGATGTGCAGATGCCTAAAGTGAGCAATTACAGGATTATATTGCTTCATGTCTCATGAAGTGGAGCTGCTGGTCTGGTTCTGAAGAACAACAGAGAGTTACCAAGCAGCTGTTGTGGCTGTCAGGGATTGGCCACTCATAATGACTCTCTGGCTACATGCCTTATGCTGGAAAGAAGCAATGGGATGAGAACTGCTACACTAGCTTTATTTACCCTACCTACACAATTTACGTCAGCTTGTTTGCTTACACTGCTGGAGCAAGAGCCAGGCTCTGATCCCAGCTTTTTACCATTAAGCAGTATTTTTTTGGTTCATCTTTTTTGTTTTGTGGATCAATTTATAAAATAAATCCTCTCCTGGGCCAACATCCCCATCCCTCACTGTTTGGGTCTCAGCATATTTCACTGTCAACTGCTGGCAAGTTGCCTGCAGATTGCAATCTAAGGATCACTGTAACAAAGTAGGAATTAGTATCCATACAAACCTTAAATTATTTTCTACATCAGCTGAGTGCCTGGAAAAGGAATACAATAGCACACTAAACATTCAAATTGCAAACAAAATCATTTCAAAACAATACATGTACACTCCACAAACGTTAAAATTCCCAGAGCTTGATCGGGTAGGTTGACTTCACTTGGAGTTGGCTATTCAGCTCCCCCCAGGGCTGGGCCCCATGACTGTGCACTAGTCCAGTGGTTCCCAAACTTTTTACTAAGGCAACCCACCAAATGCATTTTGTCTTTTATTGCAACCCACCCAGGGTCCAAATTCATGAGGATGACCCAAAATCATAGGCCAGCATCCTTTGCCTCCTCTTGCTTCTCTCCGTCAAGGGAACCACCCACAACAGCACCACAATCCCAATCCAGCACACAGAGGAGGCCCCTGTATGTGTGTGGGGGGGAGGGAAAGAGACGGGACAGTGAGCTCACCCCACAGCAGCACTCACTCAAAAGAGGCCCAGCTGCCCCTTTGTCATGACAGAGGGGCAGTGGTGCAATCCTGTGCTTCAGGTGGCAGTACCAGAGTAAGGAGCAGGGCCCAACCCTCAGGAGAGAAGCTGCTGCTGCTGTGGAGTGAGTGCAGGGAAGATTTTCTCTCCTTCACCCCCAGCTCTTTCAATCTCACTGGGCCTGTGACCTGCTGCCTACAGCATTTTGCGACCCACTGGTGGGTTAGGACCCCCAGTTTGGGAAACATTGCCCTAGCCCATGGATAGGAGCACTTGGCTCCATCTCCCACTCAGGCAGCACGAGCACAGTCCCCAGTCACTAACTTCAATCTACACAATAATTCTTCCATCCGGCTCCCTTCACGATCTTTCTCCTTCCAGCTTAGCAGCCCCCCACAATGGTTCAGGGTCTCCCCCACAAGAGGGCACCTACAGTGAACTCCGCTCTCCGCCAGTGGGCCCCAAGAGCGCCGGGTCGGTGGTTCGGCTCTACACCAGGCTTCCACGGAAGCTGGAGGAATCGCCCGCAGTGGAGTTTTTAAGCACGGGCGGGACACACCCCTCGTGGCTGGTCCTGGGGATTGATGACTTTCTCCAGGTGAAACGGGACGAGCCCAACCTCCTGCCCCCACCCAACAACGACAGCCCGGCGCTGCGTGCGATTTATCACGCTGCCCACCTCCGGCACTGGCTGGAGCTGAGCCCGCTCCCGGGGCCGAAGAAGGCGCGCACAACATTTCTGCCGCTGAGGAACTCGGGGGCCTGTTCCCTCCGCATGGGGAGGGGACGGGGGGGGGGCGAACAATCTTCCCCCCTTTCCCGGGCGCGTGAGGGGCCCCATCGCCGCCCCGGGTGCAGGAGGCCGGTCCGGTCCGGTCCGGTCCGGCGCCCCCTGGGGAGAGGCAGAAGACGCCGCGGTGCGGTTACACCCCCTGTTCTCACACGCCGGGCTCTGCGCCGCGGGTCCGCCCAGCGCCGCCGGCTCCAGGCTGGGGCAGGGCAGCGCCGTGCGAGCCGCTCTGCACCACCAGTCCCCTCCCCGTGGGCGGCTGCCTGCTGCTCCTCCGCCAAGCCAGCTCGGCTCACTTCCCGGGGCGGAGCCCGGGGGAACCCTGCAGCCGCAGTTGCCTTCCTCCCCCACCCCCGGGGGAGCAGCAAAATCCCCCGCGTAGCCAGAGCCGTCCGGGGCTGGGGGGCAGGAGCCTGGGGTGCAGCAAGCCGCTTCCCCCGAGCTGCCAGGCGAGGAGGCAGCGTCTGCAGCCGCAGGTGGGTTTGGCTCCTCAGAGCTCAGGAACCAGGGGCGTCCCTGTGCAGAGTCCTGGGTGGAGGGGCTCCAACCCTAGGCTAAAGCTCCCGCCGGCACGAATCGCCCGCAGCTGGGGAAGCCCGCCCCTCGCCCCGAGAGCCTCGACCCCGCCCCGAGACCTCACCTCACGCGCCCGGAGAGATTCGACCTCCCCCCCCCTCCCCACACACACACACACACACTCTCTCTTCCGGAGAGAGACTTGCCCCCCCCCCCCCCGACCTCAGCTCACTTACTATGAGAGGACCCCTTCCCCCCCACACCTCCATCCCCAGACCCCATCTCATCTGTCTTGAGAGTTGCTCCCTACGCACACCCCGCTCCCGACAGACCCTCTGCAAGAGATGTGCCCCACCCAGTGGCGTTTTTTATAGGGGGGGGGTGTGCTGAAAGCTAGTGAAGAAAACTCAACCCTGTATAGGAGGGAAACCACTTCGAGCCAGGGGCTGCTGCACCTCCAGCCCTTCTAGTTACAGCACCCCGGCCCCTACCTTTGTCCTGGACCTCAACTCACCCTCTGTGGGAGATGCCCCATACCCTTCCTGTCCCCAGACCCTAACTCAGCCCCTGTGGCAGATGCCCCCTCTCCCCGTTCCCAGACCTCAGCTCACCCACTATGAGAAAGGACTGCTACTCCTGCACTCACCTCTGCCCTACCCCCCAACTCCCCTGCTATGGGAGATGTCCCCTACCCCCCGCACCTCAACTCACTCCCTGGGGAAGATGCCCACAGTTCTTCCCCTCGCCCCCACTGGCTCATCCCCAACTCTTCTGTCTGTGAGCAAAGTGGAAGGAGAGCTCTGATCACCCCCAGCTTGGAGAAAGCAGGTGCCTGAGCCTGTCAGCCTTCAGCTGAGAGGATGAAGCACAGGGACTGGTACCAGCCATGCTGCTGGCTGTGGCCTGGCAAAGAGGAGCACTGTGGGGTAGGAGGGAAAACAATAGCACCAGGCGGAGAACAAACCCAACCAACACAGGCTTGTGAATTGCTTCTGGGAACTGAAACAGATTAAGTCTGACTGGCTGTGTGAGCAGGATCCCAACAACCTGGAGTTGGGGAACTTCAGAGCATAATCCCTGACTATTAAAGTAGTATGGGATTACCCAGAAACAGTGTGTAGATAGTCCAATGATATAAAGTCCCATAAAATGTTTCCTACCTCCCACTCTCAGATCTGAGCTCTGGGCTTTGGCCCAGTTCACTCATTTAGTATGATAATAAACATACTGTCCCCTCCTCAGCCTGTTTGGATTTCAGAACCCAGAGCTATGCTAAAGACAGACAAATCATCCACCTTCCAGTATGGGCTCCTTTCTTACAATGCTGGTTACTCTCTCTGGAAAATCTCTCTCCTAGCCTTGCAGATCCTTTGCCTCTTCATTATCCTCTGTACACTTTTCTGATAGCCAATTTGTTTTGTTCTTTAAAGGGCAGCTGGCTTTGAATTCACACTTAGATTTCTTTATTCATAATACTCTCAATTATTAAAAGCAATTTTATAAATATTAATTTAAATTTAACCACTTCTGCTGCTCATTTACGCTTGTATTTCAGCATAGACATGAAAATAGACTTGTCATTTCATTTACTAGTTTTAATCTAGATCAAAGATGTCTGAGTGCCCAACTTAGCAGCAGAAAGTTTACAGAGATTTAATTGACTTTTTTAATATCGTGACTTTTTGTTTTTTGGTATTAAGACTTAAAAATATGTAATCTGCTTTGGTGACACACTTCAGGGGACTATTTGTTAATATTGAATTTAAAATTGATTACATGAAATTAAACATTTCTAGTGTCAGATTTTGAGAACTTATTTTTACAGAACATAGTTTTGTGGGTCCGTGGCTACAACAGCTTAATTTATGTAGTGTGGAAAGGATTGTTTTCCTACAACTGGGCTAAAACCTTGCTCAGTCACGTTTGATAGCTAGATCTGATTCATACTATGTATTATAACAGTGCTGTAACCTTGTCACCTGACTTAGTTCTAGTTGTAGTGTAGATGGGGCTGCAGAGTATTAAGGTAGGATGGAAAGCTAAGCTTTGCCTTTGGACTGAATTTGAGGGAGACAGATATTCAAAGCCAAGAAAATGCTCTAATGTTTTTAATTTCCCTCCAATTTTTTTCTTTTGATGCTGATTCCTACTCCCACTCATCCAAGTGTGGCTGCATCTTCTCTAGCAAACTCAGATCTAATTCACCACGAGGACAACTCCACCAATGCGACCATTGGTGGATGGTGTACTGTGTAAAAACACCTCAATCCTGTTGACTCTACAGCTTCTGCTATTGCAGAGAATTACAGCTCCAAAGCTTGCTTGTATAGATGCAGCCTGGAAGACTGAAGTCTCTCTCTGTCTCTACAGAATAGATGCAGTACAAGCTTTGTTTTGCGCTTGGGCATCTATCCTGGACCACACTCTATGGATAGAGGGTAATCCCATCGCCTGTGATGTCTAAAAGAAGCAGTGTGTATAACAATCAGAGCAGCACTGCTGAAACTCCTGGATTCTACTCCTAGCTCTAGTATTGATTTTTCTGTGGCCAGTCACTTACCTATGCTTTGGTTAGTTCACCCATTGTTTCTTCCCTAAACAATTCTCTCTGACCCGTTGCTCTCACCACAAGACCAAGAAAAAGAAAAGACGAAGTCTTCCCACTAGGTGCAACCCTCACCCCTTGTGTCTAATATATCTTATAACAATGCTACCAAAACAAAGTTGTTTTTTAACACAGTAAGCTTTGTTTTAAAGCATTTGGACAACAAAATTGAGTTTCACCCCAGAGTGAACCTTTTAGGCCTTTTGAAAATAGCAGTTTATAATAGAAATGCTGACACAACAACTACTAGCTGAAAATGACTGCAACAACCTTTGGCCCAAAAGTTCTCTCTTTCAATAAAGGACTCGGGTAGTATTGTTCAGGAGTTAATACCACTAACCCCTTTGATGCTGATTGACCTCATGTCCTCGTTCACGTTCTCAGCAGGTGGGAGAATTGATGTATGCAGAATAGTACAAATTATTTTTCAATCCATTCATAAGTGCTTTACATTATTTATATAGTATAATGTTTGCTGTTCTCTACCTTCACACACACCCAATTGCTTCTGCTTGACTTGTGCACATGAAACAGCCAGTACACAAATACAGAGTGAACCCTTGCATGTGCACGTCTGAAAATGTGGGTTATGTTGCACACAGTAAATTGAGTTAATTTGTAAATTGAGGGCATTTGATGGCTTCAGTCTCCTAGTGAACAAAAGGAGATGACTGCCATTTTGAAAGAGGGCAATTCTTTGTGGAATTCTATATAGCAGAATATTATTTATCAGTTTCTGCTGAAGGAGAAACTGCTATGAAGAATAATGGCAAAAAGTTACCAATAATCCTCCCCAAAATTCTTCAAATGTAGCTGATGCACAAAATTTGAGTTTTAATTATTTGAAGTGTCTTACTCTGTTCTGAAACCATTAGATACAAAATAGTCTGACACCAAATACTAATTTTTTTTTTAAAGGACCCATTTTTGATTAATTTTCTCAACTTAATTAATGGATTTACTTGTAAATTCTCAGAAAATTAATTCTGAATTCAAAGTACTGTAATTTAGGGAAGGATATGCTCTATTCTTCATATGTAACAAAGTAGTTGAACATTGGCTGAAAGTGCAAAACTTAACTCAACCTTAACTATTACTAATACTTCCATGATACATATGCCTCTGAGCACAAGCTCCTAAGAGTGCTCTAGACTTGGACTGCTGCAATCTCCAGAGCATCCTCAGCAAATCAGGAGGAGTTACCCCTGGAGAAGCTGTGGCCTAAAGCACCTCACACCCAATTTTCTCGTAAGGGGCAGGCAGAGGAGAAAACAAGCAAGCAGACATCACCCACAGGTTTATAGTGGCTTCATTGTAGGAGATTGGCTTTCTCCCTTCAGCCACTTTTTTAAAAAATGGAAGTGATAATTATTGGCTTTGTGGGATTAGAAAAACAGAGTTTTAAAATTTTATTAGATGACAGTATAATGCATTTACTCTTATTCATTTCTCTAAACACACACATAAGGACAGTTGCTCTTACCACATCCTGGTTCCCTAGGAAAATATAGGAGAGCATAATGACTTCTTCCAGAGGATGTTGCCAGGCTGATGGAGCTGAAGAAGCTGTCCCAGGCTCACTTTGCATAGAAATGAACATATGTAAACAAGTTATTAAAAAGAAACCCATAAAACCCCAAAGGGAAAACAAATGTTATGGTGCTAACAGTGAAATAATTCAGTAAAAAAATAGAATCAAAACCTAAATGTTTTAAGATGACAGATCTTTTAATTCCCAAAACTGAGAACATGTACAGAAGATAAAGGAACATGATGGCAATAAAATGGTGTTTCATTTAAACTTTATACACAATCAAAGGCTTGTAAAAATTCAAGTAGGAGTTTTATACCTGTTCGACTGACAACAAAGTTATGATTATATTCAGTGTTGTAGCCATGTTGGTCCCAGGATTTAGAGATACAAGGTGGGTAAGATAATGTCTTTTATTGGACAAAGTTCTATTGGTCAGAGAGACAAGTTTTTGAGATTACACAGATCTCTTCAGGTCTGGGAAATGTACTCAGGGTGTCACAGCTAAAGACAAGGTGGAACAGACTGTTTAGCATAAGTAGATAACACATATTTCAGGGGATCATTGAAAATGAAGTGGCTCATTAACATCCATCCAGTCGTGGGGGAGGGGAGTTATGATTGGCAAGAGAGTTACAGCAGTAATCAGTTAATATACTTTAAGACTATCATTCTCTCTCTTTTCAGGTATGAACCTGTCCTGTAAGATTTATTTTGCTGGCTCTTATCCTTGAAGAATGGCTGCCATGTCTTGTGAAAATTGTTCCCTTCAATACTACAGCCAAATCAACCAACCGCTTGAAGCTAGCTGTATGCTGCTCCTAATTATGCTTGGAAAACTGTCCCTCAATCTCTTCATGTTGGGAGTTAGAAGACGAGATATAAAACAAAGTTTTATGGGATATTTCTGTATTTCATTGGCACTGCTTGACTTCACACTTCTTGTGACTATAGCTTTCATCTCCTATTTTGAGGACTTTGCACTTTGTGGTGTGAGATTTACCAAGTACCACATTTGTCTATTAACTCAGATAATTTCCTTTATGTATGGTGTCTTGCATTACCCAGTTTGCCTTGTGGCTGTTCTGGATTATTACATGACTATAACTCAAACCTCTAAGCCTCCTAGCAAAGGTCAAAGATTATTTTATATACTTGCTGTAGTTTTTATATGGATTTCAGTCCTCTTTTATATTTTGAAACATCCAGCAGTCTCTGCAGAATTAGAAATACAGAACCACTTTTTTACGTATCGATGCCCTTCCTATATCAGTGTTCAGAGCCACTGGCTATCCCTAGCCATCCAGTTTGTCATATGTGTGGCTCTTGTGATTTGTTGGCCAGAAGTTATAACTATGGTGCGGTCTGTCCGGATTATTTCCTTTACAAGTGAAATTGTTTTAATCTTTTCATATGCATCTGACTGCAATCGCACTGTCTGTAAAAAGCAGCTTTTGACAAGACTCCTCATCTGCTTTCTTGGCACTTGGGCACCTTTTGTTTTCCTTCAAATGATCATCCTGTTGCTTGGTGCTCAGATTCCAGCCTACGTGGAGATGAATGTCCCTTGGCTGTACTTCATAAACAGCTTTCTTATCGCAACAGCATACTGGTTTAGGTGTCATGACATTCAGTTGACAGAGAGGACATGGTCTGCAGATCCATTTGTCAGCTGGAAATTCTGCTTCATTCCATTTAACAATCAAAATACAGAGCAAGCTGAAAAGCCAGGCACAGTAGTAATCTGTTAATGAGCTGCTGTGTGAAAAGAATGCAAATTAGTGCTGTGCATCAGAGGTGTCTGACTATGCTATTTTGATGTCCTCTGTGAACACATGTAAAAGAATTATACAAGGAAATTCTTCAAACTACAGTCTGAAGAAAAATTCACCAAAATGTAATGGAATAATGTGGAATACTGCACTGTTTTCCACGCTACATTTCAAAGAAAGATGATGGGTGCTTAATGCACAAAAAAATTTAATGGCATGTTTTATATTTTCAAAATATAGTTGAAAAATCTGGTTAAATAAAAATGGCCATTACTTATGGAAAAAAGGTGCCTATTTTAACATTAATTGTTACTCAGCAAAGTTGAGATTGTTTAAATAAAGCAGCTCTGAGGCATGAACTACAATATAAAGGAGAGAGAGAAATAAATCTTTACCTAAACTTGAGACCTCTACAGCTATAGACAAGTATTATTATTGTCAAAAGTTTTAGCTTTAAACACTTCCTTTATAATTTATCAGTTTATTCTAAAAAAGTTTAACAATTTCCTATTTAAAATGGAAGTTTCCCTCTTTGCCTAAGGAAAGAAAAACTGTTTAAAAGTAGTGAATATAACTTACTACCTTCTCCCCCCAAAAGTAAATATAATTTAAACTATGTTTCAAACTGTCCACAAAAAAGGAAAGGTAGGTGAGGTAATATCTTTTATTGGACCAACTTCAGATGGTGAGAGAGACAAGCTTTTGAGCCATACAGATATGAAGAGGAGTTCTGTATGGCTAAAAACTTGTCTCTCTCACCAAGAGAAGATGGTCCAATAAAATATATTACCTCGCCCACCTTGTCTCTCTAATATCCCATCGACGCAGCGCTACACCACTTGAGAAGGTGGTCTTACTACGTTGATTTCTGGATCGACTGAGTGGGTCTTCACTGACCGCTCAGTTGATCTAGAGAAATTGATCTGACGGCAGCGAATTTGCTGCTGTCAGTGAAGACGTAGCCATAGGAGCAACAAGATGAAATTAAGTGAGGATATCTGCTCTACATCTTAGATGTATGTACACAAATGCAAGGAGTATGGGGAACAAACAAGACCACCTCCACATTTCAGTGCATAAGCTAAATTATGGCTTATCTGGCATCACACACTTGGTGGGATACATCTCATGAGGGAATGTTGGTATAGAGGGGTATAGCTTGTCCAGGAAGGACAAGCAGGATAAAAAGGAAGTGTTGCATTATACATCAAGAATATGTACACTTGTTGTGAGATCCAGGTGAGAGGCAGACCACTTGAAAGTCTCCTGATAGAGATAAAAATGGAAGAAAATAGAGGTGACAACATGATAGGCATCTACTGCTGAGCATTGAATCTGGAAGAGGAGGTGAATGAGGCATTTTTAGAATAAATAACAAATATCCAAAACACAAGACCTGGTAATAATGGGGGACTTTAGCAACCCAGATGTCTGTTGGAAAAGTAATACTGGAAAACAAAAAAATTCCCAGTAAGTTCTTGGAATGTGCCGGCGACATTTTTTACAGAAACTGGAGGATGTAACTAGGGGATAGACATGTTAAATTTGATTTGGACTAATAGGGAAGAATTAGTTGTGAATGTGAAGGTGGAGGACAATTTTGGTGAAAGTGATCATGAACAGATAGATTTAATGATTCTAAGGCAAGGAGGGAGTGAGAGCAGAAGAATAAGGACAAGGGACTTCAAAAAGATTTTCTCAAACTCAGAAAATGGTAGGTATAATCCCATGTGAAGAAAATCTAAGTGTTTCAGAAAAGCTGGCAGTTTCTGAAGGAGACAGTACTGAAAACATGACTGCAAACTATCCTGATGTGAAGGAAAGACAGAAAGAATAGTAAGAGGCCAATATGGCTCCATCAGGAGCTCTTTAATTACATGAATGGTATTGATTTTACAGATATGGGGAAGGCAGGCTGGCTGATTTAAGGATCTTGTTTGTACAGAATGGGTGAAGAAACTAGACCTGTGTTTTGTTATTTATACATTTTTTAAAAGATGCTCTCAGTGATGTATGTATATTATTTCATGATTTATTTGCCAAGATATGTAAATATCTTTTACATGCACCAAAAGATATGTGCATATATTTTAAAAAACTAAATTGCAATCTGATGGTAGTTAAAGTTAAACTTCCTGGTTAAAGCCCCAACCTAGAAAGATTTTTTTTATGGTTGGAATATGAAAGCAAATATTTTAACTAAGCATTAGTTTTTAAAAGGAGCTACTTTAGTGGGAAAAAGGTTAACTTGTGTAACTGCTAACCCAACTCTTGTGAACAGATGTTATTTGTTCTTCTCCTGTTGTTAAAGCTTTACATAGCATTTGATTTTTAATTTTAAAGTGAAAAAGTAAAACAGATCAAATAATCAAAGTAAACAAATGGAAGTAGTTTTTATTTTTGAAGCACTGAACTCACAATACAATGTAGTATTGAAATATAAACAATATAAGTAAATGATGCTGTGGGTTGGCTAATTATTCACTCAGACCCACAGGGAGCAACATTATCACGCAAGAATGTTCAATAAGAAAAATGTGCAGATAACAAAAGGTGCAATTACAAGCAAATTTAAGCAGCATAGTATAAGGTGCTTTGATTCAACATTTGTATAATCAGATTATCCATCCACAGACAAGTTAAAGGTAAATTTTACTTCACTTCTGTTACAGACTAACAAATATGAGATTCCATAATTCATTCACATGCTGATTGTTAATAGGAAAGTGCTTTTTCTTTAAAAATGATACACAAAGTGAAGATAAAATTTTAATCAATCTCCGTGTGCTCTTCAACTGTAAAATTTCTTTAACTTAATTTTTGGATTAACATTTACATTATTACACTTTAGTTATAGACACTGATATTACACTTTATAGACATTGATCTAAGTGCTGAATTTGATGCTACGTGTGCTAAAACTTCTTGGTAAAGAAGAACCCAATATGATATCACTCCATGATAAGAACAGACAAACACATATTATTCTCTCTACACATATTAATCTAAAATTTGTTTCCGCAAACAAAGTCCATTTGTCAGTTTTAATACACGACTTCAACTTGCATAAAGCTTCTCTCATTCATTACATGCCACATCTTTCTGAGGTTTCAATAACCAAACTGTCCTTTTTTATGATGTAACTAAAAGGAGGAGCAAAACTTTAAATATATGCAAAATGGTTGGGGAAAAAAGGAGGTGCAGCGACTATGATGTCATTTGCTAAATTACCAATAAATAGTTGAATTTTAAGAACTAGTGCAAATAGGAAGAGGCAACATGTAGTTTGAAATGTTTGGCACCACAATCATAGCTTCATCTCTCATGCTGGCTTACACAGCATGGAAACATTATTGTACCTAATGTTAAAAATAGGAAAATATCTAAAACACCTTCAAGAACAACCCTTAAAAACTTCAAACACACTTAATTTCTAGTTACTATTTGAGAAGATACAGGGCCAAACCTTTTCCACCACATTTTTGGACATTGTGGTTCTTCATCCTATATAAACTGGATACTCACCAAAAAGGGTTGATAAAATATTTACAAAAACCCAAAGGAATTTAAAAATCAGCATATATCTCAAATGTATTCATGCATCAGGCATTTTAAAAGATAATGAAATAAGTAAAACTTTAATGAATCCACAGGTATGAAGTATGAAAATACTTCATTTTAACGTCATATAACAGTAGATGAAGATTATAAGATTATGTCCAGCCGCATCCATTTTAGCAGCTCCTATTTAATGAGGTTAATCTAATCTCTAGACCAATAAGAATTCTGATACATCAACTTCTCAAATGAACTGGAACTATCGATGAAATTGTAAAAAGTTAGATAAGGTTGTTAACATATTGACAAGTGGGATTTGGCTTTTAAAATCTAGTTCTAATAGTAAATTACACACATTTTTTCTGTCCTGAGATGGCAGCATTCTTTATATTTGCTGCAATCATTTTAAAGCTAATCGTAATTTCTACAGGGAAATGTGACATCAAAGCAAATCAATTTCAATTCACAAACATTCTATTACAAAGACCACTTTTAAAGCAACACTTGGAAAACTTTAAAATAGAATACTTCTTTTTCCTTTTACCCATACATTTTGGGAAAAGGTATCAGACAGGATTTCAACCTTCAGGATGTCAGTCTATACACTGAAGAGATAGCAGCAGCAGGACAAGCTTCCACATGCCACCCTTTCACTGTGCTTTAACCCAGTATTGGAGGAACCATCTTTGAATATGAAATGATAGTTCTCTCTTTATGCCCATTTAATCCTTGGCCTCTTATTTAAAGCAAGCAATTAGAAAGCAGAAAAATTGTTCACTAAGACCTAGACTGATATCACAGACTCATGACATGTAGGATTCCAGATAGAGGATAATGGTTCTTTTTCAAATCATAGTTGAACCAGTGACCTACTGATAAAACTATCTGTATCCCATTATCCTTCCATAAAATATCTGTGTTCAAATAAAGGGTGTTTTCTTTAATAGCCCATCTTCTCCTTTTAGCTGATACTACAGAGAAGCTATCATGCTACATCTTTGATACAACAATGCAACCACACACCATGATATAGTTAACAGGATTATAGCTTCTCGACAGGATCCAATAGGAAGAGAAGCTATGTTGAGAAGGTGGTAACTGCAAATATTTCAAATACTAGCAAAATAACTATAGCAAATCACTGCCAAATTATCTGCTTTGTGCATTACTTTTTTGTGTGTGCTTGTGTCAGCATTAAAGTCCTCCTTTAACAGGCCACGTGCCATCCAAATGCGGTACAGTCATCTAACCATCATTATTATAAACACCCAATAAGTTCATGATTATGAAAGTGCTACCCTTATTAAGAACCTTCTGTACCCACCTCGTCTTAGATTCCATTAAGAAACCAATTCATTGACTAAGATGAGATGGACAATGTAGCTCTTCTGCTCTTCAACAAGAAGTTTTATTTACTTTTCAACTGCAAATGGAAATATTAGGTAATTTTAAATACATTTTTCTTAGTAACACTAACCCACATCTCTCCTGGATCAAACTGATTTCATCTGCAGAGCAGTTGTACATAACAGATCATCCTATACTTGTGTCAATTATTTTTGTGCTTCTATTCCTACTTCCTCATCAGGAGGGTGAAATATGTTGTAATCCTTTCTAAGTACACCTATATAAGAATACAGTACTTTTAAATATGTTTATTAAGTATTAATTAAACATTGTACTTATTTAATATTTTTATAATTGTACTACTAAGATATTTGTGCTCATATTATAATTCTTTCATATAAAAAAATCTTTTCAAAAGGTTCCATTTCTATATGCCTATTTCATGTTTAGATGTCATTTTGGATAATTTAGCAGCAAACAACATGTATTGGAAGTCAATCTGAAATTTTCATCCATCCTCTCAATTTTCTCTTGAAATACATTTACACTACTGATTCTTAAAAGCTGAATTCACATCTATGTGAACTCCAAGTGAACTACAAACTTACTGAAGAATTTAAATAATATGCTGCTTATATATCACCGTTCTTCTCAGAATTTCACCATTTCAAACATTACTTTGCCCCAAAATAGCATATGAGATGTTTAACTATATTATGCTCAACTTATAGATGGTTAACTGAATGTAAAGAAGTTAACCAAAGTTACACTGCGATATTAATGTAAGGGACTTGAATAGAACCAGAGATCCTAATTACCAGTCCCTTGTTCTAACCGCTACACAAGGTGCATTGTTGCACACAGCCTGCACTCATGATGTAAAGAGCACATTTTAAAATCTCTGTGGTGATGCTTGGGGAGGAAATCTGAGATAGCTTAAAACATCTTCTTAAGACTGGTGGTATGAGAGGACAGAAGACAGTCAGCACTGTTTCTCTCAATCAGATATAGTTATTTCTTAAAATCCAGAACATTTTAGTATTTGCAATGCAATGAGAACATAAATTAAACAAATAGAGTCAAATTCTTCTATTCCATAAACAGGTGCAATGCTATAGAACTGAATTTGCTTATGCCAGCATTGACTAATGCCTTTCATCTTTCAAGATAAATATTAAGGTCTTATTTTAGTCACTTTTTTCATGAAAAACAGTGAAACTCCCCTCTCCCTTTAAAAATATACTTAGCCACGTTCTCTAAACTACATTTACAACAGAAAACAGGGAAAAATGACCTTTTAATCATGTTTACAAAGAAATTTTTGGCAAAACAGATAAAAAATTCTTACCTTGTTCTCAAACTTACCTGATAAGCAAACTGCAAAACCTGGCTCAAACTACAACTTATTTCACTATAACTATATCTACAGACAAATCCTCCACAAATAAGATAAAAGACCTGCAAACACTACTATTGAGATGTCTTGACTTACTACATTAAGGTTATTTGGTATTGCACAGTTCAGGAGCAGTTTCAATCCATATCTGTTTAGCTTCACCAAAGACCTGATCCAGCACCCATTGAAGTAAAGGGGAATCAACCTTTAAAGAGTGCTATATCAACCCCTAAATGCCAAAAGGTACACATTCTTTTAGCAAAAAAACACACAAAATGACTAACTCATAAATTATTACAATAGTAAATAAATAATGACTGTAAAAACCTAATATAACAACTGTACTCACAACTTCAACATAGGTGTTAACAGGCCCCACTGCATGGTGCATATATAAAATTAATATAAGAGTATGTCCAAAAATGTATTGAGCCTTTATAACACAAACACTGCTCCCTCTGGTTCCATACAATTATTACACACTTAGGGTTCAATACAACTCCCCTTAACTTCAGAGATAGTTGGATCAGGCCCTCTTACTCTTAATTTGTAAGTCACTGGTATTGTAACACTTTACCTGTTTTCTGATGTACAATGGGAAGGTTTTATTTTATAACCCTATGAACAATTTTCATGTGCATCCTACTGCTTTCAGTCAAAATAATGTTGCCAGACAATAAGGCTGCCAGACAACTCTCCAACACCACATTCCACTACTGTCCGATCCCATTGAGGAATACCAAAAGAATCTACATCTACTCCAGAAGCTCCCTAAAGAAACACAGGAACAAATCTACAGATACACCCGCTGAGCCCCAACCAGGGTTATTCTATCTGCTACCCAAGATCCACAACCTGGGAATCCTGGACGCCCCATCAGCTCAGGCATTGGCACTCTCACAGCAGGACTGTCAGGCTATGTGGACTCTCTCCTCAGGCCATATGCCACCAGCACTGCTAGCTATCTTCGTGATACCACTGACTTCCTGTGAAAACTACAATCCATTGGTGATCTCCCAGAAAACACCATCCTAGCCACTATGGATGTAGAAGCTCTCTACAACAACATTCCACACAAAGATGGACTACAAACCATCAGGAACATTTCCCTGATGATGACATGGAACACCTGGTAACTGCACTTTGTCGCTTTGTCCTGACCCACAAGTACTTCAGATTTGGAGACAATCTATACCTTCAAGTCAGTGGCACAGCTATGGGCACCCACATAGCCCCACAGTATGCCAACATTTTTATAGCTGACCTAAAACACCATTTTCTCAAAACTTGTCCCCCAGCACCTCTCCTTTACCTACGCTACATTGATGACATTTTCATCATCTGGACCCACGGGAAAAAGTCCTTCGAAGAATTCCACCGGGATTTCAATAATTTCCACCCCACCATCAACCTCAGCCTGGACCAGTCCACACAAGAAATCCACTTCCTGGACACTACAATACAAATAAAGGATGGTCACATTAATACCACCCTATACCGAAAACCAACTGACCACAGTACATATCTTCATGCCTCCAGCTTCCATCCTGGACACATTACACGATCCATTGTCTACAGCCAAGCCCTAAGATACAACCGGATTTGCTCCGATCCCTCAGACAGAGACAAACACCTACAGGATCTCCATAAAACATTCTTAAAACTACAATACCCACCTGGAGAGGTGAAGAAACAAACTGACAGAGCCAGATGGGTACCCAGAAGTCACCTACTACAGGACAGACGCAACAAAGAAAACAACAGAACACCACTGGCCATCACCTACAGCCCCCAGCTAAAATCTCTCCAACACATCATTAAGGATCTACAACCTATCCTAGCAATTGATCCCTCACTCGCTCAAGCTGTGGGAGGCAGACCTATCCTTGCATACAGACAGCCCCCCAACCTGAAGCAAATACTCACCAGCAACTGTACACTATACAACAAGAACACTAACCCAGGAACATACTCCTGCAACAAACCCCGTTGCCAGCTCTTCCCGCACATCGACTCTAGTGACACCGTCACAGGTCCTAAGCACATCAGCCACACCATCAGGAGCTCATTCACCTGCACATCTACTAATGTAATATATGCCATCATGTGCCAGCAATGCCCCTCTGCCATGTACATTGGCCAAACCGGACTGTCACTATGCAAAAGAATAAATGGATACAAATCAGACAAAAAAAAAGGTAACATCCATAAACCAGTCAGAGAGCACTTCAATCTCCCAGGACACTCTGTAGCTGACTTGAAAGTTGCCATACGTCTACAAAAAAACTTCAAAAACAGACTTCAGCGAGAAACTGCAGAGCTGGAACTCATATGCAAACTTGATACAATCAGACTGGGTCTGAATAGGGACTTGGAATGGTTCTCTCATTACAAGAAGTAATTGTCACTGTTCACACATTCTCACCTTCTAATCAATGGTTGTGAATAGGCCTCATCTACTCTAACTGAATAGACTTTGCTAACACCTACCTTCCCCATTGTTGTTCCTTACCCTTGGATGCATATATATATCCCCTATCTGATTCCTGTTTCTTGCATCTGACGAAGTGGGTTGCAGCCCACGAAAGCTTATGCCTACAGAAATTAAATGTGTTAGTCTTTAAAGTGCTACAGGACTCTCCTTGTTTTAGTCAAAATAATGGAGTTGTCTTTTAAAAGGCCTGGCACATGATAAATCAATAAAGCTTTTGTTAGTATGAAGATGCAATGACACCTCTCAAACATGTATCTAACATTTCAATGTATAGAAGAATCTAAAAATCATACTGGGATTACATTTTTTAAAATGCACCCCCATTTTTCAAAGCAATCTGAAGGGATCTAACCACACAGACCCTACTGGCTTTAATGGAAGTCACATGCCTTAAACCCATATTAATTCCTTTGAAAATGTAAAAATCGTATTATATTTTAAATCTCTTTAAGTAGGTCCTAATTGAAACTTTAGCTCATTATGCAAAAGTGACTTTTAAAAAAATTACGACTTCTATAGGAACAATAAATAACACCTCGGACTGAAAAATATGAATTTAGAGCTCTGTTCTGCCCTATATCCCAATCAACATTCAATAGCAATGAGTAAAAAAACTCCAAAACCATAAGAACAGCCATAATGGGTCAGAGTAACAGTCCACCTAGCCCAGTATCCTGACTTCTGACAGTGGCCAATGCCAGGTGCGTCAGAGGAAATGAACAGATCAGGTAATCATCAAGTGATCCATCCTGTCGCTCATTCCTAGCCTCTGGCAAACAGCAATCCCTGCCTATCCTGGCAAATAGCCATTGATGGACCTATCCTCCATTAATTTATCTAGTTCTTTTTTGAACCCCATTATAGTCTTGGCCTTCACAACATCCTCTGACAAGGAGGTCCACAGGTTGACAGTGCATTGTGTGAAGAAATACTTCCTTTTGTTCATTTTAATCCTTCTGCCTATTAAACCATACGCACTAGAGAAAAACATAAGCTTCTCTTCCTTTTTGATCAACTAGTTTTGAAGCAGCATCAATTAAAAAAATGGTCTTACTGAATAAATTATGCCAGGAAAAGCCCTAGTATGGATGCAGTTATACCAGCATAAATTACTGTATTCCAGGACACTTTATTTCACTTTGCCAAAACAGAATAAGCTATAAAGTACTTTTATACTAATATAACTGTATCTACACTAGGTTTGTTTGTTTGTTTGTTTGTTTATTTGTGCTGCTTTAATTATGTTGGCATAGTGAAAGCAGCAAAACTTCTAAGTGTGGACCAGGCCTACAATTCCTAGTTCTTCAATCCATGATGTTTTAAAGCATACATAATGGTTTGGGGCTCTCCCAGCTCTATAAGGAATTATGTATAAAAGTGTAGTTTAGCAAAAGAGCCAGAATGAATGTTTGCGGCAATCTGGATTACTTTGAGCTCCTGTCAGTCTATCAATAATTAGTCAACAAAGATTTATACATATGAAGGCTAATATATATACGTATATATTAGTCTTTATATGTATATCAATATATATTATATATATATGTACAAAGACTAATAAATATATAACAGTTAACCATAGAAGTGTTTTTCTGAAAATTGTCCAACAATTCAAGATTAAAACCATAATCAAACTAACATACATGTAACACTACAAATAGCTGTTGATCTAAGATATAAGCCTCACAATATAAGACCACACTTTCTATCATACCATATGTAATTATTAATTCATGTGTAACATATACTTTCTACATTGCCAAACAAAGAACAACACAATAATCAAACAAAGATTAAAAAATTAGAAAGTAGTATTTTTGGATACAAATAATCAACCCTCTCTAGTTTTAACAAATCTAAGAGATAAATATCAACATAACTTTTTCTACTAGCTTATCAAACCAGCACAGATGTTTAAAAAAAAAAAAAAAAAAAGCAGCTAAGCAGAACTCAAAGTAGCCATCATTTTACCACTGAAATGAACATTGCCAAATATCCATACAGTGCACCTTAAGTTAAGAAGTTTGATTTAACCACAGTAATCAGATTAGACTGTCTTCCTCACACCTTTGAAAAAACAGAAACAGAAAAAAACAAATCTAAAAGTGCTTAGCAAAAAACCAAATGTTGGCTTTGTTTTTTTCTCTCTCTTTTGGGTGCCCACTGAGTTTTGAGCTCTCACCATATATTTTGCATTAGTAGAAAACTTCGGACAATCCTAACTTCCAGCTTCAGAGGCTGACAGAAAATATCAGAACTGAATCCTTTGCTATAGTCAGTTCAAGAAGTTATAATTAAATGAAGTGGTTCTAATGCTGACCTCTGGCAGATACCTACAGAAAGTCTGCTGATAGAAACCAAGTGTTATGTCTACCGAAGGAAAAGGAGGTATACATTTTTCTGCAGGTCCAACTTGTTCTTCAAGATCATCTGTTAAATAGGAACCAAATACCAGCATACCTTTGACTAATTCTTTCTTTTTAGCCAGCAAGTGTGCGTTGGTCTAGGTTAACTAGCAGCAAGCAAAACTAGAAATAAAATAACTTAATGCCCTCTTAGTGCATAGCAGCATACAAACAACAAAAGTAACGTATGTGCTTCAATACTCTCTTGGAAAAGTGTCATGCCATTTGCATGTCAGTAGCTCTACCATTGTGAACATCAGAATTATGATGGACATCCTACATTTTACAAAATGTTTCCAAATGAAGAAAATACTACAATGGTAAACAGATAAGCTTTAGGCTATACAAGAAGAGGTTTGTTACAAATTCCCTTCAAATGATATGCTCAAGACTAAACGAAACTCAGAGAGCACAAGTAAATGCATAGCATTTTACATAATCAGTGCTTCCACAGATTTGTGGACTCTTCTATTATTCCATAGTCTAAAAAATGCTTCTGTGGGAAAATTTGTTTTTCTGAACATATGAACACAATTTAAATGATGATCAGATTGCTAAAAAATCTTAATCTTGTACGATACAGACCACATTTTGAGTAGGGGGAAGGAAACAGTATCATCCACCACAACATATTACATTTTATATGTGCCATTCACCCTTCCTCACTCTCTGCTTTATTCTAACGATTCTCCAGCATTGCTTATAAATCTGCTAATTACTGGAAGTTTTGGATGATTATGTGATACATTTGGAGGAGTACATTTTAAAGTCTTTATGTGAAAAAAGATATTTAGCAAAACATCACAGTAATAGGTATGCCATAGTGTGTATGAGTCTGTTAGAGGGAAGCTGCTGTTTAAAGCTTCCCACTAGGATTCCTTCAATGAGTTGATGCGTGCACATATTTTCAGTGCAGGTCCTAGCTTAATGTTCATTGCACTCATAAGGTGATCCTCTTTCAACAAGAGAAGGGCCTGTCCATCAATCTCTTGTGCTCTAAATTCATCTGCAATATCTTGACAACCTGCAATAGAATAAGAAATAGTAGGTTAGAAATAAATGCTGATAGACAAAATGGCCTTGTATACACTAGAATTTTTCAGATTAATAATTTCCAGTGGTTGCATTTTTCATTGGTGGAAACTGTAATGTAGATGAGAACTGGACATGATTGCAAGAGCTCCTGGGCTCAGCTGAGTCTTACCTACATTACAGCATCTACTGGTGCTACAAAGGTGGAGCTGTGCCCATTAGAAATTAAAAATCCTAGAGTAAAACAAGGCAATTTTTTCCTATTTTGTTGACAAGAATGATTGTCATAATCTCAGACTCTTTTGGAAGGATCTGAGATGCAGACCAGAGAAACACCAATTAAATAAAAATGCATCATCCATCTGGGTTCTCTCCAGCAAGAAAAGATGACATTAATATTCTGCAGGTGAAAATGGCTAAAATCTCAGAGGGTCAGGAAAAAATTACTTACCTGTAATTTCTGACATATCCCCCAATTCTTGGAATCATGTGTACAACTCTGTTGACTTACATTTTCAGAATTTTTAGCTATGAAGTTTTATTAGAACTCCCCAAACAAAAATCATTAATGTTACAAGCATATATCATTGATCAAATTGCATAATCTATTTGCAAAGAAGGGAAGATAGTAGATTGGCATCTGAATGGAGATGAGTTAAGGCAGTCGGGTGCCTTGTTTGAAGCATGCCATAATGTTGCATTTCCCAGGCTTCTATTTTTTTCCCCCTTATCTAACATTTTTGAAAGGTAACAAGCACTCAGCTCACTGATACATGGCTGCGACCTTAACACAGAAAATGGGGACTGTCTCAAACAGCGGATAATCTGTCCCACAGAATAACATTGGGGGAAGAAAATTATTCCTTGAGGGAAGTCCCGATTAACAGTTTTCCCAATCCAATTAAGTGAGGAATTCTGTTATATTTCAATCTAACCTGCAGCCACGGTGCTATTTCAATTCCAGGCATCTGTTAAGCAGAAACTGTCAATTATGCCAAATTATATAATAGCTGTGTCATATGGATAAATGTCCTATAGCAACTAGAAGACCACTTATTTTCTGTTGAAGATTCTCCTTTCCCCAATAATTCATATTTTTATTGTTTTAAAATTTATATACTTATTTTCTTAATCCGCTTGTCTGACATGTTTCTTCTTGTAGTCTTTCAGATGTTTCCCCCTTTACCCTCCACCTCCATTCCTGCTATTAATTATTACTCAATAAATTTTACTTTCTTGATTTCATTCAATTTTTTGGCCTTTCCCCTTTAGAAAGAATCTGTATAGTTAATGGTGAAATCCTCAACACATGAACTGTTTTTGTGTTTGTCCCTGTTTGTGTTCCCAACAAAACTGGGGCACCATCGTCCTAGAATGAGAGCAACTGACTGTTATGGATGTAGTTGTAACTTTGTATTTAAATTCTATAAAAGAGTGAATATTGTCTTCTTTTCAGTCTGATTTATAAATGAGCAAAAAGACAGGTAAATAGAAAGTGGTGAAGAGATGTTGGTTCATCCTGAGTAGAGGGTTATTGTGTATGAAAGCAATAAAATTCATGAGCTGAAACAGGGTGCCCTCCATGAAGGGTAAGCCCACTTTCTATTTCCTTTTTTGTACTCCTTATACAGATTTGGCAAGGTACCAAATCAATTGACAGTTTATGAAGGAGTGAATGAGTTACAGTCCAGACTGATACAGATTAGAGGACAGTTGATGGTTAGGAAACAGGAAATGTCTTGATGGGGAATTCCATAGCATAAACTATGTCTTCAGGAACTTCAGGCTACAACTCAGTATCATAATAATTAAGATAGCTACTGTGATGGTCTTCTTTGTTAACTATCTGGATAGCACCTACTGCAATGGGGCTTTGATACCTGATTGGGTTTCATGGACACTAACAAATAAAAAGTGGCATAGAAAGGGGAAAAGAAAAATTAAGCATTTCATAATCAGGATTTATATACCCCGCTAACACATCAGAGAAAGGATTACATATTCCATTACGTGCATCAAGTGACAGAACAAGGTTTTGGAGGTTTTTAGGCTTAGGTCAAAAAATGTATTACATAACTTCTACTAATACAGTGAGTATTTCAACTATAATACTCAGATAGAAGCATCACTGTAACAACTAGATCACAACCTGTATGCTAAGAACCACTGGTGTAGTAATAACGTACTTTCCTCATGGATTGTTTGATGGCACAGACATACACAGAGAAAAAACAAAAGCATCAGAAATCAACCTTCCAGCTATGAATTGAAGACAATGGCCTCTATATGCAGAAATGAAACTAAATCAGCATAGACTTCTGGCTCCCTCACAAATGACTGCCAAACTCACACCCTTGATGTTATAACTAGTGCGGACAGATGTGATGTCTCTGACATTACTACAAAAGTTCTTATTTATTGATTGAATGTAGATAAATCTGTCACAAGTAAACTGGAAAGTAAATACTTCTGAGAAAGGATATCATCCTATGTCTGGCATGGGATCTGAACATGGCAGTTGACAGACATTTACATGCATTTACAGAGATGGATAAGAGCAAATTATTTTAAAAAAACAAAATAAATTAATCCTGCTAGAAGAGATTATCTGTTTTTTAAAGAGGTTAGCTTTATCAGGCACCTAGATAAAAGTTTTACTAAGAAACCTGTTTTAAAGTGAATTTTGGAAAATTCAGGGATTGGAGTTTGGATTATTTCAATTCCCTTACTCAAATATATACTAGCATTCACAACTGTCAAAAGATTGAGTATACTGGATGTATTACACCCAGCTGGTAATGAACGTTTGGGGTTATATAAAGACCATTAACCTTGGAAAAGTATATGTGAAAGTTGAATATATCTGGAGGGACATATGCTGCAGCAGATTGAACAGTTCTTCCTCTTCTCCAGAAGAAATTAGTGGCAGTAAAACTGTCACAGAAATCAACAGTCCCTAAAAAAGCTCCAAGGGAATTCAGGAAATCTATGTAATGTATAGAGGCCAAATGAGGAGACCCTATTCTGTGCTTAGCTCTCAGTTCATGGATTCTATTTAGAAGGATGTAAACCAAAGCAGAGGTATCTAATGGATTACCAAAGACAGAAACTGACAAATCAATGTTGTATAACAAGACTGATGGCTTGAATGGAGTGCATTAGATACATAATCCAAAATAATATATGCAGTCCAATTACTATCCTGATAATTTCCTGTACAAAGGTCAATCATCTCTGCCAATTCCATTAGCAATCTAGGAAAATATCTTCTAGAATACTGCTTGTAAACATATTGAAGGTGTGAAGAGAACCTGGAAGCGCCCAAAAGATAAAAAATGTAGCCAGACAGTAATAAGGAAGTTTTTTTTGGTATGCTGAGTCCATCATTTGGATATCTAGAAGACAAAAAATTTCTGAGGGGGAGCAGAAAACAAGACTTTAAACTGGATTGAAACCTAATGTTAATGACAGAAAAAAATTTCTGACCAAGTCAGATATAAATTCAGAAATCAACATGTTTATCAAACGTATTTGAGGAACAGATTCAATATCCTGTAGAAACTTCCTCAGGTAATTGTTTCAAAGTAGAGAATGCTACCTTAGGATTTTAAGAACAGTGTCCTTGTTTAGCACAGTTGTAAAACAATTTCTCATGCTTAGGCTCCTCTGCCTGTTTTAAAAACATACTGTAGGGTGACCCAACATAGATAATGCAGCTTATTATACGTCCACATATCATAGTCACCAGAAGTAATGTACATCAAGGGTAATTTCTGTGTATTTAAAACTTCTATCTCTTTATAGAAGCATCACTTACTGTCAGAAATTAAATTCTTCTACTAACTTTGATTTACTTTATGCAAGACTAGTGGCAAAAAGGAAAGTTTTATCACCCAGTGATGAAGATACATTCCCACAGAAAATCTTTCTAAAATTCTTGTGTTTCAAGAGAAATTGTCTGATATCACTATAAATCCCAGAAGCGAGTAAGCCAATAAGAACAGAGCCAACTTGAATTTCAATGTGCAGAGATATGAGTGGCATGTTTGGTGATAGAAGAAACTTGGATTGCTTCAGAAAGTGAGGTAGGTCTCATCACCAGCAAAGGGTAAGATACCTGCAAGAGCAAAGCTACATTCCCCAAGGGGGAAGCAGATATGGCTTCTAGTCATATGAAGAAAACTCCAAACAAATGTAAAATCACAACTATGAATACTGAGCTAAAAGAGAAAATATGTAAATAACGAGACAGGATACTCATCCTTATGTTAGAATAGAATATATGTTTTCTATTATATGCACACTTAGAGGCTATATAGAAAAGGCTCTCTATAGTTCAGGTATTCTGAAAAGCCATACAAACTATGGATTTAGCTTTATATAAGAAACTTTTATAATATAAAAGACAGATTTTTTTTAAAGATCTTTAATGTTAATCTTTCAATAATATATAAGGAAAGAAGAGCCCCTTTTTTGCTTTCTCTTAATTGAAGAGCAAGTAAGGAGAGAAGAGAAAAGAAAGAAAGAAAGTATAAAAGGGAGGAAGTGTGTCTGATTCAATCTCTCTACTGACCTCTTGAGAGAAATCAGACTGAAGGGAGGAACACCTTTACTCTCCATCAGCTGGGATGCCACAGCAGAGGTGGGACTAGTTCTATCGACATGGGGCTTGGAGGGGAAACCCAGTTGTGCTGAAGGAACAAGCAAGAGGAAACAAATCACATTCCAGCCACGACTGCCAGTTAACTAACATCCGAGTGCTCTTACACTACCTCTCCATTGCAATAGTGCTAAAAAGCAAAGAGCTTTATTGTTTAAAAAAAATAAAAGAAGAAGAAAGAAAGTACTGTACGTTACATACCAGGCAAAGAACGTATGAAGGCCCAAACGTCATCAACTGTCCATGTTGATGGGTCAGCTTGTACAGATGGTATCAAGTCAACATTGTCTGGCATTTTCCTAAGTTTTAGTTCCCTAAGTTCACGCTCTCTTTCCCTCTCACTTTGTCTTCGCAGACGAGTGGTCATGGCAGCTGGCACAGCATCTTCATGAGAAGCCAAATCTTCTGCAGATGGATAAGTAATTGGAAGCTGGAAAATGTAATACAAATAAACTATGGTGTTATATTTCTTGTGTAATTCCTAAAATAGTGCTATAGTTTTAAAAAAATACTCCACAGACCTGTCTAAGGAAGTGCTCTCGTGATGCCCCATCAGAGCCACTTGGTCGATGCCCACGTCGTCCAAGACTTTGGCTATCTGATTTCCGATTCCAACGACTGTTCTTGTCTGATGTAAACAGCCCAAATTTTTTAGTGCAACTAAGGCTGTGCCTAAGGAAACAAAATATATTCAGTGGTGTATTGATAACTCAGTAGAATTAAATAAAATAAAAAAATCGATATAAACAACATTTTATGCTTCCTGCAGAAATTTAGTCTGCTTAGTGGAAGGTGTTTGTTCCAATTCTGTCTCCCTAGAAAAATTGGGGGAGATGTAAAAGGGCTTGGCTTACATGCTAATACTTGTATATTCCCTGACCCAGCAATACCACTATTCAGATTATTCTTAACTTTTAGTAGGGGCAGAGGGCCCATTGTGGCTGTACATATAATTGCTATTTTCCAACTACATTAGCACTGATTTTGCAGTGTGTCCATTTTGGGGATGACTACACCACTTTCCCCTCACTTACCGGAATTTGGCCATATTAAAAAACAAATGAACAAAAAGAAGATTTTGAACAGGTGGCACAAAAGAAAAAATCATGCCCTGACAGCTTATGATCAAAAACAATAGGACAAGGTTACTTACCAGTAACTGAAGATTTCCAATATATTTTCTCTGCAGACCAATACTGTAGGAGCCACAAACTTCACAGATCATTGAACTATTGCTGGCAGTAGCAAAAATTATCAGTGCTGAGAGCATTTCCCACCCAGAGATGTTCTGGCAGATAAATCTGGTCTACACTGGGGAATTTATAAGATTAACAAAAGTGGGAGAAGCCCCAGTGCAGACAATCACTGTCTACACTGGGGCTCCAAATGACATTGACAGTGGATTTCAAAGGTCCTGCCCCCTAACTTTCCTTCTGTTTCTCTCAACTTCAGAAGAGCCTAATACAAATGTTTGGGGACAGCATGGAGCTGCAGAGGTAATATAATTGGAGAACTTCTGTTACTACTACAAATATACTTTTTTAATTCCTCTCAAGAAATTACCTCCACAGAGCCCTACTCTGGAGCAAACAGTGAATCCCTAGGACATGAACGGAGGTGAAAGCACTGGTCCTCTCACAAGAATAACTAACCTTGTCACCAAATAGACAGAATACTTTGTAAAAGCATGACCTGAACTTGAAATGACAGCCTTGCCAATTATCACAAATGACGTTAGTTTAGACGAAGAGCAGTTGCTGCCATTCTTCTAGTGGATTGGGCTCTAATGAAAAAATAGACTATAAGTGCATGTCTTTACTGTAGAGGTAACTGAGTTATCTACACTCTAGTTGCTTCTCTTGAATTAGCTAAGCTTGAGTGAAAGAACAGCCACACTGCAAAATTAACCTCTATGTGCTGTGTCCATATTAGCATTGCATTTATTCAAGTGTTGGACTAAGGGTATGTCTATACTGCTGGCTCCGCAGCAACTGATGTAGCGGGATCGATTAAGTGGGTTGTGGAGACCTGCTCAATCAATCCCAGATGGGCTCTCCAGTTAATGCCAGTAATCCACCTCCCCAAAAGGAGTAAGGCTGCGTTGATGGGAAGGCTTTTCCTGTTGATGCAGTGCAGTGAAGACACTGCAGCACAGCAAACTAAGTACATCGATGGGAGATACACAAGCTACAGTACGTAGCTTGCTTATCTCTTGTTCACAGCAGTGTGGACCAGGCCTAAGACTTGTCAGGGCATATTCCATGGTTCTTTGCACTACATTAAGCTAAGCAGCTCTGTGAATTCTTTTCCAAAGAATTGTGGGAGAACTTGTCTGTTCTTTCTGGGCACAGCAGGAAATTATGGGATGCCATTGGAGGCCTAGTGGCACTGAAGTGCAGTATGGACTCAGACTAGCTCCAGAACGGTCATATTAGCAGCTGTTGTGCTAACTTGAGCTGTAGCCTTTACCACTGATAAGCCAGCCAATTTGAGTAAAAAGCACCACCACACTTGAATTAAGGGGCTTTGTGGTTGTGTGTGGACAAGAAACACTCAAGTTACAACTCAAGTTAATGGCAGTGAAGATAAGCCCTAAGTCATTCTGGCACTGGAACTCTAGCTAGATCACAACAAATCTGAATACATAACTTGATCCATTTTGATTATTTCTAAACTGCAACCAATGCCACAAACAAATAAGGTGATTTATAAAAAGGTCTACCTTCTATCTAAATTTAAAAAGAGTAAGAGAGCATCCTTGTAACATCTAACCAATGGATTCTGAATTTGGCTTCTCATCATAAATCACAAAGTCTAGGAAATTAAAAGTTAAAGAAAAAATAAATGGTTTGGGATGAAATTTCCTGTAAAGTAGCATAAAGAAGGATCAGCCATAACAGCATGGATTTACTGACCCTTCTAGCTGAAGTTATGGCAATAAAAATGCAAGCTTCAGAGGATAATGGAGAAAGTAGTCACATCAGCAGAACTAGTCAAAATATTTTGAATTTTGATGAAAAATGGCAAAGAAACTGATAACATTTTGTGGTTCCTCCCTGCCCCTTCCCCCACTTTTAAAAATAGCACAATTGTCAGTACCCAAAGGAGTTGGTCAGGACCAAATTGAAATCCTGAAGACTTCTACAGTTAAAATTAGTAAATATAAGTGTGACAACCCCGTAACAAACAGTTTTTCTTTTTACCCTTCTGTATAGAAACCACATGTGCATGGTAAACCTAAATGATTGCCAGATATACCCTGGTGCTAGACAGAAATCATACCATTTTCATCATAAAGAAAGGATAACCAAAAGTAAATGTGATTGGACAAGTAGCAGGATCAACATTTTTAGGATTTGACTACTCCTTTAAACATTTCCACTTCAAATTACTGTATAACAGTGCCAAGTGAAATGCTTCCTGGATTTCAAAAGAAGCTTTCCAACCTCTGCAGAGACCAGAGATGGAATTCTATGCAGAATATGAACAACTGGATTGTGAAGAAAAATAACCTAAAGCAGATGCATAAGAAGTCTCATAAATGGAGTTATGCAACTGCATGAAGCCATCAGTCCTAACACCCTAAACAGATTCTTACCTGGGAAGTGTGATACAACTGCCTTTTGTAGAATCAGCCATGAATCAAACAAGTGTAAATCCTTCTGGAATCCAAAGAAGCTCCTATACATTTTAGCATCTGAGCTAGATTTAATACAGACTTTTCAGCATACACCCTCAGCTCAAAAGACTTGAAGAAGAAATATGTTATCTTGCTGATGTGACCTATACCTGATCTGACAGAATTCTTGAGAGCCAGTTGTGCAAAGAAGGATACACCTGTGATCCTTAACAACAAAGACAGACAGCCACAACTACTCAAATCACTAGAGTGAAGAGCAGATCCTCTTCATCATGAGGCACCATTTGAGGTCAGTGGAATCAAGAGGTTGACAAATATTCCCCCACTAAATGGACTTTGAGCCTACAAGTTCTGTTGCCTCTGGCTTGGGATATAAAACCCCAGACAGATTGTAGAGTTATAGTGTGAACGCTCCTCACCCAGATTCCAAAGATAGTAGGACCTAAACTGATAAGAGAGAGACGTGGAGGTCATGGCAGAAAAAGGAACAGAGGGATGATTAGGAAGCAGAGCCTGTCTGCAGCATGCGTGCCCCATAGTTTTGTTTCTACTGATATGATTCTATGGCTTGTAAGACAAAGCAAGACGCACCTAACAATGGGTATCTGCACAAATAATTTCAAAAGGAGAACTATCTGCTATGAAATTTTGTTTTTCCTCACTAGCAAAAGCTTAGTAAGGGTCAGAAGCTTTTTATGCATGTCCATATGAATCTTTTATCAGAATCTAAATAACAGAATCATTGAAATTAGACAGAGGAAAGTCTATCTCCTACAGAGTGTAGGACTATTCCCTACAGTACATATTGCAGTGCTTTATTCTGACTTATTTTTTAAATATCCCAAGTACTGGGGTTTTATACAGATCACCTTGGGATACTATTCCACAGACTAACAAACCACACCATCAGGCTATTTCTTTTGACATTCAAATTTTCTTTTTTAATTTCATCTCATGGCCCCGAACTATGCCCCTTTGGAGAACATCAAATATTTTTTCCCCTGTTTGGCCTTCAAATATCTGTAACAATTATGTCCTCTTCATAGACATGGGTTAGCCAAGCTATACATGTTTACATATTCATCATTAATCATTCTGGTCCAGCTCCTTAATAATTTTTGTTGCTCTTCTCTCATTTCTTTTAAATAGTGCATCATTTTGGTAATGTGGTGTCCAGAATTAAACACGGTATCCCGAGTGTCCATTTCTGCCTTGTTCCTCTGTGCACACAGCCCAAAAGGTGCTCGGGACATTTTTCCTGCCACATCACATTTGGGAACTCAGATTTAATGTGTGTCCACTATTAACCAATTTCTCAATTTAGGCTAATGGGTACACCCTTGTTCCACTGTTTCAGAAGGTAAGTAAATACTGGGGACTAGACTTTTCTACTTTCTGCTCAACTATAAAAAAGAATCACTAACTGGAAAATTTAATTCTGCATATTTTCATTAAATTCTTAATGCTCTTTACACAAAAAGGAGCTTAAATTGGCTTATCATGCCAAAAAATCCTGCAATATTGTAATACCTATAGTTACAAATGGAAGAGATTTAAGATCAGCTAACATTTCCCTTACCACTGAAGGACTGTTCCCTACACTGTGGGTCAGATTCTCAGGTGGTGTAAATCAGTGTAGCTTCATTGATTTCAGTTGAGCTATGTTCATTTACATGAACTGAGGATCTGGTTCTATATTTTCTAACCTGACAATCATATGTTCTTTGGAAGCCTTGGTTCCTGGAATCCTGAATCCACCAGAAATCAAAGAGAGTTCAAGAGTGAGATCATCAATATCAGTTCCGGTGCAACTAGGCAAAGCAGAGTCACCAAATCTCATTCTCTCCTTGGATGCATAGTGCCTAGGTACTAGTCTTGTATTTGATAGATTCTATCTATCTATTTACTCAATCAATTTGTGACAGACACTGTAACAAACAGAAACAGTCTGACTTTCTTTTACTCATGGTGATCTCATTCAGTCTTCAACAATTTCAAACAAAGATTATATTGGAGAAAAATTATACATACTTTTCTTTTTTAGAATGATCAATGGATAAATCATGCTTTCCTCTCTATGCTCTGGAATTAGGGAAAGCAGCTACGTGAAAACTTACAGTAAAATGAATTTAGCTTACTTTTTCATTCTAAATTAAAACTGGTTTTAAAATATACAAACCAATAAAAACACAAGATAAGACTTCTACCGCAAAAGACCACTAGAAGATTAGTACCTCTAATTAATTAAGTGTAACAATGTACATGTAGACTAAAATGTTAAATTTCTACCTCTGCAGCACTGACTGAAGAGCTCACAAATAAAAGGTTTGATTTTTTAAAAACAAAATCAAATATAATCAGATCACAGAAGGCTCTGAAACCACATGTTTTATTTTGTTAATTAAGTAAACAGGTAACTGCTGAGAAGCTTGGCTTATCTGGAGCATCAGAGTAGCTTTGGAAAACATTAACTGAACTATACTTGCTTATCACATTTTTTATTTCCCTTTTATGTATGCAAATAAAGACTGTTCCCACTCAGTCTAATAAACCTCTAAATCTACTTATTCTGTGCAGCATTTCAGCTATGCCAGAACACATCACTCTGTTTTTCTGAATTGCTTTGTAGTGTACTGGATTGTATCCCCTCATGACTATAGATTGCAAAATCTTTGGGGCAAGGACCTTGTTTGTTATTTAGCATGGTTTACCTATTTTTCAAGTGCCAGATACAATTTGGTGTTATATCCTGATTAATAATCTCAGTAATAATAATAATAATAATGCAGAATACCTTTTGGCACAGGACGTGGAGCAGAATCGCTTTGACCGTAGGAACTTATTAGCATATCCCATTTTTCCACAAAACTCACACTTCAGGAGATCATTTTCAATTTCATCTAGTCCCTCTACAGAAAGGAGTGACACACACAAGAAGTCAGTTTGAATGTTTTAAACATGATGCCATGTAATTTCTCATTTATTAAGGATCCACTTAAATTAGAAAAATTCATATATCAGTTTCAACAAATTTAATTGAATGCCTTAAGAAGGCATTAAGAGAATTGATGCCAAATCAGTAAATTATACAAATAATTTCTTGAGCAGAGTGAAGTGTTAATTAATTTATCTGATGAATTTAGTCTCTCTTTTGTTTTGTTTCATTTACAGACTACGAGCATGTAATGTCCTCAAATTTAATCAACCCTTTTTTTTTTGGGCCTCTATGGACTGATCATAAACAGTCCACTGTGAGCATTCGACACTCCATATTCAAAATTCAAGCACTATTTATTGCTTAGCTGTAATATGTCACAGCATTATATAGTACTATTTATCTTCCCTAAATGGATGTGAATAACTCTTATCATCAAGAGGAGGGCTGAGAAAGCCACTGAATCTAATCTTTGGAACAGATAGCAATTTAAAGAGAGAATGACCCTATAGGGAGGGAATTAATATTTTTGAAAATCTTTTCCTTTCTAAGCCACAGGTCATCCCCAAACCAGGATTCCTAGAAATATTATACTACTTTAAGATTTATTGCCTATGTTTAGTTTATTTTTTATTTTCAGATTGCATAAAGTAGTGGCATATATGATCAAATCCTTGTCAGGCTCATTTGATTAACTTTGTGCTCTCACAAGTGGTTTGGGGAATCTTGTCCTCTCTTGTATTAAGCAGTGCTCCCATATTATATAAAATATACTTCATTTACTGTTTTAATAATAAATAATAATAATAATAATAATACTTCACATATTTTATCACCATCATCATTAATGCACACTGATCACCATACTCAGTGATGTAATCATATATGAATGCAATGGTCCTACTTACAAAAGGAGTGGTCAGAGCCCCTAAAAATTTAAAAAATTTTCAGTACTATACTTTGATTAATTTCAATAGCAAATTTTCCAATGTATTGATACACAAAAAAAACTTAAGGCACTGTACCCAACCATATCATATACCCATATAAATTATCCTTCAGCCTCCACCCCCTCACCTAGGAAATTTAACTCCCCAAAATGATCATAAGAGAAATCAGACTTAAATTGTGCCTGGAAAGTTAACAAATTCAGGTTCTGTTGGAACCAGGAGGGAAGCAAATTCCAAAGATGAGGACTTGTCATGGTACAGACACTGCTTGGTTGACCTAGCTATCATCTCTCGAGGGGGTGGGTTTACTAAAGTGATGAAAAAACCCCTCCCTTGCTGTACCAAATGCAGTGCTACAGCTGTGCTGCGGTAGCCCTTGTAATGTAGACACCTAAAGATGCAGTGATATCTGCCTGCTTTTGCAGAATCAGAAACAGCTCTGAGAGGTGTGATCTTCCCCATTCATCTCAATGGATGCCAGCTTGGATGCCAATGAGGATATTCTAAATGTCAACATTGTTGTTAACATCAAAGCACATAAAAAAGGAGAGGGACTGATCATATTACGGAGATCTGAACAATCTACTCTGACAGTTTATTTTGGTGCCACTTCTTCCCACTCCCAAAAAGGAGCCCAATGGGGCCTCTGAGCCCCTCAAGGGGGAGCCAAGCTCAGGAAGCCCTGCAGGGCACGCAAGCTTCATTGAGGGGAAACTAAGCCTGAGAAGCACAGCAGATGGTGTGTTGTACAAATGGGTGTTTTCAAATCTCACTGAAGGAGAGCCAAGACCAAGAAGCATAGATGTCATGCCCAGTCATATTTTTAACATCTGCACAATCTACATGGGTGGAGCCGGGAAGAGTACCAGTGGCTTTCTTCTCTGCCCTCCTCCAATCTGACCCCTGGCCTCAGCAAGTTATCCTCAGGCACAATTATTAAAATATAACACTACTGGTGCCAAATATCAGGGGAGCAAATTTAACATTTATATTTGACAAGCATTCATGTGAGTAAAGCTCAAGTGCTTACAAAATGGGTGCAAGCATGTTCAAAATAAATTAATTTAAAATGTAAGTGAATGTATAAAGAGGTTGGTGGCAAGTATTTGGCCATTTCCCCCCAAATTAGCCAATTCACTGAATACATTTTACTTCTTGCTCATTGTCCCTCTTCATTCAAATTTAACTACACAAAATTTCCACTCAGTTTGCAACAATGACTGCTATATTTTTGGTTCTAGACTCTTTGTGGAACTCTATCATCAGCAAACAGACTCTGGAATGGTAGTTTAAACACAAGGATCAGGACTTTCAACCTTTAATGTTCTGACTGGATGATGTTTACTCATCAAGAATCTTGCCCAACACTCACTCTGCTGCATTGTCAACAGGGTAGCACACTGGAAAGCATTACTTCCACAAGGAGAAATCAAACAATGCTGAATAGATTGTGAAAAAACCTATGAGGTACCAGGATCCTAATATACTACTAAAGCTAAGCAAATCACTACTCATCTTAAGACTGAAGATATTATCATATTATATACCAGTTTTATAAACTCATATTACAACTGCAGTAACAATGGAGGAAGAACCTCAATCTCATTGGTTTAAAAACAGGAAAATGCATCAGATCTTATCAGCTTTGAAACTGAAGAAATGAAAACCACATATATGTCTCCTTAAAATCAATCTCTCTTCCTCAGGAATTTACTGATACAATTCAACCTAATCATTCTACCTGGAGAAAGAGGAAGACCCTTAGAAGAGTGCAGGGAAAATGGTAAAAAAAGAAACTGCTCTTTTGCATATGAAGCACTTCTTCCTTTTACACAAGTTTAACTGTTGTATGATGGGAAAAGTGATTATATTATTTGACGTTGGCGTTTGTAGATGGCTCTCAATGTTGGGCAGATGTTTCCTGGCTCATCTACTGAATAACTGCAGAATGTGTATAATACAACCACCAGCTATCAGAAATGATAATTACAAATGGTAAACAACTGCAAATGTTTGAGAACAGTGCTGTAAATCAACAGATAAACTATCTGCTTGAAATCTGCTCAGGAAGAGAAGGTTACTCAGCTGGTGCAGTAACTGAGGTTCTTTGAGATGTGTGTCCTTATGGGTGCTCCACTTTAGGTGCTCCACTGTAGGTGCGGCAGCACTCCTGCACCTGGGATCGGAGATCTTCATCAGCAGCGCCCATTGGACCACACATTCACACCTCTCCATATTCATGATGTGAGTGGGATGTATATAGAGCACTGTGCAGTCTGACCACCCCCAGTTCCTTCTCTGCTGCAGAGCTTATATTTTCGGCTCCAAAGCAGAGGAGAGGAGGGCAGGGAGGTGCAAATGGAGTGGAGCACCCATATGGACACAGATCTCAAAGAACCTCAGTTACTGCACAGGGTGAGTAACATGTGTTCAGAGTGACATGTACTGCTGAGGAGAGGACCACATGCCCTAAAAGAGTATCCATTGTATCGTTGTGCATAATAGTGTAGTGACAGGCGAAAGTGTCTGTCAATGCCCATGTGACGGCTTTACAAATGTCATCAATGAGGACATTAAGAAGTGCAACCGAGGCAGCTAACAAATGCATGGAATGTGTTCTGACTGAGGTCGGAGGTTGTCTATCATGGAGTTTGTAAGATAAACATATACATGGTGAGATCCACTTAGAGGGGAGTTGTTTAGATATGGCAGTGCCTTCGGATCTTTCGGTGGTGGAGAGGAATAATTGTGATTTCCCGAAGGATTTAGTCCTGTCCAGGTAAAAGGCTAATGCCTGTTTCACATCTAGGCTGTGTAGAACCGCCTCCTGTTGGTTGGTTGCTATGGGGCTTTGGGAAGAAGCATGAAAGGTGTATTGGTTGATTGAGATGAAAAGATGTTGGGACCTTAGGCAAAAATCTTGGGTTTGGGTGTAGTGTGACTTTGTCTTTATAAAACAATGTGTATGGTGGATATGCCATAAGGGACTTTCAAGATTGCAGAATCCTTGCAGATCCCTTTTGAGGAAGTTAAGACCAGCAGCATAAACTACTAGGTATCTTCCGCACATTCTCTTCCTCCAGGATTGCACTACCGATCAATGAGGCTCTTCTTGGCTCCCACAAAGGTGCTGTGGCAGACCCCGGCATCCATCTGTCCAACTTGCAAATGCACCAACAAAAAGTATTAAGTTCCGGCAAAAGATGCTAAATTCTTATTTTCACACCCCACCACAAATTCTCTGGTGGTCAATGTTGTGCAAGAGAGAAGCAGCCAGATGTACAGGCTTCACAGTCTATGCCTTAACATTGACTGGAAAAATGTGTATTAAATTAAATCTACAAACCTTCTGTAATTATGTCCTCCGTCTCTGTGTCTGAGGAGTTCTCTGCGTGTTTTGTATTGTTCTGCAGTTCTGACTCAACACACATGACACTCAGGACCTGACCCTCCATTAGGAGCCTTTTTTTCGCAGGTTGCTCAACTAGCAGAGATGAACGACTTACCTGTAACAATAAAAGCAGAGCAGCATGAAACAACAATTAGAAGAAAATGGCACATGGTATTTAGCACTTGCTGCTGATCCACATTCTTTATCATCATTATGATTTATAGTGCCACACTTTCACACATCATTTTTCAGACAAATAAAAGGACAGGTTCCTGCCCTAAGGATCTTACAATCAAAACTAGATTTTACACAGGAAGACACTACAGTAAGCAAAGGGAGATGAGAAAGATAAATGAGAGGATGAGGGTTATACACTAAATTGATTAGCAAGGCAGAATACATCCCACTTTCAAAACTGCAGATGCAGTGGTTTGGAACTGGTCATTTCTGTCTTTAAAAGTTTCCAATGGTAAGCAACCTTCTGCTCTGACTAGGCCAATTCCTGGTTACACTGAAGTCAGTGCGAGTTTTGAAAGTGGCTTCAATGGGATCAAAGTTTGTCCCACACATCTTAACACTAAAGTAACAGTATACACAGAACGCCATTTCAGGTATCTATGCTGAGTAATTTTTCTACAGGATGGATAAAAGTAAAACAAAGTGTTATTAAAAAACAATCACAAACAATAATACTAAAACAATTTCATCTCATTATACACATCTGACAAAAACATACATATATTTTAATAGCCCTCTTTTTTCAGAAAAATTCTCTGCTATGGTTATATTAATAACTATTATCCTGTCATTCAATTATACAGCTGGACCAAAAAAGTAGCATGAATTCTAATTATACACTTAAGATAAACCTGATTCAAATATGCTGTAACACATGTAAATATGCATTTAACAGATATAAATTATGCATATAACATATGCATACATAGTGTATGCTGTAACATTTGTAAATATGTTGTAAAAGTGCTGCAACAAATGGCTATAAAACAGAAGGAAAAGAAGGTCAGTCCCAAAGTTCTAATAAGTTATTCAGAATATAAAGAATTTAACTGAGTAATAGCCACAAATAACTAAACAGATTTGTTTGCCTTTTAAAACATATATTAATAGCTTGTAACTTTTACACTTACAGGAAATGGCTCTAAACCCTCCTGAATCACAAAGCCCTCAATAACATGGGTCAGGATCTGTGGTTTAACGATAGCCTGTGGAGGTTTGTTTTCTAGACTAGGAATGCTATTAGGCATTGATGTGATGTTACTCCTGGTGGCAGCTGCTGGAAGCAAAAGAGGAGGTGGTGGAATAGAGGCATGTGAAGGGTCTGATGGAGACTTAATTACTGAGGCACTGACTGATGATGCCACTGCATGAAGTCCAACTTGTTCTGGAAAAATAATATAAAATATTTTATATTTTTAATCACTTGTGCTCAGATATTTTCACAGAGTTATAGAAAGAAGAGATGGAAAAACACCTACATTACTGCATTCATGGTCTTGCCAATGCAGATTTTTCCCTTATAATTTATATTATAAACTTTAAATTATACAAATGACAGGACAACTTCACTTACCTTGGAAAACTATTCCACAGACTAATAGCCTGCACCATTAGGACATTTTTCCTGACATTCAACCTAAATTTTCCTTTGTTTAGTATCTCCTAGTTATACTCACCTTTGCCCACAACAATCACCTTTCAAATATTTGTGTCATATTGTCCTTAGCCATCCAGCTAGATTGTAAATCCACAAGACAGGAACCGAGACCAACATTTAAAACTTGGGTTTCTAATGCTGGGCTCCTAAAACCATATTTAGGCACTTCAATAGAAATGGTCTGATTTCTAATGGTGGTGAGCAAACCCTGTTCCACTGAACTGCAAATTCATAAACACATTAGAAAGTCAGGTCGCTTCTATTTAGTTGCATAAATATGGATACAGGAGCCCAACTGTAGGCACCCAGATTTGAAAATTTTGGCCTGTTTCCGTTAGTGGCCATGTAAGATGTCATGCACACTTATAAATAAGTCCACTATTTTTCCAGCCCAAGAGGCTGATTGGGCTGATACAAATCTCTTAATAGGAATTAATTAAAATAATAGAATAACTTGCAGTTCACAGATTTGTAAATGTGTGATGTATATTTGGATTTTTAATTTACTTTGTGTTTAGAATAAAAATGTTAGCTCTGAAGTTTCTCATCAAAACAAATGAAGGTGGGGGATAAAATAGGCGTTAGAAAGTAACAGGAACTAAGTTAGGCATACTGTACTGTAGCATAAGACACCTGGCTTGATACTTTTGGGGGTTCTATAGTGGATCTATGCTAGAAACAGATCTATGACTCTGAGGAAAAACACAAAGAAATAGCTAAAGGATTGGAACTTCCCCAATGAGTGGCACTGCAGGTTTGCTTATGTAATTAACTCTTGTGTTTGCTGAAACTTGAAGAAAAATGCTTGCCTAAGACTACTTCTTTTGGACTCCCCCCAAAGGACTCAGGTATATTTGAGTTGTTTCATGACAATTATTCATAAACTGTTCTGTAATACACACACAGGATGCTCTGGTTGGTGTGGGAGCTAAACAACAATAGTGCAACCTATGCAAAATGACTTCTGCAGTCCAGGCAGAATCCCTCAAGCCTTCCAGGAGAACATACTATGCTGCTTCTCCAGGCAGGAGTAACATATACTTGTACCTGATGTTGGCTAGTATTTGCTTTTGACTGTAGTATGTACGCTAACTGATCCTGATATCAGACAGCCTTCTCCTCCTGGCATGTGAATGCAGCAAAGAAATCCTGTCCTGCTGTTTATCTAAGGAAAGAGACTTTCTTATGCCTTCTTCTCCCTGTTCTATTCTGTTCTATCCTACAATGTGCTGAGCACCTCCTGTGATGTGCATAATGCCCTCAACTATCTGATTTAAAAAGGAATTGAGGGTACTCAGAACTCATCTACCTGCAGGATCAGGCCCTAGTGCAGCACAATGGAAGATACAGACAAAGTAATTCTCTATAATTAAACTAAATAAAACATTTACTGGTAGCTTTTGTCTTACAATACACCTTTCTCATGACATACCAAAAAATGAAGTGAATTAGAACAATTACAATACAGCTGATATCCTTACAGCATTTTCCAACTAGAGACCTTGATCCTGGACGCAGATCAGCTTGTATGATGATCAGGACTTTAGTGTTTGGCGGGCAGTTCACAAACCAGTGAAGATTGCTACTGTTACTATTAATAAATTAATAAAATAAATAAATAAATCGTGATAGTGCCCATGGGGCCCAATTAAGATAGGGGTTCCATTTGCTTGGTGCTATACAAGCACATATGGAAACAGATTCGCTGCCACAAAGACCTTACAATCTAAGAGGTCAAAAGATAAACACAAGATAAATGATTTACAGCTTGTATGTTCTTCATATGAAAATCAATTAAAATTAATCAAAAAGCATACTCTCTATATAAATGGCTTTCTTAAAATTAAATAAATTTCTTCATATATTTCTTTATAACTGAATATATCATTCTACCATTCTGCTTAGTAGTATATTTCATGAAGCTCTATTATCTTGGCGAACTAACCCATTAAACCATAAAAAAAGATGAGTCACATACTTTTGCTTTAAACCTCTCAGGCTAGGAAAAGGACCTGATCAGAAAGAGATTCAGGCAGAAAAGCTGACCTAATTCTATCAGTCTCTGCACTTGTGCTCACCTGACAAACGTTCTTCTGAAGTAAGCTCCTCGCCATTCCCTAACATTATGGCTGGTGGAGACAAGGTTGGTGGGGTAGGGGTTCTAACCATAGGGACGCATTCGGACTCCTCTGGCATCTCTTCCTCGCACATGTTCTCCACTTGATAAATCTGCATTGAACAGATCATTGCTTTAGAGAATTTTCCATTCTACCTTAACATGCCAAAACAGATACATAAACATAATCTTCTTGACAAACAAATTACCAATTGATTTTTTAAAATATATTATCGCTCGTTAATATTATACTTCAATTTTTCCACACTACAAACACACATCCCACTCATCTATCCCTGACTGGATTCTGATGACCTAGTAATAATGAGAACTAAACTACAGCATTTGTAATATCAGCCAAATCCTAAGACATGTGTACCATTCTCTTCACAGACAGATGATCTAGAGAATTTAACTGGCCCTCCCCATCTCTAATCTCTCTAGTCTTCCATGTTTTATTATATATATTTTTAAAGATTACCACTAGATTTAAGCAATAAAACTGAATGGCTCTCTCAGTAAAGAGGACATAGATAGAATGAGCATGGATTGAATGAACTACCTTCATCCGCAACACTTTACATTACAAGATTCCTATTTTCATTTGTTTATAACTTTGCCAAACTTTAACTGTTTCAGTTGAAATTTAATGTGCCAAGCATGTCTGCTTCAGACATTTTTGGAAAGTTTCAGCAAACACCATTCACCTATTTGTCAGAATGAGTCGAGGGAAAAATGCAATGTTTTGCCCATGTTAAAATAATCTTACAATTGTTTCATTGAGAAGTTCTAGCATCCCCATGCTTTGGACGAGAAGTACTTGAAATTTGGCAGACGGGGTCACCCTGGAGTGAGGGATGTGACTTTTGCCATCCTCATGAAAGTCCACCCAAATTTGGTCAGGTTATGAGCCTCTGAAAATTGCACTTCACACATGGTCATGGAGATTTGTTAGAGTTAGGCAGCTTAATTCTCTGAAGATTCTGTCTGTTCTGGGCATGATCCATCCTGGGTCTGCAGAGTCTGAATGAGACCTTCCCATCAATTTCTCCTCCCAGCTGCTGGGGGCTGCTGTGGCACCAGGCACAGGAACTGAGAGCAGGATAACTGTCTCTCCTGTGCTCACAATGCTCGCCCTACTGGCTTTCAGGATGCATGGAGAAGGAAGGGTCCTATGGGAAAAATAACGTGAGATCATTCAATTAAAGACTTTCATAATGCATATGCACAAGGGGGTCAAATTAAAGGTGGCACAGGCAACCTTAATTCTGCCATTTCCTAACTTTTGAACGTTTGACTTTGCAAATTTAACATTCTTTTAATTCCATTTTTGGATACAATTTTAGGTTTATAAATTATATCTTTCCATGAAAAAATAGAGATTCATAGTATCCCATAAAAAAGGCTTCATATTGATAGGGGAAGGTATATTTTACAATCAGTATTTCTGAACTGGGAGCAGGAATAAATTCAGTCTGGAGTCTATAATGCACCAGGTCACCAAAGTTATGTGCAAACTCCAGAGTGCAAACTCCAGAGTTGCATATTACAGTAAGCAAAACAAGGATTTCAAAAGAATATGCCAAGTTTATCAGCTAAAGCTGTTATAAATGATTTTCTCCAAAACTACAATGTAAATTGAAGTGATTTACAGAAAGCAAACTCAGCAGATTAGGTAGTTCAATTCCAAGCTGTTAAGAGAGACACCTGGCTTCCATTCCTGGGCCTTGTCCCTGCCTGAACTAACAGGGGGCTGAGATTAGCATTACCTTCCAAATTCACATTGAACAATAACTACAGTAGTGTCTTCCTCAGTCTGGTGAGAGCTTGAAACAAAGCCCCTGAAAGGTGTGAATTCCCCTGCACCATTAAACTCATTGGGATGTTATCTCTAAAGCCTAATGATGATGTTTTAAATGTCAGCATTAGCTATTTCACAACTGATCATTTTAGTAGACTGTGAGAGCGAAGATCATGAGAGTACAATTGAGAGTTGCTGCAGAGATGAAAATCCAGAAGGAAGAAAGAGAGAAAGAAAGAGAGGTGGATGGGGAAGAGAGAAAGAACAAAATAAAAAAGTAGGATGGAAAAGATAGATAAACAAAAGGAAGGAATACTGGAGGTCCCGGAAAGGGGAATATTTTCCCCATTAAATGATGCAAAATGCAAAAATAAAATATTGAATACATAATACATAATGATAATAGAGGGCCATACTCTGATAACCTTAGTCGTCTGGAATACTACCTTACTCTACAAGTAGTCCTATTCAAATCAATGGGACTACTCATCATTAGAAAGGGCACCAAAATCTAGTCCTAAAAGTTTAGTGCTACACTTGATCATTGTGAAAACTGAAGGTAGTGTGTTCCCTGAGGGTAGTATATAGTCCTAAATGTATACTATGGTCTGTGGGCCATAATTAAAAATGGAAGGAGTTCTACTTCAAGAATATTAAGCACAGTCATACAGGCAGATAATAGTCCTTTTCTATATAAAAGTCTGTAAGAAAAATGCGTATAGTTACCAAATATTTGTGGGCAGAGAAGGGGGAAAAATGTAGACAAAGTCTGCTGTACAAATAATACATGTCTGAGTACATCAGAATAAAATATCAGAAACAGATAATACATAATCGTGTTCACATTACAGTTGCACTAACCCTATTTGAAAATGTTCTTTGCAATAGATACAGTTAAAATTGCTGGCCTCTCAGAACTCAAGTTGCCTTGGACACAAGAGACCCCTAGTGAGCTTATGAACAACAGCTAGTCTCAGAATAGGAAGCTGGAGTGGGGGGAAGGGGGTGTTCTTATTTTTGTATGTATTTTGAAATACTATCTTGTACAAGCCAAATAAATTAACACACTTCTGATTCAACTCAGATATTGCTTGGCTATACCGAAAGAAGGACAGGAGACATTTCATATGGTTTTAATCAGGCCACAACTTTACTATTAGATGTCTGGGACTACCTGGCAGATAAAAGTGTACAGTGCAGATAACCCCAAGTTCATTCAATAACGTCTGCCAGCCCCCTCTTCTTTTTACATCCAGGTCCCCCAGCCAATCCAATGCTGAGACTTTATCATCCACCCCATCTTGTAGGAGGGTTAAGACAGGCTATAAGAAAGGGGGGTTGGCTTCCTGCCGTATCAATCATAGGAGCCCCAGCCCCCCTTCTACTCCCCGTACTGTTCCTTTAATCAACACCTCCTTTTTAAGTCCTTTACCAAGCCTTTTATCCAGTCACTGTATACCTTCCCTATGGAGTACCTGCACTGGACGTCCACCCCACTTATATGAGTTGCAACATATAGCTTAACTCCCTTCAAGCCACATGTCAACACAGCCCTCCCCAAACTCACTGTGGGGAAGCAAAAAAAACAACTCCAACTCCACATAGGCCAATCTGGGGTAAGGGAAAAATTCCTTTCCAGCCCCCCTAAAAAGAGGCGACTAGAACAATGCCCACACCAGGTCTTGACCAAACCTGGTATTTCTTCATCTAAAGGAGATGGAGGGTGGGTATGAAAGGGGGATTCACCACATGGGCTACCCCTTTTAAATCCTTCCACCCATCTGGATTCCAGGGAATGAGTCAGTGTCGCCCCGTATCCCCTTTTGCAGCAGTTTGACCTCTTTCCCCCCAGATATAAAGCACTGTTCCCTTCATTCAGCCAGCCAGCCAAATTCTTCCTCACTTAAAGGTGTGACGTGGTCATTTTTCACAAGCTCATTGGGGATGATCCCAGCTGGATGGCTGATGGAACAATGATTTATACTCTGCCTTTCTTCCACTTGATATTTAAAAAGGCAATGAAGATTGTTATAACGTTTTCCTTATTTTCACCATTTGTTTCAAGTCTAAATAAGTTTAGGAATGTTATTTATCAAATAAACCTTCTCTAAATTATCTTTCCTCCACCACTATATGAGCACAGAGGGTTTTATTCATTTTCCTTATGTGTATATTCTGATGAGCATAGATGTTTAACTTCTATTCACTACTCCTTAATTTTTCACCTTTGATACTCTTTTCAAGTGTAAATACTCACTTGTTTAAAATTTCTAAAGATACCAGTTTAAAAAAATAACACCATCCTTTCAATATTTAACAGATGGACAAATGCACCACCGCAAAGAACATATAGTGTGTGAGGGAATAAATGTATTTATGAATAAATAAGAAAATATGCTTGAATGAAAAAAATATTTTATAGGTGTAAATGAGTGAAAAATCAATGGAAATGCATGGGTGGATGGTAACTGAGTGAATGAGCAAGTGCTTAAATTATGATAGCAATAGGAACTGTCAATAGGTGCATGCCAGGAAAACCAGGTGACAAAGGCTCTAATCCAGCAGAACACTTAAATACATGCTTAATTTTAAACATATAAGTAATCCCACTGTCTTCAATGGGACTATTCATGCTTACTGTTAAACTCTTTCTTAAGTACTTTGCTGAATCAGGGTCAAAATGAGTGAGCCACAAGGCAGCCCCCAAAACTCACAATTAAAAAATAAGAGCTAAAACTAGCAAAGTTTTATGTTCCCTAATGTCTATTATATTGAAAATTCCCAAATCCTTGATTAGCCAAATGTATTTGAGTATTTAAAATTGCACTTTATTTAACATAGAGGGCCAAAAATTCATACATAGTTCACAGAGACTATTTCTCATTATTTCTCTTCTTTTTAAAAAATATGTTCTGTTAACTGACGACATATAGTTATTTGCTGTTTAAACTTCATTTGGATAATATATTCGTCAGTTTCATTAACTGAAGATTTTAGATATAGGAGTCATATTTTCAACTTTTAGCATGAAAATTTTCTCTCTTACTATTTTCAATGTGGGAAAGGGGTGAAAAAGACAGGCATACTGATTAATTCACAGATTTTCCAATGAACCAGTTATAGCACTGTAGGCCTACTCTTTGCATTTATAATAGATGCATGCAGTGTCATATTTACCAGATAGTTAGATCCTTCCCTTTAATATTTCTTTTTATAAAACTGTACAAGTTGTACACAAACACAGACCCTCAGCATGTATATAACAAATGCTCTGAAAGACCTAGAAAGGGTGCTGCAACTTACCAGATATATAAATTATTTATTTAAATGCACACAAGCTAACAGGAAGGATGTGGAATGAAAATTCTCTTAAAACTGAACAGGGTTGGCATGACTCTTAATACTGGATATCCCAGAACGCTGCACCAGGAAGTACCAGAAAAATTCACAGAGGGGAAAATACCTTTTTAAAAATATATATTAACATTTATTTTTGTGACTATTTCCCCCTCAGTCTCTAGGGCCTGATCAAATTCCCATTAAAGTCAGTGGGCCAGATTTTCCAACCCGTTTAAAACAGATGGACAGTTCCCTCCCCAGAGGGGAACTTTCCACTAGCATAAAGTTGGTGCAGGCAGCTCTTGCACCAACTGCTTCCCACTCCTGCATCAGGGGAAGAAGGGATTACGTTAGTGACATTCCAAAGGTATAGTGGAGCTACTGATTCTCTGAGGGACCTTATGTCAGTGGCGTAAGTTACAGCTGTTCTTGTGCATTTCTCTGTGTCCCTCTACCCCCTGCAACTGCTCTCAAGTAGAACTTAGGTAGGGTGGAGAATATGCACCAAAAGGCTGTCTGGCATTTGGCTCATATTCCTGAGTTTCACTCAATTTTCACTTAGGTTTTGAAGAACAACAGAACATTTTTTTCAAAGGACATTGTTTCATAATGGAAAAATCAGTTCTTCAAAGACAGCAATATTACTTGCTTATACAGCAATAAATGAGTGTCAGACTGGGAGCCAGCTCTACAACACACCACTGTGTTCAAATGCCATGCAGTAATGTCAGTTTTACCAAATCTGTAAATGATTTTGAGAACAGATTCTTCTTTCCTTACACACTTATGAGATTTTTGCCATCTCTGGCCATAATAGAATGTTGTTGTAGAAAGGGTTTTTCACTTTCAGTTAAACATTAAAACCAAAAAGAAAGTTTCTGAGGGCTTACCACAGGAGTTTCAACAGGTACTGATGGTTGTACTTGAAGGTTTACTGCAACAGTCTGTGGTGGTGGAAGAGTCTGAAATGGCAGTTGAACCAAAGCTTCTGCAGCAGGAAGCTCCTCCTCAGAAACCAAAGTATTTTGCACCAAAACCTGGCCCTGGGACAGAATTTCAGGCTGCATTTGTAAAGATTGCACAGACTGCAAGGGCAGTTGCTGAATCTGGGTTGGAGATGTTGACAGCTGTGGAGGGGTTGCAACTGGGATTGGCATGGACTGTAAGGTTGGATATTGCTGGTGTGGTGTTGGAGACACTATCTGCTGGCCCGGGGACATCAAGTTGGGCTGATCTACTGGCCCAATATGTACTACTGGGGAAGGTGGAACTGTAAGATGGGATGGAAGATTAAGCTGTTGTGCTACTGGTCGTACTGGACTAGTAGTAGGCTGCTGTGTGCTCTGTTCTGACTGTAGAGCTGATGGCATAAGAGGATGTGGTTGTGACTGAATAAGTGCTTGTGGATGAATAATTATTGTGGGAGACTGGCTAGGTGAGTGAGCAGGTGTAGGAGACACCACTACTGACTGCTGAGCTGACTGGGATGGAGTAGGAGATATTGTTAGAGGAGGATGGACGTGAACAGGTGAGCAATGTTGTGACTGGACACTATTGGGAACTGGAGGAAGACCATGGCTTTGAAGTGGAACATAGTGTTGTGATGGAGGTGGATCCTGATGGGGAGTAGTCTGAAGTGTGATTGGCTGAATTTGCTGCTGCTGTTGTAATATCAGCTGATGATGGGAAATCTTTGCAGGTGGTGAATGAAGAGGTATCTGCTGATGTTTTGTTAGAGAATGAGGTTGAATTGCAGAATATGAAGCTGTGAGGGGGAAAAATAACAATTAGTATTTATTTACTTACGTTCAGAGAACATCACAATAAATGTTTAAATGAGGAAAATTTTCACATCAGATGACTAAAGTCAGCACAGAACTTGACCAAGCCTTTCAGATGAACACAACTTAGAAATACATTAGAAAATACTCTCTTCAACCATAGACAGTGTCTCAAATAAAACACATGAAGGGAATGCATTAATTTTGGTAAATTCCATAATGAAATACAGCAATGAACAATTTATATAAAAACAAACAAACATCTCTTTTAGTTAAAAAAACAAAAACAAAAACAACACACTATCAACTTTGAAAGGAACAGCATTTACCGGCTTTAAAATAGTTATAACATAAAAGAGGTAAGTGATTCAGAGTCAATAAGGTTTGATTAAAACTGCTAATTGGTCAGTGCTATTTAAAAATAGGTTTTAAACAATAATGAGCTGAAAGTTTTAATTCAGAACATCTAGAATAAACTTGTAAAAACTTGAGTGCCTAAAGCTAGGCAACTAATTAATTATTTAGGCACCTAAAAAGTGGCCTGATTTTCAGAGAGCCTCTGACTCCCTGGCAGAACTGCCAACAATGGAAAATTGAAATGCCTAAGATTTTCCTCTTGACTGAAATCTGGGGCATGCCTTTCCTCTTCCCCAATGTTTCTCCTGCCCCTCTTTTACTCTCTTCCATTTAAAAAATAATTGACATTTGATATCTAATTTTTTAAAGTAGGGGATGGATTACTTTCCTGACCTGACAGCAATGGAAGTGAAAAATTCAAGAGGTGTTTGCTTTGCAGCCCCCCCCACAGAAACCTGAAATTAAGCAGGTCTGGCTCACCAGCCCCACTCAGCCCACTTACCATGGCAAAATTTCTACTCTTTGAATCAGCAGGAATTATTAAATTATGCAAAAGGCAATCTAAGGGCATTAATTAATAATAATTAATTTGGTTAATCTCATCTTCTATCACTCCACTTTTTTTCCTTTTGTTTGCCACACTCATTTTCTTGTCTTCTTTTAAACTAGATCAGGGGTGGCCAACCAGTCAGAGACAAAGAGTCAAAAAATAGATGTAGATATGGCAAAGAGCCACATGTCTCTTACACTCCCCTGAAAATTCAGCTGATGGGTCAATTTAGGTGGCAGCTGGTCAATTTCCCTTACAGCCAGTTGCATGCAAACAGCCGCTTGCAGCTCACGAGCTGCATTTATATAAGCAAAGAGCCGCATGCGCTCGCAGGTCGCCACCCCAACTCTCTGAGTCAGGTCTACCTATGAGTTTATGCACTGCTTAGCACAATAGTGTCCTGATCATGACTGGGCCTTTGAGTACTAATGCAATAGAAATATCATAACAACAACTACCCTGGACAACATATAAACACACCTACACACTCAGACACATATACTCCTATTTGCATTCTTAGTCTCTCTCTCTTGCCCTTCTCTGTGGAGGCATAGAGAATTCTAGGATACAACTATTTCCAGCACCACTGAAAGTAATTATGTATCTCCAAATGATTGAAGACTTCAAACATTCAACGAATATTTGAGCATTAGACACTTGTTTGTGGGCTATAAATGACAGGATGCACTTTAACAACTTTTTTAAAAGGTAAAACTTCATCGTACCTGGTGTTATTAACTGATGTATACTTGATGTCCGTGTGACAGACGTACTTCGACACTCAGGAGATGGGCTCTCTCCTTTTCTATTGCTGTCTGGAGAATCTGGTTGGCTACCCTTGGTACCAGTTACAGTTTTATTAGTACATAGAGCCAATGACTGAGCTTGACTACTGCTCTTTGGTGGGCCATTCTGTGAACTACATAATACACCCAACTTCTGACTGCGCAATGTTAAATTCTGAACCTGAGAAAAGAATGAAATATGAAAAAATATATAGAGAAATCTAATACATTAAACACAAAGACAATAATAATTATTGACTTTATATGATACATTTCATCAAATGATAACAAGATATCTGAAAAAAATATAAACTACAGAAGTTAGTATCAAGGTATTTTACAAATCACGTAATTTCAGGTAAATAAAAAGACTACCATTCAGCTTTAAACTGATGACAAAGAAAGTATCTTCAAAGTGCTGATCTTTACAAGCTTTATAACAAAGGCCTCCATTCTTACCAGTCTTTTGAAAAGAAACTGTAATTGTTGGAAAACCACTTTACTCTAATATGATTTGGAGTCTGACAAATTTCTCCAAAATTGCTGTTTCTTTACAATTTAAAGAGATATAATACTCATTTTCTTGAGATACTGTAAAGATGCAATCACCAACGTGTGTGTTAACAGAGGTTATTTAACTTTAGTCAGGGTCCTGTGTTCTCTGCCAAACAACAAGACCATATTCTTCTGAAAGTACCCCTTACTTCAGTCGTGAGCCCTGTAATTGTGCAACAATGTTGATTTACTCTGTCCTAATGAAATACCCTGTATTCCCATTCAGCTCCACAAAATACACAACTATGTCTCATGGAACAAAAAATTAGTCAGTGATTATTTTTGACAATGAGTTTTTCTGTTATGTTCTCTAGGTGACTCTGTCTCTGCACAGATCTCTGCTCCCACAATGTTATCCAGGCAATCCAGCTCAAAAGCTCTTCCTCTGCAATACATGCTGGAGAACAGAGAGTTGGTAGTCAACTTCAGTGGCTCATGTCTCCAGCTCTCCAGTTGTTGCTTGCTGTACCATTCTCCAGACAATCCAACCTACTACTATCTGACTGTAAACTGGACTAACCCCCCTAATCTCCCCTACCCCGAGCTGCCTCTATACATGCAAGAATGCAGGGAGTGTACTCTGTAATCCAGAGGGAAAGCTGGAAATCAAGAGGGAACAACAGGAAAGACCAGGCAGGGCAGGGAGACATAACAATAAGCCAGACACATGGCTGCAGCAAAGTGGTCAATTCCATTACAAAAATGCCAAATTTTGTGGCATCTTGGAAAAATTTCTGACTCTAAGGCTATGGAATTGTGGTGGCCATAGCACCTTGATTGAGATTAAAGGCCCCATTCACATCTCTCAAAGCTATTTTTTCAGCCTCTCTGAAAACTCAGACAAGCATTGATTTCTAACGATTCACTGTTTTTGCAACCACAATGGATAGAAACTTTTTTTAAAAATGAAGACAGATTCTGGAACACAATGCTGCAAATGCCACATTTGCAGAATTGCAACCTTAATTCAGCCACTTTGCGCATATGCATTACAATACACTCTTTAATTACATGATCACATACTATTTTTCTACAGGAACCTTTTTCATTCAGAGCACAGGATAGATGGCACTCGCTGATGAGCAACCTTTCACTATTTTTTTTTCCTTCTCATTATTCACTATGTGGCTCCATGGGTTAGTTTCTGCACACTATTCAAACCCTGCTCTGAAGACAGAATTATTAATTTCCTCCTGGGCTTTTATATGGTGCTCATCACTATAGTATCTGAGTACTTCACAAACAATTAATCAATCTTCACAACACCCCTGTGAGGTGAGGCGATGGTATTATCCCCATTTTACAGGTGGGGAACTGAGGCACAGAGAGTTGATTAATTTTAGGTGCCCAATTTCAGATACTTAGGACTTGATTTTTCAGAGTATTTAGCACTATATAGCACTTTATTTTTTCATAACATAGCTCCCCTGATTTCAATTCCAGCTGTAAGTGCTCATTTCTGCAAATCAGACCCACAGAAAATGAGGAACACACAATTGATGACCATCTGTGAAAACTTTGTTTTAAGTGACTTGACTAGATGCTATAAGAATTCTGTGCCTGAGGCAGGAATAAAATCCAGTTCTCCAGGGCAGCATTCAACTGCATTAACCATGAGACCACCCTGAACTTCTCTGTTTCATTCCCTACACACCTTCCAACTTTTGCAAAAAATCAAGTAGGGGGTTCTACAAACAATAGTCTCCTTCACTGCACAACCCTGATTCATTCCCAGAGCTGGTCCATTCTATATTTCTCTCTCCCCTCCATCAGCCTCCAGTCTCGTTTTCCACTTCCCATGCTCTTTATGCCAATCTATTCTCCCTGCTCCCTCACATCCCTAAGGTCTGTCTCTTGCAGTTGAATAAGGCAGCTTCCTCCTTCACAGTTCCTGGGCCCAGCAGTGGGGTCATTGAGAGCACAAGAAAGACAGACCCCCTGATCTCAGTTTGGGTGTCAGGATTCAGCCCTGGCCACACAAACACCCGAGTTCAGCTTTGCCCCTTCAACTGTGCCTGGAAAGTTTAACTGAGAAGCTGTAGCAAGTCACTAGTAAGACTGTGCAAACTAATTATTTTCCCAAAGGCTTATACTTTGACCAGAATACCCCATTATGAACCCTTGTTCTGCATCATCTACACCTGTTATCTGTCAAACGAACTGTAATCTATATATTTAGTTGGTATCTGGCACTATCCATTGTAATTAGTTGTCAAGTACTGGGCAATATTTTTGCACAAATGTTTTATACAAGTGTGTTGTTGTAATGTATGATGTAGTCAATAGCTAAGGCAAACTGAGCTAAAAAAATCACATAATGGAAGGAAAATTGCTGCATTTACAGATATTACACAAAATACTCAATTGATGACAGTGACAGATACGTATGTATGTAATTATTATCTGTATCACAATCATACCTAGAGGACCCAACCTAGGTTAGAGTTCCATTGTGCAAGGCACAGTATATACATGTAGTAAGAGACAGTCCCAAAGTGCTTACTATCCAACTAGACATGACAGACAAAAGGTGAAAGAAAGGAAGTGTTATCAGCCCCAATTTACAGAGGGGGAACTGGTAATTAAGAATCAGAGTGGTTAAGTGACTTGCCCATGATCATACCGGAGATCTGTGGTTAAGCAGAGATCTGAACCTGAGTACCAGTGCAGTGATTTAACCACAAGACCATCTATCTTTTTCAGAACTACAAGGTATGCAATCATCTACAAATGGAAAAGTTACCTGGGAGATTTAACATTAATCTGACAAAGCTATTGAAAATACTTTATAGGGAACAATCCTGTACTAGCAGATAGATCACATGACAAAAGTCTTTTCTCTATATAATTTATATTATTTTATTATTTTTTCAGCCATCTGATAATAAGGGGGTTAGGAGCTAGTTTAGTTTTACAATCTTACAATTTGCCGCTGTGTTTAAATTTACAGATTTTATATTATTTCAAGGAATAGAGGGAAAAAGATAGATAAACAGGCTGGTCATAAAGAAAAGAAAAGAATGAGAGAAAAAGTGGGGAAGGAAAAGTAAAATAAGATGCTTTTCAAGTCTGGAGAGTTTTTGTTCAGCCATTGTTCGTGAGCTCTGTTCTTTGTGATTTCACTACCTCAGGGAGAACACCATGAGACCACCACTGTCTTCATTCCCAACTCCCTCTTCTAATCAAAAGCTAACCTCTGTCTTATACCATCAATGTATTCACTTTATATCAAAACATGCAGTTTAATGCAAGTTTCTTTGCTAAGTCAGGCTGACTCCTTGTTTGATTATGTTTAAGGAAAAGTGTTTTTGTTTATATGGGAAACAAACAAACAGAGATTCCATTCCCTCTGCCCACCTATATGAAAACACCCCGCAAACCCAAAGGATACAGATTTAACACAGGCTAAAGGAAAAAATTTATAGCAGCCCACTGTTAAAGCATTGCCAACGCATCACTGGTTGTTGGTGAAACTGGTTATTTGTGATGTCACTGCCGCTATAGAAACCATGAGTCAACACAGGTGAAGATCCCATCTGGCAGTAGAAGAGCATGGAAAGCTGAGAGAGGAGGCAACATCTCGAGTCTGGCAGGGTCATCACAGCAGCTCAACTGATAAAAGAACACTTTACGGTCCTGGGTACGGTCCTGGGTACGGTCCTATTATCAACCTGCAAAGATGTCTCAGGAAGTTGACTGGTTACACAGCCAGGCAGGTGTGTGTAAAGTAGACCTCTACAACCCTGATGGACAGAAGGACCAGGACCGGAAAGTGATCTGTTTTGTCGATGTCTCCAGCCTTAACGTAAAGGACAAAGATTCAAAAGCAAAGAAAGCTGCTAGCCAGTCCAGTAGCATCTCTGAACCTTCAAATGAACTTGATCTGGGGAATCTGGAGGAAAAAGAAGTCATTGTAATAAAGGACAATGAGAAGCATGATCATTCTAAAACTGAAGGAGCAGTATGTCTTTTCAAACAAGGTTCAACTGATGAACTCAGCGTTGTGAGTTGGCTCAGCAATGACCTTCAGAAATATGCAGTTGGATTCCAGCATGCACTGACTCCTTCCGATACCCCTCAGAAACCCAAACAAAGTGAAATCTGCAATGATCCATCACTGTCCCAGAACAGTGACACATCTTTAAAGTCTGCCGGTGCCCCAAAAGGAAAGAGAGATCCAGACGATGTTTCATACTATGTAAATAAGCTCTGTTCTTTGGTTGTGCAAATGGCACGTAAAGAGATCACGGATAAATTGGAAGGCACAGCCAATAAGTTTATACGTCAGGGAATTCATGGCTCAGCTGGTGAAGGGAAAAACAACAATCCCCATGGTTCTGTGAGCAAAATTGCATCACAAATGGTGAATGAAGCTGTTGAAGCAAGCACACAGAATCCACAGGGTAAACTACCATCCCCCAGGCCATCTCAAGAAAAGACTACCAAGAAAGACGATCCAGGTTCCAAGAGAACATCACTCTTCTATGGGGAGATGTCTAATCAAAATGGCTGTAAACAGGGAGGAAAGCCTGGAGATAAACAAATGTATCAGCAAGCAAAACAGTCTGGGCATGATGATTCTGGTACTTCTGTAAGCAAAGGGTTAATGGTTTATGCAAATCAGGTTGCTTCAGACATGATGTTCTCATTTATGAAGACCATGAAAGTCCAAAGGAAGGATGGTAAGCCGCTCCCAGCTTGTGTAGTTTTGAAGAGAGTAATCCTCAAACACACCAAAGATGTCATATCAGACTTGATAGACTCAACCATGAAAAATCTGCATAATGTCACAGGGGTGCTCATGACAGACTCTGACTTCGTTACTACAGTGAAGAAGAATCTATTCAACATAGGAAGCCAAAAGTCTACTGAAATATTAGAAGCAATGGTGAAACGCCTGTTTAAAGCCCTAGCAGGGGATGAGAAGCAGTCCAGGTCTCAAAGCCTAGCATACACATCACTTAAAACAGGCTCCCAAGACACCAAATCTCAAGGGATGCAATTTACAGCAATGAAAAGTGAAATGCATAGCCAAGGAAAGGACAAAGACAGAGGAACCAGCAAGTGTCAATCATCATCAAGCAAAACTTCGGAAAAGCATTGCTCAATGGATAAATATGCAAAAGACCTCATTGTGACTGCATTAATGTTGATACAACAACATCTATTACAACAGACAAATGGTAAAGATTCAGCACGTGAATCAGGCACCACTTCGTTTGGATATGTTTCTCGTGATTCTCATTTTGAAAAGGCTGGGAACAGACAAAGTTCCAAGTCTCTTTCAATGGCTGGTGGATCAAGACACTCAGGGGTAAAGAATGACCTCCAACAACTTGACTCCCAAAAGGGGGACATATCAAGTATCCTCTTATCAATCATCCAGAAGGTCTTACGTGAGGCTGGTTTCAATATAGATGACAATTCCAGTGATACAAACAAGAATTTTAAAGAGGCTGCCATTGCCGATAGCAAATCCAGCAAAAAGGCCTTATCTAAACAGCCCAACTCAGCCACGGATCAGTTTGACAATATGGATCAGGTGAACAAGCAATTTATTGATCAACTTGTGGAATCTGTGATGAAGTTATGTCTATTCATGGCCAAAAGCAACAGCCCAGATTTAGCTATAGGTGACCTGTTGGATGAACAAAATGCATTTGGTCCTTTGTCATCAAAAACGTCAGCAGCACCCAGAAGAATTTCACAATCCAGAGGTAATGGAAAACAGCTATCAGGTTCATCATCTGGTTCTGAAGTGATAGTGAACAACCAGAATGCCAACAACAGCTCACAGAACAAAGAACTCCAGGCTATCCTCCAGTGGATGGCTGCTTCCCACTTCAACGTGCCCAACCTGTCATTCATGAACGAAAATGAAGGGGAGTTGAAGAAGCTTCCTCTGTTGGCTGAAAAAGCAGCCAAGAAGGGCTACAGTGTTGGAGATATTCTCCAAGAAGTAATGAGGTACTTTGAAAAACAACAGATTGATGCCGCTGTGGGAAACGTGCCTCGTTGCGGACTGATGGACTGGTTGCTTGCTAGCCTGTAAGCAAGTGCCGACTCTTCCTCCCTCTCATGTTACTTTGACCCAGCCCAAGCGCCCAAATCAACTCTTTGCTGGCGCAACCAATAAGAACATCACAACCCATTTGCAAGAGACAACATTGCATTGAATTCAACAGGTTGTCATACACTAGCTGGGCAAGATCATCAATAAAAAAATTTAAAAAAGGAAGACTATTTTATTAAGCACTTCAGCAGAGTGTGAGAAATACAAGGCACTAGTCAGAACAATAAACCTGCTATCCCACAGGTAGATATGAAAACTAGAGGTGGGGTGAAGGTGTAGTGAAAAGATGGGAGGCAAAGAGGAAGGGGGGAGGCAGGGCTCTATCAGGGAGGTCCCTTGTTAGAAGCCTTTCTAGAGTAGTTTGGAAAGGATAGATGTTGTGATTTCTACCAGGTGCTGTTTCTGGACACTGCTCAGACATTTTATCTTTCATATCAACCTCTGACTAGCAGGTGTCTGATAAATTGGGAAGTCCATCTGCATCTGGACAGAAAAGGAGCTTTCTGTATCTTCTCCCCTTCAGAAACTACTAGCTCCTTCAAGGAATAAGACAAAAGTTTCTCCACTTCTCTGTCACTCTCCCAGACTATTTTTAAAACCTTCCCAGTGAATAACTCCAGTGCTTGCTTTTGCTGGTGCTCAGAGCTTCAAGTAGTAGCAGCATTAAATTAACATCATTTTTGCCAATTTTACTGCTGTCCACTGTGTTCCAAATATGTGAAACTGACAATAAGTCTTGTTAATTTCACTCTGGTGCTGCTTAGCAAAGCATGTCTTCAAAACTATAAGGGCTAGAAATTTCATTACTTGAAAAAAAAAAAGAAAGATTCTGTGTAAGATGGTATAGATCGCTTCACAGTAAGCCTCTCACTCATCCTGGTAAGTCAATATTTCAAAGTTTTTACTTCAGTACACAGCATGTATTGTAAAACACTGCAAAAACGGAGTTTAGAAACATGTCTGAATATTGGGAGAGTCGAGAGATGAAAGGATGGAGGAAACTGTTCAATACAAATCTTTGAAGATTTTCCAAGCAGGAAATAATGCAAAATAAGAATTAGTTCTTGGTTTGACTTTTATAACTGATAATATAAAACTAGTTCAGGGAGTACTTTCTAAATACTATTCCCTACCTTGACTACTGTCTTTAAAAATCTCTTCCACTGTGTGATAGCCTTTTTTGTGTCTAATTTTAACATTTTCTTAGGACCAGAATTTCTTTATTATTAGTTAATTACAAAATGGATATAATCTAGTAGGCATCCAATTGCAATAAACCTGGAATACAATTTTGCTCCATCTTTTCCAAAAAGACAGTCACTATATTTCTGAACAGTGTATATTGATATTTAGAAATGAAATTAGTCCTTGCACTTTACATTGTTTATTATTATTTATATTGTGGTAGTACCAAAAAAATGCTGGGTGCTTTCCAAATACAGAGGAAGAGAGCGTTCCTGCCCTGAAGAGTATAGAGTCTTGAAAGACAAAGACAAAGTGTGGTAGCATAGGATATAGCATGCAAGCAAAACTATCAATGTGAAAATAAGTACGATATTTTAGCTAAAAGTTTTGTTTTCTAAATGCTAAATACACTTAAATTCCCCTCCTCCTGCTATCATTCAACCTTTTTGTGACAGGGTATATGCCTCACACTAGCACTAAAAGGGTTAACTGGAGCTGGAAAGTTCAATTTAGGTCCCTAAAAGGTGGGCCAGGCCAAACTGAAGATGAAGCCCAGTGGGGGGAAAAGAAGGGTGGTGAGCATAAAGGGAGAAAGACTGCAGAGAGAAAGAGGAAGAATTTTGCAGTCCTTCAATGGTTGCTAGAGAGTAGAGCAGCGGTTTTCAAACTGTGTGTCGGGACCCCAAAGTGGGTCGTGACCCCGTTTTAATGGGGTTGCCAGCCCTGGGTGGCGGGGCTCAGGCTTTGGCTTCAGCCCTGAGCAGCAGGGCTCAGGTTACAGTCCCCCTTGCCTCTGGGGGCTGAAGTTGTCAGGTACCCTGCACCTCAGGCAGCAGGGCTCGGGTTTCAGTCCCCCTTCCAAGGGTTGTGTAGTAATTTTTGTTTTCAGAAGGGTGTCACAGTGCAATGAAGTTCAAGAACCACTGAAGTAGAGGAAAGGCCTAGGGAGAGGAAGACTTCAGCATGCTCAGGTTGGGGCTGTGGGAAAGGGCCTGAAGGCAGGCCAAGTTCAGATGAAGTCCAGGGAAATAGCGAGGAGAATCTGAGGAAGCAGACCAAAGCTACTTGCCACAGGGTTCCTGGATTGGGACCTGGACAAGAGTGAGGGTCTGGGTTCCCCTACCAGTCCACTGGAAAGGTTGGTGTGGAAACACCCTAGTGCAAAGGGAAGGAGGGCTACTGAGTTTGGAACTAGGCCTCCTAGATGCATCTCTCTGCACAAGAGTTAGAAGACAACCCTGCAGAGCCTGGAAAAGGGTGAAAAGTTTGCAAGGGTATGAGCCAGGACAGAGGTGAAGAGTTATATTTCTGAGTTTATTGGACTCTGTTTACCCTGGAAGGGGTTGGACTAAACATAACATGGGCAGAGGGCTAAGTCATGAGAAGAGGCAGACCACCGCAGGGCCAAAGTGGCTGTTGGCAGTATGGAAAGCCTACATGCCACTCCCAGCCACAAAGGCTGCCAGCTGTTAAGTCCATACTTTCAAACTCCTCAACGTCCCCCCCACAAGTCCCCAACATTATATCCAGTACTCTTTCTCTCCACACAAATGAGCAACTCACTCCTAAACAGATGAAAAATTGAAGTTGAGGTGATATAGTATCTTGTAGGTACTGTAAAAAAAAAAAAGGGATTTCTGGAAGAATTTAAACGAGGAAAGTGAAAGTGGACTTGCTCAAGAAAGATGTTCCATATATAGTGGCAGACATGGAAATTTTTACTTTTTTTTTTTTTTTAAATCTCTAACAGGCAGTGTACCTTTAAAAATTACCTTTTAAAATTATAGGAATCATGTGTAAATAGAAGCATCACACCAAAGTTTTAGGAAAATGACAAGACAACTGCCTACTGGATGCCAGTTTCATAACAATTTCCTTTATCAGAGCACCAAAATATTGATAATGTTCTCTTCTGCCTGAGAGATATCAAACTGTATAATGTGGGAAAACCATTGGCTTTATCACCTGAGAACCAAAGGAAACACTCTCTACAGCCTAACAACCACAGGTTATCTTTTTAAATATGATTCTTACAACATTTAAATTTTTAGAGATTCAAAGGATAGATGATAAAGGAATTTAGTCCTGGAACTTAAGGTATTTTTCTACCCCATAAACCCAGGATTTTAGGAAAAGTAAATGGTACATTAACATTCATCTGAAAACTGATGTGAAATGAAATAGTTTTAAGAAGGTTGCCATTTAAAAGCTTTTCAAATCTTTATACCAACTGCCTCCTTTCTTCCCAAACTTTCAGAACTACCTTCTCCCTGCCCCCCGCAATCTTTTCAAGTAAATTACACAAACTTGCTTTAGTTCTGACAAGTTATACCAGCATAACTATTAATTTGACACTTTACTTAAACTACTATTTGTCATTTGGAAACAGATCCAGAATACCATTCTTTAGAGATGCTATATATGAGAAATAGTTAGCAATCATATTAATAAAGGTTGTTTAGCTTTTTTGTAAGTTTTGTTCAAGGCTTTTAATCCTGCTTTAACAGAAAATATCTCCATTTTAACAACTCCCTTTATTCTGAACTTTATGGTGCAGTATGAGTTACTCTTCTGAATTGCAGGGAAAGAGGGAGTGCAACCGTAATAACGTTTAATATAGCAAAATCTCTTAGTTACACATTAATGTCTGCATACTTAAACACAAAACACAAGTGGGAAGTATACGCACTGAACATTTTCAAAGAGAAGTACAACCAGAGTGCCAGTCAGTAGCACCTGGGCAAATGTGCACTCACTAGGAAGGAAAGGAAAGACAAAAACATTGCAATGAGTTCCCTTCTTAGTGACCACTCCAAACCACCCATTTTTCAGTGATTTATTAGACTAGCCATTTTACACACCAGTCAGACACCCTGTCAATTGAATGCACATCATGGCTGCTGGTTACAGCATGAGCAATATTCTTACAGCTCACATGTGGGCCAATCCCAAGCAGGACCATAAAAGGAAGCAGTTACAGGAGATGAAAACTCTCAGGTCTTGTAGTCAGAGCAACATCTAACCAAAACCCTAGCAAGAGTCATTGAACACTAGTAAGTAGAAATAAAACAAGTTACAACTGTCATTTTGAGTTTCCAGGGAACTGGGAGACACACAAGGATTTATGCCATGCCAGTCAGGGGGAGGGGAGGAGAGGAGCCATCCCCATATGTAGGTAGTGATAGGAAATATGACTTCTAGATGGGAATTTGCAAAGAAGAAGAGAAAAAAAACAAAACACCACTGCTGGCATCAGAAACCACTCTACTTTCTTCATCTGCCTAGAACAGTTCAGGAATTCCAGTCCAAAGATATGGGATTTATTAGGGGAAGGGTCTCCAAAAAAAAAAAAAAAAAAAAAAAAGTTAAGTCCAAAGAGAATAAACTCATAGTGCAGACTGGCCAATCACAGTCCCAAGTGACACAGACTAAATTCATTTTTGCATCAGGCCACTTTTCAAGAACTAAGGAAACCCCTGGGAGCAGGAAAGAGCTATTATCTATGAATGTACAACACTCTTATGACACTAAACACAACATAGAAGTACTGGCACAGATACCAGGAGCATATCCCGAGTAGACAGCTCTCAAAACAAGACATTGTCATGGCAGTTGAACATCAGGGTGACTGGTAGAGTCTGAAGGCTGATTAACACAATGGACTCTAGTCACAGTAAAATCCCTACATGGGATACCACTGGGAACAGCTCATCTCAGAAGTGATGCATTGAAATAATATGCTAGACACTGCTCATCCTTTAAAAACTGTGATAATTACTGTTGAATCATATTTTCCCCAAAAGAAAGTAATTCTGCAATTCCACATACTGTGCAGTTCAACAACCCCATACTTTTGCTAGTGGCTATGTTTTGTCCAGAGGTTTCTATGTCAGAGGTGAGAACAGGCCATTATGGGCTGCGCCTGGCCTGCTAGAAGGGATTCTGACTACTTCTGCCGGGACTTACTATTTGGTTTGCCTGCTGTTCCCCAAGATGTACTTCTCACAAAGGATCCTCACTCAACACCCAGCAGCCCTTACTCCCCTCATCTCTTGAGTGGCAGTTTTTCTTAGCTCTTTCTTCAAAGTATGTTCATATTTATTCTGTGGTCTTTGGGGTCCCTTCCTTTCAAGTTCATCCTCCTCCTCTGCACAGTACTGAGAAATGGAGAAATGGTTAAACTAAGTGGAAGGTAGACAGAGATGCAGAAAAATATAAACCATGTAAGTCACCCCAATCTTCTCAAAATTTAGGCTACAGCTGGTGTTGTGCCCTACAACAGTGCACGGAAAGAAAAGTATTTGTGGCTTAGAAGCATGTCCAAAGCAGTCTCACCACTTATGCACCCAGACCAAATTTTTAAGCACTCAAATAAAAGTGGCCTGATTCAGAGGTGCTGAGCATCCACAGCTCATTCTGATGACAACGAGAACTACTCTGCATCTCTAAGAATTAGGCCACTTTTATTTGAGTACCTATAGATGGATTTAGGTGCCTACATTTCTATCATTTTATCTTCTATTTCTAAGATTCATGTATATATGGTCACCAGGCAATTAGAGGCCGTTCCCATTTTAACCAGTTAACTAAAGTAGCAGAAAGAAAAGAGAATACTATTTCAAAATATAAAATAATGCTTTCCACTGTATTATTTCAGTGATGTGGTCTAGTACTGAGCACTGCACTGGAGCTAGGAATTCTGAATTCTAATTCTGGCTCAGAAACTCACTCCCTTAGTGGCCTTGGTTGTCCAGTCTAAAAACAGAGATAATACCTACCCTATCCAAAGAGCTTGAACAAAGGGAGAAGCATCATGGAGGTCAAGGAGACAAATCTGAAGGTTCAGATAAACAATGAACTCTTGGTGTTTATCTAAATTGAACTACACAGCCTTTTAAGGTTCATAGATTGCTATGTTAAAGCTTAAGTGGGGATAGAAGAACATTCACACTATTAGTACTACTAAGCATTACAAAGGGTTTCACATGTTTTACTACATATTACTAATAAGCGTTAATAGTTAAACAAAGGCACAGCAGAGCCACTACTGAACACAACTTGTTTACTAATTACTCCCAATGCAGCGTATTTAGTTTACTGAAATATCACCTCTTCAACGCAGAAGGAATGATGACTAGGATCTGACACCTCAACATCAGAAACTAAGGGCCTAATTCAGTACTACACTTCAGTATTCAACGTACCGAAAGAACATAGCATATGCATTTCTTGTCTTAGTAGAGACTCATGAAAGGTGTCCATGAAGAGAGAATAGAAAGGAATTTCAGGATACATCTCGATACCACCATGCACAGCACCAAGGTGATGGCCTGCCATGCATGCAGGAAGTGGGATAATCTGTCCTGGAAGGGCAGGGAAAGACCAGCATGCTCTGGGTTGGTAACTACACTGTCTACAACACAGGAGTCAAACAGGCAGCTTCAAGGCCTGTGGTTGCCCAAATAACAAGAACAAGGAGATAGAGAGCAGAGGCTTCTTTCTCTGAGACCATTGCCATCTCTTGAAGTGATCAGACTGCCTGAAGGAGAAATACTGCTGCCTCAACTGGAACTGAGGACAATATTTAGTCCTCTTTGCAGCAGGAGTGTCCAGATCCAACAGCTTTAGGACTGCTCTTTAGTGCATGTAAAGCTTCATCTGTTTTGGATCAGAATAAGGCACTTCCCTCAAAATGAAGGTCCCCCAATTGTCTGTTTCACCTCTACAGGAACCCCCAAGGACTGCAATCAGGAGGAACAGCACATAGTCACTGCCTTTTTCATATCCCTAGCCATAGAATCTCATGAATTCAAAGAAGCCTGCAAAGATAAACAAGAGGCCAATTGACCTTCTGCAACAAGGTGTTGAAGCTGTTCCCTAGAGCAGTAGTTTTCAACCTGTGGTCAATGGACCCCTACAGGTCTATAGACTACATCTAAGGGGGTCCGTAAAAGGTTGTTACCATCATAGAAAAGTGGTTTTCAACCTGTGGTCCGCAGACTATGTAAGATTTCCAAAGGGGTTCACACCCCCATTCTAAATTTTTTGGGGGTCTGCAAATTAAAGAAGGTTGAAAACCACTGCCCTAGAGCATTCTGCCAGTTTATTTGCAAACAGAGATTGCCTCCCAAGTAGGATACATCTATATAGCACACGCCTTACAGCAGTGTGTAAAGTACATACACTGCATGCCACCCTATCCCACGTCATGGGTATAAACAGCAGTGTAGACAGTGAGGCACTGCTTAGTCAAATAAAGACATACCTGTATTGGGTACATACCACAAGGATTCAGCTCTCTACACACTCAAACAGTGCCTCCCCAGTCTACACTGTTATTTTCAGCTGTGTAGTGTCCCACTATCTTCCGCCACAGGGAAAGGCTCCGGAGCAAGGAAAAGCTCTGACAGGAGGGAAGCTGCAGGGAACTGGAGCCATTCCCTGCTACAGAGAGCTGAGGGAGCCTTTTCCCACTTCAGGGAAAGTCTCTAGCAGGGAGAGGCATTGGGGAAAGAACCCACTGTGGGAATCTTTCCCCACTGCCTCTCCCCCTGCCAGAGCCTTTTACTGTTACGTGTAGCTACACACAACACTGTGGACACAGCCTGCTTTTCACTGCCACGTGTAGCACACATACCGTATTCAGCGCCGCCAGTGGTCTGCAGCATAAATATACCCTTAGCATAATCATATCTGGACATTAAGGCCTGGTTATTGGCAATGTGGAGTAAACTTGTTGTGGAATAAATCTTTCCCCCACTGAGATTTAATTTCTTTGCATCTTTCACTTGAGGATAGCCTTAGCCCAGTCTGGCTGCTGCTTTTCATTTACTGACGCTACTATAAGGGAACCCAGCAGAGGGTATGAGTAAAACTGCTCAAATCCCTAGGATGGAACCTGGTATTTACATTCTGTTCATTTAGCCACTGGTGGAATGGACAAAGAGGTTTAACCCAAGATCTTGATAAACCTACACCTAAATGAAACCATCATGCAGTCTATCTTTCCTGTCATGGCCATGTGAAAAACATCAGTCAGTTTGTGGGTGTTCTCCTCCCCTAGCTTATCAAGAGAAACAGTCATTTTTCTGAGGAACTCTTGGTATACTTTAAAGTCATCTAGTATGGGGAGGATGCCTCTGGAACCAGAACCTCATCTGGTGATGAGATTGATGCTTTAAAAGGAGGCAAGGGAGAAACCTCCTGAGGTGGTCTTACACTGCTGGGGTAGGCTGCTGTTCTGAAGCAAGTTGTGATAAGTCTAGTAATGCTGAGTCAATAGGTAGATTGGTACTGACCAAGACTGTTATCTCTCTGAGATGATCTGCGCCTGTAAAGGAGTGAGATGTTGATTAGGAGGATGGGGATCTCCGCAAGGCATTCAATATAGCCAGTGAGGAGGCTGGAATGGCCCCAGATCCCAAATGTGCTTGGACCCAGTGTCCCAATCTCTGGCTCTAGTCTCCTCATATCTCCTTTTGTGGGTATGAGAACAGGATCTGGAGGAAGTCCTGGACTGTCAATAGCATGAGAACTAAGAGCCCACCTTGGATTCTGACAAAGAAGTGGAATATTCTGAAAGCCAAGGTGGCGCAGTACTGGGAGTAGCTGTCAGAGACTATTCCAGAAACAAAGCACCATAGAAAGCATGGACAGCTTCCGACCTGCTGGTACGGTGTGACAAAACAGAACCAATTTAGCAGTGGAGGAACCTGAAGAGAGGATAGTGGGCCTATGGTTGATGAGTCCTCAGCAAACTGTGCCAGAGCTGATGAGGACGGTACCTGCAATGGTGCCAGATGAGGGTCTTCTCCCTGAATTAACAACAATGATGGCACCAAAAGGCATAATAGGTGTCTCTCCACTAATGCCTCTGGCATTGTCGGTATTGATAAAGGGAGATATCCCACCATGATCAGAAATGTCTGATATAGAGTCAAAACAGAGGAAGTAGCCAGTCTCAATGGTCCCTTGAAGGACACCGGAGTTAATGGCTCAGGTCAAGGAGAGTCAGTATGAGCCAGTACCAGAGAGCGGGGAGCCAAAGGGCGTGCTCTACCATTGGTAGTAGAACAAACCTCTGTGAAGGAATCTCGCACCCCAAATGTCAGAGTGTCCAATACCAACTTCTTATCCTTCTGAGGCTGGAATTTTTCCTATGTCTTTGACCTTGAAGAAGATGGTCGCACTAATAGGGATTTCCTATGACTTATTATTTTCCAGAAAAGCTGGAGAAGTACTTTGGGAAGGAGTCATTGATGAGCTCCCCTTAGAGAACAGTGGGAGTTCAGACACTGATCCAAGGGAAACCTCCATAAGAATATACTGAAGATGCTCTTCCTGTAGCTTCTTTGTCTTGGTCTTGAAGCCCTGACAGACAGAGCACTTGTCTCTTACAAGGCCATCATCCAATCACTTTAGGGAGTGAGAATGAGGGTCACTCATTGCAAATATTACAAACAATTAAGTTTACAAATTATTGGCAATTCAGAACTGTTTACGTTTACTGTTTGAGTCTGGTCCCTGATTGAATGACCTACACCTTTTACAAATTGAAGCCATGTCTCCAGAACACATTGTGGGTTTGATTCTTTCAGGGAGAGGATGTATTCTGAGGTGGGAAACTTCTCTTGCTGTTGCTAGTATTAAATAGCACAGTATATTCTGAGCACCATAAATATATTCACTAAATCAGGCACCCACCAATCGTCTATTGGCATTTGTGCATGCATAATGTTTTCCAGCTGTGGCAACTGGAGTCTCTCACGTATTCAGCTGGGTGCTATATAATTCCAACTGTTGCTACTGTTAGGCAGGTGTTTGGCCTTGTTTTTCTGATTTAAACTCAACTATGTATATTATTTAGTTCAGTGACACTCAGACTGAGGCTCAAAAGCCACAAGTGGCTTTTCAATGTGTCTCCTGCAGCTCTTTGCAGCACATGATATTAAAACACTTACAATTTAATTATTAACCAATCAGGATGTTTTTACGATGTTATTAACCAACTGTAGAATACTTGGTCAGTCATTTTGCTATGAGAAATAAATAAATATATATATTAGTAAATGAAACAACGAATTCTCACTACTGTGGCTCTTTTGGGTAATATTGATCAATAATTTGGGTTCTGAAACACTGAGGTCTGAGTATCACTGTTTTAGTTAATGGTTTTGAATTGCATAGTATTTTCTGACCATCACCACTATGGTATTCAATAATGATTGCCATTTCTAAGTCTATCTGCCACATACCAATATTACCACTATTTGTATCTACTGGTTCCCAGCAGTGAGTAGGGTGGGAGGAGAATTTTGTACTTGTACTTTGGAGTTTAATGTTAAACCAGAGCCCCACTTTGAAGAGGGGTGTAGTGCCGGTTTTTACGCCTTCAGACTGGATTGGACCCTGATTGGCCGTCGGGACTTTATTTTATTTTTGGACTTTGGTGCAGCATATTTGCGGTGTGAATGTGGAGTGAGTTTACATTGTAATTAATAAAGTTAAAGTATTATTTACCAACACTGTGTTCAGTGTTTGTTCTTTTTAGCCTTCTGCTCCATCCCATAGGGAGACTCTCTATCTTGAGCCTAACAGCTGGATTCTTAACTGAATTCTTTAGCAAAGTTAGCAGCAAAAGAATCTTTGGGAATTATGGTAATTACTAGAGCCCAGTCAGCAGCTAGTCAACATAAACAAACATATGTAGTCATATTGAATCGACTCATGCACACTTGTATTCATTTCAAACACCACCGTTCCCTTTCAGAACTTTACATATTCATAACTGCTAAAGGGAACTGATTCTATTGAAATGAATCAAAGCTTTATTTTTGTAAATGCCATATTTTAGTATTGGATCAACTCTATTATAAGCATGTTCTACAAAAGTGACTATGTAAAAATAGTACCTTCTTAATTAACAGATAAGTTTGTGTGTCTATTCAGTCACATCAGCTGACTTCAGTGAAAAAAGTAAATGTTTAAAGGTTGGGGTTCTGGGATTATTTTGTGCTTTTCCCCCTCAACTTTTTAGCCCCCTCCCCGCAATACCCTTGCAGAGGTAACATAAATAAGGGTATGTCTACACTGCCGGTGGCATTGTCGGCATTGCAGGATCGATTCTGCGGCAGTGGAGATGCGCTCAATCGATCCGGAAGTTGATGCCGTTAATCGATCCCTGCAAGAAGAGTAACGCTACATCGACCAGAGGGCATTTCCCATCAGCACAGCACAGTGGGGACACTGCGGTAAGTAGAAGTTAGTAAATCGATGGGAAATAGGTAGCTTGTGTATCTCCCATCGACTACCGCTGAAATTCACTGGCAGTGTAGACTACGCCTAAGAGTAAAGATTCCAAATGTAAAGACCTCAACTGATTTTAACAGATTTGACTCAGACCCCCTGCCATCTTGCTCATCATTATAATTGTTTACTAAATTCAAAATAAGTACACCTGTGCAAACACACTGAAGGCAGAGAGGCTACACTAGGCATAATTTGAAGATTATGGGGTTGCACAAGCATCACAGAACATAATTGACCTTTATTGCTAGTTGTGGTGATCAGGAAGGAAAGCAATTAGCTTGACTATTAAATTCTAGACTCGTTACTAGACAGACAGTTGGGAAAAAGCTTTTTACTTGCAAACTGAGCACATTTAATCTAGAGTGAAAGTAAAACAGGAAATATAGAATCCCATAATCCCAATCTTACAAAGTAAATTTTCAGCCTTCAACCAGATATGAATAATGAAAGGATGCTCAACATGTATTTTGAGGTAGATAAAATGAAAGCTTGTGTCTGAACATACCAAAAGTGCTAGCATGTCTCATGAACATATATCCTTTCCAAACTACATGAAAATCCCTAAATAATATTATCCATATAACTGCCTCCCTGTTAGCACCACAGCTCCTGCAGCAAATATACTGTCATGGGCACTTGCCCTAGATCCTATTCTCTACTGCATAGAGAAGGTAACAAGTAGAGAAGTTAATGTTGCTTTTGTTTTTGGAATTAATAAAAATGGTTTATTAGGACTGGCCAGAACAGCAGCATGTTACATATTTTGAAAACATATTTGTATGGAGGACATCCTGAGACTATCTCCAAGGTGTTTGTCTCAAGCCATCTTCTCTCATTTAAAGCTGAATTCTGTGTTATACTATCAATATACAGGTCTATCTCAGAGGTGAAAGTATAAATATTCCCAGTAAAAATGCAGTTTAATGCATTTTTATCAAGTCATGTTGCCTTCTTTCTTGCTAATGATTATGAGAAGTGCTTCTGTTTATGTGGCAAAATAGATAAATAGACTGCCCGTTCTCTCACACCTCCTGACTCTGAACCCAATTTCTCCACACCACAGGACAGACTTCTCACAGGCTGAAAAGGAAAAAAATTATAGTAGTCCCTTGTTAAATTATTGGAAACATACCACTAGTTGTTGGTAAAAATCTGTTCTTTATGATGTCACCACTACTATAGAAACCATGTGTTAACAAAGGTGAAGACACCATTGGCAGTAGAAGATCATGGAAAGTTGAGAGAGGAGGTAACATCTTGAGTCTGGCAGGGTCATCACAGCGGCTCATCTAACACAAGAACACTGGTTACAGTTCTATTTTTAATCTGCAAAGATGTCTCAGGAAGTAAACTGGTTACAAAGCCAGGCAGGTGTGTGTAAAGTAGACCTCTACAACCCTGATGGACAGAAGGACCAGGACCGGAAAGTGATCTGTTTTGTCGATGTCTCCAGCCTTAACGTAAAAGACAAAGATTCAAAAGCAAAGAAAGCTGCTAGCCAGTCCAGTAGCATCTCTGAACCTTCAAATGAACTTGATCTGGGGAATCTGGAGGAAAAAGAAGTCATTGTAATAAAGGACAATGAGAAGCATGATCATTCTAAAACTGAAGGAGCAGTATGTCTTTTCAAACAAGGTTCAACTGATGAACTCAGCGTTGTAAGCTGGCTCAACAATGACCTTCAGAAATATGCAACTGGATTCCAGCATGCACTGACTCCTTCCGATACCCTTCAGAAACACAAAGAAAGTAACACCTTCATTGATTCATCTTTGTCCCAGAACAGTGACACATCTTTAAAGTCCACTGGTGCCCAAAAAGGAAAGAGAGAGCCAGATGATGTTTCATGCTATGTAAATAAGCTCTGTTCTTTGGTTGTGCAAATGGCACGTAAAGAGATCACAGATAAATTGGAAGGTGCTGCCAGTAAGTGTATACACCAGGCAATTCATGGCTCAGCTGGTGAAGGGAAAAATAATAATCCCTGTGGTTCTATGAGCAAAACTGCATCACAAACAGTGAATGAATCCACTGAAGCAGGCACACGGGACCCCCAGTGTAAACTACCATCCCCCAGGCCATCTCAAGAAAAGACTACCAAAAAAGAGGATCCAGGTTCCAAGAGAACATCACTCTTCTATGGGGAGATGTCTAATCAAAATGGTTGTAAACAGGGAGGAAAATCTGGAGATAAACAAATGTGTCAGCAAGCAAAACAGTCTGGGCATGATGATTCAGATACTTCTGTAAGCAAAGGGTTAATGGTTTATGCAAATCAGGTTGCTTCAGACATGATGTTCTCATTTATGAAGACCATGAAAGTCCAAAGGAAGGATGGTAAGCCGCTCCCAGCTTGTGTAGTTTTGAAGAGAGTAATTCTCAAACACACCAAAGATGTCATATCAGACTTGATAGACTCAACCATGAAAAATCTGCATAATGTCACAGGGGTGCTCATGACAGACTCTGACTTCGTTTCCACAGTGAAGAAGAATCTATATAACACGGGAAGCCAGAAGTCTACTGAAATTTTGGAAGTAATGGTACGACGGCTGTATAATGTCCTTGTAACAGAGCAAAATGATAAGGGACAGTCTAAAGCACACAGCCTAGCATATACCATACTGAAAACAGCATTCCCATCAGACTCAAAATCTCAAAGCATGGAGTTTGCAACACTGAAAACCCAAACACAAAAGAAAGAAAAAGCAAAGCCTAAGATATTGACGTGTGCTGAGAAAGTAAGTGAGCACATAATTAAGGAGGGACTTACCATGTTGAATTCCAAACAAACTGCAAGTAAAGCTCCAGACAAAGTAAGAGGGAGTCAAGAAAAAAAGCCAGAAAAGATCAGCACCTCAACAGAGTCACTAGCAAAAGACCTTACTGTGACAGCATTAAGGTTGATACAACAGTACTTAATCCAACAGACAAACAGTGGCAAAGATTCAACTGCTCATGATTCAGGCTCCTCTTCACTTGGGTTTGTTTCTCGTGAATCTCATTTTGAAAAGGCTGGGAAAAGCCAAAGCTCCAAGTCTCTTGCAATGGCTGCTGGGTCAATGAATTCTCCCCAAGAGCTCAACTCCCAAAAGGGAGACATATCAAGTATCCTATTATCAATCATCCAGAAGGTCTTACGTGAGGCTGGTTTCAATATAGATGACAATTCCAGTGAGACAAATAGAAGTTTTAAACAGACTGCCACTACTGATAGTGAGTCCAGCAAAAAGACTTTTTCTACACAGCCCAGTTCAGCCACGGATCAGTTTGACAACATGGATCAGGTAAACAAGCAATTTATTGACCAATTGGTGGAATCTGTGATGAACTTATGTTTATTCATGACTAAAGGCAACAATTCTGATTTAGCGATAGGTGATCTATCAGATGAGCAAAATGCAATGGGTGCCTCATCCTCAAGAAACAGATCCACAACTCTCAATAAAGCAGGGTCAAAGGAAGCTTCACAAGTGAAGTGCAGTGGAAAACAGCTATCAGGTTCATCATCTGGTTCTGAAGTGATAGTGAACAACCAGAATGCCAACAACAGCTCACAGAACAAAGAACTCCAGGCTATCCTCCAGTGGATGGCTGCTTCCCACTTCAACGTGCCCAACCTGTCATTCATGAATGAAAATGAAGGGGAGTTGAAGAAGCTTCCTCTGTTGGCTGAAAAAGCAGCCAAGAAGGGCTACAGTGTTGGAGATATTCTCCAAGAAGTAATGAGGTACTTTGAAAAACAACAGATTGATGCCGCTGTGGGAAATATGTCTCGTTGTGGATTGATGGACTGGCTGCTTGCTAACTTGTGAACAAGTGCCAACTCCTCCCTCTCATGTTACTTCAGCCCAGCTAAATACCCATCTTAACTCCCTGCTGGAATAACAAGAACAATACAACTGATTTTCCTGAGACAACACTGCACTGAGTTCCTCAGGATGTTACATACTAGCTGGGCAATATCATCAATAAAAAAAAAAAATACCACTCCTATTGCCATTAATTTTTTTATTAAGCACTTCAGCAAAGATTTAAAAATTGACACATGCTTACCAGTCTGAAGATAGTGCCGGAACAAAGATAGACATGATAGATAAGTTGAGGAAGGTATCCATTAGCAAGATGCAGGGGCTATGCCCTAATTGAAAACTAGCCTCCCTGCCATAGGCTGCTGGGTGCTGGAGTTTTGACTAGGATGTTGTTCACAAGACCTGATCACAGTTTTGTCTTTCATAACATCCGCTGGCTAGCAGATGTCAGATAAGTTTTTATCTCCCTCCTCCACTAGTAGCTGGAAAGCACTTTCTGTCTCTTCTCCCTCCTCAGATCCTGCTGGATGCTGCAAGGAGGATGGGATTGAAGAAATCTGTGTTCCTGTAGCTACCTCCCAGTCACATTTTTGTGTCCTCTCCAGTGAGTTTGCCTCTGCTCCTGCTTAGAGCCTTCTAAAACAGCGGTAGCATGGAATTAACTTGATTCTTGTCAGTTTTCCTGATATTCACAGGGTTCAGAACAGCAGCAATAAAAATGAGCAGAGTATTGTTAATTTTACACTGCTGATGTATGGCAAAGTTACCACCCGCAGCAGAGGCACTGGAGCCATCTCTTTGCAGGAAGATGAAGCAACATCAGTTTATGCTCTGTTCATATTTGCAATGTTTTCCTTCACAACCACAAAGGTTAAAAGGCGGGAAATTTTAAAATAAAAATTTAGATTCTGCAAAGGTTGATGGTATATGTCCCTCATTTGCCCACGTAAGCTTTCCTCTTGCCCAGAGTAAGTAGATTTTTCAAGCCCTGTACTTCAAGGGATTCTGTCAACTTAAAAATAAAAAGCATACATGTATCTGCAAATATATATGTCATATTACAATAACTGAAAGAGTTTAAAGATTTTTTTCCCAATTTATTTACTTTAACTGTACAGAAATGGCTGTCAAATGAAGTTTCACTATAGACAACTTCCCAACTGTTTAGGTAAAATTGAATTGCAAAACCATAATCAGCAGGGTGGCGTAAAGACACATGTAGTCCCTAACATTATTTTTAACATTTCTTTTCCCTTTAACAATTAATTGATTTCAAGTTGACACTGTCCCTTGTAAGCAATAAATATTGACATTTGCCCTGAAATATACACAGAACTGAAGAGAGAGATAGGGACAATTAACCCCAGTCTCACTGCTTGTCATGTGATACCAAATACCACACATGACTACCAAAGGAAACATTCTCCATGCCAGAGACAACGGGGTATCAGAGAGGCAATATTATGGGGTATAATCCTGGAATTTAGGATCTCCAGGTATTTTTCAGTCCTGTAATTCCAGGATTTCAGGAAGAATAAAAAGAGATAAATAACTACTGTGCATGTGAAAACTGATAAAGAAAATAAATTCATGAAATCTTTTCTTTACAAACATCAAATGTTTTCAAACTTTTATAGCAATGGCCTCACTTCTTCAAAATCTTTTGGACAAAGTGTAATTTTCTACACGTTTACTGTTGGGTTTCACAAATCACTTCAATGTTGTTGTTTCTTTATGACAAAATATTTACATAAATTTAGTATCCTTTAAAAAGGGATTCAGGATTGCATTAGGTAGAGATGCTTCAATGTTGCATTTTAATGTTTAACTTGGATTATTATAGGCATAGCTGGTAGCTCTATTTATTATTAAGGCTGTCTGACACTTGCCTTTATAAAGACTTTATTTTCAGTTGCATACATCTTTGTCAAACGGTTTGGGCTAAAATTTTCCATGTGATGTGTCTACCTCAAGCTGATTTTTTTTTTTTTTAAACCAAAATGGTTCAGCAACTTTTGAAAGCAAGCGTAGGGAAAAATACGCTGTTTTGCCCAAGTTAAAAAATGGTGCCAACTTTTTCTTGGAAAACTCTAGTGCCTCTGTGCTTTGGAGCAGACACATGAAATTTGGCAGGAAAGTGGCCTTTCTTTCAGGATTGTGCCTTTTGCCATCCCAAATTTGACCAATTTATAAGCCTTTGAAAAAAAATTAGTTTATACATGCTCAGCTGACACTTCTTAGATTTTAGCAGCTAAATTCCCCAAAGATTCCATTGACATTGGGCATGCTTCAGCCCAGGACTAAGTTGTAATCACTCTTCAGTCATAGGTATGGACTGCTGCAGGTTGGTCCAGGTCCAGACACCTGAACTAAACTGAACGCAGGGAAACTGTCTTTCCTGCCTGTCGTTGACTCCCCTGCTGGACTCAGGAAGACTGGAAGAATAAGTTGCCTGATTCAAATGCACAGGAGACAAGAGCCAGACCTGCAAGAGGGAAGGGGGAGGAGACTGGAATAAGGAGCCTGGGGATTGGGGAACAGAAACCGGGACTTAGGTTTGCAGGGAGGAGACTGGGACAGGCTGGACAAGGAGACTGGGACTGAGAATGAGTGAGGTGGGGGAAGGAGATGAAGACAGATTTGATAAGGAGACAGAATGGTGGGGAAAGAACTGGGAGTGGCTGGACAAAGAGCTGAGGTAGGACACTTAGACATGAGGAGCCCAGTAGGGGAGAATGGAACTAGGAGCCTATGGAAGTGGGAATGTGGGCAGGGGATGCATGTGCGACTGGAGAGAGGGAAAGAGACAGGTCACATGTGGGGCCGGAAAAGTGGAATGAAGACTAGGACTGGAAGTGCGAGCGTGGAAGTAGAATGAGAAGCCTGAGGAGTGGAGTTTGGGACTGGCTAGGTGACGAGAATGAGACTGGGACAAGGAGCCAAAGGGGCAGGAAGAAACAAGACTAGGAGAGTGACAGTTTAGAGAGGATAGGATAGAAGGGGTCCCGGTGAGGAGGGACTCAGAGTCTGTACCCACTGGGGAACATTCCCCTCCAGAGCCTGGAATGGAATCCAAGATCCCACTGCCGTCAGCAAATATCTATGAAACTCATTGGCTAACCCCCTTTTCTTCTAACGCAGCTCCACAGAGATCTATATGGTGAATCTAAAAGTTTCATCCCTGCTGACCACCAGTGTGGGTGTCACATATCCCCAGTGACAAAAGCCTTTGAGTTGTTCTGCTGCCACGTTCTTCATCCTTGTATTCTGAGTGTTTTTTTCCTGAGGAAGTCTAAAAAGGTCATTGTGGCAAGTCCAATGCAATATTAGAAAATTTTGTAATTGAAAATAAGCCTTCCTTAACTACAGTTGAAACCTGAATTTTATGTTTATCTTATAGTAAAATATTACTATATCTAGCCACCCACCAAGAGCATAGCCCAATCAAACAATAAGTCTACCACCATGTAAGCAGAATCTTCTGGGTATTTCCTCCAACCTGTTAGTAATACCTCCATCTTATTCAATATGAGTTTCAAACAATTCTTACAGGAACTAATCAACCTGGATCAGACATGGGGATGGTGCTGAGGCCAAATCCTGGGATCTGAAGGGATGGTACGAATAGATCCAGGTTCCATAAACATACTGACACTACTGAAGACCCTGCCAGTTCAGTTCTCCATGTAGCTTCATATATACATTGAACAATAATAACAAATGCCCATATGTAAATTAATATTTGTAAGATGTAATAATCCTTTCCTTTAAAATACTTGTTTTTAATGAAGTCAGAAATTATTGAATGATAAAATGGAACTATGTGAAGAACTGTCAAAAAAGTATACAAGGTGAGACCCAGACAGTAAGGTCTTGATCTTAAAAGGAATATATTTGCTGCACAGCAAAACACCACATGTAACCTATAAAATTACTATTACGGGGTGAGTTGTTGAAGACTGCACTTAACTAATTATTACTGTAACAACACTCAATTTATCTATGTTTCCTGACTTCTTGAAAGCCAAATATTCAGTGTATTATGTTATGACATTAAAAAGGGCACATTAAAGATGTACAGATACAATCATTATTATTGTAATATAAACATGGGAAAAACATAAGCACACTGATACTTCACTTAGAGCTCTAGCCCAGTGAAATGGACATACAATGAATCCAGGCAACCTCACCTGAGTAGCTGCAGATTGACAAGAGGAGGAGGAAGATGATGAAACAACGGGAATGTCAGACTGGACAGCAGCCACAGTGGTAGCAGGAGTAAAAATCAGCTGTGAAGACAGAAAAAGAAAACTGAAGAAAACACAGTTGACAGATAAAAAAGAAAATAGTCAGGTAACAGTAAAATCTTGAAATTTGTGAAAGAAAGAAAATGTTTTATATGTAGCGAGAAAAACATGTTACACTTAGGGATGAATGAATTCTAATTTAAATTTTGTTGCCTTTAACTAACTTTTCTTATTGTTTTTTTAAAGTAAATGTTTATTATGGGATCTCAGATAAACAATATATATGATATAAGCATTATAAATATTTAACTAAAAAAAATCTGTTCTACATTTTAAGGATAATAATACTTTCTCACTTATAAGTTGCCTTCCATCCCAGGAGGGAAGAGGGGGAGACAGAGGAACAAAATCAAGCAACCTTCCCAGAGTCAGACAAAGATATAGAAAGAAGCTGGAATAGAACCTGACATCTCTTGACTTCCAGTAGTTGCTCAGACAACTGGACTACACAGCTTCAAAATGAATCTTCAAATTCGAGAATATCATGTATTTAGTAACACAAATACGTTGCATTATTTTCTTTTTTCAATTACGCAAATTAAATGTTTGTGAAAGGTGAAAAACTGTCAGACCTAGAGACTGAAATCCTCTGTTCCTTAACAGAATAGATATCATACAGGCAACATCAGTGTAAGCTTCTCCACAAAGCACCATCAATGTGTCTCAGCTGTGACCTGCAAGGACTTCCTTTTGGGACTGTTCAGACTCTATGCTCATTCAATCCTCTCTGAGACTGCCAATAAGATTGCCAATTAAGTCCAATGTTGGTGGGGTTCTGGTGTGGTATATTGTCAACATTATTTTTAAAATACAGTATTTCAGTTCATCCCATTGAGAGAGACAGTATAATTTGTAGGAGGAAGCCTAGACTTGATACATGTGCTCCTCAGAAGAATTACTCTCGCAAAAGGCAAGAAAGAATGTTTTTAAAGGATAGCCAAAGAGGTTGAGGAGGAGAACCACTCTGAATTAGCAGACTACACTTGTGTTAAAATGATGGAACAGTTAATTCAACAAACAAGATTTCATAAATATAAACAAGAAAAATATAAGGGCCCAAACCTGAGGTTATTATTCAGGCAAAAGACTTCAAGACTGGGCCTGTAACAGCATACTGGCCCTTTAAAACCCAAAGGGGGTAATGCGAGAGACCGGTTACCCCATTCCAGATGTCTGGGGATGGCTGAGGAAGGCTGAAGGAAAACCAAAACAGACACTGAGTCAGAGTAAGATGGTCCCAGAGCATAGTTAATGTCAGGGAGGAGCCAGGTATAGGAAAACCCAAGCCCTGTTCCTTTTAGGGTCCAGGACCAGAAGCCCTGTAAAGTGAGAGAGGCAAGGCTCCCCCACCCAGGTGTTTAGGATATTTAGATCCATATGGGCAGGGTCAAGGGAGTGGTCAGATGAGGAGGATGGGTGACTCAAAAGCAAGGCTCCAAGCCCAATCAGGGAGAGCTTGCTGAAGGGAGGATTTAAAGGACACAGTCCCAGAAGGAGGGTTGTGATAAGCCCTCAACTAAACAGGTGAGTTTGCAGTGGAGGAGGCCAGGACTTGAATCACACAGTTCCATAAAGAAGGACTCTGGCACCCTGAATTTAAGGTTGGATGAAAAGGCAAGTCTTTTGGGAGCTGGATTATGTTTAATAAATTAGAATCCAAAAGAGTGAGAATATTGTTCCCAAAGATTTTGGAGTGTAAATGGATTATTTCCAAGAACTGAAAGGAAACAGGCAGGGGACTGCAGTAGCTTGCCATGCTGCAAGAGGATGTGGTTGGAGACTGTACACCACCTACAGATCTTAAATAAACAAATAGTATTTTAAATTGTACAGAGAAATGTATCATAACTAAAGAGATGTCAAATTCATATGGCATCAGAGGAAGCGTATCTTCTGCACTTTCCACATCACGTATGAATATCCCAAGACTCAGTAAATAGCTGCTCTCAAATGTCTAAAGGGAATGGAAATGAAAAACTGCTGATATTGTATTATTGCTGTACACTCCAGTAGAGTATGTTATTTACTCAGTTTTTTGTTTATTTTTATACACCAGTGATATTGTTTTTTCAATATTTGACACTCAATTCAAGTAATTTAGCTATTCACAATAGCTAGCCAACACACACTGAAAAGTTAAATAGATATACACTTATATATTGTCTTCTTCCATCTTATTCAATATATTATGTGTCCTCCATTAGCTTTACAAAGTCTCTTTGAAACTCCCTTTATTTATTTTTTGTAAATTGGAGACAGCAGCTTCTAGGTGTCCACAATATACTGGTAACATACTGAGAAAGTAGTTAAATCTGTAGATGCAGCAATCTAGTGTAAGTATATAGAAAACTTAATAGTTTAAGAAAAAGCTGTACCAGAGAAAATCTACATTTACAAATCTTGGGGGTGGTAGTGGTAATTTTTCCTAAATATACTTATAGGTTCCAAGTCTTATGCATGTACTTAACTAAATATACTTATAGGTGCAAGTCTTATGCATGTACTTAACTTCATACACTGTGAGTAGTCCCACTGTTGTCAAGCCCCCCTATTATGCACTGAGATCTGAAGTCAGAGGGGTGTACTCCGTGCATAAAGCACATGCATAAGTGTTTGCAGGACCTGAGCCATGGCTTGTATGCAAACAATAGAAATATCTATGGACCTAGCCCAGCACTAACCACCATCTGAGTAGATCTGTGCACTCGTGAAGAGCCCCAATGCCCTCAGTGAGGCTCCACACAAGGGTAGAGGTCTGTCCATGCAAAGCTCATTGCAGGACAGGAGCCTATGTTTGCAATGTGAACAAAATTAAATTTTTAAAATAACCATAATTAAAGGTTTTACGACAGAGTTATTTTCTTTTAATGTAGAATTATTCAAACTTTGAAAATTACCCTTTGTTTTAAAACATGAAAATATAACACTGATAGGAAATTGCAAAAATCAAATGAGTCCCATATGAACCTTAACAGAATGAAATCTATAGATCCAAATCAATCTCTAGAGGCAATATTCCATCAAAGCATATTCTTACTTAAATGTGAGAAAGCTTTAATCAAGAGCCTGCAAACTCTGATTCAGAAACACATTAGAACAATCTGCTGGGAATATAAACAGGCCTCAGCCTGTCTCATCATATATCCACTCAGCAACGACAAATGTTCTCTTCCTATTTTTTGGATGTTCATTCAGCTCACTAATTTCCATATGTGCCAAACTAATGACAGTGAGCTGTTTCGAAGGCAGAATTTCTTTTTCCTGCTCTCAAAGGACAAAGCAGTCTTTTTGTCTCTGTGGCTCACACTGTTCTAATAATTATTTATGTACAAAAATAAACTACCAAATTCCCAACACTGCCTGAAACTAAAGATACATGAACAAAACAGTTAAAAAGTTAACTCAGAAAACTGCAACTTGTGAAACTTACCATTTGTGCTCGGAGGTACATTTGGGCCTGGCTTGCACTCAGGGTAGGAGAAGTGCTCCCCAGCAACATAGTTTGTTGGGTAATACTACTGCTAGTAGTGTTGGAGGTCTGTGAACGGCTTATTAATTGTGCAGGTGTAGGAGAGGTGGAGAGGTTAATCTAAGGAAGTAAAAATGTTAATTTGGTTATGGCTCCTCATCCTTGGTTTTAAAGTCAATCAACCTTACCAAATATATCAAGGCAGTTGTGGCATCTAAGTTGTAAAGATTTCAACAATATTTTGATCTGAAGTGTATGACTGCTACAGTTTCTCATCAAAAGAAGTCCGCTACTGTGTGTATGCTTATACTGTACTTTCTTTTATAAGCAACAATATTAATGAAATTATACATTTTCATTATAACGATGCAATTTACATGCAGCCATGCTTGGGCAGTTCAATCCATGAATTGAAGAGTTACTTGTCACCATAATTTTAAAGTTTTATTTTTAGTTTTGCTTTGAATATAAAACAGCAATAACGCACATATAATACAGAAATATATGATGTGTGATTTGTCACTAGTTTAAGGCACCAATTCTAATCTGTAGCATCAATAATCCACACTGCAAAAATACCTACTTCCTTTTTCACACCTTAATGATCACGTGTAGCTCCCCGGCTAAATTAGGATGTAAACATGTCCTCATTTTCCTTCATGTACATAAAACACCATCTGTGTGGCTCAAAAGCTTGACACTCTCACCAACAGAAGTTGGTCCAATAAAAGATATTACCTGACCCACCTTCTCTCTCTAAAGACTTAATAGTGTATTATCTTTGTTAGTAATCCTGCCAATTAGTATACATTAGGTTAATATAGTGAGTTACTACAAAGTGAAAACTAAGATTAGCAGCTCAGAAATAAGGTCTCAGCTATGAAAAACACAAGGATACAAATATTTTGCAAGCATAGTAATCTGTCGCACCTAGTTGTTCAAAGCTATTCCATTAAACAATATTCAAAAGTGGAATCTATCAAAATACTAAATCTGTCTGCCTGAAATTTATGTTTAGAGTTCAAAGATGTTATACTTTCCAGCATCGCCACATTAAAATTTTGCTATTATTGTATTGATTTTCAAAGAATCAGAATCTTAAAACCATGTATAGACGCTTGTCTGATTTCTGTATACAGTTATCATGAATGCATACACAAACCAGGTATCTGCATGAGAAGATGGCCAAATATACTTAATTGGCCAATTTGTACACCAAAATGTTAAATTTAAATACACAATGGCAATACCTAGTGTTACAAATTAGAAATGTGAAATTTGGTGCAACAGTGAGATTCTGAAAAATTAAACCCTAAATTTACTTTAATCTGTTCCTCAGGATTTCCAACTAACAGATGCAAGTTAACAGACTGACAAGCACTTGTATAATAGATTCCTACTAAGCACATGTATTTTATCATCATCATAAAAAGTATAGTGTCAAAGAAATGTTGAACACATTACTTTGTAACTGTGCAAAAAACCTTATGTCATGCAAACAAGGTATGGTATTTTAAAGGAACAGCATTGAAAACCTGTAATTGTAGAGACCAAACAATGTGTTTCTATATTTGCACTACACATAGTGGCCTGTAATTAATAAATAATGTTGGATATGTGTGTACTTTAACACTGTTTCTCAGTCAGAATCTGAAACAATAATTAGTATAAAGGGTAATTGTTGTAGAAAATGATTTATCTAAACACCTACCACGAACAGATACTTACTGAATGCGGTACAAACTAGCAATTCATTTTTTTTTTAAATATTAATATTTGGGTGTCTAAAGTTAAGTACCTAAATCCATAATTAGGCACATGAATACGAGTGGCCTGATCTTTTAAGGTGCTAGATACCTAGAGCTTGCTCAGCAGTTCTGAAGATCAGGTTACTTTTATTTTACCTGCCCACATATGGAGTTAGGTGCCTAACTTTAGACATTCTAGTTTGGCCAATGACTGTAAAATATTCTGCAACTTAATGTTAGATACTGCTTCCTAGAAACTGTACTTAATATATTCTTTAAAATAAAGGTTAGATTTTCAAAGGGGCCTAACTCCAATAGGAGTCGGGCACCTAACTATCTTGGGTTCCTTTGAAAATCCCAGATTAATTGAGCTACTAGTTTAACACAAGATGTCCTTTTAGAGGGTTGTATCCTATGATCTAATTATATGATCTAATAGGATTCTATGATCTAATAGGTCTCTGTACCTCTAACTACTACAGTCTCATTATGTACCTGCTTCTCAATATGTTGCAATAATTTTAATCAGATTTATTTACTTTAAACATTAAAAACATGTTTTTTCTTTCCAAGAAGTTGCATTATAGCCATTAAAGGCTAAGATGAGATATAGAACCTAGTTTGATTACATACCGAGGTCTGTGACATGCTTGATTGCTGAGTGACACTTCCAGTAGGGGATACACACTGTCTCCCACCCGAAAGGCTTGCCTAAATAGCAAGAGCATGTGTTAAATACATCATCTAAGCAGAAATAAAAAATGTTTAAGTAACACTGATATTATTGCATGAGCCAACCTCTAGTGAAACCACTTCTAGTTTTACCCTTTATCTAAATTACCAGTAAAATAAGTTTTACCCAGGCGAGTTAGGGGTATGTTTACAGCACAGTGCACACCAGACTATGGGCCATAAACTGAATGGTGCCCAATGTCCTCAATTTGCATTAATATAAAGGCATTCAGAACTTTGCAGGATTAGGATCTATGAGAGGAACACAAACTGACAAAAACCAAGAAAGTGTTAATGATGGAGCTGGGTGTTTAGTTCACTACATATAGCACTAAAAACTTCCATGAAAGACTGCTAATGTTAAAGTGTAAAAATCAGTCCTCACTAAAATCTTTTTGAAATTGTTTTGCACTATGATTAATAATACTCATAAAATACCATCCAAAGGTAATTATGCAAACTTCAAAGACACTTTTCAGAGTTAAATGTTTGGTCATTTCAGCTATTTTTTTCAAAAGAGAAAGCAATACAATAACTGAATGGCATAAACTTGGAAACAAGTTTCACCCTCCATCAAAAACTACTTTATCGTTTTTAAATGAAAAATTCCAAAACATTAAAGGTCAAAATATTTTTGAAATTTGAGAGGAAAAAAGTCTATTGCAGCAAGGCCTTTCATTTCTGGTTGCAGCAGGAACCAAATTTTTATGGCTAAGACAAAAACCCCTCATAATATGGAATAGAGAACACCAGCCTTTCCATTCTAAACTATCAATGAACTAACACATTTCTGTAATTGTATTCAGGATGATTTTTACTGTCATCATTCTTAATATTAAAACTAAAGCCTGTTGGAGACCCATTTAATGGATAAAAAACAAAGTTACGTTTGTTCTGCCTGTTACAATTGCTTAAAAATTTCACTCGTCTCTCTATTGTTGGCTACTTTTGAATTTGTTTACAAATATTTGCTTTTATTTTCATGACAATCTTGCTTTGCTTTTGGGGGGAAGGAAAGGCTACCTCCAACTTGGACAACAAGCCTAAAATGTAGAACAGCAAGGAAACAGGATCTACTTGCTAATTAAGAATGCAACCCTACTATGCTTACTCACATGAGACGTCCCCCATAGATTTTAATATGCGCTCACATGAGTAAGGATTACAATATCAAGTCCTGTGTGTGGATTATATTTAATGTTTTTAAAGTCAAAATCCTTTATTGAACATGGATGCAACATGAGTTACGTTCTTCTGAGTCATCTCAATTTTAGGTTGAGATCATGTGACTGTCTCAGGCAATCAGCATCATCCAGTGGAAAAGATACATGACTGTGAGCCAGCAACCTCTGAGTCCTAATCCTATCTGACAAAATAAAGCTGTATAGCCTTGAGGTCTTTAACTCTCCATGTAACAGTCTCTCCAATATGTAAAATTATAATAATTACCTCTCTCAACAGGATACCGTTCCCTTTCCAGTAACCACTAAGGTCAATGGGAGTCATTCCACTGACTTTAATGAGCACTGGATCAGGCTTATTGTGATCATTAATGCTAAAGCCTTTGCAAATGGGAATACAACATAGCATTGTCTTATACTTTCTTTTCTAATTTCAGAATTACAACTGAGGTTTGTTGTTATTTATCAGGTACCCATATTCCATGGCACAACTCGCTAAAATTAAGTACCAAAATAAGATATAAAACACTAATTATTTTTATTTTATCTAAATTGGGGAGTATTATGTTTCTTCCCTCTGCTCCAGATTTGGGAGGAAGTAACTGGGGGGAGGCTGCGGGCTGGAGAGGTTTGGATTTTTTCCTGTTAACATCAAGTCCTGTACCATATAATTATCTGTCTAGTGTATTTTAGCATATGTAATGGACATCCAGAGCATTGGATGGGCACCTACTGAGTTTCTTATAAAATTAAACAAATTATTCAAATGGGTTTGGAATCTACACAGAGACAATTAAAAGAATAAAGTCATTAAAATACTATATTTAATTACTGTGAGATATTTAGACATGCACACTAAAGCTGTTATTAGGTTTGGTAATGGTTTACATTTTTCATCCTAGAACATTAGTTTTAGACTTGTGGCCCTGGGAGTCCTCAATGCCAACTGGCAGACGGCTCACCCCACTGTAATTCATATCAGGCTTGACACACACACTACCCACAATGCACTGTTATCATAATGTGCGTCTAAACAGTGTCATGTAAGGTATTATATGTAAACTGGTGACACGCTGGTCCCAGAAATCACTGTGTGATATATGTACAAGTTGTGTACAAAGAGTTGTGTGTGCATGTATCCTGGAAATATGTTCTTATGATGCACTTGAGAGGCAGTGCATACACTAAGCCTGACAGCCTAGACAAAGGAATATGGATTTGTCGGTCTGACCAGCTTGATTGCAGGCAAAGGACAATGTAAGTACATTTATATATAAGGTAAACAAAGCCATCAAGCTAACAAATTGAGAAAGGAGGTCAGTGATCTCACCAGGGGACAGAACCTGTCCCCACGATGCCCTATTGACTCATAAAGCAGAGATAATGGACTTTGGGTAACATAAGCAGAGCAAAAAGACCTTTTAGCTATCCATCACTTCGGGGACAGAGTACAGCACCCTCTCAGCCTGTGAAAGTTGGATCCCCTTGCCTGGGGAAAACTGGGAAAAATTGCTTAGGCAAAGACTGTATTTTGCTAAAATTAAGTTTCAATCAATTGAAAGTGTTTTATTTTTTATATAACCATACCTGTCTCCTTCTCTTATTTAGTATCACTAAAATCTCCTCTTTCTTAATAAACTTTTTCTATGAATAAGGATACCATTTAGTCACAGAGGTCACAGATTCTGGGACTTTAACAAACCTCTGTGACTTCTTCGGCTTCAGCTCCCAAGGCTGTGGTGGGGGCTGAAGCTGCCAGTCGCTGGGGCAGCTGCAGGGCTCAAACTTCAAGCCCCACCAGTGGTCAGCCCTTCCTGCCCTCCAAGACTTTTACTAAAAATAACCAGGACAGGTTGCTGGCTTCCTTGAATTTTTTGTTTATTGCCCACAACGTGTCCATGACTTTTACTAAAAATAACTGTGACAAAATCTTAACCTTAACTATAAACCATCTCAATGCTGTTATACTGAAGTAAATGCGAGTCTTCGACTTACTTAATAGGCTAATATGTACACTGTCCCTTTGAAGGCAGAAAACTTAATTTCTGTGAGCGTCCCATGAGAGGGACTGCACATTGCAAGGAGAGGTCCCTGAGGAACTCGAGAATTGAAGTTCGTTGATTGTTACTGCAAGGCAATGTTAACACTGGCAGAGTCTTGAGGAATTTGCTGGTGAAGCAGACAAATTGCTTTGGCAGGGAGCAGATACAAAGTCTAATCTCCAGCAAAACTCACTCTTGCTGAGGCAAAGGGGTAACACAGTGGCTCACAGTTCTGGGTGTCCTGAGCAGAACATCACAACATGTTTAAGTCTCACCTGTGGAACAGCTGCCAGACTCTGAAACTGAGTACTGCTTAAGTGCTGCTGTTGTAAGGCGGCAGTCTGCAGCATTAGATGCTGCTGTTGGGCTGCATACATCTGCTGAAGGTACTGAGTAGCTGAGCTAGGTGGACGGTGCAAGGCCTGTTGAATAACCTGCAATATACCAATACGTAACAAATCACAATTAAAAAATACTACACTATTTTAATCTTGTTAATACTATAATGGAAATTTACCCTTGCAAAAAATAAAAACCAAACAAAAAATTGTTTTCCCTTAACAACTGTATAACACTAAACTTCTCACATAATCATTGTTCAAGTGAATTATAGATTGTAGCTAACACACACATTTTCCAGTCTACAGTATTAGCCTGTTTCTTGACAATCCACAATATATAGCATCTTTTAACTCAAATGTTCCCAAATCATTTTACAAATAAAATACATACTATACAGCACTACTGAAATGCTGGCTTTTCTGAGATAAATGACAGACAGATAGATAACTGGCACTAAGAAATGTTGTACAACAACCAGGATTGGAGCGAGAGGGCTGGCAAGAACACTAGAGCAAATTTCTATGCCTACTCTTTGAAAATGTGTCACAGGATCTTTAGGATAAAATCCTGGCTCCAATGAAGTCAATGGGAGTTTTACCACTGACTTCAATGAAGCCAAGATGTCGTCCTTAATGCCTACGCACACTGGTTTTTAAAGGTCTCAGCAGAAAAATCTCATACACAAAATACATGGTACACAATTTATTTATGCAAAAGACAAGAGAGCTGAGCTGACCCTGCCATGATAAGGCTGTGGTTCCAAGGAATCTGAGTATTTCATCCATTCCACTACTTATTTATGACCAAGATAACAAATCTAGTCTGTATAGTGCAAGATTCAAGTCAGCACCACAGCTTCTACTACTGAAAGTTTTTGTAGATAATCAGTATTTCATGACACTCAAACAAGTCAGACACTGAGAACCAGGAGGGAAAGCAAGAATGAAACATTTAACTTACTAGCATGAAGCACTGCCCAATTTGTCTTTATAAGCCAGTACTGTTCCCTGTGTTTGAGTTTTTAATCAGTAAACACTGTTTCTGATTTTTTTTCCTACTCCTCTGTACACTACATCACAGCCCAGTACCTGGACAGCATGTCTGTCAGAGCCACTGTAGACAGATATCTGCGGTGGTTGCGTCCGAGAGGAGGAGATGGTGGTGATGGTAGTTGTACATGCGGAACATGTCGTTGCATTTGGTTCATTTTCCATAGCTGTGCAATGTTCTTTTAGCCTGGCAGGAATTGAAATTAAAGCAGTTCATTTATACTAGTACATGATGTACTGAATTTAAAGAAAAAAATCTAAATTATTCCAAAGAAATAAGCACGGACAATTTATGTTAATTCCTAAGAAACGGACTCATTGTATATTACTTGTGGACAGGCAGACATAGTTTTAAGCTTGTGAAGGTATTTTATTTCAAATTATTCAACAAAATACACTTAAGCTACATCAATCAACTATTACTTTAGGAATCATAGGCAAAACAGTATACCACCAAGCTACAAAAAAAGGTCTGTTAACACACCATCCTTCAAAGCAGCATAGTAGGAAAACCATTGGCCACCCACATCACACTCCTGCACCAAGATAAAATTTCTGAAAAAAAATCACTGGTGATTTGTATTTGCCTTCAGGAGACAAGATTGTGGGAAAATTGCCTTCACTTCTTCTGCTGCCTTCTAAAGAAGAGCAGCATTATACAAAGGGAGTCTTCTTATCTATTCTGACCTCTCTTTACCCACCAACTGAAAGAGCAAATTCCCTTCACTTAAAGCAGATCTCCTAAGTTTTCCTAACCAACCTTTCCTCCTTCTTCTGTAGAAGATGATTTCTCTTCATAAAAGCCTTGTTTAAAATTGAAGTAAACGCAGTATGAGTTTCGGGTGGAGTTAACATTGTTCTATTTTCTGTTTCAGTATGGCCTGAGCAACAATAAAGAGCAGGGCTACTATTTTGGGAGGAGTGGAGTGATGGGGAAAACATACACCTTTTCTTAAAAATGTAAAGCAAAAGAAAACGTAAGAGCACAGAAAGCAGTCCTTTAGAAAGTTGCAGTATATTGCAGACAAATAGCATTGCTAAGAGCATCCTAAAACTTTTGTTGAGTGCTATCCCACAGCACATAACTTGTAATAATCAATATATTGTAACAAATATGTGACAATCTAGGACTTCACACTTGTCACTATGCCATTTGCCCTCGCCATTGGGAACCCCATGGCAGCAGTGGGAAAATAACTCCAAATTCTTGCTCCTAAAGTATAAACCCCTCCCCCCCACTGCTTAAGATGAAAGAGAATTTCCATCTGTAAAATGGGAATAATGATATTTGCTTTGCAAAATGCTTGGGGATCTACTGATGAAAAATGCAATGTAAGAACTAGGCATCATCATTAGGCATCATGTATAGGGCCTATGATTAAGGCCACGCATCAGTCATGGATTCCGTGATTTTACATGATCTCTGCGACTTCAGCCCCGTGGCACAGCCTGTCAGCCCTGGCTTCAATCATTCCATGATTTATTGTTTATTGCCTGTGTCCTGTTCGTGACTTTTAATAAAAATACCTGTGACAAAATCTTAGCCTGACCTATGATACAAACTGATCAGTTCTGATACTCTCCGGCAGTGGACAACAGCATATGTACACACGCCAATGTCATTCAATATTAAGAAAAAACTGAACACATAAGGCAATTAATTTAAAGGCAAACTTTACAGCATTGTATCTCCCTCCTGTACAAGTATTGGGTGCACTTCAATGAAACATTTAAAATTTCTCTTTCTGATTTGAGCAGAATTTTGCATAATTCAACTAAGTTATCATCAATACAGGGAATGGAATCACTCTGGATGTTTAATGTTCATAATTCATAAGTATTTTGGAGGTACAACACTGGCTATGAGTGTGATGCATCCGCCTCTAGTGGCTGATCCACAAGAGGACAACAGCTTACTATTTCTGTGAGATAAGAGTTACCCTTTAGCTCAAGTGGTTCCACTTGCTCAAAAAGAGCTTTATTACTCTCCAAATTTTCCCTTCTGTTAACTTGCTGAAAATTAATGCAATAACAATATGAAGAAAATATACTGTAATTATGCAGAGCTTTTGTCATGGATAGTTTGAGATCCAGTCATGATCTCATTGGGTCCATAACTCACTCAAATCAACCATGTTCCTATGTTTTTGCCACTGTGCGGTCAGAGCTTAACAGAATGGGGTCCTGAATCTTCATTGCACTGAGGTGCCACCACAGTACAAACAATAATAATGGAAGCAGCATTTGGACATTTTGTGTGTGCGCATTATGTCCTCTATTGGTTGGTTGCAGCTTAGAAAGAACTAATGGTATTTCATTAGGTGACTGCTAATGTGACCTTTTGTTAGCTCAGGTGACAAAGACCTATAATTTTTGAGAAATTTGTATTTTTGGAGCTGAAAGAATCTGGAATCCAGAATCAGTTCAGCAGGTGGGCAATGGTTAATGACAGAAAGGATAACCTCGCCACATTTAAGGTTGAAACCAAAATCCCCTTTATAGGGCTGACTTTATCCCTCTTGCAATGCCCTACAGCCCCAGCACCACCCTCCAAAACAGAGAAAATAAAAATCCTTACTCTTACAAGTAGTTTAGTCTCAGGGACAGTTATCTTTTCTGCAAACTTTCATTAAATTGAGCACTGCTGTAAAGTTAGAGACACTTAAAAAGTTTTTATTTTTGAAACATGACCATCTTAACTTTGGCCCCAAATGACTACTTTCACCAGCAATCTCAAAATATAAAAATACAACAGAAAACAGTTGTGAAAGATCTAGAGATTAAATAAATTCAAAGTACATAGCATTATATATTCTCAAATTACAGTAAGAATAATCTGAACATATTTTTGAAAATGGTTTATTATTTATTTATATTTTGAGATTACTGATGAGGGAACAGTTTTGGGTCAAAGTTAAGGTTTTGGTGTCATGATACAGCATCCACTACTTTATATTTGATAATACCGTTTATTATGTAGGCAGTAAATGATTCATGATGTCATTAACTATTCATTTTCTTGTTTTTAAATGGTTGGATTTTTTGTAAGTGATGTGGTAGACAAAGTTGTTGCGTGGCAACCATGATTTTTGGAAACAAAGTCTTTTTATATAAATATATATATTTTATTCTCCCTCATTCAAATTTTCACAGCTTGTGATGCAATGCAGGAAAAAAATATTTACTATCATAAATTAGGTTTAAAAAAAATCTGTCGGTGTAGGCAGTGTCTACATTGAAGTGCTACAGTGCGCAATCCTTGTATCTACAAACTGCCACCCAGTCCACTGTGTGCTCTTAAATCTGTCATGGAGCTTAAGCACAGTCTACACAAGCAACTTATTTCAGTATAACTACATCGCACAGGGATATGGAAAATCCACATCCCTGAGCGACAGTTATACTGAGTTAACTCTTGGTGTAGACAGCACTATGTTGAAAAAAAGGGCTTCGTCCCTGGACAAAGCTACGGCCTCTCGGAAAGGTAGATTAACTATGCCTAAATCAGAAGCTCTTCTGCATTGGTGTAGCTTTCCCGCTGTAGCCTTTTAAGCATAGACAAGCCCTCACGCTGCTTCTTGCCATTGTTAGACTAAAATTTGGAGCAGCCCATGCAACTAAGTGAACCCAAAAAAATCACGTGACAACAGAGACACCAAACACCAGGGATCTGCAAAAACACAGTGCTAAGGGAATAGAGTGCAAGCTGTACTGCTGTTTCCGGCGGGACCTGGGTTTTGCCAGGAAGATCCCATGCAGGTGTTACTTGCAAACCCAAGGACTCTTACAGACTCCGTGAAACTGCTTGATGAGGCCTAGCCACCCCAGCGAAGTCTCCCCCCCAGGCCAGGCCCTCCGCAGATTGCCCTGTGGAGACACACACACTCCTGGCCCCCATGCCACTGCCCTCCTCCAACTCCCGCCCTGAGACGCACCACAGCACTTGCCCCAAGCCATCCACCCCACCGCTACACTGCCTCCCACCATGACGCTGCCACCTCTGGACCGGGCCGGGCCGGGCCGGGCCGGGCCGCCCACCACCGCATCGGGCCAGGCCCCCGTCCCCAGGGCAGCCACCCGTCCCATCCTGCTGTCCCGTGGGGCGGGCGGGCGGGCCAAGACGGGGCCCCTGGTGCGTGCAGCGTCGCAGGCAAGACAGGAGCCCCAAAGGCAGGACGCGCCCGTGGCCCAGCGATGCCCTGCCCGGCAGCCGCTGTCAGAAGGGGAGGAGAACGGCTCCCTGCATGAGCCTGGCCCCAGGTCGCGGCGTTGTCAAGTCCCGGTGCGCGGCCCCGCCCGCTTCCCCCTCCCCCATTCACCCGAGCGGGACCGGACTCGCCTCGAACGAATTACTCACTCCGCTTCCGCCATCTTCTCTCCTCCCTCACGGGGAGGTACTGCGCATGCGCCCCGCCGCCGGGAGGTTGGAGAGGGGAGAGTGGGGGGTTCTGAGCCGCCCCCTCCCGATCCAGACGTCACGTGACCTCTCTGGCTCCCTGCTGGAGGTGACGTGGTGGTATCTTAATCTCACCTACCGGAGAGCACGCCGGCCGTCTGTCTGTTGCTCCAAGAGTGGGCTCCATAGTGTCCCAGTGATAGGCTGCTGCAGTGTTCATCCTATTCCCTGCAGGCTGCCTAGCCCGCACCCCCTGTGGTATCAATAAGCTTCTTCTAGAGCCACGGACTTTAAGGGGGGCTGATAGCCACGGGCTAGGGTCATGGGAATTTTTAGGGGCCTGTTAGCATTTTAATCAAGTCCTGTATCCCAAAACTGCCTCCAGGGCCCATGAAACGCCATCACGGGTCATGGCAAGATGGTGACTGCACTATAGCCCAGCACCACCAGGGCACTCTCTCCCTAACGATTGTTTTTGGAAAATGTTAAAGATGGCATAGGAGACAGGATGGTCAGAATCAGGGTGGTGAGAGCATGGGACTGGGGAAAAAGGGCACTCTGCAGTGAAGTAGCCCAGCAGCCTAAGCTCTGCAAGCCTGAATCGGCTCGGCTGGCATGGGCCAGCAACAAGGTTTTTCTTTGCTGTGTAGACATACCCTCACTGTTCTGCAGAGCTCTATGGGGTCTGTGTAAGATTTGAGGGGGTAGAAGTGAAAAAATAACCCTAAACCTTAGTATTTTCACTAAATACTTTGTGTAAATTTTCAAAATCAGTTTTAAAAAAAAAACTTTAAAAACCCATTTTAGAATTTTTTTTTTTTACTTCCATTTTTTTAAGCAGGTCAAGTGGTATCAGTCAAGTCTGTGCATAACTTTACCAGCCACATCCTGCTACCAGAGAAACTCTTTCATTCTGCACTTGATCTTTTGAGGTGCTGAACATGTACTACAGCAGAGACTGACAAAAAATAATTGACTAAGTATAAATTTATTGGTCAAGGTATAGTCAAGGTCCAAACTCCAAAGAAAATCATAAAAAAGCCAATAATGATAAGTACATAAAAAGATTTCAGGGTTCATTCAAAAGCATCATGCAGTCCTGATTTGGCCCATGGTCCACCTATTGACTAACCTGTCCTACGGGTTCCAAGAGCCCTCAACTCTCACTGGTGAAATCAGGATGCCATTGAAGTCAATGGAAGTTTTGCCATCTACTTCAGTGGGGCCAGGATTTCACCCATTCACTTCAAAGGGAGTTGTGGGCATTCAGTGTTTTCTAGGAGGTTTTCACAACCTCACAGGACTGGTTCTCATGGACCTGATTCTGTATCCATTGATGCCAAGGAGCAGGGGGTCTTTTCATCAACTGAGTGGAAGCAAGAATTATTTCAACTTTACTGCTTCTAAGGTAGGGTTGACTTACCTACACAGTCAAGATTAGAGCAAATACATTTCTTATCCTTTGTGACTGAAGATGATGCTGATGATGGTTTTAGGTCTTATAAGTACGGTTGTGGCTAAACAGAGTGATGCAAGATCCATAGGGCAGTTAATCTTGAACTAGATCACTTAATCGTTGACTACGGCTTGCCAGCCTGATCTATCAGTTGCTGATGACTCTCAGCTGTCAAGGTTAATGTTGCACTGTGTTCTTGAAGCATTTCTTCTGGCTACCTTATTTGAGGTTGCCTACTTTCAGTTCCCCATACAGCAACTGCTTTGGCATTCTGGTGTCATCCATCCTCAACACGTGATATAATAAGCATGGTTTCAATCCCTGTGGAGTGATTATGTTCCAGAACTTCATTATTGGTAATTTTATCCTGCCATTTGATGCAGACTATGGCATGCAGATTCTGTAAATGGAACTTATTTAGAAGCTTAATGTGATGGCTGTAGTAGGCCCAGGCTCGCCTCCATACAACAAGTTGGATAGCACAGCTGCTTTATAGACTTTTAACTTGGTTTGAACTGTAATTCCATGTTGCTGCCAGAGAGTCTGCCTGATAGTCTGCCAAATGATGAACTGGCTTTGTTGATACGACTTGTCAGATCCTTGTCTATAATATTGTAACATAATTAAATAATATATTACCAAGATAGCAGAAATCTGTAACAGACTCTGCAAATCTGTCCATAATCAATTGTATATCTTCTAGAGTATGTGCTTCCAGAGTCAGTCATCGGCATATAGCAGCTCATAAACAGTTGCCTTGAAGACCTTTGTGGAAGATCACAGCCTGTTCATATTAAATAATTTTCAGGAAGATCAGAAACACATCCAGATACCGGCATTCAGGCCTCTTGTAGCATCATTGAGCATTGCTGCATGGAAGAGATTAAACAAGAGTGAATTAATTACACAGCTCTGCTTAATAACATTAGTGATAAGAAATGGGTCAGACAGAACATCATCTATGCAATTCCATCATGAAATAGCATCAGAATGTTGGTGAATTTTTCAATCAAAATTGCATAATAATCGCCAAAGCCCAGTTTTACTGACAGTATCCAATGCTTTAGCCAGGTCAATAAAGACACTGTAAAGGTCCTGTTGCTATTTTCTGCATTTCTTCTGCATCTAATGGGCTACAAATATCATGTCTGCCACTGCTTGTGTTGGCCTAAAACCTCATTGCATCTCCAGAACCACACCATTAGTTACATTGTGTAGCAAACTATCAAAGAGTACTCTAGTCAGAACCTTTCTAGTGATGAAGAGTGATGAGATACCACAATAGTTATCACAGTCAAATTTTCACCTTTCCTCTTTTATATGGTGACAATGGATGTGTCTTAAGTCCTGTGGTACATCTTCAGTACCACTGATATTAAGAAATAGTCCATTCAGTCACCTCAGCAGGCTCTTACCTCCATACTCAAATATTTCTGCAGGAATGCCATCAGATCCGGTTGCCCTGCAGTTCTTCATGGCACTGATTGACACTAAGCTTCATTTGATTCATTAACCATTAGCAGAAAGAGATGAATAAAAAGTTACAAATATTATACCAAGAATATTATTCCAGAGCTGTTAAAAGATCTGGAATACTTCCATTTTTCTACACTCTATGATGTGGGTATGAAACAGTGGAACAGTATTCAGCACTGGATGATATTTCCTGATTGATTGTGTTTATTGGGAAATGTAATTTTTGTAGGTGAAATAAAATGCTTTCCTCGGTGGATTTCTGAAAAAGAAAGTTTTATTTCAAAGATGTGGTCAAAAATACAAAAATGGAGGGTAGAAATAAGCCCTAGAATGAGAAGAATATGAATAAGTAGAATAATGTCAGTACTATACCCCCATGCTTTCATTAGGATGTCACAAGGAATGATTTAATCATGTTGTCTAAAACTTGAAACTCTAAATGAAGGAGATATGAATTAGGAATTAACTCAGTCATTCAAATTTCTGAACCAAATAAGTGAAATAGATAATAACCCAACTGTTTTTCTTTTTTTTTTTTTTAAATAACCCAGTCATTTTTGTTTTCAATTTATTGTTTCAAAGAAATAAAAATTATGGTAAGGCGTTATCTTTGTCTGAACTTTTCTGCATGGAAGTAATTTAATTAAATTTGATAGGATTATGTGTGAAGTTACTCCTGTGTAAGAGTTTGCAGGTTCAAGTCCGTAGCAATTATTCAGTAGATAAATAATTAGGATTACAAAATAATCACATATACTAAACTATTAAACAAATCAATAGCTGTTAAAAAAGGTCCATAAAAAGACACTATAGACAGACAATTTAAAAAAAGCAAATATATCTTAAGAAAAAACAGTATTCACAGAGCCAAACAATTTGGGATTCTTGGGATAAATAGCCTGATTTCCATAGGTGCCGAGCCCCCATTGACTTCAGTGGGATTTGTGAGCTCTCCTCCCTTTTGAAGAGCAAGCCAATATACCCCGATCTTACAAATCCTGTATCCTGTATAAGATAGTGATCACTTCCTATAAGTAGGTGCTGTGGCCCAGATCCAGTACCACAGAATTCAATGGGAGCAGGATCCAGCTCTGAATATCCTCTGCTTTCTACTCAGTACCTCCTGAAGGTGATTGACACTTCACAGGATCAAGCCTTCAAAACAAACAGACCAAGGAATATATTAAACAAAAAAGGGAAAACAGAGCATATATTTTTATTCTGGAAGCAAAGACCCTTCAGTTGCTAATCAAGCAATTTCATCATGATCAAATGATTAAGTGATAAATATAAGAAACAAGCAATTTCCCCAGTTAAACATAGTGTCACTGTTTATTTATGTTAGCAGGTTGAATGAGAGAAACAATTGAAGATCAAGATATGACAAAGTGGGATAATTTAAGATTTTGCATTACAGAAACATGGCTGATAAATTGTGTATGATGCCTGTTCAGCCAAGGGTTAAAACCTTGTTCCCCATAGTTAGCAACTAGATTTGTAATCATTCCCCAAGAAACAAACTGTTTTCTTATCAAAGTTAATTGGCTGCAGTTAGTTTACTATCCTACCTGCTAAGGGAATCAAGTAACAATGGGGAATGAACTAAAAAATAATATACTGGGAGTCTGAAGCAGTAGAGGAAGCATGAATTACCTGAAGAGGACAAATTACCTAAATAGAGTATTGTTATACTACTGTATATTATCTGAGCTCTAGAAAATGAAAGTCTTAAGGTTTGTCTACACTACAGAAATTATACTAGCATAGCTATGTTGGCATGATGCCATTGTATAGACATAGTCTATACAGAGAGAAGGGATTTTTCCCATTGGTGTAGGAATGGGAACATTACCTCCCTGAAGGACAGTAGCTATATAGACAGAACAATTCTTCTGTCAATATAGTTGTGTCTACACTGGCGGTTGGGTCAGCATAGCTAAATCAGTCGGGATGGGTTTTTCACATGCTTGATCAATATAGCTATGTTCTCCTAATTTTTAAATGTGGACCAGCCATTATTTGTTTGTTGAATGCTGGTGAATGCAAGCTTTTACGTTAGATCTATATCTAGATGTGTTTATTCCCTTTTTTTTCCTGGAGGTGTTTAACAAGCGCACTGACTGACTTGTCACAAGCAGTTCAATTATCATATAATATTTTACTCCACTTACCTAAAAGCAGTGACAGCAGGAGGAAGAAAAACAGATCTACAAATCTTTAACTGTAAGATTGTCTAAAAATTTTTTTTTAAGCAAAGAGCTATCATAGCTCTATGTTTCCTTCTGGTAAATTATTGATTAAATTATTTGCTGCCAGAGAAACAGGATTAAAATGACACCCATGTTAGTGGACACAGGATAAAAACAAATGAAAATAGATCACTCAGGCCACCTGAGTACTCTAGAGTACTAAAGAACACTCCACCCAAATTCCTCCTCTCCCTTGCAAACTTGAGGAGACTGTTCTAGCAAATTATTGCTGCCACTCTATCCTGTTGCACCTGAATGCTGTAGTGAACATTATAGTTCATGCAGATTTCAATCATTTGTTTAATTGAAACCTGTTAATGAATCATAACCTCAAAACAATGGTAATGCATATCAGAGTGCTAAAAAAGGAGTAGTGGGCAGTGAGTTTCCACAGGTACTGCTCTAGGTGTTAATTCTGCTCCCAAAACACCTGATAGAATTACCATTAAAATACATAGAGAGATTAAAGTGGGTGAAGTAACATTTTATTGGACCAACTTCTGAAATAGAGTGAGCTTTCAAGCTTATACAGAGCTTGTCTTTCTCACCAACAGCAGTTGACCCAATAAAAGATGTTACTTCACCTACCTTGTCTCTGCAATATCCTGGGACCAAAATGGCTACAATAATACTGCATTAAAATAGGAATTGGATTGGGCTCAAATCAAGCAAAGCATTCAAGCATGTGCTTAACTTTAAACAATAGAGAGCTCACCTTGATTTCACAGACCACATGAGCAATGGGGAGGAAATAGCAGTTTTTCTGGTCCAGCCCACCAAAGGTAGCCATCTCCACACCTTCAACTGCTCCAAGTGAAGAACACTATACCCTTAAAAAAACAATATCAGGGATGCTGGAACAACTTTTATAGTGGTGATACTGAGAGCCAGTGAACCAAACTAGAAACCCTATATATCATGGAAACCATTTCAAGCCTGGGGGGTGCACCCCTAGTTCCAGCACCTATGTCTACCAGACACTGCTCTTCCACCCGACGCAGACCCTTCTCTGTAAAATCCTAACAACCTCTACACACACTATTCTGCTGCCCTTGCAAGAGACGGGAACAGCGCAGCCGCCCTGAACCTTAGTGACTACAAGCCCCAGAATTCCCTACGGCTCTAGCCCCCCCCTCGGCAGTACGCCCCAGAAAGCTATGGACTATACCAACTTTGGATAACAGAGGCATCACGGCTATCGCACACCTTCACTTTAGTGCAGGATGCGAGAGAAGATGGTGGCCGATCCTACCTTTTTCTGCACACCTGGTCTCCGGATAAATCGCTTTGGTGCCTGTTTAAGAAGAGTCGGATTTCTCTCCCCCCCCGTTCATTTTCAAGAGTGTAGAACAGTCCTCCCAACAATATTCGCACCTGAAGAGACTAACTAAGGAGGCAATTGATAGGGAGATCCCCCCCCTTCGCAGTGCAAAATGAGCTGATCCCATCTCCTCGTGTCATCTGACTGGTTTATTCTTCTCTCAGCTAGCTTGCTTATTCCCTCCTTTTCGCTCCAAGAAGTGGTCTGTCCCGACCCCCCCACCGCATTATGGGTCCTTGGATCGGCCCGTCACGGGCGGGGCTCGACTCTGTGGGAGGAGCTCGGAGGGTGACGAGTCACGACGAGTTCGGCGCGGGGCAGACCAGCCCAGCGCTTCCCGGAGCCGGAGAGGCCGGAGCCTGTGAGGCGGTTGCGGGGCCGCTGCCGGAGTCGCTCGTTTGGCCCCCCACGGCCGTTTCTCTGGTCGCCTCGGGAAGGGGCGGGGGAGATGCCGACTCAGCGGGACACTAGTGGGGGCAGCGGCAGCAGCACCACCATGTCCCACCCGACGCTGGGCGGGGGTGGCCTCGGCGGGGATAGCGCCCACCAGGTCCGGGTGAAAGCCTACTACAAAGGGTGAGTGACGTAGACCGGGCGGGGTCACGGGTGCTCGCCCTCGGTGGCTGGGGGGTACTCGGGTGGGGGCGACTGAGGCGATATCGTGGCGGGGGGAATGGAGGCTGGGGTCAGGGGGATGACTGGAGGCGGTGCCGGGGGGGGGGGGGGGGGAAGCAGGCTGAGCTGGGGAGCGGAGAGCTGAGGGGCCGTGGGGTGGTGGCGGCTACGGGCAGGGAATGGGCGGTGAATGGGGCAAGGCTTATGGGGAGGGGTACCTGGCATGGTCGTATGGGCAGTCGCTGAAGAGGTTTGGAATAAGGTGAAATGTGGGGTTTCAGGGGTTCCGGGGCTGGGTGCCTGCAGTGACTATGGGAGGATTCAGCTCTGCTGAAGCTCAATGGGATATAAGGGAGGTGTGGCTTTGGGGGGCGCACCCTCGTATCAGTTCGGAGAGAACGGTGTGCTCATGTTGACTGTATAGTGTGGACTCCTGGGTTGGTCTTTTGAGTCAGAGATTTGGAAATACTCCTGTTTTTCCCCAAACAGTGGGTGAATAACGTTAATCCCCCCCTCCTTTTTTTTGGATGTTCTTGGCAGGCTGGGCGGGGAGTGTTGATTCTGTCCATGCTTTTGCAACAATGTTCTGGTCGGTTTTTCAACGCTAAGTTTCTGTTCCTTCGCTTATGCAATACATCTGTCAACAGTGCTAAACTGCGCTTCAGCACTGGTAGCTAAGTATTCCTTCTAAGCATCCGTAAAACACCAAAACTTGCCCGCAACAATGTTTTTCAGAAATGGTTCTTAAGCACTCTTTTGAACTCAGTTTTTTAACCAGCAGGGCTTGTGCTCCAGGGAACTTGGGGGCGGGGGTAGAGGGTGTCAGATTTCATGAAGCTGCTTGTAGGAAGAGGCACTCGGGAGAGGCAGAGAGATGAACCCATGCTGGCTCCAGATCATCAGCTTTGGTCATCGCAGTGGCTTTACTCTCAAATGTGAATTTACCTGGGATAATGCTTTCCCTTTTGCCTCTCCCCTCCCAAATACTCTAATGCATTTTACAACAGCTGACAACTGTTCCATATTGAGCACATTCTAAGTCATTTACTTGAAGTATTTTTAGAAAGATTTGAATTTTTTATTTTTTGTACTAGAGTAGTGTGTTTCGGTCCCAACAGAGATTGTGACTCTCTTGTGCTAAACAGTGAGCAGATATCTAGGAAGAGACAGCCCCTGCCCCATAGAAATCACAATCCAAATAGACAAAACATTGGTGACAGTTCATTTCAGATTGAGGTACACATGGAGAGGCCATATTTCTTGAGCTGGATGGAGGTATAGCAGCAAATTGATTAAGCCTACAGTGCTTTCCATTCAATAATAGTGAATATTTTAGCCATGTCTGCAGTTACATAACTTGTAAGGAAAATTAAAAAGCCATGTGCAGATTGAGCACCATAAACCTTTTCAGCATTTGATAGTTGTCATTCCATTTAATTTCTGACCTATAATGTGTCAGGGAATTTATTTCTCTGCTTCTTTTGACCAAGGTCTGTATGAATTAAGCCAATTGGTGTGATGATTTGAATTGGCATTGCTAGCAATGAAATTCTTCCCTTTTCTTTTTAATGTCTCAACCTGTGTTGACTCTTTATCTGAATGGTGGTAATGCAGTCAGTAGTTCATTACTAAACCTGGAACTAAAATGACTCATTCAGGGAGTTGGTTAATGATCCTGTTATAAACAAACTGTCTTACTGGAATGCCTTAAGTCTGGTCTGCACTGCTGCCAGTGGTCGACATACTGTAGCTTGCATATCTCCCATTGATTTACTTATGTTGCTGTACTGTGGCCTCTTCACTGTGCTGCGTTGATGGGAGATGCCGTCTGGTTGACACAGCCTTACTCTTTTTGAGGAGGTGGATTAATCATGTCAACCAGAGAGCAGTTCTGGGATTGATTTTGAGTGGGCCTTCACAGCCCACTCAATCGATCCCGCAGCATCAATCCCCACTGAGCCAGCAGTGTAGACATACCCGAAGTCATGATTTGTATCAAGGTCTTGCATCTTGACAAGTAGGTTTCTCCCCTTTTCCCCCCATGGGAAATCCTGTTTTGCTTTTCCGTTTACCACAACTGAAATACTTTCAGCTACCCTTCAGGTTGGCAGACTTTCACGTTGCACCATTGAGAGGCAATTGTTAGAGTGCAAGATGTTACATGCACCTACTCCAGGCCCCTTTGAAACTCTCTGTGTGGCAACATACTGGCACTGCTGAAGAAAGCTAGCTCAAGATAAAACAGAGCTTTTACTCAAACGCTTACTCGCTAGAGTTGTCGTAGTTAGAGCATAAAATAAATTTGTAAGAGAGGGAGGGGCAAGAAATACAACTGTTCCTAATAGGACTTGGTGGCTATGTAAGGAACCTTAGCCATATTCCAGTTGACTTACTATAACACTTCTGACATGGTACTTGCACAGTGTGATGTTCATGAGGAATTCAGCAACAACAGATTAGAAGAGCATATAAACTAGGTGTTGGACAGCTGAAGCAGTACACTCACTGTGCCAGCACCCATAGATCTAAGCACTTGAGCTCTTGTGCATTTTTACCATTTTGTGTTTGGAAGTTTCTGTGATGGGGCCCGTACTTAACTGGTATTATACAATAGGTAATCAGTGCTGTAAAATAATAAAGCTGATAAATATGATCTCAGTACTGAAGAGGTAGAGGAATGATTCATCAGTGGCATGGTTTAAAACAGCTAGCAATAGGTCATACAGTAATTATGCTATTGTATGCAATGTTGAATCCTGTAGATGGATCGCTGTTAAGGATTATGCCTCAGGACTTTCCATTATCCATCAAGGTTAAGATGAGACCGCAGGAAGTGCAGAGTAGTACTACCTTTAATGATTGGCATAGATGGTCTGTCAGAAAACTCTTCACTTATTTTTCAACAGCATAAACTCTAATTTAGAGCAGTTTCAGAGCACAGTTAGATGGCAGGGTAAAGATGCTTGGGCCCCTTCAACGGTAGAACTTATACCCATTTAGGTTCCAGGAGATCTGGTAGTCTGTGTTTATAATAGATCATGAAGATCTCCTAAGTGAATGCATAACAAAATAAACTGAATTTTTGTGGTAGTGTCAAGACTAATTAATCATTAAATATACTGGGGATATTGGAGGACCACAGAGCATTAAGTAGTCTTGTCTCAAGAACAACAAGCAAGAAATTATTTGTATCACGATCTGCCCTTAGTGGTGTGTGTTAACTTGCCTTTTCTTTTTTGCATTAATATAGCAGCATGAGTAGAAAAGGGAAATAAGTTTAATATGACTGATGAGCCAAAACATAATGCAGCAGATACACAACAAATGAATTTCAGTATCTTCAGTTCAGAACTCTTTTCTGGATTTTAGTGGTATTGAGCAGATTTTACTAATTCACTTGCTTATAAAGTTAATGGAGCAGAAAGTCTTTTTTCCGCTGTCTTGACCGACTTTTTTAATTGGAGTAGTCTGTCACGTATGGTCTTCGGTAAAGGAACATCTTAAGGGAAGTAAAGCTTTTACATTTTCTTTCGATGAACAGGTATCAGTGCTGTACAATACTCCACTGTAAAAATTAACCTAGGTAGGAGGATGACTGAGTTTTCAGGCATGTTTAGCAATTAAATCTAAATGTGCAGGAATGGGTGATCTCCAGATCTTGAAACATCCATTATGGGAAAGGTCACTTTAAATCATGCTTTGAACTGAAGAGTTTTGATTTAGTACTGGATGAGAATATTAAAATAGCAGACTCATTTAGGGAGTCTTATATTGTGTGACTTTCTGAGTGATGTAATTAGACCACAAAAGCATGAATGCTTGACAGCGAGCATGATAAATGTATGGAGGAGTTGGGTTTTTTTTCTGAAGCATCTAGATGTAAGATGTTAAAGAATTTAATCTCTGTCCCCACTGTGCATAGTAGTTAATCTTAGACTTCCATGGGAGACCAGAAGTGTAATAAACAATGTGATAAACAGCGAGAGTCCTGTCGCACCTTAGACTTTCTGCCCATGAAAGCTTATGTCCAAATAAATTTGTTAGTCTTTAAGGTGCCACAGGACTCCCGCTGTTTTGCTAAAAACAGACTAACACGGCTATCCCTCTGGAACTCATCAATGTGAGAAATGTGTCTGTTTGATTACCTTTAACAGATAAAATTGATTTTTTTAATTGAAGGGTGATTTTTTTTAAAGATAATGAATAAAAGTCATTTGATCTCAATTGAAAAGAGGAAGGGCAGCAACAAGGTCCACAGCATGTCTTTTAAGATACTATAACAGATCAGTCTGTTTTGAGTCTTTACGCTCTGAACTCAGGGAAAGACAATAGTGATAAACACAGTCTTGCTGTAACTCATGATTTACTAACAGTTGAAGAGGCTGCTCATGTGAAATGTTTTTTCTTCCAGGTTTGGAGTAGGCCTCTTTTATTTACTGAAAGAGGATCCTGTTCATCTTAAATATTTACAAAGAGAGTTTTTAAATATTTGTTTTAAATGCAAGGTATTCAGGGCAGGGTCTCCCTTACTATATTATTATTGTAATATATTATTATATATAGTGTACAATGAGGCCCTGATTTGGGTTTATGGATGATACTGAAATTTAAATAATAAACTCTGAAAAATGGGGCTTTTATAGTGGATCCTTAATGGTGGTGCAAATAATAGAAAGGTAGGGCTGGAAGGGACATTGAGAAGTCAAGTCCAACCTCCTGTGTTGTGGCAGGACCAAGTAAACCTAGACCATCCCTGACAGGTGTTTGCCCAACTTGTTTTTAACCGTTCCCAAGAATGGGGACTCTACGACCTACCTTGGAAGCCTATTCCAGAGTTTAACTACCCTTAAAATTAGAAAGTTTTTCCTAATATCTAACCTAAGTCTCCCTTGCTGCAGTTCAAGCCCATTACTTTCTTGTCCTATCTTCAGTGGACATGGAGAACAACTGATCAACATCCTCTTTATAGCAACCCTTAACACACTGGAAGAATGTTTACAGGTCCCTTCTCAGTCGTCTTTTCTCAAGACTAAACAGGCCCAGTTTTTTTAACCTTTCCTCATAAGGCAGGTTTATCGTTTTTGTTGTTCTCCTCTGGGCTCTTTCCAGTTTGTGAACATTTTTCCTAAATTGTGGTACCCAGAACCGGATACAGTACTCGAATGGAGGCCTCACCAGTGCTCAGTAGAGTGGGGTAATTGCATACAACATTCCTATTAATACATTCCCAACATCATATTAGCCTTTTTTCCAGCTGTATCACGTTGATGATGCATATTCAGTTTGTGGTCCACTATAAGCCTTAGATCCTTTTCTGCAGTACTACCACCTAGACAGTTATTCCCCATTTTGTAGTTGTGCATTTGATTTTTTTTCCTTCCTAAGCAGGGTGGATTGATTTATATCCAGGCGATTTAAATCGTTGATTTAAATCATGATTTAAATCACCAAGATAAAATCATTGAGTTCAATCAAGTTTCTCACTGATACATCTTCATATATTTCTTAAACAATGGTGCAAATCTGATCACTAAAGATGTTAATTTACAACTCAATACAGCCTTTTACAACATCTAGGAGAGTATACTGTAATTTTTTAAATAACTTGATTTTTATTAATTTAGAATTTAGTATATAATACTCATTACCTATGTCAAGCTGCAGATGCAGCAGCAGAACATTACAAATGGTAACAACTAAATCACACACACACACACACAATAGCACTTATATTTTATTAAACTAAATCATAAATGGTTCACATTGTTTCACTCAGTCTCCTGAGTTGCCGGCTGACGGCTGTCCTTAAACTTTTTTTAATTTTCAAATTTTATTAACTAATAGACAAGTCATCACGACACTAAACATACGCTGTCCTTAAAACTTCTACAACTAGCTCTCATCTTCCCCACTCCCACTGTCATTTTTATTCATAGGCTGAAACAGAAATACGAGTTTTCCTGCTTTTTCAACTCCCAGTCAATTTCTTAGGTTTGAGTGAATGATACCAAATGATGAAAATACTCTGTGCCTGCAGAGGAAGCTACTGCTTTGAAAAGTTGGCTTAGCAACTGAAGGAACTCTGTTTCAAGGTGTCTGACTAATGATTTTCACCAATTCAGGGGAATGACTTTGTTCAAAACACCATCCGTAAACATGTACTGTTTAAATGTTTCCGTTTCATCCCTGAAATTTATTATGACTGGCATAACCAAGGAGCGATTTTGAGATGCCTATACCTTAGCATGATATGTTCTTGACAAATCCATGCTGACTATTCCTTATACCTGTTGTCCTTCAGATGCTTACCAATTGACTGTTCAATAATTTGCTCCATTATCTTTTCAGGTATTGAAGTTTGGTTGACTGGTCTGTAATTCCCCAGGTCCTCCTTGTTCCCCCTTTTAAAGATAGATACTGTAAGTTTGGAGAAAGGCAATCTTCTGGGACATCTCCATCCTCCAGGAGTTCTCAAAGATAATTGCTAATGGCTCCGAGACTGCTTCAGAGCTAGCTCCTTAAGTACCTTAGGGTGAATTTCATCAGGTTCTGCTGAGTAAATCTAAGTCTAAATATTCTTTAACTTGTTCTTTCCCTATTTTGTCTTGCATTCCTTCCCCCTGGTTGTCAATATTGTGTTGAGAAACTGGTCATCATTAATCTTTTTTAATGAAGACAAGCAAAATAAGCATTAAGCACCTCCGCTTTCTATCAGTTATTAGCTCTTCTTCCCTGCTAAGTCTGATATACACTTTCTTTCATCTTTCTCTTGCTTCTAATGAATTTAAAGAACCTCTTCTGATTGGGTAACTCATAACTTTTGTGTAACTCGTTTTTTGGCTTGGCCTTTCTGATTTTGTCCCTATATACTTGTGCTGTTCTTCTGTACTCCTCTCCAATTTTACCAATTTTTCTACTTTTTTATAGGATTCTTTTTTGATTTTCACATCATTAAATAGTTCCTAACGGAGCCTACTTTAATCAGGTCTTTATTTACAGGTTTCATATTCAATAGCACCACCATTGTTCAAAGATAAGGACATGGTATTCTAAAATACCTTTCCTTTTACATCTTAAGGAGTCCAAAAGGGGTGTTGAGTATCGATGTTTTTTACACTGTGGATTTATCTTCACTAGAGAAAAAGATGTTCTTAACTACAGTTAGTTAAACTCAAGTTACTTGCACAAGATAAGATCTTAGTGAAGACAAGGCAGTTTGTAGTTTTCACTAGAATTTTACCTTGTATTCTTATCTCAATTTGACACATCTTTTTCTGGTGAAGACAAGGCATGTGTGGTGGTGAGTTTGAGACCGGGAGAATCTTATCTGCTGTGAAGTCATGTAGCTATCTACAGAGGAAGGAACAACTCTTCTTACAGGCATACTAGAAATGACAGGATGATCTCCATTGTTATCCAGAACTTGGACTTCCTTGGATTTATTTTTCCCATGTGTATTGGCCATCTGAAGTTATTGTTTTCCTCTTACCTTATATTTGGTTTTGGATTTTGATATTTTAATTTGTGTGTGTACGGTGGGGAGAGAGACATCTTTCTATTAGCTTTTTTTAGGCCATGTCTATACCAGAGAGCTTACAGAGGCACAGGTGTACCTCTGCAGCTATTTCGCTGTAAGATCTCTTGTGTAGCTGCTCTATGCTGACTAGAGAGAGCTGTCTTGTCAATGTAATTAAACCACCCCTGGTGGTAGCTATGTTGGCGGGAGATGCTCTACTGCCAACACAGCACTGTCCCCACCAACACGTCTGTTGGTGTAACTTATGTCGCCCGGGTATTTGTTCACACCACTGAGCGACAGAAGTTATACCAGCAAAAGTGGTGGTGTAGATATAGCCTTAGAGTCTAGAATTAACTTCGAGATTTTTAAACTACTCTTTTTTTCCTTTCAGTAGTATCCTTGTCTTAATCTCTTACAGTTCTGTCTGTCAGAAGGTACTCCAAATCTCTCCTCAAGGTGCAAAATGGCAGCCCTATCAAACTTACAAATATTTAGAGGGACTCGGTCAGTTTGAATTTAGTCATTTTAAAAAAGTTCTACACTGTCCTGAATCATCCTCCAAATTTTAGTCACTTGACTATCACTTTCCTGTTTTAATGTTTTTCTCCCCTCTTGTGGTCTGAAAGACCTACATATAAAGACGGCGACTCTGTGTAACCAGTTTAAATTTTTCTCCTATATAGTCAGTGTCCTCTTAAATGCATAATTATTTTTTGCTAATCTTTTAGTTTCAATACATAAAAACGGCCATACTGGGTCAGACTAATGGTCCATCTAGCCCAGTATCCTGTCTTCCAACAGTGGCCAATGCCAGGTGCTTCAAAGGGAATGAATAGATCAGGTAATCAAGTGATCCCTCCCATCTGCTATTCCCAACCTATGGCAAACAGCAATCTCCACCTATCCATTATAGCCATTAATGGATCTATCCTACATGAAATTATCTAGTTCTTTTTTTAACCCTGTTGTAGTCTTGGCCTTAACAACATCCTCTAGCAAGGAGTTCCACAGATTGACTGTGTAGTGTTTGAAGAAATACTTCCTTTTGTTCATATTAAACCTGTTACCTATTAATTTCATTGGATGACCTATAGTTCTTGTATTATGAGAAGTAGTAAATAACACTTATTTACTTTTTCCATGCCAGTCATTTTATAGACATCTGTCATATTCCCCCTTAGTCATCTCTTTTCTAAACTGAAAAGTCCCAGTCTTATTAATCTCTCTTCAGGTGGAAGCCATACCCCTAATCCATTTAGATGCCCTTTTCCAATTTCAATATATCTTTTTTGAGATGGGGCGACCAGGTCTGCATGCAGTATTCAAGATGTAGGCATACCAGGGATTTATAAAGAGGCAACATATTTTCTGTCTTATTATCTATCCCTTTCCTAATGATTCCCAACATTCTGTTGGCTTTTTTGACTGGTGCCGCACATTGAGTGGATGTTCTCAGAGAACTACCCACATTGACGCCAAGATCTTTCTTGAGTGGTAACAGCTAATTTAGACCCCATCATTTTATATATAAAGTGGGATTGTTTTCCAGTGTGCATTTACTTTGCATTTATCAACATGTTGCCCAGTCACCTAGTTTTGTGAGATCCCTTTGTAATTCTTAGCTAAGTTCAAAGCAGACTGCGATCTTGAGTAGTTTGTATCATCTGCATATTTTGCCGCCTCACTGTTTACCCTTTCTCCAGATCATTTATGAATATGTTGAACAGTATGAGTCACAGTACAGACCCCTGGGGGCACCACTATTTACCTCTTTCCATTCTGAAAACTGACCATTTATTCCTAATCTTTGTTTCCTATCTTTTAATCAGTTACTGATCCAGGAGAGGGCCTTCCCTCTTATCACATGACCATTTTGCTTAATAAGAAGAGCCTTTGGTGAACCTCGTCAAAGGCTTTCTGAAAATCTAAGTACACTATATTCACTGGCTCACCCTTGTCCACATGTTTGTTGACCCCCTCCAAGAATTCTAGTAGATTGGTGAGGCATGATTTCCCTTTACGAAAACCATATTGACTCTTCCCCCAACAAATCAGATTTATATACGTGTCTGATAATTCTGTTCTTTACTATAGTTTCAACTAGTTTGCCTGGTACTGAAGTTAGGCTTACCGGCCTGTAATTGCTGGGATCGCCTCTGGAACCTCTTTTTAAAAATTGACATCACATTAGCTATTCGGCAGTCATCTGGTACAGAAGCTGATTTAAATGATAGGTTACGTGCCACAATTAGTTCTGTAATTTCATATTTGAGTTCCTTCAGAACTCTTGGGTGGATATCATCTGGTTCTGGTGACTTATTATTGTTTAACTTATCAATTTGTTCCAAAACCTCCTCAAATGACCCCTCAATCTGGGATATTTCCTCAGATTTGTCACCTAAAAAGAAGGGTTCAAGTTTGAGAATCTCCCTCACATTCTCACCCATGAAGACTGATGCAAAGAATACATTTAGTTTCTCTGCTATATATAGCCTTATCTTCCTTGAGTGCTCCTTTGTCCGGTGGCCTCACTGGTGATTTAGCAGGCTTCCTGCTTCTGATGTACTTTTGCTGTTACTTTCTGAGTCTTTTGCTAGCTGTACTTCAAATTCTTTTTGGCCTTCTTAATTACATTTTCACACTTCACTTTCCAGAATTTATGCTCCTTTCTGTTTTCCTCAGTAGGATTTAGCTTCCACTTCTTAAAGGATGCCTTTTTGCCTCTGCTTCTTTTACTTTGTTGTTTAGCCATGGCAGCACTTTTTCTGGTCCTCTTACTATGTTCCTTAATTTGGGGTATACATTTAAATTGAGCCCCTATTATGGTGTCCTTAAAAGGTTTCCATGCAGCTTGCAGGGATTTCACTTTTGGCACTTGCATCTTTTAATTTCTGTTTAACTAACTTCCTCATTTCTATGTAGTTCCCCTTTCTGAAATAAAATACTCTATATTTTAGTAAGGAGCATCTCCATTAATAGATCCTGCCCTACAGGGTATCTGTCTGAACCATGTGCTGCTCCGCATCTGTCAGCTTTCCCCCAGCCCTTAGTTTAAAAACTGCTCTGTGACCTTTTTAATTTTATGTGCCAGCAATCCAGTTCCATTTTACTTTAGGTAGAGCCCATTCTTCCTATGTAGGCTCCCCCTTTCTCAAAAGGATCCCGAGTTCCTAATAAATCTAGACCCCTCCTCCCTATACCATTGTGTCATCCACTCACTGAGACCCTGCAATTCTACCTGTTTAACTGGCCCGGCACGTGAAACTGGAATCATTTCAAAGAATGCTACCAAGGAAGTCCTGGACTTCAATCTCTTATCTAGCAGCTTAAATTGGCCTCCATGACCTCTCTCCTTTCCTTCGCTATGTCATTGATACCTACATGTACCACAATCACCAATTTTTCTCCAGCAGTACACATACATCTGTCTAGATGTCTTGAGAGATCCGCAACCTTCCTACCTGGCTGGCAAGTCACTATGTGGTGCTCCCGGTCTTCACAAACCCAGCTGTTTCTAATGATCGAGTCCCCTATTACTACTTGTCTTTTCCTAGTAACTGGAATTCCCTACCCTGGAGAGGTATCCTCAGTTTGAGAAGATACCATAACATCATCTGGAGGAGGGTTCCAACTATGGGATCATTTCCCTCTGCTCCAGTTTGATGTTCTCCTTCCCTAAGACTTTCCTTCTCCTCAACAGTAGAGAGGCTGTCATACCGAGGTGGGACTGTTGTACTGTGTCCCAGAAAATTTCAACTATGTACCTCTCTGTCTCCCTTAGCATCTCCATTTTAGTCACCCTGGTCTCCAAAGCCTGTATGTGGTCTCTGAGGGCCAGGAGCTCCTTGCACCTAATGTACACATATGCTACCTGTCCATAGGGCAGGTAATCATACATGTTGCATTTAGTGCAATAAACTGGATATCCCCCATTCTGTTGCTGGACTTCTGCCTGCATTCTCTTTTTACTCCTGCAGCTCTTTTTTTTTTTTTTTTTTATTTGTGGGGTGGGGGGATGTTACTGTCTTTGGTTTATAGAATGTTAAGGAAGTGTATCTACCTCCCCCTTTAAACTCCCTTGCAAAACTCTGCTGGTAGTGGCCCTGGCCGCTTAGAAGTGGGCGCTTTAAACACTGGTTCTCCCTGAATAGCCCTGACCCCTGGTTAAAAGTTGATGAGTGCTAAATAGTTATCTACTGTTGTAAGAAACACTTCTGAAATAAATGAGATTTTTTTCCCCCACCCTTCTAGGTGTCCCTTATATTCTCTGCTGATATACTGTTTCCCACCCTAGGGCCTTTATATAGCAAGGTGGTGTGGTGGAGTAGCTACAGCAGGAAGACCTGGGTTCTTACTCTGCCAATGACTTGCTGTTCAACTTTTGGGCAAGTCACCCTCCATCTACCTCACTTTCTCAGTCTTTACAATGATGGGTAAATATGTCCATTTAAAGTGTTTTGAGATACTCCAGTGAAAAGAACATTATAATTGCAAATAATTGAAAAATCTTTTGTAGAAGCTCCCTTTTCTTTTCTGAGCATAATGCAGATACCTTTTCAGACATAAGGAAGTGTTCTTTTCTTAAGAAATCTAAATGCCGTGTAAATTATCTTGAAAAACACAGGTTGATATTTCTTGTCCTCCGTCTAAGCTCTCCTGTGAGAAGGAAATACGAGTTCACACCTCCATGGGAAACTTGAAACTGTTCCTTTATTTTGAGATCTGGAAAGATAAAGCATTCTATTTCCCCTTACAATGTAAATCTTTGTATCCTGTTTCTATCATAACCACTCTTGATCTAATCAAAATTTGAATACTGTGCTGAGTACCTTTGGCTGAAAAACCTGAACATGCGAAAAATAACTTTTTTCTCCTAGTAATGAAATGCACGCTAGTCTTCTGCAACAGTGTGAGATCAACAGAAATATATCACTGATACTTCAAGTGATCAGACTTGCTATAGGAACTCCCATAACTGAATGAGTTGTTGTGGTTAAAAGCTGGTTTCAACCCACCAGAAAAACATGTTAGATGCTGCTTTATTCTACCAAAAAAAAAAAAAAAACCCAAGCTTGAAAGTTCGCTTTTTGGGATGCTGGGAAATACAGAGCAGCTAAAATGTCCTTTGAGGTAGGAATTGTGTTCCAAAATATGTTTTATAGCTGGCTAGCGTTCACATTCTGTAGAAAATTGAGTAACTTGGAAAATGTGCCCAATTCTAAAGCGCCTAGTCTACAAGTCCTGCGTTTAAAAGGTAGATTTTTTTTTTTCCAAAATTGATTATCAACATTTACTTCGCTGAACAAGATAGCTGAAGGACTTAATCCCCAACATGTTCAGTATATTTTAAATTTGTGGACATCTTGTTGCAAGTGCTTTTCTCTGTTTAATGTAATCTACAATTACATTTGTCTGGTTTTTTTTTAATTCTTAACTTCTAATTATTTAACTGCATCAAGCACTTTTTCAAATGGAATGTCTCCCCTTTTGTTCTAATAATCCCTTTCTGCTTTTCCTGCTTGGTTGTTTCTCTAATATCTTATGTTTGGAGTCTCATCTAAACTTCTCTTCTCACTGAACAACATCTCAGTGAATCTTGGCACTGCTTTAATATTATAAAAATCTACCCTCTTCTTACTATCTCCATAACTTAAAACATTAGCCAACTTTTTCTGTGGTCTTTCCACCTCTTGCCTCTTCTCTCTAGTCTATCCAAAATGCTGCAGCTGACGTCCTCTGCTATACTTAGTGCTGGAGTCCCTTTAGCTTCTTGTCTGTTGGGGTTGAAATGAGTCAAAGGTTGGTGTGCAGAACTTATCACTTCCTTACTGCCCCTTCCATTTCTACAGAATTTAATCTTCCATTTAAAAAAGGAAACTTTAGATTTCATAGTCTTTATATCTGCAACAAACTTTTCGAATGTAAATCAATTAAATGCTCCAAATCTTTAACACAGAACTAACAGGTGCTCCTTGGTGCCTCATGCCCTCCAGAATGTGGAGAGCTGCTAAAATTTAAACTTCTGAAAACCGGGAAATGCAGATTTGAAGTATATGCCAGCTTTGCAACAAAATTTAACTCTACCCTTTGAAGCTGGCGATTGCTTCTGGAAGTGGCTCAATGAAGTTGCTGCTATAATAATTACACATGAGGGACTTGAGACGGTATCATTGTTTACATTACAGATTAGAATTGTAGCATTTATAGTATTTGCTTGCTCTCTAGCTGCACTCACTTTTAGGTGTAACTGTCATTAATGGTGGTGGCAGAATTAGTTGGAGCAGGCTGGAAGATTTGTCATTGATGAGAAGTGCACTTGTTCCTTGAGGGCTCAACTATGCCTCACTTTAGCAGTGAGATCTGTATTTTGTCAGTAGTGGTTCACAGCAGTAGTCTTGTCATGGGGAGTGTCAGCAGTGTGGGTAGCATACATGACTTTGGTCTCTGGAACTTAGCTTGGGGTAGGTATGCCCAATGTCTTGGAAGCAATCCTCAGGACCATGATGAAGGGGTGAAATGCTTAGCAAGTCTGTGGTGGTTTGACGAATAGGCTCAGTATTTGATTTTAGAGTAGGTATAGGAAACTCTTGTTTGCTATGCCTGATCTAAACCCAGAGTTTTGCCTTATCAAAGAAGGTGTTAGACTCTGGAAATAGAGCACTGTAGGACAGCTCTGTTCTGTCTGTAAGGGAGAGTGCTACTATGTGGTGATGGCATACTGGGACAATATTGCTCTGTTTCATGGTTACAGGTTTAAGATACTCCCATTCTGGGAGGGCACAAGCCACCACTTGGCAACTATAACCGCATTAATATTTTTTGGGCATTAACTTCCTTGGGATTTTTAGAAATTATTTCTCAACATCCAAATATACTTCAATCTAACTCTCACTTTCCACTGCGTTTGGCTTCTTGGCAATGACTACTAGGAGCACAGAATGCATTGGTTTCATGTTAATCCCTTAACTGACCCAGTATTATCTTCTCTTTAGTCTCTCTGCTTGAGTAGACCAGTTGAGTTCTCTCTACTCAGCCCTCCTCCCTATACAGAGGCAGGAGCTGACATGGGACCCATAGTTTGAGGAATTGCTGAGAGGATGCTGGGACGTATGAAGTCAGTGGGAATGCTTTTTGAAGTGGTGGACAGGTATAAGGGGCATGGATGTGGGATATTTGGGGGCAGAGCAGAAGCCCCCAGGATCCCCACTGCACCATCTGACCCCCTTCCTCTTCTCCTTGCACTCTTCTACACTATTTCTTACCTTCCCTTTCTCCATAGAAGCAGCACTGTTGGGAAGGGGAAGCCTGGTGTCCCTTTCCACCATCTTTATGCTGCCTCCAGAAATAGAGACGTTCTGGGTGCTTTCCTCTCATTGGGTAACAGTGGAGTGAAGGGGACCTTTGGAGCCACTTCTCTTGGCTGGTGGAGCAGCGGGGAGAGGAATTGTGAGGGAATAGAGGGTATTTGTGAGGGAGAGGAGAGGCGCAGCACCACAGATGTACCACTTCCCTTCCTTCCCCAAATGTATCTGTGGATGGGAAGGGCACCCAACTTCCCCTGTTTATAGTTCTGCACTTTTCAGCTTCCAGAGAGCCAAGATACCTTTTTGATAACAGTTTTCCATTCATCATGGGATCATAAGAGAATCTACAGTTTTGGAAACCCAAAGCTCTAGTAATCAAACTGGATTTTGAAAACCGTGTTTGAATCATCCCTTACATGGAGGGTCATTGTTTAGGGCTGTGCTGGCCCCTCAGTACAGTGCCAGAGCACAGCCCTACGGGGCAAAAGGGTGGAGCCCCCAGCCTTCACTGATCCAACACAGCCTCTCTCACATTTCGTCCTCCGTCCCGTGCCCCCTCCCATATTCTCTAGCTCTGCACTAAAAAGGCTATACACATTGTTATGAGCAGTTCATATTAGGAGGTCTGTGTGCGAGGGAACCCTTTGACCAAATGACCCAGTGACTTTCTTTCCTTTGGTCACACTCAGTCGCATTGTTCAGGAAATTTTCAAGGAGCAGCATTGTTGTTCTAATCTATTACAAGAGTCATTCATCTTACCCATTTTTAATCAACGCTTATTTCCTTGATAGTGCTTCTAAAATAAAATCTGTCTGCTTGGGGATTTTAAAATAGTGTACTTGAACCAGAAAACTTGGGCTTGGGGCAAAACTTCCAAAAATAGCCACAGAGGAATGCAGGCAGGAAAACGGACACACGCTTTCTCTGAAAAATGTCAAGAGTAGGACTCAGACTGGCAGTGCATGGATGGTAGTTGAGGTTCAGTGACCACAGCATGTCACTTTGAGCCACCTAGCTTCTGTAATAAAACTGCCCGCAAATCCACTGGTTTGCACAGAACCTAGTCTTGCTGCATATGCTTATTTCAGTTCATTTGGTTCATCAGTTTAGATCATCTTGACCTGAATTTCTAAACTTTACCCTTAACACTTCCAGGATAGTCACCAAACAATATTTACTGTGGGTGGTGTGCTCTAGCAGAGAGAAATCTGAGTGACTGAAATCAGTTTGGGGATGATTAGAGCCTAATAGTTTGAATCCCAGTTGTGTGCAAGAACAAAACCAGTGTTTGTGTCTTGGGAATACCTTGTTTAAATTTGGACCAATAATTCTACCCCCCTGCCATGAGGCACAGCAAATGTCAGAGCAATCCAAGCTGGCATGTGGGTTTCATAGATGGAATAGTTGTCTTCTAAAACATAGTTGACTCTCAGTCTTAACTATGGCAGAAGCTGCTGCTCCTCTATGGCAGAACAGCGCTGTTACAAAGTCTGATGGTAAATACAGACAATAATACCACTGAGTGTCTCATTCATCTCCGCAGGGTGTTTACTGCGAAGGTTCAGTTTTACTATTTGCAGTACAGAAGGGCTTGCAGGCTCCAACTAACAGCTTGTCTATATAAGAGATGTCTAAATGGGGTGTTTCCAGTTATAATCGTATAAACAGTTAAGCTGTTAACCTGTATAAACTTATTCTGGAATAAGACTGGCTTTTCCCAGTTTGTAGTTTAAACTGCTTATGAAAGGACATAATTTAAATCAGAAAAGGGCATTCTTTTATACCAGAGTAAGTGTGTCCACCCAGGGAGTTATAGTGCTATAACTTCAGTGGTTTAAATGGACATTCTACCTTGTACCAGTGTAACTTTTCTGTGTAGACAAGCCCTAAGACTGGAGCTACATTGTGCCAAGTATCATAGACTTCCTGTCCTGAAGAATTTAAGGTCTAAATAAGGCAGAAAAGGATAACCGAAGTGATGGCTTAAACATTTCATGTTAGATCATTCTTAATATATAGAAACCTCCAACCACAAAAATAAATTCAGTGCTATTAAGTGCTGGTCATTTTAATAAAAATACTTGGCTTCTCTGCAGGTAGAGCTTCATTAGGTTACCACCACTGTTTCTGACCCCAGTTCTTCACCACCATTATATCATGTAACTTTTTTTCTTTCGTCTATTTCCTGCTACTCCCCTTTTTCCCCCAAAACACCCTTTTTTGCTCTTAAATTGTCTGTCTCCTTGTTCTTTGTTTCACTGTTTCATGTTCTTTTTCCAAGCTACTTCCAGTAGTTGAAACTGGTTTCCCACCTATCTGGTAGGTTACCCATTTCAGATATGTTCTTAGAACCCACTTCATGAATCCTTCCTTTACTGATCTCCTGACTAGTTATTTCTCTTCCCAGTCTTACTGGAACTGTTAATGTTTTGTTTCATCTGTCATTGTTAGATCCAAAAGTAGGGGCCATGATTTGTTGTGTTTTGTCAATCACCATGTACATCTATAGCCCTATATTAACATTTCATAACTTCTGTCTGGTTAGACATTTGTTGTAGAAAGAATGTATAGATTTTATTTCACTTTAATGTACATTCATGAAATAAATAAGCTTCTTAATTTACTGCTTACCTAACTTTAACAGAGTTTTCTTTCTAGCTATAAATTGCAGCATTTCCCTCTTCAGTCCAGCTTCTTTTGGTACTGATTACTTGTATGCATAGCTAAAATCTGTCCTGTTTCGTTAAGTGGTTGGCATTTGAATGATGTAGCATGCCCTTATGCAAAGCATAGGGCCATATGTTTTAATCATTCAAAACTAAATGATTTCGTCTTTCAGTTTTAAACCACTAGGTGATGAAAATTATTTGAAGCCCAGCTTCTATATGGCAGAAAATAAACCGGAGTGCTTATTGATTCTGTTTTAATGGCTTACAAAGGCCAAATTATTTCCCTAGAACTGGTGTACTCCTGTTACACACAAATTAAAACAGATGAGAGTAAAAGGAAGCACTTTAGTATGATCAACTGTTTTGTTTAGTATGATCAACCAGTGTTTTGTTTTTTTTTGTCATTGGCAAACAAAAGGCAGTAAAGTTCAGGGAATGAACGACTCTGTAATCCTGCCTACAACACTGTAGTTTCTGAGTTTGAATAATTTTGTTAAACTTATTTCTCATTCAGGGACATCATGATAACCTATTTTGAACCTTCCATCTCGTTTGAGGGACTGTGTAATGAAGTTCGAGACATGTGCTCCTTTGACAATGAACAGCTCTTCACTATGAAATGGATTGATGAAGAAGGTAAATTGACATCAAGTAGTTTTGCCTTGACTGATATTTGATCTAAATACTAGTTTTAGATCTCCATCCTTTTTCCCCTGTATAAATTAAAGGAGTATAACTGAGTTCAGAAGACATCCCTTTCCTCTAAACTTACTTTCTTAATAAAAGTATTTATTTATAAAACATCCATCATGATAGTATCTAGATTCTATTCTAAATACTTAGTTCTAAACAAAAACCGGTAACCTTAAGTTCATAAATACAGCTAGGGTCAACTGTTGCAGAACCTACCAGTGTCTCTTTTAACACCCAACCATAATCTGAAAATATGGAAATAAATTTAAGCATCTTATCTACAGTAATTTAATTCATCTTATCAGATCCTATTGAATTCAAAGAAAATTCCATTGTGTTCTGTGAGCTGTCGTTCTGACCCTTTGACTCCAAACCTTGTTTCTTTGGTGGAGAAGAGTGATGCTGTGGAATGAAAGAACAGTAGTAATAGTTCAGCACATACATCTATCTGAGGAGCAAACTTGTAGAGGAGTAGTGTACCTCACCATTATACTGGTGTAGAAAGTGTTCTAGCTACTCTGATGCTGGGGATAGATACTAGTGACTAGGACTACGAACAAGTTTTTGTTTTTTAAAGAGAAACGGACTCTCTGCACAAATATCTTCAGCAGTATACAAACTAAATAGATGATCTTTATGGTTTTTCATGTCCTCGCTTGAAAATGAAAATTTCGTTTTTCAAATGTGCAAAGGAAATAGCATAACTTTTTTGTTAAAAGGAATTTATTTGGAACTTAATTTTTTTACTCAATCTGAATTGTAATATCTGTATCTTCTGCCAGCAATCTTTATCCCTGTCCTAAGTTAGGAAAGGTTGAAAAATTGGGCTTATTAATGGTACTGTGGTTGTGTTGAAATCTTTGTTGCATATGTTATGTATATATAGGGTGGGATTTTTCAAAAGCATTCAGCATTGGCCTGACCACTGACTTCACTGGGAGCAAAGTTAGTCCTATGCTGCCGAAGAAAACCCTCAGTACTCTTAGTCATATTAATTTTCCTAGAAATTTGTAATTTAGCTTAGTGCACAAAAAATTCTTTCCCAAAGCTTTTTAAAAAAACCTTGAATACAGCTTGTTTATATCAGTATGTAAACTGCCACCTTATAATGCACCTGCTTTCACTTTCAATTATTTTAGCCTAAATTATTCATACTTATTGGGAATATAATACAGGAAATAAGGTGTTTAATAAGCAAGTAGTGAAACTATAGCTTAAAACTGCCTTTTGAAGTCACACACTTATGAGATTTTCTTCCTTTGTGGTCTGTTACTAGGTCTAATTTTTTTAGCTCTTGTAAAATACAAAACATGATGCACTGTAATTTCTATACAGGAAGCTAGAACTAACTTAGCTTCTAAGTGGGGCATTCAAATTGAGTATTTCTAAAAGGTTTATAAATGCATACAGTTATAGGACTTCCAACTTTCTTGAAATGCATATAAAACAGCAAATATGGCTGTTACTGAAAGGATATTGTTGATTATTCCCTGTAAAATCCATCTCCTTTTTTTCCCTCCCTTCATGGCTTTGTTCCTATCTTCTCTTATGAGATTTCCTCTACTTATTTAGTAGCACTCAGTTGAATAATCGGCCGTGATTCTTAGTATTGGGAACACATAGCTGAAATTTGTAGGTCATGTCAGAGCTAGCATAATTTTTTTTTCCAGAAATGTGTATTTCCTGTTAATGGTATCTCTAAGTGTCACTCTAGATCTTGGGTGTATGCAAGCAGATGAGTGACCTATTTATGTGGTGGTGTAATAAGTCACTAAGCCCTTCTGTGAATGAACATTTTTATTGTTTGCTTTAGAGCTTAAAAGAAAGATTGTGTGTAAATATGGTGGGGAGGACAGCACATTGTATTACTCTGGCACACCTAGAAAAAGTTGTTAGATGGTAAATGTTTCATTCTAGAACCCTGTACTATCAGAAGGATTATAGGCATTAAATCTTCTTAGACATATTTAATAGCATCTGCCCATCCATATTCCTTCTGTATTTCTGAACCCTGTGTCACAATTCTCTGTTCCTGTTTGGCGGTAGAAAAACTGGTTTAGTTGGTGTTGCAACACCATTGAATAAAAATAGTTGCTCCTTTTTTTAAGCTTCTGGAGAACATTTATTTATGCAGAGAGTGGGCAGTTCCATGTCCCACAGAGGCGAACTATTTTCTTACATATATAGTGAGACTTGATGAACTGTGGCTTTAAAGAGCATAGTAAATAATTTAAGTCTTAAATCCTAGCTTGCAGGAAAGAGGAAGTTTGAGCTCTCTGCTTTAACACTTGCCGCCAAAACATTTTAGTAGGTGATCACTAACAAAAATTACAAGGGTGGGGGCATTAAATACCAAATCTGTGAACTAGCTACATTCACGTGGTCATGAGAACGAAAATTAAAATATTGTCAAATCCACATTTACCCAAAGAAAATGTGGAAGGCAAAAAAGGTCAGAGATCAGTTTTGATGTCTCGCAGTGAATGATTTATGCCCTTTCTGTTCTTACCATAGCTAATTAGTCCCTTTACAATTTGTTAACATTAGTATTGCTGACTTGCCAATGACAGTGCATTCTCATACGTTTAAAGGAAATAGCCACATTAGTAATATGAAGTTTACATAGCCTTTCTAATCTTCAAAGTATTTTATAAATGTTAACTAATTTTCACAACCTCCTTGAGAGTTAGATGCATATTGTCTAGATTTCTCAAATGTGGAATCAGAGAGAGAGAGCTTGTAACTTGCCAATAGCCCAAAAAGAAATGTATCCGCACCAAGGCTAGAACTCAGGAGCTCCTGGCCCTGTTCTTGACTTATCTAACTTGATTTCTCCCATAGTATTAGGCCTGGTCTGTAAGAGAAAGTTGCAATAGTTTAGTTAAAGGTGTTGGATTAGTTACACTAGTGCAAACCTCTGTGTGGGCATTCATCTCTTTTTAAGAGTAAGCTAAATCAGAATAACCCATCTCTGAACATTAAATAAGAGTATTCACACAGGTATAACCTTTGGAGCAGTGTAACTAATCAAATACCTTGGTTAAACCAGTACAACTTTATGATGTAGGCAAGGCCTTGGGACCAATTTAGGTGCTGGTGTGATTGATTTCCTTTCAAAGATTTAGAAAAGGCTGCCTTTAAGAGTATTCTCATTCAGCTATGATTCAAATGACAAATAGTCCTTGTTGGCAAAGGGAGGGAGAACACCTACAAATTTATCATACTTCAAATTTTGGCTTTAAGACTGTATCATTCATTTTATATCTTCATCCAGATTAATCTGAGGAAAGTACTAGAGTCTTAGTTGCCTTTTTTCACTTTAAGGTTTTGTGTCTGATAGGAAGGATGGAGAAAATGTGAAGGTAAAGTGAACCCAGTTTTAATATTGTGCATTTATGAAATATTAGACTGTGTGAAATCTTGCCCATCTCACATGGTGAAATAATAGCTACTCAGCCTTGTGAACTGCAACACCACTCAATATTTGAGAGCTTTAGCATGCCTGCTTCTCACTGGGTATCCCATTTGAGGGTGAGACAGTCCTGAGTCTAATGGAAGTTGGAAGTGCACATAGCTGCTGCAGAAGATTTAATAACTATCTGGAAGGGGAGTGGGGGGGGGGGGAAAGGAGACCAACTTGCTGAAGAAAGATCTAGAGTTAGCAGACAGCCTTCTCAAGGGATTCATAGCTCCCTTAAAAGTCAATCTGTGCTACAGCTACAATAATCTTTTCTAGTATAATAGACCCCAGATGTATATGTAAGAATAACATGACTTCAGAAAAATTCAAGGATTGACTTCAAGTACAGTGTCAGTACTGTTTGAAGCAAGACTACATCAGTGTGCAGTAGGGAACTTTTAGAGCATGCTAGCAGGGTCCATGTGGACAATTAATGCATGACACACCAGTGCACACTGGAATTTACACCCCCATTGATACACACTACTGCACAGTGAAGATGAGCCCCATAATCTGTAGCTCACATTTAGTCCTACCCAGTGTGAATGCATGTCTCTTTGTATGATGACAGGTCGTGTATGTATAAGACTTGTAAGTCAAAATAGTTACTGAGTAAATAAGTCTTAAATTCTTATTTAATCTGGAGGGAGTTCGGATGCAGTCTATGAAATATGATTCTTTCAGGCTGACTGAAATATTAATATTAGACTAATAGTAATCTGGATAGTAAAATATTCATAGTTTTTCTGTCATTTAAAATTAAGAGCTGTTAGACTTGGGAAAACTCCCATCACAATGCTGTGTTCTCAAATTGGATTATTTATCTTTTAGGAGACCCATGCACAGTTTCGTCTCAGCTGGAGTTAGAGGAAGCCTTTCGGTTGTATGAACTAAACAAGGATTCAGAGCTTCTAATTCATGGTAGGATAGAATTTTCTTTCTCCTTACATCTGTGGGTCAGTACATATTTTTTCTCTATATGTTAGTATTTTTATGGCCTCTATCACTGTATGTGAATACTGAGGATCCTTCTCTATTTTACACTCTTCACCATTTCTCCAACCCAAACATTAAAACCTCATGGCATTCAACATCTTCATGGTAAAAAAACTGTCTCAAACTCCCATTGTAGTATGTCAGCACTTCCTTAATTGTGGGATACATACTTCTCATAGTACTAAATTAAATACACATAGATGGAAAGGTCTGACTGTCACCATTGCTTGCCTGTTCAGTGCTTTAGAGGAGGAGTTGGATTAGGAAGAACAAATTGCACTTAACTCCATTCACAATTCTAAACTACCTTTTCTTTAAAGTTTAAACTGCAGAAAGTACTGGGTCACCAGAAAAGTGGTGTTAGAATATGCCACAAAGTATTGTCTTAATCTGGCGCCTGCTTTAGTGAAAGGTGAGACAGCCCCAGAGTTCACTGCTAGGTTGCTTGGAAGGAGGGGAAAATCAATATAATTCTGCGCATACGAGCAAGAATCAGAACTTCTAACCCCAGTCGGACTGGATATTGCTATTATCCTAATTACTGTTTCTATTTTCTGTTTTGTTTTTCAAGATTCCTAAGACCTCCTAGGATAGAATTGCAAATGTTAATCTTCTTCACTATGGAAGCATGAGGGAGAGGGAAAATTCCATGTACTTAATGTAGTATCTGGCATTCACTTCTAAGACTGTCTAGGGGACAAGAAATAATGGACTTAATCTGCAGCAAGGGAGACTTTTGGTTAGCTATTAGGAAAAACTTTTGAGCTGTAAGGGTAGTTAAACTCTGGAATAGGTTTCTGGGGAGATTATGGAATGCCCATCATTGGAGGTTTTAAAGAACCATTTAGGGATGGTCTAGGTTTATTTAGTCCTGCCTGAATGCAGAGAGCTGGACTTGATGACTTCAGGATCTCTTCTAGTTGCTATTTAGTTCAAATAGATCATTACCAAAGTCTTTACATAGATGGCAACATACTGTAATATGCTTTCCCTTCTGCCTTGCCTCCCCTTCAGTTGTGACAGGCTGAAGTGATTAAATTAGTACCATGTCTGACTCTGCTCAGTGGTCTACACTAGTGCTTTTCGATTACTATTTCCAGTGGAGAATCCCTGGTACTAGGCAAACTATGAAATGTATTAGTGTAGGGAAGACCATAAACATCTAGCTATTAAAACACCATAATTTGGTATTTATGATAGAGGTTCCCAAACTCTTGTCCATGCACTGAGTGGTCTTTAGAGAGCTGGCTGGTCCTATTGTGCTGGCTTCTCAGTTACTGGTGCTCAATTACCTTATTTAACATATAAAAATACACTAAAAGATTTCCTAATAGTACTTGGTCATGTAGGCAACTGTTGTAGCTGCTACAGGGATGCTATGCAACTAAAAATGAGTTTAGAAGTAGCCCATTAAAAATATCTGTTTAAATGTAGAAACGTTCCAGAGGGGTAGCCGCGTTAGTCTTTGAAGTGCTACAGGACTCCCGTTGTTTTTGCTGTATACAGACTAAGAAATTTAATTTCTGCAGGAATCAGCTTTCGTGGGCTGTACGAAGTGGGTTACAGCCCACGAAAGCTTATGCCTGCAGAAATTAAATTTGTTAGTCTTTGAAGTGCTACAGGACTCTCGATTTTGCTGTTTAAATGTAGTTCACAATATAGAAAAAGCTTGGAAACGCTGATCTGTGGATTTGGTAGTACTACAGCTCTTCTGATGAGCACTTGACGCCAGTTTTTGTCAGTTTGTTCATCTGATTTGATCACCTTCATTAATCATTCGTATACTTGTGAGGGAGGTATTGTAATCCCCGTTTTTACACATGAGGAAATGAAGCCAGAATGGTTACTTGCTGAAGGCCACACAGGAAGTCGGGATAGTTTTAGAATGAGGGAGTTCCTGGCTCGAATTCTTTGCTTAAGCCTAGTCTCTTGCAATCTAGAGGTCTACAGTGGACCGGTTCAGTGGAGGGTGACCTTTTGAGCAAATGTTTAAAAGAACCATTTTTCAAGGAACCTTCTTGTCTGTGCACCATAGATCTTTCATCAACCTTGACATCTGCTTTCTTTCCAGATGATACAAGTGCCTTTTGTAACTGTATGTCTGTCTTTATATCTGAAGTAAAAAATTAATCTGGAACTTTACTTTACAGTGTTTCCTTGTGTACCAGAAAGGCCTGGCATGCCTTGTCCAGGAGAAGATAGTAAGTAGACTTTTTTGTAATGGAAATAATTTCTATAAATGGTCATTGCACACTTAACACAAGCTGAAATGATTAAAATCAGTAGCTTTTTGTTTTTCTTCATGATAGTTCTATATCAAAGCTTACCCAAGAAACTGAAATGTGGCTATTACTCTTCTCAGTGGGCTGTCTGGTTTTCCCCAGGGGTTAGATAGCCATGATGATTAACAATGCTGTATAGTCTTATTAACTGAAATGGTTACAAACTACATTTCAAACACCTTTCAGGCTGTCCCCTGTTGCTGTCTTTCCGTGGATTCTGACAATGTGGTATATGGTGCTGAAAATGCTTTACAATTCAATGAAATGGTGTGAGGGGGAATTACTGTTACCTCTTAAATTATAGACACTTTGGAATTACTAGTCATGCCAACTGAAATTACTATTTTTACTAAGATTAGATTTGCTCAGATAACTTTTGAATGGATTGTGCAGCTGGTGGTGGCTTGGGGGCTCCTTCCCCATGCTTTCCAATATATTTAATATTTTTACAATGTTTTGCATTCAAGTGCTGCTCTTAAATTAAGGTTACCCGTTCACCCTTGGATGGGGTTCCACTAGGTCCTAATTGTCGTGTTCATAAGGCAATGTTGGGGAATCTTGCACTATTGCTATGTGACACACCTCTTCTCTGAAACCACAGAAGATAAGTCTGCAGGGATGTGAGTTTGGGGCTTTCACACACACATTACAGGTGTTTCTGATATTTTGCAGTTTCCTGTGCTGGGAAACTGTCATGAGAAACAATTCAAACTTTTACAACAGAAGTAAACCCACTTGATGCAAATTGCATATTTTCATCCAACATGAACTCGTTCAAATTTTTGTGTAGGAAGGCGCATAGAGTTAATATAGGTCTTGCTACACTCAAAGTTTGCTGTCTTGTCACTCCTGGATAAGCATTTACCTCTTTTGTAACTACTCATGCCTCTTTGTACTACGTGCTCCTGCTTGTCCTATGACATGTTTTCTTTTACGTATCTGCTTGTCTTTGGACAGTTACCAGTTTGCTGGCTGACTACTGTAGGTGGATCTTTGTAGTCCTCCTCAGCAGTAATGAATTGTCTTGTTTTGTCTTCCTGGGTACAGCAGTGGTTGTCAGTTTTTAGACTCCATTCAGCTCCTGTTCTTGAAATCTGAGGTCATATTAGCTAATTGTTACTAATTGTAAATTCTCTACTAGCCCTTAAGAAAAGCCACAGCTTTAACTTGGGTGCTTAAAGCTATAAAAAGCATGCTGTTGGTACAAATTTTGTATAGAAAAGTAGCTATATTTTTAGCTATCAAGGTATTGACACTGCATTTGTCAACATGGTATCTGAGTCCCTGACAAATTCAAACACATTTAAAATTATTTGATTTGCTTGACCATAAACATGGGGAGTAAGTGTGACACAAGTTTTTTTGTTTTAAAAAACTGGCATTGCCAAACGCTAAGTAGATTTGAAAAACTATTTAAGATGCAGTTCTGTGTGTTTCAGTCTTAATCTTTTAAGTTCCTAATGTGGTGCTGCCAGTGCAAAATGCATTATGTGAGGCAGCTGGGCCTAAAATATCAGGAGATTACAGAGAAGCAAGCTTGTAAATCAGGGTATTCGTCGTTCTTTTAATTTAAATAAAATGGTAGTTTTCTTTTATTCAAATATATGTAATACCTGGACAATTTCCTTTCTTTTGTCTCAGTCTTGAATGCTTTTAGGCAACAGCAATTGTTTTTAATGACCATCAATGTTTGGTGTTTTTGATTGGTGCGTGGGTGGGGGAGGACTTCTTACCCCCAAGAAATACGGATTTCTCAGTGAAGAGGACTGAGTCCTAAACACTAATTTCTGTTCATAGCAAGGCATTCCCATTGACATCAAATTCTGGAGTAGAGACTTACAGTATTGGGCCCTTTATTTGTAAATTAGTTGGTATAAAGTGCCCATGAGCATATTTTATAATGTAATGTTTACACTTGCGTGGATATAATTGTATTTTACTTATCTTAGAATCCATTTATCGTCGTGGTGCCCGGCGGTGGCGGAAGCTCTATTGTGCAAATGGTCATACTTTCCAAGCTAAGCGATTTAACAGGGTAAGACTTTGCTTGGGTAGTTGAATGCAATATTAAAACCTTGATGTGCCGTCCTTCTCTTCTGCAGTTGTCCCCAAAGATTAAAATGTAGACTTAGTCTAAAGAAAATGGACTTTGCACTCAGTATATCAAATAAGGTAGTTCCTTTTATATAAGTTCTGATAACCAGAAAATATACTGAATTTCACATTTTTAGCTTCAACACTTCTCATTTAGTTGCCTATAGTATAAGTAGTCTCCTTTATTAATCTATAGCATTTGGTCTCTTGATAACCTGTGCTTTCAGTGAAATTTGCCACATGGACAATTAAAAAATCAGGCATTATAAATTATAACCCAGATTCATTGATTTATTTTTAATCCAAAGCACACCAAAATACCTTTTATTATATCAAAATACATAATATTTTTTCATTTTATTTGCAAAGATATAAGATACCAGCACTGATTGTTTTTAAATGTCTGTCAGCTGGCAGAGCACTTGGGGTACTATGCTACCAATAGGCATTGTCTGTCTTTTGAACTCTAGGAACAAACAAATTTTGAGTCACTTGTGTTACAGGGAGTTCTCTTTATGGTTTGCCAGTAAGAACTGAAATCCTTCTCCAGCCAGCCTCCATATGCTGGAGTAGGAGCAATCAAAAATAACAAGGCATTTTTTGTTCATCATATTAACTGTAAGAAATTAGTTAACATTTTAGATACTCTTTTTAGACATGTTTAAAACATTTAACATGGTGTAAGAAAAATCTGCAATGTCTAACTGTATAGAACAGGTTCATAGACAATCTAAATTGTATATCTTTTCCTCCTCACTGCCGGATTCGTTGAACACATGGAATTTCTCTCCATCTCCCTCCTTGACCCTCTCCAAATTTGGTTTCTGCTTTTTGTTCCACTGAAACAGCTCTCTCGAAGGTCTCTTAAGTGACCTCTAATTACTAATTCTAGGGCTCCTGCTTGATCCTAACATTTCTTGTCAAGCTGCAAAGAGGTCACCATTAACCACTTTTTGAAGTGCTATCCTTCATTGGCTCTTCTAGGCACCCTCCTCTCATGGTACCATTTGTCTCCAGTTGCTTTTAGTGTCATTTTGGATTGTCCTCTTCCTATTTCCCTCTATCAGTGGGTATTGCGCAAGGCCTAGTGTTTGAGGCTCCTGCTTTTCTCTCTACACACACTGCTAAGTGTACTGTAACTGCAGCTTATGTTAATAGCTTTATTGTTCCCTTGTGCTCCTCATCTGTTCTATCAACTTGTTTTCTCTTGTCATATGCTTAGATTGAAAGATACGTTGCACATACCATCTTTTTGTTATGGGTACAGCGTCAAGGGTGATGGGGCCCTTACTGGAGTTTGTGTTCAGCTGTAATAACAATGAAAATGCTGCTGGTTGGTTTCCTGTTTCTTTTGTTCATTTTTAATCTGAATTATGTTGATTTTTGTCCTTTTAGCGAGCTCATTGTGCCATCTGCACTGACCGAATTTGGGGTCTGGGGCGTCAGGGATATAAATGTATCAACTGTAAACTCCTTGTTCATAAGAAGTGTCACAAACTTGTCAACATTGAATGTGGTCGACACACATTACCACCAGTAAGTGAAATTATTCTCTAGTAACTATTATGAAACAAAACTTTATATCATAGTAGAATAGTAACTAGGGCAAGGGCCTTCCATACTCGGCAGTGCTGAGGATCTCAGTGGCAAATGGACAGGAACCTGATAACTGCACCCAGCTTGCATATCTATATATCAAAAACATATAAACCCCTTGCTTGTATGCGTATCTTAATTGATGCTACTTACTGCTTGTATAATGCACTAAATCGTCAAAAAGCTGTGCAAACAAAAATGGATCTTCACATATCCCTATTGTTTGGGAAGCTATTTCTCCCCTTTTACAGATGGGAAAATCTGAGGCATGGAAATTGCAATTTGGCCAATGCAATGCAGTGAGTCAACTGTGCATAGTCCATTTAGAACATGATAACTAGGACTTACCTGTCAGACATCATCAAAATGTTGCAGATCAGTTTTTCATCCTGCAATTAAAAAGGAGACTGCTACAGCCACATCTTAAGAATTCAAGCGGCTATAATTTGGACATCTCTGAACTAGTCAAATGGATAGTAAGACCATTTGAGCGTTTTTGTCACCTTACTGTTTCCCATTCCCATCTGCTGTATTTTTTTCCTGCGGATGTTGGTTGCTGTGTCAATATCTGTCTGAAGTATGAAAAAATCTAGCTCTATATGGAGAATTAGTAGTCTAAGTCCAAAGTGTGTTACCTTCTTCATGCATTTATGGTGTAAATTTTTGATAGTGAGGATAATTAACTATTCAAACAATTTACCAAGATTCATTATAGATTCAACACTGACAATTTTTAAATCAAGATTGGATGTTTCTCTAAAAGATATGGTCTAGGAATTATTTTGAGGATGTTCTATGGCCTGTGTATACAGGCGGTCAAACTTGATCGCAGTAGTCCCTTCTGGCCATGGGATCCATGAATCTGTGGTAACTATTTGAATTATGCCAATATGGATGCTGCTTAGTCTAGTTAAATTTTAATTAGATTATGCTAATTGGATAAAGATATGGTAGTATAGTTTTTAAAGTAAAATGTGAAACAAATTGGAACTGGAGTCCCCTGGTCAAACTTGGCTCTGTCTGAAAAGGAATCTCAGACTTGAAGGGACAAATGCCTCTGCTCTTCCAAGTTCAGTACTAAAGATGTAGTTAATTGTTACAAACTGTAGTAGGCAAGTAATGAACCATTACTGTGAACATTTGTAGGAGCCTGCAATACCTATGGATCCGTCATCAATGCACCCAGATAACATAGAACCAGGTAAGATAAATGAAAATTTGGTTTATGTAAAATTTTTCTGCAATTTCAAAGTACTTTAAATTGAATTCTACATTCTCAGACTTGATTGTGATTTGTTGAGCAATTAAAAACATTTTACATGAACAAACAGAATAATTTAATGTAGTGTTGTTGTAGCTGTGTTGGTCCCAAGCTATTAGAGACACAAGGTGTGTGAGGAATACCTTTTATTGGACCAACTTCTGTTTGGTGAGAGACAAGCTTTCAAGCTACACAGATATCTTCCTCAGGTCTGGGAAAGTTCCAGATAACGACCAAGCTTTATAGCCAGCCTAAGGGGTCTAGTCATCATTCTTACCAATAAAACCAAAACTTACCAGACACTCCGTTGTCTCTTTTCCTCTTTACCATTATCTAAGTCTGCAGAAATCACTGCCTGAGATCAGCTCAGATGACGCGTAGTCATACATTTTAGAGGTTAAAATTTTTAACTTGCAGTATTTTATTAATTATGAATGGGACATTCTTAAACAATCTGGGGGTGAAATGGTGTTCAAAGTTTTTTTAGCTGGTAAAACAACTTTTAAATCAATCTACACTATTTTTCGTAGAATATTTTGCTGAAATCCTTTCTACTACACTGTAATACTCTACTTTTGTGTCTGGAAGTTTAAAAAAATAGAATGTCTGTCTGTCCTTCATAAGTGAACACCTTCATTTTTTGTGTGTTTTCTTTTAGTGATTCCATACAATCCTTCGAGTCATGAGAGCTTGGACCATGTTGGTGAAGAAAAAGAGGTAAGCTGTCTTAGAGCCGTACCCCTCTAAAGGTCTTGACATATATATTCAAAGTTCTTGACATGTATATCAGTCCTAACTTTAAAATCATATTAGTTTTAAATGATACTGAACTGAAATTTAGCACACAAGTAATCTGACTTTAACTCGTGTACAAACTCAAGTTAGTCCATTTGTGAGACATACAATTTGTGTTCAGACACAGAATTCAGTATGCAGGAAAAATTTTAATATGAAACTGACAGATGTGTGATCAAGAATTTTAAAGTACAAAGCAGTTCTTACCAAAAGGGGTGGGGGGAAAGGCAGGCGGGATAATTAGTCATTACTGCTGCAGCACAATAAATGAGCTAATTTGAACCCCCAATACCCTTAAAAAAAAAAAAAAAAAAATCTGAAGTTACCAATATATTATATTAGCAAGGTTGCTCAATTTTGTTTAAAATCTTTATTTATAGGCAATGAGTATTAGAGAAAGTGGCAAACCTTCCTCCAGTCTGGGCCTTCAGGATTTTGATCTGCTCCGAGTTATAGGAAGAGGTAGTTATGCTAAAGTACTACTGGTTCGATTAAAGAAAACTGAGCGCATTTATGCAATGAAGGTTGTGAAAAAAGAACTCGTCAATGATGATGAGGTAAGCAATGTTTCTACCAATGGACTAGATAATTCTTCCTTTAGAGAGAACTTGCGCATAGTATCCATAAGAACTAGATTTGCAGCCTTACAGTAATCACACTATGTATTGCATTCTGTGCTATTGAGAGCTTATAGAGCACGTTACCAAATTTGGTAGGTCTTTATTGGTGTCTCACCATAGTCCTTCCTGCCTTTCGTTCTTCACCCTCAGGTTTGATTTCTATAATGCACTCTATATGGAGCTCCTTGAAATGCATCCAGAAATTTGAGCTCTATGTTCTGTGCTAGCTTAATCCCCTTCTGTAAATTTTTATCAGTTTATTTCTTGAGCACACTCCAGCCTATACTACTGAGACATCCACTGATCTGGAGTCTGTAGTAATAGAATTGCTTACTAAGTTTCAGTTGAAGGACCTATCCATTACATCAGTGTCATTGAATGTCTAACTTTCCTAACAGAATGCCTTATTACTTGCAATGAGGTACAAAAAAGTAAAGAACTCTTCTTGATTTACATTCCTGTCTGCTGAGTATGCAGTACATATAGTTAGTTTTCACTAGGGATGTAAAAGCCTACACATTTAAATGGTAATCAGCTGTCTAAACATTTTAAACAGCTGATTCCTCCCCCAGTTTAAAAGGTAGAGTGGCAGCTGGGCTCAGCTCCCCACACGCGAGAGCAGCTGGGCAGCTCTTGCTCTGGGGGAGGCGTGAAGCCCAGCGCAGCTCCCCCTGCCCGTGAAGAGCTCCCTGTGAGCTGGAGGTATACCGACAGGGGCGGGTGAGGTAGTGATGCATGAGGGGGCGCAGGAGGCTGAGTGGGAGAGGCAGGTGCCATGGGGGGGGCGGGGGGGGGGCAGTGGTTGTGGTGCTCATGATGGCTACTGCCAAGTCCCCAGGAAACAGGAGAAGGAACGTGGTGTGTCCCTCCCCTACAGGTACAGATCCCTTCCCGGGGCAGCTGGAGGGAGGGGGGTGCTGTCTGGTGGGAGCTGGGGTCTGCTCCTGCACTGCTCAGGAGGTGCGTGAGGCCTGTGGGGGGCCCGTAAATGTAAGCATTGGCCTATGGGTGCTGGAGACCTACCGTAGTGGCATTGTGAGTGAGAGTTGCTCAGCTACGGCTCTGCATGTGTGGCGGGGGAGCTGCAGCTAGGCAGCTCTCGGTTGGCTGTGAGGTGCCGAGCCATGCTGGGCTCCCCCCATGGGTTTAACCATTTAAATATTCTATTTTTAGAATGTTTAAAGGATTCTTTATTAAACAACTTCCTATATCCATAGATTTCACATGAGGTATTTCTAAGACTATTTGCTCTAAAATCATTGAGAGACTACATGGAACGTTACAGTGTCAGTTTTAGTAACACTTAGGACAAGAACTTCAATATATATTCACTTTTGTGAAGCCTTTGATTATGACTTGAGCATCTGCTTCAGCATAAGGCATTTAGTTACTTAGTAAAGGGAGTTGTCTAAACAAAAATCATATTAGACAGTAGGCGTGGAGAAACTTGCATTGTACCTGAAGGTTTTACTTAGAGTATACATATAATGCACTGTAAAGGCAATATGAGCATGGGTCTGCAAATCATTAACTCTGTTCTTGGTTCTGTCTGATTTACCATGTCTTTCTCGCACTTCATCATTCTCTGCCCCAATTTCCCCATTTTGCAGATGCAGATGATCTTCCTTTTAATAATTAATTAAATTGGATAAAGGAGGTAAATTGATACAAGTCTGTCAACAATTTATCCTAAAACTAGATGAAGATGTAAACATTTCAGTGTGTCAGTCTGATAGTTTAAATAGTATTTCACCTAAGAAGTGTCACAAAGAACATTGTTTCTAACCTTGGGATATTTTTATAAATAGGATATTGATTGGGTACAAACAGAGAAACACGTCTTTGAACAGGCTTCAAATCATCCTTTCCTTGTTGGTCTACACTCTTGCTTCCAGACAGAAAGCAGGTAAAGGTCAGAAAGTAACCGAACAAATGTGGGTTTTTTGTTTTTTGTTTTTTGTTTTTTTTTGTTTTTTTTTTTGGTGACATTTTTCATACTGATGGGTATCCCAAAGGACTATCCAAATATTGAATGCAGAATAATTACTAAAAATTATACCAACATAAACTTCTGTGGTAATTTGTAAACCAAAGGATTATGTGAAGGAGGGGGTGCTTATGAAGAAGGAAACTGTTTAAAGCGTGGGGGACAGTATCATAGAAGAAAAAGCCCAATATGGGAGAAAAGAAGCAGTAAGGAGAGAACTAAGAGCATAGAGAATGAGGGAGTATGAAGAAATGAGAATATATATAACAGGATGAGGTTACATAGGGCCTCAATGAAGGAAAGGATTTGAATATGGTGCAGTTAAACAGGAAATGAATGAAGGATTCAAAAAGGGGTGGTGAGGTGGTAGCAGAGGTGACTTTAATAGTGGTCTGTGATAGCTTGGATATGAGAGAGAAGGTTAAAATAAAGGCAAAAGATGACCAAAGATTAGGCAAAGGTTTAATCAGTGAAGAAACTGCATTTTGTTTATATTGTATTAGAGAGACCTTGTGAGAGACTGAATATGTGGGTGGGGAGAAGTCCAATACAATACTGGATAAAGGAAAGATAGTTGGGTTGTCAGTGATGGCGATCATGAGGAAATGTAAGTTCAGCTTTGACATTTAAGATGACCTTTGAGATGTCTGAGGCACCGAGAGGCACAACTGGACAAAGTGGTGAGATTGGGAGTAGAGAGGTAGATGTGGGAACCATTTGCATAATTGGGGGAGAGGGTTCCAGCCAGAGCATTGGTAGTTCAGTAGTAGAATTCTTAGTTTTAAAGGAATTATTTTGGGAAAGCTCTACAGGAGGTCAGACTGGATGCCCACAGTCGTCCCTTCTGGCCTTGGAATCTGAATAATTGTTTGTGTATAAAACTTATAAATGTTGTTAAAGAAACTTAGAAGCCCTGGTGGTTTGGGAGCGTGGGAAGGGTTAATTACCTTCCTTAGTAATAAAGGAAACAGCAGGATTTTGTTGAATATTCATCGAACATAAGATGTTGGAATGGAAAGTAACACACAAGCCATATTATGAGAGATGGAAGGAGAGTCCTTCCTAGACCCTGTCAGTTCTACTGTTCAGAAGTTATCACACTCCAAGAACTGTAAGGGCAAAAAGGAAGATCACATGCCAAATTGAAATAATCCCTTTTTGCATAATATACCCTTTGTGTTTCAGATTATTTTTTGTGATAGAGTACGTAAATGGAGGAGATTTAATGTTTCATATGCAGCGACAGAGGAAACTGCCCGAGGAGCATGCCAGGTACGTTTAATTGGTTTCTGACATGATGCTGCAGTGCAAAGTTTATGCTCCCAAATCTTTTATCGCCCAGATGGTAAGGAGTTAAGAGATGGATATATTTGTGTCAAAGTACTCTTTTGCCATGAATGAGTTCCTATAATGTAGCTGTTTAATTTAGTGCTCCAAATTACAGATACCTTTTTAGTTCAGAAAAAAACCTGTAATGTTAACCAGAAGTACTTGGTGCTGTTCAGACTAGAATCACCCTGAAGTCTAAGCCGTGACTCTAATTTAAATGTTTATAGAATAGAATTGGTGAAATGTAGTGCTGGAAGGGACCTCAAGAGGTCATCAAGTCCAACCCTATATGCTGAGGCAGTACATAGAAAACCCAGACCACACCTGTTTGTCCAGTCTGTTCTTAAAAACCTCCAAAGATGTGGATTGCACAAACTCCCTTCGAATATTATTCCAGTGCTTATCTGACTTTAAAATTAAAAAGTTTTTCCTAATATCTAACCTAAATCTCCCTTACTGCAGTTAATCTTCTAATTATTTCTTATCCTATCTTGAGTGGACATAGAGAACAAGTCAATCACTGTCCTCTTTGTAACAGCCCTTAACATATTTGAAGACTTATCAGCTTCCCCTCTAGGACTTCTTTTCTCAAGACTAAACATACCCCGTTTTTAATCTTTCCTCTTAGATCAGATTTTTCCAAACCTTGTATCATTTTTATTGCTCTCCTTTGGACTGTGTCCAATTTGTCCACATCAATGCTAAAGTTTGGTGCCCAGAATTGGACACAGTAATGTAGGTGAGACCTCATCAGTGCCAAGTAGAGCAGAACAGTTACCTTTTGTGTCTTACACACCTGAATATTAGCCTTCTCTGCAACTGCATCACGTTGTTGACTCTCATTCAGTTTGTGATGCACAAGTGATCCCCAGATCCTTTTCAGCAGTACTACCACTTAGCCAGTTATTCCCCATTTTGTAGATGTGCATTTGATTTTTTTTCCCTTCCTATGTGAAGTACTTTGCATTTGTTGTTGAATTCATTTTATTGATTTCAAACCAATTCTCTCATTTGTCAAGGTCATTTTGAATTCTAATCCTCTTCTCCTAAGTGCTAGCAACGACTCCCAGCTTGGTGTTGTCTGAAAATTTTTATATCTATTATCAAAGTCACTAATGAAAATATTGAATAGTACCAGACCCAGAACTGACTACTGTGGGATCCCACTAGATACACCCTTCTGGTTTGACTGTGTGCCATGTAGGTAGAATATTGATAAGATACATTTGTTCCTTTTACAATCAAAGGGGTGTGTATATATAAATCTTCCAGCTCTGCAAACTACTTCTGGGATCTGAGAGTTCAGCTGAGTTCTTCCTACTTATGCATCCTCACTACTAAGTTGATTCTTCAGCCCCAGTTCACATATGTGCAGCTTCAGGGGGGTCACAGGTGTGACTGAGGTCAGACTTTGTCACTGCACTGAATTTGGTAAACAATTCTGATATGCAAAAAGGAATAGAATTCAACTCACTCTGAGCCCTGCAGAGCTAATACATCTAGCAGCAGTAAAAAGCAGTAAACTTATTTTTGTGCTTATAAGCCGCTATGACTGAATACACAGTATTGGTTTTCAGAGTAGAATTACACTGACACTTCATTGCTACACTATTTATTTGCTATAGTTGTAACTCCTATTTTGAAAAACTGAGGGACCTTGTGTCATCAATGTTTCATTCTTCATTCTAGGTTTTATTCTGCAGAAATCAGTCTAGCATTGAACTATCTTCATGAACGAGGGATAATCTACAGAGACTTGAAACTGGACAATGTGTTACTGGATTCTGAGGGGCACATTAAACTCACAGATTATGGCATGTGCAAGGTGTGGTAGAATTATTTCCAAACAGATAAAATGTGAAACTTCCTGCTTGGGTAACTTGTAACTTACTTATGGTAGCTTATTAACTAAGTCTGTTATCAACTTGTATACATCTCATATGGAAACAAAAAGGCTTTATCCTGTTTGCCACTAAAAGGAGGAAGGGAAAAACAAGAAACGCTGAACTACTTGGATGTGTAAACACTCCTGCCTTCTGGTTCTACAACCCACTGTATATTGGGATCTAGAGTTTATCACAGAATGTAGCAAGGTAAAATAATAAACCGGAAAGGGAAACACACAAAATGAAGGTATTACTCCACCTCTCTGGCTGTTAATGTTTCAGCCTTATTATTTTAAACAGATGAACCCTAATACACACACTCTGTGTACACAGACATGGGAGTAACAGCTTCCTATATCTCTTAGCCATGTCCACTCCTTAGTCTTCTGAGAATTGGAAAGAAGTCTGGTTCTATGGCCTCCTCTCCCATATCCCAGCATGCCTGTGCCCAAATGGAAGGGACACCCTTGTAATATCTGTCTTGGAGACAGGTTTGGAGCAATGTTCTTTCTAAAGTGGTCATCATTAGACTGCTGGTCGTTGTTTTCACACCAGGAGAGAACTGCCCTGTGTGATCCCTTCCTCCCTCCCCCCCAATCTTCCAGAGGTGTTCAATATCCAGACCAGACTGAAGATAATTCCAGAGGAAAAATTAAGGCACCACTTTGCTTGCAAGCAAAGCAGACAGATGGGTATGCTTGAGCTACAGAATGAGGTTAACAATGAGGGGAGAGGATTCACCCTAAAAATAGCCACAGAAAATAGGTCACATAAGGAGTATCAGTATGTTTCTTAGACTGCTTTCTCCTCCCCTTTCCAAAATAGCATTGTCCACTTTCATACTGTGGATGTAATACCTAAACATGCAGCTGTCTTTCGCCGGTTGTGCACTTCAGTTGTAAGATGATTGTTAGGCATTGGAGAAAATAAGTTGCATAGCAGGTGCTGACCAGAAAAATACAAGCAAAACTTACTGCAAAGTATGGAATTCAGTTTTCAAAATGGTCTAATTTACTTCTGATTTAAATGATCTTATAACATGCTTTGGGTTGAAAGCCTGTGCCTGCTTGCATGAATTTGTTCAATTAGAATTTCCTCATTGACCAACATACTGGGTCCATTCCCCTAAACTGGATCCTCATCCCAGAAAGTTTTACTTTGTGCTTTCAGTTTTACAGGGTGGAGCATTCAAGTTTCAGCTACCTCATTAAAGGCCAGGAGTTGGAGCTCCCCCCATAAGTGCCACTTAAGCTGGGATCATGTATGTTTGCAGGGAGGAGTAAGAACTACATTGTCTTAAGCATAGTGTTATAAACCTTTAATATTGGCATTTGTCATTCCACATTTTTATAAAATCTGTCATGGATTTGTTCTTTTGACTGCTGAGTCATTGTTTATGGGGAGTATCTCTTACTATGGTATATCTATTTAATGTATATAGACTCTTCCACCAAATCTAGATTTATATAAGACAAGCTTTCCTAAAAGGATCATGAGAACCTTTCCTTCATCTTCTTGACAATTTAAGCAGCTTGATTTTTTCATGAAGCTTTTGTTTCAATGGTATGAAAGATAGCTGCTTGCTTCCAACAAATGATCAAATTGACTAGAACGGCTAATCTACTGTTAACTTTTCAGAATTACTATAAACTTTAGTTTGTACATTTTTTCCTACATTTTGGCTGTATATTGGGCATCAAATGCCTGGCTGAAATGTTTCACTCCCTTAAGTTAAAATCCTCCTTTTGTTTAAGAAGTCTAATGGTGAATTCTTAGTCCTGTCTTGTTTAGGCTGTTAGTGTTCCATGTGTTGCTTTTTAAGGTCTGTAAGAAAAGTGAGTTTATAACAAATATGCCTATTCTCAACATATTCAAATTAAATATTTGTATGTATTTCAGAGAGCATCCCTGTAGATCATTAAATTTAGTAACCTCAAGAGAGTTAAGGACCACAACCGAGTTTTTTGTACAATCTTAACCCGATTATTAACTTGAAATAAAAAGAGCAGCTTTTGTTTGGGTTGTGGACACTCAGGTGAAAGTTTAAATCCAGACATACATTCCTGAATTGTGAGAGTCTTCAGAAAGCCTAATGGATTACAATGTAGTATTGTATAACACTTGTGGACTCTATAAAGACATACTTCATTTTCAGTACTTGTAGAAAAATGAGCCAACTTTTACCTTGTGTAGGAGTAGTAGAAGTGTAGAGAACTGTCAGCCCTTTGTAAAGAATAACATACCATGAGGCAGAGATTGTAAAGGGGCAAATGGCTTACACAAAGTAAAGAAACTCACTGTGTGGGGCTTATTTAAAATATCTCTCCTACACCATTAAGGTGTTTCAATAGTGAGTAATGTTGCATACTATGTATGTAGCAAGACCAAAGGCACAACAGAGAAAAGTAAGCATGAAAAGCAGCTTCATTTAATATCTTTTTTTTTTTTTTTTTCTGTGCCTGATTCTCAACAAACATTTGGCCCACATAATACATAAAACATTCAGAAAGTGAATGTTTATAATATGGAGAAAATAGGGTCTGAAACTGTTTGGAAGTGAATTTCCATTAAAACTATTTAAAGGATATTGTCAGACTTGTGTGGACTATTAAGTGTTATGCCAAATCTCTTACATTTCCAAGAGACCTATGTCCAGTTGCTTACTGTACTCCACCCTTGGAGTGACCTTAGGAAAGTCACTTAACATTAATTTACTCTCCTAGAAATAGGGATAATGCTTGACTGCTTCTCAGGAGTTTTGTCAGAATTTAAACTGCAGGGCTCTAAAAGTGCAAAAATGAATTAAGTAGGTTATGGTACCAACTGTAATTGCGTTAAAGGTGTAAATGACTGACATTTAGGGCCTTCATTCCACTTTTTGTTAGCATGGGATTGCCTCGCCTTCGGTACTGTGCAGGTAGAATAAGAGAAGAGAGCATACTGAATTTTTCAGGAATCCAAATGATAAAATATAATCTTAGATTTTTGGCTTTTTGGAGAAGTTGTTATTGGTGATGGCAAACAGCTATTCTGAGCTATCCTTCCTTCTCTAGAGCATACTCAGTAAGCATATTTGCCTTCAGACTAAGTTTTCAGTCTGAGGGTCTTTCTGGGTTCCTTAATAGCCATGACAGCAAAAAACCTGTCTATACATTACTGACCAGCGGATTGTGTTCCAACCTATTAGACAGAAATCTGGATATGGCAATCAGGGCTGTTGCTTTCAAAATCCTGAATAAACACAACTTTGTGTGTTTTTCCTCAGTTTAAAAAAAAAAAAGGCTTTATGAAGTGAAACACAACAGACTTGACTTAACCCCATAAACTAATTTATTCATCAAAGAAAAAGTGCACACATTTTACAAAAACAAAATACAGTCCCCAGTCTATTAACTAGTTAAATCTGCCACTCTTGTGTCAACCTTTGGGTACCAGTACTTTTCTGTTTACTATTTCAGCAGTAGGCTGTTAGTTTCAGCCAGATCAATACAAATGTGCTACATGCACACTCTGATGCTGAGCTGGCTGGAGAACAGTGCAGGTCTTTTAAAATAGTCAAAATTCTGACTGTTGTGGTCAGGAACTTCACTTGTACAATCTCCCATCATTTTGTTGCAACCAATTTTGATACACCGTTTCTGCAAACAAAGGTTTGGGATAGAAATCTGGAGTTTGTTTTAAATGGTGGTAGAAGAAAAAGAACAAACTCATTACTTTCTCTCAGCCATATTTCGACATCTTTTGTCTGTCTAGGGCTTAACCTCTGTATGACCTTTGTTGTTGGGATCAGTCATGTTGACTAGTAATAGGTACAGTAGCCTCTCTGAATTGTTTTTTGACTTTGTCCTTTTGTGGTTTTTTGCTTTTTAGATTAGATAAAACCAGATTTCCACTGACACTGCAGTTGCTTTAAATTATTTTAGATCTATGTTGAGCCTTGCATGCCATGGGAAAGCATTGCAATCCATTATACCTTTAAACACAGACTTGTGATCGGTAATTAAGATAGTGTTGCCTAAAACATAACCTGGTTTTTTTATGAACATGTATTTAACATAGTGTGTTTATGGTTTAAACACCTAGTATTATAAAGGGTATATATAATTTAATTCTTTGACCATTCTTAGAAAACAGTGAATGAAGACCGAGCTTTTTTTAGTTCACTGTGCACTCTGTATTCAGATCTATTTTTGTAGAAGAAATGTAATCTGCATGCAAAGTACGATACAAGTCTAGTAAATTATTTTGTTGTTGGGCCCTTCACAAAAACACAAAGTACAGTTTTATAATGTGACAGGAAGTAGAAGGAATTTTTAGCTAATAGTGTAAAACTGTTCCCTTGTTTTTTTTTTCTTTTTTTTAGGAAGGATTAAGGCCTGGAGATACAACAAGCACTTTCTGTGGAACTCCCAACTACATTGCTCCTGAGATCTTGCGAGGAGAGGATTATGGTAATTTGATTTACTTCAGTGCTGCATCATAAAATATTTGAGCTGTAATACATTTCTGTTAACTTCCTTGTAAAATGATTTGTGGAAGAAAATAAGAATCAGCATAGTAGATCAAACCCATGGTCCATCTAGTCCAATATCCTGTCTCCAGCAGTGGCCAGCCCCAAATGCTTCACAGGAAGGGGCCAGAAACCTCCTATTAGGCAGTTGTGGGATAATCTGTGCTCCCTGTTAGGTAGTGGTCTAATCCATTATAGTTAACATTAAACCCTGAAGCATGAGGTTTTAATATCTTCCATAGTATATTAACATTAGCTATTATAACTCTGGATACTTTTGTTATCTATATAAATGTCCAGTCAGTCCCACTTTGAATTTTGTTAACTTCTTGGCCTCAACGACATTGTGGCAGAGCTCCACAGTTCAATTACGCATTATGTGTGGGGAGGGATTGATTCAGTTTTGAATTTGCCACTTTTTAATTTCATAGAATGTCCTCTTGTTGGGTCATGAAACAGGGAATAAACTCCTAACCTGTCTTCTATATGCCATTCATTATTTTCATCATGTCTCATCTTAGTCATCTTCTTTCAAAGGTAAACAATCTCATTCTTTTCTGGATCTGAGATAAATTTGCCTCCTCTCCTGTCTCTGTGGTAAAGCATCTTAGCTTAGAACTTGATCATTTGCTCCCTTTTTCACTGTAGCTCTCTATCTTATAAACCTAAATATTGGGTCACAGATAGTAAACAGGTCAAGTAAACAGGTACTTAACCATTTTTAAATGTATCTGGCGACCTATAGTAGCTATTAAAATTAATACAAACACAGGATATACAAGTTCTATTGTAGGTGTAACACTTTTTTCAGGATTAACTTGGCCACTTTTAGTTATACAAATGCAAACAGGTATTTTGCTAGTTGTGGACACTTCTGGGACATTGCTTTACTTGGGGCTTCTTTGTTTCTTGCAAAACCCCGAGGCTCATCCTATTCTATCTCTTCCTTCCAGAGGAGGGAGATGGCTCAGTATTGTCTTCAGAACTAATTAATTCTGCTTAACTTTCAGTGACACAAGGTCCTTCTTCTTTTCTATTAGTCTGCTTAGCCTGGAGAGAATATACCTTTCTAGCAGTCCGAGCCTTGAGAAGAATCAAGATACTAGAACTGTAAATTGATCCCTGTCATCAGCAGTTAACAATAGAACATGTGATGTCACCTGCATAAATAACACTTGTTTTATTTATTGCAGTGTTTGACACTAATCTTCGTAATCTTTCACCAAAAATGCTGGTAATACGCAGCTCAGAGTGAGAGAGTTTTATTCCCCCCTTAAAAATACTAAATTTACTATTTTAAAACTTATTTAAAGTTGAGAACCTATTCATTAGGGTTCTTGCACCAACCTCCATTCTGTCTCCTTCCCCAGTACTGCCTCCCATCCTGCGCGCACATAATAAACCAGAGGACTCCTGTTGCCATTGTCACACCTACCTTAAACGTACAGTAGTCTTTAGGTACATAATGTAACTGTTGCATGCCTTTCTGACTATCAAGACTTCTAATTATTCATTTGTAAAATATGCTTTGTTCTTCATATAGTTAGCATTGATATTTTAAGAAGTCCTCCCTGATAAAATAGCTTGTATTCTAATTTTTTTTAAATCCTAGGTTTTAGTGTAGACTGGTGGGCATTAGGTGTACTTATGTTTGAAATGATGGCTGGCAGATCCCCATTTGATATTGTTGGAAGCTCCGATAACCCAGATCAGAACACAGAAGATTATCTCTTTCAAGGTGAGTAGTAGTGAGGTTCTAATGTACAGTAGATTGCACTTACTAGCAATCCTTTGGCTGTTGGCAAAAAGTTGCCATTATCTGACAGTTGCCAGTAAGTAGAAGATAGATTTGCAGAGCTGTAGCCAGGGAAAGAAGCACTGGAATTTGCCTTCCCTGGCAGCAGCCCTGCAAATCTGTCTGTGGGAAGGATGGCTGCAGCCAGATGCCAGGGTTTTCCACAGGGAGGGGAGGCTCTGGCTGGGGCAGCAGCAGGGGGTGATGGAGGGCCAGTGAACTGCACAGTACATCTCACCACGGCTGCCCTGCCCACAGCTGCCTCCTGTCAGCCTGCAGCACTGAGGCTCTGGCTGGGACTTCTCTGTTGGGTGTGGATGTGGGTGTCTCAGCCCCTTATCTCCTGTGCAGTCCCTGGGCACATGCAGGTTTGCGGCATTGTAGCCAGGAAAGGAAGCACTGGTAAATGGCAGCACCAGCTGCAGGCACATTTATTGGGTTGCAGGGAAGCCATGTACTAATGCTTCCTTCCTGGCTGCAGCTCCACAAACCTGCCTGTGGTCAAGGCCTTTCTTCCAAAAAACAGAAAATTCAGTAAGTGGCAAACCGTTGCCAATATCCAAATCCTGTTAACATTAGTCAATGGGATGGGATTGGTTTCTGGCAAAATGTTGCTGTTAACACTTGTTTAAATAAATAAATAACTTTTTTATATAAGGGTTGCTATTAAGTGGCATCCACTGTATTTAGTGTTTTGTGTTCTTTACAAAGAGAAGAAACTTTAACCATGCAACGTTCTGATATCTTAAGTTCTTTATTCTTCTAGTCATTTTGGAAAAACAAATCCGTATTCCACGATCCCTTTCTGTTAAAGCAGCAAGTGTTCTAAAAAGTTTCCTTAACAAGGTAAGAGCTTAAGCCCTATATTTGGACTAAGGTTTTTCAAGAGCTGTCTTTCTCAACTTGCACTTAACTGAATTTAAAATTGCACCTAGGCTGAAGCTCAGTAGACAAGGTCTAAATCTGGGGAGGGCTGTTCCATCTATTAAGAATTCTTTGTTTTAGAACTGACATGTTTGGCTTTTTTACTGTTTAATTGTTTTTAAAACCTGAAACTTTGCAGATATTCAGACCTAATGGGTAAACCACAAAATAAAAAAGCCTAGAAATGCACAGAATGGCCACATTAATCACACTTTGGGGAAACAGATACACTTCTACCATAATTTTTGTAAACATCACTGTGGTACTTCATGGTCTGCTAGATTGTAATCATTCTGAATTATTGGTAGTAGGTGGATGCGGGGTGTGTGGAATTCTGCATTGAAACAATTGCCAGAATGTTTCACATGGAATCTTTAGAGGTCATTTAAAAGTTAGAACAAAATGCCGCCTCCTCATGTTAGTTGGTGAATGCATGTATCTGGGCTTGACAAACTTCACTTTGAAATATGACAGCTAAGTCTATCTTGTTTAGTGTCTTTAGTATTTAAAAATAAATTGCTTGAAAAATTGATATAAAAACTAGCTGATGCATATGCTTATCAACTTTTTCAATATGAGGTAAACTTGTATTATAGCATTGCTGCTGCTGCTTCTGACCTATAACTAACAGATTTGTTCACAAACTAAGCTTGTTAGGATAGCTCCATTTAAATTTGGAGTATTACCAACTCATCTGGGCTATGGATATATTGTTCTACAAAAATCTGTGGAAACCTAAGAGAAAAACACATTTTGATCCTGACTTTTGTCCTTTTTGGAATCTTATTGTTCAAGTGATTTAAAATTTCAGTGCTATGACATAGCCATCCTTAACAGTGCCCAACTAAGCACTACTGGACTTAAGTAATGAAGCATTTTTCACGGATTGTTGTTACCCTTTGAAGTTCCATTGTTCATCTCTTCACCTCCTCCTGTCCAATTACACTTGCTGTAACATGGTCGTCTCTGAGCCAAGGAAGCCTATAGGAGACTCCCAGTGAAATCACCAATATAATCGTCCCTCAGTTTTATCTGTAACCTGAGGTCTTCTAATGGGATTGTCATTCATTTTCCACCTATGAATATTCCCAAATTAAAACCCAGTTGTGACTTGGCCAGCATAGCTCCCAAGCATGCAATATATTTTCATGTTTGCACATCTGAACTAAAATGGGGAATGGAGAGGAACGTGTAACTGAATTACAGTGTAGATTAGGTAATTCTTCCTATTTCTGAGGCGAAATAGAACAGTTGCAGATTTAAATTTGTGAGAATAGGCTACTGTGTGTGTTAGGCCAATGCATTAGCTTAATACACCTTGCAGCCTTGACTTCTTAGTGTGTTTTGTGTGTAAAGCTATAATGAGTAACTTTATCATTGTGTGCTAGAGATCACACATTCTTCAAATGATTTTTCACTTTAAAACATTTTCATTCTTCCATAGGATCCAAAGGAACGTTTAGGCTGCCATCCTCAAACTGGATTTGCAGATATTCAGGGACATCCATTCTTCCGCAATGTTGATTGGGATCTGGTATGTAAACACCGATGGGTTTGTTTCTTCTATTATATGCAATATAATCCTGAAAGCTTGTCTTAACTGAAAGTTAAAAAGGATGCCAAATTTAATAACTTTTCAGAATTTTTTAAACTGGTTTAAACTATGTACTGTGAAAGGAGGATGTTGAGTCTATTAACTGTTTTACACACAATAACCATAGAAATGTATTTAATTAATTTGCTGGAATATTTGTAAGGCATAAAATTCAGAAACTTGAATAACTTTTTTAGAACTCAGTCCTTTTTAAACATTAATATAATCTCTGTGGTAGTCTATTACTCACACTACTGTAATTTATTTCTAGATGGAACAAAAACAGGTGGTTCCTCCATTTAAACCAAATATATCAGGTGAATTTGGTCTGGATAACTTTGATTCCCAATTCACTAATGAACCTGTGCAGCTCACTCCAGATGACGAGTAAGTAACTCAAACTTAACAAAATCTTTTTTAAAAAGTTAGTAAATTATAAAAGTGCAAAATCAGTTTGATTTGGCTTCATAGAAGATGTACCTACAGGTTTTTTTTTATTGCACTTGACTACTTATTCAGGTGTGTTCACTCTAGATTTGGAAAAAGTGGACCAAATTTTACATCAAGGCATTATTACAAAAATTCTGGGAGTGGAAAAGATGTCTGTGTTAACATTTTTATGGAGACAGTTTATGGAGTGCTGCTTTGGAGGTGGAGTCTTGAGGGTATCCTCAAGGAGACATTTTGCTAATACAAGCCATGTTTTGCAGTATGGTCCATCTTTAAAATCAAGGGTGTTTGGTGTTTTCTGTTTTGTTTTGTTTTTAATTTCATCATTTGATTTCTTAGGACCCTGCAGGCAAAGAGTTTGTCTCAAACACTGTTGGTATTTGACAGAAAAAAGGGTATTTGTTTTCCCAATCATTTTAGATGTAGAGTTAGTGTAACAGGATTGGAAAGCCCCATTAACTCATATGAAGCTGATAGTGTAGCCTAGACTTCCCTGCTGTCTCAGTAGGGCCTGAGGGAGAAAATTCAGTCACAAGCATTGTGCCAGGAGGAGCCAAGTCAGCTCTCATAAATGGAGCCAGCCACATACCTTTTTTCCTTCAAGTTTGGAACACCATCTCTGTATGCACTGTCAGGCTCCCACTTCTCATTGGTAAAAAGCAGGGGCAGAAGCAGCAGCCAGTGGGAGAGCCGAATCTGGTATGTAACGAAGTAATTTTGAGTTTAGAGAGTTAAGTGGGAGGCTCTTGCTGTACTGAGCTTGAGTGGCTGGGCCTACTTTGGTGCTTGGATGAAAACCAAAAAAGGGCTGTTGCAGGGAAGCGAGCAACGAACAGATGCACACAAGAACAGGCAACTTCTGAGTAGAGCTCCAGCTCCTCAAAGGGCTACAGAATGATGTCATCTTAGGGTTCTAAAGTGTAAGACCAACTCTTTATGCTTTAGTTTCCTCATCCTTTTTATGCAACTTTGATGATCCTAGTTTAGTAATATTGCAAGTAGCAATTTTGTGTTAACTCAAGACACTAATTAGTTTTTATTTTAACAGTGATATTGTGAAGAAGATTGACCAATCTGAATTTGAAGGCTTTGAATATATCAATCCTCTTTTGATGTCAGCTGAGGAATGTGTCTGATCTTTCATTTCTGGACTGTGCCATATATTGCATCTATCACTTGTTTTCTGCATGGATAAACAACTTGCCATTTGGTTGCACTTTTATCAAATGGAAAACATTTTACCCTTGCCACCAGCTGTGGATTCACAAATCTTAGTTGTTACAGCTTGCTGTCATGCTGAACTTTTTGTGTCAGGCTGCAAAAAATTTTGAAATGTTAATCTTCCAACAGTCTTGCCAAAGTCTAATTTTAATATAGAAGCAGACAACCTATAGTCCAATGGCTAACTTTGAGCTAGTGGATTTTTCTGTTTAAACTGCTGTAAGTAATGTAGCTGTCTGCTTAAAGAAAAATCTTACTGCTTTAAGGGCATGTGTTGCATTAGGGCACATAGTGAAATAGCATTAAAAGCCATTAATACTTGCATTTTCACAGCAAGATTACCAGAAATAAAATCTTGTCAGCTTCTAAAGCCTCTTCCCTCCAATCTTGCTATATACACTGATCTTTCCAGGTTTACAGTTGAAGCTGCAGTGTTGCTCCCTTAGACTCAAATGACACTAAGAGAGCAGTTCTTTAAAGTGGGTAGAGCAAAGGCGAGTGGCTGCCTTCTTAGACTAGAAACATTGATTCTGTTCCAAGAGCAGATAACTTTCATGTAATTGAATGAATAGATTCTGCTCCTGAGCTGCTATTTATTGATAACCGGGGATAACACACACTTTGGTATGTGAAAAGTGAGTGCCTTTCTGCGCCTGTCCTTTCAACAAGGGCTGTAAGTGGTGTAAAATGTCAGTTTAAATGAGAGGAACTCAGTTCATACTTTTTTTTTATAAAAGGAAAAAACCTGCATAGAGAAAGCTTTTAGCAGAAATGGGCAGCTAACATTCAAGAATGTAGGACCTCAAGCTATTTATTCCTTAAGGTCAACAGCTGTTTTGGTAGATCAGAAATGGTTATCCTACAGCTACAGCCTAAAACTAATAGCATCTTATGCCATGCTGTTGGAAAAGCATTCCATCTTCCCAGTAGAAAAGAGGGAATGTTTTTTATTCATATAACCCAGTACTGGAAAGTGGAAGGGCTAGCCACAGTGACTCCTGAACTTTATTTTTTTGTTTTTGTTTTTCAATTATGAATTATCTCTACCAAATCTTGGGTGTTTGCAATGGACTCAAGTTAACTGGCAGAAAAATTGGAACAAATGAAAGTAAATTTAAACAAGTGGCTTGATTGGAAGTGTGATTCTTATAAATGTCCATATAAATTAATCTAATATATAATAGAGTTAAATATTCAAACTATTTTTTTGACCTTTGAGGAATATATGGCTGAAGAGATGCCAAATATATTTTATGCTTGGTATTAACATCCTTTTTCCTTAAAAATGTTTTAAGAGACTTTGAGGCAAATCTGTATAAATTCTCATATAAAAAGCTTACAGTAAACTGCTAAGTATTAGTAAAAGCAGACTTAAAAGCAGACACTATTCTGAAAACAGAACATACCTTAGGACTTGTCTACACTGGCAGAGCACATTAAAGGGGTGTGGTTTGTAGAGCGCACTAATGTGTTGCACCATAACTGCCACCTGTCCAGCCCTGCTGGTGTGCTCTAAAAGGTACCTACTTTGCATTGATGTAGTTGAAAGTGCCATGTTGACAAGCCGTTAGCAAGAGTTACCTAAAATTAATGATCTTTCCCCTCTGCTGCTATTTTCCCTTGAAAACTATAGTGCATTGACACTATAATTCCAGTTTTGGTGGTGTGAAGTATCTTCATTTGTATACTTAAACTGTTTTCATACATTGATTTAGTAGCTTCAGTAAGAGAGGCTGAGACACTACTTGGTTGACACTACCCATATAATTGTACCTAGCTTACTTTTGTTTACAAGAAGCATTGTAAGACTAATCTTTTAAAAACTATATTAGGCTACATTTTCAAATCTGACAAGTTATTTTGGGTGCCTCGGTTTTTGGGAAGTGCTGAGCCTCTTCTCCCTCCCTCCCCGCCTTCCCACAGGAGCCTCTGAAAATCATGCTCCTGTAAGAGGTCTCAAGTTGGGCACCTAAAATCAAAGCTGCTCTTCAGGCTTTAATCTGATGTATTTAAAACTTCTTTTTTTTTTTAAAAAAAAAAACTGGGTTTTTTGGTTTTTTTTTTTTTACTACACGAGTTAAACTTGAGATAATCTTGAAGTATTTAGCCTTTGGCTTCTAAAGTCAAGTCTTCTGTCTAGAAGTCTGGAATTTGTTGGTATTAAACTCAAGGAGGCTGCTATCAATGAGGAATGAACTGGGCTCTGTACAGTGGCTTAACTTCATAGGATATTCAGTGCAAAGTAGTTTTATATAGGGAAGTATGTATTCAGATTTTCATCATACACTTAAAAATGAATGGAATTCTTACTATGAAGTTTTTGTGCTTGATGCAAAAACATTTTTTTACAGATAATGTTACAGAAAATATACATTTTTTATTTATGTATCTTAACTTTAAGGTCTGCCTTCTGTTTTAGTATCAACTTAGTTAAAAATATGATATATATTTTAAACAATTGTCACCACAAGTCTATTTTTTACTTTCTCTTAACTTTAAGTGCCATGGCATTAACTGTTAATTTTTAAATAGTTAAATGTGTAGAGGCTGTCTTAATCAATTCAGCAGGGAAATCAGGCATGGACAGTCAAGTACAGTAGGTAATTATATCTTGTAAAATAAACTCTCTATCAGTAGCATGATTATGTGGAGTAACCTCCTTTTTGTATACAAACTGGACTCTGATGGGTGCTCTTTTAGTTGAATACTGTTGCTACTGTATTTTTCTGCTTCATCTAGAACACTGTTTTGAACATTATACTGTGTAATCATTTCCTGTATTTGTGCACACATTTTTTACTTTGTCTTTAAATAAAACATTTATATTGGGGCTCTGAATATTGTATTAACATCAGTATAACACTGTCGAGTGATAATGGATAGTTTCATGTAACTGGATTGTATAATGTAGTTAGAACCTCTTACAGTTTTATGCAAGTCTCTTCTGCAAGCAGTCCCACAGCACACTGACTTGCATTTCAGAGATATGTCACTATAGACCTTTACCCAAGGCAGTTCTGAAATATGACTCAACAAAGGAATCCAGAAACGAGTTTGTGTGCTGAAGAGAAAGGCGCAAGGCTTAAGAGTGATGCTTGCCAGTGAATGAGCTGCTGACATATGACAGGTTTGGGGATAAAATTTTGACTATTTGAAACAGCACTGTAAACTATCAGAATGAGATAATTCATAGCTGTAATATGATCATGTTGCAACTGTAACCAAACAATTGTTTAATGCTGTTTACAAAAATTATTACATTAAAAAGAGATGACAAAGATATTCTGTTTTAAGACTGCCAGATCATATTCTGTTCAGCCCAATTTTGTGCTTGGGTACATGTGAGTACCCCAGCCATCAGGTTCCATTCTGCAAGAAGAAAAACCACATCTTTTGGTTTCTATGTGGACTATGTTGCAGTAGGGCCCTTGGGAGAAGTAAATCATCGAAGGTCAGTGTTGCAGCCACCTCTTACACAACCTAACTGCCTCCACTATACACCTTAAAAGCAGTAAGTGTTCTTTCTCACCAAGGAAAGCATCTCACTCCCAAGATAAGTCTGACTGGCTTCTCCTAACCTGTGAGGGCAAAACATAGTCCAAGCATATGTCCCTCTGCTTCAGATCCTGTCATTTCATGTGGCTATTTTCCAATATTTGAAGCTGAACATTGATGCTAGGGCATTCCCCTGGAGTTTTAATGAAGTGCTCAAAAGACACTTGCCCTTCTTATGTGATCCTATGGTTGATTCCTCCACCATGTTAGTTGTCAATCTGGGTTTTACGGCCGTCCTGTTCTTCCCATATTGTTAAATGGAAGAGGGGTTCTGCAGGATTCCTATTTTGGAAAAGTTTGAGAACCACTGCTCTTGAATTTCATTCTAGGTCGGATTTTGAGTTGGCAGTGACATCAGCTAGAAAGATAGGTGAAACCACAGATTTTCTTTCAAAACTCTATTAACTATATTTTCCAATGAGGCGCACTGGTGCTGAGAACTGATGTAAATACTAAAAGAAAACTCCCAAGTTACACATAGAGCAAGATGTATTCTTCTTGTCTTTAAGTCCCATATAAGTCCCAATAAGACACAAGGATATACTTAGATATCTAAGTTCCAGAGGGGTAGCTATGTTAGTCTGTATACAGCAAAAACAACGAGAGTCCTGTAGCACCTTAAAGACTAACATTTCTGTGGGCATAAGCTTTCATGGGCTGCAACCCACTTCATCAGATACATGAAATCATGCATCTGTGCCTTGCACGAAAGCTTATGCCTGCAGAAATTTGTTAGTCTTTAAGGTGCTACAGGACTCTGGTTTTTGTTTTTAGGTATCTAAACTCAGGCTTCAGTCATTTTACTAAAAATAACTTCTTGTATATGATTAACATTGATACAACCGAACATTTTCTCCTTCACAAGTTTTTTTTTTTAAACATTCACTTTTTGGGTTGTCAAGTGGCTGATACTATTTAGTATGTACATTATAACATTCTAATTACTAAAGTTTGTCAAATGTTTAAATTGTGTGAGATTGTTACAGTGCCTTATCAGGTGGCTTGGGAAGAATATCATTCTGTAAATTGGAAATATGTACAACAAAACAAGTAATGCAACTTTTCCAGATTTCTAAGTGGACTTGTGAAGATTTGTGCATGGTATATGGCCTTAGAATATTCTGTCTTCTGTATAGAAATACTGGTTGTGCTGTCATGTTTCCATAGTTAAGGAAATTGAACTAAACGGCTGGTGTAGGAAAAATGAGTTTCTCCTTTTGCATTTTTTGCAGTGTCTGAAGAGAGCATTCACCTTCAAGTTTTGTTTACTTTAGAAATTCATCTTGACTACCCTAGTAAAATTATGACTTCAAAAACCAGTACTACTAATTAAAGGACACGAAATAATGAATAAAAGCTCTATGAACTCAACACCGGTTCTGAGATATCCAAGAGTCCTCTGCCACAAAAGACCGACAAGACACGACCTTCCTAGTATTTCAAAGGGGAAAAAAGACAAGCAGATGGATCTTTTAGGGAACACTTCAACAAAGTTTTACTAAACCTACTCTAACTTTTATTTTGGAAGTACTTGGTACACAACTATCCCGAAGCATACTACTGAACACCCTAAACTCTATTGATGTTAGTGGGAGCTGAGGGGGCTCGTCTTTCTAGCAGCTTTTTGGCACTTCACAGGATCAGGCCATCAGGGGAGCCTACAAACGTTACACAAGTCAACTGCTATAGATATAATACTATAAATATTGCAGAAACATCTATGTTACAAATATAACCTGAAGTATCTTAGAAACATTACTAAAGTAGCTGTTTTAGCTTTAAGTTGTGAGAGAAAAAAGACATGCTAATAAATACGAGCTTGAGGAGAAAATGTATATTTTTGTTCTAGGACTTCAATTAAATTTTACTTCTGGGCAATTTCAGAGGACTCTGTATCAGGAAACATTAGCAAATGCTAAATTTCTCATTCTGTAGAAAGCTCCCTTTGTTCATAAATGTGCAACTTGAACTTAATCTTATTCAGAAAACAGTGTGACAAGATTTTTTTTTACACATTTAGCAGTTTGACAAACAGTTTTAGTATGTGTTAACCAGCTCAACTGAAAGATACTTTTATTTTAAGTCTTAGTACAACATTAGTTGACACCTCACTTTGCAGGCAGTAATTTGGAATGAAATTTTTCACTTGCGCATTAGAAATGCAGATCAGTTGTCTCACTCTCATCCTTTCTTAGTGCGTAGGTGAGAGGTAGCACCCACCAGAGACTACATTAAAGAATGCTAACGGTGACCTGTAATGGATTTTTTTTTTAAACTTACTTGTATCCTTTTTTACTTCATTATATTGAAAGCCTAAATTTTTGTGGATGTGCACTGCTTATTTTTATTTTAGAAATAGCAGGAATGCCGACTCTTGTTTTCAAAGCTTTTGTAGGACTTGTTGGATATCTTAGAAGATGTGTATCGGTTATCACACTTCAACTGAAAAATAAACACCCTTTTCAGGCGAAATACAGAAAAAAATTCCCCTTTATATATTGCCTTTAAGGGTCTCCAAGAATGACAAAATTCAGATGAGGCTGCCTTCGACGTAAACATGACAGTGTTTTGAAGAGCGGAGGGTGCCCAGTTTTGCATTATTCTGTACAACTGTCTTAAATAGGAGCTTCCTAAGAAAAAATTATTAATTTTAGATTGCAAACACAGTGAGGCTCGTAGTAAAAGCAAAATTCTCCTTATATTTTAGTGCAACTCATGAACAAGATGTTATAAAGAACTGTAGGCCAATGTCTTAATTATGTAGCACCTTTGGTGCTAATGCATTTTACAAACTATATGTAGAGGAATTAATTTACAGATAAAATGTGATGGCCAGGCATCCAAGTGAACTGTACAGTAGGACAGAAGGGTAGAAAAGTTTTGAACAGGGACAGCAAATCCTAATTTACAAATTCATGCAAACTAATGTCCAGGTAGGACAGTTCTTTTACTCTGTATCCTTCAGGCTCAGCCCCAAAGACTAGTAGACCCAACATCTTTCTATTTGCTATAATCTGTTACTCTGGCTCTGAATCTCTACAACATGTTAAGTGAACATACAGTACTAGTACTAGTACTATCTCAAAGTTCCCTCCATAGAACGAATTAGTGTCCTGGTCATAAGAATTTACTTAATGAAGGGGAAAAAATTGAAATGGGGATGATCTCAATCTTTTAAAAATGCATTGAGATCATTGGATGTTTTATTAGTAAAAGGTGGTGGTAGTACTATTTCAGTGTTTTTCTCTGCCACTTTTTTCCCCCCCTGAATTCTATTTCTTTCACTCCTCTTTCTTTCATCAGCTCACATTCACCTCACTTTGGAAGGAAAAATCATGTACACAACTACAACTGGCCAGGTGATAATACTGCTGAAAAGGAGCTGGGGCTTATAGTGGATCACAAATTGAATAGGATTCAACAATGTAATGTAGTTGTGAAAAAGACATATTTTGGGGTGTATTAAAAAGAGTTGTATGTAAGACGGGAGATAATTGTCCTTTTCTAGTCAGCAATAGTGAGGCCTCAGCTAGAGAGTTATGTCCAATTCTGGGCACCACACTTTAGGAAAGATATGTCTAGAGGAGAGTGACAAAAATGATAGAAGGTTTAGAAAACCTGACCTATGGGGAAAGGTTAAAAAATTGGGCATGTTTAGTTTTGATAAAAGAAGACTGGAGGAAGCTGACATGTCTTTAAGTATGCTGAGGGCTGTTCTAAAGAGGATTGATCAATTGTTCTCCATGTCCACTGAAGGTAGGACAAGAAGTAATTTTGCTTAATCTGTGGCAAGGGAGATTTAGGTTATATATTAGGAAAACTTTCTAACTATAAGGTTAGGTAAGATCTGGAATAAACTTTCAAAGGAGGTTGGGGAATCCCCGTCACTGAAGGTTTTTAAGAACAGGTTGGACAAACACCTGTCAAGGATGGTCCAGATTTACTTGGTCCTGCCCCAGTTCAGGGTGTTGGATTTGATGATTTCTTCAGGTTTCTTCCAGCCCTTTATTTTTATGATTCTATGAGTCACATCCCATGCTTCTTTCATTTTTAATTTTCAGACAGTTCCCTAACTTATTCTTAATAACAAGATATGACTTCTTACTGCCATGATTATAAGCATGCAATTCTTTAAGTGTGTGTGTGTGTGTGTGTGTGTGTGTGCTGGTGTGTATACTACTGCCCTCTACTGGAAACAATATGTCCAAGATGCTTCTGTGTAGATTCCCTCCATTGCATGAGTTAATCTTGCTGCTTTATTTCACTGGTGGTTGCTGTCGGGAGCAGGGAGAGGAAGAGAGTTGAACCAAAAGCCGTCTTGAATTCTGTCCTCAATGTTTTCCTGTACAGCTAGCTGCTGTTTATGCACAGCCACCAATCATTACTCCAGGTTTTCATTAGATGCAGTGACCTTTTCTGAACACGTTTTAAAGTGCCTGCCATAAGGATGTCCCTTTACCATACAGGTTTGTAATGAAACTTGAGCTGCAATAGTCATTCCCAGTAACTCATTTTTTCTTTGGAATAAAAAACTTAAAACTGTTATCAGTGAAATTTAAAAAAAAAAATCAACAACTTCAGTTTTGGAGATGCATTCTTTTTCAGTTTATTAATTCTCAAACTTTTTCCTTGGGCATTGTAGGCATATGCACAACATACACATGGCTGCCACATTTCCCCCATCAGATACTACTGTGATGGATGCTATCGAAAATCCCCAAATAGATTTTGCAACCTCTTACATTTTCCTACTTTGTTGAAGATTTTTCCTGCATTTTCAAGCTGTGGGTAAATACTAATCCTATAGAACCAATCATGCAGATGTATACTGTGCCTGAACATTATAAGTCTCCTGGTCTTCCTGCCACTTAAGCCATATCTTGGGTTATTTGTTTGGTATCCTGCCATTTTCTAGGAGTTGTGTGACCAAATCTGGAGTAATGTTATAGTTTTTCTCTGTCTTCCTTGGGCCATTGTTAAACTCCTGGATGGTTATCCATCCTTTCTTACCCTATGGGACATGTCCACACTCTGTGAGATTCTGTCATAGCTTCTGTTTTTCCTCTTTTAGTGCAGAGACCAGTTCTACACCAGCTGCAATGGTAACTTTAGTGAATAGGTCTACCTCGAACTTCTGCTTGTATTTTGCATACCAATCTGATAACTCAGATGTTAGTTTTGGCATATCATTTGTTTTGTTGCCTTGTGGAATATGGCTTCTTGAGACTGCACACCACATTGTTTGTAATTTTCTGGTATTGTTTTGATCTCTCTTAGAATGGCTTCTAGGTCATTGAGGAAGCTTTCCATTCTAGTTTCTTAAAATTAAATAGGTGCTGGAATTGTATTGAGTTTGACGTTATGGCTGCATTGATCTGGATGGTGATGGATCATTGCTGTGAATGTGGAATCAGACCCAAACTAAGTTTGTTACACAAACCAGCTATGTTGTTGCTGACAGATACCAGATGAGGATTGAATCCCCATTTCCATTGGCTACTGTTGAAATAACTGGAGAGCTTAGGGTCATGAATTAAGTTCAAATGGTATGCATCTGCCCACGATTCAACTAGTTCATCATTTTCATCAATTACGTTATAGTCCCATTTGATGTTGTGACTGTTAAAGTCACTGATGATCACCTGTGTTTTGTCATGTTTGAGGTTATGTGGGTTAGCAAACTTGAAGCTGGGGAAGAATGCAATGGAGCCCAAGAACTTCAGACCTATATCACTACCTTGTCACCTCTACAAACTGTACAAGTTTCTCATCCTAAACTGTCTATCAGTACCTAATCCTTGAGTAAACTGGATTCTTCTATGTAAGTTATGTACTGAACATCATTCAATACATCGAAGATGGCTTTGTAAAGGGTATGATAGCTGGTGCCATGTTTGTCAACCTATCAGCAGCATACAACACAGTAAGTCACCGAAGGCTCCTCAGTAAAATATACAGTATGACAATATCACCACCTTGTATGACTGATTCAATCTCATTTTAGAGAACCGATGTTTTTATGTCAAAGTATGCGGGAAGCATAGCCGATGACAATGACAGAAAAATGGTCTACCAGAAGGAAACATACTCTCGCCAGTACTCTTCAGCAGTTATGTGAATGATCAACCAATCCATCTCAGCACAAAAAGTTTTATCTATGCCGACAACTTATGCATTGCTGCCCAAGCCAAAGATCTTGCCCAGATCAAAGCTATGTTAACATCAGCACTGTCTGGGCTCTTAGCCTATTATACCAAGAATCAATCACACACCAACGCAGCCAAAACAAAAGTGAGTCTCTTCTATTTTCAGAATCATGAGGCCAATAGACAACTTAACATCATCTGGAACACTTTTCCTCTGCTGGAATCCTATCTACCTTGGAGTGATGCTAGACCATACTTGTTCCTTTAAGGCACATGTGGAAAAGACGAAAGGCAAAGTTAGTGCCCAGAACAGCATACTCAGGAAGCATGCAAATTCAAAATGGGGAACAACACAGCAACACTAACAGCCACCACACTTGCACTTTGCTATTTAATGGCCAAATACACATCTGGTGAGGGAAAGATTGGTTCATGCAAAGAAGCTGGACCTTGCCCTGAATGACAGCTGCTGCTATATCACAGGATGTCTAATACCCATGAACATGAAAATCCTCTATGTGCTTGCTGGAATCACTCCACTGGATATCAGGAGAGTGGTCACAAGCAAAAGTGAATGATTATGACAGGTTCAAGGTACCAGACATCCGTTACATGGCCAAGCTTATCATCACTTAATAAAGACTTAATTCACTTTTCTCGAGACAGTACTTCTTGAGGTTGCTAAGTACTACTGTTATGGTGGGATGGACTTTTCCTCCCTTCTTTGTCCTATCACTATTTCTTCCTAAAGGGCCCATTGCTTCAGCCCTTATTCATGTGAATGTAATGCAGAGTCCCTGGATGGGACCATGGTAGTGAGCGCCAACCCAGGACGTCTGGGATCTAAAAGCATGAGCCTATCCAGCCTGTACTAAAATATCAAGCTTTCTTAACTCAAAGACTATAAAGACTCATAAATCTCTTTGGGAACTAGCCACTAGAGTTGGGACTGAGTGCCACACTTTATATGGATGGGTTATGTGAGGAATCCCTTTGGCTTCAATGGGACATGAGAAGGAGTTTAATTAGTATTGGATACACACACATCCTACAAAAAGTACACCTTCTCCCCTTCCCATATTCTCTCTTCAATACCCTCCTCCCACCCATATTTCATCAGTTCTGCCACCTTCCTCTTAGAACCTCTCTATGGCAGCTCTTCAAAGCTGCAGGAGTCAGTTTGGTTCTCCTTTTGGTGGTGGTCTCTACTCTCCTGCAATGTGGTCCTCAAAGCTACATCAGTCATTTCAGTTCTACACCGATCAGGGCCCCTGCGGTCTGCAAAACTGCCACAGCTACTTCAGCTGCACCTCAGCTCTCCTTGGAACTGCTCAATTCACTTCTGGTAGTGGGTCTGTAGAGGTCCCAAATACAGCAAGGGTGAGAATTACACACACAAGTATGGGCTGCAGCATCAGCCCCTGATTTCTGACTGCTTTTCTGTTTTTCTCTGCTCTTTTTCTTCTGAGTTTTCTCCTATCTTTCACACTGTTTCCTTATCTTTTACTATTATGTATATCTCCCCCTCTCTGGAACTATTCTTCTCTTATGTTGTCTCCCTTCTCCTTCTGAGGTGCATCTGAGGAGAGTTGATTGCTGGCAAGGGAGCAGTGATGTGCAAAATTGTGCTCTCGTGACAAAGAAGAAACCATCCCCACTGCAGGGTGTTTTCTCCTGTATGTTTTCTGTTCTTGTGAGGAAGTTGATGTTTCTCAGTAATGATGCATGTGGGGGCCACTGAGATTCACCTGGAGACATTGCAAATGGGATTTTTGTTTATTTCAGCCTGCGTGTAAATCTCCGTGATTTTTGGTTTCGTCTGATACTTGAACAAAGGGTAATATGACCTACAGCCAGTTGGGAAGCAGCAGGTCAGACCCTGGTATCGAGCCATTCTGGCTCCATACCTGGGTTGGCCTCTAATATTGCTGATACAGTCCTGCAGTGCTACCATATTGGCAAATTTCAATTTGCTATGCACTCTCTTTCTGTTATCTAATATTAAAAGTCCTTCCCTGCTCCCTTCACAGGAAGAAAAAGTATTATAAATGTGTTTAAACAAGCTCTAACAGTTTGCTATATTAATTAAATTGTCTCTTTGGGCAATGATAGACTCAGCCGACTACTTTAAGCTCTGACATTTTCGATTATGCTACTTTTTCAGCCTGCAGCAAAACAGTATCACTCAGGTCTGTGTATATGTGGCCTTTCCCTACCAGCTCCTGTGCTGAGCACATATATTTCTGCAGCGCCTTCTGCCTTAGCAAGGAAACAGTCGAGGAAGTATAGCTTCATGTAGTGTAGGAGAAAGTAGATAGGGGTATGTGTCTATTGTGCATACACCTCCATCTTCTTCTGCTTGTGTCCTTCCATCACAATCTTAGGTTCTTCTTCGAGTGATTGCTCATGTCCATTCCACTATAGGTGAATGCACGCCACCGTGCATGGTTCCCAGAACTTTTTTCCTCTTAGCAGACCCCGTAGGGCCAGCTCTGGCGCCCCCTGGAATCCCGCGGGCATGCCACAGTACATGAGGCACGACTGGCCCTACTCCCCCTCAGTTCCTTCTTTTAGCCCCTGACGGTTGCTGGAACTAGCCTTGCTCTCTGCAAGTACCATTCCCCTTCTTTGAACTCTTTGTTATTCGAAGTAATTTAGTTAGTTATAAGTAGTTGTTAAGTAATGTAGTTAGATAAGGAGTCCCTGGGGGACTTAGAGCAGCCGGGCCATGTCCCAGTTGCATAGATTTAAGCCGTGTGCCTCCTGCGGGAAGGCTTTCCTGCTCAGCGACCCCCATGATTGGTGTCTTAAGTGCCTGGGGGAAGAGTACAGGAAAGATAAATTAAGATCTGCAGGGCTTTTAAACTGCGGACTCAGAAGGATTGAGAGATCCGGTTAAAAGCCCTGCTTATGGAGGCAGCGCTCCGCCCGACGTCCGAGTCGTCTCGCTCCACCTCGGCACCGAGCGTCACTTCGGTGCAGAGTGAACAGCCGGCACCAGGCTCAACTCGGCACGGAGCAACATCCACGGTGCCAAAAAAGAGGGACAGCGCGCGGAGCGCAGACATTCCCCTGTGCCATCGGTACGGGCAGGGTCGAGTGTGGAGATGCACCATCAAGGCCCGTCTTCTCCAGTGCCTGCATCTCTGAACAGGGAGCCTCCCCTGACTTCTAGAAATGGGAGAGTGCCCCTGCTGACGCTGTCATCACCGGAGGCCTCTCAGGCGGCAAGAGCCTTGTTGGCCTGCCTATGCCACCTCTGCCCCCCCCCCCCCTCCTCCGCCGAGGGAGAAGGGGCCGGTGTCCCGGGGCAAGCCCGCGTTGGGTCCCCCCGAAGGGCGGTGGAGATCCCTGGTACGGGGACGAAGATCTCCCACCAGATGGCCACCAGGGGTAGAGCGAGGACGCTCCCCCAGCAGTGGCTCCAGGTCGGCATCGTCGAGCCGGCCTGCTTCGACTCAGGATGCGGAGTCTCCCTCTCGGCGCCGATGTTGGTCCCCAGAACTGGAGGCAGTGCAGGCCAAGAGGCAGCACCGGTCGAAGTCTGCCAGGTGGCACTCAGACAGCTGCTGTTCCAGATCCCCGGCACCGAGGAGTTCGCCCGCACCGAGGTGGCGCAGAACCCGGTCACCATCGGAGGACTCAGCACTGAGGGGTTCACCCGCACTGAGGCGGTGCGGAACCTGGTCGCCATACAAGGACCCCGCACAGCACAGTCCCCGACGCGGAACCCAGTCACCGGAGTCAGGCTCGGCACCGCGGAGTTCGGAGTGGCACTGGTCCCGATCACCAAGGGGTAAGCAGCGCCGCAAGTCCTCGGTACTGAGAAGGCGCTCTGGTACCAAGAGCTCTTCGGAGCGTGCCTCTGTCCATCGGCACCACTTGCGGTGATGGAGGCGGTCCTCGTTGTCCTCCACGTCGGAGGCGTCAAGAAGCCGGTCCCCGGCACGGCACGGCACCCGGGACCAAGGACGGCCACAGCACCGCCGGTCTAGTGGCTCGGAGTTCCACAGGGGGGACAGTCGTCGGGACAGCCGGCACCCCCACAAGGTGTCACAGCAGGTGGCACAGTCAGCCCCGGTTTGGACCCAGGAAATGGGGCATCCAATGGGACCAGGGCCCCTCTCCATCCTGTCAGCAAGGGTGCTGTCCATGCCCCCGGCGCAGGAGAAGGCCCATAGACACCACTCCTCAGATGAGGAGTTGCACCCCATGGAGGGACCCTCTACGGGTGCATCCCTTCTTCAGGTGAGGGAACACCCACAGGACGCCTCTCGGCAGTCCTCTTCCTCCTCACCAGACGAGGCAGTCTCCTGGCACCACATGGCGCCACTGGAGGATTTCAGGGCACACCAGGAGCTGCTCAAGAGGGTGCCCCCTAACTTGGGGCTGGAGGTGACGGAGTTAGAGGAGGCCGATGTTACCATCTTCAACGTGCTGGCGGCGGCTGCCCCAGCAAGAGTGGCCTTACTAGTCCTCGATAGAATCCTCAAAATTGTTAAGGCCCTGTGGCAAACCTCTTTCTTGGTCACCCCTACGTCGAAGATGGCTGAGAAAAAGTATTATGTCCGGCTGAAGGGTTTGAGTATCTGTTCACTCACCCAGCCCCGGGAACCCTGGTGGTGGACACAGTCAACCAGTGGTGCAGGCAAGGTCAGCCTGGTTCCAGTCCCAAGAACAAAGACAACAAAAATTTGTGGATTTATTTGGGAGAAAAATGTATTCCACAGCAGCTCTGCAGTTCAGGATGGCCAACCATCAGGCCCTCCTGGGGAGATATAATTTTAATTTGTGGGACTCCCTCAGGCAGGTTGCTGAGGCCCTGCCTCAGGACCAGGCCGCAGACTTCACCACCATCCTGGATGAAGGAATCACGGTGGCCAGGGCAGCGCTCCGAACGTCCAGTGACGCTGCTGACTCAGCAGGTAGGGCCATAGCCTCCGCCATTGCCATGAGGAGGTGCTCGTGGCTGCAGTCCTCAGACCTGTACCAGGAGGTGCAGCAATCAATCCAGGACCTCCCCTTCAATGGATCGGCCCTCTTCTCCAATCAGACCGATGTCACACTCATCGCTCCGGCCTGGCCAAGACAGCACTGGTTCAGCATGCTGCTGGACCTCCGGTCGCCCCGCCCATGGAGCTCCCTAGGCGGCACGACCTTCTCTCCCAGGACCATGGTCGCCTGTTGCACCCAGACCTGGACAACCTGCACCTCACGGCCTAGAGGCTTTGTGGCTGACGGAGGGAGAGAGAGACCCTGCTAGGTGCAGGTCCAACAAGCCCTGCTGGGCAGCTGGAAACCTTCTACACAGGTCGTGCATCGGGCTAAGTGGAGATGGTTTACTTCTTGGGCAGAGTCCTGGGGCATTCCGCCTAGTCTCTCGCCTCTGCAGGCGATCCTGGAGTACCTGCTCCAGCTAAAGCTCCACGGTCTGGCGCTGACCTTGTTGAAGGTTCACTTGGCGGCCATTTCGGCCTTCCATTAGCCGCTAGAGGGGAGATCCCTGTTCTCCCATCCCAGGTCAGTCAGGCTTCTCATGGTGGGGGGAGAGGCTGTATCCACAGGTCCGTGACCCAGTGCCTGCCTGGGATCTCAACCTGGTCCTCTTGAGACTCACGGGTCCTCCCTTTGAACCCCTGGCTTCATGCCCTCTGCTCAAGCTCTCATGGAAGGTAACCTTGCTGGGGACCATTACCTCAGCTAGGAGGGTCTCCAAAATTAGGGCCTTGACCTCGGAGCCCCCTTATACAGCATTCTATAAGGATAATGTGCAGTTGAGGCCGCACCCAGCCTTCCTGCCTAAGGTGGTTCCCAATTTCACTGTAACCAAGATATTTTCTCCCCGTGTTTTCCCAAACAGCACGGTTCGGAGGAGGAGAGGAGATGGCATTCTCTGGACGTGAGATGACCCCTGGCCTTCTACATCGAGCGTACAAAGCCGTTCCAGAAATCAGTGCAGCTCTTCGTTGCAGTGGCGGACCAGATGAAAGGTTCACCTGTCTCCACCCAGTGCATCTCCTTGTGGATTACATCATGCATCAAGTCCTGCTATGAGCAGACGAGGGTGCCGCTTCTGGGAACCATCACAGCGCACTCAACCAGAGCTCAAGCTTCATCTACAGCCTTCCTGGAGAGAGTGCCCCTGCAGGACATCTGCAAAGCTGCCACCTGGTCGTCGGTGCATACCTTCACGTCCCAATACGCCATCATCCAGCAGGCGAGAAAGGACGCGGGATTTGGCAGAGCTGTGCTGAGGGCAGCTCACCTGTAACTCCTACCCATCTCCAAGGTATTGCTTGTTTGTCACTTATAGTGGAATGGACATGAGCAATCACTTGAAGAAGAAAACAAGGTTACTTACCAGTAACTGATGTTCTTTGAGATGTGTTGCTCATGTCCATTCCACAACCCACCCACCGTCCCCGCTGCCGGAGTTGGCAGAAAGAAGGGACTGAGGGGGGCGTAGGGCCGGCAGTGCCTCATATACTGCAGCATGCGCACGGGATTCCACGGGGCACCACAGCTAGTACTATGGGGTCTACTAAGGGGAAAAAAGTTCCAGGAACCATGCACGGTGGCATGCACTCACCTATAGTGGAATGGACATGAGCAACACATCTCGAAGAACATCAGTTACTGGTAAGTAACCTTGTTTTTTTTCCAGTGTTGGGCACATGTTATGATTCAGTCTATGGTCTTGGTGAGATCTTCCAGAAGTTGGTAGACCAACAATTCCATGGTTTGTGTTTCACCACAATCATGTGTCTGTATTGTTGGAGTAGCCCCACTTCTGCATATTGACTTTTGATCTGCCAACTATTGTTCAAAGGTGATCTAAACATTTCCAGCTCAACCAATTCTGCACCTGCAGGAAAGCGTTTTGCAACATCAATGTGCATTTTAATATCCTTGTTGAATATTTTGAGCCTTGTGCACTACATTTCCAGTCATGTAGCTGTTGGTGATGTTTTAAATGGTTTTGTTGCAGCTAGGAAGATTTTCTGTGATTTCAGATTGCTAATCAGGTGGAGGGACAAAGGGGAAGGAGTTAAAGGGACAAAAAATGATGAATGTATACAGTGGTTATGTTCTGCACTACAGGAGATAAGAGGTTTTGGGAAGCTTTCTTCATTGTTCTGACACACGTGGAAAGGAAAGAATGCATCCCATGAAAAAGGAAAACTCTTTTTTGGAAGCATTCAAATGTTTGTGGAATTAATCCGTTTCAAATGTGCAAGTTTGGATGCACATAATTTCCAATAATTGGGGGTTTAAATCCTTCAGCAAAGCTTCAACTATAGGAAAACCTTTCTGCTGCCATAGGCCTGTACACTATAGTAACAGTAAAATATTGATCCCAGATTGCTGTTGAAACATCTATCACTGAACATAAGAATTGAGTTCATGCTCTGTTAAAGATTCATGATTCCTTCACCTCTATCAGAGGCCTTTAATGATAGAAATGTCAAGTGATTTCCCTTTTCTCTAGTCTTCAAAAATAAATATAACCATTATTGGCTTTGTGATGGCAGAGTTATTGTTATACTCTCTGCCACAGCTGTTTATACACAGTTATACTGAGCCCCTTTCTACTATTTAAACTATCTAGATATTTATTATTTTTATATTACAATAGCACCAATGGGTCCCAATTAGACCAGAGTCCCACTACATTAGTTGCTGTGGAAACATACAATATGCCAGTTCCTATCTCAAAGATGTGACAATCTAAACACACATCCATGGTGTGCTCAGATCTTGAATACTTTATCAAATTCAGGTCACCCCATCTTAAAAAGAATATAGTAGAGCTGAAAAAAGTTCAGAGAAGGGCAACAAAGCTGATCAAGAGTATAGAATGGCTTCCATATGAGGAGAGACTAAAAAAGATTAGGGCTGTTCAGTTCAGAAAAAGACTACTAAGGGGTGATATGATAGAGACCTATAAAATCATGACTGGTGTGGAAAAAGTGAATAGTAAAGTGTTATTTATCCTTTCCCATAATACAAAAACTAGGGTCATCTGATTAAATTAAATGCCAGTTTATTAATCTCTCCTCATATGGAAGCTGTTCCATACCCCTAATGATTCTTGTTGCCCTTTTCTGTATCTTTTTCAATTCCAATATATCTGTTTTTGAGATGGGGTGACCAGATCTGCACACAGTATTCAAGATATGGGCATGTCATGAATTTATATAAAGGCAATATATTTTCTGTCTTATTTTCTATCCCTTTCCTAATGATTCCCAACATTCTGTTAGCTTTTTTGACTGCCACTGCACGTTGAATGGATGTTTTCAGAAAATTATCCACGACTCCAAGATCTCTTTCCTGAGTAGTAACAGCTAAATTAGACCACATCGTTTTATATGTATAACTGGGATTATATTTTCCAATGTGCATTACTTTGCATTTATCAACATTCAATTTCATCTGCCATTTTGTTGCCCAGTCACCCAGTTTTGTGAAAACCCTTTGTAACTCTTCACAGTCTGCTTTGGACTTAACTATCTTTAATAGTTTTGTATCATCTGCAAAGTTTGTTACCTTACTATTTATCCCCTTTTCCAGATAATTTTTGAATATGTTGAACAATACTGGTCCCAGTACAGACCCCTGGGGGACACCACTATTTACCTCTCTCCATTCTGAAAACTGACCATTTATTCCTGCTGTTTCCTATCTTTTAACAGTTACTGATCCATGAGAGGACCTTCCCTCTTATCCTACGATAGCTACTTTGCTTAAGAGCCTTTGGTGAGGGAACTTGTCAGAAGTTTCTTGAAAATCCAAATACACTATACCCACTGGATCACCTTTGTCCACATGTTTGCTGATCCCCACAAAGAATGCTAGTAGATTAGTGAGGCATGACCTCCCTTTACAAAAACGATCTTGACTCTTCCCCAACAAATGTGTTCATCTATGTGTCTGATAGTTCTGTTCTTTACTATAGTTTCAACCAACTTGCCTGGTACTGAAATTAGGCTTACCAACCTGTAGTTGCCAGGATTGCCTCTGGGGCCTTTTAAAAAAAATTTGGCATCACAGTAGCTATCCTCCAATCATCTGGTATAGAAGCTGATTTAAATGTTAGTTCATGGAGGGGTAGGTCCATCAGTGGCTATTAATCAAGATTTCAGGGGTGCAACCCAATGCTTCGGGTGACCCTAAACTGCTGACTGACAGAAGCCAGGAGGTGAAAACAGGGATGGATCACTCCAATTACCCTGTTCTGTACAGTCCCACTGAGGCTCTGGTATTGACCACTGTTGGAGACAGGATACTGAGCTAGATAAATCTTTGGTCTGACCCAGTATGGCAGTTCTTACATTCTTATGTTCTTAAGCTTAAAACCAGATACAAAAAGTGGGGTGTAATAACATACAAAACTAGAGGGAGTGAAAGTAATATAAACATTTGTGAACACACTAGCTGTGTGCACAATTCATAGGTATTTAAGTATGTCATACAAGGTGGAACAGCTTCAATAGAAGATTGAGAAAGCCCCACCCCAGAACACCATAGAGCCTCATGGTTAAGGCACTCACCTGGGAGGTAGGATACCTGGATTAAAATCTCTGCACCAAATCAGGAAGCCTGGGGATTTGTAGCTGGGTTTCCCACTTCACAGGCAATGTGCTAACCATCCAGCTATTGGGTACAAGGAAACTACCTTCTCCTCCTTGGCTGTGTTTTGTGCAGATTAGGCATGTTCTGAGAACACCTACCAAATCAGGCTCTGTAGGCAAGGGCATACCTCGTTTGTGAATCCTCAGGCATGAGTTAGGCCACCCTGTAGCATCAGGAGTCAGGTGGCTTTACACATGCACACCAACAGAAATGTAGGCACCTCCATTTAGGGCTAAGCAACAGCTGAGCAAAGATTTCGAGAATCTATATTTTGGACTTAGGTGGCTAAAGTAGCAGTTAGGTGCCTAAATCCTTGAGTAGATCTAGCCTTTGTAGAAGAAAGGGACAAATGGACTTGAAGGTTTGTGAAAAGTTGGCACCATTAAGAAAGAGGGTGGTTGACGATGTGATAAGATAGAGTGGTTAGGTACATCAGGGTTAAATTGGGAAGGGTCTTAACAAGGTAGTCAATAATTTCCATCCTGCAGCTAAGGAAATCCAAATATTGTACTAATTAACTGAGCAGCAACGTGGAAACGTGGGAAGAGAGGCAACTAAATAATAGAAGTTGCCGTCAGCTTGAACTGTCAAACTGGAGAGGGGCAATGCTCTGTAGGGAGAGTAGCGTGGGCCCAATTCCTCATTGCCCGGCATCTTGCGTAGTCATTTACACCAGTGTAAAGTTGATTACTCAGTGGTGTACAACCCTACTCTTCTGATTTGGTAGAGTTTTCTCTGGCATCAATGATTACACAAGATACAGAGCAATGGCAATTTGGGACCTGCCTCAAACTGCACAGAAGACCTGTTTTTTATGAAGGACAGAGCTAGCCCTTAAACCAGTGGTCCCCAAACTATGGGGCGTACTCCCCTAGGGGGGCACAGAGGAATGCTCAAGGGTGTGTGGCAGGGCCTGGGCCAGTCACCAAAGAGGGTGGGAAGGGAGTACCACCCAGCCTTGCTCTTCCTCTAGCTATGCCTCAACCGCAACCCCACCCCAGCCCCCATCATGGCTCTGGCCTGGGCTCCCGAGTGCAGCCCCTCTCCTGGCCATGGCCTGGTCCCGCTCCCAGTCCCAGCCGTGTCTCTGGCCACAGCCCTACTCCCAGCCCCAGCTCCTGACCGTGGTTCCTGGGGACCCAGGCAGATTACATTAGGGGTAAGGAGGGGCGTGACTGAAAAAGTTTGGGTACCACTACTTTAAACAGATACTTCAGGCTCCCTGCATCCTGTGGAAACTTGTAATTCATGAGTCAGCTGAATATAGCTCCCTGGCAGAAAACCTCTCATACCTATCCTTCCAGCAACAGGACAAGAGTGGGAGGCAATTCCTAACCTTATCTCCTTCCTACAGAACTGACTCTAGTATTTTTGGGTGAGTTTACAAAATCATTTTTTTCTCTTCTCCCACATTGTAATTGATTTCTGTTCACTCTGGAATACCCCACTAAGAGCAGGGGTAGTATGAAAAATATGGGCTAAGTTAGTGAAATGTTTGTTTGGGGCATCCTCAAATTTTACTGCTTTATTGTATATGAAAAGGTGTGTATTTCCACACACCTGGAGGTTCCCTTCCCTCCATCTTTCTGTTGCAGAAATGGAGCTGAGCTTCTTGCACAGGGGTCTGTGCATAATTGCTAATATTTAAAACCAAAAAACTTCAAAGGATAATTTTCGAAATTAGCTAAAGATCTGGAGCTGCTAGTTTTCCAGCAGCTAGTAGGGTTTTATGTGGATTCTGATTACCTGAATCACCTACCCAGGACATTACACATATTAACTAATTAATCAAACACTAATGTGTAAGTCATAATTGTTATCCCCATTTTACAGAGGAGGAAGCTGAGGGAGAAAAATCAATGTCTAGTTTTCAGAGGTGTTGTGCATCTGGATCTTCAGAAGGGAGTTGTGGAAGCCAGATAGGTTGGAACCGTGGCTGATTCTAGGCAGATGCTGTACAATGAAGTAGAGAGAAAACAGATTTAGGGATGATACTGTTTTCCTTATTCTAATAAAGTTCCTTGCTCAGTGTTAGAAGACCTTGAATCTTCATTTTGTCATGTGCCAGACCCCAAAGCCTGTATCTGCCTCTCCAGCAACTTGAGCGCTGGTAAGTTATTACAGTAATGGAAGAAAGGGAAATTTATCTTTGTAGCAGAGAGCTTTAGGGTCTGACACTGGAGAGGGGGAATTGTTATATATTTGGGACAGAGGGTGCCTGTTGGCCTCTCAGTGGAAAGGGAGATGTTTGGGGGCGATAGAGGGCTTCTTGGGTTGCTGGATGTCTCCCACGGGGGAAGGGGTAGCTGCACTGTGTGGGGGAGAAGTAAGGGGGGGGGTTCTCTTGGGTGGAGAGGGAGCGTTTTGTGTGAAGGGCCCTGAAAGGGTTTCAGGGCACTTGTTGGGGGTGGGCAGTGAGAGGCGCCTCTTTAGGAGTGAGAGGGAAGGTCTGTGGGAGGGGAGAGTGTTTGTGAAGTAGGAACAGGCTCTTTCTCAGCCAGTGGAGGTCTTGGGGGAGATGGACTCTCCGGTGGGAAATACCTGGAGGAAAGGACCTTCTGTGGGAGGACAAGGGGGTTTCCCTTGAGGGTGTGGCTGAAGCTCTTGCTGAGAACTGGGATATTTGGGAGTCTCTGTGGGGGCAGGGGGCTGAGTGAGGGTAGGGCTTGCTGTGGGAGAAGGGGGGGTGTCTCTGTGGGGCTCACGGGGCAGTGGCAGTTCTATGGTGAAAAGAGGCGGGGGGGGGGTCTCCGTGAGGGTGGGAGTGAGCAAAAGGCCTTTCTGGGGGACAGATCCAGTCTGTGGCAGGGACCCCTGTGGGAGGCTGAGGGGTCCCTCAGTGGGGGGGGGGCTCTGAAAGAGAGGGGAGGGTCTCCCACGCAAGGGGGGCGGGGTCTTGGTGAGGGGCGGGGAATCCCTGTGGGACAGTAGGATCGTGGGGAATCTCTTCAGAAAGCTGTGGGTGCCTCTGCGGGACGGTGTCTAGGCTGGGGCTCCCTGAGGGGACCATTGCGCGCCGCTGTGCGGGGGGGCAGGACGCTCCCGCCATCGCACCGGCTTTCGCTGCGGGGGGAGGGGAGCGGCTCTCTACGGCCGCGGCGCCACCGCCGCTACCCCCAGACAGGAGGCGGGGCTAGAGGCGGGGGCGCGCGTCCGCCGGGTTCGTGCCCGCGCGCCGCCGTCTCCGCAGTGAGGTCACACGGGTGGGCGGTGCGTGCGCGGCTCCTGCTCCTGCTCCGCTGTTGGGGTGCCGGAGACCCCACGGACACGATGCCGGGTAAGGACGGGGCCGGAAGGCGGGGTGGGGGGGAGCTGCTAGAGACGCGGAGGCTACAGCGCTCCGGGGGGGGGGAGGGGGTGCGCGGCGGAGTGGGGGAGGGGAGGTTATTCCTGAGTGGGGTAGGTGTGGCGGGGGGGAGGGCAGGAGCTTTTTTAGTCCGGGGGGAGGGGGCAGATCCAGGGGACCGTGGGAAGGCGCTGATGGTGCCTGCGGTAGGGGAGTGTCTGTGGGGGAGGGGGCTTAGTTTGTAGGCGTCTGTGGGGGAGGGAGCATTATCCCTGAGCGGGGGGAGTGTCTGTGGGGGATGGGGCTAGTGGGGGAGGGGAGGGGAGGGGTGTTATTTCGTGGCTGGGTGTGCGTGCGGGGAAATGGGGGCGGGGGTGTGTGTGTGTGTGTGTCGTAGTCATAATCTGGGGAGTGTCTGGATGAAGGGAATTATTTCTGGTTGGGGGCGTTGGGGTGTGTCCTGGAGATGGGGTTGTGTGAACAGCGGGGGGGGGGTGGCGGGGTGTGTAGGAGGGAGGAAGTGTGTGTGTGTGTGTGTGTGTGTGTGTGTGGAGTGGTCCGAGGAGAAGTTGTGTGTAGAGGGTGCCGTTGAAAGGTGCGAGTCGGGGGGCCACCCCCGAATTGGCAGTGGGGATGGGAGAGTCAGTGTTAGGGTTGAACCAGGGATCCCTTCAGTATTTGGAGTGTCTGGGGAAGGGGGGAGAAAAGGGTAAGTCCTGTGTCGGAGGGAGTGCAGTGAGAGGAGAGTGTGGGTATGACTGAGTGATCTAGACTGAGGAGGTGGAAGTGAGTCATGGGAGTGGGTGGAGCGGGGGGGGGGGGGTGTAGTCTGGGTGGAGTGTGAGAGACACAGGATGGCAGTGTGTGTTGGGGTTATTCCAGGAAGGGTCAGTGTGTGAGAGGAAAGCATTGGGGAGAGAGTTAGTCTTAGGGAGACTGTAGCACATGTGAGGTGCAGAAGAACACACACAATAAGTATAAAGGTTGGGTCAAAGAAAGAAATAGTGATGAGAGTTGCATGGCCTCTGATGTGGGAAAGGGTCATCTGGGTTGTTTCAATTTAGTTACGTTGGATTTGTTTGGATGGCACTGAATGTAAAAAGTATGACAGTTGGAATGAGATTGCTAGTTTTATCCCCTACCCCTGCATTAATCTTAGAGATTGCAGGGCATGAGAGAGAGCGGTGGCAATCTCTTTTTTTTCTGGATCCTGTCCCTGGGGTTTGCAGAGCACTGAATGGGGCTAGGGAATAGGTGATTCCCCTCTTATCTCTATATCCCCCTTTGCCACATGTTTGTAGCAGCATTCTGAATGAGTTACATTGCTGCTGCTGCCAGGTGTATGCATCTACCATAATAAGGTTTATGATTTTAAACCAAAGCTCTCTGCAAATTAGTTTGTGTTAGTTATTTAGGGAATATATCTCTAATTTGGTATAGTGAATCCGGTTCAAGATTGAGAGACCATTTTAGATAAAGATTGTGAATAAATGTGAATGAAGATTACCAATCTTTTCCTCTTTTTACAGGTTATATAAAAGGATTGACAGAGATTTGTATTATTAGCCCAAAAAATGAATCTTGCAGATGGCCTGGATCTTATTTTGATTTCCAGTAATTTTGGGTGGGAAAACTGACACGCACTAGGGTAATTTTTGCTGATGCTGACCCTATTGGGATATTTAGTTTCCACCAGCAATCCTGGATCAGCCTTTTATTTGTGGATTTATCAGTGAATTACCATTTCTCCACCACTGGAAGTGTGATTTAAACTTGGCTGCACAGTAAATAAAGTGTGTAAGCTCTGCGTTTGATCCTGTTAGTTGAAAGGGAGGTGCTGCATAAAATATACAAACAACTAAAATTATCTTTTGGAAGAACTGATTAACACCAGCACTGCTCAGACTGAGAATAAGTGATCATTTTTGTATTTTAATACTTAAATGCGAGCATATATGGAAAGTCAGTATGTTTTTTAAAAGAAAAACTTGATCAAAAACAGACATTTTTTTGCACCAAACCACAATTTTCTACTAGATTAATTCATTAGAATGATCTATAAATAGTGGTACAGGGGTATGAAATTATACCCTTTTGTATGTATATTGAGCTGTCCATTTAATAAAAGAGAACTGAACAACTATTTTTAAACAGAAAAGAAAACTTTTGTTAAGCCTCCTCCCCACTCTGAATTTTATGCTGCTACATGCAAAATGGGTTACATTTGTAGCTCTTGAGGTTAAAGGATTAAATCCTCACTTTAAGGAGGGGGCACAACATTTGCTGGGCATAAAATAATTAAAATATTTAGAAATTGGGATTTCTTTAAGAAAAATAAAACAAAAACACAAGTAGGAAGATGTACATTTCAGATTTATTTATTTAATATTCTGCAGTTCAGTGATGGAAAGTCCACAAACAAATTTCCCTGTAAGTCCGGATTCTGGCCAAAAAGAGATTGGGGTCCAAGAAGATGGCAGCCCGCCAGTAAAAAAAGTAATGACAGAAATGCATGTATATAGCAAAGTACAAGCTGTAGTAAATAAGTTGCCAACAATAAAGAAGGAAAACTTGGATGAATATGAAGAAACTCCCATGGAGTCTGATGGAGAAAATGCCAAACCAAACAGTACTACAGTATCTGAGCCTTTGAATTTAAATCCTGGTTTAAAACATACATTGGCACAGTTCCATTTAAGCAGCCAGAGTTCACTGGGTGGACCAGCAGCTTTTTCAGCTCGTTATTCCCAGGAAAGCATGTCACCCACTGTCTTCGTGCCTCTTCGATCACCACAGATACTTCCTGGTCCACTGCTCATTCCATCAGACAGTTCTACAGAGCTCACTCAGACTATATTGGAGGGGGAATCTATTTCTTGTTTTAAAGTTGGAGGGGAAAAGAGACTCTGTCTGCCTCAAGTGTTGAATTCAGTGCTTCGAGACTTTTCACTACAGCAAATTAATACAGTGTGCGATGAACTGTATATATACTGCTCGAGGTGCACTTCCGACCAGCTTCATATCCTAAAGGTTTTGGGAATCCTTCCATTTAATGCCCCATCCTGTGGGTTGATCACACTGACTGATGCTCAAAGACTATGCAATGCTTTACTACGTCCTCGCACTTTTCCTCAAAATGGCACTCTGCTCCCTGCTAAAAATACGTTAGCCCAACTGAAAGAGACTGGCAGTGCCTTTGAAGTAGAGCATGAATGCTTGGGCAAGTGCCAGGGTTTGTTTGCACCTCAATTTTACCTTCAGCCAGATGCTCCATGTATCCAGTGTTTGGAGTGTTATGGAATGTTTTCACCTCAGACATTTGTGATGCATTCGCATAGATCTCCTGACAAGAGGACCTGCCATTGGGGCTTTGAATCAGCCAAATGGCATTGTTATCTTCATATTAACCAAAAATATTTAGGCACGTCAGAGGAAAGAGAACTGAAGCATCTTTTGGAGGAAATGAAGGAGAAGTTTAGCATGAAAAATCAGAAAACTCAATCCAAAGTAAGTTAAAAAACTCTTGAAAAGCTTCTGGATCACTCACTATTAAAGATTACATTTATTTTAGAAGTATGTTCATTTTTATTAATATGAACACGTGTCAGATCAAGTATAATCTGAGTCTACTATAAATCTTCAACAAAGATAATACAATACAATAATGAAAATTCCTTTCTAGTTGGGGCTTTTATGATTGTAGGAAACTGGCCAAAAAACTTTTAGTCTAAACGCTAGGTTTCTTTTTCTTTAAACTGGCAAAAGCTGGGGACTTTAGAGCCATCATGGAAACACTGTCCTCTAATTTGATCTTGGAGTTGTGTGTGATGTTCTGTGCAGTGTGTGGTGCAATGGCTAAGCAAAGCAAGAGAGAGCCTAAGAATGGAGCATCAGCTTTAAATCTGTGTTGGTCAGTTAAAGCGAGTTGCATATACATACACATGGTATAAAGCCAGTTAGTTTGTCAAGCACCCAGTAGCATGCCATGACTTTTAATTTATGGTAATGATACATTGATAAGATACTATTTAAAAACCAGAGGCTTTAGTAATGTTTGTTAGGTATGCCATAAAAGGTTTTTTAAGCAATCTAACTAGCAATTCTTTATGCCAACATCTTGAGATACTATTGTGAGACTGCATATTTTTATTAAAAAATAGAATTGCTATAACTCTGTACATTGCGTCACAAATATAAAGGTAGTCTCTGGCACAAAAAGCTCATAATCTAAATAATAAGACAAATATTAGCCAAAACATTAAACAGTCCTACTAAAGAATTATTAGTGCTTGAAGTAGTGGGTTATAAGAGATTTGAAGGAGAAGTGAGGGTAAGTGATGGGTGAAGACAGGAGACTGAGGCACTGGTGTTATTGATGTTTATGTACAAGTATTAATTTCTCTGTAGGAGAGTTTAAACTTTGAGGTTTTAGAATACTTCCCTTTTCCTGTTGGGTTACATTGTGTTCTTTGAAGCATGTATCTGTCCACTTGCAAGCTACAGGCCTGATCATACACCCATTGAAGTGGATGCAAGTTTTGCCATCCACTTCAATGAGAGCAGCAGCTGGCCAGATCCTGATGTAAGCCATGAAGGCTGCAGATAGTTGGCACCCCTTGGAATCAAGTCCTGAGAAACCATCAGTCCAGTGTCTATCCACTTCACAACAGTGATGCAACAGTTATTAATAGGCCCCTAGAGCATGTTGGCATTTCAGCGTTATAGCATGCCTGTAATACATCCTCCTTCCTCACATATAGTTATTACAAGTGTGCATAGATGTTTATAGTATGGTGGTGGTTGTGCTTGCTCCTAGAAAGATTAACCACCACTACCATTGAAGTGCCAAACACTGGTATAGCAGCTACAAAAGTATAATTTTTCTTTCTGTGCTATCCCTCTATGCTTTCTACCCCTCACTGACTGTTTTGACAGCCTCAGGCACTCCCTTTGTCACTTCTCAAGCTGGTTATATGCAGGCCCAACAGTACCAAGGTAATGTTCAGCTGGTCTCTGCTCTGCACAGTCCATGAAACTCACCAGCCCAGAGCAGGTCCGAGGGCAGTAGTGGCAGTACTCAGTTTGTCTTGTCTTTTCCTTATTCACACCTGCAGAACTCTTCTCCCTCCCTCCTTCACCCTTCCCCCTGCCTCCTCCCCACTCTCCCAGCAAAGGAAGACATGGAAATAGAATGATAAATTCCACCCCCATCCCTTGGTTCTAAAGGGAAACAAAAGAAGGAAACATAGTGCACCTGCAGACAGGAAAACAATAACACAGACTCAGTTTTAAAAATTACTGAATAAAGAATTTAAGTAATGAAATCAAGCTCCTTACACTGTCACTTCAGACTCTGAGCTGCCTCACCTTTCTTCTCAATTTTTCACTGTCCAGATTCATTCCCCTCAGAATACAAGTATGCTTTGATCTCACCTATCTTAAAAAGCAAAACACCCTTGACCCCAACTGCTTCACCAGCTTTATTTCCCTTTCCCCCCTCACCTCCAAGCTAACTGAATTGACTGTGTACCGCTAATGTATTGACTTTCTTTCCTCCAGCTCAGTTCTTGACTCTCTACAATCCGATTTCCACCTTCTTCACTCCATTGAAACTGCTCTCACTAAAGTCGCTAATGATCTCTCTAAGGATACGTCTACACTACAAATGCTACAGTGGCGCAGCTGCAGCGCAGCAGGTATGCCGCTGTAGCGTAGATACTTGCTACAGTGATGGAAGGAGTAATTAACAGGGTCCCTCAAGATATGTACTGGGGCCAGTGCTGTTCAGCATGTTCATAAATGATCTGGCAAGGGGGTGAACAGCGAGGTGGCAAAATTTGTAGACGATATAAAATTATTCAAGAGAGCGAAGTCCAAAGCAGACTGAAGAGTTACAAAGAGATCTCACTAAACTGGGTGGTAAAAGGGAGAATAAAATTCAATGTTGATAAATGCAAGGTAATGCACATTGGAAAAAATAATCCGAGCTGTACATACAAGATGGTGAGGTCTAAATTAGCTGTTACCACTCATGAAAGAGATCTTGGAGTCATTGTGGATAGTTCCCTAAAAACATCTGCTAAATGTGCAGTGGCAGTCAAAAAAGCTAATACAATGTTAGGAGCCATTAGGAAAGGGATAGATAGTAAAAAAGAAAATATAACGCCACTATAAAAATCCATGGTACGCCCATATCTTAAATACTGCGTGCAGTTCTAGTCACCCCATCTCAAAAAAGATATATTAGATGTGGAAAAGTTTCAGAGAAGAGCAATGAAAATGATTAGGGGTGTGGAACAGTTTTCATATAAGGCGGGAGTAAAAAGACTGGGACTGTTCATCTTAGAAAAGAGACAACTAAGGGAGTGAAGGGTATGATAGAGTTCTGTAAAATCATGAATGGTATGGAGAAAGTGAATAGGGAAGTGTTGTTATTTATCCCTTCACATAACACTAGAGCTAGGATTCACCTGATGAAATTAATAGGCAGCTGGTTTGAAACAAACAAAAGGAAATATTTCTTCATACAGTGCACAGGCAACCTGTGGAGCTCATTACCTTGCAATATTGTGAAGTCCAAAATATAATGGTTCAAAAAATAAATAAATAGATGGATTCATGGAGAATAGGTTCATCAGTGGTTATTAGCCAAGATGGTCAGGACATGCTCCGGGTGTCCCTAAACCTCCAACTGCCAGAAGCATCTGGCCCTGGCCACTGTCAGAGACAGGATACTGAGCTAGATGGACAATTGGTTTGACCCAGTATGGCTATTTTTCTGTTTATATGTAACTGAAACTCATCAGAGCCACAACTGAGCTTCTGGCATCTCCCCCCATGCCATTGCCTCCCTTTTCTTTCTGTCACTGTGGACAAAACTCATCCTTCTGTTACAAAGGCCCATGTTGTGTTAGGGTGACCAGATGTCCCCATTTTATAGGCACAATCCTGATTTTTGGGGTGTTGTCTTATATAGGTGCCTATTCCCTCCCCTTCCCCCCCCCGTGTCCTGATTTTTCACATTCGCTATCTGATTACTCTGTAGCCTGTATGTCATCACAGCCCTATTTCTGGACCCACATATATAGGCAGTCTCTAAATCTTGCTGCTGCTTCTTATGTATCAGTTCAAAGATCCAACCTTTCCTGTCTATCCAGGCAGCTAAAACTCTCGTCCAAGCACTTACCTTTTGCCCTGGTCACTGTAATTTCCTCTTCTCTGGCCTTGACTGCTGCAGTCATCTTCTCACCCATTCCTGCTTTGGCCTCCCTTTAATCCATTCAGAATGCTACTAGGATCATTTTAGTCACTCATTGTTCTGACCTGTATCTCTTTGCATTCCTCCATTGACTATATGCTTCTGGTGAAGGATTTTAAATGTGAAGACTTTTTTAACCCAACCGTACCTAGATATATTATCTTATGCTGTTAACCTTTACCTTTGCTGTGTCCATGATCCCTATTTTGGTTGTCTGCGAGTCTGCTTTTCCTACAGGTGCCTCCATATTGCTCATTAGATATGGGAAAAACTCCGTCACAATCTGCAGTCAACAGCTTTTCTTCTGTATCTCTTCCTCTGCCGTTGTACTTAAAAAACAAACCAAGAAAAAACCTCAGCTAAACCAAAAAAAAAACTCCTGCCAGCTGATAATGGCTAACCAGGTTATGAGCTGAACTACCTACTGTGCTTGTTTAACTCCTACCATGAATTCCCATGCCACTCACCACCATTTGTTTTTCATTCTCATTTTGTGTCTTGTCTTTCCTTATGAGCTTTTTTGGGACAGAAAGGGTCTGAGTTACTTGTTTGTATAGTACCTACCACAGTGGTCTTCAGATCCCTGACTGAGGCTGTAGATGCTATCATAAAACAAATATAAATACATTTCTTCATTTTATATGCATATTTTTATTAAGTTTTTGGCAATGACTTTGTTTGTTTTGTTTTCTTTTGTTTAGAAAAAAGCCTGGAAGCATTTATTTTATGTAAGTCATTTTTTTTGTGTAGCCTTTACAAACAGATGAGTAAAATGAGGTCAAATTTTAGGCTTACCAGCTTTGATAATGTCTTTTTAGGTATATTCTATTTAAATATTCATTAACTGCTTAAAATCTGTGATTTGGTTAGATGTGCTTACATGTGCATATATAGTTTATATTTAAATGGACAGTTTTCCTCAGGGGCTGAAAATATTGTTAATAGTTTGGCTTAGAATGGCTGGATCTGTACAGAGAATGAGAATTTTTTTTATGAAAACATTTAAACTATGTATTGAAATGTATCTGCTAGAGGCTTTGCCAAGTAACATTTTCATTGTATTTGGTATAATTCAGATGTGAAATAGACACTGAAGGAGAAGACAATGAAGGAAATACCAGTGCATTAAAATAACTGGTCAGATAGCATCGTAATCTATAAAAATTGTATAAAAGGTCATCTGTAAGTTGTTAAAACATCTGACAATAAAAGTTGGACATAATGTGATCCAGAAATGCTAATGTAAAAATCATACTGTACAATAGCCAGCGTATAAGTAGAAGAGTGAATATAAAGTATTTAAATTATCAGAATGACCTGACTAATAAATTGGAATCCAGCTTCTCAGGCCATTTCTGTGGAAGTTATTTGCTCACGGTATACTAAATCCTTTACATTTAAGGCAGGGTGTTTATTATCTTGAAAGCTTTTACCATTCTGGAACCTAGCTCCGTTGGGGCCTACCTCTCCCCCAGGTCCTGTCCTGAGATCAGTAGAGGGCATTCTTGGTTTTAATTCCTAAGATTGAACTTGGTGGACTGGACATTCTGATTGGAAGGTTGTTTGCTGTGGAGCTTGCTCTCTGTCATGGTCTGTTAGAGTTCAAGTTTGACTCTACAGGGCAAAGTACAAGGTACGCTTGTCTAGTCAGCAATTCTCTCAACAGCTTAGGATGAGGTTATAATTTATTATTGGGGTTCCTACTGTAAGATTGTTCTATACTTGTAGATTATAGATGTATGCATACTTTTTAAAACTTTTGTAACAAGCTGCCACTTTATTGAGTACCAAATAAAACTTTACCTATAATGAGTGTAATATCTGCATACATATATTCAGTTTTTTTCAATAGCTAGATATTTTAGTGGTTCTTTTTAGGAATGTTTAACTGCTGGTATCACTATTATTATTATTACTACTACTATTATTATTATTATTACTTTAAAACTTAAACTGTAGCCACCTATCCAGTGCTCTAGGTGCCTACCACATAAGTTAAGAATTGCAATTTAAATATGAACAAAAGGATTCCCCTAAAGATATCTATCTCAGCCCATGCCACAGCCTTAACAAAGGGGGAAAAGATGGGCTTTGAGGTGTGCCTGGAAAGTTAACAAATCACAGGGTGGAGGAGCAAGTTACAACCCTGTCTCCAAGCAGTTTTTTCCTTCAGGAGTGGAAACCTTTAAATTTCTCTTTCATATCAGCCCACAAGGACACTTAATAAGGTGAACCACCAAATTTGTTTCACAGAGATGTATAGATATGCGTGTTGCTCCTGTGTGTTTGAGACGCTCCTGTAGTAGTAATACTGCTTTTTGCACAGTGGAGAATTGAATATTGCCCAAAATTGGTAAGGAAGGTTAACCAGGCTACATATTTTTTAAAACAAAATGGACAAGAATTTTGGTTCAAATATGAAATGAGGAAAGCTTTAAGATGTCATTCCTTAGTGATATCTAAAGTATGTCAGTATTTCAAGATAACATTGTTTAGTCATGTTGTGATGAATCTGTCTCTCCTCTATAAACAGAAATCTCTGACTAGTAAAATCCCTTAGTGTGTAATTGGAGTAATTTGCTGCTGCTTTTTCTTTGTAGACTTCATTTTGCAGTAAAGTGTGTGACTTCATTGCAGCATGGGCCCAGTATTTGCCCCCCATTAGCAGTCCTGGATTCTACTTCCCTTTTCCACATATAAGTATAGTATGCTTCTGGCATACATTTGGAAAGACAGTGAAATATTTGTATGGATTTTTTCATTCAGTTCAGTATATAGTCTTGGCTCAGCGATAAAGTGCATATTACTACTTGTCTCTCATCCCTTCTTCCTTTCTAGATATAGCTAATACAGTATATTGATAAAGTTGAATTTATTTGAATACAGTACATTTCTAAAACAAATAAGCAGCATCTTTCTTTTTAATCCAGAAGTTAATATCTCTAGCTTTAAGGTATATATTTGCAGTGTAGGCACCATTCTGCATTTGTATTCCATATTTCAGACTAAGAGTTATCAGTTACTGAGATGCTATATGTGAAAAATAATCCATTTATGTTGTGTGTCTGAGACAGTTTTAAACTAGCATTACTGAGTGTTCTATGTTTATATTTAATGCAGTTTCATCTTTACCTGTAATTGGATGGGACAAATTAGAGGTCATGCACCTTTCCTTGCCCCACATTGCTGCTTTTCATTGCCCTATATTTCCTTTCTCTCCTCTCTCTGTTCCCTCACCCCATGTGCTTATGCTGCCCAGCTTGAAATACAATGGGTTTATTAAATAAATGCCATTAATAATTGAATAACATTTTTACTACTCTTTAGCAGAGCTGATTTCTTAGAAGTTGAAAGATGAATAACAACAACCCCAAATGTGTTTGTTTTATTTATTTTTTTCTTCAGGCAGATCCTCAGCAAAGCCTAGAATTACAGCAGTGGTATCCAGTTATAAAGCAGGAACCAGACCCTGTTATTCAACCACACACATTTGTCCATCCCAGGTAATTGAACTTCTCCAGAAATGTGTATGTTCAATCTAATAGTTCTTTAATGATTCAAAGATTATTTTAGCTTTTAAAATATAATTATAACTTTACTTGCTAACTGACATTTTATGGGAAAATTGCAGCATTTTGCGCAAGAATAAGTTAAACCCACTAGATTTTGTTAGTGTACGGTAGTGAACTAGTCCTGTATAATGTTAATAAATAAATGATACATCACTTAATAGAGACTTTTTTTTTGTTTTGCTTTGTTAATAGAGATGTTTGAGCACTGCTGAACTGGAAAAAAAATTAAATTGCAATTATACCGAGTCACTTTTCAAAGTAAAAATGGCTTTGTGGTGGATGCTAAATTCGAACCTCTCTTTAACTTAATGTATGTGTAGAAAGCCACATACCTTATTAATGCCATAATTTAAACATTTTTTTCCAAATATGACTAGAACCAACTCTTTCCACAGTTTGTATTCTACATTGGAGCAATGTGAGACCTTACCCTTCTGATGACATGTCTGTAAAATGCTGACTACGGCAGATGATTTATCAGTTTCCTGATTTCACAAACCAAGCATATTTCTTCAGTATGGCACTCACTACGTCCCTTAGGCAGCCAGTGTTTCTTCTTTGAGTATGTGTCAGTGTGGATTCCACTGATGGTGCACATGTTCCTAATGCGTGTGAGTTCGGATTCCTTTGAATAGCTGTGTCTGTAGGGGCCAAGCATACACCGTGTGCCTCCTTGTGTTTCTTTGTGAGGAGAGGCATAAAGGTGGAGTGGCCACAAACTCCCCTCGGTTCCCTCTTGCCACTTATGGCAGCGAGACAGAATTTATCTAGTGTCTAACTTGCTTCTCTCTTGAGAGCTTCAAAACCTCTGTTGTTCACAGATATTCGTGAAGAACTTTATCTTCTTTACCTTTTCACATTGGACAATTATGAAAGAAGAGAACTCCAACATCAATGCCTTTCACCCCCCCCAGACATCCTCGTTAGGGCTAGGTGAGGTGCTTTGCAGTGGTTGCCTCTTTTCATGGTCGGTCTCATCCTATTTATGAATGGACACTGCCTATGCCTTTTCCACTTGGGAGAGAGCCACATCCTTGTCAGGTGCTCTGTGTGCTGATCTTTTCCCTTGAGGATTCATGTCTAGTGATGCTTGGCTCAGGTTACATCTGCTAGAATAGTCTGTGCAGGTCACTTATGACCCAGAGGAAATACTAACAGCTAGATCTGAGGCAAAGATGTCATCGGCTGGCACTCCTCAAGCAGACATCATACTCCAGGGTTTCGAAGAGAAGAATGCATTGAAGAAGGAGCCAACAACACTGGTACTGATAACATTGATTCTGATGACTTCTGTGCCAACTATCTTGGCACCAACTCTGACAAGTCCAGCATGTGTACTACTAACATCAAAGGGAGACTCTGAGAGTCATGGCTGGATGGAGCACAAACACTGCTCCAACCACCACATGGGATCAGCTCACAAGGAGGACTCAAAACACCACACCTCCACAGGCAAAGATTCCACATTCCTGATTGCTCCCAAATTGGATGAGAGAAGCTAATCAGCTGATGTAGCAAGTGTTACGGAAGTCCCAGTGCTGATCTCACTATTGAATTCCGCACTGGTAGCCAAGCCTGTCAAGGTTTGAGCTATACTTCAGTGGAGGAACTGGAGACATCCACTGCTTCAAACAGCATCCAGCACAGGCACTCTTAGCACTTGGATCATGCCACTCTGCAGCCCCACTGTGTGTATACTCCTTACTATTGCCATACTACTCATTCTTGCCAGTGTTTAATAGAGATCTCTCTCCTTTACTATTGGAGAGTGACCCCAAGGAAAATTCTGGAGGCCACCAATTCTGGATGCCACCTCTGGCAAGCCACGAATGGCCGACCAGCCTCAACCTGGCCACCCCTTATAGCATGTCACGTTGGCCATTTTGGCCATACTGGGGACCAGTGTCAGATATGTCCCGGAGCAAATCCTGCTCTCATATTTCGAGGAAAAGGACATCCTGCTCTCCAGCAGTGTCAATAGCTAGGCCACTCACTCCAGAACCAGAGGTCTGCATCCAGGAGCAGGTGACAACTCAGGGACAGCAACAATCTCACTCTCCACCTAAGGAATAATTTCTGTTGCCAGATGAAGCAGTAGCACCAGCAGTCAACTTTAAGGCTTTCTGGGATCTTGTATCCTAGATAACTGAGATCCTGGACATTGAAATCACAGTCATCCATAGGAAGTCCCACAAGCTTTTAAATATACTGAGCTTTGCAAGTCCATCCAGGATCACTTTCCTTTCAAAGAGGGTATACGTGAGTTGGCAAAGGGACTTTGGCAAACCCTGTCTACTTTTCTTCCAACATCTAAATGAATGGAAAAGAGAGGTGCCCCAAAGGGCTTTGAATCTTTCTATTCCTACCCCAAAAATGGCATAAAGGACATACCTAAAGATAATGACCTTAAGAAACTGGAATGCTTTGGGTTCAAAGTATACTCTTTTGCCTCTCGGCAGTTCCAGGTTTCAAACTATCAGGCCCTGTTTGTAAAATAATTTCCTCGCCTGGGAAAGGTCACTCCCTTCCTAAGATCCAGCGGGAAAATAAGGAGGAACTAAAAATTTCTCTATTCCACTACAGTCATTAGGGGTTTAAACATTGGCTTCTTCCTGAAAAACATAAATGGTAGCCCCAGCAGAAGTAGAGGACTTTGTCCTGTTTTCAAGTTTGACAACCTGAGTACCTGCCAAGAGATACCCAGGTACTCCAGGAGATGGTCATTGTCCACCTCTTTAGTCACATGTCTGGCACTCTTACAGCAGGTTTGACAGGAGTGTCAGGAATGACACGGGAGCCAATCCAGAGCTTGTCACTACAATTGGGAACCACTTTGGCCCTTTCCACTGAGCTTGGGCTGCTATCACAGCTAACGAATGGGCGCTCGATATCATCGCCCAAGGCTACCATTTCCATTTGTACTCTTTGCTTCCATCCACCCTTTTCCCCCATCCCTCTATGGGGACCTTTCTCACGAGAACCTGATACAAAAATAAGTGTCCTCATTGTTTCATCTAGGAGCCACAAAAGTACCACTTCTAGGATACAGGAGAAGAGTTCTACTCCCAATATTTTCATATCCCAAAGAAGAAAGGGGGTCGGTCTTTATTCAGTATCTAAAGATTTAGGACTGAACATATACATACATAGCCTCATATACAGGATGGTAACACTTGCCTCCATCATTCCATCTCTTCAGGCTCAAGACTATTTCACAGATTTCGACTTGCAGGACATACTTCCACATAGCCATCAAACTAGCCCACAGGAACTACTTGAGATTCACAGTAGGCCAGATTACTATTAATACAAGCTACTGCCATTGAGACTCTCCACAGCACCAAGAACCTTCACAAAATGCCTACTGGTGGTAGTTGCACACCTAGAAGACAGGGTATCCATGTCTATCCCTACCTGGACTATTGGCTCATCAGAGACAGGTCCCAGTAGGAGAGGACACAGAGCCTCCTAGTGAACTATTGAAAAATCATCTCTCATTCCATCACAGATGATAGTTCATGGAAATTATGATAAATTGCAATTGAGAGAGCGTACCTGCTTGAGGACAAATTCCCTGTCATTGCAATTATTACTACTCAAGATAAAAATCAAACCCAGCTACAATGATACTGGCCTTCCTTGGAGAGTTGGGCCATATGTCAACATGCACATACATGACACTGCTTGTCAGAGTTCTTCTGTGTCTTCTATAACTCTGTCCTATGTTAGTTTGATCTTTGGTGATATGCTGGATGGAGGGGAAGATCTTGTTGCCACCTCATTTTTTTGCAGAATTAGGATGGTGGCTAGAACCCAAGAGTGTATGAGGAGAGATACCATTCTCAGTCCCTCCTTGACAAGGACTTAATCATTGATGCATCAGAGAGAGGATGGGGAGCCTACCACCTACAAATGCAAGGGATCTGGTCCCCAGAAGACATAGCATACTATGTAAATGTCCTAGAACTCAGAGCCATCAATTTAGCTTCTATGGATCTGTGGTTGCTGAGAGTCAGCAACAACCGGATGGACTTGCTGAGCAAATAGTCTGTGACTAGTCATGAGTGGTTGCTTGCTGTAGAGGTCTGTCAGAGAGATGATATTCCATCATTGGGCACTTCCTATGATAGACCTGTTCACAACCAAGACAATGCCAAGTTTTAGAAGTCTTGTTCCAGAGGGGGCATGAGCCTGGGATTGTTACCACATGACTTCCTTCTGCATCTGGTCTTTCATTTAATCTCCTAATCCCCTGTTTTCCAGAGTCAAATGAGACAAATCCACAATCATTCTTATAGCTCCCTATGAGCAGAGGTAGTTGTGTCTGACAGACCTGCTACAGATGTCTGTTCAGCTACCAGACTTCCCAGACCTGGTTTCACAACACCACAGTGAGATACTATATCCAGACATGAAGTCTCTGCATCTAACAGCCAGGTTCTGAAATCTGAAAGGTGGTGATGTGGAGTTAACCCACTGACTTTCATCAAGCATTATGCATTGGATTTACAAGACAAGTTCAGGGGAGAAATACTACAAACTCTGTTCGACTGATGTAGCTGATATTCCTCATCCCATGATCCAGAGGGGTACTCTTTGCCAGTCACCTACAGTGGGGTTCACACTGACACACATTCACAGAAGAGAGAATGATTTCTTGCCCTGCAGTAACTGTGGTTCTTAGAGATGATGTAGTCAATGGGGCTCCTATGACCCTGCTATCACAGTCTTTGAATTACAAGGCAACCAAGGGAGGCTTGTGGCCGCAACACCCTTTTTGTCCTCCTGTGGGAGCACATGGAGGCACTTGTGTGGCTCCAGCAGACACATCTGTTCAAAAAAATTCAGTCTTGCTCACCTGTGGCGCATGCACTTTTGCAGTGGGATCCACACTGATCATAATATCTCAAATAACTAGTTACTGTAGAGCAAATGACTTTTTCCCCCCCTGTAATTTCCCCCTTTCCCACCATGTGTCATTTTCCTTAGGATCTGTTGTGAAGAGCCCTGCACTTATACAGTAAGATCAATGGGAGTTAGAGATGTATGTCAGTAGTACTGCCAACCCCAAATGTTCAAAAATTAAAAGTTAAGCTCCAGAAGATCATGAAATTGGCTTAAAAATCATTATTGAGAAAAACTAACGAATTTGGGGTTCTTCTTTACTTTCTGGTTTCTGAGCTTTAGTGTGCGCTTGGTTCACATTTCCAGGCTTACTTTTTTAAAATGAAAACTGAGATGCTCACAGAATCACCTGACTCCAGGAGCTGGGGCTTTAAGACAAACATCAAGTACTGTGAAATTTGTGATTAAATCACAAGGGTGGGCAACATTGGTGAAGTTTTTAAAAAATAGGACTTTTAAAAATCAAGTTAATGGCAGCTCAGGTATCTTAGTGATCTTACACATTTTCTTTCTAATATTTCTTCTGTTCCCCACCTTCTTTATCTACAGTTGCATTTATATAATAAAGAAAATAATACAAAATCACTGCATGACAAATGTGTTAGCTTGCATTGTTACCTGATAAACTCCAGTTGTTTCTGGGCAAAATTAATTGATTTGCAATTTTTACATTGCATGCTTTCTCTAAAATATGCAACTGTGAGAAACAGTAAGGAAAATAGGTAGAAACAGAAAGTGTATTCTGTGGCACTGTTTCCTTTCAAATGGCCACAACTCCAATAGCATAACAGCATTCTTTATTTCATAGCAGGAGGTATAGTAGTGCTCAGTGCACATTCATACTTGAAGATTTCTAACAGATAATTTCAATGCAGACCAATGGTCTCCTTTCAGTTTTCTGTTTAGAAACCTGTCAGAACATAATTTCCAATGGGAGAGTAGAATTATTAGCAACTTGTGTGTTCAACAATCCTAAATATAAACAAAAATTTACAAACTTCAAAATTGGTTGGTTGGAGGCAAAGAAACCAAATTTAGAAATAAGAAATTAGCCTTTGGATGGTTCTTAGAGCCACACATTTGACTGATAGTAAACTAAAATGGTTGAAACCGCTTCCAAGGTGTATTATCCCTAAGAACCCTTTGTCTACATCTTCTTGAGGTGAGCAGCTTCAGTATCAACAATATGATCTTTGATCGTAAAAGCTTTTATTTTGGTATCCTCCTTGTCTATTATTCTGTGTCTTGAGGCACTGATACACAAGTCCTAATAGTTAAGATTGGTGGGAAGAAGTTTTCTTCTGAACTGAAAATGTAATAATGTTAATTTAATTAGGATTCTTCCAAATTGTATGACTATAATGCTTTCTGTCTATCTTTTTATTGTCATCTAAGATGTGAATTCTTTCTGTGGAAAAAATATATTTGCTGTGTGGCTGATGTATTGGTGACTAAGTATAAATTTATTTTTGGTACTGAATGAAGTAGATTGGGAGATTCCAGCAGTGCATTGTACATAAGTCTGGCTCTCAAAAATAATTTTAGAGAAGAAATGACCCTTTTAACATTCCACTTAGTTAATTGAGGAAGGAATATGGTTCATCTCCCATTGTAACTGCTGATTTCACCTTGGTAATCTTCTCTAACAACTTATTACAGTGATGTACTGTTAATGTAAGAGTTGTAAGAGTTCTGAGGTGTCTTGTAAAAACCCAAAGACTCTGAACCCAGGTTTTAAAAGCAGAATCTTTAATGGAATGTCCATATCCAATACTTGGGAAACTAAAATGGTCATTTACCATGCATATGTGCCTTTATATTTTTAATTTTATTTTTTGCATATTTATATGTCATATTAAGGTAATCACTTGAAAATTGGATTCCCCCACTTGATTTGATTTTGTAGATCCTGGACTGTATAATCACTGAATAAAGATTCAGTAGATACCATTCTTTCTATTATACAGCAACAAATTAAAAAGGGAACGTTTATTTTCTCTTGCAAAATTTTTAAACGTAGGAAACATTTGATTTTTGAAATCACGTTAAATATAACTTATTGCTGTTGTTATTCATGTTTGTTAAATCTTAGTTTTTCTTGCTAATTTTGCTATTTTATTCTTTCAGCTATTACCTTTACATGTGTGATAAAGTAGTTGCTCCAAATGTATCTCTTACATTGCAATGTAAAGAAGCTACAAAAACAGCAGTCAAGATTTCAGAAGTAATTAAATCTTTACCTGGACAGTCACAGAAACAGATCAATAACGTTAAACACAAAAAAGCTGCCTACTACCCAGAGCTGTCTCTTGAAGAGCAGGAAAAAATCGACTTAAAAACCAACGCAGAATTGTGTAAAAGTGTGGGTGAGTAGATAACGAAATTTGAAAATTGCTTTTATGTTCTTTCAGTTTTTATACCCAATAGTATCTATTTTAGTAAAGATCAAAGGCAAGCCATTTTTTTAGTACTTTTGACATATTACTGCATTATTTTTGTACATTCTTATGTATATCACATAACTTTATAGGTTGCTTTGTATTTTTTCAAATCTGAAATTTCAACAAACAAATCTCCATGTGTATTTTGCTATCTTTTTGTCTCCTAAAGATTCACCCATGTCAACTAATTCTACAAAAAGAGGGAAATCTGAACATACCCCTTCTAAAGCCACTTCAGAATCTAACCATGTTGAAGTAGGCAATGGTGCACAAAGCTCATCCCCAGCTCTTATCAAGGACATCAGTTGTGAAGATGACAAGGGAAGAATCATGGAGGAAGTAATGAAAACCTACCTTAGACAGCAAGAAAAACTGAATACTATTTTGCGAAAGAAGCAGCAGCTTCAAATGGTACGGTACCAACCTTTGATTTTGTCACCAGAAAACTGTTGTTCCTGTTAGCTCGTTGGTCCTATAATCAGTACTACTATTACAAATAAAGCACAGGTGGATACTTTACATTTTTGAAATTTGGCATTCACTATATTGTTTTTCTTATTTAAGTTATATTAACATTTCCAGTGTAAACTATAAAACCATTTTATGGATTTTACTGAGTTTCAGATCTTGCTACATGTATATTGCCAAGATCAGCACTTTGGAGGAAAAAAACAACATGCTTCACTTTCTAATGAATTTTTGGTGCTTTCAATGTATATTACATATTTTAATAGAATTTTTTAAGTATAATTGTCAAAAGCCACTTTTTAACAAAAATAATCCATAGCTCCTATACGGTATTTAATTTGTAGGTCTGGTGGCTAAATTACTCAACCAGTGTAGGATCTTAATAACTAAAGTATAGCTTAATAGCTGACTGCATTCAAACTCTTTTTTTCTATCAGATGCTAGGGAGTTTAAGATCTTGCTGCTGTCTGAACCATTCCCGGAATAGAAACTTCCTTCCTTTGTTTAATGTTGTTTCACTAGCAGTTGACATAATTTACAATACATTTAACCGTTTCAAATGAGCTGCAAATTGCTAGCAACTTTGACAATAATTATTTGACTCAGTTTTGAACAAAATTTAAGATCACCTCTCACATACTGTCAGATCATGTCTTAGACTTTTGATCTATTAAGTAAAATTAACAAAAGGGAAGAATTGTTAATGTATGCTTTCAGTTTATTTATAAAATTATATCTGTGGTAGAAAAATTGAGGAGAAGGTTTGGTCAATAGAGAAATCTCAACCTACTACTAGCTATCATTGGCATTTAGGATTCACAGATAACAAAAGCTTTGACTTTTTATCTTTGCATGTGGTACAATATGGTCCACTTACTTTTGAAATAATGTAGCAATGCTGTATTCATTGATAGCTAAGATTTGATTCAGCAATAATACAATGTCATTTCCACAGTAGTAATATATTTTGAAAACGCTGTTCAGGTACAGTACTTAAATCTCTTTTCTTTACAGGATGTTTCAGTTGTTAACTAGAATTAAACAGCATTGGCATTACAAAAATAGTTATCTAATATTCTCGCTAAAGTTATAATCACACAATTTTTATGCAGACACACTACATTCATATATCATATTTTACTCTAGGCCTTATGTACCTGAAAACTTAATTTAATAGTAAATGAGGCTGAAATTCAACCCACTGCAGAGGTTAAGGGACACATGATGCCTGAGGCTTTGTATAGGCCCTTTGCAGTGGAGTGAATTTGATGCTGTTTAGTTTAGTATGAAATAAAGTTTTGTGTTTGTTTATACTTGAAGTTTGCATCTACATATATCCAAGGATCTTTGCTCTACTTGAGTCCCTCTTAAACCCTGTGATAAAGTTTGGGACTGTCAATGGTGCATAGGTCCTGTTGATACTGTGGTAATCTTTACTTTGAATGAATAAATATTTGCACTGATCCTGCAACTTGTTCTGTGTGGGCAGATCCTTGTTCATACACTGAGTAAATTGCTAGATCTGGGTTTAAGTAACTTTACTGTGTTAACTCTCTAGCTCAAGTACCAGGTAAATATAATCTCCACACCCATCCCCACATCTTCATAGAGTTACAGATTAAGACCACAAAGAACCATTACGATCATGTAGTCTGACAAAACATTGAACTTCACCCAGCAATTCCTGCCTTAAACCAAATATTTTATGAGTGAACTAGACCATATCTTTTAAGAAGATATCAAATCTTGATTTAAAGACTTCAGGTAATGAAGAAACCATACATCACTTGATAAGGTGTTCCAATGGTTAAGTGCTTTCATTGTTTTCCGTTAAAAGTGCATTATTTCCCATTTGAATTTTTCCAGCTTGAACTTCTGGACGTTGGGTCTTGTTATGCCTTTGCCTGCTATATTAAGAGCCGAATAGTACTAGGTATCTTCTTCCTTTTGTGTAGGAATTTACAGACTGTGATCAAGTAGCCTCTTAACCCTTACTTCAATAAAATAGATTGAGTCTCTCTCTGTAAAGCATGTCTTCCAAACCTTAAATTATTCTTATAGCAATTCTCTGAACCTTTTCCAATTTTCAATGTCACCTTAAGGTGGTGTAGACATCAAAACTGAACACACTATTCAGCAGTAATCCTCCCATGTCACATACAGAGATAATGCCATCTTCCTATTCGATATTCCCATTTATATAGCCAGAAGGATTTTGTTAGCTTTTTGCCAATGCATAACACGTGAAGTTCATGGCAGTTATCTACCCTGACCCCTAAGTCTTTTTCAGTCACTGCTTTCCAGGATACAGTCCCCCAATACAATAAATATAGCCGACATTCTTCCATCCTGGTTATAAGATCTTGCATTTGGCTGTATTAAAACTCATGATGTTGATTGTGCCTAGAATACCAAGTGATCTGGAGTGTTCTGTATAAGTGACATCATTATTTCTACTCCACCAATCTGTGCCATTTGCAAACTTTTTCAAGCAGTGATTTTATCTTTCTTCCAGATCTTTGACAAAAATATATACTGAATAGTATAGGGCTAAGACTTGATCCCTGTGGAATCCCAGTAAAAGCATGCCACTCATTGATGATTTCCTATAACAATTATATTACATCTGTCAGCCAGTTTTCAATCCATTCAGTATGTACTATATTAATTTTTATAATGCTTGTTTTTTTAAGTAGAATGTGTGATAATTTTAATCTTATTTTGTATCTTCAGCAGCGAGAGTTAAAAAATAAATATTTGTCAAAAACTATTGAACAGTGTTTCAAACCCCACTAGGATTAGTTCAATCACTTCTCATTAGGCAAGTCTGTCTTTTCAGGTGGATTGAGCACCTGTGATTAGCAAAGGATTGAGATGCTCTAGGTCATTGTTTATCTGTTATGATTTTGTGCTAGATTTTTGTGAAATTTATTCCAGAATTGTTCATTTGGGGCTAAAAACACTGCAATTGATTGCCGTGGAACCCTGTTTGGTCCATATTCTTTCTGTTCCTTTTTGCTCCAAACCATCAGGTTTTCTGTTTAGTTGGTTGTGGTTTGGCTGATCCCACAACGTTTTTTTACCAGCATATGATTGCTTTTGAAATTTTAAGTCTGATTCCATGCACCACAATATAGTCTTGCACCAGTTTTTCCTTCTAGTTCCACAGTCAGGTAAATGTTTGATTTTTATAGCACCAGGTACAAGACTTGTTTCATAGTTGCAGGAATTGTTATGGTTTAATGGCTAGGGCACCAGACTTGGAGTCAGGAGGTTTGGGTTCTGTGATCAGCTCTTTCACTGTCTCAGTGTGACCTCATGCAAGTCAGTTTACTTGTCTATATTTCAGTTTTTACATCTGTAAAATGGAGAAAAATGATACTTATCTTCCTTTGCAAAGTGCTTTGAGATCTGTGGATAAAAGATGTTAGCTATTGATATTTAAACAAATATAAACTTTTGTGAAAGTATAAGTATTATCTTCTCTGGTTCCGGGTTGTACTTTAATTTTCAGTTAACTACTTCTGCCAGCTTCAAATATGTTTATATTTACTCTTTAGGCTGCTTACAAGAATTTCCCTTTTATAGTAACTTTTTAACTAAATGATCCAGCAAAGATTGTCTGGTTTTTTTCCACTTTCAGCACAAAAACATCTCTCCCCTTGGAAGTATATAATCACCACCAGTTTAGCTCTGCTTTTTTGTTAAACTCAAGTCAAAACAAAATTAATTTAAATCCAAAAGATTTTTTTCCCTCCTATTTGTGGTAGTAGAGACCTCTGCAGCTCTCGCTAGCTAGCCTTAAAATCCTCCCTTTCATAGATACTTTGCAGAGAAATTGTAGTCCAGGGACTGGATTGAAGAAAAAGCTAGATATAATTATTGTAAACTCTAATCACAAACTAAGCTCTGTCCACTTGAGACCCCAAAGCAAAATGCCACTTACATCAGATTGTTCATATATTCATAATGTGATTCTCTTTCTTGCATGCTTTGCATGCATTTACATCAGTTGATCATTGTCTTTGTTTCATGTGATTCTTTGATTGGCAATAAAATAGTTAATTTGCATTTTGACATTGGTGTAATTAACTTTAGAATGAACAAACTGAGATAAAATGGGGCAGCTCACACCTCCCAGAACTACTATTTCAGGCTGTCTGCAGACTCTGGTATAAATCACTATTTTGATTGCACCTGGTTTAAAGACTTAGCTTTCATTTAAAAAATATTAAAACTCGAGGAAAAGATGGCAGGATCTAGAAAAAATACTGACTTGTTAAGCTGCCAGAATCCAGCCCATTTTGATCTCTGCATTTTCATATAAAAGAACAAATGTAATGTTCTTATTATTTTAATTGGTTTGTAAAATGAAACCACTACTCACATACGTTCACTTTTGTGACCTATGAGTTGGTTTCTGGAAGTTCTTGGTATTTGACAATACCACTTTCTTATATTGCATAATTAATACAGAACTCAACACTGCTATTCACACAGCAGCAAAGTGGCACTTTCTGTTTGTTTAGTATTCCCAGATACCCATTTTAAATTAATAGAAACAATGAATTTGATATTAGTGATTTTAGAATCACTCTGTGTATAATCCTCATTGTTTCTTGACAGGAAGTGGAAATGTTAAGTAACTCTAAAGTTATGAAGGAACTAACTGAGGAGCAGCAGAATTTACAGAAAGAACTTGAATCTTTGCAAACTGAGCATGCTCAAAGAATGGAAGAATTTTATGTTGAGCAGAGGGATTTGGAGAAAAAACTGGAACAGGTGATGAGGCAAAAATGTACCTGTGACTCTAATTTAGAAAAGGACAAAGAAGCTGAATATGCAGCACAGGTGAGAAATTATTGTTTCAAATCTGTCTTGTGTTTTGTCCACTATCACTTAGTTAATTATGAAATTGCCAAGTAAAGTGAACTGTACTATGCTGTTCCCAGCTCAGCTTTTAAACTTTATTAAGAAGAGTGCATTACCTGTACCACTGCCAGCTTTCATCTCCTCCTTTAGCCTTTCACCTCGTGTTCATCTAATGGGAACACAACGTCACGGGGATGGGACACCTCTGTCCATGTCTGTTGACCAACATTAAGGGGGACATAGGGTACAGAAACTCTTTACCCTTGAGCATCTCTTCTTAGGTTACGTGGTTCTCTTCTCTTTGGGGATGCCTGCATTAAATTACCCATACAGCAGTAATCTTAATAAAAATAAGATTTTTTAAAAATGAGAAAATGCAATTAAAACAAACATGGTTTGCTTCATACATTTAGATTTACACTTGTAAAGCTAAACAAAATAAAGTATTCTCATTTTAGTTGTAGAGAGAAAAAGAGAGAGCTTATTTCTTGAAAGCAACCCCTTCTCTGGCCACTCTTTGGTTAGATTGGCAGCTTTCCTTGGTGTTAGAGTACATTACAGTGTCAGATGAGGCTGCCTCTACTTTCCATACAAATATTTGATTGAGTCCCATTGGAGAGGAAGGCCACGCTCTGGGTTCCTCATCCCATGATTGTCTCCTGATTGATTACCTCTGAAAGTTCCCCCAGCTTTCCTGTCTCCAAGGCAGGTACATCAAAAGTTATGGTAACTTCCACTTCTTTAGACTAAGTAACTTCTAATGTATATCACTGTTCTTTCCTATAGGAGCTAGCTCCTGTCATCATGCTAGATAGATCAGCAGCAACAAGGATTCTGACCCTTTAAAATATTTTGTTTTTAAATTTTTCTTAAATTATTAACAGATCTCAGACTCTCTGTCAGAGATCTAGTCATCCTAATTATTTAAAAAAAATAAAATTCTACAGCCCAAACTCAATAAGCTTTGTGGTCAACTCATCAATAAAATTATATTTATTTATTATATTATACTATCTATACTAAAACTACCACAAGATGAAAAGCAACCAATGGCTGAATCAAGAAGTATTTGGTTTAGGATCATAAATCCTTTCTGTTGAGCTAATTTCATGACATTCTGCTCAGTAGGATTCCTAACCTCTGCTGTCAGAAATAATCTTTTCTGTGTGTAGTCTGATTTACTAAACATCTGGTACAAGCCCCATTACTGCTGATAACATCATATTCTGATTTATGAAGATAATTGTGTTCAAAGTGTCTTTGTATAGTGTACATCCTTTGGAGGGCAAGAGTGGTAAAGTATTCCCCAAGGAATTTTTTTAAAAGTTAGATTTATGAGGCTAAACACATTTCTTTCACATAAACTCCCAATTTTTCAGCTGTCAACATGCCATGTTACTAACAACTTATTTTAGCCATGCCCTCAAGCATCAGTCACAGAGGCACCTGAGTGAAACATGATTCTTCAGAATTGTGACTTCTCCATAGGATGGATGTAGCATTCCAAAGATCCTCAGTTCACTCTTTTTGTCAAAGAAAGCATCTTCAGGCTCTGCTCTCTCTTCTGAGAGCTTTAAATTGTGAGAAATGCCCATCTGCTGGGAAGTCAAGAATTTAGAGCTTAACTGTATCTCTTCTTTTTCCTTCTAAAGCTGCCTGAGGGTGTTGTGGGTGGAAGTCCCTTCTTCCTGGCTCCCCCAGTGAGTGCAGCAAAGTGGTCTAGTCTAATCTGCCATTTTACTGCACTTGTCACCAGTTCCTTACAAAGTTTAGTGGAGCAGTTTAGCCAGTATTATTAGCCTGCCAATACATCCAAATGGCTGGAATCCTGCAAGAAAGGGCAGTCAGAGGCAATGTATATGGAATATCCCTCTTCCTGGCTCCTGCACTGTGTACATCAGAGTGGCATTATGCATATTATTTCATTGCACCTGTTACCTGCTCTCCACAGAAACACAGTAGTAGAGTCAAGAAGTCCATGCTAGCAGCCTGCCACTGTCAAAGGACCATCTAATTGGCCTCGATCATGAAGAAAGAGGTCAGTACTAAAGGAGAAAGTGCCCCAAATGTGGCATGGTTCTAAAGTCAAAGCAGTCGGGGTCTATCTGTGCCTGACACACTTCAGAACAAGTAGGAAATGCTTACACCTATGTAAATGTCCAACTGTCTGAGTCTCCTACTTTGCTAATCCTATTCTCCTTCATCCCTCCATGGCATTTCAGTTTGGGTGGGCTACCCATAGCTGTAGAGAGAGATGAATTCTCCAGATTTCGTAAGGCCCTTTTGTTAGAGATAAATTATTGGATTGTCACTACATTTGAGTCAGATAGGGAGCTGGAGTATAACTCACCATTGCTTAAGGTACCCTTCTGAGCAAGCTGGCTAAGCTCCCATTTAAAAAAAAGCATCAGGTTTCTCCAGTCCCCAGTTCTCTCCTAAAAAGAGTTTTTTGGGGGAGAGGGACAGAGGGCATAGGTACTGGAACTAGAGGTGTAGGGGGTTGCTGCACCTCCTGGCTTGAAATGGTTTCCATTTAATGCAGGGTTTACAGTGTGGCTCAGTGGCTCTCAGCGCGCCCACTATAAAAATTGTTCCAGCACCCCTGACAGAGAGGAGGGGAAATTTAGACTAAGAAACCTGAATCCATGATCATTCCTCTGGGGGAAAGGGAGTTTGAACATGAGAAACACTTTAACCAAAACCCAATGACATGTTATATTTATATTACAGTTCGCTACTAGATGGCCTCAATGTCTGGTTTATTCTTTCATTTCTCTTTGTTTTTATGCATTAGGCTTAATGTCACTTTTCAGAAATCCATCCAGATCTGCGGTCCCCACCATCTTCTTAAAAAAAGAATGGGGAGACTTAAGGATAAACTAATTCAGTTCAGACTTGGGAGAGCTTTACAAATCAGTTTAAACTCATTAATTCATGTGGATACATTTTCTTTTGTTCTTAAAATTTGAGCTCTTAGAGCCACCATCAGGCCAAAATTATGATGCAAGTACTTGGTGTGTGTGTTGGTACAATTTTTATATATACCTATGGATACTGAGAGCTTCTTCAGAAAGTTTTGATTTTGCAGGCACTTGGTTGTGAATGCTATCGTTCTACATAGTCTCAGCAGAATGGTTTTATTTTGGTCCAGATATATTCCCTATATTACTAGAAAAGAGGAAATAGAAGAAATTTGAAAATATACTATATTTAAAGGTAATTTAATTTCAAGCCTTTAAAAAGCTGATTGGAAAATCATCTGGAAAATCCCTTGGGAACCTATAGGAGTCCTTCAAACATCATAATTTGCTTCCAAAATGTAGCTCTAATATGGATATAAAATCCCTGTATATGAGTTAGGCACACTCCAGTGGCTGAAATGGATAATGAAACAGTTTCCCTTTTAATGGTCCTTAAACCAAAGGGGCAAACTTGTACATTTTTTTCTCCTTCTGAGTTGGTTCCACCTGAGAGAGATACTATAGAAGTTATATTAAAAAGTGGTATTTCATGGAAATTCAAGGTGTTTGTTTTTTGTTTTTTTTTAACTTTTATGTCTTGTGTATTAGCAGAATTGCTTTTTTAAATATAAATCTTTCCTTATCCAAGATCTTTGACATGCTGAACTGAATTTTCAGAAGTGACTGGTGATTTTGGGTGCCTTAATATTTGGATGCCTAACTTGCATTTTCTGAAAATCAGGCTCCTTAAAGTGTCTCACATTGCATATCCGTAAATTAGAGCCCTGTGTAAATCACATTGTTTTTAAAGAGAGAATTCACAACAGTATAAAGAGCAAAGTATTTAGTTTTGCAGAGTTTGCATTAAATGAATTTTGCAGGTAAATTTAGTGAACTTCAAGGATGAGATGAATTTTACAAGTGAGTTTTTAGTTAATTCATTCTGTCCCTGATATTGACTAAATTTAGTTGTGAAACTCATCCTTGAAATTGACTACTATTCACAATTTGGGGGAATTTTCACAATTTTTCTGCCCTGTGTGAAATCGTGATTTATGCAAGGCACTACTAAAATCAGTAGTCATTTTTGACAATTAGGTCATTAGCCAAAATCCCTTTACTGCCCTTGATGCATTATCAGGCTTTCAAAACAATATTTCTTTATCTTCTTCCACGTCACTGATTGTACATGGAACACTGATCCTTAGTGGGGGGGGGGACATCAAACGTGAATAATTACTAACTTCAGAAAATGGGGGAAAAAAATGCAAAAATGTCATGTTTTTGTCAAAATATTCCAACCAGATCTAACAGATCATCTCCTCAAGCTGTAAGAGCAACAAAATCTTCATCAGTATCATTGCCAGAAAAGAACAAAAAATTCAGTGAAAGAATTTGTAGCCTGGCATTATCGTGTTATTTGCGTAACTGGTCTTCAGTTTGCCTTCAGTATTAAGTAATGCAATATATTGAACATATTGAATTGACTGTGTTTTAAGAGAGAAGTGTGTGCATGCACATGGCAACCAGGTTAACTGGGGGTATGAGTTTCCAGCACGATAGACATGTGACATTTAAATGAAAGTATATAATCCCAAGACTATAGTGTATATACTAATCAGTTTGCTGAGAATGATTTAGTATTATGGGGATCATTGTCTTTGCAACAATAGGTGATTTCCTGTAGCAAAGTAATTTAAATCCTCTATCACTCTAGTGAGTTTGAACTTCAACTATGAATTTCTTGGTTTTGTGGTATTTTACATTAATTTTTTCATTTAGCATGGCTTTTTTTGTGAAGCACATTGATTTTATATTATTCAAATAGAAATAGATTACTTATCATACCTGACAATACCATCATGTCTTATTCTGGTGACATCCATAGTTATAGAGGCACATTAAAATTGATGCCTGTGGAATAAAAAAGTAGTATTTTCTCAGGCAAGACAAATGAACTGAGAGAACAAAAACAATGGGATACAATATGAAAATGAGATATGAAAAGCATCTGGTACTGACCACTGTCAGAGACTTAGTATTTGATTACATATATTAATGATATGATCTGGTATAACAGTTCATATACTAATAGAAAAACATATATACATATACACGATGTGAGGATCTACTTTTTATTGTACCAAGGTGTTTATGCATGTATGGTAAAACATTGTTGCCATTAAATAGTGTACCAGTACATGGCGACTTTTTGAAAATGATTCTTTATTTTAAAAAAGTCTATGTGAACTGATCTGAGACCATTGTTTATCTGAAATAGTTTTATCAGATACTTACAACATTAATTAGCTGGTTCATTAAATGAATACTTGACCTTTACAAATATATATATTAAAATTAAAAAAAGAAAAATTGCTCTCTCCTTTATTTTTAATTATTTGTGCAGTTGGCAGAACTGAGACAGAGACTGGATCATGCAGAAGCAGATAGACAAGAGCTCCAAGATGAACTGAGACAAGAACGAGAAGCAAGAGAAAAGTTAGAGATGATGATCAAGGAATTGAAGCTTCAGATTTTGAAATCTTCAAAAAATGGAAAAGGAAAATAGAAACTGGTAGAGGGGAGCTCAGTTGTATCCTGCAGACCAGGTTTTTTGTAGTTGAATTGTGCGCAGTTTACGTGTATGATAAGATAAAGTATTTCTAGTTCCCAAACTGAAAACCAAGGTGATGATATATATCTTGATATACCTTTTTAGATTTTCTTAACTAATGAAAATCTGCATTTATTTGTACTAGTGTTTTTTCTCAGACAGCTATTAACAATATGAAACTTTTTGTTTTAGAACAGTCAATTTCTGCCTATATTTCTAATGCAGTCTTGAGGATTCTGCACCTTTTGAAAGCAGCACTGTGTGTTTAAAATATACTATGGTCATTTTTATTTTGCTACCTGTTACACATCCAGTTATATAAATATTTCTTCTTAATTTTGATCTTTTCAAAACCTAAAATAGAAAAACAGAATTTAGGTTTCAGTGAGGAATTTGCTGTCTATTATGACAATAAGGGCACATTTTCATTTGTAAATTAATGCTGCATGTTGGCAGGTTGATAAAAGGAGATTGACCATCAGAAATTTATTAGCCAGTTTTTCCCATAATTTCATCTGTATGAATTTTCAAACTGTTATTTTTAATAGTTGCTATTAAATGTCCATTATCAAGATGAAAGAATTTCAAAACCTAAGTTGTGGTATTCTGTTGGCACGCTGGAAGAAGATAACATTGTTATGCATTTCTGTGTGAAAAGGAACAACTGAAATGGAATCCTTTGCATTTTAAAGTTTTAAAATATCCTTCCCTCTGCACCTCTCCTTCCGTCCACCCTCCCACATCTCTGGCCTTTTCAGGTAACAACAATGGAAAAAATCTTTCTTTAAAAATCAGGGGCTATGTTGTAGAATCCCTGGACATTTGGATTAACGTTATTTTGAAAATATTAATGCTCTGAGAATAAAAATTATCACTCACATGCATTAGTTACTTTGATATCCAAAAGCCTCTCTTGTCTACAGATTTCTTTTAATATATAGAAACAGACCTTATTGACATTTAGGTAATTAGTAAAAGTTTTTTTAAAAAATCAAATTTTGAGCTATAATACTTTGAAAGTCTTTTTGATGCTTTGTATGGTTAAATACTATGGTATATATTGCCGTAATCTGCAAATGTACTGCGTGTTCAACCCATAGCATTTTAAAATGAATAGAAGTACAGAATCCCTATATTGGTATACCTGACAGTAATGTCGAGAAATCCTGGTATCTGGTCAAAAAAGGTTAGATTTAGAATGCTTTATTATTAGAATCCTGACATATTAAGTGTTTTATTACAAAATTGGGTGAAAAGATACATTCTTGTACTTTTTTCCAAAAAGTTTGATGCATCCCTAATGCCAGACTTCCGTTGACTGTTGTTGATTAGAAATACTTTTAGTAGCTTCAATGTTTAACTACATAATCTGGGTCCACTGTTAATTGAAATTGTTTTGCTATGATGTTTGTGTCCTTTGTTGTTCTCTCAAGGGTTAGATTAGTGTTAGATAAAACTGCAAATAAAAATGTCTGTTTCTCTATTTGTTCTGAATTAGCTAAAATTAAAAAATTTGCATGCATTTTAATTTTTCACATGCTTTCAGTGAAATAGCGAATATTGTACAAAGAAAGATGAACTTGGCATATGTGCTATATACTGCTTGTTCAAGTTTGGAGAGGTAAAATTAAGAATATGTGTTTGGCACCCTTTTAGAATTTTCATAAATTCTTTAATGTCGCATCTACATTGAGGATTAAAGAAGATTAAATGAAGCCGTTTGAAACATTTTGTCCCTTGTCATTATGGATTACAAAGCACAAAATTTTCACACTGATGTATTTGGATTATTCTTTTTAAAATAAGTATGCCCATTTACATTGGGCAGGCCAAATAATGTAAAGAGTTAGTTGTGGAGTGGGGGGAAAAAGTGCATGTTTGCTCCCTGTATTCTTGTGTATTCAGAGTCATGTCCAGTTGCTTTAAAGATAAAAAGAATCTACTGTACACACAGTCAGTACAGCTGTGGGAGAGTGAGCTGAGTTCTACTCTAGTTTACATACCAGAAAAACTGTTAACCACATTCCAAATACAAAATCTTTATTATTGGATATTGAAGCCTGAAAGAACACAGGTTGGTTCTCAGATCCCAGGCTTGGGAGTGCTAGTTGACAGCTGGGAAAAAACCCTATTTTCTGGTAAACTGAAAATGTTTGATCTGAATGTCATTGAGGCTGTAAAGATGGAATCTCATTATGCCATTTTTAGTTACTTTTCAGAGTGTAGCTTGCAGTTCAAATTATGTTGGCACATGTGGTTTAATCATCAGTGTAAATAGGGGCTAATGGGCTGATTTACTACAGTATTTCATGTATTAGCTGTTAAATGGGTAGAATCCTCACAGGATAATTACTGTAGTAGTAGTAATATATTCAGTTTTTACTTTTAGACTGTGTCTATGATAGGTGATTTCTGCAAAATTTCCCATTGTTGTTGCCACTGATTCAACTTCGCTAGTGGTAACAACAGTGGGAGTCAGTGCTAGTGTAGGCTGGGCTCAATGTATCTACCAGCATTGTAATCACAAGTTATCTAACTCTGATCAAAACCCATCTACATGGCAAAGTGTTTAAAATGCTCGTCTATACTAGTACTTTACAGTCTATACTAGTGCTCCCATTACTGCAACCAGAGGTGGAGCTGTGGTAAGTTTTAGCAAAAGAATTTCCATTGCAGATATGGCCTCTTAATTAATTATAAAATGATTGGCTCAAAAAGCCACTTAAAATTGATTGAAGTCTTTTTTTAAAAAGTAACTTTGTAAATTATACCATTTAATTCTAAAATTACAATAGTTTTAAATTACTGTAATCCTTCATTGAGTAAAGAAATAATTATTTTAGGTTCTTTACATAACACAAATTCCACATGTGTAGATTTAATTTTATGCAGATGTTAAGTAATAAAATACACACAAATGTGCCATAGGTTTTGTGTCCAGTCACTGAAAGATAGTTTTCTAGTAAATTGTAAATATTGTATAAATTCTAGAATAAATAGTTTTATGTTGAACTATTTCACTATCTATCTCACTAACGTAATTATGGTGAATTGCTTATTTGACAGTGTATACAGAGTTGGAATGCCCATTCAGAGAGAACGCTGGCAAAAGTTAATATCTCAATATGAACTTGGTCTCTTAGTCTTATGATGCTCATTTTATATATTAATAGTAAAGTTTCTTTTGATTCTAGTTTCTGTGTGTTGGTCTTTTAGATGGGAAGTTTATTGCCCAGATTGTCCTAATGTTAATTTTTAGAAAAAGACTAAAATATTCTTAATTTTAAAAGTTACATTAATAATACCTAGAAGCAAATTTGCCTAGAGCACTTTTGGAAGAAAATAAGTAGTTTTCAACATAAATACCTAGTTTATTAATATACATTTTAATTTAAAGGAAAACTTTCATATGCTATGTGCACTCGACTCTGCAAGAAAAATGTAATGACTTTAGAAAAGTAGTGAATCTTTTGCAATTTTGAAAGCTGTAAAATTACCCAGATTCACTAATACAACCACTGAACACTATCCATGGTTCTCAACCTATTTACCATTGTGGGCCAAATATGCAGCTCTCTGTGTTATGTGGACTGCATCCACACAATATGTATACTATCTGTATGGACCTGAGGATGTCACATGGGCTGTAGTTGTGTGCTGATTGGACCACAGGTGGCCTTTGGGCCATGAGCTGAGAACCACTGCACTAGATAAAGGGATTTTAGCATAATCTTAAGGTTAATTCAAAGAAGCTGTGCTTTAGTTTTTGTTATCCTTTAGTTATTCTTTAACTTGAGTATCAGGCTAAGTATAGTAATTATGTTTTACATTCTTGAAGTAATTTTATTCTATATTTAATATATTAATAGCTTAGGTGTAAAATCATTTGTATATAGCAAAGGTATAATGCAATTACTGAAGTAGGCAAAGGTAGTGGGAGTCTAAACCTACTGGTGGGATGGTCTGCCAGGGACTGCTCAGGCCCACATGAGAGTCATGAACTACTGTGTATTCATACATTCTTGGTTTTAGTTTGAAAAAAGCAGATTAAATTTTCAATTAACTATAATGATGTATGAAATTTTAGAAACATTTTTTTAGGATTAATTGTGAAGTTGGCCTTGTGATACTTTCATAGTCAGCTTCCTAAAATTCCCTTCTTGTGAATAGGGTATATATTTTGACTGGTCAGTAAAATACTGACTTTGGGGTTTTTTTCTGCACTTAATCCATGTAATTTATCCACATGACAGAACTTTTTTATAGTATGTTAAAGTTAACAAAATACTTATACACCTACCTATAATTCTGTGCTTGCAATATTTAAGTAATTTTATCTAAGCTGTCAACAGTAAAATATCTTAGTACAAAAAGCTGCAGATTTCAGTAATGTTACATTTGTTTGTTTGTTGCATTTGTAGTATGAGAGGCAGTCATACCTTTTCCTTACTGGAATGTTGGTTCTAGTATTCTATATTTGTTACATTTCTCCTGTAGTTCAAAAGGACAGTCAGTTTTCTGCCTAGTAGTTACTTTTGTGAAAGTAAAGGTCATCAATTTACCAACTGCATGATACATTTCATGGTATGTCTCCATTATTATTTAGGATAGAATGTTTGTTTTCTGCTGAGTTACTGTTTCAGTTGGAGAACACTTGAAAAATTGGTGGGTTGAGACATTTCTTCATCAAGCACAGCAAAACAAAAGGTTTTAAAAAGAAAGCAAAACACTTGAAAATCAGATAAATGTAATAAAATCTATTAAAATATTTTCTTCAAATGTAGATACCTCACTTGAAACAAGGAAAGCACAGCTATACTTTATTTAAAATAATTCTAGGTAATATAAAAGTTTGTCTAAAAATGTTTTGCTGCAGTTATGTTGCCTTCCAGGATTATAAGGTCTGTGATTGACAAAATCTATTTTTGTGTTTTCATGCTCACTGTTGGAAGTATTTATTGATGCTGACGTGGCAGTATAATTAATCTTTAAATTACAAAGAATAACTGATAAAACATTGTAGAATCTATATTTAATCAAGGCAGCAAGTGGAATAACTATTCTGAAACTGTAGTAAAAAGCCTGAGATAAAATGATCAGCGCATTCAACAATTTTTAATAATCTGCCAATGATGTACAGTTTTATGGTTAGGATTGCTGTGGTTGCATTACATGACATGCAAAACTGTCCTCTACCTCACGTGAGATTAACCAATATTTTATATGGTTTTAGTAAAACAAAATGCATCTATCTGGTCACTTAGTTTACAAATTTTGAATTATATTTATTGAAACATGACATACTGTGCTCTTAGCTTATACCTCAATTGTATTTTGTGCTGTTTTCCATTTTCATGCCTTGTAAATATTCTGTATAGATTGTGCATTCAAATACAAATAAAGAACTGTACTGTCAAAACACTTGTTTTCATGGTATTTTTTTACAGTGCTGTGTGAACTTAACCTTTGTGCCAGGCCTTTCTGAGTATTACAGTTCTACAAAGGACATTATAACATTCAGGCTTGCTTTCAAAAATGATATAACCTTCCTGCTACAAAATATTCGTTGTTTTCTCTTTGAATACAAGGGCTGAAATCCTCCCTCCATTTAAATGAATATCAAAACTCCCATCGACTATAGGGGAGCCAGGTTTTCAAACAAGGTTTGCACTCCTAAAATGCGTAGGTCCCCTTTTCTGTAACCGTGGCATCCCTTACCATCAGTACATTACCTTTTGGAATTATAAAACCAAGATTTTATATACCTGGAAATACTGGTATTTGTATTTATGTAACTAAAACCTGCTTTGTGTGCTTTGCAGATTCTGTCAGGCAAACAGGTCTTTCCCCTAACCAACTGCTGTAAAAATACAATATATTCTGTCTTTGGGAAAGTGAAAATACCAGCAAATTTATTTTAGAAAATTCCACCTCTTTCTTTGCAGTCCGAAAGACCATAAGATAAAAAGCTCGTGACCATATGAAATATGTTGGCAGACAAAGGAATTTAAAATCACAATTGGCATTTCTGATATCTGATGCTGGGGAGCCATTGTGCTGAGAAATTATTTGTGACTGTTAATGTGGGAGTCGTAAATCCGTTTTCAAAGTAAAAATGAAGAAATCCTTTCTATTAAAGTATTAACTTAAAATTATTTTTAATTTAAAGATCATTTCCCATTATAGTCTAACATGTTCTCATAACCAGTGTCCCAAATGTAATTTTTTCAGTAATATATCCTCAAATACCAGTAGTAAGTAAACTTTAACATGTTGGGACCTGTTCCTGCAAATCCTGTATGTCCAGTTTTCCTATTACAGCTGAACATACTCCTATTGTAACATTTAGGGCCTGATTCACTGCATGTTGAAATCAGTGGGATTCTTTAATGGGTTTTGGATCAGGCCTTTATAGAATGTACTCCTGCAGTGACTGAAGTTTAAAACAAAGATGCTAATAAAAATGCTTTTACCCTTTTTTTTTCTTTTTAGTTAAATCAGAATTGTGGGTTTTAAGTTGACAAACTTTGGAGAAATCTTACCTGATTTTGTTATCTTGCTGAGGAAATGTTAAAATATTTATGCTGTATAATATTTTTGTTCTTATAAGAGGAAAAATGTCTTGGGTTTATGGCACAGGACTAGAACTTGGGAAATCTTGATTCTGCTCTTGACCATCACAAAATTTTAGTGTGATTATGGGCAAGTCAGTTAATCTTTGACTGTATAAAACAGGGATATTTCCTTATCTCACAGGGATAAATTCATTAATGTTTGTGAGGAGCTCTGACCTCAGAGTAGAAAAAATGAACAAATAGCTGTAATTAGATGAATGCAGCCAATGGAATCAAACTGCTGGTACATACAACTTTGTGTTTCTGTATCTTGTGAGCAGTCAGCTATTGCATGCTTTTTCTTGTGTGAGATAGCGAGGGCAGAGGACAATAGGAGAGTGCTCCTATTTGGAAGGGAGGCCCACTATGCCTAAGGGGAGGAGCCCAAGAATGCTCACAACTAATGGGCTCTGTTCCCAAGAATGCGGATTAACTAAGTGCCATTAGGAGGCAATTAGGGGCAGCTGGGGCCAATGAAGGACCAGCCAGGAGCTTCATAAAAGCCCTCCGCCCCAAACAGTCAGGGCACAAGCAGGAGGAGTAGGAGTGCCATGCTGTGGAGCGGAGCGAAGCGAATTGGATTGGAGTGAAGTGGAGTGCTGGTTTAAAGTGGAGGAGCAGAACAGAGTACAGAGGCCTGTGGACAAATGAAGGTATCCGGCTCAAGGAGCCAGAAGGAGGGGGAAAATTAGCCCAGGGGAAGACAGTGCAGCTGGGAACACGGTGCCAGCAGCACATAGCTGCCTCTCATAGGGACCCTGGGCTGGGACCCGGAGGAGCGGGTGGGCCCGGGTCCCTACCCCCCTCCTTAGGGAAGCCGGGGTGACTGGACACGCCCTGGCCCACTAGAGACAGTACAAGCGTGGGACCCACTGGAGGGGAGCTGACGGCTGTCACACTAGGTATCCAGATTAATCAGCTCTCATTAATTCTGAAAAGTTCTAGGAAAAATTACATGGAGAAACAATCCAGGAGTGAATCGCTTGAATGATTTAAAAATTCAGAATGCCATGAAAACTGATGTAAATATGTTCAACTAATTGCAATTGAGGTCACTTGTCAGAGCAAACACTGAATGCTTATCCAGGGAGATCTTTTTAATTTCTCCTCACATGGAAGCTGTTCCATACCCCTAATCATATTAGTTACCCTTCTCTGTATCTTCTCCAATTCTGATATATCTTTTTTTTTGAGATGGGATGACCAGAACTCCATGCGGTATTCAAGGTGTGAGCGTACCATGGATTTATATATAGAGCTTTGCGCAGATATAAGGTTTAGAAGCCTTAAAGTATTTACCCTATTGCTTCTTAAGTAATAAATATGACATTAATGGCAACTGCTTTTAACTTGGCAAATTCATTTACTTTTTAATATTAAAGTTACTCATTCACTCAGAAAATATGTCCTAAAGAATGTAATCAAGTGTGCATATAAAATGCACTATGACAGATCAGTCTTTGTTGCTTGTTTTACTGATTCTGAGTGTCGTAGTCCTGATACAAGAATCAAGATGTTGCTCTGACAGTGACAAGATACGGAAACTTTAAACTGAGATTTTTCAAAGATGCTTACTGAACACCTTATTCCCATTAAAATTAATGGGAATTGGGTATCTGTATTCCCTAGGCAGATTTGAACATTTCTCTTTTTCTTTTTGTGATTTGCGCAGGAGTATTTGCCCTAGTCACCATGCAAAAATGTTAATGGTTGCTCTGTTTGTGATGAAATGTATAGCTAAAATGTAGGAAAACTCTTCTTGTTTTGTGTTGAAAAATCAAACCATACTCTGAATTTCTTAGCACAGTGTACACTGATATGATCTAAGGCAGTGGTTCTTAACCTTTCCAAACTACTGTACCCCTGAAGCCTGAGTCCCACCCCCACGGGGCTGAGGCATGTAATTTAGTTTCATGGCGCCCCTGTGGCTCCAGGCAATTGCCTTTCTTGCCACCCCCAATACCAGCTCTGCACTTGTGACCCCTCTAAAACCCCAGGTTGAGAAACACTGATCTAAGGAATTTGTTTGGGTTTTAAACCCCAAAGCCATTCACCCTGTCTTTCATGAATGTTTCCATAGTGATGCTCAGAACGTTTCTGTTGTATTCCTGGTTTAATTATGCGCTCTCTTTCAATGGCCAAAATAATATCTTGACATTTCCATAGATGTTAGAGATGCTCTCTGGTTAAAAACACATTTTTAAAAGGTAAATGTCCTTACCTGTATTACTAATAGTAACTTAATACTATGCTGTGGCTGCCCTTGATCAGTTGCAGAGTGATTGTGGGAGGGAGCTCAGGGCCATTTTTCCCGCACCCCATGCAGGAGGTAGCTAGAATATGGATGCAGTGCTTCTTGGAGAACTAGGCCTCTGAAAGGACTCCTGTTATCTTGCATCATGGCCTTCTATCAATGGGAGGAAATGAAGGGATGTCCATAGCTGCAGAAGATTGTCTTGTCAAAATCTTTAAAGATCTGCATATGGTAACCTACAGCTGCTGCTTATAAAAGCAGATTTATGCTCCACCCAATAGGTAACCATGTTACTGCTCTGTAATAGGTGTCAGACCTGGGTTCTACTTGTGGCTATGCCAATGACTTGCTGTGTGACTGTGGGCAAGTCACTTCACCTCTCTTGACTCTGTTTTCCCTCCCATCCTTTGTCTATTTAGATTGTAAATTCTTCCGACATGGACTATTTCTTACTATGCATTTGTACAGTGCCTAGCACAATGAGACACCAATCTCAGTTGGGGACTCTAGGTGGAATCATAATAGACATAATAAATAATAAGGTGTTTCAATGCCAGAGCCTTGTCTAGACTATGTGAAAGCTACTTTAAAACGGGAAGCATGTTATCCTTTCTCTAGGATCTAAAACCAAATTAAAAGGATGTCCTGTCGAAAGTGTCTTTGGCATCACACACCTTAGGAGAATTTAAAGACAGCCTGGGAAACTAAACAGGAAGGGCAAAAACCTGGAGAAGTTAACCCTGTTAGCTTTTGAGTCAAAAATTAGTGTTGGTCACTGAAGCTTCCACATTGCCAGTTCTCAACAAGGTGACCACTAACAACTGTCGTCTCAGAAATGACGACTACTTGTACCAGGAAGACTATATGCAAACTAAGGACTCTATCCTGCAAACATTTACTAGCATGCAGTTACTACCACTCACTGAAGCTTTTACAGGATCAGGGTGTAAAGCTGTATTTTTATTATTGCCTATAATTCTGGGCTGCTTATCACTTTTTGTGACTTTCCATTTTTTAAAGTTCATTCACTTTCGTAACAGATCCAGGAAACCTACACATTTTAGTTGAAGTCAGTAGTTTTCGGGTTAATTTTCCTGTAGTTTCACAAGTCCCATTTATTAAAGAGACCACCACCACAGAAGGATTTGTTTTTAGAGGTTGTGTTCTTCTTGTGCTCTGACTCCTTTGTAACCACATTTTTTTCCCCAGGTGCTTTATTTTTTTATGAAATCTACAACAAATTCTGGACAGCATATAAACAAGAATTTATAGGTAACTATGTCAAACCAAACAATGCATAAATCTGTATGCAACAGCCGTGTTAATTTAAACACACCACAAAAATATGTATTTTTACGAGGCCTCCCCTCATTCTGAACATTATTTTATTGTCTATATAGTACCCACAATGTGTTAGCAGATAATTTACAGATAGAGCCTCTGACCCAATGAGCTTTAAATCTTAATAACATACAAATAGGGACTGGGAGGCAATAAAAAGTAAAGTGACTGGGAGATGAAGCTTTGCGTGTGTCTTGTTAGTTCTTGTTCTTTTGTGGAGTTTATTTGCTAAGTAATAGGGCTGAAAGAACTTTTAGAAGAAGACTCAAAAGTGAAAAATAACTAGATCTAACGGGAAACATTTAATTTTAATTCTGTCTAAAATAATTATCAAATTCATGTTTTCTCACTGTTCATACTTATTTCTAAGATTTGAAAAGTGGAGACTTTGGAACTGAGATTCTTGTTGGAAGCTGACTAGTTCATTTCTTCTGAAAGCTACAAGGCATGATTTCTCACAAGCTTGCAAACACTTTAACAAACTGTGTACCAAGGAGACCTGCTCTGAACAATCTGAATTCATTAAATTAAGCTGGTTTCTTCACTGGAAGCAGCCCATGGCTGCTTTTTATTATCAGTATCTTAATGTCAGGGTTCAGCTTCCAATGCTCTTTCCTTTAACAGCTCTAAATGCTAATTAAGAGGAGAAAGCATTTGATGTAATCTTTCTTTAAATTAGATTCTTCCTTTACACAGTGCAATGGTAAAAGAATTCCACTAGTGGTCTCCACAGGCACATTTTATTTGCACAGGACTAAGACATTTGCAATTACATTCAAATATTTTCTTTGACAGATTTCAAACATTGGACATTGCAGCTTTATGCCATTTTACTAGAACCCTGTTAGCACTGGAAATACTTTATGCTTTTGTGCAAGTAAGTATAAGAACAGGAGGATCTCCTGTCTCTCTCAACCTTTCTTTACTCTGGTTCTGACACAAGAAAAGTAAGTGAATTTTTTTCTTCCTTGGCACTAAAAAAATGTATTGTCCCTCTCTTTACAGAATAAATAGCCTGAAATGTACACACACCTAAGTAATTTGAATGAAAAATCCGTTATTCTGGGTCTTATGATTCAGAAGCAGATATAATAAGATGCTGTAAAGTGGATCAGTGACACATTTTGAGTCTGAATTGCAAAGTTCTTTGAGAACTGGGGCACAGAAGAGGTAGTGCAGGAACTTGTCTGTTGTTTATTTGCATCTACAGGGAAAGCATCAGAAAAGATCCCCAGGAAACAAGACTGATCTTCACTAGACTGCTTACTAGAGACAGCTGCTATTTTGATAAGAGAATCAATTTCTTCCCTCCAGTAACTTTATCTGTCAGCTCTTTTTTCTCTCTCCCCACCCTATTCCACAGGGAGTCTCTTGGTGTGATGACCTATAGTCAGCCCCACAATATTACTTAACCTTCACCTCTTTCTGCATTTCCAATAGTCCTACTATTTGATTTTTTTTAATTAAAGTTCTGGACTTTCCTTTGATTAATTCAGTTAGCCAGAGCAAGAGAGAGAATGTACTTCATAAAAATGCAAAGCCACATTCAACTCTGTTACATTCTGATGTGTTTAGTTCTCTGACAGTAACTTAGGACCCCCCAGGGCAAGGTAATAGGGATGGTCTAAGTCTACACTTCTGTGTCCTTCTTTTCTCCACCCCCTTCCTGCTCTCTGATTGACTTGTTTGTCTTTCAGCCCCTTCTTGATTAGCTGGAAGAAGTAGGTCTGCCTGTGTTACTCCTCCCATCTCTGTCATTGGGGCTGGCAGGAGTTCCAACCACTCCCAGGGGCTGAACTGAAGAGAGGCATCCCGGCTACTACAGCACCACTCAGGATCTCCTTATGCCAAACTCCAGTCCTATCTGCTGACAGCTCAGGGCAGGTTCCAGCACTTATTTTCTTCAGCACCAAGCCTGCTCTAGCTTAACAAAGCCCAGTTATCTCCTTCGCTCTATTTTTTGTGCTTTTCCTTTCAATTGCCGGCTTGCCAGTTTAAACATGGTTGCTACCTGCTTGCACCTGGTTGGATTTGTTTCTAGTTTTGTTGGCTGGATTGGTGTGATCATGGCAACGTCCACCAATGACTGGGTAGTGACTTGTGGCTACACCATTACTACTTGTAGGAAGATGGACGAGCTGGGATCCAAAGGGCTGTGGGCAGATTGTGTCATGGCAACAGGGCTCTATCACTGCAAGCCACTAGTGGACATCCTTATATTGCCAGGTATGGGCTCCTTGCAGTCTCTCTTTTGATATAGAGATGAAGGAAAAAGTGCTGCTCCTCTTGGGACAAGTCCTGCTCCAGTGTGAGGCCATGGCAAAACTCCAATTGATTTCAACAGTGCAGGATCTCACCCATTAATTATAGTACAGATAGAATTCAAAATTCTATGAGATTGATACTAACCTATAGTTACAGCTAATATTAAAGATAGATTCTGGCTGGTATTTTAGTTATGTCTTTGGTCTGATTATATTTTATTAACTGTCAAAGATCCCTTTTATTCTTATTTTTATTCTTACTCGCTTTCATTCTTGATACACTAATGCTTTCTCTCTCTCATGGTCTATGACTGAGTCTTCTGGGTCTAACACTGTACAAACAATACATTATAGTAATAGGATATGGCATAGAGTTTTGAATGATACAATTATTCCTATTAACTTTATTTTGTCTTCAAATAATAGTAAAGTTGTTCTTTAAATAAATAAATTGGCTGCTCTTACAAATATTATAGATCTACTGTATTGAACATTATATTGATGGATATAATTAATCTTTAATATTAGATTATTAAAGATTGATTTTAATTTAGAAGACTATTAGTCTTGATATGCAAATGCTTTCTGCTCAGATTAAGACTATATAATATAGAACTTTTAATTATACAGTTATGCCTATTTGCTATATTTCATTACTGTTGATATTTGTTTATGTAATTTGCGAAGTAGTTTCACACTGAAGTCCGAGTTACACATGATGTGTCACTAAGTTTGAAAATGTCTTTTTGTGCTTACTAAAATTGGCATACAGATTCTTCGTACAATCTCGGCATCTGTAAATAGTTTAGCTAGCTGGTAGATTATCCATTTCCATCACTATTAATTTTGTAACACTTCTTTTTTATTCTGGGCCTTTGGCTGTATTGCGTGTAGCTATTCTCAGATGTTTCCTTCCTACAATTCAGGAGGAGTAGAAGGAGGTCTGCCAGCCACTTTTCAATTAATTGTTTTTCCTTATTTGTTCACATTTTTAAAAGTGCTCTCAAGAGAGTTTCGATAAAGGTGGAAAGGGCCTGAATTTGTTTCAGATATTGTCAATCAGTCATGGCTGCAGAGCCCTCAATTCTGTTGATCACAGGGTTTCTTGTAGTGTCCACCACCATTAGGACCCCCAGTAACTAGACTCAACTCATATTTCTATTTATTTTCCTGTGCCTTAGTTTAATATATTTTCCTTCTTGTTTATTGCTAGTATAGTGCCAACAATATCCTTGCTGCTGTAGAAAACAGTGAAAAAACCCCTACCCTGAAGAAAAAAGTTGCGCAATTAAATGTTCATTAATAGGTAAATAAATCTTTTAACAGCAGGAAATAATGCCCCTCTTCAACAAAAATAACAGATCACAGACCAAGATACTTCTTGCAGTAACTCCTTCAATACCAGTCGATATATGCCAGAGATTAATTTATCCTGATTTGTTTAGTAGCTGAAATCCACACAGTACCTCTTACTGAATGAGTTAAAAAGATTTAAAATGAATATGTGCATATGTATGTTTAACTGGGTTCGAGTCTACTGAAACCACAAAGGGCTTTTCAGTCTCATTCACCATGCACTTTTTAAAGAGTGTGTTTTCAAACAGATGTTCAAATGTACAAAGGATCTACATGTTCAGAAAGAGGAAAATGCTTGGACCCTGTTTTCTCATCTGCATGATCATTAATTCTGTGACTTTTGATTCAAGGCACTGTTTGCAGATATACTGTGTGGTATCATCAGAGCTCCTGAACTCATGAATCCTCTCTCCAATGGCAGTGTTGTCATTTCCTTCTGTTTGACAGGATGGGAATGGGAGCTGGGAGTATGTGTGCATTTCCCCTAGAACCTCCCTATCCCATTAAGACTGTGTCTGGAGCACTTCCCAACAATAGGAATAAACCTTGAACCAAAGTAAAACAGAGGACCCTTTTAACAAAAGCAACTTTTAGCATTATTATGATGTGTTTAATTACTTTGTTAGTTATAATAGGTGCTTATGGCGTTTCACAGACAAATATATATGACATGTGCCTTGTTCCGAGACACTTACAGTCACACGAACTCCTGCTGCCTTGTGTTGGGCTGTTGTTGCATAGGTGACAGGAAGCTCAGTAGAGGACATGGTCTACCTGTCTGCTGAAGTGGTGGGGGGGTTCTGCCTAGTAAGCCTCTGGATCCCATGATGTCCATATGGACTTTAGCGATTCAGTGGCATTCCTATTTGTTAGAATTGGTGCCCATCCCTCAGTTCCCCCTCCAGCCTGGTTGGTCAAAGCCTCTGGGACTTTTCCTCCACTGCATGTGGGTGGCTTCAACAGCACTGGAATATTATATAATAAAGTACAGTGTGGAGCTATCTATTGAAGTACTATTCATTTGGTGGAGGGTCAGTGCAATGGGTCAGCTGTGTACTGCCTATCCTCACTGCTGGAAATCCAACCCCCTAGACACTTCCTAGGAGAGGCTACCATAAAGTAATAAGAAAGAGGTTTGATGTTACAGAGTTGATCATTTTCCAGCTACATGCCCATTTCAGGATCTCTTGAGTTTCGTCCTGTATCTCAGCTGTGCTGGGGGTGGTTATATATCCATTCCTAAGTTTTAAGATTGTAAACGACCTTGAAGGGTATATTCATTTCTCCTTCATAACTCCATGCCAATAGACAATTTAATGTGTTGAATTTTCTCACCTCAAATATTGCTGCAGGCCGAACAGCTGGAGTGCAGATTATTGATGATGGGGTTTGATCGCTGAAGGTGATCAATTCTGTTAAACCTATGGTCCTCCAGCATTTTAATTCAGATGGGAAAGGCCTCTCATGGACCAACATGCTCCACACCCAATTCTTCAACATCCTCTCCTCTCCCCTCTTGGGTCTCAAAATGCTCTCATTCTGCAGACCACCAGGATGGGCTTTATGGACCACTCGTGGACCATGGACCCTGTCTGAGAACCTCCATTTTAAATTTCTACTGTTAACCAGGTTTGTTTCAGTGTTAGGATTTGGGGACCTAGGAGAATTCTTCCCACACCAAATTCTTCCCTTGCTGTGCCCTCCTCTTCTCCCCAGCTGCCATGATTTCTTGGTGGCTTGCTAGTTAGATATATAGGAGCGTTTGGCTGAATATCTCCTCCTGTTGTTGTGTTCACTAATCAAGACTCTACTTCTTTTCCTTCTCATCAGGCTATGTCCAGGCATGCCGAGCACTGATGATTGCTGCCTCAGTTGTGGGCCTCCCAGCTGTTTTCTTGCTGCTGACTGTTCTGCCCTGTATTCGGATGGGCCATGAGCCAGGGGCTGCCAAGTACCGGCGTTCCCAGCTGGGAGGAATCCTGCTCATTCTCTTGGGTAAGGTGCATGTTTGGCTCTTGGACATACTTCCCTGATTGAATGGGGTGCTCCCTTTGATTTAAGGGTAACATGTTGTGCAAACTGAGTAGGCATGAGATTACCTGATTCATCACTCAGAAGACATGGTTGTCTGGGCTTGGCCTAACCACAGTCTGGACAACTGGACTAACTACATAGTCTGTTGGAGAAAACAAATGCATAAGCATGAGGAGAACAAATAAAAGAATTAGTGAAGCATGATGGGCGGAGGAGAAGGGCTTCTAAACCCTACTGTGCATTGTTTTAAGGAGTCCTTTGGCATCTTGCTCCAAGTGAAGCAGCCGGCATGAGTCTACAGTAGGGTGACACACATGCACAGCTGCCCCCGGGTGATTGAGTTGGCTAGCTAGTCTGCAGTAGTGTTACTATGTTTGTGGAGGAAGAGAGGGGATATGAATTAGACTCTCATTGCCCCAAAGTTACCTAGAGAAAAAGACTAGCGCCCAAATTCTCCTTGTCCTAGCTCTGCGCCTGTGAAGCGGTGCATGGATGAGGGAAGCAGAATGAAGAAGGTACAAGTCCTGCAGGCGCACTGAAAGAGGGCATCGATAACAGGACAGAGTATAAAGCTGGGGGCAAGGAGGACGTGTTCCCACATACCTTCAGCAACTCTTCCCTGTGTGCCCCATCAGCCTTGCCCTTTCCCCCTTGACTCTGAGTTATTCTCACAATTTCTTCCCTTTTTCTGTAACTGAGTGGGAGATTGTTTTGACCAGAATCAGACTGTAAAGCTCATTGTCTCAAATGTAACACCTGTGTATTCTTGAGGCCTCGTCATCTCAACAACAGCCTTGGTGCCTTGTTTTTATCAGTTTGTTTAGCAGAGGAGGAGGGGTGAGAGAGAGTGGTTTCTTTGTGCGAGCTCTGCCTTGTCGTTGGCTTTCTCAGCGTGGCAGCCAGCACTGACATCATGCTGGGTTTCTTTTTTTTTTTAGTGGACACTGGGTATAGTTGCCACAGCAGGGTTAGACGGTGCTGAGGCTTGGGAACTGATGAACTGCTGCAGCACATGCCAAGGCCGGGGATTGGAGCACAAGGGTTAGTCACGTAAAGAGGAATAAGCACAGCAGAACAGCTCAAGTCGCACCCTCCAGTGATGAGTTTGTCCTTTCATTTGCTGTTCATTTTGTTAATAGTTCCAGCAACTAAGAACCAAACAAAAACTAAACCCCTATAAAAACACTGTCTGACTTAATGTTTCTGACTAGAACCCTGGAGAGTAAAGTCCTTGGAAGACGGGCCTGGAGGGAATCACTTCCATAACTAGATTTCCATAACTAGTTAGACTAGACTAGTTAATCTCCTATAATTAGTCTCCATGCCTGCTCAGTCCTTAGGCTGTCTACTGAGACTTCCAACAAGGGTATGATGGTGGGTTTTCCCCCCGTATGGTCCACTGGGAACTGCTGAGTCCCCAAACTCCTTTCAAACTGGCCCATGCTCAGAGGGTAATAACGTGTAATGTATAGTGATACTCATTCCATGCCTGTGCTAACAGGGCCTATAGCAGTGCATCTGGATTTAAAAGGGATATTGTCATGCCTGGCAGCCCTAAAATCTGAGGTGTAGGCCTGGTTTGGATTTGTGGGTTTGTCAGGCCATCCCTATTGTGGGCAGTCAAGGTAGAAGGCGAATGTAATGTATGAACTCATCACTGGCCACAATCTAAAACTTTGAGCACCAAAATAGCCAAGCGTTGCAGAAGGGGAGCCAGGTGGAGGAGAGGCAGGAAGAGGCAAATAGTCCTAGATTGTGTGTCCTAGCTCTGCGGAGTGCAGTGATGGTTGGTGATGGGGATCCACTAGCCCTATCCTGTCTCAAGACTAGAGCTGTACGAATAATGGATTTTTCGGTTCACTACCAATTCCAAGAAGTCAGAACAAAATTTTGTTTGGGGTCAAACACATATTGCCTGACCCTGAAACAAAATGTTTTGTTCAGATATTGAACATTTTCTACTGTTTTTAGATTTTAAAAAATAAACTAAAGGAAAATTTCAAAACCAAAAAGTGTTTTGTATTGAAAAATGAAAACGTTAAAACAAAACACTTCACATTTTTTCAGTCTTTTTTTACAGTGGGTTTTTTTGGGGGAGGGGGAGGGGTTTGGACCAAAACAATTGGGCAAAATTGACATGAATTTGTGAAATGTTTCAGTGTCACCGAATCTGCATTTTTTTCACCGAAAAAAGTTTTGATTGAAAAATTTAACCTCACGCTTTTTGGGATACAGAAGTCCAGGCAGAGCTGGGTTTTGATGAATGGATGTGAATGATTGGATCAGTTCCAGAAATCCTGTGCCAGTATCAGGGTCCTCTGGAACTGCAGAAGATGAGAAAGGGTCTCATAATTCTTTTCCTTTTGCGATTTCAGTTACTTTCTCATTATTTGTGAGGAGTTTGTTCCAGCTGAGTAGCTTATGGCAACCGACTGGGTGATAGATTTCAGTAAGAGAGCAGGGAGCAGATAAAGGAGTGACAAATTGCAGTGACAATGTTGGATGCAAAGAACTGAAATCTCTTACCGTGAACTCAGATCGTGCTGTGCCATGTACTTATAGGTAGGTTTCTTGGGCCCAAATTGCTACTCACTGACCATGGTTTCACGTTGGTGTAACGCCACTTGATTCATACCAGTATAAATGAGAGGTGAATCCAACTCCTTGCATCCTGAGAAAAGAAAAAACACAGAGCCACAGATGCACCCACTGCTATACCACACCCTTGGTCACAGTAGAGAAGGGTACATCTACACTGCAGCTGCAGTGTGGCTTCTAGTCAGGGTAGACAGACATACTCTAATTGTTCTTGAGCTAGTGCACTAACAGTAATTGTGCAGCATCAGCTGCGGCACGGACTAGCCATCTGAACACAGACCCAGAAGGTTGGGTGGGCTTGTACTCGGGTGGCTAGCCCATGCCACCACCCATGCTGCAATGTACACACTGCCATTTTTAAGCATGTTAGCTCGAGCTGAACTAACATGTCTATCCACCCTGTCTGGGGGAGACGCTCCCAATTGCAGTGTAGACATACTCTAAGTTTCCAACCTAGAAACTCCTTTGTGAAAAGGAAGTGTTCACGGTAAAGGGATATTGACTCATTGGGCATGATTCTGATCTCTCACTGATTTTTCTCCATTGAGACCAATGAAATAACTCCTTCCACACACTCGTGTACATGAGATCAGAATCGGTCCCACTGCTTGCAAGGGCTCAGTCCTGCAAGGTGTTGAGTTCCCATGTCAATGGAAGTGGAGCGTATGGAGGAAGATCAAGCCCGGAAGTGCCTAGCAGATGTTTGGGTGTGGTATAAATAAAAATAAAACAATTTTCCTAACTCACGTTAACAATAACACGACAGCTGATTAAAACCAAACATATTTGCTTTGTACGTCCCATGTTGTCTGCTCTTGCCCCTTCGGCTCTAATATAGCATCTTCCAGTATAACATTGCTCACTCTGTGCATTTCACTGAGTTGGAACAATGAAAATATCTGAGTCCGTTTTGCTTTGTATTCCAATCAGTTTCAAGTCACTTTCACTTTCTGGGTCTCCTGTGGTAGCACAATGCTGCAAATGTGTAAATTGCAGGGAAATGCTTATTTCTGTTTAAAATAAAACGGTTTCAGTTAGATTTCAAAAGTCACGGTTGCATCATAAGCTTTTTAAAATTAGTTTTTACAACACCTACGTTGTCCAGGTCAAAACTGGCCAGGCAGTGTCCTTGTAATGTGAATATTGGACACACACACATGATTTTGGTACTACTGCAGCTTAATGATTTGTCCTCTGAAAAACAAATATGGTGTTGCCAGTCCATAGCATTCAACAGTCATGAGTCAGACCCCCAAAATCATGAGATTGGATTAAAATGGTTGTTTTTATTTGCTTTCTGGTTATTGAACCTTTATGGTTGATGTTTTCAAGCTTCTCTGCACAATCGTGAGATCTAAAAACTTATTTTTTTGTTAAATGAAGGCTGAGAATCTCACTTAGTCACATGACTTCTGGAGCAGAGGCATTAAGAATAATACCAAATATGGTGAAACTTGAGCTGAACTCACTAGAGTTGGCAACAGTTTGGCACTGAAATTGTTAAAAAGGAAAACAGAGATTGTGATACACAATTTGGTATTTAAAGTAACTGTGGAAAAGTTGCCAGGAAAACAGTGGGCTCAGATATTCCATTGATTTAATGTCCACTGAAAATAGCAGGCTGCTGTAAGAACAATCGTACATGTGCACACCTCTCTATCTTGCCTGCTGATGTATATTTTTATGTCTGCTTTAATCCTGTCTGTACTGGGGTATCGATCTATTGCTGCAAACAGCTCTCAAGTGGTTCTCTCTGAACCAGTGCTGAAAACAGTTCAACTGCTAGTGTTGATGGAACAAAAAACAGACTAGCAGTCAAACTGTTGTTGATACTTGTTTGTAGGGGAACCCCTGGCTGATAAGAAATTTCCTAGTATACATTGGGAGATGGGAGTCTGAAATAAAGTATGCTGAAAAAAACCAAACCCTACTATTCTGATATTAAAAATTAAGACAACTCAAGACAACATTAGTTATTTTATACACTGAACAATGGAAAATCTGTGAAAGGTTAATTTGGGATCAGCCAGTTCTCTTGTAATAGACCCATTCTTGGAAGCCCGATAGTTTTTGAATGTTATAAAGTCACATTTAAAATAAAATTATTTCTCCTAAGTAGACTAAAATAATTTGCAGTATTAAGAGTACAGGAATCCAAAATAAATGGCTAGAGCTTCAAATTTGGCACACATTTGTGTCCTCTTTGGGCTTCGGCTGGTGAATTTCCTGTTGTATTTGTGCATGCACTGAGGCATTTATGTGGCTAATGGTGTGTCTACACTGCTATTAAAAAGAGTTAAGGTGATCACAGGGAGAAGCGCTTGTGCACGTGAAAATTTAGCCTTTCAATTCAGATACTTTCAGTAACTGTAATAATGTTCTGAGGAAGATGCTATCTTGCTAAGTCTACCCATTTCAGTTTAAATGCTTGAAATTATCACAGTCAAGAAGGAAAGATTGCCTTTTATTTTTTAATCTCAAATTTCTGCTAATCCTTCCTGACACACTCACTTATGCTAAAGGAAAGCTCCAGATTGTTTTCCCTTTGGAAATTCAGAGTCATTTGATTTTGTTTTAAAAGAAGAAGTGTTTAATATAAGAAGAAACCCCAAAATTCTATTAAAGAACTGTGAATCTGCCATTTGGACAGAAAGAATAGAATAAGGATCATGGAAACTCGCTCTGTATAACACTGAATAGGAGAATGCAGGAGACGTATTGAGGCACGTTTCAGGGAAATTTCCATGTCTAGTGACATCCTTCCTTCCGAAATATAACACTGACTTAATATACACTGTCTTTACTTCTGTCTTCTGTGGATTCTTTCCAGTGCTTTTAGAGTAAGGCAGATAGTGGGGATTCACTCCTGTTGACAATATGTATCAAGCTAGACTCACACTGCTCTACCCTCCATGCCAGCCCCCAGCCACCTTTTATGCTTTCTATTTATGTGAATGTACCACCCAATTAAATTAAGTCTGTAATGCAGAAGATTAAGGGTTTCAGTGCAGCGGTCTGAACCCCTGCACGTACATGTCCAAATGACACACTAATGGCATGGTTAGGGTGTAGTGTGGAGGATGTGGCAATGTGAATTTATAGCAGCATGATGGAGCAAGTATAAATGTCTGGTGTGTCAATGCCCAGTCTCATTTGTGAGGGGGTCACGGCCTGGCTTAGTACAAATCCTAGGCAATATTTAGCAGGAAAAGAGAAGTAGGAGCAGTTTATATTCAAACAGCTTGTAGGGAAACCTATTTCAGTAAACCCTAAAACCTGCCTAAAAACAACCTAGAAAAACTCCTGCTTTTTCCTTTCAGCTGCTATGCAGAGCAGGTTTTCTTGAAACCTACAAATCAGAGCCCACTGACTTGTAGAAATATTGTAATTGTGACATGTACTTTTCCAATATTTCGGGGGCGGAGGGCTTAAATTGAAATGTAACGCAAAGTATTGAAAACCCAGCAAGATCTGAGCATATCTTGCATCAGGATTAACAAACTCATTTAGAACTGGTGGCAGCTGGTGACAATCAAACATGGGGAGATGAAACTGACCCATAGAGAGTCTTTGATTGGCTTGTGTTGCACAGAGTTTCCTAACATTGTCAACATCAAAATAAGGTGGTTTTCACACACAGTTTAGTCACACATACAAGAGATGTTATTGTGTTGATGACCCTGAGAGTTCTTCTCATATCAGAGCAAGTGTTCTCTTCTGTCCTGTGTTGTGGGGGAGAGGTTTGGAAGGATAAGGCTCTTATAGTCTATGGATATAATTTTTTTTTTTTTACCCATTGCTGACAGAAAAGAAAAGACGATTGTACCCTTTGTGGACAACAAAGAAGCTTTTTTTCGTGAGCCATCAGATGGCTTTGCAGATTCTCTGTTGATACATTCATGTTTGAGAACATTAGATGCTCATGGGTCTTGTTTATAAGGCTCAGATAAAGCTGATCTACGTGCAGGACAAATTCCAATTTTTTTTCCGAAATGTCCTTCAAAATCCACTGGCTCTTTCTCTTTGGGGAGGCTCAAAATTATTACTGGCTTTATTAGCATCCTTCAAATGTTCCTCTCTTTTCCATAAACAAATATTTTCTCTAATAATAACCACAGCCATTGGGGTTGCATTCTCTGCTTTCCTGAGCAGTCTCTCTCATTTGTTCTCTGCTTTAACCAAACAGTTTTCCTTTTTAGTCCCCCTGCATTTTTTCCCTTTGCAACTTTAATTTTTGACACAGCCTCAAGATATTTCTTAACACGGTTGTTGGAAATCTGTATCTTTGCCATCGTCTTGTTATTGTTTTGCTGTGGTTCTCTGATAGCCACAAGGACTGAGTCCAACACAGCTTGCCCCTGCAGGAGATAAAATATTGGCCAATTGATTCTTCTCAGATGTATGAGCCATAAAGAAGTATTGTTTTAGGTCCCAATCCTGTGAGTGCTTAGTACCATCAACTACTATTGCTTTCAGTGGATGTTAAGAGGACTCAGTGTTTGCAGGATGGATGGTAGACCCTTAGTGAGGGTGATTATTGTGAACTCATATAGCAATGAGCATGTTCAGAAGGCCAGGGGCGTGCTTTATCACTGCCTTCAGCAGCTGTGATCATATTATGGCCAAACTGCGTTCTTTACCCTGACTGCCTATAAAGCACTGCGTTGTTATTTAGGTGGTCACTGCTGGCTTTTAAAGCCCTTAAGGGTGTAGACTCTGGCAGTATGTGAAACTTCCTCCTTGACTTGAGGACCTCTGTGTTCACACACCGCCTGCTTTATAGGCATCACAATCACACTGTAGACTGACAGGCCATTGTACCATTCCTGCCACTTTATGAAGAAATCCTACTGAATTTAATTTAAAAACCCCTCTGTGGTAGATGTTTTTGACCATGCAGTAGAATTTAATGGAGTGTGCTATCCTTGCTATAGCACCAACAGGTTGGTTCAGAAAGCCCACAAAAGGATCTCATTTTCTGTTTAATTCTATAGGTTTTAAAATTTCTGGATATCCCTGTAGGTTCTGTCCCAACTGAATTCTATAGATCTTCTCCACAGGGAAGTGGAATTTGCTTCCCCATTAAAATCTGCCTGACCTTTCTCCGTCCACTTAAAAAAAGAAATCTCAGCTCTTTTTTTCCCAAGCTATATTTTAACCTGACTGTTGTTGCCCTTCTCTCCTTTCAGCTTTCCGATCCCCGTTTCTTTTTTGGACTCTTCCTTGCAGCTGATTCCTTCTGGTTGCTGATTCTGACTTTTTTAATTTGCCTATATTATGTTTATGTTGAAATATGTTATATGGTGCCCCAAGTGGTGAGGTACTTCTTAAATGCATATACTGCTATCCATGTGGGACCTTTCTAGGAAGAGCATTTTAATAATAATGAGAAAGGAGCCTGAGTCTCTGCTCACTTACTCTGGGGTGACTCTGTTGACTTTCCTGGAATTGCTCCTGATTTACACTGATGCAAACAAGAAGAGAATCAGGCCTAACCTGCATAGATTGTAATTAAGGAATAGAAATAAAAGGCAAGAATTTTGTTAGGATTGATTTCTTTTGGGTGGGAGGCATATAACTTCTCTGCTTCCTGTAGTATTTTCCTTATTTTTGAATATTTTCAAAACATCCATTCTAGGAATGATTCTTATCCTTGGCCCATAACTATACTTAGGCTTTGCAGAATTCACTTTTTATTTTTTAATAATATTGATGGCTATGTTGATGTTTATTTTTAAACATTCTTTTCAATTTAAATTTTTCACAGTAGCTGCAAAATTATGGGTTTTAAGCATTTTTTCAATTTTTATCTAATTAAATTTTCACAGCTGTGGTAAATTATGGGAGGCTCAGACAATGGGGGAGGGGATGTCAGACAATAATTATTTAATAACAATTGACATTGAGATTCAAAAAGTTAAAGCATTATAACTGTTAAAACACAAATTGTCAACATCACATCAAAGTAAATATCCTTAAATCAAAGTAGCATTTTTCTTACTTTTCCTCTGTTTGTGTGTGTATGGTGAAACTGACATTTACTGATTAAAAATACCTAATTCTTCCAGTCCTAATTAAACTTCTATATGTCGCCTTTTGATTGCATCAGATTGCACCAAATGGTAAGTAGTTTTTTTGTTTGTTTGTTTGTTTGTTTTTTCTTCGAATGCTTGTAAGGATAGTCCTACTTTCTCTCTTCTGCTGTGCTCAGATCTCCCCTACAAAGCTTCCTTCCTCCCACCTTCAGTTCCCATCACCTCTGCAGGTTACTCAGTTCAAATACATGAGAACCAACAGTGGGGCTGAAGGAGAATGGGGAAGGAAGGGAAACACTCATTGTTTTCTCAAGGAAAAATAGGCTGCACCAGGTTACATCTAAACTACACACAGACAATGCAAGTCTCTGGTTTATGTTATGTAAGGGCAAAACATTCCTTCTACTAGGCAGCATAAAAGGACTATGAAGTATTTGCATACTCTAATCTCTTTGTAAAAGGGCTCATTTAGCTCCTTTTCTAATCCGTAGCAGTGATTTTAACATCAGTTTGTATCGGATGCTTATAGCATCATTTTGCATTCTGTGTGTTCCGGCTCTCACTGAAGTCAATGGGAATTTTTCATTGACTTCATTGGGAGCGAGACCTTGGAAAATAACTGAAATATGAGATGTGATCTTTAAAATCTTAAATATGATCTGAGCTAGGATTATATAAATGGAGTCATGTAAGCGACTACATGAGCTGTTGGGCCATGAGAGCACTAAAAGCAACAAAGTAAGGTCTCAAAAGTCACTCAAAGCATTCCTCCCCTGCCAACCCAAAAGTTAACTTGGAAGAATGGGAAGTTGACTGCTTATCTTTTGGGGTAAAATCCCGTCTCCTTAGAGTCAATTGGAAAACTCCCATTGACTTCCGTGGGGCCAGGATTTCACACCCACTGTTCTTTTCTCTCCTGTTGTGCTTTTAAGCTTACCGGTAAGTGACTTTCATTAATAGCACTTCATGGTTTGTAGATAGGCTTGAAAGGATTAGATTAGAACTGATAAATATTGGTAATGATCGCCCTCCCCCAAACTGGATCAGAACCTGAATTTCATTGTTAATTATCAAAATAGACAGAGGAAGCAAGATTAACTGATAGGCAGAGAAAGTGAGGACCTGAAAAGGAATTTGACATTCCATGCTGCTTAAAAACAAAATAATAAGAAATGAATATTGTGAAATATTGTAACCTCTAAGTTTATTCCCGAATCTGTTTGCACATCTTGACAGTCATTGAATGTTGACTATTAAATAACAATGAGCGAGGTCTTAAGTGTCCTGCAAAAATGTGCCAGTCGATAAATCTAGCAACAAAGGCTACTGTGAACTGCTAGGTTATAAAGGACTGAAAACAGATTCCTTCCAAGCTTGCTGCAAGGTGCCTTCTTGGAAGGTCATTGATGTCAGTGGGAGCTAAGGGCACATCTTGTCACTATGCTAAGGGCACCATGCAGGATTAGGTCCTTTTATGACTCAGTGCTTGAGGTGCTAAGTATCTTGCAACTTCTGTTGATTTGGGTGGGAATTGCATTTACTCAGTCTCTTTTGTGAGCAGGCTAGCTGCAGAACACCTGTAGGCCCCCTGACTACATCTATGACTGGACTGGATTTATGTGCTGCATTTACTGTTGTTTTTAATGTCTCCCCAGCATTGTGTGGTGTTGTCGCGACTATCTGGTTCCCTGTGTGCGCTCACCGCGAGACCACAATTGTGAGTTTTGGATACTCCCTTTACACAGGCTGGATCGGGTCTGCCCTTTGCCTTTTTGGTGGCTGCCTCATCGTCTGTTGCTCAGGAGATGCTCAGTCGTTTGGCGAAAACCGTTTCTACTACTCGTCGGGATCCAGTTCTCCTACCCATGCTAAGAGTGCTCATGTATAAGAAACCTTAAGACTCCCATGAGCCTTCATCACATGTTTTTACTGGTGGGCTTGTGTGTTTGGGGTTTGCTTGTACTGTCACACACCATTGTCAAGCTCCACAGTAGAGGATTTTAGAAAAGATATCATGAGTGCCTTGATATTTTAAAGCATTGAACCCCCACTTTTGCCTTAAAAGAAACCTCTAGCAAGCCAGACCAGGCCATTCCCCATTTATTTCTTGCTGATTGTCTGCCCTAAGCTTTTGCATTCATGATGCTCTTGAATAGTTCCACATTATCTGGTGGTTGTTTAGTTGTTCTTTTTTTCCATCTCCCCTTATTATGGGAGTGTTGAAGAAAAGAGACACTTTCCCACTGTTAAAGTGACTCTGATAGCTTCTCCGAATGCATTACCATAGGCTTCTCCCCCAGTCAAGGTCACTCCTTTGGCAAAGTTAAGATGGAAAGGACAGGGAGAGACTCTGTGAATTCCAGGCACACAAATGTTTCTCTTTTGGAAGATTGTGGGGGTTTGTTTGCCTTTCTCTGTAAATACTTTTTTTGGAATTTGATCATTTTAGTAACAATGTTTTTCTAAATTCATCAGTATGAAGGAAATGAAACCCAAGGGTTCAAATTACAAGGTAAATAGTGCATTTGTATATAGCTTTAAATGACATGAGGGGGCTCTGATCCCCACTATCCATTTGGTTTTTTGTACAGATCAGTTACTAAAAATGTATTTTTACGTTGATTTTTAAAAAACCTTTCTTTTCTTTATTCCAATTAATTTGTGTTCTGACTTGCACCCTAAAAGTGGAAGGTTTTTTAACACGCAGTATATAATGTACCAGCTACACACAGTAAATTCCAGTGAATTCTGATGTTGCCTTTGTACGTTAAATGAAATACTGTACAATAAACAACAGCGTATGTGCAAACACTGGCTTTTTCTTCTTCCCTGTTCGTCTGTAAATATCTCTTCCATGTTATGCTTTTGTTCAGTTTTGCCAGTGATTTTGAAGGATTTTCTTGGTGAGTCAGGGAGAGTAATTCTACTCTGTAATAGGTCTGCACTGCTCAGTATCACTCTGATGCTGTGTCATAATTATCAAAATCCAAGGAGCGCATACTTCCTGTGAAGGGGTATTTACAGTACTTCGCCTTCTTTGTATTAACCTTCCAAATGGTAGCTTGAGTCAGCATAATTATCAGTGATCTTTTCTGTGTCTGGAAAACGCAGAAATCAATATTGTTAAAGTTATACAACCCACAAGTGTGGACACAGTTTTACCATTATAAAAGTGCTTGTACAGGTATAGTTTATAAGCTATCCCCGTATAAGCACCTTTATCCTAGAGTAAGGGCCTGAACTTGGGCCCATGGAAGTCAATGTTATAGCTCCGATTGATTTAATGACGCAGGATTAAGCCCTAACTGCACCCACATTGGAGGTGGTACTGATTTAACTATATCATTAAATCACATCCTTACCTAAAATAGTTGAATCAGTTAAAAAACGGTGTAGATCAAATCTTGGAACTAGGAAAGGAAATAGCTTTGATGTTAGAAAATGTGTTCTTAACTCAGATTAGCTACCTTGAGTTAAAATGGCAGTGAAGACATGGCAACTCTTAATTCGGGTTAGCTGCTCAAATTCAATCCCAACTCCTTTATAGACTTTAACTGGAGCGACTAACCTGAATTAAAAGCCAAGTTGCTCCTCTTTTAACTGGCATTTAGAACATACCTTTTCTGCAATGTAGCAAACCCTTAGTGATTGAGGGTCTGATCCAAAGCCTGTTGAAGTTAACTTCAGTTAAAGGCTCCCATTGACTGCAATAAACTTTGAATGATGCCTTAGATAAAGCCTGGAGTTGAATTGTTTTCGTACACCCCAGTATAACTCCATTTATTTCAGTGAAGTTATTCCCAGTTCACCAGGGTCAGTAATAGGAGAATCACTCCTCTGTGTGTGTCTGTGTCTAAAACTTGCCTGAGGGCCTAATTCTGCAGTCCTTAGTCCTAAAACAAAATCCGGATTGAAATCAATGAGAGTTTTGACTGAGTGAAGACAGAGGATGTTGGCCCTTCGTGTTTCATTAATGTACCCATTGACAGAAACACTTTTTTTCACATTCCTGAGACTGTAGTACAAATGAAATGTCTTTTTGAAGTACTCAGTGAAATCAGATCAAATGTTTTGGGGTTTCTTCTCTTACGACTGGTGTAAATTAAACAGAACATGGAGAACAGGAATTATTTTACTGGGAGAAAAGCTATCCTAATTATTTCAAGCAAATAGGTAAGAACAGTAAGAATTTTCTTGAGAACCAATTTACTTTAATATTTTTCCCAATAACTTTAAGATAATAACAAGCAACACTTTTCCAAGACATTTATTTCGGATGTGGTATAAGACTAAACATTGATTGCAATGTTAGCCATGTGAGGTGTCTTCCTTTTAGAAGTCATTGCTGATTTCTGTTTTAGTCATTATTGGATAACCTTTGACCACAGGCTATTTCACTTACTGCTCCCCATTTACAGATCTGCATTCCTGACTCCAGCCTAGGCTGACTGACGTACACACTGCTAGCAATTTACCTCTGAAGAATGATGAGGAAGGACAAGTGCAGTATCTGGTCTATGCTGGCATTTGAATTGCTCGGGAAGACATTAAAGATGGAAGGGAAGGGGCTGATCTGAGCATAGGTCTGGGAGCCAGGAACTCCTGAATTCCAATCCCTCCTCAGACACTTGCTTTCTTCATGGCTTTGGGCAAGTCATTTAACCTCTCTGGGCTTCAATTTCCCTGTCTAGGAAATAGGGATAATAATCCTTCCTCACAGAGTTGTAGTGAGGCTTAATTCATGTTTCTGATACTCTGGGGTGAGGCACTGTAGCAGTGCATATTATAATAATTTATTTATTATTCACTAATGTTGACAGGGGAGATGGAAAGGCAACTGGTACTTCCTGACTGACCTCAGGAACAGATCTGTCAATAGGGAAGAGTGCTAAAGAAATCATGCATGGTCTATATAGTAATGAAAACAAATGGTAGCTCTTGGCAGAGGAAATGAATGGTGACTAGATATCTCCTGATACCAAAATGCTGGATGGTCCTGGGGATGGAGTGGGGAAGGACTAAGGCCACAGGCCTTAGGATCCAGGTCCTGCAGTCTGAGGAAGCAGAGCAGAAGGCAGTGGCTGATTTTGGCCAGCTGTCTGCACAGGTGGGGTCAAAATGGCTGAACTCGTTTCAATTTAAGACTCAAGAATGGGGGAAATAGGAGTGTCCCTCTGGGGAGGAGGGTGTATGACAGAATGGGGGAAGAATGTTGAGAGGAGGTAGGGTTGGCAGTGGGGAGGATTAAGAGGAAAGGTTGTTCAGGTTCTGTTAAAGTTTTGGTGGATCGGGTCCTTGTTATGCCTTAATCCTTCTCTTCCAAGGTACTTAAACAGAACAACACAGCTCACGAGGATGGGACACTGACCTCCACACATCTCCCCTCCCTTTTCTGCAGGAAGCCATGTGTGGAGGGTTTAAGGGGGTTGAAAATGAGGCATGGCATTAACCAGTGAATGTACTGTTACCACTCTCATGCTTTAAATTCTATTGATTAGAACGGGGTGAAGCCAGGACACTCGGGGCTGGAGTGGAACTTCCCAAACTTTGCGGGGCGAAGTTCAGATCCAGAACTCTATTTTGGCCTCCTCTCCAGAGCTGTCTCAACACAAGTGATGTTGGTACTGAGCTGCCTTTGGGGCTAAGCGGATCCGAATGTGGTTTTCTCTCTCTGCACTTTGTTGTGTTGTATTGTTCTAGCCAATGTACACAATGTGCACTGTAACGCCACAGTTCTTTGGCAGAACACTTGTGCTCATTACATCACAGGCCGGGTACAGTTAGTTGTTGTATACGCTCAAGAGAAACAATAAGTGCTGCCTTTGATATGTGGGCACCACGAAAGAATGTGTAGCACACAGATGTGCAGTGTTGTGGAGACTGGCCTGGGATTGTGGATTGTGCGTTGGGGAATGCTGCTTTTTGCTGAATAGCTCCTTTTCAGATAGCCAAAGGGGTTGATTGCATCTTGGAGAATTCCCCCGGCAAAGGCTGTTGGAACACCACTTACAAACCAGGTGAACACACAGATGTGTTGATTCCAAAAGCTTTAACCAAACACCCATTCAAGGTGTGTTTTTTCTGTGAATAAAAAGGGTCTCCAGAGTTGCTTGAAAGTAAAATGAGGGTTAGAACATGGGGTGATGCAGCGACATCCTGGGACAGGAGGATGACGTCTGTAGTAGGTGACACAAGCTGCAGCACAAATATGAAGAGTGAAATGTAAAAGCTAAACGGTGGCGTTCAGCAAGAGCTTCCCATTGAGGGAGTGCTCATCATCATCCCAGGGGGAGCTCTCAGAGGCCCGGTTCCGCATAACGAGGGGACATCAGTTGCTGGGCTGCTCCTCTACAGCCAGCTACCAGTGCTAGCCTTCAACAATCCTTGTGCTCAGGGTCTGCAATTTCAGCTGGCCCCTGTGTGGGTGACACCAGGACGTGGGGAGGATGCAGGTGTCTCATTGTTCACTCTCACAGGGGCTGGCCATCGTCTGGCCTGACTTGTGTCTGTGTTTAGATTGGAGCTCGGCGACCTTGCTCTGCTCCATCCTCCACATTAGTCTCCCCTTCTACACCCTCAGTACGTGTACATCCTTATGTATAGGCACCTGCTTAGGGCAAACACTGGCCATGGTTTTACTCTACAGCCAGTGGTCCAGGATAGCGGGTGTAGTTGTTAAGAGAGCCAGGTTCTATTCCTGACTCTGCTACTGGCTCATTGTTTGAACCTGGGTAAATTTACTTGCCTCATCTGTAAGCTGGAGATGACGTACGGTGTGGATGAAAAATATTATATAAGTGCTAGATGTCCTCATTCCCTTAGAATAGTTTTGTCTTACGGCCTTTTGTTTTTAGGAAACCTAAATGCATGTTATTAGTACAACAACAACTTGTTTTGAAAAGATCCTGTGCATTTCATCTACTCTAATTTTTAGCAAGATAGAGCCAAACAGGCCATGGAAAATGAGAATTGTTCCTTGCAAATCTCAGAATCAGAAATACCCTGCATGCAAAGGCTTACGGCCCACAGCCAGCTCTGAGTTTCTTTCATAGCTGTTGAATGTTGTCCAGCTTCCTTTGCTTATCCTAGAGCATAAGCAAATTAGTAACACCTTCTTAGTGCTCTTAGTACAATATCCAGTAGACGCATGCAGTCAAATGGCTCCCTGGGACCCTCCTTGCTTTCACTTTGTAAGTCTCTGCTTCACATGAATGCAAGTGTCATTTCTGCTTTGGGCTTCAATTCAGCTGAAGGCTTCAATCTTTCTGAACTGCTCAAATGCAATAATTCCAGGATAGTCCCAGACCCAAAAATTTAATCGGTTGCTGTACATAAAAGCAGGTCACTATTTATTTTCACAGATCCTGCCTCATGGAACTTTACCTTTCTTTTTATCTTTATGTTCATCTGCAGTGAGAGGGAGAAGCTTAGGCTTTTAACTTCCGTTGCAATTTAGAGCTGTTACAGGGATGATTTCAATTAAAAGATGTTTCTTCCTTGGTGAATGCTAGGTTTGTTTTGGAACATCTGGAGTTTAAATCCAGAATGTTTGTTTGACTAATTGTGGAGATGGAACAAAACTCTAGATCTGGATTTGGATTCTGAATTCCTCACCTGCAGAGTTTTGAACTGTCTGGATCCACATTTCTGGGTGTGGTTATTTCCAGTAGGACTGTGTAAAAATTTCATACTCAAAACACAGACCTTCTTGTTTGCTTTCAGGTTTTATTACAAAGACAGAAATTTCAGGTCATATTCACCAGCTGCACAAACCTTTCAAGGCGAGCCTGCAGTTTTAGAGTGAAGGGAGAATTGAAAAGGGAGGAGTTGGGCCACGTTTCAAGTGTTGATGGTCAATTTATGGGTTGGCCTGGAAAGCATGAAACACTCTGCTGCCTCAGCTGAGTTTGACTTTGAGAATTGGGTTAATTCAAACACCGGAGTATGTAAATTCAGTTCCTCTGGTGGAAGTGGTAGCATACAATAGATGTACCTAGTTACTGAATCAACAGGCACCAGCATGGAAAGAGAGGATCATGCAAAGCAGAACCACTGTCCTCCCTCCAGCTCTCTGAGAGGCACACTCCAGTCATTGCAAAGGGCTGTTTCTACATTTTCTTGGCTTACAGGTTGATGGTGTTTGGTCCCAAATCAAATCCAGAGAAGACCCCAGTGAGACAGTTCTGAGGCAGGAATAAAGCTTACTACGGGGAAGAAACAGAAATAGTTAAAGTAAAAAATGTGAATCTGTGTAAACTCCAGTGTCCTGCCACACGGGTGGCAGGATATTAGTGTTGGCTGAGGTGAAGGGGGAACCATATTGGAGGAGCCATAAAGAACAAAGGATCAGAGCACAAATATCTGTTTTCACACATCCATAGCCTCTGCCCTGGTGGGATCTCCAGCTCCTACACAGAAACATGCTCAATTTTTTTACTCTTATTTGCTGACCTGACACCTCAAAATAGAGTCAAATATAATTTTCCTGGGTGGAAGAGCTCCATATTGTGTGTAATAGTGGCTCTAAGAGCTAGGTAGTAGTGGTTATTCACTTGGTTGAGGCTGCCTTGACCACACAAGTGTAATGATTCTTATTGCGGCTGGGAGGTCAAAGAGGTAGTCTGAAATACAGAGCAAGAATCTCTCCCTGCTGAGCGCAAAACTCCACACCAGGGTTTCTCTGAGACTGTGCCAGATGCAAACCATTATCCATTAGAGTATGTCTCCGGGCCGGGTAGACAGACTCACTAGTAGGGCTTGAGTTAGCACTAAAAATAGCAGTGTGGACGCTATGGCTTGGGCTGGAGCTCAGGCTTTCAAGCCTAGGGGGCGGTGGGATTGAAAGCCTGAACTGCAACTTCCATACTGCTACTTTTAGTGCTTTAGATTGAGCCCAGCAGGTGTGAGTCTGTGTACCCAGGCTGGGAGGCTTGTTCTGAGCTGTAGTGTTAGAGATGACAAACCCAAGTGGGGGAGCGTGTACTAAAAAGACCAGACACGCAGTTATCAGTCTAGAAAGTGGATGCAAGGACCAGTGGAGATAAATCTTTCCAATTCTCAGTAGATGGTACCCCATGGGTGGAGGGGCATCTGAACCCACAAGTTCTGAACCTGTGGGTCATGACCAGAAGGGGGCAGTATGAGCAGGTTTCAGCAGTTGCAACCAGCTTCCCTTTCCTTACGGCTAGATGGGAGGGTGAAACATTTTTTCTGTTGTAACATGGGGTTGCAGAATGGAAAAAGATTGAGAACCAGCAACCCTTTGGGCCTTTTACCCCCACCTCTTATTAATACAACAGCCCATGCCCCAAGTATCTTGACAAGGCCTTTATCTGAGCTTGGCACTGTGGATCTGCTGATAGCACATGGATTTAAATGGAGGCAGAATGGAAAGAGACAGACTCAATGAGCAAAGAGCAAGCCACTCAGGGAGTGGTGTGTTTTTCTTGCAAACAACATCCCGGCAAGGCCTTTTGTGTATCCTCTCTCATCCTGCATGCTCCCAAGTGTGAAGAAGGAGGAGTGGGAAGGGGTGGCATCCACAACTGCCACTCTGAATTTATCGGGCTGAGTCAGTGCTGGGTACAGTTTGTCTTGGTTTTTGGAGTGGGGGTGGTGGTAAAAGAACCAGTCTAAGAGGCAGAATATGACACTGACTGTTTGATACTTAAAACTTTAATAGTTAAACTGCTGTCATTTTCTTAGGTTTTTATTGTGTAAACTAATAACCATTTTCCACAACAATGCAAGTAATACCCAAATCATCCCATTTAAATGTTTCTTCTACAAACGAAATTTTGGAGCACTTAAGGCAAGATTCATCTATATTTAACTTCAATTTAGCATTGAAAAAATATCAGATCGTCAGCTATTGATCAGTTTAACAAAATTTATATGGGAAATTATTTTTTTCCTGTCCTTTTTTTTGGTGTAGTCTTTCATTTAAAAGCTTTACATTATTATGGAAATTTATAAGAAGACACAGTTTTCTCTGGATTCCTTTATAAATTCATTTTTTAAATGTAAAGGCACACAATAAAGCTTTATGCATTTATTAAAATATACACATTTTGGTAAATTTAGATTTCTTTTCTTAGTATCTTGATAAGTCAATATATATATACATATATATATATATTAGTATCAACAACACAATGATTTGAAAATAAAAAATCACTCCATAACACATCTGCATGTTTTTTTCTTTCGTCATGACACACCACAAGTTCCCATTGTACAGTGCACCAATGGGGTTTTGGAAACCACAAATAAAATAAAATAATATAACAAACTTGTTAACAAATACATCAATTCATACCAGAACTGCAGAGAATTGTTACACCAGAAAATACCATCTGCATAAAAGCAAGTTATACATCATAAAGACCAAACAAAATGAAAAAAAGTAAATACCATTTACAAGCTGAATTTATAACATCTGATGTCAGTTAGTGTGTGATTTATTTTTTGCAGTGAGGATGCTAGAATGCTGGGTCTTGTAATCAAATTGCAGTGACAGTTGCAGGGGGACTCTCATCTGAAGTTGGCCAAAAAGAGTGAAAGTATTTATGCTTCATCAGTATAATATTCAGGTTCCTTTGAAAGGGCGGGATTTATGATCTTCAGGATGTAGTCACCACTAGTGCAGAAGGAATAAAGTGTGTGACTTCCATTAGTGTTTATCGGAATTATATGGTACATAAAGACTTACATTTTCCAAAAGTGTCCATTAAATTTGAATGCCCCCGTTTCTGCAGGTGCAGTTTGAGGCATTAAACATGGAATTATGGAAGTGCTGAACACACCCATCTCCCACTGATTTCACTTGGTATAGGATGTGCTCAGCACCCCTGAAAATTAGGACCTTTAAGTATCTCAAATTAACCACCCAAAAATGGAGGCCCCCAGAGTTAGTGGAGACTTCAGAAAATTTTGGCCTTGATTGCTTTTCTCCCTGCACATCAAATAGATTCTGATACTAGGGGAAATGTGGCTGACCTGCAACCAGAGCTGGACCTGAACCACACCTTTCAGGGGTTCTCAACTTCCTCCAAATTCAGGGTAGCTGGATCGAGGGTTTGGACGCGGCTCATCTCTGCTGCAGATAGGTCTTTTCCACACTTGCTTATACCCCTGTCTATTGGTAGTTTTAATGATGTTTGAATAAGGGGAAAATGTTATAAACCACAGGCTAGTATCTAGGCTGCTTTTGTCTTGACATTGGACTAGACTAATTGTTTCTTAATCTACTTTTAGGAGGTTGGGAGGGGGGGAAGTATTGTCTTATGCGTTCCTACATATAAATACTGCTTCGTTATCTCCAAAGTCCATACTATAGCACAAACTTTCCTCCTGCAAGAACTCTTCTTTTCTTTTTAGGTGAGAGTAGAGTGGATGATTCTCTCTAACGGCTCATGCCATCACACAGGGGATTATGAACAAAATATTCAGAATTTACTGAAATCCACAAACCTGCCTGGAAAAAGAAGGTCTGGATGGATACAGAAGTGCTAGAGAAAAGCATAGGGATATTAATAGCCACAGGGCCATATCCAGCAATGCCCATCTACTTCAATGGGCTCGGGATCAGGCCCACAGTCAGTTACACGGTATCATTCGTGATCGCATGATGCCAGGTACTGTTTCTGGTGACTACTCTGGCATAGCTATTTAGGCTGCTAGGAATAGAGGCCTTGATTCAGCAAGGAACTTTGGCATGTGTTTATGGCTAAGCACATGCTTAAGTACCTTGCAGAACTAGGGCTACAATGATTATTTTAAAATATTATCTAGTACAGGAGCTGGTAAGAAGATAAGGCATAGTCTTTCTCCCTGAAAACGTTGGGCCAAACTTGCTTAGATGCCAGCTAGCTGTCTTAGAAATATCTAACACATCTTTCACCATGATAGCTAAGCCCCAGATTTCAGAGAGAGATGATCTTTTTAGGAGGTACTCCGCACCATTCAGGATCAGGCCCACAGAGAGGAATACGGATTCTCAGTGGGTGGGAGCCCAGGATTCCTTCCTGTAATATACGTTTAGATATAAAATGTGGGTACTAAATGAAGATTTATGTGGCCATATTTTCAAAGGAACCTCAAACTGCACCTGCAACATGTACCATCCACGCCGCCATGCATCTGAGCCGCATTTGCAAATACAAACCCTGATTAGCTGCTCATGCCATAGGCACCAACAATGGCACATGCAAGTTGCGTGCATGCAAAAATATGTATATGGAAATTCTGGCTCTGATCTTGTGATCCTTATTAAGGCAAAACTCCCATTGGGATGTCTGTCTATGTAAGGGCTATTCTTTGTGGGTGCTCAGTAAGAACCCTTTGAAAACAGTCAGATTTTCTTTCGGACAGGGAGAGAACATTTGTGGAAGATCAAACAAACCCAAATATATTAAGTTAATGAGGTAAATAGTTGAATAAAAATGTAAATGTATATTAAGGATGTGATTTTTGTTGATACTTCAGTTTTTAAAATACACCCAACCAGTATATAGTCTGAGGCTGTTTTTATCATAGTATAACATAGTGACATGTATAAATCCCACAAGCTTTGCTCTATCTTATATTCAATTCAGAAACCCTAGATGAAGATATAGCCGTATATCATTTAAGAAAAGTATAGTCTCTCTCTCTCTCTCTCTCTCTCTCAGACTGTATACTATATTTGTGTGTGTACAGATGCACACAATAACTTCAACAGAATCTTAAGACCATGGTAAAAAACCAAGTAAAAGCTAGGAGATTCACATCCTACAGTCCTTCCTCCCAGATCTAAATATCAAGGTGCTCACGTCTAGTTAAGTTCATGGTGGGACTAGATCCACTCTCCGACATAGCTTTTCAACTTCTGTTAAAGTCAACAGGTATCTATGGGTAAAACTGGACCACTTTGAGTTGCCTCAACAGATGAAACATACACAGAACATTCCATCCTTAATTGCCTTGCTTTTATTATTTCTCATAAATTGAAGGTTCTTTTACATTTTCTGTAAGAACACAGGTGTTTGTAAAATCAGTAAGAATCAAATACATCTTATTGGACCCAATCGTCTAATCATTAGTCACATGAATAATTCTCACTCACATAAGTAGTTCTGTTGACACTGAAGGGCAAGACGCTGATTGCAGCTACACCAGTATATAACTCTCCTGACAGGAATTCTGGAGTTATTCTGGATATTTACTGGTGTAACTGAAAGCAAAATTTGCCCTCCCTCCGCTCTCCCAGGGGCTATTCACATGAGTGAAGATTGCAGGATTGATCCCCTTGGTTTCATTGAGGAAGCTGTTGTGAATGAATGTGTATGCGTTTATTATGCACTTTGAGTGCACTTTGAGTGCATGTACCTCAAATCCATCAGCGTTTTTATATGAAAATTCTTACTGGGCATATACAGCAACCACTCACTTTTAATTCCATAGGTAAATTTATTACGGGATAAAGCACTGAAGTGAGCCTGGCATAGTATAAGCAAGTGCTCTGCAGCCTGCACATAGATCTGCCTTTGAGCCTCAATGCTGCTGTACAACCCCCTGCCTTGGCATTCTAGCTCTGGGACCCTCTCTCCTGCACTTTGCTAGTTGGACTGTGCACTGATGCTGAACAGATACCACAATATTCACTTTCATTTGTGACCTACCCCAGGATTTTAACCTAGGTCTCAGGAGGTTAAAGGCTAAAACATAAAAATGGCCATACTGGGTCAGACCAATGTTCCATCTAGCCCAGTATCCTGTCTTCCGACAGTGGCCAATGCCAGATGCTTCAGAGGGAATGAACATAACAGGGCAATTATCCAGTGATCCGTCCCCTGTCAGCCAGTCCCAGCATCTGGCAGTCAGAGATTTAGGGACACCCAGAGCATGGGGTTGCATCCCTGACCATCTTGGCTAATAGCCATTGATGGACTTATCCTCCATGACCCCAGTTATAGTTTTGGCCTTCACAATATCCTCTAGCAATGAGTTCTACAGGCTGACTGTGTAAAGACTAGTGCGTAAATCCATTGCACAACTTCAACTTTCTGATATACACACACTCCCTCTCCCCCCACAACTATGATTTAAACAACATCTCCACCACGGCAGTGTAGTTATTCAAAGGCACAACATTATGGCAGGAGCCTAATAATCTGTAGCAACTTTCAGCTGTTCCACCAAGTCACTCACCTGGTAGTTGAAATTGGCAAGTCGCTGGTAAGAGCCTGCTGTATTGGAAAATCTGACTTTGCATTCATTTTTAAAGGCCTCTCCAAACTGGTAGGTGAAAAGTTTTAAAATGAGTAAAATTTTTGGAAAGCTCAGTTAGTTCTGCAAGTTAGTTTTGCTCCCAGATTTTTCTTTTGCTAAAAAGTAGCAAAGCAACTAAAAGAAAAGAAAAATTGCTGTTGTGCCCTAGCGACACCGGTCAGAGACATTTCATGACCAATTACTGAAATAGGGGATTAACTCAGAAGCTGTAACATTCAGATCCAAATTCCCCCTGAAGTTGAAACTCTTTGGACAGTGATGGAATTTGGTTGAAGTCCATCTCTGACAGAAGGTTTCATAGTGCTATTAGACTCAGGTAGGCAATTGTAACATCACCAATTTATACAAAAATTGGGGCTCTCTTTGGGCATCTAACGTTAGAATTTGGCCTTTCAGATAAATTCCTTGCCCCGGTTACCTTTTTTAGTGAGCTCTTTTCACTTACTAATTACAGCTGAGTGAATCTTTGATTTTGTTCAGTTTGGTGGCCAAACTGAAACATTTGGAAAAAAAAAATTAGTTTTCAGTATAGTTCAATTTAGCTCATTTAGTTTTCAGGGTTTTTTTGTTTTGGTTTTTTTAAATCTCTTTTGCTGTTTTTGTTTTTTAAATAAATCTAGCTAAAGTTCTAAATGAAATATTGTTTTAAAATGGAAACTTCAAACGTCATTTTGAAAATGTTGAAACAAAATGTTTTAACAAAAAAAAAAATCCATTTTTGGCCAAAATTATTCACCTAGTTCAGCCCAAATCTGTGAATAAATTTGGTTGATCCGAAGTTGCATTTTTCAGTGAATAAACGATTTGCTTGAAAAATTTTACCCAGCTCTACTCCCTACCTCTATTACTGTTTGATCAGCCACTTACAACTCATGGACTAAACCCTGAGGACCTTCCTCAGTTCTCATTTAGTTTTACGCCAAAAAACCTCCCACTGACATCAGTGTTTTTTCTGTGTGTAAACCAAGGGACACAACCTCCCTTCCCCTCTCTCTGACCTTATGGAAGCCAGCGGGTGTTCTGCAGGGTTCCAGCTCCACAGAGTTTATTATTATTGTATATAAATTGTTTGTATAGCACTCTGAGCATATTGGCTGAGAGTCATGTTATAAATAAATGTGTTATTGTTTATGGAGAATACTAGTGTTATTTAATTTCTTGTGCCGCCATCAAGAAAGGATCTATTCCTCTTTGCAGTTTCTTGCAATGTGTCTAAGTTTTTTAATGTGACTGCCAGTGGCATTCCAAGATGCTCCATTTGAATTTCAGCTTAGATGTACGCGGATGTTAGAAAATCATAATAACGACTACAATCTGTTTCCATCTTGGCTTTCATCACAGCGGTGAAGCAGATATAATTATTGCAGTTTAACCTGGAGGAGTGAAATGCTCCATAAGAGAAAAATTCAAGGAGGACAAGTGTGACTAATTAGTTGTCCAAGGTCAGTCAGGAATGGATTTAATATTTGTGCCACACAGTTGCTGAACAAGAACTTTTGTGATCTGTGCTGCATGGAGACTGTGCTTTCTTATGACATGGCATGGAAGCTGTCATCTACTTTTGTGCCGGTAGCTGAGACAAGTGGTGTAAATCTATCTCCAAGGTTTGCTGAGTGATCAGAGCAATTCCTCAGCCTCTGTCTAGGACTCCATTTTCCTTGACAGGTAGAGGGGCTTGTTTTAGTGTCCAGATTTTACAGTGTTCCTTTTTTCCTTTATGTGTAATTTTTGGGAGAGGGAAGGGAGAAAAAATATTCTAATTAGACCCTTCCTCTGGCTTTCTATGTTGTCCATCTTTTCCAGCTGCAAGCTCTCTGGGGCAGGGACTGTGTCTCATTCAGTGTTGAGCATAGCTGGTCTTTAACAAATCAATGATACTAGCCAGCAAGAAAAGGGTAAAGAAGATTATTTATAATCCTATAATAAGTAGAAAGAACCTTCACATCTGCATATGTACTTAGATGGTAAGCTATTTAGGGTAGGGATTTTTTTTCTGTTTGTACAGTGCCTAGCACAATAGAGTCCTGCTCTGTGACTGGAGCCCCTAGATTCTACTGCAATACTACTAATAAATAATAATGCAAAGGTTACTAATACAGGCCCAGATCCTAGATACTTCTCACTCCTGCAAAGGAGATCTGCCCTGGTTTAAATCTGGGAGATCAGGCATGAGTAACAACTGATTCATGTCTTGGAGCTCTGGAGGCACCGACCCCCCCCAAATGAGTGCCACCCCTTACCCCCCACTGGTCACTTGTAGACCCTGCTGCAGCTCTGGGTCAGCACCAATTAAGTGAGAGGAAGGCTGTCAGAACCCTCAAGCGCTACTGGGCGTGCAGACGAAGGCTTCTGTGCTGCCTCTTGCCCCCGACTTCCTGGAGGGTATGTTTTTTATTTGCTGCTGGGCACCCTTCTCTTCTGGAGATGTCAGCCATAACCTGTCAGTGGGTGGAGGTGGGGGGTGCTTAGTGCTCTCTGGCTGAACTCCTCAGCTGTTGGTCAGAGAGCAAGAGCCTGCTCCTTCTGCAAGGACATTGCCTCTTCCTAGCACTCTGACTGCCTCATATGGCAGGAGGGGGTGGAGTCACAGGCCTTGCCCCCTGGAGGAGAGGGTGGAACTGGGCACAGCTTTACCTTGATCCAGAGGGTGGTGTTCTGGGTGCATGGAGCCCAGCCAGGCCCCAGAGCTCTGGCCAGGCCCCACCCAGTCAGGATCTGGTGCAGTATATCTGTTGGGCATAAAATCACCACTACTAGAGGGCCTGCTCCTAAACTTCACGGACGTCCACAGAACTACTCATGTAAGTAAAGACTATTCACACATGTTTTGTAGGGTCAAGCCTTTACTTGTCTGAATTACTGTATCTCTAAAGCCCCAGCATTATTTACTCTCAGTCCATGTGAGTGAAAGTTTGCTTAATGTACCATGTTAATGCAGCACGAATGTCTCCCGGTTCAAATGGCAAAGTGACAGGAGTTAAAATTCACCTGAACATGCACCATGAAGTCTGACTTTGCTAAGCATGGTAGCGAATGGCTCGGGAAACCGTGGTCCTGATTCTACTTTTGATTACACCAATGTACATCTAGAGCAATGCTAATGGGGTCAGTGGAGTTTGCTGTATTACCCTGGTGCAGCTCAGGGGGCAGAAATTAGCCCTGTAGCTTTCAGCCGCTAAGAAAGTAGTCATTCTCATGTATTTGATATGATTTCTGTTAATTAAAAATAGGTTTTGGATAAAACTACATTTTTTTCATGTATTGTACTAATTTAAAACCAGATCTGCTATACGGGCTATTGAACTAGGAATAGTTCTGCATGGAAGCTGCTAATCGATAATTTACACTAGGAGTGCAACCCCATGCTTTGAGTATACAGAAGCTGGGAGTGTATGACAGAGGCTGGATCACCTGATGATTGCCTGTTCTGTTCATTCCCTCTGAAGCACCTGACATTGTCCACAGTCAGAAGACACCATACTGGTCTAGATGGACCATTGGTTTGATCCAGTATGGCCGTTCTTATGTAAATACACAGCGTGACAAGAACCAAAGCAGATGTCTTTTAAAGGGAAGAGACAATAAAACATTTCACCTTGGCTCTGAAAGCTATTAGAATCCAAATGTAACAAAAAGAGGATATTAGTCCTATATGGTATGGGTGCGAGCGGCGTCAGAGACAAATGGGTGAAATCCTAGCTCCACTGAAGTCGATGGCAATGCTCCCATTGACTTCAATGGGGCCAGGATTTTCACCCCCTCTCTTTACCTCTGCATTTCAAAACTCAAAGTCAGCCAGGATGCTCCAGTTGACAGTTTTGTAATTCAGCGGGCTGGTGGGAGAATGTTCTCAGAATGTTCCTCAAGCCTGGAAAGTCCCCCTCTGCTGGTCTGGTAGAACCTGAGTTTGCTGGCTATGAGATCAGGCTGCAAGGCCTGCTACACACCTGGCTTGGATTTTCAAACCTGCCTAAGGGACTGCGACACATCACTCATTAAATTCAATATGAATTGTGCGTCTAAATCCCCTAGGCAGCTTTGAAAATCTCAGTCTCTGGCTTTGTCCTAGTGAGGTGAGCTCCAGTTTGGGCGAGTAACGGTTAACACTTTAAGGTTTAATGAGATTGCGTATGCTGTGTATGTGCCCAGTAGTGCTGATAGGTGCCTTTAGTATACTGCAATTAAGTTACGAAATAAATAAAAACATGGATGGGAGAAAGTGACTCGGAAATGTTCAGTTTCTTTGTCAGGCTACTTCCTACCAGAGTTTAGTTAACTATGTTTCTTTTATATATTGAAAGGAAAAGACACAACAGGCCAAAGTCATCCCTGGCATAACTCTACTGAGTTCAGTGGAGCTGCACCCGAGGTGAGTTTGGCCCAGCATGCTTCTGATTTGGTGTGAGGAGGCTGTATTATTCCTATTGGGTCTGATCCTGCAGTCCTCACTCAGGCAAAGCTCCTATTCATGTCGCTAGGAGTTTTGCTTAGGTGAGAACAGCAGGATTGGGCCAGTTCTCTACTAGTAGCCAATGGATTAACTATCAATAAACATTCAGCTCCTAAGAACCCCTGACTTGTGTTACATGAACTCCCATCTCCCTTTGCCTGTTCCATTTGGTTTCAAGGTGGGGCAGGATACTCTGGAATTTCATTAACTACAGTAGCTAGCTGCACGTCAGTATTTTTCATAGTAGCACCCAATAGTTCAGTGGTTAAATATCTAAAAAACATATACACGGTAAGGATCCTTAATACAAAGTATAGTTTATGGTGAGGAATGAGATTTCAGTGGCCCAGTTATTGACAGTTGCCACAAATATTGTCCAGTGATATTATGTTCATGATATCTAATGTCAATGATCGGTGTGACATGAAGTAACAAAAGAAACTTCAGCGGAAGAACTGGAATCTGAATGACAATCTGGACTGTGCCCAGTGGGAACTATTATGGATTAATGAATCAGTAGAAGACATATGATAGAAATGGAATCCAAATCTTGCTACCTATGGTGCCAAGAGAAATGGAGTTTGATATTTACAGAGCATTCACACAGGGATGAATTAAGCCTAGATGAGGAGTGATCTTCATCATGATTAAGGATGGGCCCCAAACACAAAGTTTAGATCCGATCTGAGAAATTCAGGCACGCTAGGTTCTGAAGTTTCAATTTGGTCTGTCCTAGAGCGTGGTGTAAACCGTGAAGATTGCATTTTAATCCCAAAGTTTGGGGTGGTTGGATTCAAGGGTTTTGGTTCAGGCCCATCCCTAGCCATGAGGTTTGCAGTGAGTGCCATGGTGCTGAAATGGAAGATGCAAATGTTGCTCTGTGGGGCCAAGATCCCTGGATCCACCTTTAATCTACTCCTGAGATTCCCTTGGGAAATGTTTTACTGTCTCAGTCTGGTTACACCCATCTAGCAAAGGTTTTCTTTCTGTAAACTCAAGGAAAACATATGCTTGCTAAGAAAGTGCCAAATATGTTGCTTCACACCAGTATGGTCATGGGGTAAATATTCTTTATGGAAAGCACAGAGAATATGTCTCATGCCCTCACCAATTCTGCTGGTCATGTAACTCTGCTCCCGTGAAACCTGCCCTATTTGGCACAGCTCTCATTTAAATTGCATTCAGTGCTGCCAAAAGAAGTCAATATAATGCTTAATAGACATAGAAAGGATCTGCCAGACAACATCCAAGTGATGGCCCTCTTGGTAAGATTTACCAAAATCGGCCATGCTGGTGGACTTGCAATGGGTCACGTGCTTGTTTTGTTCAATGGGACAACCTCAGAATTCAGGATAAACTTTTTAGAGAACTATCCTGAAGAGTAAAAAAGTGAGTGAGTAAGTGACGTGATTCTGGGCACTGAAATTTTAGGAAGGGTGGAATTTAAAATGAGAGCCAAAGAAGCCTTCACATTCTAGCCCAAGGGTTAGGTGAGTGAGAAAATAGCATTGGTGGTTTTGTTTGTGTTATGCTTACTCTGGTGAGTAGTCTAGCTCATCGTTTGCAATCAGGGCCTCCGAGTTTTGTCTGTGTTTGCCTTTGCTTTTCGATTTGCTACTTGTCCGACTGCTTTCCTTTGCCGCCGACATCTGCTGGTAAGAGAAACCTTTGTCTTCTGAAGACTCCCAGTCCTGGTAGTTGTCGCTCTCATTAGCATAGGAAAAGCCTTCTTCGACTGAGAATGGGTCAACATCCACATCATAGCGCTGGTATGTGCTCTGATGAAGGACCTCTTCCCGGGCGCTGATCTCAAGAGTGCTGTTCCACATGCCATAGCCAAAATAAATGAGCAAGCCTGTAGGGAGTGGGGAAACATGGAGGGGTACAACCGTTAACTCTCTGAGAAAGGAAACACGTTGGAATAAACAAATGGTGTGTACTAGTTAGTCAAAGTTTAAACAGTTGCACACATATGATCTGATAAAATGGATACCGTGATGGTACTGCACAGCTGTTAATCCCTCTATTAGCTATATGAAATACATATTTTTTAGAGTGGCAGATGGAAAAGAACAAAAATAGCGTATAGTTGTAAAGACACAATCATTGGAGTTAGGCACAATTGCTCCTCATTGGGATATATGGGTCACATATTTGGGCCAGATCCCCACATGGTCTAGTTCCAGTGAAGTGATTGAAGTCAATGGAATTACTCTGATTTGCACCAGCTGAGGATCTGGTCTATGTAATATCAGGCCCCCAAAATCATGAGATTTTAAAATAATACAGTTTGGATTCTTTTCATTTGCTTTCTGGTTTTTGAACCTTTAGGGTTCATGTTTTCAAGCTTCTCTCTGCAAACACAAGGGCTAGAACTATACTTATTGTTTTAAATGCAAGGTGAAATTCTCACATAAACACCTGACTCCGGATCTGGGATTTGAAGAAAAACATCAAATATCATGAGATTCACGGTAAAATCCCCAAACTGCATTTTCATACCTTTAGCCTCTCCAGCTACCCTTTCTCTTCAGTCTATTTGGTGTTCCCTGCATTTCCACTCTCTCTCACATATTCTCTCTGACATCCCCACACTCTCTCACACGTTCATTGCATAGAGCCAATGTGCTTCAGTCTTAAGGTTAAATATGTTTGATGCTAAGATGATACAGAAATCCTGCCCTCCTCTTGCTGTTAGGAGTTTCTTTTCAAGTTTATCTTTCTCACACTCTTCTCATGTGATACAGTACTACACAATCTCTCCTTCCCATCCACCATGGAATGATTTTTCCAGAAGCCAAGGTACATAGAGATTTAAGAACCTAATTGATAATGGATTCAAGAATCACCCTACTGCAGATGTGTTCCTATAGGAATTTCATCTGCTTCAGTCTCTCTCAGCTCTGGCAGTGATCGACATCATCATGTGAGATAACAGACAGTTCACACACCATGACTGCAAGTCTCACACAACAGCAAAGGTAAAATAAGCTACCCACTTCGGCCCTTTAACATGGAAGCTGCAGGGGAAATAATTAAATTTAAGAGACGCTGCCTTTGTTTAGTAGTTGCTTGTGGCTGGTAACTGAACGGATGCCATGCAAACCACAGGGGAAAGTTAATTAAATCTAGCAGACTTTGTTGCTGTTTTGAAGTCACCTTGATTAAAGCTGCAGGAGGAAGTCATTATATTTGACTGGAGCCACAGCTTCTCAAGTGTCAATGTACAATGTATGCCTATTTCTCCTATGAGCCAACAAACATTTAAGTGTGCGACCTCCAGTCTCAAGATCAGGTTCCTCCACGATGGACTTCTCATGCTCCAGGGCATGAACTGCCTGCAGGGGTCAGGAATAAATTATCTCCTATGAACAACTGAATATGATCACAGACCTTCTGAGGCAATCAGGTGTTGGCCACTGCCAGAAGAAGAGTACAGTACAGTAGAGGACACTATTGCCAATGCTAAGTGTTCAAAAACAAGGAGTCAGGTACACACACAAACACACACATGCACACAAATAATCATGAGATTGACAAACCACTAGATTTAAAAAGTAATAATTTGGGTGTTCTTTTTATTTGCCTTTTACCTTTTAATTTTTGAATCTTTAAGGATCATAGTTTCAAGCTTTTCTCTGCAACTCTGAGGCTAGAATCACAAGTCTTGTGATATTTGGTGTTTTTCTTAAAGTCCCAGCTCCTGGAGTCAGGTGATTATATGAAATGCTCAGCTTTTATTTAAAAAACAAAAAAGTTTCTAGCCACCATGACTGTGAAAGGAAGCTTGAAAATGTGACCCCTAGCTCCAACACCACAAGGCGACTAAAAAGAGCTCAGAATATATTATTTTTCTTAAATCTCATGATTTTTAAGCCAATCTCATAATTTTAATGATTTTTGAATGTTTGGTGTTGGCAATACTGAAAATACTGAAAACTCCTCTGAGTCCTGCTTGCATAAGCTCAAAATGTATCTGTTTTTACTAAAATGCTCAGGCTTTCTAAAATGCTAAGGCTTTCATTTCATTTTATTCATTCATTTCATTTTACCAAAATGCTAAGGCTTTCTATTCCTGCCATTGAATTCCTCATCCCTAGAACTCTGCACGGATACAAAAATGTGGATCCGCATCCAATCTGCATCCATCAGAATCAATTTACACCTGACCCGCCATCTGCTGTCTCTCTCTTCTATGGAATCTGCCCCTGCATGCACCCGCAGCTCTGGGTCCCCCAATCAGCTGACTGGAGGCCTGCTCCGCTGCAGCTGCTGCCATGGATCAGCTGTTTGGGTGGCCCGTGGGGGTGAGGAGGTGTCGAACTGCTGATGGGCAGTCAGCCCCTGGGGCTCCCGCTGAACAGCTGATGGGCAGCCAGCTCCCACCCCTGGATCTCAAAGGTGGGGAAGCAGCCTCAAAGCCTATAAGCTGGACAACTGCTTCCCTGCCTTTGAAAGCCGCATCTGATCCACCATCCGCAAAAAATGGTCCATGGATATCTGCATCCACGAATGCAGATAGCCGCAGATATAAAGCAGATAGCTGTGGATTTGCTGGGCTCTACTCATCCCCAGTCAGCCTGGAGTATTAAAAAATGGATGAGCCAGGGTCCTAGAAATCCCCTGACATGGCTGGAAATGATGGATCTTGCACCGCCAGATGGTCTGTCTGCTCATAGAAATTTAATGAAGCTGCAGTTGTGAGCCCGGGGAAGTGCTAGTCTGCACTCAGTCCAATTAAATCCTAAAAATATATCTTGTGCAGCTCTTTTGTGACGGCCTCTGCTTAATTTACAGCTCAGCTGCATATGGCTGCTTTGAAATAAAAAAGCAAAACAAATTAAATTGTTTACCTCTATTTAGATTCTGGGTGAGTGCTGTGAGCTGTAGGATGTACTGCTCTATTTCTGGACTGCAACAATTACGCAAGTATGTCTGGTTGGGAAGTGGGGAGAGAGAGAGCGTGTCTTTGGGAGAGGACTGCTCGGCTCTCAGGACTCAAGTGAACCGCTGGAATTGTACGAAACTGAGCTCTTCTCCAAAGATTCTGGAGACTACAGCGAAAGAGGGATCGATCTCTCTGCACAATACACTCCAGATCCTTAGGAAAATGTCAAGGCTTTTGGGTTGTCACCTGCCCTGATTTCGGCTTTAAAGCTGAGGTTTTTTTGTTTTTTTAATAAACCAGAGCCCAGCTGGAATTCCCACCCAGAGGCTGATGGCATGAGTCAATGCTCCATTGGCTCTGCGGGGCCTGAGGAAGATGGCACATCCTCATTTGATGCCAGATGCATTGAGACAACTAACGTCATCCAGTGAAAGTGAATAAAAGCTCACATTGCAATTAGGACATAGAACACCCAGGCATTGTCGTGCTGGATAAGATCAATACGTCCATGTATCATTGGTCCATGTATCCCAGTGCTCTGCCTCCAACAGGGACCATAAGCAGATGCTTCAGAGGAAGGTGAAAAACACCATGTTACAGACAAATCATAGAATAACCTGCCCATCGGAGAAGTACTTTCCAAGCCCTAGGCAGTTACTGGCTGTGTTATGCCCTAAAGCATAAGGATTTATATCCCTTATTCTATCTTAATGTAAGGTAACTGTGGATGTTCTTGTTATTCATACCAGTGTCTCATTCTTTTTACATACTGTTAAGATCTTAGCCTCAATAACATCTTGTGGCAGTGAGTTCCACAGCTCAATTATACACTATGTAAAGCAAAACAAATAGTTCCTTTCCCAGTTTTAAATGTGTTGCCAATTATTTCATGCATGTGCCCTTGTTTTAGTGTTATGCAGGGGCAAATGGGAAGTGGCTAATGACTTTCTCTACAGCACTCATTAAACACTTCTATCATGTCACCTTTTATTTGTCTGCTTTCTAAACTGCAACGCTGCACATGGAGGTCACTCTGCTTCTCTAACCATTTCTGCTGCCCTTCTCTCTACCCCTCCTGTTTCTGTTATAAGCTTTTAGAAATGAGTTGACCGGCACTGAACACAGTATTTACCCAGATCAAGAGCTGAAGGTCTTGTCTTCACTGCAGAGGTAACTTGAGTAGTAAGTTGAATGTTACGCCTAACTCAAGCCCTGTCCACACACAAAACCCCTTAACTCGAGTGTAATGGTGCTTTGAGCTCTAGTTGGTTGGCCCATCAGTGGGTATAGGCTAAAACTTCTAACTGCTAAGCATGGATGCCGCTTAGCTCCATTTGAGTGCTGCTAGTCCTCCAATGCCTTCCAAAATGTTCTTCCCCAATTCACCAGGGAAGAATCATAGAGTGGCTCCTGCTTCCTGCAGAACCATGGGACTCTTAGTGCCATTCACAAGTGGCTGCAGCGTCAGTGGCGACACAACAGCTTGAGCCTTATTTTGCACTGTGGTTGTGCTCACGTGAGCCAGGCTAATCCAAGAGGAGCAACTCGAGCACAGATAATGCCTGTTAATTCTGCAGTGAAGACATACCCTAAATGGTGCAGTTAACAGGAAGTCTGGCCGGAGACAAGGAATGCTCAATCAACTCCGGATAGCCAGGAATGGGCAGAATATGCTATTGGTGAAGATCATTCTTTGGCTCGCTACTTAGATCTTTTGGAAAAATTGCATCGAAATCTGGAGTGATTCTTTAATTCAGCAGCTCTTGTGCTGACTATGGCCCTGATCCTGCAATCTGACCCACATGATCCCTTGTGCCTAGGGAGAGTCCCACTGAAATCAATAGGACTTGAAGGAGCACAGGCGCCCATCCACGTAGATCAGGGGCTATGACTACAAATGTTGGAAATGAGCCGTTACACTAAGAAACGCAAGTTTATCACGGCTGCTATGTGAGTTACCCAGTTATTCAGCAATGCAGAGATCAGGACAGGGTTTATAGCCAGTTTAATTTGGCTGTGCCCTTCAGCAGGTCTGGAAGGGAGAATAATTCATTTAACTGAACAAACTGATTTTTCTCTAGCCATCTCTCTGGTGCTCCTCCCTGGGGGGACATTCTATCAAACAACTTTAGGTTTCATTTACGAGAAGCCAAAATCTGAACAAGTACCCAAATTAGTCATGGAAAAACCCATAAAAACTGGATTTATTACAACATGTAACTCATAAAACAGGCTATTTCCTTGCTAGGGAAAGCAGTCCCCAGGCTATGCAGGGCTGGTGAGAGAACAGCTGCTGAAATCTGTCCTGGCCCTGCAGCTCTGTGATGACAGATAAGAGAGTGAGACCCACACAGCTATCATGGTGGGTGGGATAACCTGTCCCTCTGGATGCTTTTATAAACAGGAAAACCTGCCTGCTGCTGATAACCTATAGGGAAGGGATTTTTCATTGTTGCTTGTTTTTCACTTTTAGTGGACTGGAGTACATTTCTACCAGCAGGAGCTGTTGATAAGGCCGGACTTTGTAGCTGCCATTTGGAATGGAAATGTCCGAGCAGCGTCACAGTAGTAAACACTGAGCTGCTCTTCTATCCCATCACAAACCCCGGTATGGATGATTACAAGAAGACGGCCTCAATTTGGACCGGGCTGGCACATGGCAGACAAGCTGTCGGCTCGGATGTCAAACATTGCCAACACTTCCTCTTTACAAACAAGGCTTAATCTTGTAAGCAGAATAACATATACCACTTACACAGAGCTTCCCAATGCTCACCCTCTGCCATACGGCCAGAGTTGTAACCAATGTAGGATCCTGTAGGATCCTCTGGTTGGATTGGGAAGGGGCTGTTGCCCGGACATTTGGGGCAGGAACTGTCTTTTTGTTCTGAGTTTGTCCAATGTCCGAGCACTATGGGGTCCATGAGTGGGGCTCCTAGGTGCTACCACAATGCAAGGAATAAATAATATTCTCTACAAGGGGTCCTTGACTCTGGCATTCTCATCCTGCTTTGGTTCTCTATGGCTCAGACTTGTTAACCTTCTGGACATGCTGTAAGGCCCATTCTTTTTTTCCTGGGCATTTGGAGAAGGTGGGTTGGTGGATCTGGGGCCGTTATGATGATGGTGAGGTGGTGGTGGGGGAAACGTAAATATTTCAGTCGAGGGAGAGGAGTTTATTGTAGAGATGATCATTAATATTGATACTGTTTGTGGAAGTGCCCAGAGAGCAGGGGGGAGGGGACTGAAATAAGCAACGATAAATAAATACATTGTGATGGGGTCTATCAGCCCCATTCAGCATTTAGGCAGGGAGGGGAGGGGACCCTCTCCTATCTACAAACAAACAGACCAGCCACGCCCACGCACAGCTCCAGCATCGCCAATCATGGAGACAGGGACCCACAGCCGGACCTCAGAAGGATAACGACCTTATAGAAAAGAGGGAGAATACCAGAAGGAGGGGGGCAAGAAAAGCTTGGAACTGCAGAGGGACAAAAGCTCTGCTTACAGGCAGCCTTCTGGAGCACTACCGTAGAGTGGGGCTACCCTAACATACCCCGTAAAGGAGACGCTTAAGCAGGGACCAACCCTGAACAGAGACAAACTGGGAAGCCCTGTGAGACACCAGCAGGAGTCTCTGACATACATACAGAAACATGAATGCTAGCCTGGCAGTGCCGGCTTTCGGAGAAGGTGTTGAACGATGGTGAGAACGAGAGACCGTGCCCCAGGCTTTCTGCCTTCTAGTCTCCAGCCTGCCATGGCTCACCCTGCAGCCCGGGTAGCTGGAGATGCAACGTAGTCGGTGGCATAGATTGTCGGATTGCAAGTCAAGAGCTGGGCTCGGTTCCGGATCGTGCCACTGCCTTGCAGGGTGACTATGGGCAGGCACGTGGCCCCTCTGTGCTGCAGTGTCTCTGCTTGCAATGTGAGGATAATCATGCTAGGCTGCTGAATTAATCTGAGTTTATAAAGTGCTTTGGGATCACAGCTGAAGATGCTGCAGAAGGGAAAAGTGTTGTGGTAGACCCTAGCGGACAAGTCAGACTGGTTAGCATGGCAGCGTGGCCCAGTTGTTCTAATTGGAGAAGTTTCTTTTTTTTTAAATTTATATTGTATTAAAAAAAATCTTCCCCCAAAGAAGGGGAGAACAGGGAAAAAAGAAGAAGAAGAAGGGAAAAAAAAGTCAGAAGAACAGAAGGTAAAGAAAAGGAGGGGAGGGGAAGGCAGTGGGGACGGGAGGAGAAAGGAGAGTGACATCTAGGTTTTCATCTGCTAGTGAAGTTATTTTTACAGCCCTTTTAAAACAGACTGACTTAAAAAAATCCAAGACTTACCCACAAAACACCAGACAGCAAATCGGACCCATGTGACCGTGGAGAGCTTCAGCATGAGATAAATATTCACCAACATGGCAAATGCAGGGACGAAAGGGAGACACGGTGCCATGTAGGGCAGCTTTTTTGGGTTTTCTGGCTGTTGCAAGATCACAAATACCAACGCAATGATGAGCAGGACCATCAAAACCACCAAGAGAATAGCCCACCAGCTCTCATCATAGATATAGTCTGCACCGAAAATGATGAAAGAGCAGAAGATGAACATCAGGACGAAAAGCAGGAGCACACAGGTAGTGACAGTGTGGCCCGTAGCTGCAGTTGGGCGATCCATTTTCCCTGGCAGTCCCAGGTGAATTCTCATTGTGTAATAACGTGGCCCTATTAACTTCTTCAGCTTGATGAGGTAAATGTTTTCAGATGCATCTGCCTCGATGCCTGAGGTCATGTCGACTGTGCCATAGTTGGGGTGGTTGATGTTGTAGGTGGATTTATCTGATTTCCCAATGAGCATCTCGTTGTCACCCAAGGATGGTAGATTTTTTGCACCGCACGTGTTGGTGAGTGGGCTAGTAAACTCCTCCCCTTCGCTCACTGGAGAGCAAACCTCCTTCTCACAGTCAGCTAGAATCCCTTCTTTCTTCTTGGTGTGTTCCTCAGAGAGGAATTTGACAAAGCCATCGATGTCACTCTCCGGCTGGTATCGGAGAAGCAAGACACAAACAGAGACCAAAGTGTAGGCGAGGAGCGTGCCAATGGACATCATTTCTATCAGGTCCCTTAGGCTGACCAGCAAGGAGAGCAGTGCTGCTAGAAATCCTGAGACAATGCAAGCCACCACTGGAGTCTCCGTGTAAGAACTCACATGGGACAAGAATCTAGAGTAAGAAACAGTCACAGAACATTAAAATTGCATATAGCGGAGCCTCCCTCTGACAGTAACACTTACCTGGATGCAAAGCCATAGTACTGGGGTTTAGAGCTAGATTAAACTCTAGTATAACTGCTTTTTTGGGTAAAACTCCAGTGCCTGGCCCTCCCAAAGAAATGGCTGTAATGACAAGGAAGCCTACCCTGAATTTTGGGTAGCTTCTAGCTCCAGGCATCCCAGTATGATTTGAAGTGCACATCTGATCATTTAGGGTGAAACTCCCATTGACTTCAATGAGAGCAGAGTTGGGTCAATAACGAGCGTTTTTGAACATCCACCCTTAGAACTTGATCCTGCATTATTTGCACATCCCAAACTCCCATTAGTTCACTAGACGCGTTAGGTGCACACAGAACACAGGAGAGAGCTCATAGTCATGCCGACTATGGGGATACTTGCTACTGAGTTTGCTAGTATGAGTAGCCCCGTTGACCACAACTGGGATTCTCATGGTAGAACACACTAAGCTTGTGTAGGATTGGGTCTTTTACAATCATATTTATGACCTACCTTATGTCCATGTGTGTTTAACATGCCAAGTCCTACACCTGTCTGTCGGCCTATGGTATTTATATAGCATCACAATAGGTAGGCCCTGGGATCTCCAGGAGTTATAAAAGCCTAAAAAGCCTTATCCGAAGCTCACTGAAGTCAATGGAAGGCCTCCCATTGACTCCACTGGGTTTTGGATTGTAAATTCAAAGTGGTAATTCAAAGCTCTGCAGTGCAAGTATTTTATAGTAAAGATGCTATGACAAATGGAGTATATTTAATTCTAAGTTACAATAGAAATGTTACTGCTTTTCTTTTATAAAACAAGCAAACACAAAGTTCACTACAGGTTGTGCAATTTAGGTGTGAGTTTGTTCTAGGGAAAATATTTAGACTTAATTTCTGTACAATTCCGGCTGTTTGTTTTTCTCTCTATCCTATGCAAGAACCCAGAGTGTATTTCTCAGTGGGGGAAAAGTATCTGTAATGATGCTCTTATAATTTAGGTCGTGGTGCTGAGTAATGGACCAGGAACATCTCAGGCAATTTTTTAAATGATTTTTTGGAAAAAGCAAAAGTCTTAAACCAAAGTGTGACCTCGGCTTTGATATTTGTTACTTTGGGAAGCAGACTTTTTTTTTTTTTTTGCATAGGTGGGTTATTGTACATTTACTCCTCTGTGTGTGAAACAGGATGTGATCATTTTGCACAGGCAAGACATAGGCATGTTACTTTTATTTAGACTATTCACCTCTGCCCTCTGATATGCAGACACACATTCCCTGTGTAAACTCTAACATCAGCTACTGCACAGGTAGATCCCTCTTGATTTCCCAGATTATATGCTCTGATTCGTGCTCACATTTCCAGTTGCTGATTTTTAAGCTAAGCTCCCATTGCCCCTATGCTCCAACCATTGGCAGGATATGGCTTTCAGAGCATGGTGAAGTGTGAAGAGAGGGTACCCCCCATGTTTCCTTTCCTCTTTTAGAACTTCTGAGGAGGATTCCTAGCAGACCTGTGCTGCTGTGAAGTCTGACTTTGCAGCTCTCTGGCTACTTGATCACATAAGTGCTAAAAGAGAAATGCAGCCATTAAACTGCGAGGTTTCCAAGGAAAGATATAATGACTGACAGCAGGTTTTGCATGAATCACTTTTAACCTGAACTCAAGTCACAAAGCATCAGAAGGCAAAAAATAAATGACAGCAAAAGCATGACTGATCACTCACCTGAAGAGCAGCCCATCACCAGCCATGGCATAAATGACTCTAGGCATTGGGAAAAGGGAGCCCAGCAAGCTCACTGTCAATCCTGCTATAGAGCCGATGGCGACGATGAACTTAGCGGCATAGAATCCGTGGGCTACAAACATTTCCATCAAAGGGGATTCAGTATCAATGGCAGAGTACGGCACCATCAGAGTTAAGATAACACTCACCTATCGAAGAAGAAAGAAGACACTGGGGTAGGTGTGGAAGAGTGCCGAGGGTGGAAGTTGACGGCCGCATATATTTCTGCCAAGGCCCCACAATGGACTAGATCAGTTTCTCAGTGAGGAGAGTCAGAAATATTTAAAATGTGGTTTCAGAAATGGCCATACTTCCTAGGTTTCTTACATTGCATACCTAAAACATTATGTGCAAAGGACAAAATACGTTCCTCACTGCTGAACTATTATCCAAATGAAAAATAAATGAAGTGACTTGGCTGGTAACTGTCATGATTAAGGAAAACCTTTGGCCAGGTTTTGGGTAAAACTGTCAGAACAACATTTTTTCCCTCGTGACTCACTCCATTTTGTTTCATTACTCTGAATACAGATGTCCGTTTGTTTGGATGCAGAGAAGCAGAACAATGCTTCAGCCATTTCTGTGCTTGCCACCCACACCTCTTACTGCCAGTCTATGCTCTGTGTTATCTGGGACAGCATCCCAAATTTGTAGCAGGAGGAGTGGTTCCTCTTCCAAAGATGCAGCACAGGGAATGTGCCCTGCATCTCTGCTGCTCTTCTTTGCTTTGCTGCAATCTTACATGCTGACCTCCCCTTTGTATCGGATGATGTAAATTATGCATGGGGGAAAGACAGGCTGTCACAGGCTCCATGGGATCCTCAGCGGAATGAAACTATCTGAATCCTCTGCCTGGAAACAATAGACTGGGAGGTCAAAGGGCAGCCACAGACATTGCTGTATTCAAACGCATCCACAGCTGATGTAGTCATGCACATCCATCAGAGAAGGAAACGTGTATTACATGGTCTCACTGGCATATTATCTCACCAAAAAAAAGCAGCACAGAAGCCACAGTAGAGAAACATTTTAGGTATTTGCTACTTACAGATACATATGCCGTCAGGCATGTGACCAATGAAGCCGTGATTGCATAGGGGATGGAGGTGTTGGGACTCTTAGCTTCTTCTCCTGTGGTTGCGATTATGTCAAAGCCAATGAAGGCATAGAAACAAGTAGCTGCGCCTTTTAGCACCTGCACGTAAAATTGACTGAATCAGATACATGAAGGAAAACAGGCAGGATGAGAGATGGCTCCTTGTACTTCCCCCTCATATCAAGGGCTGCAGGATCGACTTCACTTTTACATGGGGGAGAGGAGAGAAGGGGCAGTGGAGGCCTCCAGTAGCAGCCATGGAGAGGTTCCATTACCAACCCAGTGGCCTAAAGGGAAGCTTTCCCATAATACTTCCTCCTACAGAGTTTCCCGGGAGCGAGCCGAGTTGCTCCTGCTGGTGAGTGGATTTTGGTTCCTGTGAGAACACTAAAATCCGTGCCTATTGGACCAAAACCTCCCCCCTTTTAACGTGAGTGCAAGTCAGTAACTCATGTGAAGCCAGGCAGACGTGGCTCAGAGCGTATCTAGGTTTTCAAACTTGGATGCTTAAGCTAAGGAACCCAGTTCCATTTCAACTGGACTTTTGGACATGTAAGGGCTGATCTTAGTGCCCAGACTGAGCGTTCTGATTTGGGGCCTGCACCTGGGAGAAGCCATAAACCAATGATTTAATCTAGTGCATCTGTTTCAACATGCAACTTGAACATCATGCCACACAACGAAATACCTAGAAATAAAAGGGCATTAAATAAAATTAAATCAGAAAGGTTAAACCAAGCCTAGGAGATGCACTGGATTTGAGAGCACTCAACCCTTTGAGAGAGGAGGCCCTGTATCATTTGCAGATTGGCGGCTTGGGTTTTCACTAAAAGAGGGTTATTTGTGACTTACTAACACTTGACACAGATCTGCAGTATGCAGCCCTGAATCTGTTGACAGACTCTGTCAGTGACAGATGAGATAATTAACCAGTTTTTATATAGTCACTTGCTTTCATGCTATTAGAGTCCAAATCTGATTAAATTAATAGGGATTTCTAACATCCTCACACATTACATATTAGCAAACTTTTTAATGTGACAGCAAAATGTGTTAATAGACAGACCAGAATAGATAAAATCAGATGTGTGGTGTTTCCAAAATAACTTCTGTTTTGTATGGAAACTGCAGATAGACTAGAGGCACTCACTGGGAACCTTTAGACAAAGAATTATTTGTACTGTTTAAATACTTTATTGTGTTTGTTTTCTTTAAATATATAGTATTATCAAGCTTAGGAAACAAACACTGAAGCATGTGCAATGGCTGAAAATTACATAAATGGCAGGTGGGAATTCAAACTGAAAGCAACTCTTCATTTAAATACAGAGGTAGAAAGAACTGGCCTTGGTGTTCTGTAAGATATTCTGTGCAAAGACAGACAGAAAAGGTAGTGAGCTTAAAGTGTTGGTATCACTGATAGATACAAGAATGGGTTAGTTTGCAATGTATATATTGTGTATATATATAGTATATTATATATTCACTTATATAATCTGTCTATTTAGCAGTGTACTAGAGGATGAAATTCATCCCTGTACAGAGGGCCTCATTTAAATCCTTTAAATTCAAAGGCCCTCTGCACAGGAGTGAATTTCACCCTACACACAGTGATTATTTTTACAAAAGCTAAATTTTAGGACCAAATTTGGGCTGATCCAAACTCACTTAAATTAATGGGAAGGCTCCCATTGACTTCAATGGCTTTAAATCAAGGCCCTTATCCCTTTAAATTCTGTACTTTTGCTTCCAGTCTTTTATAGGTTTGAATACACAAGAAATGCCTGGGTTTTTTTTCTATTTCTCTATGTTTATTGTTCCTAATATGTGGTGTGAAAAAGCCAAGCAGTTTCAAAAGATAAATGCAATATATGCTCTCAAATGGGCTTGATGCTTCTTTCTTCTCTTTATTCTTTTTTAGCAGAAAATATTGATTAATTTAAGACAAGAGGGAGGAAAAACATCAGACAGCCTAGGATCCGCTCTGATAACAAGAAGCTTGGTTTACTTTACTTTCCTGCTTATTTTTCTGTACAAAACTTTATGGAGTTGAGTAGTGTAAATCTGAGAAATTATCTTGGGTTTAGTCCAGCAGAGATATTTTCAGTCTCTGCTCATCCTTGGATAAAAACCAGTTCAAGCAGGCTGAAATAGCCAAATCTGTCCAGATTCTCAGTAAGCTTTGAGCTAACATTCATAAAATAAGCACTGGCAGGTGGCATTATGAAGTGCACAAAACAAACAGTTTAGAACATTTTTACTGAAGACCAACCAAACCAAATATCAGTATGTTCTCCTCTCTCTACAGAAACAGCATTAGCCCTCCCTTAGCTCTCTTTCTATAGATGGCTACTGTATTTTGGTATGTTAAGCCCCATTATAACAATACATCATTTCAAATGGTTGGCTTTCGAGCTCAGAGTTATGAAAAAGTTCTGGGCTTATTCTTATGGAGTGTGGGAAAGACTGGATCACAAGTGACTTTTTCAACGATGGGCAAAATGTTGTCATTTGGGATTTGGTTATGCAGATGTAAAGAGAGTTTGCATCTAGATGCGAATATAGCCCAACTCACCACGCTAAGCTGGGAGAGAGCAGGGCTTCAGTAAAACACCTTGGGTAAAAGGTTAAAAAGCACTTAAATCACTTAGGGGCCTGATTCCCATTGAAAGTCAATGGGATTTCAGCTCCTAAATCACACAGGTACTTTGGAAAATGTTATCCTTCAGCTTACTGCTGTCAGTCTAGTTGTTTGGGGTGGGTCAGGGTTTGGTCTCTGGATCAGAGCTGGGATCTGGATTCTGGATGATTTGGACTCCCATGGTTTGAGCGGGTTTGGAAAAATGGGTCGGTTTTGGCTCGTCTTCAATCTTTTTGAAAGGCCTTCGGTTATTGCCTTGCAAATCTGACTTTGGGAGGTCAGTACACAGCCACGCTGCCCCTCCTTTTAGAGATTCTAACCTATGGGAGATCTCAGACAGTTCCCTCCCCATCGCTGACTAGACTTCCCCTCTTTCTCAGATGTACCCACCGTGCACAGAAAATATCTCAACTGCTCCTGCTTACCTATGCTCCACCCGTGAAGGCTGTGGTGCCCCTCCCTGGTTTATCGGGACTTGTGACTTCTCTACATGGCCCAAGGAGTCAGGAGATGAAACCCAAAGTGGTGCTTTCTAGATCGCCTGAGAGGCAATATGGGCCAGTAGCTAGGGCACTGACTAGGTGTCAGGAGACCTGCGTTCTGTTCCCAGTTCTGCCACCGACCTGCTGTGTGACCTTGGGCAAGTCGCTTCACCTCAGTTTCTTCTCCCACCCTTAGTCTGTTATGTTTTGTTAGACTATCAGCTCTCCTGAGCAGGGACTATCTCTTGCTATGGATGTGTACAGTGTTTAGCGCAGGGGGGGGGTCTGATCTCAGTTGGGGCCTCAAGGTGCTACTGTAATACAAATAAATAATAATGACCTGCTAGCACAGCAGATGGGAATTGGAGTGATGCTCTTTATATGGGCCCTATGTGGCCAGCAAGGATGCTTAAGTTTAAGGCTGCTGCTGACTATAGCACACCAGATTCTATGTCAGACACTTACCCCAGACCATCCAAACGGCAGGAACTGCCCTTCAGACCAGTTGTCGCCATTGACAAAGAAAAGCCCAGCGATCATGATAAAGATCCACACCACCAGGTTAATCGCATTGAGCATGTTGTTAAATCCCACAGAGTTCTTCACCCCCATGGCAACAATGATGGTTACAATGACAGCAATAACCAGAGCGAGAAGATCTGGGTATGATTCCTCTCTTTCCCCTGGATAAACAAAACAAAATATATGTGTAATTTTTCACCCACGGCACGAGATAGAGAGAGACTAAGGAAAATCCCCTTTTAAAATGCCTTCTAGATTTTGGAGCAATATAAAAACATGTAGAGCGGCTCTGATCCTGATGCAGTGTTAAGGGTTATTAATAGTTAATGTGCAGTAGGCCCTGGCTTAAGAGGTTCAAATTCAAAGCACCTCTACTTATGTTAGCTACGATACATTTCAAAGGGGTTCAACCCCCAGGATTTAAGGCATAAAATGATTACTAGGTAGACTTAGGAAGACATTTATCCCCATTGTATAGAATGGCACAACTAGGTGCTTTGCAATGGTTTAGCACCTTTCTGGGAAGCATTTTGTAAGAACCAGGATACTGGACTATTGGTCTCTTCTGAGTACGACAATACCCATGTTCCCATCCCCAGTGCTTTCAGTTGTGTGTCAAATTGTTTACTGTTAATAGTACCATTACCATTATTCATTCCATATAAAAGACCCCACCCTCCATTCCTTCTCCTGAAGCCAATGGGAATTGTGGCAAAGAATGAAAGATCAGGTACTAAACTGTATAACATGCCTCCATTTTCCAAAATCACCTCGTCATCCAGCACTGCCAGCCTCAAATTAAAAATGAGTCAAACATTAATTTTGTATGAAACATTTATCAGAACAGTGATCTATTGCTACTCGTTAGCATCAGCCACAGAGTATTGCTGGGGCTGCTAGACAAATAGGGAAATCACCAAAATTAGCAAGCAGTACTAACTGCTTGTGCTCCAGGCAGCTGGGTTGGTCCCTGTAGAAATAAATCTAGAAGGTGATAATTAAAAGTGGCCCTGGACTGTTCCTGTCTGTGGATACCATATTGCTGAATCCCTGAACCCTGAAAACCCTCTACTGGCTTCACAGACTGCCATCTGTGTCTGTTGAGGCGCTCGGCATTGGTGATAATAGGGAATGCAAAATTAAACAGCATAATGTATATATTATGATTTGGCTTGAAAACTGCCATTGGCTGTGTGCTCAGAAATGTTTGTTTTCATTACATTACAGAGGCAGCCCATATGATTAACCAGGAACTGGGATGTGGAGAAGTCGCATTGATTGCCAGTCTGCTAACACAGAATCTGCATGCACTGTCTCACCTATTGCTGTACTGGTTTGGAAATGCATTACTTCAGCTAGCAGTTATCTTCATCAATGTGTGTGTACACGTGATAGGCCCTCCCCCTCAACCATATAGTGTCCTTATACCACAATAATCAGAGACAACATTAGCAAACACGGAGAATAAAACACAGGTTGTTTTCCACCCGATGGGTGTAATTAAGAGATGGGCTCAGACAGAAGCCCTAGATCTGTTCCTCACCCAAACTTCACCACCTGAGCCTGTCTCTAAACCAAACTGAACTAGAACACTGGACTGGAACAAGCCAAACGTTGAGACTGTTCGCATATGGAGTAAAACACGCTGCTAGTACCAACAAAACGATTGATCCTGGCCTCTCTGACTGCGTCAAAGAATGCTCCCGCTAGCCAATGAATGTTTGCAGATTGTGTCACCAGACAGAGAACTCCTCAGGGCTGAGTGAGCCATGCTGCAAATTCTGTCGCTGGCGCAGGGCAAAGCAGCCTACAAAATGCTGTGGAACGAGTGGAATGGTGAGCATTGCAAACATCAATTCATCAAACGGGGCAGTGAGAAGGATCCAGGATGAGTGGCACTTGGATCGTGTGTTGTGTATCTTAGTGGGTTTGATCACGAGAGAGTAGCACAGTACCTTACAGAAGGCCAGGAGGTCAGCTTCAGCTTGTGGATCACATTCCCGGGAAGCATCTTCCTCTGTTTGTCCAACTCTCCTTTTAATCTTTACTTTTTTGGGGGAGTGTTAGCAGCTGGAATCACTGGCAATCCTGGAGCTCTTGCAGACAGCATGGACTTCTGAGAGGACCCCAGACTTTTTAAATACTATCTCTGCTTTTTTACTGTTTTTTGTGACTTTTTAAACGGTCATGTGTTTGAGCAGCATCCCGTGTATATTAGCAGGAGAGAGTCACTGTGTGAATGAAGTGATCCGCAGCAGTATTTTGCCATAGTCACTCACAAAGCTCTTTAACTCAGGGATTAGGTCCCTCCATCATGAGCCAGTGAGGAAACAACAGGCTCCCACTGTTTATCTGCATTTATCAGTAAGGGCCTGATCTTGCAAAGTGCAGATTTCAGTGGAAGCTGAGGGAGCTCAGCACCTTGCAGGATTAGGTCTAGGCCAGAAGGGAGCACTTACCAGGATTGGGTGTTTCAAACATCCCTTCTGAAAACCCATCTGTCACAGGATGATTTGATCTGGGAGGAAAACCAGGCATGGATGAGGCATGGGCCAACGTCAGTCCCAGGCCCAGGCCCTGTCTGTGCCTCGTTCTTCTCCTAGATCAGGTGACTATATGCTACAGCAAGGTCTGCTGAGAAGGGTGAGACAGGATGAAAGAGAAATCCTCCTTCCTGGTGTGAAGAGGGAAGGGGATGTGGGTGGCTCTCTAGTGGTTAGGGTCTGGTGGTCCCCTGCTGATAGGAAGATGAGGAGAGTCAAGGAAAGGAACGCCATGGGGTAAGGAAGCTCTCCACACTGGGGGCCTGGGCCAGGGCTGGGGTGGTTCCCTGCTGAGAAGACTCTGGAAAGGGAGTCCAGGAAAGTTGCTGCTGAAACTTCTTCCTAAGAAGGCCTAGGATGAGGCAGGGGAAGTTGGATGGAAGGAGCGCTGGGAACTGTGAGCAAGGCAGTTTGGGGAAGACAGGCAGACAGCTGCTGCATGGTATAGGGTCACAGGACCTGAGTCTGGAGTAGAGGAGGGCCCAGGCACCCTTACAGTGCCCTGGGTGTGATGGAAAGTTACCTGCAATGAAGGGAAAGGATTCAGAGAGAAGTCATGGCCCTGGGAGAATGAAGGATGGGTTGGCCCGTGGTACAAGAGGAGAAAGTGACACTTGCAATCAAGGAACAGGACTTGCAGGTCGCACAGACCCTAGGCAGAAGGCTGCTGCCCAAGGAGAGTGGGGACTTGTTTTGGGCAGCTATTAACTGGGCTTTGGGGGCCAAAAGCCCCAAACAGCCAGAGTAAGACTCCCTCCAGAGGAGAGAACCGGAACCACAGGGGGAGGGGACCTTGGGCATGGCAGCACACCTGACGTCAGAGAGGTAAGCTGCCCCCTCGCAGCAACTCTACGGTGATGCCCACAAGTAACTACAACAGCAAGCCTGTGAGATCATCTGGGACTGTCTGTGTCTTCAGTCCCATAAAAACACCATTGTGCCACTAAATCTCTGTTATCAGAATTGACTCATAGACTTGCTTTCAGAATGTGACCATGCATCACCTAGTTGCTTAATTTATTGTTGTTTCCCCCTTAGCCTACCCTTTGTCTCTCTCTCTGTATGCTCTCTGGGGCAATGACTGTGTCTTCTTTTATGCTCGGACAGCATCTAGTACATTGTGGGCAGCAATGGAAACAAATAACAAATATTATGAGTACAGGGTCTGATCCTAGGTTTTGCTTGGGCGCATTGCATAGATAAAGGCCAGAACAAATTCTGGAGCTGGCTCAGAACTCTTTCACAGTGCTTGGGAGTCAGAGCTGGCACTCGGGTTGGAGCATATATTTGCACAGATACTGCTCTTCATTTGGGCAAGAAGATTCTGAGCATGGTAGTCAACAAACTGAATTGCCTCACTCACTACAAAGAGAATTGAAACTGTTGGGGTCATTTAATTCAGCCTCCCCTCTGATCCTGTCTACTTGTGTTTGGTTTGAAATGGCAACTGAGATGGCAGAGGTGAACGGGTGGGAAATAGTGAACAGAGCAAGAGATCCTTGTCTGATTTCCAGTGAGGTTCCAGGTGCCTTTCAGGCCCTGATTAACACAGATAACTACACAGTGCATGACAAGAGTATTTCCCGTCTAATTCTCACCCAGGCCATTTAACGTTCCAACACTGTCAATCATCCAGTGGCTGATGGTGTGATTTGCCAGGGAGTCAAACATGCTGCTCAGGGCACTTGCGCCAGCTGCTGTGCCAATCAGGTACTCCAGGATCAGGTTCCAGCCAATGAAGAACGCCACAAACTCCCCAACTGTCACGTAGCTGTAGGTGTAGGCGGAGCCGGTGGTTTTCGGGACACGCACGCCGAACTCAGCATAACAAACACCTGTTTGGAAAGCACAAAGGGCCATTAGAAAATACAGAGTGCTGGAAAAGAAGGGAGGAGCTAACTCTGGGCTGGACTGGGCCTAGCTCTTACCTGGGTGTTCAGGTACGGTGGGCTGGGTGGGGTGGGGAGGGAAAGTGCAATGAGCTTTCCTCTTATTGCATGGCCTGCATACAGACCATGGGCGCAGTTACAGTCTCTCTGCTCTGGGGAGTGCAGGGAATACTCCTTCCCCAAGGTGCAGAAAGGAGTGGGAAGGAGGTTGGGCCATAGCTGCCCAATCTATGCTGGCCTGAAGAGCATGAACATGCCTGGCATGTTCTGGGCACTACCACGCTCTACTAATATAGCAGAAATAATTCTCTGTGGCAGCTCGGTCTGGCCTCTGAAAGGATTAGGTGCAATCTTGTGTGCATACTCACCGTAAGTTTTAAGGCCAGAAGTCACCATCCAATCTGACCTGCTCCCTAACACAGGCCAGAAATCTCCACCCAACCTTTCATGTTCTCAGGGGCACATGTATGTGGATCTGTGTGGGCAAAGCAGGAGATTGGCTAGCGGCTGAGCACCTGCAAATGCAGCCTGTGTACACAGCTCCTGTGTGCGTGTGCATGGCCTCTCGAACAGAGTGTGGCTACCCCTGGGAGCTCAGAACTGAGCCCATCCATGAAGACTGCATGGAGGGCCAGGGTCTTTGGCTGGCTCCTGGCATAAATCTTTTCATGTGTGTGTTATTCAACCAGGCAAAATTAGATTTAAAAAAAGAGAAGGAATTCAGTGTTAGCCATCTGCCTCTCCCTTTATCTGCAGTGACATCTGCATAGTAAGTTACAGTGCTGTCTATTGCTTGTACTGAGCATGAGTATCCGGGATACAGGTCTGATGAACAGCCAACTCCTATTGTCTGTGGGGAGCTGAAAGAGAATATGGCAAGTCAGACGTTTGCCAAGCCCAGGTCCTGGCTGCTGCTGTTAGAGTCGTAATAGCCGTAGGCTTTTTAAGTACAGATGCAGCTCAGGCAGCTTTGGATATAGCAGGGATCAGTCCGTCAAACATTTTTTGCTGTGTGTCAGGAGGACTAATAACTATTTTGTGAATAAGAAGGAAATGGTGGCGGGGAGGGAGACGTGAGAGCGACTGAGCGAGTCACGCTAGCACTGAGTGACGGTGTATTACTGTCATTTATTGAGTGATGACTGAGTGCTAGCCCTGTGCAAAAACAGCAGAGGACGTGATCCCTGCCCGGGAGCCTCCAGTCTAAGGGCCTGATCCTCGCAGGTCGGGCCTGACGACGTCAGCAGGGCTGAGCCCCTGCTAAGCAGCTGTGACTCCTGTTCTGGTTGTTTATGAACATCTGTAAAAGACAGTGAGTCAGACTAAGGAACCATTTCATCCGTTTTCCATGCAGCTCCTGTTGTGATGACTCTGGCACTGCAGATGCAGGCTCTGCCAGAGCGTCCTCGCCCTTGCCCCAGCTATCTGGATTCAGTCAGGATGGGGTAACGGAGCCAAGGAAAGGCTTTGTCACCAAGGGGTGTAAGCAAAGCACTTAGTTAAGTTCTCATATGGGACTTGGACTGTAACAGCTGCCTAATGAGCCAAAGAGCATGCTAGATGCTGGAAGGAACGTGCACTGGAGCAGTGACTGTCAGTGACTTCTTAGAGCGCCTAAAGTTCAGATCCTGCTGTCTGGTTCACAAATAGGGGACACAGCATAGTGTCTCCTTCCCCTGTGCAAGTGGCTGAGCGTAGTATCTACATGGCGCTCAAGATAGCACTCGGAGGCGCACTCCTCTAACATGCACAGAGCCAGGTCCTGTTGGACGGAAGGTGCATCCAGCCTCCTGCCACCAACACTGCCTGGCAGCTAGCAACAGCAGGAGCACACAAAGAGAGGAGCTGTAAAGAGAACCTGGTAGTGTGCTGTGGCGACCTACTTTGAGACATCCTGCTTTGGAATAGCAGGATGGGTCTTGTGTGAGACACAAGGACCAAGAGTATGCCACTACCCCCCCCTCACCCCCGTTCCCCTCCTGCATGGCTGCCTTCGCCCAGGGCAAGGGTTAGCCCTCAGCTTTTAGCTACTCTAAACCCTAGGGAATAGTGCAGAGTCAACAGATTAATTTAGGGTCAGACTGCAGCAGTTAAGTTGTTCTCTGTTGTGTGTGCTGCACTGTGTGGTAGTCCAGGGACGGCAGCTGTGACCAGCCCCTCTGTGGAGATGGGTGCACGAAGGGGAAGGTTCCCTGAGCCCGCCTCTACTTGTGAGCAATCGGACCATAACTGAGCGGCTTCACTGCTATGCCTCCGGCAACAAACTGTCCATAATGTTGTGTGTGCGCCTGAGTACTAAGGACCATAGTCTGCTCTGAGTTACACTGGTCTAAATCGGGACTCATTCCAGTGACTTGGATGGAGTTGCTCAGTTACTCCAGATTTGCAGCAGTATAACTGAGTGCAGAATTATTCTTAAGGTTATAGGCAAGTTGCAGGGATCCTTTTAGGATTCACTTCAGATTTGAATATCATATATGTATATAAATCTATCAGATAGATAATAGAGCTGAAAATGGGGTTCTTTCCCCAGGGAAAATTTTGACTGTTGAAAAAACCACTTTTTTTTTTTTAGTTTTCAGCATCCAAAAATGTTGGTTTTCGAGTTCTCAGTTTTCTGGTATAAAACTGAACTTTCAAGGAAAAGCACCCTGGAAACTATTTTTTAGTTGAAAATCCATTGTCTATTAAAAAAAAAAAAAAAAAAAAAAAAAAGCAGGGGAGGTGGAAATTTAGTGGAAAATTTTCAGCCAGCCCTAATAAACAGTTCAAAATACCATCACCAAACCTATAGACCCCTCCACGAGCACATTTTGCATGCGCACATGCCTCCAGCTTTTGACCATGTGGCATTCTAACAAAGCCAGGACACTCAGATGAGGCTTGTTAGAGGGTTGTTCTTCAGTTCCTCCAATGTGGGTAAGATATTACCGACATGCTACACTCTATATGCTGCAGTCCTGCTGTTAATTGTGGATTATCTCAGCTGAACCATGTACTGTGCCAAAGAAAACACAGGTTTAAAGATCAGATGCCTTGTAACCAAGAATGGGAAGTGCTTATATTTAAAAAAGTGGCTCAATGGTGTCTTGGTGTGTACTGTATGACAATGTAGTAGTTTTGGTGGAGACAGAATTCTCCCTTCTTCCTTAATGTGGATTCTACAATGTGGATTATACTTTTTCCCCAAAATCTTATTCCTAGGCTATAATTCCTATCTTCTTTTTTGCACATTACTGACCTTAGCAATATACTGCAATGCTATCGGTTCCTATGGGCCTTGGATGTGTGCACAAATACCAGTCAAGCTAATTCGTGTCCTATGTGTGCAGAATGGTTTATTTTTATTTATTACAGGCCCTGACCACCATAGTATTGGAGGTGCACTGTGTATGGCTTAAACTGAGACCAAATCCTTTGATCAATGTCCCATGACCACCACCAACCCCAGTGGCAGGACTTCAGAAGGATGAAGAGGAATGTCATTGTCATTTGGCTAGAGGAGAGGGGCGGCAGATCCAGAAATTATGAAAAAAGCCTGGACAAAGCAGTATGTTTTATGCTTCTGTCTGGAAGGGGCCAGGTTTGGGCTCAGGCCAGTTTCTGAAGGGAGCAAATTCCAGAGGTGAGGACCTGCTGCTGAGAATTCCCTAGCCCCATCTGTCTGCTTAAACTTTCCAGACAAACACAGGTTGAGTGGTGATCTCTGGCATTTAGGGCTTTGTAGATGGTGACCAGAACCTTGAATATCAATAGAGGGGCTGAACTGTCAGCCACAGATGGAACTCCAAGCACAGGCATCCCCTTCAAATACTCTCTAAACAGCAGTGCTGATAAAAATCCAGGCAGACAGGGAGGGTGCACAGAGCTGTGTCCTCTCTGGCAGCAGATTACTGGCGCTATCACTGATTCAGTGCTATTCTCTCTTTGTTATGATGGACAAGCTGTTCTTAACCCCATTAGACTGGCTCACTGGTGCCACCCTCACTGTCAGAACTGTATTGCTGCAGAAGATGGTCCTAGCTATACCGTTTTATTCCAGTGTTTACTCTTTCATATGCAGTTATACTCCCTGGGCCAAATCCTGGCATGCCTGTCTGTGACAGGGCGCTCTCTGTAGCACCCTGGTCATGGAAGTAGTTGCAGTCCTGGGAAGACTGCAGGCTTGAGTGAAGTTAATTAACCAGTTTATTTTGGCATTGCTGACATCTGGGTGGTAATTGCTGGGCTAATAAGACAAATGTCTCAGTAATTTGGAGACTATATAACTGGGAGGAAGGGGGCAGTAAAGGGTGAGCTAGAGAAAGAAAGATGTTTGGCAGGCTGCCTGTGCTGTGCTTGGAAACCAAGGTGTAAAGGTACCTGTGGTGGAAAAGGAACAGACTGTGTTTGTGACAGGCTAGGCAGTGCTGGTTGCTGAAGAGACACTCTGTGATCGTGCCATACAAGGGCACCTGCCAGAGACCCCAGACACTGCAAAGTCAGCATGGGGACAGAGGCTGGGATTTTCAAAAGTGCCGTAGTGAACTAGGAGCATAAGTCCTGTTTCAATGACACTGAAGCCTGCTTGAGAATCACACCCAGAAGCTTTTTGCTTGGCTTTGGAGACTTCTCAAAGCCTGCAGAAAGACCCTGCCAAAGAGGCCTCTGTAATGGGAGCCAGAGGAGAATATACTAGGACAAGGAGAAAGTCCTAGATTAAGGGTCTAGGGGCCACACGATGTATGAGTTTGTATCTGCCTGAGACCTAGCAATAATCCCTGTGCACCCCTCGTCCCCTCCCACACAACCCAGCCAGGCAATTATTCCTATTTGGAGGAAGAATCTGTATGAAATGGATATACAGTAATGCTGCTTTTGCAGGGTTGTGTTGGATTGTGTCCTATTCTGCTTTAGTGATTATCTTTAATGCTGGCCTGGCAGTTCTGAAATTGCTTTAGCTAGTTCCTTAAGTACCCCAGGATGAATTTTGTCAGGTCCTCCTGATGTGAATACATTGAGCTTATCTAAATATTCTTTAACCTGTTCTTTCCCTGTTATCATTTCACCTCTGTTTCCCCACCCCCCATTTATTATATCTAGTTTGACTGTCAGCTCTTCAGGGTAGGGACTGTCTGTGTTTTACACTGTGCCTAGCACAAATGGGCCCAATCTCAGCTGGGCCTTCTAATGCTGTACTACAACTAATAGTAATAACTGGACCCTTCATAGTGTTGTTCACGTCAGACACAATTGCAGTTAAGATCAGGGAACAAAGGTCTCCCAAGTGCACCAAAGCTTCACACAAGGGGGGGGGGGAGGGGAATCACAATTCCCAACAGATCAGAGAGTGGCAGGAAGGCTGAATGGCTAAGGGGTGGATGGATGCTGATTGGTGGGAGCTCTGAGTGACTACATGGAAGAGTATGCCTGTGGTGGCCGCAGTCCAACAGTTGGTGCAGATGGGAACACTCTCTTCCCTGAGGGCAGCTTGGCTTCACTAGCAAAAGGAGGCAGTGGCCATTGTGAAAGAGGACAATTCTGTATGGAGTTTTCCACAGAAGAACATTATCTGTTAACAGAGGCTGAGGAACAATAAGCTTTCAGTTATGAAAAATAACCATGACAAATGGCCATTAATCACAAAAAGCAAAAACATCTAGCCAGTGCAGGAGACTTCAGTGAGCTTTCACATACTCTTCAAGCTTCCTATATTGTTATTACATTAGGATCATTTGGGACCCCCTCCCCCCCAATGGCCTAATACATGATGCAAAACGTAAAGAACTAATTTAAAACTTTTAACTGAAATTAATTAACAAATTTACTTGTAAATTTTCAGAAAATTCATTCTGTACTCAGAGTAAGTATTGTAATTTTGGGAGGGATATGCTGTATTCTTCATATTTAACAAAGTGATTGAGTTACTGCTTTAAGCGCAAAATTCATCTCCACCTTAACTATATAACCATCATCTGTGCTTCCATAAAAACCATGTTACCATGTTTGTTTACTCCATGGGTTTAACAAGTAAAACATGATGTATAGCCGTTATTGAGCATTGGGTAGAAAAGGTATTTAATATTTCACCAGAAAGTACTCTTCTTTGCAAATTCAAAACAGTGTTTTATTTCTGAATCAGTTTGGTGTCTGAAGGAAAGTGAAATTGTAGTAATTTTATAAAGCAAACACTCTTATAATAAGCGCAGCTTTTAAATGTTGAGTATAATCACAAAACTGTTAGATCTTCAAGTTAAATGCAATGGAACTTGCGTTCTTATTGATGGAGTTTATGTATGTTTCACACACTTTTTAACTTGCATGAATAATAGTGCTTTTTTAAAAGGACACCTGAGAGGTTTTTCTGATATGCAAGCCAAGTTGCAAGAACAACAAGAACCCCCTAATCATCCATCTACATATAAAAAGTCATTATTCAAATCTGATTAAAAATGCATGCAATCTGCACACGTAAGACATTAACAGATTACTATGTGCCTGAAAGATTAATGAAACAGATGACTTAATGGGGACAGGTATTCTATTTCACTTGTTGATGGTTTTAAAAATCATAATCTCTTTGCGGTTAGCCAATGAAAAGACAAGGTTCAAAAAAGATTGTGCCAGTTTGAGTATTTATCAATAACAGTGATGACTTATTAATGACTAGATCTGTGGTTTCAATTATTCCACTAGAGTTGCCCTATGGAAGGGTAATATATTTTTCTATGCATTAGTTGTAGATTGTATGCATTATAGATATACTGCCATTCATAAAAACACTCCATGCTCATTGATTTCAGTGAGAGCAGGACTATGGTATACAGTATATTATCTAGTGGGTAAGGTACGGGAGTGGGACACAAGATCTGGCTATGCCACTGGCTTGCTGGGTGACCTTAGGCAAATTACTCCACTTCTCTGTGCCTCAGTTTCTCTGAACATAAAATGAGGCTAATGATATATTTACTATCTTTATGTAGTGCTCTGAAATTCAAGGAGGAAAAGAATTAACTTTCTATTATGATTTTGTGTCACTGCCCTCCTTTGGATAGAATTGGAACTCATCAAACCCTTTTCTGCTAACATATAATGGAGACTCTTCCTTGGTTTGAGAGGTAGAATCCTGTGCCACTGGAGCAGGAGCATCTGAGATCCAGCTCTATAGCTGCTTTCAGTTAAACGGGGGGGAGCCTCTTCTGATGCTGGGTGGAGGCAGAGAGCCCCACAATGAGACCCTTGGTGCATGGGGGGCTGTCAGAAGGGCTGGCCCATCACAGCTTTGGAGTGTAAGCGGCCGTGCCGGGGTCCCCATATCTGGGGGGCGGTGAGCAGGCTGAGAAACTCTGAATCGGGTGGGCGGGGGGCAGAGAAGTTTCTTCGTTTCTTAAAAGCATTAAATTTTTTAAATCTGTACAGTAAGGAGACTTTTTCTGTGAAATAAACCAAATGCATCCCCCCCCCCCCAAAAAAAAAGAAAAAAAAGTGAAGTTTTGAATAACCTTGGTGTACAGCAGACTGGTAATGTTAGTCTTGATTGGGTATAGAATGAGTAGCCACTTGAACTCAATATGACTCTTAAAATTGATTCCCAGGTGTTAGTGTTTGCAGGATTGGAACCTTGCTGTTTGACTTTTTTTTTGATTTACAAAAATTATTCACTTACTAAAATAAAAAACTGCCCTTTCCAAAACACCTTCCTGAAAGCAACCTGCTATCTCCACTAGATGCTGTTTCCTTTCTCACTGCCAAACCAAGGTTCTGAAGTGTTCCCAGTACCTGTGGATTATAGACTTTCCACAGAATCCAATTATTTTGCCCCTAAGCCATTTTGCGTATGAGGCAGGAATACAGTTCCTTGTTTAGTGACATAGGAAACATTCACACGGATAGCAGAGTCTTGCTCCAAATTTGTAAATGGAGTTTTTGCAAACAGAAGACATGGTACATCTCCCTGCAATATTCCTTTGAATTCTGAATTAGATTTTTTCCCATTGGGAGTGATTGCTTGCTTTCTACAGAAAACATACCCACAGAACAGCTGGTTGAGAGAGCAATCTTTTTCATAAAAGACCATTTGTCTCCCATCCATTATTTTTTCCTTGAATGTCAGCCACAGCTTGTAACTGGTATGCCAATCATTACACTTGTATAATTATGGTTACTGATATTCAGGAGCAATTAAGCACAGCTGAGTGGTTTGGGTTTTCAGTAGTCAGGATAACTAAATAACTATTTTATAGCTTTATTTTAAATCTCCATTCTTTGATTCATCTTGTTTCGGCTTAATCTCCTGTGAGGCAACCAGCAGCTTCACATCGAGCATCAGAGTACCCTGCCTTGCAGTAAACAATGGCTCAGGGTGGATCCTAGCATCTTGAGTAACCAGAGGCATCCTGCTTTGAGATGTTGGGGTAGGGTGGGTCTGGCACAGGTGACTTCCTGTTTTGCAGCACAGAATGGCTCACGATGCCTTAGCACTCTGCTAGGTGTTTGCCAGCTTCCACACACAGCTTCTATTGCTAACTATTCCATGTGACTGATGGAAACAAGCTTGTTTAGCTGGCTTGCGGGCTAGACAAGCAGACGATTGGTATGGGTCCTGCTGCCTTTGGGATGTATTATCCTCCTTCCTTGCTTTTTGTATGGGGGATAGCCTGAGACAATTTGAATTCAACATCCTTCGGTCTGAACGAATATTTAAGTCACCAAATAGCTTTGCTTGGAGTAGAGCCTAGCATCCTCAACCTGGAGAATGTCAGGGGATTTACTGTACAACTTCCTGAGTGATTGCGATAGATTGTTTATAAGATGTAAGTGAGAAGATATGGATAAGCCACTCATTAGCAATCCCACCTCTCTGCATGACAAAGTGTCATAACTGAGACCAGATTTATTTTAACTGGCATGGGTGTTTAGGGCTGAATGCTCAAAAGGAATTAGGCTCCTAATCTCTTTTTAAAGTTCGGAGCCTAATACTTTTTGATCTCTTAGCTTGCTTATTAGCAGATTGTGGCATAGTGTGTATGTGTATGTGTGTGTGTGTGTGTGTGTACACACCAACATTTTCAAGTGCTGCCCATACTAGGGTATTTTACATACACAAAAATCCCATGGAAGCTACTACTGGTTCAGCTCATCGCATGTTAACATTGGTGCGGCTCTTGGCTTCCACAAATATCTAAGCCCAGCTGCACCATTGCGAACAGTGGCTGTGATGTGAGTACTAATTTTTCTAGTGTGCAGAAAGCCTAAGGCAAACAAATGCATTCGCTCTAAGCCAGGGTGCTGACTATTTTGACAGCAGGGAAGTGATGTTTTGGGCAGTGCTGGGCATGTGAAAGCTTTTAGAACTTCAGCTCTTGATCATCTTGACAAATGTGAATAGCAGCCACAGACACTCAAGGTTCATTGTGAATTTCTGACCAGCAGTGATGGAGGAAGCACCAAAGTTTTTATGCTACAATATTTGTGTAGTTGGTATCTCTTTTCAGCAAGTGAGTGCAATTCTTGTACATGTGGCTGGCTATCCACTTAAATCCTGCTGTAAGGATCCACTTAAGCCACTTCTAGTTTGCTCATATTCAAATGGTCATTAGACCCAAATTCCTAAGAGGGAACTCTATCAATAAAACATGCACAGAAGTGAGATCTCCATCTCGCAAAGACAGGACAAGTGTTGCTAGGCATATTCATATGGAGGCAGGTTAGTCAGATAACAAGATATCAAGATAACAAGCAGTTTCATGCTTTACCTGCAGCTAAGTGGCACTTCAGAAGTAGAAAAGAATTCCATACTTCCCAACACAGCAGAGTACCCTGCTGTGTGTTTAGGCAACACATTGGCTGTTAAAAGAAGTCTTTGCATTATGCGACTTTATTGATGGGTTTGCTTTTATGGGGGTATTGGGTAAGAACCTGAATAATGGGAAAGGACTTTAATATGACACAGTGACAGCAGATAAAATAAAAAAGATCTCTCAGCTTTTTAAAAACTAAAGCCTTAAAAAAAAAAAATCAGATTCTCTTCCAGTGCAGTTGCACATTGAGCTAAATTCTTCACTCAAGTCCATAGGCGTTAGGCCAACATAACAGGAGAGTTTCACTCTATGTTGTAAGATGTTCCTAGAACTATCAGAGAGGAATAACACTTGTGTTCTGGCTTCTTAGCATCATTAGAACCAAGTTCTGCTCTGTCCCCCGGTTTAAATTCACGGTAATACAGGTAATGTTGTTACTTACGTCTAACGTACTTACAGAAGAACACCCCACAGACTGGTATAAACAATGGACTGAGCCATTTGCTCTTAGCAGGCTTTGAAAACTGAGGGCATGTCTATGTTAGGGATTTTTGCACCAGTCAGCTGCACTAGTATAGGCCCGTAGTGTAAGTGCACTGCATTGGTGAAAAATAGGCCTTGTATGGGTGTGGCTTATTTTAGTAAGGGAGAACCTGCACCTGTTGTCACAGGACTGGATTGTGTAACTTAGGTTACTGTTGGTTACAGGAAGCCATTTAGCTTCTCTTGTAAACAAATATACTCAAACCTCTGGGAGAAACCTGCTGACTAGACTAGGTATTGTTCATTGCTAAGCCAGCTGATCCACTTCACTAACACACACCAAGTTTGTGAAGTGCCATGAGGTCCCTGGATAATACTGCTAAATAAGGGTAAAATACTACTACAATTTCACTGAGGCACCTGTGAACTTTAGGAGTTCTGCTAACTGGGACAGAGTTCAAAACCAAACCCACCCTCTCTTACTAGAGATGGACCTCAGCCAAACCCATTGTATCTGGATATGACCAATCTCAGGCTATGGAAAAGTTTAGATTCTACCATTTGCCCATTTTGAAGCTGAACCAATGACTTTGCATCAAGTGGAACTACACTGATTATGGAAGACTTCAGGGACTTTGGAAGAGAGCTAAAAAAGAGGGAAGTCCATGAGCTATTCTCCTCTCTTTTGCTCATGGGACCGGAAGGATCTCTGAGAAGGCAGAAAACACTGGAGGTGAACCACTGGCTGCATGACTGGTGTGAAGCTGAAGGTTTTGGTTTTGTGGATCACTAGGCTCCTTTCTAATGGGGGAGAAGGCTGTTTACAGGGAGGGGGCTGGGTAGGCTTCTCAGATGGAGACTAGCCAGAGCAGCCTGGCAGATATTAAACTAACAGTACAAGGGGAGGGTGATAAGACAAATGCAGTTCAAATGCAGCATGTTGCAAACCAATTTCACATTGGTTCAAATTGGTTTCAGTTGCTTATTTATCAATGCTAGGACTCTTGGTAACAAGCAAGAGGAGTGGACATTCTCATCAATGAGAAGAAATCAGATCGGCATTACTGAGACCTGGTGGGACAACCTGCATGCTTGGAATGTTAGAATCACTGGTTATAACCAGTCCAGGAAGAATAGAGCAGGTAATGGGGGAAGGGGTGCAGCACTCTACATTAGAGTACCTGTTCTAGAGTTTCTGATAACTCCAACACAGATCTCGAATGCCCATGTATCAATGTACTGACTGACAAAGCCCAGGAGGAGTACTGGTGGCTGTCTGCTACAGATCACCTAATCAAACCAGAGAACAGGATGAGGTATTCTTTAAACACCTGTCTGTAAGGTGTGGAAAGAGAAACTGTATTTTGAGGGCTTCAGTTAAGGAGAAACGCTGGAGGCCTCCTGCAGCTATTAGTGAAATATTTTTAGCTTTTCTAAAAACTAGAGATTTTCTAACACAAAAGGTTTTGCACCCAACATGAGGTAACTCTCTTTTGGACCTTATTATGATGGGTGAAGATGAATTAGTGACTGGATTGGATGTTAGTGAGTGCTTAGGGACCAGTGATTATGACCACCTTACATTCAATGAGGGCAAAGAGAGGACAGTCCCAACCAGTAATAGATTTGGTGCTTCAAAAAGCGTTAACTTCCCAAAATGGAGGAAAAACTTCAACAATAAACATGAATAACTGGAAACTCTTTTTAAAGAGTTTATTAGATAGTCAAAAAGCCACAATTCCAAAATCACAAAGGACAACTCTGACCAAAAGCCCATCCCACTTCAATAGTGAAGTGAAGGTAGCAATAAGAAATAATAATAATAAAAAAAGTGATAGCAGTTGATATACATTTCAAGTTAAGTGCAGAAAGTTAAGGGACACTAAAGACATCAGGGAAAAAATCTATGGTTGGCAGGGCTAAGGACAATAAGAAAGCTTAAGTATATTAGGAACAAAAGAAATCCTAGCAATAGTATAGACCTTATATTAGACTAAAATGACAAAATTGTTGATGCAGAACAGGCAGCAGTGTTCAATAAATGTTTCTGTTCTGCATTTGGAAAGAATCAGGATGATGTATTTGAAGTGCATGCCAGTCCATTGGTAAATGAGAAAGATGTTAGACATCCACATTAAACACTTTAAAGTCAGGAGGTACAGATAACTTGCACCAAAGAGTCCTAAAAGAGTTGGCTGAGGGAGCTCTCTGTCTACTGATATTAATTTTGACTAAATCTTGGAATATGGGGGAAATTCCAGAAGACTGAAAGAGTAGTAATATTGCGCCAATATTAAAGGGCAAACAAGATCACCCAGGTAACTATATCCCATTTAGCCTGACATCAATTCTGGATAAAATAATGGAAAAACTGACATGGGATTCAATTAATAAAGAATTAAAGGCTAGGAGTATAAATAGAGCACTAAAAACCAAACACAAATGGCTGAGTGCAGTACCTTATATGTTTAGAACACTGCTAAATGTTAAGTGAAAACTGAAACAAAATAACCAGTTATATGTACAGTCCTTTCTGGTTCCTTAGCCCTGATGCAGTTTTACGTTCCAAGATTGTGTTGCTATAATAAATATCAGAACTGTCAACAATCAAACAGGGAAATGGTTGAAGAGACTATCAAAATATATTCTAGTTCTTAGGAAAATATTTTCCCAGGCTACAAAAACAACTCAGGAAGAACAGTAAATATGGCAGACTACATGCAAGTAATATTAAGGTTAAGACGTAATCCGACAGAAAGTTGCAAGACACTGCACTCTTGTATCTAGCGGAGAAAACCTACTTTGAAATAAGCACGCTTTCACTCACTCTCCAAACAACTTATTTCAAGCTCTCCAGGCTTTTAAGTTTACTGTGGCTGAGGCATCATGAATGAAAAACTCTGAAGAAAGAGAAAATGTGACATCAGGAAATAAAAATAATACCAAATGCTAGCTGCTGTCTCTGAGAAAAATAGGGAGTTAAGCTTATTTTAGTGTGGTTGGGGGAATCGGAGTCTTTCCTTTGTTTCAGATAAACATTCAGGTCTTCCAATAAAAAAGCCTGCATTTAATCATGCATGTTTTATATTTGTTCTGGGAGCCCACCATTTTTTGGTCTTCACTTTCCATGTTTTTAAGGGACAGGAAAATAGTAACTTCCAGAAAAAACTGCATTTGAATGAAAAGTTATTTTATTCCTGTTTGTGTCTTGCAACTTTCCATCTTCTCCCTGGCTGCAGCCGGAAATGAAATCTGCAGTGGTGGCATATGTGACATGAGATGGGTGATTTTAGTGCATTTTCTAGCGGACAGATTGACAGAAATGAAACATCTCCACTGCAAAGGGTCCTCAGGTCAGATTTTCAAAAGAGCTCAGCATGGTGGGTGCTGAACTCTTGAAAATCTAGTTTCAACTATGGATACAAGGCATTTGAAAATCTGTTCCCTATTGAACCTGCTTGTTAGCAGCCTCTGAATCAAGGCCAAGGAATGGATGAAGTATGAAAACTGAAGCACCGCCTTTCCTCTAGGGAGTGGGTTAGGACTGATATACAGTGGCAGACACAGGCCTGGTCTACACTGTGAAATGGATGCACCAGACCCTTACTTGCCATGGCTGGAATGGCACTACGACCCCTGCAATAGGTAGAGATGGGTATGCAGGTCTACTGTTCTCTTGGGAATATAAAGGGGAGTTATTTTTACATTGTAACATTGCTTTTCATCTGTGGGGCCAGCTAACAATGGTTACCTTGTGCTTTGCTTGCCTTTCAGTGAACAGCACAGCCTTCAGCTCAGCGTCTACTACTCCTGCTGACTACCTGTCACAGATTAGAAGGTGGAAAAAAAGAGCTCGGGATGACATGTTCACTGAGATAATGAACGTATCTGTGGCTGCTGACACAGAGCTAAGAGCCTGGAGGATTTCATTATTGGAGAAAATGAACATGGAGAACAGGAAGGTGGCCCAAGAACGTGAGCTTGCAACGCGGGATGAGATGCTGCGCATAATGAGGGATCAGTCAAACATGTTGAGATGTTTGGTTGAGCTTCAAGAAGAGCAGCAGCAGGATAGACTCTCTCTGTGGCCCCTGCAAAACTCTTAACTCACGCACTCTTTCCTAGCCCCCACCCCCAAGCAATCTAGGAGGAGGTTGAGCAGGGTGCAGTATGTTCTCCATTCCATGCCAGGTGAGGGGAGCAGATAGAGGCACCAGCCTCTTTAAGAAATGGGAATGTGTTTGCTGCTTGCATAGTTTGCTTTGTGTCCCCTCACAGCCCCATAACAATGCATGCAAAGTGTTGAAATAACTTCCTTTCCCACCACTGTTAATGATCCACAATAAAAATATACTGCTTTAAAGATTACTCTTTCTTTATTGAGACCGTAGGGATTACCGCTGGGGGGCTTAGCACAATGCTGTGGTGCTGGGGAATGGATGGGGGTTTGGAAGGGAAGACAGAACACAGATTTTACAGAAACATTAGATCTCACTGCAAAACTGATTTTTTTTTCAAGGCTTCCCTGAGGTGCAGCGCTCCGTGGTTGGCTCTGTATTACACTGCTGTCTGGCTGCTCAAAATTGGCAGCCAGCCTATCTGCCTCCATGACCCAATCCAATGGGAACTTCTCCCCTTTTGTGTCTCAGACATGGAGCACACAGCATGCAAAAATAATTGCTGGGATGTTTTTTCCACTGAGGTCTAGCCTAGTGAGTAAACTGCGCCAGCGTGCCTTTAAACGTCCAAATGCACATTCCATGACCATTCTGCACTTGCTGAGCCTATTATTGAACCTCTTCTTCTCGCTGTCCAGGTGCCTGGTGTATGGCTTCATCAGCCAGGGGAGCAACGGGTACACAGAGTCTCCAAGGATCACTATTGGCATTTCAACTTCACCAATATTTATTTTTTGGTCAGGGAAGAAAGTTCCTTCTTGCATCTTTTTGAACAGATCTGCGTTCCTAAAGATGTGCACGTCATGCACCTTTCCAGACCACACTGATGTTGGTGTCCCTTGTGATCCACAAGGGCTGGCAACACCATTGAGAAGTATCCCTTTCAATTAATGTACTCTGTGGCTAGGTTGTCTGGTGCTAAGATAGGGATGTGTGTGCCATATATCACACCCCACAGTTTGGGAGCCCCATTGTGGAAAAACCCATCCACTATGTCCTGCACATTTCCCAAAGTCACTACCCGTCTTAGCAGAAGTCTGTTAATGGCCTGGCAAACTTGTATTACAGGAGCTCCCATGGTAGATTTACTGACTCCAAATTGATTCCCAACTGACCGGTAGCAGTTTGGCGTTGCTAGCTTCCACAGAGTGATGGCCACTCGCTTCTCCACTGTCAGTCTGTCTCAAGTGAATGTTCATGTGTTTCAGGGCTTGGGAAAGCTCTGCGCAGAGTTCCAAAAAAGTGGCCTTTCACGTACGAAAGTTCTGCAGCCACTGCTCATCATCCCACACCTTCATAACAATGCGATCCCACAAGTCATTGCTTGTTTCCTGGGACCAGAAGCGGTGCTCTACCGACTGCAGATGGTGCATGACAGCCAGCAGCAAATGGGAATTGTTTCATTCTATGGCTTGTAGTATGGCGTCTTGAGTAACATCACAATTTTCAGTGCTGGGACCTCTGTCTTGCCATTGAAAATACTGCAGGATACAATGTGAAGTGTTTGACACTCTCAATGATAGTGCAGTACTGAGTGGGCTCCATGCCTCTCTGGCAATGGCGTATACGTGGCAGAGACTGCAGGGTTTAGAAAAATGGTTTGAAAAAGTGTTCTGTTTGTTTGGGACAAGAAGGGAGGGAGAGGGAGGATGATAAGCTTCCCAAAAGCCTCTGCGGCTAGTTGTGCTGTGGGATAGCTACCCACAATGCACTGCTTTGACTGTCGACCCAAGCGTGGCTAGTGGGGACACAATCCCCCGATGCAATGAGCATGGTGTGATCATGCTTCTGTGACTTCTAAAATGTGGTGGGTGAAGGTTGATTTAAAATCAATTTCACTCTGCAGTGTAGACCTACTCACAGTGATAGGTGTCCTGCACCATCTGCCGTGTGGCTGTCCTTCAGTGTTCGGGATTGCCAAGCCAACACCTTTCACAAGCACTAAATTCCCACACCCACTTTAATATGGAAAAAAACTGAGTTACATTTCCATGACAGGTAAGAGTTCACTTTGATGGTTCTTATTCTAGGTTTCTCTGAGGGGAGGGAGATGTATGTGCATGTCCACACCCCTCGCACTTCCATCTTGCAGGGGATCTGCTAAGCATGTGTGGTGGTTACCTGCTAGGGTTAGATTCATAACTAGGACATAGGAGCTGCAAGGCTTAGCTGACACCTGTTGGAATTTATAACCCCAACTTAGGCACCCAGGCTCCCCATGCACAGTGTGCGCCTAAAAAAAGAGACTCTCAGAAGCCAGCATGCTGAGTGTGGCTAGCTTAGGAAACTCTCCAAAGAAATATTGGGGAGGGCTGCAGCCAAGGCCCCACCCCTCCAAAGGATTTAGGCACCTACATTTGGGCTGGATGGAGGTGACTGTCTCTAGTCAGGGTTCACAGCTGTAAGCCCTATTCTAGAGCTAGACATGGCCGTATGTCCTGCAGAGGCCTGCAAGTCCTGGTGTAATTTACACTGGTGCAAAGCAGCATTAAATGTCTTGCTGTTACTGTGGATTTTAACTAGGGTGATGGAGAGCAGAACTTGGCTCTAATGCTAACCAGAACCCCAGTCTGCTCTTCCTCTGTAATGATTCCAGGAATGCCTTTCAATATAGGGTCAAGTTCCCTCTGTAATGCTGGTGTAGCACCTATGGCCTTCAGTGGGAGCTGCAGTCATATAAGGATGAGGAAAACTTAGCTCAATGTGCAATTGCAATGGAAGAGAATAGAGCTACCATTATATTTCTAAAGCCTTAGCTTTAAAAGCTGAGCGAGATCACTTTACTGTATTTACAGGTGCTGTCATATCAAAGTCCTTTGTCATTTTTTTTTACCCAACACCCATATAAAAGTAAATCCATCTATCAGATTCTGCTATATAATGCAGACTTCTCTCAACAGCTGGAGATGGAACCTCTTGGCTGTTCACTACCAATGAACTGTAAAGGACAAATGCCAAGAATAACTGGATCAGGTGGAAAGCACAGATCAATCCCTATACTCAGCTGGATTCATGCAAAGGAGTCTGGATTCACTGAGTGTCATTTCAAGTCCACTATTTTCCTCCTATGCAGCTTCAGCCACTTTTTTTTTTAGATTCAAAAGGTGGTTTACAAACAAACCCTCAAACCAACCCAATATTAATTATCAGTAAACTCCAAACTGAATAAAGATTGGCTTCTTGCTATATGAGCTACTGAGGCTTTAAGACAGCTGGCTGATGGTGCGCCACAAGCCAGGTCTGAATCACTTCTCTTCCTCCTTGAAAGTATCTAGCCTTCTAAGTATTTAAATGACTTAGGACAGGCTTATGCTGCTGTTTTGTCATTGGTCTTTGCCTGGTTTATGAATTATGACATGTAAAATTCCAGCTCGTCTTTCAAATGTACTAGCTGAGGACGTCACGTCTACTGTATACAGGCCACCAGCCAGCTATCAAAAGGTAACTAAATTTGGTCACGATAATCTTATTCAGGATTCATCCCAGCAACCCAGAGATTAAATAAGAGGCTTTATTTCCTCCTACAATTCCCCTAGCTATTCAGTCACTCTAAAATACTGCCAGCTTGAAAATCTGTTTATTACAGCAACAGTCTAAACACAATGGCTGGTATTTGTTGTTTTCACGTGGTTCCTGTCACACACACTGTGAGATGATGGATGTTTTGGGTCAGATTTTCAGTGTGGCATGCACAGCTGAGGTAAATGGGTGTACAGACACACACCAACCAATCCATAGGCTTGTGCAGTTGCCAAGATGGGCCCACCATCATAGCAACTGCACAAACACATGGGAAGAGTTTTTGTTTGTTTTTCCATTTGAATTCTGACAATCTGAGTCTTTTTGTCTTTTTGGGGACCTGATTCTAAGGCCTGAGGAATGCCCTCATTTGCCATTTGCTTCAGCAGGAGTTGTCTATGCTCAGTACCTTGCAAGCTCAGATCCTCGGTTATTAGAAATAGTTGTATCCTCGATGCAAAAGGCAAAACATGCACCATTAAACTATGGGCTCAACTCTCCCTGACTGACTGTACTGGGGCTACTCCCAGGAGTAAAGCCTGCAGGATAAGGTCCTAAATAGAAGCCACCATTTATTTTGTCTTACAACTGATCTGAATGACTCACCTGACAAAATGGAGGCAACTGCTGCAATGATGAAGGAAACAATGACCCCAGGCCCAGCCATCTCCTTAGCAACCAGCCCAGACACTACATACATTCCAGTGCCAACACAGCTTCCAACTCCGAGTGAAACCAGATCCATTGTAGTAAGCACCTGGGCCAGCTTGGTCCCGTGCGAGGTGGTGGTGCCCGTCCCTTCCAGCATTGACTCCACAGGTTTGGTGCGTAGGATCCTGGAGTGCATGGCATACCATGTGGCACCCCACTGGATCCTTCTGGGATCCAAATAGGAGAAGAAGCTCATTGTAATGGTGGGGTATTGAGAAAAGTGTCAGCAAAAGCAGGAGACTTCAGTAGGGTTCAACAGCATCAACTTCAGCTAACAACGGCCCTTTTCAGAGAAGGCGTAGCACAACTTGAAGCCACATTCTTGCATACAAAACTTTTATTTCACTTCTTGGGTCTGTAAAAGAGAAGAAATACATACTCACAAAAAAGTTTAGGGGAGTTAATAGAAAGAGAAGATTGGTTCTAGGAGTCAGATTGGGACTCAAGACGTCATGGTTCAACTGGAAGATGTGCTAGAGATTTCCTGCGTGATCTTGGGAAAGTCATTTAGAGGGGGATTTCAGAAGTGCTCAATGTTGGTTTAACTGGGTTCCCATGGAAGTCAATGGGAGCTTTATTATTGACTTGCATGGGAGCAAAGTTAAACTGACACTGAGCATTTCTACAAATCCCACCCTTAATTCCTCTGTCTGTTTCCCTAATTGTAAAATGGGGACAATGCTACCCCCTTTATCTGCTTTGTCTATTTAGAGTGTATGCTCTGACTGTGCATTTGTAAAGCACCTAATTAAATGGGGGCATTGATCTCAATTGGGACCTCTCAGCACACCTGTAATACACATTAGCCAGTGCATGAGAATATATTTGTGTACCGCTCCCTTCCAGGGGATGGAAAAAGAATTGCTCAGCTGTGTTTCCTAGATCCAGTTCTGCTAACAGCTAATGGAGAGTCTCTTTTAGCTCATGAAGGAGGGGCCTGTGCTTTTGGAGCAGGAATTTCATCTGTGTATTCACTCTGGAAATTCCAAGCAGCTACAGCATGAAGCAAAGTGATAACCGAGAATCTGTAGGTGGCCATGGATTTGGTATGCCATTCACCAGGTGGTGAAGAAGATTAATAAGTGCTTAATATGAACATTATACTGCTGTGTCTTTAGTCATCTCATGGGATGTGAGTCAATATTGCCTGCACATAACCCTGTAAGACTGGACATGGGTGGGAGGTGTCTTTGCTCCTTTTTCCTGATGGAGCTGACTGATGTATGCCATATTTTATGCCGATGTGTGACTGCCTGAAGCTTAGCAATTATGTATCTACTCCTTAAAGAGACAGAATATTATTTTGTTTTCCTTATAATAAAGCACTGCTCCTAGAGGTTGGACCATGCATGAGAATTCTTGCATGATCAGCTTCACTCAGATTTGCCTGCTGCAGCATCTTTAAGGATTGTAATAAGAAAATATTTTAAGTGGACACCATTGGATCAATGTAGGCCCAAAATTTAGCTTTTGTAAAACCAAGTTTTTACAAAGTCTGTCACTTGTTTCCATGGTTTTTAAAAACCGCTTAATAGAAACAGTTTATTTTTAAAGGAATAATGTTCCCTTGCAATGCTTGTAACCCAAACATTGCAGCATCATTGTGTATGAGAATCTGAAAATGAAACTGAGTATAAACAAAAGTGAAATTAATTAGGTCTACTGTCCAATATGGGCGTAAGCAAAGAACACCAATGATGAATGATGGTTAATTAGATTTTTAAAAATAATTCAATGTTTTAATTTTTAAGAGTGTTACCAACTCCAGGCTCAAAACTCATGAGTCAGGCTTCTAGTTCCTGAGCCTGAGGGCACATTTTAAAGCTCTTTTCCACAACGTACGTGTGTGTGGGTATGCGTGGGTGTAAATATATAAAAATTTTTTTTTGAAAGCTGAGAGTCTCATGCAATCTCTTAATTCATGAAGCTCATGACAAAATTGTGAGAGTTGGCAACACCAGTTTAGTAGTTTAAGGTGTGGTTGGAAATCTTTTTATAAATATAGATTTTAATTTGACAGTGTCTTAAAATGTGCTCTGAAGACAAGGTAATTGTGTTTTCATCTATATATCCAAAATAAATTATTTTTTCTTTACACAGCCATGTGCTGTTATTAAATAGGCTTATTTAATAAACTTAATCTAGCATTCATTTTATTTTTTGCTTGATCTAAATTCAGAATTTCCTTAAATTTTCACTCCATGCAACAGTGACCTGAATAGAACTTTACACATTCTAAATTAAACTTTATAATTAAAAAAGCACCACTCCCACACTTGAGGAAATTTGTGTCTTTTGGATGGAGTTAAAATTGAGGTCCTGGCTGCTTGTGGTTATTAAAGAAGTCGTCTGCTGCTCTGTGCGGGCCAGATTCCAGGTTAGGTAATTACCTTCTGTCTACATGAATTCCCCTTTCAGTTTCAATTTGAAATGAAGGGACAGATCCTCAGCTGGTGTAAATCAGCATGGCTCCAGTGACCTCACTGAAGCCAGACTGATTTCCAGAAGCTGAGGATCATGCATAGTTTTCTTTCCTTGTTGCCCCAGGTTTGATCCTGCAAATGCTGAGAAACTACAAGTCTCTCCTCAGGAATGGGCTGCCTGAACTAAAGTGTTGCTCTGTGCCATGGAACAGCTGCTGCGTTCCGCCATGGCTGCGTTTCAGTGATGGGTGAAATTATCTCTGTAAATACAGTGCTTGCTGCTAAAAAGTCGTCATTTATCAGCTGTCTCAGAGACACAGCAATAAGAGCCTGTAAGCACAGCAATATAGTGCACCAATGTCTGATACTAGTGTGGTGGGAAATGCACCAACTTGTTAATTGCAACCACAGCATGTAGCTTGTACAGTGCTTCTGCCAGGATTTACCACATCTACTTGGGACAAGCTGCAGAAGCAAGTCCTGTAGCTCTGCCCCTGTGGGTCCTTCTTGTCCCCACCCCCTCCATCTAGAGTCAATTTTTCTCATGCTCCTTCCTCTGATTGCTCTTTCTCTCACACTGCCCTCTTACACCCTGATTTTGCTGTCTCCTTCCCAATTTTGTTAGCTTACAATGGACCCACCAGTTTTGCTGCCTTCCATTTACTTTGTCCCATACCCTGATTGCTTCTCCCCGTGCTCTGCTTACCAGAGCATGATATCTCAGGAGCATGAAGGCTGCTCAGGGCTCCTTGCACTACTTTACACAGTACATCCACTGGCTGGTTTCGCGCTGAGACACTAACTTGACCTGCTGCTGAAGCTGGTACACGTAAAGATTGTTACTTCTGCACACAGGCAAACACAGGCCAGCATGCAGCAACACAGACCCACCACAGAGAGTGTGGCTGCCTCCAAGTTTTCCCATCGGGCTCATGGACAATGCCCGGTAATGTCCCACCATGTTGTTAGCCCTGTCTTTAGAGCCATCTGGGTTCCTTTGGAATTAAAGACTCACTGGTTTTAAGGCTAGAAGAGACCATTAGATAATTTAGTCTGGCCTCCTGCATAACACAGGCCATAGACCTTCACCCAGTTACCTCTGCATTGAGCCCCATAACGTGTATATGAACACTATGCACATCTAAGTTATCAGTATGTTTATGTAGTTTTTCCTTACCACAGATTTTTGAATGCTGTTTCTGGCTCAGAATAGATGCCATGTTCCACCCCAGAAACTGCTGCATTTGTAGGGTGTGGCAGGTGATGCCTAGTTGGTAAAGTGCTTCGGGATCCCCACAGAGGAAAAGTTGCTATTAGTATAAGTGCACTTCCCCTCCCCTATTGCCGCTGTTTATCAAGCTATTTGTGTATAAATAGAGGGTTTATTTTATATACCCAACTGCTGCCATCTCCTGCCTGACTTGAGGCCCAGCCCAATGCTGAGTGCCCTCGATATCTATTGAGGCAAGAGGGGTTGAGGTCATCACTTCACTGGACGAGGCCCCATTGTGTAATCCACTTTGCCAGTGTGGGCTGTATGGCAGTTGGGAGAGTCTGGGTCCTCTGCGCTGTGAAGCATCGTCTCTTTGTTTATATGCACTTTTGTGCGTGTTGAACTAGGCTCCTAATCTTCAAGTAGCTTTTAAATCTGAACTGGGTATCTACGTCTCTCTCTTCAGATGAATCTTTTAGTGGTTTTTGTACAGCTCATTCAGTCCACAGCTCTCCAAGGCTTTCATTCAAATTGAATAGTAACTAAGGTCTTCTCTGCTCAGGAAAGTCGTACCATTTTAACTGAATTGGTTTTCAAACTGGTGCAAACCCTCATGTGGACAACTGTATTTTAGCTTAAGAGTGGCGTAGTTTGGTTTAGGTTATACCTGTTCCTAATTAACGTAAGCTATACAGAAAAAGAGCCAAACTTAAACTGAAATAAGGGTGTCCACACAGGATTTTGAACTGGTTTAAATGTGCATTTTAGATTAAACTGGTGCAACTTTCTCATGTAGACAAGCCCTTGGCCTCAAAAAATCCCCTCTGGGTAAGTAAATACTGCTACACCCATTTCACAGAGAGGCAGACTGAAACACGGAATGGTTATATTTTCAAAAGTGGCCACTCATTCTGAGTCCCTGAGTTTTGGGCACAAAACTAAACGGTTCCCATGTTGGCTACTCAGAAATTAAGTCATTCAAAATCAAAGGCCACTTTTGAACTTCTTTGCCAAAGAGACTTGGCTTGGGGTTGCATTTCAAAGCAGTGGCAGAGGTGGGAGTAGAATACAGGAAGCAGGCTTCAATTTTCCTCTGCTTTAATAATCAGAAAGCATTGCTTATGGTAGAAAAACAATTAATTGCTCAAAATAGATAAATTCAGCATGCAAATTGTTTCAAAACTATCTTTCAAAGGGCTGAGTTGTTTTTTGGTCTTTTTGGAAACACAAAGAATTAGTAAGAAAATCAATGAAGAGGCGAATCCATAGTAACTGATTTTATTTCCTTTTCATAACAACATAGTTGTGTTTAGTTGCTGAAATGGCTGTTTTTAATATTTCTGCAAAAGTCTCCTCTCTCAGTGGTTTATAAATCTTCAAGTAGACTTTAATTTTGACTTCCTTTTGCCCATGAGAGCTTAATTCCTTTACAGTACAAAATTTGGTTCTCCATGAAGGAGCAGCTGTTTCTGTGCTCTGAGAAGCTAACTTTCTGCTGGATAAATATTGATTTCCCTTAGTGCACAGTTTGGCTTTCCAATCCATATGTTTTGGGAACCTTCTAGAGAAAAAAATAGAGAATAATTAACTAATGAATTTTTTAAAGTCAACAAATATTGCCTCCAGCTCTACTCTACTTAAGTTTAGTTTTCTCTTACCCTAATGCCATGCTGCTTTCATGTTGCTAGCCTATGCTGAAGACAAACAGGCTATTGGCTATTCAATTATGGACTGGGAAAGTATGGCGGGGCCTGAATTAAAGTTTTGGATCTGAACTGAGTTCCATCCCTGAAAACTCTGAGGAAGTTTGGATCCAACCTAAGTCAGGTTATGCAACTCTTATTCATGTTGCATGGCACCTTGCTCTATGAATCATCCTATTGACTTCAGAGGAAGGTGCTATTCAACATGAGTAAGGATGACAGACTCTTGCCCGTCTCTCTCTCTCATGCACATGCACTGCATGAAACCTCTGAGAAATATCTTCAATTTGTAGGAATGTTTGGATCTTGATCCTAACTTGCAGACAGGCCCATCTCTGCCTGAAGGTAAAATACACCGGAGACTGACAACTTAGGGGATACGCTATGAGCAAAGGATGGCATAATGAGTTAGACAGAAATTGGAGAGGGTGCAGAGAAAAGCCACAAAAAAGACTTCAAGGCTGGAAAAAATGTGTACATTGAGAAAGCTCAATCTGATTAGCTTATCAAAGAGAGGATGGAGGGGTGACTTGACCACAGCATAAAGTACTATCATAGGGAGAAAATACCAGCAGAGAAAGGCATAAACAAGAACCAATGGATGGACGATAAAGCCAAACAAATTCAAATTGGAAATAAGGCCCACATTTTTAACAGTGAGGGTCATTAAGCAATGGAACAAAGTGCCAAAGGAAGTGGTGGTTTCTTCATCTCCTGATGTCTTCAGATCAAGCCTGGCTGCCTTTCTGGAAGAAATGCTTTAGTCAAACACAAGTTTTGGGGCTCAATACAGAGGTAACTGGGTGAAATTCTGTGGCCTGTGTTATACAGGAGGCCAGATGATCTAATGTTCCCTTCTGGCCTTAATGTCTCTGAACATTAGAATGTATCTCTTTGAGCAGGCCAAACTGTGAGGTACAACTGCATAGGCTGCTCTTCATTCCAGGGTGCAAGTTCCCCCTTTCTAACAGACACAAAATGCCGGCTTTGGTATCTCACAGCTGCCTGAATCTATGTCCTTGTCTGGGATGGGGTCTGTGATTCTGTCCAGCCCGAACACCGTATATTGTAAATGGGTGCTTGGGAATGTCAGTGGAGACACAGTGAGCGTGCGCCTAATGTTAGGGACAGGTCCTTCCTTGGCTGAGAATTTTAAGGGGGCTGTGATTGAATATGGGTTTATATGGTCCCTTTCATACTCAAGGTCTGTCAAAGAGAGTTACAAAGAAATTAGTTACATACTAATGTTGCAAAGATCTGGTAGGTGGAGACAGTGGCCTTGTCCAGTAAGTGTTTTATGTTGTTACTATAATGGATAAATTATATTGGATAAATGGATACTATAATGATAAAATTATATTCACGTGATATAATATACAAGGACACTGTATTTAACTAGCTAGTGTATCTATGTTATGCCTATGTGGCTACCCCTACTTTCTTCTGGGTGGAATCAGAACTTCTCCATTGTGTTTCATAGGCCCCATAGGGATTTCAGTTAACAGAGATTCTCCTAAGTTCTATCCTTGCTATCACTAAGCGTCAGCCATGAAGTACTAGGCAGCATCAGATTTATTATAATCCTTTTAAGATTTATTAAGGAAGGAAGTTTCAAAAAGTACTGAAATGCATTAACTTTTGATAACTGCAGTTATGATATTGAAACATCTGGAAGTGTTTCAGATAAGCACTTTAATTAAACTATATCAGTACATTGTTTCTTTGCAGCTTAAAAGCTTCCCTTTGTCCCACTTGAAGGCATAGAAAGAAATCTCATGGCCATAAAATACTATATGAAGCAGAGATAAATAGCTCATTTCTGCTCTGCTCCACTAATTTCTTACAGCCTGATACACACAGAGAAAGCCGCAGACAGTGTGGGAAGGTTTGCTTTGCTCTGTGTTGTGCTCTGATAATTTCTGTCTGGCAGAATCCCTTTTCTCCAAATAAGGCAGATCAGAATGCTGTATATATTGGGTATATGAAGCTGTAGGTCTTAAGAAACTTCTCTTCATCCACAGCCAATAAGAAAGATGTTCAGGTGGCAGGATTTTACTCCTGGCTATCATCATCTCTTTTCATTATAAAACCTGAAAACTCAGGAAAGCCTCTTTCAGGGTCAACACCAATAACTCACAGCAGAAAGCAAACTTTTATTCGGTGAGTTCTAACCGGATTTCCAAGCCATACGCCATTAAGCAGAACGTCTCCATTGCCAACCAGTCTGAGTCAGTTCTTCCAGACTGCATTCTTACAAGCTAACATTTACTGCTGCAACCACACACTTATTAGCAAGTGGTGTTTGTACTGCAACACTCTTCTTCATTAAGGTAAATTGACTAAAACAGCAATCAAATCAGAGCTATCGGCCTCCGTATTTACAGACACAAATCTTCTTTAACATGGATACATTTGCTGAATTATTCATAATGCAAACCTCACTGATACCCTCATTTACTGTATTGTTTGTCCTGAAACCCTTTTGATCTTATCGGTGGGGTGGATTGTCCTCCTCTTGGCACCCTCTACATATGGGTTTGCCCCTCTCTGTCTGGCAGGTGGAGATTGCTGCTTTCACAGTACCACCCCCATCTTTACCCCATGCCAACACCTCTTTATTGGAGCTCTGTACAGACACAGTTCCTGGCAGTTCAGAAGATGGGGTGAAAGAGTACAGGGTGTTTCAGGGGAAGTTGCTCTTTTTGAAGCATCCCTTGAAGGCCCCCTATATTTGTGCATGAAAATTAAGGGGTAACTCTAGAATTTGCCACTGGTATTACACAGTATCAAGGGGACGCACCCAATGGTAGCAGTATGGTGAAAGGGACTGTAGTGCCAGAGAGCAGAGAAGGCAGCAGCCATACCTGCTAGAGCTTCTTGTTACTGCATGGAAGTGGTTTCCCCTCCTTATGAATTGTCTACGCTCACAGGGTTGGGATGTGGAGAAGTCACCAAAACCTGCAGCCTCAAAACCTCTCCCACCACCAGAGAGGATGCTTTAAGGACCATGCCAGGAGCTGAAACTTGCAGTCTTCCTCTGCCTCTGGCCTGCACCTATGCATTTTGCTTGGGAGGAGGAGAGGCAGTCTGATCCTGTGTAATAAACCGTTTCAAAGGCACCACTACAGAATGAGTCTAAAAGTGAGTCTGTAAAAGAGAAACTCAATAATAATAAAAACATCTCAGGGCCAAAGCCGAAGGGACTTACTCAGGTTTTTACACTGACGCCAATTTTGAGTTTGCCTGAGTAACGTTGGAAGGTGGGTTTATTTCCCTCCTGTCACTTCCACGAATGGAAGAGACTCTCTGCCCATCTCTCTCCTCCAGTCCTGTGCAGAAGTGGGGCTCAGTTGCCTCCACAACCTCCAAGACACCTTCCCCTCTGCCACTCTGTTCTCCGGCAGACCTCATGGAGGGTGTTCTGGGATCCGTCCTGTGGGATGAGGTGTGGATGAGTTGGTGGCAGAGGCGAAAGGGGTGGGGGCAGGGATGCATATTGGCCCAGTGGAGATTTCCAGGAAAGATAATGCAGCCTGCGCTCTATTTCTTTTCTTCTGGGCTTTTTCCCAGGGTATGTCCCCACTAGGAAAAAGGGTAAATTTTTTTTAAAACCCTGATAACTAACATGAGGTAAAATCCCAGTGTGGCCAAGGCAGTTTGCAATTTTCACATGTTTTAACAGGTTGAGGTAAAGATTGGGTCGGAGCGAGGGGAGCCAACTAACGTGTGTGAAAACTACAATTGCCTTGGCCACACTAGGATTTTACTATGTCAGCTAATATGTGGTAAAAATCCAGCTTTTTTCCTAGTGAAGACAAGGCCCTAGTGGCCTTGTAGCCAGCAGTGACCAGGGAGAGCCCTGGTAGCCTGGCTCCATTTGAATCACATTTTGGAGGGCAGAAGGGGAACCACGAGGGGCCAACGCCAGTGCAGAAGTATGGGGCCAGTACTTTGTCAGCCCTGGCATCTCTCAGATCCTGGGAGAATGCTGAGTGATGAAGTTCATGGAGAGTTCAAACAGGCCCTCAAATAAGCCTTCTGGAGGAGTCCTATAGCACTGGTTCTCTATCAGGGGTACATATACACCTGGGGGTACGCAGAGGTCTTCCAGGAGGTACATCAGCTCATCTAGTTATTGGCCTCATTTTTCAACAGGCTATATAAAAAGCAGTAGCAAAGTCAGTACAAACTAAAATTTCATACAGACAATGACTTTTTTTATCCTGCTCTGTATACTATACACTGAAATGTAAGTACAATATTTATATTCCAATTTATTTTATAATTATATGGCAAAAATGAGAAAATAAGCAATTTTCCAGTATTAGTGTGCTGTGACACTTTTGTATTTTTGTGTCTGATTTTGTAAGTAAGTGGTTTTTAAATGAGGTGAAACTTGGGGGTTCACAAGACAAATCAGACTCCTGAAAGGGGTTCAGTAGTCTGGAAAGGTTGAGAGCCACTGTCCTACAGAATGTGGTAGAAAATGGTAACCGTCCTGGAGAAGTTTTTGAATCACCTATTGCATTTGATAAACACTTTTTATCCCAGCTATAGAATTCTATAGGCTGGTTCAGTAGTTGAATAGAAAGGATATAGTTCACTAATGATTTAATCTCTATTAAATTCTACCTTTTTTTTACCCTTGATTCTCTCTGTCTCGTGGTCTCAGTTGAGCATGACTGGGGTTTCAATGTCTCTCTTGATAGGTTTCCCTCATTCCAATGGGGCGCTCAAAAATGATCATACTCAGCGCCTGAGAGAGTTGGCCTCTCTAGCCCCATACCATGCTGAGCTCTGGCCTGTGTACCATGGAGCTAATTAGCAAACTGTTGTGTCTCAGCCACTGAAGGAGGCTTGGGCTTCCAGCCCTGAGCTAGTTGGTGCAGACAGATACTGTGTTCCTGGTTCTGAACTGAGGAAGGAAACACGTCAACTTCCCTGCACAAGAGAAGGCCAAGCTGCTTAGCCAGGAAAAGGCATTGGTTTCTGCCATGCTTTATGTCAGCTACTCCACCTGTGAATAGTCACAATAAAACCAAGCTGCTTCCTTCGCCAGGGGAATGTCTTTGCTCTCCCACTGTTGCACTAGTATTGGTGCAGCTCCACCAGTGGTAGCATTGGTAAGTGCACTAGCATAGACCCGATACTGGCATTTTTAGCACTGTGTCATCTACACCTGCACAGAGCAGGTTTAAACGGCATGCTGGTTAAAACACTAGCAGCCCATCCACACTAGTGCTTCCTTCGTTATTACCATCGGTGAATCTACAACAATGGGAGATTTTAAGGGGAAAAAACTAGTGCCTTGAAACCCCGCCGCCCGTCTCTCCCCGCTGCCGCGAAACCCCGCCGGAAAATCCTCCCGCCGCCACGGCGATACCCCGCCGCAAGTCCCCTCCCTTTTTTTTCCCGAGTGGTATTCGGGCTGAGTACAGTCAGGTCAAGTACCTGTACCTGGCCCGAGTGGTACTCGGGAAAAAAAGGTTGAGAATCGCTGGTGTAGAGAGAGAATCACCCAAACACACTGAGTGCTTTTTAAAGAGACAGCTATACCACAAATATCACTGGTTGTCCTCAAACAACCTAGCATCATAGATAGATGTGATTTGCGCCATGGTGTGTTATTTTAAACAACTGCTGTTTTGTCATGTGTGGGGGCTTTGCAAAACTAATCTAAAAAATTCAGAAAGGCAGCTCTGAAGAATTTGCACAAGAAACCGCATCAGTATCTTAGGTCTATTTTGATCACTGGTGATAGCAGCAGCTGACCCGCATTTGGATGAAGCAGATGTCCAGCAGTAAGACACAACAGATCTCAGTTGCTACTGAAGCACTAGCCCTGAAATGAGGTGCATCAAACACAGCAAATGGAACTAGCTGGAGTCAATAATCATAAACTCTGGGCTTGCCCCTAACATCCTGACACAGGGAAAACTATTCGTCCTGCCATGGGAGATTTGCCTGCCATAGGACTACAGGAGCAAGGCAGATGCTATTCCCAACCTGCTCTCAGACAGAGTGTACACAGTCTGTAGAATTCAACATCCCCTTTCCTGGGTCCTAGCTTTATTAACAGAGATTAATACTAAAATAACAAAGTTCATCTCAAACCTTCTCCCTGGGTTTAGCTGGCAGTTGACACTGGTTTGGGACTGTCCATAAATTACATACACATTTTTTGGTGATTTTCAAGATCCATTCCTTTATCAAACAAACATGCAAAACTAAGAAATGAAGGACCAAAGTACTCCCTAATGCATTGTGTAATTTATGGACAGCTCCTTAGCACCTGACAGGATTGCAAAAATGGACCTATTGAGAGGTATTATTTCTCCAATCATTGTGCTTGTATGTTGCAACACTTTTCATCATTCTTGTCTCTTTAGATTGTAAGCTGTTTGGGACAAGGATTTTCCTTTATCATTGTATAGTGCCTGTATGCTTGTCCGGTGCATAGCACATTTTGGGTAATATCATAATATAAATATTAATCAGGCCTTTATTTTTCCCTTGAGAAGAATGATTTGCTCTCAGGGATGTCTCATAGCCCTATCTGTTGTCTTTAAAGTGTGAGCTTGAAATGTTAAACCAGACTATGAATGAACTGCAGATTCTCTGAGGCTATGTCTACACTGACGGCGGCAAAGTCGCCTTCTCAAGTGGCGTAGCACTGTGTCGACGAGATCATGGTTCCCGTCGGCGCAGTCCAGTGAAGATGGCGAGCAGAAGAGAAGCACAGAAGTCAACGGGAGTTTCGCAAGTTTTTTGCGTACTTTGCGTAACTCCGGTTGACTGCCGCCGAATCGCTGAGGTAAGTGTAGACATAGCCTGAGTTAGCACAGATAGGACCTGAGATGAAAGAAAAGAGAATCAGAGAGGAAGAAATGCATCAGCTAGGCTTCTCTCCTCTCTTTATTAATTATTAGCCTGATGATGGTGATGCAGGCTGGTTTGAATGAATAGAAGCTATTGCTTTTAATACATCTCCTAAAGCAGGGGAAATAATGACATCAGTAATGCAATTCAGTTTGTCTACAATAGAATTAAGTGAGTCAGACAGCAGTTATGTGCTGCAGTAGATAAGGTGAAATGCTTATGGTGACGCTGCTCATCAAGTTAGTATTTTTCCTTCTTATATATCTTTTAAATGTAATTTGATTTGGGTTTTAATATGTTGGTTTTTACTATGTCAGGGCCTAGCTGTGATACAACAGTAAAAGTTGTGTCATTGTTTCCATTATAAACCTTTCTGTTAAATTAAGGCAGTGGTTTTCAACCTGTGGTCCGTGGACCAGTGGGGGTCAGCAGACTATGTTTAAGGGGTTGGCAAAAGGTTGTCATTACTATAGTACAGTGCTTTTCGACCAGTGGTCCACAGACCCCTGGGGGTCCACAGACTATATCTAAGATTTCCAAAGGAGTCCACATCTCCATTCAAAATGTTTCAGGGGTCTGCAAATGCAAAAAGAACACTGAATTAAGGAATTTATCACACAGGGACATATCCTTGAAGTTCATGGGGCTCCACTCACACAGTTCCAGTTTCAGGATCTGGCTCTGAGTGCTTAACAATGATTTGGGGCTGAATTTTGACACACACATCCTCAGCCTGAGTAGAATTGTTGTTGTTTTAAAATAAAAACTGTGGTTGAAAGTGATTTATTTTAAGTTTAAAGTCAAGTTTTTGTTCTCCGTCAATTTCATTTTTGTTTATAGTCAAATGAAATGTTGGAGGATTGAATAAGACTTTGTGCTTCTATAGCACCTTTCATCTCAGTACCTTTATGTGCTTTACCAATAAGCTCTATGAGTATTATCCCCATTTACAGATGGTGAAAGTGAGGCACTAAGAGGTTCAGTGACATGACCAGAGTTACAAGGCAAGTCAGCAACAGAACCAGAAATAGCACCTAGGAGTCCTCACAATCTGTGCTGTGTCCTTTTAGTAGTCAAAATAACAAACATAAATTGTTAACTTTAGCAGATTTTTTCTGTATGTGTGCATGTAGCACTTACCATTCATTCACTCCCCACCCCTCCCCACCAGTGGGTTGTCTGAGTTAATCATTATTCTGTTTGAAGGAGGGTGGGTTAACTAATTAAGGCAGATTTAAAAAAAAATCATTTAATATTGTGGACTGGTGGGTTCAGTGTTTAAATTTGAGTACCCAAGTTAGGTGTTCAGATCCTACATTTGGGCACTCTAATGGGCATTTGTACATGCAAATAGCAGTTTCAGCCACCTAAGTACTAAACTGAACACTAGGATGGGGAATTTGAGCAACTAATTAAAATGTCCAAGATTAAAACTGGAGATCTCCGTAAGGTACTCCAAGCCTATGGTGGTGAAGGCCAATAGGTACCTAGATGGATTGTTGATCTAAGTTTTTGTGTAATTAGATGCTGGCCCACTTCACAAGTTTGTCTGGACTATATTGGTCCCTTACAATAGACTGCATTATTGGTGTAATAAAAATACTGTCAGAAAGAGTGTAGGCGTTGTGACATTCTGACTAAAGAGGCCAGAGCTCTTGGAATCTGTGGAAGTTGGATCGTTCAACCATGTGGGCTGAAGTTTTTGGGAGCTGATTATAGGTGAGAAATAGCTTGAGACCAAGATTGTACTCTGTTAAACTATAGACACCAGAAAGCATGTTTTATTTTTGATTTGTTTGTAACCATACATTTTGCTTAGTATCACCTAAATCTCTGTTCTTCATTAATAAACCTATTCTTAGTTTTATTATAAACGGTGTCGGTACTGTTTTGTTGAAGTGATGGGTGAGCCTTTCGCTAACCTAACAGGCGGGCATGTGCTTTCTCTTTGGAGGCAGCAAATTTAATGATTTCTGTGAGTGTCCAGTGAGAGGGACTGGACACTACAGAGAGACATCGCTGCAGAACTCAGGAACTGGGATTCACTGATGGTTACTTTCAAGGCAAGGTAAAGACTGGCAGAATCTCAAGGAGTTTGCTGGCGAGGCAGTCAGGCTAGTGTAGCAAGGAGCTGACAGACAGTCTAATCTCCAGCCAAACTCTCCGAGGGGTAACACAGTGGCTCACAGTTCTAGGTGTCCGGAACAGAACAACACAGGCATGAATATTTGTATAAAGTGATATTTACACAGACTACACTGCCAAAGAGCCAATGGCACATTCTCCAGCTCATATATATTAACTGCAGCTGACACTTAAGAGAAAGCAGCTTGCAGACTATTTGCTGCTTTATTCTATCCCAACATGCTTGATGTGTTCTGAAGTATCAGTAACTAATAGCTCTTACAGCATATGCCCAATAATATAAATTGAAATTTATTTAGAGGCATTTCTGTGATGCTCATTCACTTAGGCCTTGTCTATACTAACACTTATTCTGGCAAAACTTTTGTTGCCCAGGGGTGTGAAAAAACCACCCGAGTGACATAAATTTTGCTGGTATAAGCGCTTGTGTGGACAGCGCTATATCAGTGGGAGACGCTCTCCTGCCAACATAGCTACCCCCGCTTGTTCAGATGATTTTATTATGTAGGCGGGAGAGCTCTCTCCGTTGACATAATGTGGCTATACAAACACTCTTACAGAGGCCCTGCTGTACTGATAAAGCTGTGCCGCTGCAAACGTTAAGTGTAGACCAGTTGATAGTATCTTTACCTTCCAGTAAACAACTCCCATATAACTCTAGGCACCAGATTCTCTATTGCCCTGTTCATTGTATAGTCATTTACACCCGTGGAAAGCTTTTTAAAATGGTAGCATTCTGATTTGATTGCATTTTACACCTAGGTTCATACTCGCTTTGCACAGGTCTAAATGACGACATAAAATGTAGAGCAGTGTGGAACCAGGCCTAGTGTACTTTAGCTATGTCTACACTACAGCCTATATCGGCAAAACTTATGTCACTCTGGGGTGTGAATATTCCACCTCCCCAAGCACCATAAGTTACACCAACATAAGTGCTTGTGTGTACACAGTGCTATGTCAAGAGGAGAGCTTCTCCCGCTGACATAGCTTTTGTCGCTTGCGGAGGTGGGTTTTTTTATGTTGACAGGAGAGATCTCTCCTGTCTGCACAGAGCATCTTCACCAGATGTGTTGCGCTGCTGCAGTGCTGTAAACACGGGCATATCCTAAGACAAATTTAAAAGATTGTTTTAAGACTGAATATGTTCTAAGAAATACAGTATGCTTAAAACATTCCATTTGTATTGGCAACAGAATATTTAGTGACAAAAAAAGGGAATCAGAATTGCATATACAGTGGTATAGTCAATATACACATTTATTAAAAAGGTCTAATTTATCATTGCTGTCTTGAGATTGCAAAATAAAAGCCTGAAAAGAATAATAGTACTGCTAATGAATGTAGATGGGACAGCACTAGAATTGTGGTATGAGTTTAAGATTGGGAACCAGGAACTTCTCAGTGCTAATTCTTATACAGACTCCCTCTTTCATCATAGGCCAGTCACTTAACCTTTCAGCCTCAGTTTTGCCATCTGTAAAATGGAGACTATGGTTATCTTACAGGGGTGCAGTTAAGATTACTTACTTATTATTTGCAGAGGGTGATGAAGCGCCTCTGAATGCCGTATTGAAGATTGTAAGTCTTTCCCATGTATATTACATTCTATTCAGGAAACAATTATAACTCTTTATACCTCCCAATTTTCATTTGCTGCAGTTGAGTGAATTTGTATTCCATGTGTAAACTCTATTACAATTTATAACTGTCAAATACTGTGGCCCTACACTGCTCTGTGGTTATGGTTTGTGAAAAGAATGACATTTAAACAAACTGGGCAAAATTTTCAAAAGAACAAGTGATCTGGATTACCTCAAGTTTTGGTGCCCAATGTGAGACACCTTAAAGGGGCCTGATGTCCAGAAAGTGCTAAAGGCAAGATTTTAAAAGGTATTTAGGCACCTAACTACCATTGCTTTCCTTTAAAAGTCTGGCTCTAAGCTCTAATCTCTGAAAATCTGGTCTCTTTATGGTATCATGAGTGGGTCACCCAAAGGTTGAGGCACTAGTCTCAAATGACATACTTTGAACCCACCAGCTCTATTTGGGGCATTAGAGATTCTACACTCTGCACTGCAGAGACATCTGAAAAAATATATGTGTAATATTTTCTCATTTGAAGTATCTTCATAGTAAGTGGTCTGTTTTCAATTCAGTGTGTGTATGATTTTAATGGCACCATTGCCATTAGCATTAATAAGAGATGAGCAACTAGAGCTTTGTGCGTTTGGAACTATGGACCTCTTTCTATTTGTCAGTAACAGGTTATACTTTAGTAATTATTGTCTTAGTGACAGCTAATTTTATGTAACAAATTTCACTATACCATGGTGATCAGGCTGCCATGTGGTAGCACTGATCCAATCATTTTAGTAGTAAGAAATAATTACTTAGACATAAGTATTCATTTTTTGAATAATTGTATTTCCTTTAATAATATGCAGCATGAAGGCTTTATAATTACTTGGGTGCTTTTTGTTTTCTCTGAAGATCCTTTTTCTCTCCTCATCTTCAAAGGAAAGCCATTACAGTTTACTTGAGGCTAATCATGAGAACTGTTTCATTTGGCATAATTCACAAAAGTTTATTTATTAATATGTGATTCTAATTAAACAGGATGGGTTTTTACTTTACAAAATCTGTTTTAGCAGGGCTGGCTGATACATCATAATGACAGTTTCTTTCTTTCCTGGATATCTCAAATTTCAGTGGCAACAACACAATTTATCTTGTTCAGGAAAGAACTGGCCTAACACTTTGACATTACACCCTCCAAACAAGAAAAGTGATGATCAGCATCAGGCCTGATCTCAAGAGGGACCAAATACCTACAATTCCCATTGAAATCAATGGGATTTGCAAGTGCACGGCACCTCTTAGAATCTGTCTATATGACCTGTCTTCCCTCCCTTTTCTTATGCTGACCTTACTTTGAGTAGCTTTACTGAAATTAATAGCTCGCAGTTAGTGCCTGATCTAATCCAGTGTCGCCAACTCTTGTGATTTATGAGTAAGGTTCTACTTGAATTGCAGGATGATTGTCAAAAGATTGCAGCTGAGTTATGGACACTGCATGGAAAGTTGCGGAAAAGTAATGACGGACCTTATTATTTGTGGTAATAAAGTACATTATTACTTTTCGGCGATTTTCTGCTGTTGGTGGGAACATAGGGCTGCGAATGGGTGCCCCCACTGTCAGTGGGATTGAGATTCTGAATCTTCTCAAACTGCAAACACATTAGCCTTTCAAAAGTGGCTTTGTTCTTGTTCAGTTTTCCAATGCATTAATCTCTTTTTGTGTGCACATGTAGGTTGATTAATTGTTTATGATGTTCTATCATCAGTTATACAGCTGTAATTGATTATGTCTTGCTGCCCTATTTCCATGTTTTTGCTAATCAATTAATTAATGCATGAGATGGCTGGAAAAAAATAAAGGAAAATCTTCAAAACATAATAGGAAAGTGCACTCGTTAAAGTATAGCCTATTCACTTCTTCAAAGCAACCCAATAGTACATGCTATAGTGTTGATGGTTATGCATTTTGTACAAGAAAGAGCAAGCTGGGTATGCTGTGAGCTTGTGATTTAGGTCACTAGAAATATGGATAGGCTCAATCCTACTCTGCTATCAGCGTGTGTCTACAGTGTAAGTGGGAGATGTACTTGAAGCATCTGTAGTGTGACAGGGCCAGACCTGATGGCTACAAGAGAGTAGTAGAGGGGGTCTATATTAGCCCCAGAATGAACAAATCCCTGTTCCCTGGGGGATCCAGCTGGGGCTACTCCGGGGCAATTGGGCCAGCTGAGGCCAATCAAGGAGCTTGCTCCAGCAGTTAAAAGCCTCTCTGTGAGGCAGATGGGGGCAGCTAGAAGGGAGTTAGGAGAAGAAGCAGAGTGGAGTGCTGCTACAGGACTTGGAGCAACCACTGCTACATACTACAACCCCAAAGGTACCAGAGACAAGAGGGGGTACCTGTCTGGCTACGGCCAGGGACCCAAGGTACAGGCCTGAGGGAGAACCCCTCCCCACCCAGTTCCAGGAAGCAGACTGTGAGCAGTGGGGCCAAAGACAGGTGACCCAGGGAAGGGAGTAAGACACGGACTGGGCAGTTTGAAGACTTCTCCACACAGGGTCCCTGGGTTGGGGCCTGGGGCAGAGGGCGGGACTGGCCCCCCCCCCCTGCTCCCACCCAGTCACATCATAGTCATAGCTGAAGAGGGCACAGTACCCACGAGAGGGCTGAACAAGCTGCCTGTGCCACAGTAGACATACCTGAGCTAGCTTTGAGCTAGCTTGAATGACAATGGCAGTGAAGTTCTGAATGCATGGACAGTAGCTGTCTGGGTATATATTCAATGTCTGGGGCAGGCAGGCTAGCCCGTGCAGCTACCTGTGCGGCCACAACCTCTCTGTTTCTTGAGCTGGCTAGATCAAAGTGCTACAGTCTTCTTTTGTATGCACATGTTGATATTTAGAGTGGTCAGCCTTCTGACTATTGCGTCACTGAGGTAGGGAAGGTGTTACAATCCTCCCTGCGTCTCTGTTTGTAAATAAGTGGATGTAAATTAGGGCTCCTGAAACTTGTTAACAGTCCGGTCTCTATCCCAGAGTTTCTGCCATTCTGCAAGCACACTGCTCTTGGCCCTGATATGCTGCTGTTCATTCGAGACTGGCACTGGGCTGGCAGCACTGAATATGAGTGCATGAATGGCCACTGCACAAGAATGTCACAACATTAATCATGGCAAGTAAAAGTCAGCAGGAAAGGTAGGTATAGCGGGGGCGGACAAGCAGGCGGGTGCCCGCTGGGTCCTTCATGATGCACAGGCGGCAGCGGGGGGGGGACAGAAGGGGTGGCTGGACAGAGCACAGGGGCAGGCAGGAGGTGGGGAGCTGTGGGTGACCAGGAGAAGGAACTCCCCCTTCCCCTGCTATCCTCTGGCTGTGGGGTGGGGCCATCTCACCTGGTAGGGGGAGCTGGCCCCAGATCTAATTGGGCTGTGGGGCTGGAGAGGGAGAGGCAGGCACCATGTGGTGGGTAAGTGTGCAGGGGAGGTCAGCACTGGAGCCCAGCCAGAGTCAGGGGAGCGGCTGCCATGAGTGCCAGAAAGTCCCCGGGGCAGGGCTCAGGAGGAGGAAAGTGGCATGTTCCCCTCGCAGATACAAACGCCCCCCCTCCCTGAGGCAGCTGGGGGCAGCACCATCTGGTGGGAACTGGGGACCCCTCCTGCCCTGCCTGGCATGTGAGGCCTGGGCAGGGGGGATGCAGATGCAAGCATTGGTCCCTGGGCACCGGAGACCTATGGTCTGCTATTGAGGTATAGGTGTTTTCTTCTGGAGGCAGGCAGATCTCTTATGGGACGTGTACATTGCTTACCTGCACCTATTAGAACCATCCTCAGCCTTGTGTGCAGCAGGTAGCTTTCATTATAGCTCGCCATTCATTTTTAAGGCTAATGGAATCTCACTGATGTTTTGGGGGAGCTATGAGTATAAATTAGACATTAGTGTGTGGCTAAGGCGACCACTAATGATACAGGTGGCAGTGTTTAGCTCTGAATCAATGAGATGTCTATGCTGACCACTTCCCCAAAGTGCAGCACAATATTCACCTGGAGTGAAAACCAGCCCCAGGATTGAAGTTCACAAAACATTTGTGTCTGTTCTCCTGGAGGTTCCCACTAGCTTCTGGCCAAAGGCAATGGGAGAGGTGATCTTTTTCTTTAAGTGTTCTAGACAGGACTGGTATGTTGTTCTGTGATCCAGTTTGACTCCTAAATAAGTGACAGCAGGCTGGAAAAGAAGTGGATGATCCTCAACACAGACTGTAAGGGGTTGATTGGCCAGATGGTAGGTTGTGGCTGCCATCTTGACTCAATGAAAATCTCCACTGACGTAGGTAAGTGGCCAGAGCATTCACGTTCTGCCTGAATAACCCTTCAATGCTGTGTAGATGGTGCTGCAATCCACCTCCAGATTGCAGTGTAGACATACTCTGAATAGACCCCCCCCCCCACCCCACACACACACACTGGGAAAAGAATTGGGACCCAGAGCTTGTATTGTATGTCTGAATGCTTATTCTTCACTAGGCCAAATCCTCCTTGCCCACTCACATAAGTAGTCTCAGTGGCTCCAGTGTAACTATTTACATGAGTAATGTGAACAGGAGTTGACCAAAGATGATGATTGATAGTAGGTTATCTGTGTTAGTAATTTATCTTCATGAGTTAAGGGATGGTACTATAATATCTATGTAGTAGGAGTATGAATAACACCAAATCAGTAGCATGAGTATGTTGTGACATCCCTCCGTAAATGAATTATGAATGTATATCTAAGATTAAATCAGCATCTAGGATGTTTCTACAACAACAGTAGTCAAAATGGAGGAAAAAACAATTTGTTGGTCAAAGGACTAACACCTCAAAAATTAGGTGGAAAGAGGACCATCTATAGCTCTAAACGTGATAACAAATATTGCTGCTGAAATACAATTTACAAAAGGTTCTTGATTCTGGTGGAACTTTCAGCCAAATGATCATACAGAATTCCCCTGTTACATAACCATTTAAAAAAAAAAAAAAAAAAAAAAAAAAAAAAAAGGGGGGGGGGGAGGGAATTGACTGTCCAGAACTAAAGATCTCATGGCCACCGCTGCTCAGTGTTGCACTTCCTTGCTTGTATTACCAACCCCCCTCACCCAAATACCCTTTTCTCTTAAAGCTGAAAAAATCTTGCCATGGAGGGCAGGACAAGAGGTAATGGGTTCAAACTACAGCATAGCAGATTTAGAGTAAATCTCAGGAAAAACTTCCTAACTGTAAGAACTTCAAACAGCTATTTTACTTTTCATTCAGACTTTTTTTTTCCTTTTTGTATTTAATTTAACTCTGACAACTCAACTAGACTACCCAGTTTCACTTTTGTTTCTAATTAATCTCACTTTCATGCACTGAGATGTTTACAAACACTGCTGGGGGAGATTTAGGGGTGCGTGCATGTGTTTCCATTTGAATTTTTAAAAAAATCATGGCAGCATTTGCAGTGGTATAAAGTTTATTTTTACATAGCTTAAAAATTGGACCAAACTGACCCCCAAATTGTCTCAAAGATGTACAAAATCCTCACTAAAATTCTATATGGAGTTTTGAAACAAATGTCCAATGATACATAAAATGTTGAATAAATGTTTGCTTTTTGCACCAGCCATTTATTCAGCTCTTATGGGATTCAGCAATTTAAAAATTAGACTTGCAGGTATAGTTATTAATCATTCTGTGTCTGTCCGAGACAATCAATGGCAAAACATGTGCCGACTTTAATGGGAAGAGATGATCAACCTTAGTACTCAAATATCTTATTTAGTAATAGCCAATTGTCTGTCTGTCTCTGTCCATATACCAACTACTTCTAAAGTTTTAGGGCTAATTTAATTAATGATGTGGAGAAAACTCTGCTGAAGTCAATGGAGCTGCACTCATTTACGGCAGCAGGAAATACAGCATCTCAAGTGATTATGGACAAGGAAGGTGTCTTCTGAATTACCCATTGGCAATATGTGAAGTCATCTAAATATGGTATGAGATGTTTCTTTGACTGATTGACATAATAAGAACTAGTACTTAGCAGGCTCTTTTTAACAAATAGGACTTCAGTGTGCAAAGTGAACTGAAGTCCATAGTATCATGTAACTGTTAGCTGAATTATTTCCGATATCTGTCCCATTACACAGTAATGGAACTGAGGCAGAAGGTCAGAGATCAACGCCACACAAGGATTTGTCTGTATGGGGAAGCTGCCTGTAATAACTATTGTGGTCATTACTGAATAGCAATAGATATGTCCACATGGGGAGTCATTCCAGAATAGCTATTGTGCTTTAAATTCACACCCTACCTTATTCTGGAATAACTTTCTCTTGTAGAGAAGCCCTAAGAAGCAGTCCTTGTGAGAACTCACGTACTTGGCTCTGGCTTGCTAGGAGACTATTGCTTCTCTTTTTTGGGGTTATTCTTTAGGGTTTTTCTTTGCTTTCTACTTGTGTTATTCTTTGAAACTCTTTCTATCAGGGATGCAAACATGGACAATTGACTGATTATAATATTGGTACAGCTATACATCTCCAGGCCTTCTAGAGAGAAATTTCTCTAAGTAAAGAGAGGAAGGTCCAATAGTCAAAAAGTTTTAGCCTGGGACTCAGTAAACCAGGGTTCAATTCCTTGCCCCACCAGACACTCCCTGTGTGACCTTGGGCACCCTGTACCTCAGTTCTCCATCTGTAAAAAGGGAGAAATAGCACTGGCCCACCTTCCAGGGCTGTTAGAAGGATAAAGATTGTGAAGCGCTCAGATGCTACTGTAATGAAGACCATATAAGTATCTAAGATTGAGAGAGAAAGAAATCAGTGATCTGAACTCCATGGCTAGAAACAAGTTGCAATTCTTCAAGCAGAAGAGGGAGGGTTTCTCTTACAAACAAACTGGCTGTGTGTGCTTTTTTTCAAGCATTAAAATGTGTGCATTTTCTCAGTTGTAAATCCAGGCAAAGGAATTTACACATGCAGGGCCCATTTAGGCTCTCTCTCCTATGGACATGGGTGGTACTGCATGAAAAGCTCATATGCAGATGGTTGCACTAAGCACAAATGGAGGCTGGTTGTTTTTTTTGTTTGTTTGTTTGGTTTTTAAAAAAAAAAGCTCGGCCCAGTTTCCAGAAAACTGTTGCACTGTTAGTGATTTTATGACATTTGTGAAGGGTGGAATTCACTTCTCACATAAAGCAAGAATAGCTGGGCTCATTACGTGAGGGCTGGGGTGGTAAAATCGACCCCCAATCTGGCACCGTAGCACCGTCTCAGCCTTCACATAGCAATAGCTGCAGCCAGTGGGTTGGAGTTGTGGCTGCAGCACTTGTGCTGGGTGTTAGGTCACTGGCTCTTCAGATTTCATGGCCCTAACTATGGCCAGGTTTGAACGCTGAACTAGCTTCTCTGGGGCTTGCTCAGGGACACACAAGGGTTCAGATAACACAGCTCACAGAGGGGCTCTGCTCACAGCTTCCATCACAGAGCCTCACTGCTGGGTTTAAATGGTATGGAGAGCCTGACATCAAAGCCCTCTATTTATCCATGCAAAGGGCTAGAGAACAGATAGCAGCTGTGCAGGCTTCCTTCACTGCCAGATTAGTGTGCCCCGACTCTGACTTGGAGGGACCTCCTCTAGACATCAGAGGGCTATTTATTCTCCATACCATTATGGCCCAATTCAACAAAGCACTTAAGCACATACTTGGATTTAAACATATGCATAAGTCCCATTGAAGTCAGTAAGATTTAAGCACATGCTTAAGTGATTCCCTAAACAGAGATGGTCTGAAGCACATGCTTCAAGCTATGCATAGTCTAAAGAGCTGTGCTAAACCATGATCCTAACCCTGGCCAGCAAAATTGCTGATTAGTGCCAAAGGGGTGGTGGTACGGCACTGGGAGCGGGACTGAGACTGCCAATGTATTTCATACTGACCACTAAACATGGCACCACATTTCAGTCACTGCCAGCACAGGCTGTATTCAAACTGGCAATCTAGAATCAGAGACTTTACATGTTCCATTACTCACTTCCTGAGCAAATGTAATACACAAATATTTATTTGCAGTTTTTACTCTGGCAATAGTCCTTTTGAATCTAGTGGAAGTTTTGACTCCATTAAGGACAGCAGGATTTAGCCTTCCTTTGAATTAATACTGTATTTTATTCAAATTTAGAATGCCATAGAGCTATCTTTGCATTTTAATGTCAGGGATCTCCCCTTAAGACTCAATCTTGGAGCTCCATATACCTGGTCTGCTCTGCTCAGCTTATTTGTGGGTCAGCTATTCCTTTTTTTTTTTTTTTTTTTAAACACTCGCATAAAAGATTCAGCAACAAAATCCCCCCTACATGCTTGTGACATAATAGCAATAACTATTTTATTCAGCAATAAGCCACTTCCCTGCTAGGAAAAACTACCTGGCCCTGTAATTTTAGATATGCTCATGAATTAAAGAATGCAGTGTTTGGAAAAATTGTGCAGTAAAAGCTGTTCTTTTGTTCACTTGCCAGGCAGAGTTAATTTATGGTATTATGTCTTTCATAAATTGTTGATATTATAGTAATGCAGAATGACAATAAAACAATAGAATCACGTGGCTGAATGTAGGTCTCCTGCATGACTCCACCTCACTGTTTTTATTTTCTATAAACGCCTGGGCTTCATTGTTTTTTCCCCTGCAATAAAACCATCAAGGTAATCTGGTGGTAAAATTCCAGTCTAGAAAATATATTCTAGAATAAAGAAGTGTCAGCATTAGCATGGGCCCACAACCTGTATTGGGGATCATATTGCCCAGAGACGAGGTTAATAGAGAGACACAGGAACCACACGTCATGAAAACACTTACTGAATACTAGCAAAATTGTTCTAAATTAACATTTATAACTCAGCTGTATCTCCCTGTTTGAGGGAATATTTTATGAATCTCTGCTGTTTGTGACACTAGGTCCGAATCTGCTCTCATTTATATCAGGAGTAGCTCCAATTACTTCATGGGAGTTGCTCTGAGTTTATATTGTGATAATTAAGATGAGTATCTGGTCTATCTTTAGTATTTTGTCAGGCTTTTGAGTATAAATTTTATTTTTAGAAGTTAGCCAAAAATATTTGCCAAATTCTTGACTCTGCATCTTTGCATGTCCTTAGTTCCAACTGAAGTACAAAGACAGCTTGAATCACATAAGGATTATAGGTTCTGGCCTAAATATAACCTTAAGCTTTACAGTGAAAAATCCAGTCTGGGAGTTAATTTCTTTAACCAAGTTTGAAAGACACACAAATTACCCACTCTGTTCTTTAGAGTCAGGAATTCCAACATATTGCCCAAATGCTTGATTCTTGTTTGCATTCTTATTAAAGAAAATATTTAGTCATTTAAACAGAAAATTTCCAGATAGTTTGTTTTACAGTGGACTAATGTGTTCAGGTATTGCAGTGTTGGGGCTGGGTGGATCTGAATTAATTCACTTATAGGCTATTTCCTGCAGTCTTTTCAATTAAAACATCATACGGGATTTTAGCATGGAGACCTAGGATTATCTTTAATGCTATGTGACCCTTTGCCAACCCACTAACTTCAGAGGAGCTGCACCAGTTTACAAGTAGAAATGTATTTGTCCATTGAGGCCTGGCCCTGCTCCCACTAGCAATGGGAGCAGGATCGTGACATTATTGAGCATGTACAACCTCTAGAGTAAGTATCCAAAGAAGGAAGAAATTTCTTGGATCAGTAGTCTAAAATGTGAACAGGATTTACACAATAGACTAGGAGCAGCCATGATCTACTGTGTCCATAATAAACTTTTTTTAAATAAGCTTGTGAATACACCTATAAAACTCTTTGGGCCAAATTCTTCCCTGGTGCACTAAAGTCCATGAAGCTGCAGTAGGGATGAATTTGCACATTGGTTAGATGAGCCTAAGAAGTTATTTAGATCAGTTTAAAATGTGTGTGCACCTAAGAGGCATGTCAGATTTGTTTGTCTTTGATGCACACAAAGAAAAGTTCCTTTTAGGCCAAGTTAAAGTTTTGAGGCAGTCTGAAGGGAAAGGTAAGGAATTCAAGTTGTGGTGGCTTCTCATTCATTCTTCCCTCAGAGTATGTGCTGAAGTTCCTGCTAGGAACTGTCTGTGCACAGAGGGGAGTTGTGCACTGGGGCCTGATTCATAAACTTTAAGACCAGAACAGGCAATTGGATTGTCTGGTCTGACCACCTGTATATCATTTTCACTTTCATTTTACATTTCACTCAGTTCTCTCGATTTTGACCTCAATAACTTATTGGACTAAAGCATAACTTCCAGAAAGACATCTAGTCATGATCTGAAGACATCAAAGATGGATAATCACCACTTCCCTTAGTGGTTTGTTCCACTGGTTAATCACCCTCAATGATAAAAATATATGCCTTATTTCCCATTTGTCTGGCTTCAGCTTCCAGCCATTGCTTCTTGTCATGCCATTCTCTGCTAGATTAAAGAGCCCTTTGGTATACCGTATTTTCTCTCAGTGAAGATATTTATACACTGTAACCAAGCCACCTCTCAATCTTCTTTTTGATAAACTAAACAGATTGAGACACTTAGACACATGCTGTAAGGCACTTTCTCCAGCCATTTACTCATTTTTTGTTCATTTCTGCACCCTCTCCAATTTTTCTACATCTTTTTTAAAATGTGGACACCAAAAATAGATACACTATTCCAGGGTTGATCTCATTATTATTTACTGCTCTGCCAGTCTTTGTGTCAACCACAAACTTTATGAGCCGTGATTTTATGTTGTCTTCCACATTACTGATGAAATATTGAGTAGTTTTGGGTCTAGTACTGATCCTTGTGGAACCCCACTAAAAACACCCTCATTTTAGTGATTTCAAATTTACATCTACTTTTTGAAACCTGTCAGCCAGTTCTTAGTCCATTTAAGGTCTGCTTTGTTGAAACTGTATAGTGCTAATCAGACAGTCATGCAGTACTAAGTGAAGTGCCTTACAGAAGTCTAAGTATATCACATCTAGACAGTTATCTTTATCAGCCCAACTTGTAGTGTCAAATGACAAATTTTGGCCCACTGAACAAATATCCTGCCATGGTAAAATGTACTTGCCTACTGCTGAGGGATATTGAGAGGGTTAATTCATTAATGGGCCAGATTAACGCAGTTAATTTGTGTCAGAGAGGGATGCATCCTTAGGGAAGATAGCTGCTGCTATTGCCATTTGCTCTTCCTTAGCGTTTCTGCAGGGTTTGGGAAGCAGCTTTAATTCCTATGGGGGGAGGGAGGTGAAGGGGGTCTGCAGGACCCCCGCTGACACCGCCTGCAATGGGGATGCATTAAGTCAAGGTATGTAAACTGACATTTAACAGGCAACGTAAACCCCAGGGGAATCTGGTCCACTGCTCGTAAAGTAGTTTAAAGATGAAGGGTTGGATTTTCAAAAGTGCCTGAGGTCTTGTCTACACAGTGACGTAATGTGGTCTGCAGGGGTGTGATTTCTAAAGAGCACTAACGTGTTGTGCATTAATTGGTCCATATAGACCCTGCTAGTGTGCATTAAAGGTTCCCTACTGCACTTTAATGTAGTACTGCTTGAAACAGCACTGAGTTAAAGTGCACCAACAGGGTCTTAATACACTGATTAATGTCTAACATATTAGAGTGCTTTAGAAATCACACCCTGCACAGAGCACATTACTCCACCATGTAGACAAGCCCTAAGTGATTTAGGAGCAGTGGTTTAGGTGCTTTTGAAAATTCTGTATCAAAAGTGCTAATAAAGACTAAATAATATGGAGTCATGGAACTGACCCAGGCTTGAATGTGACTCATTATTATAGCTCTTCAAGTCAATGGAGCTATAAAAATGGATGAGAAAGAGGGTCACAAGCCCTAAATTTGGGATCATATCCACTAGCAATGTCAATGGTTTTGCAACCAAAGATCAGGGATAGTATGTGATGGTCATAATTTTGAATGACTTGAATTGTTCCAGCTAAAGTCATAATATTGTTTAATGCAAGTTTTTTTTAAATACCTGCACTGTCGCTGTCTAGTAGATCCTTTTGCTGATCCAAGAATGGAAGTTTCAGCACCTCGAACAGCACCAATGCCTCTTGTGAACTGTATAGAACTCTTCCTAGTTTTTTTTCCAGTCATTGGGGTTTGTTAACAATATTTAGCCCTTCAATAGCCCTTTTCCCCCTTCAACATGCTGTGCAAACATCAACTAATCCTCATAACACTGCTCCAATGCAGGTAAGTAAATATTATATTCCCATTTTATACAACTAGTAAACTCAGACAGAGAACAAATCCACAGTTATGACGTAAATAGTCAAATCCATCAACAAAAATGTTGTAGAAGTGATTCATCCAAGTAAAATTAGCTCCTTTGGCAAAGGTTCTGTGTTTCATCAACAACATCTAATGTGATGATGACGTCTAGTCCTTTTCTACAGTAGAGACCTGTCTGGTGGCAAAGAAGATAAATCACATTGATCCTGCCAACTAGCTACAATCAGCAATTCCCTTCTTTGCCTTCCTTACATTTTTCTCTTCCAGTCACCTAATGCTGATTAAATTCCTCTTTTATATCTCCGACTTTCTTCAGTCCCTCTAGGCTCTGCGCTCTCTCTCTCTCTCTCTCTCGCATAACCTGTAAGAAGAAAGCTTTCCTGGGTACATATTTAATTCAGATCAGTCTGTGTTTATCCTTTCACTTTGCTGTCTTTCACTCTCTGTTTCCTATTAATCCTGAGCTCATCAGATTTAAACCCATCATGTCCACTACTCCCCTTTACAGTACAGACAACTAGTACTTTTTAAAAATACAAATTTCTCCTCTAGAACCAGTCTGGCTAGGTCATTAGGAAGTCAGAATGTGGTTTTCCTCATTTCTGTTTCCTCTTAGCTTGAAACAGGAGTATGTACCCAGGCAGCACCTTCCCTTCTTTAGTTTTCTGTCCAAGATGAGGAAAAGCCATGCAGGTGAAGGGGAGGCAAGGAAAACAATATCCCAAGTGAATTACTTCTCAGCTGGTGCTGGATTCTTATTTCCGAGAGGCAGAGAAGCCCATGTCCAAAGCCCTGGCTGTCTGCATCGTATCAAACAGTGATGCTGCTCTGCTCCAGGCGTGCAAGGCCTGGGTGTCCCTTTAGTAGATGGAAGTATCTCAGGCAGGGCTGCTTACCATGGGGCCAGAGGTGTGGGGTGTGTGCGGGGGGGAGGGCGGTACTCTCACTTCCAAACACACTGATCCTGACCCTCCTAAAAAGCACCTCCCAGGCCAACAAGCACCCAGCTGGGGGCAGAAGAGGAGGGAAAAGAGCCCAGACCTTTCCCTCACCCCACCCCATACACACCTAGACACCAAAAAAAACCAGCTGTGAGTGGCCCCTCCCCAAAGGCCCTTCAGGGATCAGGCTCTCCCTGATCTTCCCCTGGGCAGGGAAGAAATGGAATAAGGACGGACCCACCCTGCAACCACCACAGCACCACTGGGCACCTGCTCCCCTCCGGAGACCTGGGCAGCCTCTGAGCTTCCTATCGAGGGTGGAAGGGGCAGCCCCCTAACTACCCAAGCAGCAGGAGGGCTGCCCCATCCCCAGTACTGCCCCCTCCCTCCACCCAGGAGAACAGGCGGCTCAGCCTGGCTCCTTCCGCCCGCTGCTCCCCCCTCTCCCTGCCCGTGTAATCCTCAGCCCAGCAAAGGCTGCCCGGCAGCCCCGGGGAGGGAGGCGAGCAGGCAGCCGGCTGTCCAGGGCAAGGGGGGCGCATCTCCGCACTCACCGGCTGGAGCAGGACGCAGGGGGCTCGCCTGGGGCGGGCAGGGTTGGCGGCTCCGGGCTGGCTCCGGAGGCGGATGCAGGAGCAGAGCCCAGCTGGTGCCGGGGGGGAAGGGGGGTGAGTTTGCAGCACCTGCGGCTCGCGGCTCCTGCTGCCCGGCTGGAGGAGGGTGGAGAGGAAGGATGAGCCCGGCTGGAGGTGATGGGCGGAGGAGGGGGGGAGGGAAGGTTGGCGGCTCCCAGCTGCTGCTGCTGCCGCCCTCACAGCCGGCGGGGCGGGGGAATCCAGCGGCAGGGGGCCGGGCTTGCAAAGCGGAGCTCGGGCTGCGGGAGGGGGGCTGCAGCAAGAGCTGCGGGTGGCTGGATGGGGGGGGAGTGTCCCAGGCTCCCGCGGGCGCCGCGGGCTGCGGGGGGGGGCCGCAGTCAGCACCCGCCGCTCCCGTGTCCCGTCTCCCTCTAGGCGGCCGGACCGGCGGGGGAGGCCGGGCGTTGCAGCGCCTCAATTATTCAGCGCTTCCCCCATCCCCGCCCCGCCGCCACGTGACCCGGCCGCACAGCAGTGGCGGAGCCGCCGCGCCAGGGGAAGGGGGCCCGGGCGGGCCTCGGGGGGTCCCCTGGTGCTCTGGGCACCGGGAGACCAGCCCGGCCCCTGCCCGCTGCCCTCAGTGCCGGCCCTGCAGAGAGCTCCGCTGTGCGGAAGGCAGCCGCCCCTGCCCAGCCTCCCATGGGCCCCCATCTAACAGTGGCCTGAGGGGGAATCCCAATTGATTCACCCTCTGATGCCCCTGCCTTTATCCCTCCCCAGCCCATCATCCGGCGGGCTGCGGTGAATCCTCGCCGTGGGACTGGCAGGAGAGCGGAAGGGAACAGGTCCAGCAGTTTTGTATTTGTTCATGTGTCACGGTCCTACCTCAGATTTCCACAGGAAGCCCTCCCTGAGCCCGCCTTTTACCTGAGGCCTGAACCATGTCCTCACTGTTGCTGGGATATGCTATAAAACTCAGTGCTGCACACCGCCTCTCCAAAGCAAATGTTATGCCCCTATATCATTTCTTCTTCGGAAAATGGCCATTCATCTTCCCCTCCCCCACCAATCACAGGTTTCTGGGCAGCATCCCATTGAAAATACTAATGAGAACTAATGTCTGATATGCTTCCCCACACACAAAGCTAAATCCTGTAGGTATGTAGTGTAAACTCTCGCTGAAATCAATGGAGGATTTCCTGGATAAGTACTGCAGGATTATACTCCTGGTGTCTGCAAGCAGTTGCTCTCTTATGTTAGGAGTTGTATGATCAAGTGACAGTGATTAGGAAGGGGAGAATTATGTTAGTTTCCAAACAAGCGAGGTCCACATTTCCTTGCTAGACCCACATTTGCAGCACCCACCAGTTGTCTAATCTAATTCCTTTTTGTCAGTCCCACATTCCCAGCATTTCGCCCAACTGACATTGTTTTTTATAGTTTTTTTATAGTTGTTGTGATGGTCTGGCCTGATAGCTACAGTAGAGGAAATCCCACTGCCTGCTGCAGAAAGAGCCTTTTCCAAATTCCAGTTGAAAAATGGTCAGGGCTATAAAAGGTCTCCTCTGTACTCCCTAGAAATTGACTGAAACTATACAATTCAGATCAAGATTTTGAACACCTCAGATATGGGGAAGTGTTTGGTGTTTGTGTAACGCACTGGCCGAACGTGTCTTTGTCCCCTCTGGTGCCTGTACTACATTAATTGGTTTAGCAGTCTGCTGCTTGAACTAAAAGTATTGCACACTCATAGCCTGCTTTACCCCTCAGAATCTTAGGAGACTCAAACCTCTTTGTATGGACTGGGCACTAGAGGAGGATTGAGCCACATTAGGCTAGTGTGTTATTTTTTGGTCTGGTTAGGCCTATTATAAAGATAGGGGCCATCTGCAAAATTATATTTTGAATACTTCCACATTTTGGGGGTGTTTGGGGTTATGGCTCAAGCTTATCTCCTTTCGTATTTTCCTTGATCTATTTTCTGTACTGAGTTGTCTCTACTCTTCTCGGTTCTCTCCATAGACTTCTACTTTCCATTACTCATAGCCTCACCATTTTGACCTAAAATCCAAGAGGAGCATCAGCACTGATGCTGGGAAGAGGAGCAAAATATAAGAATGGCCATGCTGGGTCACAATGGTCCAGCGAGCCCAGTATCCTGTCTTTCAACAGTGGTTGGTGCCAGATGCTTCAAAGGGAATGAACAGAAAAGGGCAATTATCAAGTGATCCATCCCGTGGTCTAGTCCCAGCATCGGCAGTCAGAGGGTTATGAACACTTAGAGCATCGGGTTGGATCCCTGACTATCTTGGCAAATAGCCACTGATGGACCTATCCTCCATGAACATATCTAATTCTTTTCTGAACCAGTTATAATTTTGGTCTTCACAACATCCCCGGGAACGAGTTCCACAGGTTGATTGTGCGTTGTGTGAAAAAAGTACTTCCTTTTGTTTGCTTTAAACCTCCTGCAATTAATTTAATTGAGTGACCCCTGGTTCTTGTGTTACGTGAAGGGGTAAATAACACTTCCCTATTCACTTTCTGTGTATCAATCATGATTTTATAGACCTCAATCCCCTTTGTACCTCAGGAATGTTTACAAATTTCAGTTTCCATCAAAACGCTGAGCTCTGAATTCTGATGCCTTCCATTCCCAGCTACGTATGCTGGGCTGGTGCCAGAGGTAAGGAAGTGTGAAGGAGTTGCTCTTTTTCATCCAAAGTCTGAAAGAAAAATAATTCTTCAGTAAACCCAAAGATGTGGCCTTTTTTGCCTCACCTCACTTTGAGAAGCCAAGCCCTTCCCTCTCTGAATAAGACCTTCTGGAGTCTGTCTTAGTGCCAATGGCTCTCAGCAATTACCCTAAGTGACCTCTGGCTATAGATATAGCTTTTCCATTGTACTAGAGGCTGTAACACCATACAGTAAGCAGTATTCCCTGTGGCTGTTCAAGTGAAGGCCATTATTTCACAACCCTCCACCAGTCCGACAGCTCCTGTCTCTCTTCATCAGTCCTGAAATTCCTTCTCTTCTTCCTGGCTTTATCTCTCATTCCTCCTGCCCTCAAAGCTTCATACTGCAGTCACCATCTTCCCAACTAAGGAACACTAGATGGGATTCCCTTTCAGGCCACTTGGTCAGCTGGAAGCATCATCACTGAGTGACACAAATCATTCCTTCTCTGCCACACTACCAAAACCTGTGAGATCAAGATGCCTGGAAGTGTGGAACACTCATTAGGCCACTCACAACTGGCAGTTTTGCAAACACTGGTGGATTTCGTTCTCTCCCTTATTCTTTAGTTGCACTAGAGCAAATTTCAGAGCTGGAGTTGCCACTCTTTCTGCATCTCTATCCTTTCTCTCCCATTCTATGTTGGGTCCCTTCCTGTTTATTTATTGTTTATACATACGCCTCTTTCTAATTCCGCTCCCAGTTGTCTTCAGCTGCTTTGCTCAGTGCATGGACGAGAAAGTGAAAATATATTGTATACAATTGTTAATCCCTGATCTTGTCAGTTTCACTTTGCTGCTTCTACTCAGACAAATGTAAAGCAGGAGAGGAGCAAATCAAAGTGAATGAAAATTACTCCTTGTCCTTCTTTTGGTATTCTGTATCAGTATGCAACACTTCTAACAGTATTATGGATTATAACTCACAGTGTGCCTTTTATGCTCATGTCAGATTCCTTTGTGGCTTCTCCATGTGTGACTAAATGATACTAGGATATGTATTTCTTCAGTGATTATGTTATTGTCACCAATTCAGGCTGAATTCTGCTATGAGTCACCCTGATGTATAAATCCAGAGTAATTCTGTTGACTGACTAAAGATTTAGCCTCTAGATTTAGGCTGATGTAACAGAGAGCAGAATTATTGTCTCAGAAGCCCCCTTGGCGACAGTTGCTTTTTGCACACTGGGTACATTACAGCTTGATATGTACCAGTTTGGTTGAAGTCTAAAAAGAGAGGCCATTCTATACATTTTAGGGCCAAATCCGTATAACATGTAAATTATGAATTATTCTCCAATATCATCTGATAATTTTTAATCCTAGTCCTCCTGTGCCTGCTCTCCCATTGCTTTCATTCTGTTGTACAGCAATTCTCCAGTCTCTCTATTGCAACTCAGTTCCTTGTCTCGCTCCTGTATCTTTGCCAGTGTTTCATCCCACACTAGTTATGACTAGCTATCCAGACCATCTCCATATGCTGTTGAAGAAATGAAGGTTTTGTCTGAGACTCTAGGCCCAGTTAAGATCTTCCCAATTAATACTTTTCATTCCTCTAGTTTCTTAACTTCAAATCTCATTGGAAACTAGAATTTCTCTGGCTGTGTCTCAAAGCTGCAGGGGTCCCTAAACTACACTTGGCTCTGTCAGGTAGATAAGACTGTCCATACTAGATCAGACCAATGGTTCCTCTCGTCCAACTTCCTGGCTCAGAGAGTGGTCCGTAAATGATCCTTCAGAGAAAGACACAAGAATTCCCATAATGGCCAGTTATGCAATAATATGCCTATGGCAGATGTTTACTTTTAACCCCAGGTAGTTAGCACTTTATGTCTTGAAGCATGATTTCTCTTATACATTTTTATCATGCCTGTCGTAACAGTGGATAATATTCTTACCATTCACTGAAAATGTTTAGTCCTTGTTTTTAATTCTACTAAGCTCTTGGCCTCAATAACATATTGTGGCAGTGAGTTCCACAGGTTAATCATGCATTTGATCAAGTGTTCTATTTATCAAGTTTAAACATGTTGTCTTTTTAATTTCATGGGGGAACTCCTTATTCTTATATTGTAATACTGAACAAGGAGAAACACGAACAGCCAGTTGATTTTCTCTCCTTCATTCATTATTTTGTTTACCTCTATCATGTCCCCTTTTAATCTCCTCTGTAATTGAAGAATCCTAATTTTTTACATCTCTCTGTACCTTCAACTCTCTGGATTATTTACTTATCTGCAGGGTCTTTATTAATTTAGTGCAACCCAAATAATCTTAGCATGTTTACCTTCTAGATCCTCAATGCCTTTTGATATCCTCTCTTCCCAGAGCTTTTCTCCTTGCAAAGAAATTCCTCAATCCAAGGGCTAGACCTGATTACTTCATCCTGCTCTCTCTACCTTGGAGCGGTTGCTTTGAGTTCCTTGCCATCATCAAAACTGAGTGGCAGCTCCGTATTGGCTCACCTCACTGGTCAGAGGGTTCTTTTTCAAACGCCACAGATTTTTTTTTTCCTTTTTTAGTGACAGCTCCTCTCTCTTCTGTATGCCTTAGAGTTGTTTTCGTGCAACCATTCATCTCATCTTGTCACAGGACTCGGCGCCCTGATAATCCCTTTGCTACTGTTATGGCCTGCCTCACCTCCCACTTCTTACTGGAGAAGCATGATGCAAGAATGGAGTGATAATATAAACTCTGCTCTACTTCCAGTTCCATGTTGAATGAGATGCTCTGACACCTTGTTATAAATAAACTGAAGGTTTGGGGAGTTTTGCATTGGGATTTGAGACCTACTCCAGTGGATGCCCACCCATGGTGCCAGGGTCTTCTAAACTATCAATATTCAGCACGTGTAGATTTCGTTACATTCACAGATCTCAAAGCATTTTATGACTGGGAGTTTCAAAGGAGCCTAAAGAAGTTATGTGCCCAGCTCCCACAGAATTTCAATCACCCTGTGCACTTTGACAGCGAGTTGGGGAAGGTTGCTCCATAAAGAACATTGTCTGTCTGTTGTTTTTTATACTGCCAGCCACCCCCATAATATCTGTTTCAGCATTGCTTGAACATGTTCTCATGAGACATTTTAAATGAGCATGGAGAAATAGTACAACCGTGGCGCCAGACCTTATGACAACTTGCACCCCATCTAGCCCCACAGATTTTGATAGGGTGGGGCAGTGTATACATCACTGCAGAGGTTGCCTCTTATTCCATGCTTGATTACGACTTCTTTGTCCTCAATATAAATGATAGTCAGGGCTACCACAGTAAATATTTATCCACCCTGTTTGAATGAAGCCTGCACACTTAGCCACAAGGAATCATTCATGCTGCATAATAGCTTCTGTGCAAATATACAGTAGAGGATATGGCAGAAATAGCGAGGGAAAGGGTGATTTGAAATCAGGACTGCAACACAGAGAAAGGCAAGAGGACAAAACAGCAGGTAGGAATGTAAACAGATCATAACAGGGGAGCCAGTGTGTGTGTGTTTTGGGAGGTGGTTCAGGCACTATGGTCCAAAGGGCTGGGCAAAGGGTTGGGAGTGAGCAAGTCCTGACTCTGCCATTGAATTTCTGTATGACCTTGGGCAAGTCACTTAGGGCTTGTCTACATGGGGACATCCAGGAAAATTAAGCCAAATTAACCAAATGTCTGAATTTGAAGTGGATTAGTTAAACTGCATTAAACCCCTATGTTAGCTCCCTCATTCAGAATTAAAGTGGCCTTTTTCGTAATTGGCCTGATGGTCATGGGATAAATTAAACTAGAAGAAATTAAGGCCACTTCCATTCAGAAATTCACACCTTTAGTTAATATGGATTCATTTTCCCAGATATCCATGTGTTGACAAGCCATTACTTTCTCCACCTCATTTCCTTGTCTGTAAAATGGGAAGAATAATAATACTTTATTACCTTGTATGACTCTTGTGAAGATTAATTAGAGAATGACTGTTCCAACCTATGAATGTGTAAAGTGCCATATAAATGCTAAGTAGTATAAATATGCAAATCAACAGTAACTGAGGGATATTTCTCTGGGTATTTTATTGTCTGAACGAGTCAATATATAGGTCTGATATTTTCTTTTTTTATTGCCTGCCTTAATAAGCCAGTCAATATTTATCTGAAGAGCAGAAGAGGAATCTTAAAAGTTTTATGTCCTCTATTCAAGTGCTTTGAAATGGACTACAATTAAAATGACTGTAAAACCTAATAATGATTATTTGTGGAGCCCTGCAAATCTGTGGATATCTGCTTTATATCCGCAGATCATTTTTGCAGATTGCGGATGGATGCGGATCCAAATTTTATATTTAGGGCCCTGCAAATCTGCAGATAATTCGCTTTGTATCATTTTTGCAGATTGGATATGGATACAAATTTTGTATCCACACAGGACTCTAATTATATGAGGAAAGTTATTAGTGAGACTGGACACCAGGTTACCAGCACTCTTAAGATATGATTGGGTCTCTTACTGAGCTAAGGGAACAACTTCAGTAGCTCAAGATAGTATATATGTTATCATAATATGCAGTCGCCAGTCATCTGGGGGGAAATCCTGGCCTCCTTGAAGTCAGTGGAAGTTTTGCCATTGCCTGAAGTGGGGTCAGGATTTCACCCAGGAACTCTGCTGGCCACAAACATGACATGTTAATGATGCTAAATGCCTTCTTATTTATAACTGCTATCTGTCATGCTGCCTCGTTGCAAGTATCCACTACTTGCTGTCCTTCAAGTAATGACCACTAGCAAAAGGGGACCTGAGGGTGTGAACTCAGTCACATTCTTAATTTGTATTTAATTTAAAACGTCCAGGAGTCACCTCGTATTTCTTGGCTAGTATCGATTTGCTCTGAGGAAAGATTGACATTTTTAGAGAGAGTTATGTGTTAGCGCAGTGCATTCACCCCATGAGCACCAATCTGTTTACACAGAAATCATTTATTATGCAATCGCTGTGAAGAAATGATCAGAAGCAATTCGAACGTCAGTGACTGATTCTTTATGTCTGATGAGTCAAGCCTCTAGTTTGACAAATGTTCTTACGTTAGTTTGGTCCAAAACTTATTCAGCAGGATAAATTCAATGAAGAGCAGTAGCTTCTGGACATCTGTTGCGAAGTCCAGATAGCTGTGCCTTTGAATAGTGACCAGATGGATGCCCTCATAGTAAGTTATTTTTAGAAACATGGCCAGAATGCTTGTCCACTGTTTTTTTGCACAAGTTAAAAAAAATGCTCCAATTAAAAACTAGGTACTCATGACTCTTCTATGGAGGTATGTGATGTGGTGTATAAAGGCTGGGCCAGGCAGAAAGGGGTTAAGGAGTTTTTCTGAGCTGGAGTGGCCTTGCCCTGCTGCACCTGTAAGTCATGTCAAGAATGGAGGAGGAATTAAAGAGGGAGGAGTTCAGCTCAGTAGTAGGCATTTGTGGGAGGAGAGCCGGGTGCTGAACTTCCCAGTTCCCAGGGAGAGGCCTGGTGGAAGGCAAAGCCTATTCCTTTGCCTGAAAGAAGGCCAAGTCCCCTGAGGCAAAGGGACTGTATCCTACCTCTCTGCTGGTGAAACAACAGGCTTCAAGCTGCACTGCAGCCTGCCCAAGCTCTTCTGAAAGCAGAGCGGCCAGTGGCCTGGCTAAGGTTGACTGTATATTTCTTTTTCCTTCATTTCTTTTGCAGCTCCTAAATTGATTGATTGTTCCTGGTGGCCCTGAAAGGGGTGAGCATCCACAGGGGCTTGGTTGGCGGACTGAGACTCTGTCCCCTTCAGAGTGCTCCTGATTGCCTCCCACGTGAGTGACTGGACCTGGAGTACGTATACAACTATGTCAACGCTCCTATGATGCACTGTTGACCATGACTGGGTCATCGTGATGAGAATATTAATGTAGAGGTAAGAAGAGGAATTAAACCTTTCTGTCTTATCTTCATATATTGACTAGGGATGTTATGGATAGCAGAGCTGCAGAAGTATGGTGAAAGCCTTGGACTGGTACTTGAGAGATCCGAGTCCCGTTCCTGGTTCTGCAACAGACTTCTCTGCCTACATTCCCCATCTGTAAAATGGGGATAATCTTTCATTTTTTCCACCCTTGCTCTATTTGTCTGTTTAGACTGTAAGTTCTTCAGGGCAGGGACTGGCTCCTTTTGTGTGTCTATACAGTGACTAGCACCATGTGGTCCTGATCTCCTGGGCTTCTGTGTGCTACCCTAATATATATAATCCTCATAAAACTTTGACCTTTCTATAATTCTAGTGTTAGGGAAAGACTAGGATTTGGATAGTTCACACTGTATGTCTTTAAAGTCTTCATTTACCAAGAGTTAACACACTCAGGAGTGTTAGTTATTTGCTTCACATAAGTGTGCCTGGAAATCAAAGAAAAGGGATTATGAATGGTGTTGAAATGAATATCGGAGAATACACTTTGCAATTTTTGCCCTTGTCTAAGAAAGAAACTTCTGTATCTCATGCAGAATGATTGAAGGTCCGTGTATATCTTTTGGATTTTTATCTTGAATTTTGTACACTTGAAATATTTGTTAAGATGCCTGGAGCCATTGAGGGAGTGAGATTTTTAAGAAATCTCAAGTTCATTCTATTATAGTCTTTGGTCACTAATTAATATCTAGCTGTATGCTCTAAGTAGCTATGTTATGGGTAGGCTTGACAGATTTTGATTTTTTAAAATAATTTTAATGAATAATACTGACATTTATTTTTAGGCATTTTTTCTATTTAAAAATTTCACAGGTGTGGGAAATTATGGGAGGAGTCAGAAAATAATTAATGACAACAGATGTGGAGATTCAAAAAGTTAAAGCTTCATAAACATTAAAACATAAACTGTCAACATTACATGTCAAAATATACAAGGTAAACATCCTTAAATCAAACTCTAATAAGTTCTCAAGCAACATTTTTCTTACTTTGCCTGTATGTAAATACTGATTATTATCAAAATATTTTGGACAACTTGTGTGTGTGTGCAGTGAAATCAATGTTTACTGACCATTTACTAATCAACATCTAATCCTTCCAAGCCTAGGTATGGGCATATCTGGGGGGACTGTGGCTCTGTGACCCATTCTGGGGGGGCATGGCCAAGGCCAACAGTGAGTGAGGGACAACTCCCAGGAATCTGAGATTGATTGATGAACTGATGCAGGAAACACATTATACACAGATGGTTTTTGCTTTCTTTTTAATCTCCCATTAATTTGGTTATGGCTCTGTGGTCACTTCGAGGCTGTATTCAGTGGCTTTACGTGAAATACAGGGAAATTAGATCTGTCTGCTATATTTGGCACCAGTAAACTACTCAGCTACAGGGGTGGAGTTGGGCTTGTGATTTTATTTGTTGTTTGTTGTTTAACTACTTGCCCCTAGCTGGGGTGGATGGAAGGCAACATGTTTAATCTTGGCTCAAGGCAATGAAAAGGGTTGATCCATCCCCTGTGAGCAGAATCTTTGACAGATTGCTTTTTTTTTTCTCTTTAATGTGCATTATAAACCTGCAATAGCAAGAGGCTCAGCTGCATAGAGGAAATGGAGATCAGATCTGTCCAGAGAAAAGGTTAGGATGAACTCTGTGTTAAATGATGAGGACTCAGAAATCACAAGCAGATGGCATTTGTGTCATAGACAACGGAGACTGAGGAGACGTGCCTGAGGAGATGCAGCCTGCCTGCCACACCCAGATGAAGTGATGTATTCTGTAAGAGAAAAGAGGGAGCGCTACATACAGCAGGTTAGCTCATCTGTAGCTTTGTATGCTGAGTGCAGTGTAGTTTAAAACGAGCAGTTTTATGCTCATATCTTCAGAGGCTGCAGTTGTTTAGCCCTGTTAAGTATCTAGTGTCTTTCCCTATGTTAATAATACTTAACTGTTATACAGCACTGTCCATCTGTAGATCTCAAAGTGCCCTATAAATGGGAGTCAGCATTGTCATCCCCATTTTATTGGAGGGGAAAGAGAGGTTAAAAGCTATTAATAGAAACCAGGGGTGAATTCCTGGCCCCATTGATTTCAATGGGAATTTTACCACTGACTTCATTGGAGCCAGGATTTTACCCCAGATCTCCTGGCTCCACTACTGTACTGTATCCACCATATCACATTAGCTGGCGAAGGGATTCTTCAGTCAAACAAGACTGAACTTCAGATTCAGATCCAAATTTACAGCTCAGGTCCAGCTTGTATTTATTTTGGCCTCTTTCTTATCTGGAGGGGAGCCAGTGATGTGTGTTTAAATGAGTGGTGGTCTCCCTTCAGCATATAAACATCTGAGTTAACTTAAGGTCAAGTTCAGATAATGGCCAGTGCAATATGAACCTGTATGTCTGCATCATGTGATGTGGATGAGCCATATGTGAGGGGGGACATGTGATCTTACTTATCACCAGAATCTCTATGGCCGGGTAGTCGAGAAAAGGCGTTGGTGCATCATAGTGATTATAAAAAAGCAGCAGATTTCCCAGCTTGGCTCTCCCTCATGTATTCAAACTCAGAGTGCAGCAGGGATGCAGATAAATGTTTTGAGGAAGCTAGAATATAGTGGCTGTTTAGAGCGAGAACTAGGGGGAGATTAAATGATTCAATGTTATGACACTGCAGAGCATAATTTAAAGGATCAGATACATTTTTTTTCTTAACCACAAAAACTGTCTCAAAAAATGCATGAGTCTTTGTTGCATATCAGCTTTCTTCAGTAAATGGTTTGATATTGATTTATTGGTCCATTGTGTCTGTTCATGATAGCAGAAAAATATGACTTGTCAAAACAGCCACATATATATATATATGACAAATTGTCTCCTTCAGATGAAGACTTTTTAATAAAGTGAAACATGGACCAAATCCTACCATTGGATATATGCATTCAGCTTCCACTGACTTCAATTAGCACTGTAAGTGTGTAACGGAGGCAGAATTTGGTCTTATGTTTATTTGATTTGAGAGTTATCAGTTTAGGTGTCAGAGCACAAGAAGGATTTCTATAACCATCACAACTTCTACAGCATGTAGGAACTATCTCACTTCTGTCACTTCTCACTTCTGTCACTTGTGCCTTTAAAGGAATTATTAATGCAAGTCTTCTCAAAATGAGCTTACAGCAGTCTGCTTTGGATTTCATGGACCATACAATCTGTTTAAAGTGACACATATTAAAAAGAAAACAAACATTTTCTTACCAGTAACTTTAGATAAGTTAAAGTGAAAACTTTATAAATCTAATTTTCTTGCTGTTGGTTTGATTTTTTTGCCCAATCAAGAAATATTAATTAATCTTCCTCCCCCTCCGCCCCTCCGCACAACATGCTGGGCTGGGTTGCAAAATTGGGGTTGCACACACCACCATTTCTTCAGCACCTACCATAATGAGGTCCTGGTCCATGACTGGGACTCCTAAGTACTACTGCAATACAAATTAATAATGTAATAAAGCTTTTCACTTATATAAAAAAATCCTGATTTTTAAAGGTTCTATTTATCCCTTTTGTTTTAATGAACAAACTTCAAATGTTATATCAAATCTGCCAGACAGTATTTATTTAAATGGCTTTGCATTGATCTGTCAGAACTAAATTCACTTAGAGATTTCAGGATTCATTTGGCAGAGGACACATGGGATATGTTTTTGGTTCTAAATTCATCCCTAGTGTAATGCCATTGAGTTCTGTGGAGTTGCAGCCAGGAGGAATTTGATCACAATACTAAATTAATGTGTTACTTAAAATATTCTAAAATCGGAGGGTCACATCAATTTGAATTGATGTAAAACACATTCTGTAATTGTTTAATGGCAGCACTGGATTCTGGTGACTGAGTGTTTATCCTAATCCAGTGATGCGATGTGTTCATCAGTAAGTACTTGTGTACACTGCAGGCTTGATGATTTTTCCATCTAAAGAAGATTGTATTGCGTATCTTTTTAGTATTATCTGTTTAATCAGTAAAGATGGGTGGAGCATTAGGCTTCAAATTTCCATGTCATAGTGTGCAGTGGAAATTATTCCATTTCCTTTTTTAGTATGCATGTGATGTGAAAACCGCTCATGGCTCTGCTTCAGTTGGTAATTGTTTTATGTCTTACAGAAACATGTGTAATTTGAGTTGATATTTCAGCAGAAGCTTGTCAGATATCAGGGAGAATCTTTCCCCTTGATATTAAGGTAGCTACTATAAATCCTTTAGTTTAAAAATGTGGTAATGTTTTAGGACTCAATTTTGACTCATCCCATAGTAAAAGGGAGCTTGTAGCTGTCACACTCCAGGAGCATCCCAGAGAGGAAATTGTGACTCAGTGAGTTACAATTCTCCCTGGCTTCCCTCTTGCTTCTGGGGGTAATAACTTACAATGGTATGGAGTCGAGGACTAAAACAGTGAAGACCTCCGATTTGGTGCTGACAAAACAGATGTTGGCACTGACAGCCACGGCGCCGAAAATGGCACCGACCACGAAAACGACACTGACTATAACCTCGGTGTTACCAGATTTGTCCATCACCTTGAGGTATACTCATTAGGGTTACCTTCCTGGAAAGGGGTGTGATTCTAGGGGTGTGATTCTATTAATGTAGTGCTTGTGTTACCTGTTTGTTCATATGGCTACAAGTCCCCTCCCAGTGGAGCTATCATGCAGGATTTAAGGTTTTTAGGGGTGGGTTCCTCCAGCCCCAGATTCAAATAAACCCCCCACAGATACATACACACATTCCAGATTAACCGAGTGCGTCTGAGCGGATCGGGCTATCAGTGCTCTCAGCTGATCCCTTATATGTCCCTGAACTCAGCAGGCTGGGTGGCACCACACTTTCAGTGGCCACCCTTATATGCCCCTTTGCAACGCACCAGAATAGAGCACACTTCTTGAGCAGGCTGGGTCCAAACAGCACTTTTCGACTGCTTCCCTTATTTGCCCCCAGACTCAATCAGGCTGGGTCAAACAGCACTTTCAGCCACCACCTTTATTTGCCCCTGGACTCCGTAGGCTAGGCAGAGCAGCACTTCTCAGCTGTCCCCTTCATATGCCCTTTACAATTGTTCTAGCAGTAACCACCTTGATGAGCAAACCCCATAGGCTTTTTGGACACTCCAGGGATCTTTGGTTTAGGTAAGAGAAGCGTGGCTGCAGAGCAATATAGGGAAGCCAAAAACACAAAGCAGTAAAATAAAGTTTGGAGAGATAGCGAGTGGCAACCAGCTTGATTTTAACAGTTATTTTATTGCTAGGTATATAAAACTTATGATACTAATAGTAATACCATACAAGGAGAGAAAAACAATCAAATGCTTATAATACTACACAATTACACTTGGGGTATTGGAGAAAGCTATTCCAGGTTTGATTACAAAAGTAGAAAATTATAGCTGGACTAAAAGAGAGAGAGAGAGTGTTGGGGGAAGGGGAAATGTGGGGGTGGGGGGGTCTCATCACTCCGTGCAGCTCAGAGGTTCCCAGGAGACAGTCTGGTCAGCTTAGGGTCTGGAGCACTTTGAGACAGGCAGAGCCCCCAACATGATCAGTCAGGGAGAGGGGAAGTTCCAGTGGGACTGATGCAGCATTTTGGATCCAAGCATCAGAACAGAAGTTTGAACTTTGGTAGGGGTTTTTTGTAAACACCAGTTTTGATTATGGATAAACAATGCCTGGACAAAAGGAGCTGATCATTCCTGGCTATGGGCAGTTTTCCTTGAGAGAGAGCTCACAATGCAACCAGGATTCAGTGTTTTACATATCAATAACTGGAATGGTCTGATAACTGCGGAGCTGGACGTGTACAGGAGTGAGTTCATTTACATCAAGGGCAGAGATCTCCCAACATGCAGTGCGTCCCTGCTTTACGAATCCCAGAGTTCAGTGCGTGTTCCATCTTCGATGTAGATGAGGCTTCTGTTCTCCATTCGATGTGCTAATTGAGGTGCCTCTTTTTTACATCTTTGATGTAGATGAGGCATGGGGAGTTGTATCACCCTTGATGGGAGAGGTTTAGTTGTGTCCACTGCCTTTTCATATTGAGATGCCTTTGGTTTCTGGTTCAAGCAGCCTTTGGTTTCTGGTTCAAGCAAGGACTGTGGGGGGGTATTCAGGTGAGTTGGGGTTTTGCGCCCTGGCTCCCCAAGAACACAGAGCTTCCAGGTAACAATTCAGCCATCCTACCCAGAGATTTAAAATCAATGATCGAGGATCTTCCATTTGATAAAGCCAAGCTATTTGGTGAAAAGACAGACGAGGTCCTCCATACAATGAACGTTGCGGACTCTGGCTATCTACACTCCTGCAACGAGAAGGAAACAATTTAGATTTCAACTTTATCAAAGGAGATATCTGCAGTACCCTCATCAGCAGAGGCAATATGACAGAAACATATCCAGACAAAGACCTCAGAGAAGATGGCAAAACCAGCAACAACCATAGTCAACATCCCAGCCATCATCATCAAAACAACGGTTTTGAAAAATTGGTTGAGGGCCTGAACAACCTCCCTCAAATTCCAGTGCTAGAAGTACCCACCATCCAATCTGGCCACTGTCTCCACCCATTCCAGGATATCTGGGTGTCTATTACATTGGACAGATGGGTGCTAGAGATAATACGCTCAGGATATTCCATCCCCTTCACCACTATCCCTACCACCCAACCCCTGTTCCTGTCCCTCTTCAGGGACCCAACTCACAAGCACTTCTTACAGCAAGAAGTAGATCATCTAGCACTCCTTGGTGCAATAGAACGGGTGCCACAACAACACAGAGGGAAGAGTTTCTATTCCCAGTACTTTTTAATCCAGAAGAAAAATTGAGGATGGAGACCCAAATTAGATCTCAGAAGACTAAACAAATTCGTAAGGGTACAGAGATTCAAAATGGTCACACTATCAACCTGGAACAAGGGGACTGATTTTCAGTCCTTGACCTACAGGATGCCTGTTTTCATGTCACCATACATTGGGCACACACACAATTTCTCATATTTGTCCTGAGAGACAGCCGCAGTTAATACAGAGTGCTTCCCTTCGGCCTCTCCACAGCACCGAGGGTCTTTTTGAAGATATTGGCCGTAGTAACTGCGTACATTCGCAGACAGGAAATAATCGTATTTACATATCTAGATGACTGCCTTATAAAAGCAAGCACTCAAATAGAAGCCTTACGAGCCATTCAGTGAACAACATTACTGTTCCAAGCCTTGGGACTCATGATAAACCATTAAAAATCCACACTGGTCCCAGTACAACATCTAGAATTCATAGGTGTGTACCTCGACTCAACATCAGCAAGAGCGTCATTACTGGAAAAGAGATTCAACACCATCACAAGCCTAATTTCTTCAATAAGAAACAGTCCCAGCTCACACATGTCTCCAACTTCTGGGCCACATGGCAGCCGCTACTTATGTAGTAAGGTATGTGCATCTAAACATATGTTGCCTACAAGCATTGCTGGCCACATGATACAAACCTCGCAGACATGGCCTATTCAAAGTGGTACCGATGCCAAAACACATCAAAGACTCACTACTGTGGTGGATGTGACCCGCCAACATGAGGACTGGCATCCTATTCTCTCAGGAATCGCCCTCGATTATAACCATAACAAATGCATCCTTCATTGGATGGGGTGCGCATCTATCACATCACACCATACAGGGCAGGTGGTCACTGACAGAAGCATGCCTGCATGTAGACTTGCTGGAACTCCGAGCGGTACTCAATGCCTGTTCGCACTTCCTTCTACTCATAAAGAACAAAACGATAAAGGTCATCAAGGACAACATCGCATGCATGTATTATATAAGCTGTCAAGGGGGAGCGCAGTCATACTTATTATGCAGAGAGGCAATGAAGCTATGGAAATGGTGCATTCATCATGGAATCAGTATCTCAGCTTCATACCTACCAGGATGCCTGCCAATACCCTCAGCAGGAACATGAATGGGAATTAAATGAGGCAGTACTGTGGGACATCTTCCAGCAAGGGGGACGTCCAACCATCGACCTTTTTGCAACCCCACAGAACCCGAAATGTCCCCTATTCTGCTCCAGAGTGGATCTGGATACCGAATTGATCGGCGATGCCTTCCTCATCAGCTGGAACAAGGATTTACTATATGCGTTTCCCCCTATACCAATGATTCTGAAAGTTATACACAAAATATGCTCAAACAGAACAAAAATAATCCTAATAGCTCCAGAATGGCTGAGACAAGTGTGGTATTCTTACCTGCTTCAGATGTCCGTGTGCACACCAGTAACTCTTCCACCATGCAGAGATCTACTTCACCAGGCAACGGCCAGACTGTGCACCCACACATAGACAACTTCATCTCACAGTGTGGCTCCTGAATGGTTCCAAGGAGAAGAGTTAGAATGTTCAAGACAAGTCAAAAATGTTTTATTAAACAGCAGAAAACCGATGACTCGCAAAACTTACTTCCAAAAATGGACCAGATTCAATGAATAGTGTAAAAGCAAACATATCTTACCTGTGTCAACTTCAATTCCAACTGTTCTGGAATACATTCTTGAATCCAAAAACTAAAGCTTATCATTCAATTACATCACAGTTCATTGGGCTGCTATAGCTACTTTCTACCTGAAAATAGCAGACAAGACAATATTTACTCACCCGATGGTCAAACAATTCCTTAGTGGCATACAAAACATATACCCGGAGATCCACATGCCCATTATATCATGGGACCTGAATTTAGTGTTGCGTTCCATTACTGAACATCATTCGAACTGCTGGCAACAGGTTCCCTCTCCCACCTGTCCATGAAAGTGTTCATGATAGTGGCCGTAAGATCTGTCCAACGTGTGGGGGAAATTGAGGAACTCATGGCACATCCACCCTACACAATTTTCTACAAAAACAAAGTCACACTACGTCCTCACCCCAAATTCTTGCCAAAAGTCAACTCATTGTTCCAAATTAACCAACCAATTCACCTACCTACTTTTTCTATCCAAAAGCCGCATGTTAATGCACAAAACGTGTCTCTACTCACACTAGATGTTAGACGCGCATTGGCGTTCTACTTGGATAGGACGAAATCCTTCAGAAAAATGTTGACTCTTTGTAGCTATAGCAGAACGATCCAAGGGAGAGACTATATCTAATCAGAGACTTTCCAAGTGGATAAAAGACTGAATTCATTTATGTTACACCCTAAAGAACGTGCAGTCCCCACAAGGGATCAGAACGCACTCCACCAGCAGAATGACAGCATCCACAGCCTTCCTTAAGAGTGTTCCCATAGCCGATATATGTAAAGTGGCTACATGGGCCTCTGTACATACATTTACCAAACATTATGCCATTGACCAAGCTTCCAGGTCAGATGCAACCTTAGGCCTCACTGCACTATCATCCATAGACCACAACAACTCTGAAGTTCCCTCAGCCAAATGAGGGACACTGCTCCATAGTCACCTGGAGTGGAGCACCCACAGGGACACCACTTGATGAAGAAGAGGTTACTCATCTTGTGCAGTTACTGAGGTTCTTCAAGATGTGTGTCCCTGTGGATGCTCCACTATCCTCCCTTCTCCCCTCTACTTCGCAGCCCGCTCTTATTATTGCTGCATGGTAGAGAAGGAACAAAGGGGATCGGGCTGCGCATGCGTGAACCGAGTGGACACTGCTGACGGAAATCTCTGATCTGGATGCGAGGGCATGCCGAACACCTGGAGTTGAGCACCCACAGGGACACACATCTCGAAGAATCTCAGTTACTGCACAAGGTGAGTAACCTTCTCTTTAAAATAAACAAGAGAGTTAAGTGATGAAGTCAGAGTTTAAGTAAGGCAGTGGCTGCTAGTTCCTCACTTCTGGAATTTGCTCCCCCTTCGGGTCCACACCTGCTATTTCTGTCTACATACATGGACCTCATCTCTGTAATATCTGAGCACCTCCCAGTCACTAATGCATATATTCTGACAATACCCATGAGTAGGCAGGTGCTGTGATCTCCATTTAACAGATAGGGACCTACGGCCTATAAAAGTTAAGTAACTTGCTCCAAGTCACACAATGAAGGCTGGGACGGAGGAGGGGGCCAGGGCTGAATCCAAATCTCCCAAGTCCTACGCTAGTGCTTTAATCATTATACTATCCTTCTCCTGTAAAGCTGGTATCTTTATACTGATATCTGGGGGAGAGGGTGGATCAAGGGTTATTTGGCTGTGTTGGGACATACTGATCATTTCCATGATGCTAGGCAAAGGCAAACAGACTGTGTGGAAGTTGTGTGAGGTATCTGTTGTATAAGTGGCATTGTATATGTGTGTGTGTGTTTTAAATAATCATGAGTACCCAAAACAGTGGACGGTCTTTAAAAATAATTCAGAAGACTAAATAACTAAATGAGCCAGGTATTTTATCTATAAAAATGATGCCTTAGATTGCTGTGTATTTCCTTTAATAACTTAAAGTAATACAAACACATGGTGTCTTTTTTCTTTTTGTATATTGAGGCAAATAAAGCAAACCAGTAGCATGCTAAAACAGAGATGTATATCATTGCCATAAATATACTTCAGGTGAGCTTCTGCGGCTTTGGAGGGGGTGGCATTTTACTCTGGATGATCTCAGTGCAGTTTACTTTGCATCACGTATGCCATCTGCTAGTCAACAATAACACACTGATATTTAAGCAAGTGAAAAAAGAAACAAATGCTGAGGACTTGAGGAAGTTATTTTTTCCATAATGTGTAAGTAACAGAAATAATCCAGTATGTACATTAAATTACTCAGTGTAACTCTTCAATTAGATCTCATACTTCAAAAAAAAAAAAAAAATGCAGAGTATTTTAAGAAATGGTTTGTGAGGACGAGTCAAATTTATCCCTGGTATAACCAGTGAAGTCACTGGAGTTGCACCTACTTACATCAGGGCTGAATTTGACCCACTGTAATTTATCATTATTAATTTATTAATTATTAATACTTTATTTGTTATATTATTATATTATATTGTATGATATTATTCTTTGCCTGTTCCTTAACTTTTCACCTTTGCAAGGCTGGCTCCTAAAAAATCACATCCCAAGAAAAATCATCTGGGAATTTTCAGCAGATGAGTTAATGTCTGTTGTGAAAAGTTAACCTCTTTTCAGAGGATGATTACTGAATCACAAAACTAGAGATGAACTGAGGTGGAAATAATGGTTAAACAAGCAGCCAGTACAGCCTTCTCCATAAGGAACATGTAGAAAAGTGAAAAGCATTTTTTTAGTACAGAGAAAATGGGCTTCAATTAAAAACCATGAGGAATGAGTGAGTAATTTCTTAATGTATTCAGTCTGTAAATGAGAAATGAAAACATCAATTAGACAAGCCAGATTAAGCCTTGGGTGCATTCTCACTGTCTATAGAAAACATACAGAGGGCTGCTTCCATTTAAAAACACACAGACGAAAACCTAAACAACAGGAGATCTGTGTTTACCCCGGTGACTAGATATCAGAGATCAGCTTACACCCTGAAGCATGAGATTCGATTACCCTTATTTTAGCCTGTATAACTAACACATAAAATTGTCGCTGCTCCAGCTCGGAGGTGAATGGAACCCCATTTCCATCCCTCTCTCTACTGCCTGCAGAGGCTTACTGTCTGCAGTAAGTAAGTAATATCTACAGGGCTCAGCAAGATGTGGAAGAAAGAAAGAAAGGTGATGTTAATTTACACAAGCTCCGTTTCTTCTCTAAGCAGCTCCATGGCTGCTGATCATGCAGTGAGCAGATTCCCATTATGTACTTGCTAGGAGAGTAGAGGAGATATAGGCGCAGTTGAATGGTTTTGTACTTTTCCTTTGTGACATCAAAAATAGATCTGCCAGACAGCTATCTGAGTTCTGAGAACTGTCTGAGCATTTGGAGTCCCCTTGAGATCAATGGCAATGTGCTGAAAGCTGGGAACAGAGTGCAGAAACCTAAGGTAGGTATTTAAAATACAGGAGCACTAAAGAAAAAGCAAAACAATCTAATCAGCTGAGGAGGTGCATAATGTACCACAAAGTAATGGGGGGAACCTCTAATTTGTAATGTTCATCATTATCTCTTACACACACATTGTCACAAGCAATTAAAATATGCTAATGCTCTGTTATTATCAAGATCCTTATAAATATTCCTAATACTTTACCCATTTTTTTTACCCCGTTTGTTCCTATTGTCTTTGTGCTTGGTGAAAACTAGATGTTCAGCCGATGTGTATAGCCTTGGCCTCTATTTGCATCCCTGCTAATTGGAAGAATTTCACTGCAACGCACAATAAAAATTCCATAGAGCAAACAGTGGAGATTACAACATATAAATCTGAAATCAGTATGTTGGTATTGTGCTAGGTGACGGCATTCTAGCTAGCGTTTGAAATATTCATTTGCAACAGACCTCCCAGAAATGTGCTCTGCGTATTAAGGTGGGAGGGGGAAAGTTCAATGGTACTTTATGGAAATGGCACCAATCCAGTGCCAAAGAATATATGGGGTCACCACTGACCTCTTTATAATCGCACATTCAGATGTGACATTTCTTGTTGTGAACTGCCACTCAAATGTCTCTTCTCTTCACTGATTCTGATGCACAATCCCCTGTATTTGACAATCCTGTTATGAAACTTGTGGTCATGTTTTCAAACATTGGTGTCTAGACTGCACCTGAAAAATGTGTGTTTTCACTTGTAAAAAATGGACAGTTCTGCTGATGAATGAGTGACTGTGTCTTGGTTTCCTCATATTCAAAGTGGGGTTAATAATACTCACCTGTAGCGATACACAGGGGTCTTGTGAGGCTAAATTCACTAATATTTGTAAGATATTTTTAGGTCCTCAAATGGAAGGTGCTATATAAGTGCAAAGCATTATTTTAATTTAATGACTGTCCTTTTAAAGTGTGGTTCTCCTCTGAAAAGTGACTATGTAAATATGGCACCTACTTACACATAAGGAATAAGATCTCCTGAGTATTCAGAATCCTAGTAGTTTTTACTCCTGATAGCATTGGAGAGCCAACACAGCTTAGGGAGAATGAGCTGGATTCCATTCCTATTTTTTGTATCAGCAATAGAATTGTTTACTAAGCTTCAATTGGTTTTACCTGTGTAAACCCACTGAAGACAATGGCACAAGTAACAGTGGGGGCATGTACAACCTTTATTACTAATGGTAATGTGTGGTGAGGAAATAACTCAGTTTGACTCAGAGGCCCAAGGTTAAGTTTGTAGAGCTGGCAGTGAGAAACAAGATCTGCACACTTGTAAATGGTGTATACTTGATCTGGAATCTTTTGAGATAATGAATATGGATCTCTACAATGCCAACATCATTTTTACAAAGCCATTTTCACAGTAGAACCACACTTCAAGGACACACTGAAAAGAATCACCTTGGTCTTCTAAAGATCCTCTTTACATTGCCACAACATAGATTGTAGTTAACAAACTGAACACAGGCCCATCAGTTCATTTAGTTTTTTGTGTATTTAATTTCCTTGAACGCTTCCATAACACAGGCAGTAGTAACAGAAAAGCACACATGCCAAAAATTTGCTATTGGATGTGCACCGTGTTAAGACTTAGAACTACAGTCCATCTTAACAGGTGGCATTTATAAAGGACTCAACTAAAAATATAGACAGAAACAAATAGGCTTCCACACAGCTTGAATTCCATCTTTCTCTGTCTTGTTTACCAGGGATTACATTTGACCTGGAACTCTGTGCAGCACACAGGAACATCTACTAGTTCAATAACGTAATGCAAGTAAACATGCTATTACAGTACCCACTTTTGAATTAAATAGGCTCCATGTGCATATATCTAAAGCAGAATTTTATTATCTTGTAAATGAATTAAATCAGGGATGTCAACAAAGTTTTAGCGCTTAGAGCGATAACATGGAGGTCAGAGTGCTGGTCAATGAGAGATCTGATGGGGGAAGCTGGTTAATCTTATGTCTGTGAGACAATGAAACATCATTGTATATATCATAGAATCATAGAGTTGGAAGGGACCTCAGGAGGTCATCTAGTCCAACCCCCCGCTCAGAGCAGGACTATCCTCAGCTAAATAATCCCAGCGAGGGTTTTGTCAAGCCACAGCTTAAAACATCTAAAGATGGAGATTCCACCACCTCCCTAGGTAACCCATTCCAGTGCTTCACCACCCTCCAAGTGAAAAACTTTTTCCTAATGTCCAACCTAGATCTCCCCCCTGCAACTTGAGACCGTTGCTCCTTGTTCTGTCATCTGCCACCACTGAGAACAGCCTAGCTCCATCCTCCCTGGAACCCCCTTTCAGGTAGTTAAAGGCTGCTATCAAATCCACCCTCATTCTTCTCTTCTGTAGACTGAACAAGCCTAGTTCCTTCAGCCTCTCCTCATAAGTCTTGTGCTCCAGCCCCCTAAACATTTTTGTTGCCCTCCGCTGGAGTCTCTCTAACTTCTCCACATCCTTGTTGTAGTGGGGGGCCCAAAACTGGACACAATACTCCAAATGCGGCCTCACCAATGCTGAATAGAGGGGAATGATCACTTCCCATGATCTGCTGGCAATGCTCCTACTAATGCAGCCCAATATGGTATTAGCCTTCTTGGCAACCAGGGCACACTGCTGACTCATATCCAGCTTCTTATCCACTGTTACCCCAGGTGCTTTTCTGCAGAACTGTTGCCTAGCTCGTCGGTCCCCAGTTTGTAGCTGTGCATGGGATTCTTCCTTCCTAAGTGCAGGACTCTGCACTTGTCCTTGTTGAACCTCATCAGATTTCTTTTGGCCCAATCCTCCAGTTTGTTTAGGTCCTTCTGTTTCCTATCCCTATCTTCCAGGGTATCTACCACTCCCCCTAGCTTAGTGTCATCTGCAAACTTGCTGAGGGGGCAATCTACCCCATCCTCCAGAACATTGATGAAGATGAACAAAACCGGCCCCAGGACCGACCCCTGGGGCACTCCGCTTGTGACCGGCTGCCAGCTAGACATGGAGCCATTGATCACTACTTGTTGAGTCCTATGCTCTAGCCAGTTCTCTATCCATTTTATAGTCCATTCATCCAACCCATACTTCCTTAACTTGCTGATAAGAGTACTGTGAGAGACCATATCAAAAGCTTTGCTAAAGTCAAGGCACGTCCACCACTTTCCCCACATCCACAGAGCCAGTCACATCTTCATAGAAAGCAATCAGGTAAGCAATATATGTAACAGGTGGAGTAATTTTCTAGCTGGGCTAAGCTGCTGTCTTCCTAGAAGATGGAGAGATACAAATTGATTTAATTTTGATACAATTGAATTTTGATACAATTTCATACAATTGAAAAAATTCCCTTAAGTCTTTGAAACAGTGAAACTGATCCTGATATCTCATGTATGAGTCTTTCCTAGCTTGCAGTTATTGATGATTGTTTTCTTCACATACTGTGAAGGAGGTGAGCTGAAGCCCTTCCAGTCTCACAATTATATTGTTGACAGCCACAAAACTAAGCAGGATCCATTTCCTGGGTTTGCTACAGGAAGAAAGTAACTCTGGAAATAAACTCTATCCAAATCTTCATTAAGCTGGCAGAAATGCCATGTGTCTTTGGCACAGGACACTAATCTCTACTAACATATTATTGAATTATTATTTTTATTGGTTTGCTGTTGTGTTCTATGCCATTAGAGTTGTACCTGAATCATCACAATACCATATGCTGTGTGTCTAGTCCAGCATAAACTCATTCATTCACATCTCACCAGCAATCTCCTGTGGGGTTATATTTTTGTTGTATAAAATATTATCAGAACTCAAAGCGAGAAGTTTACTAGGTTCTTTCTTTTTTGAGACTAGTGCACAAGATACACCATTCAAATAGCTACCGTTGTTGGCAGAGCTGGAGTTGGCAGAGAATCCTAAGGCTGAGTTGGGCTGGAGACTGGACTAACCTCTCACCCTTTGAAGCATATTGATGAGGCAGGATAGGGAATGTATGAATGAGGAAATGAATGAATGAATGAATGAGGCAGGATAGGGAATGAATGTATGTTGTGTTAATTTTTTTAACCTCCACATAAAATAAAGAGCCCAATCTTGCAGCCCAGTCTGTTTTGACTTTAGTAATGTTACAGAAAGCACATGATAAGGGCTGCAGAACTGGGCCCTAAGACTGGGGAGGGGTGGAGGGGGAATAATGATTAAGACCACTTACAAAGCTATAGCTATTCGTAACCTCATATGGAAAAAGTCTGTCCATTTCAGAGGAGAGCATGCATTTAGCGTTTATAGAGAGTATTTCTGCCATAGATCTCAGAACACTTTACAAAGGTAAGTATCATTATCCCTACTTTACAGATGAGGAAACAGTGAGGTGAAATGACCTACCCAACGTCATTGGCAGAGTGAGGAGTAAAATCCTGGTCTCCTGGCTCCCAACTAAGTTCCCTATTCACTGGCATATGCTGACTTCCAACGTGTGAAAACAAGGAGGTTTCAGTTCTAGAGAAGTGCTTTCATTGTAATACCTGACATAGGGACCAGTTTTGAAGCCCTTATCCAGGCAAAGATACCAATGGTTTGTATGTGAGGTTAGCCGAATAAGGACTGCTAGCGTTGGTCTACTGTGCCAAATTCTTCCCTGATTTATCAAGCTAGCCATTGGCTTGAATGGCTGTAAATCAGAGCAGAATCAGACCTACAAAATTGAAGAACAGAAAACAGATAATATGTAGTTCCTAAAATTAATTTAAATTACCCATAATAAATTTATCATTAATATAACATTTGACTGAGTCCAGTTTTCCTAATGCTGGCACTTAGCTGGATGGATTTTATTTTTAAATATACAATGCACAGACCCTCCAGAGTCACCATTCATACATTTTAAATGTACAGGCGCATCCTTGTTTTACTGGGCCACGTGGTTCATTAAATATTACTTCCCATCTGCAGCAGAATTGCCTGAGTGTTTGCAAGGAAAGCATTTGGGAGGCAAAACAAAGCCTATGGTATATGTTAATATATAAAATGTCTGTAAGCATTCAGACCTGATATGTTGCTTGCCAGCTGCATTATTGAACAAGAATGCTAGAATCAGTGTAGCTCCTTCTGTGTGTATTTATGAAAACAAATGTGCATTTTAGCTAAACAATGATCCTACACCTTGGATTTAAAGGAATTATTCTTCCTTCTGGTAGCTAAAGATTTTGAAAGACAGCAGCACTGGATAGTCTATGTTAATTATCGTCAAATCTCAGAGTGAGAAGTGAAATGAATAAGTGATGTTTTCTCTGCCATGCTACGTGTTGGTAGTAAATTCACTGCTGTCAGGAACTGCTGCTGCTCTAGTTTATAAACCAAAAGGCAGCAGATATCTGTTAGGAGGAGAGAGGAACTTCGAGAACACTGCTGAGGTTGGGTCAAAAGGCTGTTGCTGAATTAGAGCCATGTCTCTGCCTGTCCCAATGGAATAGGTAACTTTGTGTTGTCTGCTGGAAAAGCCAGCTGGTAATTCATATCTATCAGGACATCCAAAGTGGCCAAATTCCGCTGTGGTGTAAGTGGACGTGCCTCCCTTGAAGGCAGTAGAGCTGCACTCACTTAAATGAGAGCTGAATTAGGCCCAAATTATTTGGTTTTATTTGTGCCTTTTCCTGACATTTTCCCAACAGAGGTTGTAATTTTCTGTCAAAATGTAAATGCAGAGCTGTGCATTTTAATCTCTCTATAATTAAAGTCTTCACTAACCCTATCATTTTATGTACCACATATTTATTTTTGCATATTTACCCCTACAGAAATCTATTAAAATTCTTTTACAAATCAGCCCAGAGGGGTTTCTTGGTTTCAGAGGGTTTTCTTTCTCCTACTGCTCTCATTTCTGATATACTAACTATGGATTTCTAAACAGTGTGATAACCTCTCCCCTTAGCTTCCACTCCAGAGGCAGAGAGGCATTGTAATATACAAGCAAGCAAAATGTCTCCAAGCACCAAGGCGCCTGTGACTCAGGCTACATGAGGGGGAACAGAGTTTTAGATTATTCAGAAGTTGTTTAATCCAAAGTACAATGAATCACAGGAAACTCGGGGCCACATCCTCAGTAAAACAGTTTAATTCCATTGAAATCAATTGACCTATGCTTATTTGCACCAGCCAGCTGTTCTGGCTACCAATTACTACTGCCACTCCACACCAGTATATAGGGTTGTGCTATAAGAGCAACATAAATATACCCTATGCAACAATTCTGGGGTGTACAAAATACAATAGAAGTAGAAGGTACTTTTTAAAGTAAAAATAAAAAATTTCAATAATCAATTAAATTCAAATAACTGTGAACAGGAATGATTCATAAAAGAATTCTCATTGGTCACTTTTTCCCTCAAATGGGAAGAGGGCAGACTAAACAGATCTCAGATCAGCATCTTGCCTGCAGCCATACCACTGCAGCCTGTGATCATTTCAGAGAGCACATGCTAAACAGGGTTTGCCTGGTTAGTACTTAGATGAGAGATCTTAGATGGGAAGTACTTCTTTCTGTTTGTTTGTTTGTTTGTTTGAAACCTACTGCCTATTGATGTAATTGGGTGATCCCTGGTTCTCATGTTATGTGAAGGGGTAAATAATGTTTCCTTATTCACTTTCTCCACTCCATTTGTGATGAGAGGACATGACTCTGCAAGTAACTGACAGATGAGCTTTCCAAAAATTTCTTACGAGTAAAATATCACGTAAGTAGAATCACTTTCATTCTCAAGGCATGCTTCTTACCAAATGGTGGTTCTGATCTGAAATGAGCGGATGGTTTCAAGCCACTCCCCAGCCAGACTTCACTACTTTGACATATTTAGCGAAATGAATAAATTGGAGCAGAGTCAGATTGTTGAGTAATGATGCTAATTTTTATTTATATAGAACGTAAACTAACAGTAAGTACTAACGGAAACTACTAAACACCAGTTTGCAACTACTAATTTAAAAATGCCTTTAACAACAGATTGCAATAAATAAAGAAATAAATAAACGGAACATCTGAGAAAGACCAAGTAAATTAGCATCCTGGTAGATCTGAGTATTGGGATAAGTTGTTGGGAGACATGCATTGAGACCAAACTTGTCATACTAAGCTGACTAAAGTTAGGCATCTAAATAGAAATAGCCTGACATTTTGGAAGTGCTGAGCACCCTCAGTTCTCATTTGACATCAGTAGTTAATCCGTCTGGCCTTCAGTTGGAGGTGCGGGGCACAGCGTCTCTGAAAATCAGGCTACTTGCATTTAGGCACCTAGATATGGATTTGGGTGCCTCACCTGAGGTGCCCTAGTGACAACATTCTGGCTCGAATGCAGTTTTGAGCTAAGTAACTGGAGGAAAATTAGCACTCAGAGGATGGCTAGTATAGCAAACGATGCACTCATCACATGTACGCTATCTGATTATTTATTGTGGCAGAATGTCAATAATAAAACCCAGCACCAATATGCAGTAAGCCTCAAGAAGCACAGCATATTGTTAGAGATTACTTTCCCTGATATAGTTGGTTAATAATTTGCTATTGGCGTCACCACACATTTACAGGGGTCTTTTTCATGATAGCATTTCTAATTAACCAGATGCAGGGGGTTCACTGCACCCATTTTTGTAGAAAGGCATTTTAGCAATTAGCTCCATTCTGAAAAATAATTACATTTTATTAAATGACTTAATTGTTTTTGGTTTCTAAAAAAATTAGTGTACTAATGCATCCCCGCGAGGTGACAGGCTTTATTCTGAAAGCTTCCATGCTTTATATTAGTGACCTCGAGGGCTAAGCCAATAAGTAAGTTTACCTGATGAGATTCAGATCTAACTCATTTAAGCCAGAGATAGTTGCAAACTGATTGAAAGGTTGTGGAATGAGATAGTTGGGCTCCTTATATTCTATAAGCCTGATCCCCTGGCGAAGGCAGTGGGAGTTTTTCTGCTGAGCTCAGGGGGCACAGCTCAAACGTTCAGTGATCCAGGACTCCTGAGTTAATTCCAGAGCAGGGACAGAGGAGTCTGATACCAGGGAGATAGGTGTCTAAGGAACACCAGGGAGAGGGTCTGGCCGTGAGAAGAAAGAAAATAGTGACTAGCGCTGCAGAGGCGAATAGAAGCACTTCCTAGCCCTCCCACTGCCTATGCTGGGTCACTATTGGAAGTGTCCAGGTCTCCAGGTGTAGGAGGGGTGAGGCAGTGGCCAGTCAGGGAGCAGCATTTAGTTTTTCATAGGAGAGCTGCCCAGTTTCAGCCGGAGGCTAGAAGGAGATTTGGATTTTGTTTCTTCTCCTTTGCTTTCTCCTGTGCCTCCTGAACTGCGCACATTCTTCCCCTGTCCTTCACCACCCTCACTCCTACTGGGGAGTTTCAAAAGACTTGAAGAATGAAGGAGATGCAGGTCAGGATGAAGTGCCTTGGCAGAGCGGTGATGGAAAATGCGCACGGCACTTGTCCAAACTGCGCTTAGTGTAGTTAGTGCCTTGAGATCCAGGGTCTGCACAGTGAAATCAATCAGTTTTCTCATTGAATTCAATAGGAGCAGCAGCAAGGCCTTTGGCTTTGAGCTAAAGACCATTGACTCCACTGGAAATCTTTCCAATAATTGTGCTGGGATTTGGATCAGTCCCTTGCTTTCCTTAGCTCTACTTCACCCACAAATACAAAAGAGTTGTGTTTTTGTGGCCAACATGTGACCCACTTTTATTTCTATCGGCTTCATTTCTCTAAGCTTTTTGAACATCAAGGCTTTTATGGCCGTAGAAAGCTTTTCCATGACACTTTTATTTCTACAGAAAACAATGTTTGGGCAGAAAAAAACCCATACTTTAGGCATTACTTCAATTTTGACTAAAGACCTTGTTATAGCCAAAAAAAAAAAATGTTACAAACATAATTGCTGGCCTTGCTAGCAGGGGTAAAAAGTTTAAAGATCCAGGCACTGCATGAATAAAAATGAAGTGCAAGAGATCATGCTGTCAAGAGTCCAGTATATTTAATACCGAGGAGATCGCCCATGGAGAGCATAGCACGTTACTTGCAGAATTCTGCAGTCAGTTCTGTAAGGACCTGATCCAAAGTCCAGTGAAATCAGTGGAGTCTCCCATTGATTTCCATGGTCTTTGGATCAGACCCTAGGTGAAACAGCCTGTTAACATGAGCCATACATCCTGAGAACTAGTGGCAGTAATAATATGTTAAAGAAAGCAATGCATATGAAGTTAAAGTACACTGTTTAAAATATTAGCTCTGATAGAGGAAGTCTCTGAAGTTGCTATCAAATGGACCAAATGTTTCCTAACAAATTAAAAATAGTTGAGTCTGCTTCAGATTAGGCACTAGTTAATAAGCAAATGTTGTTAGCATTCAGTGGTTGTTTAGCAGCCTACATGAAATAAAGCAATGGCCTGTGTCCATTTCCTAGTGGACAGGTGTCCCAATCACAAAACCCACCAGTAGAAGTGGCACACGATTGGCACCCTGGTTGCCAGTTTCAGCATAAAGATTAGGAATGGAGAATTAACCACTCTTTCTCACCAGAGGTGATCCTTCCAGGACAAGGTTTTGGACCATTGGTGGCAGTCTGAAGAAGCTCGCACCATTGTTGCCCACTCAGAGGCCTTCAGACTCTGTTCATGCCAATCTGGCATCTAACTTAAGTATTAAATTCACTGAAAAGGTAAATTTTACAATTAAAAGTTGAGGATGTGCTTTTAAGAGGCTCTGAAATGCTCTAATGGTGCCAGCATGCATCTCTTTGGCACTTTAAAAACAAAGAATTGATCACAGAACCCTGACTCTGGGTGGTGTTTTCCATTATCCAGCAAACCTGCAGTGCTTTAACCATCTCAGTTTTTTCTCTGGGATAGAGGAGGTCACAGACTGCAAGGAGCTGGCAGGGAGGAGGCAATTTTTGGCAGAGCAAGTAACATTTAATGGTAAAAAGCAAATTTAGAAAATTAAAGAAAGATTGCTGGCTCATCGTGAATTCCTGCTGGACAAGGGAGTGTTGACTGGCCAATTTTCCCATCCCCTTCTATAACTTCAGATCAACATTTCTAGTGTGTCACGCTATTTCCTTTTTAATTTATTTTTAAAAGAGATGGTGCTGAACCAAAACACTGGTTCTAAACATGCTTGAAATCAAGGGAGAGGGGTTCAGAGTCCAAATCCAGATCTAAATTATGCACTTGGCCTCTATCTCTGTATCAGGCCACACCAAAACCCCAGATCTGAAAACCCTGAAATTGTTAGTGTATGCAAGTATTAAGTCCAGGCTTATAACTGGTAGGCAGCAAGGTCTGTAGGTATGCTCTGAGGACAGGTTGACAGAGGTTAAGGACAGACATGGACAGTAGGTAGAGACAGCAAAACAACAAATAGGAATCTTTTTAAATAAAAGTTAATTGGATTCCATGTTGCTTACTGTGGATTTCATTAATTTACATTTTAAAATCCTATTGTTCATTTTCCCTAACGTCTACTTGCCAGTCTTTCCTTAGACTGCGAACATCTCAGAGCAAGTACCATCCCTTTTCAAACGTCAGAAATGTACCCAGCACTTTGTAGGCACTACTGTAAATAAATAATTATGCAGACTGATTTGAGAGTCCAAACATTACTCTACCACTGACTCACTCTGTAGCTTTAAGCAAGTCTCAACACGTATTTGCCTTCATTTCCCTGACTGGAAGACTAAGCTACTACTAACCGTCTATCTCACAGAGTTGTCATGGAGATTTGCGAATATTTGCAAAGATACATAGATGCTGAAAATTTACTCTTGTTTTTAAAACACTTAAGTTGAAACATGATATAAATGTTAAAGATTTTAGTAATGTTTTCAAATGAAACTAAAAATTGTAGGTCTGATATTAGAATAAAAAATATTAGCCTGATAACAGTAAAGTGAAACTGAATTTTGATCAGTTCTTGCTCTGCTTTCCTTTCAGCTGAAAAGATGTTCCAATGACATCCACACTTTTATTATGAATGGATTGCACTGACTGAGTTATGTAGCACTGATAGATGCTCTGTCCCATTTTCAAGTATTGTGTTATGAAGCAACAATAGTATAAAGAGGTTCATGTCATCACCTCTAATATTTTCTTGCCCAGATTTTTGACCCAATCTCATTTTTCTCTATCGTTTTTGGTTTTTAAATGTGTCTTTAAGAAGCAAACATTTTTGTGTTAAAGATAGTTTTGGCCTTCACTTCCTCTCTCTTGTTATTGCATGGGTAAAATTGCAATCTTAGGATTTTGGTATTGTAGTCTTTTTTGCACAGATGGATTTTGCTGTCATAAACACAAGCAGTGACGTTAAATGACCAAATACAGATGGCCTTCTCCTTGTATTTTGATTGGAGATTGCATTGTGTTGCCATAATCGCTTGCCTCTTTGGCTTTCCTTAGTGGCTCACTTACAAAATAATTGCACATCAGAAACAGATCATGTAACCCACAGAGAAAAATACCGTGGCACTATCTCATATCTCTTCAAAAGAGCAAAGTAAATGAGAGAGAGGCTAATCCCACTTAGAAGCAATATTTTCCTTAAAAGAGGAGAGACGTGAAGAGCTAATCCTTCCATCAAGGCTTCCCAGAGCAAGATAAAATGTTAGAGAGGGTATTTCTGCTTGAAATACAGTAAATGATGTTGCTAAGTCATTACTATGTCACTCATATATTGTCTTTTTGAGTTGGCAGCTGATTGCTGATGTTATTTTTCTTGAGTAAACTAACAAGGGAAATTCCTATTATAGTAGCCTAATGAAGCTGTTTTATTTACTGTCACTATTAAATTCTACATTTAATGAATGAATAATGGTATGACACTTTCAAATAATGCTTTTAAATGGGGAAGCATGTTGGCTGAGAATTGTTTGGTGTAAATGAATTTAGTAGCAGTGAAAGGGGCTTGACTGTCTGCCCTGGAAAGTGTACCTGATTTGGTACAGCATGGATGGCTGGAGTTGGAGTTTCGAAGGACTACACCCATGAGTGAAAGGGTAGCTTAGTTTCCATGTCCATTTGGAGGATCCTTGACCTTTCCTGTGACTGTCAGCAAAGGGGTACAAGTTAGTGCCGATTGTCATGGTTTTCAGACACCTCTCATTCAAGAAGCTGAACCAAGACAACACTGAACTGATTTTTAACACAAATAGGAACTCCCTGCCCCACAATGGATGGAAGCATTTTGCGTCAGTGTTTTTTCCCCCTCCTCTGGCACAAGAGTGTTTTTTGATTGTTGGATTGTTTAATTGCCATTGTTCTACTTCTTTTACAAAGTTCTCATCCAGGGTTCAAGACCCAGCAAGGAATATTCATCCTACTGTAAACTCCGCTGAAGTCAGTGGAGCTCCACCCACAAAAAATGGGGCTCAGAGGGCCTGCAGATAGTGGTGGACATACATGACAATGTCCTACTTCTAATGACTTGCAGTGTCGAGAGAGAGCAGAAACTACTTTGGGACTCGGTTGCATGACGCTGGGAATGCTGCCAAAGGAGTGAAGAGCCCCCAAGAAATTAAAACCAGTACAAGCGCAGAGATTTGACCATTTTCTCATGTCTCGAGGCATTAGTGTGGGGAAACTCAAGGTTCTCTGTGTACAGCCTGTTCTTCCTCAGCGTGTCTTGGTAATTCCTCAGAAGAACTGGATCCTGCAAACTGTGACCTCCTGCTAAAGCTATCTGTCATAGGTACCTCATTACTGTAATATCTGAATGCCCCACAGTGTATTCTCACAACACCCTTGTGAGGTAGGAAAGTGCTCTCATTCTCATTTGTAAAATGGGAAACTGAGGCACAGAGAGACTGAATGACTTGCTTGTGGTCACACAGGAAGTCTGGGGTGGAGCAAGGAATCAAACCTGGGTCTCTGAGTCCCAAGCTAACACCCCAGCCACTGGAACTGGGACTGAAGATGAGCTCATGAGCCGGCACTTACTTAGTTAATCAGCACAGCTCCATTGATGTCATTAGTGCTGTGCTGATTTATACCAGCTGATCTTTAACAATGATGTAGGCAATGATGATAGCAAGAGAAGACTGATCACCTTGTTCTTAGCCACAATGACTCATTGGTCAGAGAATGAGGAGAGCATCATGCGTAAGTGCCTGGAGAAATGCCAGTTAGCAGAGCTCTGACAGATTGAGGCTGAAAACCTCTGCTTGCTTTTGAGAGACTGGCTGCCATGATTCTGTTAGTGTTGCAGAAGTAAAGGGACAAGCCTTGCTGACGTGTATCTATCTTTACTGTATAGCTTCAGTTACACCCAGGCATAACCCTACTGAAATTAATGACATTGCACAGGTGTAACCGAGGGCAGAGTTCAGAACAGGTGGCTGCAGAAGCTTGCCGTCTTTTCTTAGGGACCGTCTGTGCTTAAGAGTTACAGCTAGAATCATTTTTTCTCCAGCTGTCCTTTATTGAAATGGGTGTCACAGTAAATGTAACGGTCACCTTTGAGAGCCTGCATGTTCTTTACAGCTGTGCCAGCTTTTTTGCACATGCTCAGTAGAGAACTTCAACAATATACATGGGGGTTTCTCTTTTTATGGGCACTGGGGCAGGGAAAATATGACCCCATGTTTTGTGGTGAGCCAGAGTGCACAAAGGACAGAAGGGATCACTTTTGTTTTTGAATGATGATTGGATTCCAGTGCAGGTCTCAGAGCTTCAAGATCCAGAATCTTACCCTGGTTTGACTCTTATGACCTGATTTTCAGAGATTTTGAGCCACTTATGGCCCCATTAGGTCAATGGGAATGGCAGGTGCTCAGCACTCTTGAAAATCAGGCCACTTAAGTGTAGTCTTACAGAGATTCCCTGGGGACAGATGTATGCATATTAAATTTACCAAAATGTGACATGTGAAGTCTCTACCAAGATCCAATAGTCCACTGGTCATCATAATCATTGCAAAAATGTACATACAGATAATGTTTAAGGAATTATGTATCTGTACCATTATAAGTGTCTCCCTTTCTCCGTCTCTGGTATGTTTGTGCAATCTTAGGATGATGCAGGACCCATAGTTTTCTGCCTGGAATGACATAATTTAAATGCCAAACTTTGCTATTTGCCAGATATGAGAATGGACAAACATTCCCTAGTCTCCATATTTCCTTTAGCTATGTCACAGAACAGAGCATGACATAAATGCAACAAGACAAGCCATAGGAAAAGAGAATCCCTATTGTCAGATTTAAAATGTCTAGCATTTTGTGCAGTCAACCATTTAAATCTCTGTCTGCTAGCTGGGATGGAATCATGTAGAGTACAACCCCACTGGACTATATGGGAGGATATACACATGCACATGTTCCAAGAGATCGAAGCAAGGGCCATATGTCAGCAGTGGTGTTTGCAAGTGAGAGCAGAGGGCTGGGATTCAGCCTCCTGGGCTGTATTCCTCCCTCTGATGTTGACTTGCTGTCACTTAGATATGTGCAAAGGTTACATGCTAGAGGCCTGCAATTAATGAGAAACATCAGCAGTCAAAGAAACTTGCACATCAGTAGCTTTTCTTAGTAGGCCTATAGCAAGGTGCTGTGGCCTTCCTCGGAGCCTGGGCCCGAGGAAGGGTCGCTCTGCCCCCACTGGACAGAACCAGGCCCTGCAGGCCCAGCCACCTGGAAGCAGAGGGGTGGAGCCAAGCCCAGGGCAAGAAGTATAAAAGACAGGCCCAGCAGCTTAGTTAGGGGTAAGCTTCCTGGAGGCTTCTGGAGGCCTGAGCCTGGTCCTGCGGCTGTTTGACTTAGATGCCCTGTTGACCAGAGCCTCCAGACCTGCCTGGACCAAGCAACTGGGTAGGGCTGCCTGGCCTGGAGAGGGCTGCTGGACCCTTGGAGCTGGGAAAAGCTAACCCCGCCCACTGGATAGGAGAAACCCACGGAGGCTGGCCCTGACCTGGAAGAGCTGCCTGGTGTGGAGAATCCCCCAGGGTGGACTGACTCTAGCAGACCAGAGGAACCTCTGGGGCTCTGTGACCTGGAGGAGCTACCATCTGCAGGTGACCCTCAGGTGTTCCTGGACCTGCCACTGGTCGATGGTGCCCTCACTTGCTGGATGCCCTCTCACCACCTCCCCTAGTGACCTGGAGGGAGATACGTGGCTACAGGTATCCTGGGATTGGGTGGGAGGGAGTGGTGCAGGGACAGCCCTAGCAAGTGGCTAAGTCAGGGGCGAAACCCCTGTCAGTGTGTTGCGGCGGGGAGCCCCGCTGACTCAGTGGCAAATGCCTTTGCCACTGATAGGGCCCTGGGCTGGGATGCAGTGGAGTTGTGTGGGCCTGTGTCCCCCTTCCCTTACTACCCAGGGAGTAATCGCCGTCCTCTATGTTACTGTCCAAAGAGCACTGTGCTTCCCTGCCGGCGCCGCCCCGCCCTGGGGCCATAGACTGCTTGCCGGCGCTGCCTCGTGCCGGGGCCGTAGACTGCTAAACAGGCACTGTTTATTCCCCTAAACGAAGGTGCTGTGGCCTTCCTTGGAGCCTAGGCCCAAGGAAGGGTTGTGACAACCCAGCCGGACTGTGCCACCAGCTTACAAGGCCTTTCTCATATTCTGTTGGATGCTAATCAACTATACAACAGGCATGAAAGCTTTCTGTAAACAAGCTATTGTGCATGTTCCTCATTCATATCTTCTGCAGTGATAAGAGATTCAAAATGGTTGTTTTAGAAGGCCCCTTTCCATTGTTTCCATTTAATGAAATAGCCTTCCCTTGGGTAAATCATTTAACCTTCTGCCTCCATTTCTCTCTTTGTAAAATGGAGATGATAAATACTTCTGTACCTCTCTGGGGCATTAAGAAACACATTTATTTAATGCCTGTAAAGTGCTTTGATGCCTCTCTTAACTTTGTACTTGATCCAGATGTGATGAGCGCTCAAGAAATATCTATATAAGGGGATTAGATAGGACAGCAGGTGAAAGGTGTCACGTAATGATTAAATGCAAAGTATTGCTGTTGATGTCTGTGTGGAGAGCAAAGGCAGGATCTAGCCCAGAGTCCTTCAATACTTTAATGGAACTGTGCTTTGAGGTCCCGATTCTGCAAGATACTTAAGCAGGTGCCTATCTTTGACTTCAAAGGAATTACATAAGTAATTCCTTTGAAGTCAATGGGACTGCTCACATACTTAAAGTAAGGCATCTGCTTAAGTACCTTGCAGAATAGAGGCATTAGTTATTCCCTTCAGCCTATCTGATCCAGCTCTCTCCTTCTTCCCAAATGGAGAGTACAGCAGAGCCACCTTTCACTCTTCCCCTCCCCTCACTAAAATGTGATAACTTCTTTAAAAATGAAATTGATGTCAGGATAAAATAATTATATACCTAAAAATAAAACCCCCCACACATTTGTTTACCTCTGCTACAAATTGCACATTGGAGTATAAACTGGGTAGCAGTGGAGTCATTTTGAGTTTACACTAGTGTAATGGGGAGCAGAGTTTTGCCCAGGGTTTGTAACTGTAGTACAGTATCTTGGTAAATGAAAACCTGGGGACACAGTGCAGCTTGATGGTCCTTACTAGATGGTCGTGCAAAGGGAAGCGAGTTGATGCTGACAATCCCAAGAAGAGCCTCTGTCATGTTGGCAGCACGTCCCATCTCTTCAGAACTGTTCCTTACTGTTTAGACTGAAATACAATTTTCCACTGCAGTGTCAACAAGAGCCAGCAAAGAGATGTTAAGGAAATTGAATGCAGGGATTAGTCATCATTTATATAACAGCCATGCCTATGCATGGAGGGCAGGAGAACAAAGGACTGCTGCAAAGATTTGTACACAGCTCATCCCTACTTTGTTACTGCACAGGTTGAACGTTGTTGTACTTCACTCAGCAGCATGTAGGGAAAGCAACATGATGATCTGTCTGAATCCGAAAGGAAAAAGTCAAAGGATAGTTCTGCTTGCAGAATTCCTACTCTGATTTCAGCAAGATAGCTGTGGCTGATACCCACTCAGCAGCTCACAGACTGCCTGCCACATCATAAGACATGCCCTATGATGCTCAAAGCTAAAGGAACATCAGAGCAGCTAAGACCAAGCAAAATAGGGATGCTGTGTCTTTGAGTGATGCTATGTTTGTAAGACTGTTCTATGGGCCCAATCCAGCAGGAGTTGAAGGTGCTCGGCACCTTGCAGGACTGGGCCCTAAATAAACAAAAATGAACTGATTCTGAATCAGGAGAGGTGGGTCCATCTTATCCTATAGCTTTTTAGCCAGGGCCCATTGTGGGAGGGAGAGAAGGGTGTTCAGAGAGCCACATCACTGCAAGAGCCTCAGGAGGCATTCTACTGACTCAGCCAGAATTCCTTCAGAAACTCTGGGAAAGCTCCACCAGCTTTGGAAAGCGTATAGCATGTGCTCCCCTACATGTCCTGCCATTTTTACTTAGTGGGGCAAAGGTAGGCTGGTGCCATAGCTTCCTTCCAGGAGGCTAACATGGCTGCTATCCATTAGTAGTGGCTTATATCAGACATTTGTGCAGGGTCCAAGAGGAGGGATGAGGCACCTCTCTTCCGTGTTACTCATCCACTTGAGGCCACTTACAATCTAGTCCTTAAAGTCTTTGAAGTTCTGTGGGATCTGCACAAGGAAGGTGCTATGGAAAGGCAGAGCAGTGCCTTGAATTAATGATCCCAATAACTGATTTTCTCTGAGAGGAATTTATTAACACTGTTCTATGATTTACCAACTTTACCACTTTTTTTTTTTTTTTAGAATAAAAACAAAATGTGAGTCATTGTGTAAAGTGCCAGATTGTCAGCCATGGAACAGGTCCTGCATGGGCAGCTTTCTCTACCCACCAGCATGTGTCAATCACGACCTGGAGGCCTTGCTTCCAGGAGGGAGGTGTCATTCAACCGCTGTGCCCCACTCAGCTCTCTGTCTGTCTTTCTGCTGAGACCTTCAACCAGGGAGCCAATTAGTGCCAATGATGCTGGTGGGTTTTCTGTGTGACACAGGTCCACTAAGAACCAAACTGAGACAGTGGGTGAAATCCTGGCTTCACTGATGAGGGGGCAAAAGTCCCATTTACTTCAATGGGGTGAAGGCTTCACTCAGCACAATTATTTAGTATTGGCTCATTTTGCATAGGAACTACGTTAAATTTAGCATTTACCTTTTACAGGGTATGGGGAGGATCAGGGTACTGAGTAAATAAGTTTAAGGTTTCATTTCTTTATATTTCTGTCAGTATAAGTCAATATAACTAACATATCAGGATGGGAATAAAACGTTAATAAAATAACATTTAATGAAATAATGTAACTAGAATTGTTAATAGCAAATTTACCTGTTAGTCTGTTTGACTTGGATGCTTGCCTATTAACCTATTGAAAATGACCATTTGAATGATGTCAGGACATTACTTTCAGAGAACAGTCAACAGAGTCTACTTTGTTAGCATTGCTAATACCAGTAAAAAGCAAAGCTCCATGTTTTATCTTTGTCTCTATCTATCATGAATAAAATACTAATGTGAACAATCATCCAAGTGTCTTTGGACTAATTTGTTCCCTGCATCAGGCAAACCCCAGGACAGTCGGAAAACTTTCCAGTTCCCAGCTCCCAGAGTTTCTCCAAGATTGTACCGGCAGAGGCAGTGGGAGTTTCTTCCATGTAGAACAGGCAAGGACTGAGACCCTCCAATATCTGTGGGTGTCTGGAAATCTGCATGGAGAAATCACATGGCTCTCCGACATCTGCAGAGGACAGGGTCAGTGGGTCACTCCGAGGCCTAGAACCTTCATGCCACCCACCAGCGCCCTCAGCATTGCTCTTCAGGAGCCATGCTCCTTCGTGGCTGCTGCCTTGAAATGGTCTGAATGAAACTCCACAAAAGATATACAGATGATGTCAGTGTTGTCTGAAGGGGACATCTCTGCAGACATGAGGGGAAGCATGTTGCAGTGTTACTATCTACCCTCTCCCAGCCCCCACCCACACACACACTTTAACAGAGAGAATATGGGCCTTAAAGAGCACAGTCTATTTCCCCTGTTAGGCTACTCACAATATCCAAAGAGAGAAGAGTGTTTAAGAGGAGGGGTTGGTTATAATCGGGCCAAATTCTGAAGCCCTGATTCAGTGTTCACTCTGTCCATGTTCAGGCAAACTTCCATTGCAGACAAGACTAAGAACTGAGTAAAATCTCGGTCAGGGCATCAGGATTTTGCACATTTACCAAAGTGGAAGTTTGACTGAATAAGTATTGAGCAAAAGTGAGTAAAAAATGAGTGAGGACCTCAGTGTCTGCCCTGCTGATTTCAGTGGGAATTGCAGGTGTTCAGCACCTCTCAGGATTTGGCTAATTGGAGCCAATGGATTAAGGACTTTAGTACTAACAGTAGCTGAATTCAGCTGAGTCTAGAGACAAAGTAAAGGAGGGCCAGAAAGCAAAGAGCTTTGTACTATGGACGATTATGGGGGTGGGTTCTCTAAAGGGCTTTTTTATTTTGTCTCCTGTGCTGTGAATACATAGGACAAATAGCTAGAGGTGGGAGGAATATTTGTGATATCAGAGAAACATACCTGGCTAACAGATGCTTTGATGCTAATGGACTGAACTGCCAAGCATTATGTACAAAGCATGAACTCAAGTGCTCTACGTTGTACGACTCTAATTAAAAACATTTGTGTATGTGAATTAGAACAAAGATGAAAGCTGTTGTCCGGGATGAAATGTGGGCTCCTGACCGGTGAAGCATAAAACTAGCTATTCAGCTTCCTGCTAACCAGAGAACAAACCCCACTCTAAATTGTTGTTGTTTATCATTTGTTTTACAGCATTGTCTGGAAGCTCCATTCAAGATCAGGGCTCGGTTTGTACCGAGTACCATATACATTTAAAATAAAAGATGGTCCCCCTGAAGAATGTGAGAGAGCTGTAATATTTTTATGATTGCTAAGTGAGCCTCTGTTTCCTGGTTATGGTGCTCCTTGTTAAAGGATAACTAAGGTTAAATCCATCTTAGGTGGTTTTGACCATCCGGATGAACTAGTCAATGGTTTTAGCTAGCCCAGTCACTGGAGCTAAGCTGACAATACAGGTGTCAAGGCCTTTGAAGTTTTGTCTCTGTCCAAGCTGGGCACAGCATACCTTAGCACTGAGCCAGGTCCCTTATGGTGGGAAATCTTAAACGAAGAACTTGGAAACTATTAAAGAGCAGCCCTGTTGAAGAGTGTGAGAGACAGGGTCTGCAGGGAAGAGACTGAATCCCAGTTCCAAGAAGCAGAAATGTGTAGGATAAACTGGGCCTACCTAAATCTTGAGAGAAATGCTAAGTTTTAAATAACACCATAGAAGTGTTGACCTTTTGTGGTTTTATCCCTTTTCTCTCTGATTGCTATGTTCCTATATAGATAAATAAAATTTTGTTTTGGAGAAGCTGTCGGGCATCACTGCATTTTCCTACTTTTCACCACTCTTGAAAGAAAGTCTCAGGCAGGCAACAAATGCAATGGGCCTGCTAAGGAAACATGATTGGTAAACAGGAAGCTGTAGCCTGGAGACTCACCCCCCTTCTAGTCTGTATCACTGGATTCCACTCTTGAGAGAAGTGCAGGCATAGAGAGAGGTCCGAGCTAGAGTTCACACTGAACTGAGACAGCCCTTGTCCCAAAGAACTTGCAGTACAAACAGGAACAAGACTTGCCAGGTGGGTGTAGAACACAGCAGAGGAGAGAGGGGACAAAACTAGAGTGATGGTTATAGAAGCACAAGGTTGTATAGATTAAGTCTGTGTACAGTTTGGATGCTTTGTGATTTTTGTTGTAAGTGAACAAGAGATATTAATGGATAACTAACAGGACACCTGCCTGCCCATTATCATTATGTGGTTTACTATGGGTGTTTGAACTCTGGCCTGCTGCTGTCTGTGAACATGCTGGAGAACTGAGAGAGATGGGGCAGGAGAGTCCTAAGTGCAGGCAATGTGATGAGTTTAGTGGTGTGAAGTGCTATGGATTTATGCTTGCTTGTTTAATCCACACTGAAGTTCCCTCTCCACTAACCATAGCCCTATACGCCCATAGAGCTCCCTCTCCTTCTTCTGGGTAGCCTTAATTATACCTGTGGTGCCCACCCCTGGTACCACCCCTTACAATTTATGGTCATGTTCTGTTTTGGAGGGTCTTGAGTCTGGGAGCTTTAGTAACACCTCCTTTTGTACCCCATGGGAGGGATAGGGGGAGGTTATATTTTGGCCATGGTCACTTTTATGGCTCTTTAATGTTTCTTTTTCACACCTCCCTTTACCCCTGTTGCTCCTCCCAACCAGTTGCTTGACCTTGCTCTGGTGTCTGTCTTGAAGAGGAGTCAGAGCTATACTTCATTTGTACATTCATGTGCCAAACCCCCACTACACCTCAAAACATTTTAACTACATCCCTTATCTCCTCTCACAGTAATACAGAAAACCCATCTGACTGTGGGTAGGCAAAAGTAACACACATTGTGTTGTTTGCTCTTCGTTTATATACACATCCCAAAAAACACCTCATTTTTCAAGCGGGCAAACAGGCCCAAAATTCTGTACAGAGGCTTTAATACTTATAGAGATCTAAATTTTATACTACCATGCCTAATAGGCATCACAGGACAGGGAGGGCAGGATAATGGATTCAGGGATGGTATTCTACACATAAGGAACAGCATGGAGGAAGGAGCTGGGGGAGAGGTGGACAAAGGGGATAATGAGGCTGTCGTTGGCAGAGAATGGGGCGAGTCAGGACATGGTGAGACAGGAAGGAGGAAATAAGTTGCGAAGGGCTTCAGTTGTGGGTGAGTTTTGTGTTTGTGGGGGGAGAAGAGAGTCAGTGGAGGGACCCAAAGAAGGAGTGTGACATGATCAAAGCAAGGAGCCAGCAGAATGATGAGTAAGGTGAGATGGGTGTCAGGAAGGCCAGGCAGCATGCAGTTTTGAAAGACCTGAAATTTTGACCAGTGTCTTCAGCATTTTTTTTTTATATAAAAAAACTTTATAATGTTAAAGCACTTACTAGTAATTTAAGGCATAAATCCACTATACGGATTTCATTTCATGCTAGGAATGATATAGCGTGATCCAGTTAACGCTGTCTAAAGAACCTTCTAAATGCCCGATACAATGTCAAGAAAAGTTTCCCCCACGGACATTGGTGACATATGGTGTCTAACAGGGCTATTGTCTATGTCTCAAAGAAATGAATTATAAATTATTCCATTTGGCATCATATTGTACCTGACAAATTCATGGATGAGAATGTCAGTGTCATGATATGTATATATTTTTAATGGCTTAAGAAGAACTGCTGAACTACCAATGGAAGATTATAAAATAATCATATGTAGCTGTAATTAAATAATGAATCTTGCATACAATTTAAAATGGACTCTGGAAATGGGTTACTTTTCTCATGCAGGGCAGCATAGCCAGGGTTGAACAAGCCAAGAAATATTTCTCCTACCAATAGATGGCCTTATCCACAAACCCATAACCTCTGGGGGTGTTTAGATCTGGATCTGAACTTTACAGCTGGCCTCCATTTGTTTTACCTTGAAGCAGAATCTGATATCTGAATGTCCTCAGACTATGAAGCCCAGACTTGTATGCAGCTCCATGAAAAGATGCTGCTTGCAGATATTTGTTGATAAATTCCTTAGAGAGAAGATGGGTGAGGTTGTATCTTTTATTGGCCCAACGAATAAAATGTATTACTTCACCCATCTTGTCTCTTTCTAATATCCTGGGACCTGCACAGCTACTACAACACTGCATACAACAATGGAAGATACATTTTTTAGAATTGTTTGGCTGAGTAACATTGGCTGAGGCTTCAGTGCGGTGGGAGGGGCCTTCTAAATGGATGTGATCAGAAGATTGGCTGTTTGTTGAACATTTTAAAACGAAAGGAAACCTCATTGAGCCTTTTCCGTTTTAACAGATGGATTAATGGTGCATGCATTGCATACAATAGCAGATGTACGTCATTCCACAGGCACATGATATATTTGCAGGCAAATAACAGGCCCGATGAGAAGACTGTTGAAGTCAATGGCCCAGCATTAGCAGGTTATTAAATGATACAGTACAAAGTGCTGCTAAGATCATATTGGAACATAGGGATTCTGGCTTTCAACTACTTCTGAATATTTCACATTTTCTGTCTCCTTCATGGCAAGTTTGCAGTCTCAAGTATTTATGACCTATGACAGCTTTGTTAATTTATGCTTCTGTGGTTCGGCTGCAGCTCAGCATGGAATGCTGGGGTGTCAGCTAGGAAGCACATGTGACAGAAGGGTTAGTGCAGAGGGGTTAGTGCCTGCTACATCATCATTAGAGAACAAGTATTTTTCACCAGGGGGTTTGTAATTTTATACAACTTAGTGTCTAAAAATTATGGCTTTGCACATAGTTAGTGCTTTTCATGTGGATATCTCCAGGGACTTAAAGATCCTTATTTTACAGATGAAGAAACTTCTTCTCAGAGAAGGTGACATTATTTCTTTGTATTGCACCAAAGCCTGGGATCCCCAGTCTTACAGCAGGATCCTACGGTGCCAGGCTCTGTACACCACAGAATAAAAGATGGTCACTGCCCCTGAGAGTTTACAGTCTTGCCCAAAATCACAGAGCAGTCAGGACTTGAACCCAGAACTCCTAAGGTCCAGTTGTATTCCCTAAACTCTTCCCCATATTGTACTGCATTACCATATAACATAATACTGTTTTACTAATTCATAAATCACTATCTATAAGACTCCCAAATCCTATTGAGTCATTTTGGACCTTACCCTGCAGTCTTTATACATATGTCATTGCTTTAGAATTAGGCCTATAATGGCAGCAAATGTAACAACTGAAATAATTAAAAGATAAAGGGCCATAAAAATATTGCCAAACAATCCAAAGCCCAGTCTTTCACTAAATATCAGTTAAGTAGCACACTGTTCTGATCCAAGATCTTTATATCATGTGCACCTTGGTAGTATCTAAACATGAGCACAATTAGTAGCCAAGAAACACAAGAAAATAAGTAAGAAAGTCAACCTAAAGTTTTCAGCCATATCACATTTTCTCAGGGGAAACTGTGGTGGAGGCTGAAGTTATAACTTGGTTTAATGGGTTTTGTTTTGTCCTGGTTTTTTTTTGATTGAGAGTTTTTGATTTTTTTTTTTTCAAAAGGCAGAGGGGAAACTGCTGGAAAATAGAAGGAAATTAAAGTAATGGTGCAATTTAATCATTTTCATGTTGGTTTTTCAGTAGAATTAATTTCCATTTTATCTTTCTGAAAACAATTTCTAAAAAGCTAAAGCAATAAAAAGAACAACGCAGGGATAGTGTGGTGTTGCACAGTGCTAATTTACTTCATGGGCCATTTACAAATAGATTCAGCTGTGACCCATTTTCTAGAAACTTCCAGGGGTTGGAATAAATTTGGTGCTACACACTCTGTTGTTCACTCACTGCACTGTGATTCCATGGCTGCAGAATTAGCCACAAAATCCAACAGCGTGTGTGAAATTTAGTAGAACTGGGTGACTTTCAGTTCTGAAAAATAAAATAAATTGGTTTGGGTTGAACCAAATCGAAGAATTTTTGAAGTGGAAAAAGTCCATCTCAGTCTGTTCCAGAGCAGGGATTCAAACCCAGCTGTGCCACATCTTAGGTGAGTGCCCTGATGACTGGACTAAAGGTTTAAATTGAAGGGAGGGGCACCAGCTCCTAACTAGTGTGTTAAATCTGGAAATAGTTTTGGGTGGACCAAACTGAATTTTGGTCAAATAAGCTATGGGCCCAGCTCTAGAATTTAGCTCTTTATGGGTAACTTATTTTTTATGTTTCCAATTATGATGCCTGGGGGAGGGGGGAACATCTTTTGAAATTATTCAGTGTTGGCTTCCTGTGTCTGCAGACAGCCTGAAACAAGGTCTCCAAGAGGAGTGAATGGCTCTTTTCCTCTCAATAGTCACAAGTGGGAAAGAAGGAGGCCAAAGACTTCAACCACCACCTAGATGCCAAAAACCAAGCTGCCGCTTGCTTGATGTGACAAAAGCCCCAGTTGTCCTGCCCTCCCGCCCCAGCTGCCATACCCTCTTGCCTTGCCAGCAGTGCAGTTGTGTTAACACAATATTCAGGAAACGTTGGAAATATAGGGGGCAGTCTAAAACAAACTAGAAAACAATCCAAACTCACAATTCTTATTGAGCTGAATATGCAAACAAAGAATCCAAGAACTGCTGTACTACAGTGTTATTCCCTGACCGATTTCATTCAAGAAAACCTCTCTGTTTCTGAGATTGACTTGATGCTGTGCAGAAATTTCATTATGCAGGACTTGATAGAATTATTGAGCAGAAAGCAGGGCTGAGATCCAGCTTTCCACATACCCCTGCTCTGGCTATTACCATGAAGTGAAAAATATGGAGTGGGAAGGATAGCTTCATAGGGCATCACAGTTCCTCTACGTACAGCCCAGATCTAGTTTTTGAGGCCCAGTTTTGTGACCAAGGAAATAGAAGAATGAGTTCACACACAGACTCAGCTAAACTGGCACCAATCTTGATAGCTGTCCTGCTCCAGTAACTCTACACTGCAATGGCTTTCGGAGAGGAACTAGAACGTATGATGCCCAACTGCATGGGGAATGGAAGTAAATCAGAATGTAATTACAGAAGCTGAAATTTGGCCAAGACACTAGGATTAAAAGACCATTACGGTTGCAATGTCTTATGTCTGGAAGGTACCTCTTTAGAAGAAAAATCCGTTTATATTTTCCAATTCTCTACCACCAAACCCAAATGTAAATGTCAGGCTCCATAACTTGCCCTTCTTTGCATTGCATGTCTTTGAACGGGGTGTCATTTTTGTATGAAATGCCTTCTTGCAGCTGATGAGCATCCATTTTGTACTAGACAAACACTGACCGCTTTATTTCCTGTTTGTTTGGTCTCAGATCCTAGCTGAGTTCGGTATTGTGGCTCCCTTGCTAATGGAAATGTAAAGAACAATGAAAATTCATTGATTTTAATTATCTGAAGCCTGTCATTTTAATGTGGTGAATTCCCTTGTATGATGAAAGGAATGTTACTATGGAAACCAGATCCAACAGGGAAGGTTCATGTACAGTCTGGGGATACAAGTAGGAAATCAATGCAAGAAAAGGTCTCTCAGGCACTGAGCACAGAACATGACTTTTGAATGAAAGTTGAGTCCTGAATTTGTATTTTTTTAAAATGCAGACTGGTGTCATGCACTTGAGAAATTTCTACCCATCAGTCACAATATTTCATGTGTGTATCCACACAACACTCCTGGGAGGCAGGGCAGTGTAGTTATTGCCATTGTACAGATGAGTAAGTGAGGCACAAACAGACCAACTGACTTGCCCAAGGTCCTGCGGGGAATTGAGCCTAGGTTTCCTGAGTCCCAGGCTAGTGCCCCAACTGCCACAATTCTGCAGTTGCAAGGCAGCAAGAAGCCATAATGACGAGAATTGGCCATATAAACTTATGGGAACAGAGTACACAGAATTCACGGAAGTGCTATTTTTGAAGCAAATTTCAAACTGAAATATAGAAGCTGTCATTTTCCAATAATAGTTGGGGAACAGAGGAAATAAAACAAAATTGAAAATAGATCTTAGGTTCTAAATCTAAATTAAGATTTATGGGGACATCTGCAAGCAAAAGCCAGACACTGTATATATCAGGGTATGAGAAATACAATGATTTATCTTAAGGTGTCTCCTTCAAACATAGTTCAAGTGGACTTAAATGGGTTTCCAATATATCCATTAAAATACAACCTGTCAGCATTAGCTGTGTGTTTATGAACAGTCTCTCATTACGGCAGTTGAGATTTATTGGGTGTGCGTGTGTGTCTGTGCATGTGTCTTGAGTGTTAAGAGGTCTGTTCAAGAATAAGAAGCTTTTTGAGCCTTAACTGAATGAACCCATAAGGCCAAATTGTACCCTATGGTACTCCCTTTGTATCCCCACTAAAGCCAATGAACATTGCTTCTGTGCAATTGAGGGCAGAATTGGAGCCATAGATTGTCTCGTGGTCAAAATACACATTAACTGACGTCAAACTCTTTAAAACCATGGCTTTGGGATAGATGAGGGTACTGGTAATTTGATATAGAACTACTAACATCTAGACCACCAGATCATATCTATCTTGGTTTGTAGAAGAACACCCAACACCATGGAAAATGGCTCTGAAGTGTATTACCCATTTCAGAAGGGCTCCTTCTTCCTCTGTGTTTTGTCCCACATCAAGCATGCTGATGCTGAATAATAAATAATAACCTTAGTGAATTTAATGCAGCAACAGCAAGGGGCAGCTAAAGCTATTAGAACTTCATTCCTAGAATACTAAAGGTCTCCTATAGTGTCCAGTCTAAGGATCAGAGACCTGTACTCTTGCTCACAGTGAGAAGTATCTTATTCCCAGCAGTAGTCAGTCCACTTTACTCTACAGCATGGAGCAAGGTGCTGCTCGGTGTGTGCAAAGGATCAACATCCGGCCCTAAAAGACAACTGGTCACTTTGAACTAGATTCTTGAACTGTTAACCGTACTTCATAGTACTTTATTTTGCACTAGTTCTGCTGATTTCAAGATGCTAATCAACATGAGTAAAGATGGCAAAATATAGCCCTTAGCTGCCCCAATGTTTTTTTCCAGTCTAGTGCATCCTCAGTCAGCAATGTCTCGACTGAAGAATTCAAAATGATGCTGTCTGGGGCATGGCGTAGACATGTCCACAGCTGGGTTGTTCTAATTTATCTGTGCACATGATTGTATCACGAAAAAGTTTACTGGTTACCAAGTAGAAGTCCTGATATCTAATTTCACAGTGATCTGTAATAGATGGCTGTAGCACTTTAGTGAGACTTTACAAAAGAATAAGCACCCTTATTTTTACAAGTAGAATGAAATGAGAATGAAAAACTTGTAGCTGTTTTCATTATATGTACTATTTTTCCTTTTGTATTCTATGAATTAGAAGTGAATCTATAAGGGTAAATCTTGCTTTACCTTAATCTGTTAGTCCACTCTATCTAGTATGCGTCACTATTTGGGATGGGCCTGAGTTGTGAAGTCTGAATTAGGATGAATTTCCCTCCCTTTTGAAGGTGATTAGATCTGCTGTTCTGGATCAGCTCATTAGTCAGCGAGAAGCACCAGTTGCAAGTTTTCAATTCGGACCCGAGTCTAAATTGCCCCAAAGTTTGGAAAGGATTGTGGAGACAGGTTCGGATCTAATATTCCATTTCAAGCCTGTCTTGTTGTAATTTATAAATCTCAAATTTACTGTAATGGAAAAAATAGTTCTAACAGTTGGACAATAACCATAACAAACATACTGCATAGATAAAACTTGGTTTGCAAGCGATTATTTTAGACGACCACTTATTTGCTTATGTTTTTTGGAGACAATTTCCTTTGTCACAATTACAGTAACTTATATTAAATATTGTTTGTTCTTGTCCTATAAATGTAACAGGCAGAGGATGTAAAAAAAAACCCATCACCAGTAGTGTATTGTAGGTTTCTGAGAGAAAATATGGAGTTGTCAGTAAGACCACAATCTGGATCAAGCTTAGTACGGCATAATATTACAATGAATTCAACTGGCAAACCAGTCGTGGTGGGGGTCAGTCCTGCCTAGAGACAGGAAAGCCTAGAACTAGTTCCAAACAATCTACATGGTAAGTAAAAGAGGCCTTTTCCACCTCAGATTTCTACATGGTCACATAAGGACTAGTTTTCCCAAGAGCTCCGGAGCAGATTTTCAAAGGCCAGGTTCCCACAACTGGGGCTGAATTTTTATAAGAGTTCAGCTCCCATTTAGGCACCTAATTAAGGGACAGACTTGGAGCCCCCATTGTGACACTTGTGGCCAGATTTTCAAAAGAGCTCAGCACTTTTTTGGAAATCTGCCTCATGCTGTGAACATAAGAACGGCCATACTGGGTCAGATCAATGGTCCATCTAGCCCAGTATCCTGTCTTCTGACAGTGGCCAATGCCAGGTGCTTCAGAGGGCATGACTAGGACAAGTAATCATCAAGTGATCTATCCCGTCACCCATTCCCAGCCTCTGGCAAACAGCAATTCCTGCCTATCTTGGCTAACAGCATTGATGGACCTATTCTCCATGAATTTATCTAGTTCTTTTTTGAATCCTGTTATAGTCTTGGACTTCACAACATTCTCTGGCAAGGAGTTCCATAGGTTAACTGTGCATTGTGTAAAGTCATGATTTTATAGGCCTCTATCATATATCCCCTTAGTCATCTCTTTTCCAAGCTGAAAAGTCCCAGTCTTATTAATTTATCTTCATACGGAAGCTTTTCCATAGCCCTAATCATTTTAGTTGCCTTTTTTTGTACCTTTTCCAATTCCAATATGTCTTTTTTTAGATGTGCATTACTTTGTATTTATCAACACTGAATTTCATCTGCCATTTTGTTGCCCAGTTACCCAGTTTTGTGAGATCCCTTTGTGACTCTTTGCAGTCTGCTTTGAACTTAACATCTTGAGTAGTTTTGTATCATCTACAAATTTTGCCACTTTACTGTATACCCCTTTTTCCAGATCATTTATAAATATGTTGACCAATACTGGTCCCAGTACAGACCTGTGGGGGACCCCACTATTTATTTCTCTCCATTCTGAACATTGACCATTTATTCCTGCCCTTTGTGTCCCATCTTTTAATCAGTTACTGATCCAGGAAAGGACCTACCCTCTAATCATGTGACCACTTACTTTGGTTAAGAGCCTTTGGTGAGGGACCTTGTCAAAGACTTTCTGAAAATCTAAGTACACTATCTTCATGGATCACCCTTGTCCACATGTTTATTGACCCCTGCCAAGAATTCTAGTTGATTGGTGAGGCATGATTTCCCTTAACAAAAACAATGTTGACTCTTCCTCAAAAAAACAAAACCACTTGGGATTAACTCCAATTCAGTAGCTTTCATCACAGGCTGTGGGGCTTGTATTAGTTTTATTATTTCCCCCTGCCCCCTCCAACATAATTTTTAGAATAAATCTTTATTTTAGAGAACGTTAACCTGGCTGCCTCTTAGGTATATCACATTGGGAAATAAAATATTTCTGTCTCCTCAGGAGTGGATGGGGCAAACTTCCTAGACATTACCCTCTATCCACTCCTCAAGGCCTAGATCCCCTCTGCATTTTGGAAGAGGATGAGCAGGAAACCATGTTTACTTTTCTCTGAGATGTTTGTTTTTTCCTGTGGAAAGGAATCACTAGGCTCATTTTCTTCATTTAACAGATGGAGAAACTGAGGGAGAGAGGCTAATGGTCTGGTCCTTTAAGCACTGAGCACTCTTGCTTGCTGTCAGTCAAGGGAAACTGAGGGCACTCAATACCTCACAGGTATCACATTTTGCAAGATCAAGCATGAAGTAACTTTTCCAAAGCCACAGAGGGAGTTGGTGCTAGTGCAAGGATTAAGAGCCATGTTTCTCATTTACCAGAAGAAACTGAAATCGGATATTCTACAAGGATATTCCAATTTTTGGTCAGAATGCTTTGGTTTTTAACATCTAAAGATTTCCTCAAATTAAGAGATGCCAATTCTGGGCCCAAGAAGCAAAGTGTTGATCTCCTCAGCTCCCATTAATTTACCTGGGAGGTAAGGGCTCTCAGCACCTCACAGGATTGGGCCTGCAGTTCAGATTAGTCATCCTATGTGAAACTGATTTAATGATAGTTACAATGGAGCATAATTGGTTTGTGGTCAATAATTCCACTATCCCAATTATTTCAAAATCATCACAAATAACTATGAAAATTAATGTTCCTGCTCTGTAGGTAATTTCCAAACATCCTTATCTGAGCCAATGATTTTGGGGAAGTCTGTGCAGTGGGAATATTTGATTCCTACGCATAAAAAATCTGACCAAGCTTCAGTGTTGCAATATGAGGTTAAATTAAAATTGTTCCTGATACTGCCTGATTAGATATGAATCATTAGTATAAAAACAAATTTCCCAATTATACTTCCTTTGTGAGATAATGCAATTAATTTTGTACAGCAGTTATTTTATCCTGGGTTTATATCTGTGCCCTTTCTGTTCCCTAAAGCCATGCACCATTCTCCTTTGAAGTTGTCACTAATGTTATCTTTGGCAGCTGGTTAAGGTGGTCTGTGTATGGAATTAATATTTAGGCATGTTCCCAACCTCAGATTGAAGTACAACAGGAGTGTATGTAAAATGGTGCAGCGGTCTGATGCAATACTATTTACTAACAAAGGCAAATAATATATCTTAACATTAGCAAAAATCATCCTTAGGCAGGCAACAAAATCATCATCATTACTACTATCCATCATACTGTGATGTTGTAGGTGGGTTCACATAAACATACCATACTAGAACAGATAAAAATAAAAAGCCAAATTGTCAAGAGATCATCTTAGATTGTGCATGCAAAATTCATGTATTGCATATGTGGGTACTCATTCCTTCCATTATCTATAGGATTTGAATACAAAACCTGGTATGGGCACAAATTTTGCAAATCGAATTTAAGAGGCTTCTTTGAAAGGCTGATCCATAAAGAACACATTATAGCATAAAATCATGTCAATTACTGAAATGAGTGTCTACAGGGGTCTGCAGTAGTCTAGCTAAATCAGTTTAAAATCCAATTTAAGTTAAAATGACGCAATTTCTGTGTGTAGACAAAGCCTGACTGTCCAAAACTCATCCCTTTCCTGGGGTTTGGAAAGGGCAATGTAAAAACAATAATGCACCATAAACCTTAGCTTCAGTATTCTCTGAATTAGTGTTTCTAGAGTTTCCTTCCAGGATTTCCTCCATTCTAGCTCCTTAGTTTCTTCTTCTTAAATACCCAGGTCTTTATTAGTTACCAGGGGGAGTTTTTTTTATTAATTATTCAAGTTTATTCTAGTAGTGGCTAGGGACCAACAAAGAACAGGGCCCCATTGTGCTAGTGCCTGTACAAACACATGAGCTGCAGCTACCACAGTGAGTCAGCAGAACTCAGCTACTTTCTGCAGGGCTCTAACATCTGTTGCAAGCAAGATGGATAAACAGAAAAACCCTACCCCCTTGACACTAGGGGGAATTCACTGCTAAAAACATTAATAGAGATGAATCATGTAAATTTCCAGCTCCACTTAGTGGGCAAAGAACAAACAACACTTTTCAAATTACATTCTTCTTATACACCTTTTATAATCTGGTATCTTATCAGCATGTCACAAACCGCTTCCCTCTCCCTGTAAGTCTGTTTTGAAGTTCTGGCAAATCAGGAGTAGTGTCTATGGGGAGGTAGAGAGAGCCACTAGATGGAATTACCTGTCATCTTTTGCCTTTCTCCATGGAGCTGACTAAGAAATTGCTCTACAAAAAGTTTTCATGTCTGTTGAATAAAGATCATTTAATTAAAACAAAAAAATTAACTCTGGTTTTCTCTGCCGCTTCTGTGACACTTGCCCAGTCACTCAGATTTGGATCTCACTTACACTAGTGATAAAAGCAGAGGAGCTCCGTTGACTTTGGTGAATTGATGCCAGATTCACACCTGTGTGACAGAGATCAGAATCTGGCCCAATATGTCTGTAAAATCCAGTGGTCACTTGTGACAAGCTGTAAGAAGTAGGTTTTAACTCTAGAGGAGGTTCTGAATATGAATATGGCCCCGATCCTGCAGGATGCTGATCACCCTCTCCTCAGTGATTGCTGAGGACGCACAGGACTTTCCAGGACATTCTCCTGGCCCTTAAGAACATCTAAAACAGTGATCTTGTCTGGTGAAATCTATCTGAACAGTTACTTTGACAGATTAAGGGCATGTCATTTCATAAAAATTCCACTGGGCATGCTGTAACTTTCACCTGAATAGCTGGCTTCCGTATCTAACATTTTTTGACCTTTGGCATTTCATGAAAGATGTTTGACTGATATGGCTTAATTAAAGTGTACCCTAGTGTGATTTCAGTTCAGCCGTGCCAGATACTCCTCCAATGAAAGCAGTTTCTGTCCAATTAGTTAGAAGGAGCTGTTTAAGTCCAACGAGGTAGAAGATAAAGCAGAAGATCAACATCTAACTTTCAATACCCCTCATTTCAGTCCAAAGTTCCCTACATGCCACAGATTGTCAATAATAACTTTTGAGGTTTTTTAAAGAAACAAAACTCAGTGAGGAATTCTGAAAAATTCAAGTGCACATGCAGCAATGGATCCAGATAGGTAATAACATACAATAGATGTGTGCTAGCTACCTTGGAAATCCAGAGTCGCATACTGTTGGAGAAAGGCCTATTCCGTGCTAGATCGGTGGGGATGAACCTCCCCACCATAATCGATAGTTAGGTGACTAAATACCTTTGAGGATCTGGACTTAAATGGGTTGAGAGGTGATTGGAGGACTCTGCCTTTCTAGAAGACTGAGAGATTCAAGGGGGAAATCAAGCAGCCCCACAACCACACCCTTTCAGATGTAAAACTCTAGACCCTGCTGTACCACTAGGAAAGTGGGAACCTGTAATGCTCCACCTGTGGTAGCAATAATGGAGGCTATAGTGTAGATAAGCCCAGGTGTTTCTAATGGGTTCTTGATAGCCCTTGCTTCATAACAGCCTCCACTTTTACCACCTCTAGAGAAGAGGGTTATCGAGTGAAGAGGTGGCTTTTCCCATGTACAGTTCCCGAGCCCTTTGGAGCCTCCTGTGACCTGGAGGATAGGTGCTATGAAAGTGGTTGTATGCTGTGGAGGTGAGATGTGTGCACTGAACTCTTCTTTTCTCTATTCCTAAGAAGAAATCTGGCCCAAAATAGTGTGTTCAGTGTAGTTCCAGTACTCAATATGTTCTTTAAAAATTTACTTCAGAACAATAGACTGTAATAAGGCAGGATTTTCTCTTAGGATTACTGTTAAAACTTGCAGACTTTTTATGGGTTAAACTGATCTAGGATGAATCTACACTAGGAAAATGGGACCTGTATCTTACTATCAGGATAGCTTCATGGGTGACAGTAACAAGGCTAAGATGTCTTTCCCACCATGTCACCTAAAATACTGAAGCTAACACCCTGACTCTTAGAAGAAGTTCCATGGGATTTTTAATGACCACAGTTATCAAGATTTTCATTTTATATTTTATCTAAAGGATGGTGCTTCCAGCCCAGTGCCTCCTAATACTAAGCTGTTGCATTCCTTCCCTGAATCAATGCTACTTCCCCAATCACCAGCACCACCTCCTAAAACACTTACCGCAGGTATCTTATTCTTGGCAGATCCATCCCGGAACTGACGCCTGCTCACTGCCAGTGCTAGTTCATAATGTGAAATTTCATGTAATCTCAGTCCATGCTACAAAGTGCCGGATCTTTGCTTTGAGTCTAATCCAGGGCAGCCTACTATTACCAGAGGCAGGCTGGTCAAATCATGTGTCTTGCTCTTTTCCCCTTTCCTAGTCTCATCTCCTTTTTGATCCTTACTGTATCTTTTTATTCTTCCTGGATATGGAGCAGACACACATTAGCTTCAAAGACTGTACATCCGACTCCTAAACAGCTGTTCTTTCCAAGACTCATTAATATTTTCCCAGCTTCAACCCTGTTCCATTGCTGACACAACCCTGCTAAAAGCACTCAGTGGTGGTGATGAACACTGTGATAGCTGCACATCAAACATTGGACCCATGGTCTATTTTTTGGCACTTAATTAGCAGCTCTGGCATACACACAAAAGGGGAAATTTTAATTAGGCTCATACAGGAATCTGAAAAATTGGCCAGGCAAGCAGCCATTCTGTGCGTGTAGGGTAAACTTATTTCAAGTCAATGGAGAGATTGACACTAAAATCTGGCTGGACTGCAGGAGGTTCAGAAACAGGCTGTGACCCTAAGACAACCCCAGTGCCAGATGGCAAGGGGCCCCCTGGTATGTAACAGTAAAATTCAGCTGGCCTGACCAGCTCTATACACCTCACATACACCCGTTATTGTCACAAGGTTTATTTAAAAGGTGTTGTGAAATATATCATTTGAAAACTAATAACACTTTAATGTACTGTGAAATGTCTGTAATGACGCTGCATGTGAAATGTTGGCTACTCTCTGATATGTCTTGGAGTCTGTAACAGACCAACAAGGCAAAACAGTTGTTTTCGGGGGTGCTGTTTTGTTTTTCCCAGACAGAGGAGAATGGCCAACACCTCTTGAGCTCGATCATAAATCAAGCCAGATGTGGCCAAGAACATTGGATTATTCATATGCATCTGGGATCACAGAAAGATCGATTGTATTGAAAAATCATAGCGATTGCAACAATGAACTTGGCTTGGCTCCCTAGTGGACACAGAAAGGAGGACTTCCTGACTTTGATCATAACTTTGAGGATATAAAGAGCTACTGAAAGACTTTAGGGTATGCATCACCTTGGAGACAAATGGGAGAAGCACCCTTTATGTTCATGAAAAGTGGATCTCATTGGCCTGGGTGAGGAGTAGCTGGAAACTAAATATAGGCGAGAAACCTGCTTAGACAAAGATTGTAACTTGCTGCAATTAAGTTTGTCACTGGCAAACAAGTTTTGTTTTTACTTGTAACCATCCCTGTCTCTTCTATTCTTTCTTATTATCACTTAATGTCTGTTCTTTAATAGACTTAGCTTTGTAATAACACAAGAATATCTCAGTGCTCTGTATTAAACTGAAGGGTAAAATCCGCATCCAAGCGGCCAGGCTGGTGAGCGTAGTGTCTCTTTGGAGGCAGTGAATTAAACAACTTCTCTGAGGGTCCATTGAGAGGGACTGGATACTGCAGGGGAGACATTTCTGGGAGACTCAGCAGAGGAAAGATTGTTGGTGTTACCCAGTAAGGAGTAACCAAGCTGCTGGAAGCCAGGGTGAGGGAGTTGTGCTGTCAGCAGGCTGGTGGTACATGGGCTCTGAGCCAAAGTTGTACAGCACAGAAGGACCCAGGGTTATGGGACAGACAGTGACGCAACCCCTTATTGGTGTGGGTGAACCCCCATAGCATCACAGTGACTCTCTCAGAAAACAACTTGAATAGAAAAAAAATGAGGAGGACTGAAGTGGACCATGATTGAATCCTCTGCAATTCGGTGAAGGCTTTTCAAGATGGGTGCATCAATGGAGGATGAGGCATTTCATCATACCCTTGGTATTCCAGCACCTCCCCTGTCGATGATCAAATACAACGTGCTCTTTACCTGATGGAATTAACTCCAAATGGATCTTTGTGTCAATTTTGGCTGCCCACTCTCAGCAACAATCTTTCTCCACTGCTGCAATTGCTGGAAATTGTTTGCATGGACATGACACTTAATCCTGTCACATTCTCTCTCAGAATATAGCAGCTTTCAGGGTTCCTTTTCAATCCCAAATCTGAAGCATTGTATGACTGGGTTTTAGAGCTCTCGTAAATTGCCCTAGAATAGCCTGTTTAGGAGAGTGTGACTCTGAGAAACTCCTGCAATTTTTATTTTACTGTCCTTTTGGCAAAGTTAGACTCATTTTACATGTCTAACTTCCTAAATGACTTTCTTAGAGACGTAGGCAACTAGGTTTGAATCCAAAATGGAAATGCAAAGTCTAATGAAAACAGATGTTTCCATGCCCCTTCTAATTCTGCAATGAAATAAACTACAAACCAATGTTAAACTGACAAGTCATCTTTCATTGTGTGTGCTGAGTAAAATGCAAACCTGGAGCACAAAACACTTATGGTGAAATGTAAATTAGACTTAAGATGCAATTTTAATTCTCCAATATTACTGATTATTTGCTAGGGGTTGATAGTGCATTTGGCACAGTGCAAGCCACAAAAGTGTAGATATTCTGTTAGGACAGAAACAGAGAGAAAAAGCATGTTGCTCTGGAGTCCCAGAGCAGGGAGCTTGTGGTTTCCCTTTACATTTTATTAATATTAACTGATATTTTAGTGAAAAACTTTAAAGGGTTTTTATTCTGACAGACTAAGATATTTCATTTTGTTTGACTATTTCTTGAGCAAAGCCTGTAGTGGTCAGGTAGTTTTGAATAATTCGAGCTCTAGTGAGGCAGGGGAGGGGAGGAGTCTTGGTCCTGCAAGGTCTTTTGTGGATAGCAGCAGGGATTGCAAAGTGGCACTGGGTATGAGCAAGTGCTGTGGTGGTGGTGTACCCTCTGTACTCACTGGAAGTTTCAAACCCCTTGTGCCCTCAATCACTTTCTTGCAAGAGCTCAGGGTAAAAAGGGGTGTGGGCACATCTGAGGGAATGTGCTTAAATAAGATCCTCAGCCTGCAATTCTTCTGCTATATATTCCCCTCTCTGGCCTTAATCCTGCTATTAGACAGGTATGATTCAACATCTGTGCAACAATACACTTATTAGCCAGGATGGAGTTGTGCTAAACTCTAGTCCTGTCCCCACCTCTCACTCACTCTCTCACAGTTTTTCTTTGCATAGTGAAAACAATTCAACTTCTTGTACTTCCTCTGTTCCCAACTGTCTACTCAGCAGCACAGTAATGCTGGAAATCCTAAGGATCAATAGATTTGTTGTACTGTGGTATGTACATATATAGAAATAAGTGTGTGTGTGTGTGTGTGTGTGTGTTTATAAAATGAATGAATAAGCTGACTTCTGGGTTTTGCTAGCATGTTTTTTTAAAAGCCTCCTAAATTATTCTGTACCTTCCAGACTCATCTCTGTAAGACAAAGGAAACCTTGCTCTGCTCTGAACCCTTCTATTCATCTCTCATAGACTCAATGCATTTTCATTATTTATTTTTCTACTATAACACATCATTCCCCAAGCTAAATAACGTAGACAGTTTCTTTGTTCTTCATGCCAAGCGGTTAGCACAATTTCTGGGGAGAGGGGGAAACCCCATGCCATTGTGTTCAACCAGCTCTTTTGGATACATATAAACAAGGCTTTTAAATACTACAAATAGATATAAATATATTCTGTGTTAAGGCAGCTTCAGACTTGACCTCTGCTGTGTTCCCCTTTCCTAAAAGCACAGCTGAAATAATATACTGAGCATAACTCAACCCACAAATATGGCCAGTGAATTTTCATTCTTTTTACCATTCTGGTGCCTGGTTCGTCCTGCAAAATCCTTTTGGAAGCTTTGCATCGGACTGTGAGAGAGGTTATTTTATTAAGGGGCATATCAGACTGTTGTAAAGTTTCCCGACACTAACAGAGGTAGCCATGTTGTCCCAAAGTACACCTGAAATCTGGTGATAATGGCCACGATCCTCATTTATCTCCTGCCTGAATTATTCCTGGGTAATTCCTTACTGCCATTTGTTGGAGACGAAACCTTGTTTACTTGTAAGAAGACAATAGAGCAAAGTTCCATCACTCATTATCCAACATGCAGTGTGAATGATGTCACCCACCTCCTGGCAAAGTCTCAGCCATTTTAAAATCAGCTGGTACGACGATTGCATTTTTATTAATTGATCTGAAATAGCTACATATGAAGATATTATTGGGAGGGGATTTAACAGTTGCTTCGCCCCCACATTTCTGAATACACAGGGAACAAGGAGTCCCCAAAGTTACCCTTTTTGTCCTTAAATGACAACAGATTTCTCTCTCTCTGGTCTCTTCAGGGTCTTACACCTAACAAGTCCATGGGAGTTGGGTTCCTAACTCATCCTTGTGCCTCTGAAAATCTGCTCTTTCATCTTCACAGCTCTGAGAGTAGCTAAGAAGGTAGGACGATGACACTTATTTTGTTTTCCATGGGGATCTAGAGGGACGAAGTGGCTAAGTACTTTGCCCAGTCACTGCTAATCAGTACAGAGCCTGAACTAGAATATGGGAGCTCTCAGCTCCAGCTTCTGTCCTCTAGATCACGCTGCTTATCAGCTGGTGGATGTAGCCTCCAACCTTAGGCTCTGATCCAGCAAACAGCTTACTCACATGCTTAACACTAAGCATTTGCTTAGTCCTGTTAAAATCAATGGAACTACTGACAGGTTTAAATACTTTTGCTAGATTAGGCTCTAAATTATAGCATTGCTTCCCCAATGGTGACAGGTGATCTCCTATTACTGTTTTATGTCTTTTCTGAGTCCTTTAAATAGCAGGGCTGAGACCACCAATCAAAACACACCTTTTTATGATTTTTCAACTCTAATTTTTCATACTACAAAGAAGCCAGATTTCTTGTGAAAAATAAATCTGACTTTAACCATAAAAGTAATGTGATCCTGGAATGTTTAAGGCCGCAGGGTATTTTATCAGCTGTCACTATTTTACCCGACAAATGCTTTTTTGGTCAGATGTGCTTATTTTCCTCACCCATTCTTTCCTTTCAGTGACCTTAATATGCATTCAGTGAAGTAAATTTCTCCCATCTATGTGTTCAGAGAATGCCTGGGTATGAATATTTCAGGAGGGCTAGCCTTTCCCCTTCTCTGATGATCTGATTGCTCGTGACTTAATTATAGTTGTCTAAGGCAATACTGGCTCCTTGCACTAAGGACCATGGCCAAGATTTTCAAAGTGACTAGTGGTTTTGGGTCCCTCCATTTTTGGGTACCCAACCTGAAACGCCATAAAGGGGCTTGATTTCCAGAAAGTGCTGAGCACCTGCCCTTTGAGAATCAGGCCCCTTCAAGGTGTCTCCAGCTGGGTATCCAAAATCACTAGTCGTTTTGAAAATCTTGGTCTATAGTCCTGATCTCGATAGCAATTATCCAAGTCTGAGGACCTAGTTCTCCCATGGCCTGTACGTTGTGCAGTTATTTGCGGTAGGGAAAGGTAGGTGTGAAACACACCCATTCTGATCTGGTAACCTTTTATGTCCTCTTTCAGCTGGTGTAAATACTGCACCCGGTGCAGACAACAGAGAACCAGGTCCGGAATGTGCCAGATTCTTTGGTCAGAGAATGACTGGCTGGCATAACCTTCAGAGACTGCATACCCTGGGCCAAATTCAAAGATCTCAGACATGGTGACATAAATTATGCATTGACAAACGGCTAACTGGAAGCTTGCTGGTGTAATTTTCTCCCTAAGGATGAGATTATAGTGCTATTGAAGTCAATAGCAAAACTGCCATTGACTTCAGAGGGGCCAGAATTTCACCCTAAGAATAAATTCTGTTTTACACCTGCTCCTGGCCCTTTAGGCCCAAAATGCACCCAGACACAGTGAGCAGAATTTGGCCCTAGCTCACTATAAGAAGGTAGAAGTTAGTGTTTAATGTGGGGGCACTTCTCAACTTCAACTGAAACCTTCTTGTTCTTTGCTTTTTTTACCCCTGCTGTTGCCTTCTCTTTCAGCCTCTCAGCTTCTAAATTACACCAATTTAGATCCACTTTCCTATGTATAATTAACACCATTTTGCATCCACTCAGAATGTTGTCCTTTTGTCTCTGTGTGACTGGAACCTAACAATTGATATAAAAAAATAAACCAGAACAAGACCACCTGATCCAAGGTACTGAATATAGATTTTTCCACTATGATTCCATATCATACAATCCAAATAGAATATGCCAGGATTTAATTATTTTACTGGATTGCTTTCCTTTCTAACTGTAATTAAAATCAGATTAAAATAAGTGCTCTAAATTTGTTTAAATGAGCTTAATAATCATGTAAATATTAATGTTAATAACCAAAATGAAGCAATCGCTTTAAAATGGAGAAAGATCTCCCAAGCCAAAAGTTTTTGCCTCTATGTAATATATTTTTCACACAGATCTTTGTTCACATGTGTTCTTACAACTTTTAGCACTGAGTCCTTGGAGAATGTTCTCTTGAGCTTTTCATAGGGCAAGATGAAGAGGCAAGAGTGTACAATATTGAGTGCATGATTTTGCAGGCTGTTCTAGGTAATAAATCCCTTTCTAATCCATCCAGAATCTTGATGTTTCAATCTTTCTGTCCAAAAAAGTAAAGCTTTATCTACCTTGTCTCAGGCGGGTTTTACTGCAATTTTATTACTCAAGAATGATTTAAAAGATAAGTCAAATTTTTTACAGGTTTCTATCCCACTGGAGCAAAGTCAATATTGGATATGGGCCTGGATTCAAACCCTCTGAGCTTTGAGGAAGGCTGGGTCTGAATGAATTTCATGACTGAGTTTCTCTGTAATGGTTCAAGTTGTAAATTTCGGGGGAGTTTGGATCTCTAATCATGATGATGTATAGTAGTATATCATAGTTGAACATGCATATATCTAAATAAAATATACAGAACCATATATATTTCAGGGCTTAGCTATGAGTATCTAACTCAATAGCAAACGATTTGTCCTTGTCTACACTGATTGCAAAGTTGTGATTGGCACCATGTCAATTATCTCAATTGTTAAAACTGTTTAAACACAATACAATGTCAGTGTAAAAAAGGACTTAGTTCCAGTCTAATTAAAATAATACACCAACTCAGCTGTGAGCTGGAATTAATTCATGTAAAGATTTGCAACAATGTGCTGCTAGAAATGTATACCAATTTTGTTTTTAAACTGATTAGATTCTGAAGTTGTATCTAACTACCATAGTGTATAGGAAGCATATTATATACAAAGCACTGCCTAGTAGAAGTGAGATTTTTAAAGACTGGATAGGTCTAAGCTGAAGACCTGGAGGAGACTTTAAAGGATAGGATTGCCTGTTAGAAGTAGACTTAATGCAGGTTTCTCTGTATGTATATATACATTGTCATATAAGGCCTAATTCCCCTCATTTATTTCATGATGGTGACAATCCCTTGACTTCTGTGGAATAAATGCTGATTTATACCAGTGTATATGAGAACAGAATCAGATCCATATGCATTAAGCTGCACAGGTCTGATTCTCTTCTCACTGGTGTAAATCAGAAATAACTCCAGTGAAGTCAAGAGAATGACTTTAGTATAAAGCTGGTGTACCATAAGAGACAGAATCAGGCTGTACATTGTCAGTTCTGGACACCTATCATGCGCACACCAATTATGTGTGCAGTGGAGCAGATAACACCCTACATAAAACATGCTGTTGGAGGCACACAACAGGTATCTGCATGAAGAAATGCCCATCTTCATGTGTATCCATTTCTCCTCTCAGACCAATGTAAACCAGAGGTGACTGCTGAAGTCAGAGGAGATGCAGTGACACTGTAAATGAGGAGAATTGGGCCCGGTGCATGCAGCTCATGGCCTTTTTGCATCCCCACATTCACATTTAATGAAAGTCTTGAATGCAAGAAGTAGGGATCTGACCTTCCCCAAAGTTTGGAGGTGCTTGCATCTGCAGTTTTTGTTCAGGCCCAGCCCCAGTACAGAGCTGATGACAATATTGAACTATTTTCTGTGCCACCACAGGGTGGGATAGCAAGACTGTCCCCCTTACTGTTGCCTTGTACACAGAACTAGTATTCTGTGTAATTCAACAGTCCCCTTTACCTATCCTTGATCTTATGAATCATGGAACAATTCAGACATCCATTGTAGTAGGGCAGATAGAGCAGGAGCTGCTAACATCTTTAGCTTTATACTGAATGTATATAAAATGTTACAGCTTCTCTGTGGTGCATATGCAAAAGCAAAGAAGCAGAGTGAAACAAAACTATCACACTGTTAAAGAAAGAGATGTGATCTTTTGTGTATCGTACCTCTGTTCTCAGTTCAATATTTAGGCAGGGGCCCTTTTGCCCTTACTTTATCTGCAACCCAGTCGTTTTCTTTGTTTTGCTGTTACATTGTGGTAGAGGCCACTTGCTGAGGGATGCCCAAATGTGTCAGAAAGTCAGGCAGCTGAGGCAGTTATGAGTCATCTCTGCAAGCTCCAGGGCCCCCAGCGTCACTCAACTTTTCTTCGGCTGCTTGGGCTCAAAATCAAGTAACAATTCATGAACTAATTGTCAGCGCACCAGAGACTATTAACCCCTTCCCTGCTGGGTATGGGCACCAGCTGTGTCAACAATCATACTCTCACACTCATTCACCAGCTATACATTCAGTGGGTGTACGTTGTCTATGCTTTGTGTTGTGGCTGCTTAATTTGTTTTACCGCTGCGGGTCCCAACTTGCAGCTAAACGAGGGAACGCTTCCCTTTATGAGCCCAGTTCTGGTTTCAGCTCTTATGGCACCCTTAGCCAGTTTAGCCCCTCCAGGGGATTGTCATTAGAGGTGGATAGATGTAACAGAGAGCAGAATCTGGCCTCACTAATGGTCTCAGAGCCCTGCTTATATGATCAGCATTTATTATCACCACCGTTTTACAAATGGTTCATCAGAAATACACAGTGACTGAATGGGATTCCTGGCCCCATGTCACACTGAAGTGGTAGCAGCGCTAGAATTACAGCCTAGAAATGCTGACTTAGGCCCTAGTGTACAATATCTAGGAATAATGCTATGTAATTCTGTAGGAACACAGTTCTGTCCTAAGGTTGATATGGTTAACATTGCAAAAATGCATATAGCTGCTTACCAGGTGTACGAGAGCTTTATCTGGTTTGCAGCCTGCGATGGCATTCAACACTCTCAGAAAGCAAGCTGCTGTCTGAGGATTCTGGTGGGAACTCTAAAACGCCTGTGAAGAAATTGACAAGTGAGTGTGATGAGGAAGCTGAGTCAGAGACTGATGCAGGAGCTAAGATGGAGCTCTTGCATGAGAGGAGACAAGGTTTGAACCCTAAAAAAAGTAGAGAACACTTAGCAATTGCTTACTACAAGTAACCTCAACTGGAATACCTGCTGATAGATCAGATGCATGTAATTTCAACGCTGTCCTACTTTTTTTTTTTCTATTGTGCCTGACAATTGTGAATGCCTGGACAGTCAGCAGCATGTATTAACTAGTACCTGTTGTGGTGCCACTGATAAGGGTTGCAGTATTTAACTCCTACTCATTTCTTAAGCATTGAATGGGAATTCTGAAGTACATATTGGTCATCAGGCAGCTGAGATGGGGTGGAGGAATAGGGTGAGGTATAGAGCCCCCAGTGAGCATGTATTAAACCATTTTTTGCACTTGGCCTATTACTATTTTCAAAAATCATGAACACATTTGTATAATTCACAGTAGAGGAATACAAAGGAAAGAGCCAGCTGATCACCCTAGGACAACGAGGACTCTAGCTTTATAGCAGCCCATGTGTTGTGTTAGTGAAGCTTTTTTAGCTGCACAAAACTCCATAAACATTTTATGGAGCCCTGCTCCCCAGTTCTGTAATATCAGCTGGTAGGGCCGTCTGGATGAGGGTAATAGACTGACTTGCAGAGCTAGTGGCCTCTGACGCAGCTTTTGAATCATTACCACTTGCAATTCCTCACTGGAGGGGGTGGCAGGATCTGTGTGGGAAGATCTTGAAGAAAATAAAGCACAGCTTGATAATTAGCATTAACTGCCGAGAGTTGTGGTTGACCACAAATAAGAAGTTGAGCTGTACTCTGGAAAAACCATGTTTGGTGTCAGAGCAACAGCATACTAAGGAGCATCTATGGGTTAACATTATCCTGCAGACGGGCATGGTGTGTGTTTCTAGTGGCAGCTGAAACCAATGACAAATTAAGTTTCAACTACTGTACTGAAGCAAGCCAGCCATTCAATAAATGTCATGGGAAAAAGTCAACTGATTATTTTATTGCTACTTCAGGGCCCTGCAATAGCTGCTCCTTTCCAGAGTTCTAGTGGTATTAACTTTGAGGTGTGCTCTAGCCAGTGAAAGATGCTTCTCCCCGTGGGTTGCCGGGGTCACTTAACACTTCCTGTGAATGATCATTAGCTGAATGGTGCCTTACTCCTTCCATGTACAAAGTTACAGTAACTCATGAGTTGTGTATGAGAATGGCCACCACATAAGGCAACTCTGAGATCTTTGTTTAAAGCAGAGTATATGGTTGCAGTGAAATATGCTTTCATTCTACCACATTCCTGATGGGTGGCTGAGTCATCCATTATGTCCACTTCAAAATGTTCAAATCTCCAGGTCTAGATGAGCAACAGTATGGGCCATCTCCACGCATGCCCATTTTACAATAGGGTAAAGCAATGATCAGCACTTTAGATTAGTGACATTTCATTGCAATGAGCTGTGAAGGTTTGTAACTACTTCACCTCTGGAGGCATTAAGCGATGACCCAATCCTACAAACCCTATCTCTCAGAATGAGTTCATACTCACGCGAAGAATCTCCTTGAATTCACTTAAGTAGCTATGCAGGTAAGGGTTTGCCTGATCAAGTCCTAAAAGATGGTGTGATCCAAAGTCCAATGAATTTGAAGGAAAGAAGTCCATTGACTTCAATAGGCTTTGAATGAACTCTTAAGAATATGGTGATCACTGGGGAAAATTTCTTTTAAATATACAGGGTGAAATTCTGGTCCCCCTGAAGTCAATGGGAGTTTTATCATTGACTTCAGTGGGACCAGGACCACTCATACTATGGTATTTATTTTCTCTTATATACACACTATGCTACTTGTGTGGATTTTATAGTTTTAATAACATTAATCCTATTCAACTAAGAATAAACACTAAACCAGCAGGGATTTATTCATATGAAAAGTGCATTCACACAGACTATAAAATCTTGTCTGTTTCAGGTTAAAACCAGCTCTGCAAATGAAGTGGTGGGTGAAGTCTCCAGACAAGCAGACATTTAGGAATTAGAAATTGAAAGCTCCAGTACCCAGAAAAACAAACAAATCTACCCATAGTTTTGTCCATATTCATCACAATTATGGCCTTAATCTGAATCCATTTTAGAACTTTGTGGCCTGGATTTAGCTCTAATTTTAAAGCAATTAATTATCAATAACCTTGTAAGTAAAATGATCTGCTGCCCTTCTCTGTTTACTGAGCAAAGAAATCAGCCTTGCAGTTAATGACTCAGAAGCATTTCCTGGTATTATCCGAAGTCTGTGCTGAGTTTTTTTTCCATTCATCTTTCATAATGCTCTGTGCCGAATGTCCTTGATTCCTGTTCCTTAGATAAACCAACCATGGAGTGCAACAAAATATTTGAATCGGTGCAGCCCCTTTCAGTCTCCACACAGTATAGTGTGACTTTTTGGAAAAGCCAGTCGAGCCCACGTACAGGGATATCAAATCATAAGAAACATGAGATTAAATTGCTGCAAACACAGCAACTCCTACAAATGAATCTCTCTGTCCTATCACCAGGTTCTAATGAAAGCAAGTGTCTGTTTATGTAACAGGGAAAAACGTTTCACAAAGAGGTTCCTTGCTGATAAAAAATAAGCTTAATTGTCCTTGGATGGGAGTGTTGTGCATGTATTGGAGAACAGAATTTGACTTACACTTTAAGGCCAGTAGATGTAAACAAACATCGCTCCACTGAATTCAGTGGATACATGCCTGTGAACTCATTGGAGCTATTTCATTTTATAGCAGCGGAGGATCTGGCCCAAAATTAGTGTATTACGGCATGAGAGATGTCCAAGTAAGGAATTTACATTCAGTACCTGATCCACTGTATGCCTTTCAAAAACAGGTCAGGCACTGGCAGGCAGTTGGCTATACTAGGTAGCTTACAGTGCTGCGTTTGGCAGGTCCTGAAGGACAAAGAGGGGTGAGCACAGTAGAACTGTAGATAGGACATGTGTAGTTGCAAATCCTTCTATGAGGACTATTCAGGCAAGGACAGCTTGGTGTCTACTTTTTGCTTACTCAGCAGAGCCCACTTATAATTAACTCTTGTTTTGTGCAAAACAGTCACTATAGATAAAACTTTCCCCTGTGTAGGGATGCACAAGGCCTGATCGCTACTTAAGTCCTACTTAGGCCTAGTGTGGGCCTCAACACAGGCGTGAATTTCACTCAAAGCAGGAGACATTGTGCAATTTTAACAAGGGAACCTGAAAGAACCTCTTATTTGTCCTCTGTGTCTGTTAGAAGCCAGGGAGGACCACCCCTTCATTCTCTGTGACTGAGGAGAAAGCCAGCAAGGCCTCATCTAGGGTACATATTGGTAAACACTCCTCTGTCCTGTCCTGTCCTGTCCTGTCCTGTCAAGAGATGGGGGGAATGGTAAAGTCCTCTCTTGGGGCTTCTGCTGGGAGCACAACCAGTCTTGCAACAGGGAGGTGGGGCTAAGTCCTCTTCTCATCTGTTACTTTGGCTGAGCAGAGTGTGGTAGCGTCTAAGACCTTGATGGGCAGACACCCAACTTTCCCAAATGTGTCCAGTGCTGCATGTACCATAACGATGGAACCTTCTTACGGGTAAAAAGAAATCTTTGCTATGGGTAGAGTGAAGTCTCACTGTGGTGGAATGAAGTACTTGGGGACTCTCCACTCCACTGTATGCAGAGATACGCTGTGAGTGCTGTTCTCTGTGTTGGCTCTGATTGTGTGTCCAGATGCACTGTCATGAAGGTGAATGTAGCATGAGTGACATAGCATGATTGATTCACTGAAATGTGATTGAAACCCAGTAATTGCAGAGAAGGAGCTTTTTGGGCCAAGCACAATCATAGTGTTTGCATAGTGTCCAGTATGAGGCAACCTCATCCTCCTTGGGACCTCTGGGGATTAGAGGGGCTGTGTGCAATGTTGACTAGTTTTTAGCTGAAGGCACAACTAGCTAAAACGTCCTGCAGTCAGGTTTATCAGTCCTACCTTGTATGCTTGCTCTTTACAATTACCTTGTTCACAGCAGTATGATGGATGGAAGCAAAATGAATGTGGTGCTGTGTGGAGTATCTAGGAGTCAGGAACACACTGACTTGCGAGCTACGCAAATTGTTTGTAATGAACAAAATGAAATGCAAGAAGCGTTCTGAGCTTTTACTGAAACCCTGCACGAGTTGCTTTGTAATGGGCGCGACTGCATGAAGTGAAAAAATCTGATCCGAGCCACCTTGTTCTGTCAGTCGTGTACACTGCAGATATCAAGTTATGTATTTTTAGAAAACCCTCTTCTGCTGCGCTTTCTACTGAAGTGCAATGGCAACAGCCACACTAGAAAGAACACCTCTAGCCTAACTTACTGTATCATGAATCTCCGCATCTAATTCATGGTTGTGTCCTTTTCTTTTCCCTTGCTGTAGAGGTGGGAACATTGTTAGATTAGAGCAGGGGACCTGGGGTAGGTACAATTCCTGGTTCTGCTGCTGACTCCTTCTGTGCTTTGGACTGGTCACTTAGCTCCAGACCCTCGATCACCTATTGATTTCAGTGGGATTTAGGTGCCTCAATATCTTTGGGGATCTGGGCCTTACTCTCTCCATGCTTCATTTTCCTCAGTTGAGTATCATAACACTCCCCTGCCTTACGAGGGCTTTAGGAGAATTAACATTTGCAAACCACTTGGGTGTCCTATGGTGAAAGATGTTGGGTGAGTGCAAAGAACTATAATAAACTGGCTAGTAGGTATATATACTGCTAATCTTCAGCTGTGTTTCATGTGCTATATACTGCTAACAGCTAAAGGAGATTGTAGGATCCAGGACTTTTAGAACAAGATCATCTGAGTTCTCTCCTTGTTACCTACATGAGATTCCAAGCAGCCTTGGTGTGCATTCCAGTGACTGCCAGGAGCTGTTGCTGGCCATAGATGTGTCACAGTATTATTTCTCAAACTCTCCCTCGAATTAATGGCCCCTGTGTGCTTTCTTTGGCAACTTGCTCCAAATTCTACCAACCCTGTGCCTGGGGACATCCTGTCTTGAATTGCCTATATTGGGCTCATCCCCTGACTCAGCTTCAATGCATATGACCGCTTTTCAAATTAGTTTTGATCACATATAAATCTGAGAGGCATCGGGCTGTTCCCTTTCTTCCTGGACATTTATAAACGTCTCCAATCCTCCACTTGGGCCCCATTCTAATCAGATTACAGTCTGTGTATCTCTGCTTTTAGCATAATTCTTATTAAAACTCCTGTAATGTGTCCTCTTGCATTTCAGTTGTGCAGTGTGGCTATCCTACTGCTAGAGTGCGTTGTCAGTTAGCTTGCATGTATGTGTTGTTTCAGTGTTTCGTGTACTGAACAGTGAACTTATAAACATCTGCTTTAATACAAGGCCTGACTTTGGTTCACGGCCTCTGGTTCAGGCCTCAAATGTTGCACCAGTCCCAATCCTCCAGGCTCTTTCTCTCTACTACAGAGGGGTGGGGAGGAGCATGGGGGTGGGATGCATCTCAGAAAACTTTCTAAATACAAGCGAAAAAGGCAGGCAACTCAGATGGAGTAGAAATAAGGCAGGGAATGGCTGCAGGAAGCAAATTACATACACTCCAATTTCAAATAAAAGGAAAAAAAGAATCTCAGAAACTGGGTGCATAGACTCCTGGAAGATTAGGTTTGGAAGGGACCTCAGGGGGTCATCTTGTCCAACCCCCTGCTCGAAGCATGACCAACCCCAATTAAATTATAAATTATAAATCTAAATCCCAACTAAATCATAAATAAATGAAAGCAGCTCTGGGCCGCTTTAATTCGCATGACTGGCACTCCAGCAGCAGATCACCCTGGGTTTTTGCTAACCTTGGGAGGGTAACAAAGGTCACCTACTCGCATGGGTGAACTGTTCCTGAACAATTTCTACACGTCGAGACATGAGCAGAGTTTCCATCAGGACTGACATGCTTGTCATCTCTTTCCATCTTCTCCAAAAGGAGGAACCATTGCAGCCATTGCAAGGAAAAAGGCGACTTGTCGTTCACACCTGGCACCTTCTCATCGCAGGAGACTAGACTGAGGTGCTTGTTTCTGTTGGAATTCTCTCCTCTAATGCCATAGAGCAAGTAAGAGTGTCTAGGGTCTGCTACAGCCAAAGAGTGCACCACTATTTCTGCTGTCAGAGATGATACACAACATTTTGCCCTTATTAATGATGGAATATCATGTGCTAAATAACAATTAGAAAAATGATAATAGCGTCAGGGGCCCGGTCCATTTTGAAACAAACAAACAAAAAAGATGGGGAGACCCTGCCCCACAGATCTTACAAAACAGCAGAGGAGATGACAGTTAGGAACACAAAGGGAAATACAATCAGATCGGGTGGCTGCTTGAGAGATTGATGCAGGGCTGGTGTTGAGAGCTGCTGCTCTGGAAACTATGAAAGTCTGCAAAAAAATGATTCAAGCCACCTCTGTCCCTGCCTGCAAAGGGAAGGGAAAGAGGAAGCACATCCCCTTCCCAGTGCCAAAGCCTCAACCCCTTACCCCAACACCCACATAGCCTCCCACACCTTCCGGGGTGACAAGTCCCTACTTACTACTACTCAGCTGTCAGTACCTCCAGCATGTTGCCATCTAGTATCTCCAATCTGCACATGCTATAATCCCTACAGCTAATGGGCATTCCTCTGCAGTTTAAATGCTGTAGATCTGTGGTTTTGCGGGGTGGAAGGTTTAGGGTTCTGACCTCTGCTACATATGTAGAGTTCAACTGCCAGCTTTGGTGACTCTTCTTTGTGGCCTCAGGTTAGTTACAAAAAAGGGAATAGGAACACGGGAGCATCATTTAAATAGATGAGAATATCTCCACTGACAGCAGTGGAGACTAGATTGGAGATGAGTGGAGATACCAACGAAAGGTGTTGAGAAGCAAGTATCGAGGGGTGGTTTTGAAAGCTCAGACAGGTGTACGAGGGATACTTGCTTTGGTGGAAATATTTAAACAGATATCCGTACAAAAGTAATTACGGAGAAACAAGTTCTAATAACAGTAAAGATGAGAGAAAGGGTGGGCTGGACTAACTTGCCTCATTCCAGTCACCGAGTCCTACTCTTTTAGAGTCTGATTGTGCATCATTGAAGTCTGTGGAAGTTTTGCCATGAATTTCAATGGAAGCAGGGCCTTGTTTGTTACCTGCTTTTTAGTATGGCCTACTCTAGGCTGTTGGAAGCCTTGTGACCCAAGAGCTCTTCCATTCCTAGGGGGGTTTCAATGGAAGAAGTGCCACCAGTGCGGGTATGATCTTGTGTAAGATTTACCAGTCCCTCTCTGAACTTTATTGGGCTTAACCTTGGTCTAGCCAGTTTTTTATCCCAGTAGTACTGATTATTCATTCATCTACTTTCTTTTCCATTTAAATTCACCTTCTTCACATCCCCCTCCCTCTATTAGTTATGCTTATTTTTGCTTTCCAGAAAGCTTTCATGGACAGAACACTCCAGTATAGCTAACCTTTTGTTTTCTGTCTATGTATAGCAAGCCCTTCATGCCAGAGTTCTACCTTTGGCTCTTTGCATCTCATGTAGATTTAAATGGCTATTCACCATCTCACGGCTAACTGTGCTAAGGCGCTGGATTTTGTAAATTACCATTTCTCTGTGAAGCTAATACTGTTCTGCTGCAGCCTGCCTGTAGGCTATTTTCTTCTTTTTATAAAGGACAGCTTGAGGAAATAATAGTTTAATTACCAAACCTATATTTACTTCCAAGGTCCTTTAATTTATGCTCAGACAATCCTTTAAACAGTTCAAGCACATTTCATCCCAGTGGTGTAGGGAATATACACCATATAATCAACTAAGGGAAACCAAGGAAGTCAGTTGCTTTTTCCAGTGAGCGTTAATTAGTTTACAGTGTTTTTGTGTCTCAGTTTGTGCTCAGGCACTTGCCCTTTTGTGTACAAGTGCCTGACGTCTATCCCTGCTAAGGAGCCCACTGCTAGGCAACGTCAGATCTCACATTCACATGCAATTGTCATAAGAGCCAGCAGGTTAGAAAGGATTCTGTTATAGTCATAGTTGCATCTGACGAAGTGGGTTGCAGCCCACGAAAGCTTACGCCTGCAGAAATTAAATGTGTTAGTCTTTAAAGTGCTACAGGACTCTCGTTGTTTTTGCTGTTATAGTCCTGTAATCATTACAGATGGCACCTGACTACTGGATCCGTATTCCTTGGTGTTTGGGGTTCCCAGGACAGGTTCTACCTAATGGGAACAAGGGAGAATGTAATGCCTTGGCCCTCCATTGCACAGAACAGCAGGACTGCTGGTCAAGTGACAGGGCCCTGTGTTTTGGAGCAGAAAGATTTAAATTCTGTGCTTGCTAGTCACTGAAGTGCATGTGGCCATGGGATGAATTACTGGCCATGATGGCTATAAACTAAATTCTCCTCTCAGGGTACATCTACGCTGCACACTTCTTCTGGCAGTGTAAGGTATATACACTACACACTCCTCTAGCATGGATATAAATAACAGTGAGGCATTGCTGAGGCGATTAGAGCAAAGTCACGTCTGAACTTTTAAGGTATATACCCTACCTAGCTCTTTATGTGCCCAAGCAATGCCTCCTCTCTCTAAACCTGCTGGTTTTAGCAGTGTACTTTCCCCGTGCATCCCTGCTGTTGGAGCCTTTCCCTGCCATTGGGAAAGGGTCTGGAAGAGGGAAGATGGGGAACTGCTTTCCCCCTGCCAGAGCCTTTCACTGCTGCATGTAGCCACATACCGCTGTGCAGTCTACTTTTCACTGTGGCATGTAGCTACATGGACCTACATGGCCCTGCTGGTGGCATGCAATGTAGATATACCTTCAGTTATGCTGTTGGAGTTTCAAATTAGTATAAATGCAGAGTGATTAGAACTTGTTTCTAAGCAGCCACCGAACAAGGAAACACCCAAGATGTTTAAGGCTCTTAAAATGTTGCAGCTACAAACTAATACAGAACCCACATCAATAATGGAAGTAAGATTAAAAATCTACAGCTCTACAATGCTTGAAAAGAGAAGGGTCCAGATTCTGCTCTCAGTTATATCACTTTAATTCCAGAATAACTCTTGATTTCAGGAGTGTTACTCCAAATTTATATTGCTTTAACTGAGAGCAGGATCTAGCCCCTAGTTTTTACATTTACTAATTTTTTTATAACTATTCATCCTGCCATAATGAAATGGAAAAAGCTAGAGAGGGTAAAAAAACAATTAACGAACATACTTCTTAGCTGTGCTGTAAAAACACTGAATTGCAGTGGAATCTGATACAATAGGCTACATACAATTAGAAGACATTACAAAATCTGTTGATCCACTGTTTACATTCATCTTGAAGCTGGCTGAGTGCTCTGTGAATTCAAGGCTTTCTACATAAATTTTGACATGTAGGCCAGATCCTTTAGCTAGTGTAATTTGGTGGAGCCCCACTAATGTTAATGGAGACACTGCTGGGAATCAGGCTCTATGTGATTTGAATGATCTTAGTAATGGATTTGCCACAAGCAATATCCCAGGATTATTATATCATGAAATATCCCCACCCTCCTAGAATTCAAGGCCCAAATTTTTTAAAAGTAGAGGTTCAATGTGCATGCCTTTTTATGCCTTCATTTATACACACACATAGCGGCTATTTTATATGCAAATTGGTAATGATGGTGAGCGTGCAAATACCTGATTTACATGGGTAGCTGCAGTAATTTGCATAGACAAATATTGATGCAAAACTATGTGTAGTCTTTTAGCATCCCTTTTAAAAAAAGAAAAATCTCAGGCCCACAATGTATTTGGGGAACAGCAGAATTTGCTGGATACAATTTGAAGATGAAATGGTTGAATCTTATAAGAACAGCCAATAAGAAGCCATATCGTCAGACCAAAACTTCATGTTTTATCATCAGCTTGATGTTTGTTTATAGGACAATTGTTTGCATTCACACTTAAGGGAGTCATCTGTACAAAGTGACACAAAACTTTAATCCAGTCTGATTTGTTTGCACTTCATGTTATTAATACTGGAAAGAGAGTGCTCTTAGCCAATATATCTTTGGCTTTTTCCTAAAATATATATGGATTTTCCCTTGTTAAATTCTCAGACTATAACAACTCAAAATAATTTTCTAAGATGAAGGGTGGTACTTCATCTAATAAAAAAAAAAGCCACTTGGACTGAAGAAAGGAAGAGGAAAAGCTAAGGCCTGATTCTCCTCTCACTCAACTAGAGTGAGGGTTTGTCTACCTGGGGAAATATACTGGCAGAACTATAGTGGTACAATTACACTGCTATAGTTATACCGGTGTAAGCAACTCAAGCTAAACTGGAAAAAGGCATGCTTATTCTGGCATAAGAGCAGTCACACTGGTATAACTACAACAGTACAATTATACAGATAAATCGTCCTGTGTAGAAGAGCCCAAAGTCAGAAGTAGATAGCTACAGTGAGATCAGCAGACTTAGACCAGCGTTAAACCGCTTTAAGTGAGAAGAGACTCAAGCCCTAAGAATATGAGCTGTTATGAAACCCAAGCAGTGTCTTGTCTTACAAGTGCAAAAACCACCCCCAAAATACAAATCAGAATAAAACAAACAAAAAAGCCGTCCCACAACCCAGACTCAGCATGCCATGGAAATGAGAATTTCAGTTTTCCTGATTGGGTGGAAAAACAAGAAAGAGAGTCATCATTTTAAGAAATTATAAACTCTGAAATATGGAGGATGATCATGTCTTGTCAGAGTCAATAAGTGAAATGCAGATCAAGGTAGATAGATTCATTTGCCACAAGACAGCAAACAAAGGATGCATTATTGGTTCAATGATTTGTTGTTTTATTCTTTTTAAAAAAACAAAAAACTAGTGGATAAGGGCCAAATGATGGAGCTTTATACTCCTGCTTGTGAGGATTTACTCATGTGCATGGTTGCATTGAAATGGTCGGATTACTCAAGTGAGTAAGTGCTCACCAATGTAAGTAAAAAGTTCACAATCTGAGCCTAGATTCTAGATATATTGAAGATAAATATTATTAGTTTTAAGGCACCCGAACATGTGCTGAGCCCTTTACAGGAACATAAAAAAAACCCCCAAGGTTCCTGCCTAGAAGAGCTTGCTGTTTTATGGAAACATGGTGCTATGGCAGTGTGAAAACAATATGGGGAGAAGGAATGAGAAATAACAAGTGTGATGGTAATAATTTTCACACAGTGAATTGGCATTGGGGTGGGTATATCATCAGCACATATTATATATACGTGGGGCAGATTTTCAGATGGTGTGAATCAGTGTAGTACTATCGAAGCCAATGGAAGGATGTCAATTTACACTGAGAGACTCTGACATATATTTAGAGCTTCAGCTCTTAAAGGCAATTCAGCAGAAGTGAATTTTACTTGTTACTCTGTTAAGGACAACCTCAGCTAGCTCTTTCCTTTGTATTGTACCCTCATCTTAACATTGACGTAAATAGCACTGTCGCTGTCATGAGGCGCTTTGTATTTACTGCCAGGACCCGTTTGCCATGACAGAGTATACATTAAAGATAGGCCCTAACTGAAGTTCAGACCCTGGTCCAAACAGATACTAAGTTTGGCCCCAGGTACTGGTTCAAGCCCATTGCTAGTAGAAACGGAATGTAAAATTAAGGGAGTTAAAATGATGGACATGCATGGGTTTTTTTTTTAATGCAGGACATGTACTGCAATAGATGCATAAATACGAATGTGCTATCTTCAAGCAGAATTGCATTGTTTCTGTCATACACAGATCTGGATGTATGTTTTAGGCATGCTTGTATTACAGGATCAGATCATCAGCAGCTATGAATTGGTATAGCTCCATTGATTTAAATTCCACTGGTTTTATTTGGTTCCACTGATTTCCATGGAGCTTCTCCAATTTAACAAGTAGAGGGATGTGGTCCTTATTCTGAAGGAATAAATGTAGCACTAATCCCTTTCACATATGATCCCCTGGCACCAGACGACTGAGCCAGTATTTTTTAATGGTTCAGGAAAGTGTGCATATCCTAAGCTCAGTACATGGGAAAAAGTCTCTCTTCCAGGTCATGCTAAACCACAGATAATATCAAGTGGAGTGAAATACAGTTGCATGGAGGCAAATTGGACTGCTCCCAGCATGGTCTGTCCTGTGATGCCGGTGGTGCGTCAGCACATCCTCTCTCTAATTGCCAAGTTTGATCCAGCAGAGCGATGCACTAAAGGGCTTCCTCTGAGCATTTCCTAGTAGCATTTCTTTTGTCCATGGATTTGTCTCGTTTTAATTCAGATAGCTCAAAATGATATTATTCTTTCACTGCTGGAGACCAGTTTAAATGCTTGAGACATCTATAAGAGGCAGTGTCAGTTAGTGGCTAGGACACTGGACTCTGGTTCAGGAGAAGACGAGTCGAATCTTGACTCTGTTAGCTGTGTAACCTTGGACGTGTGTCGTCACCTCTCTGCCTTTGCTTCTCTTCCTACCCTCGTCTGCCTTGTACTTAGATTGTAAATTGACGGGGACTGTGTTCATATGTGCTTAGCACAATGGAGCCATGGTCTCAGAAGGGGCCTGTAGGTACTACAGTAATAGTAACTATAAATAATGATTTATCTTAATGTATAATAAAATACTACATTCTGTAGTGCCTTTCAGCCCCCAATGACCCTGTAAAGTCACACACAAACTGAATCGAGGAATCACTGTATCCATTGCTGATGGTCTCTATCAGAGTTCAGCAAATACTTCACAATTAATAATTTATTATGATTACTACCATCCTGGACCAAGACTAGATTGGGCTAGGTGCCGTAGAAACACAGAACAAAAAGACAGTCCCTGCCCCAAAGAGATTACAACCTTATTATAAGCCAAGAGACAATGGATGGATACAGACAGGGGAGTACAAGGAAATAGTGAGACCATGCTGATCAGAATGATAGGCTGGGGTCTCGGCACACCTGCAGCCTAACCACTGCCAAGTTTTTTGTAGGCATCATGGCAAAGGAGAGTTTTAAGGAGGGAGCTGAGGGTGGGTAAAGAAGTAGTTTTGCAGATGTTTATGGGGAGCTTGATGCAAGTGTGAGGGGCAAAGTGTTAGGAGAAAACACAAAGATGCTTGTTTGGAAATTTAACAAATGGAGACTGGCACCATGGACTGATTGGAGGCGGGAGTCAACATCTCAATAGCAAATGAGAGATGACAGGTCATGAAGAGCTCTGAAAGTGAAGACAAGCGGTTTGTTTGAGACAATAGAGAAGGGGGAACCAGTAGAGGGATTCAGAGAGAGTGGTAACACGGAAAAAACACCCTGCTAATAGAATGATCCTTACAGCAACATTTTGAATTGATGTAAGAAGGGCAAGATAGCATTTGTCAAGGCCAGAGAAGAGGATGTTGCAGTAATTGAAATGTGAGATGTTGAGTACTTGGATGAGCATTTTAACTGTGTGGATGGATAGGAAAGGTCATGTCCTAGAGATGTTATGTAGAAAGAATCCGTACAATGCAGACATAGCCTGAATGTGAGGTTGTCCAGATTACAGGCCTGAGTGACAGGCAGGAGGGTGGTGTTAAAGAGGAGGAGGGTAGGAGCGGGAGGGGAGATTAAGAGCTGTGTTTTAGCCTTTTGATCTTGAGCTGACAGCTAGCCATCCAAGATGTTAGAGACTAGCTGAGATTTTAGTTTAGACAGAAGGAGGCAGGGCTGGAGTAGAGAGCTAGATCGATGAGTTGTCTGCATAGAGATGGTAGCTGAATTTGTGTTTGTGGATGAGATTTCTGTGAGATAAGGTGTTAGAGGGAGAAGAGACAGGAACCAAGGACAGAGCCCTCTGGAACCCCCACAGGAAGTTCGAAGGGGGATGCAGATGATCGTTTGAAGAATATGCTGAAGGAATGATTAAAGAGAAGGAAGAGAGCTAGTAGAGGACAGAGCCTCAGAAACCAGAGGAAGACCAGATTTCAAGAAGAGCATGGTGGACAGGTCAAGGAGGATGAGGATGGAATGCTGGTTCTGAGTTCTGGTTAGGACTAGGTAATTGCAGCCTTTGACAAGAATGGTTTCAGTGGAGTGCAAAAGGCAGAAGCCAGATTGGAGGGGGTCTAGCATGGCATTGGAGGAGAGGAATTCCAGACAGCAATTGTAGGCAGCATGTTCAATGAGCTTAGAGGTGAAAGGGAGATGGAGCAGTAGTTGGAGAGGTAAGTGTGGTCAGTGGTGGGTTTTTTAAGATGGGAGAGACTAAAGCTTACTTGTATTGTGAGGGAAAAGAGCCTGAGGAGACTGTTTAGCCTCCTATTCCTGAGCAGGTTGTGATTTCCTTGTATTTATCTGTCACTGTACATTTTTTGATACATCATTTGCAATGTTTTTAACTCTGGATTTATCAGATCAGCTCCAGCACTTTGCAGCTCTCAGTATTCACAATTCCAGGTATCTTGTTTCAAGGCTGGCCAGATAAATCACATGACTTGATTTCTCTTGCCTGACTGGATGAGTGCATGAGCACATTTACTTGTGAACAGAGACACCTACAAATTTAAATTCCGTTTCTGCAGAGACTCACTCTTGTGACTTTGGGGAGTTTCCCTGTCATGGACATTCATGCCAGCAGAACTGTAGCTACTGGTGGGGAAGAAATATAAATGGGGAGTAAGCATGGCCAGAGTAAATTCACAGGAACTTTGCGATGGATATTTGCAGAAGGCATTTTGCAGCATTTGCCCAGGTCTGCACTGTCTTCATATATATTAGAATTCAAACCTGATTTGGGTCTTGAACTTGCAAAAACTTATGCACGTGCTTAATTCTCCACACTGAGTAAAATCCTAACCCTATGAAAATCAATGGCAATACCTCCATTGAGTGTAACGGTGAGAAGATTTCACTTGCAGTGCGTAGTCTCACTGAAGTCAATGTGTAAAGTTTAAGCATGTGCCTATGTGTTTGCAGACTGGAGCCTTTTGTTATTGTTCAGCAATGCGGATCCTATTGTCAAATGACTTTTTTTCTGCTGCTCTGATCAGTTTTGTGATTCACTCAATCTGTCTCTCTGTACAAATAGTAGGAAGGGCATAGCAGGATACTCCAGCATGCCTCCTGTTTCCTTTGATTTGTGTGTGACCACATTCTATCAGCGCTGGGTGATGGAAATTGGAGTGATCATTTCCCTTCCTGATGGGAGTGGGAGTTACTTCCTCCCCATCACCACAGCCGGGCCCTTCCTTACACCACACAAGCTACACTGTAAATAAGAACAAAGTAGGGGTTGATAGGGGAGGTTGAGAGAATAAAGAGAGAAATCTAACTTCTTTTTGAGACTAATCTGGATACAGGACCTCTTTGTATGCAATATTACCAGTTGTTTTTTTTCCAGGAGATACTGTACATGGAGATATATGTATGTGTAGTGTCTATACTGTTAAAACATCTATCTAAGCTTACACACTTAGGCGTTCAGTCAGCAACTGCCAAAGTTAAGGCTGAACATGCAAGCTTAAATCTGTCTCCCTGTGCATTATGCATTATGGTATAGGGACAGATCCTCAGATGGCATCACTTTGACACAGCATAGTTAATGGGAGCGGTGTCAATTTACACAAGCTGAGATTTTGGCCCATAGTCTTTAATTGCATGATCTTATCATATTATCAAATACAATATCAAATCATACAGGTTACGTCTACACCCTTAGATATCCATGTTTAGTTTCCTGCAGTACTGTTTACTACTCCGTGTATGCCAAACAATGTCTGTTAACACCATTTGTGTGCAAAATACAGGGAAGGTGAAACTGACCCTGTACAAAAAGCCAGCACAAGATGTATTGCCACCACTTATGTTCCAAAGAAACTCTATTTATGTGAGGGCTACAGTTCGACTTAAGTGGGGACTAGTCCTTGTTGTAGCCCTGTGCACAGAATTTCACCCTGAGTGCAGTTATGGCTCCTGCAAATGCCTCCTTCATTTACTTGTGCACTTTATGAAGTTATAGGGGGAAATGAATCGTGCTGTATTATTTAAGGGCAGAGAATAAAGGTTGCATGAAAAACTTTGACTTTGGCCGGGTGTGATTTTGTGTGCTTAGTTTTGTAATCTTTAAAGTGAGATTTCCTACTTAACGAAAGAAAAGGATCCTATAATTAGAACTATTTTGTTGGCCACTGGAACTCCCATCCAGTGTGCGTGCTGACAGAGACAAGGGCTCCTTCAAAGTCCTCCCTTATTCACTGTACAACTTCTAAGGTGTACAAGCAATGGTCCTGCCTCAATGAAGCTCTCATCCTACTTCTATTGTAAGTCAGTGGGTTTCTTTTCATTGACTGCAGTGGGAAATGGATAAAGCCCTGGACATGTCACTGAAAATTATGCATTGAAAAATGCAGGGGCAGAAGGAAACCGCACAGACTATTTTTTTTCTAAAAAGAGTTCTATATCTCCAGTTGCAAAGGTTATGAGATTAGCTCATATCGTTCTCTGCTTAACCATCCTAATGCAGAACAATCAGTAGATAACATAGGAAACATATATAATATCGGTAAAAAGGTTTTTTCCAGAATCCATCAGTTCTTAATTCTCACTGATTAAACTAATCCATGACAAATTGTAAACTATGGTAATTTGTAATTTGTGTCTGAGCTGGGACTACCGAGTCTTTCAGAGAGGGCTTTTAGAACTTATTAACTCACAGACTGGGATCTGTTATTAGTGTGCTCAGGAATTGACACGACTCTCGTTCGATAATGACAGAAAGGCTTTAATTACTATACTTATAAACATATAAAATGAGCCCTCAAACCAAAAGTCCAGTATATTTTAGCTGCAAAAGCAATTATCCTCACCAATGCAGGCAAGAGGCGGCGATGGTTTCTTAGCAGCTTCTCCTGAGAGCCTGGATCCGTGGTCTCAGAAGACAGCTGGACAAGATGGCAAGTCTTGTCAGTTTCTTGTCCAGAGTGATTCTTCACTCTTGAAGCTTGCTTGCCCTTTTCCAGTTCCATTGCTTCTCTTTTTTATATTCTTCTTATATTCAATGTTTTTCAAAACATTTTGGTAATTTACATGAGTAAACACAGGAATTTCAGAAAAGAATACAAGAGGGAGAGACCCATGTGCTTTACTTAGTTAAAAGGCGCTAGCCACCTAGGTTTGTTGTTTAGTTTCAGCATTCCACCCTTCAAACAAAGGGGTATTGGTTGTGATTAAATTGATCAATACCTGGGGTGGCATCCAGCCATGGGCTTTGATCATAAGGTATTTTGAGAGGTCTGGAGCCATGGAGGTCTAGCACGCCCTGCATTTAACACATTTCTGTTTACTGCATAGATGAGTTACTCCCAGAGGATAAGTTCATTAGGGAAAGATGGTCCAGACAAGAGAGACAATTAATAAGCAGTTATCTTAATGAAATACCAGACATACTTTGAGAATGGAAAGACAGCATGGGTGTGTTGCAATGAGAAACAACCACCCCTTTTCAAAAGGGACTCCAGCCACCATTTCACATATTCTGCAATATGCATCTTATTACTATTTGGTAGCTTAATTTTATAAGTAGGCTCAGTCTAGCTGAAATGTCATGATCTACAGAACTGACAAGTTAAAAACTTCCTTAACTGAGTTATCCAATCACTTTAGCACTTTACAGCGGCTTAGCTATATCATGAGGCCTGCGTTCAGTCTGCTGCAAATTGAATGTAATATTTATGCCTATTTTCCAGACAGCCAGAGAAGAGAGTCTTATTAGTGTCAGAAACATGACTGCATAAGAATCATGTCGTAAAATTCCATCTATTTTTGGTTGCTCAATGCTCATGTTCAGTCTCCTGGATATGTCCCTTCTTGCTTGGAGGTAAAAATGGATCTGCTGTGCAAAAGAAAAATGAGCAGCCAAAACCTGAAGAAAGCAAACATTCTTTATTCAACTCTAAGATGGACAGCACATATAAATCTAGAGCCAGATTTTCAATTAGACAGCAAAACAAATGTCCAGACATTCAGCAGAGTTCAGTCTGGGGAGTGGATGAGTGCTGAGCTCTTATGAAAATCTGGCCTGAGTTGTGGATGCTGAGCACTTAAACTCTGGCCACAAATGATTTTGAAAATCTGGCCCCCCAAGTCTTACGTCCTTCCTGAAATCATTTGAAAATACCAGCTGCCTAGAATCCAGCTAAAATCATAGTAGGAGGATTAGTGCATCTATTTTCTTAATGAAAAATAACTATTGCAAACCTTTCAAAACAGGTGAGGAGACCAGCAGTGAAAGCTTCCCTAGAGTTTTCAGCAGTAATGTCAGATCCAGCCACAACGTTGTCAGATTCATCATTTCTTTTCACTAGGGCTAGCCAGTGAAAGAAGGGAACCTGTTGCATAGCACCTGCACATCCAAGTTTGCTGCTAGTGTTATGACTTCAGCTCCCTGCCTAGGTGCATTAGGAGCTACCCAATGCCTGGATCACTGAATAGAGGGAGTTCTCCATGTTCAGATTTGCCCTGGCTGCATAGTGTACTCCTGCAACTCTGTTCCCTGACCCCAGGTTGCTAGACTACGGAAGGATTTCTGTGTGTCCAGGCATCCATGTACAGAGGATGAAAGAGAGCTGGGTAAGGTGATTTGTTCTGTCCCTGGAAGAGAAGTTCAGTAGCTAATACAATTAGAGACAGTGTAATCCAATGGATAGGACACTGAACTTGGAGTTAGTACTGTCACTAAGCTGTTGTGTGACCTTGGCATAGTCACTTCACCACTCTATGCCTCTGTTTTCCTAGCTATAAGACAGAGATGATGCTTTAAGCATATGAGTGGTCCCATTTATTTTGTTTTCACTTCCTGTCCTAAATTGTTGAGCAGTCTTCGTGAACTTGGTGACAATCCTCACATGCTTAAAGTTGAGCATGTGCAAAAGTCTTAGGAGAATCAAGGCTTTAGGGCCTACTTTTGCAGAACTGGACCCTAAACTAATTTGAAGGGATTATTTCCCACACCACTGATGCAGCCATCTCATGGGCAGGAGAGGGGGAAAACTGGCAGTTGTTTAACAGCGCATAGTAACACTACATCAGAGTTTAGGACAAGACATGAAGGATATTATACACAAGTGAAACCACAGGGAGAAATTTAGGGACTGATTGTGCAGCCCTTATTCATGCAGCTTTTTAGTCATGCATGTAACCCCCTGAAGTCATTAGGAGATAATAGAAAGTCACTGGGGCTACCTACCTGAGAGGATTGAATGATCATGTCCTAAACTTGCTCTGTACAGCATGGGAAAAAATGACAAAAAGGTCAATATTAGAACGCCTTTACTGGGGGGAAATAATTTCCAAATCAGGTTACTATTTTTGGCATTTGTGGAAAAGGCTACAATCATCTGCTGCTAAAGAAATGTGGAAGTGTTTTGTTACCTGGAGAACACTGATTGCCTCTCTAGAATACTGAATGAAAGACAGTGAAGTTGTTCATGGAGCATCAAATTCTTGAGGAGAATCTTGTCACTAAGCAATCTGATAAGATTTTAATTGCTGACCATATTTACATTGGGTAAAATACAAGACTTCTACCATGTATGAGGCCCAGGTAAATGCAAGTACTAAAGAGAAACAAGGCAAAAAACAGTAAAAAGTGGTTCATTAAAGAGAATGGGACTATTTTAGGAGTATGATCAAACTTATTGTGTGTAAGGGGCGAACAGTCTGGCCCATTGGTTGAAATTCATTCCTATTCAGAGGGCCACACAAGGCCTATGAGCCCTTTACATCCCCTTTCAGTCGTCGAAACAGGGCTTAAGTGGCACATAGTGGGGCTGTCCTCTGTGCACAGGGGTGCATTTCACCCATAAAACACAGGAAACAGTAGAGCAGGTTGAGATGTTTCATGCAGAAAGCTTTCTCATTGAAAAAAAGACAATTTCTTCTACACTGAAAAGTTTAGAGGAAAAATGTCAGTTCCAGTTAAAAGTTTCATTTTTTTCCATGGGAGATTTTGATTTTATTTAAAAAAAAAAAAAAAAATTAGAACAAAGATTTTTTTTTATTATTCTTATTCAGAAATTCCCACTTTTCCAGCCGGTTCTAGGAAATGAGAAATCCTCCCCAAACAAAAGAGCTAGTGAAGCAATTCCTTTGTCCAAGGACATGGGCTCCTTTATGAAGATTGAAAATGTCATCAGTTTTCTTCTCACTTTCACTCTGTTCCTGGCCTCCTCTCTTTTTGCTGGAGGAATTGAGGAAGACACATGGAGGACTGCATGGTGACTGCACAGGGGACTGCCATCTGAATCTCAGGCAACATCCATTCCCCCCAAGTGGTAGCTGGTGGAACTACAGCACACTTTTCAGGCTCTTATGAAGTCAGTATCCTGGTCCTCCAAGTATCTTGTCAAAGTTCTCTAATACAAGAGAAGAAGAAAGCCAGAACCTGTTGTTGTTACTGCAAAAATCATGTAACTATGCTCCTCCCCTTCCCTTAGCCCAATCCTTTCCCCCTGGGATGGGCAATACAGAGCTCAATGAGTGTTACTGCCAGTCACCCCTACAGCAGTTGCCCACCCCCAATGCCGCAGCGCTGCCATACTTCCACTATGGGGGGATTTCTGCAGCCTCTGGATGAATTTCACCCTGAGTATTAAGACTGCTCAGTTTCTTCATGAAACAAAATGGAAATGTCTCTCCATGCATATTTATAAGCCACATTCGGGAATGTAGTGGCTAAATCCTGCATATCATATGCATTAATTATGGGAAAGCATATGAGGATTCTTATAGTGTACAGCAAATCCACCAGCTCCCTGGGAGAAAAAAAAGATAATGTTGAGCCAGTCAAATATTTGAGACTAGAATTGAATTTGGTCTTATACAATGCATTACTGACTCAAAGTATCTCAAAGCGCAATACATAGATAGTGGATTAGGTACCACAATTATAATGACTGTAGAGACATGACATGGCAACCATTACGCATTCATCGTGCATATAGATTTGGGTATTAAAATCTGTTTTACTGGCCAAGATACTGGGTATATTCCATCCTCCTCTATAAGTGCCAGGGGATCTTTAACTTCTGCTTGGACATATACTGGAGACAAAAGCAGCAGAGACCGTAAATTAACAGCCCTTAGTAGAGCTGCTAGAACAGAACAAAACTGTATTAATAGTGCATGGTAGGGTCAGCTCTGGCTATGAACATAAGACCAGCTAGTCCAAAAGCACGAATGCTGCTGTCTGATCCAGGTAGGTCCCCCAGAGAGCTTGAGCTTAATTATTTCTTTTCTTGGCTTGAGTTGGACAAGGACACTGTGGTCACCTTTGTAGTGCATTTGTTAACATGATTAATAGGGAAACATGTGGGATTCTGTTTGTCTTGGCACCAAACTATTCTGTTAAAAAAGAGATTTAATTAAGCTTATGGTGAACAGTCCGACTCGCTGAAGGAGTTATAGGTGATAACAGTCACGCTTCAAGCGCTGGTCTGACTCCAGTGGTGTTCTTCTGCAAGGTCCACTTCATCGTATAGAAGATACAGCTGTTTAATTACATCAATATAATGAGACACTGGAAATGTGCCCATAAATTCCACCAGACTGAGTAACAATCACAGCAGCTCCTTACTTTAGTGATTATTAGGGGCCTGAACTAAAACCCTGGAGCCACAGCCCCTGAATTTTGGGATGTTTGGAATCAGAACCCAGCCGGATCTAAATATTGCAGCTGTACCTTCTCTCTCTAACAAGCTAACCCAAAACCAGGGACCCAGACTTGAGAGGGGTGGGTAAATATATCCAGGCTCAGAAATGTTCTGGTTCATGCCCGTCTCCAACAGAAGTTGGGTTTGTAGGACTGTTCATCTTTTTATCTGGTTACAAAACAGGGTTGAGTGAGAGATTGATTTCTGCATAAAAATTAGAAAAATGTCTGTTACCTTAGCGATGCTCTATTCTTAAAGTTAGGCTGGCTTAACTGCATCACTCAGGGGTGTGAAAAATGCATCCCCCTGAGAGACATAGTTAAATTGACCTGAGCCCCATTGTAGGGACCACTAAGTCAACAGAAGAATTCTTCTGTCACCCTACCTACTGCCTCTTGAAGAGATGGATTTCTTACAGTGGCAGAAGAACCCCTTCCACCACTGGAGTAAGTGTCTGTGCTACAGAGGTGCTGCTGCAGTGCTGCAGCTGTGCCATTGTCACATTTCTAGTGTAGGCAAAGCCATGGGCTGTGTTTACACCACAAACTTTGGTCAATGCAAGTTATGTCACCATAAACCTGCCGCATGCGTCCTTGGCTCCATGCACTGGCACTGCAAGCACTCACCAGGACTGCTTGTGTCAATGCACAGTGTGGGGCACCATGGGTAGGTGTCCTAGCGTGCAACGTGCCACCACCCAGCACACTGTCTTTTGAGAAATTTTGGCAAAGCATGGTGGGGCAGAAATGAGTCACGCTGGGATGACCGGGAGCAAGGGGTGGAGATAGCAAGGGATGATATAGCAGAGGTTAGTCCTGCTTTGAGCAGGGGGTTGGACTAGATGACCTCCTGAGGTCCCTTCCAACTCTAATATTCTATGATTCTATGATTCTATGAGACCTGAAGAACTGAAGACCTGTATGTAGCTCAAAAGCTTCTATTTCCACTAACAGAAGTTGGTCCAGCAAAAGATATTACCTCATCCACTTTGTCTTTCTCAGGAACTGGCCCACTGAAGTAGCAATACGCCCGATTTTTTCAATAACCTATGAGTGTAGGTACATGAAAAGCACTTAGGGCTAAATTCGGGTCTGAGGCCAGGCCCAAGTAGCCTGGCTTGACTCAGCTTCCTGCAATGGTGGTGGTGGCTACAGCCCTGAGGCTACAATAGACCCAACCCCCTCCTGTCCTCCCTGCTCTACAGGTGGCAGGGGCTGGTGGCTTTTCATAGTGATTGCACTATCCCTGCCCTGCTCCTCCTCAGGCCCTCCCCCAAACTCCATTTTGCAGGCATTCCCTACAGCGCTCCACAGCACAGACAGGCTGAGCCCCAAATCTAGATCCCCACCCGCCTACAGTGAAACCACACCAGTGCTGCACTGGGACACCCCACAACCACAGATAAAGGTGGAAAGATTTGCCCCTTTATGATAAATTAATACGAGCTAAGCGATAATATAAAAATACTTTGTACTTCAGTAGCACCTTCCTCACAACCCCACCCATGTTGTGCTTTTTGCAGAGGAGCTAAGTAGAATAGCCACAGTCTCATAGCAGGTGGGTGGCAGCACTGAGAATAGAATTCAGACCTTCTTGCTCTTCCTCCTGAATCACAAGTCCATATCTTGGCTCCCTACTTCACTATTCTGACCGTCTTTATCAGAGTGTCAAATACAGTGGCTGATAACTGGGGAGGGAAAAGCTTTATTCAAAGCAGCACACTTCAGAAGACTTAGTTCTTCAGGGAAGTCCCAGATATATGCATCTCCCATGAAACACTAGGAAACTAGCTTGCAGATGGGGCTGATCTGTCAAGGTTCTGAGCACATCCTGAGAGGAGCTGTGGACCTTCTGATCTCATTGCTTTCAGTGGATGCTGCGGAAGCTCAGCGCCTCTGAAGAGCTACTCAGCACCTTCAAGGATCCAGATGTCATGTTGCTAAGCAACAGCTAGCCCACTCTTCTTTCCATCTGTTTTATCTCCCTGCTCCCCCACCCCAGTTTGCTTCTGTGGTTACCAAAACATCCAAGCAGCTTCCTTCCCCTAGCAACTCACCATGAGCAAACTGCTCTTTCCTGTACACAGCATGCAAATGAAAATAATCAGTCTTGGGAGGAAATTGTAAGTCAACTTTAACTATTCTCCTTGCTGGTGCCTCTTAGAAACCTCTCTTCTACCTAAGCTGACCAAGCCCTTATGGTGCAAAGTGACCCATCAGTGTTTTTAGAGTAACAAAATTATTTTGTCAGAGATTCCATTGCTAACACTAATATCCAAGTTAATATTTCAGAGGTGGAGAAGGAAAACATAAACCCATTTAATCAGAGCCAAGCTATGTTCTCTAGCCAGTGGTGGAACATATTGTACTTAAATGTGGCACTTTAACAACTGAAACTGAAGGTGGGGGGATGGATGTAGTAGAGAGATAAATCTGTGACAGTGAAATTGCTTTGTGAGACCCAGCACGGCTACAAGTTCCTGTCTACCCATCTAGATACTTCTACCTCACTCCTCACCAAAGTATCTGAGAGCCCATCAGTTAAATATTTGTTCCCTGAATTAATAGTAGCCACTGCACAGAGAAATGTTTTCCAAAAAATTGGATGTCTTGAAGGATTATTAGTATCACACAATGACTGATTCTACTCTGGCCTGCACCAGGAGTGATCAAAATTTCTTGCTGTTTGGTAGCCTACATGAAGTGTTTCAGAAAAGTATTTAACCACGTGCTTAATTTTGAGTATGTGCTAAGTCCCAAGAAGTCAATGACACTTAAGCAGGTGCTTAGGTGCTTTCCTGAATAGGGATTGACTTAAACGCATGCCTAAGTGCTTTCCTGAATCAGGGCTCAGAGATCTCTCTCGCACCTGCTTCACACCAGGATATGCCATTGACTTCACTGGTCTGAAAGAGATCATGCTCAGGTCTTCAATGCATTTGTTTGCAGTGTTCCAGTCACACAATTATCTTATGTAAAATACATAGTACACTATAACTGGCTGTTCTCAGAGAAATGCAACTATGCAATTATTTATCTCACCAGTACAAAGCACATTTAGTTCAGGGTTGCAATCATGGCACAGAACAGAACCACTGTGGAGCTTATTTTGAATTCATTTGTTTTATATTGCACTCTCTGGCTTTATGGACAGACAAAGACATATAGCCATAGTATTTCTTTAGTAAGTTTCATTTAAGAAATGAAACCAGGGTTTGGCCAGCCCAGTTTCAGAGACAGGATCAGCCAATCCATACTCTAATAATATAGCAAAGATTACTCAGTGTTTGTTAGAGATTCCATTCTCATATTAAAACACCAGTCCTCTCTTTTTCTCTCAATTCTGCCTTTGCTAAGTGTCTGTAAAATGAATTACAGCAAGCATTACTTCAGCAAAGCAATGCTGCTTAACCATTCAGGCACTTTTGTTTGTATATGTTAATGCATTCATGCAAATTGTGTTAGAGGAGACCCCTGTAAAGTCACAGAGGCACAGTGGTCATTAGGAAACTTAATTCTTCAGGCTGATTCAAAATAATTAGCTTTCTTCTGTCTTGGTCTTGAAGATTTAGGATCAAATTCTGGTCCGAGCAAAGAAAGTGACATAACTGTCTTCTAACCAGGGGAATTATATGGGCAGCAAAAGTAGCTTTAAAATATTCTGGTCATAACAATGCTGCCTCCCTGCACAATCTACGTATATGATCGTGTACAGAAACCACTGCAAGATCTGGGAGCATGTATATACAATGTGCAGAGCTCCCAGGCTCCTGGCTCCTCAGCAGCCTGCCTTGTAGGCTGCCACAGAGATGGGGAGATGGATGGGAAAGGAGAGTGTGTGAGAGAAACCTGCTTGGCTTCTGTCCAAATTTTGTCCAACGTTTCAATTTTGATTAATGGCATTTTCTGGCAGACAAATGTTCTATGGGAAAACTTCCAACCAGCCCTAGCTCCCAGGGAGTAGTAAGTTATACTGGACCATACCAGTAACAAATTACTCCACCCCTCATACCCTGGCTCAGCTACTTTGACCAATGAGTTGGTTTCACCTGTTCCCCACTCAGACCTCATCAAACTACTTCAGGGAAGGAGTAAGTGGGTCAATAGTCCTGCTTATTCCTATGCCTCGGATCCTATAATGTGAAGGAAAAAAACTGTGTGATCAGGGGAGACTTCAGTTTGAGTGATGCATGCTAGAGGTCTCATGCTGCCTGTACTAAAATATCCTTGGCATTTCTAAACATTATAGACAACAATTCCCTAAGTGAAAAAGTGTTGCACCCAGCATGGGAGAATTCTATATTAGACCTTGTCATAACAGATAAAGAGGAACTGATCACAGAACTAACAGTTAATGGTAGCTTAGGTACAAGTGATCATGATTTGATCACCTTTATGTGTAAACAGAATAAAGTCCAAGTCAGTAATATGTATACTTGGTGCTTTAATAGGACCAATTTCACAAAGCTGAAAACAATTTTAAGCCTGGGAGGAAGAATTTAATCAGAAAAATATTGAATGATAATTGGAAATCATTTAAGAACAACTTACCAGATGTCCCAAAAGCCATAATCCCACAACTGAGGGAGACAGCCATGATGGTTTAAAAAAGCCCCCTGATTTAGAGAGGATGTGAAGGCAGCTATAAAAATAATTTTAAAAAATACAAAAAATGGAAGAAAGGGAGAGTTGATAGTAATGAATATAAATCAGAAGTTAGAAATTGTAGAAAATTGATAAGGGAAGCCAAGATACACAAGCAAAAATCTATGGCCATCAGAGTTAAGGACAATAAGGAGTTTTTAAAATATATTAGGAATAATCCTGACAATGGTATTTGTCCATTACTAGATGGAAATGGTAGAATTATCAATAATAATGCAAAAAAGGCAGAAGTGCTCAATAAATATTTCTATTCTGTTTGGGGAAAAAGCTGATGTACAATCTCATGAATGATATAGTGATAACACTCTTTCTATTTTACTAGTATCTGTGGAGGAGGTTAACAGAAGCTACTAAAGTTAGATATTTTTAAATCAGCAGGTCCAGATAACTTGCACCCAAGAATTTAAAAGAGATTGCTGAGATCACTGGACTATTAATATTGATTTTCAATAAGTCCTGGAGCACTGGGGAAATTCCAGAAGGCTTGAAGGAAGCTAATGTTGTTCTAATTTTTAAAGAAGGTAAATGGGACAACCCAGGTAAATATAGAGTTATAAAAAATCTTTATAATTAAAGATAATGGAGTGGCTGATACCGGACTTGATTAATAAAGAAAGAAAGGAAGCTAACATAATTCATTCAAATCAACATAGTGGAAAATAGATCCTGTCAAACTACTTGATATCTTTTTTTTTTAAATGAGATTACGAGTTTGGTCGATAAAGGTAATAGTGTTGACATAATACTTAGACTTGTATTTGGCATTGGTGTGACTGCTACTGGAATACTGTATCCAGTTCTGGTGCCCCAGTTCAAGAAGGATATTGATAAACTGGAAAGGGTTCATAGAAGAGCCATGAGAATAATTAAAGCGTTAGAAAACCTGCCTTATAGTGATGGATTCAAGGAGCTCAACCTATTTAGCTTAACAGAGAGAATGTTAAGGAGTGACTTGATTCCCATCATGAGGAATAAACATTTAGCAATGGGCTCTTCAATGTAGCAGAGAGAGGTATAACACGATCCAATGGCTGGAAGTTGAAGCTAGAAAATGTCAGACAGGAAGGAAGGCATAATCTTTTGACAGTGAGGGTAGTCAATCATTGGAACAATTTACCAGGGGTCGAGGTGGATTCTCCATCACTGACAATTTTTACATCGAGATTCGATGTTTTTCTAAAAGATCTGTTCTGGCAATTATTTTGGGGAAGTTCTATGGCCCGTGCTATAGAGGAGGTCACACTAGATGAGCATAGTTGTCCCTTTTGGTCGTGAAATCTATGAGTCTAAGATTATGAAACTACTAAAGGTCTGGATTGCCCAAATAATGGTATAAAGAAGGATTCTTACTCCATCATGAAGGTGTTTAATGTCAGTTGGGATCTAGTGCTACATGTTTCATCCCTTCTATGCATTTTTATTTTTAAAAAGGCTCATCATAATAGGCATTGCTGTTCTGCCACTATTATTCTGCACGATCACAGTTGATACAACAACATCCTGTGATTTGGATATTACAAAAATCATGCATATTAGCAGTGTATCTTCCTCTTATATTATTTTGGTTTTGTGCTTATTTTTACATGTGCAATTAAAGGAATAAGTCATAATAACTGCAATATATGGATTTTGAAATATTTTAGCTGATGCTAAAAATATCTCTTAGTTGAAAAATGATGTCCCTTGTCAGGAATGGGTATTATGGAGGAATCTTAAAGTACAGTTAGATATAAACCACTCTGCTTTAAAGTCAGCTGAGGAAAATATACAGGAAAATGTAAAATCAGTTTGTGGAAAATACATGCAGCTGCAAAACCATACAGTAAACATCTGGAAACTGGCTGGACAATTAACTCCCAGCCCCCCATAATTCTGCACTCCTTTCAGTTTTTTAAATTTTAATTACTAAATCTAATTTTAAAAAATTGTTTGCAAGACAGTGTTGCAGAACCTGAAAATCACTCATTGGTGATCAGGAACTCTCTAACCCTGCCAGCCTTAGTCTGAGGGGTGTAATCCTTCTTTGAATCTGTAGCAAGAAGCCAGGGAGGAAGGAAGCTGGGGAAGAGTCTAGGCAGAAGCTCTATAGTGAAGCAGGGAGAGAAAAGCATTTTCGCTATTCAGATAAAGTTCCTTGTTCAGTGTTAGAAGAAAGTGAATATTTCTAGGACTTGTTACTGTTGCCCCATGACAGCACAAATAATTTTTGCTCACATGATTCATCCTATTAGGGGACTTGGTTGTCAGTGGGACTGTTCCCATAGGGATTGTCCACATGACTGAGTAAATCAAGCCTTATAATTGTAACTGTTCTGTGTCAACTTATCACAATGCTCTTTTCATGAATGCTGAGATGTACTGCATGCAAGAAAAGGATTAGACAAATGAAGAGGTTCTATCTACAAAAGTTTATACTAAATTAAGTGATCGAAACACAATGCCAGATAATAACCTTTAACCAAAGGTAGTTTTCATTTAAATAAGTTGGTTCTAAGGGTATGTCTGCACAGGAGCTGGAAGGTGTAATTTCTAGCTCAAGGAGATACACGCATGATTGAGCTAATGTGCTAAAAAGAGGCGTCTAGCTACAGTGGCAAGCACCTGCTGCTGCGGCCACACTTCTGCTGTTAGGGTGCTAAGTCGATTAGAACTAATGTGGATATGTCTCCTCGAAGTGGAAAATACACCTTCCTGTTCCAGTGTAGACAAACCCTAAGAAAGTCAACTGCCAGAATAGGAATTGTGGATATGTGGTCTGAGAGGCAACTAACTCATGAACCTGTGGTTTGCCTCCAGTTATACATCTAGGAACAAAGAAGTCCCCCCACACTTGCAGGACGGGGGACTGTCTCCCAGAAAGCCGTGGCTGAAAAGGACTCAGTGGTCATGGTGGATAACCAACTGCAATGCTGTGGCTTAAGTGGGCTAATGTGACCCTTGGATATAGAAAGAGGGGAATTTTGAGTGGAAGTTGAGAGGACCACTGTGCATGGCATTGGTGAGACCATTGTTGGAGCTCTGTGTCCAATTCTGGTGTCCACACTTCAAAAAGCTTGATGAAAAAATTAGAAAGGGTTTGGAAAAGAGCTGCAAGAATGATTCAACATCTGGAAAACCAGCCTTAAAGTGAGACACTTAAGAAGCTTGTCAAAGAGAAGGTTACGAGGTGACTTAAAGGTAGGGTAGTAAAATCTTAATAAGGCAAGTTCTTTATTAGCTTTAACAGTTATAGCTCTGGTTTAGTATCCTTTACTGATATCAAGGAACCCAAATCACCATGATCTCCCAGCTGGCAGTGCATGCAGCTGCTTATACAGTATAATATTGATAGTAGATCCCCAGGAGAATGGAATGCTTGGATCTATTCGATAATGATGTTCGGCTCCAATTTTATTCTGGCAGCCATGAGTTTAGACTTTCATATCAACTCCATTCTTTATTTCAAGGCCACACAGCTAAATACTTCTTTTTGCTATATGGCACAAACATATTCTTTTAAAGTAAAGGGTGGGTAGGCATTGTGGTTAAGGCTCTGGAATGGCAACCCTTCTCTTCCCCTTCTGCTATAGATTTCTTCTGTGAATCTGAGCAAGTCATTTCTCTAAGACTTAGTCTCCCCTTCTGTAAGATGGGAGCATCCATATTTCCCTACCTCACAGGGGTATTGCAAGACTTAACCCGTTAAAGACTGTGAAGTACTTGGGTAGCATCAGACAGATTGCGCAGTGAGTTACTATCTCACTTTAAGGAAAATCTCTTAGCATTAGTGTTTTATCCGTTGATGCTGAGTATTGCTCAGAAGATGGAGGAAGCCAGTTAAGAATCTTGAGACTTTTGTACAGGCTTTAGTGACTTACACTAGATCCACATGGGTACTAGTGACAGCAGATAAGCACATGTGTCTGGGAAGAAACCAAGATAGGCAGATGATCAGAGAACATAGAAAGCATGTGGCAGACCAGGACTCCACACTCCTCATTCTCTGCCTTCCTCTTCATGAGTCCCAGCTCTCAGCTGCATTGTCCACCTTTTTGGAGGATCACAAGCTCTTCTCTCCAAGCCTGATGCCTAAGACGGCCCTTGGGGACTGTAGCCTTCCAATGAAGGGTTTTAACCCCCTTCAGCATTCAGCCATGAGCAGGATTCCTCATTTCGTTACAGGGCCTGACACACAAATGAGGAGATCTGGTTTTATCCAGCAAGGGGCATTGGTACACCTACACCCATGGTCTTTCACTTCATTATTATTGTGTAATCACATTAAAGGCAAGATTTAGGACTCCACAGAAGAGCCCACAACAGTTATTACATGAAGTGTCACCCCATTTAATGTTTCTCATTTCACAATTTCTGTCCTCCTTCTGACCCAGTGGTTGCTCTGCTTGTCATTCAGCTGCACAGGCTGTGGGAATACACTGGTGCTGTAACATGGATGGGATTTTAACTGACTTTTGACTTGATTGTGCGTTTGAAATATTGTCAGTGTAATCATTTTTTGATGACTATGTAGTGCAAGGGCCTACATTCCAAAGAGGAATTAATATCTGCTCTCCCTTCACTATTCAATAACCTAGAAGAGCACACAGTGCTGGGTGAGCACAAACAATGAATACTGTTTCCTTCCTCATAATCTCTTTCCTCACCACAGGATTAAAATGATCAAATGTTGCCTAGCAGTAAAATGGGGACATTTATTGATACAATTACACCTGTGTCAGTTCTTTAGAAAAGGTGTAATCAATGCTGGGAAATCCCCTTTCCGTCTCATGGCTCTGCTACTATGATTTGTGGCCCTAAATCAACTAAGTCTGCTTCCCAGACTCCAAAGACCCTAACTAAAAACCAAGAGGTGAGCATTCTTCACCCTACATTGGTCAAAAAGGAGTCCAAGGCAGAAGTACAAGACACTCCTTTGTTCTTCATTTTGTCAATGCCATGAAACTGATTGATGGGTTCCAGTCATTGATGTTGTCAGAATTCTTAAATCTCAGTTCTAAGTCTGAAAAGTTACTTCATGAAAATGACATCCTGGTGCTTGGCCTCTCGATTATTTCCAGATGAAATCTGGACCAGCCTTCCACAGGGAGTAGTGGGGGGAAAAAACCCCACCTAACTTGTTTCAAAATTGACCTTGATAAGTTCATGCAAGAGAGGATACGATGAGGTTATCTGCAATGGCACAGAACCCATCCGTAACTGATATTAGCAAATATCTCCAATGGCTAGAGATGGGACACTAGATGGGGAGGGCTCTGAGTTACTACAGAGAATTCTTTCCCAGGTGTCTGGCTGGTGGGTCTCACCCACATGATCAGGGTCTAACTAATCATCACATTTGGGGGCAGGAAGAAATTTTCCCCCAGATCAGATTGGCGGTGATCCTGGGTTGTTGTGTTTTTTTTGCCTTCCTCTGCAGCATGGGACACAAGTCTCTTGCTGGTTTGAACTAGAGTAAGTGGTGGATTCTCTATAACTTAGTCTTTATATGAAGATTTGAGGACTTCAGTAACTCAGCCAGAGGTTATGGGCCTATTACAGGAGTGGGTGGGTGAGGTTCTGTGGCCTGCAATGTACAGGAGGTCAGACTAGATGGTCATGATGGTCCTGTTGGGCACTAAAGTCTGAGTCTATGAGCATTGGCTATCACCTCATGGAACTCCCTCAGGTCAGAAGTGTTACCCCTGTGCACCCAAGTGGCTTGCCAGAACTTCAGGGTGTTGTAGGTTGTTACAGTTAGGAGGAGAAATTGCAATTTTGTTTATTTACAAGGAATGTACAAAGTCCTGTTTCCCTGAACTAAGGAAGAATCAAACAGAGGGAGACAGTTTCTTTTCACACAGGTCCAAGCCTCTTTCAGGTGGCACCCAGTCTCTAGTCTTCTCCCAGGGCTACACACCATTCTTCCAGGCTTTGTCTCTGCTTGGCTGTCTTTCTGCAACTGTCTCCATCCTGTACGTGCACACACACATGCACACACCTCGAAGCACCATACCGAAGCTATGACCTGCTAATCAGGCCACTAGGCCAGTATTAAACTGGTCAGGCCTGCTTTTCTAGGGTTCATTCCGTATTCAGACAAAACTGGACATGGTTTTGTCCGGTATCAGACAGAGGACGCGCCCTTTTGCAGAGTGCATTGCTCTGCTCCCGCTGGCGGAATCTTGCATGCAAGATCACACTGGAGGGGTTGGAGCAGTGTGCTCTTAAAAAAATGGCATTTCTTCCCGTGTGGCATGAACTCACATACATCGTGCATCTGAGGTCACGCAGGTCTGGGGGAGTCCCACTGGCAGGGGCAGGACCTTTCAGTAGGCATGTAGCTGCTCTTTGTATTTTTTGAAAAATGTCCCTGTTTTGTTTGTAAATGATTTCGCTATACATTTTTTAGAAAGGGTGAAATAAAAAACCCAAACAGATTTTGAATCCACTTCTGTTCCCACAGATATCAGTGGCAGAATCTGCATTGTTGTTAATGTGAGAAGAACAGGATCCTTTTTTCTCGGTCTGGTTTATTTTATTTTTTTTAATATTTATGTATCCATAATCACAAAGTACTTCTGATGCTTAAAACAAGCGTGAGCTGCTGTGGATGTAAAAGCTTGGAGTCAAATCTTCAGCTGGGGTAAATCAGTTTCTCTGTTGGCATCAGTGGAGTTACATCAGCTGAGGAGCTAACCCTTGGTCTTTAAAAACTGATAAAAAACTGGGACATGCAATACTGACTACACAGATGTAGCTCAAACTGCAGAAGACACATTCCAGTAAAGTGTGCCATACAAAACTGCAATAAATATCTAGGCATAACCAAGCTCTGCTTGATCAGCCCTAAAATGCAAATGTTTCCAACACCTCCCAAAAATTCTCCATCAATCAGTTCTTATTTTAATTCGGAATCATCTGAGCAGTATTTAACATTCCTCCCTCACAAATTAAAACCCTATGGGACTCTCAGATAGCTTTCTATGTTAATTATTGGCTAGTATCTGCATGCACAGTCATTTTTCTGCTCGTTATCATTATTATTTCTATGTTCTATTAGAAAGGTTTTGAATTTACATTTAGGATTAGAAACACAATACCAATGTTCATCTAGATGCACAATAGTTAGCCAAATGCTGGTGTTCTATTACTAATCTATTCAGCACACCAGTTACATGTAGCTAATCAATTTAATGATGATCATTCTTTATTGACCATTGAATTGTTATTACAGATGGATTTCAGTACAGAAGACTCCATCTTAGTTCTCTGTGATATCATTACACACACACACACTCTCTCTCTCTCTGTCCTTTTCTGGTTTTGTTTTCACATTTCTGCGCCACATACCTGGCTCTAAGTATTCAGAGAAAAATAATATATTCCTTTAATTCAGCAAAGATTGAGATCACTGATATATTTTAAATTTTGGAAACAAGCAGCCTATTTATCAAATTCTGACAAAGAGAAATATATCAAATATGTTATCAAACCTATTAGAAACATTTATGGAAAATGAATGCAGCCATAATTTAATTTCTATACCCTGCAAAAACAAAGACCTTACATTTTGGAATTCAATCCCCAGGTAAGTCGTAGAGCTAACTAAATGTTTTGTAGTAAATAATGAATATGCTCAATGTATTGTGCTTTGCTTTTTGTGTATAAACCATTTATGATTTTCTCAAATTTATTTGAAATTATTCACAAAATTATTTCAGTAATACATTCTGGGTCCATAGGCCATTTGTCTGTAGGTATTCAATATATTAAATCTTAAATGGAAGTGTTTGATTAGCTGTGATTGGGCACATACATCTCATGGTGTAGATCCCTAACCCACTAAGTAACTCTCAAAATCATATTCCTGATGCAAATATTTTTGGTGATGATTTCACATTCTCTTTCCACTTAGCCTTTTTAATTTGGATTGTTGAATTTGTCTGACAGTAACCTAGGGGCCCAATTTTTCAAGCACATACTCAGATGAGTAATCCTATTGATTTCAGTGTGGCTATTCATAGGAGCAAGGACTACCTGCATACATAAGAGTTTGCACAATCCAGACCCAGGATTGCTGAGCAGGGTTTTCTCTTGTTGGAATAACTAGCTAGTCTGTCTATTTGATAAGAGTGTTTGTGGTACCACCAAGACTCAGTTGCTGGTGTAATGAACTGGCTACTGCAAATATGCATCTCTGCCCACCCTGGTATAGAAGCAGAACTGCTCAGCTGTCACAGATCCTGTACTGCTGTCAGCTAATAGATATTTTATCTTAGCTCTGTTCGGATGATTGGGTGCTAAGCTTTTGAAACAGGAATATCTGGGTTCTATCTCCACTGACCGCATGACAGGCTAATTAGCCAGATATGGAGCTTAATGACGACCAGGAAGTCCTAGGATTATGACCTGACTATAAGAACAATCGATTGACAAGCTATTTCAGTGCTTTACTTGGTTCATTGCTTGGAACATGCTTTTGCACAGCCTGTAAGCATATTGTCTACTTGCTATTTTATCTCCTATATTGTGCATAAAAGAATGTAACAAGTAATTTTGATATCCAAAGTGGAGGCATGATCAGTATATGAGCCTGAAAAGGGTGTTCTGATTCCAACTCTGACACTTAACTGCCTCTCTGCTGTTGTATGAAGTCAATGGAAACACAGCATATGTGAAAATCAGGCAACTTATTTAGGTGCTTAAATATGAATTTAGGTGCCTAATAATAGAAATCCGGGTTTGAAAACATTGGCCTGATCCTCTCTGCCTCAGTTTTCCCATCTATAAAATGGGAGATAATGATATTGGCCATACTTCCCTCCCAAGGGAATTATGACAGTTAATTATTTAATTAAGGTTTTTAAAGTGCTTTGAAGATGTGTGCTGCAATTTTCAAAGCTGCCTACAGGATTTTGACACTCAAATCCCATTAGTTGTAATGGTAAATTAGGCATCCAAATCACTTAATTGGCTTTGCAAATCTCAGCTATAACATGTACATAAATTGTAAGTTTTCTGCTTTTAATTGTTATAATTTTCCACCTGACTACATAAAAAACTCACAAGCCCAAGACAGAGATTCAGGAGGATTGCAAAAGTCATAGTATTAATTTCCAGACATACAGGCCTCCTGTTGTAATACACCAGGTAGTTTGTCCAATGTCTTTAAATGCATAACTACTATATGACTTTTTCAGGTTTAAGTTCCATGTCATTGTGATCTCAAACGGATAGACAATAGCAGAGAGAATAATGAGGATTTAAATAGCACACAGTGAGCTTGCTATTTAAAAAGCTTTTCCTGTCCTGGTGGAATTTACTTAAGAGGACTAAAAGACTCTGAGAAGAGCCCCCAAACTGGTTTCACAGCACTAAGTGAATTTTGATCAGCAGAGTTTGAGAAAACCAGGCTCCCTGCTAGAGCTGAACAAAAAAGTTTTCTGCGCCATGAACTCTCTATTTTGCATCTGTTACAGTCATTTCAGCACCTGTCAAAACACTAGTCCCTTTGCACCATTTCATTATTTTTTATAGACTCCTCTGATCTCCAGTGCTGAGCTCCCTTAAGCTGGCTTCAGTGGAGTTCCACTGACGTAAATCTGATGTGAGTGAAGGTCCCCCAGTTTTTGTCCGTACTAGTGTAACATACTATCCCCATTTCATTTCCCCACCCAGAAGAGTGAAAACTATGCCAAGTCCTTCCCATCAGTGATAGAGGGCCTGATTCTGAGAGGTTCTGTGGGAATTCTGGCTATTCAGGATCAGGTCTGGAGTCTTCAAACTAACTCTTCCTGTACCCACACCCAACTGTTTAGCTTAGGTAAATGATCAGTAGTTATGTGATGCAAATGAGCAAACTTTGTCTACTCCTAAACCACAACTCCTACTCTTCTAAGAAGCTTCCAGTGTTCATTGTTTATCCCTCAAAGTCAGACACCAGTAAATCAGACTAGACCATTTTTCATTGGCTACCCACAAGCAAATGAAACATGACTGTACCAGCACATTCATGGGTTACTTAAGTTTCTACAGGTTACAGGAAATACCAAAAACTTACATTCAGACCCCGATGTGTTTTTTAAATTATCCAGAATGACCACTGAAAATATATATATCCCCAATCTTTAGAAGATAATTACTGAAATTATTCTGAAGAGAAAAGGTAAAGTAAATGGGGTTTGGGGATTGGTCATTCTTTAAAAAGCAGAACTCTCATCATGAGCTGTGATGTGGTACAGTTCTGTTTGTGCTTTGACTTTTGACTATAACATTTAGATTCCAGTGAAGTTTAGTTTGCCTAGGTATTGTATAATTTACTATGGTCAGTGCTCTCTAGGTATTCTAGTATATTGCCTTTGCTGTGAAATTTTGCCAAAGAAAAGTGACCTTGGTGTATATTTAATTTACTTATTTTTTATTTAAATGAACTGTCTGTGAACATTTGATTTAAATGAACTGTCTGTGAACATTTGCAACAGGAGCATAGCAACTCTGCTCTACTGGCAGCCTTTGTACCTCTGAGTTAGAGGGCCACGTATTTTCGAGTCCTGTACCAGGAAGTGGGCTCACACTCAATGCTGACTCTGTTGCATAGGTGTTGTTCTGCCATGCTGTCCTTTTGGAGTGGATGAAAAACTAAAATCCTCTTCTTGGGTTTTTGTTCAAGTTGTTTATGTGGAAAATTTAAAGAAGCTCTTTTCACTTTAAAGAGACCAGGATTGTGGGAGTTTTGAGAAATTAAACTTTAAGCTAGCAACCTGTGCAGGAGAGAAGTTCTTGGTAAGGGCACTGATTTGTTTTCTTACTACAAATAAAGACACCTTCTGATTTTCCCCTCCCCCAAAAACATATTTATGTACTTTTAGGTACATAATACCTTTTGCCAGTTCTGTTCAGTGTTGACTACTGTTTCACCTACTTTGAAACGGGAACTGAAAGCACTGTTGATAAACAATGTGAAAGATTCTCTCCTCTATAGTTTCATTTCAGTCTTTTCAAACTCTTCCATGTCCTCACACAGCCCAAAGAAGGTATGAAAGAGATTCAGACAGTCCACAATAATGTGGGGCCTGATCCTGAGAAGGGCTGAATGTTTCTTTTCTGCCAAGAGCATCAGTTCACAAATTGATCTCATAGGCTCTGACCCAAAGCTCAGTGAAGTGAATGGGTCTTTCCATTAGCTTCAATGGGCATTGGACCAGGCCCACAATGGGTAATGCTATCATAGACAGGTTGTTTTTGCTATGTGTCCTTTTGTAGGAAAATTTTAATGTCCCAGTTTCAGGGTAATTGCACTTGTATTCCCCCTCCATCATCCTTTGAGGGAACCCACTTAAGGCTTCCAACCCACTTAAGGCTTCTTGAGTGGAGACCCATGTCTCTCTCTCTCTCTGTCTCCTGACCCAAGGTTATAAGGCTGTCTTACCACTGTGCTGTCCCAGCAAGTGAGTCTACCTACATTGGTTTCTCTCTGAGGACTATGAACAGTATATTGCGAGCAGATACAAGTCACCACACAGTTCTTCCTAAGAAAGCAACTTTCTTCTTAAGGCAAAAGCATTACAGAGAAAATATACAATAAAATTTCCTATGTGCATACAAAAGTTTTCCAGAGGTCATCCGTCCATCTTATGCAGTGAAGTTTTTCCAAACCTTTTCCAAGGACTGTGGCATTTGGACAGAAGCTCCTGTCTGTGTGCTGGATCAGAAAGAAGTCCCTGAGTCAGTTTAAACACCGCCTTTTTATGTCTGTTGGTCTCTGGAAAATCCAGTTTGAACCTGTATATGCAAGCCTGCCAAGGTGTGGTACCTCTCTGGAGGTGTTTGTAACCTGAGTGATTCACCTTCATCCACACCCCCGTTGTTCTTAGCTCCTGGAGGAACTGTGGCAGCCTTCCTCTCTCCCCACCCGATGGGGTTGCACATATAAACCATTCATACACTTAATACAATATGATCGCTAAAGATATTGCATACAGTTGCAGTATCTGTCACACTTACCACTAACATCTTTTCCCCCTCAGCAATAGTTTCTTTGGCTCTGTTTTGTACATGAGTTTTAGATACAGCTTAAATAGATTGTTCTTTAGACAGTTCTTCTCACACTGACAATATCTGTCTCTTTTTACTGGTCAAAGTGATTCAGAAAAAGACTTGTCAGGTTCAAGATCCTTTCAACAAGCATGTTGTTGTCAGCTCTCTCAGATTAATTGGGAGCCTTGCAACATCTGGGTTAAAGTCCCAGCTCCTGAAATCATGTGAAACGAAGACCTCTGCTTTCATTTAAAAAGCAAAATCAGCTTCTAGTCCTCATGGCTGCAGAGAAATTTGGAAGCATGACCCCTAAAGGCTCAGAAACCAAAAGACAGAAAATAACCCATATTTTTTTAAAAGTCATGATTTTAAGCCAATCTCATGATATTTGGGGCCTAACTCATGATTTTTAAATGCTTTGAGATAGCAGAATAGCAAACATTGAACTGAAAGCAAAGGATGGAGGGTGAGACAGATCATAAATAAACAGGTAACTGAAGCAAGTATTATCTATTTTTAAATGTACATTGTGGTCTGGATATTGCACAGTTATAGACCTAACAACAAACATTTTAGTTTTTGGCAGTTCAGCTGGGTCAATGGGGTCTCGTCATACCGAAAACAAACAGCAACTCAATGTAACTGCAGTAACAAAGTCTCCATAAGGATGAGTCACATCTTTGTTTTGTTTTCATTAGTTTCTTTTAGCTGCAATATAGTTCCACATGAAAATACATCATGCAAATATATTAAACCCCTTGGGCAATCCACAAAATCACTTTCAAATGCCAAATAATGAACAGTCCTCATCATGTTGTATAGCAGCAAAATCCTTATGGCAGGATTTGTGGGGTGAAGAGATTGCTGATGTCTAGCCCTTAGCAGGGTAGGTATAAACTCATGTTTTTAAAAAAATGTTACAATGGAAGAAAGACAAGAAAAACATTTATCATGCAAGGATTCCTCAAAAGGACTAGGAGGCCACGGGTATAAAAATAGAAGGAAAATAGAAGTAACTTCTGGTATACTTTCATCTAAACCCTCCAGTCTGGTTATGATCTTGAAGGCCACTGTGAATCTCTAGCCCAAAGCCCTATCATTTACAGTAACTCAGACCATGACATCTGTGAGCTTATACCTCCTTCAAAATAACCTCATTTTATCTTCTGTCATTTGGATCAGAGCAGCAGTGAAGTCTGATCACAGATAACTGAGCCACAAGACAGGCATTCTTCTCCACTGGGGAGTTCTATTGTGTTAGGTGTATCAGGGTATGTCAAATCTAAGCCTATTGTATCATGTCATATTGGAACTCACCCTTGGGTATCTCAACTGACACATCACAGTGTAAAGCAACTCTCGTTTCTCTAAGCAGCTATCATTCTATCCTTTGTTGCAATTAACTGCTTGCAAAAACAACCCCATTTGCCACTCAATGGGAAGTCTAACTGTGATTTAATTAGAGTATGCCCCATCCCATCCAATGATCTCAAAGTGCTTTACAGTATTACTGGCCGAGTGCGGCATGGAGGGTGGGATTTTGAGAAAATCTGATTGGGCTCATCTACACTGCATAAAAAATAAATTTAAAAAAAGCCTCCGTGGGCAGCGAGTCTCAGAACACGGATCAACTGACTTGGGCTCACACTAAGGGATTAAAAATAGCAGTGTAGACATCTGAGATTCTGACTTCTGAGATCTACTCCCTTCACTGGGTTTCAGCGCTCAGGGTCCAGCTCCAGCAGGAATGTCTACACTGCTATTTTTAGCCTTGTAATGCGAGCCACTGAGCCTGAGTCAATAGACACAAGCTCTGAGACCTGCTGCTGCAGGGTTGTTGGTTGTTTGTTTTTTCTGCAGTGTAGATGTACCCATTGCTGGCCTAATTCTGCTCCCGTTGAAGTCAATGGTGAAACTCTCAAATCTGAGTCATCACTGTGAGCTTCTGAAGTGGTTAAGTGACTTACCCAAGGCCATTGGCAAAGCCAAGAACAGAACCCAGATCTTGTTCTCAGCTTTGTACTTCACCTACTAGACCATGCTTCTCCTCATAAAGCAAGGGACCCCTGTTAGCTAGCATGAAAGATGAACCCTAATAAGAAGACTGATAAATGTGCATTTAACATTAAACTAAGTCTAAAAACCCCAGCTAGTTTTTGCAGCAACAACAATAAACCGGGTTTTGATGTTCTTCCATTGCCAGTCTCTGACCCCACATAGCATCAGATGTACCTGAGTTCACTAAGAGACTACAAGATATATCCAAAGCATTCAGAGGTGAGAGTTTTTCTGCCACCCCCTCAAGAGATCAACTACACATCTGTCTTGCTGTGTAGCTTCAGCTGCCCAGTCTTCCTTTTGAATCTGTTCACTTACAGAGTTAGCATGGAGACAGTCATGTTCAAACATCATTGTCTCCCCAATATACTGACCAAGCACAGCCGCTTGGTTACAGGGCTGTTTAATCTTCCTAATAATTTCCACTCCATCTGGAGCCTTTTCCAAGATATCCACCCCAGATCTTTCTAAAACGAAGTCAGTGAATCCATCCACATTTGAAAAACTTTGGCAGTTAGAAACTGAACCAAGTCCCTCAACACACAAACTGTTGCTTCTTGCTACAGTCAGGGATCCATCCTGAGCTAAATCAATCAATTCACTTTCACACCCTTCAGTTTCAGCAAACTGCTTGCAAAAGCTACTAGGAAGTTTTATTCCTTCAGGAGCATTTTTAGGCAACAATCCATTTTCCACAGAAATGTTGTCCTTTCCCTCTTCAGCTAGAGGTTGCTCTAAAGAAACATTTTCCTGAGCCCTAACAGACTCTTTCTGGGTTTCAGTTAAGTCCAGAACCACCTCTGAGACAACTGGTACATCCTCAATCAGCATAAGCTGAGAGGTACTTTCTGCCTGCTTCACAGACAATACACTGGAGACCAACTCTCCCCCAGCAGGTAAACTGCTATTCTTAACATTCAGATACTTTGAACTTTCCTCCCCCTTGCCCCAGCCCTCATGGCTGTTCACAGACAAAGACTGGGAGAGTGGAATGACTTCCTTAACAGGCAAAGTGCCACTCCCAACAGACAAGCCACTATTTTCCACAATCCCAAGGCTAGAGACACGCTCTCCCTTGTCACAGTACACCTGGCTAAATACAGACAACTGCTTATAGTCATGCACCCGCCCTTCACAAACGTCCCTGTTGATTACAGGTAACACAGGAGATTTACATTTATACTCTTTCTTGAATTGGGTGACATTAACCTGGTTACGTATATTTACCATATCAGTATCAAACATATCAAAATTACTATAAACTGGAAAGATTCTCTCCCAATCGCTGCTAAGAGAAGCTGGGCTTCCAAGTGAGGTCAGACCTTTTTTCTTTTCCAGGATCTGGAGTTGGATTCTGGCTTTTTCTATCTGCCTTTGATAAACCCTTTCCTCAGCAGCCTTCAGCTCTATCTGTTTTTGATGAGCCCTTTCCTCAGCTTGCTCGGCTTCTCTATTCATCCTTTGCCTTTCCTGAAATCGCAGATCTGCCATTTCTCTCTCATGCTGAAGACCCTGGCTATCTCTCAAGGCTTGCAGCTTGATTGCTGTATCTAATTGTGAACCACTCATTCTGTCTAACTTTAATCTTTAACACTCTCAGTATCAAATTTTAAAATTTGGAATAGCATGAGGTTCTGATCCAAAACCCAAATGTTCTGATTCTGTGGATCCTGCTACAACTACGCCACTGTGACCCGTCTGTGCCTAGGGTAGCCACCTGATAATGCCAAGGTCAGAGCAGGCAGTAAAAGGAGAGCAGATTCTCCCAGCACTGGTGGGTGACATGAAGTCAGACTTCCCAACCAGCCACAAACTGTGCTTCTGATTCCCCACACTGGTTATCAAGAAGCTAAAATAAAAATATGCATAGCCCCCTTTACTGCATTTCAGTCTCCGGCTCCCAATCAGCCACTAGGTCCAGTAAAGAGATCAGTTATTTAAAACTCTATGCCCTTTACCAAAAAGGTTTCTCCTGACCCCAAAGGGTCAGCCACAGTACCAGATCAATATAAGTTTAGATCTTACCCAAAATACCATGCTGCTAGCCAATCCTTTAGTAAATAAAACTAAAGGTTTATTATAAAAAGAAAGAAATAAACTATAAGAGAAATGTTAAAGGATTAAAGCAATCAGATACATATAAATGATTTGAAAGTCCATATATATCAGGTTTCTAGTAGAATTGTGGAGTTTGCAGGCTTGCATAGTCCCTCTGGTGTACATCCAGTACCTGGATGGGTCTCAGTCCTTTGTTTCACAGCTTCAGTTCAGTTTGTAGATGAGTTGATACAGAGACTGGCTGGAGACTAAAGACAAAATGGATGTCGTGCAGCTGTCTTTTATGTCCTTTGGCTTTTGCCATGCTGCTTGTGGAATTTTACAGGAATAAAATGGAGTCCAGAGTCACATGAGTAAGTCCTGGTGACTCATCAGGTATATCCCTGGCTTCTCCCCCTGGGCCCCTTGTATCTGTGAATTTCTTAATGGGCCATTAAGCAGGCTAGTGCTGCAGCCACCCTGTCTGGGGTGCCGCCCCGACACAGCACAATTTGAAAGACAGACATATCAACCATAATCATAACTTCCATTATACATATAACACATGAACATAAACATCATCATCTTACTTAGCACATTTTAGCCTTTCTAATAGTACCTGACATGGCATATCTCATATGAATTATTATGATTTTGATGTATTGATGTGAAATAATATGATAAATGCGCCCCCCCCTGCCCCCCCCCCCCCCAATCCAGCTAGCATGACAAGAGTGATAAAGCGAGAGAGGGAAATAGTAGAGCTGGGACCCAGACTGCTGTTTACATGTAACACCAAATAAGTGGAGTGGTGTATCTAATGGTGACAGCAGGATGCTCTGTGAGGAGGTCAGGAATGCTTCTAGGAAAGTATGTACTGGGGGCTATTGAGGGTAGAGAGAATAGGGATTTTGTGTCTTGCCTAATTGCCTAGATTGCTGTAGCAACAGAGCTTAGCTTGTTGCCACAGCAATAGAGTTAGACTATTAGGGGATAGCTCAGCCAGTCCTGGGCTGGTTTTAGTGTTAGTTTAATAAAGACACTCCCTGTGTTGCATCTCTCTGTGCTCCTATGCTGGTTTCTCTCTCTGAATACAAGCAATTAAAAGGATTCAACATAACAAGTGAAATCAAAAGCAGAGTTATCTAGTCCCTTGGGTCTGTGAGACTCATTGGAGGAACCAGGACTCAAAGGTGACCTAGCAGCCATTGGTAGCCTGGCAGGTCAGCTGCTCCTGCTGCCATTGCTGAGTGGAGAGTGTGGAAGAAGGAAGACCCTCTGTGTGTCTGGCTTGGGTTCTGTGAGGTTGTGGTTGGGTTTTCCCAAAGATTCCTGGCTTCTATGGCTTTTTTCGGTCTCAACATCTGCCCCTGTTGCATTCCTGCAAGCCAGAAGTTGGGAGAGGAATAGAGCCAAATAGTCATTGCATACCACAGGGATTCAGGGCTACATAGACCCCAATTGCCGTGTCATATAAAACCAAACAGGGCAGGAAACAAAAGGCCTGATGGTCTCCTTTCTTAGCCCATCACTCCATAGATCAATGTGGAGAGTATAACTGAGTGGAGAACAATACCATTAGCTCTACCTTAATCTCCTCCACCTCAGCGGAGCTGAACTCAAGGCTGGCACAGCTAAGACTATCTATTTATCTTAAGTATGTATGTAGCCCCTATCACTGTAGAATCCAAACTCCTCACTATCTTTAGTGCATTTAGCCTCTCTGAGGCCATGATCTTTTGCTTTTGAAAATAATATTCATCCTTTGCCACACTTGAGAGCTCACTGTTTCCTAGTGCTGTGAAATTAAATGAAAAAAAAAAAAAAAGATAATTGCTGGCATTATGATAATTTTATGAATTGTACTCTCGGCAGCACTCATGGAAATGAAATAAACACCGTTTTCCCTGCCACTGCTGAGAGGTGGAGAGGTTGAAGTTAACTAAAATAAACTGTACTAATTTTGCAAATCTATGTTGAATCTTTAAACCTGCCATGCGCATATTCCAAAACTAACTCTGTGGTATGTTGCTGGCTAATTCAAGAATACAAGAAAAAAGGGGTTATTTTAATGCTTTGTAGGTAGTGCCGTCCAAGTGGAAAAGCGATTCTTGACCTTCTGTACCAAAATGAAGACTCCTCTTTCATCTGGTTTCAATTCTCTTGTTTGTGCACCTTGTTGTATTTATCATTGAAATCCTGGTTTCTTCTCCTTGACCCACGTTCCAGTGATTTATGAGAAATTGCTGATCCAGATGTTATCTTTGGCCTCTGGTGATTCAATTCTCACAGACCCTGAAGAATGTCGAGAAAGTGAATGTGATTTTTGAACTGCCTAAGGCCTCTACAAGCCGCAGACCAGCCAAACAATGCCAGCTGAAGATCATTCTTAATGAGTCAGGTATTCCAACTTGAACATTGCTAGAAGAAATCGAGTGTGATGATCAAAATTTTGTGAAAAAAATAAGATCTAAATTGCACTTAGTTTTTGTAGCAATTAGTCTTTCCAGGTTAAACTATTTAATACATTAAATAACAGGTAATAGGATACAGAGCTTTTTGCTTCTCAAGTGCTAACTCAAATCCCCCTATGGTGGTTAGTGACTCAAGGTCCTTACCATGTGTTGACTATTTGGTTTGATGGTCCTAGTCCAGTCCTAGGTGGAAAACCACCAATTGCCAGTTTCAACAGGAAAGGTCAAGACAAGAATGGTCATGGAAACTAAAATACTAAAAATAACTTTTCTCACCTTTGGATCAGGATTGTGTTACCAGATGGGGAAAACTTGCCTTGGCACTGCCTATGCTGCACCACTGAACAATCAAAGGATGGCACTCTCTAGGTCTGCCATTTGACACTTTTCCTATGCAAAATTCACCCTAAATTACAAAAAAAGTTTGAAAAATCAACTGCAAAATTGTACATCTCTAGATGTTTACTGTCATTGAAGACCTACTCTTATGTCATATGCCACTAACCCATCACAAAGATTTTGGGCAACCTTCCTATCATACAAGGGGGTATCTTTCAATGCCCTAAATTGTTCTCTGGTGTTAGCTCTTGCTACTGTTTGTTACAACAGTTTCCAGCACATTAGATGCACATAGATGAGCCTCAGTCAAAACCCCAGATCCAAACATCTGTATGCTTGGAAGAAGTTTGGATCCGAACTTTGAGCCCATCTTTAATAACTAATATGATACAGGGTTTCCTAAATGGTCTGGCCCATCATTTAGACTCTTAAATCAACAGTTGACATGTACAACCGGGATAAGATGTCTTCTTTAGAGGCCTACTTTTATGTAAACAGTGACTATCAACTTAAAACTCAAATGTTTGTGAACTACTGGGAATCAATGCATGATGGAAAAATTCTGCCCTTGGATATATGCCCATATGTTGCATTTTCTCCAGCGAGAGTTGTCTTGACAAATGCTAATTCCGTTGCTTAATCTTCTTGAGGGAGGCACTTAGGCCTCATCTACACTAGGAAATTAGGTCAGATAACTACGTTGCTTGGGGTGTGAAAAATCCACACCTGAGCAATGCAGTTAAACAGACCCAGCCCCCAGTGTGTACAGCAATAGGTTGATGGGAGAATTGTCCCATCGATCTAGCTACCGTCTCTCAGGGAGGTGGATTACCTACACTGATGAGAGAACCCCTACTGTTGGCATAGGTAATATCTACATCAAAGTGCTACAGGGGCTCAGCTATGTTGATGCAGCATTTTAAATGTAGACAAGCCTTTAAATACTATGATGGTGTGGAAGAATAGACTATGTGAAGGTAGCATGGAGCTCTCGATTTCCATTGCACAGTAAAGGGCCGGGAGGGAATTGTTTTCTGTACACCTAGATCTGCATTGAAATTAGTGTTGTCTCATTAAGCTGCGGTTAACAATTGCATATCCATACTAACAGCAGCCACTTTCAGAGTTTTGGGATGTTACACCTACACAACGTTTCTTTTTATTTCCCTCCCACTGCACATTATGGTTAAAATGGAACCATTCTTTGGACTTCACCTCCCTTGATCACTGCTACCATGGAAAACAAGGAAATTCTCAAGTTTCAGCTTTTCTTTCAAGGCGCTGTCTCCAGTCCCAAGAAATTGTAACCTGACCTCCATCACCACAACTGCCTCATGGTCAATCATTTTTAACCTCAGGGCCATCTTTCAGCATCTGCCTTCTAGCTTTTCTTTACGCATCTGGTTTATCCATTGCTCCCTGTTGTACTGACTTCAATAGAGCTATTTTGATTTACCCCAGCTGAGTATCTGGATTGGTTTTTCTCCTTTTCCTGTACCTATAAATCCCTCTCTTCCATTGTTTCATTAGCTCTAACTGAGATACAGTTTTTATGAAAGACACTGTGTAGAATGAAGTCCCCAATCCTGAGGACTGCCTTACCTCAACAGAGGGATTGGACCCACCCGTAATGTGTAGTTTGCCTAATCTAGATTTTAAGGTTCTTGGGGCAGACTGTCTTCCCTTATGTACTGTGTCAGGCACATTAATAGGGACTAAGAATAACATTTTGCACTGTATTCCTTTGAGAAGCATGACAGTGAATATTCATGGAGGCTTAGGCTTGTTTTCCAAATGAAATCATTTTCAATTGAACTTAATACTGAGCCTTGTTCATGCCAGAGATTAACAATACTGCAGAAATTCTTACAAATGATATTCAAAATGCAGTGATTTCCTGTTCCACAGAAGATAAAGTCCCAGGCAAACTGTGAAATGCAAGATCTGACCTGAAGAAGAGCTCTGTGAAGCTCAAAAGCTTGTCTCTTTCACCAGCACAAGTTGGTCCAATAAAATAAGATATTACCTCATCTGTCTTGTCTCTCAAATATTCATCAGTAATTTAGAGATATTGCTCCACCTTCTGGAGCATCCATCCACTTGCAAGCTTGAATTGTACTCTCTAATACTGCAGCAAACAGCCATATATAACTACAAAGAGAAGGGTTGGGCAAACATCAAAAGGTTCTAATTTTCCATACAGTCAGATACGCCTCAACGTTTGGATGCTTATCTGAGCCATTTGAGATCTCTGGTGTGTCTCTCTCATTTCAAATCAGCTCAGCCCAGCAAAATAAGTTCACCTTGTCTGAATGGGGAGCTCAGAAGAAGTTGTTTTGTAGAGTTTAAAGCACAGGATAGGGAATTGGGAGTTTTGAATTCTGTCCTCAGTTCTGCTACTGCTATCTTTCATAACGACAAACAATTAAACCTCTTGGTCCCCCAGTTTCCTTATTTGTAATAAATATGTTTATGACTTTATGTAAATGAAATATGGCTAATACCCATCTACTTTCACAACAGGGCTATGGGCTCAATACCTTTTAACCACTTGGCAGTCCTCAGATAAGACATTGAAATTCAAGCTATTATTTTTATTTATCATTTATTTTATTAGAAATGAGATTCAAAACAGAGTTTAATTGACCACCTGTTTATTAGATAGTAATCTAAAGAGCTGGTTTGGTAGTAGTGACTCGAAGGCCGCACCTGAGATCAGGGCCCAGTTGCGCTAGCGCATATGCTTAGTGAGAGACAGATCCTGTCCAACGGAGCTTACACACTAAATAGACTGAGGGTGGGAGGAGAAACAGAGGCACAGGAAGCGAAAGTGACTTCCCTAAAGTCACAGCAAGTCAGTTGGACAGCCAGGAATAAAATCCAGATTTTTGGAACAGAGTGTAGCCTTTCTTGTAGACAAAACTGCCTCTTTAGAGGTGAGATGATGTCCAATTTACAATAATAACCACAGTTAAACGTTAGCTACAGTTGGCTGCTATGTGCAGACTATTTTCCAGTGCTTTTTCTAAACAATACAAGCATATTTGCTCTAAAAAGACACCCTCCCATTCCCACTTCAGAAAATTTAACGTGTTTTTTAATGACGTGGCATTCTACCTACAAAGCTTCACACTGGACAGGGCAAGGCTACCAGAATGATTCAAAGATGAGGCAAGAAATGACACTAAAAAGCAGCTTCTTCCTGGCTTCCCCTGAACCAGGCAAACTGGGGGTATAAAATAGTTGTGGGCCCTCAGTGGGAAATAAGAGTCAGTGCCTAATTATCGTAAAGAAATGCTGATTTCCATATGTTTGTGACAAGTTTTAAACTGATATTAATGAGCTGTTGCAAATGTTCAAGGTCAAATGAAGGGGACTAGTCCGAGGAAACGGAAAGTGAATGGGAAAGCTGAGTAGGAAGAAACTGAATATGAAGCACAAAATGGTAAAATAGGGAGGCGATGGGGAGTTTGAGCCTGGCTGACCTGGACCGTGAGAAATCTGTTTTATCTTTTTATTTTCCCTTTAATTTTGTTTGTATTCAACACCACTGAAGTTTGTTTTGTGCTGTCTGCTATAGTAAAGCTTTTGCTTGAATACTAACTCCTATTAATGCTCACTATTATTGGCCAAATCCTGCATTCCTCCGTCCTTACTCAAGCTAAACTTCCACTGAAGTCAGTGGGAGTTTTGCTGTAACATAAATATCAAGATTTGGCACTGCACCCATGGCTCTCCTTCATGCACATAAACTCTCCAGTGCCTGGTTTACAATGATGCCAATGGCACTCTGCCCACACTGGGAAGGGGCCCATTACGGACCCATCTAACTCATCCACAGGGCCGTGTTTGGCCCCTCACTCGGGGCAGTCTGCCCCACACCCCAGCACTCTGAGTTGTCTCTGCCACCTACCATCTCTGGGGCCCTGCCTGCCACGCCAGGGCCGAGCCATCTGGGACTGGTGATCCCGCTGGCTGAGCGTGCCTATCCCACACCCACCATAAGAGGAAGACTGAGTGGTGTGGCCCTCGCAGCTGAAAGATTGCACACCCCTCTCCTATACTAATAATAGCTGATGGAGTTTCTCCATTAGAGCAACTACAAGAACTTTTGACACTGGAGGGTCTGGTCAAATTCACTGGGGCCAGGATTTCACATGTGGTTTCTAGCTCGATTTGTTTCTCAAGAAAGTGATAGCTAAAATGTCAGATGATGATCAAAAAGCTGTAAGCAGGGGATAGTAGCAGTCCTTTGACTGAATTCCTGCTTTCTAGTGGTGTGAAAAACTAACAAGGGTTTCCTGAGCCATCAGACCTCAAAACTGTCACTGTCCCTCCCATAAGCAGTGTTTTTCTTGGTAGTGCTCCATCACTAAATATGGAAAATCCAATGCCTCAGATTAGTGTAAATTTCCAGCCCTCCAGCATCTTTTTCCTTTCAAAACAAATATAAAGGAGGGAAATTAGGCTTCCAATAGCTGATTTTGTGTTGAAAAAAAATCTTGCTAAGACTCCCTTAGAGCATTTTGTAGGGGATCCTTTTAGTGGTCTCTCCAAAATCACACCTTCCCTGTGTTTGCACAGGCCAGACAGCTAGCATGTGAGCAGAGGGGCTGATTAATGGGGTAGCTCCTCATGGTTCCAGGCCAAGCTCACCACATGCGCAGCACACTAGCTTTGTGACCTGGCCGTGGCTGAACATGAAAACTGTTTTCAATCTGAAATGCCATTGTATTGCACAGGATGAAAGTGCTCAGTCCCTCCAGGGGGACCCCTAAACCCTTCATTAAACTGGAGTTCTATTATATTATATTTAGAAGCGTGCATGAGTCCCATCTTATAGCCACTCAGCTTTTCTCTAATCAGGATAGTCAGTCATGAACATGAGGCCTAACATTCTATGTTAACCTCTTGCTGGCCAGCGAAACCTATTTCAATTACAAAAAAGAATTGCTATTTTTCTCAAGGTTTTTCTGAGGTGCTTTTCCCGACAATACCGGATAATAGCTGGTGATATTTTCTTATGGCTTCAGTGAGCAATGCTAATACTGTAAACAAAACCACTCGTATTTAAATATAAGCTGTTATTGGCTTCCACATGTAAATACACTTTAACACCAATATATTCAAATATATAGTCAACTTGTGAAACTTCAGTTGATCTTCTTGTGGTTCTACCCCAGGACACAAGAGGGCTTGGGTCTGTTCCTGGCTCTCCTGCCCCACATGCTCTCATTCTGGGTGAAATTCACAATAACAGGCTTGATTTTTTTGGATTGGATCTGTTTACAATCTTAGTGCTGCTCAAGTCCTTAAGTGATTAGGCTTATGCTGGCTGGGTGCACTGGGGTGAATTTTATCTGATTTAGCCTTAAGCAAGTCATTTAACCTCCCTGTGTTTCAGTTTCCCTATTAGTAAAGTGGACATAATAATACTTACCTACCTCATTAGGAGATTGAGAGGGGTAAACTACTAACCCACACTTATTTGACTCTGGCCATGTCTATACGTATCAATACAGCTGCACCAATGCAGCATATCTCATGGAGCTCTCCCATCAGCTTCCACAAGCAGCAGAAGGTATGTCAGCAGGAGAAGCTCTCCCTGAGCAACATAAGTTATGCCAACATAGGCTGTAGTGTAGACATAGCCTCAGTCTGAGACTGCAGCAGAGCTGCCTCCCACCGCTCCAATCACTGTGTAATAGCCATCCACGTGACTGACGCCAGGGCTTGAATCAGAGATCTCCAGAGATCTCCAGTTTATGCGTCTCCATAGCTAGAGTTAAAATATGGCTGGCTCTCAAGCTGAGAACAGTAAGGCTCATCCTCTACAGAGCTGGCACAGATGGCGGACACAGGGGGCTTCTGACTTTAACCAATAACCACTCCCTATTAAAAACAAAAACAAATAAAACACCAGAAATGGTTACTTGTATGTTAGGGCTTGTCTACATCCAGCAGTAAAGTGGACTACAGGGGGTCTGATTTCTAAAGTGCATGAATGGGTTGCGCCTTAATTCATCCACGTATATTCTACCAATAAACAGTAAAGGTTCCCCAGTGCACTTTAACATAGTACTGTTTGAAACAGTACTATGCAAAAGCACACTAAGGACCATTACGAAGAGATTACTCATTGCACTATATACTACTGTAATTAGTAAGGTATATTATATGCACATATATATAACATTACTTCCTACAGTATATACAAAGAGCGATTCCTGAAATCCACCCCTTTCCCCCTCAATTTTTGGACAGTTCAATAAAACACAAATTGCTAAAACTAACCTCGCAAAAATTATATTTATAAACCTCACAAAATAGAAGCCATACACATAAATACACACTGACCAGTGGGTTATATGTGCCCCCTCTTCACCGTGCAAGTAGAATGCATGTATATATTTATCAATTATTAATCATTTCTAGGCCATAACTTTACAGGAAAAGGTTTTTCATTTGACACTAAATTCTGGAGCAATTTAAAATCAAAAGCCACTTGGAAATTTGGCTTCACAGTGTGAAAAGTCAGACACATATGTGAAAGCCATGGAAAAGTGGGCATTTGAATATTCTGCTCCCTTATCAGTCAGAGCACACAATCAGTACACAGGAAATAATTAAACGCCTTTTTAAAACATCAATTTGAAAACATTAAATGAGTGTGTTGGCAGTTTGCATGGAGCCATATCTGTGGAATGAAGCTGCAGTAAAATCCAAAAACTTTGTTTTCATAGCTTTTGAATAATGACTCTAGCTCATTTAGGCTAAATTGCATTGCCAGAGTAATAGTCAGCACCTTTTAAAGCAAAGGACAGAAAACACGGTAGTGGTATCCTGTTGGTTTTGATCTGATTCACGGTTGTTACATTTAATCAGAATGTTTTGTTGTGCCAGCTTTTTGAAAGGACATCTTATTGCCTGGAAATGTGACTCTTTGATAAACAGAGGTGGAAATTTTTTTGGAATACAATCACAGGCCATGTCATTCGTTAACTAAATACAGCAACAAGAAAAATATACCGGTAGGTTTTGTTTTTCAGCGCACAGTGTTTGTGCACTTACAGCCAAAAAAGCAAATTTATTTTAATGCTTTTTTTTAAATTCAGTGTTAGATTCTAAATTTGAAATTCCTGTGAAAAACACTCAGGGTCTTTGGCTTTCAGATAAACACAAAGAATGCTAATGACTTCAGGGGAGTTCCTCCAGATTTACACTGTGCTGAATGAAAACAGAATTTGGCTCAAGAATTTTTAGTCATCTGTGAACATCACTGGTTAAATTTGGGCCAGCTGTAAAGCAAGAATGACTTGTTTCAGTTCTGATTAGAAATAAGATTGTTGTAGTAATTATGGTTGTCTTCAAAGGCTCCAATCAGGCAAGGCACCCCATTGTGCTGGGTGCTGTACAAACACAGAACAGACAATCCCTGCCCCAGACCTGAACCAAGATTTCCAAAAGTGACTAGTGACCTCAGTTTAAGTACCCAACCACAAAGATCTGATTTTCAATCAGCACATATTTATTTGACGACTACTACAATTATCATTCTAGATTCATTCAATATTAGGGCCATAGTTACTGAACACCAAGGCTAGTATGTTTCAAAAGCAGAGGGGAAATTACGTGTTTGGAATCAAGAAACATTTGTCCTGCATACTTTTGAGTCTTTCAAGATGTCATCTTAGCAGATCCGAGAGAGACCACCCTCAGAGCTGTGAACAAGGTTACAGGTTTTCACACAACAACATAGAATCATAGAACTGAAAGGGACCTCAAGAAATCTTCTAGTTGAGTCCCCCCCACTCAAAGCAGGACTAAATACTAGACCATCCCTGACAGGTTTATGTCTAACCTGTTCTTAAAAACCTCCAATGATGGAGATTCCACAACCTCCCTAGGCAATTTAGTCCAGTGTTAACTACCCTGACAGGAAGTTTTTCCAAATGTACAACCTAAACCTCCCTTTCTGCAACATAAGGCCACTGCTTCTTGTTCTATCCTCAGAGATTAAAGAGAGCAATTTTTCTCTCGCCTCCTTGAAACCTTTTTTCCTGTATTTGAAAACGGGTATCATAGAATATTAGGATTGGAAGGGACCTCAGGAGGTCATCTAGTCCAACCCCCTGCTCAAAGCAGGACCAACTCCAGCTAAATCATCCCTATTCCGTTATGTCCCTATTCAGTCTTCTCTTCTCCAGACTTAAACCCAGTTTTTTAAATCTTTCCTCAGAAGTCATATTTTGTAGACCTTTAATTTTTGCTGATCTCCTCTGGACTTTCTCCAGTTTACCCACATCTTTCCTGAAATGTGGCACCCAGAATTGGACACAATACTCCAGTTGAGGCTGTATGAATCAAGAGGCAGAGTGTAAGAATTACTTCTCATGTCTCACCTGCAACATTCTTGTTAAACCATCCCAGAATGCTTGCTTTTTTTTTTTTTGGCAAGTGTTACGCTGTTGACTCATATTAAGCGTGTGATCATTATGACCCCCCCAAATCCCTTTCCGCAGTACGCCTTGCTAGGCAGTCATTTCTATTGTGTACGTATCCAACTGATCGGTCCTTCCTAAGTGGAGTACTTTGCATTTGTCATTATTGAATTTCATCATATTTACGTCAGACCATTTCTCCACTTTGTCCAGATCATTTTGAATTTTAGTTCTATCCTCCAAAGCACTTGCAACCCCTCCCACTTTAGTATCGTTCACAAACATGCACATTTACAAAAAGAATACGGTAACTAGAAGCTACCAGCATGCCTGCAATACCTCAAAGGTAAAGCTATTGCGGACACGTGCACTATCAAGCATGTGGTATTTTATTTAGAAAATGCCAGACATTTTCAAATTAAAAGTTATTTTAGAGATGTGGAGTTGCTATTATATAGTTCCCTCATTTAAGGGGGTAGAGGCTCAGCTGCTATCAATGGTCATAGTGCCATTAAAGTCACTAAAGCTATGACCATTGAGATTAGCTGTGGTTCTGTCCCTACATGGAGAGTCAGCCACCCATATTGCCCCACTGGATTTGCCAATTTTATAATGTAATAAAAATAAAATTATTTGAGGCAAAAAGCAAAGATTATGCAGTGGCCATTTTCCATCTTCAACTTGTTCGTAACTTCTCTTGCTGACTATATTTTAGGAACAGTTGCAATTGAAAAATGACAAATGAGCCTAAAAGTGGTTTTGATTTTTTTTACATTTACTTCCCTAGAATTGGATTATGGATGTTTGACAGCTGGCTGTGCCAACACTTTTTTCTTTTTTTAAAGCATTGCCTTATATTTAAGCAATTTTCTGAACAGGCAGTTTGTGAATACAAACATATTGCTGAGGTATTGAAAAATCCACCAGGAACTTAAACTGTCCAAGAGCCACATTTCATAATATATTCAGACTTGCTATTCAAGCAGAAAATTTTATTATACTCTTGTAGCACCTCCTAGCTCACCACAGGAATACACAACAAAATTGCTAATTCTATAAAGCTCACGTACATTAGCACCTGTGTTGCTCAGGCTCACTTCATGTCTTTTACTTGGAAACGTGAATCTCCTCTTTTATCCTAGAAGAGTTTAGTGCTACATTTTACATATTCAAACTATCCACTATTAACTTTCAAAACAGGATAATGAATATTCTAGTGACTTTCACAACTAATATCCGCTATCTGTTTGATTTAGAAATACCCACTTGAATATAGGATACCATACAAACAGTTAAGTATCTAAATGTTCTCTACTTCAAACAAATTTTAATGCATGTTTTTATTCCTTTTGGACACTCCCAAGTGAAAACTGTTTTTAAAATCAAGTTCCTCTCTGTTTATGCAAGAGAATATTTTCTGACAATAGAGGCACTGAAATGTGTAGGAAAGGACTAAAGGATGAAAACTCCCAGCAAATCCTTCAGTTTCTCCCCAATTTTTCCATTGATGTCTACAGTTTGAGCCACAAGGCCTACCCACGATCCGATCCACAGAAGATTATCTGCACAGAAGCCCTGTGCCTTCACACAAGCACTCCTATGGCAGCACAGCTATCAGAGACTCCCTCAGGCCAAGACCACACACAGCGCACCCCCCTACGCACCTGATTGTACTACCTTTCCCCAATAATCTTTATGCACATCCCACATGGATCACCTCCATTGGACTCTCATATTGCAAAGGTGGCTGATTCTACCTCTTTGCAGGATAGGGGATCTCTGGACAGAGGAACCCTTCCATGCAAAGAGTACGTAGGCTTAATCAAGACCTAAAATCAGATTTCCAGAGTTCTGTTAGTGACTCTTTTCCTCCCATGGGTGACAGACAAGGATTTGGGGAAGGAACTTGATGCAGGAACTCCTCCTGAAACAGGGCATGAATGTTTGAGGGACATCTTTACACAGAGACCTTCAGCTAGCAGCATCCCACCTCCAACCAAATGCACTCCACCAATTGACTTTTGGCACCAACAGAATCTGGTTTTCTTAAAAATTTTTAGGATTAACTGCTAATAAAATACTGGATTGAAGTACTAGCTATTGGATTATATTATTAATTCAGGCCAGAGATGTATTTTGCACACACCCCCTTCCACATACTGTACTTTGTTTCTTGTATTATCTGCCAGCATGTGTTACTGTGCATTAGAGCCCAGTGTGGGGGGGAAGGAGATTTCGTTACCAAAATACAACTAACATTTTAAAAATATCATTACATTTACTAAAAGTGTGAAAACAGGACAAAATGGATATATCACCTAGCAATAGACTGAAATCAAACTCATTCCAAATGACTGTCCCCTTCACTTTCAGCCATCACATAGCAAGTTTTTGATCACCATTTATCTGAGTGATCTTAGACCCTGGACCAGCTTAGCATTATTTTATTAGCTATCCATGTACCATTTGATCCCTTAACTTTAATTAGTAAAGCTTTTTCTCCCCTCAGTTTGTAAAAATAATTTGAAATCTTGTGCAATTTTAGTCTCACTTGTGGAACTGTTACACAGCATAAACCTCAAAGGGAACACTACAATGTGTAATAATCCCTAACACAATTTATCATGTTTACAATCTAGTTCACAGGCAAAATTCCTGTTAATGAAACTAGGATTTGGTCCTTAGATTGTACACTAATTAGGACAGGCATAAGTATGCTGCTATGTAAGATATAGCTATGGATATTTTGCATATATGAAGAAAATAATTGCATAGTCCCTAATCCATTTTATTCTGATATTTTAAAGTTTGAATTATTTCAACTTCGGTTTTGGGATCTCTTGATTTTAAATACAGAACTATTAGTCAGCCAACTGAGAAAAAAAATTTGATTCAGGATTAGGAAAAGGAAATTCTAAATTCAAAAAAGTACAAAAAGATAGCAGGATTCAGCTTTTAAATGTGAATATCAATGGGGACTCGGTGGATTTTATTTCACTGGAGAAATAAAACAAATCTTGCTTTATAATTATTATGTACATCACACATTCAATTTGTATTTTACCTAATTTGAACAATAGTGTTTAACTTTTTACAGTTTTTAACTTTAGGTATGTTAAGATAGAAGAAGCTAGTCAAAGGCTTTCTAGAATCACACAAAGTCCTATAAAAATGTGCATGCCAAAATCCAAATGTGATTATATATGCTGAATGTATGCAAATTTAGTGTAACTGGAAATACAAAGTGCCCAATTTTCCTCCCTCTTCACTGGTTTTACACCAGTGGAATTCCACTGACTTCATAAGAGTTACTCCTCACTTACCCTGATGAAAGAGAATTGCAAATGAAGTACAATTCCCTACACTGGCCTTTTACTGTGAGTGAAAGTGCAAGAAAGGTTAGTAAGATGACCACACTTCAGCAGGAACTTTTTTTAAAACAGTGTACAAAACCTTTATTCACCAATAAGTTAAAGTGCTCTCATAAATAGATGTTTAGTCTTTTGTACACTGTGTTTAGGAGTATAAAGCTTTCAGTAAAAGCTTCATTTATTCCTCAGACTCTGATCCTTCCTCATCTTGACTGATCTGGAAGTACCGCAGCTCATATGTCTCCTTATCAGATGCGACCACACGAAGCCAGTCACGAAGATTGTTCTTCTTGAGATATTTCTTTGTGAGGTATTTCAGATACCTTTAAAAAAGGTAAATATCAATTAACATTCTCTCATAAGACTTCTTATTGCTATCTTCCATGTGACATCCATGATTCAATTTTATGAATGCAACAAATACAAAGATTGCAGTTTTTAGTAGATGTTGTATGTTTTCAGTGGTCTCTGTGCCTAACACTCATGCTCAGAAATTAAAATTGAGTATATGTATAATTATTTCATATGCAGAATTTCATTCCTGAAGTATCAAATTTTTGCAGTATGTTATACTTCACTATCACACTGTGCTATGGCAGTCAAGATAGTGATGTCAAAGCACCAGAAACAAACACTAGCACACTTACTTTAATCTTCTCCCCATCCTAAAAGTTTATCTACACACACAAATTATAATGCATTAACTGTTAAAGGGGTGCAACCCCCCCCCCACATTCCCCAGTGTGGATGCAATTACATGAATATAAAGGTGCTTATACTGATATAGCATATTCCCCCTAAATTACAGGGAATAAGCTAAACCTATATAAAGAACCTTTATCGATCACAATGTTCACATTAGGGGTATATGGATTTAATTTCAGTACAAAAATACATCACATGGCTAAGTTAAATTGGTACAAAAACTGTGTAGGTCTGGTCTAAGTCACTGATAGATTAGATATGATGTATAGATGATGATGATGTATATGATGATCTATATGATGTATAGATTAGATATGATGTATAGAGAAAGACAGTGTCACATAAGAATTAAATTATATTGTGTCCAGCTACTCATAATTCAGAATGACTTGAACCATAATATATACATAAGCACAAGCAAATCAACAACCACCTTATAGTAAAAGCTATGCCCACCTTTTAGAGAACTGCTTCTCAGATATGACTGTGATCTTGTTCTTAAAACGTTCAATGTGAACTATGTTCCCCAGATTTCCAGTTTTTCCATTGACCTTAACCTTCTCCTTTAGGAATTGTTCCTATTTCAACAAAATACAAAAATGGAACACTAGGGAATGGTGCCCTAGGTATGCACTAGGGAAGGGACCCCTAGCCATATAGTACATGTTAAAAATCAAATTTACTTTATATGTTATCAACATAATAAAATCTTGCTGTAAGCAACTGAAACAACCATCTTGAATAAAACTTTTAATTAATAAAATATTAATACAATACTTTTAATCTGTAAAAGCTGCATTAGACTTTTGTTTGACAATTCAAGCCTTTTTAACAAACATTTATTTTGAAGATAAAACTATACTGATTGAATTTACTTTTTTAAAAACTCAGAATTAATAAGCTTTGTCAGCTCTGGTCTGATTTCCATATATACTTATACATATTATAAAGTTGTTCATTAAGAGTATAAATAGAGCTACTTACAAAATTTCCAGAGTCAAATATTCCATCTTCTACAGGATGTGTCAGGTCAAGGCTAAACTTCCAAGTTGATTTTTTTGACTTTCTGTCTTTTTGCTTTAAAAATAAAAGTTACTCATTTAGTCATTATATATCACTCCTCCAACCCCACTTTTAAAAAAAAACCTTCTTACAAGCGGGGACATCTGCATGAAAACAGAATCTTGTTTGTTAGCTAATTTATACTATCATTAAATGGACTGGTTCATACCCCTTGCAAGCAGTAAGCTAGAAAATTGTCTGACACCACCTGGACAAGGAGCAGATTATACTGGGTCCCTAACCGAAGGCTTGGTCTAAACTTAAGTTATATTGCATTACTATCATCAGAGAGGCAGTTTCATATGTTACTAACATAGCTATGCCAGTAAAAGCGCTATTGTAGTTGCAGTTTCACCAGTGTAACTGTGCTTATACTGGTATAACTGTGTATGGTTTTGCCAGTTTAAATACACTGTTGTAATTATACCAGCAAAGCTTCATGCTTTAGGTCTCAGTTTATTTTCTATATTTCATATCAGTTATGGGACTTCTCATTACTAGTGAATTATAGGTACCAAACTGGCATTAAAAGTCAACCTGGCTAACCCAGAAAGTACAGCCACAAAGCACGCTCAAGCGGATGGAGATTTTAGGCCCCCTATGTGTGAAAATGCTGTCCAAACATGCGGCCATAAAACATTTTCGGAAGTATTAAGCAGCCCCAGCTCCCATCCCCAGGAAGTGGAGCCCGGAGCCTTCAGCACCTCTGAAAACATCAGTCCCCTTTCACCGAGGTGCTGAAATACGGTTGTATGGGCCTAGCGTGCGGGGCTCGGCCTGACGAGCTCTGCCTACCGCCAGGCAGCGATGGGAATGGGCAGGTGGGATTTCACAGGGCACGAACCACGTTACCGAAAAGCCCCTTTGAACGCACGGTGCAGTCACCCCGCGCCTTCCACCGAAGGCCTGCAACGAGCGCCGCGCCTCGCCTCCTTCCGCAAGGCAGTGACGTGCCAGCCCGACCGCCTGTGCACAGGGGAAACTGAGGCACGAGGCGGTTGCGCGCTTAGCACCAGGTAACACAGCAGGCCCGATTTCTACCTTCAGGCTCTACCCGCTTTATAACACCCCCCCACACACACACACACTCCCCGCCCGGCCCCTGCCCTTGTCCCGCACTCGGGTTGGTGTCATCCTTAATGCCATGACAACGGGGCTACCCCCCCCCCCCCGCTCTGCGGGGTGAGTGAGACCCCGGCCCGGGCACCGTGGGCGGCGCGGCGCGGCACAGCACAGGCAGGCAGGCAGGCCGGCCGCCCCCGGCCCGCTGGCACAGATTAGAAGTGCCTCCCCTTGGCGGCACTACCGGGTCGCTCCTAACCTAAACCTAAACCTGCCCGTGCCCGCGCCCGCCACGCGGCCGGCCCCGTCACTCACCGGAGCCATCTCGCCGTAGCCAGCAGCGCCAACTACTCACTATTGGGCGGCCTCTCTCCGAAAGGCGGAAGCCCCCGCCGCGCGGGGTTTTTATCGCTATCGTCGGTGTGATGTCATCACGCACAAGCGTGCGGCGTAAAGAGGGACACGGAGCCGATCGTTGTCCGGGAGAGGGTGGCTGTGTCGTCACAGCCTGAGCGGGCGAGGGCGGGCCGCAGCGCTGCGTTCCTCAGTCAGGCCGCGCGGGCTGTGTGTCGTCACGACTGCCTTGTGCAGCGCGGAGCGGCCATGCGGGAGCAGGGCTGACTGAATCTCAGCAGCGTGATTGAGCGTCTGGTTCTGGTGCGTTACGCGTTTGTGTTGCTCTCTTTAGGGACAGGGTTGGTTGAATTTTTTTTTTTTTTGCAACATTCAGAAACACGATTAAACATTAAAAAAACAAAACAAAAAAAAAAACCCATCCAAAGAAATCCCCCCATCCAACAATGAAATCTCTGCCTGGTGTGACCTGCAGGATTGCACCAGAAGTGTTTGACAGCTAAAACGTTAAGAATTAAGAAAAACAAAACTAAGGCTTTTTAACACGGAAAATCGCTGCAATATTTAAAAAAAAATCCATCCAACCTAAAGCGAAATCTTGGAGCAGTTTTTCAAAATATTCTTTAAGGTCCTGCTCCTGTAATAAATGAGCTGTGCCCAGATGACCCCGTAAAGCCAGGCAGGCAGAGCTCAGTGCAGGCCTGGGGCCCACATTTGTAAAGGTCAGGGAGGAAGAATCTGCATCCATGCTTGGGCTTTCTGCAGTGCAAATGCAAAATTAACTGAAAATATTAAAGTCATCACACTGGGCCAGAACTAAACATTTGTTTCTTGCCCCAGGCAAACTATGGCTGTAAACCTGTATTACGATATGTTAACACATACATTCTCCCCTTTTATCTATATCATAAAGATTCCAATAACCTCATTCTGTACCCACTCTGGAGCCTAGAACAGCTGTGGAGTCAGTGTGAAGTGATGGAACCTGCTACAAGCCTGGTTGAGAGAATATCAGGAAGTTCAACCATAAGCAGGTTGTGGGGCCTGTCACTGTCCAATTCTTAAGGTCTTAGTCACTTTTGGCTTCTTTTGTACACATACCTTTATGCATTACTCCAGTGACAGGCTAGCACAGGCTTTCAGCTACTAATAGTTAATGGCTACATGTTGCTTTAAATTAGTCCTCCATTTTACACACTGTAATTACAAGAGCACCTCCTCCCCCCAAAAATTTCTCTGCTGACCCTCCAAAGGTCAGGTTTCTAGCTTGATTGCTCCTGTATCTTCATTCCCTTCTCATGAAGTCCCAGTTTCCCTTCCATTCACCACTGAACCTCCATTAAATCCAGTTTCTTCCTCCACTTCCTAAGGTACTAGAAAACTGTTCTTAAAAATTAAAATTTCCTCCTTCATGCTCCTGATCTTCCGGAAAAACCTGTTGACAATACAGGACAGCATATGGCAGGTGGCTTTACAGCTAGATTTGTCAAAAGAAAGGGTGTATATGGTCAATGCTGTGAACATGCCCACATGGACATCTGCTGGGGCAACATCATCATCTAATACTGCTGGCCAGATTCTCAGCATGCCTAATAAGCACGATAGCTGTTGCTGGCTCACTTATGCACCTACACAATTCTTAGAATAGTAGCCTCAGAATTCTTTAAAAAACAGGCTTTATGTAAATACTGCCACAGTTCAGGGCAACTGCACCTGTATACCCACTCTATGGTCCTTCGAAGCTGTAGGCGCTCAGCCGTCATCTGTCTTGGGTAGAGATATGTCTGTCTCTCTCTCTCCCTGTCTTGAGTTTTTCCAGGTGGTGGTACTTTTGTGGAGGTATTACAACCTGACTGAATTTGCCTAATCATTCCCCATTGTTCTTAGATCCTGGAGGTACTGTTGTCACCCTCCCTCATGGAATTACATACGATGCCTGGATCACCATGATACAGAAACTTTAATACAGTATGAGCTCTCAAAGATATTGCAGGAAAGTGCCATATCTGTCACATCTACCCAACAAGCAAAAAGAGTACTTCACAACTTGACGATTCATTTTGAATCCTTATCGCTGACCACAGCATCTCACATAAGGCAGTGATTTAATATACAATTACATATCTAAAAACCAAGTGACTATATAACAGCTATATGATGTATTTAAAAAGAAGTAATCACAAATACAGTTGTTAAAGTCTCCATGGTGTAACTAACAATTAATGTGCCCAGGTTAGTTCCACATACAATTATATTTCTTTTAGAAACATAAAATGTACCCCACACATAGGCTCAGAGCACCCTATTAATTTTTAAAAGTACATTTTTGTCTGATCTGCGGATTTTTATTCAAACACCTTCTGTGTCAGACATCTCCATGGTTAGGGTACTCAGAGTGCCTTCAATGCCCTGCATTTCTCAGGCAGAATGGGAATTTGCACTCACAGCTCCTCCATCCTGGGTAAGTGCTTTAACTACAGGGCTATTGGGTACAGGTGGCTCCTTGTTTTTCCTGAGAAAAATCTGATCTGGCTTAGGCATTTAAGTTCAGGAAAGGGTTCGTGGCTGTGAGTTTCAAGTGTAGGACGGGATCGCCTGTTATCCCACAGTTAGGTGCTAGAGTACTTTGAGGGGCAGGGTTTAGGCTCAACCCTTCTCCTCAGCATTTTCTACTGGCCAACTGAGGCAGCTCCCCACTTAACATGCTGGCTTCTATGAATCCCTTTTTTAACACCTCAGTCTCCTCATACATTGTATGGGCGGGGGGCGGGCCCTGATGCATAACTTGGGGTTGTAAATTCCATTTGGTACAGGGTGCCTAACAGTTAAGCATTGCAAAGCTCAGCCTAAATCCCTCCTGTGAATCCCATACTTAGGAGCCTAAATTCCATGGGCTTTCAATAGGACAATACTCCTGAAAATTTTAGCCTAAAGTGTATTGAGTTAACCCATTAAGATTTATGCAGTTAGTTTAATGCACACTTTTTATGTCTCTTTGGTGAGCTATGCCATCCAGCTGGATCCTCAAAACTGTATGAAATATAGGCAGGCCCATCAAGAGAAATTTAGGGCCCCAGTACATCACGTTCAGTGGAGTCCCATCTCCTCGCATTTCACTTTATTTACAGACACATTCTGCAGATCCAAGTGCACTCACGGCCCAGTACTATTGTCCACCCCTTATCAGCCCTCAATATAGAATCCTCTTAAGAAAGGAAGTCACATGTGCCCAGTTCATACATAACAGCATTAAGAATGATAGCACTCTGCTAATTTCTGAAACAATTTTCCTTGCCAGCAGAGTGAGTCTGGGAGCAGCCTTAGCAATCTTGCTCTCTGTATTAGCACAGCTCAGAGAATTTGGAAAAGGATGTGCTAGATTTCCAGAAACAGATAATGATGCCTCTTGGACAAATGGAGTGACATGAAGTAGTTATGTTACAAGTAATGGATTAGAAAAACCCTGATTCTCTCCTAATTGGAGGAAACAGCAATTTGAGCAATCTACAAGGAACGCAATTGGAGCACCTAAAGGACCATCACCATTCTTTCTAAACTAGCATTCAGTTTATTAGGGAAATATTCTTCCAACATCAGCAAAGCTTTTTACCTACTCACATAAAAGTATTCCCTGATGAAATCTTATATCATGCCAATCACCATAGTATTTCTTGGATAAAGGTACAATTGTCACAACATGGCAAGAAATACACCATAAAATGTTTGAGAGTTGATTTTATTTCTTTTGACAGGAATGTCAGCACTCACCCCTTTCCCCCATACAACTTCTATGACAAGCCCTTGTAGTTTTAAAAAAAATGTTTTTCACATGGAATGAACATATGTATTGCTAAAGGTAGTGAATTAAAAAAAAAAAAGTATTTCAAGACTGGACCGGAAGTTTAGCTTTCCCCCTACCTTGCTGTAACTTAGTCAAAATGAACAAACATTTCATAAAAACATTTTAGTCAACTTCATTATCTAAACATTAAAGAGCCTTCTTTCAACAATCTTTTGTATGCCTAATAAACCTCCCTTGCTCTTAGTAACGCTGAGAATTTAACTGTTACAGAATTGTAAGATGTTATACCTTTCAAAGTTATTGGTTTTATGATTTTAAAAAGCAAATATATCTGCTACAATATATAAACATTTGAATCCTTCCAGCTGATAACCAATAGGCCCATTTGCTCACTTGTCCCTAAAGACTAGATACAATAGTTTACAGGGTTTAATTTCTTGCTATGGATTAGTAAGATGGCATTGCATAAATACAGTAATTAAAACATCTCTTCCCCCTCCCTTTTTAAAAAAATACATTGAATAGTACTTGATATGTTTACAATATACAATATAGAATAATTTGAGAATAATGGGGTATCATTTATTCTACAGTAATACGCAGCAAGCATTTAAACTAAACAAGAGTGTTTCTAAGTTTACAATGGTTATTTACCACAATACAGAATCACCCCCAAGATGCCAAATACTTCAGGGTGAGACTACAGATGTTAAAATGAGACTCAAGAAGCTCTAAATGTACTGTGCAAAACTTAAAATTCCACCATATGTTCAGCATAATATATTCATTTTAAGATTTATACCTTCATTAAAATGGTCTTGATACATAAAATTCACTGATACCCAATAGCCTTAATAGTAAGGACATACTGAATCTTCCTTACCAAACCTGAATTCTTGTAACAAGCTACATTCTAGTTATTCAACAAAAAGTATGATTTATTGAATTTAAGTCTGTTTAATACTTAGGCTTACTGAAGTCAAGTATGTTAATTACAATAGTTTGACCTCTCCCCAAATGTGATTCCTTTACAGATTATGTAGAATACAGTATTATGAGACTATATACTGTGCACCACCTTGGGCAAGCTACAGGCTACTATGAATTAGAAAAATCCTGTAAGAGACTTGCAAGCAGTTAGTTTAAATAACAAACTTCAGCCCTGAGAACAATGCATTCAAATCATGGCTCGACTAGTAATAGTCTAGTTGAAAAGCCACCATATCAAGCAAAAATTAAAAGGGTCTATTTGTTAAATAATATTTACCAACATTTGAGGCAAAAAATAGCCTATACCACATTTAAAAAACTGAAAAGACAAAAATCCTAAAAAGACTGGTGCCATAAAAGTGTAACAGTAGGAGTGAAAATATTCCCTAACCCCCACCATCTTCAGCCTTTTAATTTAGGGAATTGCAGCAGCTGCTGTTAAAGGTCGCAATTTTCATGTTTTGGTAGCAGCAAGTTGATTAAAAAAAAACCACTTAGTTTAGAAGCTAGTGGTACAAACCAGGTAAATAGAGGAGATCAGTTTTAAAGTGGAGCACTGAGAGCAAGAAACTCACTCTCATCAAGTTTCTGACAGAGATTTTGTGAAGATGCAGCAATGTGAACTGCTCCTAGTAGCAAATTTAAAGTTTATTGTAAATATGACTATTGACAGCAGGCTGAAATAGCTTACTATTAAAGAAATGGCTTACATGTTCATTCTAAGTTTAGTAAAACATAATACTGTAATGTAACTGATTAAGTGTCTCAGGCCTTGTTTACACTAGCACTTATGCCAGCAAAAGTTGTCACTCAGGGATGTGAAAAACACTCCGCCCTCCCCACCAACATGAGTTTTGCCAGTGTAAGCACTTGTGCGCTCAGCACTACGTCAGCAGAGAATATCTCCCACTGACATAGCTACCGCTGCTCATTTAGGTGGTTTTATTATGTCAGTGAGAGAACTCTCTCCCATTGACATAATGTAGCTACACAAACCCTCTTAAGGTGGCACAGCTGTACGGATACAGCTGTGCCACTGTAAGTTTTAAGTATAGACTAGCCCTAAGATACTACTTATAGATTTATGAATTTTCTCCAGGCAATTCCATGTGTATGGCCACCTAATAATTGCACTTTCATAAATCTCAGTGTTTTACAAAAGTGGATAAGCAATAGGTATTTAGTCATATGCAAGACTGAAATAGATGTAACAGTTGCTTGGAGAGGTATTGTCATCTTAAAACCTGCATTTTGCAGAACTGAAGGCAGTAGTTAGCAGAACTGTCTTTTAGCCCCAATAAACCTCCCAATCAAGGGACTACTTTGAAACAGCAAGTCCTCTACTTTTAGGAGATACACTTGTGGACCAACTGCATCCAACAGCTGATTGCATCAAATATTTTAGTTGTGTGTCCTTTAAAAGTGTATTAGGTCAGTAAAATACTACTGGGAGTTGAATTTGTCTAGCCTTTGAACTGCTGTTAGAAGTATTTTAATATAGAGCAGCCAAAACTTTTGTTAAGCTTATTTATATCAGTGGTAGACATACTAGCTGGGCCCAGGCACCTCAGCTTGCCCTTAAGACCAGCTGCAGCAGCACTGGTTATTATAGACCCATTCCTTGAGATAATGAAGCATCTTTTAACAAGCATTACTGCTCCCCCCCACCCTGGAAGGCCACTTCCTGGTCAGGTACAGGAAGACAGAATAGCGAGGATTGGGGTTCAGCTATTAAGAAAGCACTATTGATTACACAGGTTTCAGCCTGTAATAGGGTCCAGAGCCTTGTTTTAAGAATCAAGTTTATTGTTGCATATGAAGCATGATGCCATCTAGGAAGTTCAGCCCCATACCTATCAGCTAGGCAGCATATGTAGTGATATTTGACTGCTGTAAGGATAGTTACAGTACACTGGGCTTTTAAGATAGATAAGGCAGCTATTTATTGCTAGCCTAGGTTGCATGATGCTTGTCTAGTCTATGATGGGTATACTATGGCACCTTCATACCTTCTCCAAATCTGTTTTACTTTTCATCACTAAGGTTGACTGTACTCTCCCATGATTTATATGAAACCTAGTCTAAATGTTCAGTTCATAAGACAGAACGGTTGCTCTGCTCCAAAGCCTTTCGTGGGCTGGAGAGTTCCTACTTCTAAATTAAACCTAGTTTATAGCAGCATGAAGTCACAGCTGCTGCTGCTGCCACCAAGAGATTATGAACTGTGTATGTTTTGTAAGGGCAGCACTCTCACTATTTAAATTGTCCCAAATTAGTCAATAGCCATTGAAGTTTAAGGCAAGTTTATAAAGAGGTTCATTATAGGTAAATTTGGAAGGACAGATTTTTAATCTCTAAATGTCAGCACACATCAATTTGACCATGCTCACAAACCAAGTGAAATGTTTTCATTGGTGAACAAAATTTACAGATAAAGAAAAATGGTGTTTGAGATGTTCGTTTGATGTAAATATATTTAACTGTATATCTTGACAGGTGATGTTGACAATTTGCATTTTAACCATTATAAACCTAACTTTTTTAATCTTAACATCTGCTGTCATTAAGACCCCCAACATTTCCCACTGCTAAAATTCAAATTGATAAAGATACTTAATATAACAAAAAAAAACCAAATCAAGTTCTGCCAAGCCTCATTATAGGGAAATGTGACTTGAAGTTTAATCTATGAACTAATCTACAGCAGAAGAATGAAATTCATGTATAAGAAGCACCATACAGAAAGCACAAGATGTCAAGCTAATGACAATTGTCAAGTTTTGCAGAGCTTTTCGTGTTTGCCTGTTAATGAATTAAGTTAATGAAGTCATGCCTAAATCATTTAAAAGTGTGTAGTCAGGAACAATTGCTACGTTGACAGCTACTGCCATGTTTATTTCTAAAACAGTTAGATGTAACTTACTATTACTACTCCTGTATTTGAGCCATGATTATGTTTTATATCTGTCTGCCACACCTATATTTTACTTTTAAATTGCAAAACAGTTTGCATTTATAATAGTTAAGTTTCCTTTATACAAGAATAGGATGTGCATTTAAGTTCCAATGCTACAATTCATTTCAATTTTCAAAAAAGTGGTCAAAAAAAATCTATACTCTCCTTGTGCTACAAAAATCAAAGTAGTTAGAACCTGAACATTTACACCTAACATTGGAAGCACTGTAAGATTCCTGTGGAATTAGTCACTCCTTTTTATAGTATAAGATAAATAAGAGAGCAACTGAACTGCATTTTTCTATTTTTATTATTTTTTAAGTCTGACAAAGGCCTCGAGTGAAAGTCTATCACTTTAACATCTAATCCCACCTATTTGTGCACCTTTAATCTGGCTATGTAACATCCACCCAACATTCTGACTCCTGCCTACACCAAGGACAGGTTTTGACACCATTTTTAGAGTGTTACAATAAGTAAGCCAACAAGTTGGCAAAAGGAGAGTATAACAGAGGTAATACAGTTAGTTGCACATGGCCACCAGGACTTTGTCAAGCTAATTGGCATTTTTTTTAATCACTTGAGTTTTGTGGTCTAAGAAATGTGACTGGAACCCACAATTCAGTGAGAATCCCAATTCACAAAATATTAATGTCTAAGTTAAAACAATTCTATCTTATGTCAATTCCATCTAAATGTTATGTCAAAAAACTAAGTACTATTTATGTTCTAGGTTCATTTATAATCCTAGATACCTCCTACTATCTTATCTAAAACCCTCTGAATACTGTACATTGTCTGTTCATACAGACAGACATGTTTTGCTCAAGCAAATAAAATATACCTGCTAATGAATGAAACTTCCATCAGGTTTTTTGGACCCATGAACTGAAACCTACAGGCATGTTAGAGTTACACAATTCATAAGGAATTAAAACCTCAGTGATTATGAAAATTGCCAGTCAGCCTGCAACACTAATCCAGAATCCAGCACTATTTTGAAACAATTCGAAAAGAAATGAGGTTGCTTGTGAAGGCCATAGCTTTGGTGACAATCAGAACCAAATTTAAGATCTGTGGTTTGTCTGGACCTGAGCAATTGCTCGAGCCTGAAGATCTCATTTATTTGCAGGGCTTTATGGCTACAGCATATTCTTCACTCATTGCACACATGACTGACACCTAAAAAAGACAAACATGAGTGTTATCCATAAGTTTTTAAACAATCACAAGAGACTTAACTGATGTGATAAAAGGCATCCCACTGAAAACTAATGTTGGAGAGACTCCTCTCCCTGTCCTCTCTTCTTTAAGTAGCAGCAATTACAGATAACGTGGAAAATTGTTTGTTTTTAATGCAATAAGTTTTCTACACTTGGTCATTCAATCAGGCCCTATGCTGCCTTCTCTCCCTGGATATGCTGCCCTTTCTTTGCCCTGCTGCCTGGCCATCTCTAGGTTCTTTCTGCTACATAAGAGAAAATGTGAGAAATCTAGGCCTACCCATATTGGCCAAGCCTCTCAGTGGAGATACAGTTTATGCTAATAACTGTGCTTTTGTTCATATAAGCATTTCCATTAGAGCTTTTACTTTTAATAACTAGGTTGTTTAAGGATATGATCCCTCACCTCCACCTGCATACTCATAGCCTATACAACTAAGCCAGCAAAATTTAAGTTTAGACCAGGCCTCAACTTGGCTTGTTATTCCAGTTTGTGGTGCAGCAAACAGTCTGGATACATGCAAATGCTGCTGAGGTGAGAACCAGCAAGCTTACCATCAACCACAGAAAGGAGACCACAGTTAATTGCTTGTGCCGGGCTACTGTGGGAAGCAACTGTACTCTGAAAATCCTTCCTGCTGAACTGAAGAGTCTGGAAAGCTGGTATGCTTCCAAATTTAGATTGTGAGAAGAGACCAGGACCAGTCTTTATCAGAGAACCTTATGGAAAGTACAGACACCCTTTAAATTTGCCCTTTAGAAGCACCTTGATTGCTTTCTGTTCTTACCTGTACATCTTCACCTGCATTGTATTTCCCTTCTATTTCCTTGCCTAGTTCACCTTCTGGCAGCTTCAGATCCTCACGAACATCACCGCTTTCTGTCAGCAGAGAGAGGTAGCCATCCTGAATACAGATCAGCTACAGGGAGAAGTTGGTTTTTAGAAGATTCATACTGCTAATTTATCTGAATAGCAAGATTTGCTAGTTTGTATTAGTTCAGTGTATTGAGTATTAAAAGTAGGCCATCCCATTACTGACTGCCTCTAGCATAACAATAGCTGAGACTGTTTGGAGATTCTACTTGAAGCAGCAGAATTAACATAACTAATCAGAGTGCAAATCATGCCCTTTGACAATCTTAAGTGACCTTTCAAGAGAAGGGATTGAAAGCTACTTACTTATACTAAACTAAGTTTAGTGTCACATTTGTTTTCAGTGGTCAAATTATTAAGCATATGAATAGCAGTGTCATGGATGCTAGCATGACTACAAAACAAATAAGCCAACCTGCTGATTTAGAGAATGTATTTCTCTAGGCCATCACATCAGATTCCATTTATCTGAAATAATCACTGCAGTAGTTTTTACCTCTAGCTCTTAAGTGCCGCTTCACAAGGGAAACAATTACAATTAGTTTGAACTGAGTTTAATTTTTAAGAGCTTTAAAGGTCAGTTGTATATTCTAGATGCACATCTTTATATTCAAAAGAAGGTTAGAGACTTGAATTTATGAAGCAAAATTCGATCTTTAAGGGACAGACTAGATTGTTCTCACTAATTGTGGTAATAGGTAGAAAAGTGATGCATGCCCAAGAAAGTAAGTGCTTGAAAACGGTCAAGGTGAATCAGGAAGAATATGCTAAACAGCTTAACTGTCATACAGAAAATGGCAATTTCTAATTTTTGAATGGCAATAGTTTAGAAAGCAACTAGTTTTGGATGCCAAAAGCTTAGAATTGCCCATAAGACTGCCTCACATTTGGCACACATCCAAGTTCATATATCCTAACAGATCTAGTTACTAGAAAGTCAGGCCGTCTCGAAGGACCGCTAAGTGAAGCTAAAGAACCAGAACAGTAGTCCTGAAAATATAAAAGTGGGAAGCTCAAGCCCTATAAAATTGTGATTTAGTGCTTGGGATGTAGGACCAACAGCTCGTATATTATTCAAAATATGTACACTACAGGCTGCAGAGTACACAATGCACATTGGGGCAAGAAAGAACAGACCATGATATGGAGGTTTAGTATTAGTACTTTATAGCCATCTGACTTTGGGTCTGCCAATTATTACTAGTGAGGATGTCACTTGATCTCAACAGAAATCAACTAATGACTAAGATGAGCTCCACCATATTTTACCACCATCCTCCATGACTCATCACTTCAGAGTGATCCACCTTTTGAAGTCATTAAGACTAAGTTAGGTGACAATTTCTAGTGTCCTTGGTTTTAAAGTATTTAACTCAATGCACTTTGATTCATCACAGCTGTCATTTCATGCTGACTAAAAGTCTTAATTGAAGTGACAAGGCTAGAAATTTGGCTCTCAAGATCTTAGCTATAGTACTGAGAAATGAAAAGTAGACTGGCAGGTGGCATGCAGATTTGAGATCTAGTTACTTTGTTGTCAGCATCCTTCTAATACACTGAAAAGTTACCAGCTTAATATAAGGAAATATGAACCAGTTGCCTCCATCGACACTGATCAATAGTGTTCAGGAGAAGCAGAATGACTTTGGAGCAGTGCCACCTTGCAAAGTTCAAGTCAACTTCAATTTGAAAGAAATTCAATAGGAATAGTCAAACAGAGCCAAGAGTAAATGTGCTGCTCTGAAGGAAGTCCAGAAATCTTACCCAAGGTAAGTCCTTTCTAGCCCTTGTAGAAAAGAAAACACCAGAGGATAGGAAAGTAACCAGACTCAAACTCCCTGACAGCAAAGTGACATTAAGATCCCAGACTTCAGACCAAAATTTTAAGAGTGTATTGCTAGTATGGCTCAACAAGTAAGTAAAAACTACCCTCAGAAAAGAGCAAGAAAATGGAGTTAGTTTACTTGGAGTATCTGAAATTCATCATTATGGTGACAGTTAAGAAGTTGTCTACTAGTACCATCAGTATACTAACTCACTTGGTAGTCATTCCTCTTGATATTTGGAACATCCATGTTGTGAGTGGATGGGCAGATATCTTCATATTTTTTGCCAGTGAAGATATCAATACCAACCAAATGGACCTGCAAGAACAATAGTAAAAAAACATTTAGTTTTTGTCCACTTAGGGTATGCCACTGGCAGCGTGCTATTCAAGGCAATAGTTTAAGTTGCTGGTTCATTTAAAAAAAATGAACCTGATTCCTCTTGAATGGAAGGGCAAGGACTTTTAGTCAAAGAGTTTATGGGTAACCTGAAAAGGAGAAAGTTCGACTTGTATCCCGCTCATTGTTATGTATGAAGATGACCTGAAAGTTTTTTTATAAAGGAGGAGAGAAAGAAAACTAAGTCTTCATATTCCAGGCTAGGCTACAATGTCATCACTAGATTTGAGACTTGAGGCCTGGTCTACATTTCAATTTTTGCCATCATAAAAAAGTCACTCCAGTCCTAACTGGTACAGCAATGCCAGCAAAAGCCCTATTGCAGATTCAGATTATGCTGACAAAAGGTCTCTTTTCCCAGTATAAGATGAGTCTACAGTAAAGAGACTGTGGTGGTATAGACATCTACTGACAAACTTTAGCTTGGGCCAAGCCTGAGAGATGAAGGGGAAATGGGATTTAAGCCTCTCCTCCTCCTCCTCCTCCTCCCCCCCCCCCCCCCCCCCGTATTAGGGGCACTTCTAGAAACTCCCCAGTATTGCCAACACCAAACTAACCTGTTCACAGCAAGCCTTTTTTGCTATGGTCTTACACATGTTTGTGCTGTTACATGTCTATACTAGGACTTCCGTGATTGTCAGCACAAACTGAGCTGAAATATCACCACCACCAGAGGAATGTAGACTAAACCAAACTCTCATGTAAATAAACTGTTAACACCAACTGACTAAGGTATAAGGTCCTCTTAAACATCAAAATCTGGTCTGTTTCCAGATCACTTAACTAATGTTAAATTACCAGATTACCTGCCCTCATCTTTATTCGTATTTTGTCTATTTTGGTAATTCTTACAGGGCAAACATCTTAGCTGCTGGTAGATATCAATACCAAAATTAGTTTTAAGAATAGTTTCTTAAATAAATACTAACCAAATGGTATGTATCCCACTATGGCCGCTACAGCTGCGCTGCTGTAGTGCCATAGCAGAGACACTTCCTACATCAATAGACAGGATTTTCCATTGATATAGGTAATCAACACACAGCCCTGAGTGATGTAGGTAGGTCAACCTACGCCTCAGGAGTAGGCCAGGCCTGAGGGTGTGATCAGAACTTTTTAAAGCCATAAGATTGTGTGTCCTGTAAACACGCAAATCTCTTTACTGCTCCCATGTGTGATGTAGGTCACCTAGATTTTTTTGTATCTTTAGTTCATTGCGGTTAACTTCAATTGTTTAATAGTTAGACATCTCTTACACATGTAAATCAAGTCTCAACTATACTTTTGTACCTCAAGTACTCAGTTAGCATGTGGTAAAAACAGTATTTGTCACTTAGAACAGAGACATGGGGAGTGTCCAAACCAGCCTTCAAAAAAACACATTAGGTATATCAAATTAATGACAGCTAGAGATATAACAATCTAGTGAAGAGTATGTCTACCTAGCCAAGCCATTTAGATATAGTCTCCCCTATTTGTCTGAGCCCTTCTGCCACACTGCACCTTAATTCTAGATCCTTGTCTAAACTACGATTTGCAAAGTCCTAGTCAAGGACTCAGTATAATCCATTAAAACATGTCAAACACTCTGAGTTGTCTATAGCTTAACATGTATTAGTTAACAGCTTCCAATCCTTGTCTAGGCAAGACTAGTTCAGCATAATCCCTCTGCTGTCTCAGGGCACTTCAAGTCCATAAACCCTAGTATGCCCACATACATTTCAAGATTCATTACTAGTCTGAGCACACATGAGGTTGTATTGCATGCTACCCCCACTCTTTGCCATTTGTTGTAGTGTTGGGACTTAATGGTACAGAAAACATGCTCTGAGGCACCTGCACACTGGTATTAAGTACATAATTGCAAAGAGGAGACCCGTATCCAAGGACTTGAGAGGTGACCTGTGAGTTACATATATAATATGATTTGTATAAAAATAAAGTCACCGAAGGAGAAGTTATTCAACAGGAAAGGTATCAGAGAGCCGGTTTTGTTTACCTTGGCATGACCATGCTTGCCAGTCTTAGAGGTTGACATTTCCACGATTTTGCAAGGACGCCCCTTGAGCACTACAAAGCCGTTCTTGCGCAGCGCGGAGCACTGCATGGGGTAGGTGGAGGAAGCACCAGCATCTCCGGTGGTGAAGTCGATCTCATCAGCCATGGTGTGCAGGGTACGTCAATGGGTACTGAGACAATAAGGGCAGAGAGCGCAGTTCTTAATCAGCAACCCGACAACCGGCAGACGCGGGGCCGAAGCCGAGGCTGCAGCCCGAGCCCGCCCCGAACGCCCACACGGCAATTCAGCAGCCCCTCGGCCCGGCTCGAGCCAGCCGCGCGCGCAGGCGTCGCGCTGCACTGCACTGCAGACACAGGCCGCCTACCCCGCGGCGGAGCGGCTCGGAGGAGCCAGCCGCCCTGCCCCAAGGCTGGCCGGCCGGCCGGCCGCGAGGGGGAGGCGGGTGCGGCCAGTCTAGGCAGCACGCACATCCAGGGTAGCCCCACAGCCGAGAGGCGGCAGGGTCCGCGTCGGCCCTGCCCACGTGCCAGTGGAGACGCCGCTTCAGCGCCCGCTCGAGCCCCGGCCCGGCTTCGGCGGGGATCGAGGGGGGTGGAGACAGAGGCGCCCCCCCCACCGCACAGACCGCGTGTGTGAGGGGCCGGGACGCGCCGCCCCAGGCCCGGCCCGCGGGGAGGGCGAAGGGCTCCACCTCCCGCGGGGCGCCCGGCTCAGGGAGCAGCCCGGCCCCGCTCGCCCCAGCCCGGCTCCTCCTGCGGGGCCGGGAGCGGCGCGCGCCCTGTCCGGCTCTTACCAGCCGAGCGGAAAGGGAGCGTCCTCGCCGCGCACACGCGCCCGCCGCCGGCCAGGGGAGGAAGGGGACGGGACAGGCCAGAGCGCGAGCGACGAAACCCCCTTACCTTACCTCACGCGCACTTCTCTTACCCTCACCCCTCCCCCCCACTTCCGCTTTGTACCCGCGGGCGCAGCTCTGACTGGCTGCCGGGTGGCCAGCTTGGGCGGGGCTCTGTCTGCCTCCGCCCCTTCTATGTGACTCGGGGCGCACACACTTCCGGGTCACCCGCTCGCCCCGCCCCTACCGTGGTGATTCGCCGTCGCTCAGCATTGGCGGGAGTCGGACCACGTGGTGCGGAACGTTCGTTTTTTCCCCTCGACCCCGCTCCTCCTCCACATGCCTTAAGACGGCAGTTGCACTTCCGCTTGGGGGTGTCTCTTTCAACCGGAAATAGGTTTTCCCATAAGCACGTGGCATGAGCCTCGTCTCGCCTACTATGGAGAGCGGCTTGGGTCACAATACTCCCTACCCAGCAGCTGGTTGTCACGTTGCTGCTGGCAGTCATTACTAGCGAGGCAACACAAAACCAGTGTGTGAGTGTAGAGGGGCTCATTTGGGGGTTGCCTGCAGGCAGGGGGCGTGGGCCCCGTGTTTGCCCCCACCACTGAGCCCCCCCACCCCAGCAGTAGACCCCCATGCTCAAGGAGTGGCTAGCTCTCCTGCCTACTGTGTCATGATGCTGGGCATCCAGCCTGCCAGGGGCGGTTCTCTTGCCACCCATGAATCACTGGCCTGGAGCCAGCCTCTCAGTTGTCACCCTCGGGAAGTGGCCCACCTCCCACCCTTGCTGCATGTCACACTTACTAGCCAAATCCTCATAGCTCTAGCTCGGAAGACCCATTGCTCACCCGTTGTAAAGAGAGTGTGGGCCAGAGCTGGCCATAGAACCAAGGCCTCTAGGAAGGCAAGCTAAAGGTTTATCCATTTTGTCATGCTGCCTTTCAGATAAAATGGGCCAAAGTACATCTTTGCCTAACTCCCACTAACACTGTATGGATCTTTGTCTCTTTCTAGGGGCTAGACTGCATACAGAGGTTTGTGAGTCTGATAGTAACACTATCCTAATGTGCGCTATTGTACTCTAGTTGAGATTTATGCTTTGCGCTCCCAGATTCGGTTGCCACAGCTGAGTGAAGAAGGGGCATCTTACATTTGCTATGCTCTCGCTAACTACTAGGTAAGACTCTGCTAACATAACAGGAACCGAACTCAGGAAATTGTGCTACCTGACATTCTCATGTTAGTTCACGAAGTGTTGTAATAAAGCATGTTTTATCCCCAGCTCTGGCTACTCCTCACAGAAGATAACAGCATGCCTCCCCCATCAGTCACTCTTATAGCAGAAGTGATAGAGGGCTGGGTGGTTATCTGAGAGCTCTGGGCTCAAACGTAGCTGCTGACATGTCTAGGAAGAAAAATATATTTGTTAAGCATGGCATTAGAATAATTATTAAAATGAGTTTCTATTGTAAAACATTATATTTAGAGGTGAATTTAGATGTTTTGTTGTTCTATTTTCAGCACTTGTGTTCTAGTTAACAGGAGCTGTCCCTTTGAGAACAAGGTGGGGGCTGAGGCACATATACATTTTGTTTGAAGACAGAGCAGTGTGAGGAGATGTTGCTTCTATATGCAGAGATTTGAAGACCCATGAATTAGCCCATGTCCACAGTACAGGCGCTGCAGTGGCAAGGCTGCAACTATGCCTCTGCAAGACCATAGTGTAGACGCTTCCTACAGTGATGGAAGGTTTTTTTTTTCCATTGATGTAGGTAATCTACCTCCCTGAACAGCGGAGCAACTGGGAGAAGAATTTGGCCATTGACATAACTGCATCTGTCGGCCTAACTACAGTACAACGCTTAGTGGTGTGGATTTTTCACATCCATTGAACAATGTAACTAGGTCACGCTAAATTAGGGTTACTAGATGTCCTGATTTCATAGGGACAGTCCCAATATTTGGGGCTTTGTCTTATATAGGCATCTATTTCCCTCCACCCCTACTCTGAGTTTTGGCACTAGCTTTCTGGTCACGCTACTCTAAATTTGAAGTGTGGACCTGGCCTTAGCCATTTTCCTGTAGCCTAAGGGTTTGTCTATATGGGGAATTTACCAGCATAACTATGCTAATAGAATTATACTGCTATACTTATGCTTCTAAGTTGCCCATGTAGATAAGCCCTTATTCAACAGAGCATGACCACAATGCAAAACAGCAGTTGAGTTCCGCATCCCTCCTGTTATTTCCCATGTCCACACAAGCTATGTATCTAATCATAAGACATACAAAGATTTCTGGAGATGAGTTTCCCAGGTTTCACAGAACCACGTAACTCACTGCACCACTTTCTGGGTTTAGGGCACTGTGGGACAACTTGTCTATTCCTTTAGGGGATGGTGTTTGGAAGTGGTCTAGACTCAAGAAATACATTTCCTGGCAGGACCCAGGCTAGTGTGCTGTTACATCCTTGTGCTATCAAGTATGAATCCCGTTCAGTCTAACAACTGGAACTGATCACTGCTGTTTTTTAAGGAGATGATGTTTCTCTGTTATGCAACTGCCAAAGCTGCTGCAAGGGGATGACGACGTATTTCAGGGGTGTTTTTTTGCCCAGAGAAGTTAATGACAGGTTGCTATTACAAGCAGAAGGAGAAAAGATGAGCACCTTGCAGATGTAGAGACATGGACCTAGTTGATGCTCTTTCCCCTGTGGAGGTCAGGGCTGGACCAGGGCCACAGGCATAGAGATGTGGGAATCTGTTATGACAGAAACATGTGATGACCGGCAATGAGCCCCAAACCTTCTGAGAAAAGCAAGATTCCGTCAGCTGTATGAGAAACTCGCCCCAACCTTTGAGCTCCAGTACACCTGGATGAAAGAGGCAATAACAGTCCAGAAGCATTTTGTTCTTGCCCTCTGGAAGTTGGAAACATTGGACTGTTACAGATTTGTTGGTAATTGATTCAAGGATGGTTCATCCACAGTTGCTGTCATGGAAGTTTGTTAAGCAATTATTGCTCTATTGGTAAAAGTTGCCACAAAAAGCCAAGAAGCACTAGTATGGGAAATAGACATCGACCTGTCTTTCTGGCTTTAGCCAAGAACCTCACAAACACCCCTGTGAGGTAGACTAGTGCTGTTATCCTCATCTTACAGCTGGGGTAGTGAGTGACTAAGTGACTTTTCCAAACTCATCCAACCTGTGATGGAGCATGGCATTGAACCCAGTTTACTATTATTTTGTATTGGGATTTAAGTAGCACCAAGAGGCACCAATCAGAGATCAGGGCCCAATTGTGCTATAGCCATTTAAGAGATATCTACATTACAAGTGCTACTGCGCCATAGCGCTGCAGGGTAGACATTTACTACAGCAATGGAGAAGGTGTTGCTGTTGCTGTGATAAATCCACTCCTTCAAGAGGCAGTAACTAAGTCAACGAGATAATTCTATACCAATATCTATACCAGGACTTAAGTCAGCTTAACTATGTCTCAGGGGTGTGATTTTTTCGCATCCCTGAGGGATGTTGCTTAGTCAACCTAAATTGTTGGTGTTAAAAATTAGGATTAGGAATCAGGAAAGCTGGGCATAAATTGCAGCTCTTTGACAGACTTCCTGTGTGACACTAGGAAACATTCTGACCGAGGTAACTATCATTTCTAGGCAGGGTTCAGTGGAAAAGGTACAGAGATGGGCAAAAAAATAACTAAGGGTATAGAACAGCTTGCATACGAGGAGAGATTAAAAAGACTGGGGCTGTTCATCTTAGAAAAGAGATGACTAAGGGAGTTATGACAGAGGTCTATAAAATCATGAGTGGTATGGAGAAAGTGAATAGAGGTTAACAACACCCCTAACACAAGAACCAGTGGGCCCCAGATGAAATTAACTGGCAGCAGGTTTAAAAGAAAAGGAAGTGCTTCTTCACACAACACACAGTCACCCTGTGGAACTCATGGGATGTTATGAAGGCCAAAAGTATAACTGGGTTAAAAAAAATTAGATAAGTTCATGGAGGATAGGTCTGTCAATAGAGAGACAAGGTGGGTGAGGTAATATATAATATAATATATATATAATATATAATAATCTTTGTGTAAGCGCTAAAGCTTGTCTCTCTCACCAACAAAAGTTGGTCCAATAAATGATACCACCTCACCCACCTTGTCTATCTAATATCCTTGGACCAACATGGCTACAACAACAATGCATACAGGTCCGCCAATGGCTATTAATCAAGATGGTCAGGGATGCAACACTTGCTTTGGGTGTCCCTAAACCCCCAAATGCTAGAAGTTGGGACTGGACAACAGGAGATAGACCACTGACTCAGAATTGCTCTGCTCTTTTCATGCCTTCCGAAACATCAGGCACTGGCGATGGTCAGACGACAGAAGACTGGGTTAGATGGACCATTGGTCTGACCCAGTATGGCTGTTTGTATGTTTTATAAGATTCCAGATCCTATCAGATTTCCAGCAGCAGCAGCAGCTAAAATTTTATTTTTTTAAAAGTTCAAGCCTTTATGTAAATGGCAAAATAATCAACATAAATTAAAGCACTGCAGCCTAGTAAATTCAGCAGCCCTGCAGTAAAGTATGCAGTTACACTCTGCACCTTGTCAGTGAGGATCAAACTCTTATGACTCTGCCCTCCCCACATTCACTTTGATGAGCTGTTAATCTACTTGGAACTGTTAGCAGCCTTCGCTAATCAAAGAGACAATGGGACTTTCATGTCACAGTGACTGGGCTGAAAGGATACCGAAGATCGTGTCTTGCTCTGCTTTTGTCCAACACATAGCACATTGTGGACACTATTGAATACAAATAAATACTTAATGACAGTACATAGTTAAAATGTGCAGGAGTTCACAGTGTAAAGCCTGGTCTACACACAGATTTTTTACAGTTAGAGGTGTGATTTTTTTCTGAAATAATTTACAACCTCTAGTACGGATACAGTTATACCAGTATAAATAGATGGGAATAAGCTGTAGTACATTTATACAAGCTAGACGCACATTTATAACCTTACCCACACTAAGGTGTTAATATCTAGTATAGTTAAAGTGGTGCAGTTAAGGCCTTGTGGACTGGGGGGGGAGGGGGGTGGCGGCGGCGGCGGCACGTATGAGCTTTCTATTGTGACGTTTCATCAAGGTACTTTGATTGTATCACAGTGATTCCTTTCACACAATCTTAAAATGTTCCCTTCCAAGATAAATCCGCTGAACCTCACACAAATAGATGCCAGGCAAATGAAATGAACAAAATCTAGTAAAATATGGTTGCAGATTCTTCAAAAACATTGGTCATCTGGGGCCATTCCTGTGAGAAGCCTCTGTTCAGTAGTTTCTGCTGCACTTTATTGCTTTGATCTGCAGATGGTGCTGGTGAGTTTAAAAGGAGAACATCTAAAGCTAAATGTGGCATTAACCGAGCCCATTTGTTACCGTAGGACGTAGGTATTTGTAACAGGCACATTTTTGGCTAATGGTGTGATGGGGATATGTTCAGAACTAGAGATCTATGGTTACAGATTTTCATACCAACGACTTAGGCCAGATCTTAACTTAAGTCAAACTAACTCAGTAGTGATGTCAATGATCATACACCACTTTAATAACATTGGTTGTGCATGTCCACACGATGCTCCTTGTGTCGGCAGAGCATGTCCACAGTCATTGCTCTTGCATTGACAGACAGCATTGCATCGTGGGTAGCTATCCCATTGTGCAACTCGGCACCATCTGCCAGTGGGAAAGTCTGGGAACGGATCATGGTGCTGCATGGGGAGGTGCTCACTATCCTGTGATGCAGTTCTTTCCATCCCATAATTCCATGGGCTTACAACTTCGTTTCACGCCATTTTTCAACAGCCCTTGTAAACTATGCACTTGCCATCTCTGCCTGATAGCATGGATCCTGAACTGCTACCAGTCCGGTGATGAGCATTATGAACACAATAAAACTGGTCCTGCAGTATTTCATGAAATGCAAAACAGAGAGTGAATCAGTGATGCCTGCCCTGCTGTCTGTCATGAAAACAAATAATTCAAGATTGATGTTGGCATTCATGGAGCAGCTTAGCATGGTGGACCTTCGGTACTAGGCTCGGGAAGCAAGCACTGAGTGGTGAGATTGCATCATGAGGCATATATGGGATGACGAGCATTGGCTGGAGAACTTTTGGATGCGCAACTCCATCTTCCTGGAACTGTGTGTGGAGCTTGCCCCAGCACTGCAGTGCCAGGACACCAGAATGAGAGCTGCACTCACTTTGGAAAAGCAAGTGGCGATTGCTCTCTGGCAACTCTAGCTACTGGTCAGTTGCAAATCAGTTTGGGGTTGAAAAATCTACCACGGGGGTTACAGTGATGAATGTATGCAGGTCCATTAATTGCCTCTTGTTACAAAAGACAGTGACTCTCAGTAATGTGCAGGAAATAACTGATGACTTTGAGGCAATAGAATTTCCTGACTGCAGTGGGGGGGAATAGATGGAACACATATCCCAATTTTGGCCCCAGACCATCTTGCAATGGAATACATCAATTGAAAGGGCTACTTCTCTATGGTCTTGCAGGCGCTGGTGGATCACCGGGGCTGTTTCACTGACATCAAGCAGGATGGTCAGGGAAGGTGCATGATCTTTTGGAACACTAGACTGTATAGAAAGCTGCACACTGGGACTTCCTTTCCAGACCAGAAGATTCCAATAGGGAATGTGGAAATGCCCATAGTGATCCTTTGCAACCCTACCTACCCCTTGCTCATGAAGCCTTACACTGGGAAGCTAGACAGCAGCAAAGAGCACTTCAGCAATAGGCTTAGCAAGTGCTGAATGACCAGTGAATGCACCTTTGGCCGATTAAAAAGTCGCTGGTGCTGTCTTTTTGGCCAGTTAGACCTCAATGAGAAAAATATTCTGATGGTCCCTGGGGCCTGCTGTATTCTACATAATATCTGCAAAGCGAAGGGGAGAAAGTTTCCCCATAGGTGGATTGCTGAGGCTGATCGGCTGGCTGCTGATTTTGAGCAGCCAGATACAAGGACAATTAGAGGGAGTCTATTTGAATGAGGGAGGCTTTGAAATAGCATTTTGACAATGATTCCCTATAAAGTGTCTTTATGTGATGCATTCAGCCAGGCAATGTTTATTTGCCATCTTGAATTACCCCTGTAGTGGTTGCTTCCTGTGCGTTAATTGTACTAAGCAAATATTCCTACCTATAGCTGCTGTGTTTGAATGATAGCACTGACCGATGTGTGTATGACCCAAATAAAGACTCATTTTATTTCAAAGACTCAAGTTTAATAATAGGAACAAAACACTAATTTTTGGTCAAACGGGAGATGGCAATGAGGAACAGTCTCGCAGTTAGGACTCTCACAGCTGTGTGTAGCTCCAGCTTTCATTGGGAAACCAGTCCCTAGGCATGGAGAGCACGGGATACTGCGAGGGACCAGGAACACAGGAGGAATACAGTGGGGGAGTTTGGGGAGGGCATGGAACGGAGTTCTGTATTGGCTGCATGGGGAGTAATGCACAGATGCACTCACACTGCAGAGTAATAAGGGACTTCATCATCTCTGTCTGGCGCTCCAGGCGCTTTATCATCTGTTCCCGCTCGTGTCCTTTGCAGACTATCCAGCCTCAGTCATTAATTGTCTCCCTCCAAGCTCTTTTTTCGCTATGTCTTGCATCTGTTGATTGCAGCGCTTCACGAAACATATCCTCTTTACTCCTCCTGTGGGTGTGGAAGAATGGGTCCTCAAGGCACATCTACAGAAGCCAAAGAAACAATGAAGAGAGACAGTATTGTGAGTGCATTCACAGCCATGAATCACAAAAGTTACACACACTTCTTTCTCACTGTCCCTTGGCTAGCACACAGGTTGGCACAAATCCCAAATATAGTGAATTTACCAGAAGTGGGCATGGTAAGGGGGAATTGGCAAGAAGGGGAAAAGAGTGGTTTGTGAAAGGAGTTACTACAAGCAGTTACGGAGACTATTCTGAATATTAGTACTACCTTCCCACAGACTAGGGTAATCAAACCTGATATCTCATGTCTAAGGGTAACCCAGGATGCAAGGGTGCATCTCCTGCATGTGTGGGGCTTCAGACTGGCTTCGTATGCTGCTCACCTGTGTGTTGCTCTGGTCCCTGCTGAAATAATTGCTGGGCAGTGCGGCAAAGTTCTCTACAGCAGGGGGAGAAATAAGGCAGCTCTGCCAAGGAACCTTCAGCAGAGGATTACCTACAGGAAAGTTTCCTAGAGAGCTTTATGGAGGATTCCTGGGACATCCACGTGTACATTAACAAACTTGTCCACCATGTCTCCACTGTAGATGCACAGTCTCTGTTGTTAATTTCCGTCTCTTATCCTTCCCTTACCATATAACAAAGTACATGAAAGATCAATCTCGTCTCACTGTGCAGTATCAAAGAAAAATGAGCACTTACTGGAGTGCCCCTCTCCTGCATCATGCATGCCGGAGCTGGAGTGCTGGGATGAGCTAGACCCCGCCGGAGTTGAAAAGAGGTCCTGACATGCCAACCAGATGACCCTGTTGTGTGCTCCACATTGTCCTTCAGTTCCACTTCCTCATACACCACTTCATCATCAAGGTTGAGTCCGCTAGCCACTGTCTCCAGTCCCCCTGAAGTATCCATGGGGCTCTTGGTGGTGGAGGTGGGGTTGCCGCCACGATGGCTTGCAGCTCCTTATAGATGCAGCATGTCTTTACCACATCTAAGTGATGGTTGGCCTCCCTTGCTTTCTGGTACGCCTGCCTCAGCTGCTTGATCTCAGCATGGCACTGCTGCGTGTCCTTCTAAAGGTAACAAGTAGATTTCTGTGTTTCAATGATAATATGTACTGCAGATGGCTATGATGTTTGAGAAAAGTTGAAACATGAGTCTAGGAGCTGATATTTCTCCTTAGCTTGGGGGAAGTTCAGAAGCTTGTTTTGTGCTATTTCCTTTGCAATGAATATCATGATTACACACACACACACACACACTTTCAATGGTACTGAGCCATGATGTCACAAATACCGCCATACAGTTAGACAGATGGGACCCAAAGCAGAACAAGGCCTGGTAGTTATTCTGAAATCCCCAAATCAGTTGCTTTAATGCTATTAGTAAACCAGCAAAATCCACTTTATATTCCCCCCAACACCCAATTAAGAGCATGTCTGCTTAATTGTGATAGGGATTACATTCAGTGCAATGTATATAAATGACTCCAAACAATAGGCTAATATTAAGTACCACTGTGAACAATCCATCTAAGTGGCACATCTTGGTGTTGTCTGCAAACCTGTTCTCTTCAGTTAACAGCTGTGAATTGATATGTGCTGGCATACCTTTTGCATTGCATGACCTTCTGTTCACTTAAAGCAACTTCTCTGCTCTACATAGCTACTAAACAAATCAGTTTTAGTGTTTTAAATGGTCTGTTGCTGATTTCTAAACTAAGCTTTCATTTAATTGGCACATAGCCGTCTAGAAGCACATGCTTAACTTTAATGGGTTTTGTATAAAGTTATGCACATGCTTAAGTGCTTTGCTGAATCAGGGCCATAATCTCTGCCAAACTTAAGAGAACTTTTGCAACAGTTTTAGTAGAAGTGGGAGCAGTCGCTGTCACTGGTGCATGATTTCCGTGGGAGGTGAACACCTCAGAAAGTGCACCGCACTCACAGGACTGCACAGTGAATTTATAGTACAACTATTGACTCAGCCTCTCTCTCATCAGTTGTTTGATTCAGTAGAAAGAGGACACCCAGTTGAAGGAAATCATGGAAAACAGCATGAAGTGGGGCAGAAAAATCTGTAATAGATTTATGCAAAAAGTGTTAATGTGTCCAAATGTCCTGCGCTTGTTGAATTAGGGTAGTCAAGCTAATTTTAAAATTATGCTTAGAGAGTTGGAAAGCGAATGTTGTCAGCCATTTATCTGACACAACAGAAAAGTCCTAATGACTTTTAATCTCAGTGCATTAGGAAAACACCGTCAAAGCTCTTGCTGACAGGATGCTTTTCCAGGGATTATTAATTATAATGTGTTATTAGCTAACTGCAGCATGGGAACATCCTTTGCATGTTAACTAAAGTGCAACAACCATTTAGCTAATAAGCATGACTTGGTCTTTTAAAATATCTTAATGATTAGCAAGTTAGTAAAAGTGTAACGTTTAGAGATAAAAATAAAGATTGGACAAGCTGTATCTCAGGAACAAGTTTAAACTGGAACGTGCAGATAAAGGTTACAGCTTCTAAGTGCCAAACTAATGTGATGAGACAGCAGTCAACATATTTCTAGATTTAACAAGCTCCGTAATGACCTTTTCCTTTGCAAGTCACCAGATATGGTAAAGTACACTTGTAATTTAGAGCATTAACCCTACAATGTAGATAAATGCCAGTGTGTTATATTGTGTTAATATTCTGATCAGCATTGGACCACACAGTGATAAAAACAGCCTTTTCTACACTGCAGCCTGCACCAGTGTTACCACTAGCAGAGGTGCACCCACTGAGAATTCTGGGTCTGAAAAATCCTTGTGTACACATAGCCCTTTTCTCTAGAGGAGTGTAGTGGGGAGTGAAATAGTTTTGAATAAAACTGATCAAGGAATGTTGTTCAGGAATGGTAGGTACAAAGAGCACAAATGCGATTCCCCACCACGATTCTGTAGCTCATAGACCGTAAAAGAATTTATATGCTTTCCTTTGCTTCATCATTTGCTGAGAAGCTAACCAAGTTTGTCCAGGAGCTCTGCACCAACAGAGCTGAGGATGGGCGTCACGGCGATGCACATTTACACTGCCTGATTCCATATAGTTTTATCAGCAGCACATGGAAAAAAGAGCCATACATATAGCGAAGATCAGAAATGCATGTGTTGTGGGGTGGTGGCTGCTACCTTTGCTGGACTCCTTCTCCAGCCATACAGACTGTGACAGTGGTAGACCAGCTGCCAGCTCTTGCCAAAGCTTTAAGGCCTCAGCTGAGCACTGACAAATTCGTTGCTGGAAACCAGTTCAGCTCACCTGCATGTTAGTATGATTAAGATGGGTACTGAACTTATAACAATATGTTTAGTGTTTAGATCTTTATGAAATACTTGTAAGGTACTACGTGTATTAATCCTATTTATAATGTCTGTAGCTCATGCTATAAGGTAATATGTAAGTGTTTGCTATATAGCTGTAAAATGTTTGTTCTGAAATATGTAATACACCAAACAGAAAAAAAACGTAGGTCCTGCAGGATAGCTCCATTGGGAGGGGACTTGTAGCCATATGAATACACAAGTAACACAAGCAGTACATTAACAGAATCAGACACCCCCTTCCAGGAAAGTAACCCTAATGAATGAGCATACCCCAAGGTGACAGGCAAATCTGGTAACAGTTAGGCCAAAAAGACATTGAGCTGACAAATTAATACAACTCTGTCATCTTTTAAAACCATAGACTAACTCATTTGTGTATTTGTTTGCTTGCTTTAGCCTCGTAATAACTCTCATTTCTTTTCTTAGTTAACAAATCCTTAGTTAGTTTTCTATAGGATTGGCTACAAGCATTGTCTCTGTTGCGAGATCTGAGATACAAATTGACATGGGGTAAGTGGCCGGGACTGGAAGCAACCTGAATCTTTTGTGATCTTTGGTGTATGGCAACCAACTATAACTAAGTCCATCTTGGCTGGGTGGCAAGATAGACTGGAATGCCCAAGGAGACTGTCTGTGACTCCACGGTAAGACTGTTATAGCGCTTCAGGAGTTCACATTTGTTACTGGGTCGGTGAAATCTAATTATAGAACATACAACCACCTTGGGGTCTCTGCCCTGCTTCCTGACACTCTGGCCTGAGGTTGGCACTCACGGTCATGAACCATTTCAGAGCGCGTGAGACAGACATCACTCCAAATCTCAGTACAAAGCTTCACGATAACATGAGGTAAAATTAAGCGAAAAAGACTGCTTAAAAATACAAAGTCCTTATAGGAGCCATTTTACAAAAGTGCTTGTGACTCTTTGGCTAGGTGTTACTTACAATTCAGGTACATGTTTATCAGTACGTGCTTTTTAGATTAGTCTAATTGAGCAAATGTATTAATTTAATAAGCCCTTTCACTGTCATTCTTGTACTGACACACAAACTCTCAATGCCGGAAAACCAAGGGCTTGTCTTGATGGCCCTGTTCAGACTATGGGGGTGTGAAGTGCAGCACACACCAAAGTGCACTGCAAACCCCCTGTCCAGCCTGGTGCTGGTGTGAACTAAAAGGTACCTTAGGCTATGTCTACACTGACAGCAGCAAAGTCGCCGCCGTCAGATCGACTTATCTGGATCGACTGAGAGGTCAGTGAAGACCTGCTCAGTTGAGCCAGAAGTCGACGTTATTAATCCACCCCCACAAATGGCGTAGCGTGGCGCAGCGCAGACGGCACGCAGAAGAGAAGCACAGCAGTCGATGGGAGTTACGCAAGTTCTTTGCGTAGTTTGTGTAACTCCCGTCGACTGCCACCGAATCGCGGAGGTAAGTGTAGACCAAGCCTAAGTTCACATGAATGTAGTCCTCTTCAAACAGTCTATGCCAGCAGTGTCCACACTGGGCAGCTACAGCACAGCATTTTTGTGTGCACTGCAGTTCACACCCCCATAGTATGAACTATGAGGCCTTGTAGAAATAGCCCCAAACTGGGTGGATTTATTGGTAACAAATGGCCTCTCACCTTTAAGCCACTAATTTAAACCAAGTCCAGTTTGACAGTGTTGTTTTATATTAACTTAATGCCACCGACATCCATCTTTATGAAACAGTGTGATTAATATGCATAAAGCAGAACAGAGCTCAGCTAAAAGTGATGTAAAAGCATGTGGACATTTGGTGTCTCATGTTATACAATCTACACGAATGCCTCAAAGAGCATCCTCCTGCTAAAATCTAGTTTTGTCTCGAAACATTTGCAGCACCCTGTTAAAAGATACGGTATGTCTTCATTGAAGAGGTAGCTCAAGTGCTTATGTGGTTTTAGACCAATCCTCTACTGTCCACACACAAAAACCATCTCCTGCATTTGGAGGTGCTTTGAGCCCAGGCTAGCTGACTTGGCTGAGCGAGGAAGGTATTTCAGAGCCTGCTTTACCTTGATCTGGAACCTGCCCTCTTTCCAGTAAGGACATCGGCTAAATCACTCACTGGAGTGCTGATAGTTTTCCAGTGCCATCGCACAATTCCCCCAAAGGACAGACAGGTTCTCTGACAATTGATACAATTGGGAAAGAATCCTAGAGCATCTCAGCACAAAGAACCATGGGATATGCCTTCAGACACACATGGGTGAGGGCAGAACTAGTGAGGGCACAGTAATGCAGGTAGAACTTTGTTGTGGGGACGCTCATGCCCAGACTAGGCTAATTCTGGTGCTCAGACCCAGATGCCAATCATCCAGGCTAACTCTAAAGTGAAGATATAGCTTTAGTGTCAGCCCCATGAAGGCTTTCCGCCTTTCCCAATGAAGTTCTTGAAGTGCTTTCTGAATACTAATGAGTAAACTGCACAACATCCACATATTGTATTCATTTTACAGATGGGCAAACTGAAGCAAGATTTATCCAAAGTCACGCAATGAATCAGTGGCAGAGCCAGGAACATAAACTAGGGCATACACAGCTCCCATTTACTTCAGGATTATCAGGATTCCTGACTCTCAGTCCTGTACTCTAATCACTAGACAGTAAATTTCAAAATCAGTTTGCTCAGAGCCAGTGCAGTGATTGCAACACAGGGAGATCAGAGCAACAAATAAGCCCATCCTGAGAAGCTAGCTCTTGTGTTCTAAGGGTCTAGTTCCCACAGTTAAGACTGACAGAGGGAAAATAGCAACAAAAGCCAACAAACATTGACAGCATTGTCACTTTTATGTAACAGGTATACATAAAATCACTGAAGGCACAAGCATAATTTCTTTTACATTCACAATATCTATTTTAATATTTAACTTACTGTGATATATACTGTATAAAACTCTTGGCTGGCAAACTCTGATACGTGTCTGCTGTCAGATCTGTACCATTGTACTTGTAAACAAGTGTTTTAAGGTCTGACAGAGCGGACCACTAAATCCGGTGCTACTGCTCTCCTATTCTGTAGTATTGCATTTGGCAATGCTGGTTTTCACGGGATTTTGTATGCACAGTTTCAGCTGCCGTTTCCCTGTGATCAGTGTATTGCATGACAGTCATTGGCTAAATTCCTCTCCAGCAAAGATAACGGAATTACACTAGGGATGAATTTAGCCCAGTGTGTTACTCATTACCTGAATATATGTTATGGGGCCAAATCCGGGTCCCACTGAAGTCAGTGACCAAACTCCTACTGACTTTAATGGGTCCAGAATTTGTCCTGAAGCCTTAGCACCAAAGGAGTAAAATCTAGAGAAGAAAAGAAATGTAGGCAACACCACCCATTCACATTTGTACCAGCTGCCCTTCTGTCATGGTGAGCAGCACTACAAGCAGCAGCAGGTAAGCGTATTTTCCTTATGGCCCACTGATGGCTTAATCCAGCCCTGAAGATACCATAGTGAGAGACATGGCAGAAGAACTCCAAGAGAAGAGAACAGACATTTCTGAGATTTCCAAAGTTAAAAAAAAAAAAAAAATCCAAGTGGTGTTATAGTTTGTTCCTATGTCCTCTTTGTAAATATGTCATAAAGAAACAAAACAAAACAACAAAAATATATCCAGGATTTTAAAAATCCTCTGCAGTCACCTTTGACTGAGTGAGTTTGGAACAAATGTGTCCTTACCTGAAGACCATCCATCAGCCAGATCCTCAGCTAGTGTAAATCACATAGCTCTGATGAAGTCAACGGGAAGCCATTTGAAGTTAATGGCGCTAGGCCAATTTAATCTGGTCCCTGGTGGTTGTTAGGATTACAGTAGTGTTTTAAAATCCAATGGAGGTCACAGCCCCATTGTGCTAGGTGCTGTGCAAACACATAGTAAGAAGAGAGAGTCCCTCCCCAAATAATTTGTAGTCTAAATAGGCAAGACAGACAAAGGATGGGAAGGTAAACAGCAGCAGAGAGGTGGACACTAGGGTCACTAACAGAGGCTGTGCCAGAGCTGAGCATAGACTCTTCTGGCTCCTAGTCCAGTGTCCAATCCCCTGGACTATACTACCACCTGTTTACATTTCAGGCTGTAGCAGTAAATATGATCAAGCAAAAGACATCCAGATGAAAGAGAAATTAAATATTTTTGCCCACAACATCAATACACAGTTAACATAGCCAGGATTTGTAAGACTTTCCTCAAGTCTGTTAATGTTTGAAAAATCCTTATGGGACCAGACAGTATTTGTGTAGCTATTAAATACCAAATAAAGCAAGCTATGTTGAATTCTAACAAATTCTAATAGAAATACTGCCACACTACTCTAGAATCAGGTGCAAATTCACTCACTCTGTTATAATTAGCACCGTCAGCCAATTATGTCCTCATGCTGATATGACAGATACAGTAGCATTTGGTTTTCCAAGGCTTCATATCATTCAGCAAAGGAAGCAACAGGCATGGGAAGAAAGGGTGAAACCATCCATAAGAATAAATGATCATGTAGCCCCTCTTTTCTTTCTATTGCCCCTTCTGCATAATGCATTATGCTCCTGGTAAATCTACATACTGTTCTCCAGAGAATGAACATTTTGACTGTACTGAATCAATTCCATTAGGTATGGAAGAACCTATCTGCATCTATTCCTTCGATTCTTTCTTATGTCCTTTTAGGACTACACTGAGGTATGCCGAGCCCTTAGAACGTAACGTCAGGTTAGTTTCAGGGGCAGTAGGATACATATACTACCAGTTGCGTCAGTCAGCAGCATGATATGGATTTGGTCTACTGGTTTTTGAGCTGCAATGTTTTTATAAAAATCATGCTTTTGTCTAACGCTCTTTCAGATGCATTTAAAATACACGTTCTTTAATCTCCTTCTCGTATATATTTTGCAGTTTTTTATGCCTCCTGGCTGCCTCGTAAATCCTCCAGTTCAGTAGCAGCTTTGGGTCCTTTTATTGCCGAGCGCCTCTTGCGGCGGAACTCAGCTGAAATCTCTTCAAAAGACTTTCCTTTTGTCTCTGGTACTTTAAAGTGTGCGAATAAAATGAAGCCTAAGAGCAGAATGGCGAAGATCATGAACACGTAAGGGCCACACAAATCCTGTAATAGGAAAAGTGAAAAACATGAATTAATAACAACCTATGGTTGGCGTATCATTTGTATCACAAATGTTAAGATTTTCAAAGAAATCTAGAGAGGTGTAGACACTCATCTTCCATTCATGGAAGATGTGTGTGTCCATCCCCCTACACTGCTTTAGAAATCTCAATCCGCGTTTCGAGGTTGACAGTCATGTGCAAGGTTTTAGGAACTTTTCTTACTGCAATATACTGGAAACACATTCCAATGATGAAGTTGCAGGTCCAGTTGCAGAACCCAGCGATTGCAATGGCGGCAGGGCGAGGTCCTTGACTGAACAGTTCAGCAACTATAAACCAGGGGATTGGTCCAGGCCCGACTTCGAAGAAAATTACGAAGAGAAAAACGGCAACCATGCTCACGTAGCTCATCCAAGCAAAAGTGTTCTATAAACAGAAGCAAGTAAAAGTGCATTCACAACATGAGTGATTAGGTTACCAATACAGTCATCTTTAAATACTGTTAATTTCTTGAATTATTGTGCTGCTGCAGAAATTTCTTTCAGTTCAAACAAGCTGGGTAAAAGCACCCCCTACTTTACATTACATCTTCTTGACATGTAATTTACATCAATATTTTAGATCTCATACACTCAAATTCAGTTAGGCTCACAGGGTAAAGTCCTGACACTATTGGCATTAGTGGGAATTTTGCTGCTGATTTCAATAGGGCCTGTATTTCACCCCCTTATACTTACACATTGACATATAACTTTCATAGCCTTATGCATCACATATGTATTTGGCTCAGTGGATTTACACTAGTTTAACCGAGGGTAGAATTTGATTCCAGGTTCTTTGTTTGTAGTGAGATACTATTCTCAGGTCCAAGCACAAAGTCATGAAGACACATATTTGATTAATTACATTGGGATAAATTCTGCCCTCTAGTGGGTACCAAATTCTATTCTTATTAATGAGGAGAGAATTTCAAATGGTTCAGATCCACCCCCAAAATGTTCATTCACTTCTGAATCTCTTGTAAACGTGTCCTGATGTTCTAGCCTTTTCCTCATTCCAGACAAGGCTTCCCACCCTAAGACCCAAAAGACTTCTCTGGCGAAGGTGCCCCAGTGACCCTTTACATTTAACAGCCAATTGAGATAAGGAACTAGCGGTGTGCCAGAACCAGTGCTTAGATTCACGTCTAGAAAAGGGCATCTACAAAGCATGAAAGTGTACAGATCTATGGTTGTGGTTGGGGCTTATAATAAGAATATAGAAATGATTATATTAGAGTAGTCCATTGACCCAGCAAGTCTGATATCTTGGGTCCAGAAGAGGCTAGTGCCTGATGCTTCAGAAGAAAGTGAAAACCCTGGCTAAATGATCAATGCCTGGTCTAGTGAACAATTCCTTCCTAACAGCTGTAGGGATCAGCGTATGCGCTGAGATTTGATTATAAGTGCCACAGTATTCATAACTACAAATGTTATGAAATGTCTTGAAATTAGCCAATGCTCGTCCTCATGGAAAGTTTTTAAATGCACTCTCTGAAGGATTGGTCCATTATGGTAGAAGTTCCAACATTCTCAAAGCTAAATGAGGTTAGCAGTGTAGGCTTCAGAATTTACTTATGTTGTGTGAGATCAAGGTGTACAACATGTGCATGAGCTGAGAGTTCTTCATGTGATTTGGATGATGCTTATGAAATTGTGCATGAGGGGGATTATTTTCTGATCTCCTTATCTGAAATAAACTTGCAACATAGTCAATGTTAAACAGTCATTGGCACTATTTTTGTATGCAAATGGACAATAAAAACAAACCATGGAATGAAACCAGAAAAAAAAAACCCTCACCAGGAGCACAAGTCCAACTGTCATGGCTACGGCACTTGCTAGCATACCAATCAAACCAGCAATAAACAGGGACCGTCTCCCTGTTTTCTCTACAAGGAAGATCTGTAGAAATTAATGAAGTATATTAGGCTTTATCAATCCTGCTGGATTAGTAACAGTAACACATTAGTTAGTAACACACATTCAATTCAATTCAATTAGTAACACATATATAATGCCTACCTCAAGTCCCCTTCCAGCGATTGGTCCCCATAGATTATAACAAGCTACTACTATCAGCTAATGGTTTTGCTCTTTTAACTCATGTGTTAGAGCTTTGTACTTTGGTACTGAATGAAGATCCTGTGTTTAAACTATGCTGATGTCTGCCGGTGGGGAATATTAACCAGCTACTGCACATAGCAACATGGTAAAGGACAATACAAATCCATGGACATGCAAAACTCACATATTCCAAACACTTAAGGTCTCTCCACTGATTTCTCACACAGGTTATTTTCTATGGATTTTAGCCTTCCAATTTGGGGAGGGACCCCAAAAAATCAAGACCCTTCTTGTTCTTGGAGATTGTCTGTCCAAAGTGAAGTGATTCATCATTGAATTTTTGTCTTTAGAGACAGAGACTTTGACCATATTGGAATAGATTCTAGTCACTGGTGCAAACCCCTACTTTAGATGTAGTTCATCGGTTTAAACTGTGGCTGGCACAAATGCAGCTTCTCTTGGTTTCACGAGGGTTTTTCTCTGGTGAAGGTGCCCCAGTGACCCTTTACATTTAACAGCCAATTGAGATAAGTAAAGGAAGCTTGCAACTCTTTTGGGGTACTATTTTACTAGTCTGAGCTTGTTGATATTGGGATTTTTAATTCACCTGGATACATTGCAAGTTTCAAACCAGCGTAATATGCACCAGAGAAGTCATGGTTTACACTAATGTACCATGTCTGCACTAGGGTTTGCACAAGTGCAGCTATATCAGGGTATGTCTACACTTAAAACACTATAGCAGTGCAGCTGCACCTTGGCACCTGCACCACTGTAGTGCTTCAATTGCAACCTACATTGATGGGTGGGATTCTCCTGTTGTCTTAGGTAATCCACCTCCTCGACCTTCTGTCAACCTAGTGCTGTGTACACCACGGGTTAAGTCAGTATAGCCATGTCCTTCAGAAGTGTGAATTTCACACCCCTGAGAGACGTAGCTATACCAATGTAAACTCCTAGTGTAGACCAGGCCTCAATGTAGCTACTGTCTGATTCCTGCAGGTCATCTCAGGTCTTGCTCCATCTATGAGTCCCAGGCTGGCTTCTCTTCCCAGGGGCCAGGAACACTCCTTGCCTCCTACAAGGGACCTCATAGTGGTCACATAGAGACTGTCAATAGCACACGATCATCTATTTTCCTACAGGTTAAATGGGACTTTTATCTCAGGCAGTTTATCGTGCTATCTCACTGGCTTGCAGAGTGCAAGTTCTGATTGCTATCTCTGTTCCTTTTGGCCAGGTCCAACACAGTGCAAATGGTTCTGTAAAACAGACAGTTGGTCTGTAATTGATTGACAAATTTTAGGTAATATTTAAATACTCATGGTCAAAGAATTGAAGAGCAAATGTCACCAGACAGTAAGCAAAACATGCCTGTAATTGATATGCAATTGCAGAAGAACATACAATGTGTTGTCATGGGAACTCATTCTAACCCCCTCATTTCACAATCAAGTACACAAACCACCTTCTTATAGGGTATGCTGGTGTTTTTTCATGAAAGCAATTTTGTCCAGCGAGATTGAGGTGGCTTATGGGCTTGGTGATGGTGGACTACCCAAGTCCTATAGCTGTAGTTTACTGGTTCATATCCAGTCGTGTTTGATTGGTAGTCATCACCATCAGAAGGTTATTTGGAAGCCCAAGGAAAATGATTTGGTTTTCCGTATTCAGTTCCTGTTGCTTAAGTGTCCACATAAAAAAAATCTCAAATGGTTACCTACTGGAATTTTGTTGGCATTTTAGTCAGAGAAACTATTGGTCAAATGAATCATGAAGACTGAATTATCCTCTTAGTTCTGCAGATCATCATCTAGCTATTACCAGGGTGAGTGCTATATAAATACAATAGATCATATCAGAGATAACACAGAGATTGAGGCACATTGGTAGGGCAGTGATGAAAAGCATTCACCACTGTTGCCCATACTGTAGCTGTTCTATAGACAAGACTATAACCAAGAGGACTTCAGTCTCCAAGACTCAATTTGGCAACTGTCCAAAGTATTATTTTTTGCAGAGAACACAAACCAATAGAGGTTCATGGCTTGAACAGAACCAGGCAGAGTTTTCATTCTCAATACATTTGACAGTGCAGTTTGCTGTGCTTTGGGATTTGTCCTTGCAGTCATTACTCATGCAAGTAAGGATTTTTCCTATGAGTAAGATTTGCAGGATCAGCTCTTTGTGACTTTCTTGGCTCCACATCTCCCTTCAGCATCATAATAATAATTTTAATCTCGTGATCAAATTATAGTGGGCTTTTTACTGGGCTGTCGAACTATCTAAGGCAAAGGTATTTACTTACCGAGGTAACAGTGAAGATAGTGTTCACGACACCAACACCAATGGTTGCGTAAACTGGTTGGTCAACTCCTGCTCTTACAAATATGTTTGTAGAGTAGTAAAAAATCTATTGAAACACATTAGGATGAAAGGTTATATTCCACTGCGGGTGGAATTTTCTGTCTTTGAGGAAAGCTTTGCATTGGCTTGGCTGAAATTTGAAGTAATTTAATTACGATTTGTTTTTCAACTATTTTTTAATTGTTTATTATAATAATTAAGATTAGAAATTTCAAAGGAGCTTACAGGAGTTAGAAATCCTATTACATTTCCCATCCTAAACCACTGAATATATATATTTTAAAAAACACCTGTTTTTCCTCCATATAAATCTGGGTTTTATCTTGAAAGCCAATTCACCAGAAAGGCAAGCTTCTTTTGTATGCTACACAAACCTCTTAATATGGCTGATTTTTTAACACGCTTTCCTTCATTAGAATAATTTAAATGTTTTCCTTTCTCTCACAAGAGGAGGGGATTCCTATCTCACAGATGTTAGAGATAGGGGAAAAATAGTTAGGTCACCTACTCCTCCTCCTCTGCCAGTGCAGAATTTTTCCTTACAGTATATTGTAGGAAGAGAGGAAGAATGGTGCAATAATTAGAGCATAGCCTGGTGTCTGGAAGACCCAAGTTCACATTCTGCTCTGCCACAGATTTCCTGTGTGTCCCTGGGCAAGTTACTTAGGGTATGTCTACATTGCAGCTGGCAGCCTCCGAGCCCAGGTAGAGTTGATGGCCATAAAGGATCACGAGATAATCTGGTCTGACCTTCTGTATAGCAGTGGCCACCACCACCTCCCAGCATCTGATCACTAAACCCAACAACTGAAATGAGACAAAAATATTACAGCTCACAGGAGAGTAAACCATTATGTGTCACGGGCAGAGAATAGGAGGGACCGATGTGCACCAGTGCCTGAGGCCCCAGCAATGGCAGGGAAATGATTATGTTAGAGCTAGCACGCTATAGATAGCAATGTGGACATTGAGACTCTGGTGGAGTCTTGGACTAGCCACCCAAGCTCAGACCCGGAGTGTCAGGCATTTGCTGTCCGAGCTGCAATGTTCACACTGCTATTTTTTGCTAGTAGCTCAAGCAGTGTTAGCATGAGTCTGTCTACCTAGTCTGAAATTCATACTCCCAGCTGTTCCAGCGTAGTCATACCCTTAGTCCTTCTGTGCCTCAGTTCCCCATCTATAAAATGGGGATAACAGCACTGCCCGGGGCGGGGAGGGTGTTGTGAGAATAAGGGATAAGGACATTAAAGACTGTGAGGTGCTTAAATACCGTGGTGATGGGGGCCATTTTAGTACATAACATATATTGTGCTATGATGCTATCTGATTTTCAGCAGAACAGCCTCCTATATACATACATACCACCCAATTGATTTCAATGATGATTTCCTTTGCAAAGACTGAAGGACCACTATAACCTTAGATTTTCCTTACAGTGCTGATCAGTATCAATTCCTTTAGAAGGCAGATGTTGCTAGGAAACTCACGGCATTGACTCCTGAAAACTGCTGAGATATTTGAACCATCAGTGCCACAATGATTGGCTGCCTATAACTGGAAAATCTGAAAAGCTGCCGTATGGAGACTTTCTTTTCACTGGCAGCTTCTTCTTTTTCCTTTTCCATCTCAGCGATCTCTTTTGTGGGGTCACAGTCTCCTCTGAGTCTTTTCAAGCCTTAAGAGAAAAAGAACATGCTTTCATCTTAAAGGAAATCTCAAAGGACTGAGAGTGCATTAACAAGTAAACCATTCCAATCAATATCAGGGTAAGGACAGATCAAAATGAGAATTAACAATATTGTGTAATGAGCTGTTCCCAAACTATGGTCTGTGGACAACTGTTGGTATATGTTGCACCCCTGGAGTACTCAAAGGTTACACAAGTCTTGCTCCTCCTCTCTGTTTCCAGCTGTTTCCTAATGCAGGCTGGTCTTGCTTCTTGTAGAAGCAGCTGGAAACAGGGAAGAGGAGCCAGCCACACTGCATAAAAAGCGATGGCTATAGTTGCCACAGATACGCTGTGGAATTGCATGGTGCATTGGAAAAGGAGGTGAGGTGTCCATGAGATGCAGTTCCATTAAAATTGGTCAAAGATGTATCAATGGAATGTTTGTCTGTTGGAAAATGCAGATTCATCAAAATGAAAATATTTGTAGCCAGAATACCTCAATTTCAACAATGTTTCATTCAAAAAATGACAATGAAATGAAGCAATTCAATAACATTTTGATTCTTTGTTTCAAAACAACTTTTTGTTTAGAAATTTTATTTTATTTTATAAATTACAGCTTTAGATTTTCCTGATAATACTGAAATATGCACAGATGGCCTAGTCTAATGTCCATGGAAGTCCATGGAAAGACTCCCATTAATTCCACCGTGCTTTGGATCAAGCCCAGAATATAAAATTTAAACAAGTCAACGTCAAAATGTTTCATCGACTGACCTGAAAGGAAATTTTTTTGAAAATTTCATTTTGTGGGAAATTTTGAAATTCTTTGTTTTCATGCCAATTCAGAATATAAACTAATTTCAGAATAGTGGAATTACCTCCAAACCTGAAATTCTGGTTCCCACACACCTCTAGACTCCATTAAGTTGTGTTCCACTCTATGCAAAATTTTGACAAACCCAGGCTTAGTAAAAATAAACAACAACATACAATGGGTTTGCCTTATTCAGTGAATGGACACACGTATTGGTGTCTGTTGCTCTCAATCTGACAAGACTCTTACGTGGGATGGAACAAATACCCACAGCTGTGCAAGTGACTTATCACCCAGGCACTGCACCAAGCAATCACAGTGTTTTATTTTATGTATGATGTAAAAAACCAAATAGAATTGATGTCTTACTTTTTTTAGCTTCCTCCACCTTTCCTAGTTTAATGTAAAGATACCTAGGGCTCTCTGGACACAATAAGAGCAGGAAAAACTGAAGGAGAGCAGCAGCACCAGATAGACCAAGAAGTAGAGGCCACTTGTCGTCATTGCCCAGCAGAAAGTCTAGACCGAGGACCTGAAATTATGGAGCTGTGTTAAATGTATCAGATGAAATTAGGTTGTAGAACCAGAAATTCTAGACTAATACTGCACTTTCAAATAGCAGCTGGGAAAGAAGTTGGAAGCAAATAGGAGCTTCTATCCCAACAGCTTGGTTTAATAGATAATTGAACATATTCATAATGGAGAAACTACCAGATGGCATGAAGCGTTAGACAAAAGTCATGTCAAGTCTCTGTTCAGATGATAGGCTAAATTTGTGGTGCTCTGGGTAACGCCACTGTAAATTTGGAATAAGTCCATAGACTTAAGTTGAATTATTCTGTATTTACACCAGTCTAGAGGTCTTCTATGTTTGTTTACACATCAGTATTTGGCACAGTTAGGAGTGCTTGTATTGTAAAACTGTTTTTGTTGGTAGCATAGATGGGACGGCGTGATTACAAAACCATCTGACAATCTAAGTACACTATTATTGATGAAAACTGCATAATTCTTCAGCTACACCATGAACGAAACACCAGTTGAAGTCAGTGCATGTGGGCAAAATTAAGCCCTAGTATAAATAACTCAAGAAAAATACATGTGCAGATGAAATATTTTTCTCCTCAGACCTTGTTCTCTTGGATCCTTGTATCTGCACATTATTATACTTTGTGTAAATGGCTGATTCTTAGGAAAATATATAAGATGAAAAAAATATGTTATAGAACAGTCAATTGAACCACAATCTGGCTACAGAATGATACCTGTGACTCTTATTGCTCTCAGAGATCACAGCTTATGCACCACCAAAAGTACAGTTCTGCACTTCGAGTTCTTTCTTACTTTGCTTTGCTTTCACCTTTCTTTGCTCTCTCACCAGAATCACAATGAACTAACATCAATCTTAACGGGGCTGCTCAGATGTCCTAAAAATTTCACAGAAGGCCATAGTTCATTGTGAAAATTCAAACTCTGAAATTCACACAGTGTGTTGGCTAGTTACCTTAGTCACAGTCACTAACTGTCACAGTGTGAATTCTGAAATTGCAGTGTGCAATTTGAAATTCACCTTCAGCAAATATTCAAGCTTAAAATTTGCTTTGTGTGTGTGTTTGGGCTAATGACAGCTCAAATGCTATTGAAAAGTGAACACCAAAGGATTGTGAACGCTAGCAAATTGAAGTTAGGTTTCCAAACCAAATACGTATTGGCAGAATTTTTCTTTTCTCTGTTTGCTTAGCTCTTTTCATAACCAGAACCAGGGAAGGAGGCAAACTGATTTTGGAAACAATGAGTCTATTTAAACTGGTTCCTAAAAATACACTGAGTGACATTCTTTGGCCTGTGATATACAGAAGGTCAAATTAGATTAATATAATAGCCACTCTTGGCCTTAAATTCTATGAATCTTCTGGGCTCGGAGCCATGGTAATTTACACAGCTGAGGTTCCTGCCCACTGAGTATATTAATACGGGGTATTACACTCGCACTGTTCAAATTGAATGTGAATGGCAGAATATGAAGCCCTTCTAGGAAGAGGGATAATTTGCCTTCAGAAGTATTTTTCATCTCTCGGGGGTGAGTTATATTTATTAGGGATGATTTAGAATCCAGAAAGGAGGTGCCATAAGAGGCAAGGCAGTCGCACCAAATTTCCCTTCAGCTTGGTAGTGGCATTTTAAGAAGGAGTTCCTTGAAGCCCCCTGTCAGCATATCACTGGTGTAACCCAGCTAGTTTAAAGCGACCTCATTCTGTGCTTCTGTGCACACTCTTACATACCTGGCTGATGAGAATACCTGTGACTATAGCAAGCTGATGCAACGTTCCCAGTGCTCCTCGAAGGGCTGTAGGTGATATCTCACCAACATACATTGGAACAAGTCCTGATGATAGCCCTAGAGAAATCATACATATGAGTCACTTATTGTAAAAGACAGTTCAGCGATCAGTAGAAATAGCGCACCACAGAATGAATTTGGGCTCAATTCTCTGTTATCCTGAGAGCCTCCCGCAGGGTTATGAGTTCCCACCATGCTCATTAGTCTGAATGGGAGTGAACAACACTCAGCACTTTGCAGGAACTGTTCAGTGAGGTTCCAGTTCAGGATGACATTTAAGCAAGTGCTTAAAATTTAAGCATATACATAAGCGCTATCCAGAATAAAGCAGATTTCCTCAATCAGGACCAGAATCAAGCTCTTGATTTGGGTAAATCTGTTTCCAATAGATAAAGGTTCACTATTTTTCTCTTCTGGGTAACCAACTTTTGAGATATGTTATTTCAGGTCAGAGATCCCTCCTAAGATCCCACTTGAATATTGCCTTTGTGCATCAAACTAAATGTATTGTGCTTACACCAGTAACCAGTAATAAGGAACTGATTAAGGGAGAAAATGTTTTTCTCTAAGGTAACTCTTTTTTATTTATCTAATATCTTGTCTTTCCATGTTCATCTTCTAGACTATAAGCAATACAGGCCCAAGCACATGTCAGTGCTTAACAAATAATTAATAATGATAAACTTGACCCAAGAATATGGATGAGATAAACTCCATTAAGATACAGTTCACTGAAGGTAGGCTAAAAGCTTCTGTTGGGTGTAAAATAAACTCAATCCTTGCTAGAGTTGGTTGCAATTTTTGCAATAAAAAAGTTTTTATATTGTAAAATGGGGTTTTGTAAAAAATGAGAGGTAAAAAAATGAGATGGAGAGTAGGTGACCCAACATTTAAAATACGTTTTTGTTAAATGAAACAACATTTTTCATTTAGAAAAATTTAATTTAGAACTTTTTTGTTATCGGTGGGAAAAAAAATGGAGGGAAATTTAGGACAAAATTAAAACTTCTGGTTTTCTTTCAAAACCTTTCACAAAGAAACCTCCCAAAATTCAGATCAGCTCTACTTCTTGTAGTTGCTGTGGAAACTGAAGACTTCTTAGCTAAATGGATAATGTGGCCCTAATTTCCAGCTTTGTTATCGATGAGCCCTGAATCTCTTTTTGACAAAGCCAATTGGTTTCTGTGGCTTGACATTTCTGATTTAATATTAATATTCTAGATAATGAAAAATGGGGCCAAATCTCCACCTGGTGTAAATCAGAGTAGCTCACTTGACGTTAATGGAGCTATGCCAATTTACACCTGCGAATCTGACCCATGACTTTTAATTAAGTCTGCAGAGTCCCTGTCATTGGTGATTTGGACTTTTCTCCTGTGCATAATGGGAAATATTTGGAGTTTCTTTCCCTAGTCTGGAGCTAACCTTGTCAAGTCATAATTTATCAAGGAGCTAAATCACTGATAATAGAAAACACATGAGTCTCTGCCTGATTTTTCTTTTTATCTTCAAAAGAGGAATCACAGCTATAGGAAAGAAGCCCAGGGAGTCTACCTGTGGAGCTTTGCTCTTCAAAAGGCCACTGTCATATGGGGCAATGAAACACATTAAACTGTTTTAAGAATTCAGCTAGAAAGCCAATAGGGCCAGGAACTTTTAAAGGAATTCTCAGCACCACTAGCTTGTTACGTTTTTTCTGTAGAGACTGGAAGGTCAAGCTCTTTAATCAGGTGTTGACTTAAACTGGTTTTTGTGAAGCTTTGAAAACAAATTATTTGTAAGAATAAACACTCCATGAGTGCAAAATCTTTGCTCCCTCTCTTTGAATGTTCTTATAATAGTTAGTCAACAGAATCCTCCTCAATCCTGTGAAGCATCAGATTCTTAATGTTAGAAAAACCTTTCACACTTGTTCTATTACATTTTTTTCTTGTTTTAAGGTAATGAACTAACAACTGAGCTGATTTATTTAGCTGAAAGAAAAGCCTGCCCTTTGGGACACCATGGAGTTGTGTTTAAAATGTAATGAACAAGGCCATGATTTTTAAAGCTGGCTGCCTAAAGATAGGTTCCTAAGTCTAAATAAGTGGTTTGATTTTCCAAAAATGATAAGCACCTACTGGCTTCCATTATAGTCCAAAGTTTGTTTTTGCTTTCTAGATTTCATTGGGAGCATGGTCTGACAGAATGTCTCATATGTTTTCAAGCATCATGTATAAAATCTGTTTTTTAATAGGAATGAGAATGGTTCTTCACGTTTTTCTGCCAATGTCCAACCTCTGTTACACCCAAGCAAACTCCAGTGATGTGCAAATCCCAGTTGCAAGAGGTCTGTGGATAGTTTAGAAAAGCTTCAGAATTTCAGGGTGCTGCCCTGAACCAAACACAAACACAAATCATTTGCAATTCATCTCCCTGATCTCCAGTGACATGTGTCTTCTCTTGAGCCATATATTAGGCAAGTAGTTTTCTGAAATGTGGCCCATCCTCAAAGAACCAATCGGTTTTATTTCAAGCAGGTTGGTGGTGAGATTTATGACATAAGAGGTTGTGACATCCCCTTCATTTCCATTAGAAAGATGATATCTAAGGAATTCTACTTCTCCTGTTCCTGTTTTCTTTAAAATACTTTAAAGTAGTTAGCTTAACAAAGAGAAGGTTAAGGGGTGATTTGATTACCGTCTATAAGTATAGACTCTAATGGAAGCTGGCAGGTGCTCATCATTTTGAAAATCAAACCACTTATTTAGACTTAGAAACCTATATTTAGGCAGCCATCTTTAAAAATCATGGCCTTTTTCATGGGGAACAAATATTTAATAACAGGCTCTTCAATCCAGCAGAGAAAGGTATAACACAATCCAGTGGCTGGAAGGGGAAGCTAGACAAATTCAGACTGGCAATAAGGCATACATTTTTGACAGTGAGACTAATTAACCATGGGAACAATTCATCAAGGGTCACAGTGGAGTCTCCATCACTGGCAATTCATAAATCAAGATGGGTTGTTTTTCTAAAAGATTTTCTCTAGGAATTATTTTGGTTAAGTTCTATGGCCTCTGTTAACAAGAGGTCAGACCAGATGATCACAGTGGTCCATTCTGACTTTGGAGTCTAGGAATATGAAAGTGCCTTTATTTTCCATATAATACTTGTCTCATCTTGATTATCTTATCTTCTGCCTCACTAGATTTTTATTTGATCTCCGACAGTCATACCTTGAATTCAAATACCCCTCAATGCCTTTTAGTTACTTCCTTTTAACATTTTTTCAAAAGGGGATTCTTAGACTTTTCACCAGTGATACCTTTACTGAGCAGCCATCCTTCCATTAAGGGAGATAAATGCAACCTTGTTGCAAAAGCCTGCCGTTCCTGGATTCTTTCCATTTCTTGGGAGTAGGATTGTTTTAATCTCCTGAAGTAGTGTTGCCCTTTCCACATGACTGATCATTCCTTCTAACCTCCTTACAAGGTAGGGGGCATGATGATTTGAAAGTTACCTAGAGATAAATGGTGTAAGCAAGGTCTGAGTGGCACTCCCCCTGCTCAGCAGATGACAGGTGGAGGGTGGGAGCAGGGGGCGCTTTGTTTGCATGGGCTTTGTATTTGCATGAGCACAATTAAGTGCTCAGCATATTGCACTGTATCTGCATAAGCACACTAGGTGCTGAGCATGATGGGAAATGGTCAATGGGTCTGGTATTGTGTTACAAATCATTTTTGTGTTAACGGCAGGGGTAATGAAATGTTGTCCTTCGACTGTATGACCAAATGGCAGCAGAACTGTGTCTAGCCTGTTCTGATGAAAAATTCACTTTCAGCTAAACAAAATTCAACAAGGGTGGCGTACGGATGCTCAAGCCTCTTAAGGGAAGCAGGGAGGGGTTGATGAGTCTCCTGCTGAGGCCACACTAGTCCTGGCAAAAGGCTACTCTCAAATGACTGTCTCCTCCCACTATTAAAAGGTAGAATTAATTATTCCTCTTGGAGTCTTTTGTTTTGTTAAGAGCAGGGAGATTGCTCCTGAGTCAGCAGAAGGCTTTCCCATGAGCTGAAATTCACTAAGAACTGAAATCACTAAAGGAACTGGGAAACCTTGACTGACAACCAGCAGAGAGGACCCAGCTCGGCCTGAATGTAGTGGGAGCCAGCATACAGCGGTAGCCAGCAGCTGTCAGTGCCCTCAGACGGCAGGCGCCAGCAGCGGGGACTCAATGAGGCCCGGAGGTGGCAGGAGGCAGCAGTGGAGGAGGCCTGGTCAAGCCTGCATCCGGCAGGAGCCTGCAGAAGGAGACTGGCTGAGCCCCAACCGAGAAGTGGACATTGCAACTACGATGGTCAGTACAGAGGAAAGCAAGAAAGGAGAGGTGAAGGACATGCCCCAGTACTCTGGGGGGGGGGTTCGGCTCATTGAGTTCATGAATTCTGTTTGTACAGGTTCCCAAACCAGTGCTGTGTTACTTCCTTCCTGTTGTTAAAAGATTTACTTTCTGCACTCAGATTCTGTATTGCCCTTTGGGGCACCCAGGGGGTTGTGTGTGATTTCCCAGGTGACTGGGTGGGGCCTTGAGCCGGTTTCATGTTGTAGCATTGGCTCTGTCTGGTAAAAGAGTTACAATAAATTTAAGTTAACTCAAAGGTCAGCAGAAGCAGCAGCATGATGCTCTTAGGCTGTGTCTTTGTTGAGCATCAGATGTTGTTCCTCTGTATTTCTTTTTGAACATTTGTCCTTGAAATTTCTCAGCCAGGAAAGGACATTTGTTCTTGGTTAGTGTAGCAATGATAATTGCCTCTTAACATTTACTAAAGGCTTCCTTGGAAGGAGGTTTGCAATCTGCATACCACAAGAGATATCTCCATAGGCTCAACTCCTCTAAGTCTCAGGTGCCTCCTATGTTTTCTCTTAGGAGCATCTCCGTTCCTATCATTCTGCTTCCACATCCTTCTCCCATCTCATGACTCTCAAGGGAAAAGATAGAGCAGTGCAAAGGATGCTTCCAGATCTTCCGATAAGATGGCCAAAGTATCTTCTCTTTCTAGTGAAAAGTTACAAAGCTGTGATCCTGAATTATGACCCCAATTCAGCTAAGCACACATGCTTACACGCATCCCTGTTCAGTAAAGTACATCAGCACATTGGTGCTGAAAGATAAGCATGTATTCAAGTGCTTTGCTGAATTGGGACCTAAATGGAAAATGATCTCCTAAGTGAAAAGAGATCCTCCTCCTCCTCTTCATATGTGTCACCTTCTATTTCCCAAGGACTCGGCATAAACATGAGGTTCCATTTGTGCTGGTTAAAAAAGCAAGTCCCCTCATTCAAAATTTCTTCTTCATGTTTTGTAGCCATTCTGGTGTGCACAAGCTGATGTTGATGGTTGCTTAGCAGAATGGGTTTACCACGGTAGCCCACTAGGAATACACACAGACAAGCAAGGTTATTAGACAAAGAGATTTTAGAACTTGCCTTTACTTACCGCAGTATAGCCCTGTGATTGCTCTCCCAGCGATAATAAGGATGTGAGATGGGCCAAATTTTGCCAGCCCCATGAGGAGATTTCCAATGATAGAAAGAATGTTCACAGCCAGCATGGCTTTCACTCTGCAATTCATTAAGAACAACACTACATTGGGATAGTAAATCCAGCACTGAATTCAATTACACTTTACATATTCTGGAGTTCCAGAAGTGGTCCCATGCTCTTTGCATAGTCCTTCTTAATTATTATTATACATTTCTGGATATAAATTCAAGTAAGGTCACTATATCTTCCAATATAGCTGCATCCGAATTGCCAGGAATAAATAAATAATAGTAACAAAGACCATTCAAATTATGGACTAAAGCTAGCTTTCTGGGCCCAATTTTCAGAGGTAGTGAGCACTGCTGAGTGGTCAGGGAATTAAAAGCACTGGAGGTACTCCATATTTATACTGGTGTAACTGAGAACAGAATCTTGCTTTAAATTCTTAATGTCTTGTTCACCAGGAATACTGCATACTTCTGAATCGCTTCAGGGCCTATTGGTGTCTATGGGATCTGAGGGCACAAAGCACTACACATGATCTGAACTCAAGGCAGCAAGGACTGTTTTGCCATTTGCTTGATTTAATTCTGAATAAGTATGGTACTTCTATTATTTAAAACTTCCCTGCTATTCACATGATTTGCTGTCTGTCAAACTACTTTGCAAGAATGCTACATGTCAGTTTCCATGCACCCTAAATGAAGAAATATGCCTATCTATTAGGCATTATGATACAAATTTAGACCAAGTGTCAGTGAGTTAATCAAAGCTAAAGGATAAAGAATAATGATTGTGCATATTGAAAAATGTATGGCAGAGGTACAATCAGAATAACTGAGTGTCTAATGAGTTATAATATACATCCTGTACAAATTCTTTTCACATATACTGTAGTCTCTTTTGTTATGGAAAAAAGGCTAGAATTAAAATTTAATAAAGGCTGTTCACCTCCTTATTGTCTGACGTGATAAAAGCTACAGGTAACAATACAATAACTGATTTATAACTTAGGATTTTAATAAACCAGATTTTACCATTTTACTATTTTAGGGGCATCAATTTGTAGGGTTCTTTTTTTTTTATATAAAGCTGTAAAAAAATAATAGAGCAGCAATTTCAGGGGCTGTGTCTCCATGTGAAAATTCAAATCTAAGGGCTCAGGGTTTAATCACTGGAAATGAATGGAAAAGGATTTTTGCACTGAGTGCTGTAATACTAAAGAGCAAGTTGGAGGCCAAAGTCTAATTTTAATTCTAGATCAGGCTATTGGTTTGTGGAAAGGCATAATCACCAGATAAGGTAATGGGTCAGATCCTTGACCCTCGCTCCTGCTACTTTGTGCTGTTCTGATAGCTCACAGCAGCCAGAAAACCATCTTAACTGGATATCTGAGGAGTGCCTGGGAGGTTCAGGGCTTCCATCATCCTTCCTCCTGGCCCACAGCTTTTTAAAATAAAAACTCAGTGCTTTCTGGCTATTTGTGAATTTACAGGGATAGATTGTTTCTCACCTGCCCAGCTTGTCTCCAATCCATCCAACTGTGAAAGAGGAAATCATGCCACCAATGGCAAAAATGGACACAGACAGGGACCAGTACATGGTGAGTATGTGATGTGAGCTGGTGACACTCTTGCTTACATCCTGTCCTTCTAGATCTGGGAAGATCATACTTCCATTCGTGTCTGTTTCTGAGACATTGATGGCACTTCTGTCAATAGAAGCAATGCCCAGCACACGGCTGTAATGGGCCTCTATTACCTGTAGTGAGACAGGAATGCATTCGTGTATCAGTTCCTCTGCTTCTAACTACCCGAGAAGCCTTCTTTTCCTAGTCAAGGTTTTTCTACTTTGCAGCCCAAAAAACCCGGTGTCACAGGGTAGTTGGTCCCTGTGAGCAGACTAAGCCCAGCTCCCCTGGACTGGAGCAGGTGAGCCCCATCCAGCTAATTAAAGAGGGCTGGACTACAGCTGAGCCTACAAAAGGCTGCTAGTGGATGAGGAAGGATTGAGGCTGCCGGGGAGGGAAAGGCACACTGGAGTGGAGCTAGCAAAGGGCCAGGGAAGCAGCCCTGCAGCTGCTGCTCCAAAAAGGGAGCCGAGACGACTGAGGTTAGGAAGCTGCCGGGAGCTGGAGTGCCAGAGATGGCTGGGAGGGGTGGCCCTGGGGCCAAGCGCGGAGTTATGACTGTTTTCTGTTTGTTTGATAACCTCCTTGCCTGAGACTGGGCATCGCAGCACATGTGTTGGAGCTGGGGAGAAGCCTGGCTCGGTGACAGCCTGGCTTTGCATATGTTATGGGGGAAATCCTGACCCCGCTGAAGTCAATGGCAGCTCTGCTATTGACGTCACCGGGTCAGGATTGCACCCTATGCACACAACTGTGTTTTTATAACCAGTTTGTGACACTGATATGACCAGGTTTGGGAAAACATGGCTGTGTTCACACTGAAGCTTTATTTCACAACAGCATCATTCCTGTTTGCAGGTCCATACCTATCATGCTTCCTGCCTGTGTTAGTTTCAGTGCATGCTAGGAAAATCTGGGCAGCTATCCCAAAGAGCTTGAATACAGGGTAGACTATGGGGAGGACACAGGACACTGCTAGGGGATGGCGGGGACATCCAGGGTGCCAGCTTACAAACATTTGCTGCGGTCTCAGGGATTATTCTGTTATCACAGTCCTATTCTTCAGCAGCTTATTTGCCAGGTTTCAGACTCGCATTGTATGTTTTTCTAGCATTTTGAAAAGTATCTGATCAAGAACTTCAAAACCTTTGCATTTTCTCTGTGGAAATGATGCCAAGGAAAGCAATTACAAGTTAATCTTCATCGTGCATGATTTTGTTCATTTATTGGTTATTGTAGATAAACTCTTTGGGACGGAGACTCTGTTTTCCTATGCATTTGTACAGCAGCTGGCACAAGTCCTGGTCGGGGCTCTGGGGCCCTAATACCGTATAAACAATAGTGTGGCAATGAAGTAGGGTTCATAGGCGCTGCTTCCAGTCACAGCCTGTTTTGAAAGGAATCCTTTATGCAGTACTTGCCATTTGAGGAGCATTGATGACACCAAGGTTGTATCCGTACTGGAAGAAGCCCAGCACTGCGGTGAAGACCGAGAGAACCAAGGTTCCTGTGAGGTGCTAGGAGAGGATTGCGAAACAGAAAATGGTATCACTTTTCTACTTCCCAGACCATACAAAGCTTGATCACCTGGGGACAGATCCTACTGTCATTGAAATCAGAGGGGTTGCATGAGTTTAAGCGGGAACAGAATTTGACCCTCTCTGCTCTGCACTAGCCTGGTGGTGCAAATCAGTGGGTGCTGAGCACTCTCCGCATCATGCAGGAGTGAGTGCTATAGGACAGTGGCTCTCAACCTTTCCAGACTACTGTACCCCTTTCAGAAGTCTGATTTGTCTTGTGAACCCCCAAGTTTCACCTCACTTAAAAACTATGTACTTACAAAATCAGACAAAAATACAGAAGTGTCCCAGCACCCTATTACTGAAAACTTGCTTACTTTCTCATTTTTACCATATAATAAAATAAATTGATTGGAATATAAATATTGTACTTACATTTCAGTGTATAGTATATAGAGCAGAATAAACAAGTCATTGTCTGTATGAAATTTTAGTTTGTACTGACTTTGCTAGTGCTTTTATGTAGCCTGTGGTAAAACTAGACAAATATTCAGATCAGTTGATGTACCCCCTGGAAGACTTCTGTGTACCCCCATGGGTACATGTACCCCTGGTTGAGAACCACTGCTATAGGAGGTAGTTCTCCGGGGAGCTCCAGCGAGCGTCTCTTGGGTGGTGCTGAGTATCCTCAATGCCCATTAACTTCTTTGGGAGTTGAAGGCAGACAGCATCTTTGAGGGGATGCTTCATACCTGGCAGGACTGAGCCCCAAAAGCAGATGTGCACATTGTGGGGCATAAAGCAATTGGGATTTTCAGTCTGCTCTCCTGTGTGAGCAGAGACTGGCCACAAACCGACTCTTTATAAACAGATTCCTCAGCACCCTTGAGGAATAGTAACTCAAGTGCATGCTTTAATGAGTTTAAGCTTTAGTTTTAAAATGTATATACTCAATATGTTGGGCTCAGTTCCATAGCCTTTACTCAATCTTAAATTCTACTGAAATCAGTTGTAGGATCAATTATTCAAAAATTGACCCAAAAGGCAGAATTTAGCCATGTTTTTCCATGTATCATTATATTTCTTTTCCTTTCCTTTCCTTCCATCACTTATTTAAAACATTGGGTAAACAGAAGTGATCCTTTAAAAACAATTCTAAACGGGTCCCAAACCTGGGCATTTTCTTGCTGTGAGCAATCCATCGCTCCCCATTTAGTTGGTATGCAGTCCCCATTAAACAGCCTGCCCCAGCAGTAAAACACCATTGAATCAGTTTTACCTTTTCTTCTTGCATTTTACTTGTCTTGTTCATTCTGTTGGTCTTGCAGAGGATTGTCTGAGTGCAGTCCTTTCCCAAAGCTTGAGACTCTTCCTGACACTGGGAGAGTATTTATATTTCAGGTGTAGGAGGAGGGGCAGTTCAAAGGAGACACAGGGGGAGGCAGGAGGTTGGGGGAAATGACCTACAGTCAGGAAGATAGGATTAATCAACATGAATGTTAATGAAAAGCCCAAAATTTAGCAGCACTTCAACACCGCTTAGCTCAGAACAATAACAAAGAAGAGAGAGATTTGGAGAACAAACCAACAAATTGGAGACACAGAAATGGATCAGAAGATATGGTGAAATTTAAAATGCCACACTGGGAAATCATGACTTCTCAATTTTCTATCAGTCCAGCTTCATGAAGGGTAAAAACAATAGTCAGGTTCAACAATAATGAAAAATTGTGTTGTATTGTGCACCAGCAAAAGTATAGGATGTGCGAACTGTTTCAGCATATGTTTACAGGGCATGCTGCCTGTTTCTAGCATGCTCAATATAGCCGAGATCACCTTTGTTGGCTTCAGTGTAGGATTTGTGTATTGAATGATAATGCTTCCTTTTGCCTGTCACAGAATTTCAATAGGGAGATTGGAAAGAAAATATTTCCAGCAGATATAGTAAGAACGTCACAAAATGAACTGAGTGGTTACAATAATTAACCCTTAATTGGCAAAAACACTTGCTTTAAAAGATCTGTGTAAACATTGGCACTATGGTAATACAATAAATAATACATAACTCCCCCCCCCCACTATCCCAAAGAGAGATCTATCTACTTATCTGTACACATGCAAACAAATACATATACATACACACACACACACATAATAATTTACCATAATGTACTAACTTTTTTTTTTTTACCTATTATAAATAATACACAAAATTACTCTTAATGTTTTCACAATCTTCATTTAAAAAAAATCTTATGCCCAGCCTTTCAGTAACAGTTCAACAGTCCTTGTTTTCTTGTTCGTTAATATCATTTGCCCTTTGGTTCAGGTGACTAATTGATAATGATGAGTTTTGTATGAGGTCATTAGTTTGGTCTCGCCTGATAGCTCATGTCCCTGCTGGACTGAATGAGCTAAACTGGTATTCTCTTAGTCTTAGTGATTGGTGACATCTTAATCAACAGGAAAACACCACAATAACTCTGGCACCTGCAGCAGAGAGGCCAGAGGCTGTTACTACAGAGACTGAGTAATACTTTTACCCCAAAAGAGAAACCGTATTGGTCAGAATTAAGGAATTTCACACAGCTGCAGTCCATGTTCTACCTGACCTTTGGACAGAAGACCAAAGATTCCAATGCAATCAGTCAGGCACCTTTCACGAGGACATAACATGTACTTTGTAAAGAAGAAAAAAAAAATCTTTGCACTAGGTGTGAGTAAAACTTTAACTTAAGGAGAGCAGTTCAGTCCGTTAATCTATTCCAATGGATTTTTGAGCTGTCAGAGGTTCAACCAACAAAGCCGGGAAAGCCACTGCGGATCGAGAAGTGTGTTTATTTTAAAAGGGGGAAAGGAGTCTAGTCTGAACCTGTTGAAATTTTCCCCATTTTTAGCTTTTATTCATTATCTTTGACCATATCCTTCCTTCCTTCCATCAGTGTGTGTTTGGAAAGTGTGGATTTAACAAACACCATGTTTTCTGCATTGTATTCAGGCACTAGGCAAAGCAAAATGCCTACTTACAGGTTGGTTGACAGGACAAGTGAATTAACAGCTTTTCAAGTTTGGATTGGATTCAATTGCGACTAGAGATGGCCCAAACCAAGACGTAAAATCTAAATAATCCTGATCGTTAAGAAAGTCTGGAGCTCGGACTCCTCTCTCATTTAGACAGGTTTCTCTTTGTGATTTTTTGCCTAATTTTATTACGTCAGTCGATATTAGAGACATAGGCTAGGATGTAGAGTAGAGACAGATGAACTATAGCCGATTTCGTGAGAGTTTGCAGTTGCTCAGTACTTCTGAGGATTAGGCTCCCTGCATAGATCACACTGTTTTTGGTAATTCTTTACGTGAAATGATATAAGGCACAGAGCGTAATAGCGTAACACAGTCTCAAAGCCTGTGCTGAAATGAAGATGTACTCTTCTGGACTTGTGGGAGAAGTAAGAAGGTGGAGAACTCTATTCCTGGTTATACAGTGGCAGTGCCAAAAGCAGTGTGCACACTGCTCATGGCATCTCCCTGTGCCAAAGTCAGAAGTGATGTGTAAGAGTCTAGAGGCTTGTCCACACACAAAGGCTCGAATCAATGTAGCTTACTTACCAATTTAGTTTAGTTACAATTTAGCTTACTTACAAAATTGAGCTAAATTGATTTAAGTACTTTAAAAATTGATTGAACAGAGACCACACAGAGGTTTGCACTGATTTAACTAAATCAGTTCGTTAAATGGGTTCAAGTTTGTGTGTAGACAAGGCCTAAGTGGGGATGAACGGAGCCTAAACTGATAAATGCTGCATGCTGTGGGACTAGAACTCATTTAGGACTCAGTTCAGCAAAGTACTTCATCACATGTGCACATCCCACTGACTTCCATGGAACTTGAGCATGTGCTTAAAGTTAAGCATGTGCTTCAGTGCTGTGCTGAATGGAGATAGACTTGTGCAGAAATGCTTTGCTGAATCGGGGCTTTAGGATCTCCTGAGCCACCTTAGATATCACCGCTCAATTTGGCTCTTCTCCAGGAAAATTCTTCAAGTGACAAGATTTAAAAAAAAAAAAGTCACTGCAGCCTGTGCCTTGTATGAATTAAAGAAAACAAAACTAGCGCCCACAGCAGGAGATAGACTGCAACTGCAACTACCAGCATAAAGTAAGTGCGGAAACACCTTTAGGAAAAGAGAACTGATTCCCAACCAGTGTGTCTGGGCTTCCACATTCTTCAAATAAAGTCCCACTCATTTTTAAATAAAGAAAACTCTTGTAGACGTGTGAATTTATGAGAGCTACAAAAGCTTCCAACCCAATCCCTGGCCTTGAATGACTCAAACCATCTTCAGACCACAGCTGACGTCCTGGTTAGCCTCTTTTTGTTTGAGCATCATCTGACTGAGTACCAGTCTTTTGTGGCAGGGACACAAGATCTCCCCAGTCACATTGTATTCATTCTTACCTGCATCAGGACAATTCAGGAGATTCCATTAGGCTTGGACTTTGGTTAGATTGGACAATTGTTGTGTTTGTTCCACCTTCCCCTGATAAAAGAGAGTTTAGATGGTGGGTGTTTACTGACCCGATTAATCATTTAGCCATGAATGGCTGAATTTACTGACAGGTACTTGAAGTCACTGTTCTTTTCATAGGGAAAAGTGACTGCTAAAGGCCCAATCCTGCAAGCTCACTATGGGCCCCAGGAAACGCTCACAGAAGTCAATGGAAAGACAGACTCCCATTGATTTCAGTGGCCTTCATTATCAGACCCATACGCAGGCTTGGCACTGCCATGGAAGTCAGTGCGATGTGTGGAGGGACTGCAGGATCCGAATCTTAGCTAAGTGACTCTCCAACGATATCCGTGGGCAATGCATAGGAAATTAACCTAACGGACCATTAGTAATCTCTGTGTTGTTTCAACAAATGCAGGGGAAGCACATTTATCACACTGTAAATCAAACAGTGCTTTAATGCCAAGGCTTGGTGTTCACCACACCTCTGCTGCAGATATACTCCTGTTTACAGTTTAAGCAATAGAGAGAAAAGCAGCCACCAGTGATATTATGAATGGGGAGCTGCAATAGGCTGACAGAGGAGCCACACAAAGCGTATGCAGAGCAAATTCTGCTTTCCCTTATGGAGCTAACGGGACAACCATTGCACCCATGTAACTCAGAGCAGAATCTGGCCCATCATAAAAAGCTGTTCAATAACAACATTTTTAAATTTAGGGCAAGACTTTTTGTCTCATCCTGATTTCCGGCCTTGCTCCAAGGGGGAAGCCACCAACCACCAGCCCATACCGAAAGCAGATTACTGCACCTCCACGCAGTTCTTAGCTGTGCTGTCCTGAACGTTGGAGGGGGTAGTGCCAAGGATCAACACATTTCGCCCACCTCTCTTTGCTCACTTCCGACTGACCTGACTTGCGCAGGAGGTAGCTGCCTTGTGGAGCCTGTTCTCACCCCACTTCCTTCCCCTCAGCCCAGCAATGCAGGGAAGTCATAAGGGGGCATTTGAATGCAGCCCTTAGTTCATATGTGGCCACGTATGGAAATTCTCCTCTGTTACATCGTTACAAATCCAGAGAAACTTCCCTGAGTTCACTGGATTTCAACTGAGAGCAGCATTTGGTCACAACTACCTGGCTAAAGAATAAAACACGTGTATCATGTATTTCTCCCTCATGTTCTGACTCCCTCTGTCATATCTGAAATCTCAAACCTGTGGTTTCATGTGAAAGAACACGGCATTTCAAACCGCCAGCTTCCAAGGATGATCTGTCATCCATTACTTTGCTCCTGCGGCTCTGAAAAGGGGAGGAAAACATACACTTTTAACAGAAAGCCCCCTGAAAGAAAGGCATTTCTTCAGATACTCCAGCTCGTCAGTTTGACCCTCTAGGACCAGGAGAACACACTACTGACACAGCTTACACAAAGAGATGGCTCATTGTATAACATAACATGGCTAGACCATGGGTTCAGGAAAGCAGCCCTATTCAGGGAAGCACTTACATGCATGCATAAATCCTATTAAAATCAATGGGATTTAAGCACAAACTTAAATGCTTTCCTGAATTGCGGCCTAGATTTACAACTCTCAGTCTCCCATTTGCTGGTTAAGAAAAATTGATTTAAAGCTTGCCAGTAGATTGATGTTATTTGGAAGGTTAGCTGTCTAATGCTGGAAATTAATTTTCCCTCCCCTCTCACCGGAGACACTGTGTGTCTCATGCATTCTTCATGTATTGTTGAATGATGGCTGTTAATGTGGAAGGAAAAGGACCAACATGCCACAGAAACTTTGCTCAGTCTTCACCGGCATAAGTTATGATAACAAGAGTCTCCAAGATAAGAAGAGTCATCAACCTAATCTGTCACTTATCATTATCTATCATACGTATATAGCCCCCACTATCATAGAATCTGAGCACCTCCAAACCTTTCAAGTGTTTATCCTCACATCACCCTTATGAAGAAAGGAAGTGTTATTATTCCCATTTTACAGGTGAAGAACTGAGGCACAGAAAGGCTAAATGTTAAGTTCATGGTATACACGCAAGGTATGTTTACCGTGGCATGTAGAGTACAGATACTGCACAGTGTCGATGGTGAGGAACTGCTTAGGTGAGGAAAGTACAGACACGCCAGAACCTTAGGGTATTTACCCTACCTGGCTCTCTACATGGCCAAGCAATGCCAGCACAATCTGCACTGCTATTTTTAGCAGTATAGCGGGCTACTCCTCCCCTGCTGCTGGAGCCTTCCCTTGGGTGCAACAAAAGTCTCTGGCAGTAGGGAGGAAGCAGGGAAAGGCGGCGGCCGCTCCCCACAGCTGGGCCATTCCCCACCTCTGGGAGCTGCCAGAACCTTTTCCTGTCACAGTGAAATCTGCTTTTAGGCTGTCAGAGTTTTTGAAGCTTGTTATTAAATGAGACATCATGGATCTGGTTCTTATTCTGATGGGAACTTTTAGTAATCATATTCTCAGTAATAATCCTTCACTGCATTGCTATTTTTTAGCTGCTAGAACCCCTGCTCTAATCACTGGTAGACACTTACCTCCTCTTACCAGTACCCACAGGGCTGGCAGCATGGCTTGCTTGTGTCACAGGTGTCCAGTGCAATGCCTGCTTGCTACTGAAACTAGAGAAAGTAGAACACAAGAGTTTACATTTTACCTGTGATAATTCAGAATGACGATGCAAGATTTCCAACAACACCCTTCAGCTGAATCCCCATCGGTGTCAGGCAAAGGTGTGATTTTACAATATTTGCAATATAGTCACATTTGCCAATGTGGGAGCAGGGGGAGGCTCCTAATTCTAAATTCTTCTCTCAGTTACACAGAGATAACTCCAAAATATAGAAATGCACTGAAGTCAATGGTGTTATTTTGGCTTTCTACAGGTATAACCAAAAGCAGTAGTTAGCTTGCGCTTAGTTTCATTTTTTGCTGTCTGTGCTCAGTAAAATGGGTTATAGCTATTGTTTTAAAAAATGGATTTTGGCCCAACAGATTGAACTGCCGTCGCTGAGCCATGATTATCTATTCATGCAAATTCTTATTGTGCCTGACAGATCATGGAAGCACTAGAGAGGCATCAAGAAGCAGCCAGGTGATGTTGTGGATGACCAGTGCTAAATCCGAATGTTAAAAAGTTCCATTATTTTCAGCAGTTAACAGTTCCCACAGCAATATCTTTTTGAAAACAAAGAGCACATATTTGTTTAGAAAATGCAGGTCAGTGTGTTGTATTGATGGACTGCAAAATGTCATTTCAAAGAAAGGCTGGGTTTGCATTCAACACAGGAAGGTTGTTATCTAATTGTCATAGCACAGAACAAGGAGCAGCTAGCAAATTCTGAGTCAGACTTGACACTGACTCTCTCTGTGACCATGGGCTTGTCACTTACCCTCATTCATAAAATGAAGATAAGAATATTTAGTTATGTTGGAGGGAAGCTGTGAGAAATAATTAGTTAATGCTGTGAAGCACTCTGAAGGTAGCCACTGCTAGTAGCAATCAAATTCAACTTCTCAATCATTTATTTGTGTAGCTATTAAATTATTCCATCTTCCCACTCAGAATAAGATTTTGCAGACCACGGGCAACATTTTCAAACTTGGATGCCTAAAATTAGGCACTTAGATGCATATTTAGGCACATAAATATCGTGAGCTGATTTTTTCATATCATTTGTAGCTCTCATTGAACAATAAGATGTATTAGTAGCATATGTAGATAGTAGTATAAATCACAATATTTTGATTAAATTATTTATATTAACTTTTGGTTTATAGTTTGTTCCCCCCACCCCAATGGATTTATACATAGGTTACTTGGGCTTCAGGGAAAAATAATCACTGTCTATGCCACCATCTCAGTAGTAAATGTTTGGGTCGTTCAGAAGCAATGGCCTTTGGCAATTTTCCAAGAACAATCTGCAGATAAATAGATACACAGGCTTGTTATTAGGTGGCAGTAATATTTAAAAAAAAAAGATATTGCAAGACATAAATCATGGACTTTTCCAACTTTACTGCAGTAGGACTCCCATTCAGTAAAGCGCTTTAGCACATGTTTAAAGTTCAGCACATGCTTAAGTGCGTTTCTGAATCAGGGTCTATGTGTCTTGGCTAAGTCTATCATGGGCCCGTCACTTGTAGCATGTGAGTAAATGGCGATATTTAAATGTTTGTTAGACAGAGCAGTGGCGAATGTACTGTCTGGGGACAATAATCCTGCTCTACCTCCAAAGACGGGCCAGTTTTTCAGAAAGCTGCTTGGTCTGATCTTTTTCTGAATGTAGTGGGCCAGGACACCCAACATTTGGGAATTAAACAATTTTGGGCCAAACCACACTAGTCCTGGCTCATGTTTAATCAGCCTGACTCCCTGGATGGTCCCATTGACCCCATGCAAGTAAGGGAGTCACACTTCTGCTCTTATATTTTTCTAGTTACTGAATTTTACTCAGTTCTATTTACAGTTCCAGATCTATTATAGTTAAGCTGCTTGCATTGAAAGGCTTCCTTGCCTTGCAATGATCTGACTATTAAAAATAGTTAAATGGCAAAACTATCCACACCACCACTTGTTTGTATTCCTCTTTGTGAATATACTATTCCCCATACATCAACTGATTATTTAGTATTTCACAATAGACACAGTTTGCAATATTTACAGTGGATACAATGTGTATTATGTAGCTGTCCGCCTTTACTTATGAATCAGATTTAAAGTCCTGAAATTAAAGAATCATGATTCAGTCTAATTAAAACCTCTTTCTTTTCACCTCCTTCTAAAGATATGGTTGAGCCTAATTTTTCATGTACACCAAGTTCTCTTTACACTGCTCTGGATGTTGTTTACACCCCTCTGTACACCTTCAGGACTCAGTACTAGCTGCATCACAAGGTAGCATTCATCTCCTGAGAATTTGTGCCTGGCTACGAGAGGGGCTTCAGGACTGGTGCTATTGCGAGACCTGTGTATGAGGTGTGCTGTGACAACAACACTGGCTTTGGGACACTCAAATTTCAGATTAAAAAAAAAAAAAGTTTGTACAGTTTCAGTTTCCATGTTATTTTGCGGCAAGGAAAACCCAGGAATCAAAGCCTGGGCGTGATCATCCCAACCTGACCAATGCAGTATTACCAACTCTGGTGCATTTATTACAAATCTTATGATATTTGGTATTTCCCTTAAATTCCCAGCTCCTGGAAGCAAGTGATTACAGGAGAAGCTCAGCTTCCATTAAAAAGAAAGTGTCTAGCCCTCATGGTTGCAGAGCAAATCTTGAACATGTGACCACGCTGCACCCAAAAGACTCAAAAAGCTCAAGGCAAAGGAAGAGAAATCCAATTCATTATTGTTTAAAATGTTCCTGATTTTTAAGCCAGTCTCATGATTTTTGGGAGCCTGACTCACAATTTCTAAATGCAGGAGGTTGGCAATACTGCCAACTTTTTGAGGCAGATGTGGCAAACGGCCGGCTTCACCCTAGTGGGTCTCGCGCTTTTGCCTCTCGTAGTGGGTCAGGGAGTCGCCAGTTACCCCATCTCCCCAGGGAAAGGGGTAGGGACCCAGGCCTGCCCACTCCTCTGGGTCCCAGCCCAGGGGCCCTATGAGGAGCAGCTATGTGCTACTAGCACCGAACTCACAGCTGCCGCCTTTTCCCCTGGGCTAATCTCCCCGCTCTGTCCTTCTGGCTTCTTGAACCCGGTACCTTCTTCAGCACTCCTTTCTGCTCCTCCACACGTTCTGCACTCCTTCCGGCTCCTTCACACAACTCTGCACTCTTGCCCACAGCACGGCACTCCTACTCCTCCAACTGGCGCACTGTCTTTTTTATCAAGCACCTGGCTGAGCCTTAATTGGCCTCACCTGCTCCTAATTGCCCCCTCATGACTTCTAGGTAGTCTGCAGAGAACAGAGCCCTGAGCATTCTGGGGCTTCCTACACTCTCCTACTGCCCTCTGCCCCTGCTATATCACACAGAGGATAAGAATGTGAAATCCATCAGATAGACTTTCACACACTCCTGCATGCCGGGTGCCTATTTTCCTATACTACAACCTCATCCCCAGCTTCCTTCAGGACTCAGCACTAGCTGCATCCCAAGTTAGCATTCATCTCCGGAGAGTTTGTGCCTGGCTCCGAGAGGGGCTTCGGGACTGGTGCTATTGCGAGATCTGTGCATGAGGAGTGCTGTGACAACAACTCTGGCTTTGGGACACTCAAATTTCAGAGTAAAAAAAAAAAAGTTTGTACAATTTCAGTTTACATGGATCTAAATGACCAGGCTGGCATCCAGTGGATAATTTCTGAAATCTTCATCATGAGCCGAAATATAAAACAAAACACTTACAACAAAACCAACTGCTTTTGTTTGTAAGTTGCAGTGAGATAATAGAGGAGTTGCCAAAATACCCCCTCAAGGACAAATGTGAAATCTAGGCCTGCACGCTCCTTCTCTTATATGGAGATTTGCACGGGGGAGGCTATAACTTCCAGCATTCAATGCTTGCTGTTGATCTGAATGAAAAGGTGCTGGGAACAAGATGGATCATTGCATACGGGGCCCTGTCTCTGCACATGGCCTCGCTCCACTGAACATGTGAGCGCTTGCAGGCTGCTCCATTTTATGCAAAGTCAGTGTTGCCCTTTGGTAGGTTGCCAATGATGTCCACGCCTGGGAAACGTTTGGATGTTACTCAGCCAATGGCAGAGCTCAGAAACTGTACAGGTGTGCATGCTGATTCTTAGGACAATAAAACTGATTTTAAGCAGCCACTGTCTCTAAATATTATCAGTGGGCCAAAGTTTGATGGCTGGCCTTGACTGTAACTACTTGGCTGCACTTAAAGGTGCTATTTGTGATTCCACACTAGAAAATACCAGTTGGAACCTGCCAAAGGACTTTAAAAACCGATCTACATGGACATTGGATTACTCTCGCATCTACTGTTTATTATTTGTTGCTACAGCTGTGTTATCAAGAGCTGTGATCTCTGTCAGCTCTGCATGGGGCGTGATTCTGTGCTCATCCAGCTGCACTTATCCAGGTGTAAACCTGAGGTCCTGATCACTTATGGCCATCGTGGCTGTTCTGTAATGCCCCCATGTGGGAGCAAAAGTGCCTTAGCCTGTCAGTTTTGGCCAGCTGCCTGGAGCATGACAGCCTGTGCCATAAACTCAGCCTCTGTCTCTCAGCAGTTAAAGAATAAAACAGACTCAGGATTTGGCTGTCTGTGCCTGTAAGTAAAGAAATACAACTTTGAATGCAGGCGCTTCATTGTAGCCCTTGAAGGAAAGGCTGTGACCTGGCTCTGGGATTCCAGGCTAGCATGGAGGAGTTTCTCCTCCATTCCAGTCTCCCCCAGCTCTGCCACTGAGGAAAAGCGAGTAAGCCTTTTTAACTGGTTTGCTGGCTCTTGATTGGTCAGTATTTCCGCTGGACCTTTCCAGGACTTTGGAGGACTGTCTTGTAGGCAGCTTGGTCTGAGTGTATTTTCCTTCTGCAGGGGGTCTCAGGGAACTGATGCCTCCAGCAGGGGGCAGAGAAGGCCTGATAGACCCCATCACATACCTCCTGCCACAGAACAGGCCCAAGGCCTGATCTCCCCCTTCTGCAATAATCCCACTGTCCTGGGAAAAGAAGCGTGTGTTGTGGTGCTTAGACGGTCGGTATTGTAGACGAAAGGCATATGTTTGAAGTGCCAAATTCCTGAGAGTAATGTGAGGATTAGTGTCCTTCATTGCCTGCAACCATTTAAGGGATGCATTGTCCATTATTAGGTCAAAGAGAGCGCTTAAAAGATAACAGCCCCACAGCCCATTTGATGGCTAGGTTGTCTTTCTCGATGATGGACTGTCTAGTTTCTCGTGGCTGCAGCTCCCAGCGTAGATATAGTACTGGATTTTCCATACCCTGAAAGTTTTCCAGTAGCAGCATTCCCAATCCAACTGTGGAAGTGTCAATTTGTAGTATAAATGGGGGTGAGAAGTCTGGATACCAAAGTACAGGCTGTTGACAGAGGATATCCTTTATTTTGATAGAGGCCTTGTCACATTCAGTTCTCTGTTGGACTGCTTTGGGTGCACTGGTCTTTTGGGAGGTCTCTGAATGGTGCCACAAGAGTTGCAAAGTGGGGCATGAACCTTCGCTAACAGCCAGCCAGTCCCAGGAACGCCCATCTCTGTTTCTTGGTGGTGGGAACTGGGGACCTCCTCAGAGGCCCTCTGTCTTATCTGGCAAAGGTTGAATCTTGCGGTTCCTCTTGGATTACCCCAGTTACCGGGGGTTTTGCTTCTCAAACTTAATTTTATTTGGACTGGTCGTGAGTCCAGCTTCCTTCAGTGATTGCAATAGAGAGGCCATGTGCCCCAAATGTGACTATCAACTTGTACTACAAACAACTACGTCGTCCCAACAGGAAACTGCAAACTGGCTGTGGAGGCATAGGACCTGGAATGTGGCCAAAGTCCTGCGCAGCCCAAAGGGTGTGTTTGTAAACAGAAATAGCTCAAGAGGGGTAGCAAATGAAGTCTTTTCTTTGAATCTGGAGCAGTACCCTTTCACTAAATTGAGTGCAGTTATATATTAGAATCATGGAGTTTAAGGTCAGAAGGGACAACCAGACCATCTAGTTTGACCTCTTGTATAGCATAGGCCACCAACCAGCACCCACACACTAAATCCAATGACTGAAATTAGACCAAAGCATTGCAGCCCACAGGAGACTAGACTATTATGTACTGCAGAGAATAGCAGGTGGTAAAGAATAGGAGGGAACAAGGAGCACCAATTGCCAGATCCAAGCTACTAATATCTATCTTGAGGACAAAATCTTTCTCAGGCTGTTTAAAATAGATAGTTGTAGCTTGAATCTGGCGATTGTACACCCATTGCTTCAGTTTATACTGATCATTTCTGCAACACCAGTGAAGCCATCCTATATGCTGATGACTTCTGTTACATCTATTGAGAATTCTTTTCTTTTGTCTAGCAAAGATCTGTCTTGGTTGCAACCTGCACTGACATTTTGATTTTCTTTTCCTCTTAGAAATTGCAGTTTGATGGTAGGAAGAATAATCTTCTGATAGATTTTTTTTTTACTCTGGTTCTGTGTAAACTGCTGTGTATGATACCCTGGAGCCATTCTAAAACAAAGACATTGAAACAGAATCTGGTGGGTGTAAGACATTGCTCTTGGGTAGTTGTGGCACATCTTTCTCCTTTAATAGCCATGATGTATCATGTGTCATCAGAATTTTAGCTTGAACCCAATCGATGGTCATTAGTACTGAGGTGCCACTCATATAATCCCAGTGACATCAACAGATTCCAAAGCCAGACGAGACCATTATGACCATCTAGTCTGACCTCTTGTATAACACAGGTCATAGCACTCCCCCCAAAATAATTCCTAAAGTAGATCTTTTAGAAAAACAACCCATCTTGATTTAAAAATAATCAGTGATGGAGAATCCACCATGACCTTTGGTAAATTGTTCAAATGGTTAATTACTCTCACTTTATGCCTTATTTCCAGTCTGAATTTGTCTAGCTCCAACTTCCAGCCATTGGGGCATGTTATACCTTCTCTGCTAGATTGAAGAGTCCATTTTAAAACATTTCCCCCCATGTAGATACTTATAGACTGTGATCATGTCATCCCTTAACCCTTCCTTTGTTAAAATAAATACATTGAGCTCTTTGATTCTAATCTGTTAATCGTTCTCATGGCTCTTCTCTGAACCCTTTCTAATCAATGTCCTCTTTGAGCTGTGGGCACTAGAACTGGACGCAGTATTCCAGCAGCAATCAAACCAGTGCCAAATACAGAAGTCAAATAACCTCTCTATTCCTACTCCAGATTCCCCTGTTGATGCAGCATAGGATTGCGTTAGCTCTTCTGGGCACAGCGTCTCACGGGGAGCTCATGTTCAGCTAACTATCCACCATGACCTCCAAATCTTTTTCAAAGTCACTGCTTCCCAGGATAGCATCCCCTATCCTGTAAGTACATGCTTTGTTCCTGGATTTATACATTGTCATTTAGTGCTATTGACACAAATATTGTTTGCCTGATTAAATTCTTCCAGTTGATTTGGCTCAACTTTGCGAAATTGGCCCTATTAAGGCCCCAAGTATATGTATTACTGGGCTGGTTTATTCTGCTTGCACAGTCCTGATCACGTGTACCTAAGCTACTATTCATTTTTAGTTCTGTGATCAGTTCCTCTTTGTCTGTTAGAACAAAGATCTAATAAACCATGTTGGATGCAACACTTTTTGTGATGTCTGGTAGGACATTGCACAGGGGCCAGGTCACCTGCAGTTCTTCTCTGTACACTGGAAGAAGGTTCCTCAAGGCTGCTACGTTCCCCCGGCCATGCAGGTTAAGGTTACAGGTAGACTAGATAGCACTAGAATAGGCAGAGCTCGTGACAGATACGCTAATTTCTGGCAAAAACCTTTGAAAACCTTAGTGAATTAAGTTTAAGTAGCTCTGGAATCCAGTGTACTAAAAATGCAAAGTTTATATATTATTGTGGAATTGTATGCAACTTCTCACGGAGGGGGCCTGACCAATGTAAACCCCGGGAAGTGTTATGAACATTAAAGGACCATTTGAAACAACATGCCAGATGAAGGACCTTTTAGGATGAACAAATTAAGCAGGTTTCCCAGGATCTCTCTAGGCGGAGATGCTTGCAAATGTACCATTTCCAGTTATGCAGAAATCCAGCCTTTTGAAGCTATGCACCCAAGAGACCTTTGTCTGCCGATCAGCTCTGGTACGGGGACAAGATCAACAGCCCAAGCTGCATAAAGGAAAGAATGAATTATTCATGCTTGGTTTTGTTTTGAGCTAAAGCAGTTGTGAACTTGTAAGCACAGGAAAAACCCTGTGTGGGGCTAAAGGCCTGACTTCTACCAGAGCCCTTGTTGGAGTTGGGGGGGGTGAGCTCCAGTAAACTTATTAGCGGGAATGTGCGTTCTTTTATTGTGCTGAAAGTTTTCTTTGTTATGCTTTCACCATAAGAGAAAATGTGCTTGCTTAGAAAGGGCTGTGTGGTTACTTAAAAGAGTGGGCAATTACGCTGCTTATTGCCTCTTTGGAGTAGACAAAGGGCCGACACAGACCTGCTCAGGTATTCTGCCTTACTGGGGAACTCATGCTGTAGGGGGGCAACCGTACAACTTGGAAAAACTCTGGGCAGGAGGGAGAGAGAAACACACAGGTCTCTGTTGGCTGAGGAGCCGGGAGTCTAGAAGGGTGTCCGTACTGGGCCATGGAGGGGGAAGAGAAGAGCAGTTACCTTGAACTGTGACAAGGATAAGGGCTGAGACTGAATGTGCAGCGCTCTGAAGGCAAGCAGGAGAAGCTAGGCTTTGACGCAGAAGACATGAAACCCATGAAGAAATTCAAGGAGTGTGGGATAGTGGGGAGAGTGAGAGAGACGTGGTCAGAGCAACAAAGGAGGCAGGTGATTTCCACTGCAGCATTTTGGATAGTGGAGAGGAAGAGATGAAAAGCCAGGACAGAAGAGAGGAGGTTGAGCTAGGGGGAGAAATGTGTGTCTATAATAGTACATGTAGTAAAGGTATATATAATAGGATCTTTGGGTGATGGAATATATTTCGTTCCATTGGCGTTTGTCTGTGACAGGCACCTCATTTCTTGAACATCAAATCTATTTCTCAATAAATCTCCATTGTGTGTGCAGTGCCTTCAAGTGTTCATTTTATCATCCTAGAAACAGACACGGTAAATTTCTACTTGACGTGGAGGCCTGCGTTCATGCCTTCGACTCACTGCTGCTATTTAATTAACGGCCTATAGGAGTCCTCTCCCGTATTGTTCTAGTTTTGGAATCAGTTGTTTATCAGTGGTCCCAATTATACATTTTACCACTACCCATTGTCATATAGGCATGAATCTATCACTGATGTCTGCTAGTTATGAAAGAAACCTTCGCTTCACACATTCATTGGGGAAGGTTTGACATGCAGGGCATTTGCTATCCATTAACTTTGTCCCAGATATAGCATGCAGGCTGTCCATTCGCTTTGACACACACTGCATTTGCTGTTCATTAGCTCCAATGCAGTATACTTGTCACCCGTGAGATTTGAATTGCAAAAAAGGCATTAGGCTCAGTTAAGCAAGACACATTTCTGCGTAAAAGCTCCAAGTTAGAGCAGTTTTATTTATAATCTTCCAACCTGGCAATATTTTATTGAAATGGGTGACTAGGTAAGCAAACGTACGTCACTCAGTGTTACTGGATTGTTTCAAGGGGTGATACTTGGAGTTTAATTTCAGACCGTATGTGTGAATAACTCCCTTTCTGTCTGTGATATAGCCTCAGTTTTATCCTAGATAGCCCCTTATAAACAAGGAGTCAGCTCGTGACCATTCAAAACATCCACTAGAAACAGTAAGTCCTGCCCATTAGAGGACGGCAATTCATTTTCATTAAGAATTCCCATCCTGAGCCTTGATCTTATGTCCTCACAGGAACAGACCTGCAACTGATAACAAAAATTTCAGGGACTATCTCCCTCTGGGGAAAATGCTCTTTGAATGATCAGTGCTAACAGGGACCATCTGATGCAATGTTCAAAATGGAAATTTAGGCCAACTGATAAGTTGTTAAGGCCTTAACTCTCGGCGGGATCATCTAACTTCAGGCTTACAGTGACTGGGTCCAAATCCTTCTTTTCTTTTTATGGCCACTGAATTTAATTGAATTGACCCTGGTATTTCAGAAACTCCTTGTTGGAATTCTGAATGAGGTGTCAATTTACCCTGGAGTCTACAGACCTTTCCTGAAGTTCATGCAGTATTTCGCAGTAACTGTGTAAATAATTCATTCCCCCTGCCGTCTCAAATTACTTCTTAGTCCATAGACACCGCTTCCATTTGCTCCTTAAAGCACAACTCCACTGAACTTGAGACCCACAATTTCTTTCCCCACTGAGTCTTGTGAACCATGTATAAGTACAGCTTTAATAAGGGCAAACTTCTCTGTAAAAACACACGAAATGGGGTTTAAACAATGACATTAGTTTGAATTTCTCTCAACACTAACACTGGTCTACACTACAAAGCTAGGTCAGTGTATGCCACCTTGCATAGACCTAGCTGTGCATGTGACTACACTTGAATTTGTCTCTCACCAGTGTAAACGCCCCATAACAACAACATAGCAACACCACTTCCTGGAGCAGTGTTGAGCCATGGTTGATGAACTGAGGTCAATACAGAAGGAATGTAGACACTGCACCACTTGTGTCGACCCTAACAGTCCTCCAGCAGTTGTCGCATAATGACCAAAACTGACTCCTTTGGTCACAAGTGTTAACTCCACTGCCCAAGGGTCACAGAGACTGGGAGGCCCCCAGCCCCTTTAAAGCCCTGTGCATTTTTGAAATGCCTTTTCCTGGTTGTCCAGCTTGACGGGCACAGCTAGCAGCTCTCCCTCGTTGTGTGCAACTGCCTAACTGATCATACTGGCTACACACTCCAGACATGCGCCGGCTTGGTGTAGACAGGAGATACTGGATCTCCTGGGCACATGAGGAGAAGCAGCTGTGCACGCCCAGCTACTGACCAGTGATAGAAACGTGGACACCCCTGAACAGATTGCACAGGGGATGCAGGAGAAGGGGTATGACAGGGCCCAGCAGCAGGGTGGCGTGAAAGTGAAGGACTGCCAGGCATATCAGTGAGCCAGGGAGGCCAACTGTCAATCCAGTGCCAAACCACAGACCTGCCACTTCTACAACGAGCTGCATGCCATATTTGGTGGAGATCCCTCCATCACCCTGCAGACCATTGTGGATACCTCCAAAAAGCCCAAGACCCAGGCCCCTGGTATGTACAGTGAGGAAGTGGTGGAGAAGGAAGAGGAGGAGGAGGGTGGAGAGACATGCGAGTGGAGGGTCCAGCTGTGCTGCAAGCCAGGACTTATTTGAGACTCCACCAGAGTCCAGTTCAATCCTGGCAGGTGAGCCCAAGCAAACCTCTTGCAAGGGAAGGAACCTCAGCTAAGTGTGTAAATTTATTTCCCATTAAGTTGGGGGCACCAGCACTGTAACAGGACATAACCATGGACTTTTCATTCATTTACTCTTACTAGACGACGTAGAGGTACAACAAACAGAAGTAGAGTTGTCAGTGGCATAGGGAGGGTCTCCGGCATCCCGGAGCCAATCCTACATTTGCCCCCCCACAGGCCTCACGCCACCTCACCCCCCACGCAGGGCAGGAAGGGTCCCGGTGCTGTCCCCCCAGCTGCCCTAGGGATGGGGGGGTCTGTACCTGTAGGGGAGCAAGGTGCAGGGGGGGTACAAATGCAGGCTTGTCTCTGCCCCTCCACCGTTCCCCCGTACTTACCTGGCACGCAGCACCCACCTCTCCCACTGCAGCCCTGCAGCCCAGCGCTGGTTTGGATGAGGCAGCCTCACCCCTCAGCCTGGGGAGGGCGGCTGGTGCCCCTCAGAGCCTCCTGTGCCCCCCGCCCCAGTGTGAAGGGCTGGCCCGGAATGACCCCCCACACTTACCAGCTGCTCCAGCCTGGTGTGGCTCAGATATGGGGGCCTCACCACCCCCTAGCTGGGGGGGAGCACCAGGTCAGCCCTTCATGACAGACGGAGGGCGCAGGAGGCTGAGACACAGCTGCTCCCACTTCTGCTCCTACACCCCTCCCACCCCCCGCGTGTGCACGCACATCATGAAGTGCCCGAGATCCCCCCCAGGTCAGGGGGTGAGACTGCCCCATCTGAGCCAGCACCTGGCCGCAGGGCTGGGAGCAGTGGGTAAGTGCATTCCGGGAAGCCCTTCATGGCAGGTGGATGGCACAGGAGGCTCTGCGTCTCTCTGAGCCTCCTGCGTGCCCTCCCCCACCGCCTCCTGTGTGGCGTGAAGGGCTGGCCCAGCACCCCCGCAGGCCGGCGCCCCGGGGTCCTGGCCCCCTCCTGCCCCCTCGCGGTATGCCACAGAGTTATCTGGTTTTCATGCCCCTATATAGTTAGGCAGGTGGGGCCAGGCAGAGCAGTTTTTTATGTAGACAGGGATGTCCCTTGAATCCTCCTGAGAGATCTCAATGAACCTTGCACAGAGGTACTCTGCAATCCTTTCCCGAAGTTTCTAGGGAGCGCCGCCTTATTTCTTCCTCTGTGGTGGGACACTTTCCCATGCCGGTCAGTGAGAACTCTGGCAGGCACCAATGAAGGACACAGGTGAGCCGCATGCGAGCCCCTGGCAACTTTGGGACCCCCAGCAGCCACTGTGCTTTGTCTGCCTTTGTCATCCTCAGGAGTGAGAGAGCAGCTAAAACCACCACCACCTGTGGAAAACGGCGCCAGTAATTCAGTGCCATTGTCCCTATGCATAGCTTCGCGCACCCGAGCAATTCCCTCATTTCCCTCACTCCTGGTGGGCCAGACTCACCGCGGCTGATGTGGAGAATGGCACCATGCACAAGCACTCCAAAGCAGAAGTGTTGGGCATGTCTTGTTTAAAACCTCAGGAGAGCAAGGGAAGGGAGCTCTGCAACTTCCCCTTTCTGCTGTGACTGTACTGACAATGGTACCTCTGTGTGTTTTATCTGCAGCTGTGGCCTTGAGGAGTTCCCTCCGACACCTCCAAAATACCTGACCCAGGTAAGGACTCAGGATGACATGTTCAATGAGAACCTGCAAGCCAGTGCTGCATGAGACTGTGAGCAAAGGGTCTGGAGGGTGAACATTGCAGACCATATGGAGATGGAAAGCAGACAGGAGAAAGGCCCTGGAGTCCCAGCAGGAAAAGGAGAGGGAGATGCATCAGGACATAATGAGGCTTCCTCTGGCAGCAAACACAGATGCTGCAGCCTCTGTGGACCTACAGGTTCAACAATCAATGGCTTGTCTCCCTTTTGTAGTCCATGGGGAGCTCAATTACAACAGTTCCCTACACACCAACCTCCCAACGTTCCACGGGCCATCAGGGGCCGCACCCCAACCCCTACCACTCCGCAGCAGGGGACATGAAGGACAACCACACACTGACCTGCGAGAGACATGGTTGCCGTATGTGTAGGTAAAATGGACATGAATGTTCTTTCCCCTTGTTAAGTTCTCGTCCATAAAGTTTTTAATGTATTTGCTTTGGAATTGCACAGATTTTTTTTTTTGCACTGCTTTTGTTACAGAATAAAATTATATTATTTGGAAAATAATTCATCTTTATTAGTTCATGACATATGCTAGTAGTTCTGAAAGCATTCACTTAATTGTTACTTCTATACCGTGTGACAATTCACAGGATCAGTGACAAACACTGCGTAATAATCACAAACGTACAGCAAGACCACAAAATTAATAGGTGCATTGACAGTGTATTCAGAGATGTACCCCTGGCAGCACACAATTCTTAACAGGCCCCAAAACTGCAGGGCCAGGTGGAGCACACTACACCACAATGCATTTACTGTGGCTCACTCAACGCACTCTTTCAAAGCCTTCCTGAGCCATATAGCTCTGTGTTGAGCTCTTCTAATAGCCTTTGTGTCTGGCTGTGCAAACCCAGCAGACTGCCACTCCATCTCTACGCTCCATCCCAGCAGCAACTTCCCTCCTCCCCCTTTGCTTCACAGATATTATACAGGACACAACAGGTAGCTATAATCTTTGGGATGTTTTTCACTGAGATCCAATCTCGTGATTAAATAATGCGTGTCCCTTCAACCTGCAAAAAGTTCACTGACCTGTCACTCTGCACTTGCTGAGCCGGTCGCTGAATCATCCTGGGGTGCTGTCGAGATGGCTGATGTACGGCTTCATGAGCCAGGGGAGCCAGGGATAGGTTGGGTCCCCCCAGCATCCCTATTGGCATTTCAACATCACCAATGGTGATGTACCGGTCGGGAAAGGAAATCCCTGCTTGCAGCTTTCTGAACAGTCCTGTGTTCTTAAAGATATGGGCGTCATGCACTTTCCCTGATCAGCCAACATAGATATTGGTGAAGCATCCCTGGTGATCCACCAGCACTTGCATAACTATAGAAAAGAAGCCCTTTCAGTTGATGTACTCTGTGGCAAAGCGGTCTGATGCCAAAACAGAGGTGTGTGTGCCATCTATTGCTCCTCTGTAATTCAGGAACCCCATTGCTGGAAATCCAGCCACTATGTCCTGCACATTGCCAAGAGTCTCAGTCCCACGCAGCAGGAGACTATTAATCGCCCTGCACACTGACATGACAACAGCCCCTCCAGTGGCTTGTCCAATTACAAAATGATTTCCCACTGACCGGTAGCAATCCAGGATTGCAAGTTTCCATAGTCTGACCACCACACACTTCTCCACTGGCACTGCAGCTCTCATTTTGGTGTTCCTGTGCCGGAGGGCTAGGGTGCACAGATCCAGGAACGTGACCTTATCCAGCTGAAAGTTCTGCTCTCACTGCTCATCTTCCCACAGCTGCATTTGGATGTGATCCCACCAGTCAATGCTCACTTCTTGGGCCCAGAACCAGCGCTCTACCATCTGAAGCTGCTCCATGAAAGCCACCAAAAACCTGGAATTTGTTCTCGCTATGTCCCACAGCAATCTGCCATCCAAGAAATTGTCATGTTCCATGCTGATTTGGTACTTCTTATGGCTCTGCAAATACTGGAGGATCACGCGCCCTATGCTGGCAATGCTTCTGACAATAGCATGCAGAGCTGTGCAGGCTCCATGCTTTTGTCAGAGATGGAGACAGCAAGGAGCTTTGTGCCCTCAAATCGTTTCATTTAATCTACCTGGTACTTGAAAACAAAATTTTATACCAGTTCCAATGCACTCCCGGGTACAGTAAAACAGATACATTTTGCAGAAGCCAGATGTCTTAAACTGCACCTTAATACCATGCATGCATAGCTCATTAATGCAGCATGTGCTGGCCCCCTGCCATATGTTGCCCCCTCGATCGACCCTGTGAGAGTGATGAGTTTCTCAGCACCAACATTCACACAATCAGTTGTTTACTCTGATGAGTTAAAAACTAAAGCAAAACAGAATGTACAGCTGATCAATATTATACCCATCTGCAAAGAAGGGAGTTTTCCCTTTGAGCAACTACTGACAGCGGTTTGAGACAGGAAGTTTGAGACAAAAATAATACAGGCAATATTTATCACCGCAGAAAAGGAAACAACTTTTTTATTATTATAAACCCTGCAATTGAACGTGTCTATTAACATTGTAAACAGGAAACAAATCAACAATACAGAGCGATTTGTACAACACATTCCATTTCACAAGCCAGTTAGCTGCTGTATCTGTCCAGTTTTACCTCCAGGTGCAGTAGGGATAGCATTGTTTTTTCTTTTACCGCAAATTGCAAATCAGAAAACATGTCAAGAAACTTCACGAGCAAGACAGAAGCCAGCACAATTGAGTTTATCAGTGGAAAGGAATTGCTTAGCCTATGGAATGTATGAATGATGCAGCACCAAGAAATAGTACATTCACTTCTCAGCACATATTAATGGAGAAACTCGTGTCTCTCCAGTAGTAGGAAATTGAGATGGGCTAAATCTGGATTTGAGCTTGCCGTAAATTTGGGAAGCATTCAGACCTGAGGTTTTAGTTCAGCCACATCTCTAATGAAAAGTGAGTGCTTTTAGGGACTGGTAAACCTAATCTGAATCATTGCCCTAACTCAGACCAAATCTTTTTTAGGCTCTGAGAAAACCTGCTTCACTTTGTGTATTTTTCATTTTTGGCAGCAACAAATTCTGCATCTGATCATTCTTGGGTCTGGATTTGGATCTCCGTGTCCTGGGCAGACCCTATTTCTAGAATGGGTTGAACTGAAACCTCAAATCAAAACATCCCAAACTTGGGCCTATCTTTTCACTGTTTCCTATGCTCCTGCCCTCTCTGGCTCTAGCCAGACTGTACCAACAAAAGTGTCAAACCCAGGGAATAAACCTGTTCTTGTGAGGGTTCCAGCACAATTCTCAGTCCAAGAAGCTCATCAGAGTATCTGGATAGCCACCCAAAGTATCATTATTGTTATGTCTATATTTACCAGATGCCCATCACCATGATATCTAAGTGAAGTCAATGGGACTTCATGTCGGTGCCAGGACCCAGCTACTAGATCCAGGCATCAATGCCTAACTGAAACGGATCTCCAAACTTTTTCAAGTTTGCCCATCTCTTGTGCTCCTGCAGAAACATTAGTGTCTCCATCTTAAGAGCATCTTTGCTCTGGCAATTGCATACATGTGTCTAAAAACATGATTCAGATCTACACTGATTCTATAGTGGTGTAACTCCATTAACTTCAGTGGCATTGACTCCTGGTTTACACCAGCATCAGTGAAATCAAATTCCAGCCTGGTGGTTTTTCAAGGAGAACAGATTGCAAATATGGGCCAAATGCTCTCTGAACACAGAAAACCTTTGGATCAGGATCCAGCCTTTGCTGCTTATGCCTGTTGCTACTGTAAACATTACAAGCAATTTAACGCTTTGGAAATTACGTCTAACTACCTGGTGCTCCGAAGTGCACAATGCTGCTGAATCTTCACTAATTGTATTCCTAATAAAAAATGAAAACAGCCTGTAAACACAATCATTTGGTTAGCAAATAAAAATATTTTTAATAAAAAAGATTGCAGCCTAATATTCGCCTCCCACTCCCTAACCGAAATGATGGTTAAAGAGGCGGTGATCAGCACGTGTTTAATAGGCCTGATTAGTGGGCTCTCATGGGGTGAGCATGGGACTGACAGCCCCAGAAGCTCTTGAGTTCTAAGGTGGCTCTGCCATTGGATTGCTGTGTGGAACTGGGCATGTCTCTTGACTTCTCTGTCTGAGTTTCCCCCGTGTATAAACTGCAGATGGTGATCATACCTACCATACAGGAGTGTTGCGGTGATCAGGGTTGTACATCACTGATGATGCAGAGTGCCATAGAAGTATTATTACCTTATGAGAACAATGAACGGTCTTTACTGCCAGGAACTAGGATTTCCCAACACGAACTGTTAATGCAAAGTACATTAGGGACCAGCCTCGGAAAGTCTTGACCCCAGCTAGCATGAATTTAATTGTTACTCAAGTACTAGCTCATCTGCCTTTTATTAGATTTGCCCATGTGGCTTTCCGGACACACCAGAACACAGCCCTATAAAATAGGCAGCCCTCAATGCCAGCATGATGCTGTTCTAAGGACTGTAACAAATGGTTATTTTTCCAATGGCCTTCAATGAATTTCTGAGAGGGTGGGGGAAAAAAAAATCAATGTCAATGTAAAAGGTAGAGATGTTTATGTAAACTGTAGTGAGTGCTTTCCTCGCCTGGCGAATGCAGTGCTGTGTTCTGTCAATAAGACTGGATCAGGAAGGTTACGTATGACAAGTATAGGGCTTGAGTCACTTCTGTGCCAGCACCACTGGGATAGGCAACAGGGGTTTGTCCTACCCTAAGTCTAACCATGCCTCTTGCATTCCTGTCATGGGATAGCAGATTTGAAGGAAGTCAGGACTCCATTGGGAGCCCTGCTGATGGAAGCTGCTTGTACAGAGATTATGCCAAAGCAGGGCATCTCCCAGATACAGATGGAAGAAGTTATTCAAACTAAACCTGCCCCACCCCCCCCCGGTCCCCCCCACCCCCACTGCAGAAAAAGGCAGATTTGGGCTGACAAACATTTTGCCAATTTATGTTGAATTCACTAGTTGTTTCAGTTACCCTTCCTCCCCCACCCCCCGCCAAAATCCCAACAAACCTGAAAAAAGTCATATTTCGTTTTGACGTTTTCCCTTAGTTTTGAATTTTACTGCAGTGTTACTAGAAAGGCTATGAACTGACAATGAAATGTTTTGCTCTGAGCCGAACAAAATGTTTTATTTAAGACCCCCCCAACCAATTTTTTTTTCAATTTTTTTGATTTGCCAAAAAATTCATTTTTTTCTTTTATAGCCAAACCAAAATGAATCCCCACCACTCTGAGCTCCTGGGTCAGCCCGTGAGCCAAGAGGTCAGCTATTCCTGTAGCTCTATCTCCAGTGACACTGGCTAGCGATGTATACTTTTGGGGCTGCCCTGTGGTAGAGAGTGCAGCTACAGCTGCCTTGCACTGTCACAACCCCCTTCTGGGTCTCCCGAGAAGCCAGTTTCTCCCCAGGCTGAATCGAGCTCATGGTTATAGAGGAACCAATATAATAGACCTGAATGGTTTGAATGCAATAACAGCCTTGCATCCAGCATGCCAATATAATACAAGGCATTATCATAAGGGTGCTGCACAACTCTACGCTGGCCTGCTTATCAAACTTCATCTTCCATACAGGGACTAAATGGATCCACAAGTGATACGAAGATGTGGAATCCATGGGTGTTCATTGAATAGATGCTATGCAAAAAGGACAACTGGCCTCTTTTAAAAACAGTTGAGTGTTTGATATTACAACAGCAGAGGTCTGTTGAACACTGACGGAAATGTTGGTCACATTTTTGTCTGTTTAACCTAGGATGATATTAAGGGATAATAAAATCTCTTCTTTCAGGTCATAAATGAGAGCTGCCAGTGCCAGGGAGATATTTCCATACCCTTCTCAGGCAGGGTACCAGACGTGATGGGTCAATCTGATCTGATCTTTCATGGTGAATCTTATTTTCCTAAGAACTTCTGTTTTGTTGCAGAATATTGAGCCTCTGACTGCCTTTGAAAGAGTGTGGTTTATTTTGCCTTTGTGACTTGATAATGCTTATTACCCTAGGAGAGAAAGTTAATACAAAAATATAAAAGGCATGGCTTTATGTTTGAAGTTTTGTGTTTTATTATAGTTGGCACCAGAAATGTTTTTGATTTATGTTATGTTCACATACATCCTCTGTAAACAAGAATGTATCAGTATTGGTTTCTTATGATTTCGTTTCAATGACTATTTTAAAAAAAAATCATACATTCACAAACTACTTTATGTTTAAACACAATGATTCCCTTTTATTTCGTAACTGTTCCCAAAAAACCCACAATAAAAAAAAATCATTTAAAGCTGTGTATTCTGAACATGTCACTTTAGGAAAAAAAAACATCATCATCCTGCAACATAATTTAATAAGAAGCTTCTGGTTTAAGGTAGCCACAGTGAAAATATAAAGAGCTGGGGGCAATCACTGTCAGTGAAGAGACGTACTCTTATTCAGTTTTTCATTCCAGTATCCAACAACAACAGTAGTTGCTAAATTTCATCAGAAAAGTTATTGCTAAATAAATATTGTCCATCCTCTGCAATAGAAAGCACAAGAGGTGTGTATGTGTGTGGTAGTGGGAGATGCGGGCTGAAAAGGGACGTCCTTTTCTGATCATTGAGTGGCAGGTTGAAATTATAGCTAGCCCCAGTTATATACCTGCTCTTTAATTAAGGACACTTTTCAAAATACCCACGGTGCTTTGCTGTGGCTGACAGACTGAAGTCTCCTTAGCGTTGATTTGGAGACCCCCTACAGGAATGTGCAAACCTAAGCTCGTTACATAGGAGCCCTCGTGAAAGCACTTATTGCTCTGCTGTAGTTTTCCAGGGTGTTCAGTGAAGTTCTGTTGCTGATTTCAAGGCCCCCTGCTGGAACGCGTACTACAAGCTTTGCTGGCATTTACCATTTTCAGAATTTCCCACCCCTGCAACTTCAATGATGACAGTGCTAATATAAACAAAAGGCTTGTGGCCACTGGCATCTTACCAGCAGAGTTGTGTAGACATGCTCCGACTAGGGTTAAACGACACAAGGCAGGGGTTAAAATGCCATTGGCTGCCTGGAGCCCTGTCTGCATTAGGGCTCTTGCCATTCCTGCCATGGGTTGAGCTACAGTAATGCTAGCAACAGTGAGAAATTTCAGGTAAATAGGCTAGCGTAAACACAGCCATATGGTCTGAGTCACCGAAGCAACTGTCCTTGCACAGGTCCTTCCTGCAGAAGAGATAGTCCGTTAAACCAACAGCTGTGAATGGTGCCTTGAACTGAGATGAGAATCAAGTTATTTTACTAAGATTTTATTTTCTGACTGAGACAGAAATGACACCTCAATGGCAGAAACTCAGAAATGAAGCTGTAAAGCTGCCTGGGTTCCCTCTCTTAATGGCCTCTAACCTATGAAGCCAGCATGTTGAAAATCTAAGAATCACAAGCCAGAACTAGCATATTTTCACCAACTTGCAATACCATTTGCCCCGGATTGCTGATTTTTATTGTGCTTTCCCTACGGGTATGGCCAGCCACCAATTTTAAATGATTACGAACAAAACTAGTGCCAGTCCATTACAGGAGAATGGGGACTGGTACAGTCAGGTTCTTTTTTCAATCAGTGAAGGATTCAGATTTGACCAACTACTGTCTTGTTTTTTTTTTTAAGCATCATTATTATTAAATATATTAGAGATTGCCAGTCGAGCTCTCTACATTTTCCTGGAGGAAACAGTGCCGCAATGAACAGCTAAATGAAAAACAAAACAAAACGAGGTAGGTTAAAAACAGCAACACAGATCTCGATATGCAACACCCTAATACCACAGGCAGCCATGCTTGTAGCGATTGAGAAAAAAAAATCCCAGAGACTCACTTAAAATTTAAATCAATTGAGCAGAGTTTAAGGACACAATTCAACCTGAACTAAATACATACATATTTCTGCAGAGATGCTGTCATTCACTGTATGTTGGGTAATTCGTGGGGAGTGGAAGGGGGCAGAAAGTGATTATAGCTTCAGAATCTTCACTAAAGAAACCCTATTTTTAAAAATTCTTTACAATTCAGCCCGGCGATGCACCTTTTTGCTTGGTTTAGTAGCTAATCCCCTCTCTCCCCTACACTGAGCGGATACTGGCCTTTCGGAACCTTGTAACTTGCCCATCACAATCTTCATTATCTGGAGAATGGCCTCCTGAGACAAAGTCAAGAGAATCCCCCTTATCACTGAGGCTACAATCCTTACTGGGGCTAGGCACACTCAGCCATTACTGACTTCCACGTCAGTTCTGAATGCACACAACACTGTTAAATGGGGCCCAATGATGCAGCTGAGCAAACCTGATTAATTCTCAGGATGACTGGATCCCAAGTTAGAAGCCCTGTCATCTCTCCCCATACATTTATCACCTGAGTGATTTTGTGTTTCTCTCGGCCTCTGTTCCATCCATACTTTTGCTCTGACCTCTTGCATAATGTAGCCTGGGGAAAATTATGCTCCCTCTGTTTTCAGGAGTAACAACAAATGGCACTACTTTCCCTATCAACACACACCATTACGTGAAGATCCATATAGAAATATGGACTGACAGACTGACAGAAATGGTTGTTGATTGTATTAGTCTAAGGCTAGTAGTTTAGCCATTTAAAATCCATTTCCCAAAAGAGGGGAAAAACTATTAATTTTCTGTTCTTTAAAAATCCATTATGCTGTTGCTGCCAAAAGCAACATGTAAATGTTGGTGAAGGCAAAAGGTTTTTCATAATTACCCAGCTATACGGTTATGGCCTTCATCACAAAGATAAAAGGTACATTTATTGTGCTGTCTTTCACCAGTTTTAATTAGTAACTTTACAGCATACTATATATTTGATGCTAGCAGGCAGACAGAATCAAAAACATACTTTTTTGACACTATTTTCTTCCCCATTCTTACAAAGTAAGGGACAAAGAAAGAGTAAAATAAAAAAATTCATAACCCACTATAACACAGCTTAATCAGGAGACCACCAGAGGTTTATTTCCCTACTTCTGAAGGCATATATGTCCATTTCTGCCTCAAACACCGTGTTGCATTCTTAGGGATCTGCAGTGAATCCTCTCTCTCCATTACCAGACTGCAACAATGAAGGGTGTACTGTATTGTGAGAGAGTGTATAGGGGAGTGGTGTATTCCACAAGGCTTTCTGTATCTGCCTCTAAAGTGTGAGTCCACATGTTTAATGTCCTTTAAATTAGAAATAATGCCATGAAGGTAAGTGTCAAGCATTCTTCTATTACCAGTTCATCATGGAGTTTCTGTTGAGGGTCATGAAAAATACTTGGCTACTCCCTCCAGATCTCACTGATGCAAAAAATACCTGTATGGGAAGAAAAAAAAACAACAACCACCCAACATGTAGTTTAACTGCATTTTTTTTCAAGCCAGTTTCTTCAGTTAGTCACTCATTTCACTTAGATTTAACAGCCACCAAATGTCTTTTAGTCATTAATGACCCAAGCTAGATTCAAACAAGCAACCTAGAGATGGAAGGTTCCTTATCCCATTACCAATACCTTGAGCCAACCAGATTCCCCTCTTCATTTTTTAAAAAATTTTTCTCTGGAGAGCTGAATGGAGACAGGGCACCTGGTTTCCAGTGAAGTTCTACTTTAATCCTATTTATCAGATAGCTTGACTCCAGTACAAGGAGGGAGTGATGGAGCAGAGAAACCCCACACCAGCGGAGAAGGGGTTAAAGAGAAACCAGTTAGCCCCACCCTGCTATACCTGCAGCCAATGCCAGGCCTGGAGGGAGAAGAAAAGGAGAGAACCTGGCTCAGTTCAGGGCTGATGGGTGAGGGAGCAGGATGCAGCTCTGCCTTTCTGCATGAGGGGAGTTTTACTACAAGCCTACCAGCCACTGAGGAAGAAGCAATGTGTCCCTGACCAGGAAACATCTTGAAGAGACTGGGGAACACCCAGTAATGAGTGGACTCTACTATTTACTTGAAGGACAAGATGGGTCCAAACCCCTCCGGTCTTCCAATTCCCACCAAAGAAGTGAAGGTTACAGAAGTGCCCAGAGAACACGGGAATAGAGACTTTCTTTCCCACAATCCAGAGAGACCTGCGGCTGTAGGAGGATGCTGGAAAGGTCCACAACCGGGCACTACCCTCGGTGAGCCATTACAGAGGACAAAAGAGTTGATGGATGCCACACAAAGATTCTTCAGAACTAAGTTTGAACCTTACACTTTATTAGAACCTCGAGCCCACAAAAGAGTTTATGAATGACAATCTGGCAGAATTTTCTTCCAGGGAGTCTGAGTCCAACATGTAACATAACCTTTCTCAGTCAGTCACTGGGGATGACAACACTGTTAATCCCCACATTTTCTATATGCAAAGGGACACTTCTCCAAGGCTAGTACAAGGTAACTGAAATGTAACACTTAGGACATCAACAGAGGACTGGTGCTACCATCTAAGGAAAGTTCAGCAGGTCGGTTGTCTCTCTGGGGAACCACGATTGGCTTTTTCTGAGCAAATCAGAGCCACCGGAGAATGACCCACAGAGCCAGAACATCATTAACGTAGGCGCCAATAATATTACGGGGCTTCCTGACTTCCTATCAGTACCAGAAAGGAGAGCTAGGCTTGGGGTTACTCCATGATGCCATGTTTATTATAGGCATGGCTTCTCATTTTAAGACCGTTTTCAGTGGTTTGTCACTTTGCCAGGCTGTTTGACCTGAAATTTTTCATGCTGGTTGTCTGCCTCAGGTCAGTTTTTTGGAAAAATTCAGCCAAAATGCTTCAGCCATTCTGAGAATGACATTAGGGGAAGTGATGTTGTTTGCTATGTTTAAAAAAAAAACTGGTGACCTTTTCTTTGAACAGCTCTAGCATCTCTCTACTATGTATCAGGGATTTGAAATTTGGCAGTGGAGTTGGCCTTTATGACAAGGATGTGCCTTTTGCTGTCCCTGTACAATTCCACCCAAACCTGACCAAGTTACGTGTCTTTGAAAAATCACGGATTGCACATGCTCAGCAGAGACACTTGATTTTAGCAGCTAAAAATCTCGTAAAAGTTCTGTCTTCACTGAGCATGCTCCATCTCCTCATTGCTCCCATCTGAGGCTATGCACTGGAACCGAGAGCAGGGAGCCTGCCTCTCCTGTGCTCTCAGTGACCCCACTTCCCACCCAGGCAACACGGAAGAGGAAACTGCCTGATGCGAATGCATTAGGGGACAAAAGCCAGACCGGAGGGGAAGGAAAGGAGTAGAATGGGACAAGGAGTGTGGTGAGAATTATGGGGAAGAAAGAGTAACTGACTGGCTGGGCAAGAAGCCTGGGCTTGGACTAAGGAGCCAGAGATGAGCAGACAGAATTGGGATAGGGACACGTTGGAGAGGATGGGGCAGAAGTTGTCAAGTTTGGGGAAAATGTGTAGACGAGTCTGTGTCCACACAAGAGCACTCCCCTCTCAAGCCTGGGATGTAACCCACAACTCCTGAGTCTCACCATTCCTCTGCTGTTAGCCAGTATCTGTGAAACCCTGTGGCAAATTGTGTCTCTTCCCTCCCTGGTGCTGGTCCACACAGAGGATGACATCCTATTAATGTGATCAGCTATTCTGTTAGCCCAAGCAGCAGAGATCTGTGCAGTGGATCTAAATATTCCAACTCTGCTGATGAGCGGGCATCAATATGGTACCAAGTGATGGAATTTCTGCTTATCAATTTACTTTTTGAACAACCGAGGGATTTACACACAAAAAACTACATTAAAAACATTAAGATTGTAATGATCAAGATCACATAATGAAAGATTGTACCATAATGCATACGCACGAGAGGACCAAATTAAGGTTGCACGGGCAACCTTCATTCTGACATTTCTTAACTTTTAAGTACTTGACTTTGCAACATTAATAATGTTCTCATAATGTAATTTGAATGTGTAATTGTAATTGATCTGACAAGATTCTAAACTGATTTATTTCATGGAGCTGATCTGTGGCCATGCAGTATTTTAGAGTACAGACTATTGTTTAAGTGAGGCAGCTTGGACTGGAGTATTACTTAGCAGCATTTTCACCATGCTGGATGGAGGAATGGTTATGGAGTAAATCATTATATTAGAATCTGTAAATGGAAATAACTGATCCACTCCAGCTGATCAAAGATAGGCAAATGGTGCCATTAGGTTTTGAGCAGACTCCTCAAGTAGCTGTGTCATCAACACTTAGGAAAAATTCAGGTTGAATCAATATAGAGCCTCTTCCCATTACTGGTTGTTTCTACTTAAGAGAATTACTTGGAGTGGTTTGCTTGTGTGTTGTGTGCACTACACAGACCATCAAATTGATTACTTATTAACCTCAAGATAAATGAGATCTGAAACCTCAAAGTAGCTGGCTGTATCTTAAGACGTAAAGCACTGATCCAAGCTTTGAAGCGGACTTACCTTATCATTTCTTTCACATAGAAATTTTAACCTTTGAGCTCGCTTGTGCATAAATACTCCATCCAAATGTCCTGTCTCCACTGAACGGATCTCAATAGCTTTCTCTCCCCAGCCCATTATTTGATTGGAATGAATGTAGGCTGTCAAAAGGAATTTCCAAAAGAGCATTAAAAACATTTGGCAGGCTATTAACAACAAAATGGGCAAAGCAGCTCTCACCAATCAGCATACAAAGACTGTCTAGAGGAATCAAATAGCTCTCTGTTTGCCAGAGGTAGCAGAAGCCAGCCACATCATGAGAAAGCACTCAAATAATAAATAATAATGGTTCTTATATAGTGCTTTTTCCTCCATAGATCTCAAAATGAAGGAGGAAAAGTATCCTTATCCCCATTTTACAGATGGGCAAAAGAGAGGAACTGAGAGAAGAGACTTGCCCAAGGTCACACAGCAGGCCAATGGTACAGGCAGGAACAGAATCCAGGTTCTTCTGACTCCCCATGCAGTGCCCTCCCCAATGCACTACATTGTCTCCCCAGTCTAGTGACGTTAAACGAGGAATTCTCAAGGACCTAGCTATGAATGGACAACAGCTAGGTCCATCATCTGAGTGGGAGTGGCCTGCTTTGATTGGCAAGTGCACAAATGACCCCATCTTAGTTTCCTTTATTTCTCATCTTATTTTGCTTTTGTAAACAATGAAGGAGAAGAGGAAGGGTTAAACCTACCCACAGAAGTAGGCATTTCTCCCCACTGCAGCACCACATCTTTAGTTATCCGTCCATAGGTGTTCACATACACCCCTTCATCCTCATAGCACACTAGCATCTCCATCCCATCCGTTTTTGGCAGGATGACAATGGCGTGAGGAGTGATGTTGCCCTGAATCTGTGATTAAAATAAACCCCTCAAATCAGAATTAAATCAAAGAGGGGGGAAAAAAGCCTCAGAAAATCCCACCCTATTAAACAGCTATGCAAGGCATTTAAAGGATCAGCTTGAAAGAGAGTAATTTGTCATGTTTACCCCACCATCAAACTGTCTGAAGTGTCAAAGATAAACAGCCTCAGCCATTATAAGGAGACTGCAACATTTACACCCCCAGAAAACGATGTCTGACATTTGACAGTACCATAAATCAACTGCTATTGACTGATAAATACATCTTGTATTCAAATTACAGGGAAACAGAAATTACGAATACTAGGTACAGAACCGGGGAGGAAATAGTCTTCTTTCTTGAATAATCAGTGTTTGGAGGAAGGATAGAAACTAGGATGCAGCAACTTTTCTTACATTTCTGATCTTCAGTAGCTAAGGCAACATTACCATCCTAAGCTATCTTGGCATTTTCTCCACCTTCTTCACAAATTTCCAGGCACTGGCAGAACTATCAGACAAAGGATACTGTCCTAGATTGGCCACGAGGGTCATCAGACAGGGAATTCCTAAAATGATTTAAAACATAGGTCCAGCTGACCCAGTTTTTCCAGTGGTTTGCTCAAGGAGTATGATCCATCTAGTCCACTATCCAGTCTTCCAACAGTGGCCAGATGCTTCATAGGCAATCCACAGAACAGTGCAATTATCGAGTGATCCGTCATCCCGTCCCAGCTGCTGGCAGTCAGAGGTTTAGGGACACCCAGAGCATGGGGTTGCATCCCATCTTGGCTAATAGCTATTGATGGACCTATCCTCTATGAACTTATATAATTCTTATTTGAACCCACTTATGCTTTTGGCCATCACAACATCTCCTGGCAGTGAGTTCCACAGGTTGACTACACATTGTGTCAAGTAGTACCTCCTTATATTAGTTTTAGACCTACTGCCTATGAATGTTATCGGGTGATCCTTGGTTCTTGTGTTATGTAAAGGAGTAAATCACACTTCCTTATTCACCTTCTCACTCATGATTTTATAGACCACTATCATATCCCCCACCACCACCCCTTTTCTAAAACTGAACAGTTCCAGTCTTTTTAATCTTGCCTCATATGGAAGCTGTTCCATATCCCAAAGCATTTTTGTTGCCCTTCTCTGTACTTTTTCCGATTCTAATATATCATTTCTAAAATGGGGTAACCAGAACTGCACACAGTACTCAAGGTGTGGACATACTATGGATAGAACTAGCCCCAGCTTAAACCAAAACCCCAGTAACGTTTTGTAACCTCAGTTTAGTCCTGCTTTGGCCTTGTTGACAAAATGTGCTAAAACCAGTTTAGCTGAAGCCATGTAATGAGAGATTTACCAGAGTTCAGCAAAATCTGCTTCTAGGACTGTACAGAAAAGGCCTCATTTAGCACATATCGTCTTGTCTCACTCAACTGTCCATTTCTATCTGTTAACCACACACAGAGTTCTGAACACAGCTTATTCAGTGAAGATCCAATAGCCCAATCCTGCAGCCCTTACTCAGGAAAGCAGTACTGCACGAGGGGAGGGGGGCAGGATTTGGGACTCCCCAAGGGATCTGCACCATGAGGCCCAGTTCCTTGGGCCGCCCATTTTGTTTGTTGGGGCAGAACCTGGTTCCTTATTAACTGTCTCCCCAAAACGAAAACTATGGAAGGCCTCCACTGTTGGTCCACAGTGTGTGTGGGAGGATTCCTCCTTCCAGGGGACTTGCCAGCACTAAGCCTGACTATGTAGGCTTGGCATGGAGTTGAATTTGCCTCCAAGTAAGTAAAGACTGTAGAATCAGATCCTTCATCTTTATTAACTAGGTGTACGGTATCTCTCGCCCTCTCTCATCCACTTGTCAGACAGGCCTTTACTAGTGATTTTAGTACTCACAGCAACATGCCTTGTGATTAGCCATGATTTCAAACACCTAAACCCTCTTTCGAACCTTGTTTGGGATGTACATTATTCATTATGCTACTCATATAGTAACACAGAGCTGCCGTGTACTCACGTGAGATGGTATATAGATATCATAAGAGTTCCCCGAATCTACATCAATCACATGGAAGCCAGTGTGTGATCCAAAGATAACCTTCAATCTTTGACCCTCTTCTACTGTGAGGTCCACAAGCAATGGTTTGTGCTGGAGATCTGCAAAAGACTTTTATAATCCATTCAGTCAGTCTCATGGCGTACAAAGAAAGCCCAGTAGTGGCAGCACTTTAGAGTTATGAAACCACATTTGTCTCTTATTAAATGTGTCATTATTTATATTCCTGTTTGGTCTCAGATGCCCCATAGGGTATTACATGGGCACGCATTCTGTCTAAGTAGATTCGCTATTCCAGCTCTTTTTGTATTGCTATGTCTTACAAGAAGCTGCGAAGTGCTGCTGTAATGTTCTTCCTTCCTGTTATAACAATCAGGCTGTCTGACAGTTACATACACACTGAATTTCGCCACGCAGGGCCAGCAGTCACTGGAAAATATGGATTCAACAGCTGGAATGAAAACTCAAAAGACAGCCTGTCCGCCTGTAAAGATGCTGACATATGCCACCCACCCACATCAGTGGGTGGGGGAACTTGATGGGGACAGCGGTGAAAAGGAGACAGTTCCAGTAGCAAGAAAGGGAGACACTCACCAAAGGACACTCACCCACTGGCCAGCTGGGGGGGGGGGGGGGGTGTGTGTGTGTGCTGATTGGCCAGCACGCCCCAGCTCCCAGGACTTAGCCCCGCGCAGGGGCCATGCGGAGCCTCTTTTGGCTCCATTCCAGCAGCCCACTCTACGCACACAAACTAGGAATGGGAACCTGGCCTGACAGATGCTGCGGGGCTAGTGGATCACCTGTGTAGGGGGGTCAGGAAGGATTGTTTTCTCCGATGGGTCCATTGGCAAAGTAACAGGGAGAATGCCCTCCTCACAGCACTGTCAAGCCACAGGGGGTTGAGTAGGAATGCACTTAGGACCTCTCTGAGGTACTGGGTGGAGCTGTTTATTCATCACAACGTGTGGCTGGTTTCCAGTGCAGTTATGAGAATAAAATTAACCATTCCCAGAGGTAAAAGACCTGGTATTTTTGGTGATGGCCCTCGGGCTCATGTGATAGGGTGTGACCTGGTGGCCTTTGTGGGCTGAGGTCAGAGCTTGTGGCCCTCACGGGTGGAGTTCCCCACCTTGCTGCACCCTGTGTCCCCGTTGCAGGAGGGAAGGTGCTAGGACTCAGAGAACTGAGTCCTGGGGGGGATAGGCTAAGGAGAGCTGAGCCCGCTAACCCTGGTGCCAGTTATAGGTTATAATGGTGAGGAGACTTGTAAGCCGCACACGGGAACCAAGTAAATACCTGGGTATAGGGGAGTATGGCCCTCCCCTGTGTTAAAGTTTAATAAAAATTGCAGCCTTCTGCTCAGTTCCATGCATGTGTCTGTCCCTCATTTTGCCGCCGTGTCCACATCAAGCTCCACCATCAGGACTTCATAATAATAATCACTTAAATTCCCTGTGTCTTTTCCTTACATAGATACTCTTGAAGCTTAGGGTCACAACCAGCAAACACCATCACACTGCAAATAAAACACTAATCTCTGCCAGGATTTAGGCTTTAAAGTTGCCAGCCCACATTCCTCTGCTGCACGCACAAATAGTCTGCACAGAGGTGGTGCGTGCAGGGATTACTGCAGGATTAGGTGGTGTCTGAATTAAAAAAATGTGACTTCCAAGCTTCTTCCTTGCATTGATTCCATCTTTTGTGGGTTGGACAAATTCTCCATTCTGAACACAGTTCTTTTACACAGGTACCTCTGCACAGCCCAGAATTTGGTCCTTTAAACAGGGTCTTGGAGGAGTACTCATTTTTATTTGAGAGAATAGTTCAGCCAACACATATGGCTGAACTCACAGTAGGTGCTCTGTGCCATGTAAGGCCTGTGTTTGGTGTATGGGCAAAGCAACCAAGGGTGGGAGACTATTCGTATTCTGCCTGAGTGGGTTTCATGCTGTCTCTGAATAGCAATGAACTATTGGGGAAGAGTGCGGGGGGGCAGGGCAAAGCAGGGGCCACTCTGCATTGGCATAATCCTAGTTCCTGTGAATCTCTGCACAGGGGGCATGGAAAGGCAGTGGGGACTATTTAGTCCATAGACTCAAATAGCAGCCACAGAAGAATTGAACTACAGCTTCAAAATCGGCCTCCAAGTTGGGGAGGTGGATCCCATCCGATTCTAACGCCCCAGGTGAAGTCCATTTCGCTTTGTTCAGTATCAGTCACACTTGCCCTCCCTGAAGAAACCATATTTTCTGGAGGGATGTAGTAAAACAAGATTACTCTGCATGAGAAAGTCTGAATCCACTGCCCCTTGCAGTTAGCATTTGCAAAGATCTGTGGAAGGAAAGTGGTGTTCTCGTCCATCCTCCCTGTTCAGGGAAAAGGCCCAGGTAGGGACAGTCGCATTGGGGAAGTAAATGCGTGGTTACGCAGGTGGTGTCGAAGGGAGGGCTTTGGATTCTTCGATCATGGAATGCTGTTCCAGGAAGAAGGATTACTAGGAAGGGACGGGATTCATCTAACGAAGACAGGGAAGAGTATCTTCGCAGACAGGCTGGCTAACCTAGTGAGGAGGGCTTTAAACTAGTTTCGACGGGGGATGGGGACCTAAGCCCGAAGGTTAGTGGGGAAGAGGGACACCACAAGGAAGCAGAAGTAGGAGGGTGCAGCAGGGGAGGCCTCCCGATTCATACTGTGAAAGTAGGCCACTCGGCTACTTATCTCAAGTGCCTGTACACAAATGCAAGAAGCCTGGGAAACAAGCAGGAAGAACTGGAAGTCCTGGCACAGTCAAGAAACTACGACATGATTGGAATAACTGAGACTTGGTGGAATAACTCTCATGATTGGAGCACTGTCATGGATGGGTATAAACTGTTCAAGAAGGACAGGCAGGGGCGAAAGGGGGGAGGAGTTGCACTGTATGTAAGAGAGCACTATGACTGCTCTGAGCTCCAGTATGAAACTGGAGATAAGTCAGTTGAGTGTCTCTGGGTTAAGCTTAGAAGCAAGAACAATAAGAGTGATGTCCTGGTGGGTGTCTGTTACAGACCACCAGACCAAGAGGATGAGGTAGATGAGGCTTTCTTTACTCAGCTAGGGAAAGTTTCCAGTTCACAGGGCCTGATTCTCATGGGAGACTTCAATCACCCTGACATCTGCTGGAAGAGCAATACAGCAGAGCACAAACAATCCAGGAAGTTTTTGGAGAGTGTTGCAGACAATTTCCTGGTGCAAGTGCTGGAGCAACCAACTAGGGGCCGTGCTTTTCTTGACCTGCTGCTCACAAACAGGGAAGATTTGGTAGGGGAAGTACAAGTGGGTGGCAACCTGGGCAGCAGTGACCATGAGATGGTCGAGTTCAGGATCCTGACGAAAGGAAGAAAGGAGAGCAGCAGGATACGGACCATGGACTTCAGAAAAGCGGACTTTGACTCCCTCAGGGAACTGATGGGCAGGATTCCCTGGGAGGCTAATATGAGGGGGAAAGGAACCCAAGAGAGCTGGCTGTATTTTAAAGAGACCTTATTGAGGGCACAAGAGCAAACCATCCCGATGTGCAGAAAGAATAGCAAATATGGTAGGCGTCCAGCTTGGCTTAACAAAGATGTCCTTGGCGAACTTAAACACAAAAAAGAAGCTTACAAGAAGTGGAAGCTTGGTCAGATGACTAGGGAGGATTATATAAACACTGCTCGAACGTGCAGGAATGAAATCAGGAAGGCCAAAGCACAACTGGAGTTGCAGCTAGCAAGGGATATGAAGGGGAACAAGAAGGGTTTCTACAGGCATGTTGCCAACAAGAAGAAGATTAGAGAAAGTGTGGGCCCCTTAGAGAATGAGGGAGGCGACCTAGTGACGGAGGATGTGGAGAAAGCTGAGGTACTCAATGCCTTTTTTGCCTCTGTCTTCACAGACAAGATCAGCTCTCAGACTGCTGCATTGGGTGACACAGAATGGGAAGGAGGTGAACATCCCGCAGTGTGGAAGGAACGGGTCCAAGACTATTTAGAAGGATTGGACATTCACAAGTCCATGGGGCCGGATGCAATGCACCCGAGGGTGCTGAGGGAGTTGGCTGAGGTGATTTCAGAGCCATTGGCTATTATCTTTGAAAGCTCGTGGCAACAGGGGGAGGTCCCTGAGGACTGGAAAAAAGCAAATATAGTGCCCATCTTCAAAAAAGGGAGGAAAGAGGATCCAGGGAACTACAGACCGGTCAGCCTCACCTCAATCCCTGGAAAAATCATGGAGCAGGTCCTTAAGGAATCCATTTTAAGGCACTTGGAGGAGAGGAAAGTGATCAGGAACAGTCAACACGGATTCACTAAGGGAAAGTCATGCCTGACCAACCTGATTGCTTTCTATGATGAGGTGACTGGTTCTGTGGATGTAGGGAAGGCGGTGGATGTGATATACCTTGACTTTAGCAAAGCTTTTGATACGGTCTCTCACAGTATTCTTATCAGCAAGTTAAAGAAGTATGGGTTGGATGAATGGACTATAAAATGGAGAGAGAACTGGCTAGAGCATAGGGCTCAACGAGTAGTGATCAATGGCTCCATGTCTAGCTGGCAACCGGTCACAAGCGGAGTTCCCCAGGGGTCGGTCCTGGGGCCGGTTTTGTTCAACATCTTCATTAATGATCTGGAGGATGGGGTAGATTACACCCTCAGCAAGTTTGCGGACGACACTAAGCTGGGGGGAGTGGTAGATACCCTGCAAGGTAGGGATAGGATACAGAGTGACCTAAACAAACTGGAGGATTGGGCCAAAAGAAATCTAATGAGGTTCAACAAGGACAAGTGCAGAGTCCTCCACTTAGGAAGGAAGAATCCCATGCACAGCTATAGACTGGGGACCGACGAGCTGGGCAGCAGCTCTGCAGAAAAGGACCTGGGGGTAACAGTGGATAAGAAGCTGGATATGAGTCAGCAGTGTGCCCTGGTTGTCAAGAAGGCTAATGGCATATTGGGCTGCATTAGGAGGGGCATTGACAGCAGGTCACGGGAAGTGATTATTCCCCTCTATTCGGCATTGGTGAGGCCGCATTTAGAATATTGTGTCCAGTTTTGGGCCCCCACTACAAAAAGGATGTGGACAAGTTAGAGAGAGTGCAGCGGAGGGCAACCAAAATGATTAGGGGGCTGGAGCACAGGACTTATGAGGAGAGGCTGAGGGAACTGGGCTTGTTTAGTCTGCAAAAGAGAAGAGTGAGGGGGGAGTTGATAGCGGCCTTTAACTACCTGAAAGGGGGTTCCAGGGAGGATGGGGCTAGGCTGTTCTCGGTGGTGGCAGATGACAGAACAAGGAGCAACGGTCTCAAGTTGCAGGGCGGGAGGTCTAGGTTGGACATTAGGAAAAAGTTTTTTACTAGGAGGGTGGTGAAGCACTGGAATGGGTTACCTAGGGAGGTGATGGAATCTCCATCCTTAGAGGTTTTTAAGCTGAGGCTTGACAAAGCCCTGGTTGGGATGATATAGTTGAGGTTAGTCCTGCTTTGAGCAGGGGGTTGGACTAGATGACCTCCTGAGGTCCCTTCCAACTCTAATATTCTATGATTCTATTATTCTATGGAAAGTGCTATAAAGTGCTGAGTATAAAGTACTCAGAGCACAGATAGTCTGTGTACAACTTATGTACAACAAGGAAACCAGTGAAAAATCCAGGACAAGGAAGGGGAAAAAATGAGAAAGTGCCTCAGACTGTTAGACTTTATACCTTAAAATAAAAATCCATATGGAGGGAGGAAGGGGGTGAGATGCAAAACAAATATCTAAAAAATGCAACTTTTTAATATAATTAAAATGTAAATTAGTTTGAGATAAATGTATTTATTTAAATCCATATTAAAAAAACCAATACAGTATTGGCCAAACTTTTGATGTCAGAAGAGCCTATACCCAGCACAAATAACAGTAATAAGTAATTATCAACAATACTTAGCGCCATTATAGCGCCTTGCATCCAATGATTTCAAAGGTGGTATTAAAGTACAATAAATTCTTGATTCTTGAAGAATCTTTCTGTGTGCCTGCCTGAAGTATGAAAGAGACATTCCAGGAAAAGTCTGTCTAGTAACTCTGTCAGGTCAGTTTTATGCATCACACAAGAGACTTGGTTTGGATCCTTGTCTGTCCTGATAAAAGGAGGGTAACCGAGGAAATGATAAACTTTCATAAATCTGTATAATAAAGAAATTCCCAGGTACTTATGACGATGGATTGTATTTTTGTAATAACATAAACATACCTTAAATGCCATAAACTTGTGATATGGTTTAGGAGCCCAAGCATATATCTCTACAGCATTCTTTAAGGCAATCACCAAGAACTTGATTCTTTCATATTTCACTAAAATTGAAATAAAACTAATATTAAAACATCCATTTTACTCAAACAAGATTGCACAATTTATCTCAAGGAACAGCTTCTGACTATCTTTCCATGGTAATGTTTTTATCTGATACACAGAGATGGATTTAAAGTTTTACCAGGATTGTGGCATGCTGATATTTTGTTGCCTTATTCCTGTACTTCTGTTCAAAATACTATCGGTGTAATGGAATTTTGTTCGGCTAAACCATCTAGAAATAAGAGGAGGAAAATCCTTCTTTTCCTTTTTGATCAGATCAGATATAAGACTACAGACCCAAAGGAAAAAATAAGATGTTTGATTATCTTTCTTCAGCAATTAATGCTATATGTGATTTAAACATATTTAATAAAGGTGAATATTTAATAAGCTAATTTTAAAGACATTTCTTTCAAAAACTCTTCCATCAGACAAAACCTTCCTCCCCAGTGGAGTATAAGCTGTGAAAAGAAAGAGCACAACTTAAAAAAAGATTAGTCCATATATATGAATTACCACCAGCAGTTATAATAGTTAGGATCAAATTTCCAGCAACATCAATGTTCATGCTTTATGACATAAACGGATCACCAACTGATTTGCCAACTGAGTTCAGAAAGAAATTTTCTTGCCCACAATATGCAGTTAAATATTGCAGTTAGTTATGTGGACTTTTATATCATCCTGTGAAGCACCTAGCACTGGCCACTGACAAAGACAGGATTCTAGACTAGATGATCCATTATTTGTTCTGGTGTGGAAATTCCTATATTCCTATCAGAAGAGTGCAAGGATACTATCACGGCTGATAGGTGGTAATCTGAGCAGTACAACATGAATGCTTGCCATTCAGTTTAGTGGTTTTCTTCAATGCATATAACCAAGGAAAGAGTCTCTTCCTGATTGCTACTACCTGGGTGAAACTGTGATAAAAAACAGCCTCTTCAAAATTGTGAATTGTTCAGAAATAAGGAAAACTGAGTGAAGTCCTCTCAAGACCAATTGGTCAATTGATTAATTGGTAGGTGCATGACAGAGCCTGATTCTCCTCTCAATTATACCAGTTTTACATTGGTGTGACTCCATAAATATTAGTCAAGTTACTCCTGATTTACAACAGTGACAGGGGGAATCTGGCCCTTGGGATCATGTAAACATCAAGCAGAGTTGTCCCTCAAATTCACTACTTTCGATGCCTCACAGTTTCTCTTTTGGTGCTAGAACAAATGTAATGGTTGCTTAATTTGTGGTTTTAATGGCTACACTGAGATTTCTTAAAACATCTTGCGAGTGCAATCCTCATGAGATGACTAGATACAATACACACACCCTGTTCCACTTACCAACTTTGTAATGTATGCAGCCTTCCAAGTCTCCAACAGTGATCCAGCCTTGCTTCTTTTCTACTTCTGGGTCATTGTGTAAAATTCTATTTCTTAACCAGGAAAGGTAATAAACTCGCAGCTTGTTCTTCTTTCCTATTGAAAAATGAATCTGCCCATTAATGCTTGAAGAAAAAATACAACGCAACTGTAACCACACTCACTCAATGTGACACTCTGTCCCCCTCTATGTGGCCCAGCCACCACTAGAGATTTATGAGTTTTGGCTAACAGAAGAGAGTCTTTTAGTTCCAGCAATGAAAACTCATGCTTTTGGATCCAGAGGTGCTGGGTTCAATCCCTGCATCTCACAACTCATCTAGGGTCATCGCATTATATGACATTGATCCACTGCACATTCCAACCTCACCGCATGAGCTTTCCTCATTCCATTCTCCCACATCTATACACCTTCTGACATCATCTGGTCCATGAACCCTTCTGAGTAGCTCTGCAATTTTAATCTTGCACAACCAGCTATTGCTATTTGAGATAAGTTCCATTATTTAATAACATGCTAAGTTTGTGTGTCTAGCTGTGTGGTGTAGCACTGCACCATTCTGAACAGACAGTCAGATTTGGATGTTTGTGATCATGCATGTCACTCTCTAGTGGCTGCAGTCTAACAGGTTACTAATACTGTTGCTCAAGTGTAAATATTTCTTGGGTTAACACTAGCAAGTGCTAATAAAGACCCAATTCAGATGCATTACATGGCTCCCACTGAAGTCAGTGGGGAGGAGAGAAGCCATTAGCCAATAGATTAATTGGATAACACCTAACTCAGGGAACTCCCAATCACACATATGCCATATTCCAATCACCTTGGCAAGACTATTAGTTAAGCGCACTCATTAATGTAGTTCTACCTTCCCATTTTTCTTCCTCACTACAATTCCTATAACTTATAGTCTTTTCAAAAGTACATAGGAGCAATAAAAGAAGGTAAATCAGAAAGCAGCATTTTTAAAGAAATCCTCAGTGAAGGGAAGAAAAATCTACACTTTAATGGTTAGTAGGCCCAGGAGGAAGAAACAAACGAGAGAAAGGGATGGGATCGCAAACAAAACTACGGCTATCAAATTGTTTCATTGGAGTACATTTTATCACTAAACACAGTGAGAATTAAATGTGCACAGTAAGTTAAGAGGAAAGGTTTATGTAATTCCCTGTACCCTCCCACCTCTGGATGATGGGAATACTAGCGTCAGTTTTCTCAAATGGGAGCTTATTCTAACGGTCCTATTCTGTAGCCTGCAGGTGGGACTGCCACACTACTTCCATGGCAGTTCTGCATGTGGAGGGCCTATACAAACAGGCTTTAATATTTAAATATCCATGAGGAATTATCCTTTGATTCAGACTGAGAGCAAAGAGTTGTTGGGTGAAAACTGAAGTGGTGACAAGCCCTTGATTATTAAACTCATTCGTGTAGTCTGGATGAACAATCTAGCATTTCCTCTGCCTGCAGGACAATAAGCCACATGCTGGCCATGGGAAGCATCTTCCCTCCTCAGTAAATGAAAATATAACATGAAGAACAATGCCACAGTGGCTTGTGATGGAACAAGATGACCTAGGAGGTGTTTTCCAGATCTAATTTCTTTGATTCCACAATTAAACTCAAAGCTAATCCTACAGTCCTTCCTCTGATGTTAATGGGCTGGGTTCTGTCTGAGATAGATCTGCTCCCAGGAATTAGAAAGGAAAGGGTTGTGAACAATAAAGCAGAGTAACAGGTGTACCTGATATTGTTACAAGGACATTAAGTCCTTCTAGCACATCCATCTGTTGAAATCGCCTTCTGTTGATCAGGTTGTAGACCTTTCCTTGGCCACTTCGATCCAACAGCATCAGCCCATTTTCTGTACCAACTAGTAGGTTAACACCTAGATATTAAACAAGCAAATGGGATGAATGAAACAGTGCTCCATTGCTGATGCTTTAAGGGCCTGGTCCAAAGCCTACTGAAGATAATGTGAGTTTATCAACTGATTTCCATGGACTTTGAATCAGGTCTTAAAGCTCATTCTCTGCTACCTCAGGCTCCCAGAAAGGACAACAAACACAACCGTACAAACCTAGCATGAGATTATGTGTCATAAGTATGCATAGCATCATGAGGAGTACTTCATTAGTCAGTTGGCCCTCTTGAAAATTTTACCTCATGTTGCCTTCTAGTACCCTGACTGCAATATCATAACCATTATAAGCAAGCACTTATTATATAAATTGCTGGACAATACACTATACTCATGAAACAAATACAAGGCAGAATGAGTTTCTGAAACGGAGATCTCAATTTTCACACTTGTATGCACACAGTTAGACACCCGCCTCTGAAATTGGGGGCTTTAACTGGTAATTGGACACCTTTGGGTGTCTAAGGCCAATTTAAGAGCCTACATGTGATGTGGATACTTAACTTAGGCTTGCATGCTGCGCTTTCAAGTAGTGACACTGCTCTGGGACTTGCATTTGCATTGTAGCAGTGTCCACCTGGGATGTTACTGCATGGCAAGCTGTGTGCTGTAGATTCACACCTTGGCTTGCTGCGCAGTAACTCACCATGTAGACAAGCCCTTGGGTCCTCAAATTTCCATCAGTTACAAATTGCTCAAAGTGCCCGTTGTGTAATGTGAGGCTGCTGCAGGCTGAGGCACGGTTGTATGGTGAAGCAGTCTTTAAAACCATTCACATTTCATTTTTGGCCCCAAGCGCTAGAAAACTTTGCAAACAAGTGTTAGGTAGTTAGCAGTTTACCCCATAAAGCAGCACAAAGTATTTCCGAATTGAAGCGCTTCTTGTACTTCCGGATCTCCGGCGTGTCGCTATGAGGGCGGATATTGGTAGGGTTCACATTTACCACGGAGATTTTCCTTGCCTCATTCAGTTTGGCCTGTTCTTGTCTAAGCAATTCACTGGTAAACAGTGCTGAAAAAAAACAAAAAACCATATTAGTAACAGCTTCCTCAACTCCTGGCTATTTTTCCAGTCTGCTTGATTCAGTAGGGAAATGTTCATTTTATTTTCTGATTATGGATAAGTCTTTAAAAATGTTATAAACTACATGGCCTTTAAGATAAATATTAGGTGATGGGTGAACACCAAAAGCTTAGCTAGCTGTTGTGCTAAGACCACAGCTTGTCATGTTCACCAAAATTGTCTCATTGTTTCCTTGAGCTCCCTCCCTATCTGTCTATATCCACCTGTTGTTTCTTGTTTTATACTTAGATTGTAAGCTCATACTTAGATTGTAAGCTCACTATCTTTTTGTTCTGCGTTTGAACAGTGCCTAGCATAATGGGGTCCTGGTACAGTTAAAATAAATAATAATAAAAGCAACCAACATTTCTGAACTATCCGAATCTCTGCTTGATTCTGCAAAAGGGCCTGGAAATCTCTCACACTGACAGAAATGATGGACATGCTTTTCACTACTAGTTCCTGCTTCCTCTCAGGCCTGTCTCATGGTATTTAATCATTCCTGGGTTTTGGATGGAAAAAGGAATGCAGAGGAATACAAAAAATATCCAAAAAGGAGTTCATGAACGTTTTAAGTTTGGATTATGTTCTGGGTGTACATTCTGATCTCATCCAGTCCATGGGCCCATGTTGGCCACATTGCTTCTTACCTGTAGCAGATGACTCCTCATCATCATCTTCATCCTCATCAGTAGGGGAGGTCTGGTACACTCTGGTATCCACAAATGGTGTGAAAGAGGCTTTAGTGCTACTTCCCATGCCGTACTACAAAGCAAGCAACAGGTTGACGGCTCAGAGGAAGGGAATAATAATGAAGGCCAATGTTTTAGCTCCCAATGAACAACAAACTATGGCTCACTGTTCAAAACCGCGCTCTTTGCCCTGGCAGATCAGTTTTCTATGTACATTTTTTTAAATCATTATTTATTTATTATAAATTATAAATCATTATTTATTCATTAATCAAATGATTAAAAAAGCATTAAATAAACATTATATAAAAAGGTAGATTCATGAATGTTTGCATTCTGCTTTGAAAATGAAAGGCACTGCACTACGCAGTGTAAGTGCTAACTACTGAACACATGATGACATGAAAGAAAAATCTTATTGACAAAGGTTTGGGATGGCTGTATATTTCATGAATGACGAATCCAGGAGTGAATTTTGCAGGATATCCCGGCCAAACACCAATTTAAACTTTAAACCACACTGCCCTGCAATATTGTGTAATTGGGACATGACATGCATTTTACAGAAAAACTATTGCAGGAATGTTTGAGAATTTTTTAAAGTATTCCCATTGCTTTTTTTGGATGCCTATGCTTGTAAAGCTCAGACGTTTTAATTAGCATGTCTTCAACTATACAAATCTCAGAAAGAGAGAAAAATAAATAATACATTTTAGGAACCTCTGAAAATTGCCTAGGACAGCTTTTGTAGACATAATAAAGTTACAGTTTGACTATGCACTAGCATGTGATCTGCCAGGGCAAAAATATAGAAATATTTATCTCATTGGTAAAGTTACGAATCCTGGACCTCTAAAAAAACACCCTATTCTAGCTCTGATGGAGTATGTGATATTGAACTTTAAATCTATCATTGACCCATCTTATTTGTCAAGCTACTTTAATTCTGAGATGAAATCACATGTTTGTGGGGATGTGGAGGAGAGGAAATATTTGTGTGTCAGGTTGGTAGCAAAGATTCAGTATCTTAGAAGTAGTCCCAATACCTGGCAGAAGTGAATTAGTGGACAGAGCTCCGGTGAGGTGTTCTAAGAAACATGTTAAATAAAATTTATCACAGTGCTCTATTATCTATCATGATTCTGCAGTTTATCACATGGATGTAACCATCACACGTGTACAATAAACATTGTTCCTAAATCATACCACTTAGCACTGGAGGTTATTTCAATGGGCTACTTTGTTTCAAGAAGTTAGTTTAAATGACTGCAGAATTAATATGAGAGGGCCCAAAAGGTTATTTCTTAGATAATAAAATTAAACCTGAACATATCATAGCTGCTGACAAAGCTGAGGCTTTGCAATAGAAAACTGGGGGGGGGGGGGGGGAATGGGGAGGGGGAGTTCTCCCATCACATTACTCTCTTTTTAGATCTATTGTTTTGTTAGTGCAGGAAAATAAAGCTAAGACCTTCTCCAGAACAAAATGAAATTCTTATTGTGAGAATCATGATGCCATGTTTTCTTCTCCATATTTGAGCAGCTTACTCATCTATCATCATATTTACCCGGGCTATACTATATTTAGGACCTATATTAAATGCTGTTACAATAGCAAGAATCAAGTCTTTCCACAAAAGAAGAAACACCATTCTCATTTTTCTTCCTTAGCACAGATTTCTTTTAAAGCCACTAAGGGCCAGAAAAAAATCTGCGATATTTGTGCAAAGCCAAAGCTCAAAGCCACTGCACTGGGTAATTGCATATCGCACAGACTATAAGCAGATAAGCATACACTTTTATAAGGCTAGTTCTCTGGAAGGTAAGCGTAATCTTACACTGCTCTCAAAATGCTGCTTGGGTTTCAAGCAAAGACTGCAAGATCTCTGAGGGAACTGATTACGCTAATGAGTTTAAGAGCGAATATTTTGTTGAAAAGAGGTTTCAAGTTTCTCATGATTCATATATTTGGCTTCCAAAATCTCTCGGTGATGGTTCGGTGAATGAAAGTCTTCTTAAAGTCTAACTCATGGAACACTTTGAAAGGCATTCTATTTAGAAACAATTCTGCTATGGCAGATTCTCCCGATTCTTCTCTGTTCTTTAGCACCAAGGATATTTTATATGAAAAAAAATATATAAGGGTGAAGGCAGCCTTTATGATTAAAGTAGAAGTACTGGGAGCCCGGAGATCATGGTTCTAATTCTGGTTCTGAATTTTGGCACACTGCATAACCTTGGATAAGTCACTTATACTCTGTGTACCAGAATATCCTTGGAGGTTCAGAATATTGACCACAACTATCTCACAGGGGAATTGTGAATCTTCTCTTATTCAACACATTTCAAAGTTTGAGGAAGGAAAATGCAAAGTAATACCACAATGAACAAAAATGCAATTTTAACAGACAGTTCATCTGGCAACAAAAATTACCAGAGGACTAGGAGAGCTCACATAAGGAAATATTTAAAAAGCTTTATGCATAAACTTTTCAAAAGCACCTAAGTGACTTTAGAGCCAAAGTCTCATTAATAGTCAGTGGGAGCTAGGGACTTTGTAAAGTGTACCCCTTATGGAAATCCTGGCTAAGATATAATTAAGGAACTATTAACAGCCTACAAATATCTGAGGGCTATAAATGCCAAGAAAGGAGAGGGATCATTTAGGATGGTACATGGAGATATAACTAGGGCTAAGGGGATTATATTTAGAGAGAGAACATTTGGGCCTGATATCAGAAGAAACTTCTTGACAGGAAGATGTACTGTAGTAGGTGTGGAACAGCCCCTAAGGGAAGTAGCAGCAGTCTCTTTGTTTGAGACTTTTAAAATTAACCAGAGAAAACACTAGAAACTGTACCTTAAAGCACATTCCTGCACTGGTGGGGAGATGGCTTGGAAGTGGTTGTTTTCTGTACCTACCTTCCATGATTCTCTGGTTGTTTTCTACCCTATCTTTCTCTCCTATTCATATTCTTCAGTGACATCACTGTTGTCCCCATGACAACAGGTTGTGATATCAAAAATAAAGAATAATTAATTCCTATTCAGGGAATTAACAGCCTGAATGAACTCTGAAAAAACAGATCATACTTTCATGCAAATGTACTAGCAAAATATAATACACACACATACACACACACAAACATGACTGTGTATATATACACACACACACACTATTTTGTGTGTGTATGTAAAAAATATATACATGCAGAATTGTTTCTACATAAAATGTCTTCTTCAAAATTTTCCATGAAGCATCAGCAACTCTAGAAGGGAAAGTTCAATATTCACAAGGATTTTTTCAGCTAAGAACAAGGGACTTTCAAATACAAGATTTACGATGGATGAAATCCTCCATTCTGATGTGTCAAGCTTTTTCTTTCTTTGCTCAGACTCAGCGATTCTTCATCTAAGATGCTGGCATTTTAATAACTTCCAAAGCTGTTATTTAAATATTAAGACCTCATCTTCCTGCAGGTCCCATTCAACCTTTTATAAACCTCTCTCTCAGCTTACCAAGCTGCAGTCTGAGATAATACTAGGTCTCCTCCAATCTGTTTAGCCCTGACATATCACAGCTGGTTCTGCAGAGCTGTACAGATGGAGTAATCACTACCTTTCACTTCTGCAGCCTACGTTCAAACCCACTCTTGATTAAAGTGACCAAAAGTTAAAAAAAATACAAGAAATCTAATTTTTAATAGACATACGCAAAGGGTTCACATTAAAAGCAGCTTGGGTCATCATACTCCCTTCCCACTCAATGCAGGTACATGCCAAAATACTCTTTATATTATATCTTTGGCATTAGTCAGCATGACTGACACTGTTTCACAGGGATGAACGTCTGAGTCTGCCAGAGGGCAGTTAGAATACATGTGTGATGGTGAAATAATGTAGAAAAATGTGTTTCTCTGCAGGAATAAACTGCCACCCTTAGAATTCTTCTGCCCAGAGCCCTTTCCCTAAAGGAGAAATCCACTCCACCTACACAGAGTATGCCACCCCCACAAAACAGGGCCAGGGCTAAGTGCTACCACGTAGTCCTTCCGCAGCTACTCCTCCAGCCAGTGGGCCTGGATAGCAGCTGCAACCCCATCATGCCAGTTGTATGAGGCACTGGGGTCACTGGATCTGCATAAATTGGACTCTGAAGCCCTTTCTCAATGTGGCCTCCTGCACCAGCCTATACAAAGCCAGCATGGGAACCTTTGCCCTGCTGCGCGAGGGATACGCAGGCAGGGCTGTATAAACCCATAGACAATGAAGATCCCATGTATGGATTGGACACACTTGTCCTGGGGTGAGTTTCATCCTCCATCCCAAACTTCCATGCAAGAAGATATCTATGATGATTCCTACTCTGACAGGAGGTTTCTGCTAACAGCACCATGTGTCATTTGGTGTCTGAACTGAAGCCAATACACTCAGCTTACGCCCACTCCCAGCTTGTCCAGCCCTAGAAATTCTATTTTTGAAATGTACAGGATTTCTTTGGTTCACACACTATAAATGTATGTATTTAAACACAAGCCCTTCATGTTGTGTCTCCATTTTTAAGAACAGTCTCAGAATGACCTCAGAAATATTTGCTTTTTATAAACAGCTAACTCCCTCTTGTCCTTAAAAGGAAACAGATAAAACCTTTAGGCCACAACATGCACCATAGAGCCTTACATTTTCAAAGGAATGGGATCCTTTATTCCAAGCAGATATTGTTATTTATTATTAATAAAGGGGATCCTTAAAACAGCTGGGTAATCTAAAGTGAAGACAGTATGATGATAAATCATTTAGCCTACACATAAAAATAAAAGAGCTATTTTTTCTTGGACATTCACCCACAGATTTTACTTAATACTGGGTGATGTGGACTCGCATCTGAGAGCAGAATCTGGCCCAAAGAAAAGTGTGTATGATATATAGTAAGTGACAGTGAATTGCAGGCTTTGATTCATTCTGTGTATATGTAAGAACTTGAGTTTGTTAGGATTTTTGTATCCTAATCTGCAAAAGTCACATTTAACCACTCCATTGCTAAGCAGCTGATAGGAGAGTCACTTCATCCTGAATGGAAATACCGACAACTTCAAAGGTATGCTATATTTTTTACCTAAAGAACTTCATTGCATTTTTCTAACCAATCTGTTAGTTCATCTTACCATTAGAGATGAGCCAGAGGTGGATTTCTGGTTCCAGTGGAGTTAATAGTAAAATGATTTCAATAGGGCCAAGATTTCACTCCAAGATGCTAAGTACAGATCCACATCTGTGCTTTCACAAACTTCTAGGATGTCTGGTTCAGGACCATCATCACTAAACATTGACATCAACTGCTGGGTTTAAAATTAGCCCTAGTGCAAATTTCCACCATTAAAACATATAACGATATATCTAAGTGGATTCAATGTTACTTCAGCTACGTTCATAATCATAATCATGGACTTGAAACAGAGAGGAGAGTAGAGATGACTGGAGGAAAACACTGAGACAGCCCCTTCCTCAGAGGATGTTAATACTTGTTCAAAGCAACACGAAGGAAGAGGAATAGCCATGTAACAAAGAGGCCCCACCACCTACTTCAGCCACTGAGTCCATATCTTGAGCATGAGTGGAGACTCGCCCCAGGGCCTCGGTCGGTGTGCCTGCAGGTGAGTGGCTTTGTTGCACCAGATCAGGGAGATTGATGTGCCCTGCAAAGCCATTGCTGGCTGCATGGCTAGAACGCTTTTTTTCACCAGTGGTCTGCAGAGACACAAGGTACAAGGAAGAGGAGAGGGAAAAAAACAAACAGATATACTGCAGTAACCCAGGTACCAAAGCAAGCACAGAACAAGGGCCCTCTCTGCCATATTCTCCCCCATGCAAATCTGGCAAGCAGCAAAATATAAAACAGGAGAGAATTAATCACAAAGTAAATTCAGAAGCAATTAGCCATGTTACACCAACAGGAGAAGTCTGATTATGATGATTTTGGATCAACCTTTTTGTAACAAAGTAACCGTGGACCAAATTCTACCTTTGCGCATACAAGTGCAAACTCCTCTGGTATTCCCAAGTTATTCTGTGGTCATTTTTGCCAAAAAATAGGCCCAGGCCATTAACTTCCATGGGATCTGTGCTTGTATGGTGGAGGACAGATTTGGTCCCTCTGACTTTTAAAAGCTACAGTGGTAAGTGGTCTGGTTGCAGGGTACCCACAGTCGCTAATACAGCTTGAAAAGAAAGTGTCTGGAGTACAAAACAGCAGTGAACAGCATCAGCATGTCCCTTCCACAGAATAACAGATCTATTCTTGTCTTGCTACGTGTGCAAAGCTCCTATTAGCGTCAACAGAGCGTACACGCCTCAGTGGAGAGGAGAAAAACCCTACTCCACATACATTTTTAGGTAAATGCTCTAATCCAATAAAGTCTTATTTAATTCTCTCCTCTCCAATAGGCCCCCATTGGCAACCAATAGAGCAGATCTGCTCTCTAGACCGCACAAGTCATCTCTGACACTTGTTTGGAGAATTATGAGTCTAGCAGAACTCACAGCAGAGCACTACAATTCCAACTAACTGTTGCTAATATCAATGATTAGAGAAATGCTTAATCAGGCTACTGTACCTGAAAGATTACTGGGGTTGTGATATGCAGCCACAGATGACATAGCCCTGATCCTTGCAGAGGTCAAATTCTCAGGTTACGCAAGTAGCAAAGACAGAGGAAGGAAGGAAGAAATGATTTACCTGAAAATTCTTTGGGGCTGATCAGTGTTTGGAATTCAAGGCCATTCTCCATTTCTCCATGACATAACTGAGTCTGCCAAGTAACTGTCTATTTCAGATGCCTTTGCAGACAAGGGCCCTATTTCTTTCAAACAAGTCATCACTCTCTCTAGCATGTGTTTTTCCCCACACAGATAGGTATTGTTATGGAAGTTCTCTCCCCATTCCTATTTTTATTAGCCATTACACCTGCAGCATATCAATTTCTGTAGCTAAAGAGATGTATCGATTTGAAGTGTTTGTAAAGACCAACTCAAAAACACAATCTGACTAGGGTAAACAGTGCCGCTGACAAGTGCGATAGCCATTTGCTTTAGCAGTGTTGTTGTAGCTGCGTCAACCCCAGGATATTAAGAGAGACAAGGTGGGCGAGGTAATCTCTTTTATTGGACCAACTTCTGTTGGTGAGAGAGACAAGCTTTCAAGCTATGCAGAGCTCTTCTTCAGGTCTGGGAAAGGTAGTAAGAATGTCACAGCTAAATACAAGATCAAGCAGATAGTTTAGCGTAAGTAGTTAGCCCCTGGGCCAAGGGGCATGTCCTTTGATTATTGAACATCTTTCACCTTAAAGGTGTGCACTGTCCTTGTGCATGGAAGAGGGCAGAAAGGGCCTGATCCAAGGCCCTTACAAGTCAACAAGAGTCTTTCCACTGACTTTATTGGGCTTTGGATAAGGTCCTAAGAAAGAAACAGGAAAATGTGAATATGGCACTATATTTTCTATTACCAGTTAGATTTTTCAGTTGCCTGATAGTTTTAAAGTCCTTGACTGACACCAGTACTCTCATATGGTATTGTTTGTGCAAAGCAAGTTTTACAGTAGCAATGCTTAATACCAGCATTTCAAAAGCATCTGGTTCGTCATGGCCATGGCTTATATCTGTATTCAATGTAATTAACTTCAGTGGCATGACGAAGTGGACAGGTATCACTATGCTTCAAGAATCTTTGTACAAAAGACAGCAGTGGATTAGATGGGTTTTACACAATGTGCCCATTTTGCATGGACTCCATTTCTGATTCAGTGGCAGGATGAAGTTGTGAGGTTTTTTTCTGCTGTCTCCTTTCTTCTAGCGATACATGGAATTTCTCTCTCTCGCTTTGCATCTCAGTGAGATGTCTTTGGCTATTTCAAAGGGGGAGCAAATAGCTCTCTCACCTTTCTTTGTATATTCTTCCTGCAAACGGCAACTTCCAGCTGAAAAACGTTTGGCTGGTGGAGAGCTTGGGACCATAGCAGTGCACTCCTCATCCCTGTCATGGCCTGGAGTAATATTGTGATGAGGGCTAAGAGCTACATTATCTGCTGTTGGAGGGCCTGATCATATGTCACCTAGGCTAACCCTAGAAAGATTTTTTTTTTCTCCTGCAGGAAAAAATAATTGACAGAGCAGAATGATGCTTTATTACTATAAGAACATTTGGGACTGTGAGCAGGCACCTTCTCCAATCTACTCTAAAAACGAAGTGCTCCCACTATGTACAGGCCAAACTCACATCCTTCTTGGGCTTTGGTTTTATTTCTAAACAATCAGATATCAAAGATTGGCTCAAACCTTACTCCATCGGCTTGGCTGCTCCTAAAGTTCTTCCCTCCAGACTGCCCACCCCGTATCCTTTCCTTTCCCTCACATCCTTTCGCTCATTCTCTACTTCTTTATGTTCAGGCAGGTTAATGAGTCACTGACTGCACTGACTCAGCAGAATCCAGTTATCCCTCCCCCAACCTGCCAACAGAGTGGGGCTTTTCATGCAAACACCACCACCAGCCTGTTTCAGGAAAAGCCATAGGATGATAAAGAGCCACATCAGAAAAAGAATCTGAGGCTTCTCCATGGATAATTTTTTTTTAATGTGCCTTCCTTGGGCGTGCTGTTTTATCACAATGAAATTGAAATCAAAAGAGTCTCTCTCTAAATCATCCTTGTTTTCATACCACATTCCCCACTAGGATATTCAGCTGAGAATCAAGCATGGTGGAAGAGGAGTCACACAGAATTAAATTGGGGAGATTTGATGAATGTGATGGATCAAGATTTCAAACTGGAAAAGCTGAAAATGTACCCAAAACATTCTGTGTGATGACCACAGCTTTCCCTCAATAATTCCTTAAAACCAGAAATCAAGTTTATTGTGGCCTTTGGGGACATGCCTGATGTATAACCAGGAGACTTCTTCACAACTACAATCATTGACACGGTGTTCTAGGTTTTTCTGGTGCTTCTTGTACAGGAGCCAAGATATTGCAATTAGAGTGTTCAGATAAGAAGTTATAATTATACTAAATCAACTGAATGTCTTTGGCAGATGGTTAAGTGAAGGTGGAGAGGGGTTGAAAAATGGTGAAGAGAAAAGGAAACTTTGGGCCAGATTCCAAACTCTCTAACAATGGTGTAAATTGAGAGCAACTCCTTTGGGCTGGATTTCCTCTGGTTTTACAGCACAGTAAATTAGATCAAAATCCACTCCCGTCTTCTAGTATTATTATTATCCATTGCTGTTTGTAGTTGTGAGAATCATGTGTTTGTCACATTTGTTTAGACTGTATAATTATATTACTGAGCCAATGAGCACAATTTAATCAATTATTTTCTGTTTAGAATACACAATATGACAAAACCTTCTGAAGATATTCCATAGAAACTCTTATCTCCTACTTACCTCCCTTACCATTAAAGTTCCTTCTCTTGAAACGCTGCTAAATGTATCTGCATGGGATGTTTCTAGACCATGGGATGCCACCATTCCTAGGTTGTACGGCTCATTGCTTCCAGGAACTCCTGTTGGTCTGGTGGTGTAATGGAAAACATTAGTGTTGCAAATTTCTGTCATTAATGTAGAAAAATGTATTTTCTCTGCATCTTATTTCAAGATGGAATGGGCCTGGGTGTACCACAAGGGACCGAAGGGCACATCTAGACTACACATTGAACCTGGGTCCATGGATACATCTTCACAGCACATCAAAACACTGTGGCTACCCCACGTCAGCTGACTTGAGTTCTCAGGGCTTGGGCTGTGGGACTGAAAACCACTGTGTGGAAGTTTGGGCTTGAGCTGGACCCCGAGCTCTGGGACCCCACGAGCCCAAACGTCAACACAGCAATTTTTAGCCCTGCAGCCTGAGCCCCACAAGTCTGTGCCAGCGTAGACGTACCCTATGGGACCTGGGTTTGTGGACTCGGTGTTTCCAAGCCAGTGCTTGAGCATCTATACTGCATTGTATGCATGTGAGAGTTGAGGGAGTGCGCCTCACTGATGGGGGCGCTCAACAAATTCCAGGATTGGGCCTTCAAGCATTTTGTTTTGTTGTGGTTTTGGAAGTTGAGAAGCATGTACAGTTATTATGGTAACTACAGTAGGCCTGATCTGGCTCCCACTGAACTCCGTGGGAGTTTTGCTACTGAGTTCAATGGGAGTAGGATCAGGCCCCATTAATTTAAGTGCAATGTTGAGAATTTAATCTCTAACAGTAAATAATTTTCCAGTTGGACCTATAAAATGATTGATCTTCAGAGTCAATGAATCATCTGAAGTTGTGACTGAGCTCCTAGGACCAGTCACTGAACTCGGAGAGATGGAATATTGGCAACACCACACCAAAAGCAATAGGGATAGGAAGGTGTGATATTACATATTCTCAAACTCTGCCACAATGCAGATCACATCTTAGCACAGAGAGTCCTAAGGTCATCTCTCTTCCCATTCATGATTGCACTGTCACAACTATAATGACAGCAATTGCCTACATGGAAAGTAAAATCAGTGAAGTACTGATGTATCTTTAAAGTTTAAATTCTGAGTGAAGCGCCTAGATAGAGAAGCACATGGCAGCAAAGAAGAGAAACTAGCACGTGACCTGCCAACTCTCTAATGACTGCCAGCAAGTGGCCAGTGGATTGCCAGTGGCCCATAGACCAGTTTGGGAATGGTTGTGCATCAAGATAAAATTATGACTTCCTGAGGTAAAAAGCATTTTGCAATTTCACAGCCTAGCCCATAAATAATTAGCCTCTTACATAAGTCTTGGGATGTCACTGACAGGCACTGTCCCATCATGCGTTTCACTTTCACCATCCTCCTCTTCCTCTTCACTGCTTTCCGATTCCTCACTGGAGGAAGAGTAGTCAGTCACTTTTTTCAGAGGGCGATTGGTCTCTTCGATACGCAGTTCCCTCAACTCTTTGGCTAATGCAGTCAGGTCCTACGAGGAGGCAAAAAAAAAAAAAATTAAAAGCCAACATGAATTGTATTTAAAGCAAGAAAAGTGTCACACACATCTCTTTGAAAGCCAATGCTACAGCACGAGCAACAAGAAACAGCATAACAGAATTATTACAAACATCAAACAAACATAAAACAATGTTTGTAGCATGTAGCATTTATTAAACAAAACAAAACTGACTTTATGCTTGTTGAAAATCAATCGCCAACCTATTTTTTAATATGTATGTGTGTGTGTGTATATATATAAACACATATGTATATACACGTCAAAATTATATTTGTTGAAAAGGTGAAGTTCAGTCACCATCATCGTAAACTGGAAAACAAGATTATTTCAAAGATAGGTTTGGAGACTTTCTTCTGCAGCACACAGTCTTCTGAACCTCTCAAAGACACACCATAATGGTATTTGTTCTGTTATAAATGCCATTGGAAAGAAAGCAATGGCTGCATTTCCGACAGAATGGTGCAATCCCTAAGGCAAGAGCCGTTTCAATTATCAGTCTGAGTTGGCAGGAAGTTGCTGGGAAGCAGTGACACAGCATCAGAGTCAAACTGCTCAGCTCACTGCAGCACCAAGTTTGGTCAAGTTTTTGAGTCATGGCTCTAAGTCAACCATAACAATTAAAAAAAAAAAAAAAAAAGAAAGGCCCTCAGCAGAAATAGCTTAAACACTTTTTGTGAAATGTGCAATACCTCCAAGCCTGAAAGTTAAGGAAAAAATGAAAAAGAAGTAGAAGTTTAAAAAAAAAAAGAGTAATTTTTCAGTTTACCATGACTTTGATGAAATCTTAGACCTGACAGTTATATAGAATAGACAGTTACTTAAGTACAAGGGACATTGCAGGCACCGTGTAGAATATAGACTTTTTATTATCTTACATGCTTTTATAGCAATGCAGGGGGAAGCAGTAGGGTAAAAAAAAAGCATGAGAGCTCTAATTAGAATGGGTTAGAGTACTCTATTGCACAAAGCATGCACATGATGAACAACGCATTGCAATTGTCAGTCTTACCATTTCTCCCTATATTAGTGACCGATGTAGCCATCAGTGCATTCGGTCAGAGATAAAGGATTAGGGAGAAAGAAACTCATTGAAAAATACTAAATTCCACAATTTTCTTATGGCCATATTCTCTCTCTACTGCATTCCACAAATCTCCAGTATACTGTTCCAGCAGAGTGACTAGGATAACAATATTAATTAAAATTGTACAGGGAGGTCTTAAAATTCGCCCCTTGGCAGCAGAAAAAAAAATATGAAAACATATAATTGAGACTGAAAACCCAGAGATTTTTTTTAAATAGAGAAGCTGTAATATTTTGCAGATCAAATTCTACTTTAGTTGTTTGTTTTTCCTGGTTTAAGGATGTAATAAACTCTTAGGGTGTCATTCGGATTAGAAACTCAAAATGAAACCCTCATAGCATTCATTAAGTGAAGTGAGTAATCACCTCTAATTCCACACAGATCAAATCAAATGCTTTATTGACATTTAAATTTGCCCTAAAGTCAGACCTAATTGTTGTCTGTTGCAGTGAGAAACTATCTGTCATTTGAAGGGGAAAAAAAGAAACAGCATGACTGTTTCGCATTTCAGAGGGGATTTTTATTAATATCGTGATTTGAGGTCAGTAGTCGTTATCTCAGTGCAAAGACTTAGTATGGAGACATGCCTACATGCTGCTCTCAGTTACATCCTCCTGACTAGCAGCTACAACCCCTTTGATTTACTCCCATGCAACCATACCGAATTCATCTGATGTGAGTGTAACTGAGTTCAGATTTTGGCAATCCATATAGATATACTTCTGGTTTCCGTGGCAGCAAGACATCCACATATGGGAAGAGCTTTTTCCCTCCCCTCCCTCACACATTTTTGTGCCCCACCATCACTAATCACGAGCAACATGGCCACAGAAGAAACTTGAGGATAATTTTTTAGGTAACTCTATTATTGACATACATCATCTCATCCATGCTTTGAGAAACAGATAAGAACATATTCCATATTAAAGAGCATGGTTAGGGGTTCATGACAGAAAATAGAGGGACTGATTCAAAGCCCACTGAAGTCAAAGGAAAGACTCACTGAGTTCAGGGGGCTTTGATCAGGTCCTATAAATGCCAGTAAAGTAAAATGAAATTAAAATTCAGGTTCTGTTTTGCAGGAAATAATACCTTGCTTTTCTATAGTGCTTTTTCATTTATACATTTCAAAGCACTTTACAAAGGAGATGAGTCATTATCTCCATTTCACAGATGGGGAAACTGAGGCACAGAAAGGGAAAGTGACTTGCCCAAGGTCACCCAGCAGGCCAGTGGCACAGATAGGAATTGAGCCAAGGTCTCCTGAATTCCAGTCATTCTAACACTGCCTCAGGTATGCTACATTTCTCCCCAAAATAAAATGCTGCCTGCTCCTTTAAGAAAGGATTTTTATTATGATTAAAGCAAGAATATGGTATTTAAGACTTTATTTCCAATGCCAATAACTTGGTGATTGAAATATAGACAACTCCATAATCAAAATGACTAATTAATCAAACAGCTTCTATGACTTGTTTGGTTTTCCTAAACTGATGAAATAAGAATAAATGAAGATTTGAATTGTTTAAAGATGTTTTCAGCCTATAGTAAAAAACCTATTCATTTGGGAATCACTTTCACTGACTCAGTTAGATTTTTTCCCAGCTTTCTAAAGCAGTTTAAAAGAAAACTGCAAAACAGCATCACAATTAAAGTTGTAATTTCCTCAACATTTTAGGCCTAGCACCAATTATTTCCAGGCATCCAGGAACCAGACTGTGAAAAACTGGTCTCCATTTTCACACCTGCAATTTCCAAGCAAAGGTAATTGTGCATATACAACTGCATCCATATTATTTCTGCCCACAAACTGCAGCAACCAAGAGATTTAAATCTAAGCACAGAACTCTGATTTCTTAGGGCCATCTGGCTATCCTTAAAGACACTGAATAGTAACTCACTTTGCAAGTAGTCTCATAGAAATCAATCAGGTTGTTCCCAGAGTAAGATACAACCTCAAAATAATAGTGATAGAATCTAGTGTTTAGAAAACAAGCATGTAACATCTCTGTCTGAGAGCGTTACAATCCTTCAGCCAGACACAGAGTAGATCAATGTAAATACGTTCTTAGTCTTCCACTGGTCGTAATCAACAGATAGTTACCCAAATATTGTTTAATACCAGCTTAATTAGTTTTTAATATCTAATTTGGACATTATAATAGCAATAATACTTTCAGTTGTCACACAATACCATGAGATAACCAATATTTTGCAGTCTAGGCTCTGTCTTGGGATGGTTAATTATTTGATGCTATCACTTTCCCTAGAAAATGAGCACTTGGTAGGATTTAATTGATTCCTTGCCTCACTCTTGGACCAACTCCCCCGCCCATCCAACAATTAGAAAGGAAGTGCTCTTTACTTCCAAATACATGTTTGAAATGTTATTACTGAAGGTGACAATGTATGAGATAGCACCGACAGTGCTGTTAAATTACTTTTAATTGCAAAGACTTCTTTAGATTTAATATTTTCTGGAAACAGATCAGTTCAGTTTCCAGCTCATTTAATTTGAATTTTACATTAATGTAGTCCATATTTGGATATTGATTAATGTGTTTTTTATTACCAAACTTATTAAACAAAATGCATTGCTCATGTTTAGTCCAAGAGAACTATTTTATTTCTTCTACTTTTTATAGTAAATCACTTTAGAAAGGGGTCATTTACTACTGTACGTGGAAATGCAAGTTATCAGTGCAGTTAACAACAGAGGTTAGTGCATGTTCAAATATTTGTAAGACATTTCATAAATACTAGATCAGAAATGTACTACTGACAATAGAGTCTTTAGTGTATATATTTAAAAAATCAACATTGTTAGATGTACAAATGTTATTAACATATGGTACAAACTGTAAAATTCATATAACTACTTTTATTTTTTAAAAATGTGGATGTGCTGTAAGACTGGCATTGCCAACTGACCCTGTTACTAAATGTGAAGCTAGACACAGCTCAGGGGAACTCAGATCTCTGTTGAATTCTCATCAGCCATATTAGTGAAATCCACACGCAGAATCTTGCAAGGAGCAGCTATCTTGCAAACCAGCCCTTAAGACTTACTGCATTTTCCTGAAAGAACATTGCTTAACTCTCAGCCTGATCCTGCAAGGTGCTGAGTGTCTTCAACTCCCACCAAAGTGAAGGAGAGTTGAGTGCACTCAGGTCCTTGCAACAGAGCTGCTCAGCACATGGCAGGATTTGGCCCTTTATTAGCATTTTTATTTAGTATGAATTCACTCCTACTCTGCTATATTAGCTGGAAATATTTTGTGGCATCATAACTACAACTGCATTAAGTGACATCAGTATGCCAAAAGAGGTGCTACGGTGACTTCCCTAGCAGATGAGATTTAATTAGTCACAAAAAAGGCACAGCGACTCATCTTCAACTTACACTGCCCCACTAACGTATTCTAATCTTATTCTGCACGGAGTTCCTCTATGGAGTGAGAGAGAGTATCCCAAAGTCCACGTCCATTGAATCCTTGCTCTTTCCATTCAGGCTGCCAACAAATTGTGACCCTGTTTGGTGAACTACTCTTCATTCAGAATCAGACAGAGCCAATTAAATCATTGCCTGGGGGAAAAGGACTCCATATTCCACCATCACTTCTGAAATATCTAAGCTCCATGCCTACTAACCATTTTCTAAAGAAATGAAAGTACCAGCTTATTTTTTGGTCCTAAGGTGAGTTTACATTACTAATAAAAAACAAATGGTTTTCCGTTCAGCAAGGGTGTTTTCACAGGTCACCCCTAAACTCACATGATAAACACTGATTTTTTTTTTTTTTTAAACAAAAACATCTCCCCATCAGAGAAGACAGGACACTGGGCTAGATGGACCATTTGATCTGACCCAGTGTGGCCATTCTTATGTTCTAAGATGAAGTTCTCTGAACTGCTATTAAAGGGTGAAATTCTGAGATCCTTACCCACATTGAACAGCGCCTTTGCTTTGTTTACAATCCCTTTGAAATCAATGGGGGATACTAGTAGAATAAGGTACAACTCAACAAATGCAAAGACATCAGAGTCTGGCCCTGTTTTCTCCCCATAAATGCTAATTTAGGCCTTTGTCTATATTTGGGATTAGCCCCGTTCCAGCCATTGGTGATCAGCAACTGGTATAGCTATGTGTGTAAACCCCAAATGTAGGCAAGAAAAACCACGATTTGGACCAGTTGTGCTTATCTGAAGCAGGGCAAGCTCAAGCAGTACAAGTCACGGCTTTCCTTTTCTGCACTTGGGGTGCTGCCATTCACTAGTGCAAACCCCAAGTAAATACGAGGTCTTAAAAGGTAAAGGATCAGATTCTTAGCACAGCTCCGCTGACTACCATGCCGATTTACACCTGCTGAGAATCTGGCTCAGAATATTATAAACTAACAATTCACCTGTGATTAAGCAGCTCCTCAAGTTATCATGCTACAGTCAGAGCAATGCAACCACAGAGCATCAGCTCTGACACATGCTGTCAAAAAGAATGACTGTTATTCGGAGATGGCTTCATTGGAAAAGTGGATAATCCTGCTCTTAGTTAAATTTGTGCTTCCCACTGAAATCAAAGGGGTCAGATCGGGTACAATAGAGCAGAATCTGGCCTCTACTGCAATCCATTGAGATAGCCTCTGTCAGGCTAAGAAAGTTCCAGTCTCGGTTTATTCCCTTTAAAATGCACAGAACACTGATAACGTGGATTTGCTCTGCTCATGAAGGTTCACAGTAGTTCTTGTTTTGGTCTCTGTGCAAGTAGTCTGCAAATGGATTTTGTGAATCCAAACATTGAGCAAAATGTATTAACAGATCAATTTCCCCCCTTAGATTAGCTCACTGTATCTAAATACAATCTTCCAGTTGTGAAAATCTGAACCAGGATAGCATTACCACCTTTTTGAACGCAGCACCAAGAAAACAGTTTGACATTAAGCTCTAACTAGTCAACCTTGCAAAGGCATGACCAACTAAGAAAATATATCACTAACCTCATCTATCGCTTTCTTATAGCTCTGGGAGTAAGGGAAGATTAATCAGCGTCAGAGGAAACAGATCGGGACAGGAAAAAGCCAGAGGAAGGGCAAGCAGGTTAGAAATAAAATTAGAATTGTTAGCTCAACGCTGTGAAGTGTAAAGAAAAACAACATCAACAAAACATTAATACACGTTAAAAGAGAGAAACAGTGGAAATCCATTTGGTTATTGAACCCGATGCACTCTGCAGTTTTAAAATACAGACCTCAGACACAACATTAAACCAGAAAGAAATACCTTGGATGGGATTTTCACAGGTCTTTGCCAAAAAAGCAATAAAATAAAAGTGCACAGAAATGACTGCCAGTTTTGTTCTTAAACTGGTGTGACTAGCAACGGCTGGGTACCAAGCCTTTGAATGCGGCATACCCCCTCTACAAGGCTGCTCTAGAAATCACCCTACAATAAACACAATGCAAAGGTGTACTATATGCAAACCCCAGCCCCAATCGAACGAAGCACTTCAGGGCATGCAATCTCTATGCATTCATATCTCCCATAGACTCTTGCTATACAGCAGATTTAGAACCTCACAACTGGTGATGGGACTGTGTTTGCCTCTTTCTACTGGTTCCCAAGGTTGCGTGATTGCCATTAATGAAAACATGGCCAATTCCACCAGGGCATAATTTAAGACTCACAGCAGGACGGCTTGGTCGTGTCACATCCCTGCTGTCCTCCTGTTTCATCTTAGATGGTTCATGTGAGAGCACAGGTGACCCTTCAGGCTTGACATTTCCTGGGCAAAAGCAAATCAAGTTATTAGTGGGAAATTAAAGTCTTTGACCAGACAGCAAAACATGCAGAATGACACTGTGCTCTCTTGCACAATGGCACCTCTGAAAAATTCAGTGGCTTCTCATTCATTTCAGGATCCAGTTCAAAATTATCCTCCTTGTTTTAAAAACGCTTAATCCAGTCACAGAGCTTGCCTCTCTCTGCGCTTCCTTGTCTGATCCCTCTGCTTGTCGAAGAAACAAACCATCAGACAGCACTTTGCACTTCTAGAGCCCCTTCTATTTCAGATCTCAAAGTGCCTCACTCACTTTAGTGAGTTAAATCTCACAACCCCTAACCCGGAGGTAGGCAAATGGTCTTGTCCTCATTGTACAGAGATGAAGGTTGTGCCACGTAGGCAGAGCCCTGGGTTGCGGTGATACAGAAGTACCCAGCTGCAGGGGGAGCGTGGAGAAGGGTTGTGCTTCCTGAGGCAATCCCACCCCAGTTCTCTGGTGTGCAGAGTGAGAGAGAGCGAGAGCAGGCTGCACCATCCTGTGGTGGCAAGTCAGTAAAGAAGAGGGACAGCCCATGGCCAGTCTCCTTCGGTGATGACTTACACCTTCTGGGATGCAGAAAGTAATCGTGCTCCTGAGCGCACAGTCTGAGGTTGTCCCTGGCTCTTGCATAGGGTGTGCAGGGGAAGTCACCTTGTGCCCATCCCTTACATAAGGGTCATGGACAGCCTGGCACTGAGTGACTTGCCCAAGGCCATATAGTGAGACCATGGCAAAGCCAGAAAAGGATCTCCTAGAGCTGTGATTTGATCACAATTCTATGTAGCCTAGCACTGGTGTTCCCTGTCACGCCAAACAATCTTGCCATCGTTTTCTTCCCTACAGAGTTTGTTGCCTCTTGTTTGGAAAAGCCTTCCTTCTATCTCTCTGCCTGTACTGCTTGGCTGAAAACAGCTTAAATCCTCTTCATCTCAGCCATCACTTTATTTACTTAGGCAATTGTATTACGTGACTCTGTAAAGCCTGTTGCAACGCAGTTTATTTGAAACTGGTTCTCCATAATATAGCTGTATTGCATTGTCCTCTCAGTGTAGCAAGAGAGAATTTATAACTAAATCTAATCCTCATATACGGCACTCTCAACATTACTACCTTTTTTCTATTAAGAAACAAATTCACTCTACAGAAGAGCTGGGCATAGGATAAACTAGAAGCACTGTGGTATCTGATATAGTAAGGACATCATTACTCACATAATTCCTCTTGCTAATTTAGAATGACTAAAAACCAAAAACAGAACAATTGCTGATAAATTACTTTTATTGACTACCTAGATGAGTGATTATTTTAACAAGAGACATGTCAACCTACAATCAATGTAGGTGAGATAAGGTATTTTACTGGATCAACTCTGCTGGTGAGAGAGAGAAGCTTTTGCACTTACAAAGAGCTCTTCTTCAGACCTGGCTTGTCTTTCACCAACAAAAGTTGGTCCAATAAAAGACATTATCTCACCCACTTTGTGTCTCTTATATCCAGGGACCAACATGGTTACAAAAACATCGCATACAACTTAGAGTCAAGTCATAAAATATTCAAAGCATGGATGCAGCATCAGTTTTAATGCGCTTTAGCCTGTGGATTTATACTCCAGGACTGTGAGAGAAATATAGATAAACTGGCTGGATGTGCTTTGGCAGCTCTTATTGCGATTAGATGGAGAAAGAGAAGATCTTTAAGAACAACTATAAGATGCCAGGAAACAAATCAGCCAGGAATGTAAACCCAGTGTAAACATGATTCTGTTCTGAAAGACTTTTAGAAGAAATGGTTTCTGAGTTAATTCACTTCTCTACATCCTGGAATGCTCACTGCACCCAAATGCAGTAAAACACTAAAAAAGCTGTATTTGGATATACGAAGAAAAAAATGCATCAGGAATTCATTATATTTCACTGCAACAGAATCCCTGCCTCTGTCTACAGGAGTATCTTGCCACTATGTACATACAGAATATTGGACCAAAACCTGTAGTCACTTTGCCTGCAAAACACTAAATCATGTCAATGGGCGTTTTGCATAATAATAATGCTCTGTACAAACACAACCCCTTTCAAGCAGGCAATCTGAAATCACTGTGCAAAGGTGAGTAGGTATCATCTCCATATTACAGGCCAGAAAACTGAGGTGTAGGATCAGACCCTAATCTTGGGAAAAAACCAGTTGTCTTAAATATCTCCACTGAACCCAATTTAATCAGCTTTACACACACAAGAACTGAATCGTACACAGAGAGATTAAGTGATTTACACAGCAAGTGGGGAAGGGTTACAGGATCAAGGCCTAAAGAGCAGTTTAAAATAAAAGTAATCTCACCTCTGACTCTATTACGTTCACTGGAGCCAGCTTGGGATCCGGGTTGGGATCCTCCCTGGGAACTAGGCTGGGAGCTGGGTGTGCTGGAACTGGAGGAACTGCCGCTACTGGTCCTCTGTAGGGGACTCTCAACGATGGGCTCAGTTCTCCGCAGGTCAGGGTTACTATACGCACATCAGAATGAAGGAGAACTATAGTTAGATGGTGTGACTGTTCTGGAAAGTTAGGAGAAAGCCTTCATTCAGTTGGAAAGAATGTAACAGCTTAGTGTTATTGAAGCCGCAGGTCCCTTCAGAGTTGACATGACAACATAGGGTAACACCTATCAAGATGACATGCAATACAAGATGACAAAACTACTGTGGTAGCTTTAGTGCTGTATAATCCTGTGCATTTCAGAGCCTAGGCATTCTGGGTAAAATTTTCAAAAGCTCCAAAGTGGCTTGGGAGCCTAAATATCATTTTCAAAAGTGCCTATGTGACTTAGGAGCTTAAATTCCATTGCAAATCAGTAAGACAGTCTCATCAATAACTAAGATGCATCTTCACTAGGACAAAGGGTGTGGTCTGAATTTGAAGGTAAAATCCGAGTAAAGATAAGACAGTTTGTACTTCTGAATTAGCAGGTCAAGGCAAACGCTCCACTCCCCCACAGCCTTTAACTCAACCTGCTAACATGTATTAAAACTGCCAACTGCTTTGTCTTCACTAGGATTTCACCTCAGGTTAGTTACCTCGTGTTTGCTAACTCGAGCTGAGAACACACCTTTTTTCCCAGAGAAGACAAGATCTAAGTGACTTTCGGCACTTTTGAAAAGCAATTTAGGTGGTTTTGCAAATTCGTCCTTCTGTCACTAACTGGCAGTTTCCAGAAACCAAAAGACATCTTGTTGACATAGCAGCCAGAGCCAGCTAGAGAGTTTTGCTACCCTAGGCAAACTGGAACTGGTCACATTTTCACAGCCCAGACAAATATTTTACTGGTCTTAGTATTTTGTTGCCCTAGGAAAAGCCAAGTATGGCAGAGTTAACCCTGATACCATCACTATTCAGTGCTACTAAAGTCAACGAGGCTATGCCAAATTTATCCCAACTCAGAATATGGCCTTAGTTACAAAAACCAAAGCTGCTATTTCAAAATTATTTAATTTTAAAAGGTTAAAAATATTCTGTTTTAAAAGGTAGGTGCTTGCAGATTAGCTATTTTTTTCTGTAATACTTATTCCTCTGCTAAAATTTGCAATGTAACTGCAGATTATATTTGCTGTGCATCAACATTCCCTGATTTCATGGTCTCATATCCCAGCTATTTCAAACCGCAAGAGGCTGAACCCCAACACATAAGTTGCCAATTTTATCATTTCTCTTCTTCTGTTTCACTCTTTCTTGCATGCACACACAGAGTTTTAAACTTGAAAGAAAAAAAAGTGGTTTGGATTTACAGAGACAACCAACATATCTCAGGGTTTCAGATACCATTACAAAATTAATCCTTATTTGGCACTGAAATGGCAACAGAAAATATGTTCACTCAGCCTTGTGCAATACATTTTTACACAATATTTCTGCTAACTGATTTTACTATTCAAAATCTCTCTATAAATGAGTGGAATCTTGTACCATGGAGTTCAAGTAGGACTCTGAGTACGGAGAAGAACGTGTGGCATACTATTGCATTGTATAATATGTAGCTTGGAATCAAAGGCACTGAATAATAAGCATAAGATGTGGGTTCCATGTGAGTTATAAGTGAACCTGAATAATTTAGCCAGTGCTCAGAACAGTACAAATTGCATTTATTGTGCAAAGTCCCATCACGATAAATGAGCTCTTGGCAGGATCAGTTGCATTTGGACTTTGTCTGGGATTATTATAATATAGAATTACTATCTAGTGTACCTTGATTTTACATCGGAAGTTATTAAGAAGATAACAGCAATATTAACATGCTCATGCAGAATGACAGCTTTCTGTGCATGGAAATGTCCCATATAAAAAACAATCGGATAACAATTAAAATAATGTTCAATACAAAATTAAAGTTTATACAAAGCTGGGAGGAATCCAGACAAGGAGATGAGGAATGAAAGGACAAGAAGATACAGAAATGGTATTGCTGCATTGAATAGTTAATTTAATTTATTTTTGGATTATTATAACTCCAATTGAACAGCTGTAGAATTCCATATTATATGGTACAGCTGGTGTTGTCTTGGCTAAGTTGTTAACTGGTTAGTTAATGAAACTTCTTTTAAAGCCTTAGCAATGGGCATATTTATGTATACCAACTGAATCAAACAGTTCAATGTTACCATCGTTATTCTCAGTACTACTACTTCCTCATGTCGTGACTACATATTGGAATATTCCACTGCTTCTAAAAAAACATCCTACAGGATACAGTTATCTAATAGTGTGAGATTCTGTTTTGGGAGGATGCTTTGTCCACGGGTAATGGAATAAAAGCACACTGTAATAGGGATGGCGACTTTCTGAGCACCACCGCAAGGACAGAAGTGACTCTGTGACACCCTACATCTCTTTTCCCTCTTCAGTGCCTCCTAAGAATTCCACATGGTTTTTCTTCTGGCTAACACCACCCTGAGGCCTGGGGCTGGTGTCATACCAGAAACAGTTCCAAATCAGTTCTCAAGATCCGAAAATGAAGTCCATCACCACAATTCAAGTTCATACTTAGCTCTTGCATCTTCTACCACACCCAGAGCTCTTCTGTCCCACCCAGTCTATTCTCCAAGAAGCTGCCGTTCACAGCCCTTCCTAGTGGGTCCTCAGCCTTCTTAACTCCAACCATTCTCCCATGCAAGGTCTCCTGCAGGAGCTTCCTGCTCACCACAGCTCTTCATTGCCACTGCTTCTTCTTCCTGCTTCCTGTTCCCCTCTGGCTCTTTATAGGGAACATCTGTCCTCTATCAAGCACCATGTGAGGCTGTTGAAGAGACCCAGGTGGGCTGGAGCACTTCCTTCTTAAAGGGCCCAGTCCACCTGACACCCTTGATAGAAGTAAATGGCCTTTCTAGTCATAACAAAAAAGCATTTTTTCTGAAAAAAGACGGGCAATACATATTTCTTTGGCTACCCCTAACACCCACCTTACGCTGAGCCAGGTATACTGCACGCAGTGCTGCTGCAGAATGCATGAGACTGGCTGGGAAGAAAAGCTTATGCTGACAGTCATGTACAATTGGTAAATTGTCTGAGATGTTACCTAGGAACATCTAGTTTGAAGCATTTGAACTCATCCTAAGAGAACAAGATAGAGAAAACACCAAACATTTCCACAGTACAAAGATACATGGGAAACAAATATTTATCCTGAGATTTAAGCTGGCATTTCATCTGAAAAGATCTGGAGTTCATCCCATCGTACTATCAGAATCTGCAAATCAAAGACAAGATCTGACCCGTCTAAGCTCATTCTTTTGCTCATGTTATGACTGAGCCGGTTGCATTTTCTATTGTTTTAAAAAGCTCAGGGCTAGATCCTGTAAAGTGCTGGTGCACAAGGAGAAAGTGAGAAGAGACATAGTGAGGCATAGGAGAAGTTAAGGCAGGATCTTTCCTGGGAGTGCTAGGAGTGGGAATGATTAACAGGCCAATCTGGGCTAAGAGAACTGTCCAGCCCCCAACTAGTTAACATCAGCAGCACATGTTAGCCACAGACACACACTGTTCTGATAGGACCCATTTCTACACCCATTTACCTCAATGGGAATTTTGTTATCAACGTGAATTGCTGGATCAAACTCTTACTGAACAGTAATAATGTATGCCCCCAGCACAGCTCCCAGGCACTGCTGGTGGAATCCCACTCTGACTACAGAAATACTGGAAAATGTGTCTACCACTATCTCTGCACATCCCTCAACATCCCTGAGCTATAAAGAATTCAAGGAGCTGAGAGAACCAGATCCTGCTTCCATTAGGGTCAGTGGCCAAATTCCCAGTCAAATCAATAGCAGTAGCTAAGAGTCGAGAGCATCTTCAGTAACCAGCTAGAAATCCTGAAAAGTTTAAGAATGTGGAAATTTCAACTCATTAGGATTTTGCACAGATAATATTAGAGAGTCCCACAGTCCAAACATTCACAATGTGAATGCTATATAATACTAATTAATGCAAACTTAATACATCATTGAGCTATGGTATAAGTGCAAAGTGATTGTAGTTTATCAGTAAATCCATGTTAAAAGAGCAGAGTGTGCTTCAATTCAATTCAGTCATTGGTTTGGTGTTTGTTTGTTACAATCAGACTCTCTGCTTCCCCCAACAGCAGTACATAGATTGTGGTTATAAGAGCCTGATCCAACAGAGACCGTCCATTGAATTCAGTAGGCATTGGCTCATGACCCGATGCTCCCACTTCCCTTGTGAGGCTCACAAATTAGGGCACCAGGAAGAAAATCATAAAACAGAAATGGATTCGTTATTATTTTTCTTCCTTTCCTGCATGGTCTCCCATACCTTGCTCTGATGGGCTGTGATCCTAATCTAGTTCCCAACGCAGTGCCATTCCCAGGGGAGTTCTTTCTAGCTAGTGCTGGGGATATGGAAGTTGTTCGCTGAGGCACCTGAAATAAAATTGAAAGCGTCAAAACTATCAGGACTGTACAATTGAACTTAGATATTTTCTTCATGCACTTGAGGAAGATCAGGTTTCAGCAGGTTTTCTGCCATGATATGTAATTAATTTTCCATGGAGAGATATGAAATATTTACAGCAGTTATAAAATACAAAGTTCTTGGCACCTACAAAGAATCATAGATGTCAGACATGAAAGAATAAAAAGTCACTTATTTTATCACTCAGAGGGCAAGGCCATTTCCAACCATATAGTTGTCTGAAATCTAAAAATAAGTAGGTGTTAATATCAAGCGGTGAGATTTATATATTATAAAACATTATAAAACATACGTCAAATTTAACAAAAAACATCAAAAACACAACAGTGGTTTTAATCCATGGCAAACCTAAAATCTGGACTAACCAGCTCAATATAGCGGCTTTTATAGCTAATTGTTCAGGTAAAAATAAATTGCATTGTAATAATACCACAGAGACACAGCCATCTAGTGGCTAAAGACAAGGGTTGGGAACAAGGAAGGTCCCTGTGTGGAATCCAGCCTGAGCCATTGAACTACCTTGATTGGGTCACATGACTTTGTGTCCTCAGTAACTGCAGCTGTACAATTAGCTGAAAGCCAGACATTGAAAATAGGATGATTCACCTCAGATACCCCAGAACAAACAATATTCCATAACAAAAAGGACTTGTGGACTCAGCACCTTTTTACACAAGGCTGGAACCTTGACCTTGGCTCACTCCACTGTAATTTAGAGCTCTCTGTGTGCCTGTCAGTATCATGCAGGATGTTACGCAATACTTGGGCCCTATGATAAGAGCTAACTCCAAGGCTTACTGTGGAACTCCCTGCCGCAAAATGAGACAGAAGCCAAAACTTAGTAGGATTCAGAAAAGGATTAGACACTGTATCGATAATGGGAAGATCCACAGTTATATTAGATAGTTTAAAAATTCTTTTAGCCTGAGAAAGAGATGTCCCCATGCTTCAGGGCATACGAAGCAAAATTGGTTAGGTTAAGAAGAAAACTCCTCCATAGATAAGATTATTCCAAAATTGTCTTTTTTTGAGCTTCTTTCACCTTCCTCTAGACTAGAGCATCTGGTTTTGAAAACTGTCAGACACAAGGTATTGGACCACAAAGGCCAATGGTCCAATCTGATAGGACAACCTCTGTGTTCCTCTACGTAAATTAAGGTGCCAGTCACAACTCTGAATATTCTCGATATAATCAGTTTAAGTCACGCTCTTTATATTTATTACCAACTACATTAATTTATAAAAGGCAAATTCTATTGTATCCTGGTGCTTTTTACACAATTTAGATCAAAAGAAAATATTTCCCACGAATTAAGGGACATATGTTCTGTGTACCCCAATGACCAAACCAATTTCCCCCCCAAAAAACAGAAAGGATGGTGTTATCAGCTAGGATACTATTGTAATTGCTACAGTTGCTCTTAGTAAAAAGCTTGGACAATGAGAAGCATCATGCATAGTCTTCTAAAACTAGCTAGTCTTGAACTCCAATGGATTATCAAATTTCAAAGATCTGGTATGCAAAACACACTGCTAGTGACTCCCACATGATATTCCTTGGGAATCAATAGCTGAAACATGCCTGTAGAATGCAGGTAAGTATGCTCTCAAATGAACTCGCACAACAAAATAATAAAAGACAAAAACACTATCACCTCTGGGTGAACACTTTCCACAAAACAATCACTCTGGATCTGACCTCTCAGTCCTCATCCTCAAAGGAAACCTGCACAACGCCTTCACAAGATGAGTCTGGGAACTTAAATTAATAACTTTACTAGACTAAAATCACAGAGACACTGGATTTATGTCTCAATACAGTAAATCAGTAACCCACTAACCCTCCTTTGTCTTATGACTGCAGAAGTGGTAATTGCCCACTTCATCTTGAATGGTCTCACAATGTATGTTAATTCCTTATGCATAACAATCTGTTCTACTTGTATTACCTTTTCCACATCTGAAGAAAAGTTCTGTGTAGCTCAAAAGCGTGACTCTTTCACCAACAGAAATTGGTCCCAGAAAAGATATTTCCCCCCCTCCTGGTCTCTATGGGTAATAGAACATTATGGGTCCTAGATCATTCAGGTCTTCACAGACTGTAACCAGATTCTTGAGTTTCAACCAGAAATGAAGTGGCAGCCAATGCAAATACAGAACACACAGGTGTAATGAGCTTCCTTGTTAGTCTGATTTAGCTAAAAGCAGGCAGCCTCCCTTCTGAACTACTAGTAAATGAAACATTTGAGTGGTTCCAAGGTTGGCTTATGATAAAAGGTTGTTGCAGGAGTACAGCTTTTAGGTGATGAAAGGCATGGATAGCCAAGGCAAAATCAACCTGTGAGAGGAAAGTGAGAGGAATTTGGTGGCCAGCTGCACATGGAAGATGGCATTTCAGGCCACTACTGGGAATCAAGATGCCAACATTGCCACACACTTTGATAACAGGTGGGCAGATAACAACTGAAGGTGCAGATGCAGCTCTTGTCAGTTCTTCAAAAGCCTTCCCCAAGAAGCACCCAGCTCTTATCCAGACTGAGGGCAAGTCTACACTACAAAATTAAGTCAAACTAAGTTACGTCGACGCACAGCCACCGTAAGAATTAAATCGCTTTTGTATGTCCACACTACATTCCTTGTGTCGGTGGTGTGCATCCTCACCAGGAGTGCTTGTGCCAACTTAATTGTCAGTGTGGGGCATTGTGGGACGGCTTCTGAAAAGCAGAAACAGGCGATGAAACAGTACAGTTTCTACACTGACACTGCATCCACCTGACAACATTGACCTAAGCGCTGCGCCTCTCCTGGAGGTGGAGTTAAAACAGTGTAGCAAGTCAGTTACATCAGTGGGAGCTACATTTTAGTGTGTGGGCTTACAGAGTTATGTTGACGTAAGCTGTAGTGTAGAGCAGGCCTAAGCCTGCTAGCTTTCATCCACGTCTCTGTCTCCAGCAAACACTAGGAATGCAAGGGATCAGCTTGTCCTGGCTCAGCGAAAAGAAATGCACATCAATAGCATATTTCAGACACTGTAGCCCATCTCACAAGCTCCCACAGTATCCTCACATACTGATCGAACAGAGGGGTGACCAGACTGTCCCCAAGAGACTCTGCAAGACTGCCGGAGGAGAACAACTGCCCTTCTTAACCTTTTGGTAGAACAATGAATGAAGCCAGTTCAAAACAACTCCGATCTATCCCTGACAAGTCCTTCAGAACAGTCAGCAGCACTTCCCAGTTGTAGTATCATCGAAGGACACCGATAGGATGATCACAGGGAGCCCACCACTGTCCATTACCCTGAGTAGAACATGCAACTGCCACTATTTCTGTCCTGTGCTAGGTCTGAATCTCAACTGATTGGATTCCAAAAACCAGGCGGGTAGCAGATGTTGCCAGAGTTGGGCAGCTGACACCTTTGAATCACATTACTCAGGAAGGGAAGGCGAGACACTGCATGGTAACTAGTCAGAGTTTTAGCATCAAGAGACTTGTTTTCACCAATGGATTATCATATTTAAAAATTGCTGCCATGGATTTTCTCAATAAGATAGTAGCCAAAAGTGTAAATAATATTAAGTGCTGACACAATACATCATGGCTCCCATACATAAAGAGCAGATATTTTATTTTAAAATGCAAGTTGCTTATTTGCTGGAGCACACCAAACTGCATTTAAATCATGGAAAAATACTGTTTACTTCAATGTCTCTCATCCATTTGCAACAATATTTTCTTTGCATATGTGCTACTGAGCTGAGAGCTGATTTTGTTTCAGAAAAATGTTAACTGCCACGTTATAATTCATTCTCCCCATCCCCCCTCCAAAAAAGCTTATGAGCAATGCAATCAAAATACTGTACCAAAGGAGCCTTAATTAAAGAGGTACTGCTAGATGCTGCTGCCATAATATCACTGAAGGTATAAAGCTGCTGGAGCCCTTATAATCTTCCATCAGGTATTGATTACAACTGGAGGCAGGGTACTGGACCAGAAGAACCAACAGTCTGATTGAGTATGACAAATTTTATGTTTTTAATCATTCACTTTAAACAAAGTATTTTTTTTCCCCAAGGGAAAAGAGACATTGGATTCAGCCTGGGCTTGAGAACTTTCTTTGCTGTGTATCACAAGGCCGATAGATATAGAAGTTACAGGAAAAAACTGCATGCCAGCTGAGGGCCAAACCTACAAATTGCTGAACATCTCTGAAGTGCTGAGCACCCTCATGCTGACCACTATGCTGGAGGTGCTCAGCGCTGCACAGGATCAGAATTGAACAGGATGTGAATTCCACCAGCTCAGAGAGAAGCCCCGAAGCTCTGTCCCCTGCATTGCAGCACTGAGCAGTGCTGAGGGATGAGCTCTGAGATGGCCTCGTTCAAGCTTCTGAAGTTAGGAGCAATACAAATGTTACCTTTGGTGGAACGTCCTCCTCCTGTCGCAACCAAGAACTTCGGTCAAACTTTTCAACGCGAGGGGGGAGAGGAGGGTTTTCTGAGGTGGGATCCGAGTTCTGCCTTGTCATCTCAGTGCGGTGAGAAGTCACCGTCAGAGCCTCCTGAAACCCAGCCATTCCCTTTGTGGGTTGTTCGTGAAGTGACTGAGAGCCAGACAAGGAGGTTCCTTGGGATTTCACAGTGACCAGATGTGGAATCTAAGCACCAAGTCAAAACAAAACCATCAGCATAAAAGGTTTTTAAAAAAAAATTAAAAAAAAAATCTCAGTAGTTCTAATGTATTAAAAAAACTCCTTGGTTTGAAATTTGCACTGCCTTTTGATTTCAGGCCTTTCTGGCTTCTTATACAAACTCCATACAAAAATGTTGGTAAAAGAACATTAAGGTTGCATAGCCGCACACTAAATTCAGGAAATGCCAAAGTTAGGGTTGTACATGTAACCTTAACTCTGACTACTTTTGTATATGCATGATGATAGTCTTCATGTACGTGATCATATTATTTCTCAAATAATACAATATGACTATATCATGTATTTTTTTCTATAACCTCAGATGCACAAGAAAGCATTATTAAGGTTGCCTGTGAAACCTTAACTTTGGCATTCCCAGACTTCTTAACCATGTAACTTTAACATTATCCTGACAATTTTGGTATGGAATTTCCTAGGTTTTCTTAGTAACAAAATTTTTTGAAAAAAGAAATACAAAGAAGCAGCTTCAATCTCCAGGAAGTCTGAAGCACTGATGGCTTTAGAAAAAAACCCACAAAAAAGTAATAATGGTGTGAATCTCCACAATACAGCCATTTGGCTAGATAGCTCCCTGTCCCTTAGACCTAAGGATTTTTTCTCTTGCAAGCCTTAAATGCTCTGCAGCTGGGATGGCACTTTGCATCTCATTCATCTGAAAATGTCTACATTGTATCAGGTCACAGCTGCATCCTAAAAAACCTTCTAAAATCCACAATTGCCCTCTCTAAACTCCTTAGATCTGGAGGGATTTAGCGAAGGGCTCCTTTGACATAGCATAGGATGGCATCCTCTATTATCAGTGCAAATAACAAATAAACACACACATATATGGGGTTTTGTGTGTGAAATGATAAGTCTTTCAATAAAGTAAAGGAAAAAGTCTATATCTGAAATTTTCTGACAATGAATATCAGTCATATTTTTTTTAAAAATGCATAATGTTTGGAAACTTTTAAAGGAGGCAGATGAATTTCAGTCAGTTAAAAGACTAAGGTGAAATGGGATGTTTATAGGTTGTTTAATTCTGGACTTCATCTGAAAAAAAAATATGCCGCAGGGTTTTCTTCACATAGCAAGTTAAAGTTCACATTGCACTGCTGATAATGGTACTAAAGACTTGAGTGGAGGCAGATATCATAGGTGGATGAGTTCAGTTAACTTGTGGATTTTCCTGTAAAAACCATTTGCAAACTTGGGCAAAGACTTTATATCCAGTGCTGGCAGCAGACGGACCCGTGGAGCCCTTCTCAAGTCCACAGGAGTTGTGTCTGGATTCTGGGGCAGAACTGGGCCCAGTCTCTACAGCCTTATTATGTCTCGTGGAAGTGTATTTTTGGAACTTGTGGTCAGGATTACATAGGAATGGTTGGGGAACAACGATCTCAAACAGAAAGTTTGATTTCCATCCAATCCTTTTCCAGATGTGTGATCGCTATTGATGTTAACTGAATGTTTAAAAAAAAAACATTGAAGGAAAAGAAGCAAAATCTTTTTCAGATAATCCTAAACATCAAGCTATACTAGGCCTACTGTACCAGGCTCTGCGGTTTCACTTTGGATAAAAAGGGCTCCAACATAAACAAAGGAATTGTCATACTGCAACAGACCAATGGTTCACCAAAGTCCTTTGACTTGTTTCCAGCAGCTGCCAATACCTGATGCTTCAATGGAATGCATAAACCCTCACAGCATAGCTAACAATGCTACATTATACTATGGAGGAGAGAAACAACCTCATTTTCAACTAATGATCATACTATACCTGGCAGCATGAGCACTGTAATCCTTTTATTTTTATTCCATCTAGCGTAAATGCAGATGCTGCTCTTATTCACAAACAAAGTCCAGGGCTGAGACACCAATGTGTTAAGAAATTATTTCCTTTTAATCCACAAATGTTGTGGTTTTCTTACCAGAACCACCAGCCTCCTGGTTTCCGTAATTAAACTTGCAGAGACCTAGGACCAAAGCACCATACCTGTGAATCCACTGGTCTGAGCATGGGTGGTGTCCGAGCTGGTTGCACGCCACTAATGCTAAAGGACTCTGAACGAGGAGGCAGGTTTGGATCAGATATCCTGTTAGCCACTTTGTGAGGCATTGCTGGGGAGCTTTGCCTGTTGAGTCGGGAACGTTCTTCTACCTGAAGCAACAACAGAAGAATCAATGAACGCAAGTTTCCTCCCTTCCCTGCAAATATACACCCAAGTCTCCTGTATAGCCATTTTCCTATATTTCTAATCAGCACATTGTTTCATGCACCTCTTTCACACCCATTAACACTAAGCGCCAGATTCTTGGATTCAATAAGGACTTCCATACTGGGGTAAACTTGAAAAGGAAAATGTTTAAACTATGTTCCCTTTTCTCTATTTTCTTGCTATCAATGCAGATCAGTGGGGTGAAAGTGGCAATTTCAGAAGCGGTAATTTTGGCGCTCCAGACAAAAGGAGGCTGGGAGTGGGATGGGGGAGGCTGGAAGCTGCCTAGCCTCCCAGTGGGTTGCAACACATGATACCCAGCAGGAAACTATAGACAGAAATGGGCATTACAGTTGAGTCAGAAAGAAAGATGGAAAGAAAGACGACACACAGAGAGGGTGGGAGGGATGAGAAAGTGGTAGAAAAGAAAAGGTGCCAAAAAAAGAAGCTAAATTTGCATGGCGAGGGAGATCCGCCTTTGAAAATGAAACCAACCCAGAGAAATTTGCATGTGGCACTCTCCGTTCTCTCTGTCCTTTCCGTATCTTGTGTCTAGTCAGTTGATTCTTTTCTCCTGCACTTCCCACTGCCTGTCCTGATTCTTTTGACGGTACCAGCTCCTCAAACGGACAAGGGGCTCTATTTCTAGCAGGACAAATCTACTCCATCTCTCTTGTGTCCTCCCTTTCTCATCTACTTTCTCCCTTGTGCTGCCTCCCTGCCCCAATTTTCTCCATCCTTCTACTCCTCTTCACCACCTTACTTTTGTCTCTCTTACTCTGCCTTTCTCTCTTTAGACTCCATCCCCTCTCCAGGGTCTACCTTTCAGACCCCAACTGCTTTCTGTAGCACAAGCAGAGCACTGAGCAGAGCTGCTGGACAGACAGTTTGGAGACAGCAGAAGGAAGTTCTCAACATTGTAGGCAATATTAGTGGGAAAGAGAGTGATGCTGTTCTCAGGAGGGGTAAAGTAACAATAAGAACTAAAAAAAGGATCTTCCCAGAAGCCATGAGTCCTTTGTCTGCCACTTTATACTTGGGTCTCATTTGGCTCATGTCCCCTGTTGGATGGAAGCTCTGAGGTTGGCCAATGTGCTGCCAGTGGAGCACCACTCTACCTCATGTATAAGCACCCAAACTCTGAACTGGCTCCACGCCATCTTTGTGAATTTGAGAAAGCAGATTGTTTAAAGACAGTGGATCCATACCAGCCCATACCCCCAGAGAATTTGGCCCCCTACATACAAATGTGTTACCCAATATACAAGTCCTTTTTTCATTTGAACAGAATCAAACTCATGTAATACTTGACAGTTTATCCCTTCCCCACAGCCCAAACTGAACTGTTTGCTTTGAGTTTCTCCAAATGCAGGTCAGTCATCGTTTCTCAACTGCCAGCCAGATCTCCTCCAATTTTCGTTTCACTGTGTATTTGAAATGTCTTGGTACTGATTTGATTTGAACTCAAAATGGCTATACAGGTTACAGACAGTTTTACACTTGACTTGAAAGCCGTCCCCCCAACCCTGCCAAAGCTCACTGCAGGCAGAATGTGGCATTGCTGCAAAAGATTATAATGATAGACAAGAATATGTATTTTTGCAACAAGTTACAACAGCAGGCATTTGACTGTTGTGTTTGCAAAACCTAGGCCCCCAAATTGATCATATGATCAGGAAATCTCTTAGTGATAGTTCCAACCCCTGAAAGACAAGAAAGACCCATAAAAACAGCAATAGGCAATTGAGGACCAAGGCATGCAAAAACACCCTCATCCTTCAAATATATTAGGCTAGTGGATGGCTTGAGGAATCCAAGTTACCAGGCAGACAGTACAGTAAGTGAATTTTCAAGACACCAATAGACAACTTATATTTTCACACACAACGTGTCCTTTTTAATTTGAAAGGGAAAACAAAGCTTCAAGGAGACATGGCCAGCTGCAAGAGGGCGTTTCCAGCAGATGCATCTGAAGAAGAGAAGCTCTAATGGTTAAGATCCCAGCGCAAATGGTCTGCAGTGCATTCCCACTGAAAGAAATATCCTTACCTTCAATACCATAAATAACACAGGGAGTGCTTTAGTTAGATTGGAAAGAAACAACGAAAATGGCAGCAAGAAGGTGGTTTGTTTTGTTCTGAAATTAATAAGTCTAGTACCTAGTCCTCTATTGTGGACAACAAGTGTGTTGCTAATCTAGAAATGAAAAAAATCCAATTGCTTTCAACTCATCCAGATGGAAATACAATGGTTTCAACTTATCCAGATACAAATGCAATGCATGTATCATTGAAATCAGATCATAAAAAGAGCAAATTGGTGTGTGCACAAGCTTGTGTTGGAAATCAGCTTCTAAAATAACAAACTGTGTGTATATGTGGAATAATTATATTAGCTTTTCTTCACGTAAGAAATGGAACATAACATTTTTCAAAGAGCCCTTAAATTGATACAAATGAACTATTCACTCTGAAGCTGGGGCTCTTAGTATCAGAGAGACTAACAATACGGCAAACGCAAAGTTAGGAAAAAGACCGTGTTCTTTAGGAAGTCTTTCTCCTAAGAATGTAAGGCCGGTGAAGAGTTTTTTAGGTCATGAATGACCACCTAGCATATCTAAAGGTCCAGACTTTCCCCTTTTTCATACACGATGAGTGGCTGTTTTGAGGTCAGTTTATCAACTCCTGCAAAGAGGACTTAGCTGCGTACACAAGGACAGAAAGGAGAACCGAGAGAGAAACAGCATTTCTTTTGAACAAGGCTGTATCTGCATAAAGACTGGGATACAGTCCAGTCAGTGACAGCCTCATTTCAATCTGCCTCAAAGGAGTTCCAGTAAATCTGCCTATTATTCAAGCTCAGGCACTAACTACCGCAGCCAAGGATGATGAAACTGGAGTCCTCCAGCCAATTTCTGGAGCTCTTTGACAGAGTGCCAAACAGTAATGTGTAGCTGATTACAGAGTATTTCACAGCTAATGGGGAGGACTAGGTGACAGAGTAACGGGGCAAGCACGTCAGTAATGAAACGGGGAGGTACATGTCAGACACCAGAACGCAGGCAGTTGTCCTCAGCGGGCAGAGCAGGAATCAGGTTAGGTGGCTAGAGCATGTGTCAACAGCCAGGAGCAGGAGCCCAAAGTCAGAGCTGGAGTCAGAGGCCAGACACCAAAACCCAAGTTGGAAATCAGAGCTGAGGGTCAGAACCAGGTTACCTGGAGTGAGTCAAGTCAGGAGCAGGGCTGGAAGAAGGCTGGGAAAGAGAAAGCACATTGCAGCTGTGGGCAAATGCTTCGAGCAGCCGCTGAACTGCTGCTGGGCTTCAGAGTTGGTCTGCTGACTCTTCCAACCAATTGGGCAGCCTACTTCAAGGCCAGCTGTGCTTGTTAGGCTTCCCGGAGACTGTCTGTGCTGCAGGCTCTGGTTCCAGGCTCTCTCTGCAGCATGTTCTGATTTCTGTCAGTAGGGTGCTTCTAGGGGTCTGATGGCCTGGTTTCCCAGGGTACTTCTGATGGAACTCTAGGTATAGGTCTGGGGAATGGATTTTCTCCACTGGTGCCCAAGACCTCTCACCGGGACCACAGCCTTCCCAGTCCACCAGGTACTGGAGCCTTCCCGTAAGTCATAAAACATTGTGGATTTGGTGGACCAAGTACTTCTCCTGTCATAGACTGTTTTGGGTGGTGGGGGTGGGTTGGAGCGATTTGGGTATAGGTTCTCCATGTAGGGTTTTAAAAATGAAATGTGAAAGATGGGGTAGATCTTCAGGGATCTGTAACCTGAAAGCCACTGGGTTTACCTTAAGATTATAGAACGGGTATTTGTAGTCTAGTTTGACGGATGGGCTGCTCGATTTAAGCTTCTGGGTAGAGAGCCACACTTTGTCCCCTACGGCCAGTTTAGAGACAGCCTGACGGTCTTAGTCTGCACGGTGTTTATAGGTTTCTTTGGTGGATTGCAAGCATTCCTTCAGCTCCCAATGCACCTGGTGTAGGTGGGAAGCTAAATCCACAGCAGCCAGTACTGGGGCGCTCATGGGTAAGTCTAGGTGTAAGCAGTGATGAAAGCCATAGTTTGCAAAAAATGGGTGGTGTTGGGTCGAAGCGTGGATTACATTGTTATGTGTGAATTCGGCATAGGACAGCAGAAAAAGCCAGTCACCCTGGTGGGAAATCAAAAAGTAGCAGAGATACTGCTCCAGGGTTTGATTGACTCTGTTTGCCCATTAGTCTGCAGGTGATAGGTGGATGAGCTCAATGACCACATGTCTGAGAAATTCCTGCCAGAATCGGGAGAGGAACTGGGGACCCTCGTCTAATAAAATGCCCATCAGCAGTGAAATCTCCAATTTTCCAAGAAGAGCCAAGCAGTCTCCTGTGCGGTAGGAACAGTACAGTGTGGGATGAAGTGCACCACCTTTGTTAAGAGGTTGATGACTGTGATTACTGAGTGTCCCTGGAAGCATGGCAGTTCCACAATGGAGTCCATTGATTTTGTAGAGCAAGGCCTGGGCAGAAGCTGGAGGAGACCTGGGGTTCTTGATTGTGGGTTATTGTGTATTGGCACAGAAGTTGCAGGGCCTTATATAATCCTTGATGTAAGCTCGTAAGCCTGGCAACATGGGCCTGCAAGGTCTGTAGGGCTCCCGTTATCTTCATCAGAGAAACATTGGCTTTGAAGAGTCCAGGCTCACCATCTCAGCTGTAGCTCTCCTATCGTTTGTGTTGGGATTGCTCAAATTGTCAGAGACCAGGACTTGGGTGGTCATGCCCAGCAGTTAGAGCAGGAGTCAGGGGCCAGGCGCCAGAGCCGAAGTCAGGAATTGAAGCCAAGAATCAGAACTGAAGTCAGGCCAGGTGCCAAAGTGAGGAATCAAAGCTCAGGGTCAGGACCGGGTTACCTGGAGCGATGCAAGGCTGGGGCCAAGGCAGGAGCAGGGTGTAACAAGGCAGGAGGAAGGATGGGAACAAGCAGAAACACGAGCTATCGCAGCCACAGGTGAATGTTTTGAGCAGCTGCTGCTAGGCTAAAGAGTCAGTCTGCTGACTCTTCTAACCAATCAGGCAGCCTACTACAGGCCAGCGCTCTCATTAGGTTGCTCAGAGACTGACTCTGCTGAATGCCGTGCTTCCACGCTGGCTGTGCTACAGGCCCTGATTCCTGATGTATGGACTGGGAGAGAGGAATGCTCCTTTCTCTGACCACCAACATCTCTTTACCATACACTGTATGTCAACAGCGTAACAGGAGAAGACAGAGTCAGGATTCCCCATTTCATCTTTATAGCAATCCTATTAATTATATCATTAAACAGAGTAAAAACAAAAGTGCTCCCAAGTGCTGCAAGGATCCAGTATCAGCTCAATTCACCAGCTGCTTCTGAGATAATTCAAGCTTCATCTCAAATGCAAAAGACCTTCCCTGGTCACTTCCACATCCCATAGGCAACATAATCATAGAGAGGCCCCATGTGGAAAGTGACCAATAGTTTAATACATTATTTCAATGCAAAAAAGGACAACAAAAGCCAAGTGGGCAGAGGGAAGAGGTGAAATATTAATCTAATATGAATGGCAAAGAGCAGCATGTGTAGAGACAGCTGAGGTGGAAACTGTGCATCGCAGGAGAATCATTAAACATATGCAAAAGGACACTTCAAGGTCAGTTTCAGCAAATCTGGGGTCCCTTAGGAGACATTCAGCTGAGTCTGCCCAATCCAAGATCCAGTGTGTGGTCACTTTTCCCTCTGCCCCACACTTCCTTTGTTAAATGGACAAGTTAAGACTGTGACTATGGGTACACTAGAGAACTCACAGCGGTGCAGCTGATCCACTGTAAACTCTCTAGCATAGCTACTCTAAGCCGACAAGAGATCTCCCATTTACTTAATTAATCCACTTCCCACGAGCGGCGGCAGCTACGTCAGCAGGAGAAGCTCTTCGGCCAATGTAGCGCTGTCCACGCTGGCACTCAGGTCGGTATAATTTATGTAGCTCAAGGGGGTGGATTATTCACACACACCCCTCCCCGCCCCCGAGTGACATAAATGGTAGTGTAGACAGGTTTGTACTCAGCCTAGCTAGCCGGTGCTGCTGTTAGCTCAAGTATTTCTATATGAGCTGAGAATCACACATCCAACCTTCAGAGCAGACATAGCCTCAAATTTGGCCCAGCTTCTCCAGGTCAAATGGTGTCATGGCCTGGCACCCAGGGCGTTTGTTCTTGTATGGTGCAGCGCAGGCAAGTCTGCTGAGAACTCCGCTCCTGGCAGCACTGGCTCGTGCACTGTGTAAGTAAAAGAGAAGGGAGATTCCCCAGTTGAGGAGACCGAGGGTTGCAGGAAACTTGGGGAGGAGTGTGGTGATGAGTGTGGACTGGAAAGGGGAGGGGGAGGGACTCTATTGTGGGGGGAGGCACTCAATCAATTGAATTTGTCCCCCAAGAAATATCTGAATTGGCACCACTGGAGCAGTGTGAAAGACTAGCAGGAAGGCCATGGTGAGGGGAGAATTTTCGTCTGCCAACCAATATCATGAAAAAAATTCCCCCAAAACTTGATGCCACGAACATACAGCATTAAATCCAGGAATGGTACCTTCCCATAGCACCAGGAATGACCCACTAATAGAGCAGCTCTGTGTGCTGCTACTCAAGACTCCAGTCTGAATCCCAAACTCGGCCTTTTACCTCAGAATCTGGTAGGTGTGGGGAGATGTATGGATCAGAAACCTCAGTTCAATAGTGAATCCTGCTGACCGTGGGTACTTTTGGGGCCTTTCTAGCTGCAACAGCAGTTTTGCACATGAAAAGGATATACTGGGGTAAATTAATCATAATTTTGGGTAGGCACTACTCAGACTCTGCACATAAAGTAATTGGATGCTGTATAAGTTCCTACAGGGAACCGCCATTTTGAGAAGCATACATCCTTGAACACCCACGTCCCTCTTCCATCTGTTATTTGCATCGTTTCTCTGCAAGAGTAATATACTTACTACAGGAATTTCATTTTTTGTTTTTTTTTATTAATATTTTTATATCTATTGCTCTACATAAACAAGATCTTATGCCAGTAGATAAAAGCAGTTATCACTTCGCTCCTAATAAAACCCAGCTGAGAAAGAAATATGCAGGGAACAAGATCAAAAGTGGGTAAATGTCTGGCTGCGAAGATATGACTCTGGACTCATTAAAACTGCTGATCTTAACCCAAAAATAATCCTGGAGAAGTAGGGGACTGTCACCACCGGTGCTGATATTAACCGATCCAGAAAAGCTTCAGTTCAATATGTCCATGCAATATGTACAATTTCTAGCATGGCCAAAAACTGGCAGCCAGAACAGAACAAGCATCAGCACATATTAGCTTGAAAGTAAAAAAGGAAGTCTCGCAGGACACAACAAACCTAGTGCAAAAAACTGTGAGCACTGGTGACCCATGGTGCAAAACAGCCAGCTACCATATGAGACTAGCATGCGATAGCAACAAACACATGCTGTATGATTTGAAAAAGCGTGGTTAAGAGGGGAACCTCTGTTTTTATTTCCACAGAAAACGGAAAGTTTAGATTATTTACATCTAGATTGTACAACCCATGATCATGTTACTCACTTCATAAGAGTAAATCCTAGTGAAATAAGTGCACTAGCGTAGTGCTCAGAGAGAGTTTGGGTTTGCCAACCTACCCCTTAAATACAAAATGCTGAGAGGTACTAGTGAAAATATTGATATTATTTATATCTATATTCAGCTATGTGGGCGTGTGTATTTTCTGAAGTTCTAAAATATGCACTCTAGGTCCTTGTATTCCAGAAATACTTCATAGTATTTTTTCCTTTCATAAGAAAATTGACCTGATTATACAGATAAATTAATGATTAACTGAAATTTTGAGATGTCAAAAAGTGAGAGTCAATTGCTCCTTTCCTATAGTATTTATTTCAGCAAAAGGCTTAGAGGCAAATTCTGCTGCGCTTAACTTATGCTGTCATACCTTACGGACCAGAAAATGGGGTGACTCATAGAACAAGATATTACTCACCATGAGTAAGAGTGACAGAGTTATACCCTTGCATTTGGAACTGATGGCCAAATCTAGCACCGTTAACCCTCATCCCAACTAAGAGAGAACATACTAAGTCTAGACTTTAAGGAATATTTTTATAGACAGAACTGAAGATAGTAAAATGCCAAAGGCATGTTAGGAATTTAGAACTGTTTATTTAAAACTACTCTATTAAAGATGGAATTTCATCCCATTTTCCTGCTTGCTGCCATACATTTCCACCATAGCAAAGCCCAAGAGACAGCCCTGATTTTTACAGAGCTATGGAAGTGCTAGCCCACGGGAAGTTTGGGAAGACGTCACGCACCAGAGGTGGCTTGGAGTTAGGTTGTCCGACATCTCTCAGATCAGGAGTGCTCGATGACAGGAATGTCTTGTTGACAGGCAAATTTAAAAAACTTTTCCCATTGCATACTTGAGGAGAAAGCTTCCTATTGTTCTCCCAGGAATCAGAGAATGACCCCGGGGCAACTTGTGAAGACCTGCCATTTGGAGCATCACCCCTGCAAACTATAGAAGGCTGAATCAGATTGGAATTAAGGGGACAGGAAAGTAAACCCAAAGAAGATGAACGAGAGCCAGAAGACAAAGGAGCCAAAATGTCTGCATTCCACTGAGAACATTGTGGAGAAAGACCCAGAGATGGAAGGTGAAGCTGATCCATGCTTCTTCCTATTATTTTCCGTTGCATTTGTGTACGATGGACCTCTGTAGATGGCAGGAGGAGTTCTGGAATATTTTCAAAGGAAGCATGGAGCTTCTTATGAAGAGCTTGAATCTTTACTTTTCGTAAAATGTGCTCTGGGCTAGATGCGCTTAGGTCTAGGTTATCATGCATCAATTGGCCACTGTTTAATGATGGCGTGCTTCTTGAATGAAAGAAGGCACTTGTAGGCATGAATGAGGGAGGACATTTTCTTCCTCTGTCCCCATTATGTTCTTTAAAGTCTAGTTTTACTATGTTACTAGGCAAATGTGAACTTATTCCTTTTGAAACATGAGAAGAAACACCTGTGACCTCCAATCCTGATTTCCTAACCGGACTACATCCTTGAGAGCGAGACCCTTTGAGGGATATCACACCATCGTTCTTTTTGGATCGCTCTTGACGCCCAAGTCTAATCTGAGACTGTGCCGAGATGGCTCCTTCTCCCTTCTGGGTGCGTTGCTGTACCTGGGGTCTTGCTTTAGAAATCTTAATAATTGGCAGACCCTGTGTTGGCTTAGCAGAGGGAAATGGGTTCACTTTCCGAGGATCTGATGCTTGCAGGTATTGCGGATTTGACTTAGCTGAAGGTTGTGACTTGGAAAGATTAGAAGAAGGCTTAATGTTGGATTGTGGTGCTGCATCTTTGACAGTAATGAAGGATGCCAGCTGTTTGGCAACAGAAGAATGATTCTGCTTAGCTGGAAGAACAGGCGAGTTATTAAGATATCGTTGTTGTACCTGGGAGTAAAATTACAAAATTACACTATTAAAACAAAATTCTAGGCCAAACAGTAATAATTGACAGTGTTCCCGCTGAGTGTAAGAAAATATCCCTGGGGTAGGGGAAAGGGAATAGAATGCATGTAATCCAGAGACTGTACTGCATGCCTGCATCTCCTTCAGTACTGGTCAGTTAAATTACATTTAGTATTCATATCTCACAACTTTTAAAATAATCATTACTAGATGCTGTTCCCTGTTTTTGAATAGAAGATTAGCAACAGAGATTGTATTCCTGAAAAGCACAAGACAACAGTAACTATATAGGACACTTAGCACCATATAACTTTTACAAACAGGAAAAAATGCTCTTCCAGTGCATATCACCAGCAGCTCGGAGTTCAGTACTCTACTCAAATGTGAAGAGTGTAAAAGAATCCCCTTCGGAACTACTGAATTGCACTGGGTCACTTTGCGTCCAGCAACTCTCACGATAGTAATAATTACAGCAGAGAGGAGGGCATCGTGTTCCTAGCCTTGGCCTGGCTTCAGGAATCCTCAACAGTAATTGAACCACAAAGTAAACAGGGGCTGGCATTCTGGGATTCCCATTCCTTCAGTGTTTCCTCCCAATGCTGTAAGTGGGAAGGAACCCCACCATAGCCCATGGAATTACACTGGGGAAAGGGAGAGGAGAATCCAGACCCAGGAAGAGCAATTTGCAGTAAAAGACTTTCAAAGAAACAGAATTGCATCCAATCCCTGCTCTCCATTTATAAGGGGTAACTTTGTGGGGACAAACAAGCAAGGATCCGGCTCAGATAGACTCAGTCTTTCCTACCTCCTTGGCCCAAGCTGGTTTCTCACTGGCATTCATTCCTTCCTTGTAATGGTACAGTGGCTTCTTCTCCGCTGGTCTCTGGTCTTGCCGTTGCTGCTGCTGCTGCTGCAGGGAGACCAGGTAGTCTCGCTCCTGTTGAAGTTGCCTCTGCAGCCTCTCCGCTTGTCTCTGCTCCTCTAACTGTTTGCGCTTGTACTCCTAACCGAGGACAAAAACGCAGCAACATGGGTGTGAGAAGCTGCATAGATAGAGTCAGGCTAGCATGCGAGGGAGAGAGAGCGATCAGATATTTATCAGTTTGATGAAAAATAAGCCCAAATAAATAGTACGGCTTAGCCCTACAAAGCCAATCAGTTCTTAAGCCTGTGGAGGCACAGTGAAGGAGTAAACCGTAAAGAAACCCCAAGAGACACATTCTAGGGGACAGAATAAAAAAATCCTGAGTTGTAATGGTAGCTTTGGTGCTCTTTGGCAAGGTAGGCTCTCTGCCTCTGCTTCCCATGTGGAAAATGGAGATGTTAATATTTACTTCTTAACAGGGGCATGGTAGAGATCAATTACTTAGGGCCAGGTTTGGACCCTTTGCTCACACTGGTAAGCAGCTGCATGCACAAGTAGTTCCACTGAGGTCGATTGGTCTGCACAGTCATTCCCCACTGGAGGAAAGAGATTCTGGCCCTTCATGATTATAAAGAACTTTGAACACAAAGGTCCACATTCAGACCTGGTACATGCAGTGCAGTTCCAGTGCTGTCAACATAGTCGCACCCCCTTATGGCAGGTTTATATTTGGTCCAACAAGGGCCACAGAAGTATTAAGTACACTAACTTTAATTATTGTGGTTGAGATTTTAAAGCCACATTTCAAATGGGAGCTTGGTATCTAAACCCCTGAGGCAGCCTATATGTACAAAGAATAGAATCAGGTTCCCACTGAGTTGACCAAACACAAATCCATTGAATAATTTGAGATCCTCACAGAGTTTGTAAATTATAACTGCTTATCACCAGGTTTTGCGGAGGGGGTAACAGTGTGGTGCTGAGTGCCTTCATTTCACACTGAATCCACTGGGAGTCGACTGGTGCTCAGCATCTGATAGGACTGGTTGATTGTTTGTGGCAGCACTTGCATTGCAGGGCCAATTAACTGATCTTTCTGAAGCACTGGGGCTTTTTAAAGGTTTAATTAATAATCATTAATACTTAAGTATCTTTAAAAAGGAAGGATTTGTGCGAGTTCCCTCTTTTTCTAAATAAAGCCAAAGGAAACAGAGACAAATAATGAGCTCTGTTTTACTGGAAAGAAAACAAAAAAATACTGATAAATATAATTCTCGCTTTAAACACAGACAAAGAAAGGGCAATTCAGGATATAGTGCAATTAAAAAAAAGTGTCTAAAATGGAAACAGCATGAGAAGAGAACACAAAATGTTCCTGTCAAGAAAGTAAAACGAATAGTCTGCAAATGAAATATGGCTATCAAATCCTGTAAAGCTGAGTGGGTATGCAGAGTGCAAGTACATTTCAGTTTGATTGTATTCCAGCACGCTGCTGATGGCCTTAAAAATTACTCTGCAATAAACACAGTGGGGCTGAGAAAGGGCCTGCTCTTCTAATGAAGCTGCAAGCAGGCCAATGTTACAGAAATGGACTGAGCAAAGAAAGGAGTTCGCAGCAAGGATATTGAATCAATGAGAGGTCACGGCATTGAGAGAAAAAATACAAGAATTCGAACCGCGGCTCCATTCGCATTTATGAAACAAAAACCTCAGCACGTTATTCTTAGCAGAGTGGAGTTTTGGAGAATTGCGTGGTTCTGAGGCTTATGGGTTTAATTAGATCTGTGCAGCAGGTGATTGTGTGCAAGTTACCTACACAGCCTGACTCGTTCTACTAGCCATTCAGGGGGCATGAGGACACACCAGCACACACACACACAAGCACACTACAAACAGAAAGTGGGTATGCAGGGATGTGGCCTCCCCATTACCAGAAGTAGAGCTTGTTCCTGCAGTAACTGCTGCTGCAGGATCTCTAACTGTCTCTGCTCCTCCTCTAACTGTCGCCTGATGTACTCCTGGAGACATGGGCAGCAGGGATCAAAGGGGGGGCGGGAAAAAGAGAGAAGAGAAGAGAAGAGCCAGTAATTCCACAGAGGAAGGAGCTGCTGCATGAAGGGTAGAAATGGCAGAAACACTAAGGGGCTCTGGCTCAAACACAGAGAGATTCAACTGCAAAAAAATGCAAAGACAGTTAATTTAAATTGAAGGCACTGAGAATTTCACCTGCATGCAGCTGATTGAAATTACACAAGCTTTACATTCTACTGCATTGAAAAAAAAAGTAAATGGCCCAGCTGTAAATTTTGTTCTGAGTTACTCCAATGTAAATTGAAATGAACTCCTTTACAGACTAGGGAGGTACTTTGGATTTACACCAGCTCAGTGTAAGTGAGCTCAGAATTTGGACCTTGAAGGGTGGATTGATTTTTGTTTTTTAATTAGTCTCTTCCATATGAGGAGAAGAAGGGAAATGGTTTGAAGTGGTCAGAACAAAAAAGTGATTCCTTTGGGCCTTTGAAAATCTCCACCTCTGTCCTCTCACTTTCCTTATCTGTAGAAAGTAATGAAAAGCCAGGTCTACACTACAAAGTTTTGTCAGCATAGCTATATCTGAAAAAACTACACCCCTTAGCTGTCATAGGTATGCCAGCAAAATCCCCACTGTAGACGCAGCTATGATGACAGAAGGGTGCTTTGAGGAGTGCTAATGGCATTTGAGGAGGTAGCGTAAATATGCTGGCAGAAAAACTCCTTCTGTCGGCATAAACTGCATCTACACCAGGGAGCCTGCTGGGATAGCTATACCAGCGAAGCATTGGTAGTACCGATAAGTATTATTCCCAACTTTGCACGGGCATTGCAAGCCTTAAATAGTCAGGAGACAATCCCTTAAACCCTGCCCGTGGGACACTTCAGTGTAGTCAATGGTAGCTCCAATGAAGTCAATGGGCATTTCACACACAGTTCTTGAGCAGGACAAGGATTCTGAGAGCTATAAAGAGCTAACTTCAGGCAGAGGAGGGACCAGTCTTGTTGGGAAGCAAGGCAGAGTACTAGAGACAGTGGGAAACAAAAACTTTATATAGGGAGCGTGAGGGTGGGAAAATGTATATTAAGTGGCTCCAGAATTGCTGGCCAACAGACAGATCCACATAGAAGGGAATAATACAGTGAAAAGCAATAAACATAGGGTTAGCAATTAAGCAATTTACTCTTTAGCGATGAAAGTGATCAAACGTGAAAGTAATAAGTAGATTTGCTTTTAAATTTATGACATGAATCGTAATTCACAACTGCTCGCAAAGAAGTAAAATACCATGATAGACAATAATCCCGAGTAGAAGCAATTTTGACATCAGAGTTCAGCATTCCATGTTGGGGACTGATTCACCGAGAATCCTCTGCGGATTACCTGCTCATGCTCTGCACGCCTTCTCTCTTCCTCTCGGCGCATCTGCTCCTCATAATGCCGTCTCTGCTCTCTTTCCTGCTGCTTCCTCATCTCCTTCTCTCTTCTCTGCTGCTGTGGGTTCAAGAAACCCAGGTAAAATACTAAGGTTTTTGCAGACACAAATAAAAAGTGGGCAGAAGTTCTTACAAACTCTACCACACTTAATAGAAACATTCCTGTCCATGCTTTTCAGAAGCAATTTTACATGGTGATGGTATGTAAAGGCCGGATTTTTACAAGTGCCTCCAAAATTGTGTGAGACCTTTTTCCACTACTTTTGTCTATGCAAAAACCAAAGGACTCTGTTATCCTCTCAAATGCATGCATGACTCCCAATGAATTCAAAAGATCTTGTGCACACGCGTGACTGACAGGGTAACTGGGCCCTGAACAAATATTTAAAAAATGACACTGATTGCTGCCAAAATCATGACATTTCAGAGGACGGGAAAAACACAAGGACAGGATGGAGGCAGAAAGTGTGTGACAGAGCAGACTTCTTCTGTACTTTGCCGGCAAGCTATCAGAAGGTAAACATGTCCTTGCTTACATAGCCAGCCAAAACCGTACCGCAGCTAGGATGTTGCTCATATTGGCACGAACAGCTCTGAAGCAAAATGGGGTGCCTGGTGAGCTGTGTGAGAGAAGAAATGCTCTTTCAGCTCACTGCCATTTGACAGAAGGGCTGATGTCTGAGCTCTGAGAGGCTTGAGGGATGGGTTTGGATGCACCACGATCTCTTCTGTATGCTTTGCAGACAACAGCTGCAAATCAGAGGCTGCCTGTGTCTGCAACCACACTAGTCACCAACAAAAGAGTTAGATAAAGGCTGTTTAGTGGTGACAGACATCCACCCACGGTCTTTGTCTAAGCAGTGCTGCATACAAGGCAAACCAGCAGCTTCATCCAACATAGGAACACTGCTCCCACCCAATTTCAAAAGAAAACAAATGTATGGGCCAGATCTTGAGCCATAAGAGGAGTCTTATCGGAGTGAATAGGACTACCCCCTGAGAAGGTAATGCTCGCCTATTATGCTGGCAGGATCAGACCCTTTGCCTGGTCTTTTTTCACCAAGCTATCTTGTTTACTAACAAAAATAAAGTGTTTGGTCAAGTCATCTGAAGATCAAACTGTTTTTCATGTGGAGGATTTGCACATTTGCAACCTCTTTCCTGGAAATCAATATGCTTTTCTAATTACATGCCACTCAGGTCCTACATGCAGCGCATATACAATATCGATCGCAGTTAAGGTGAGATGGGCTTACAACGTGCCCTCTGTGCTCCAGGATAGAAATGAAAAAGTGTAAAATAATTAATTAACAGCGGGCTCAACTGGTTCAGCCACCTCCAAATACAAAGCGGGCTGACTTTCACTTTCGGTTGCACTGTTCAAAATGCATTTCCCAACCTTCCCACCAGTGCCACTGGTTACTTGTTATTTACAATACTTCAGTGTCTTGCTGCTTGGAGCAAAGTGAATCTTGCCATACTTAGACCCCCTGTCAAAATTACAGATACCACCACCACGTACATACACCTTGCTGGGACACCCTTTCAGTCCTGACTCCGAGGGAAGAGTGACCATCTGAAGCAACTGGCCCTGCCTTAATGGGAGTGACTCGTTCAAGTACAGAGCTATGAAGAGTTCACTCAACTTGAGGTGATCTGGCTGGCGTGGAGAGGGGAGGTAACCATGAATTTGAGACCAAGAAAGCGTTAGAGTCAAGGGGCCTGTTTCTCCTCTCCATGATCCTGGTCTCCAGTGTAACTCCACTGACTTTACTAGACTTAATCCCGATTTTCATCTGTGTGAGAAGGTCCAAGAATTCAGGCCCAAGATATCAGAGCTCCTCTGGCAAACAAATAATAAAAAGATGATTGGTACTGGGCTACTTTGCTCAGAGAGGTGTAAAACAAATAGACTAGGCAACACTGCTTTCACTAGGAGTCTCTTAGGGGCAAGACCTATAAGAGAGGGATAGGCTTAGAAACAGGGACTGATACCAATACATACTCCTGTACGTTATCTGCTTGTTTTATAGCCACATGATGCAAAAACATAATTTTCATGAATAGTGTGACAGATTGACCACCAGAGGGCAGTAGCTTGCAACTATCAGATAATAGGGCCCTCCTGGGTCTGTGGGAACTCCTTAGGTACAGTGCAGTAACAAACACAGCTGTAACAAGGTGATAAATACACAAAACCTTTGGAGATTATGTGCATTTTTTCAATCAGACGTTTCTGCCACTTCAGATATAGTTACTCAGTGTCCTGTGGTGGCTAGGTAGGTACAGTCATGTCCTGTACACCTTGGTACATTAGGTAAATCATGTGCCTTCCTTCATTATACAGCTGACTACAATGGCTCCTATGGAGTTGATCTGTTTTGGGAAAATAATGGATGTATTATAAACTGTCACTACACAGTACATTTGCACATGCTGTATTTAAGAATTTTTTTCTCAATGCATCCCATGGTGCAGTACAAAAGAGCTATGCTCATTCAGTCACTCTGCCTTTCACCTTAAGGACACTGGTCTCGTTAGGTAAGTCTGTACTGCAGTCTCAGGTGTGATGCAGCATGGGTAGGCACACCCTTCTGGCTACAGCAGCTACCAATAGCAGTGACGATCCTCTGGAGTGGGTTTCATCATGGTTAGCAATGGGAGTAGATATGCAGGGGGGACAGGGTGAGGTTATACAACTTGCACTGCCACATCTTCACGGCTATTCTAGCTGTGCTGGCGAGATTAAAGCTAGCATGTGTATGCCTCCCCAAGCTGCAATCACACCTGCGACTGTAAACTTGCACTACTAGCGACATGGATGAGAATGGGTATTTGGCAGCATTTTGGAGAAACCTCCCACCATCGTTCAAGTCCCAGGGCAGCCCTAATGATAGCAATGGTGGGAAAGTGAGTGTAGGCCAGCCACTGGCATTTTTACTAGTATTATCTAACCCTGCTGAGAGCAGGAAAATTACATTTTTGTAAAACTAACTACAGCTGTAGAGTTCAGAAAGTAAAAATGTCACAGTGTAAACACTGTCCATGTTTTATTTCATATTTTATGTGTTATTTGATATATTTGTGCCATTTTTTGAATCCATATGACTGTTTATGTTGTGGAAATCTATACTATAAAATACACAGGATGTGCAACATGGCCAAATTAACCCTGTAGCAGCGGCCATAATTTATGAGAGCTCCTAATTTTTGAGTGCTCAATCTGACATCCTAAAATGTCCTTCTGATGGAAGCTCTCTACCAATGGAGGTCATTGTCATTACACGTGCACAGACATACCATATATATCTACACACACACACACACACACACACACACACACACACACTTCCTCATGAAAAAGCTCTGCGTAGAACATGCCATTTGAAAACTAACTGGATATCTGCTAATCTGAACTTCCAAATAACTACTGTGTGCTAAGCTATAATATTGCACGGTTATTTTAATAACACAGCAATAGAATAAAATAAATAATGCCTGGCTCTTCAGACTGATGATGTGAGGAGGCTGAAATACGTTTATGAATCTAGACTGAGAATACCAAACTACTATCATATTGGCAGGAAGACATGCAGTCATTTGTCAGGTCACATTATGACCGACTGCAGCTAACAGCTGAGTGAATTAAAGGCCATTTCACCATAGTTACTATGAATTAGCAGAAGACTCAGTCTCCTGAGGGGCTGGAATTGCTTCCACTTGTGCTCAGCTTCTACAGCCAGCAGACATTTGGGATGACCAGGAAGCATGACTGGGGAGGGAGGGGCGGGAGGTGAAGTCAAGATTCCAGCACTGCATTGGTTTCTCATCTACCCCTGCCTATGCTGCTGCCAATTTCACCTGCTCTGGCTGTGCTGAATTGATGCTGTTGGAATGACTGAAACGGGGGTTCCTCTCACTCAGGGATTCAGAGTTGCAGGAACATGACAGAAAATAGCAGCAAAAGATTAGAAGATGCTTTTTCATTTGTCTCCTTCTCTCCTCCATCTTCTCTTTTTTTCCCTGCCATGTGATAATGCTTTAGACTTCCCTAAGCCCTGGGTCTATTGTATGTGTTTACACTATACAGATCTATTGTTCATACAAGGCAAGACTACCAATTAACTGTGAGTGTATTTATATAGCTTCATAGGTGAAGCTACACACAGCTTTTTGCCAATCCACAATGAGACTATTTATACGGCATTAAAAATGACAGGTTTTAAATATTGATGACGGGAGCCATCTGAAGGCAAAGCCACTATTGGGAAGGTCCTTTGAGGCCTGGCATGAAAAGAAGACTTCAAAAGAGTAACAGTTCACTCTGCTAAACTAGACACACTTGGGAATAGGAAGAATAAGTGAGTCAGACAAGGTTAGAACCATGGCACACGCCGCAGGCTAATTCTGAAAGGCAATAAATGTTCGTAAGAAGCCGCTCTTGGAAAAGTTCAGCTCCCGCTACCAAATGTAAATCTGAGTCACCAAACAGGAAGAAGAGGAATTCCAAGTAACAAATGGAGACAAATATTCTAGGTGGTGGTGTCTGTGATATGCTATCTTTCTAGGCCACCAGTGAAAGAGGAAGCATGCCTGCAACACCATCTATTTAGATGGGTCAAGCATTGGAACACAGATAGATATTTCCCATTGATGCACAGACCAGTTAGGTATTTCCCTTTCTTGTGAATAAGGGTTTCATATGCATTGAATGGGAATAGGAACTTTAGTTTGGGAATATCATGGCTGGCCCAATGGAACCCATTTTCAAAGATGGCCTCCCCACACCAAAAGGCTCAAAGTATAAGCTTTGCAGGTTTTTAAAGACAAAGCAAAGGTAACGGTGAGAGGAAGTTAAGTAAAGGTGACTTAAGTAATGGGGAAAGAATTCTGCATGAATTGCACACACACCTGTCCCAGGCTTTGAACTTTATGAAACTAATAACGCAAAGGATAAAGCACCTCCTGGATGTCTAAGTGCTTGAAAACAATGGCTCTGTTTATACCAAGGGTTTTGATAGTGGTGTAGCTATACAGGTGCAAAATCAGCCTAGATGTGTGGTTGCAGTGTGACTGACCTTGTAAGCAGCAGTGGTGTTGTGTTTCTATATTAGGGGTGTGCACTGATGCATTTACATTAGTGAAAATTCTCCTAACCTATACAAGTCATTGCTCCTGCAAAAGAAAATGGACAAAGCCTTACCTGGTATTAATCTGAGTCGGTGACTGCTAGAGTCTGTATGCACTGTGTGTTTAAGTGTTCCCAGAGCTTGGCACAGATGCTCTTCTGTGCAGTTAGTGTATACCTAGGTAAATAAATAGTGATGCTACAGCATTTTACATCAGCTGAGCATCTGGCCCTGGAACTGCACTGAATGAAAGTTCACCTGTAAACAACAAGACACTCAGATTGGTCTCACATATTCACTGTGAAGATTTGACCTTTATATTTTCTGCCTAGAAGCAGAAAAGAAAGCTTCAACACTGCACAGGAATGTGGCTACGTAAAACACTGGCTAAATGTGTCTGCCCCTTCTATTGAATAGCCTGCATTGAGGAGACATGCCGATGCAACTGAGCCATTAGTTGAAATGGCAGAGGTCTAAGCTTTGGTGCTGAAAGTCCTAGGATCAGTGCCTGCTGACAATCCTAGGAGGGGTTATTAGACAGCTATCTTTTAGTGACTATAGAACAAAAAAAGAGACACAAGGTGTTCAAGCCAGCTAAATAACTCTTTGCCATACGAATATTTTCTTTGATGTTATTCAGCTTTGATATTCTTTTGTCTTCTGCATCTCCTTTTGCGATTAAGTCTGGGACCTGTTTTGGATTCATGTGCCAAACTTTCTGTAGCAATACAAAAAATTGAGGATAATCCTTATTTCTTGAATTCTCTTTTATTTTCAGTCCCTACTCATTCTGTTCCCAGAAAAACAAGACTTTGGACCAAATTCTGCTCTCAGTTACACGGTTCTGACTTCCATTGTCTTGGAAGTTGCAGCTGTGTAACAGAGAACAGAAACTGACACTCTGCTTCAAATACAGTCAACAAATGTGAAAAGTTAAATGGCACCTGTGATCTCCGTGTACACCCCTGTAGGATGGAATCCGGCCAACATAGAATAGCATTTCTGTACCCTGAGGCATCATTTGAACTTTAATTACTTTCCAAGTCAAAAGGCTCTGGCTGTAAGTGTCACTAAATCCTTTTAAAATTTAAAAACATACTAACACAGGTTTCTTTTACTCAAAGGGATGAATCCTTCCATTAAGAAGATCTCATTAAGCCAGTTTCAGGACACACTGTACTGTGTGTGCACGTGCGGTATGAGAAATATGCATATTCAGTCACATTCAAGCTAAGATTCCAAGTAATTTTTTTCAAATACTGTTTTGATGCTAAATAATTAAGGAGGGACAGGACTCATTCCCTCAACCAACATTGGTCAAGTTGTAGATGATGTTAGGAGGTTGTTCCTTTCTGTGACACGGACTACTTTGCTTCCACCCTGCTTATAACCTTTCCATGTCACACATTCCCACGCCCTGCTATGATACATGTCACCCCACTCTTCTCACTGCTATCATTTTCCCATGTACGTCTCCCTGATCAAAAGTGAAGTCAGGTACCCCTGCTAGAATGCAGGTTTGAGGTCATTCAGCTCTGATGTGGCCATTTCTAGAATAATGAGTTCATAATTCTGGGCACCTCAGTGCCAGAAGGAGGTGGACCAAGTCAGAGGGATTATCAAAGAACTACCATAGAAACTGAAGACTAAGGCTGAGATTTTCCAAGCTATCTAATGGATTTGAATATAAATTTCCACTGAAATGAATGTGCATCTAAATTCCCTAGGTGGCTTTGAAAATCTCATCCTAAAAGAATAAAATGTATAGGTTGGTTAATTGATAACCAAAGGTGATATCTCCAAGTGTTTGATGTGTATAAACAGATGGCAGAAGTTCTCAAAGCTCTTGCTGGTGGCCTGTAGAGAGCTGGCTCTCTTCTTTAGTTCCATCAACTGAGATGCATTAAAAAACCACTAACAGTCAAAACTTTCTTGATTTCTCTTTGTCCATGAGAGCACATTTGCTGGCAGAGCCACAGGGAAGTTCTGAGATTGTGAGTGGGAGGACAAGTGTCCATTGTGAGAGTCTCCCTACTGAATTTAGGATCGTCAAAGGAGAGATACATATAAGTGATGGGATGACATCAAGAAAAGGAAACGTTAAAGTTAACTTTTTGGGAGCAACAGATGACTCAGGGGACTGGCAATGACATGCAACCCAATGCACTTGTGATTGCTACCCTCTGGTGGCTGTTTGGTGCTCTCCATCCAGTCCCTGGTGGATAGGTAATCACTCCCACAGCGGGCATTAATTAGCATCCTTGAAAGGCTATAGAGACCAAACTTCACATTCACCCATGACGGTGGTTCCACCAGTCAGGATTGAGGCACACTGATGGGCACTATGGGGAAGTCAGCGCTGATTTTACCTTCTTGTGTGGATACAAGACTTCAGTGCCGTGCTGATGCTGTGATCCCTTTCATGAGCATTAAACTCAAGTGGAAAATTGTAATAGTTGTCAGGGAGAGATGAACCGGGAACCCACCTGCTAAGCTCCCGGCGAGCAACGCAACTTTTTTTTTTCGCTGAGCGCCATTTCACTATTTTTCTGCTACTATGTATTGTTTTAATGTGCATTGCTAATGAGATAGGTGCTAATGGGATATGGCAGGATACACATCCCTTCTGTAAATTATCCCCATTGAGAAGTTGTAGGCACTCATACCAGGGATGGACAGGAAATGTTTGATGATGATCCTAGAAGCTAAAATTAGATTTCAAAAGATGAAACTGAGCAAAAGAAAGTCTAAGCCGAATATCGTGGACAAAAATCCATATTGATGGCATATAACAGGGTGGCTTGCCCCTTTAAGAGCTGGAGCCAACCAACCCTAGTTATTAAAGAGGCCCACTTGAGGAGGGATCAGCTGATTCCCCTACAAAGAATTGCAGGAAACTGCAGAGAGAGCAAGCTCTCAGGGAGACCAGAGTGGAGTGCTGACACTTCTGGGACAGAATAGGCTCCAGCAGAGAAACCTGGGACTTCAGGCAGGAAAGGTCTGGGAGTGGCTGGGTAAGAGGGTAAATAGATGGACTTGAGGACTTTGTTTGTTATGACTGTAAAACCAGAATCTGAGAAGGGCTGTGAAGGGACAAAGTGTTTGTGAATTACTGGAGAACCCCATAATGGGTGAAACTGAGACAGGTGGCTTCTTGCTGGGCCACCCTGAAGGGCTGTCGGATGCCTTATTGCTTGAGCCATTTAAAACTAGAACAGAAACATTGTACAGAATAATCCTGAATTTGCAAAGAGAAGGACAGGCCAACCTAAGAGGTCTTCCTATCCCTCATTTCTACATATGTTCGATGAGATTCTCCATTGCTTTCACAGCTACATCCTCGAAATATGCATAAACAGACAAGAGAGACCAGGTACATGCCACAGTTAGGGAGTGATTTTGTTGCAAGGTTACAGATTCAGTGAATTCCCCCTTCCTCTATATAAAAAGGTTATAAAAGGTCACCCCCACTCTGGGAGTACTGGGGTAATTCTGTGACCCCCTCCTAACTATGTATACCTATATCTAATTTACCTATCAGTGAGAAGAATCACACAGAATGTAGTCTATGGATCATATATCGATTGCCAGAAACACACCTGCCTGCTCTGGATAAAAAGTTAAAACAAACAATGTCTCAGTTAGGAACATAGGAATTTCCAGACTGGAAAAACCAATGGTCCATCTAGCCAGGACCAGCTGCTTTAGAGCAAGATTCATTCAACCCCATAGCAGGCAATTATGGAATAACCTACCCTGGGGAAAGTTTCCAACTAACCCATATTAGTTAGAAGTTGGCCCTGAAGCATGAGGGTTTACTTCCCCTAAAAAACTCTATTTATTTAATTCTTACTATAACAAGTCTCAATTTCTTGCCATCCATATAAATTATAGCCAATAAACATAATAAATGAGACTGCTTTTTCTCTTCTTACTAACACTAAGGGCTTGTCTACATGGAGACAAGGCCTAGGATAGCTATTGCTGAATAGCTGCTCCATATTAGCTCCCCACACTAACTCTTATTCCATTCTGAGAGTGCCTTTGTGTAGTTTAGGGTAATCCATTTCCGAAGTGGATTACCCTAAACTGCACAAGAGTACTCTTATTGCAGAGTAACAGCGTCCACACAGGGAGCTAGTGAGGAATAGCTACGGCACTTTATAGTCACACCCTTGCTGTTTTTGCACTAGCTTTCCCATGAATTCCCCTGATAACTTTACTATTCATTGGAGGTAGCAGTATAAAACTGAAAGAGAGATCCTCATCCATACAAGCAGATCCCAAAGATGGCACTGGGGAAAAAAATGCATGTGCACCTGCAAACCACACATCCTGTGTGCCTAAGTATCTCTTTATACATGCAGTTACCCAGTCCATATGTGCAAATATTTGTGGGAGTGCCCATCACACCCCACACTTCAAAACTTGACCCATAGTGACTTATGAAACAACTGCAGTTGTAAAACCTGAAGACATTGCAAATAGTGAAACCAACAGATGATTTTTGTTTGGCTTAAAATGCCAGCAGCTAGATATTTTCACTGACACATTCTTATTCAGCGACTTGAGAAAACCACCAGTTTCCTAACAAAGGCAATTGCTGCTGCTACTGCTGCTGCGAAAAACACCAACCAAGAGCACAAGATATACTATCAGACAGTATGTTAGCCACTGCTTGACACATGGCTTCTTGCTTCTGCTCTGCTAGAACACATGATCTGGGGCAGAGGGTAGGAGTGTAAAGCCTCAGATGTAAGAGGAAGCCTGGCAAAAAAAAGTTGCTGTTAGAAAAATGCAGCAGTAATTTGAAATAAGAGGATGAGATGAAATGTTGACATCGGCATCATGCTGTTCAATTAGGGCCGCACTTTCTTCTCCTCCACTGCATGGCATGATAAAACAATTAAAGCCTTCTGTCTCAACAACCCCTTCAGCTCAGAATATATTTTTCTTCTCATGTTAAAACCTAAAATTTTAAAGGGACACATCAACTGGAAGGGAGGCAATGAGAGTAGAGCCCAGGGTACTTTTCTAGTCACCTGAAGTTAAGGCATTAGTTTCAAATGCTGGATGCAGTGACATCGATTTGTAATGGAAAGAGAAAAGTGCATGACTTCTCCAGAGCCACAGACAAACTAGAGGCCTGATCTTGCAAGATGTTCAGCACCCTGAAGTCCCACTTTAATGAGTCTCCCACAGGATAGATCCCTGTGGAGTCTCGCCAAAGGATTATAGCTCTACATTCAAACTGTGTTTGGGGAAGAGGAGATGAGAGAAAAAGATTTGTTTCAATTTAAAGGGAACATATTAATACCCTAGCAAGTCAAGTAAGTATTGTATTTATTATAGGATTTCAGCTAATCTGGTTGTCTGCTTTTATTCTGCTGTTGTTCCATTTCTCTATTGCTTGCAGCCATATGCATTTACACAAAGGCAAAACCAGCTTTCCTTAGATAATCACTTACTATAGTGCAAGGGATTTTTTGTGTGTATGCAATCCTATTCCTCTTTTCAAAGGAGCTCTTGACTCATCAACAGTATAGAGATCTCAATTTATCAAGTGCAGAACATCCTGCACACTAACAACATTGCAGAATGACACATCTACCAGACTGGAAAATGCTTAGCTTGTGCTTTACCCTTCTGCTGTTTTCAGCCCTGAAGGAGGCTAACAGAACCACCTTGAAGAAGAACCACTTACTGCTCTTACACGGCACACAATTGGCTGTCTGAAATTCTTTCATGTCTAAGCTTCTAGCCTGAGGTATATTATTCATTGCATAGAAACCTAGCAAATGTAAGGAAATTTAGGTTAAATGCAACAGACACCCTGGCTAGTTCAAATTAATGGGGTGGGTGCCCTGATTGCCCATTTGCTGCAAGTCTTTCTCCCAGCAGTGACCTCTTTTCAAACCAAGTTTAATTGCTCTTAATGTATGGACCCTTAAATGAGACTGTTAGGATGACTCCAGGGGGATGAGACAGACAATGAAGCCATGTCAAAAGGTAGAAACAGGTGAAATCCCTCTACTCTTTCATAGACCATTCCGTAACCCAAGAACAAAGGGGTCACTCAGTGAAGCTAATGGCTGGTCAATTTAAAGCAAAAGGAAATATTTCATACACAGTGTGTAGTCAGCCTGTGAAATTCATTGATAACTCAGAGCCACAGAGTTAATACAACTATAGTTGTATTCTAAATGGGGTGGATCATTTTATGATCCAAAATGTTTGTAGTTAGCATGCTAAGACCAGGGTAATCAAATGTAATGCTTTGGGACAAACTAATCTATGCAGAAGCCAGAAAGGAATTTGCCATGCCCTCTCCATGTACATCATTGCATAACTGGCAAGGGCTGGAATTCAAAACAGGGCTTAAAAGGGACTGAAGTGGTACCGAGGACCTGCGCAGAGAGGAAAAGCGTATTATGAGGGATTTTCAGCTTCCTCTCAAGCATCAGGCACAGACCACTACAAAAGGAAGGATAATGAATTTGATGGACCATGGGTCCAATCTGACATGGTAAACATTGTAGTGTGAGACAGACCTTCGAACAACAAATGCATCTACAACAAAACTTAACCAATGACTAATATTTCTGGGGACTCTTTTCTGTTAGTTATAATGAAGGGTTCATTATAGTGAATGAGACTTACTAATGTCAGAGGAGAGAGCAGTCACTTGGATAGCCTGGTGAAGAGAGTAGAATACGACCAGACCATATATAGAACAGAATGGAGAAGCATTTTGGTTTATCAGTGTTTGTCCAAGCAAGGTTAGACCATATTCCTTTTAAACACGCTGAGATCAGTATCTTAGTTCTGCTACAAAAAATACTATGCATTACAGTGTCATTTAAAAGCCCATTTTATGACCCTGGACAATTACCTCCTCTAGCCTTCGCCTTTGCTCCTTCTGCTCCTCAATCCGTTTTTGCCGCTCTGCCAGCAGTTGCCGCTTGTGTTCTTCATTCTCTCGTTGCTGCTGCTCCAGCTGCTGCCGTCTGAGGGCCTCTGAACGCTCTTTATTTGCTAGCTGAAGCCTCAAGAAATCCCGTCTCAGTGTCGACTCTCCAGGGAGATTTAGGATTGAGCTTCAGAGGGAAGAAGCAGCAGAGGTGTTCTAAACACGTATTTATGCTCCCAACAGAGAAATTCTGCATGTGTATCTATGTTTAACTCCCTTTTGGCTTTGCATTTTGCCATTGAAACTATTTGTATAACATGTGCAGAGGGAAGTGCTGGGAGAGTATCTGGTGAAGGAATGCACAGAATCACAAATGGACTAGGTCAAACAGCTCAAATACTTGCCAGGTGAGATGCAGCAGTTGTTTTGCTGCCACATTTTTTACCTGGTTTCGGGAGACAGCAAGCTTTTTGGTGGATCAGCCTTGAATTTGTGGTATAGCTCACATGAAGAGAATGTAATGAGTCCTCACACTGTTCACAAACTCACTAGTAATTTATGTCCTCAAGTATTTTTTTAAATAAGTCTCTAAACCAGAGTCTATTGAGCCTACAATTTTACCATACCTAAATTCTCACACATGCAGTTTCCCATATATAGGTTCTTGTGAGCATAAACATTTGCATGTGCAAAATTCCTTCACACATATAAATTAGTTAACTAAGCAACGGTGTACTTAGACTTCTAACAATCTGGTTTATTTATGCAAATACACTTGCATATTCAGTTTTATATATATAAGACGTGAAAAACAGCAGGAACAATTTTAGAGTCTGGATCAAATGACTTTATGGAAATGTTCATCTTTACATTTAAAAATTGGGCAGATTAGGGATAGAAATTCATACATGTTAGGAGGTGAGACTGCTGATATGACCTTGACAGCTTCACATTGATGAATATTGAAGCCAATGACTAAGCAGACAAATTACACAGCTGTCCATATACCATCATATGGAAGAGAAAATACAGCTGTGATTATTTTACCCTAAGTTTTTACTTTTTAAGTAAGAAGAGAATAAAATAATCATCATCTGAGAGATCAATGTACGGATGCCCACCAGTGAAGGGAGACCAATATTTCCCTGTGAGGGTAACATGCTATATTGTAAATCGCAAAGAAAATGAGATATCGCTTCTTCTCGGCCTTTTGGCCAAGGTGAGCTATAGCATCAATTTAATATCCAGACATCTATTAGAGGGACTATATTCCACCCTTGCAGGGGATAGACTCAATGATAAAATTGGTCTTTTCCCATCTCTAGCTCATATGATCCTATAATCCTAACCAATTTTGTACACAGTCAGAGAGATACAAGGGCAGATATGAACACCTGATTTTTACCTGGGCTCTCCAGAGTCATTTTCTTCTTCCTCTTCCTCACTTCCACTGTACTCATATTCTGTTTCATCTAGAAATATAATTGAATGTCAGTGCCCTTTACTAGACTCATTTGTTTTGCTGCTGCTGCTTGAAGACCAGAAAGTTGTGGTGTGAGAAAAGAAACCTCTTTTATTTTACCCTGGGAAAATCAGTAATGTTCTCATGGTTTTTTGCTCAAAAAGTCTAAGTGAGGGCCACAAAACCATGGAAATTCAGTTGAAAGCTTAATGCATTCAGCTTTGCCTAAGTATGCAGCAATCACCATGCAGTGCCTGTCTGACGCATGCCATACACTTCTTTGCACAATGCGATTAGTTAAGGATGGAGTTCCAGTTTAAACTCTGAATACAGTGTTCCCGATTCAACACACTATATTGCCTAGGGAGGTTGCGGAATCTCCATCATTGGAGATTTTTAAGAAAAGGTTAGACAAACACCTGCCAGGGATGGTCTAGATAATACTTAGTCCTGCCCTGAGTGCAAGGGGACTAGATTAGAAGACTTCTCGAGGTCCCTTCTAGTCCTACACGTCTATGATTCTATCTATGTCAACAGAGCAGAAAGATGCTGATGTAAAGATAGAAACTGCCAACACCCTTTTGTAAAATAAAAATATAACATTAAACAAAGGACAAGTGTGTAAAGTACAATTTCTGAACCTCATCTCCATGAACACTCTTACAAAAGCTAAGGTGCAGGGCAGAATTCTACAGCAACAAGCCTTTGAACCTGGATTTAAATATTGTTCTGAAGGCAAACTTCCTTTTTCCTAAACATATGCACTTTTCTCTTTCCTATTAATATCCATATTGATATTTCCCAGTCAATGAAGGCATCTACATAAATACCCAATTACAATGCTGTACCACATTCTTCAATTTCTATTGCGCTGTAAGTGAAATGTAGAATCTTTATCGGATGAAAAGAATTATAGCAGAAGAAAAGCTCACATTTATCCAATTACTTTCCATCTCTAGGGTACAACCTTCATTTGCCAGATGAAATATGTTTAATACTTCTCTAGAATGTGGCTCTTATTGTTTTGATTTTACTGAAAAATATATAACCAGGAACTGGAATTTATGCATGAAAAAAATTATATTGCTTAAAAGAAATCAGAGAAATAGTGATGTGTTAATTGGCTGAATTCTACAAAAATTTTGGCCATTGAGATCAAAAATAGAATACAGTACACATTCAAACGTTAGCACTGGCAATACAGTCTTTTAATAAGTTTGTTTATCTATTGAGTCTTCCTTTTATAGGACTTCACTATATTTCTGTATGATTTAAGTCAGTTCACTGAAAATGTATTTGTTTCAATAGGTTATTCCTGTAACAAATATTATGGTAAACTCTTCGGGGCCAGACTTGGTATTTATTTGTACAGCCCATTGCAGAGTTTATGAATATGATTTGTGTTATGTCGTTTAATCAGACATCACATAAGAAAGCATGAATTGGTGGGTTCTGTGTGTGCATGTATGTATGTGTACATACACACCATATTATAAATGCACACACACAAAGTGCTTAGAATCAACATTACAATAGTGCAGGAGAGCCTGCTACTGCTCCTAGTGAAGTGAATGATAAAACTCCCATTGTCTTCAATGGTGCAAGATCAGATGCTAAGTAATCATAGATATTAGATCTGGCCAAGAGCTGGTTTTTGTTCCTGTGAAAAAATTAAAAACAAAAATTCTGTGCATTGAACTTTTTATTCAAGTTACTGGGTTTTCATTGAAAACTAAAATCCTAAGTTTCTCAGTTCTTGTTTTTGAGGAAAACGAGAAAATTGAAAGTAGACATTTCCTGACCCCAAACAAAAATCATTTTTCATCTGAAAAAACATGAATGAATGAAAAACTTGGACCAGCTCTAAGAGTAATGGCTTTTTGGTTTCATTAACATACAGTTCGAGCTGTGATTTAACTGATTTGGTAGATCCCTGCAGCTCCCTTGGTGTGGACTCTATATTCAGAATGTTATATTTTGACTTTAAACGAGTGAGGAATTAATTTAAGCAAAATTGAAATTGGTTACCCTTCGTTCAAAATAAGGGGTGTCTGCACCACAGGGCGGCACCCATTTAAATAAATCAGTTTCTAAATTTAGTATAAAATTGGTGTTCAAACTCTGACCAGCCCCTAAACACAGTATGATCTCAGTATGGCACCATGGCCCAGTCCTTAGTGCCTGGTCTCTTTCTAGGATGTGTTTGTCCCATGTCCAACACAGCAGGGCCTTGGTTTATGATTGGGGTCCCAGGTACTACCACAATATATATGATAAATACTAGCCTATACTGCTTCTCCACTAACCTTTCTCTCCTCGCTTCTTCTTAGTCCTATCAATATGGTCCTTGAGCTGGATGCGAACCTGCCTTTCATTAGGCTGGTCTCGAATAAACGGGTGCTTCATCAGCTGTTCAGTTGTTGGCCTCTGACTGTGATTCTTCACTAGACAGCTCTCAATGAACGATTGGAATTTTTTAGACCTAGCAGAGAAAAAAAAAAGTAACCATATAGAAAAAAATCATATGAATCCAGAATTACGTCCAGTAAAAATGTATGACATTTTCTGGATACTTAAAAGGACCAGCCAACTTGAATTGTGTGTGTGGCAAATGAACATTTAAAAAAAAAATCATTATCAGTGGAATGCGCCCTTTAAACAGCCTTGTCCTGAATTAATTTTTCTGCTCTCCTGTTGATGGGGAGAAGGGTCTCTCGAGCAGGTCTTTAAGCAACACCGCCAAGCATGTCTGCGCACACTTCTCCTCCTCCTTTCCTTTCTGTGCATGCTCCTGCCCACTGCCCCTGAGGGCCACCAACAGGAATTCTAGGGCAAAACAATTCCACCCTGCCCTTTCCACCCGTGGCCATGCCCCTTCCGCCCACTCGCCGCTGCGTCCTCCCCTCCGCATCGCCCGATCCCCCTCCTCTCTTGCACACTCCCCCGTTCCCGCAGGCCACTAGTGACAGAGGAGGGGCTGAGTGGGGAAGGGTGAAGGAGGGATGCAGCAAGCAGCTGCAGGGGGCAAGCGGGGAAGGACAGGAGGGATGCAAGGGGCGAGTGACAGCAGGGGAACGGCTAAGAAGGGACGGGGGATGCAGTGAGTGACGGCGGGGGGGCTGAGAGGGAAGGGGAGGACGTGGCTATGGGGAGGCCAAGCAGGGAAAGGGGGGTGTGGAAGAGAGAAAGGGAGCCAATAAAGGGAGGTTAGCTGGTGGGGAGGGATGCAGCTGAGTAGGGTGGACTGTAGATGGGGGCCATGGGCAGAAGAGGCGGGACAGGGAGCTAGCCTCCTCAAGAGGAAGCTTTCATCCCACCGCCCATGGCTTGGGACCCTTTTAAAATCTCTGGGCCCCTAGGCAATTGCCCCCTTTACCCTGCCCCCGTCGGCAGGCTTGCCACTGCCTCCTCAGTTTCAGCTTTGGAATTGCAGTTACTGGTAACCACCCTCTTGCAGAGCCCAGCATGGGGTGTGCACCAGCAGTGCCACAGCAAAACTGGACTGAGCACCGGGTGCTGTCAAATGCTCCAAATAAACAACATGAAAAGATTCCCCGTTAATGTCTTAAAGTTATAGTAAGTTTAGGGGTAACAACGGTAGGTACCACATTTTCCGGTGTAAAGGTAACTTTCAAGTTGACTGTTCCCCTTTATCCGTGTTTTCTAATTATTTATAACTATCTATTACTGCATTTTTGTATGCAGTCATAGATTTCTGGGGTGAAGTGGGATAAGCTAAGAGATTTACATTTACCCAGTTGATATTAAACAGATTTTTAAACATTTATAGCTTGTACAATCTCCTACTCATTCTTGCTCTTCTTTGCCATTCACTTACTCCCTCCAAGGGCTTGGAGAGTGTGCACTAATCCCATAGGCCATTACATCTTGACTATGGTATGTTTGTGAGATCTACACTGTCAGCAGGTATCCACGCTGCTTCGACCTCCACCCATTCACGGATCAAAATTAATGATGCGCCATTCTCTCTGTGCTGGGTGAAAGTGGGAACGAGGTGGTGTTGACTTAGCCTAGCCCCTCTTCTCCTCCCTGCCTCCCTACAAAGAGTTAAACTAAACCCCAGCCAAAGCAAATCTTAGAAAACAAATTTCTCTTGGCCTTGGATTTTGCATATCAAAAGTTCTGCCTGGAACTAATTTCAGCAAATTATAAACCCAAGAGAATAGGGATTTACAAGAAAAAGTTGTTGACAGACCACTATGGTATATGTTGCTTTAGCAAACTGGAACGTTAATGTAAATTAATGTCAAAAGCCAATAGATATTACAGAATTGCATTGAGCAGTAAAACAATAAGCTTTTAGGGATTTCATTTTTAAACTGTCAGACTAAAAAGTGATTTAACTTTTAAGTACTAATCCATACAAATTGGGATGTGAAAATAAATACACTACTGGCTCCAAAAAATCCCCCATCAGATTTATCAATGAGCAACTCTCTCCTATCCACCCTCCCTCAGAACAAGTTTTTGGTGCATTCCAGAGGGAGCTTTATTCAGTCCAGTTCTTTGCACGCATTCAAGTAGAGAGTGAGGCTCTGAGCTGGCATTTGAGCCCTTCATCTATGCGGAGCCAAATAGCACTGAGGATTTGCCAAGGCAGGTCTAATTGCAGGATCAGGGCCTAGATCATCACTGAGAAATGTGGCCAAAGACTCTACTGTCTGGTACGGTGGACAACAGGAGCAACTGAAATCATCTAGTCTAAGTGGCACTCTTTGTTCTATAGAATCTGTTTGCTTAAAACAAACTTTGCAAAAGTAATTTGCTGTCCCCTGCTGAAGTGAGCTACCCCTAGAATCATGTTTAACTACATATTTAAAGTAAGTGTTGGACAGTTATTGTACAATAAATACCAATTGGTTATTAATTGACTCTTCATTGGGTTTAATAGATATATAAAATGCCTAAATGTAACTGATCATGAAATCCCAGCAGCCTGTAATTTGATTTTGTGCTGCAGTACATTCCCTTAGATTAGTACATCCTGTTTACCCAGTCTGCTTATATGTAGTACTAATATTTTAATACAGACATGAAAGTTAGCTAGCTATTGACACTACATACCACAAAAATGTCAAATTGACAGTCAAATTATATCATAAGCACAGGCATTAGTGAGACATTCAATGCTTTACTGGAAATCAAATACATACTTTGTGCTGCCAGTCTAAGTCTGAAAGGTAGTCTTACAACAGCAGTTAAAAAGTGGCCTCCCTTTGCGTGTGTGCATGAGATCATCTGTTCCTGTCCTTTTCAAACATTTGCCTGTGCATGTAATGAAATTTACAAAACCTACTTGTGTACCTTTCTAGCAGGCTTCTATTTCGAGGGGAAACTCTGAAAAATTTGGCACTCTCATATGGTTTTGATCCTAAATCAGGCAAAACTTGGCTATTTCAGATGTTTCTCTTTGAATTTTTGGATTTTTTTGAACATGAAATTCTGGGAACTGGAACCTACTAGAATCGAAGGGGAAAGAACGGCTGCCCCACTCCCTATGAAACAGAACTGCAGCAACACACAGCTCCGGCTGTAGCCATAAATTCTGTCACAATGCAAGTCCTGCTTAGCATACAGAACAAAACCCAGCTTTCTGAAGAATGATTTGTAAAGCTCTGATAAAGAGGGGGCTAATGGAATGTCCACTCTCTTCTGGAAACTGCTAAGAACCCTCCAGGTAACACATTAAACAAATTCTCCTGATATTCTCACATGCTGCATTTTTTGAGTAACCAAGCATTTCCTTAACACTTTATGATTCAGCACCTAAACCATGCAACTTTTCAGGGCCAGTTTCTCTGCTGGAAGTATCACCATGGAAGTCGATGGATTTGTACCACCACAGAAATCATCTCTCAGTTTTGCATGTTTCAAGCAGGAAGCCTGGTGAAATGCAACAGTTTCACATGAGTTTCACTTTGAGACAACGGAAACTTTCAACCACAAAACTGAGGGTGAAACTCGGTGTATGAATCTGTGTGTATCAAATCCAAAGACCTTGTTTGTACTAAGTTATCAGAGGCAAAGCAGACAAATGTTGCACATCTCTAATTATTAAACCTATTTTACAGATGGGGAAGATGAGGTGAAGAGGTTAAGGGACTTGGTCAGGAACACAGAGATTCATTTACTAAATAATAGGAACAGTCAACACCTACACAACACTAGAACTCACATCTGCCTGGCTGACAACGGTGTGCTAAGATCATGCCTTTACAGTTTTTCTTTCTTTCTCCATTACCAATTGGATTCTCCCTTCCATCTCAAGCAACTGGCATGTTCTGATGACAGGAGCAGACACAGCTGTGATTGTCTGGCACATATGTGTTCCAGCTTCTAACGGTTAACTAACCCACCAGCAGTCAGACCTACCCCTCGCCTCATTCCTTTACTCTCTGTGGAAGAAGGGATGTGAACAGGGGAGAGTCATACAGGATTACTGTACACTGAAGGAAAGGCTGAGTAGTCTATACTTGTGAGTACACATGGACACCATGCTTTTACGATCCTAAGAAATGCAAATTAGAGGGGGAAATGCATAACCGATTACATTATGTATGAAATAACCCGGTAATACAGCACTTCACACTTTTATGGTTCCTTTCATCCATAGCACTCATAGCATTTCACCCATGTTCATTAAACATCACAGCACTCCGTGAGTTACATATTAGATTAGATTACTGATGAGGAAACTGAGGCACAGAGGCTCACTCCAGGTCACATTGTGAGCTAGTGACAGAGCTAGAAAATAGTACTTAAGAGTCTTGACTCCCAGCCCCTTGTTGTAACCTCTGCCTGCACTGGCTAAGTAAACCCTCCCCCTGCGGAATGAGACAGCACTGCCTCATGACAGCTGCATGCTGCTGGGGTGTTGAACACAATCCATAATAAGATCAAGTGACTCCAGAAAAGACAGTCAAGCCCAAACATCTGACACTCCCGAGTGCTCATGCATACGTGACATAGGCCTGCCAGGAGCCAACGGAGCTTTGTGCAAATTCAAATGGCCTGGGAAAGCCAGAATGTGGTTCACAAAATTGGGCTGGGCAAAACTATCAGTCACAGTCACTGAGAACCCCGGAGTGCAAGGGCTGCTCAGAACTGACCTTAGCCTCCCCAGAAGAGGAGCAGGGGAGGAGGACATGGCCAGCAGACACGTGGCCAGTCATGTGGCTGCAGGTATTTAAGAGGCACTGTGCTTCTCAGTAGCTCCAGGAACCACAATCCCTCCCAGAGCTCTACATAATATAGGGCAGCTCCTGCTGCAACCTATTCAGAGCTCTGCTTTAATGGGACAATCAGCCCCTTAAAGTGTGTGTTACAGAGAAAAGCATGGGTTTTACTCCTTACTCTGTCTCCAATTGGCTGTGACACCTAGGGGCAAGTCCCATAACCTCACTATGCCTCAGCTACCCCCTGGAGATGCACAGATATAACAGGACTTCCCTAGATCAGGGGCTGTGCGGATGAATGTTCGCAAAGCCTTTCAAGATGCTTGGCTGAAAAGTGTTACAACAGAGCAAATACCATAAACAATGAGAGATCTGCCGTGTCTAAGTGTTTCCAAAAACAATAGCCCCAAAATTCAACCTTCTTTTCCTTAACAACTTCAAGGGCAGAAAGTAAATAATCCTATCATGCTGATTTGAAGCAGAAGAGAAGAGGATTACAAGGAGCCAGCCTTTAACATCAATGAGAAAGGGGCTATTTTAAAAGCAGGTGCTGGAGTTCAGCAACAAACTAGGCAGACTGTTTCTATATGGATTTTTCTATTTGCAACAGCAGGCAAGATCCCAAATCCTTTCTACTTATCACTGGATTTCACTGACTTAACTACTTCGTCTTCAACCATCAAGGGTTTTGCAGCCAGTTAGTCATTTTCTTCCTATGGAAAAATTGATCTTCACATCAGTGCTTTAATGTGGTTGAGTCCAATATTGGTGCATATGGAGAGGTTGACAGTCCTAAGCCCATTTAAGACAACACGTCCTAGGAGTGGAAAGCACAAAACACAGAGGAGAGCTGCTCATCTTTGACGCCCAGCAAGTTGGATTTTTAAATTTTGCTTTTCTCCTGTGATTTGAGTGCTTGTGAAAGATGCCAGATTGCCTTCTGGGGATGCATTCTGGGGATTGCCTTCTGGGGATGCATTGCAAGGCAAGCATGTTTTGGGGGTTCAATCCTTCTTGGTTTTGCATACATAGCTTTTTGTCCTGCTTTATTAGATCCGAAACCTCGGGCTAAAACTCAGCCAGAAGCATCGACTTGCACCCGATTGCATGCATTTAAAACAATGGCAGATGATTTAGTTTAAAATGCATGTTTGGCATGCAGTTGGGTCCAGAAGTGAGAACCTACTGGCACTTCATCTGAGTTTCAAATTCATAACGAAACCTAGCAGTATTTGCATAACTTTGGGCTTCCTTGAGAACAAGAGAGCTATAGAAAATGGAGACTAAAAGCATCTATTTATCCACAGAAGGGATCCAGCTCCAATAAGTGTGCTTCAACTATGACTCGGAGAGGATGTAAACAGAATTCAATGTCCATTCAACCTTTGCTGCAGACTGTCAGGAAGGATAGACACATCTATCAAATACTGGACAGAGACCACCATTTCATTTTAGAAAGGTCATCCAGTGGCCATTAGATGATAATGAGCTTGGCAACCACAGATCTTGGCTGGAATTGAACACATGATCTAGAAGTTAAAGGCTCTGTAACAGATTACAAGTCCCTCGAGCCATCCCATCCCCACAGAAGTTTTTCATTCTTTCCCCCTTGTCTCCAAAAAAGAAAAGAAAGACAAGATAGAGACTGCAAGGGATTAACGGTGTGAGGGAGAAAACATGACAGCAGAGCTGAATGGTAGTTTCAGAAAAGTAGTTTTCTGTCCAAGTAGAAATGGACCCAAAATTCAGATGTGGATTTCAATCACTCCAAAGACCAATGGGATTAGGATCCAAGGGGGGGGGGAGGGGGCAGTGCAGCTCATCAGAAAAAAATGGGGGAGAGATGCATGATAGGTGAGTGGGTTCAAATTTGCAAACAGTCTAAGTCTAGACAAGCCTAAAGTCTAAGGACGTTTAGATCTGCAGCGTTAGTTCTGGCCCTTCCCTACTCATGAGCTGAACAATTATTGCATCCCTTCAACTTTCTGAACATAAAGACAGTGAGAGCTGGGCTATAGCAACAGTAAGACAGTTAGCTGGAATATGAGTGAACAGCTATGTATAGCACAACTCTGGCTTGTTCAAGATGCATTAAAATGCTCCAGGGACACAACTGCAACTTATCAGAACAGCAAACAAAATGAAACTCCCGCTGATGTTCAATGTTACCTTAAAGGGGAGAAAAAAGGGCGAGTTGTTCAGTACTTTCTTTCTTCAGCTGCTTTCTTTTTGTCTGAAGGTTCAGATTGCCTTTGGCTACGTTCACACTGTGAGATAGGGATGCAATTCCCATGCTCACATATGCACATTTGCGGGAGCTGGATGAGCGTTAGTGCACGTATAAACAGCGATGTAGCTGCGGTGGCACAGACAGGAACAATGGAGGCACGGCGGAGCTGTGCAGAGTATAAACCAGTGGGTATGAATTTGGCATGGCTCAGTCACACCTCTGCTGCTATTGTGGCTACCCTGCTATTTATAGGTGCGCTAGCTCTGATCAAGCTACTGTGAGTATGTGTACAAGAGCCAGGGAATCACATCCCTAGCTTGTAGTGCAAACGTAGCCTTTGATGAATAAACAATGTAACATAAACCCTCTCGCTTACATCCTGCAATCTACCTTATGCAGTAACAGCAAACTCAAAAGGTCTGTTTACCCAGCAGTCAGAAATGTGATTGCTGCATGTGTAGACGTATCTGAGGCAGACCTGATCTAGTTAGCATGAGTACCGATACCAGTGAAAGTGTAGCCCAGCCTGCAGTATGGGCTAGCCATCCAAGTACATTCCCAGACTTCCTGGAAGACTTGTGCCTGGGTGACTAACCTGTGCTGCAACAACTTCATTGCTGTTGGTTCCCCAGATAGCTAGATGAAAGGTAGCTCCATATGTCCACATGCACTGCAATCACAGTTCCAATGGCAGTGCAGAACTACCCAAGGTGTAAGTGGGAGGAAGACAGGTGGCTCATCAGAATACAGAATCTGAACTCCTTTCTGTGGCTGGATAACTTCAGGTATCAAAAGAAAGTTGCTCAAGAGTCTGCAGTTCAAAGATCATCACTTCATACAACCCCAGCACCCTGCAGCAGTTCAAAGATCATCACTTCATACAACCCCAGCATCCTGCAGACTTCTGAATAACCACTGTGGTAAGAGAGTGGTAAGAAAACTCTGTCTGACATTGGCATTGCACTAAGACCCAGCCAGCTGCTGATGAAGACGACAAAATTATTGCCGGGCCCCTGTGTGTGTTTTAGAGGGCTTGGTGCTCTTTGGATGCTGGTTTCAATCTAAGTTCTATCAAGGAATTCTAATGACCACTCACAACAGCACAGACGTACCCTAGAAACACTGCCACTTGGACCCCACTTTTCTTCAAAACATACCTTTAACTATGCACCCTCTTTCCTGTGTTCTCAGCACTAAGAGATTAAAGGCAGAAATTCTAGCACTTTTTCCTCTAACTCCATGCCTCTAACACTAAATGGAAGCATTCTCCCCCTCTATCCCTAGCATTCAGCGGGAAGTGGCCGTTCTCTCGCTCTCTATTTCTCTCACCCCACCCCCACTAAGTGACAGGACTCCTTGTCTTTTCTGGCTAAACCACTACTGAAAGTGGGATGAGAAAGTTGTGGAAACCAAAGTCCAGTGCACTTTAATGGCTCCTGCCTACATCAGCACAGGACACACAGTAACAAAACATCTGCTAGGCTTCAGGGATTTTTTTTTTTTTAAAAAAGGGTGTTTTATTAGAGTGTCCTGGTTTTCTTCAAAATCCTGTCACATTTTTTTTCTTCCAAAATTTTAAAATAAAACCCAACCTCAGTTCAAATCTCCACATTCCTGAGCCTTCAAGATAAACTATCCCTTTTTGGAATGAATAAATGTTTCCACTTGAAAACGGAATCTCTTTGGAAAGAAATGGCAGCCAAGAGAAGTGTCATGTGGCTTCAGGCTGTATAAACCACTTCAGAAAAGCAAACTCTTTACTGTGAAATGGCAACATTAGAGAGTCTCTCTCTCTCTCTCTGGCTCAAAGAGAAGTTGTTTCTCCACCCCACACAGTGTGGCCAGCTCAGATCAAAGTTATCTTTCCTTAGGGCCTCATCCTGCATCAACGGAAGTGACTTCAATGGGAACAGCATCAGACCTTCCAACTGCTACAGAGATTGTTTAGTGCTAACACTACAAACAAGTTACATTTTACAGCGTTTGAACTTCAGTTTGAAGACGAGACTCACCACTTCTTCGATTTCAACCGTGGGGCTGGATTCCGGGGGATGAGGAACAGAGCTCTCATGGGATGCATGTCACAAAGAGCTAAAAGGTACAAGAAGAGACATTAGCAGAACAGATACTGAGCATTTCAAAGACAGAGTATATGTATGGGGTAGGTGGAGAGCCTAGAGACAGGATTTCACTGAAGTTACAAGAACTCCAACGCACCACTACATAGGGAGATTTGAATAAATACCACTTTAATGGCCCCTTCCAGCCCAAGCAGGGGTATGATTCTAGAGATGGGCTGGAACTGCAAAGCTTGGATCAATATTCAAACTCCCCCAAGCTTGGGGGTGTCTGTACCTGGCGTTCTGGGTCAGAGTTAGGAGCTAGCTATGAAGTTTGTATTCCTGCAGCTTTGTGTTCAAACACACTGAGAGGCACTGATGCAGGCAACAGCTCATGTATGTGCTGTACTTCAAAGCCATACCATGTGCATCTGGGCTTCTGCCCTGGTTACTTTTAAAAAACAAGGTCCTAGCATAAAACAGATAGGAATCTTAACAGGCTTAAAAGCTACCTAAATGCACCAGCTAAATCCGCTGTATTGTTATTTGTGAAACAAGAAAGGCCACTGAAATAGTACTCAGCGCTTTTGCAATGATTTTTGTCCAACTATTTTTTTATCCCCATTTTAACTAGGAGAAATTGAAGCAATGTCACACAGCAAGTCAGTGACAGAGCTGGGAACAGAATCCAGGTCTTTTGACTCCCATTCCAGTGCTTTATCCACTGGACCACATGGCCCATAGCATCTAGAAAGCTTTCTGTTTTAGTTCTCAACATTCACCCCCTCTTCCAGGCTCCCCACTGCACCCTTTGGACCCTGTCAGTCTTGTTTAGATTTTTCATTTTCTTGGGGGTGGGGACTGTGCTTAAAAAATGAGAGAGAGTTACAATTTAGTCGTAATAATTCAACCAAGGCAATGCGTCTACTTACGAGGAGCACCTTCTGCCATCTCTATGGCTGTTATCCCCAAAGACCATAAGTCACTCTGAAAAACAAAATACAGAGAAATGTCTAGTGTAGAAGAACTTTGTAACAACTGAGAGTCATCTGAGGAAGGACTGACTGTACTGCACTCCACAGGAAGGGTTTCTGGGCCATCTTATTACTGAGAGTCTGATCTGTATTCTCTCGCTAAGTCCTTGAACTCCCAGCTCAGAAGATTTTCTTTTATGTTTTTCTCATTGTCAGTACTTCAGAACAGGATTCCCCTCCACTACGGAGACGTGTTTTTTTGAATGACTGAAAAACAATTGTCACATGAGAACTCTGAAGCCCCATGATCCAGTGTGATCATGTTTCTATAATAAAGCAATACATCTATTGAGAGTAAACCTCAGACACATGATATTTCACCAGCACTGGGGCAATTCTGTGCTAAATTGTCACACACACACGCACACCTCCTTCCAACACTGCCAGCTTCTCACTTGTGTGAACTTTAACATGCAACCCTAATAGAACAAGGCAGAGTAGTGCTTGCAAACACAAGACACCTCTGGACTCTCCTGTTTGCGATGCACTGACAGAGTAAATAAGAAGTCAATATGATTCAACATGCTCTATGGAACTTTCCCTCTCTTGGGAGGGAAGCAATTTCTCCACATGTGGAAACCGTTGCCCAGATACCACACAATTAATACCGATTTCTGCTGTGACTGCTGCACCGTCTCTCCTCTCCCTTTTTATTTCAACACATTTGAAATATTTTAATGGGATTTTTAATACCTGTGAAAGGAGTCAAATTGGCAGTCCCATCGACTGAGGCTCTCTGTTGAAACAGGGCCACATCCTGAAGTCCTTATTCAAGCCAAATTCTCACTGGAATTTTTGCCTGAGGAGAGACTAAATCAGACTGGATGGCCAGATCATGCCTTTATTCATTTAAGACATCTTCACTGCCATAGTTGAACTTCTCGTATGTATGTATGATACAGTGACATATATTACAATCCTTGTATTACGGAGGGGGAAACTGAGACAGAGAGAGGGGAAGTGACTTGCCCAAGGTCACATGAAGTGTGTGCCAGACACAGAAATGGACCTCAAATCTCTCAAGTCCCAGGACTTGTTTACACCAGGAAGTTTTGCCTCTAACCATACCAGTATAGTTAAGCAGCAAAACCCTTCTACTGTGGGCATGGTTATAGCCATGTTTATACCAGTATAGTTTATTAACTTGACCTGGCATAGCTATGTCAGTTGGGGTGTGATCTCTGACTGACATAACTGTGCCGGGAAAAAGACCCTCACGTAGACAGTTATACAAACAAAACCATGCTTTTGCTAGCGTAGCTTGTTTTGCTGGAATAAGCTCTATCAGCAACAGTGCTGGTACAAACTTTGTCCACACTGGGGAATGCTTTGACGGTACATGATACTGATCTAGCTATATCAGCAAAGCACTCCTCATGTAAACTTGGACCTACACTGGGCTTTAGTGTCTCTCATCCCCTAACCAACATAGTTATATCACTAAAACTTAAGTGTAGATCAGTCCTTAGACTATCCTTCCCATCTAAACTGCATTCTTTACCCTTTCCTGGTAAAAGCATGAGGGAAGAAAAACTTCCCATTTTTCTGTTAGGGGACGCAGGTTTTGCCTACTTCCTTCTGTAGAAGCAGCAGCTCTGTGTCCAGCCCTGGACCTTAGGGGATCCACCAAACTCCAGGACTATGCACAGATGTCCCATAGAAGCTGTACTGCCAGGTTCTACTAACAGACACCCCTTTTCTCCTCCAATGGAAGGGCACCAGAAAAATTAATGCAATTAGTGTTCCTGCATGGTACTGGGAGTAGGTGATGTGTGTCAGTGCCTGCACAAGAGAGGTTCCCTTCATGCCCACATTGAGGAAGGAGGATGATCCCTGCTGAGTAAAAACTTCTGAATTTGGCTGAGTGTACGTAGAGAAGCATCCCCACATCATCTCACCAACATGCCTCATCCCTCACCAGGAGAGACCTCTCCTGGGTGTGAAAAGAGAGCTGATTTATGTCCATTTAATCTTTGGTTTCTCTGCTTAGCCTGCAGGCAACACAGTGGCCATTCGTGATGGTTGTTTCGGTGATGCAGACACCTGGGGTGGAATCCTGGTTCCATTCACTTCAATAGAGTTGGGATTTCACCCATGTTGGCAAGGGACTGACAGAGATCCACCAAAATGTGTCCTATAGAAATCTGAACAATTATCAAGGACACATTCATGTTACAGCTGACATGGGCTGGATCTGAACCGATGGTAAGAGACTCCATGTTCTCCTACCAATCCTTTGAGCCCTCCATCTGGCAACTAATTTAACAACATGCATCACCATCGAATTAGCGGGCAACAGAACAAGGTGGAAGGTCATGGCTATGCTATAATTCTTTCTAGCAAGATGAGGGTTGGGAGCTACTGGCTCAGTTGATACTCTTGCTCTTAGGATATAAATAGCCCATAGTATCAATCGGTGTGCCCAATTGGTAGTGGCCAGCTCATTAGTTAAAGTGAAATTTATAGATGGATTTGATTCAATGCCCAGAGACAGGTTGCTTCAGATTGCTTAAAAATACGAAGCACCTTGAGATAATTCAGAAGAAAGAGGGGACTGAGCTATGTACTGCTGATTAAACAGGAGAGCTATGTTTCTCCAATGGGAGGAGGAAGACATGTTTCCTTGTACTCTGCTCCCAAACCTTCTGCAGTCCACATGACTCTCAGCAACAGCGATTTTAGCAATTGATCTCCCAAACACCTAAAGCAATGCGGGAGCTTCTTCTTGGGAAACTCACTTGATATAAACACTTGTATCACTTCTCCTGGGATTATCGCATTTTCCAGAGGCAACATTTATATTCCTGGCTACTCACCAGGAAGCATTTGTAAGATGTGCTCAGCTGCCCATGCTAGAGAGCATATAGAAGTCATTGATGTGCTGGGTTTAAGCCTTTAGATCCATTAATGAATCTCAAAGTCACTTCGGTTCTTACATAGAGGAGAAAATGCTTCAATTAACAGGAGACGGGAAAGAAGTAATGTATATGCATGAGAAAGAGAAAGAAAGTGATAAGTTTCCTTAGTGGCCATTGATACAACTTACTTTTGGCAGAAGTTAGAGTAATTCATTACTCTAGACACTGTGTAGTTAGAGCTCTATAATGATTAATAACCGAGTAACAAATGCATTAAAAACAGAACACAGACTAATTTCAGTGCCTTAATTTGAAGTATAGCCTCAGACATCTCCCAGATTGGTGGACAGCCAGCTGGCACCATAAAGAGATTCCGCTAAAGCAAAGCCGAGGAAGCTCTCCTATAGATGATTCCCCTGTTCTGCTGTGGAACGTAAGAACAAAACTGCACTTTCAGGAACAGCCATCTACTCTAGCAGGCGTCCACTGGCAACAACTTCACCTTCTGGCGCCTTTCAGCACATCGGGTTCTATGCTGTAGTCCACTAAGAGGATTTCCTGACTTCACTGATATAAAGCCAGTTATCCCAAATGTCATTGGGAAAGTCACAGATGCACTCCCACCTTCCAACCCTCCCATGATACAACAATGTATTTGGCCCACTTCTGCTAGCTCCCTTAAGACACGGCCATGACTTCATATCTTCTTTAATTTCCTTGCACTGAGGTATCGGAATAAAAGTCATGGTCATTTTGGTGTTACCGGTGCATTAACCACAACCAAATAAAAGCTGTTGAATATCAAAGATCAATCACATACCACAGCAGAACCTGCAGTTACTCAGGAGTCAGCACAAATTGCTTACCTGGTAGAGGTGGGTCTTGAACTACAGTTCAGACTATTTTTTACTGGAAACTTTGGAGACATACTTTAAAGTGGTTTCTTAAGGAAAGAAGCTGCCTATTAGGGGTGATCTTTACATGCTGTCTTCTCTTTATATGGATAGACTTAAAAATCACAAATAGTTACATTTTAAAACATAATAGGACTGATTCTGCCCTGCCATGCAAGGGTGAAATTCCCATTGAAGTCATGAACCCTTTTCCAGTATGCTTTCTGCCTTTCCTCTCTGTTTTCCTCTACCTCCCCTTCAGTTTGGTTCTCCATTTACCCAGTCCCCCCATCACATTCCTACAATCCCTCCCCACCGCTCCTCAATTTCAACCCAACAAGTGCCCCTTCAAAACCAAAACCAAACCTCCTGAAAGCACATTTTTATGATATAAATAAAATGAATATTATATCTAATGAGATGTGCATGTTGTCTATCCTCTCGCTGGCTTTTCGTAGGGCAAGTTCTTCAGGGCAGGCAGCGTGTCTTCCTGTGTGTTTGGAAAGCGCCTGGCACAATTGGGAGCTACTGAAATTTTATTAAGCAGCAGCAGCATGGAAAATTGCAGATGTGTTAGTGAGGGCCGCACCAAGCCCAATTTTTTAATTCATTTAGAACCCAGTCCTACTCCCAGAGACCCACTGACTAATGGGAGTTAGATTGGGTTCTTAATCACATGCCAAGACTTGAGTTCTGGAGTTGAGGGTTCATTGTTTTCTCGGCAAGAGCTGACACTTCGGGCACATAAACAGATCTCTTCACACTATGTTAGGTATTAGAACCACACAGGTTAGAGAGGGAAGATACCTATTAGGTCACCTAGTCCTTCCCCAAGGGCCAGTGCAGGACTGAGCCTCACAATATGCAGTTATCAATAATACTTATTTATGTAACGCTTTACATTCACACAGCACCTTGCAAACATTGGAGTTGATTCAGTCCCAGTGGCAAAGTCTTCTCAGAGGATAGGGGAAGGTACCTGCAATTACTCATCCACCAGGGCACCGACAGGCAGCCTCTGAATTCCCCGGAATAGATAGTGCTGGCCAGTGAGAGGTACACAGCACTCAGAGGTGGACCGATTCAGCACAAGTCCTGGGCAGCCTGTACTGGTAGGATTCTTATAATGTTCTGATGTACCAATGAACTGCCTTGGCCTTCACGACCCTTTGGGTGCAGTTGCCTCTATTGGCACAGGAAGGTGCAATTTGCATCCTTCTGTGCTAGAAGGCGTGAATCAAGCCCACTAACTCATTAATCCTCACAGCATCTCTGTCTCACAGGTAGTGTACTGTATTGTTATCCCCGGATGGGACCAATAAGTCAGAGTCGAATTCATCCCTACTGAAACTCCACCGGCTTCATGGAGTTATATCAGGGTTGAATTTAGCCCAAGAGAATTTAAGCTACTAACCTAATAAGAGTTAGAAGGAAGCCCAGGGTTAGAACTCAAGAGTCCCTGGCTCCTAGTCGTATGCTCCAACCACCAGACCTGCTGAGATATTCTTAGAGCTTTGCCCAGCCTAGTTTACGTGAAACGATTGATGGGTCACTGCCACCTCCCGTGGGAGACTATTCTGAAATCTAATCATTTTCAGTGGCAAGACATTTCTCCTATTATTCAGCCTAAATTTTCCCCTTATGGAATTTTATCCCAGTAGAATTAGCTGCAATTCCTTGTACTGCCCTAAAAACTCCCTCTCCAGTATTGGCATTCACACCTTTCAAACTCTTGTGGACTGTCATGACCTCCTTTGTAGTTGTTCATTCAAGCTCTATAGGGTGCATATTGACTATCTCAGTATTTCTCCTTAAGTCAGTTCTTACACTCCCTTCATCATTATTATTGCCCTCCTTTGAACTCCTTTAATTTTTCAGTAGGCTTCTGGTATTGAGGTGCCAAAGATTACAAGCAATATTCCAATTGATTTTTTAACTAGAGTCATAGAGAAAGGGAGTATCACCTCTGTGGGTCTGAAAGGGAAGGCAAAATACAGCAGGAAACATTTTATACTGATTTGGAATTTTAAACTTTTAAAAAAAAATTAGAAAAATTTTACAGTCCATCTTGCAAAGACAAAGCACGCTAATACATCTGCAATAATCTCATTTTAGTAGAGGAAGCAATCTCTATTTTCTTTGATTGTAATTATATTGACAAAATTTCTATCAACAAAATAGAAGAAACCTTTAGGAAAATATAAACAAACCTCAACAATGTGGGTTTTGTATTCACCTTTTGTGATGTGGATTATTTTTGTGAGATGTTTGCTGCATCCTTCTGTACATTACACAGTTGCTTAAGAAAACAGTGAGATCAGAAGCAGTATTTTTCCCCAAAGGATTAAGTCTGCGGAGGTTCCTCTTTTTACCCACTAATTCCAGTCTTTTATATTTATTATCTCAAGCCATTAGGCCAAATCTGATAGGATCTGATTTGCATCCTTTTTAAGAATTCTCATTTGCATTTTTCTCTCCACTTCAAAGCTAGAGCATCAGCTGTAGTGAGGTGAACCCAAGACGAGCCAGATCCAGTGGCCTCCAGATTACAATAAGGTCTGAAAACACCCCGCAGTTTGGAGTGTCGGCAGCAATCAGCGTTTTGTTTTATATACACAGTCAGACAGTCAATGCCAGCTTCAGTGAAAAAGCCATCTAGTCTGCTAAGAACATTTGATCCTCTAAGACAATAGGGGAATTCTGATCCCAGCTCCTGCTCACTATTCTACTGCATATTAAGTATCCTAACTATTTAGGAAAGAGGAAAGCATCTGAGATTTCTGAAGAAAAATGCTGGCTATGAAGATATAAAGCCAGGATTTTTAACATCGAGGAATTTCAAGTGCTTTTTCCAGTTATTGACTCCTTTAGGGGCTGTAAATCTCTCCAGATTGTATTTAGAATATGCACTTAACAAGGGATCTATCTAGTGCTAGCAAGTGAGAAAGCGAAAAGCATCTCAAGAGGAAGAATCAGGCACACGAGTGATCCACTTAGGCATGTTATCCTAAGGGTAGACTCAGTGGACAGGATATCTGAGCCAGAAAGTCTTCTTGTGTGAGGATTTGCAATGGAGGACCTGTCCTTGCTGGAAGGGGCATTGCCACTGAAACCAGGGGAAATGCCATTTCAGCAAATCTTCCCTGCAGCCTCTTTTTGGGGCATTCCTTTGAAGTGCTGGCCAAAGAGAAAAGCTGCTCCCCCAGAGTGGAAATGCCTGAGGGAGGGTGGTAGCAGCACCATATGCCCTCTTGTGGAGTGAATACCCCCTGGGGCACAGGGAAGTATAATTTACATTTCCCTGGGCCAAGATCTGTGAAACCAAATCCAGGCCATTCAGCAGTCACTCCTTGGAAAGCCAGTTCCTTAGTGTGAGATATGCAAAGAGCAACTTCCAGCTGGGGCAAGCTCACCACTGCTCCTTTGGGTTGGCTAAGGGAAGCTCCTTCGTGGTTCCCCCAGTAGAGTTGCAGCCTATGAACCATGAAGTTTTTAGTTCATGTCTCAGGAGCAGTATCGTGCAGAATGTGTGTGTACACTTACACAAAGGAAGACCAGACACAGGACTGGGGAGCTGCTAATTGGTTAAATCTGATTTGGTATTTGGCAACCAGTTGGCAGACACTGTATGTACTAAATAAAGCAACATTGCAACTGCACATAAAGTTTTCTAATCTGAACTAAAATGCTTGAGGCAGAGATACACCATATAGTAGCTAGTATGGGTTACATATAAAAAAAGTAAAGAACTTGTGTTACCGAAATGATCCCTACTATAAAACAGACTATCCAGTAGTCTTAAACAAATGCCTGTCATAGTGGTTAACCAAAGAGGATTAATTGCAGATTAAACTATTTATACATGTGCATATCATTAACAATTTAAATAACCCTTGGTTATTGGAAGCTGGACAGCTGCTCTCAAGAAAACAATCACTTGTCGTTGACATATTTTAATAGATTAAATGTACAAGATTTTTTTGTACATTTTTAGGCCTTCCATCACATATATTTTATTTGCCCTGTGGGAAAAGTAACCATGGAACAAGGGTATGATGTTGTGTCACAATGGTGAAATGTTTGCATCATCACATGGTAAAGTCATATGGCTAAAATGCAGCTAGTCTTCTATAGGTCCTTGCTTCAAAGGGTCTCAAAGTGCTTTACAGACATGATTTCTCACAATGCCCTCATGGGATGTGACATGGGCAAACTGAGGCACAGCAACGTTTAAGTTTATTTTTTTTCAAAACTGCCTATTCATTTTGGAAGCCTAGCTTGAGCCACCCAGGGGCTGGTTTTCAGAGGGGCTGAGAATGCATTGGAGCAATAGACGCTCAGCACTTCTGAAAATCAGGTTCTGAACACCCCACGCTAGACGTTCAAAAATGAGACAACCAGAATTAGTGGACACTTTTGGCGACCTGGGCCTAAGTGACTTGCCTACAGTTAAAGTGAGGCAGAGTCAGAAACAGAGTACAGGAGTCCCAAGTCAACCTTAGCATCAGACCTCACTATTTCTAGTTTGAACTTGGAAGTCATGATTCCTGGCTTCTATTCCTGCTACTGCCATTAACTTAAGGCATGATCTTGGGCAATGACAACATTGCATCCTCATGACAACATTGCAGCAGTGACATGATATTACGTTGTCATCAGGCCTCAAATAAAATTGGGAATCCGAACAGGACAACACAGATCAGTGAAAACTGGGACGGCCCACAAATTTCTGAACATGAGACAACCATAAGACCTCAGTGTGAATGCTAGCCAGCCATGCAGATTTAAAGATATTATTTCAGCTCTTCTTCTCTTGACAGGATAGTATTTCAATATACTGCACTGAAAAGCACAACACAGTAGTTCAAAGGAAGCCTGTAATACCTCATTCAGCACTGAGAAAGACCTTTTGCTGTAATCTTTAGTGCTTAAACAGCATGACAAGGATTCACATTAATAACAGACTGACATCTTGGAATCTTGACTGCCATAATGCAGGAGAGGACGTGTCTGTGGACTTACAGATTTTTAAAAGCTGCCACGATCCTTTGCCAAAATCCTGAATATTAATAACGTTTGTAGCTGGGATGTAACATTTAAGATCAGATCAAGTGTCCTCTTCATATGTTTATGATCAGAATTGTAAATTCAAATGGTGACAATGTTGATTTAAAAAGTTAATCTGAGATATATTCTTTCTGAGTCTCTGCTTGTTTTAATACCTTGACTAATTTAGACACCTTAATGAATACTTTTTAGACCTCATTCAATATTATATTTGTAGCAACATGTAAATGAACAGGAAGATACTTGATTAGGTACCTTGAAGTCATAAGTGGCATCAGGATTTTCATCACAGGCAATGACCTCAGGGGCCATCCAATAAGGAGTGCCAATGAAGGTGTTTCTTCTACCCACAGTTCTGTCGAGCTGAGCACTGACACCAAAATCCACTGTGCAAAAAAAAAAAAAAACCAAAAAAAAAACCACATGATCATAAGTAAAGCAGAGACAAAACTGAATATTTTTCAGCTGCAACATATGAAGATGGAAAATAAAGTCATGTTAAGTTCATACAGACTGACTATTCTCTGTCTTCAGAAAAGAGATGTATTGGGCCAAAGTCACTCCTGACTGAACTCCCCTGACTTCAATGGAGTCCTGGTAGGGATGGATTTGGCCATCTGATCTCTTTGTATTGATGGGAATAATGCACCTGCTCCTTATTACTAGAGTTTAGTAAGAAGAGATCTTGACTCTATGTACTAATGGAGAAGAAAGTTAGGAATAGAAACAAACCACAGCCTTTGTTCTGTCCTATTCGATGTGTGTCAAGGAAAGCCATACATTTTCAAAAGCCCCATTTTCTGGAAACACTCTTCCTGTGAATCACATAAATATAATAGACATAGGGAACTAAAGACTAAGGACAAAGGATCATAGGGAAAATGTTAAGTCTGGAGCTGCATAATGAAGCAACAGGTGAGATCTTTCTAATCCATGAGAAGATCCTCTGGGCTGGTTTCTCTGGTTCACCAAGTTCACTTTGCACCACATAACTTAAAATGGCAGGAGAATTTTCCCTTCGAGGGGGAACCTCCACCAGTGTAAAGCTGGATGAACCAGCTGTGCTGTGTCCTAAGATGGAACCACCCTTTCTGGTATGAAGGGAAGGAAGGAAAGAAAGAAGGAACATGGCTGAATGAGGTTCCTCTACACCCAATTCTCCACTTGCATAAAATCCCTGAAATACCCTACGTCAGTGGTATAAGTTCACGTTGCCCTCCTGCAGCTTTAACATGCTGGTGTTGGACAGCTGAGTCTCAAGCTCTCTGTGACTAATTGTATACGGTCTCCTATATTTTCCTCTTCACTGATGTGTTGTGGGGCATGAGAGGAGGAGTGAGTGGTGATGGCACCTGTGACACTTAAACGCAGAATAATCCTGACTGAGATTCTCTCAAGTGTGTTGATCATGGCACCACCGAGACCACCACAGTGCAATGATTAAAGAATAAGACTATGCAATTTTGATTGTTCAGGACACCAACATGCAGTTGAGATGGAATCCTCTCAGTTTAAATCTGTAGGGCATTTAATAGGGACACAGTAGAAACATACATTGGCAAATTTTCAACATGCAGAGATGGGGGCAATATGCAAAGATGATCATAAATGTGTAAATCCACATATGGAAACACAACTACCCAACTTACGTGTCCAAATATGATAGTGGAACAAATGTCAGTGCATGTGCATGTTTTTAACATTTGGATGTCAGCCATTATCTGATGATAATTTGGTGCATGATATTTAGTCATATCCAAGTTCATTTTAATGAGTCCAGCACAGAACAATAAGTACTTGATCTGTCCCCATTCCCAAAGGAGGCAAGTCAATTACTCAGTCTCCACCAGTTTCATTCTATCTTCCCAGCCAACTTCATCCCACGCTTTCCTTATATTTTCCACAAGTTTTATGCCATTCTTACCCAGTTTAACTTCTGCATTTTCTGTCAGCAACACATTCTGTCCCTTGATGTCTCGATGAATTACTTTATGCTGGTGTAGATGACTCAAACCCTGGAAAATTCAGTAGACAAGCAATGTAAGTAGGACCCAAACCCAAAGATTATTGTTTTATACCATTTTCCCTCTTGCCACCAGCACACTAATTATCCACCAAAAATGGGAGATTCATGTTGGAATTAAATCACTTCAAAACACTTTGTCATGTGTACAAAATAATGTCCTACGTTCCACATTGGAATGGTATAAGTAGAAACACCCACTTATTAACTGTATTCATGCCAGTTGGTGCTTTACATGATGAGTGAAAAGAACTGTAAATTCTATAAGATTTAGGACTGAGCATTCAATTTCTTCAGGACCCAGTATGAACCCCAAACACCTCAGTGTCTATAGTAATGTTTTTACATGTGCTTTTTTGCCTTAGGGAGCCATTTGAGTGGCTGAAACAGAAAATTTGGTCCTCTCTATATTTCTATCAACCAGAAACTGAAATACCAGATTTTGTGTTATATTGGCCCAATAAATAGAACTCTCATGCATTACAAAATTCTATTAAAAATACAAATACTAGAAATTACCCATACCCCTAATAGAGACATAGCTCAAATTAAAAGCCTCTTTTGCAGGCTAGTAGTAAATTAGCTTTCCATTGTGTCTTTTTATTTGTTCATTAATTTCTCTGTGCAACCTGCATTTTTATTTCATGTGTTTACTATTTCAGGGTTTAAAAGTAATAGCCACCTATATTGCTAGTCTGGTACAATATGAATTACTTTAAATGCTAATTTTGTATTGGTTTTCCTTTTATATTAAATATTCATATTTTAAAAAGAAAATTTCCATCATCACTGCTGGCCATTATTAATCATTTTATGCTTGTTATTTTAGGACTACGACAGAGAATTTCTATAGAGATCTAGAAGCCTGCTTGCATTTCAGTTCATCACTGCAGTATTTCAGTTTTAGTCTCTAGCTGTTTGATCCTACATGCATCCAAGGAAATGGCAAGGGTTCCATTCAGTTATGTAGGATCAAGCCCTCGATGTTGTAAAATTATATCAAGCCTTCAATCTTAAATAATATTTATGAGTCCCCATCGATTACAGTGACAAGATAAGCAATATTAATGACTTGCAATGATATATAGCATTGTCAGTATATGATCATATGTTTCTACATGCCACCTCTTTATTAGCAGGGATCAGAATGAATTTATTTAAAGTACATCTAAATGTACCATGAATAATTTACTTGTATAAGCCTGGAATTATTTTAATTGCTAATTAACTAAAGAACGATAAGGACTATCATTAGCGGTATTCCCAAACCGAAGAATGACTGCCACCTTGGCAGGCTGGAGAATTTGGCTAGCAAGACACCATGCTGGTTTCTCACTAGCCAATGATTATTTGAAAGGCACCAGGATACTAAAATTGACAGATGCTACATACATGCATACTTGTATCTTTCAAAACATACCTGGAAGACTTTAAAAACAAATATATTGTATATGGACTAATGGTTTCTTTGCTGTACAGTGTATAAATATGTAACAAGCCAGCTTTTCTTTGTGAGTAGAATATGTCTTAAATTGTGTTACAAAGCACAAGGGCCAAAAGAGTAACAATGTCAAGCACTCGAGAACAGTAATACTGAAAGATGCTAATTTCTCAAACTCTTCCGGGGTTTGTAAAACTAGACCTTGGGTCTCCTCCCTCCCCCCTGAACCCTTCTACAGCCTGTAATTTAAACTCCTGGGTTTATTTAAAGATGGAATGTTTTTCTCAAAACTAAAGGGAAACCTGTTTTCTGAATTAAGGATAGAAGGATCCTGAAAGAAGTACGGGGATATAATGTAAGCGGTTATTTAGACTGTAAGCTTTTTGGGGGCAGCGACCCTCTTTTTGTTCTGTATTTGTACAGCATCTAGCACAACGGGGTTCTGGTCCATGACCGGGTCTCCTAGGCACTACCAAAATATAATACAATAAAGAAAGAAAGAGCTGGCACAGTACCACTCCTTTCAGAAGTGCTTCTGGTTGGGAGAGTGGAGACACACAGAACTAGGAATGTCTCAACTGTTCCTTCTTGGCTTCTTAAGTATACACACAACAAAGAAGGAGAAAATCCCTCTTCTGACTCAGTTTCTTTTCTTCCCACTTCCACAAACCCTTTGAGCCACAGATCATGCAATGATTCCCTTCCCCTCAACTCTACAGTAACACAGCAGGCCACTGTCACAGGCTGGCTGGCCCTTCAAGGCAAGCTGGGCTCCGCCTGGCCCGTGACTTAGCAGCCACCTCTCAGCCTTGCTCCTGATTTGTCCACATAGGGGCAATTTAGTGATCCCAGCTGGGTGTAATGGAGACTAACGTCACCTGCAGAGGACTACTTAAGAGCTAAGCTCAGTTGAGAGGACAAAACTCAGGAGGGAGGAAGTTCACTCACTCTCTCTCTCTGGGAAGGGCCTGGGATAGGCAGAGTGAGGAAGGCCGCAAGGACAGAGCTGATCCTTGTGGCAGACCCTGCAAAGGGGTAAGATCCAGGGAGAGGCTGCAGAGGAGGCAGGACTCTCCTATGGAAGTAAGTCCACAGGGAGCAGAGAAGGCTCCTGGAAGCTGGCAGAGAGGGGGCTGAGTTAGGACCTACTATGGGTGGAAGAGACCCACAGGGAGCCCTGAGATAGGTTTTGTAAGTGGAAGCAGGAGACTTCAGTAGCCCAAGGGGACAAAAGAATTATTCAAATGTGTTTGGATTTTCATTTGGACCTTTCAGTTAGCCCAGAAAGGGTTTGAACTTTGTGTGACTTGAGGGCTAAGCCATGGAAGACCCAGTGAGAAGACGACGACCTGCAGCAGGTGCTAGAGCCAAGGATAGAGGTGATATACTGCATGAATGCAAGCAGGCATCCCAAAGACGTGCCTCGCTGCAACTACTCATGGCACAGCCAAATGCTGAGCCTTGACACCTGCTGGATCATGACTCAATGTTTAGGTTCTGACTCATTGGCAGAGCTATTTTACCAAACAGGCGTACCAGTTCATACATTTCAACTAAGCCTATGTAACTGTGGTTTCCTGAGACCAAAGGTAATGTCACTACAACAGCTGATTAGCTACAGTACTTGTTATTTTGCACATCAAATTGGTGGTGGTGGTGCGAAGGGTGGCATGTACTATAAATAAACAAGTGCTTTGTCACCACTGGACAGCAACTGGAACTTTGTGAGCATTTCATATCTTCATTCCATGTGCATGTTTGAGCACTCACTTCCTCCTCAGTTTTTTGGCACTCATTCAGATGGCGGTTACTTCTTGAAATCTATCCTGTATAGGGTTCTCACACCATCTATATGATGGACTTAAAAAACAAAACTTATTTCTTACATTCATAGCTTTTAAGGTCAGAAGGGACTATTATGATCACGTAGATGGCCTTCCTGAATGTCATGGGTATCATATAGAAGTGCATTATTTACATACAGAAGGCACCAATTCACTGCTATGGAACACCGGCACTGCCTCGTGTAAGCCGTTCCCATCAGACCCTTATCTCATGGGTATAAAAGTTTCATCAGACTCACTTAAGCCAGTGACGCCAGGCAAATTGAAAAATAAAAGTGATGTACCTTTCGATAACACAGATTCCTTCTGCAGACTGCATTAGCCCTTCCCTTTCTGTTAATCTGAAAATGTGATTCTAGTTTAAATAAATGTTTGCACCTATTTAGTATTAAAGGAAATTAAGTTTTTGTTGAGAGAAAGATTGGAGTTAAAAAGAAATCCAGAAACTCACAGAGCTAGGGGGCATTAACTGGCACTTATTTATTATGCATCAGAAAAGCACATGAATCATTCAAACCTACAGGCACCTAAGAAGTATTATCCTGTGCCAGTGTATTAGCCATACAGCCTCAAGTGCCATCTCACAAGCTTTACCTCTTTTCTAAGTGTAAAAAGCCAATCCTCAAACATTGCATTTGGTGAATGAAATATAGAACTACAGTAGCTCACTTTGGACACATACCCGTAAAATCTCCCTGCAGATATACGCAATCCACTCCTCCTTCAAAGTGTTCCCTTTTGTGTTCTTGATCAGATCTGTGACAGAGCCAGCACCACAGAACTCCATCACCAGCTGGCAAAGGAAACAAAAGTACAATGATCATAATTCAACTTGAAAGCATCCTCTGGGTTGCAATAACCCAATGCAGAACATTGCAGTTGGCAAGGTATTTATGGTACAATTTCACTGTAACAGAAAAGTGATTGTTGAATAATTTTGAATTTATTTGCTTTTTAGTTGCAAGATTTTATTTGTTTAGAAAGAAATTTTTGGAGTGTTTGAGAAGCCTGTTTTCCTTCAAGAAGCATCAGTAACTATTACTGAAAAACAATGAAAAAAATTAGAAATCTTGAGGTCACCAGTCCCACTACAACATATTCTATATTCTCACTATAGGGCCTAGTTCCATATCAATGCAAATAGGATATATACAAGGTCCCAGAGTCAGTTTCTTGAACATAAATCATCCATAAATGTGTGCAAACACTATTCAATTGGGGAGAAGTTTTCTTCCTATAATTTCACTGTCAACCATCTACTTAAGTGTTCACTTTTTTCCACTGCGGGACTTTTCTCTGTTTCCTTCCATATCAGAAAACATTTCTTAACAGGTGAAGTTTGTTATACTGTGATATAGTCTGCCATGGAGAGTGACTGAAACCCCATCACTAGCGTTGTTTCTAGTTAGACTGAACACAATTCTTTTCCCACTCTTCCACTGCTTAATTTGTTTTAACAGAGAGAATGAACCTGAGGATCTTACTCAGGCCCAGACCCAAAATTGCCATTGATCAGCCATGAAATAAAAGAGACAAGATCAGTCCAATGGGTCTGATCCTGCAGTCCATATGCTCCCTCAAACTCCTACTGGTTTCAGGGGAAATTTTGTGCACATAAAGAATGCAGGACTAGGTCCAATATGTATAAATATGCAGCATAATGTAAAGGATCATGGAAGAAGATTTCCCAGTGTGTAGAGGAGTTTGCGCTTCTTAAAATGTCTGAATTTAGTTTTGCTAAAATAATTTGGCTTATTATTTAGGGCTTAGATAGTATTTCACATTTTCAAAGCAAGTGACATCACTTTACTAAAAATTGAAAGCTGAAAAGAGAAAGGGGAAAAAAGACAGCGAAAAGGTTAGTTGTGTCCCAGCTGCTTGGGGATTCAGTTAAAGGGACTATCCTATTGGCACAGTCATAAAACAAAGACCAAACACTATTATAAATCTTCCGTTCAGAAAAAATACTTCAGTAGAACATAGGGAACAATGCTGTACTAGCAGAAAGAGCGACCATCTTGATCTATTACATCTTTTCCATATCTAGTTTTTATAACTTTTAGGATCATTTGTTTCTCAGGTCTGCTCTAGATAAAGGCTGATAAATTCTTTGCATGTCCCTGAGAAACAAAAGTTACTTTTACATTATAAAACTGGATCCAAGAAATGAACTTGTAATTGGCTAAATCAGTCATGTGACTACACAGGTAATTAGCACACCTTCAGAAATTGCAACTTTTCCCTCCTAACTGATGAGAACAAGGATTAAAACACCAAACACTGCTGAGTAGGTCAATAGCTTCACAACCCAGAAGAACAAAATCAAGGGTTACCAATTATTCCCCATAAAATGGAATAATGTAGCACTTGGCTAGAAAGAAGTTTTTCTTTTCTCTTTTCCCCCTTAACTGATCGATACATGGGAATTTCAGCATCTGCACCTGTGTGTCTGGTGAAATAAGCACTTAGGATACTACAGTAATAAGGACTATAGAAAATCTTTAGATAGATAGGTCGGTGGCTAAATATAACTTGAATTTGATATACACAAACAGGAAATAAAACTGTTAAGGATTTCATTACATTACATACTACTGTGATGGAGGTTGAGGGTGGTTGATCTGAGAGAGAGGCTCTTTATATCCCCACACAGACCCCCAACTCCTAACATCACCAGGCCATCACCCCACAGTTACACCCCAGAACCCCCCACCCCAACTCCCTCCTCCACATTCAACAAGCACCCTCCCAAATAAATCCATATGCAAGTTCCTACCGTGACTCCAAACCCACAATTCTGCAGGTGGGTGAGTTGTGGCAAGAAACTGAGGGTGACTTTTGAGTCCCAGGCAGGGAAAAAAAAGGGGGGGGGGGTTGGGAATCAATATACATTTGTCTTTTCCCTCAAGACTGACAGACACTCATTGTATCTGTGTCTATATTGCTCATAACTAGAAAACGATGAAAAATGAAGGGCCCATTACACTATATATTGCAATCACAAAATATGAAAAAGGAGCAAACATCATTAATTTATCCATTAATATGAAGGATCATCTCCATAGTGATGCCCCCTCACTCAAGTTGTATACTCCTGTCCTTGATTTCAATCTGGTAAAGATTTTGTAGCAGTAAGTACATAAAGTAACCATTTGCCTCATGTAATCCCTGAATAATTGTGAAGTCTCCTAGAAATAAAAAAAGATGAGAATCCCAGGAGAGCTTAATGCCCAACTCAACTTTTCAAGCTACTGAGAGATGTACAATCCCATAATATGTGTAAAAGAATAACCAGCACCAGCAGATATTATTATTATTGGCAATACCAGTAGCACACGGGTCCAACAGGGGTTAACAATGAACATTTGTTGCTAACTGTGAGGCATTTCCAATAAGCTGTGCCATTAACTCTTTAAGAGAAGGGGCAGCAGCAAGCTAACGTTGTCAATGTACCTCAGCCTGCAGAAGAAGGGTAACGGCCCTCTGACTTGAAGAACAGCATTTCCTGTGAAAGCTTTGTACTGAAGGGATAAAGAACTAAGTAATTGTTACAAATAGAGGTGGACAAAATATGTGAAGTGAATGTTTTGAATTGCCTATTTCTTTGTGTTTTAAACTCACATACTACTGCAAAAATGTAGCCTTGCTGTGAGAAATTATTCAGTGACGTTAGCCACAGGCTGTATAGAACACAGGGTGGTAGCGCAGGAGGGTAGAGGAGTCTGCTTTATCTTCACCTTCTCCACTGGCTAGCCGTAACAGTATTTTGCACACGTTCAGCAATTTACAGACATTATGTATCACAACATTTGTGTCATAATGCCATTACCTTTATTTTATATACATAGGAATTGAGGCTTGGCATGGTTAAGTGATTTGCTCGGGGCCACCATGCACATTGGTGGCAAACCTGGTAATCGTATCCAGAAGTCATGGTCCCTGAACCCATTTTCTAACCATCAGACAAAACTGCCAGCCCATTACAAAGGGAAGAATAGTTTTGCGGCTAAAGCAGTAGGCTAGGCATCAAAAGATCTGGGTTCTATCCCCACCTCTTCTACAGGCTTCCCGAGTCTCAGCTTTCCCATCTATAAAATGGCAATAAACCTCATGGTATGTGACAAGGGTGGTTATCAGGATTCATTCTGTCATATTTGTAGAGTGCGCTGAGATCTTCAAATAGCGTGCCTTCTAATCTGTATAATATTGCCTGTAGATACAAGACTAATAGAGCAGTTAGCCTAATAACTGCTTGTATCATTATCAAGCTTGTTAAATGCTGGAGATATTTAGGGGCGGGGGAAGATAATAAACCAGAAATGCTGACTGAATTTTTATTAATCTTAACTAAAATTACAAGCAGGCTAGGGTGGAGGTAAGATCCCATTCTAAAATCTAATTTCCACGGCTGATTATTAAGGATTTTTAATATAGTTCATTTAATATTTATTTCCCCCTTTTAGTTAGAGCAGCAAACTTTACAGACGAGGCATGTAAATGCACAGCAGCTGTTACTCAATTGTGGCCTGCATTCTCTGAGCATATTGCTTCATCAATCCTCACAGCTTGTGAATCAAAGCATTTGCCTCTTAATATAGAAGTGGCCCTCAAATGCATTTCCCAGGCCCCCTCTGGTCTTGCTTCCACTGTGCAGTACGTTCTGCAAGCTCTGAATTAAGAGCCAGAGCTCAGAAATGACTAGCGCTTGTGCATGAAGCCAGGGTCCAGCAGACGTCTGGATCTCTCCCAAGGGAACATCAATGCTCTAAAGAGAGCCCCTCCAGAACTACTTCTCTGCAATTCCCTACCCCTCCTGCGGCTGATTTTCCTGTCCCCCAAACCAAATTCTTTCCTGCTGCACCCTTGCCGTCAAGAGCAACTGATTGAGTCCCAACTGTTCAATCAATCCACGCCATGTTTAACCCTGGATTCTGAAGTGGAATCTCTCTGGTATTCAGTTCACATCAGGAAGCTAGGGTAGAGGAGCTCCAAATAGAAACATGACAATGACTTGCCCTTGGGCAGCCGTGGGCTCTTCCTAGTCACATAGGTCCCAGCTCTTCCCGGGGCACTGCACGACACACCAAAGGCAGGATTTCCCAAAGTGCTCAGTGTTGTCCCCACTTTGCTCCCACTGGCAACAATGATAAAACTCCCATTGACTTCCATGGCAACAGAGCCAGGCCATCATGGAGTGTATTGAAATCCCCTCTGGCCCTTAATTTACTAGCCAGCGTTCAGTCCCAAATTCCCTTGCAATGGTCCCCCCAGACTCTAATGGCCGCAGGCCACCTCAGAGAGTGAATCTCCTAACTGCCCTGCCCCACAAGTGACCAGCTGTATTGATATTAGCTCCACTTCCTGGTTTCGTCTCTATGTAGATAGGCTGCTGGAGGCCTCACAAAACACAATTGGTAGTGATTATCTGTGGGGGGAAGGGGTGTTACCACAGCCTGAGTTGTCCAGGTGGGTGCTGCGGGGGGAGAGAGTTGACAGAACTGACCAAAAGGTGGGAACAAGGTGGAGAGAGTCCAGTGCTTCCTACTCAGCACCAGGGGCTACAAACCCTATAATAGTTCTGTGCTTGGATACAGAATGGGGCTGAGCACAGGCCAGTGTGTTGATTCCAGCCAATATAAACTGCTTAGGGACTATTATGCTTCCATAGCTCCTTTATAAAGGGACACTTCTTTATTGTCATTCACATCATTACTCTTTATGCTAAAACCACACAGTTATTAACACCTGCAGCCAATAGCAGGGCCTTAAAAATTCAATAACCTTCACCTGGTAATTCAGCAGAAAAGCCCCTGCTTGTTTCGGAAAATGAGAAAACAATTGATTTTGTATTAAGCATCGATTAAAATATTCTGTAGAAATGAATGTTCCCATTCAGCATGCTGAACTGAATAGATAAAGGTGGATTTTAATTGACTCTACAAGCGCCACAGCTAGAACGGGCTGCAAGTTAAACAGCACGACCTGCAGTTTCTGACTCTGCTCCTTTTAGGCACCACAACCACAATGACATGTCTGGCTGGCTGCTTTAGCCAGGAGGGTACAGAAATGTATGCCACTGACACGCCAGTCTCCTTTCTTTGAAGGGAGTGGCCTACAATATAAACACCCTTGCAGACTTTCACAAATAATTTGCCTGGCTACATTCTGTTAGCGCCTTCTAACAGTACGAGTCCAGACAAGTAATTCACATCACTTAGGAAGCCTGAAAGTAGGTATTGTCAGGACTTCTAAGCAGGCAGGAAGCTTTGGACTCACAGAGTGGAAGAGATATGAGTGCACACAGTCACAGGATTGAGAGTTTACAATACATATATAGCTCCTGCAGAAATAGCTTTGAACAGACTCCATTAACCAGTCCTGTTCAAAGCCAATCTGCTTATAACTCTCTCTTTTCAAGCACTCCTTTCGTATTTTGCTCTCAGGTCATGTGGGTTATTGCTGAAAATGGGCCCTGAAGGAACTGACCAGAATTAAAGATCAGCTTAAATCTTTGCTTGCCAAATTGATATGTCTAATTATTTAAGCTGTGTTATGGAAGGTTTCAGTTGTGCAAAGACATTCTTCAAAATGAGTCCACTTAACAAAACAAGACCAGTTCTGCTCTTTGGTAAACATGTGTGCAACCCCTGGTAGACTGGATTAGTTTGCATGCATGTAAATGACAGCAGGATTTGACCTGATCCCTTTTAGAACCCTCGGGGGCAAACCATACTCTCAGGAACACCAGTGTACCTGAACTGCAGTGGGAGTTGCCCTGGATTTACACCAGTATTACCTAGAGTAAAGCTGGCCCTTATAGATTTTAAATGCTGAAAAATACAATTAAGAAAAGATTAAATGGCTGCAGGTCATACTGTTATATTTTAAAATCTTTCCTTTTCCATTTTTTGCAGGATTCCCCTGACGCGTGCACCTCTGTACCTAGAGCATCTGCTCACCAACAACCTGGCTGCAGCTGGAGGTTCTTCAGAGAACTACCCCTCAGTTGATCTGTCTGTAAGTGACATTACATCTTAGAAAGGCTGACTGAGTAGTACTACCTCCCAGCTGTGGCAGAGATGTGGCAAGGCATATATGAGCAGGGACTCTGAGGTACTTGCCAAGGCTCATGTTTGTAATATCCCCTCCCCCCTCTATATAAATCTACCTACCTTCCCACTCATTTTTAGGGTTGCCATGGAAGCAATCCATCTTCCGTCAAAAAGGTGAGTACCTCTCCCCACTGGGGAATGGCTACATTACCACTGTTCTGCCCTCAGCTGTCACCAGCCTGAAGCTTACTCTGCATGCTGTGTAAATCCAATTCTAGAAGCAGCAGCAAAATCCAATACAATTGTACATGCATGGCAGATCATTTCAGTTAATCACTTCAGTGCACTGCAGATGGCAAGGACAGATGACAATCATCCAGTAAAGCAGCACCCACATTAACACACAGCATACAGCCACAGGGTAACATACTGAAATTAAGAAGAGACCCTACAGCTTACATTTCCAGAATAGGCCCTGGAACAGCAACGTGCCTAGGAAGGATTTCTTTGTGGTGACCACCTTTGCAAACAAGTAAAAGCTTCTTTATGACCTCATGCATAATTCTGTCCCTCTCTAAAAATCCATCACTTACATCACCCCATGCCCAGTGCTCTGACAATGATATCAACCTCAACATCTTAGCAGTCCACCTCTCTCAAATGACCCCATGTTTTCTTGCACAGTGATCTGTACTTCATGGAATGCCCTCTCTGAGCTTGTGTGCAAGGCCACGACCCTGTACTCAGTCAGTCAATCTTTCTTGTTGCCTACCATGACACCTACAAGCAATTTGATCACTACATCCTCTAATCTATTTGCTTTATTTATTTGTTGAGTGAACTACTCACTTATGTGGAGAAAAGTCATCCAGTGATGAGAGGCACAGTCATAAGGAGACTAGAATTAAGGCTGGGAATTGATATTTGGGGTCAAAGAGGTGATAATATGCAGAGATGAGGGGTGGGGGACGGAATTAAAGAGTTTAACTGTATAAAAAATTCACCAACAAGCTATGTGCCTACCATCACTTTGCTTGTGGCTCTACTGCTCAGCTTCTGTCTTCTTAGACTGCACATTCTTCTGCATAGGGAATGTGTCTCTGAATAGGGAATGTGTCTCTGTGTTCACAAGCGGTGTACCTGCTGCCCCACACAGGGCTATGCCTAAATGGCAGGTCACTATGGAGGAGGGGGTGAGCTCAGCTGTGAACAGTGAGTGAAAGTTCAAAAAATGTCACAATAACCTATCATAACAAATATTGGGAAAAGGTGCAATAAAGAGACAGATTGAATTAGTCCAAACAAAAAGGCCCACTGACATAATTCAAGGGCTGTGTTAAGATCATGCCTGATAAACAAAACAGTGTGGGGCTGGAAATCAATGAAGCAAAACTGGAGTGTGGGAAATGAGATCTAATTGATGGACAAAATAATGAGAGGAAGGGTTATTCTACTGATCACTCCCTTTTGGGGTCCTTAAAAGAAGAGATGGGGAGTGAAAAAAATCAGTAGAGGAGAAAAGCTGGCTACTGTGACGCTGGCTGACAAAGATAAGAGAAGGAGAGGAAGCGAGCTTCACCATCATGGCTGACACCCCATCATCTCCTGGGACCCCCAATCCTGAGAAATGTCCTGACCAGACCAGGCCTGAAAGAAGGACCAAGATGACACTGCGACCTCCATCATGTCCAGCTAAATCCTGACCACCACCTCAGATGTGAGAGTGTCTTCCTCCCCAATCCCGCAAGTGTCCTTTTCCTTCCCTACCTTATTTCTTCTCTTTCCTATTGCTCTTTTTTCCTTCTGTCTAATAAGAATCTGGCTTCACCAGCCAAGACTGCATATTTTGCAACATGCTGAAAGACTGTGACCAGAAAGAAGCTGCTAGAAGCAATGCCCTAAACAGCCAGACCAAGCTGGTACATGTTTTCCAGGTCTCAGAGTAAGCTGATAAGACCGTGTGTTGTGCCTGGTTTTTTGTTTTTGTAAAGAGTGAGATCAACACTAGCTACAGAAGCTGCATTTAAAACAAATCTTTGCTGATCTTTTCTTTATCCTTTTGTGTGTGTGCCTGTCTTATTTTGTCTTCTAGGACATGGGAATGGACTTTAACAACAGGCTGAAGCTGTCAGTGTTGCTATCTTAACTAACTTCTTCTTTTTTTTCCCCAAAGGAAAGTTATTACCATCTTTAATATCATCTAAGAGATTGTTAGACACAGGGCCTTTTCCTTCTAAAGAGCCTCTCCAGTTAAGGGGAAAGAGGGATGTTGTTAAAATGAAAGACTTACTTAATACCTTACCCTTCAAATGCTTTATCGGTTTTCCTTCTTTTCTGTATCTTTAATAAAAGATTAAAACAATGTTTAATTGTGTTTGTCATGGCACAAAACTGGTTGAGGTTTCCTGACATCAACCCCTGAACCTTGCTTAACACTGTTTAATGCTGGACAATTTCAGGGTCATGTTAATACCTTTATCTCTTTGGGTCCATATATTTCATTACATTAATACAACCGGGGCCATTGTCTCTCACCTCCTCCCACCCCCTCTGAAGGAAGATTTGCATCCACAGGGGGATGGGTAGGGAACAGTCCATGCACTACCCAGAGCAGACTGATCATCCATGACGATTACCAGGACACACAAGCAGGAGGAAAGATTCCTTGTGCCTTTTCCTCTGTGTACCCATGCGAGGGCCAGGCACATTCTGGCCCTAACAAAGCAAGAGATTAACTGACAACACACACCGACAAACAAAGACAGTGGGGGAAATCAGAGCTGCATTTTTATACTTCCCTGATTCACTTTAGCTCTATTTCCCAAATATATTCCTCAGTACTGAGTGACCTAATGTCCTAGTCCACCTATTAGCTGAGCTCTGCTATTTTATGCTATAGAAGGATCTACCTGGATGAGACAAAATAATAGTTTTCTGGGAGCAGAATTCTCTAAGATTTGCAGTGAATTTTGTCTCAGATATTCTCCTCTAGCTACATGCATAGAACCCCATTGACAGAACATCAGCTTGAGCAGAGAGTGCAGCTCAGTGATATCAACCATGCACATCTGAAAGCAACATTTTGACCAAAACGTGGTTTAACCAATTTCAATGTCTTTTATGCTGAAAGCCCCACAGTTCAAGGCCTGAAGGGACTATCAGATCATCCAGTCTGACTTCCTGTATATCTCAGGTCACCAACCCCACCCCAGCACCTACACACTGAACCCAACAACCAAAATCAGACCAATATAGTACAGCCTACAAGAGGTGAAACAACTATGTGCCACAGACAGAGAACAAAAAGGACCTAGGTGCACCAATGCTTGAGGCCCCTGCATAAGCAAGGAATTGATTAAGTGAGATGCACCCGGATAATCACAGCAAGTGACCTGCACTCCATTTTGCAGAAGAAAATGAAAAAACCCAAGGTCACTTGCCATCTCCAATGTCAAATATTTTGCCTTGTTCTGCCATTTCCTACACAAAAGTGATTTTTATTTCCTTTTTACATATGTGTCAGCTTTGTGATACTGCCTCTGTAGTGTCAGGAGACACAGTAGAATATGTTGTGTGCCGCTTTCTAAATGCAGGAAAATTAGTCTGTGTAGTAGCCCGTTATTTATTTGCTGGTTGCTATTACTGAATGGAGCACAGTAGAACTGAAAGACCTGTTCCACCACTATATACTGTGCAAGAATGACAATATGTTGTCAGCAGCTTGCCTTGTTTCTGAGAGATCTTAATCTCTATTGAAAAAGCTTCCTTTTTTGATTTCCGTATCAGCCCTCTCAGTGTCGATAAGGAGAATTACTTAGGCATTATCAGAAACAGTTTTATATCAATAAAGAGCCGGTGAAAAATAAACAAGCCTTTATCTCCGAAGCAAAACTGATTAAACTGGAACCTAAGAGAATTCTATCAGATACCTCAAACAATACGGAGACAAAAGCATTGCTTTTCTCCTGCTGTCAAACGGGTTTCCCTTGAATACCTCATTCAGCTCCTGTACAGGACAGAGACTTTCTAAAACTCTATCCACACAACCACTTTTAAATGTAAAGAGGATGGAATTTAGCCTGGCTTTCATCAATAGCATGCAAGCTTTAAATTATTGTGATTCATCCCTTCTTCTTCTTCACAGTAAAGGTCCAGAATCTAGACAAGCTGCTGAGTGGGTTGATTCATAGATTTTTAAGGCCAGAAAGGACCATTAGATCATCTAGTCTGACCTCCTGTATAACATAGGCCATAGATGTGCACCCAGTTACTCCAGTATTGAGCCCAAAGGAATGCAAATGCAGGGGTGGGCATAAGAAGCTTTCTCCCCTGCACACTTATGGAGGGGGTCATCGGAATCACAATTCCTGCTTGAATCTTTTCTGCTTCCAGCCGTCTGAAAGAGGTGGGACTCATTTATTTTCCTGGGCCTTTTCATGGTAGGGGAGGGTTTGACAAAGGAGGCTCTTCTATTTATGGGAGAGTCTTTCCTGGAGTTATTTATCTTTAGAAAGCTTGGGTTGCTGTGGAGGCCCTTGGATAGGATAGAAATAAAAACTGTCTGACCAGGAAAGAGTTAATCACCAGACTAAAACAGCAGCAAGATAAAAATAAATTCCACCTTGTACAACACTACACCCCTCAACAGGGTGGGAACCCAGAACCTTTAGCACTGAAGCATAGACTTCTACCACTTGGGCTATACCAACTACAAAGCCCACAGCAAGAGAAAGCTATTATCCCAAAGAAGAGATGGATCGCTGACGTCACAGGCTGGGTCAAAGGGAAGGTTAGGGGGAGCCTAATCAAGCTCTCCTACCCCAATAGTCTAGGAGAGCTTTGTCCCATGTGGTGCCCTGGAAAATGAGACGGGACACTAGGGCCATTGAGCATGGTCAGGAGAAGGCTAGCCTGGCATGGCACAGCCGACTTCTCTCCTCAACTGCAGCTGCTCTGGCAGTTCCCAGGCATTCCCTGTACAGCATCTGATGCTCTGGTGGCAGCATGAGCCTGATTTTTTAGAATGGTTTTGTGTGTTTAGTTATGTTGGCCTAGTGCCAACATTTTCCCAAGCAACACAAAGGAAACTGTGATTTTAACAGCTTAGAAAACAGCTAAACCTGAATGGAAAAGGCACTTCTCTAGCCAAAGGGCTGTCTTCTTGCTGAAATGGATAGGCCTGCCACAAACAAAGGATGTGCAAGAGGTTCTAAAAATAAATATATTAAGAAATAAAAATAATAAATCGTAAGAATGTTTTATAATGAGAAGCCTTAGCCAACCTAAATACAGGGTCACTGGCAGCTCCTCCTACATACAGTTCAACTGTATTTTTGCCACAGGTGCCATGGAAGTTATGTATTGTGTGGTTTTCTGTTCTTTTATTCCCATGACTTGCTGATATTTTGGCATGTGAATATGATAAACAGCTGAACCAATTTCTCTGGGAACCTTAGAGAGCTGCCAAATAAAAGCACGGGCTGCATGAAATGCTAAGAAAACCAATGCTCTGCAACAATTCTGTGGGGGTTCAAAGGACTATACCAGTGAACCGTCACTAAGAGCTTAAGGCCCAAATTTTCAAAAATGGCCACTAGTTTTGGGTGCTTCTGGTTTTGGGTGTCTGATCTGAAACAGATTGGGCCTGATTTTCCACAATGATGGACACCAACCACTCTGCACTTATTTGCAGTGGAATTGTGGATGCTCAGCGCCCCTCAAAAGTAATGCCCTAGAGCACCTCAAATTGGACACCCAAAAGCTGGAGAACCCCAAATTAGTGAACACTTCAAAAAATCGGGTTTGAATTCCTCCATCCCCACAACTTAATGGAATAACTCTTGAGTGCAGGGCTCAGCTTATGAAAAGGGTGGCTCCATTATGGCAACTATTATTTTTGTATCTGACCATAGTTATCATAGCACAATCACAGTTCTAGTTCCTTGCGATACAAGTGTTATTTAGATTACAAAACAGTACCCATGTTGCCCAATTTAAACTAACCTCCCATTATTTTTACTATTTTTTTTTTTTTTAAACATGGCCACCCTGTCGACTTCTGCTAAAAGGTGTCATGATAAAAACAGAAGCTATAGTTACTGGGCAGATGATGATCTCAGTTACACAAGTGTTACCCAATGGAGTACAGATTTACATCAAAATCTGGCACACTATCTTGAATTAATTTTTAGTTTCCCTAATAGTAAGAGACAAAGCACTAGATGGAATCTGAACCGCAACACCCTTGCTGATGTTCCAGCCTTGGGCCTCTCAAACAGATGCTGTCAGATGTGTGGTGGACAAATGTCAACTAGGATCTAGACTGAGACCACGGGCATTTCTCTTGTGCTAGGAGACCTATATTTGAACCTCGTTCTCCAAAGTCTGGGGAATTGCATAAGTAACCAAGACACCCTTTGTAATCTTATGTCTCAACATTCAAGTGAAAACAAGCAGGATAGGAAGGGAGGGAGGAGAGTCTGGGACTGTGATCCTGTGAGGCGCTGAGCGCTTACAAATCCATCTGAAGCCAGTGGGAGCTGCAGCCTGCGGGGGCTCAGAACTCCCAGGAATTCAACTGGCTTTAGTATTCTATTGAAAATGCTTTGGCCAAACTCCCTAGTCTCCAAAGCATCACTCAACTCCACCTACTTGTTTATTTTTGATCGGGTCCTGTATCAAAGGTGTAATCCTGTTTCTGTGACAAGACAGGAGAGCGTTCTCTCACATCGCAGCCTGCATGAGGTTTCAAGTAATATGGAGATACAGCATTTAAAAAACACACACCTGCTAGGGAAGGCCGATACAACAGCTTTTGCAATGAGGGTGGTGGATTAGACTGCAGCTGGAGGAAACTCAGTAAGTCAAACCCAAATGCTTGTAAAAAGAAAAAGAGGACATTTAAAAGCATTGCCTACCCAGAGTTGATCATCCATTCCAGGTGGGTTCTTTTTAATAAAAGCACCGTAATACGTCGCTATATTTCGGTGATGAGAATATTTCTTTAGCATGTTAATTTCTTGTTTGATCTCCTCCTCTTCATCCTGGGATAAGAAAAAATAAAACTCAGTGACACCAAAGAACACATTTTACAGATTATTCATCAGTATCATTTCTCTTCATCTTTGTTGCAGTTAGTTAATTTAAGCAGGGGACATCCCTGCCCCTTCCTCATGCTCCCCCCCCCGACTAATTTTGCTTATGCCCTTTATCTAGGTCTGTGCTTCATGATGTGGCACAAGTTCAGTCCTAGAGTAAGTAGGTGTAATTCTAATTTAAGGCAATGGGAGCCCTACCTGAGTTGTGAATATAATGCTTGTGACAAGCTTTGGTTAAGAGGCCTGAAGACTGATGTTTTCTCCTTGTCCAAATAATGGGAATAGCATGGGAAGTGACAGTGCAAGTTTTCCCACCACACCTAATGTACATGGCCTGAGTTCTGAACTAGGAAAAATCCCTTTGGGGGTAAAAAAGTAGTTCAGTCTTCCAACACATTCAGAACTTGGCCTCTCTTCTGAGACCTGTCACCAGCTGTGATGAGGCAAACTGACCAGTTCATTTAACACAGGCTACAAAACCGTCATCACATGGTAAGAACTTTACATCACAGTAACGTGGTCTGGAGTCAGACAACCATTAGACATAAAAGGTTACCAGATTGTTTAGCCTCATGGCCAACAAGGATAGATTATATATCTTTATTGGCAGCTCAGTTACTATTTATTTATTCATTCATTTTGCATTGTTTAGTCCTTCAGAACTCTTGGAAAAGATCATTTGGGCTTGAGGATGTACCATACCTGAGTTGCCCTGGCAGCTCCATCACCTCCCCCTATTACTTTTCTATCTCTGCCAGTGACCCATTTGGATTATTCCAGAAAACAAACCTTGGTACAGATATCACTCCATGGTCCTTACCCCTCTGAAATCAACCCACAATCCAAAGGTGCAATAAGTGGTTCTTATTTATTTAAATCAGACAGTGGCCAAAAATCAGAGTTCATTCATGTTAAGGAAAGGTTATATGTTGTGATGCAAGCCGAGCTGGGAAGTTCAAAGGCATGGCTGCAAAACACTGAAGTCACTCTGCTGTGCTTTAATATTGTAGGGCATGTCAGATTTGAGATTTAAGTGTGCAATTTTCAAAAGCATGTTCACTCAGTGACCGAGTTAGCCAGGTAGTAGGAAGATCTAGCCCATCCAGACAATTTCAGAATATTCTCATGAGGACAAATTCAGTCCTAGTTGAACTCCATTGACTTCCATAGAGTTGGGCTCACTTACACCAGGGCTCAATTTGGCCTGCAAATCAGCATGCATTGAACAAGTCTTCAGATAGGAGAATTATGAGGATACACGCTTTATTCTATTCTATTCTATTCTTGGTTTGCTTTGTTTTCACTGGACTTGATCTGATGTAGTCCAATTTTATTTTAAGTTGATTCTAGGATTCTAGTATCTTGAAATCCCAGAATCTGTAGAACATAAAAGAGCAGCTAACACCTTGTTGTTGATTAGCCTTATTCTAAAGAGCCTTGAATAAATGTTACTTCCTCCCCCTCTACTACCTCCACTCACACCCCATCTGTTTTGTTCTGACTTCAGTTTTATAAACCAGCAAATAAAGAGACACCCCAGGGATCAGCTAATCTGCAAACATGAGCTCTTTCTAAACAACTGTGTTTTCTGACCAGATGTCTCCCAACACATGAAGAGAAGCACGGATTTCTTTCTTTACTACAGAGAATGACTAAATGATCATAGTCTTTAAGAGGGAATGCAGAGAAGAGCAGCAAAAATGATTAAGGGACTGGAGGAATTGACACGAGGAAAGATTAAAATGAGCTAGTTAGCTATAGCTTGGGTAAACAACCAGTTTTATTGTCTGCAAGAAACTGAAGAGTGTAAACACCAAAGAGGGTTAGGAATTGGAATAAAGGATTGTGAGTAAGACTAACAGGGTTACCTAAAAGCCGTCTCGTCTTCTGTTATTCTACAGTACTGCCAAATAAACTGTTGTCTGGGTTCATCTGTCCAGTGTAATCTGCTGGCAATTTAACAAGTCCACAGAAGGAGGATCGAGGCCACTGTTTTCCTCACAAAGAAATTAGAATCCAATATCAACTACCCACTGACTCCAGCACACCTCTACTCCTAAGTATCCCATTCCCTCCCCAGTTACAAGAACATCTGGCTCCAGTTTACACAAATGACGAATGATACCTTAGGAGTTCAAAATGGTCTCAAACTGGGGAGGCTGACTGCTGGGAACATCAGTAAGAGGAATTAGACCCTTTTTATGAGGACATCATATCATCTTAAAGGTATGACCATCCCAGTTGTCACTTTTGTGCTGGACACAAAACCTCAAAGAGCAGAATAGTACAGGCAAATAAAGGGTTATGCATGCCCAAAACCTAAAAGCAGATATGAGCCAACATGTTCAGACATGTGTGCCTAAAGCTGGACACTGAAATCAAAGCAGCCTGGTTTCCAGAGGCTCATCAGCGGTGCTCACTGAAATCAGTGTGACTTACAGGCACTCAGGAACCGCTGAAAAATTATGCCACTTCTATTTCAGTGCTCTTTTATTAGGGGCTTTTCATTGCAAAGAAGAGGCTAGACACTTGTAGAGGAAGCTGAACACAAGGAGGAGCAAGAGGTGTAGGATCTGCCAGCTTTCTGCACATTACCAGCAAGCGCTCCACAGATCTTCAGTAATCCACAGACCACAGGTTTGGAAGTGCTCCTCTAATGGAAGTGGAGAGAAAAAGGCAAGGACATTTGGATCCAAAGTTTTATTTTGGGTCCATCATCAGGTTAAAATGATTTTAAATAAAGAATAAAGCCGAAACAAACGCTGAAGATCAATGTGGCATGTCAGAGACTTTCAGTGACAGAGAAAGTGTTAATTCTGAGGAACTCACAAGTGGTGGGACATCAGATAAACCCTTGATGGGGTTTCTTTCTAAAAAAAGGAATTATTACACCAAAATCTGATGCTACTGTGGCTGCTCAATCCTAAAGTAAAAGCCTCATAAACCACAGACAATAACAGCAGTCTTGTTTCCATGCTTATATCTCCATCAGTTTTATTACTATAATTTCTGTGAAGTACGTCACATTGTACGCGCAAGGGCCAGCTCCTTGAAAATTAATCTCAGTCAATAATTCAGAGATAGTAACTACACACACCGATCAAATGCAGTAATTTGTGGGCAGCTTTCTCCAATCTTCTGAACCATACAATTAGGGGAAACGTAGTTAAGGACAACTATGCCCTGTGACCAGGAGCCTTAGGGCTTCTACAAAACAAATTCACTTTCAGCACTGAGTCAGTGATGGAATCACTGATTTATCACACAGGGGTTTTCCATTGTGAAGGGCAGATGACTGCTTGATTTGCATCTGCATCTTTCTTTCTACAGCTGGTCCGCTGATACTTGCACTCTCTTGTCATTTGTGTATTTCTCCTACTCACGCTCTCTCAGTGCTGGGGTTGTTTGAGGGTGGTAGGAGTTATAATAGAGCATTTAATTGGGTCAAGGGAAGCAAAACAGAGGCCTGGCTGTGCTAGGCTATCTGCTTTTTGCAGATTTGTTTTTCAGAATTATTCAATGTACATTTAAATAAAACTCTGTGTTTTTAAATAGGGGTAAGTGCAACACAAGAGCTAAATAATTAAATAGCTGAATAGAGTATCAAGTCCAATGCCAAATATATGGATTTGGACCTTTAGTGTTTTAGGTTTTCACACCATTCAATATAAGAGAGGCAAGAAGCAGAGCACTTGCCATCCTAAAACAGAGTCAAAAGGAAAAGTGACAATTGCTGCTGATTTTTGTTGGCTAAATCCTGCCCACATTACAATTCAAATTGTAATAAGGTGGATTCAGATTTGAATCCCCCAGATCCAAATCCACCCTATGGTGATGATTGAGATCCTAAACCAGAAGACTCAATTTTTCAGATGTGGCTCAAGAGGACAGGAATCTTGCAAGATCAGCTTGTCTAACTAGATTTATGCTACTCCTCCAAATCTGTAGCAAGCAGCTGATGAAATTTTGGGGTCACTGAATGCCACTCTGACCCCAATTTAGCCCTAGTTGGGCCTCAAAAGGGAAATCTAGGGTTCAGGTTAAAATCTAATCCAGACCCAAACCCAACCTCGTGGACTCATCATTGGCCTATTTTTGCCACAAAGTGGCCTGGCTATCTTTGTTGAGTCTCACCTGCCCATTTCCTTTATAATCTGATTTCTGGAGATACCAAGGTGAACTATACTAGGGGATATTTGTTTCTACCTCCTTCCCACCTCACTTACATTTATTGACTCTTTGTTTCCAAACATCATTTTTCTCTCTAAGGTAAAGCTAAACATGCTTGTGAGGCCTATTGACGACTCTCATCCCTATGTAGTTTTGTACATGTTGTATTTCTGAAAACTAATTAAAAAATGTTAATTAAAATTTAGGTGGGAGGATCTGGATCAAGTCCTATATTCTGAAATTTTTAATTTAATTTAAAAAACAAAACCCTGCTCCCAAATCTGGTATTGTTTATCCAGGCAGGAACTTAGCTAGGCGTGATGCTAGATTTAAAAATAATATGATTCCTTCTTGAATAAGGCTCTTCCTTACTAAGTAACCTTCTCAAATGCATTTGTTTATGCTCCAAGAAGTACACGAATTACACTGCTTTTTCTTCTGTGGCCCTTTGAGAAACAGACTGTTCTTTCCCATTAATCTTGTTATTCATTTAATATCTGGAAAAACTTCATTTTCTCAATCTCATGTAAATTCCAAAACAATGCTTACGTCTCTGCAATACATTTTTCTCCAAAACTATGAAACGCTGTTAATTAGATACATATAGGGAATGTCTTCATTGCAGCCAGAGTGACAGAGACCCATAGTGTAGTTGGTTGGACTCATTGCAGGACTGGGCCGGGGGGGGCCTAATTTGGCAACTAGTCAACAACTTATGCATATGAGTAACCTCTACATACTGAATGATATCATTGACTGCAATGGAACTACTCTCATGAATCAAGTTACTCACAAACATCCGTCTCGGCAGGGGCCTGAGACTATGTTTTCTCTTAGCACTGCAGGTATTCAGGACCTGGTCCTGTTCCCCCTGAGGAGCAGAATTGGGCCCCAATACACCTGCTTCTCTCAGACAGAATCCTTTTATGAGCCATCACACTGTTTCACATGCGACTTCCCTCTCACTCCTGTTAGTAATTTATGGATATAGACATAGCCAAAATAGGATACATTACCCCGGTGACGTCCATAACCTTAATTGCAGCAAGCTGTCCTGTTTTAACATGACGGCCCTATGAAAGAAGAAAAAGAATAGTTTAATTTTGATTGTATTATATTACATATTGGCACCAAGATATTCATTGGAACAGGCCCCAATTCTATAAAAGTTTATTACAGGAGTAGTCCCACTGATGTTAACAGGGCTACCTGTGTGAGTAAGGCTTTTCAGGACTAGGCTTGGGATGAGTAACCTCATACACAACACAAGTCTGACATGAATGTGTCACTGTATCACCGTTTTAGTAACATTATTAAACAATCTTATTGCTTTGGCAGCATTCCCTTCTTGAGTACCTTCTAAGCATCCATAGTGTGAAACTTTCATTCCCCCTACCATGTGTTCAGTTAGGAAAGGATTCTTAGTGCTTATTACATTTTCCCCACAAACAAGAGCTCTGCTAGCATCAATCAGTCCTGAACGACATCACCCTTCAAATTCCATGACTGGGCCTTTCCTGAGCAAAGACGATCACCTTGCTGCAAACTGTCCACCGGATTGCCGATTATGTATAAATGCCCACTAGAGTACAGATTGATACTAATTTCAGTCCATTTCTGTCCCAAGGTAGGGTCTGAACCCAGCCCCAAGAATAGCACAGTAACACACTGAAACAGCTACCGTTCCCTTTTTATATAAATCGGACACTGATAACTGTTGAGTCAGAGCCTGAACCTGAGTAAGTGCTGGACATGTGGAACTCAAGCCCCAAAAGAGAATGACGTCATTTGATGACTTCCTATCAGCTGAGTTTTGAATAGGGCTTAAAGCACATTTACTTGGTCTATAACAACAAAACCAGACACACACACACAACCATTAAGGATTTAAACAATAACTATTCCTTCATTTTGAATTTTTTTTCTTTTAGTCTGAAGCACTTTGTACTGGACAGAGGAGTGACTAATACACCTCTGTGATTACACTTCAATGCTAAATGAGATCCTGGAGGTGGAACAAATGAGTAGAGTAGATTTAATTGGATGTGGACACATCACAAGACTGAAAACATGCTAATGCAGCATAACAGTCAAATTCTGAGGAGCTGAGTTCCCATGAATGAGCTAGAATGAAAATGAGTCTTTTTTTCATATCACAGAAGAATGTCAAACCACTCTAGGGTTTAAATTTTTGGCCAAACATATGGGGGGCGAGGGGGAGAATTTGCCAAGAATCACCTGACTCAAAGCTTGCTGGGTAATGACAGATATTAGCATAGTTACAAGGAACATTTAATGTATCTTCCAGGGATTTATTTAAAATGATTTTTCAATGTCTTAGTTTAGTAACCAAAGGAGTTTTTAAAATCAAATTTGCTTTTTCCCACATGCCCTAGGTCACTCTTTGCACTTATTCAAACTTAGAAAGTGAAAAAACGGACTGGCCACTTTCTTTTCCTGTCTACTGGGTTTCACTTTCTGGTTCTCATGCATTAGCACAAAAGGGTTGTGTTTTGATGAAGAGAAAGGTTTAAATTCAAAAAACCCATTTTCACTGAATTAAAATAAATATCAATAATGAGTAATAACAAATACAATAAATGGGCTTCATGTATGTAATACTGTCCAGGTCAACTGAGGAAGTACATACAAAGATCCTTGTGTGTATAACTGGCAATGCCATCAGATGCCCATGCCTGCCCTCATAATAAAAATAACTAGACAGATAAATACATGGAAAGGATGGCTACATAGATAGTACTCTCTAGTGACTGGCTCCTCACGTGCGAACAGTGCACCAGCTTCATCTTCTGGCCCTGTCCTTTACATCTGGTATCTGTGGCCAAGGACTGTTGCTTGAGAATTGGACTTTTAGCCACTCGGGATGCTGCAGCATGACACGCAGTAACTGAACTGCTTTATTGCTTACAGCATCATCTTTTGAGAGGGATGGTTGCCATTCATATTTTGGGAACAGCTCAGGAGTTCTCCTTGAACTCAGCTGATTCAGACCCAAGTTAGCAAGACTTGATTATAAGCCCACCAAAACTAATAGGAATCTTCCCATTGATTCAATAGGCTTTGGATCAGACCCATAATGTTTAATCTTCACTGAAAACCACCGTGTCAGAACATACAAGACTATTGCTTATTTCGCAAACATTTCATATTCTGATTTTTCTAAAACACTGTTTTAAATTACACCTACATTTTTGGACTCAAATGAACTGACCATGCCCCTTTACAAAAAATATTTAGCTAAATTATAAGCTGTGACAAACAGGTATTGATATTAGCCCTTTATTTTTTTGGTAACCGATAAACTGACCAAAAGAGTTGCAAGAAGATTATTGTTGGACAGCACTTGAGTAGGTAATTTCTTGATGGAAAAATGAGTGTGCGCGCATGCACAAGTGTTGGGGGAAGGGAACAAAACGAAGAAACCCAACCGGCAACTGTCTCTTAAAAATAGCAAACCACAAATAAAAGAGCTGTACAGTGTCAGAATGTGTCAGCAGATAACGTCATGATAGTTCAAAAACAACCCCCCACTGGCAGTGAAACACAGAAGCTGAAGTTTAAAAAGCGAGACCATGAAAGGGCTCATTTTGTTGCATTTTATGGGCTATGAGGCACAGCCACTAAATGTCTAGTTCATATGCAAACTGTTCACTTTTTCATTACATTCTATAGCACAATCCATTTTTGTACCATAATGAAGAGCTGCATTTTTCTCAGTGCTGATTTCCTTCTTCCCACAAATGAATCACACAACATTGTATCAAAACTGCTCACATCAAATGTTTTATCTCTGAGAAAGCAAGCATGCAGAATGTAAATAGAAAAGAAAATGAAAAGAAAGGGTGCATCCTCCGAGAATGTGTAGGCAACTATTTTTATGCACTGGTGCCAATAAAGAAGACTCTGACATTTTCCTAATAATTTTTTGCATCACAGCAGCACCCAGAGGCCCCATTGTACAAACACTGAGTGAGAGAGTCCCTGCCCTGCTGAGCTAACAATTAATAGACAGAAGGTAGAAGGGGAAACAGAGGCACAGTGAGAAGTGATTTATCACATAGCAAGTCAGTAACAGAGCCAGGAGAAGAATCCAAGGCTCCTGAATCACAATCCTACACCCTATCCACTAGTCTATGATGCCTCTCACTAAGTGAGAAGAGACCTTATGATCAAATGTTGTTTGAGGCTTATCTGAAGCTCTCATACAATGGCATGTGTGCACATGCCTCCAAGATGGAATTTGGTCCTGAGATTTTAATAAAAGAGCCCCAATATTCCCCAGTATAATTCAGCTCTTTGGTAACTGCAGTCTGTCTTTTAAAAAAATATATTCAGTTGATTTTAGAATATCTATTCTGCAGTAACTATATATAATACTTAATACTGAGTCCTGCCACAAGTGCAGGGGACTGGACTAGATGACCTCTCGAGGTCCCTTCCAGTCCTACGATTCTATAAGTCATAAGGTCATAGCAAACAGAGACTTTCAATGTGGAATGAGATAGTGCAGGTGGAACAAGTTACTTAAGTAGAATCACAAGGTCACTTCATTGCATATGACCTTATTCAATAGTCATTAAAGGGCTTGCTGTTGCTCTATTAAAGTCAATGGGAAATTTTCCATCGACTTGAATGGGGCAAGATCAAGCCCTAGAGCACCAAACCTGCAGAGAGAGTCAACTAGTGTGGCACATGTGAAGCATCCCCAATGGCACCATGACAGGGTTTGTGTCATGATGTGGTGATGTTTGCACCATTCTGATGCAGTGTCAGGACAGCAGGACGTGCCAAGTGGATCTCAAAGAGCAAAACATTTTGAGAGGCAACTGCAAGTAATAATATAACATTTTACATTGATACACAGTAGAACCTTTCAGTCCACAGCCTTGCACCCCTCCAGGAGTTCCACTGAAGTGAACACGACTGAAAACCCAGCCACCTTTGGGGGAAAATGGCATTAAACAGTTGGCATAAAGTATGGCCCATAAGGAAGGACAAGTGGGGAGGTGATTCCAGCCAATAATATCGGTGCAAAGCCTATCTCTTGTGAAAATAAGAGAGGGTGTTTTTTTTTAAACTATTTATTTATTTAGGAAGTTTTAATGGGCTTACAAATCCTGGCCATGTAAATATCAGAGACAAAACAATAATCATAACAAGAGTGAGCTTCTGTTTAGAGAAACACTATACAGTAATGTAATCATCGGGTCTCTCCATTTGGCAGGGGGTTATCCTATTACAGAGTGAACACCTTTATGCTACCTACAACATGTTGTTTCTCGTGACTTTATTAAATTGAGAAATCTTTGATTACACGTGTTTAACATGTGTCTATCAAATGTTAATATGCAAAAAATTGGACAGGTATGTTTTGGTTTTTTTGGCAGGTGAATTTTTTTTGTCCGAGTACTGAATAAATGGTAACCAAATATCTTGGTATTTATTTGTCGATTGTCTAGTTTGCTGGGTACATAATCGATGTATTCATTTGTCCCATAACAACCACCTCCCATATTTTTTGAACCATTACCATGAGGTTCCACACAGAAATTTTGACTATAAGAACTGATCTCATCAAATTCTAGGGGCCCGGTTCTCTGGTCTGATTCTTCCACTTTGCTCCAAAGCAGACAAACTGTCCAGAAATGGCCATTGCAGAGCCTGCTGCCCAGGGGTACTCTCTACTGCCATAAAACTGACGGAGGCAACACAGCTGCCTCCTAGTTTAGCATAGCCTCCTGCCCCTGAAGTGGAGGGAGGGAAAGGGGCATGCCTAGGGCATGGCAGAGTGGAGCTCCACTACACCCAATCCTCCACTGGCATAAAATCACTTAGGGACCTTACGCCAATGTGGTGAGTTAGAGCTGCTGGGGACTGGGTGGGACGGGCTCCCTGATGACCTCCCACTTCACTGTTTGAAACCACAGAACAGTGGGAATTCTAACAGCTTTGACTTGTGGATTCTGTCTTGTATTAACTTAAGTTGGAGTCATATTAAAAAAAAGCATACATTTGGGAATTTTAAACTATGGTTTTATAAGAGCCTTGCACAGGACTTAAGTAGCTTCTGGAGAATCTTGAGCCTATGGCTCTGCTGAGACACACAACATTAGGGAAAACAAATACAGATGAGATTTTTCTTTAGGAAATATCTTCGTATCAACTACAGCATTTCTCTTTGCATGGCATAAACATGGAGGGAACGGAATGTCTCAGCTGTTGTAGCAGGTTCGTTTTGTCCAGATTATCATGAGGTAATATTACGGTCTTTGTCCAGCACCAATCTTTGCAAATTGTATGAACAAAACTGGGTCACTGGAGAGAATCCTGGAGTCCTGGGGGAACAGCATTACTATTCAGTATTCCAAGACTTGTGCTTTGGTGCACAAGAAAGGAAAAATTGGAGCAAACATGCAGCCAGATTAAGCACTCTCAGCAGCCGCCTTTCCCGAAGGAAAGCTGAGATTGCTGTTCTGATTGCATTTTCCTGGGGGAGAAAAAAGAAGCCAGGAAGAATGAATGTTAATGTGTGTATTAAAATCAACTGACTAAATTCTCCTTGGGTATCAATCTGGAGTAACACTGATATTAGCGGAGTAGAGTTTCTCCGGTTTTACAGTGGTGTAACTATCTGCAGCATTTGACCCTATACATTGCTTATTTCTGTTTTATACTGACACCATTGTCTGGGTCTTTGAAGACAGGTCTTCTCAGGCTCTAACAGCACCCCATCCTGCAGATTAAAAAGATCCATTACGTTATCTTGTCCTTAGCAGGGCATGCCAACCATTGCCAGATGCCAGAGCTCTCACTTGGGTTTTACAGCCATGCAATTGTTGTGGGTGGACTCTGGATGTGCGAGAAGTGACTCCACAGGCAGCAGAGTGATTTCAGAGAGTGAGACTGCATTTCATTCCACCTATATTTATTACTTCAATAGGAAGCCAGTTCGCCCACTGGGACGTCTCACTCATTTAATAAGGGGATTTATGAAGCCAGAGCGGCAGCATGTGTTCCAACAATGCAAGAGGAGCATTGTATAAAATAAAAATATTATTGCACCAGTTTAAACGACAGGCAAAGAGAGGAGCAGCAGCTGGTTTGACGGCTCCTACAGCCTTTCAATTTCTACACACACAAATTTGCGCAAGTCCAAGCTAAAATTATGCCTTGCTCAGGCATCAAAGCACTAGGGAAAAGGAAAGGATGCAGGCAGCCCCACTTCCTCTCCAGCAAATCCACAGGCATACTTTACTTACCAATGCACAGGAGCACAAGAGTGGAGAGTTAGCAGCCCCAGAGGGTGTGTTTCATGGTGAGGCAATGACAGGGCCATAGCTACTGTGGAGGGGCATTGACTACAACAACTGAATAAGTATAGCAAGGGGCACTCTCCAGGGTCTCCCCAAGGCATCATGGGTGAAGTCCTCTGAAGTCAATGACCCACTCTCCGTTGACTTCATTGGGGTCAGGATGCCACCCAATAGCTCTACAGCACCTGTTCTCCCTCCCAAGCATAAGCCATTAGGCAAGCACTGCTGATCAAGTACCTTGGGGGCATGGTTTTCAGGAAGGGGGAAAGGATGTTTATAATACCATTTATTTAGATAGCATAATTTGTGAAAACAGATCCTCCAGCTGCCAAATTCACCTTGGCTTGCTCTGCCAGCATGTCCCCAAACCTACCAACACTAATTAAAGCAAATGGAGCAACAGCAGGGGATGCACTTGGATGCAATCAAGGCTCATTGAGCGTTCAGTGAAGCGGAGGCGGTGGATGGGGGAAGCAATAATTAAGTTTAAAACATTAAATTCATAGACGTTCCCTGCTCTTGTAGTTCCAAAATGAATCACTGGGGGGTAGCAGCAGGAATGGCCCCAGCCATTTTGCCAGGGCGGAAAAATGTTTTCAAAGTTCCTCCATCTCCCAGTGCAGCAGCTGAGCAAAATAAAATGAAACAAAAATAAAAAAGAATGGCCATCAGTGAAGCAAAAACAGCCTGCCAATCAGAGTGGAGGGGGAAAAAAAACTGAGTGACACAGCACCCCTGGAGGAAGACATCTAGGGCTACCACCCAGCTCGCCCACCCCTACATCCAGCCCTGAGTATCAGTTCTTTGTGGCTTCATTAGCATGAGATTGGCATCTCCCATTGTAAAAACATAGCCTGTTCTTTGCACCTCCATAGTGTCTTCCATTCAAGGATCTCAAGAAAGCTTTATACACATTAATAAATAAACTTCACAAACAGCCCTGTGAGATAGCTAGTGGTGACTCAAGACTCGGTATCATCACTAGTGATGACTCAAGGAGCTCAAAATATTTAACAAAGGGAAGGTTAAAGGGTGACTTGGTTACAGTCTATAAGGACCTACACTGGGAACAAATATTTGATAATAGCAGACGAAGGTGTAACAAGATCCAATGACTAGAAGTTGAAGCTAGGCAAACTCGGACTGAAAATAAAGGCATACACATTTGTAGCAGTGAGGGTAATTAACCATTAGAATAATTATTAAGGGCTCTCAAACACTGAGAATTTTAAAACCAAGAATGGATGTTTTCCTTAAAGATATACTTTAGTTCCAACAGGAATTATCTCGGGTAAGTTCTATGGTCATTGTTAAGCAGGAAGCTGGACTAGATGATCACTGTGGTCCCTTCTGGCCTTACAATCTGTGAATCTTCCATATTTTACAGAATGCTAAACTGCAAAGCAGCGTGGATATGTAACTTAACAAGGTCATACAGCAAGTCAAAGGCCAAGCTAGCAACAGAATCCAGATGTCAACCCCCAAGCCTCGTCCTTTAGCCACTAGACCAAAGTTCCTCTAACCATATTTTCCAGTTTAGAGATGGAAAGAACGTCATACAGTGTAAGCATTCAGAGCACAGCATTCACTAAAAATAAAATAAAACGTGTGCAGCTTATGGTAATTGAAATGAAAAAGACCGACTTTGTAGTCAGGTGACGATCAGATAAGATGTAGTCGATAAATGCTTTAGTCTGCAGAGTTGTAAACAAACACATGAAAAGCAAAATAATCGTCTGCAATGATGGATTATATTGCCTCTACCCTCAAAGATTTTCACCTTCACCTTAAGTCAATGAGCTGGTCTACACTATAAAGTTAGATTGACCCAGCTATGTTGCTCAGGGGTGTGAAAAACTCACATCACTGATAGATGTCATTAAACTGACCCAATCCCCAGTGTACACGTGGATATTTATTCTGCCGACCTAACTACCACCTCTCAGAGAGGTGAATTTACTACAGTGACAGAAGAACCCCTTCTGTTGCTTACAGATTGTAGGGCAGTTGTAGTATGGTCCAGTGTAGAGGACAGCAGACTGGAAGTCAGGAGACTTGAATTTATTTCCAGCTGAGTCACTTTATCACAATCACTCTGTCCCTATTTCTCCTATTCTTTGTATGGTGATAAACACATTGACCCACTACTCTGAGAATTATCGTGCTCAGTATATTGCTAATATAACACGTTTAGAAAAAAAGCTCAATACTTTTAGCTAAATTTAGGTATTCTTTGTTTTGTACTATAGGTGTGAAAAGCACATATAGATTAGATAGAGCGGTGAAAACTAAGTGGCTATGTACAATATAGGAATAAAGGTTGCATCATATCTTTACATATTATTTAACCCTCATGGTGATAACTAACATTTTCTACACCATTTAGTCAGTAACCACATCCTCTGTAATGCACTTGCAAACTTAAGTGTATGAATCTGAAAATTAGAAATCTGACCTCAGACTGTTAATATTCCAGCAGTGTGTCACAGCTTGTTTTAACAGGGGTTTGTTGTTATGGAACAGCACAACTGGTCTGGATCTAGGCAGGGAATTGTGTAAGATCAGCAAACATGCTCCTTTTGACAAAAAAGGAACAATTCTTTCAGTTCAGACTAGGCCTAATTCCAGTGTGAGTAGAGATGTCTAACTTGTGTCAAGTGCCAAAACTGCTTAATGCGCACTTCCATATAGATGTTACAAGTTGGTACCCAGATCTCATCATGAACCAAGAGCTTGAGAAAGAATATGAGAAAGTTCCAGCCATGTCCCATGGCACTGGAGAAATGACTACAGGCCAATTGTGGGAAAACCAAAGATTATGTACTTCTTTTAGAACTAGGGTAGCTGTCTCAGGTTCAATTTGGAACCAAACAGATTTTTGGGTCCCCTGAGTTCAAGACAGTTCTAATTCATGGGTCATAGAAGGAGAGCAAGGAAAGGGCTAGGACTACCTTAGACAAGACTGATTCCATTGGTGCTGCACCTTCTTTCTAAGGGCCTGATTAAAAGCCAATGGAAAGAATCCCACTGATTAATATGGGCTCTGGATCAGGCCCTAAGGCTGAGAGAAGAAAGGTGAGGTGTTGAATATGCCTCAAACAAACTGCAAAGGCAGGCACCCACAGGATGTCTCTTGGTTGATGAGAAGGACAGTGCAAGTCTACTTGACAGTGCTCTTATAAAAGTACTGTAGGTTGAATCTGAAATGTTTATTCTGTATACAGTCCTGGTTTATGCTGTAAAATGCATGTGCATTGCCACTCCTCTTATTATTCCTTTTTTTTTTTTTTTTTAAACTGCTAGTATTGTCTCATGGGGTAGCATTACTACTGCGAGGCAAGACCAAGTCCTCCTTGATAACCTGGACACCCATGTCAACATTGGCACAGTCACCTCGCTGTCATAGTAGTCTATGTGCCAACAGAGGAATCTGTTGATTTAGTCAGAGATCATTTCTGCGATCAGTTGGAATCTCTAGTATGCACCATCCCTCCACATGATAATCTTGTGATCTTGGGTGACCTAAATGCAGTTACTGGCTCCCTACGAATTGGGCTTGAACAGGTCATTGGCCATTACAGTTTAGGAATACCCAACAATAACTCTTACCGCTTGCTCACATTCTGCGCTGCTCAGAATCTTTCTATTCTCAGGTCATGGTTCAAGCGGCAACGCATAGACCACATGTCATGGATCTCTCACGATGGCATCACTCAGAAGGAGTTGGCCTACATCATCACACGTGAAAGGCATCTCTTCACCTCCTGCAGAGTATGTCGTGATGCGGAATGTGCCACAAACACAGATCCCATTCCCCCGCCAGGGGCGTTGACACTCCAACAAGCAAGTAAGACGTCTACAATGATGAAGTTTGACATCGATGCACTTCTCCACGTGCCAGGTTTAGTCAACAAGTTTTATATTGATGTCAGCAATAGATTTTCAGCTCTAGCTAACCTGTCCGATGACATCGAGATTGCCTGGTCTCTGTTCACTTCCATCCTCCAACAATCCGTCAAGCAGACGATTAGCTATAGGTGCCCATCATGCAGACCATGGCTATCAGAGGAGGCCTTCCAGACAATTAAATTGAAGGCCACAGCCTGCCAGCACATTGATAAGTGCACTCCTAATCAACGGAAGCAAAAGTTCAACATCCTGGCACTCCGCGATCATGAGGCATATTATAACCAAGTGGCGGATGATGCTGAATTTGGCTTAGCTAGGGGAGATAAAGCCAGCATTCCGCACGATCTGCAACCTCAGCCATCAAGAGATGGTTGCTACAAGTGGCATCCTGAATGACAGCCAAGGCCGGGCATGTAAATCAGATGACAACATCTTCTCAAGCTTGGTGGAACATCATCATAGTCCCTTTGAAGTACCCTCCCGCTGCCTCTTGTTTAGTGCTGGACAATTTGGCAGCCAGTGTGGTTTTGGACTCAGACACTTGCACTGACGCACCAACATTGGATGAAGTGAAGCACACCATCCGCAAACTGAAAAATGGACATGCAGCCCGCATGGATGGCATCCCCCCAGAGCTGCTAAAATGTGATATTGACCCTGTAGCGGAATCACTTCTGGCCATCTTTCGTCTTGTGTGGAGAACTGGAACCTTGCCAGCCGCCTGGAAGGACGGTGTTGTGATCTCACTTTATAAGGGCAAGGGACTGTGCAGTGAATGTAAGAGCTACAGGCCGATCACCTTGTTTTCCATGCCAGGAAAGGTGTTTGTGCATGTTCTGCTGGCGTGTTTGGCGCCCCTGCTACATTGAAACGTCACCCCCAACTGTCAGGAACAAGGAATAATGAGGAACAGGTCCACATTAGACGCCATTCTGTCCCTCTGCTTGTTGTTGGAGATACAATGTGAGTTCAAGAAGCCCCTGCACATAGCGTACGTCAATCTTAAGGCTGCGTTTGATTCAGTTGACCGAGTCATGCTATGGAAGGCCTTAAAGGACATAGGCATCCCAACCACTCTGCTGGACTTGATTAGCAAGCTGCATAATGGAACCACTGCACGTGTACATCTAGAGAATTGGATGTCAGCACCTTTTAAATCAGTAACTGGTGTCAGGCAGGGCTGTGTCTTGGCCCCTGCATTTTTCTGTTGAGCAGTGTATTTCATAATGCAGCATTCCATTAGGTCCATAAGCATTAAGAGCAGTGATCTCTCACTCTAGACCTTAGGCTATCTAATCTCTTGGATAGCCAATGTACTATGTTAATAGAGTTACTTTACCTTTCTGCACTCAGAACTGAATATAATAATAATAATAATTATAATTTATAGTAATCTGCTTTTTAACATTTTTAGTATTCTCCACCTCTGTTGGAATTACATAGGCATGCTATTTATTGGATCCTTTTCATTTTAATCCTTCAGACAGACTATTAAACCCACTTGATAGCAGGTTTTTAAAATCTGTATTCAAGTGAATTCCTATCCTAGCTCATCATAGCTTTGAAGGCCCATGACCACGACAAAGGAATAGCCAATAATGTTGGCAAATATGCATTTCGCAGTGGAAAATGCAAGCACTACCAGCTACCAGTAAGTGACAATCTAAGTGCAGATTCTCCTCAGATCTCCATGGTAGCATTCCACTTCGATCTTCTGCCCTCCCTATATATGCTCAATCTCCCAAATGATGACAATTGATCCATACTTATAGTGGGAGCAGAATCCCAAAGCAGAGTAGTACTGTGCAGATCCGAGATGAGAATTTTGTCCTAGTTTTAACGTGATCTTGGAAAACCTCTTATGTTTAATCATCCTACTTTCTCTGCTTGTGTGGATGACAGAGATACCAGAACAGAGCGAAAACAGTTTTTAAAAATACTTTTATTTGCCTTTCTTCCACTGCTCCCCCCACCATCAGACCCACACACACCCACACACACACACTGTGGTGTTATGTTACCAACTCTCACCAACATATCTAGGATTGGACCGGCACAGAATTCAGATGGGAGCTATCCAAGGAAACCCAGTAAACTCAAAACTCTGAGTGCTACAGGAAGTGTTGTGCAAGTTTCGGTGGGTAGTGCAGCTCACCCGAGTAAGTCAGGACTGAGTCAATTCTCAAAATGGTGTTAGAGGATTATGTGCTGCTGGAGATACAGGTAGTTCAGATAAAACAGATTCTGGCTGCTTGCGGTCATTGAAGAGAAGATCATTTTGGGGGGAAATAAGCCCAGTGAGCAGCCCGATCTAATTCCACCTTGTGTAAATGTCATTCTGCCTACCCAAATCCCCTGGTTGTTTCAATTTTATATGATATGCTTCAAATGCCCTAAGCTGTATAATGTTGCAGTGCCTGGTTTAAAAACAGCTGCTGATAGTTGCATTTCAGCAGTGCATGAGCTGTTATTTTTTAGGTGTAGATACATAAACAGAGAATAATCGAGGGAGATGTATGTCAACCATGTGCCAGAAATTCTATATGGTTTTACAAAGCCTCATTGATGGGAGCAAATAGTCCCCTTGAAATCTCTGGGATGAACCATGTGAGTAACAACTGCTTATGTGAGTAAGGGCTGTCAGGATTTGATCTCATGAAAAAATACATAAGTTTCTAAGATGGCAACAAAACCATCCTCCAGTCACTCACTTCCAAAATTAAGCCAGTCAGTTTACAAGCTTCATTCATGTTGAAATAGTCAGTTTCACTTCCTACCTTTCATTGTTATGTGTGTGTATATATAAATATATATAGCACTGCATTGCAACATGATGAACTTGATGATGTTAAAAAAAGATCAAAACCAAACAAACAATCTCCTCTCCTCCTTCTTCCCCCCACCACACACACACTTTAAGCATTTTTTTCTCTCCTGATTTTCTGTCAAGGCTTATTTGGGTATAAACCCAAATCTCAGTTTCAAGTTTATTCAAGTGTGACCTTCAAAGCTGACAGTTTTTGATTTAGCATTCATCTGAACATAAATTCATGATCCTAATTACCTTCAAAATGTTATCCCAACTGTCACTAACTTGATAATATCATATCAATATGCAGAAGTAACTAATTTCTGTGAATGAGGACGATAACAAAAAAAGTTACATTTAAAAGATTGTGTTGCTCATAGTCCATGGCATAGAATGTGGCAGCACATTAGAAAAATGTTGGTAAGTTCCCACAAGTAATAAACTTCAATTGATTCATTCAAGTGTTTTAGACCAAGGCATTCTGGATATTACATTTACTCAGTACCAATATTGACTGAAATAAGGCACATCTCAAAGAGGTCACTACGGTATAAATGAAAAGTGACCTTGTTCGAACAGCAAATAGCAGAAATTCTCAGGGTGAAATTTGTGCAGGGGTGAAGTTCATTTTGAAGGAAAAGATAGGGGTCCTTCACAAGCTTACAATAAAGGGCCCGATCCTTCAGTTATTATTCCGGAAAACTCGTATTTTTAAGCAATTGGGAGTTTTGCCTGCGTAAAAACCACCACCAGTACCCCTATGCTCTTAAATACCATTTTTCATCCCTGGATCTCAAAGTGCTTTTCAAAAAGAGTTATTTATCGTTATTCTCATATTCCATTGGGAGACAAAAGCACAGAAGAGTTAAGAGACTTCCCAAAGGTCATCCCAGCAGGCCAGCAACAGAATCAGGAATAGAATCCCAATCTACTAGGCCATGCTGCCTAAGAACTACATGGTTTGTTCCAGAGGTTTTAAGTCCATATCCAAAAGAATAGGGCAGTTTAGCACAAGGCCTATGAGCTCTTTAAGGGTATGTCTTTACTTTAAAATCGACTTTCGCCCACTGAATTTTAGAAGTCACAAGAGCATGATCACATAACGCTCCTTGCGCCAGGTTTTGCATCCCCACTCGCCACGCTTGGGTCGACATTCAAAGCAGTGCACCATGGGTAGCTATCCCATAGTGCATCTAGTCGCAGAGGCTTTTGGGAAGCTTGTCATCTTCCCATGATGCAATGTGCTTCCTCCCCCTCTCCCTTCTTGTCCCAAACAAACTGCAAATGCTTTTTCGTGCCATTTTTCTATGCTGCGCGCATGCTGTTGCCAGAGAGACATGGAGCCTGCTCAGCTCTACGCTATCATTGTGAGCATCACAAATACCTCATGGCTTATCCTGCAGTATTTTCAAAGGTGAGACAGGAGCCACAGCACGGAAAATAGTGATGTTACTGAGGCTGCCCTGCTACAAGCCATAGAGTGGAACAATTCCCGTTTGCTGCAGGCTGTCACACATCATCTTCAGTCTGTGGAGCACCAGTTCTCATCCCGGGAAACAAGCACAGATTGGTGGGATTGCATCATTATGAAGATGTGGGATGATGAGCAATGGCTGCAGAACTTTCATATGTGAAAAGCCACTTTCTTTGAACTTTGCGCGGAGCTGTCCCCAGCCTTGAAGTGCGTGAATACTCGCTTGAGACCAACTCTGACAGTGGAGAAGCGAGTGGTCATCGCTCTGTGGAAGCTGGCAACCCCAGATTGCCACCGGTCAATTGGGAATCAATTCAGAGTCAGTAAATCGACTGTTAGAGCTGCTATGATGCAAGTGTGCAGGGCCATCAATAGACTTCTGCTAAGCAAGGTAGTGACTTTGGGAAACATGCAGGACATAATGGATGGGTTTGCTGCAATGGGGTTCCCAAACTGTGTGGGGGCGATAGATGGCACGCATATCCCTATCCTAGCACTTGACCACCTTGCCACAGAGTACATAAACCGGAAGGGATTCTTCTCAATGGTGTTGCAGGCCCTTGTGGATCAAAGGGGACATTTCACCGACAACAGTGTGGGGTGGTCTGGAAAGGTGCATGACGCACACATCTTTAGGAACTCGGGTCTGTTCAATAAGATGCAGGTGGACACTTTCTTCCCTGACCAAAAAATAAACATTGGGAATATGGAAATGCCAATAGTGATCCTGGGGGATCCTGCCTACCCCTTGCTCCCTTGGCTAATGGACAGTGAGAAGGAACGTTTCAGTAACAGGCTCAGCAAGTGCAGAATGGTGGTGGAATGTGCATTTGGCCATTTAAAAGTCAGATTAGGACGTCTGCTTACTAGGCTTGACAGCAGTGAAAAGAACATCCCAGCAGTTATATCTGCATGCTGTGTGCTCCATAATTTGTGTGAAACCCAAACTATGAATGAATAAAGACAGATGTTTTTTAATGCTACAAAGTTTTATTTGTGACCCATTTTAATGGGGGGAAAGGAGGATAACTTAACATTGTAAACTTGTAAACATTGTGAACTGTGCAAGCAACTGTGGTTGCGTGCCGTTCTTAAAGGGTCCATGGCGTCCTTCTGCTCATCTCCACCAGTGTGGAGTGCAGCACGTACTGCACCCTGCTCAGTCTCCTCCTAGACTGCTTGGGGGTGGGGGCTGATAAAGCAGTAGGCGGCGGAGCGTATTGGAGGGGCCTCAGCATGTTGGACTGATCCCTCACGATACACAACATCTCGTTGCATATCACGTTCCTGCTCCTGTGCAGATTTTCTGTGTTCCATGTCCATGTCTAGTTTTTCAGACAAGGACATCCTCCATGCTCTGAGCTCTGTGTCAGCAGCCGCGGAGGCATTCATTAGTTCACTGAACATATCATCCCGCGTCCCCGCCCCCCGTTTCCTAATATGGGAAAGTCTTTCAGCTGGGATTTGGCAAGGGGGGCCGAAGGCCAAGGTGTCTACTGTAAGTTAAGCAAAGCAAAAGTTGCCATTGTTAGCTGACCCAAATTAGTAAAGGAAACGTTACAATGTAAAAAGCACTCCCCTTCATGTTCACAAAGCTAAGCCAGACCCGCATTCCATTCTGTACATCTTGGAATGGTCGGACTGGCATTACAGACATGGTAAGCAAGGGGCCCTTGCATCTGTTATAGAGAGGCTTCATTAGCACTAAAATTCACAATCCACACTTGAGCAAGGAGGGATCACTGGGCTGTAACATGCCAAAGACTGGTTTGGGAGGAGGTGGGCGGGTGAATTGTAGCAGCAGAAAACATAGGGCAACCAGTGTCCCGACCCATAATGCCCATTGCAATAGTAGTAGGATTAGGAACAGCCTTGGGGAGGTGCCACGGCAGACGAATAAATGGACTGTATTGGTCGGGTATTTTAAACTTTCACCATCTTCCCTAGGTGACTATGTGTGATATCAATCTCCTGAGGGTAACGCAGGCAGAAAGGGAAGTTTTGCTGCAAGCATCGGGTTACAGGCCGGGCCCTTATGCTGCGATGCTGTGTTCCGCAATGATGCCTCCTCTTTTAATAGCAGAGTGGCGGGGAAAAGTATCCTACCGTGACAGAAGAAATAAGGCTGCCTTCCCCAGAAACCTTCTGCAAAGGTTAACAGATTACCTACATGAAAGTTTCCTTGAGAAATCCACAGAGGATTCTTGGAGCATACCTCTGCACATAAATACTGTGTTTCAGAAGTAATCCTCCACTGAAGCTTGCCACCACCCAGTAAGACCCTCCCCTCAAAAACACAAACTCCTTTTAAGAAGCTGGACCAGAGACATAACCACAAAAAAAAAAAATTTGCCACACACACTCACCAGATGTGCCTTCCCCTGCATCTCAATCAGTCCCGCTGTCTTGTGTGTGGCTGAACTTCTTTGGGGTAACGAACAGGTCCTGGCTCTCAGGGAGAATGGATATCCCACTCTCCTGCACCCTACTCTCCTCATCCTCCTCGTCCACAGAGTCCTCCTCATTCGTTCTGGACTGAGATTCTGCGGAGGTATCGATGCTGCGTGGTGGCACAGTGGTGGGGTCCCCACCAAGAATCACATGCAGCTCCTCGTAAAAGTGGCATGTTTTTGGTGAGGAGCCAGAACGGCTGTTAGCTTCCCTAGTTTTCTGATAAGCCTGCCTCAGCTCTTTGATCTTAATGCAGTACTGCTGCGCGTCCCTGTTGCGCTCCTTCTCCAACATGCCGCAAGATATCTTCTCCTATATATCTAAATTTCTTTTGCTGGCTTGGAGCTGAGCCAGAACAGACTCTTCACCCCACAGACCAATGAGATCCAAGACCTCTGGTTGACTCCAAGCTGGAGCGCATTTGGACTGTGCAGTCGCCATGAGCAGTTCAGCTACAAAGCACGCTGTCTAAACCAGAAATGGAAATTCAAAATTTCCCGGGGCTTGAGGGGAGGAGCTATTTCCTGTGTACGTGGCCACGTTACAGCAGAGCATGAATGTCCAGAGTGGTCACAATAGGGCATTATGGGATACCTCCTGGAGGCCAATGGCATCGATTTATGTTGCACTCTGACGCAAATTCGACCCATGGAATTCAAATTCAGAGCTATGCCACTTACAGAGGTGGTTTTATTAGGTCAACTTTTACCGTGCTTTAAATCAATGGAACTTATGTGCCAGTGGAGACGCATACTTTAGGGGTAAGTGGCATTACATCGCCCTCCATTGCCAGTGTAGACCTGCCATAAATCCCACTTTAGACCTCAAAACATACATTGCACATACTTACTCTTAATTTCACAGCTACTAGGCTCACTAGTCTACTGTCCGATCCTATATGCACAAGTTATTCTGCTGTATTAAGAAGGGCCAGACCCAGTATCTACTGATGTCAATTGAAGAATGAAATGGTGCAGTCATTCACAGGGGGCATGTGTACACTGTAATCAAAGGCTTTAATCTAGCTAGCATGGCTAAAAACAGAAATGGAGGCATGGGCTTTAACACAGGCTAACTGGACCTCGAGTACGTACTTACATCTTGTTGAAGCCCTTGCTGCCACATTTTCACTGTTATTTCTAGCTATGCTAGCAGTGTAGACATACTTTTAGAAAAAGCCAGCCTTGGCATAGCTACTCTAGAAGATATGATATTGCATCTACTTCCCCAGCACGCTGTTCAGTTTCCAAAGCCCAAACCCAATACATAATCCTAATATCAGGAAATTTAAGGAAACAGTCTTGTGTTTAAGGCCTCAGATTGAAACCCTTGAGTTTAAGCTACCATTTTGGTTGTTACTTTATGCCGCCTCTGGTCATGTACAAAATTACTTATAATTGAAACATGGGGAGGAGAGTGCTCTTACATAAATTACCTACTTGCATAATTATCTGAAGGCTTCTGTAGTATAACGTAGAAAAGAACAAAAAACCCTCCCTTACACCATTCAGAGATAATGAATTAATATATAATTCAAATACACTATATTTTTATCTCAATTTTAGAAGACCTCAATAAGGAAAGAGAAAATAGCTCAACAAAAGCTGTCTTGAAAAGGTCAACAACTTTAACTTTGGCTGGATTGGAGTCTCCAAGAAAGTTGAAAGTAATTTTTTTCCTTTAAGTTTTTGCTTGAAGCAAAAATAGTCTACTGAAGCTTGAGCCCTAACTGCTGTCATTTTTATGGACCACTTTTCTCTCTGAAATGTTAGGTTAAAAAGTATATCCTTGAACCTTTTAAATCCAATCAACAAAGGATCCCTTCAAAAGAAAATCAGAATGGCTTGTTCCAGTTTTTGCCAGGTGAGAAATAATCAATTACTTCTCCCACATTATGACACTGTTCACTGCCTATTGTAAACTCTAACATAGCAATCTTGTAACTACACTCTCATGGAGCCTCACTGAAGTTGCAAGATTTGGGCCTAACCTTGTAATCTCTTCAAGGCAGGACTCTCTCTCTACCTTTGTGCTTGTAGACGGTTTAACAAATGGGATTCCAATCCTAATAAGGATGAGCGACCCCTTTAAGTAGGATTCTGGTCCCAGCTCTGACATGTGCTCAGTTTCCTCCAGATCAGTGGAGTTCTGGAACTTGTAGTCCAGGAGCCATTAGAGTTGTAGGCTTGACAGTAAATCCTGCTGGGAGCAGAAGCGGTATAAATGCAAGCCTTTGTAAGTTGTGGGGAGAGACCTGGAGGGAGTAGTGAGATTTGTGACATACTTGTGAGACACTATCACTTGACTGCTCACCCTGAGTTATTTTGTCACCAAAACTTCATTGTATATTGCAGCCACTCAAAGCCTATGCAGATATGAGGTATGACTTTTAGACACTACAATCTCTACAGGCCAGATTCTACCCTCAATTACATGATGCAATTGTAATTAAGGACAGAACTGACTGGGATTTCTGCCTACAGGATTTTGTATGCCATTCTTGGTGCATGCCAAGCAACCACAGCATGAATCCTGCCAATGCAGAAAAATCTGTAGAGAGGAAGAGGGATGTGGAGAGGGGGCAAGATCACATCTGAAAATACTCAAATATTAATATTTGATAACATTTTAAAACTATATTCAGTAAATTCACTTAAATACCACCACCGTTAAAATACTCTAGTGTTGACAAACCATCTTGCACTTCACAATGAAATTATGAAGTGCTGGGACATGCATCTTAACTGTCACAGTGCATTAAAACAAAACAACATTTGACAGAGCCCAACACAATTTGTTCTTGGCTTTTACAAAGTAAATCTGGGAACATTTATATACTTAGCCTTTAGCAGGAAAACGTTCTAGTAAAAACCCTACGGTGGCTGAAATGCTTGATGAAATAAAAAGAAATGGTTAAATATTTACCTAGGAATAAATTGGGCTTTTTGTTTTTGAGTCAGAAAATTAGCTGATCTCCAAGATAGCTACAACTCTCTTAATGGTTGCATGAAATAAATCTGTGTTTGAGAAAACAATTAAAGCATCAGATACTCTAAATATCAGGTAAAGTAAGAGAGAAAAAAAAAGTCGGGTAATAGGATGGGAAATTTGTAATATGCTTATTTTGCAAAGAGCAAATTAACGATTCAATTAAAAAAAATAATCATGAGCCAAATCCTATTCTCCTTACTTTTGCTTAACCCCCAACAGAATTTAAAGCAAGCATGATTTAACTCTATGAGCCTGTAGCAGAGTATGTGCCACTCCTGTCTTTTCACATCACAGAAACTGGTTCAGATTCTACCAGCTGTGTATCCACTGCGCCATTTACTTGAGTACCCTGCAGCAACACCTTCACAGTCTATTTACAATGTCCCCTGTGAGTCCAGCCCACTCCTCAGGATCTGAGCAGAGGTCTCCCTCCCCAAGGCAGCTGGGCTCAGCTAGTCTTGTTCCTCCCCCCCACCATGCACTTCCTTCCTGTGCCTCTGGCATGCTTGATCTGATGGATTAACTGACTCCTTAGTTAGTCACAATGGTGGGCTGGACGTGCCAATTACCTTTCATTACCCCAATCAGTTTTCACCGGGAACTAATTGGCATCAGAGTGACTACAGTGCAGGCTCCCCTGTGAACTCCCTGCCAGAGCCTGACCCAGTACCCACTGAGATGCGGTGCATCTGAAAGGGGGCGGGGTCAGGAGGCACCAGAAGTGAAATCCAGTCCGTCCATGTAAATATATTCATTCAAATCAGATCTGCAGGAAACCTGAAAACAAAAATTCATCACATGGCAAAATCTAGGCAAAATATGCTATGGATGAGAATGTCAAATGTGAGCAAGGGCAGGCACCCTTTTCTGCTGAAATGGCAGCACATTATTTCACCTTATCAAAGAGCGCTGTAAACCTGGGACTGATCCTGCGCCCACTAGCAGTTTTGCCATTGACTTCACTGACAACAGGCTGAGATCCCTTGGTAACGATCTTTCTGCAAAACGCAGAAGTGCAATTTCTGACATTGCATTTTTGGTGATTTTGTGCCCTTCAGCTCTGGGTTTTTGTAAGCAGTGACAAAATGGGCATTTTTAACATGGAAATCACAAGAGAAAGCATATTCCAAGCAGCAGATTTCAGAGCCACCATTTGCTTGGAATGAGATGACCATCATTGGAAGAAGGGCTCAGTGTTGTGCAAAAAATGAGCAAACTCTGGCAATTTAGGGGGAGTGGGGTCTGGGCCTATTTTTCAATGAATAATAAAATGTAGAGGCCAGGCTATTCTGCTCCTACAGGCTCTGTGCTCAGTTTACTCACTAAATCTGAACAAATACAATCTGCTTTTTATATGCGTACAGGTTGAGGGGAGGTGCACATAAAAAAAAATCACATTTTGAGTAGGTTTGCCTTTTGTTTCAAGTATTTTGCACCCCTTTGACTATTCCGTATAACATCTCCTTTATGCATTTCATACACTGCTTAGTGACAGCTTCCTGGTTCAGCAAGGTACGTTAAGCACTTGCCTGGCTTTAACCATGTGAGCAGTCCCATTGTGTTTAATGAGACTACTCAGATGCTTCAAACATCTTCCTGAATCAGAGCCCAGGCATGCAACTGCTTCCACTAACTGGTCAGGAGCAGCCCTGACCCACCACCAATGCAGATGCTGCAGGCCCAGGATGCAGTGGGACTGGTGTATTTCCATTATAGAAGGGAGAGTCCATGCAGGGGGTGCATACCTTTTGTGTGCTGTGGAGCACCATTTGAAGGGGAGGAGGTTGCTCTCCATTAATGTCCTTTCACCAATGGATTCTTAAGTTAAGAGTGCTACTGGGGTGGTCCAGTCATGTACCATTCCCATCAGATTTGAATGCATCTCTGTGAGGGCATCATCCCATGTAATGCAGGGTTGTTTTAGTTCAATTGCTTCAGGAATAGGAAACTAAAATCCATGGAAAAGGACAGGACATAAAACATACCATTGCCCTGTGCCTTCTTTACTAGCACACTGGGCATTTCTGAAATACTCTTGTTCAAGGCGGGAGAGAGAGAATGTAAAAGTTGGTTGTTTGCTTGAAACAAGGCTCTCTCTCCAATCAATCTGAGACTGTCCCCGTGGGGGGACTCAGGAGAGAGAGAGCCTTATTGAGTAGGACAACTGCAGATTTTAGTCATATTTGCATATTCCTCAAATTCCCCATTCTTCCCCTCGCCCTTCCCAAGTCAAATCCCTGGAAACCATCCAAAAACAAAAGCACAACTTTTTACAAAGACAATTGGTTTTGGTTTTTAAACTCAGCTTGGCAATTTTTATCACTATTTTACTTGGAACTGTACAACCTTAGCTTTCAGAAGAGCACCAAAGCTGGAAACTTATAAATCCTCTCCCAGCACCGAAAGCTCTAATTGCAGAAGACCAGGCTAATGCTCCATGTTGACCGAACAAGGCTGACCTTTAGAATGAAGTGTTTCTAATCCTCCGTGTCAATCCAAAATATGATCAGGGGCATACAAATCAGGGGAGAGCTAGAATTCCATTAGTGCAGCTCTACAAGAGATTTGACATTAAGTAAAGAAGGGCACGATTATTAGATTAGTGAACGAAATTGTTAAATTAGCATACTTATAAAGGATAAGAAATAACAGTGTTTATAGCACCAAGGTGAGCATGACAACCAGGAAGTGCACCCCTTATTTCTGCACCTCTATTTATTTTGCACCTTTCATCTCTTCACCTGGACTCTCATTTGCCCATGCTCAGTAGTCATTCAAAGAAAGAAGAACCACCACCTAAGCGTACCTCTTGCCAACAAGGAAGGAAGGGAAACACTCAAATACTACAGTGATGGGCATCAATATACGACCTAGCCTTGATAAACAGGAAGCAGCACTGACTCCAGCCTTCTAAACCTTTAAGCAACTTCCAAAGCTGATTTCAAGATAATCACCATTAATTAGCTGTTTGTGGTAGCATCCACAGTGTGCTAGGTGCTTTCCAGGCACACAAGAAGGAACAGTCTCAAGGAGCTCACAATCTGGGGGTGGATGGACAGACAGGCAAATGGAAGTAAGAGAAGGGAAACAACAAAAGGGATTTTCTATACAAATCAACAACATTCACAATAGGCAGTACAGCAGAAGTGGTTTTTCCCCAAAATGAATTTAAAAATGCAAAACATAGGGGCCTTGCAGATAATTCAGGGAGGTCATACCATGCATGCGGGGCTACATGGAAGGAGGATATTGGTAGAGACATTCCCCAGGGGTCTAATGGCCATATATACCAACCAGATAGGGTGGTCTCTCTCATTCCAGCCTTGAAAATGGGAGAGAGATGGGCAGCTGCTTAACTGCTACATGGTCACCTCAGCAGGGTGGCATTTTCCTCCTTAGCGTGTTCCGCAATTCCATGGACAAACAGCTCAGCCAGGCCATTCTGCTCCTACAGGCTCTGTGCTCAGTTTACTCACTAAATCTGAACAAATACAATCTGCTTTTTATATGTAAAGTCTGATACACCTGCATTGGGGGCTTCAGAACTCAATGCTGATAAATTATTCCAAATATCCAAGAAATTCTTGACAGCTCCTTCCCACAGTGTTCTGTATCGTCTGCTCTCCAAAGTGTACTGCAGTCCTCAGATGCTTTCCCTTTTTCATATGTAGAAAATGCCAGCTCAGGAAGAGACTTTAAAGACCATTGCAGGACTTCACATTTCTGTAAGTAGCTGTTCCAAATGTAACTTCTTATCCCTTCTAAATACACATTCAGGAATCAAGAGGAGATGTAAAACACTTCTTTCCTATTTGCAGGATTGCTGTGGTACAATGTATGCAAACAGACACCTGATTACCAACAATGGAGTGTGTGTGTGTGTGTGTGTGTGTGTGTGTGTGTGTGTGTGTGTGTGTGTGTGTGTGTGTGTGTGTGTGTGTGTGTGTGTGTGTGTGTGTGTGTGTGTGTGTGTGTGTGTGTGTGTGAGAGAGAATAACTCACCCAATGGAATAAAATAGTTTTTGTTCACAGGTGACTGACTGTAGACTGTATTTCATAATATCTCACATACTGTGCATTGTAGTAATTACATGTAACAAAACTAAGCATATTTATATAGCACCAATGTGGGGCTTTATTCATACACGGGAAGACAAGGTCTCTGCCCTAATGTAGGCTAACGTCTAAATCAAAGAAGATACAACTTGAAAGATAAAGGATCAGGCACAAGAGTGTGGAGCAGACAGTGCCGGAGAGCAGAACAATGTTGGAAGGCAAATGTAAAGGAGTGAGATTTAAGGAGCAATTTGTAGGGTTGCTTTACACCTGGAGAAAAGGAGAATAGTCCAGGTACAGGAAGCACTGTGCGGAAAAAAGGTACAGGTGCCTGAGCAGACAAAAGTCATTCCCTGCTCTCGCTATCTCTCTGTTGACATTCAGGGGAGCTTCATCAGGCACGAAGGAGTAGAAAGACCGTGTAGCTGGTCTCTCAGTTACCTGGGTCCCTTGAAATCTCTCCCCAAAAAGTTTCTCCCTATGCTAAACTTGCTTGCTCCATCATTCCAAACTCTCCAATAGATACAAAAAGGGAGTTTACAAATGATGCTGGAGTTAGTTTTTGCCAACTGCCTGCCAAGGAAGAAAGAAAGGGTACAGCTGAAGACTGTATTATGAGGTAGCCAAACTATTACCTGTCCAAATTACTTTGCTTTTGTTATGTATCAGGGACAAAAGCACACAGGCCAGGGTGCACTCTCATCTCTCTTCCACACCCTCTCTCCAGCACCGTTTCAGTTCCAGAGACTTTATAATCTCACCCCCTTCCTTTTACCTTTGGTTCCAGTCTCCTATGCTTCTCTCTCATTGTACGTAATAACTGGAAAAAAAACATGCGCTTCCAGTACAGCCTGTTCTCAATAACATTAGTTCATGTTATTACCACCCTTAACGCCCCCTCAGTGCTTCTGTTTCATGCCTATTCAGCATCAGAGTATTAACAATAAAATTAGGTTTAAAGAGACCCACAAGGCAAACTGTATTCAAAGGCCGTGTCTCTGATAACAGGGCCAGATTGCACCTTCCAGCAGGTGTATTGGGAGGCTCTGTGCTGAAGAGAGGAACAATGGTTCCCACAATGTTCTGGCATGCAAGTGGGAGCACATTCACTGTTCAACCTCATTAGAACGAAGAACTTCCACTCTTCTCCGCTGCCACGCATCTGTGCTGGCCTGTGGGGAGAAGGACAGGGCCTTTCACCACTATCAGGAGAGATTTACACATCAGGCAGTGCTGGCAGGGACTGCACTTGTGACTAGCTCATGTTTGACAATGTTGAGTCTCTCTTTCCACCTCATCCCCTTCTACATCAGGGTAGGGGCCATCACAACCCTGGTACTATGAAGGCCTGTATTCTATCTTAACCCTGCAAAAGGAGGTTACTTACCAACCAAGACGCAGAACACTAAGCGAACTGCAACAAGCCTCTCATTCTTACCAAATGTGAACTGAGATATTTAATATTCCCAAAGAGTGGGGGACAGGATTTGTGCTTTTAAATTCTCTTCCAAAATGGCCCACTCAGCAAACTATATGCAACCCAATTAACCTCTGCCCAGTATCTAGAGGGGTAACAGAATGAGTTGGCCCAGCCACAATAGGAACCATAGTGCGCTTCTTACAAAAGTTTTAGTGATTTCAGAACCTAATCTTCCAAGGCATCCCCAAGCAGCATTAGGCAGTTTCCTTCCACTATCATGGATGAGAAGATTGCTCCATATAAAATCAGGAATCTGCGCACCAGGGCAGAATGAAGCATTCTAGGACCTTTCCTATATCATATTGGCTGTTCATTACTCTCGGGTAAGAAAAACCCAGCAGATCCTTTTCTAGGAAATTATCTCCATCCAGTGGCATGAAAGCATCTAGAATGTAGACAAAATAGACGTTTAGTGCTGCATGTAAAAAACCGCCTCATTCATGATGTGTTTTTGTATCATTTTCATTTTAAAATTATTATAAAAATATCTTTGGGTTTCTCATGGTGAAAACAAAGCTGGATTTAAAAAAAAAAAATCACAATTATCTGCCTGGAATTGGAAGTTACCTAATGTAAGACTATGTCCCAAGCTTAACTACAGTTCAGGGGACACGGTGGATATTTTTACACTGCAACTAAACACATGTGGCTGGCCCATATCAGCTGGCTCAGGCTACGGGGCTGTTTAATTGCAGTGTAGATGCTTGGGCTAGAGCCCAGGCTCTGGAATTGGCCCCCCTCACTCGGTCCCAGACCTGAGCCAGCAGTAGGTGTTTGACTGCAATGTTGGCATACCCTGTCAAGGTCCCGCCTACCCTATCAGCAAGCATCAACTTCAATTAAACAATGCTGGATTTTAAATTGTGTACTCCATGAATTTTATATCCTCTTTTATCCAGGCCCAGACTTTGACTCATTACAAATCTCTGACTTGGAAAAAAAAAAAAAAAAAAAAAAAAATTTGCTCCAGGGATAAAATACCATACACACGGATAGAAACACAGCTTCTTGAAACACCTCTTGAATGCCATCTGCTTCGCTTAAATTCTGATTTCATAGTAGCAAGCTCCAAGTTTAGAGATGGAATGTAAAGTGGGGTTTCAGTCTCTGCTTCATGTGGTTTGTCACCAACATACACTGAAGGAAAATATCACAGAACAGACTCTTGCAAACCTGAGCTATTTTTTTCCTGACTACTTTTGTTGTCAGAAGTACTCATAGCAGGTGACAGTGAAAAGTCAGTCAACACAACACTCCACTCTTGGAATACTCGTATACCAATGTAACGGTATCAGTGATTTATAGTTAATACCCATAATTAAGTTTTAAAAAAAGGTTTACTAAACTTGCCATTAGTGGCTATATATTAGTATCAAACATAATCCATGTCCCTCATGCTCAATAAGAATATGGAGAAAAATCTGTTTCTAATCATGGTTAATAAAGACTGGAACAATGGAAACGAAAATCCACAGACTGTCTATAGCCATCATAAGACAGGTCTGTTTGCACAGCTTCAGTGAAGATTTCACAGCTGACCTCAGCTGACTGACTTCTCCGACCGGCAAAGTGCTTCAGCTAACAAGCTAACTGCTATTTATCTATGCATCTGCAGAGCTCCCATCACCAGGCGCCATATGCAGCATAAGAATAGCATGCATCTGTCCATTCCCACCTGCGTCTTAGGCTGCTTGAAGGCAGATTATCCTGTGTCTCAATTTCATGAGGAAGACTGCACGCCATTGTGCACTGGCTATTACGGGAGGGCTTGCAGAGAGGGACAGCGCACATTTTTCCCTGAGAGCGGGAACCTTGACCTCTTTCTAAGGTCTCAAACTAGGGAATTCAACAACCAAAAGCTGTCCATCAAGGCTTACCCCTTTCTCATCTTTGCAAACAACCTACCACTGGGATATCTAAGCATCAGCCCAGCTGAATTTCAATCCAGGCTCCCTTCATCCTACTGCAGCGGATTGTGGAGAGAGCAGTGGTCTCCAAAGTGGCCCAGATAACACTCCAACACAAGACAAACTCAGGTTTTCCTTGTCCCGCTGAGGGGAAAACCTCATGGAAGAGAGCACTCAGTCCACTTTCAGTCTTTGTACTGTACAGTTTTATCCAGGGTGTTTTAACTCAGAGGTAGCACATGGCTCTCTGGGAATTTGTGTGTTTTTATTGCATTTTAGAGTGGAGCTGGAAGAGCCACAAACTGGCCAGCACATGTCCACGGTCATGAGTGGCTCTGCTTGCTTTAGAATCCTACTCCTTTCTGCAGTCATTTTCTATAACCACTAGACTATACTTCCTTCATCTCCCTAACCATCATCTTGCTATAGTTCCCTTAATTAAATGGCCTCCTGCCTGGGGCCCCACAGAGGCTATTGGGGGCCTGGGACAAAATCTGATACTGAGTCCCCCACCCCTCCACCTTCAAAAAATAAATAAATTGCATTCTAGATGCCCTACATTTCTTTTAAATCCACTACAGTGCACTTTGTCTCTGCTCAGACTACATTACAACTCTGTGGGGCATTAAAAAAAAAGGGGGGGGGATGATCCTGATAGCCCTCTAGAAGCTACTAACTACCCTCAAATGCTTTTAGCTGTGGTTGCACCATGCATTTCTCCATTACCTCTTTCTCTTATGTGCCCACTATCCAATACCAACGAACACTGTAACTAGTTAAAATAAATGGAAGGGCAAGCACGGATGCTTAAGCCTAAAATATGGTTTGGATAACATGGTGATAAGCACAGTATAAATGCTCGGATATTGGTAAGCATGGTATTTGTTAAACGTTCAGATTACCTGGCTGTTTTATGTTTAAGTCTCATCTTCTTAGAAACCTCTGATTTTCAGGTGACTTGTTTTGGAGAGCTAATAAAAAGGTTTTTACTGTGCTACGGACTAGCAATGAGCCTCAGGACCTCACAAGTTTGAGGAAATTAGGATCAGAATTCAAACATTGCAGCGGGCCCTTTGTGTCCATAATGCAGAGAAATGAATGCCCCAAATGCTGGGGAAATCAGGACTGAAACTTTGAGGGTCAGGCCCACAAGCTACGCTCACTACGGTCTAGAATCTGGCACCAAAGTGTCTGCTTTGATTTTCAGCGGTGACGCAGAATTTCACTACTTCTGAGCCAACCCTTAAACATGTGGGTTTTGTAGATCGATTAATTATAAGCAAAACTAAAAGACCCCTTTTCAAAATGCCTAGTGTTAACGCTCGGAAGCAGAAGTAACAGCGGTGGACTGGTAAGTGTACTTGTGTATCATGAGGCTTAGCGTAAAGCACTGCAACAGCCACACACGTTTACTGTATATCTCTAGGGGTTACTTAGATCTTAGTGTTAAAAAAATGTAAGTGTAAGAACAGCTAGATCAGTAACCCTGGCGGAGGGTCCAGCGCTATCCTAAACCAGGGGTGCTTACTTTGGTGGCCCAAGATGCAGTGTCTTTGTGTTGTATGTTGGTTTCGGTTTCAGCTCTGTTATCTGTTTAAAATTCCACATGCAGGCGGGAAGTCATTTTCCCTCTTATCCAGAGTTGCCTCTAGGGTTTATGTCTGCCATAAGCAGCATTGAAAATGTACTCTACACCCCACTCAGCTCCAAATCACTTGCAAAATGTTTATTGACTGTTGATTGTAACTGCCTATGTTCCACTAGAAGAGCCAGCCCTGTTCATATCGACAAACATGCAATATCGATACCAATATGACTGCAGTGTTACATCGACGCTAAAAGGGCTTTTTATGTTGTCTGCTACTTTAATAGCAACATCCAGATACTGTATATTGTTGAACAGCAGTTGCAGAGCAAATCTTTAAAACAAGGTGTTGGGCAAGAACGAACAAGAAATGGCTGTCAGACCCTTCCTTGCCTAGTCCTAGTATTCTCTCCTGTATGTGACATATACATACATTTATATGGGGCAAAATACGATTTTGCACGCTTGAGCTGCCGCCAAGCAGTACTGCCATAGCTGACCATTTAAGAGCTGTTTGTGCGTTTTGGAATCAATAGAGCCAGGGGCGTGAACTAGAATTACATTCCAGCGCTTTTGGAGGGGGCACGTTCTGTGGTTCTTCCCCTCCCCTGGGCCCCAGGAGCCAGACACATGTCCTCCTCACTGATTACTGGGCAGGCCATGCTCATTTGTCCCCCCTTGAGCGCACCCCTGAATAGAGTTGATTAGTTGCTAGATTAAGACCGCATTGCATTTATGGCATTCACTTTCCAAGCCTATCCTGTCAAGTGCAAATCTCCTACTCCTAGGAGAGCCATACAAAGAAACAACACAGACCACTGCTTTCCCAGCTCTCCAGAATGGAGCTGGGTCATGAAAGGTATTCACTGCCTCGCTGCGTCTGATGGCAACATCAGAGTTGGAAGCAAAATGGCACATTGCCGCAGCAGCTGAAAGAGGAGAAGCTCTTCATAGGGAGGCCAGGTTTAGCAAGCCTGCCCTTCTGTGATATAGCCCTTCAGCAGAGCAGACAGACAATGTGAGATCTCGCCTTCCCAAGTCAGCTGTGACACTGAGAGGAGACCTGTTCCAAAGTCCATATTGGGTCTGGTTCTAGGATCTATTGTGCAAAGCCTATCCAGCCGAGAGGGAACGCAACAGAGAACAGAACCACAGGAAGAGTCTGGCCCTGTTCCTAAATTTGGAGCTAGCAGAGCCAATGTCAAGTTCTGAGAGACAAGGTTCTGTACTGCCCTAGAAGCCAGAGTCAAAGTTTTCCTTATGAGCTGGGAGGCAGACAGCCCAGCGTGCACTGATTGACATGCTCCTCGCTGTATGAACGAGCAACCATGCTGCTCCACTTACAGAGCGCAGGATTCCTGCCACATGCCCAAGGGACTGGGGTTAGGAGAAGAGTAACAGAGGTGAGTAGAGCTTCCCTATCCAAGCTGTTGCCATATCCGCTAAAAGGGAGAGTGTGCCTAAGCACTGCCCCCTCCATAACAACTGTAGCCACCAGTCACTGGGAATGCAGCAGCTGTTTGCTGTGTTCCAGTGAGAGAGAAATAGGGACTTCATCCAAGTTTTCCCTGATTCTCCAATTCCTGGATCCTGTCTGTGCTCTAGTCGTATTTTGGTATTTGTCGTGCTTGCAGTAAGGTGGACAGCCAGTAGGTAGTTGTAAATAACGATATTTCCACCCAAAGGGCCTCTAACACAACACACTTTGTCACATTCAGTAACAGGTTCTACGTACCAGACTTGCATTTTTCTCCCATTTTATGGATCAAAATTTTGACAAAAATTATCCACATTCAGAACGTTTTCCTAAAGCAGGTAGAAGAACTTGGGAAATAAAGAGTTGGGATACTCTTCAGTCACCCCCATGTCTTTATTATTAGTTATTATTTGTTTAGCATACAGCCCACAATGTGCTAGGTATTTTCCAGATACAAGAAAAGGCACGTCCCTGCCTCTGGGATACTCTAAACACAGACAGGCAAGAGAAGGTCAGGGAAGTGGAACAAAGATTTTCTATTTAAAAAACAAAACCCACAAAATTCACTCTAGGGGTGGATTACTTAAGGAAGGGGGGGGGGGTTGCAGGGAGGACAGTATGGGTCAGGGTTTTGTAGGTGTAACACAGAAAACCAGACTGTACTTCCCTCACCCCCTTGCTTCCAAGAATGGAGGAGACCAGCACTGCATTGGCATAGTATAGAATTCCATTTATAATTGCTATGGGATCTCAATCATTTTGTGCACTGCTTGGATTGGGCTATCAAAGCAGGAGCGGATTTAGAGTATGATATAACCACGAAGGATCCTATTCACAAAGAAACAGCTTAGGTAGACACATCAATATCGCACAGTTTTAAGGAGCTGAGTGGAGGCTGTGGGTTTGTGCTCAGTTATCAGGGGAAAAAAAAGTCTGTCTCCAAGCAGGCTGGGTGCTGGAATGTGGGCAGCTCCAAGGCTGATGGCCAGATTTACAGAGAGGACACATATGGACATGGGGTGATGGCCTTTTATTTGACTGGATAAGGATCTTAGTGGAAATCTGAAGGGATTTGTGTGGAACCTTATCCACTGCTAATCCAAAGTGTATACTGATTATGCCACACTGTAGACACAGCAGGAAAGAAGCAGTTTTAGAGACCAGGCTTTCAGAATTACAAGTATTTTTTTTCTCTACAATGTACTGCACCCTTGACATTCTTTCTCGGGTTACCGCAACACTTGAGCTGGGGGGGGTATGATTCCCGGCTCAAGTAGACATACTCATGTTTGCTCTCATTGAGCTAGTGCACTAAAAATAGTAGTGTAGTCACACAAGCACAGACAGTGAGTGACAAGTGGTAGCCCAGGTGAGGCACCTTGACTGTATACCCACAGGGTTCAGGTGGGTTTGTACTCGTGGCGGCTAACCTGTGCCACTGCTGCCATACTACTACTTTTAGCTTGCTAACTCGATGAGCAAGTATGTCTACTTGACTTGGGAATCACCACCAGCTGAAGTGTAGATGTAGTGGGACAAGGTGGTGGTGAGGAAATATCTTTTACTGGACCAACTTCTGCTGGTGAGAGACACAAGCTTTGGAGACATACAGAGCTCTTCTTCAGATCTGCAAAAGGTACTCCAAGCATCACAGCTCAATGCAAGGTGGAACAGAGTGTTTAGCATGTGTAGTTAGCACATACTCTGAGAGACCAGTCAAGGTAGAGTGAACCAGTAACACCTACAATCCTAGAACAAAAAGAGGAAGTTAATGGGTTACAGATGGTTGTAATAAGCCATAAATCCAGTGTCTCTGTTCAGTCCATGATTTTTAGGGTCTAGCAGAGTAATGAATTTAAGCTCCCTTTTGAAAGTGTTGCGCAGGTTTCCTTTGAGGATGAGGATTGATAGGTCAGATATAGAGTGATCGCATTGTGCGCTACAAGCGATAAGTTTTTATCTTATTTTCCTGTGAGTTCATCTGAGAGCATAGTGATTGTCTGGTTTCACCCACATAGTTACTGGAGCATTTAGTGGACTGGATGAGATGTACCACGTGCTGTGATAGGCACGTGTAGGATCTATGGATCTTGAAAGCTGTGTTGTGAGTGGTGCTGAGCATTGTAGCAATGGAGATACATCTGCAGGTTTTACATCTGTTGTTCTGGCAGGGTCTGGTGCCACTTTGAGTTGGTGTTTCCTGGACTGTGGGGAGAGCTTGCCTCTGATGAGCTTGGAGAGGTTGGGGGGTCGTTTGAAGGCCAGAAGTGGGGGTTTAGGAAAGATTTCTTTCACAAGAGGGTCTCCACTGAGTGTGGGTTGTAGTTTGATGATATCCTATATGTGTACCAGTGTGGGGTGGTAGGTGACAACAAGGGGTGTGCGGTCAAAGTGGGTTTTATTTCTGAATTAAAGTAAGTTATCTTGGGGGGATCCTGGAACTGACACAGTATCATCCATGTACCTATGCAGGGATCTGGAGGGGAACAGATTTCAGCTTTCACTTTTAACAGTGAACTGAAAATGGACAGGTTTTGAGCCAAGCGCAGTGGGAGCAAGTGCCTTTCCCAACCTGCTCCAAAGCAAAGTCCACATGCTGGGTAGAGTCAAACCCCATTTCCCAGCATTTGGCTGTAATTAGCAAAGAAAACAAGAACATTTTCATCTTATACCTTCTCTCTGGGATTGGGTGCTCTTACCTCAGGATTACTCAAGCCCATCCACTAGATCCTCTCCAAAGAGCTACTCCCACCCCCCTTGTATGTACACAGGACAATAAGCCACTTGCCTTAATGGAGTCAACAGAACTCACTTAAGTCTTTTTCAACAGGATCAACTCCAGTTAAGTGACAAACACACTCTATCTGTTGCCAGCAGATTTCAACTAAAAATTCAGATTTTTCACCCAACTAAGAAAATGGACTACAAAATAAAACCACAATTTGCTTCACTGCTTGCCATTTGAAATCAGTGGAGGCTGGTGACATTTGAAAGTGGGTAGACAAAATTGGTCAAGAGTCAATTTGCAGCAGCGGGTAAAGCCCTTAATGTCTCTTCTTTAGGGCAATGGTAGACATTGCTGACTTGTCTGCTCTGAGGAGCCACCACAGCTAGAAATGAACACTCAACAGGTTGTAAAAAAATTTAAAATTTACATTATAGCCTTGATCCAGTTAACGGAGAATTTTTAAATGCATTATAAAGTCTTGAGTTTTGGTGCATATGAGAGGAGAGAATCTCAGGATATACTTTTCCCAAGTGATACTGTTACAAAGGAACTGAAGGCTTGTAATCAGAACATGGGATCATGAGGCAGGATGCATGTGTTCTATTCTTGGATCCTCCATAACTTGAGGTGACCTTGGGCAAGTGACAAGCTTTCTTGGATTCAGTTTGCCCATCTATCAAATGGGTAAAATAACACTGTAGCTATCTTACAGGGATGTTGAGAGATTTAGTGATATTCTGCCAAAGGCTTTCAGATCCTTGGATGAAAGGTGGCATGGGAGTATTAAATATTTCAGAGGACAAAAGGAGTTAAATTATATTTCATGCACAGTTATACTGCATTAATACCCTGATTCATACAGCTTCAATCAAGAGCGCTGTACACATTCTTGAATTTATTCTGATAAGGAACCGTAGTTTTTCCCAAGAAACTAACAAAAACTGAGCACAACTTCTATACATTTGTAATTCAAATACGCCCACATAGAATTCCCACAAGACTGCTTAAAAATGCAGTCAAAATTGTAATTAAAAACTAATCTTCTAAAGAAGGTGACTCACGTTTTTGTGATTCAGAAAAATGTCAATATAAAATTATTTACTAAATTCACACGATAAACTGCTGGGATTATTCAAAGGACATAGGAATGTGAAAAAATATTAAGGGCGAACAGGGAAATTATTATTTTTGCCCACAAAAAGAATCAGTCTGTTATTTCCCCTCCCCCCTAACATTTTAATACTTGGCCTTTTCAAATACAGAAGGGTAAGTGATAGCAAAGGCAAAAGACTATCCTCAGCAAATATACAGTTGTCTGGTCAATCAATCTGCAGTCCTGGATGGGATCAGAGCCTCAGCAAAACCACAGGGGTATGGGATGCAATTGGTCTCTCAGAGCAGCTGAAATTTAGGACATATGGAGAGCGGATCATAAATCTGACCCAAGTTCTATGTTTAAGAGGTGCCGCACCTATGTTTAAAAATGTTGCTTGAACTAATAAGAGACCAGACTTGAATCCTACAGTCCAAATAACTGCAAGGAGCAGTTAGCCAAGGATTTAAACAATAAAAAAATTTCCTTCTGTGCCTGCCTTTTTTTAAATTAAGGTTCTCTCTTGATGAGGGAGTCAATTCTTATTTGTTTTCAGCCCTACAGGATTGCTCTCTGGCAGCATATCATTTGTAAATCTGTTTCAGAGATCTGAACTTCTTCCTATGGTCAGTCTTTCTTTCTCTCTCCACTTCTTTCTGAACTAAAAGGAAGGGTTCTATTAATGTTATCACTGGATCTCCACTGGGTGCTAAATCATCAGAGTAGATCGGTGTCATTCCCTGTTCAACACCATGGTGAAATCCTTGGATGCAGGTTCCAGTTCTTGTTGGTTGGGGTCTCCCATCAATTACAAGGGAAGCTCTGCACTGGATTCTCTGATGGAATTCCTCGGACGTGAGATATGAGGATGAAATCCTGGCTGCACTGAAATCAATTGCAAAACTCCAATTGACTTCATTGGGGCCAGAATTTCATCATGATTATGTGGTGTCCAGGATATTATCCCTTGTTTTTAAGGATGGAGAAAGTTATTTTACTCCTCCCCAAACCTTACACTCCACTGTGGACCCCACAGACTCCTTGCTCAACCTATTACTGCTCTAATCAGCCTATCACAAGCCTCTTCTTCCAGCATGAAGGCCCTGATTCTCCAGTCAGTTTCCACCCCCTTTGGTCAGCTCAGAAGGTGCAAAGGGGCTGAGTAGTGGCCACAACTGGCCAACAGAAAGAAGATCAGGGCCAGATCGGGGCCCTACACCTCTGAGCAGCCTGCCCTCCCCCTGAACTCCCAACTTGGGGGGGGGCACATTTTGGGAGCAAGCAGGGGCCATGTTGGTGCCCCACCCAGACCCAGCACTGAGCTTAGGGTCCATTGTGGATCTCAGATTTGCAATTAGCCTGACAGCTGAAGAAAAACCCTTCATATTTCACATTAAATGGCAGGCGATTTACTGCTCTGTGTTTGGTTTTTAAATAAACTACTACAGATGGCTCTGACCTCATCCCTAATTTGAACACCCCTGAATTTGGAGGAAGTTCAGCTGCAAATCTAGGTCTGAGTTTCACAATTCAAGTCCAGCTCTGTTCAATAATAAGGCTGGCAATGTACATGGAAGACAGCTAAAATACAGGGCCAGGTCCTCAGCTGATATAAATCAGTTTTAGTGCCATTGGCTTTAATGGAGAAATGCCCATTAATACCAGCTAATGATCTGATCTATAGATATTAACAAGATCATCAAGGCATTCTAAATGTCAGCCATCAAAGGAAGAAGACATAGGTTACTAGGATTTGCGATGACTGCAGCGCAAGCTATTGACACAACAAATATGACCGATCACTGGAGATCCCACTGCATTAGTTACCACATTTAGTACTAAGTAAAAGACCATGTTGCTCTATTAGGATCATTTTAAAAAATCCTTATTCTTCAGAATATATATATTCCCACAGGCAGAGAGTAAGGCAACATCTACACTAATTCTCATGTCAGCAAAACTTTTGTCGCTCAGGGGTATGAAAACACCCCTCTCGCCCCCAAGCGACATAAGTTTTGCTGGCGTAAGTGGCAGTATGCACAGCATTACGTCAGCCGGAGATGCTCTCCCGCTAATATAGCTGCCGCGGCTTGTTGAGCTGGTTTTATTATGTTGATGGGAGAGCTCTCACCTGTCGGCCTACCGCAGCTACACGCATGGTCTTACAGCAGGACAGCTGTATCAGTACAGCTGTGCCACTGTAGGCTTGCTAGTGTAGACATGGCCTAAATTATTTTTGGGTGGACACTGCAGCATCTTTTCAGCACAATGAGCCATAACTAAACTGTCAAAGGTTTACTGATGGCAGCTTGGTACAAGGAGCTTTCAAGATTATTTCACACTGATTTTAACAGATTGCACAAGATGGAATGTAACAAAAAGGCTTTTTAGAAGGCTAAATTGTTGCCTCTTGGGATTTCAAAGAAAAAACAAGTTCTGTTTTTCTGTCACCATCACAATGAAGTCATTTTGGTCACAGTTTTGGTAGTTTTACAGACCTAGAGTGCTCTCAGCCCACTGCAACACAAATTAAGTTTTTCCCGCAGAAATTAAATAAACCCCCCCAAATAAAAACTTAGTACTATCAGGACATTGAAGGGGGCTGGGGGGGGGGGGGAAGGGGCGGGGACGAGACCCAGCAGAGAACCCCGTGAAAGCTCAGTAGTATGAATCATTTGGGATGGAAGGGAATCTTTTGGATGTTAGGTTGAGCAGTGTGGCCAAGTGGATAATACAGCACTGGACTGGGACTCAAGAAACCTGGATTCCATTGCTGGCTCTGCCATGGGCCTGCTCCTCCCTCCATCTCAGTTTCCCTGACTTTATGAAGTGCTTTGACATCTATGGATGAAAAACGCTAGGTATTATTAGAATTTATTATATACCAGCTTCCCTGCGATCTATTTTTCTTGAGTATCTTCCTGAAAGAGGAGGAAATAAAATAAAATAAAATAAAATAAAATAAACCGACTCTTTTTGGGTGCATTCTTTTACACATCATTTAATTTTTGTGGCAGAGACCTGTATTTGGATCTCAAGTGGCAATTAGTACTATATAAATAATCAGATAGGTAAAAATTGGTTCTTCTGAACAGTAGTTTTCGTGTTTCTGTGAGAAATAAAACAAACACCTCTAGACACAGGCTCAGACTTGGATCTCAACTGTATCACAAAAATCAAAGTATTTACAGTTGTAACTGATATCAGACATTAAGGGCTTGTCTACACAGGGGAACTGGCTAGCATAGCTATAGCAGAACAACTATTCCACTACAGCTCTATCTATGCAACTCCCCAACTGGAGTCTTTATTCCAGAAGAATTACTTCACAAACCAATCACATTCTGATCTTGCATGTATATCCAGAGTAACTTCAGAAAAAGAATTAGAATGGATCTGGATTTGCAACACTAATTCACAGCAAGGAACAATGTTTCTGCTGTTCCTAATGGAAACCGCATTGTAATATGGTTTCATCTTGCCCAGAAGAATGGGAGCAAAATTGTTCTAACTACGTTACAGAACGGGTGTGCAGCTTGTGTTCAGATTCACCATGTGGGTACCACCTGCAAAAGCCTCAGTTGTGGAAAGCCCACAACAGCACAAAATATCTGCAACTGCCACACCCTTAGAAAAGCTGGAATGAGCATTCTTCAAATAGAAGTGTATCTGGCTGGAGAAGGGGTGTGTCAGGACACCCAAGAGATGTGCTACTTCAGTTCACCTCTGAGACAGCCCCAGGTGGAACTTCAAGCTGCTTTCCATGGAGAACTGTGCTCGTCAGGACTGCCACCTACCTCTCCCTTGGGATGAAGGATAAAGGGGTGCAGACTCTGAAGTCCAGAGGCATGGATGAGAAGCGACTGTCACCGGTCGGAAACGTTGTTTTCACACAAGGGTGTCATGGGGCTGGAAACAGCTGATTATTGAGCTGTTGCAATGCTTAGAGAGATCTGAACTATTCTGCTTTATGATATTGTATCATAACATAGTACAGCTCAGGTGAAGGGGGGGGGGAGGCTGTAAAACCCATTATATTTGAGCTTCAAGAAAGATTAACTCCTTGGGGAAACGTGAAGTCCTCTTAGAAGAGCAATTTCATAGCATTTCTTCAATGCAAGAACTACACTGGTGTTTTCAAATGAAAGCAGAATCCTGCAGGGATAGTGCCAAAATGAGACAACAGTTATAAAGGGACTGTGGGTAATGCATTGTAGTGCTTATCAAGTCACTGTAACCCTTACAATTTTAGGGTCTGATCTTGAAAGGTGGTGAGGCCTCCTAGAAGGTGCTCAGCATCATCGTGGTGCATTGGCATAGAATTGGGGGCGCCCAGGACTTTGAAAGCTCACGGCCGAGGTAATCGGACCAAAATCGTTTGGGAGGAAATGAGAAAGGCACTCATTTAACCAAATTCAAATGGTAGGTCACCCAAAAGGTGTTCAAGTGACCAGGGCACCGTGGTCGGAGGGGCACCGTGCAGTAGCACAGAGGTGCACATTGCCGGCTGGCAGGGGAACGCTACAAACCCGCAGAGCCGGCTTGTGGGGAGGCGCCTAGATTTCTCCCTGCTTCCTCCCGGCCAAGGAATATGGGGAGGGGTGGGAAGTGGTGACGCACAGACGCTGTTCTTCCCTCCCCTTCCCCCCCCCCCCCCCGCCACGTTCCTCTGCACCCACATAGGGGGCTGTGAGTGGGGAGTGAGGAGCAAGGTCAGGGCTCCCTGCATACAGGTCACTTTCACTCCTGCCCTCCCCCTTATGCAGCCCAGATGGGGAAAGCTCCCCTGGATGCAGGGAGCACCTGACACTGTTCCTCACTTCCCCTTACCCTCCCCTGCTCCCCCAGTCTCCTAGCAGGGTGCGGAGGAGCAGCATTCGAGGTGGGGAGCAAGCAGCAATGCCAGCTGCTCTGTGCATCCAGTTTCCCCATGTGGGTGCAGGAGGGGAGTGCAGGGGTTAGGGGTGCAGGAGGGGTTAGGGGGAAGAGGTTCTTCATTATGATTGTTACTGGGTATTTTACAAATAAGTTCAGACCTACATCTCCGACTAGATGCCTGAAATCACACGCAGTTTTATCAGTAACGAGCACCTCTCAGCGTCTCTGCACTAGCACAAGATGGGTCCATCTGCTCCTGTCTGCCTGGGTTCTCGCCTTCCCTTACTCTAGCCTTGGGAACATGCAGAAACCAAAGGAAGGGTGGCAATACACCACATACCGTGCCACCCTCATTACAGCACTGCTGCTGCTAGCGGCCGCACGGCCTTCGGAGCGGGGCACCCAGCCAGCAGTCACCGCTCTCCAGCCTCCCAGCCAGTGCTTAATTCGTGCCGGGGTTTGCTGGGGGCTGAGCCCTGGCACCTCTTTCAATGCAAGTTAAGCGCTGGGGGAGGCAGCGGGGCCCTGAGGGAGCTGGGGAGGCAGGGGAAATAAGAGGCACTGCACCCACAGGGGCCGGGGCGCCAAGGTACCTGTTCACCCAGGGTGCCATTTTCCCTGAGGCACCCCCACCATTTGATGATCCAGAGGGCCAATGTAATAATTACAAAATGTAGTAAGTTATAGTTGGCCTGCTCTCTACTCTGCAGGTGCAACCAGAGAAGAGCACAGCTCCCTATATGCAAGGATCCATTTTAGAATCATAGAAATGTAGGGACCCACGTCCAGCCTCTTGTGCTGAGACAGGACCAAGTGAACCTAGACCATCCCTGACAGATGTTTGTCCAACCTGTTCTGAGAAACCTCTAATGATGGGGATTCTACAATCTCCCTTGGAAGCCTATTTCAGAGTTAAACTACCCTTATAGTTAATCTCCCTTGCTGCGGATTAAGGTCATTACTTCTTGTCTTACCCTCAGGGACATGGAGAACAACTGATCACGGTTCTCTTTGTAATAGCCCTTAGCATATCTGAAGACTTATCAAGCCCCCTCAGTCTTTTTTTCCCCCTCAAGACTAAGCATGCCCAGTTTTTAAACTTTTTCTCATAGGTCAGGTTTTCTAAATCTTTTGTAATTTTTGTTGCTCTCCCCTGGACTGTCTCTAATTTGTCCCCATTTCTCTTAAAGTATGGCACCTCTCGGTCCAAGCAGTCTCTCCTCAGGTCAAAATGTATATTGCATATTGAGACCTGACCTCTCTGCATCGTTTTTCAGAATAGAACCACATTATAAACAAGGAAGGGTCCAAAAAGCTTACTCGAAACAAACCTCTGGAGAGGAGATGGTAAAGGAGTGAAGACGGTGGAGGTTCACAATGTTGATCATCATCCTTGTAGCATTTCTGGCCCAAAATAGCCTCATGCAGATCTCTTGATAAAAATCCCAGGGTCAGACACTATGAATTAGTGCAAAAATATTTCTGGACCATGCTCAGTGCTGGCTTATACCTCCTGGAAATCAGCACTAAATTCAAGCCTCGGTTTATTTACAAATGTGCAATAACCAAATATGTTACTGATGTAACTTTACTGGCCTAATCAGTTAGAACTACAGCCAGAAATGATACATCCATCAAGAGAGTATGAGGATCTGTATCCCCCTTTGGAATTTCTCCATGTCCTTCTGCATGTTTGATATTTTTTTCTTGTGTCAAACTGCTAATTCTCTTTTCACCCCCATACCCACTACCCAACCTTCCAGTTAGCTGTCTGATAGACAGGGCTATGAAGACGCTGTTATGCCCACTTCTGCAGAAATTAGGATCAAAGAGATTAAATGTGCATACCCGGAATGACACTTCCCAGGTTCACTTTGGACAAGCCTTATTTACATGTAAATGGAGGTATAGACGAGTATCAGTAGTTTACACTCTCTTGTCCATCAGCTCAAAGGGAATATTTCAGCAAAGAGATCAAGGAAAGCTCCTCTCCTCTGAGCAAGTCCTTCTCACTGTCTACAAACTATCTTCTAATTAAAGCATTAGTTTACTATTAAGAAAAAAAATACAGAAACGTTGCCGTGTTATGCGCTAGCCAATAGCTTCTGGTAACTGCACTGGCCGACTGATCCTGATCTCTCACTCCTCAGTACTCCTCAGAGTACTTAGAAGCAGCTCCTTGCAGGAGCGGGGAAATGGTTCTCATGCTATTATACAGCAATCCCCCTTTCTGATTACAGCATGTCCAGTCAGACCCAGCCAGAAGAAAAGCTGAAAAGAATGGCTGGTCCTATTAATTATTATGAAGACAATTCATAGGGGGAAAAAAAAAGGAAAAAGAGAAAGTGGTGGAATACTGAAGAGAGGAGTGAATTTGTATAGTGCGAGCTGCAGGCCTGTCTAATGTTCTCCTCTTTTTAGCTAGCAAAAAGAGCATGTGCATCCTGTGTTTCCATTAGACAATGATAGAAAGATTATGTCATCATATCGTAATTCTCTTGACCTTTCAGCTGACAGCAAGAATCCAGCACTTGTATATGGAGGTATTTTTATTGCTGCATACTGTACATTACCTGTCAAAAGATAACACATTTTTATACACACACACCCTGACACAGCATTTGTGCAGTTGAAAATCAGTAGGCAAATCATTATCAACTCGTAGCCCATTAAAAATGCTCAACCCTAAGATCTACATTTAACCTTTAAAAACAGTATACAAATGCCTGTGAAAATAAGATAAAGTCCCTCGATACATCCGGTTTTTTTGTTGTTGGTTTTTTAAGAGGATTCATTAAATGACTATAAATATAATTTGACCCTTTGTCATGAGAACAAGAAACTTTGCCAGATTTCCTGATATTTTTAGGCCAGTTACAACTGTATCTCCATGACCTCCACTAGGACATATTTTAGCTATAAGTATTAACCTTTCCTAGATTTTTTTTCCCCCATTTCACCAGGAATCAAGTTGTCCAGGAGGACCTGTATATGTCCCTGGCTCCTGGTTTTTAGCACAGTAATTATGGCACATTAAATTCACAGGTGATCTCCAACACTGTAGAGGAAGTGGGGGCTTCTGACACGGCTCAGAGCAGCCTCCTATAGTCAACGTGGATGAGTAGCCATTCTCTGAGAAGGACCCAGTGTGGTGGGGTGTGGTGTTCAGAAGGATAGTAGGAAAGCTCCTTCTGAAGTGTCAGAGCTGTGTATGATCTGACAGGAGTAATCCTCTGAGACCGAGCACACATTTCCTAGAAGAACAGGGTCAGAAAGCCATACACTTGAACCTTTAACATGCCTCTACATTGTGTCATAATCCTCCATTCTCTAGAGTGTAGTTCTATAGTCTTAAGGGATGTCTACACTGAAAAGAAAAACCTGCAACGCTGAGTCTCAGGCCATGTCGACTGACTCACGCGTGGGGGGCTCAGGCTGTAGGACTAAAAATGGCAATGAAGATGCTCCCGATCGGACGGAAGCCCAAGCTTCAATACTCTGCCCCCTCACTGTGTTTCAGAGCCTGGACTCCAGCATAACTAGGAGTGTCTACACCGCTATTTTTAGACCCACACCCTGCATCCTCTGAGCCTGAGTCAACTGACCAGAGCTCTGAGACATGGTTCCACAGGTTTTCCTTTGCAGTGTAGATATACCCTCAGGCCACACAAAAGATACGGAGCATCCATCCCTCTGATTATAAAATAATCAGCAGGCTCTTAAAAACACCAAGCGAGACATGTTCATTTCAGTCCAAAGTATAGGTTTGTAACCAATAGGGACAACCAGTTCAACAATCGCTACACAGCACTGACAACCAGAGAAGAGAGATGGATTTCTGATGTACTACAGCACCTATTGGAGATCTCATGTGTTGTGCTTGAATGAAGAGAGAAGCGTTAATCCATCCTTGGAATTTAATTACAATTGGCATTTCTGATGTTAATGCTGATGGCCACCATGTGGTTGAGAAGTGATGTCAGTGGCAACACTAGTAGTACAAGGAAGTATAAAAGACTGCCAAGGGGATGACTAAAGAACAAGCACAATCCAGCAACTGAACAATACTGACCTAGATCCATAGCTTGTGGGCAGTTTAGACAAGGTATGGGGTACGCAAGGTCAGATAAAAATGTAAGAGTCTGGGCAAGAATCTTCGGTTCAGATTTGTATTTGAGCTGAACCAGCGTTGAGGTTCAGCAGAATGTGAACAAAATTTGTTCTGCCCTTCTCATTTTTCATTTTTGCTCTCCTCCCTATGTCTAGGTGCCAGCCAGTACCAGAAACATAAGTGTTGAAATATTACCCAAAAGGCTATTACCTCAATATCTTCATCCCAAGCAGAAGCACCAGAGATTTCATCAGAGGTTGTTCCCATGAAATTTCCTATTTAGTTTTGCAGGCCCAGTTGGGGAGAATAGTTTAGGCTCATGCCCCAAAATCAGAGCGCTTATCTAAACCATACTGAACCTCTAAGACCTCAAGGTACATTTTCTCCAAAGTCTTCATGAAACAGCCCAGAAAGAAATCAGACTCAGCAACAAAATCAAATCCAGAGGCTGAATGAAAATATGAAGGTGATAAACTGATCCTAGAGGCATGGGGAAAGTAAAGCTAACTGGAAAGACGGGTCTGCTGCTGCTGAAATTAACTCGAACGACTAGTTTGAATAGTCCTGCCTCTCGCTGGGGAAAGGTTAAGAGGAGAATAAGGTTTTTGTGATCCTAAAGGATGAGTTGTTCAGACAGAGTCCAGCAGCATTTAAAGATTGGAAAAAGCTTCTTATGCATGTACTGAGCCATACCATCTGTAGCATTCTCTTGATATGGTTAAGTCTTGGATGTTCTAAAATGCTAGCCTCACTCACCTGAAAGGATTACAATGGGGATAAATATAAAATCAGTGTTGAATATTCATGTTCTTGTGTTATGGTGTTGAATGGGGAAAAAAGATTCTTTTAAAAATCACTCAGGCAAAAAAAAATCTGAGAAATTCTGTTTTATGAAACTTCAGTAGAGCTTAATGTTGTGACTAAATTTTGGTGTATTGGATCTCTTCTTAAATAGTAATCAGGAATTAAAGAAGAAAAACACCAGGTGTTACAAGGCACAATAAGGTCCTTTTCTTCCCTGAAGCTCATGGACAGTTCAAAACAATCTCTGTGAAAAGCTCTAAAAGCATTTATCTTTTATAAAGTTCGACTGACAAATTCAAAATATAGCAGCCTTTTTAGGTAATGGAACAACAGCGTTTGAGAGAACACTTATGCAAAATAGATTAACGAGAAATTATTCTTCCCTTCCGAGCTGAGAGCCTCCTGAAGTAACACTATAACCACAAAACCAAAAGGAAATTTTAAAGAACTAATTACTGTTACTTAAAATATCCTTGATGCTGCATTGAGAGGCTATTTTTGTTGAAAATTATCATTAAAAAGAGAAGTTAGTTCCAACGGACTAACTGTCCAGGAATCAGATGTCCTCCCATCTACACAACGGCTGTAGGCCTCTCCAGGTGGGCAGGATAGGGGGGAATTTCACCACCCTAACTAAGACGCCCTCCATCTCCTTTTCCTCTCTTCCCTGGTCATCGTTCTATTCTTACTTTTTTCCTGTAATAGTCCACTCTCCCACATTCGTGTTCCTCTTTTTCCTCCCCTTCTTGTATTCAAGCTCTTCCTATTTATTTCTCCTTTTTTCAGCAAATTGCCGTCTCAATCTGCATCCCCTTTATTATCGTTTATTTATAGTATACTGTCCAAAGGCCCCCCATTTAGGATTGGGGCCCCACTGGGTCAGGCACTACGCAATCACAGATTAAGAGACACTCCAAATGTTCAGATTTGGTCATTTTTAAGTGTAAACTCCAATGTCTGCCAGCACATTGAATGAAATTTGACTTCATCAGCTGGATTTCATCTCCCTGTTTCAGACTGGAGAGCTCTGCAATGATGTCAGCAGCAGCTCTTGTCAGCCTTAAACAATAGGTTCAGGCAGCATGAAGAGGCAAGGTGAGCCAAGATGCAAGCCTCATGGGCATACACCATTGAGCTGCATGCTTGGGAAGGCCTGTTTACCACAATCTGAATCTCTGGTGAACAGGTCACTCAAGTTCGACCAGTGAGGAATATTGAACCATGCCATGCCTCTTTGAAAACTGACGTCTCACAGCAGTACTTCAAATCCCTCAGCATATTGAGAAGTTCCAGAGAGGAATAGCAGAAAGCCACTTTAAAGCACAATTTCCCATGTACTACATTCTTGCACTGTAATCTCAAACCTCCAGCATAGCAGGACTTCTTACCTGGTACCTCAAGCAACATCCCAAATTCCAGCAATATTTATTTTTTCTTCATATTTACACCATTTCTGTGATGGAAGTAGTGGCAATACCCAGGCCTGGTACTGAACTACCAAAAGGCATCACAAAGCAGACAGCTAATTTTTCTAATGGCTCCCGCCCTGATTGTATGAGTAACTAGTTCATTTGCTTGTTTACACACACACCTGCCCTATTCTGCTCCCACTGAAGTAATGGCAAAAATCCCATTGATTTAAATAGGATCGAGATCAGTACCTAATTGTTTTTATCAAAATACTTGATTGCAAAGTACAGGAAAGTAAGCAGCGTAAAAACAAACCCAAGAAATGCAGCTGCGGGGGAAGTGAATAATTTAGGATAGCTGCAGTACACACTGCCTGGTGTCAGTGGCCAGATTAGTCAATGGCAAAAGAACAGGATACAGCTTCACGACTTAGTTGCAAAGGTATCCCACCCACTGGAAGAATTTATTAGGTGGGGGCAGAATGGTGGACTCTGAAAATAATTTCCATGTACCCTATTACACTTGCAGACACACCTTTTGCTGCCATACTAGTATGAAGCTATTCCCACCCCGCCACATTGTAAGGATCCATATTTTTCAACCAACTCCATTTTCTGTCTGATGCTGTGGGGTAAAGAGAAACCTTTCTTTTTTTTAAATGGTTAAGCATTACTGGAATCTAACTTGGCTAGACCTCCTGTCTCAGGTTGAAGAGTGGTTTCATCAAGAATTGATATGGCAAACCACTGCAGGATGAGGGATTTTTGTCATATAGATGGGACCTAAGAAACGGCTTTCTCCATTCATCAACTTATTTTTCTCCATATCTGTTACAGAATAGAACCCCCTGCACACATTGTCTGGTAGGTGATGGGCTTTTACTGAACACTCTTGTGTTGTTGTAATGCTTTGTTTTTGGTGAACAAAACTGTGGAGCCATCAGCCATGCAGCGAATTGTTGCCTTTTAAAGAAGAGTAACCCTGCACAGTTGTTTGCACTGGAATGACAATTGTATCTAATAGTTACTGTTTAAAAAAAACCCAAATGGATTTTTAGCATGCAGAATCACTGACTGGATCACAGATTTAAGTCTTTTTAAAGGTGCTCTGACACAAGACAGGGCATGTCAGGGCTTGCATGTCAATACTCCTCAGATTAAGGGCTCCCTAAGCATACACTGAGATTACATATGATCCAGCTCTGAAAGACCCATTACAGTCAACCCGTCAGTGACCTGTGGATAATGGGAGTGTGTCATATGCTTCCACTGAGACTGGAATAGGTTCAGTGAAAATTATAATGGAAGCACTCTTAATTCTAGAAGCATTCTTCCTAGAAGATTAAATCTATTCATCCCTATCTACTTTACTACTCCAGGGGCTTAGAGTCATTTTCAGGGACAATCAGTTTTTGCTCTTCTTATAGCTCTGTACCATCAAAGAATAAAGAATACCAAAGCATCAAGTCTCATCATTGCATATTTGTGCAGCAGGTATCAACTGAATTGTCAATTAAAACCAACATTGTCAAACCTGGGCGCCTAAAATTAAGCTCCTAAATTCATATTTTGGCCCCCTAACAGAAGCAGCCTTCTTTTCAGAGGTGCTGGACACCCCTGCTTCCACTGAAGTCATTGAGACTGCAGCCGCACAGTGCCGTTGATATTCACACTGTTAGTAGTTTGGCACCGAGGCTCGGACATTTTGGCATAAGTGCCAACAGCAAGAACAAATTCTAGCCTCAGATCCACCTGAGCAAATGGAAAAAAGATTTATTACTGGTTATGACGACACACAAGACGAGAAGAGTGCAAATTGACTTTCAAAATGTAAGAATGTGTTTAAAGGGCTGACAATTAAACAAAAGACATCTCTTTATTTGTCAGCTGGTTACCTTTGATATGGTGGTAAGGTGCAGACAAATATGGAGCCCCTGCTGGCCCATTTTACAGTCATTTTTTAAAGTTGAACCACACTAAGGTAGCAAGACATGCTCTGCTTTTATATATTCCTACCTTTCTGAAATCTTCTGAGATCCTCCATGCTTATTTTTAAGTTGGAACAAAATCCCTGAAAATATTTTACCTACCATTGTTCCAGGTTACATGGAATATTGCAGTAATTGAAAGACATTAGGGATACAGTTTTCTTCTTTATGCCAACAGAAAAGTTACTTTGCGCATTTTGTGCTGAGAAAGTTTCATTGTTTTCCCCTAGTAGTATTTCTATTCCTCTTTCCTTTGTTCAATATACAGAATGTGCACTTCGGCCAAATTACCATTGCCCAACCAACCTTAACTTTTGGAATTTTCTTACTTCAGTCATTGATCTCACAACTTTAATTATGTCGTGATGATCTTTTTTGCAATATACATACAGAGAGAGAGCTCATGCATGCGTGAGACAGAAATCGCATGGTGACTGAAAACTTTCCAGATGCCTCACATAATAAAATATTTGCATTTAGATAATCTCAGTATTTGCAGTATTCTAGGTATTTCCCGTAGGTAGCATAGGGATGTATGAGGAAACACTGCAGATGTTGAGTTGACCTTATCTATTAAATATAATTGGCAAGCTTTTCAGTTTCATCCCTGTGTGGTTTTTTATATATATAGCTTTCTTTTGTTCCTGAAATGTGTATTCTAAACAATGTAGGATTTAGCATGAGCAATTGTTTCTGGATTTGTGATCTCTATCTGCCATTCATCTGTTTAGCTTTACCTTCTCAGGGATACAAGCGTTCCCATTAGCTTATAAATGTCACTATCAATCTGAAATCATGTTGCTAGATGCTAAAGGTGAGGAAAAAGACAAGTGTGACTGGCTCATAAAAATGCTACTCCCCTTCTTGCTCTGAATTTACATTGCTAGGTTACAGCTAAATCAACCTGTTCTAAAGGTTTTTTGGTTTTGTTTGGTTTCTAAACCACTCAAGCCTTCATGCCTGGATAAAAGATTCTGGGGAGAATGCAATGACATCACATGACTAGAAGGCAGCTGGGTAGCTATTTAGGGATTACTAACTGATTCAGTGCTGTGAACTTACAATTAGAAACCAATATCTTTAAATAAACAAAAAGTAATAATAATACAAAAGCCTTCAAATCCATGAACAAGTAAATAGAATGTTCAAGGAACCAAAAGCCATTGCCAAGAATCTAAAACTCTCCTACCAGAACCACCTCCTGCTTGAAGCCTATTAACATCTTCCAGGCCACCACTTCATACACCTTCCACAAAAGCAGCAACTACAGCCTCAGTCCTGCATCCACTAACGTAGCTACCGATTTATGTCAGTATAACGTAAGTGCTGGAAAATCTACATCTCTGAGCAACAGTTATACCGACTGAACTCCTGGCGTAGACAGTGCTATGTTGATGGGAGGGCTGCTCCAGTTGACATAGCTATCACCTCTGAGGGAGGTGGGGTATCTATGCTGACAGGAGACACTCTCTCATTGGCATAGGTAGTGTCTTCACTAAGCTCTACAGCAACGCAGCTGCAGCACTGTAAGTGGAGAGAAGCCCTCAGACCCCGTTGCAGCATCCCATTAACTTCATGAAGGATCAGGACCTAAGGGTTAGATTTTTCAGAAGTGCTTAGCTCTTGAGAACTTCATTTCATTATCCCAGATGAATACAGGAGCCGTAACATCTCTCCATGCTGTTTAGAAAAGGGGATCTCCGGTACCACAATCTCTGTGAAGAGGCAAATGTGGAACGTTTACAATTACGCTCAGTGTATTTGTGCATATGCAAACATTGTGGAAGACAGTCCCTGCCCCAACGTCTAGGACAGTGCTTTTCAACCCGTGGTCCGTGGATGACTGCATCTAAGATTTCCAAAGTGGTCTGCACCTCCATTCAAGATTTTTTAGGGTTTTGCAAATGAAAAGAACATTGATCTAGCATAATGGAGTCCTGATCCCTCTGTGGCTTCTAGGTGCTACTATAAATACAATTATTAATATAGCACCACAGATGTGCATGGCACCTTACAGAAATATAAAAATGCATTCCCTTCTTCATGGATTTAAGATCACAAGTGACAACAAGAGATAATGCTGAGAGTTCCAAAAAATAAAGACCATAGGATTTGTTTTTAAAATTATCTTTTTTTTTTTTTTTTCCCTTTTGAGAGAATAAGGTAGATACAAAAACAGAAGCAGATAGTAAAAGGGGAGGTGAGGGCTGGATACTCCACACATCTCTACCTTACTACACAGATGAACATACATTTTCTGTTAGATGCCCAAATATGTATTTAAAATAATGGCAAAGAGGGGAAAAAATTGAATCAGGAAAAGATTACATGTAAGAGAAAGTCTAGTTGTGTTTGTGGAAAGTCTGGGAGAGCTCTCCAGGTAGTCATTTAGCAAGACAAATTTGGAGTGTCTAGACTATGAAATCCCATTCCTAGGGTTCCTTCAGAGTTGCTGTTTAAATATTTTATTGAATCACCTCCCAGAGGAGTAGGTCCTTTATAAAGTCTGGAGAATCTCCACGTCATCTCACCACTTGAGCTTAATCTTTCCAGCAAAAGAAGAGGGAGCTCTTCACAGCCCTCCGTGTTACTCCTTAATCCTCCAAAGGGGATTTATACTCTGATTAAGGATTATTACTCCCTTAGCCATCTAAGGCACTTCCACTGCTCCAAATGTTGCTGCCGTCATAGGGCTCCCAGCTATTGGAATTTGAGCTAAGATTTCCAAAGTGATCAGTGATTTTGAGTGCCCAAGTTAACGCACTTTGATGGGACCTAATTTCCAGAAAGCACTGAGCATCTGCTCTCTGAAAAACGGGTCTCACGGGAGGCAGATAAAAACTGTGGCACCCCCAAACATTAGCCAGTTTTTCAAAACCTTTGATGAGAGTCTGTGCTGGATCATGGGGATGGAGGTTATGATGGTTTTGAGCCATCTTTGTGCCCTCCCAATCTTGGGCTATTTTGGAGCTGGAGAGGCCTCCTGCTGCAATTTAAATAGCCCTGGGAGCATGTCTAAATTATAGCAGTCTCCCTGGGGCTGACCTGTGGACTATAGCACTGACCAGAATCTCCTCAGCACTGCGTGATAGGACCCCACCGCAGCACATCCTCCATGCTGGGGCTTACAAAAGGCTCCTTGAGAGTCAACCTTATGGCTTTCACAGTGCCTGCAGCAGGGGCATCCTCCCCCAGCGGGAACAGAGGTTTTAAGGCCCCTTTATACCACTCCAGTCCCTTTTCGCAATGTAAAGGGTCTGGAGCAGGGAAGCGAACCCAGATTTCCCTTATGATATGTCAGAGCCCCAGAACTAGGCTCTCCGCATTTTCACTAAAGATAGGTTCTAGCAGAACAATTGAAATCTTAATCTAATCACCCCGAAGTCTGGGGATGATTGATCTAGGTCTTTGTTTGATCTAGGTGCCATCTCTGGTTTTCACACTTCAATACTTCATAGCTGGAAGAAACATCGTTTTAGCCATTTGCATTTAGTTTTACCACAATTGCATCTGAGCTGAAGCCTGAGAATCCCAGAACAGCACTGCAGCATCTAGGCAGGCCGCCAGCCATCCAGTTGCACAATATTTAAACACATGTAATGTTGTGTCCTTCCACTGCAATATCACACTTTTATTCTAACATGGGTACTCTCCTATCCCACCAATCCTCTGCCCAAGCTTCATAAAAGCCTTTCATTCCACTCACCTCATAAATGTAATCAGAATGCAGAGGTGGTGACTATACAGCTGGGATCTCAATAAAGCAGCAGGTCAGTCTCAACACATGGCCAATATTTTAAAGGTGCTGTTTCAGCACGGCAGACGCCAACAAGCAGAATCACACAAGTAATACTGATTCATCATGATAACCTCATATAACTCTAGCATTATCAAATTTCAGCCCTTGAAGACGCAAAAGACTCCCTGCCATCTAAACTGCCGAGGACACTGTCTAAAGATAAAGGACAGCCCAATTTTGAAAAACCTGATATTTAAGTACAATATTACCCTAGTAAGACAGTCAGTATTTTATTTATTTATTTTACTGCTAGTTAAATAGAATTTTGCAAGCCCTCAAAAAAAAAAAAAAGTCAGCCATGTATGAATAATTTATTGGCTATAATTTATATCATATGGTTCATATCCTGTCCCCCCACCCATTATTTTAACCTAATTACGTCTCTCACTCTGCCCCCATTTTAAGTTAATTGAAATTTACAAAGTTTGAAAGAAAATAAATCCAGGCTGAAAAATATATAGTGGGAGTTACCAATGCTGCAGAGGTTAAAAATAGTTTTAAAACAAGCTAATGACAGCCTGAAAGTGAAGGAAAGGACATAATGACAGTGCTAATTATTACATTCTCTTGTTTTGCTCTTCTGAAGAGCAACAATTAAATCTCTAGTTAGGCTTAAAATGAAAAAGTAAACGTTTCGCACCTGCAAAATAGATTCTTTCACATTCAGGGATTTCAGCTCCACTAAGAACCTTATTCATCCCAGCCAGCAGAACGAAATATGTCTCAATGGAAGAGCACTCTTTTCATTTCAATAATGCATTGTATTTTGGTACCAACTCAGGAAAGAAAAAAAAAGACCAGAGCTCTAGCTGTTCCGCTGGAGTGGACGCATGCCCCTAGTCTGGTTTGCTTGTCCAAGATTTCCATTTTTCCCTTAAAAATATTAAAGTAAGGCTCACCATTACCCACAAAGGCATTGTCACACATCAACACTCTTTGCAATGCCCAATAATGCCCGACACTGCCCTACTGTGATAAAAGCACTGACTTCATGAGAGTTTTGGGTGTATGCTGAATGCAAGATCAGGTACTATATTGGATATTATTAGATGAAGGGAACAGTGTTCCCATAAAACCATTTAAAAATATAGCTTGGAACATGTTCCTGGAGGAAAGTGAAAGATAGATAGCCATGGATGAAACTAGGCCTCCTGAGCCAAATTCTGCCTTCCAATAGACATCTGGCAACATGTCTTCAATCGGAATTTTACGCGCATATAGTCTGATGGCAAAATGTGGCCCATATGAATATAAATAATTTTAGTGCCTGTTCCAAAGCTCACAGAGTCAGTAGGAGTCTTTCCATTGATTTTAAAGGCATGATTCAAAGCCCATGGATCTGTAGATCTCAATACTCTTTACAAAGGTGGAGAAAACATGAGGCAAAAAAAGAAGGTAGTTTGCACAAGGTAATACAAGTCTGTGCTAGAACTGGGAACAGAACCCAGAGGATCCAATTCCTAGCACTACACCCTATTCACTGCACCATGGAAGTTGAGAGGAATTCAGCCTTTTGGCAGTTGCACAGTAAACCATTTGATGCATAGACACTAGGAAAGAAAAGCAAATGTTTGCTGGTTTGGCGTATGTTTTACAGAAAGCACATTTTTCTTTTCAATTTTGAATCCTCCCCCCACACACACACACTATTTTCTATTCCCCTCCCCCTTTCATCTGTGGGCTCATGTACATTTCTAGATCGTAAGCTTTTAGGGACAGGAGTTGTCTTTTTGCATGTCTCTATAGCACCTGGTACAAGCCGAAAAGATCCTGATTTGCAGCCTATAAGTGCGAAGGCAACATAAATAACCAGAGGAGGACTATTTGTTTAAGAAAAAGAAAAGAAAAAAAAGGAAGAACTTGAAGAAAGAACCTTTAAGTTAAGACCTATAGTAATAGAATCAATATCTTGCTAGACCAATTTGGGTACTTATCCAAGAGCGTCAGGCATCTGTTTAAATATTTTGGGACAGGGTGACACAAATAAGTGGGCAGTAAGTAGGAAGGCAACTTACTTGCCATACAGTTTATCTTGTTTTTACAGTTCTCAAGAACTTTATATGACTTATCAGTTTGGGAAATGAATGAATGAATGATCGATCTCAGCATAAGCTCACTGTGCGATACAGCTTACTTGGTATCTCTATAGACCTCTACTGCTGTCTTCCTAATGGAGCAAAATGATGTGATAAAGTCCTTGTAAGATATTTCATCACAGCAATAATTTGACAGAAGATAACTCAAGGGTGTGCTTCTGGTATTTCTCTTTACTTTTTAAGTTGTAACTTTATACTCAGCCCCAGCAACCAAAAGATAAAGGCGGTATATTTTCAGCTGCCTGTCATGCATAACCCTATTCAATGGAAAAACCGCACATTCCTCATGTCAAGAAGAAATTATTTTTGCAGTTGCCACTGCAGTTAGAACTGCTACTGAGCTGCACAAGAAGAAAGGTACCCTTCGGAGAGGAGTGAAAAAATTAAATGGTTTTCCTCTCTGCTCTTGGACAGCAGCAGAGAAGCACTTTAGTGAGTCTTTCACAATTGTGTGCTGCCACTTGTTGTGCGACTTAAAATAAGTGTTAATAGCGACTGTCTCATCTCTGTACCTTAATATCCAAATGCCTGAGAAATATTAGTGAATGTCTCCTCACACCACCGCTGTAAAATAGGGAAGTACTGTACTATCATCCTCATTGGACAAACAAGGAATGGAGGCACAGAGAGAGCAAGTGACTTGCCTGTGGCCACAAGAGAAGTCTGTACAAGAGCCAGGAATTGAACGCAGATCTCCTGAGTCACAGTCCATTGCTTTAACCACAAGCCTGTCCTTCACACCATACAGTGCAGGCACCAAAGAACTGTGACAGAAACACAGTAGATAGACATGTTCTTTTAAATTGATGCTGCCTGGACAGACAATGGGTTTGGAAGCACAGTTCCTCACCGCTACACTTAAGCTAAAGATCTCTGCTAGTGAGGACTCAAAGCTACTCTCACCATTTGAGCAAAGAGACTCAGTCTATTAGCTGCAAGCCGTAGCAGATAAACTCATGTGGACTAGCCCTTCAGAGCAACAATGATTCACTGCCCCCAATGCGGGTCACATTCTCACGAGGGAAAGAAAAGGGGTCGGGGGTAGAGCTTGGGGTTTAAATATTTTATTTTCTGTGTTTAAACCCAGTTGCAACAGCACTGTACTAACCCAGGAGAACCAGAAGGGACTATAAAGGAGAAAGTGAAACTGACCCAGGCCTGGTCTGCACCTAAAAATTAGATTGACTTAACTATGTTGCTCAGGACTGTGAAAAAATTCTGTGCCTTCTGCAACATGGTTAGGTCGACCTAACCCTCGCTGTAGACACAACTAGGGGCTGGTCTACACTTACCGCACGATTTGGCGGCAGTTGAAGGGAGTTACACAAATTACGCAGAGTAGTTTGCGTAACTGACATCGACTGCTCTGCTTCCCCTCTGCGCACTGTTCACACTGCGCTGCGCCGACGGGAACAGCATTCCCATCGACGCAGCACTACGCTTCTTGAGGGGATGGATTTACTCAGTCAACTTCCTGATCGATTGAGCAGGTCTATACTGACCGCTCAATCGATCCAGAAAGATCGATCTGGCGGCGGCGAATTTGCCGCTATCAGTATAAACACAGCCTAGGTCGCTGAGAGAATTCTTCTGCCGCCCTAGCAACCCCCTCTCAGAAAGGTGGATTTACCTACATCGACAAAAAACCCCTTCCCTCGCCGTAGGATGGCACTAGGAAAGCACAGCTACAGGGCCGTAGCTGGAACGTACACATACCCCAGTCTGGTTTCACTGTCCAAGCTGGGTAAAGCACAAAATGTAAACAAACAAACATCACGAAGAGCCAGACTGTGCCACCTTTACAAGTGCCAAGTAGAATCTTACACCACTGTTCTGTTCCATATATGTTCTTATATTGATTTTAACATCAGAGTAGCTGGGTGTCTTCCAATAGTCGTCTCAGTGCATTTAAGGGTGGCAGAATCTGTCCCTAAATGATTAAGAGAGAGATTTTCACATTCTGCTCAGTTTAAACAAACCATGGAATATGCACTTTTTAAAAATCTGATTTGTATCTTGTCAGAGTCCCTCTAATACATATGAAATACTCTCTCATACCTTACGGATGTACAGCAACCACTTATGTACCAACCCCTTATGTCAGCTATCGACGGAGGGTAGAATGTTGTTATACTCCCGTGTGGTAAGAAATAAAAACAATGCTTTGAAAACAAGTTGCTGTAGGTCTTCAAAGCAAATTCTCAAAGCAATCCCATGTTCTGCTTTTTCTTGAAATAATGAACCCACTGAAATGAGTAGTTGATCCAACAGTTTCAGCGTTAGGAGAAATCTCAAAGTGCTGAGATGCAAACTGACTGAATCAGAGCTGGCAGGCAGCCAGCACTGTCAATCAAAGGTCAACAACATGTTTCATGAATTAGAAATCGTCGATTTCCTTCTATACTAGAAAGATGAAAACAAGTTATTATGCAAGCGTGTCTCCTAGTGTTTTGGGACAGTCACGCAAGAGATAGAAATGTTGATCTCTCTCTCTACCTGGAGTGAATGTCCTGTTCTGTAATTCTACGTATTTTCTAGATTATTTGATTTGCCAAAATACTGGAGATATTCATTAGGTTTATAAATAATATTTCAGGGTACATGTACAAAAATAATGTATTTTCTAGATTATTTGATTTGCCAAAATACTGGAGATATTCATTAGGTTTTATAAATAATATTTCAGGGTACATGTACAAAAATTTATAATTAATACCAAATAGTGGATGGCCACTGTCAATATAAAGGATAAGGGATGATAATCATGATGTCTATTAAATGTAGCAGTGCTACTACCTAAAGAATTTAGGTAATTAAATCTGATCTTGCAATCTGATCCACCTGGGTTTAACTGTTTGCCATCATGGATCAGAATGTAGGATCAGAGCCTTACTGGGTAAACCACCTTTGCATCAGAACTCTTAGTGCACACAGTTAAGGTCTTAAATGTAGTTATGGTGATCATGTTAAAACAACACTTTCTGCTCCTGGGCTTAGTAACTGACTTCACTGTGTCACTGTGCATACACCACTGAGAAAACCACAATTTTCCGCTTTTTATTCCTGATTCCTCTAGCTGTATCATCTCTGCAGAGCAGAGTGATCTGAATTCTATTCTAGCTCATGCATCATCAGCACAGCTGTTAACTAAGGGAAAGAATGGGTCCGTACCGAGCAGTGGGGAGCAGGAATGTAAAAGGGTCAGGAAACTGGTCCGTGTTCCCTTAATGGTGCTTTCTCCACATTCTTCCATTGGGGAGGTGGAGGTAGATTGGAAACTCTTTGGAACAGAAACCGTCTTTTTGTTCTCTGATTGTACAGCACCTAGCAAAATGGAGTCCTGGTACATGACTGGGCACACTGCAAATAAATAAAATAGAAATCAGCCACTATAATTTTTAATATGTGGTTAAAAAGCGTCAGTATTGCTCTTTGTTTTGAATGGGCCAGAAGAAGAAAGAAATGGGATGGCAGCAGCAATACTAGGAACCTCTGAGTTCTAATCCTGGCTCTGATATTGAGGTCCTTGTGCCTCAGCAAGACACTATGGTGTCTAAGCTTCTCCATATGTAAAATGACACTAGCACACTGTGTGCTTCAATTAGTTAACGTCAGTACAGTGCTGAAGACGTTAAGTAGTATTAAGAAACCTCCAGGCTTAAAAATCTACTTGACAGTCGTAGGATTGGTGGCATTTGTGTTTTCAAGCTTCCTTCCTGCTCAGTCTGCTGCAGTTCGGTTCCTCCAGTACTTCCAGGCACTTCATTGTGGCTTGAATAGAAAACGGAACATTTTGCACAGTTCAAGAAGCAGGAAGCCCTTCCCACTGTAAGCAAGCTGTGTAGCACTCTAGTTTACTCTCCCCTCTGTTCTTCCTAAGGCGTTGTTCCAGCCTCCAGGAGCTTCCACAGAGAAGTATACCTCCATAAACAAAACTCCTACTGTGTAGTTGTACCTCTACAGCCACAATCTAGCCCTAAATATTAAATTAACCCTGAACAGAAGCAGGATGGAGACCTGTTCAGGTTCTTATAGCAAGTTCCCCAGCAGTCAGCGTCACAAGTTATGTCTATTTGAAGCAAGATAGGAACAGAGGAATTGCCAGACTGGATCAGACCAGCGGTTCATCTAGCCCAGTATCTAGTCTCAGACAGAGGCCAGCACCAGATGCTTCAGAGGCTAATGTAAGAACTGTGCAGTAGGCAGATGTGGAATAATCTACCCACCCACCTATTCCCCAAAGGTCTCATCATGATCTCCAATAGCCAGAGATCGCCAATAATTAGAGATTGGTTTAAATCCTGAAGCACAAGGATACCACTTAGGATACCTCTGGATATCCTTGATATCCATAAAACTATTCAATCCCTTTTTGAATCTTGTTAAGTTCTTAGCCCCAAGATGGCTCCTGACAGAATGCAGCCCAGAAAAGTCAACTGCAGTCAAGAAACCAGAGGCCTGATCCTGCAAGAGGCTGAGGCCCCTGAATCCGAGACCTCAGCACCTCAGAGACCAGAGGCCATCATTTTCAGATACAGTTTATCTACACAGCGTTCCACTTGCCATATGAGCTCTGAGATGGAAGAGCTGGACAAAATGGAGGCTTTTTCACTAAAAACTCAGCTGCTACTCTGCATTCCCAGGTTTGTCATACTCATTTTTATATGCAAATTATTTTTTTTCTGTGTAGCTGCACACTAAAATATACCATAATAATTTTATACAAGAGGTGTATTTTGTAAATATTAGCAATCCTTGTTGTTAAGCTTTATTGTTATGTGTACAATTGTTCTAGAGACTATCATGGGGAAGGGCGTGAACTTTATGCATTTCTTTTTTTAAAAAAAATCAGTTTAGCATTCATGTAAATAGGCAGACTGATAGCCCTGGAAACTGAAGCTGTCTCTTCATGCACAGTAATGGCACAGCATGGGCGGCGGCGGCGGCAGCAGCAACAGCACAGGCTCCTCTACACTGCACTGATAATGGGAATTACCTGTGAGTTCAGAGGACCCCTTCTCCCTTAACCTCACTTCTAGATGCAACTTAGAAAAAAGGTCAAGGTGCATTTTTACTTACACAGGACCAATGTCTCAATGGGCAAAAACTCTTTTGGCATCACTGAAGCTGCTCCATTTCCACCAACGGAGCCTAGTGCTCAGTCTGAGAACTGGTAGCATCTGCTGCCTCCAAATGTTGCTTCGTTTCCCATGTTATTGGGGTTTGTTTGTTTTCAACCAATATTTTGCTGAGAGCAAAGTGAAAGTTATGCAACACACAGAGATCCTTCCTGGTAACATCTCCAACTGTGCTGATGAAGAAGACAAAACCAGAGATCAACTTTACTCTCTTTCACTAGACTATTTATTTTATACTGAAGCTTATCAGCACCCAGTTACTGTGGGTCACCCCACCACCCAGCCAGCATCAGAACATGTCGCTTCTCACTTAATCCAGTTTTCAAGAGTGCCTAAGTGACACAGGTGCTTTTGAAAGTTTTACTGTTCTGTGCCAGTAGGTCGGACAGATAAGATTCCACCACATTACAGTTAATTCATCAGTGTTCTCTTGTTATCCAGAGGTGGATTAAAATCTTTAAGGGGGTCCAGAACTACTAACATTTCAGCACCTTATTACATGTAGTATTTGAATTTTAAGAGGTACCCTCAAGGCTGATAAATCTAAAATTATACTCTCTGCTTCAATCTGATTTGCTGGCACATATGTGCATATCATACCAGCCCTCTGCTCCGTCTGCCTACTGTTTACGGTAAGTAGTAGGATTGCAATTTGAAAGAAATCGTGTCCTGTCTCAAAAAGGCGTTAACACGCACATTGCACTTACTATATTCTCTGCCTAGCTGCTCATTTCTTGTGAGTAGGCAGCACAATGAAGTTTACAAAAGCAGGATTCTTTTACTTTATGATGCCATGTAAGAATTCATGAGGCATAATCTTTTCACTATATCCAATCGGGGACATTTGTCAACTGATCTCCACAGGGCCTCGTGTGATTGCGTATGCACGTATGTAAGCATATACATGTTCCCTACATTATGATTAGAGAAATAACACAGGAATCTTATATGCAATGCTTATTTTAGCTAGATACAGAGATTGATACTATAAATCTTTAAGATATAGAAAGACAGAAAAATGCAAGCAATATAAATTCATATACACAGGGCACATATCACATGCAACAGAGTGTCTATACACTATGGAACAAATGTGGTTCATTAGGGTTTTTTGTAATAGTCAAACCATATTTTAACTGGAAATTTCTGCAACCAACCACTCTATTTTTGTTTTCAGTGATATTTATTGGCTTCCTTCTGAGCAGTAGAAACAATGGCCAAAAGATGCTTAGAGGGAACGTCCTTCATTTCAGTGGCATATGTCTTCAGCCAAAGCCAAGCTCAGCACTGGAATGCACAAAGGTCTTTAGTTGCTCTTTAAATGCTGAGAGTAGGATCCAGCAATAATGTTATTGCTGCCATTATGCAGCCAGAGGTGTAAGTTCTGCATCAAAGTATTTGCAGGTTGTGCTAACTCTCTTACAGTGCTAGGCTTACCCACAGAGAAAATGGATTAAGTTTATCAGCTTACAGTTGAAATGACAGACACATTACACCTTTGTTATAGTATTCTTCTTTAGGTTGTTTTGGCTCCCAGGCAGACAGTAACTTGTTTGCCATCACTACTCTTTTACAAAACACATACAATTATTGACCACATGATAAATCTATACCATAAGAAAATTATTTCTAAAAAAGGCAAATTAACTTTTGGAGGAAAGAATAGCAGCAGAAGAAGAATTTAACATATCATCTAAATACAAAAGAACCTGTGTTAGACAACCAGCCACAGATTTGGGGAGAAGGGGGAAATTCAGGTCAAACAGGAGTGTTTTAGAAACCACATGATATAATTTAAAGTGGTTTCTTAATACAGAGTTTGAGCTTCAGTGTGGGTTTATTAACAATCTATAGTTTGTTTTTTGCAGTGAAATGGTTATGTGAAATTTAAAGTTATTTAAAGTTAGAGTGGAGTTGTAAGTTCCAACAATTAAGAAATAACATTAAAGCAAGTCAGATATACTTTCTGTGCGTGTAGGGTACAAGATTGTAGATACCAATGACACACAGTAGGCAGTGCAAGGCATTTGGCATCCTTCTGAAACTGCAATTTTGGATTAAATAACTGAGAAGTAGAGCTTCAATTAAACTTATCAGCAATGGAGTAGTGTGTCCAGTTTTGGGCCCCCTGCTACAGAAAGGATATGGACAAATTGGAGAAAGTCCAGCAGAGGGCAACTAAAATGAGTAGGGGGCTGGAGAACATGATTTATGAGGAGAGGCTAAGGGAACTGGGCTTGTTTAGTCTGCGGAAGAGAAGACTGAGCAGGGGATATGAGCAGCCTTCAACTACCTGAAAGGGTTTCCACGGAGGATGGTTTCAGTGGCGGCAGATGACAGAACAAGGAGCAATGGTCACAAGTTGCAGTGGGGGAGGTCTAGGTTGGATATTAGGAAGAACTTTTTCACTAGGAAGGTGGTGAAGCACTGGAATGGGTTACCTAGGGAGGTGGTGGAATCTCCATTCTTAGAGGTTTTTAAAGCCTGGCTTGACAAAGCCCTGGCTGGAATGATTTAGTTGGGGTTGGTCCTGCTTTGAGTAGGAGGTTGCACTATATGACTCCTGAGGTCCCTTCCAACCCTAATCTTCCATGAGTCTATGAATCCTGGAGCATCCAAGCTGTGTCCCAATGGGCCAGATTCCAAGTTGTTCTACAATGGAGTTATGCCAGATTTACACAAGCAAACCCAAGATGCAAGTCTAGCCCAATGTGTAGACACATATTTCTCTGAAGTGTATACTCTAAAACTAAGTATCAAATAAGAAAAAATAAGAATTCTTCAAAGCTATGAAGCAAAATACAGTATTTTACCAAAATATAAAATCTGAAACCATAGCACCATGGCACTGTCAGATGTGAATGGACAGAGTGCTACTTAAAAGAAGTGGGGGGTGTGGTCTAGCAACATAACACGAGAGGACGCTAGAAATTCTTAAGTTCAGATCCTAGAACTGAATTAACTCATTCTGTAATCTTAGTCATTTAACCTCTCTACCTCAAATTCCCATCTGTAAATGGGGACAATATTTACTGACCTACCTCACTAGGAGGGTGTGGGTGGCTTGTGAGGATTAGTTAACATTTGTCACTCACTTAGATGGAAAGTGCTTAGTATTCATATCTGGAAAGCAAACTCTTGGAATGCAGGGATTGGAATTAGTCTAGCTACTCCAACAACTAAAAGTAGATCTGGCATCTCCAGGAACAGTGTTCCTGTTCTGAGTGGATGGGGAAAGCTCTGCCTCTTAGCTGGCATCACTGCTGACTGTAAAAATAGCCAATGTGCTTTTAAATATAGAACATGTAAAGGATGGATTTGCATGCACACTGGTTTTTTTTTTTTTTTTTTTTTTTTAAACAGTGCTTCACAGATCACCTCCAGCTAAATTCACCATGCTCCTACTGTAATAATCTATTATCTACTCATTCTCTCTTTCATATCCCTGAGGAAATAGTGTAAGACTGAGTAATGTGGGCTCTAATAGAATATTACATATTGTAATTAGTGTAACAAAAGGTATCTGGATCAAGGTGTTTTATCACAGATACCTAACCCTTTCCTTAAAAGGATTATTCAGAGAAGAACACAGGGCTGTATTCCTGGCTGAATAATATTCCCAAAACAACACTTAAGCTTTCCAGATTTTAAAACTTGATCCTACGTCCCACTGTACTCAATGGGAATTTTGCCATACACTTCAATGGAACGGAAGCAAGCCTTTGTTTCCAATAATGAGCACACTGGTTTGGCTAAAATAGAATGCCCATGACAGACCCCAGATCTGAGCACTGCTGAATTTTGGGGAAATTCAAGTCTGTTCCAAAACTCGCATGTTTGGATCACTTCCATCCTGTAGGATTCCAAAAGCCTTCGTGAACTATGGGCCTGATCTTCCCGCACACAGATATAAAGCCAGAGAAACTCCCCTGACGTCAGTGGAACTAAACTGGTGTTAAATTGTTACATGTGAGGGGCGAATCAGGCATTTCAGCTCCCAGAAGGAGATGACCCTGATCTTAATTGAGTTTTCTAGGTGCTACTGAAATAAAAATACTAGTAGTACAGACAAATCCCTGGGCGTGTGGGGGTGGGGTAGGAAGAGGGGAACTACTGGCTGAGAAGAAACTCTACACTTACAAGGAATGCTCTGGGATGAGTGAAGTCTACATTAGCCTAATGTTACCAATGAGCTATGTGAGGGTCAGGTCACACAGGAAGTGTGTGATACAGCAGACAGTAGAGCTCTCCTGGCCCCTAGTCTTGTGCTTTAACTTTATACATCCTCCTCCTTTCGAGTTTTGACCATTGTTTGCTACAGACATCAGATGCATAATCTATGCAATAAAACAAGCCTAAAGCTACACTTCCTTCTGGACAAAAATTTCTTAGGATTGTAGCTCAATGTCTAAGCCATAAGGAAACAGTTTTAAAACCCTTCCATGACTGTGCCCAAACGGATCTAAAATTTTAATTTTTGTTTTAAATGGTTAAAGCACAATAAATTCTAATGAAATTGTCCCAAAATGCATCAAGATGACTAAATGGCTCCTCTGTCACTGGCCACAAGTACAAGACCCCTCCTCGCTGGATGGGGCAAGATGAACAGTGAGGTACCTGATAACCTTGTTCCCAGATCCACGTGGCATACGAGGAAGTGAAAAGGGCCTGCAAGACACATTTGCTATTAATACTTAAGAAGCAACGGAGACGTTAGTGCTTGTACTGGCACAGAAGAGAACCTTTCTTTTCCTGTCCTTGTCAGCGCCATGCAGTGGCATATTGAGTGTGTTCTTCCCCAAGTAAATTATGGGGGAAAACCATCTCAGCAAAGTAATTTCCACTCATTTGCAAGGGACAAATAGTTCCAATTGCATGTTTTGTACTAAAAATAAGCTAGTTGCCTCAACTATACAACTCTTTATGGCCTCCTCTCTTCAGCCTTACTTTCTATAGGACGGAGAAAGGACACAGAGCTGTACGAGTGGATATTTGCTTAGTGTTCTCATTCCAGCTGGCTCACCTGCTGTAAAGCTGGCAGCATCTCCCTATCACAGTCAGAGGAACAATGGGACATTGCAAGTGCAATGCATCATAATCCCACTGTAAGCTTTAACAAGGAATCAGGGTGTCACATGGGAAGGCTAGACATCCAGTGGCTGTGCCATCTGTAACGAGGGCCATTCCAATTAAAAAAGAAAACCGTACGTTGGAGGAGGAGGAGATTTCAATAACAGCTGCTGTTCAAGATTAAAAAAAAAAAAAAAAAAAAAAAATCTATCGGTGCATACTCAAAAGCATTCATTTCTAACTGCGTATTTCCTACTTGTAAGCCCAAACATTCAAGATGCACATATGCGGAAAGGCTAAAAAAAATCCCCCAAGGTCAAATATCGCATTTATTTGCCCAACTGCAGCAAACAAACATTTTTTTTTAAAAAGTTACAAAAGCATAGCTAATGATCTGCTAGAACTTCCCAGTTGCACCTGTTGATACAGGCCTTTGAAATCTGTGTCAAGATGATCATATGTCTCAAGTATTTGAGTCATGCAAATGTCTACACTACACTGGATATTGAAAAAAATGCAGGAGAATAGTCTCCCCTGACGTTCTCTGATGCAGTTTGATTTTGAAATAATTCAGAGGTTCTGTGATTAATAAGACTAAAAGAAATCAGATCATCCTAAATCACCTGGGAAAGTACTTTCCCCTATTGTAACTTCTAGAGGCAGATGGTCAGTTGGCCAAGCTCCTGCACAGCTACAAGCAAACGGACTTCAGATTAGAAGTTAAATCAGAAATGAAAGTTCTCCAACTATTAGTAAATTCAGGTCTGCAACATCTCAGAGAGTTTCTAAATCTTTTCAAGAAAGAGTTTTTCAAGTCACAATTTAGGAGATAAAAATAGATCCTGGACTCACAAACTGGATCTAGCTCTTTTCTATCTGTTAAATTCAGATGCAGGTTCCAATTCAGCCTACTGGTCTTTGAAGTTAGTCTTTAATCCATAAGGATTAATCATCTCTGTTGAAGAGACTGTCTTTCAGAATATCTTTGTCTGAGAAGTATTCCCCTTCTGGACATCTTCACACTGCTGGAAGGATACTTACTATAGTTATTCATTAGAGGATGTGATCAAGAAGGTGCTCTGTGAAGTGGGAAAGAGTTTCTCTTTGCAGAACATCACTCAGCAAAGCTAAAATTAAAATTATTTTGAACCCAGAAATACATTTGATGTTTGGTTTTAATTGTTTTTTAAAGGCATCTAAGTGCAAAATTAAACCCTTTTTATTTCTGTATCAAGTGATTTACACAACAAGGCTGATGGGAGCATACCACACGTTTATGGGCTCAACTCCATTTTCACGTTCGATAGTCTTAAAAGGAGAACAGCTACATCCACGGCACTTAATACTTCGCAGTTGTCTCAAACCATAAAAGCCACTTCCAATGTCACAGCAGCAACAGCAGGTTAGAATCCAGATCCTCATGCTCTAAAAAAGCACAACCCTTTTCACTTAAATTAATGGAAAATCTCCTTTATCTGTTAGCAGCCTAGGACACATCACAGAGACCAGCTACTCTGATTTATTCCACTGAGGGAAACTCCTTGTTTTTTAAGGCTTTCATTTTTATAGTAACTTAAAATGATTTCATTTCAGAGATCATGATGCAGTTTTTCTAGTGACCTCTCAATGTGGTGACACGCGCAACAGAAATGTGTTATTTGCCATCTTGTTGGTAATTATGGAGTGATTTGGGTTTATTAAACGGCGCATATCTGCCATTCGTTATTTGAGCTTAAGATGTGGGTTGCCACTGGATCCCTGGCTGAAGATGGATATCCATGTAACAAGAGTGGCTAGGAGTACTTTTTCATTTGCACTTGCCAAGGTGTTGATAACCTTTTCTTTCTGATCTGGGCCATGCCATAGTTCCTCTTTCTGCTCAAGATTAGATTACCATAATGGGTTTTACAGGAGGTATTTGGAAATGTTATCTGATATTGTGATAGAATTTTTATCTCACACACCAGGCGATGCTTTCACATGTTCGAAGTCTCTCAACCGTGCACTCTGAATGCAGAGTATGAGGTGGTAGTTCTCAGTCACTGAATAACAGCATGCACGTGTTGTGTGCCAGCATTGCATATGGACAATAACAAAAGATGGAGACAGACAAACAAGGTGGGTGAGAATCTCTTTTATTGGACCAACTTCTAAGTTACTCTGAGTAAGTTTCCCAGATCTGAAGAGCTCTGTGTAAGCTCGAAAGCTTCTTTCCTCAACAGAAGTTGGTCAAGCAAAAGATATTCCCTCAACTACCTTCTCTCTAATATCCTGTGACCGACAAAGCTACATCAACACTGCAGACAGACAGACAAGTAAGTCGTTCTGATTTCTCTTATTCCCCCTTTTCCCCCCCACACTTGACTGCTTCTACCTATACTCACTTATTCTATTAGACCCAGGAAATCTGAGTCAACACGTCGTATAACCAGCAACTGAATGCATGCCAACATGAAGGCCCACTTAGGGAGGTAGAATTCAAGCCACCAGTTATAGGTATTAATCCAAAGAGATTTTATAATGGCCTTTTAGTGACATTAATTTTAGTTGCAATGAATATAGAAATTTAGGGTGATTCTTCGCTTGACCCTTCTTCGCTTTTGCGCTAAATGCTCCTTGCTTAGCTGACGGTATCTCTTGGTATATATTAGAGTTGAAAGTCAAAAGACTGACTATGACCTTGCGTTTTCTTAGCTTTGGTACCATAACACTAAAAGGACAACATACAACTGACATACTGACTGTAAAATGCCCTATCTTGACAGTACTGGTTTACCAGTGACCCAATTCACATCGCAAATCTGGATTACAGCTCCAGTTGATCTATTCATTTTTTTTGCTTATATCTTGTTAGCAAAGCAATGAAAAAGGTCATCACTATTTTGCTGCAAGACCTGATGCAGCTTCATACCTACTGAAAAGCAAACCTTATCTTAGTAGTTACTAATAATGAGCTGCAAAAGCCAGAGAGCAAAAATAATCTAAAATATTTGGGGACCATTAAACAAGGCAAGCAAGTCAAGCACCTAGATTCACAGCAAGCGCTTCCAGTCATACTCCTGTGGTTGAGATAAAGAATTGCCAGTATAAACCCTCAAGTATTAACAGTACTGTATGCCTCTACATATAGATACAGTAGAGTCTACAAATATTTGTCACTAAGATGCTTATGTGCTGTAGAATAGCACATTCATCATCAGCTGTAGACACAGGATTTCTCAAGCTATGATGGGCAATTACTGTTTCTTCCAAGAAAGTGAAGAATGTATTACTCATACAGTAGGTAATGAAGGTGTTTTTCTTTAACAAAATAGTGGTATACTTCATCTGGGTGATAGAAGATTAAATGGGTTTATATTTCCTAGAATAGCTGTGATTTTAGACAGTGTATGAATTCCTTAACAATAATTAACACTCCAGAGATTGTTGGTACCCCATTCTCCTGCTTCCATCCTGCAGGGCTACAAATGCGAGCTTTAGTCCCTAAGAATTTACTTTTAGCCCTGGAGGAAGGCACTGGGATATCTTATTTTAAATGGTGACATTTTAAGTAAGTCATTAATAGTTTTTTTCCCGTAGCAGGTCACATTTACAGAGCGCACGACAGAATGGTGATATAAGGGGTTTAATCAACACTCGCTGAAGGTGAGCTATGCTCACTCACTCATGGCTGTGCTACTAATGAGAAAATGCAACCAGCCTAAACTCATGCTAAAAGTTCTATGCCACAGCACTTCATCATGTATTCCTATATAAAATATATTTTAACAAAGCCATCAGATGAGCTCATGCCCAAGCTAAATCAGGTGATCTTATTACTGTAATCTCCCCCCGCCCCTCAATTTATGTCACAAGTGAATTTAAGCCCAGACAGACCTCTGCCTGCATACTTATAAAGGGGAGAAGATAGGATACCAGAGTGTTCTTTAACACAGCAAACAAAGAAATAAGATTCAATGACTGCAAGCTGAACTAGGCAAGTTTAAATTGGCACGAAGGTAGAACATTTTAAAGTGAGCATAAACAGCCACTGGAATGACTCATCCAGGGTTGTGGTAGAATCTCCATCACTTGAAGTCTTCAAATCAAGACTGAATGTCTTTCTAAAGGATGTGCTCCAGCTAAATCTGAAGTTATGGGCTTGATGCAATAATTAGTAGGTGAAATTCCATGGCCTGTGTTATGTAGGAGATCAGATTAAATTATCACAATGGTCCTTCTGACCTTAAAAATCCATGAATCCTACGAAGACATACAGATGCTTAACTTTATGCACCAAGTAGTCCCATTGACTCCACCTGGTATCTCAAGTTGGGCACCCAAAACCTGGGACGTTCACAATCAGTGGCCACTTTTCAAGAGTTTTGACTTCTCTAAGCTTCAGTTCCCTTCTTTGTAAAATATGGCTAGTAATACTTACTTACCTCACAGGGATGTGATGAGCCAGCCAATAACTGGAGCCAAACACTGCTTCCTATCCACTGGAGTACTCTGGGCCCCGACTCTTATTTGCAGAAAGGGGGCAGGATTTGGAGCATGGCGCCACATCCCCCAACTGGAAAAGGTGTGGAACTAAAGTAGGAAAAGATGGGGGATGGAAGACAGTGGATCCTTGACTCGTAGGATTCATCTCCTCATTCTCCATAATGCAGGTGGAGCACAGTAGCAGTTACAGAGACGCACCCAAGCTGCTCTGCAAGTTGGGTGAAAGGAGGAAGCCGCCTCTTTCATCAGCCTCCATCTCCAGACTGAGGCTCATCTCCAGACTGACGCTCAGCCATCTGAGACATGCATGTGTTTCAGGTCCTAACTCTATGTTTTAAGCACTGACATGCACGGAGCTAGGAAAGTGCATGTAATGAAATCAGTGGAGCTGCCCTCAGTTTACACCACATTTTGTTTCGGCCTTGGATCTTTTATTATTTCTGTAGCATCAAAACTCTCACAGTGTGCAATGAATAATTTTTTTTATATGTTGCAAATCATAACTGAATGGTCACATTAGGGTATGGAACTACACCCTTTGTGTGACCCCCAATCCCAGTTAATAAACCCAAGGTATCCCACATCATTAAGCTAATGCTGTAGGCTTGAATCTGGTTCATTTCATTTGAAAGCCTGCATCACAAGGGGATAACACTCACTATGTTCATTAGAGCTCTCAGTCATGCACCCTTTAAATATGGTAATGAATTCTTACCACTTTAAAAAATAGAAGATTAAAAATGATGAGCATAATCAACACTGATCACTCACAAAGATGGCCATCAAGCAGAGAGTCATTTCAAATGGATTTTTGTCACTGCTTGTGCATTCATTTGCCATGCTTTGCCTTTTGAGTCTACCTCAGATATTGTCTGTGATTTCATGCACATCATCTTGAATACTGACAATTTCACCTGGAGAACTGTTCATCATACAGCACTTTCCATTTTTCCTAGCAGGACACCTTACAACAGTCTGAAATTTAAATACCTGTAACTGAAGAGCCTCAAAAGACACTCTGCTGTTGTATGGACATCCACACCAATTTGCTTTTGAAGACAGATAGGGTCACTGTGGTAAACATAATGGACCAGATCCATCTCTGATGTCCAGGGATGAATGTGGTCTATTGATCTGAAATATGTGTACAAGTCCAAACTATAAGAATCCAGTTAAGCTCAGCTGAACTCAATATTGGGCTGGGCGTTGAGTTTGGTCTTTAAAGCCTTATGTGCTTTAAGTTCTAGATACCATGCCTGAGAGATCATCCCTCTCCCATCTCTCTTCTTTCTCCATGCACCGTTGGAGCAGATAAGATCAGCTGAAGAGCTCTCTGAAAATTCAATTTGAACATCTGGGTGCTGATAAGACAGCTTTCCAGGGAAGAGGGGGACATCACCTCTGGATTTCACCTGGCAGAGCCAGGAATGGTCTGCCTTCAGAGCCTGCATATCCACTCTAGCTTTCAGCTCAAAAGGATTAGCTGTGGTGAGTGGTTTTCTTTTGAGATGACTATAGTAAGAAGGTGGGGATTTTGTCTCTGTGTGTGCATTCTTATTATGATGGGGGCAGGTATAAACTGGGAGCGTTCTTACTGCAACTAAAATGGAGGGATGGAGGAGAAGGGAGAGCTTGTTTTGGTTTTGTTTTTATTTTCAAACAATAAATAAGTTATATTACTCAATTTGACTTAGACTGTGGTGTAGGTTGTTTAACAGTGCTCGGAATTTATCCTCTGAGATGGCTGCATTTCCACTATTATCAAAATCACACACACACACGGATATACCTGTTCGCCAAATTTTTATAGATCGCTTCTGGATCCATTTGGATGAAATGGAAATGCAAAATCATCAGACCCATTATAATGTATTGGCTCATTTGTATGTTCATGCATATGCAGTTGCAGGGCCCCACTTCATTCCTCCCTCCCCATCACCACTGTCCTCTGCTGGATGGAATAAAAAGACTATTTAAAAGTGCGTCACAGACACTATATTGCTAACATGAAATAATGTAATAAATGGAGATTCTGCTTCACAGGAGATGATTTTGTAACAGGACTGAATTCTACTCCCGCAATTGCTGTCAAGTTGCAAACGACCATGGGTGAAAAGTAGTTGGTGGCCATGGATTGTTATGATTTGTACATATTTTTCTCTTCCACAGTATAACAGAGGACCCATATATTTCACAAATCCATAGAATTCACCCCCTTTGCTCCAGAATCCAACCTCTCTCTAAAAATGTTATGTTTTTAGTCCCCATGGCTGTGAAAACAATACTGAAAGCCATCCATCAAGTGTAACTGATGCCCTGCTCTCATCTTAAAACTGCAGAGAGCATGAAACGCAAGCTCTGAGAAGTGTGAACTGTGCCATTCATCTCAATGGGGGAGTTAAATGTGAAACCTAACAACGTTGATGTTGAAATTGTCAAATGTAATCATTTCACTGCTGGTCATTTCAGCAGAATTATCCACATGCTCTATTTATCCTATAATCCCCAATACTGCAGGTGCCAATAGAGAGAGAGAAGACAGCACATCCATTATCTCTGATTACCTGAAATATGAAACTCTAAATCAAGAGAGTAAAGAGGATTTTTCCAGTCATTGCAAAGACAACATACTTTGCTAACTATAAGATGCTATGAATAAAATACTAAAAGTCAATAAAATGTGAAGCAAAGTCTAATTCATGTTTACAATATGACCTACTTTGAATCACAGGAGTAACTGGAGCTTTAAGGATGAGATTCTGCAAGGTCTGGTCATTAAAATCACTTGCTTTTCTTAATGGCTTTCATCTTCAAGGGATAAGAAAACAGATTTCAGTTACAGGCACTCTCTGAAAAGGTCCCCTGGGCATAGATCTCACACTGTAACTGGGCACTGCAAGGGTGGGGGTGAGAAGAGAGTATATATGAGTGCTAAGGGTATTTCAGACTTTAAAAATGCCTTTGGTTAGTTTTTCTTTCAATATAATCTCCATTACACAAAGTGATCCTCAAAATGGTTACTAAGAACCTGTGTCAATTGCACATTTGTAGAAATAAACACATTTATAGGACTCTGACAACAGCTTCGAAATGCCACTTCGTACGCTGAACAAAAAGGATTTTGGGTAGCCCCTTTGTTTTAGCTCATAGTCACATTGCATTGGTCTTGCTTCACTAAGTCTGGCTGAATTGTCACTAAAATGATTCAAGAAAATAATTTCTAATTTTTATTTGGTCAACTTTTCCCTTCCTCACCCTCATCACCAACTTGAATGATAGTGCTGATTTTTTTTTTTTAATTTTTTTTTTGCATTCAAGCATCTCCATGTCCCCTGTCCAGGAATCCATCCTCATGCAGAGAGGCTTAAGTTGGTGTACCTAAGGATGCAGGTTGGAGACTCCCAAAAGGCAAGAGGGCATGTTCTTTCACATGCTAGAGACAAAGGGAACCAGAAATTCCTGGGGTCTGCTTGTTTATATCTTTCCCAATGCACACATGTGCTTGCATTCTCTCTCTGGACAAGAATATAAGATTTGTTTTCCTTCACTATGATTCTGGAAGATTAACATGATATTCTTTGAGAAAAAAAACTGATTTTTGAGATAAGGATAGTGCAGTAGATCTAATATACTTGCACTTCAGTAAAGCATTTGACAGGGTATCACATGGGAAATTATTAGTTAAATTAGAGAAGATGGGGATTAGTACAAGAATTGTGAGGTGGATAAGGAACTGGCTAAAGGGGAGGCAATGGGTTGTGCTGAAAGGTGAACTATCAGACTGGAGGGAAGTTCCTCGTGGAGGTCTTCCTTGGAACTGATCTTATTTAATATTTAAATGATTGACCATGGCACAAAAAGTAGGAGTTATGAAATTAGCTAATGATATAAAGTTGGGAGGCATCATCAACACAGAGGACTGAAATATTATACAGGAAGGTCTGGATGGCTTTAAAGCTGTGAGTAACAGAAATCGGATGAAATTTAATAGTATAAAGTGTAAGGTGACACACTTAGGATCTAATAAGAATTTCTGCTATAAGCTGGGGGCTCATCAGATGGAAATGACAGAGGAGGAGAAAGACTTGGATGTGTGGGTTGATCACAGGATGACTATGAGCCACCAATGTGACGGGGCTGCAAAAAAGGCAAATGTGATCCTTGGATATATCAGGCAAGGCGCTTCCAGTAGAGATGGAGAGGTATCACTGCCATAGTACATGGCATTGGTAAGACCCTGTTTGGAATACCGTGTACAATTGTGGCCACTCATGTTCAAGAAGATGAATTCAAACTGGAACAAGCACAGAGAAGGGCCACTAGGATGATTGGGGAATGGAGGGCCTCTCTTACGAGAAGAGAATAAAAGTCCTTGGCTTGTTTAGCCTAGCAAAACAAAAACTGAGAGGGAATAGGACTATTCTCTATAAATACATTGGGGGTAAACACCAGGGAGGTGAAAAACTACTTAAGCTAAATCATAAGGTTGACACATCAACATATTAAGGCTGGAAATTAGAAAGTTTCTAGCCATCCGAGGATGGAAGCTCTGGAACGGCCTCCCAGAAGGAGTTGTGGGGGCAAACAATGAGTTTTGAGAGAGAGCTGGACAAATTTATGAGCAGGATTGTAGGACAGGGTGGCCTGTGATTGGGGTAGGGGGGATACAGGCTCCACACCTGAAGAGTCGCTTCTGGTTCATGTCTGACGTTCCTCATGCTTCAGGGCCTCAGTCGGTCAGGAAGGGATTTGTGCCCCCTTCTCAAGTATTTAGGGGACAGGGTGTCCATCCTCTGAAACCTCAGAGATGGCCCCAGCTGGAGATAGGATACTGAGCAGGGTGGGTCACTGCTCTGAACTAGCACTGAGCACTCTCTCTCTCTCTCTGGTGCTTGGCTGGCTGGCTCTTGCTCACATGCTCAGGGTCTAAATGATCATCATATGTGCACTTGGGAATCAATTTTCCTCCAGGTCAGAGTGTCAGTGTGTGGGATTACCTGGGTCACTCTCATTTTATCAATTCCATGCCATTTGCAGGGGCCTCGGCACTGATTCAACTCAGCCCCTCCCATTCTCTGTCTGTGGCACATAATAGTCTAGTCTCCTGAGGGCTGTAATAGGTTAGTCTAATTTTGTTGGTCGGGTTTTATGTGCAGGGAGTGGCGGCAGCAGCCTGTGATATGCAGGAGGTCAGACTGGATGATGAAGTTGTCCCTTGAATTCTATGACTGACCATTGAGTGTGCAAGGCACAGATCTAACTCCCACTCTAGCGAATGAGAAAACTCCATCAGCACTTCACCAGGAGTTGGATCAGGACCGTCGACCCTCATTCTGCAATCACTTACACATATGCTTCGCTTTAAACAAGTTAATTCACATGCTTTACTTAAAGAACAGGAGTAAGTGTTTGCAGGATCAAGACCTCAACGTGCCAGCCTCTACAGGTGGTGATGTATCTAAGCATAAAGCACAAGGCTAAGGTGAATTTTTTCAGGTGCATTGTAAACTAGGTTTCTTATGTCTATACAGCCTGATATTTGTTTGCAGAGCAGTGCACAAACTAAGCAATGGCAATTGTGTGGTCTTTGCTAGTAGACATACCATACAGTTACTATTCTGTAAAGCAGATATAGGATTGGGGGGGGGGGGGGGGGTGAGAGAGAGAGAGAGAGAGTGAGCACACATGCATGCAAGCACATGCCACAGGAGCTCAGACCCAGGGGGTATAGTGGGTCCGAGCTCAAGTGGCTAGTCGGAGCCTCTGCTGGTGTTGCACACTGCTATTTTTAGTGTGCTAGCATAAGCCCTGCTAGTGCGAATCTATCTAACTGGGGTGAGAGGCTTACAGTGTAGACAGCTACCAAGTGATCCAGCTACGCAAATGCACAATCGAATTCTGTGGTGTTACTCCACTGAAGTTAGTGGAGTTACACCAGGGATTTATTTGGTCCATTAATTTAATTTTTCAGTACCTATTTAAGCAACTTCTAGAGTCAACTCAAATGTGTTAGTTGAACTAGAATCTGTTTTTTAAAATGCATTTTAGACACTATCTGTACCGGTACAGCACACCACGCTTATCTAGAAATATTAAAGAGACAGCTCTTGGCAGCCACAGAAGAGACCCAAATTTGGCAATGACCTCAGGACTGAAGACTGTAAATGAGTCATGGAGTTGACACATTCAGACTCAAGGGGGAGGACTGATGTGTGCTGTTCATTCAATGCCCCACACCCAACAAACAGTACCTGAGGGAGCCTTGACAGGTGCCACAGGGAACTGGGGTGAACGGGTCTTTGATGCCGTCTGAAGATCCATGATGAAGAGAGACAGAGAAAAACTAAGGTAAAGGGGAAAAAAATATCCAAGGATCCTGATCCTATACTGATGGTACAGTACCATCAGTCTGGGCAATCCAGAGGATTGGACCAAGTTCTCAGCTGTCTGGGGGGAGGCGGTTCTTCATAGGACTGTCACAAGTCCCCAGATTTGAGGGGCTGTCCTATGTCTTAAGTCAAAGAGAGGGACACATTTTGGGGATGTATTGATGACATGATGATCCATCATTGCATAGGGCCAAATTAGGATTCCCTCACTCAAAACCGGTGAGAAAGCTACTCACATGAGTATTTATTTAGTTCCACTGACTGGGACTACTTCTGTGAGTAAATCCTCAAGTTGAATAAGTGGTTCATAATCTACCTCATCGTGAGGATATAAATTAACATGACAATGCATTATAACCATGTCCTAGTGTGAAGTGAAGAAAGTTGTACTTCATCACAGAGCAACACAATAAAAAGAGGTGGCAATCCTGTCCACCACAGAAAAAGGAAGTTGAATACACACACACACACACACACACACACACACACACTGGATACAGTAGCTACCCATCTTAAAGGCCACACTTTGGCACAGTTATCAGAGTAAAGGGTGGGTGGCGGAAATAAGACACTAAGTGTTACTACATAAAATAACTTGAGCAGGTGTCAATGTTTACACAGCAATCCTGGATCAGCATGTTATTCCCAGACACCATGGCAGGTTTCTGAACATTCACTTTCCAGGCATTCCTTTTATGGAAACCTCTTGCTTTTCCTCCTTCACTGAAAGTGAGATCAGCTTAAAAATCTGAAAGGTCTGTGATACCCTCCTATTAGCAAACCAGCTTCTTAGCAGAGCTGAGCAACAGAACAGTGGTGTCAAATGCCTCATCCCTCCCTTCACAAGAGAGGGCATGCTAGTAGTGATCTGTGAGAGCTTTCGGAAAGTGGGGAGAATAATCTGTAAAAGTAATAATAATTAAAATAGAAATGCTTCACTTTTGTGCCTCTGACAAAGGGCACAGTCACCTCTACAACTACTGCCAATTAGGTGCTCTTGCGAAGGGCAGCCATGCACTTCCCAAGAAAGGCAAATGCTTGACCTCAGATCACACTGCAGGGATCAGAAGAGACGTCTTTATTCAGAAGAGGAGCCTTTGAAAACCTCTGATTTATTGACTGTCTAATTTGTAGAGCTGGCCAGAAAATGGCAATCCCTCCCATGAATAATCTCATGGTTTGAAAAAAGAAATTTGTCACAAATCGGAACAAAAAAGTCAAAAATGTGAAATTTTTCACAAGAAGGATTTCCATAACAATTGCCTTCTGGGAGAACCAAAGCAGAATGTTTCAGCTCCCTGCGTGGAAGTCATTTTCATTCTCTGCTTACAGCAGAGCTTTTGAGGTGGCCAGCTGTTTCAATTTTTTCCAAGGGGGGGGGGGGGAGAAGAGAAATCAAGATTTTTTGACAAAATTGAAATTTTTCCTGTGAAAGTTTTCCAACAGAAAAATGCCCTGATGGAACATTCCTGTCCAGCTCTGCTGATAAGGGTGTAGTCCTGTAGCCTTTCAACACGCACTCAGAACTGACTCTCATTAGAATCAATACGAGTCTTATACGGCTGAACAAATAAACCCTGTAAAATAAATCTACATAAAATGCTATGCAAGTTTCTAGACAGAGCTCTGCGAATGATCTTCAAACCTGACCTGTAATATGCCTGGTTGCTAGCTTTTGCTTAAAGAAAGGGGCTATCAACCAGTACCACAGGTTTCGGATTTATACAAATGACCCTACTGGGAGTTTTGCTGAGCTCAGCAATAATCATTACATTTGTCACTTAATCCACATCTGAACCATCTTCTCTAGTGGTCAAACATCAGTGCATCAGCAGGATAGGTAAAATATGCCTGTTTCATTTTACATATGCCAGCTACCTTAAAATAAATATCATTTGAAATGCAGTCTTATGTAAGAAATATGAAAAGGTCGAAGAACTAGCCAATTTTCACCAGATCTACAAAACAGTCTGTTAACCTTTCTAAAAATTATATAAACACAAGATTATTCCCATATTTTGAGCTATATTTTTGGGGTGGGGGGAGGGAGGATGTCTTCAAAAAGTTAACAAGACCTAAAACTCTTTACTAAGAGGAATGAAGAGACAGAGACCATCATGGTTAAGTACAATAAGTATTGGAAGAACACTACTTCTATGAAGGCTGAAGTGCTGGCGGTAGAGATGGAGGCATATGGGACCAGCAGTGAAAGAGGTAGGCTCATCAAGGTGTCTGCACACAAGTTTATCACCCACATACACTTAAGATTGAGACACAAAGTGGGTGGCCATACTAGAAAAAGGGGATGGTTGGTATGGCAATTACACTGGTCTATAAAGTGGTGGAAGATAGGAAATGGCACAGAGACAAGCAAGTCTGTTACTGGCTGGCTTTGTAGCATAACAGCCTGTTCTGTGACCCAGCTAGTTCACTCCTGATTCCATCACAAACTACCAAAAGCCAACAGGTGAGATATTGCCAAAACCCATCACTGGAATTATTGCCTTATTATGTATGCTTGGTATAACATACATCTAGAGAGGGACTCTGCCTGAGTCACCAGACCACTTGGCCTGCCTGCCTTCCTACTGTGTTGGTTTTAAACAGGATTTTTTTTTTTTTTTTTGGACTCATTGGCTGCTTCTCCGCTAGTCAAAATATCGTCTGCTCAACGGGACTGAGCAGCCAACAGTGAAACATCAAGGGTGACAGAAACGATTTCCAATTCGTCACCAGACTCAGAACTTTAAGAGCTCCCAGGTGCACCAATGTCTCTGCAATGCCATGGCCAAGAACAGAATGGAGAATGAAGTGTAGCATTATGGCCAACCTCCTATCTTGGCACGAGGAGATTTGCTAGAATATCAAACCGTTTTGTGGGAGCACAATCCACCAGACTGATGGGGGATTCCCGAGGTCTTCTGATTTTGCCATATTCTCCTTTCAGGCCTGTTTGATGTATCAAAATATGCTGTCCTTTGTGCAGAATCTTACATCATAGGGTGGATAAAAATCAATTAAAAAAATCAGCTTTTTATTTAATTTGGATTTTTTTTATTTTATTATTTAAATTATAATAAGTGTTTCTTTTAAAAAATAAACCTTTTAAAATAAAATTGAATTTAATACAAAATGTGTTAAGGTTTAAACTTATTATAATCTGTTAAAACAATTAATACAAATTAAATATACTGACCCTCTATCAAAAACTTTGAGTTAAAGCTGATTTTCTATACAAAGAAAGAATCAGGGGAAAACTTCTAACTTTTGATGTCAAGCTTTATAAACATGCACAATAGTTCATGTACTGTATTGAAGTATTGTTTGTTTAACAAAAATAAATTGTATATGCTGTTTGTGTGTGTTTAATTAGATTCCAGTTACCATCCTAATTCAACTTGACATAAATCAGGAGGAAAAATATCATTATCTAGTAAATAAGCAATACAGAATTCACCATTTTCTAACATACTAAAATGTACAATTAATAAGAATCTGAAAATATTAAACTATATAAGTCTTAAATGTATATAGCTATAACGTACCCTCCTAGCTAGCAAAAGATATACCCTATCTAGCATACAGGCTCTATTTAGTTGTAAATCAGCATGTTTTAATGGTTGTACCAACCAATGAGAAGGCCCTTCTTCAGAAAATAACTGAAGTACAAACGAAAAAGTTGATTAAAATTGATGCTTTCCATTTGATGATTTACATCACTGATTTAGGTTGCCTTGATTTAATTCAATCCACCTCCTACATCACCTCCCTTATTTATTTCTAAATAAACGTTCTCTCCTTTTCATGTCAATTCACTTATTGTAGGGTTTTGTTTAAAAAAAATTATGTTGCATGATAATTCTAAGCACCTACTGCAAGGTGCTCAGCATTCCTCCTCCATTGCACACCTCACAGGACCAAGCCCCTAGCCGGCATCCATACCCATGTAACCCCCTTCTTTTTCTGAGTTACTTGGGAGCAGGCAACACTCACCGGTATGCAAGGGTGCCTAAGGTTGCTGACAACAAAGGAGATCCTGAGTATCCCAGTGATGATGTAGGATAGGTGGGAATCCTCTATCCACCCCTCTGCTGCAGTCCTTTACTTCTAAAGGAATTTAAAATTGGTGGTGCTTCCACCTGGCTGGCCCCTGTACATGCTCAATAGCATGCCTTGGGAGCTTCCAGGACTAAACCTAGTCTAATAATAATAATAATAATCTGTGACATGGGTCTAACTCAACAATTGCAATTATGTAAACTAAACATCCAATATACTTAGCGTTAGCACACCTTTACTTAACAAATTAAGGAAATATGGCATGACTGAAATTAAACATCACTACTATTTTAAATCCACAGGGGCAGTTGAATAAATCAATTAATAAATATAGCATACAGTAATAAATGAAACTTGTCTAGCTGGCATTTACACTGCCACTATTTACCCCACCTCCAGAGTGTGCACTCCCCTAGAGTTCAGAGCTCTGACCCCTTGCTTGCGTGGGCGCGCTTGAAGATCTGAAGAAGGAGACAGCACTCTATTGATTCAGTGTACCAGTCTAGCCCAGTTATTAAGCTGGAGATTTGGAGTTGGCCCAACCAAATGTCAGCAGTCCTGGCTCTGCTTGAAGGGACTCTCTCTCTGCCTCTTCTCAGGCCCGGTCAAAGTCTCTCTGCTGTGCCCCTTTCTCTACAAGGCCTACCCCAAACAAAAAAAAAGGGGGGGGGCACTCACACCACCTTCACTGCATGCCCATCTCAGTCAGCTCCAGGGACAGATTGAAAACACAAGTTATCTACAGATCGACAGAAAGGTAGAGTATAGGAAGCTTCCACGACACAGGACATAAGCTTCCTCACACTGCCGTGGCAATATGCCTTACCCCTGCCATGAAGGCACTCTAAAAAGTAACTGGGTAGTTCAGTCTTCACTCCCAGCCAGCCTTTGACCTGTCCTTGGAGATTGGCTTGCTGGGGATCCTGTGTTAATGGTCTTCATAAAAAGGATTGTCCCATTCCGACTTCCATATAACCCCCGCCCCCCCCGCCCCAAAAAAAAAATTGTATCAGCTTTTCAGCCATTATCACCCTGGGCAGATTCATACCAGTGACTTAGATTAGAGCCACCATTCATTCATGGCCATCATTCATTCATGCTTAAACTTTCATCTTAAATTCATAGCTTTGTGGATCATGGAGTGGTGCAATATGAAACTTGATACAGTCAGGGAAGGAGGGTAGTGGACTTTTACACCCGGTAATGTCTTACAAACAACATTACACAGAAGATTATGCAAAGCAATATGGAATGCTGTCCAGTGTGGATTTTTTCCCTTCTTTCTGGATTACTTTACATGATCTACATTGAGCTGCCTAAACCATGAATCTACTTCCGCTCCTATCGTTAAATCATTCTGAATGGTATTCCCCTTCCTTTTCGTATTGACCCATACTCTGCTCCCCTCTCACTCATTGTTTTCTATCAATGGTAGATTTTATCACTTTGCTTCATGTTCCTTTTTCCAGACCACTGATATATAAAATGAACAAAATCAATTTTAAATGCTGATCCTTGTGGCATTACCTAGTCACTCTTCTACTTACTGAAAATGCTGCTATTAACAGGTGCCTTCTGTTTTTGATATCCAAGACACTGCATTACACACTCCAAAATGCTCACAGCCAATACCATCCTAATGAATTTGCAGAATGCATGCAGTATTGTAACAAAAAATGTTCAAGGAGTTCTGGCAATTTATGTCCAAGGCTCTCAGTCAACTCATTACTTTATTTCTTCTTCAAAGCATCCCACTAGTTTGTTAGACATGATCTCATTCTTATGTGAACCTAAGATGACCCTCCTTTAATTAGAAAATAATTTCATAGGTATTCCCTTGTTCTGCAGCCAGTTAGGTTTTCTTGTGTCTTCTCCACTGCTGAATTCAAATTGAAAGGCGGTAGGTTCCTAGATTTTCCATCAATCCCTTTTAAACAGAGTGACAAACTTCCAGGATTTTTCTATTGCTAAAATTGGTATTATATCTTGTGGTAGCCCTCAGTGGTGTAAGGCATATTTTACTGATTTTCCTGCTAGTCTAGTGTTTTTCCAGTCAGTCAGTTATGTGTTTGGGCCCTCTCTTTCCGGGCTATTTTCCTGTAAGACTAGCTCAGCTGGGGAACTCTGAATAGGTTCCTGCATTCTTCTTGTTTGGTCGGCATGCATTTTGATGAATGATATGGGACAGGCTGCTCCAAAGAGATCTGCCTTAATCCTTTGTCATTTTTGAGGTGATTGCAGATTACTCTCCTTGCATGTGCCACTTGCTGATGTCCTTACAAAAATACTCACATCACCAATAAAAGAGGTTATAATTGCTACACATGATTTTTGCTTTATTTGTGCTTTGTGTAAATAGTTTTATTACAAATATCTGCATCCATTAAGACTTACAAGGATGAGAATCTACAGCCTTTGTAGGTTGATCATGAGAGATCAGGGGAGTGCAAGACATACTGTATATGGGAATGACTTGTTTTTTAATATATTAGCATGAATATTAATATCATCCATTGAACAAGTATGTTAAATAGAATGCTGGCATTTTTTAGACCCTTGCTAACCAAATTAATACTTAGAAGTAAGGGATTATTCAGCCAAAGGTCTTGAATCATCATGGATTTATTCCAGTTTAATACGGTATAGCTCAGTTTTATTCCAAGCATTAGACCAGCATAAAACTGAATAATAGAGTAATGAATCAGAGCTACATTTCCCCAAAAAGGTTAATGTGTAAATTATTTACCATTATTGAAATACAGACATTTCACCAGATCTCAAGTGACTTTTGCATGCCCATGTTGATGCATTTTAATGATTTAAAAATAAAAAACCACAAACAAAATACAGAACAAATGCTTCACTAATAAACAATGAGGTGCCAAGACACCCAGAAAGGAAAAATCAAATTGTTGAATGACATTCTGTAAGGTGTTTACATAGTTTATTTTTCTGATGCTGGCTTAATACTAAGAACAACCACAGTGGGAGGGGGCGAGTTTGAAAAGCTTAAATAATAGTTTTTAAAGCCTTTGAGATCAGCAACTGGAAGGTGCTAGAGAAGAACAAAAAATCTTCCCCTCCCTCCAGGTTACTGAGCAGTTCATTCTCCCTCTTTGAATCTCTCATTTGGAAGAGTTATAGTTTTTCAATCACCAAGAGATAATACTCCTTTTTTCCCTGAATTTTGTCTCCATTCCGCTCCCCCAGCGCATGAGTGCACTGCACCTTTAATCTTCATTTCAGATGCACTTTTCTTGAAATTACACATGTATTATCTGCAGTGGACAGTGCTAGTCACCTATTTCTCCTCAAAGGACACTGCTTGACCTTGTAATTGCTTGCAGTGCCTTTAGCTTTAAACTCGAATAGAAATGTTGAGGATGTACCATAGGTAATCACTTTCCTGTAGCCTTTATTAGCAGTGAACCAGCTGTCTGAAAAGCTATTGCTTTGGGGATTTTTTTTCTTCCCCTTTTTTCCAAATGCAGCATTTTTTCCAGGCAGAGATATATTATTGTGATTCAGATGCTGACAACTGTGTAAATCACACCCAGGCAAGAGTTATTGATGACCTCATTCTAGTGAAGTATTATATCATCAGACTGCCCCACGGTATTTTGATCATTTCAGAACCTTGAAATTGAAAGTTGCAAGCTCTGTTTTTCTTGAAAATGTATAACAAAGGGCACTTAGAGCATTCTTCTTAAATTACCCCATTTCACACCAGCAGTTAATACTTTTTTCCCCTTTATTAAGATTCTCCCAGGCCAAACTTGCTCCCATTTTTCTAATTTTGAATTAAAATGCTTTGTTACAGTTTTTATTTTAGCACTATTAGCTTTTGTACAGTACCTAATTTTAAATGATGTGAATAGTGCATCCAACATAACCACCTCCTGATCTCCTGGGAATTGCTGTGATTAATAGTTCCCATGTGACACAAGTCACATTCTTTATATCCAGCTCCAGCCATGTTGCCAGTTTCCTTAAATTGGTACTCTGTTCTTTTAATAAATGATATAATTAACTCATCTCTTCTTCAAGAGCTGGTAGTTTCTGCATTCAAAAAAGACTGAGAATGGGCCCCAATAGGGAAAGAGGTTTTAAATCGTACACTTGAGGTTTAACAAGCTACTAGTCACATTTGATTTTTCCCTATTTTACATGCTGAAATAAGCTCACCTACAGGCTCACGTGAGAGCCCATGAGATTTACAGCACAGATGCTATTCTCACCCCATATAACAAATTCCTGTGCTGAAGACTGTAATTACTAGTTAAATTGCACACACACATTCATCTAGGGAATTGGGACCCTGATCTCAGGCCTGTTCAGCCTGGGCTAGAAAAGAGCTTCAGTAACTGCTAGTGGTAACTGGTCCTTCCCGCCCAGCCCAGCCAATAGAGGAAGACATGGCTCGCATATTACAATTCTAGCCCTTGCCCACAGTACAACATTTAACATTTTTAACCAGTTAGCAGCATAACCGGCCCTTTCTAAACATAACTGGTGTCTCGATCACATCAGTAACGAAGACAGCTAACAGACTTTTTTTGTCCCTGCCACAGGACGAGTCTGGTAGATTGTTGTTTTCCTGTAACCAATGTGGCACTGGTTGAATTGGTTTGGCCAACCTTCCTCAGATAGCAAGCCATCTACAATAAATTACCTCATTTACTGATGGTGCTGCTCTGCATGGATTCCCTCTGGTACTCTATCCACTGCTGAGGCACTGTGGGATATCTTTCCAGATATTCCCCAGAATGCACTGATACACAAAGTCCGTTAGCAGGGTACATGTGGATGCAGTTCAACCATGGCTGAGAAAGAAAAGCTGCAGCATCGGTGCACAGCTCACACAGTGTTTTAACTGGGTCAGAAAAGAGTGTCAACATGGATTAAACACACATAGCTGTTGTACCTGTAGTTCATGCAGGATCAAAGTTTGTTCCTGCCTCGCACATGTCCTTCGCTCAAGTAATAAGCAAGTTCACTAATCTTGAGTCATGTAGCAGAGTCTGGTGTGTACTTACAGCAATGCGCACGACCAGCTGGAATCAGACCTACCCATATGTTAGAAATTGTGTATCCTTAGTAGTTTCCATGCAAAGAGGAAATAAGCTCCAATAATACTGGCAGTTAAATTATTGTAATGCACCTATAGATTACTACTACTACATCACCAGAGAGGGCATAGTGCTTTGCTACTAAACAGAGATTTTGATGAATCAGCAGACAATGTATTGAATCCAACTCTTCCTCTTCGCCATTTCCTTACTAGGTGGCAGAGAGTTTTATAGCCTTCTTCCAAAACTCATAATTGTGTCCCTGGCTGTCATACAACTTGGTCTCTCTAAGCTCTGCCAATATTTGGTCCATGTACCAAGCCTTTGGCCTCCCCTTTGGTCTTCCATACATGATCATTGCAAAGGCCATCCTACCAATATAACACAGGTCTCTGCTAGAGATGTCCACACCAATGTAGTCTAGCTTCCCTCAAATTTTGTCTTCAGTTGGGGCAACTCACATTTGGCCTCACAGAACCTCATTTCATTTCCTGTCAGGAGAGTCCAACCTTTTGACCCATCTCACCATCTTAATTTCCGTGGTGGAGAGCTTACGGATTTCTTTTCTTGTGGCTGGCCAAGTCTCTATTCTGTACGTTAGGACAGGTCAAATTACAGTTTTATACACTCTACCTTTTAGCTTTACTGGCATCTTTTTATCACAGACTGCAGCAATTTGACTTTTCACAGACTCTTAAGAGTCTGTTACTCCTAAATTTATACAGCTCACATCAGCTTCTATGTTGATCTTAATTCATTAAAAATCCACAGGAGATTTTAATGTTTACCTCTTTGGGCCATTTGCTGTTCATCTGTCTCAGGATGACAGCACGTAGATAGTAAACTGAATACTCATTTCCTGTGTGATTGATTCATTCATTCATGTAGTTTCTGAAAGTGTAATTTTATGTCGTTTCTTAAAGTGATTTTTGCAAAGTACCTGGAAACCAAGCGATATGTTGCAGAGTTCTGCCACTAGAGAAATGGAATTGGATCTTTTAATAATAAAAATAAGGGACTTCAAATGTAATACTTTTGTTGCCTATCTTTTGGGTCAGCTTACGGCTAGGTTTAAAATGAGAAGAGCTCAACCAGCCTTGAAGCTTTTGTTCCAGATGTTCAACTCACAAGGTCATCTTGAACTGACTCGTCTCAGAAATTTGGCTGAATCAATCTTCTTTCCGTTAAAGAAGTAGAATGGAGAAGGGGGTTTGGTCTTGAGATTGCTCCCACTGAAGTCCGTGACACACACAATCTCTATGCCAAGTACAAGCAGCATTGTCCACTCTTGCTACTATCACGTCTCATTATGTTTGGAGTTTGTGGTTACATGAGAATCGCAGTTTCCATTTAAAAAAAAAAAAAACCACCACAATCCCTCCCCCCCCAACTTTTAGTCATGCTGGTTGTGGAGAAAAGCTTGAAAATCGGAAACCTAGAGCTCCAAAAGCAGAAGGCAAAGCTTAGTAATTTGAAGCCAATCACAATTTTTTGGGCCTGACTCATGATGTTTGAATGATTGGGCTGGGTACTACAGCACAAGGCATTATATAGCCAAATAAAATACACACACACACACACACACACACACACACACGAAACAGCAAGATAAAAGAAATCACAGTCAGAATGTTGCCATGGCAGAAATATTCTTTCATTCCAGACAAGAGGGGGAGGTGCAGAGGTCAGGAAGGAAACATTAGCAAAAAGTACTAAACAACCCTTTTATTCCCCCAGCACCCCAATGCCAATAGCAGCTGACTAGCTCCACCTCGGAGGTATATGTCTGGCTGGCGCTCCCTAGGGCGCTCCCTTACTTGAAAACAATATTATAGAAAGGAGAACAGAAGAAAATGTATTCTGAGAAAATAAACATGTAATGACACGAATGGCTTCTTTTGTTCATTAGTCCCTACTGTTGTAACGCTCAGACCACAGATATTAAGCCAGCTTTGTGGTTCATTATGGTTATCAAAAAAAAACCCCACTTTTAAATAGCCAGAAGTCATCTGAGCAGCAGCAACATTATGGAACCCATGGTGTAAATTCGAAATTTCTCTTTAAAAAAAAAAAAAGAAAAAGAAAATGAAAACAAAAACAAAAAAAAACCAGCTGACTGATCTTCCATACAAAAGGCTTTTATCATATTCCACCACTGATGAATTAGTCCTGACAGAGTGGAAGAGGAAAATCAGGCCCTACTGCACACAGAAGTAGAAAACGCAGCGCACTGGTCTCTCTCTCTGTGGGTAGTCACAGCTTGATCCTGCAAGGTGTTGGTACAAAGTATCTTCGGCTCCAGCCTCCCACTGAATTGTCAGCTGCTCAGCACATTACAGAGTCAGGCCACAAATGAGGGCTTAATTTATCAAAGCATTTTAAAGGATTTTATCATTTGGCATCCAAAGGGAGTAAAAAGTTAGGATTGCAGCTGGTACGTTTAAACAGTCTAAATCACTAAGTATGGTCCGCAAACCACCAATTGTGATGATAAAAATCACAAACATAGCAGCAGAGATGTAGTATGAACATGAAGAGAGATCTGAACAGAATTCCTATTCCAGTATCTTTGTTTTATTTCCACTCTTCATTCTGAAGTAAGCCAGGTTCATGCAGTAGACTGATATATAAATTTTATATTGCCAAACCCCTAGCACTGAAAAGGTCTGAGCTATGCCCCCAAAAGTCATGAGATTTTTTTTTAAAAGGTTCTTTTGAATTTGAGATCTGTTTTCTGAGCCCATACGGCTCACATTTTCAGTCTTTTCTTCACAACCAGCTAGAATTTTTTCCCCAGTTTTAATGTAAATTGAGATGCTCATGTAATCACCTGACTCTAGAAACCGGGGCTTTAAGAAAAACTGCAAAATACTGAAAGACTTACAATAAAATTGTGAGAGTTGGCAAGACTGCTTGACCTGGAATGGTCTCAGCCACTCAGAGTGCAGGGACAGTTTAAAAACAATTTTAAAAGCTAACAGTGTTAGGAATCAATAGGAAAGAAATATATAATAAGACAAAAATATAATGCCACTGTATAAATCCAAGGTACCCTCACACTTTGAATATTCCACTCAGTTCTGGTTGCACAATGTCAAAAAACAATATTAGAATTGGAAAAGGTACAGACAAGAGCAACTAAAAATGATTAGGGACATGGAACAGCTTCCACGTGAGGAAAGATGAAAAAGACTGGGATTGTCCAGCTCAGAAATGGGACAAATAAAGGGGGACATGATAGAGGTCCATAAAATCATGAATGGTGTGAAAAAAAGTGCTATTTACCCCTTCACATAACACAAGAACCAGGGGTCACCCAATGACATTAATAGGCAGCAGGTTTAAAACAAACACAAGGAAGTAATTCTTCACACAGTCAACCTGTGGAACTCATTGCCATGGGATGTTATGAAGGCCAAAAGTATAACTGGGTTTAAAAAAAAAGAATTAGATATATTCATGGAGAATAGGTCCATCAATAGCTATTAGCCAAGATGATCAAGGATGCTCTGAGTGTCCCTAAACTTCTGACTGCCAGATGTTGGGACTGGAAACAGGGATGAGTCGATAATTGTCCTGTTCTGTTCATTCCCTCTAAAGCATCTGGCACCAGCCACTTTTGGAAGACTGGATACTATGGACCACTGGTCTGACCCACTATAGCCATTCTTACGTATCTACAAACAGAAGTACATCTTACTGGATGTGGATGTCTGCTGTGCCTAAGCACCATCAGCAAATCAGACGGAAGGGATTTGTATAATTACTCTGGGGCAGATTGGATCCTTAGGAGCAGCACTGGGAGGCAGACAGTTCTCATGGGAGCTCAGCTTGGGGAAGCATGGCATCCACTTGAAGCGAATGCTTCACACCTGCTACTACTCCATTTGTGGGAATGCCTTACTCCCCACTCTTCACCCTGCCATTCTACTGGTTGGCGCACTGGAGGCAGAGCAATGACCTTACCGCCTCAGTGCACCTTTTGGGGCACTCTGCCCCCCTGGTGAAGTAAGGATAGAGCTAGAGCTGAAATTCCACCTAACCCTCATATGGGCCCCAAGCCAGGATTCAGCCACAACTCTGTAGATGCTTTTCTCTCCTTTCCATCCCTCTCCCCAGCTTCCCCTCCTACAAGCCAACAAGGCTTTTGCCCCTATAATAAATACCATGTATAGTGTGCTCACAACGAATGTTTAGAGTGACTGGTGGGAATCCCAGCCTCTCTCTTCCGCTTCAGATTTGAAGCAGAAACATACAGTTATGCTGCAGTTATTTCATGAAAGGAGGCTACCAACCTTTAAGGAAGGAGGGATTTGAGTTTTTGCCTCAAACAGTAAGCGCTCTCATGTTATAATTGCAACATTGCTATTCTATGCAACTGCCATCTCATCTAATTTTGACTTTAAGCCTAACATCAAAAGTATTTCTTCACATTGACCCTGCTACTAACTATATCTCCACAGAATTAAGTGATAGTAACAGGCCAATATATTATTTATTTTGATTCTAACATATCAGTTTAATAAATAATGCTTCCAGCCAGGCCCTAAGTGCAAAAATTCAATCAAGCAAATGGACATTCAAATATAAACAAAAACATTCTCTATTGTACATTCCCTACACCGGAGGTCAAGTATCACAACTTCATGCTGGAAGTACACAATACAAATGGCTTTCATTCAGATAAAGATCAAGAGATGTATCTTATCTCCACCGGAAAATTTTTAATAAAGTAGCTTCCAAACTGAGCTAGTGGGATGATCTATAAAATTCTCTAGTCTTATCACTCCACAGCCTCATTTCTTACACACTGCACCATATTACTTCCCCCCACCCCATGATTAAATTCAATTTCAGATGTAAAATATTAGTACGTCCCATTTAAACATGGATTTAAAAAACATTTTAGAAACTTAATGACCATTTGCAGTTATATTTGCTTGGTTAAAATTAAAGGGATTATCATCTCTCTTGCTTCTAGTTGTTATCTGATCACCAGCTAAAGTCAGGAATAAAGTACTCCATAATCAGGCCCAGGGAGGATTGTAATATCCTTGTTTTAAGCATCTGGTGTTGACCACTGTCAAAGGTAGGACATCAGGCTAGACGGACCATTGATGTGTTCTGACAGGACACCATCTGTGTTCCTTTATTCCATTGCTAATGTGCATTGTCTGTAGCACTTTTGTTTTAAATGTGGGGTTTTTTTGGAAAAAAGTGTTCAAGAAAACATTTAAATGATGGGTTAAAACTAGAAGCTAGTTAAAAAACCTTGATTTTCTTCTTTCATTTGGCAAAGAAGGAATGAACTAGATCCAGAAATGCCCAATGAACAGTGGTTTTAGTTTGCCAAACCATTCTTAGTTTAGTTTCTCGTGGGTTCATACTTCACACTTTTGGGTTTGAAAAGCCCTAAAACCAAAAAGTGATACCTAGCTGAAACCACCACATTTTCACCTGGTTTTTTGGCTAAAACCATGAAGTTTTACATGGAGCTATCCAAAATATGAAACAAATTCAGAATTTGAGTTTCAATACAAAATCTTCACATAGTTGTAACTTGAGTAAAAGGATCAGAGGCCTGGTGTAGCTCAGTTAATGTACTGTTCCCTTCCCCAGAGATAGAAGTCTATGGTAGTGACAAAGGGATTTTTTCATTGGTTCAAGGCAGCAAGAACACACATACCTACGCACAGTGACAAATGTCCAATCCTTCAATGACCTTCACATAGGCAGATCCTGGATCCACTGACTCGAATAGAGCGCTGTGTAGATGCATGTCCTGCTTGTATGGAGCTCATTCCAAAATCAGGGCTTTGAGGTGGACGTTTGTCATGGCCAGGATTTTTTAGGTTTGTGTTTTGAAGGTTTTTGTGGGTTTTTTAGTTTTAAATCAAGTCAGCCTTTCACCCAAGCTGCCTGAGGGGACCTCATGCAGTTCTTTATTTGTATTCTAATAGCATCTGGGAGCCCCCGTCACAGACCAGGAACCCAATTTGCTAAGCGCTGGACAAACAGAACAAAAAGATGGTTGCTGCCCTAAAGAGTTTACAGTCCAAGCTAAGTAATCTTTGTTGGCATTTTGCTTTTAAACTGCTACTGGTAGCTGTAACTTTTCTTACGGAAATATAATAATTAAAATATGCTGCGACTTTTTTTTTTTTTTTTAAAAACCCTTCAAATTATGACTTTCCCATTTTTTCACCATGACAAAAACCACCAGCCATAACAAGAACCAAGGAGCCAGGTTCGGAATGCTTTAGGTGTGTTCCACTGATGGTTGATCCCACAGTTGTTTCCAGTGGGACCTACCAGCTGCGTTTATGTTCATACCTCTGAGCACCTCAGTCTCAGTCAACTGTCCAGTTTAGGAGATTAGACCACTACAAGGAAAAGGGCAGCGTGCAACTATGCACAGTCTGCAACAGCAAACAACCTCAGTGCTCTGAGCCTTTTTTGAAGGGTCACTCCGGAACGTGACAGAAGTGAACTTCGGGAACAAAAGAACCAATATTGTATTGAAGGTAGATCAATGCTGGGACCCTGTCCATCCTTGTCTGGATTGGTTTATCACAGTGTGATCTAGAATGGCTTCCTCCTCCAAGGAGAGATGACGTTGCAAAGAGTGGAAGGAAGCATGGCTGACAGTCAATACTGTCTTGCTCCAGTGAGTAGGTCGTAGATATCGAAGAGTCTTAAAACAGCAAGATGTATAAAAAAAGTCATAGGACTGAGAATGGCTCTGGGACTGGTAAAGGACTACACAGCCTTTAACCTCTAGGTTCCCAAGTCAAACCCAGTTCAAGTTTGTATAAATTGGAAGTCATTCACCTGGCAGGGCACAGTCATTAAGCAAGTCTGGCATTCTCACTTAGTGGCCAAGTGTCCACAACGCAAGAACCAGACACAAATGCCTTTATCCCACCAGTCTTCAGGTGGCATACGTCAGGAAGCACAAGAAATGGTGGCTACATGTGGATTAAACGCCAGGCCTAGATTTCTATGCTGAACAGGTCTGATGCCCTTTGTCTGCCTCCTCCCTAAGTGTGCAAATTAAGAGAAGGATGATGTCTCATTGGAGAATAATTCTGTCTGATACCTTACTTATCTATGCAGTCCCCTCTTTGGCCTGGTTCCTGTTACCAGGCAGAAATAGTTTTGGCAGTATTACAGCAGCTCTCTCACTAATGAAAGCTCAGGCCCCTTAGCATCCTCTCAGTAATTACTTTTTACCTTTCATTTTTATGCAGAAGATTCTAAATGACAATGCTGTGCAGCTTGAAGCCCTAATTGACCTCTTCTCACTGGCTATCTAAGCAGAGAAGCCAAGGACTAAATGAGTCTGGAGCCAAAACTACCTTCCCATAGTGGTATCTGTGGTGAATAAAGAGAGGGCTTCAGTCTCCTAGACTGTCGGTCCAGATCTTTTTCACAAGCAAATTGTCACAAAATAAAATAAAAAAATTAGGCCAAGCTGCCATTCTAAGCAAGTGGAAACGCTCCTCCCCCCAAAACAGTCAGAAGCAGCCCATGTTTGTCGGACACATTCCATCTTTAGGTAATTAGCACAAAGGGCTTCTCAGGTAAGCCTAAAAATAAATTGCAACTTTCAAAAGAGATGCTTAACACTGCAGTCAGCTTTCAAAGATTAACTAGCAGGAGATGCAAAGAGATCCAACCGGCTCCCCTGAGGCATCTCTTTCCTTCAGCTCTTCCAATCCAGACCTCAGCAGCAAGTCAAACCGCATCAACCTTTGAACAGAGAAAAAATGACAAGCAAGAAATGTCTCTGAAGACACAAACTCCCGTGACCATGAAAGCTTCAAAAACACAGTCTGAACAAACAAACATTCTTCGGATAGCAATTCCCCCTCTTCTCCCCACTCCCTTTAAACTGTTGAAAGAACGCTCTTGCAAGCAATGGCATCCTTGATGAGAGAGTCAAGTTCGGAGAGACAATACAGTCAAAATATTCTGAAATGCAATTTTTTAGAGCAGTGTTTTGTTAGAATCCTATTAATCAGAGAGAGTGACTGCATTGTGTGTTCTAAAAGGCAATAACCAAATAAAGTTTTGTAGCTTGTTTTTTCCTTTTATTAACCCTTCATAGTTCTTTGTGCCTTTGAAATCTTGGCTTTCAAAATACTGGTACACTATTTAAGGCATCAGCATGTGATGTGCTACATTGGGTACTTATGCGGCCCTCCTTACCATCTTATAACAATACCTCAATCTTTAATGTATTTATTCTCATAACACTCCCATGAGAGACTGAAGTGCTATTTTCCCCAATTTACAGAAGAGAAACAGACATGGCAAGACCAAGTATCTTGCCCAAGGTCACACAGGAAGGCTGTAGTAACGTTGGGACTTGAATCCAGGTTTTCTACATTTCAGGTAAGTGCTGTCACCACTGGACCATCTTTCCAACCAGTAACTCTTATTTGATGAGCAAGATACTTCATAAAGCTAGCTGTACTCCAAAAACCTGACCCTCCCTTTAATCATAACACCTAAGCCATATATATTGCAAGGGGTGGCTCAACATGAAGACCCCTTTTCTGCCTCCCCTTCTCATAAGGCCTTTTGCACCACACAGCACTGTGACCCTCATTCTGCATCTTGAATTCATCTTTATTCTAACAACCGCAGCTACTATTGTATTGCTTTCTACCAAAGCAGAGCTAACACAGTGACACAGGGGACGACAGTATGGCCAAATATCATCTCATAATCCCCTGGTATGCTGATGGCCCTCACACCACCCACTTCCATCACATGCTTGAGGGGAAAAAAATTAAAAATAATGAGAAATGGAAGGTAGATAAGGAATTATTAATTCATGAATCTCTTTTCATTACCATTTAGAACCTGTGTTCTATAGGCTTGAAGCACAAAAACACCTTTCCCATGAACTATTCAGAAAGCACAAAAGTTAATGTGACATACTGGCACGTGGGCGTGTGTGGGTTGGCTTTCGGGGGGTTTGAGGGTTCTCTGGATCTTTCACAGATTAAGCTGCACAAGATGTACCAGTTGCTCTGGTAACAAAGCTCTTTTCTTAAAAAAAAAAGAAACAGTTTTAAGTGTTCTCCCATTTCAGACTTAGCTGCTTGTGTGGCATTAAAAAAAAAAATCAGCTGGGAAGAACAAGTCCATGTTTCAGGGCCATGTACACAATTTGATTCAGCTAGGGAAAGGAATGTCTAGTCTATTTTAAAAAAATAGAGTGGTGGGGCAAGCCAAATTTAGGATTTAAATTTTCATTCTAAGTAACAGCTAGGATGTAATATTTCATATTACTCCATTAGCTTGGTCTTCTTTTCTGCCCCCATAAGAGAAAAAATTCACCAAACCAACCCACATATTTAAGGAAAGGAGCAGGTCATAAGTAGCTAAAATCTGTCTAAAGATGTGCAGCGTCCAGGCTGTTGTCAAGCATATGAATGTAATGTCATTGCATTCTGGTTAAGAGAGGGAGCCATTACAGCGAAATGAGGACTTAACATTTAATACGGTGCTTATCATACTAAAGGATCCCAAAGTACTGCAGTCTAACGTTCACAGGAAAACCTTTACAGCCTTGAAGTCAATAGGGCTTCACCAGGACACCGGCATCTGCTTATGCAGGTCAGATTGCTGGATCCTAGGCTACTGTATATAAATGAATTGCTTCACCCACCCTCTTGAAATACAGCCACCACTGGAGCTGAAACACAGCATACACTAAATAACTGTGTAGCAAAGCTACACAATAGTTTAGGACAGGAAACCCAACTCCATATGGATTGGAGCTCCAGAGGGAATGCTTAGGTATTCTAAATGTAACTAACTAAATAAGAGTTTAGCTAAGACAATGGAGTTAATATCTTCTCTTACACATTTCTTAGTTTATGAAATCTGTCAATCCATGACCACAAATGGATCTACTCCCATAACATAGTGATGGGCAGCAGTACAAAACCCTGAGAAGGAAGATAGCTGGAGACTAAAAGAACCAACACAAATGAAGATGCAATACTACAGAAAGTTTTGCTGTACAAAATTGCATCAGACTCTAGCTGTGCACTACCTCATGTAACCATGTGATCTTGTCAAGGTTACCGCCCCTTTGGCCTCCTTCCTATTGTTTGCAAAATACACTTGTTTATATATCTTGTCTGAAAATCCAATGTCTGTTTCTTTGAGCAAAGTGCTTATTTACTATGTGTTTGTATAGAGCCCAAGCCCCATTTGGGGCTTCAATGGACACTATTACAGTGTTAATACTGATAATTCACATCTTACCTAACTATTTTGTGTTAAAAATCTCGGTCAGGAGTTTCTGGTAACTCAGATATAGTGGGCTATATCCAATATATGGGAAACAGACAAGGGGGGACCAACATTATTAGCTGAACAATTATGCAATGTATATGGGATTTGTTTGTTTGTTTCTTTTAAGTATTTAGCTCAGTCTCCCAGACAAGTCACAGCAGTTAGTTCTCAGATATGAAAGCTTTGTGTATAAACTAGGATTAATTCTTTTCAGTAACGATCCCTTTGGGCTATAATGATTTTGTGCTGTACAGTAACTCTTTTTTCCCCACTCAGCTAAAGGATCAGTGATTAATCACCAAACTGTTGACCATCAGTCTTTCAGATAGAGAGATGATAAAGCAATTGATTATTAAAACAATTAATGCCACCCGTGTCTTGCATTACTTGCTTGAACTCTTCAGGGATCAGCTAATAACAAGCTCAGGAATCTACAATATCTGTTCCACAATCCCAATGAGAACAATCCCTAGTCCAATGTATGAAAAAACTTTCAACAACAACCCGGCTTCCTTCAGTGCTGCAGGATTGACAGGCTAAATATTTAACAAGGTTTAACATTGCAACCCTAGTTATTTGCTTCCCACAAAAAAGTTGAAGAAAATATCTAAAAAAACAACCTTTAGCAAATCCATTTCCTACAGAAATAGCATTCAGCCACTCAATTAAATTCACAAAGCATGACCTTGAAATAGCTGTGAGCCAGCAGGGCATTCTGGGTATTGATGTGTAAATGAGCACAACAACAATGGTACTTGAAAGCTGCAGGCCCTTCGTTATCCCAGTTCATTGGGCCAGCTCCAGATTTAGGCAAAATATTACTGGGTGTATGCTCTGTTCCCATGGCATTCTCTATGGTTTGAGCTGAGCACCAAAACTTACTGGAAGTCACTCTAGATCCTTCCAAAAGTCTTCTGGATGCTAACACACACACACCCCAAGTAAAATTCCATTCTAAAGACATCTAATGAGCTAAATTCAATACATTGTATTGTTGTGGCTGAGTGGAATTCCATTTGCCTACATACAACAGCAATATGAAGAGCAAATGGACTGAACAGAGGCATAACTTCAATTTAGCCTGAGACATAGGGCAAGCACTAACATACGTGCTTAGGATTACTATTGGGAATAGTCCCATTGATTTCATGGGGCTGAGCACTGTAGTTTGGCAAAGACTCGGTATAAGAGGGCAGCATGTTTGAAAGGAATTCTCTCAAGGGAAGTTGTATACAGTGGATTCTGCTTGTAAGTAATTTCTCGGTTCCCAGAAAAGAGTTGCCATTATCCATAGGTCGTCAATATGTGAAAGTCAAGTTTGCTTGGCTGCTGCCAGGGGGAATAAAACTAGCTGGGGGTGTACCTTTCCTGGACTACAGGAAGGAAGCAAGGGGATGTGCCAAGCCCAGGCCCCCTGGTGCCAGGGCAAGATGCACACTGGAGCATGCCGGGAGACTTATCTTGCCTTCCCACAGGCCTCCCCGTCACCCCTGCTCCCCATGGAAAGCTGTTTCCCAGCCCACTGCCCTGCCCGCAGCCTCTCTTCCCATGCCTGAGACAGCAGCACAGGGTGGTCCCGTGGCAGGGGCTGCCTACACAAGAGGTAACTGGTGCGCCAAAGTGGGAGGGTTGGCTCTGGGCAGTGTAACTGCTGGAGAGATCTGCAGTCCAGATGCCACAGTGGGGGCACTGGTGGCCCACAAGGCTGCACAGCAAAAAACATAAAATAAAAAACAATAAAAAAAAAAGACATAAGTTGCTAATATCTGCATCCCATTAACATTAAAGTCAGTGATACAGGATGGTTTCTCACCCAACTGTTGCTAATAACTGAAAGTTGTCAATTAGGATTGACAACCAGCATCCACTGTATATAGTGAGGCTGATGCACAACGTCATTTTGCACTTAGATGTGCTTTCCTGTAGCGAGTCAGAAACACAGAAAATTTGTACGCTATTTTACTCTGCACCTCAAGAACTATAAGCAACTACCTGCAAGGGTGCCAGAACCTTTGTAGAAATGAGGGTGGGGAGGCAAGGCCAAAGTGGCGGGGGAATTAAAATATTTAATATCTCGCAGAATACAATATGTATCCACAAAATAATATTTAAGGTATAATTCTAGTATGAATGCAATGCACCCGAGGGTGCTGAGGGAGTTGGCTGATGTGATTTCAGAGCCATTGCCTATTATCTTTGAAAGCTCGTGGCAACAGGGGGAGGTCCCTGATGATTGGAAAAAAGCAAATATAGTGCCCATCTTCAAAAAAGGGAGGAAAGAGGATCCAGGGAACTACAGACCGGTCAGCCTCACCTCAATCCCTGGAAAAATCATGGAGCAGGTCCTCAAGGAATCCATTCTAAGGCACTTGGAAGAGAGGAAGGTGATCAGGAATAGTCAACATGGATTCACCAAGGGAAGGTCATGCCTGACCAACCTGATTGCTTTCTATGAAGAGGTGACTGGCTCTGTGGATGTGAGGAAAGCGGTGGACGTGATATACCTTGACTTTAGCAAAGCTTTTGATACCGTCTCTCACAGTATTCTTATCAGCAAGTTAAGGAAGTATGGGTTGGATGAATGGACTATAAAATGGATAGAGAACTGGCTAGAGCATAGGGCTCAACGAGTAGTGATTAATGGCTCCATGTCTAGCTGGCAGCTGGTCACGAGCGGAGTGCCCCAGGGGTCGGTCCTGTGGCCGGTTTTGTTCAACATCTTCATTAATGATCTGGAGGATGGGGTAGATTGCACCCTCAGCAAGTTTGCAGATGACACTAAGCTAGGGGGAATGGTAGATATCCTGGAAGGTAGGGATAGGATACAGAAGGACCTAAACAAACTGGAGGACTGAGCCAAAAGAAATCTGATGAGGTTCAACAAGGACAAGTGCAGAGTCAAGCTACAGACTGGGGACCGAGGAGCTAGGCAGCAGTTCTGCAGAAAAGGACCTGGGGGTAACAGTGGATAAGAAGCTGGATATGAGTCAGCAGTGTGCCCTGGTTCCAAGAAGGCTAATAGCATATTGGGCTGTATTAGTAGGAGCATTGCCAGCAGATCATGGGAAGTGATCATTCCCCTCTATTCGGCATTGGTGAGGCTGCATTTGGAGTATTGTGTCCAGTTTTGGGCCCCCCACTACAAAAAGGATATGGAGAAATTGGAGAGAGTCCAGCGGAGGGCAACAAAAATGATTAGGGGCCTGGAGCACAAGACTTATGAGGAGAGGCTGAAGGAACTAGGCTTGTTTAGTCTGCAGAAGAGAAGAATGAGGGGGATTTGATAGCAGCCTTCAACTACCTGAAAGGGGGTTCCAGGGAGGATGGAGCTAGGCTGTTCTCAGTGGTGGCAGATGACAGAACAAAGAGCAACGGTCTCAAGTTGCAGTGGGGGAGGTCTAGGTTGGACATTAGGAGAAAGTTTTTCCACTAGGAGGGTGGTGAAGCACTGGAATGGGTTACCTAGGGAGGTGGTGGAATCTCCATCTTTAGAGGTTTTTAAGTTGCGGCTTGACAAAACCCTCGCTGGGATTATTTAACTGAGGTTAGTCCTGCTTTGAGCAGGGGGTTGGACTAGATGACCTCCTGAGGTCCCTTCCAACTCTATGATTCTATGAACAAACAAAAAATTAGACAACTTTAGTTCTAGACAGTAGGACTGTCTTATTTTTGTACATCACGTATTGTACTTCACTTGCATTTATCATTTGACTGCGTAAACTCCACTATTAATAGTGCACTATTATAATTACTGAACTGTAACTTTGCAATCGAATCATCCTTGTTTATATATAATGCATATTTTAACAACTGTAACCCTAAATTGTCAGTCTTCTTGGAGAAAGGCAACAGCAAAAACAACAACAAACAACTTTGAAGGGAGGTGAACGTGTCCCCATACAAAAGCTACCATACACATTCTTTTCTAATGTTTTATAAAAGAAATAAAATAAAAAAATATATATAAAATAAAAAATATCAACAGGCTGTAGCAGATAGCAGCAATACAATATCTACTAAGCAATAAGTGTAAATGTAATGCAATTTTGATCACACGATTATCTAGGATTGCAGTGGATATCTAGGAATGCATCCAATCTCACTGCATCTAGGTCTTTAGCAGTACAATCATGTTTTCCCCATAGCGCATATGTTTCTTTTGTTTAAAAAGTGGAGGGCATGGCCCGCTGGCCTCCTCATTCCAGCACTGGTGACCACCTGAGACTGGATTGCATTGGTGGGGGAATCATGCCGGATGCAAGTGGTCAACAATGTGCTTCCCACTGAGCTGCCTCTTTCTTCCTTGGCTCACCACTGCCTGCAGTGTCCTGCCATGTAGATCCCTGGACCAACCAAGAGCCCTCCATGTGTGCTACTGAAGAGGGGGGCTGACGTTTTCAGCATGGGGAGTGGTAGAGTCACACTCAAAAAGGTTTGTCATGCAGGGTCAAGAGACAACAAATCAGACCTCTTGTCACTGCATCATTTAGCTTTAGACCTACCCCCTACAAACAAAGAACACACCAATAAAGAAGTCTGAGTAACCCTAACTCTGTTCCGTTATACATATCCATGTCAACTAGAATCCTGAGACAGAGAAATAAGAATTAATGTTCTATACTTCTCACATACGTCTTCCAGATATATTTAGGAGGATAGTGCTTACTGTGATTGTTCTCATAGTGCAAAGCACCATAAAGTCACATCAACATGAACAGTAAATACAACACACGGCAGTGACTGGCCAGCAGTCTTCACACAGCCTTGAAAAGCATGCATTGCTGCATCCCGTCCAATAGCCACATCGCAGAACCACACTTGCCATGGACATGATGCTGAAGATGAGACCATAACAATTTAATTTTACACTTCCAAGTAATACCTTTGTTTCTCGAAATGTGGCTAGAGCAGTGGTCACAAGTGCAATTCTGTCAGATCTCTAAGTGATGTTTAGCATCCCTTGTAAGCATGTTACCCAGGTATTTGAAGTGCTCAACACACTCCAGTGCCTCCTCGGATTTGGATATGACTATCTTTGCCTTTTCAACAGAATGATGTCACCATTGTCTGTGTCTTTTCATGTGATATCTTTCCACTGAAATTCTTTGCTTCCACCGCTGCTCATTCTAGCAATTTTTGAACCACTCCTTGCAACACTCCAATCAAGACAATATCATCAGTGAAGCACAGAGACTAATTTTTCATCCACCGCCAGGTACAACGTCCTGTAGCTTTCCGTCAGTGGCTCCTCTTAAGATTTCTTCAATATAATAATTGAAGATAGATAGGGCTGCATGCTATCACCAACTGACACTTATCCTCAGGTCAAACTACTCTGCTCATGCCCCACAAACACCAAAGCCATTGTGCATTTGTACAGATTTTGTATCTGCCTCATTACATTTTCCCCAGCTCCAGAACTACCCAAAGAAGTTTGCACCATATGCTGTTAAATGCTTTGACAAAATCCACAAAGCCATGAATGACCCTTCCCATCATTTTCCAGCACGGTCTCACATAGCACATGCGGCTGGAACATTCACTCTACTGTATCTCTTCTAGGTCCAAACCTGGCTTGTTCTTCAGCCAAAAAGTTCCTTATATGGGGGTACATTTCTCTTGAAGATGATGTACAGCATTTTGCACGAGTGTGTCAATAATGACATTGTGCCTCAGTTTTTACAAACCATTGGGTCGGGTCCTCCTTTTGAACAATTGGAACCATCAGACTGTGTCCAAGTCTTTGGCCATCTTCCAGGTTCCAAAAGTCACATTGATAAGCCTGGACGTGTGCCTATCCATCACTTTTAACTAGTTCTGCTTGCATGATATCCACTCCAAGGGCTTTACAACACTTATATTCTGGGCCAAATGACACAGTCCTTAGTGCACTGGGAATTTGGCCCTACATTTATAACTTTAGCATTGTTTTATCTTACAGGGTACAAACTATTGTGCTATGGAATAAGTCTATAATTACACAGTAACTATTGATTTTTAATTACCTGGTACATGCCATATAATCACTAAACCATTACACGGTTTATTCTGTCTTCTAAATTAGTGTGTTATGAGATCTAAAAGCTGCAAGTCATATGGGTATTGTTCTTAGAGTTACTTGGCAACTGATAGGTGGAAGAAGGAATGGAGTTATTTTAGGGTAAAAAAAGAGTCACATCCCAAAATGAAAGGGTTGGGCAACATTGTAACCTCTGTGTGCTCCTCCCAACCTCCAACTGTGCACATGACAGTTATGTAGTACAGCAGTTGGGAAGGGAGTCCCAAGTTGGACACTAGGGACCACTGCGCCACAAAAGGAAATGCAAGGCAGAGATGTTATACGTAAGAAATAGTGGAGTGATGTACAGGGAGACTATCCCCTAAAGTGAACATTCCTCAACGTTAAATAATTCCCCCTGTTTTCCTTAGGAAAGAAACAAATTGTTGCCTATAATGTTCACCAGTTCCAATTAACGTTTGCTTCCCTGAAATCATCTAAAGCAGTGGTTCTCAATCTTTCCAGACTACGGTACCCCTTTCAGGAGCCTGATTTATCTTGTATACCCCACATTTCACCTAACTTAAAAACTACTTGCTTACAAAAACGGACAAAAATAGAAAAGTGTCATAGCACACTATTACTGAAAAATTGCTTACTTTCTCATTTTTTACCATATAATTAAATAGCCCAAGCCCCGCTGCCCGGAGCTGAAGCATGTAACTTAGTTTTGCGGGGCCCACTGTGGCATGGGTCCCCAAACAAGCGCCTGGCTTGCTATTCCCTAATGCCAGCTAAACCCGTTCTGAGACCCCACTGGGGGTTGCAACCCCCAAATTGAGAAATACTGATCTAGATGAGTTGAGTACTCCCTAGAAGACCTCAGTGTACTCCCAGGGACACATGTATCCCTGGTTGAGAACCACTATTCTAAAGGCATTGTATAGGAGGTCAAATATATTTCAGACAAGGTGTTTCCATTATCGTAGCAGATACACTGAATGTAGAAGTGTAAGCCACACAACAACGAGTCAATAGCTAATTATTTTAAGACTGATTAATTGTGTTTATGTATTCAAGATGACAGAATTAAAAAAAAACCAAAACACATCATCTTAAATAGACTAAGCCTAGAACAATTTTAAGAGAAGAAGCTACCTAAAATCAGTTCTATTAGACACAGGTTTATTAGCAAAGAATTAATCTCTTCCGGTTCAATTGAAGAGATCGACCACCATCAATGAGGTTTCTCATTAAAAACAAACAATAAAAGATAGAGATACTTATGCAGTGCATGAGAATTTACTGACACCCTTCTCCCCCACGAAATTATTTGTAGCCAAGAGCTTCCAGTTACAGTTAGAAGAGATACATGTCACTGGTCTACACAGGCTCTCCCTAATTCCTCCCAGTGGTCTTGCTGCAGTAATGCAGCTCAAGCCAGCAACCACTTCCATAGTTATAATGGATATAGGTTGATGCCCTCAGATTGCTAGACAATAAAAATAGACAGAGTCATGTGACTCAAAAGTATTTTCGCCTCATTGCTCTCCTACTTGTCCAATCATTTTGAATGATGAAAGACTCTTCATTGATGCCACTTAAAGTCATCTGGAATCACCAAGAACGGTATTCTCGTAATAATACCTATGAAATTTGTTGGCAATTAATATTTTCTATCATGATGTTCCCATCTCTCATAATATGGATATTGAAAAACATTTTACAGCAATGTTATATTGGACCTACATTGCGCTAGAAAGTGTAGTGTGCTAATAGCTTAGGAATCCTCATTTGTGTGTGGCAGTCTTGCGCTGGTTGATGGGGAAATTGCTAATATCTGAAGCACTTTGATAAGATTTTTGTTACCTCCCCCAGAGTCACGCTCACCCCCCACACAGTGGGAAACAAAGAACGAAGGAGTGTGGAAAAGAGCTCCTTTAAGCAACACTTTTTATGCAACTGCTCTGACTGCTCAGATTATTGCTCTGCAAAAAATGTCAATCCTCTGAGCCCGCACTGTGTCGAGATTGTTACAGCATTCAGCCATCAGAACACCAGGACTAGCTGCTTTATTAATGCCAACGAAGGGCTTGTGCCTTTCACTACAAACCCTGCAGTCCCTGTGACTGAGAACCAACTCTCCCAAGCAATGCTAGCCCTAGACCATATGACAGATCCAGGCAAGGAGCGTTTTTGCCCTCCCCCCTTCATTTGTTAAACTTTTGAATACCTTACTTTTTATTGCATTTGTAGCCCATTTCATGACTCTGATGCACGATTTACATGCACAATTTATCCCTGTCACGTAAGATGATAAATTTTGCATACTAGGATCTGTACATCTATATTTATTCATGCCACATATAAGCAAATAAAAATTTGTTTCCTCTAAGCTTATAGAAACTTTTTAATTTTAAGAATAACTACAATCTACTATGAGGTTAATAAAAAATGAATCCACATACGGAATACCTGAAACATTTTACTTCAGACATTCTATTTTCCCTTTTGTCGCTGACAACAAAAACAACACCTGAGCCAGCATCCCCGGCGGTAGCGTGGGTCTTCTTCCCTTAAATCTGGCCCTGCCCTCGAGATCATGGGGAGATTGACCCCTAGTTCATTCTAGCCCTTGACAGCAAGACCCAGGGGTTGTCATTACAACCCCTTTACTAGTAGCCTGCAGGCTCTCTGTGCAGTTTGAAAAGAAGACAGCACAGACCAGGAATCTGCATCAGTGCAAAACAGGCCCTGTGGGGAAAAGACATGCCTGAGGCAGTGTGGCCCAGATGACTGGGTATAAGCCTAGATATCTGCAGACCTGGGTTCAATTCCTGGCTCTTCAATCAATCTGCTGTGACAGCCGTTTAACCTGTTTCACCTCCCAATTCATCCATCTAGTTTATTTAGCTCTTTGCGGCAGGGACTGTCTCTTACAATGTGTTTGTAGAGTCCCTAGCATCATAAGGCCCCAATCTCAGTTGGGGCCCTTTATGCACTACTGTAATCACTATGGTGTGAAAGTAACAACTGTGACTGGTTTGAGGAATTGTTAAGAGATGTTTTACTTTACTTTGGTTTTATTGGTTTCCCCTCTCACTCCCAAACGAGGCACTGCCCAGTTGACTGAACCACCACTGTTGATTACAACGAAGAGAGAAGGGTATACAAGATAGAAAGGTGGAAAAGGAAGGAGACCCTCCTCACAACTGTAAAGAGAGTGGGGGTGGGGAGAGATTTACTAGTGCCCCCAGACAATTCAATTGAAAATCAGCAGAGCTTAGGTCACTCAGCCCTTTGCATGAAGTGCCCAGCATTTCACAGACCGGGCCCTAAGGCAGTAAATTAGAAATAGTGATTAGTAAAATAGAAATTAGTGATTTTAATAAGATCAATTGTCTCCGCCAATTGAAGTGCACAAAACAGAGGCTTCCTTTAAAACGAGTTTTGTTTGAATGTTGATTTTTTAAATCATTTTCTATTTATGCACTAGAGCCACAGAACTGCAAGATATGGTTAGAATGGATTTACACATCAGGCACATGGGGTTGACCGGAGCAAGACAAAGTGGAGATCTTATTCCAGCAAGCAAGAGAGAGAGGGGGGCTACTGTGAGATGGTTTTTTTTTTATTCAGTATTAAGGCTCTGGGCTTGTCTACACCTAAAACATTGTAGAGCAGCGCCACTGTAGCGCATTAGTGAAGACATTACCTATGCTGACAGGAGGGCTTCTCCTATTGGCATAGGTAATCTATCTCCCTGAGAGGTGATAGCTAGTTTATCAGGAGAATTCCCCCACTGACCTACCACTGTCTACACTGGGAGTTAAGGCTGGTTTAACTGCGTCGTTCAGGGGTATAGATTTTTCTCACCCCTGAGCAAAGTAGATATGCCAACCTAATTTCCTAATGTAGACAAGGCTTTAGAGTCAAACATGCGTAAACTATATGGGAGATGAGAGGCTACCAATATAGTAACAATGATGAGAGCCAAGCAAAATTTCTCTTTTGGATGTAAAAAGCAGTCGTCAAATTCAGATAAGCATTGGCAAATTTGAAAATCTGTTTCGCTCAACTAGCAATATAACCTGTGTTAGTGTGTCCATTAGACACATGCAGTTCAGAAATATTTCAAGTTCAAGCCAGCTAGTTTTGCAAAATGGACAGACACTCTACTGTGAAAATCTCATGACACTTCATGGAATCAAAATCCTGCCATCTGCTCACCTTTAATTACCTGCATTGGAACACAAAAATGCATTATGCTGCAGTGAACCATGCATCCATCATTAGCTTGCATTTGAAAATATGGGGACATATCGAAGCCATCTTAAGCGTCTGGATCGGTACCAACAGCACAGCCTTAGGAAGAGTCTCCGTATCAGATGGGAAGGCCCTCACACCAGTGCCAGCAATCTGTGTGTTAAGGTGAAGTTTATGAAACATCAGCCTCGCTGGTCACTGTGTGCAGATGGCTGATACTCATCTTCCAAAGTAAGTCCTCTTTTCTCAACTTTAAGAGGACCCGCGGGGAACAGAGGAAACGCTACAAGGACACCTTGAAAATATATCTTAAGAAGGCAGGCACTGACCCCCCAAATTGGGAAGAGCTGGCTGGCAACAGAATGCAATGGTGTCACCTCATACATCAAGCCTCAGCCCGTTTTGAAGAGAATCGCCTTGCGCAAGAGGCTGAGAAATGGCAGAGGAGGAAGGAAAGTGTACGGCATCCCGGCCTGTAGTTCTGCTCTCTCTAAGCAGACACCTGTCACATATGTGGAAAAACTTTTAGAGCACGAATGGGACTCTGCAACCATCTTACGACTCATCAGTGACTTCCCCCTGGCAGGCACAGGGCCGTATTATCCATTAGGCACAATAGGCACAGTGCCTAGGGCCTACGAAACTTTCAGGGCCTACAAAAAAAAAATTTTATATATAATTTTTTTATTTTATTTTAAAAACTATTTATTAATAGTTTAAAATCAAATTAGTTATTTCGGTCGGGGGGGCTACGAAGGCAAGTGTGCCTAGGGCCTACAAAGGTCTTAAAACAGCCCTGGGCAGGCATCAACCTCGTATTGAGGGATAGCCGCCGGCGGAATTTGGAAACATGGGTCAGATTCTGCTATTCCAAGTTTACACTGTTGTGGACTATCGCACAGGGCTGAATTGAGTGGAGTTAATGTGAGTTACTCCAAAGCTACCTGAAGTCAAAGGAATTGAGTATAGATTCCTAGGCCAGAATGGACCATGGTGATCATCTAGTCTGTCCTCCTGTATAACACAGGCCTTAGAGCTTCCCCAAAATAATTCCTTTCGAATTAGAGCATGTGATTTTTCTTTTAAAGAAGTCAACCTTGAGGGTGATTACATGGGTTCTACTCTTCATTACAGCAAATTAGTTATTATTCTTGCATAGTGGCATCTCCAGAATATAATTTAGAGGGAGGAAAACAGTCAAAGTGCCTTTGGAGGTCTTCTAATGATCTGTTCTTTGTCCAGCAGCAAAAGATATATACAGCATTTTGCCAAGGAGATTTTGCTGGAAGGGCCATCAAGATCTTATTTCTCTCCAATTGTCCAGGGCTGGCACCACGAACAGTCAGTGACGCTTCATATCAACAGTTACATATCAAGAGCTCTCGCAGATTGGCATAGAGCGGCTACACGGGAGACCCTACAGTAGTGCAGATGCAGCAGCACAGTTGTGCCACTGTATGTCTGTAATGCAGACATAGCTTAAATGTGAATAATTTTAGGAGTTTTCCGCTTCAGATAACTGCACTCCTTAAAAATCAAATATTTTTATAGGAAACAAAGAGCAGACTTGTGTAAAGAAGAGTGTAAACTCTGTGTAGTTTCTCTGCTTTTCCATAGAAGCAGTAAGCTTTCAAAGGGATGTTATAGTCACAGTTTCCACTGAAGGTTAGAAACATTCACGTTAAAATTAGGTCAATCTCTACACTTATTTTGCCAGCTGAGAAAAACAGTTTCAACATCAAACTAATGCTGTTGGCCGTGATGATTCAGGAAAAACAATGGAAATAAAAGCACTATATCATCATCAACTTAATGCAAACACCACGGTTAAAAAAACAGCAAAGAGCAAAAGTCACCAGACTATAACTTTGATAAGGCTTGTATTTATTCCAGGTTAGAAATTCACACTTTTTTAACTCCAGAAGTTTCAGTTCACCCTCAGTTCATTTAAATTCGATCATCAGATTAAAGGGATTAGCCTACAGCAATGGGACGATGTGGAAGCCAGAATTCAGAACAAATATTTCCTGACAGAAGCTTTTTAAACAAATTTTCCCTACCTTCCTCTCGATTTGGGGGAAGTTTGGTGTATGCCAGTGCATGACAGCAAATGCCATGTTTTCCAAGTGACTGATTATGCAAATACACTTTTTTGCACACTCCCAACCAAAAGGGAATTTGTGCATGCAGATTCACTAACTTTGTTCACAATTATCTGAGCTGCACATGCAAATACAGATTATGTGTACAAATCAGGAATGTACACTTAAGAGTTCCTTCGAAAAGCTGAACCAGAGGGACTGTGATCAGAGGGTAGAACCTCTGAACTAGTCAGCATAGTCCCATGGAGAATTTGAAAACAATAGCTTTCAGTGACTTTTAACCTTCATCGTCACACCATGTAGTAAGTAGATTTGAGCCCAACCTTTAAAAAAATTAAACCACCACCCAAACAAGCTGAAAACCAAATTCTGAATTTGGGAGGTATTTGGATCTGGGGATTTGATTAGATTATTATAAAAATCAGGGTACACAGATTTCAAAAAAGTATCCAAAATTTCAAGGATTTTCGTTGAGAACAATTTACAATATTAAGAAGAATTTTAAAGCAAGCTTCCAGACATTGAATTTCCCTTCTTGCAATGGCCCTTTGCTTAGTAGAGATTGGCAGAACAAGTCATATGATACACTGCTTCTGTAATGTGGATGCGGGACTAGATTATAACCAAACTCATTTAATTTGTCTAGTTCCTGATTCAGCTCTCTAGAAGTGACAGGCTAATGTATTAAACTACAGCATCACCTAGATTGCTCTCTCCCTACTGAACATATTCAGGCAAGAATGAAAATAAGAGGAATTAAAAAAAAAAAAAAAAAACAGTTTCCAAGAAAAATTTTAGAACTAGCAACTTCATTGTAATGGACATAATTTCCCTGTGTTGGCCAATGCAAGTACTGAAAGAAGCTAAAGTTCACAAAGAAGGTTTCTAGTTTCTGTTCAGCCCCGAAACTCATCTACATTACATTAGATAAGCCCTGATCATTCTAATATGTAAACTCATGTAACAAGGAAATCATAGTAGCTTCAGACACATGCAGAGGTCTTACCTTATAGACTTGCCCATATGTTCCATTGCCAACAAGTTCCACTAGTTCAAAGATACCTGCAGGATCCTAAAAAAAAAAAAAAACAGACAATTAAATGTACCCAAAAGAAACATTTGGTTGGAATGAAGTCAACATTTCACTGACAACTGTTTAAGAGTGCCTTTAGACTGCCCATGTATTAGCAGCATTACATTAATATTTTAAATGGAATGGTTAATCCACGCTGTGGAGTTAGTGATTCAGTATTTCCTTAGGGTCTGATCCAGTAAACAATTACCAGATGACACGTCAGTTAGCAGAACTACTCATGGTAGTAGGCACTATGCCTTGTGGTAAGTGTTTGCAAGATCTGGCCCTTAGAAAAATAGTTGTCAGGATGGTGCTTGAGGACGATGCTGTTGATTTACTGCCCATTGCAAGATCTGTGCTTTATTGTTATGGTCACTTATGTATGCACAGAAACTTGAATACTCCATGTGCGTTCTACAGATAGAATACGTGATAACAGATTATGGTCAGTTAAAATAAATAAGTCTTCAGTTAAACAAGAAAGAGAATGGGGCTCTGCCCGATCAGAGGGTCTTGTAAAGCGTGCTGGGTTTGCGTCATAGAGAAAGATTCATGCACACATTTGTATCTGATTTTGATCCATGTGGGTTCATGTCCCCTCCCCCTCCCCGCACATTACCCCTCTCCACTTCAAGTGTAAAGTTTAGGGTTCAAATTAACACAAAAATCTCTACACCAAATTCTGTTGAAGCCACCAAGTTTCTCCTAGCTCCACATCCTAACCACTTCAAAATCATGCAAGGTTTGTAAACCCCTAGCAAATATTTCTACCAACCTGGTCTGGGGTTTGATTCTGTAATAAAACATGAAAAACCAGGCTAGTTTTGAATGTGTGTTTTCACGGAGAATAATTTTGCATTGCTCTATTCCTGAGGTCAGCAGCTAATGACTGGTGCATTAAACCTCTAAAAAGAGTGACTGCGCCAAACTGACAATTAAGGCAATCAAGATGCAGTGATACCTATAGCAATGGGCCAGGTTTTCCTCTTATACCACTATAAAGGAGTAATTCTTTTGAAGTCAATAGAGTTACATCCAGTGGCATAGCTCCAGGTGGGCCATGGCCCACCCACTTTGAAAGCAGGTCTACCCAATCAGTTGCGGAAGTTCTGCTGCCGACGTGCCGCTTAAGCTACCTTACAACTGGAGCGTCGGGCAGCTTAGTTTCTGAGCCAGTCGCTTCCCGAACTTCTGGCTTCCAGTCACGCCAGTCAAACTTATGCCCAACCGTGTCAACCACAGACCCTGCCAAAAAATCACTTCTGGCTATGCTCCTGGTTACATCAGCAAAAGCAAGAGGCAAATGGAGCCAGTGACTTTAGCTGAGGTGATCAAAAGGCTAAGGAGTCACTAACTCAAAGAAATTACAAATCAGAAGCAGCAGTACACTACTTTGCTGGTAATCATTTCAACTATCCTTTACACCAATATTATACTAGCTATCCAACCTGTTATGTTTTCCCACATGCAAAACCTGATCCAACTCCCAATGAAGTCCACGGAAAAACTCCCATAGTGGCAGTTACCTCTGGCTGACAGAGCAAAATGTGGACTTTCCAGCTATATTACTTTTATTTATATAAATAACTAAATAGACAAAGGGCCAATATCTCCAGGAGAGTGACAGCAGGCCTGTTCAGTCAGATCCTCCTTCTTGAATTCCCTCATAGGGCACGGATTGCTTACATATGAAGGTGCGGTACACAGAAGAATTACAGCCAAACTTAGCCCTACCTATCTTTCGGGTCAGTCCCTTCCTCATGCCCCATCTTTTTTTATAAGTGTTGAGTCTAAAGAGCTAGCAATGGGTTAACGGGTGAGCATTATTCAGTTTCCTTCTTGAGTCAAGGTCTCTAATGCACAGAGCTGGCTGTGAAGGGAAACTGCACAGGATTCTAATTAGCTCCCCTTTGTAACAAATGGAGCTTGATGAGGAAAGGAAGAAACAATCATGTTAATATCCCTTTGTTAACAGTTCACACATCAGAGTTGCAGGGAACTGCTCGCCCCGGCATTATTGGCTCCCTATACATAGGTCTGCACAATTAACACTGGCCCTCTTTTCAAGGAGCCCTGTATCCCTCATATACCCTGATCCAGTTCTGCCAGCCAGAGCACCAGCCTTGGTTTCCTGGCTGTGGTCCCATCTGAGCATGGTGCCTGCATGCCAGGAGGGAGAAGAACTTCTTTAACTGTCCTCCCTCCTTAGGAAGTTGTGCTCTGGCTCTATTCCCAGCTTCCTGAAGTATATATAGGTCACCAGAAGCTACCAAGCTTCAGAAAAACGAGTGGCTACAATGGCTTGAATGGGAATTGCAAGAGGAGCCTGACAAACCAAACTGCAGGGAACCAGGTGGGTCTTTGGTGATATTTCTTTGCATAGGGCCTTGCAAACCCAGGGTAGGCCCTTCACACCAGCATACTTTAACTCCTGTACATACACGTACACACATGAGGATGGGTGGAGGTTGGGTGTTTTGGTGTTTTCAAAAAGCTAGGCTAAAATGGGGGTTACTTCATGGAAATTCATTGCACCAGTCAAAACATTAGCTGCTGGATTTTGTATAATTTGCTGGCTAGTACTCAAATATTTGGCATGCTAGCAAGTTAAGAATTGCAACAATCAGCCTGGGAAAACAGAGATATAGATCAAGATCTCTGTGCTAGAAAAGGAAAGACCAAATTCTGGATGCTTTCCCGGGGAGGCAGAAGAGCACTATCACCACTGTGGTGGAACCAGGGGTTTCATACATATGGCCTGAATCAGAGATGACAACATCTGTACACTACATGCAGTAGCTAAAGGCACCTTTTAGGTATGCTGATCCCTACCCTTAGCGAGCAGGTGAAAGGGGTGGGGATGGGGGCAGACATTAATAATGCCCAGGGTAGCCTGCAAATGAATTGGAGTCAGAAATGGAAGCTACCTCCTAGGTCAGCTAATCCATCTCTGTCAGTGCAGGATTGTTCCCTACTGTATGTTTACTAGTGTTTGGTCTTGTCTAGTTTTAAATATCCCAAGCAAAGGAGCTTCCACCACTTCCTTTTGGAGACTATTCCGGTCTAAAGCACCTCATTCTCTGGAAGTTACTTGTAATCGTGGTCTTAAAGTTTTCCCTTTCATAACATTATCTCATTCCACCTACCCAGCCCCACAGCACACACCTCTCCAGCCCCACCACCACCTTCCATTTTGTTATGCTAAATAATTCCTTTCTGCTGTTTCAATATTTTTAGACTTATCACATCTGGCCTTTAATTGTTGCTTAACCCTGACAGCAGATACTTGATAACCAGGGTTGGAATTCTTTAGATTCCAAGTGTTTGCATGTACTGTACTGTATGTACAAACCCAGTACGAGACACATTGCTGTACCACAGACATTCCTATACTAAACGTGCTCAGCCGTATGCTAAGCATGCGCTCCTTGTTGAGGAAAATCTGGGCTAGCCACGCCCCACTCCTGCACTGTAAGAGGTACAAGAGCAGGCTTTTTATATATATATTTCCCTTCAGCAGGGCCACAGTCACCAAACAGCACCGTCAAGGATATGCCTGGTTTGGAAGAGGTAGACAAATAGGCACCCACAGGAGGTAGATCGCAGAGGCTGCAGTGCAACGAGCACAGAAGACTGAATTGAAAATAGCAGCAAAACGTTGCAAAAGCTGCCACTATGCACATCCCAAAGCTGACAAAGCAATGTTCTTTATATAAACGAAAAGGGACTGTGAGCCATTAGAGCACCAGGTTCTTATAAACAGAAGAAAAGGAACAGAAAAATAGATGGCAGCTGCTGTTTATTTTCAAGTTCTGCTTCCCCGGAGTTATTTTGTTCAGTGTTCTTGCAGGAACAACCTTGGAAGAGGTTTTCCCATGTGCTATGGATATTTAAATATTCATTGTGAAGTTAGAAGAAAACTGTGCTTGCTCTACTATAAAACATTCACAGACCCGATGAGGCAGCAAGTGAATTGCAGATCAAAATTGAATTGGTCCTAAAAACCCATTTTCAGGGGCTCTGTCCAGTACCTCTCCCCTCCCCCCCAAATGGCACCCACATTTTGCCAAACTAAGAGCCACGTTACCAACTTGCTAGCAGCCTGAAGGCCATTTCTAATTTGCATAATGTGCACGACTGCCAAAGTTTGTGCAGCTCCCCGTGACTTTTATGCAAATTAGTGAGCTAACTTGCACATAAACTTCAGTTGAAGATCAACATGTCCTGTACCACAGTGGCAGAGTAGAATATGGAGCTGCACAAAAATGACAGCTGTGGCAAGGTGTCAGTGGATGGCAGGGCATGTGGGGGCGGTGGGTGGGTATACAAGAAGCTGGAGGTTCAGCAGAGAGTGCCTATGGCCAATACTGAGCCCCACGCCGCTGTGATGCTGCTGCCAGTTGCTCCTTCCCCACTGGGATCCAGAGACTTGAACAGTGAGGGGAGGCTGAGTGGCTGCTTGGCTACCTGCAGAGCTCACTCCACATTGGCCCACAGGGAATAGGAGGAGCAATGGAAGGCTCCTCCCTGCAGCCCAGCTACAGGCCCGAAATCTCAGCTGAGCGCAGACAGGCATTACCAGGCAGTCAGCTGTACAAATGTCACACAACATTCCTGACACCTGGCAGTTCTGAATGCAGAGTAGATGACAACCACCCTCATTTTTCCATTTGCCAGTAGAAACCACTTGACCCATCAGAGAAGTGTAGGATTGGAAGGGACCTCGAGAGGTCTTCTAATCCAGTCCCCTCCACTCAGGGCAGGACTAAGTATTATCTAGCCCATCCCTGACAAGTGTTTGTCTAACCTGCTTTCAAAAATCTCCAATGATGGAGATTCCACAACCTCCCTAGGCAATTTATTCCAGTGCTTAACGCCACTGACAGGAAGTTTTTGCTAATGTCTAACCTAAACCCCCCTTGCTGCAATTTAAGCCCATTGCTTCTTGTCCTATCTTCATAGGTTAAAGAACAATTCCCCCCCCCCCTTGGAATGCTATGCTCCATCTTGATCTAGGCAGCTTCCTGGTTGGAGCAAGACAGCACATGCACTGCACACTGCGGGCTGCACCTCTGTACTAAAGATATGGCACAGGCTTTACCACAGCTCTCGTCAGCCACATTTGGCCACCTTGGCTCTTACCCATGCACCTATTTATTAAGCTCAAAACATTTTTTATCTCCTTGCTCTCACACACAACTGTGTGCCCTCTCCCTTTACTGCTGGCCCAGACAGTTACGATTTCAGAGTAGTCATGGCAACATAACTGGAATGTTAGTTATTCACGAAATTAAAACACAGACTGGTCTCTATTCAGGCTGGGATTATACCATTCCTGGGCCCTGCTCTTACCAATGCAGTTTGTAACTGTCAGGAACAATGATTTTTCTGAATGGCATTTTGAAGAGACTTTTCATTATGTGTGTGTGGAGAAGTAATATTTTATTAGCCTGCCTTTCAATAAGATATATATCAGGAGAGGGAGGGGAGAAAGGAAATCTCTTCCTATCCACAGAGCCTCTAAATCATCTCTTCTGCAGAGAAGGGCTTTTGCATCTTAATAGCTGTTGTGGGAGAGTCTGGCGCTCTGATATCAGACAGAACATTGTTACCATTTCTTTCCTCAGGCTGCAATGCAAATTGCTCATCACTGCAAAAGTCTTGACTGATATGGCAGAGTTACTGCAGGAGTGGACTAGAGAGAAACAGCGGTTCAGGAAAGTAGAACTGATATCAAGGAATCAAAATATAGATTCAATTAAAATGGGGGCCTTTAAATTAGTCAGGAAAACCAGTCCAGGCTAAGTCTCAGTCTCCAATCGCAGACTAAACAGTGTTTCACAGATAATGGCACTTGGCTCTCCAAACTCAGGTACAGCCAGCTGCTAACTCCATACCCCTACAGCACAGTGGTCTTCCTTTCATGATTCACGGAGCCTTCAGAGCTTTCAATAGATTGCTCTAGGACTGAGAAGATTCCTGAGTTAACTCCATAATGTCATTCCCATTATGCTCTTGACATGGGGCCTGCTCTTGCTCCCTTCAAAGTCAATGGCAAAAAGCCTCTCAGACTTCAATGAGAACTGGCACAGGGGCTAAGAAAACCAAAAAGCCGGGGGGAGAGGAAAAAGTGAAAGTACTTTTAAAACTCTTGTGTAATTGAAAGAAAAACAGGACTTCTCTGTGTCATGATAAAGCAGAGTGTATCCAAACTTTAGTGACAAAATAAACATCTTCAAAAAGGAGAAAATCAATCCGTAAGAGACTAGCAGCAGCAGAATTCACAGCAGAAAGAGTTCTGCTGTTAAAATAGCTTAACTCTGAGTAATCCAGCCTCCTGCAGAATTAAAGCACCAAAAAAAACCCCACACACCTGTGACTGTACTGCAAGATTTCAATAACAAAGATACAAAAGAGCCTGTTTAAATGATATCTCAAGGGTGCTTCCTGTTTACCAGGTAATAAGCATATTCTGGGCTAAGCAAACTCAGAGCTGAAGGCTGCAGGTGTCTATCAGTGCTGGACATGGTTATTACTGAATTAGCAGAGAGCACTCTGAGGTCATTGCTACACTGGAACATGTTCTGCATCCTTTAAACCCCAGCGCTGATTTAGCTACTACCTTCCGAACTCCCCATACAGAGGTCTGCAACAAACATGACTGCATTGAATGCTGTCCCCTGCCCATCTTATCACCCCACTCTATACCCCAACCTCCTCCATGTTCCTTGAAAGAGGCTCATTTTCTCCCCATTCCCTCCACTAGCAATGACTCCTTGTATTTCATAGAAGGGGCTAGGCGGAGATGAGCAAAGGAGGGGGAGAGAGATACAGATGTAGTCATTATTGCTGTGGATATATAGGTGGGGAAGTAATAAATCAGAATGAAGGGATTTGCATAATCACTGTCCGACTATCCCTCCACTCTGAATGGGCTAATGGCCCCCAGCTGAAGTATGGAGATAACTACAGTTATTATGCAAATTTTATACTCCTTCAGCCAATCAGAGTAAGGAACTGCATAGCTGTGAAATAAGCAAACCGTTATGGGTCACTAACTGACTAGCACCTCATGCAGATTGGCGGAGGCAACTCCATTGCAATAGAATCTGCTCTAACCTTCACTAAGAATAACTACAGCCGATTACAATAACATTTCAAAATACCCTGATTTCATGCACCTCTGACTACATGTGCTCCCTTTAAATGGATAAGAAATGTTTTTAAAACACTAAGTGTCTTCAACTGGTTAGCTTAAAAAAAATCTAGATTTTAGATCCAGCTGTCTTTACCTGTCAACAGGTGCTGTGGTTAGACTAGTAACTGTAGTCATAAGGGCAGTTTTCTGACTGTGGGAGACACCAGAGAAAGGGTCATTTTACAGAACAGTTGGCTCTTGTACATTAATGGTAATGTCACAGTATCCAGCCAGTTCACATTCATGGGCGAGCCATAATCTCTGGCAAGTGTCACAGAGTTTAGCACGAAACAGCAAATGTTTCTCTTGACATGGGAGATTTTTGTTAAATGCACTACGATGTATGAAATTGCTTGGAGGAAGAAACATTGCTTTAGCTCATTCAACTCCAACCAAGAGGGGAGTCTTGCTAATTCCAAGGAATGAAAAGACCTTACCAAGAATGCGTTCTGTTTAATCACACAGCATTAGTGATACAGCATGGTATATAAAGCAGCCATCAAGGGGTGACATTCCTGATTACACCACGTCAACATAAGTGGGGGGGGAGGGGATTTCCAGTTCAGTGCTCTGGGCTTGCTTTCTTTTCTTTTTAAAATCTTTTTCTCCTTCCTTCAGCAAGTTTGCGGGCCATCTCAGCACAGCCAGCCATCCTACTATCTGTCCAAAGTGGATTAATACCAAGTAAATAGGATCCTTCTCTTACTGAACCACCTGAAGGCCATTCCTGGCCCAGCGTGGGAGTTTTACTTACAGTACATTGTTCAGTCAATTTAAGTGTCCAGAGCAACAGGGCTTCCATCACGTCTCACTGTTCAGCAGCATAACAGACCTCCTTGTCAACCCCTCGTGAAGCCACATTAGCTGTTGCTTTTCTTGTTTGCTTGGGGGCTTTTGCAGAGGAGTTGCAGTGTGTGTTGCCTTAAATTACATTGCACATTGATTTCCCCAGCCTTTCCATGCTGATCAGTTTTAATATAAGTCCCCATCACACTTTAATCACTAGAGGCCTGATCTTGCAGCCCCTATAAGTCGCCCAGTTGAAGTCCATGAGGGTGATTATATGATTAAGAGCTGCAAGATTGGGCCCTAAATTTGTTACTTCTCCCCAGATTTTTTCCTGAAGCCAAATAGACGAGTTTGAGGCATTCCTCATGGTGGCGAATTCAGATAGCTTATGTTGAATGGCACCGAGCATTAATGTCTACCAGACATCTTGCGGGCAAAAGACTCAACACAAGTCTCACATTTTAAGAATTCACCTGCTGTTGCCTCTACTTATGCATTAACACATTCACCTTGCAGAACTGTGGCTTTTCCCAGCATGCACAAAATACAAACATAATGGGAACATGAGGAATTCATGAGAGCCAGCACAGCAAGCTACAAAGTTTCTCAGTGTAGCTGCCTGTAATTGTGTGTGACTTAGGGAAAAGTGGAGGATTTTCAAATGCACTGCAAAATGGGTTAGTACGTGGCCAGTTAGTTGCCCATCTCCAAGATATTCCTGACTAACAGTCTTTTGAGTAATTTCAGGATAATATGGGAAATAGCATTGGGCAAGACAGGAAGGGTTCATTAGTACAGGAGCAGAGAGCAGCAAGCAAAGCAATAAGAAAACCAGCCAATCAATGTTTTGCCGCTAGGAAAACCACAAGCAGAGGTTCTGGATTCTTTTCTAGCTTTAAACACCTCCCACCCCACCTCAGTAGGGCTCCTTGAATATAATCCCTTTCATTTTTTAGTATTTTATTTTGCTTATAAACTGAATAATGAAGCAGAGCCACATTGGACCACGGGGTCCAATTCACCAGGATTATTTCCCCATCTCCTAGCTGAGTTTTTTTTTCCCTTGGTCCACCCACCCAGAGACTCTCACAAGTAATTATCAGTGCCTTAAACTACTGCACTTCCTGCCTACTCAAGCAATACAAGATGCTTTACTTGAAATAGTCATAAGGAATTCACCATTTAATTCCCCCCCCCCAAGAAATAGTACTGTTTCCTGGCTCCAGAACCAAAATGAAAACATTAGTCATGAAATAGCCCCTTTAATAGTGCTTCGACACCATGGGCATAGCTATATTTCTATTCATATCTTGGCTTGCTGCACACTCACTGTGTAGACAAGCCCTGAAAGAGAAAAGAAAGTTCTGTTGCAGCTATCAATTGGAAAAATCAGTTTATACATCTATTTCAATCAATCATTCCTCTGCAGCATCTCAGGAAGAGTCATCTTCTGCTTTATCCACTCTGTCTTCCTAAAACATATATTTATGGTCTCTACTTCAGCCCTTCCCTAACTTCATGCTGGAGTGGAGAGCCAATGTAAATTAATGCTGTATCCTTCCTTTCCAAGTTGTCCCGATCTGCTGGTTGTTGGGAACAGCAGAGGTAATCAGAGTGAAGGGAGATGTTAGATGAAGGAAATCTTCCATCTTCTCTCTCATCAAGTTAAATTATTTTTCGAGTGAAAACCTATCACTTGTCCAGTGCTGGACACAAGCTCAGCATTGTAACTACCACCCTTCAAAATAACATCTGGATTGAAATAACCATTCCTGCTCCTGAATAGTTGAGGCCAAATTCTGGCTGCCCAGCATGCAGAGATGTAAAGCAGAATTTCTGCTGGCAGAATAGTGAGACTCGAAGGTTTCTGACCCACTAAAACCAATAGAAAGGCTATGCTCTGTAGCAGGCCCTCCATTAGTAGGAGGCATGGGAATATTAAACCATTTATATGTATGGGCCCTGGAGTCAAACATTAAAGTTATAAAACCAAAATCCTGCATACACATTGCTGTAGACAGACCAGAGCCATGCCAGTTACACCAGCTGAGAATTTGGCCCAATAGGTCTGCACTGAAAATCATCAAGATGTTTCTGCGAAGGAAAGTCCTCTACACAAAAAATAGACTGCTAGAAAACCATTTAAAATGGTAACGTAGTCTTAGTTTAAAATACAAAAACAAAAAAACCTGACAACATTATGCTATCTGAAACAAAGAGGGGGTTGTTCTTTCTCAGCACTTGTACGGAGTAAAAGTCAATCTTAAATATCTGTAGCACAGAGTCTAGAATGAGGTGGTGATGCTTGCTAGAGATTTCATATTCGATTTTGATCTCAATCATACTAGTTTAACTCCAGAGTGAGTGTAATTGATCGAAAGCTGGCTCAGGTTATCTACCAGGACACCATGATACTAATTGTAAACCCTAACAGACATATTTAGCATAATCTTAGAGGGTTAGTTTCTTCACGTTCTTCATTCTGGTTTTGACCAGTTCATTAAAAAGAAATCAGAACACTCTCTCTCATTTCACCTGCATCCCTTGATAGATCCCTTGGCAGAAGAATCTCTGAGGATCTGCTATGTATGGTACCTGTGAAGTCTCTAATCATTCAATATCCCTCTCCTCCAATTCATGGAAGATTTTGCATCCAGAATATCCGAATTTCTGGATGGGATTCCATCTTCTCATGAAGAAACAAGATGTCAGCAAAAACAAAGACTGCAAAGAGATCTTTTGATGTTTTCAGTGCAATATTCCAAATGAACATGGTCCTGCTCAGCTAGCTACTTAAGCACATGCCTGGCTTTAGACAGGTGAGTAGTTTCACAGAAAACACATACTTAGGGACGTGGCTGAATCGAAGCCCCATGTCTTTAAAAAGCTGCAGAGACAGGATTATAATCTTATCTATGGCCCCAAAAAGATCTAACCAAACCAAAAGTAGTACTGTACCATATTAATTGACATCAGGATCACATTAAGCGAACAGAAACTGGAAGCTTTCCTCACTATGACTGCATTATCTGCAGTCTCAAAGATATCTATAAAGATTTAGAGAAATAATGGTTTCACATTAGCCAACAAACACTTGCACCAAGCTGAAATTGCTACCAACTGGTATATTCAGTCAGAAGTTTAACACTTCCAAAAAGAAATGGATTAATCAATCAATCAATCACAAGAACAGCATTTAAACAATACTTCTCAAAACAGGAAGTTTCCAGTAGGTTCATTTTAAAATTGAGTAAGGCCAAGATCCCACAGAAACCGAGCATCATTTCAGTCAGTGATTCAGATCACCAAACAAGTCGGGCTGATGGCTGCCTACAGATACGGTCATTTGAAAACCCGTTTGCACCTATACAAATCATTGTCTCAGCTCCAAAGCATTTGGTACCAGAGAGCAAATTTTCCTACTGAATGCTTTCCTTGTCTTTTTGTGCTTCACTACTCCCTTCTCTTTTGTTAGTTATGAACAGATTGATGGATGTCAGAGTGACTGACAATGGGAGATTTTCTTACCTTTAAATTCATGTGTTTAGGAGCTAAAGAGAGAGCCTGTCTAACGCTGTCTGCTTCTAAATGAAGGGTTTCTTGTGTGTCATGGTCTGTTCTCAGCTACTGCTGACTAAGATCTGGCAATGACCATGGGAAGGGGGAATTCTAAATACAGATCTGCAACTGGCCCTAAGACCATTCTGACCATCCAGCCTCCTTGTGGATGTGCACCAAGAATCTGGGGCCATTGAATCAATGGCAATTATGGCCTGGACTTCAATAGGAGCGGGAACAGGAGCAGGCTCTCTCAGCCCTATTGGCTTATACCACTTCAACATCATTGAGGTTAATGGAGTTATACCAGCATGGAACAATCAGATCTCCTGTGTTAAGGTGCGTGAGTGCGATGCATGAGTGAGAGAGAGGGAAGCATGTTTTTAAAGTCCTACATGTAAGAACTTGTATTTAAAAATGCATTTTCTATTTGCTACCAAACACATACTAACAAGCTATCACTAACAAGCTGGAGACCACTCGTCAGAAGTGGGAGAGTGGCAGGAATCCAGGCAGTTACTGACACGACTTTCTGACACCCAGGTACTTACAATAACTATCACGCTTTGCATTTCTAAAGAGCTTTTCACCCTACGAGCCCTGAAAGCTTGACAAACAATACACTTCGGCCTCAGAACACCACTGAGACGCACCATAGCTAAGTATTGTAGTCACTTGAAAACAACCAAGATGACGTAGGCAAAACTTTTCAAGTTTGGGTGCTGGAAGTGAGACTTCAGAGTCAATATTTAATCAGGTGTTGCCTTATTGAAATCTATGGAGGCGATAGGTGCATGGCCCCTATGAAAGTTAGGTCATTTACTTCAGTGCCTGTCACAGGATGGCTAGGCCCCTTTAAATGAAGCAGATCTATTTTTCCCCTTAGAAATGAACACGTTCTAATTTAAACTGTTTGCCATTATGCTGATAAATCTTTGTACTTTGTTGAGGAGTTAAAAAGGGAAAATGGGTGAAGGGTTTTTTTTTTTTTTTAAATCGAATCACTTTTCCACTGGATTCAGGCAGAGTTTGTCACACTAGCCCCATTTTTACAGATCTGATATTTTACTATTAGCACTTTTCAAATCGCTTTCTCACAGCCTGTCACCTTTCATCAGCTCCTCACAACAGGCACCATAACAGCTGGTTACCAGGAAGGGATCAGATAACCCTAGTAGCAATAGTTCCAAAAAAGGACAATATAGAGATCAGGTTAACACTTATAACACTTTAGAGTTCCACTAGTTGGGGAACTTCATAAAATGCAGCTGATGGACCACAAAACTACACAGCTATATCGAATAAGCTACCTCAAAATAGTGATTAGGAGCAAATCCCGATTATCAGGATTCCTAACAAAGAGCAAGGTTATAAAACCAAGTATAACCCTATAAAAGTGTGCCAGTTTGTACTCACACCCACAGAGATTGCCTTCATAATAGAATTCACACAGGAAAAAAACAAAGCAGCAGTCTTTCCCACAGGCCGCCTTAAATAATGTCAGATTCACATGGGAAGTTCCATGGACTTTATCTTAACAGGCCCGCACTGATGTGTGACTGAGCGTAAACCAAAAGCCAGAGTCTCAGCTGATGCACATTGGGGAAGCCGCACTGAAGTCAGTGAGACAATATTATTTACATCAGTTGAGGATGTGGCCAAAGTGCTGATTTGCAATACATTTCTGCTAGCTCACAACGTATTTCCACACAGCAAACTTCTGGGTTCCTTCATGGCTGTGATACACTGATGAGCTAATTCAGGATGTCGGGTTCTCAGACCACTCACATTAACAGAAGTTGTTAGGCCTTCACTTCTGGTTTTGTTTGCGTCGTAGGAACAAAAGGCTACATGAATTGCACAATCAAATCAGATATCCTGCGAATATCAGATGCTTCATAGGAAAAACTTCTTATGATGCCCCTAGCCAATTGCATGGTGCTACAAAAGTGGCATAGGGGTAGGAGGGCAGCCTCCCTACAGTCATCAGGCTGTGCCCTGAAGCATAAGATTTACTTACCCTTCTCTAACGATAGAACACTGCAAATGTTGTTATTGCTCATTATTATTTTACTATCTGGGGAGCTGGCAGTTAAGGTTGTTTGACACTTTCCATTATAAGTTTCAGTTTTCACTTACTTGCAACTTTACCATTTGGCATCAAGATTATTGCCATTCTTAAGACGGGCAAAGACCCCTACAATGTGTCAAGTTACCGCCCAATATCCTTGTTGTCAGTCTATTCCAAGGGGTTTAAGTGTTTGATCCTCCAGATTTGGACGATGTCTTTCAAGGGGAGCAGACAAGGTTTATGAAAGGACACAGCACCTGTGATCAAGTCCGAGCATTGACCACCTTTATCAAAAAAAAAATTTCAACAAAACCGAAAGACAGGAGCCGTCTTCTCGGATTTGACCACTGCCTGTGATACAGTTTGGCACAGAGGCCTTTTGTTTCAACTCTCTTGGGATGCCCCACATTGGGTGGTCAAAGTAGTAGAGCTCTTTTCTCCAAAACAAGTGATTTAGAGTACACGTGGGCAATTGCTGAAGCTCTTGGAAGTGTCAGATGAATGGTCTCCCTCAAGGCTTAGTTCTTTCACCCATACTGTTCCATGCATACATCCACAATCTGCCATCCCCACTCTCATGCAAGTATATCCAAGGACATCTGGTGCAGCTACCAAGCTCAGTCCTTCTCAGAAATTGACACGGTCTTGAATGAAGATATGAAGCTCATGGCAGAGTACTGTAGCCAAGCTTTTCTGAGACAGACTACACTAGAAACTATCTGCATAAAGCAAGCGCAAGCCATGAGTTAAACATTTTCCTCAACAGCCAATGCCTGCAGCATGATCCAAACCCGGTTTCTCTCATTTGACATTGGATAGGTCATTAACGTACCACAACCACTTGAAGACAGCAGCCAAAGTCAGAACAGCCTGCTCAGAAAATTGGCTGATTCAAACTGGGGTGCGAGCGCCTGGATGCTTAGCTCATCAGCCCTTGCCCTTTATTATTCAACAGCAGAGTACAGCGCTCCTGTCTGGTGTCACTCATCTCACATAACGCTGGTCAATGTAGAGCTTAACACAGCTATGCGTATTGTGATTGGACTCTACAGGCAACTCCGTTGCCATGGCTACCAATACTTAGCAACACAGCACCACCCCATATTCGCTGTGAAAAGGCCTCTGGCATGCTGCTGGCTGAGATCCGTGAGAATAGTGACCTGCCGTTGTACACAGACCTCTTCAACCACTCACCAGCTCGCCTGTCTTTTAAACGTCCTTTATGGTCATTTATGCCACCACAGGACATGACAGTGGAATCTATTTGGCACAATGAGTGGTCAGTGATGACAGTCATTAATCACTCTCCCATCACTGACCCAACCATCTGTTCACCAGGCTTTGATCTGCCAAGCACCTGTGGTCATCTCTGAACTGGTTTCCAACAGGACAGGGCAACTGTGTGGCCAATCTCTTTAAATGGAGGTTTTTCTAATGACCTGCAATGCAGCTGTGGCCAGAGTCAAACTACGTCACATATCATTGCCAAGTGTCCTCTGACTTATTTCGACAGTGAGCTACCATCGGCTCTCCACCTGGCTGATTACGCCATTAAATGGCTGGGCACATTGCGCATACGCCGATGATTTGGGCTGAAACATTTTCCATGCCAGGTTTCTGCCCTAGGTTGATTTTTTTTTTTTTTTTTTTTTTTTTTTTTTGGGGGGGGGGGGAGGAGGAGAGGAAGTTCTAGCTAAAATGGTTCAGCCATTTCCCAAGGACAGTATTAGAGGAAAATGCATTGAGAAGCTCTTGCACGGCCCCAAGCTTTGGAGCAGTGAATTGAAATTTGTTAGAACGGTTGTCCTGGTGTCAGGGATTTGCCTTTTACTATACCCATGAAAATTCACCTGTCTTCCAAAATTTCCAGTTCACATGTGCTCAGAAACTAGTAACATTCTAGCAGCTAAATTCTCCAAAGATTCTGCTTGTAGTGAGCATGCTCCATCACCGCACGGCTCCTACATGCCCATCAGGCTCGGCATGCACCAGCCCCACAGAGCAACTTGGCATTCTCCTTCCCAGGGCTGCAGGGCCTGAGCAAGACTTTCCCTGCAATTGCTCCTCCTAGCTACTGAAGCAGGAGCATCAGCTCAGAAAAATTTGGCAGGGGGGGGGGGGGGGTAAAGTGGTGTCAGCGTACAGAACATTATATATGATATTATATCCCGGAAGTATAGGGGAGGAAGAAAAAAGTGGCACATGCAGACCTATGAAAAGTCTGGGGAGGGAACAACTCCCCTCTTTCCTCATAGCAAACCATGTCCCTGAACTGCAGGCCGCTGTGGCACCAGGAGCAGGGACTGAAAAGGGAGACTCTCTCTCTTGTGTATACCCTTGCTGGTGCCCGGGCTGCATAGAAGAGAAGGAAGCTGCAGCCGAATCTGAATGCAGCGGTAAAGAAGAGGGAGAAAAAGAGCAATGAGGAAAAGGGGCAAGTAGCCAGACATCTAAAGTTCCATGCAATACTAAGTGCTCCTGTGGTGAGGTGGAGGGCGCATATCAAAAAAAAAAATCAGGCCCTAGGTGTCACATGACCAGGACATGGGCAGGCGAGCCTAGTGCTGGAGACACAGTCAGGCCCAATGGTCAGAAAAAGCGTCATGCCTAGCAGTTAAATCAGGAGTCTGTCATCAGGAATTGGAGCCAGGGGCCAAATGCCAAAGGCAAGAGTTGGAGCTGAAGTCAAAGGTCAGGAATCAGAGACAAGGGTCAGGACTGGGTTCCCTGGAGTGACGCAAGGCAGGAGCAGGGCTGGGAACAAGGCAGGAGCTATTGCAGCTACAGCCAGATGCTTTGAGCAGCCACTGAACTGCCACAGGACGTAAGAGCTGGTCTACTGACTCTTCCAACCAGTCAGGTGGTATACCCAATCAGGCAATCTGCTACAGGTCAACTGCACTCCTTAGGTTGCCCAAAGACTGGCTCTGCTACAGGCCCCATGTCCAGACTCAAGGCATCTGAAGCTGGGAGCCCAAATGAATGGATACTTGACAGTTTTGGCCTTGTTCTCTCTATGCCTCAGCTCCCCATCTGTGAAATGGGGACAGTAGACCATCTGGTCTCACAGGTGTGTTGTGAAGATGAAATATAGTAATGTTTGTTATGTACACAGCTACTGTGGCAAGAGCACCAGAGAAACACCCAGGGGGAAATCCATATTTCTGTAACCAATGCAGGGTTTGGATGGCGTCTATTAAATAAGGCTTAGGAGGGGCCACATACTGATGGAAGAGGATTAAAAGAGACATTGAATCACTATCCTGAAAGAGGCAGGGGGCCTTGGGAAAAGATAGTATATGCTCATGTAATTAAAGACTATCATAATGCACATGCACAATGGGGACAAATTAAGGTTGCACAAGCAACCTTCATTCTGGTATTTCCTAAGCCTGAGTCCTTGGCTTTATGTTAGAAGAACATTACAAATTGGATGTAATTTAATATCTATATTACAGCACCACTCAGCCCCCCCACTCATGAGATAGTGGTCCCATCATTTTAGGTATGGTAGAAAGGCATCCAGTCCCTGCTCACACATTATCCTGCCCATTAGAAAATCCAACTGCAGCATTTGACTTGATGGGCTCAGTTCAATTCCCTGGGAAATTGCCCTGGCAGCAGCATGAGGCTCTATATGTTGGGGACTTGCTACCCTGAGGATCTCAGTAATATTTGAGAAGTGAACCGGGCCCTGGGACGTATTAACTAGGTTTGCCAGGCAATCAAATATCCTGAAACAAAGAATTCCACCTATATTGGCCCACAGAAGTAGGCTGGAAAGATTAAAAATAGATATAAATGCAGAGCAAATCCTGCCCTACTGGAACAAAATGATGCTAGTTACAAGGTATAATGGTTTAGGGCGGGAAGCCACGCATTGCTTGTCTTTTGAAGAGGAGCAGCACACTCCTCCGGCTAATGGGTGCTGCAGACACTGTACCCTCTCACCAGCAGACAGTGCCCTCAACAGGCAATAAGCCAGTCCCCTGTAGAGGGCCCAGGGGCATTGGCCATTTGCCCCATACTTGATGCTCCCAGGAGCTCTAGCATGGAAGCCTTCTGTGCTGAAGTGTCGGTGGTTCTCTACATGCTCTTTCCCTCCCAGAGCATCTGCACAGCACAAAATAGGATCCGGCCCAAGATTAATTTTCTGGGTGCATGGATGGGGAAAACACCTGTAAAGGCATATAAATTAATGGTAGTTACTGTTGCTTGATTTGCTAAACCTTTTGGGACTAAAGTTTATTTTAGGAAATTAGAAATGTATCAGTCTGATCATCTTAAAATAAATGGGTCTGAGCTATTTATTTCTGCTAGATCTGTTCCCATTGGGGCTTGGCACATCGCTGCATTCTTTCCACTTGGATAAGAAAATCATTTTTCAGGAACTGCAACCTTTACAAAGTACAACAGTTATGTGAATTTATAAACATGGTATTTGGTAAGGAGCACAAGCTATTCAAATACAGGTGCAGCACTGGAAATGGGTTTCATATTTCACAGCTGAGTGCCATCATGTTTGACCTTTTGCTGAGCCCACCCGAGTGGGATAGAAGGAATAAATCACGGCTTGCGATAATGACACCCGTTGCCTCTGCAAAACATGCATTTTCCACTAGACAAAAACATTACTTTAAAATTAGTGACCGTTTTCTTCCCTGGGAAGGAAGGGCACAGTATGTGAGCCAACAGTGCAGTACAACAGGGTCGGTACGAGTTGCCCAAATGTGTTTCCAAGACAGTTTCAGGAGAAGGAGAGGGAACGTATGAACCAAAAGAACCTCTGTTCTATAGAGAAATTCTCTTCCTTTTGGTTCGTCCTCTTTCCTCATGTGAATATCTGATCATGTTTCTAGTGAAGCATCAAAGATGATAGATTGTCTGACTACAAGCCTCCAGAACTTCAAAATTAAAGGATTCAGAGTATTTGGAGGGAGGAAAAACACACCAAATATGATTTGTGTCTCAGTTCTCATCCTCAAAGGAAACCTGCACAACACCTTCAAAAGACGAGCCCGGGAACTTAAATTTGTAAGTCTGCTAGGCACTATATATCAGGGACTAATCGAGATACTGGTTTTATGGCTCATTACAACAATTTGTAGCACATCCTACTGCCTGTTAACCCTTAATTGCCCACTTCATTTTATGTGGTCTCCTACAAAATGCTTCACCATCTGTATTGAGCTCAGACACGCTGCCTACCTTCCCCAGACCTGAAGAAGAGCTCTGTATTGTATAGCTCAGGGGTTCTCAAACTGGGGGTCCTGAGCCCTCAGGGAGTCACAAGGTTATTATGGGTGGGGATTGCAAGCTGTCAGCTCCCATGCATGCTGGTAAGGATGGCCTGGCATTGGGGGGCGGAGGGGGTCATCATTTTTGCGGAGGTGCTGTCACAGCCTGAAATATTTTCAAGGGTGTCCTAGCAAAAAAAGTTTGAGGACCTCTGAAAAGCTTGTCTCTTCCACCAACACAAGTTGGTCCAATAAAAAATATTACCTCACCCACCTTGCCTCTCAAATCATATTGTTAATAATTTGCACCTATAAAGCATCTTCCATTCGAACATTTTAAAACATTTTTCAAAAGTTGGGAGTGTATCAGCCCTGGCTTACAGATGGGGAAGTTAAGATACATAGATGTTAGGTCCAAAGTCACACAAAAGCATGGTCTTCATTGAAGAGAAAAAAAAATGGTGAGGGTGATTTTACCATGGAATAGCTAACATGCACTAGCTCTCCTGCTGTAAAATTTACCATGAGATAAATTAGGAGAGATGAGCCACAGGGTACAGTACTGACCTCGCCTAGCTACCTGATGGTAAAAACTGCAGGTGGGTGCTTTTTTTCCCCACCAGGATTTTACAACAGGAGAGCTAGCGTGGGTCAGTTATCCTGTTTTTTTGTTTTGTTTTTTGCAGTGAAGAGATAGCCAGAGAGCAGGGAGAGAGGTCAGGTCTCCTCAAGCCAGATCCAGTGAAAAAAAATCCAATGAAAAATGGATCACCCCCCCCCACACACACACACACAGCCACCATTCCTGTACTTTAGTGACTAGGCAACACCTCTCCCAGCCAATCAGATACTAGACTGAAAAAGCACAAAGCATTACATGTATTACACTTATATCTATCAGGAAGGAAACATGTTGATTTCCATGTATAGTCCTCTATTAGTTTCTCTATCAGGATAATCATAGTGCTGATGATTTCCCAAAAATTGTATTATCCAGTTCACTGCTTTAATAGTGTGAATATCAAAAAAAAAACAAACCAAAGTGGCTTGGAAAAAAACATGAGCTTAAAACAAAAAAGGCGGCAGCAGCTCTACTGGTGCATAAGACAGACCTTTGAGGCTGATTCTCGGGTGCAGCCTGAATCCCTCTGGTTGCTTTGTGGCAGGATCATCTGCTCCTAACATCAGTCTCCCCCTTCTACCAGCAACAAGAGATTTTGCATTCCAGTACTCTTTCTGGACAAATTCCAAGGATATCACTGTGGTGGGTGGGTTTCAAAGAGCCCACTGGATTGTCTGTCTCCAAAGAACCACTCATACAAAGCTGATGAATAGGTACTAGTGGGACTTACATGGGTTTTGGTTCAGTACTGCATTGCCCATGGTCCTGAAATGTCAAAGTGGTACAGGGACAGTTACTGTAACTACAAATTATCCCGTCTGTTCCCCACTTTGTCTCATCACCATCTGTGTCTGTTGGGAAGAGGGCATGCATGCTCAGAGAGAGAGAGAGAGAGTCACCCTCTAGAGAGATGAAGAGTTGCCTGACAGACCCTGTAGCAGGGGGACTGGACACGGATACACAGTTACCTTAAGTTACTGTCTCATTGGCACTATTAAATTGAAAGTCCAAATCTTACAATCAAGCCAAGAGCTATAATTTTGACCCACATCAAACGGTATACGCAAGGAGCTAGACCTCAGGCCGCCAATGGGAGTTTCACTGCATGAAAAACAATGTTCAATTAAGGACGAATACATAAAAAAAAAAAAAAATCTATACGCTTAGCGTTTTACATCAATCACACACCTCTTCCTCAGACTGTGTGAATAACTCAAACCTGAGTCAGTCCCATTCTTGCCCCTCTGGGCTCTGCCTTTCACTGGAATTAGGACCAGGGGATGAGGGTGGGCGGAGAAGAAGAGAGAGAAAGCAGTAAATAGACAAAAATCAGGAAATGTTTAATTACACAGGGTAAGATTCTGCCGCCTTATGCTGGTTAACACCTTATTTCACAAGTGTTCCTTCTGAAGTTAATATGGCTCCTCTCCAAAATAATTTACTAGTCAACATAAAGTGTTTAGAATCAAAGCCAGAAGAGACATGATTTAATAACATTAATTTGTTATTAGATTCCCACCACACACACACACACACACCCCCAGAGGTCAGACAGACACTCAGATATATTTTAATGATCACTTAGAACAGTATTGATACAATTTAGAAAACCTAATGGGCTCTGGTCTGCATCCCTTAGCACTTTGCATAATCATTTCGACCTGCGTAAAGTGTGACCATTTTGATTTACTAGCGTTTTACACCTTCTTTGCAGAAGTGTTAATGACTATGCAAAGCACACGACAGCAGAGAATCAGACTTAATATCTTTAAAATATTAACACTGAGGAGAGTCTGACCTTTAGAGCTATATAAATAGTAGAGCTAGATTCTCAGCTGGTGTAAATTGGCATAGCTCCACCGTAGTCTGAGACATTGTCTACACTAGAAAGTGTTGTCGACGCAATTTACAGTGATGATCAAGCAGCGCTGGAATTGCAATGCTTGTGCCTGTCCACACAGCACTCCTTGTGTCACTGAAGCATGTCCACAATTGGTGCTCTAGCATCAGTGAGAGCAGTGCACTGCAGGCAGCTATCCCACTGTGCAACTTGCCACCTTCTGCCACTAGGAATTGAGGCGGCAGAGAGGATCGCAGTGCATCATGGGTGCAGGCTCAATGTCCCATGATGCAGTGATTTCCATCTCGTCATTCATGGCTTTCTGACTGCGTGTCGCAGCATTTTTCAGTGGCCCCAGTTTCCCATGCCGCCACCATCTCTATCTGAAAGGATGGACCGTGCACTGCTCTCCCTATTGTCAGTGTTCTGAACACATCGCGGCTGGTCATGCAGTAAATCATGAGCTCCCAATCAGAACAAGAATCTGAGGCACCTGACCTGCTGTGCACCATGCAAATAAACCACACCAGATTATTGTTTGCATGCACGGAGTATCTGCACATGGTGCACCACTGCTTTTGGGTGCATAGAGAAAGCACTGAGTGGTGGGATCGCATCATTATGCAGATCTGTGATGACGAGCAGTGGCTGAAGAACTTTTGAATGTGCAAAGCCACCACCATGGAACTCTGTGCAGAGCTTGCCCCTGCTCTGCAGCACAAGGACAGCAGAATGAGAGCTGCCCGCTCCATGGAGTGTGGCGATTGCTGTGTGCAAGCTGGCAACTCCAAACTGCTACTGGTCGGTATCCATGGATCTCTTGGTGGTGGAGGTGGGGTTGCCGCTGAGGATGGCTTCCAGCTCCTTATAGAAGCAGCAGGTCTTTGGCTCTGCACCAGAGCGACGGTTTGACTCCCTAGCCTTTTGGTACCCCTGCCACAATTCCTTGATTTTCACATGGCACTGCAGCGTGTCCCGTTCACAGCCGTTCTCCGCCATTAAATGAGAAATTTGACTGAATGTATTGAAGTTCCTTCGGCTGGAGTGGAGCTGGGACTGCGCAGCCTCTTCTTCCCAAATGCTGATCAGATCCAGAAGCTCCGGTGTGCTCCAAGCAGGAGAGCGTTTGATGCATGGAGCCACCATGGTCAGTTGGGAAGAGGAGATGTGAACTCTCCACGCCGTCCACGCAGGAAGTGGAATTTCAAAAATTCCCGGGACTTTAAAGGGGGAGGAGCAGATGGCTGCAGGGCAGCAGAGTTCAAACTGATGGCTAGAGCAGTCAAGATGGGCATTGTGGGACACTTCCTGGAGGTTATTTACTGCAACATAACCAAGCATGGTTTCTACACTGACACTTTGTTGCTAAAAGCTTGGTGCAAAAAGTTCTATGCCTCTGATCAAGGTGGTTTTATTTTGTTGCAAAATCAGGGGAGTTGGGCTGGCGGGGGCAGGGATTGAAGTGTGTACATCACCACTGTTTTTGTGCAAAAAGCTGACTTTGTTTGACAAAATTCTGTAGTATAGACTAGCCCTAAATCTTATCTTAGACAAGTGTACATCAGGGGTAATAACATAAGCAAGATCAGAATCAGACCTCTCCCATCACCCAAAAACGCAAGTGACATGCAAAGAATTCCTCTGTGTAGATTAATAGATTATTTTTTTTAAGGCCAGAAGGGACCATTTTGACCATCTCATCTGCAGTAGGAGAAAAACATTTTTAGAAAGACAATACTAAAAACTATGCCAAAGAAAACTCAGGACACAAGCCTACACCAGGTATGGAATAAAGTAGTTTTCACTGCCCACCGGGCCCCACGCAAATGTAAAGAACTCAGTCCTTCTCTGAAGAATGGAGAAATGCCTTCTATTTATATCCATCCAGCTGTTGTCTGCTGCAAAGAGAAGTAACACAGCACCTCAGTCTTACTTCCCAGTCTCCCTTTCCCTTTGTTATCGTTCTAATACAATGTGTGTTATACCCAGTAAACATCAGTGCTAATTTGAATTTTAATATCAGTGCTTCTGATAAAATAATGCACATAATTTTCCACATGGGTAGGACAGGTGAGAAATAAAAATTACAATACCAGATAAAGGCACTCGTAACCAGCAGTCATCTTGACACAAGAGTTTCTGCAACAGCATATTCTGTCCAAGAAAGTAAACCAAATGGCACAACTAATTCCTTATTTATCAGACTCCGTGGACATTATTTCCACCACTTATGCACAGCTAGTTTCCTTGGGCTACATCCTGAGCTGGTAAATTGGTGATGCTCCATTGACTTCATTAAACATATGATAATTTACACCAGCTGAGAATCTAGCCCTTTTTGTCCAAACCTCTAATCAATGGAATCTTTAGTTGGTGGGAAGGGGGCAGAATAACAACACAACCCTTTAAGGCTTCCAGAGATGTATTTCTGTCTAGCACTGAGGTGACCACAGCAAGGGCCACAGGCCAAATGTAACCCATGTAACTACCACAATTTGTGTTGCAGGTGAGCAGCCTAAAGGATTCTATGGGTTTATTGTACAGGGCCTCATCTTAATACAAATGGCCAGGCTGAGACCTGTAATATCCCTGGGCTCTCCCCCTATATTAGAAATAAGGGTGGCTATAATAGATTTTATTGTAAGCAAACAAAAAAGCACCCTTGGCAGGTTGCCATTTTTCTCCTTTCCCAAGTGTTTTATTCTTCCCCAGCAGGGACATTTGGCCCCAGTCTGCTTCCCTACTGGGAAGTGGCTCCAGTCCATCCCTAGTACTATGGGCTGGGTTAGGGGACATGCTGCTCCACCCTATTTACATCTAAAACTCCCCACACCTCTGGGGGTACCTCATGCACAGAGCAGCCTACTTGTCCCCACAGATGTAGTCAAGCCACAAACTTACTCCCACAAGCATCCCATGGGACTTCACCAATTCCTTCTTGACCAGTGTGCAGACAGAGGCAGCATCCACGTGACTAGATCCCTTTGACACTTCCTCCTCAACTTTACAGAAGCCATAGGTATGTTCTTTTTCCAAAAGTCCCAGCACAGCCATAGAACTCTGCAAACCCACAGTTCATATAAAGGGCAATCTCTTTTTATGTGTCCCTCATGCCCACACAGATCACACACAGTACCTTGAGTCCCACCCAGAGTCCTACTAGGTTCTTTTCTATGACCTTTCTGAACAGGGTTTCTCTAACCCACCTCCCTTAGACAGACAACTTCCCCTCTGACTCCTAGCCAGAAACATACCTCTCTTTTCCCAGGGCATGACTGCAGTCTACGCCCCCTATAGGCCACAGCTGGCCCATCTTCCTGGCTTTATACAAGCTCAGCCTGCCCCCTCCCAGCTGGGTAGCATCAATTAGCCTTTCTCAGGCCCTGTCTCTCCTCCAGGTGCAGCCTATCAGGTTAATCAGCCCTTTTTCACCTGGTCAGGTCTTGTGTGGGGTGGATACCCCACTACAGGGCCAAACACTTATTTCTCTAGCACCCACCTCCGTAAGATAGGACAGCCATTTGGGACCAGACCTTCAGCTGGTATAAAATCAGCATCTCCTCAGTGACTATTCTAACTAAAGACTCTAGCTCTTCTCTACTCTACTCTGCTAATGGAAAGTGCCTTTTAGAGAAGGAGTGAAATGGATTTTAGGAAGTGGGAGGCTTGATTTCAAGCTACTTTATTCCACTCGGTAGGGGCACTTAAATTCTGACGACAGTGAAGCTGCACTAATTTACACCAGTTGGGGATCTGGCCCTTGAGTCACAAGCTGTGTGTAACACAGCTACCTTCAGCCACCTCTGAGTAACTTTCTACTAATGAGTTGAGGGCATGCAGCTAATGCAGGGTGTGCCTGCCTCTCATTCCAGATGAAAGGGCCTACAGCCATACATTGTGCAAACAACCAGCTGCTAGGAAGTAGGTGGGAAAGAACAAGTAAATCACTTGCTGAACAGGTTGGGCTCCTCTGTGGGATTACCCCTAAACGCTATGCTGAAACTGAGCTGGAAAACTCCCCAATGAGAGAGAGGTGCCCTCAAAGTTAGCAATGTGACACATGGTGAAAGAGGAGAGCTGGGCTAGAAAGGACTCTAAGGGCTGGTTTACATTGAAATCTTATATCTGCATAGCTATCTCTCTTAGGGGTTTAAAATCCACAGCCCTGGGGGACGTAGCTATGCCAACCTGCTCCCCAATGTTGACAGCACTAGGTAATCCACCTTCCCAAGAGGTGGTAATAAACTGCAGTGAGGGGAGAACCCCCCTGTCACTGTTGAGTCTATACTGAAGTGCTAAGCCATGAAGCTGCAGGGCTGAAGCTGTGCTGCTGTAGCATTTTAAGTGTAGACAGAGCCTCTGACAGCCGGCAAAGACAGAGTCACCATGAGGGTTCTCCACCTAGAAGGCAACTTTACCCAGCCAGGGAAGTCAGCTGCAGAAAAACTGCCATGCTGTGTATAGCATAAAGTTCCTAGCCTACTTAGCAGAGGTATTGGGGCGGGAGGGTTAGGAGCTTGCCATGCACTTCAGCAATAAACATGCAAAGGATGACACATTAATACAGCTGTATGATTTATACCAGGATGAAATGTGGGAAGTCATCCCTTAAATATAAGCTTGGCCTTGAATTTCTCCACACACTTGTCCTTTATTTCCTTGATGCTTCACTGCATTGGCTTCTGCTGGGAATTCTTACCTGCTTGTTGGCTTTCCTGCAGTAATCCTAACCTATTGGCTGCTTTTTACTTCCCCATCTCCCTCCCCTGCTGGGAATTCAAACCTGCAAGTGATTTCCCCTCCCAAACTTCAACACTAGCATTTTGCCTTGGCAAGGATTCAAGACACACATTTATTTAATGGAATTTGCTCATCAGATCTTGCAACCCTCAAGAACAGTTAGGACCACACCTCTTCTAATCCTAGACCAGCAGCATAGTTGATGGTTACAACACAGGATGGGGAACTGGCAGCTCTGATTTTTATGCTCGGCTCTGCCACTTATTTTATTTTTTTGGAGTGACCTTGGTTGAGATGCTTGACCTCCCCGCAATGAAACAGGAACAATATTCCTTACCCCACACACGGTCTCATATCTATCTCCCTATTGATGGATTTATTTAATTAATACTTGCAAAGAGCTTTGAGCTCCTGCAATTAAAAGGAGCATATAATCAAGGGAGTAAAAGGAAGAGGACAAGCAGTGTTTGTTCATAGGCCTTGTAAGCATCCCTGTAATGTGTACCCAAGATGTCTAAACTGTGTTTTACTTCTACCCAGTGCAAGTTACTTCTGAATTTACAGTAAACTTTTAAATTTCCTTTTCTGTTAAATGGAAAGAGTTGAGGCTCGAGAAAGCTCCAAGAAAGAAAGAGAGAATGAAATGAAGAAAGTGGTCGTTCATAAATCATGGCAGTTGTATGGGGTACAACTAATAAACCTGCTGAAAGATATAGACTACCAGTGACCTGGGACAGTAGCAACTGCCGGAATAGCTGTGTACATACAGTACTACTAAAGCTGCCAAGTTTTGTCCAGCTCCAGTTGTGTCATCTTATCAATGAGAAAGTCATTTGTTTCTTCCTCAGGGTGCCCCTGTCCAGTGGGACAGGAGGGGGTGAGGATGGAGGGGAGAACCTGAAGTCTGTCTATCCCTGCTGCAATGCAGAAACCGGAGTGCTAAGCTATTTGGAAAGTCTGGGCCGGGGGTCGGGGGAGTGCTCAGCCCTTGCAAATTTGACCCAGAGTTCTTGAAAATGTTGTCCCTAATGCACATCTCTCTGTCTCAGACTCACACCACAGATATGTTCCCTCAGACAAGGGAGGAATAAGTACTTATGGTCCTGGCAGGGCACATAAAGGGGCTTTCAAAATTTTAGTTGATAACCTATTCCCATCAGGACAATTTTCTATAAAACATGTACATTAATAGTTCCCTTCAAAGTGTCTGAAATGTTCGGAATTGGCTGAACCATCTCTCCCAATTGCCTTAGCTCTCTTTATACAACAACTGTGACAGGAGCAGTGTCAGCAGGCTGTGACTCTAACAAAAGGTTCAGTACAGTCACAATTTCAGCCAGAAGTGGGTCCAAGCAGCTTTTGTGTATACAGTTGTGACAGAAAATAGAACTTTGACTGTTAAGAGGTGTGCACAACTAATCTAACACCACTGAAGGCCAAATTCCTAGCTGAGGATGTGACCCAGAAGCTTGCGTGAGAAAATAAGTGTTGAACTGTCATTTGAAAAAAGGAAGTTCCCGTTCCTTTTGCTATCTCATTGAACTATAGTTTTATTTAAAATGTAAGTCACTTTGTTAACTTACCGTGAAACAACGTGAATGTTAGAGGCACATTTCAGCGTTTTGAGACCACAGCACTTGCTACTTGCATAATCTTGAAACAGTCTCAACACACATGGCAGGGTCACAAGGAAGTTATGTAACTTGGGCTCGCTACCTGACACAAATTGCACAACACATTGCACAATAAATCTCGTAAGTGTTTTTCGAAGTAAGTTCTGCAGCCTTCCCTGAGGAATGGCATGTGTCCGATAAGACTGAGTATGATGGGCTATTCTTGCAATGCTGCTATCATGTACCGTGTCAGGGTTCTCCTCCTGCAGTCATTCCTCCCGCAAAACTCAGTTGGATTCAATTCAAACTCAACTCAGTCAATCCCATTGGAGCATTGCCTCAGTAAAGACTGCAAGTCCGGGCCTTTGATTTTAAAGTGATGGGGTGAATATGTGGGGGAGGAGAGGGAAAGGGAGGGAAAAAGACAAATGAATTGCTACACCACTTTAAAGGAAAGCTCCTGGAAACTCAAGGGCACAGGTTTCAACCTGTGGTCTGTGGACCCCTGGGGGCCTGCAGACTAGGTCTAAGATTTCCAAAGGGGTCTGCACCTCCTTTCGAAATGTGTTAGGGATCTGCAAATGAAAAAAGGTTGAAAACCACTGCCCCAAGGGGATTCGATCTTATTTGATTTTTAGAGCAATGAGAGAGAGAGGGGCATCTAGGATAATCGAGGATAAAATGGGGGCTAGATTCTGACCCCCAGACTCTCAGTGGTGAGCATGAGTAGCTCTGGCATGAATAAGGTGTTCACCTGGCCCATGGAGTTCACAGTATGGTGAAGCAGACATATCTTCAGCTTTTAGAGAGTTATTTCTGCTTTTAGCTCGTGAGGCCACTTGAAATAGCTGCCTTCCTGAATCCCAGTAATGCCTAGGAGTTTCATGCAACCTTCTCTAGGTGACATTTCCTCCTCCAGTCAATCGCTGAATGAGCACTTCGTTGCTTTTGGGAACATGAACCTGGGTTTCAGTCTTTGCATAAAAGTTGCCTATTTAAGTTTCATCCTATAGGGCCTGACTCAGAGGGAAAGACTCCTATTGACAAAGCCCCACATAAATTGTATCCTTGGGACGATTATTTGTTTGAGGAAGAAGAAAAGACAATGTGCCCTGTACAGATTTTCCCTACAAGCTACAGCCAGTAGGACAATGCTGATTTCTTTACCTATTGTGCAACAGAGATGAGTGGTACAATTTAGGTCAGATGCCTGCAACTTGCTGTACGCAACTTCTTGATCAGATTTTGTATTGTGATCTTACATCCAGTGAGTTCTATCAGATTACTCACCCAGTTCCTCAGAAACAGACTGAGCCAGTGTACTGCATGGGCTGACCTTGTTCTCAAGATAAAGGACAGCCCTGTGGTTGGCCTGATAAAGTGTAAAAAGTCAGGAGGTGGTGATTAACCAGAAGCAATGTCAGATTTGTGCAACTATCATTGGTCTTTGGCACTCTTGACAGAATCCAACTAATACAAGCACTCATTGTCACTTGAGATTGAAACTAGGTGTAACTGGACATAGCTATGTTGAAAGAGCTAATGGTCTCCTTCCTGGGCAAGTCCTTTATGCATCTCTTTCTTTTATAGACACCAACAAGGATTTTGAAAGAATGGGAACAAGGCTCTCCCTGGCAAGATGGCTTCCCCCAGAAGAAGCAAAAACACTATGCTAACGATGGACACTGTTAAAGACAAGGTTTAAAATGTAAACTAGATATAATGGAGAATAAACTCTGAATGAGGAAAGCAAGGGTCATCAGCCTGACAACTTCGTCTGGGCTGGAAGAATCGGGAAGCCTTAATTAAAGAATAGTTACCAGCTTTCTCCAAAGGGGGAGGGGAGGAAGGCAGCAGATTTACATCTATGGCTCTTCTTCAGCACTCTGAAGCAATGGAAACACTTGTCACTCTAGGAGTCGTAGCAAATTTCCATGCAGGTTTTATAAAGAGACGTTTCAAGACATCACCTAACAGAAGAGTTGGGTTTGGTTTGTTTTAAACAGAAATAACAAAAATATCTTCTTTTGGATCACTGCCAGTCATTTAAGAAATGGGCAAAAATACGATGTAGAGAGAAATGGGATAAGATTAAGGGTTTTAAATTTGGATTTTTTTTCTGTGTCTTTTTTGTCCCCACACCTCAAGGCGGGGTTCTCATCAGGAATAACAGCTTCTGCCTTCAGGTGAAGGAGCCAAAGAGTTTTGAAGCACCGCGTTGAAAGTTCAGAAGTGGGGTCTGAAGTATCATACATGAATATTAATCCTATCATACATGAATACATAAAGACAATCCACTGGGTCTTCCTCTTCCAGCCCTCAAGTATTCATCTCTGAGCAAAGCAGCTGTTCTCCTCCAGTTGGCTAAACTGGCTCTCTCTGTCAAACTAATCCCCTTTCATCTCCTGCCTAATGTCCTTACCTGCTACCCTTCCCAAAGACCCATCATCATTTGCATTTTACCTATTTTAAGGCTAGATTATGACTGTATACGGCAATAAGAAGTCCTCTTGCAACCCTACCTGCCTTATACCCACCTTGGATCTGGCCATGTAGGATCCAGAGAACGCTGTATGCCTGGCTATACCTTCTGGAGCAGGGGGAAAGGAAGTGCAGGGGATGGGTGATGTCACCTCCTTACTGGCTGGCCAGTGTGGCTACAACAGCCCAGAGCAGTTATAATTGGCTCTTGCAGTACCCTCTGCCCCCAGTGTATAAAATTCATGAGTCAGCCCTGCAAAAATAATGAGATGGGCTTAATAATAAGACATCTCAAACTAGAAAATGTTGGGCTCTTTTTATTTGTCTTCTGGTTTCTGAGCCTTAATGTTGCACTCTGGTCATGTGTTTGAGATTTTCTCTACAACCATAAGGGCTAGAAAATAACGTTTAAAAAAGTGAAGCTGAGATTCTCCAATTGAAAAAAAAACGTTAATAAATAATTAATTGGTATTAACAATCAGTTGTCACAGGAGCCCAACAGGTTGCTTATAACCATAAAATGCTCAGGTTTGGAACATGCTTAATATTTCTTAATCACTCACTAAACCTGAATATAAACTTTGACCATATAGTAAAGTCTTGCTACAACTACATGGTTCTTCCCATCTGTGAATGGGACCTCTTAATTGGCCAGTTGGGGTGATTGGCAGGAATTAGGGTCCTCAGCAATCCTGCCCTTCTGGTACCACATTGCTCCCCCTTAGACAACAGTTCATTTCGCCCCAGTCTTTAGGGCTGTTTGTACAGATTTTATATACATTAATTTACTCTGTAGCTCTTCTAAAAAAATGATGAACTTCATTCTGGTAATTGCTAATGGCCCCAACCGCCAAGCAAAGATGCATTTATGGTTCTAAATACCAGTTATTTTCAGGTATGTTTTAGGCACTAATATGCTCCTGGCTATTGAACTACACAATGGTAAATTTACTGGAATTTGGCCCTTTTCCTTTGCAGGTCATCGTTAAACAAGTGATTCATCATATTGCAATATACGAGTCATCATGGCCAGGTCATCATCATAAATGATCATTTTGCCTCAATTATTTCCTTTAAGGAAAATAAGTTTTGTTATACTTACTTTACACCTCCCCCTCCCCCACCAGGTCTTTCCTTCTGTTATCTGCTTCATGGATTGCTTTCTACCTCCTAGTGTAGGGCTATAGTTATAGGATAGTATTGACCACTGGAATAGTCAATCCACATGCAGTGTAACCATGTGTGACTCCTTTGAAACCAAATACCAGTCCATATAAACAGGTGACTCACAAGAGTGAGTACTGAAGATCTATGACATTTAATGCCTGAAGAAAGCAGATTTGTTAACTTTCAAGTATAGCTGAACTTCCTCTGGTTTTTTTAATATGTTGTGATCCTAACATCTTCCTCATTATCCTTCTATTCTCTACTGAATATACTTTGCTCAGAACTCCATCCCCAGTACCCAAATGAAATGGGTAATAAAAGCTAGAACTGTGTAGTGAAGGCTTTTATTGTCACAGTTACCACTCACATTAATAATAACTGGGCAACTAACAGAAGCCACAATGGTCTAATAGGGCACACATCAGGTCCATTAGACTGTGAAACAGCCCCTCAGTGCAGTGGAGGGAGCCTCATCAACCGAGTCATTTCAAAGTAGACTGGACAATACATGTGAAAACGAACAAACAACACTGTACATTTGGGGGGATGGACAGCCAGCAGCTCTTTTAACAAGACATTTGATAAGTAGCCTTCAAGCTCAATGGGAAATACATCGCTTGACTCACGTTACGTACACAAGTGTTTGCAGGATGAAATCTGCTGTTGCACATGGATACTTGCCTGTGCAAGAGTCCTGCACCTTCACGTGCAGAGTAGCCGGACGTCTGGCTACACAATTTGCATGCTCAGATGCTGTTTGCTTGGGACAGCAACATTTAGAATCTGAGTTAAGGCCCCTTTGATAATTTGACCCACAATTTTTTTTGTCCCCATAAGGGTTTTTTATTATTATTTCCAGCTTCGGTGTAAGCACTGAACTGGACATCAGGAGAGCTGAGTTCAACTCTTGACTCTACTACAGACTGCCTCAGTAAGCAGTCCCATTGACTTCAGTGGAACTGGAACTACCCACATTGTTAAAATTAAGTGCTTTGCGGGATTAGGCCCTTAATCTCTCTGAGACTCATATTTGCAGCTGTAAAGTGGGAACAATAAGGTTACATTTCTCTCTTAATTTCTCTGTCTTGGCTACTTAGATTTGACTGTCTGAACAGTTCTTCTATGGGTTTCTACCATCCCCAGTACAGCCCAGTCCACAATTTCAACCGGAAGCACTACTGGAATTCAAGTAGATGTTATTTCTTGTGACTATTTCAATATCTTCTTCTATATGTAAGATATCTGGATTCAAAGTCAATTTACACAACTGGCTGCGAATGAGTTTACACTTGTGACAACGGCCCCGATTCAGGAATGTACTGAAGCCTGGGCTTAGATTAATCCTTTTCAGGACAGTCAGGCGAAGCAAATGTGCAAGTGCCAGTCTGAAGAGGGGTGTTTTCACTGGCCCCGATTCAGCCCATTGCTCCCTTTCATTTCTGCATCTACCAGCTCTTCTCCCCTCCCCTTTTCATAGTACTCCTGATGCCCATTAAAAGCTCACTGAATATTAGTTCAGAGTTAATGGCTGAGATTTCTGTCCATCATCATCAGGGGAGAATGCACTGAATTACTTGGCCTGGGAAATTTGTTTTTGTCCACTTTTAGCAATTCCATCAGTGAAGAGCTCTGTGCAGTATTTATATTTATAGCAGTCCAGTGTATTCAGGCAGGCGGAGGGGAGAGAGTAGGTAGTCACTGTGGCTGAGAGTTTCACTTTGGAGACCATTTGCAAAGCTCTCTCATTACCGCAATGCCATTTAGCTATTCCAGGCTCTTTGAACATCCTAATACATTGATCCCTACGGAGTGGCAAGAGAAAGACCACAGAGTCATCACAGTCTCTCAGCTAATCAATATTTAAAGGCCAAAGACTTATTGCAACGAAGACAGCATGTCTGCGTGGCCAGAAAAAAATGTAAAACCCTTTTAATTTTAAAACCTGGGTCCCAGGCAACACTCCCATAGAACGGCTTCCCTCCCCATCGCGATCGAGGGGCGCTGACAATTTTGAAGATGCTACATGTTGCCCAGGGTGCTAAGGGTGAATATTGAACGAGAGGGAGAACAACTGCATTGCCCTTTACTCTGCAATGTGGAGTGCTGGCTGTGCCTTTATTTTACGATGAAGTCACCATTTCCATTCTACTGTTGGGTATGGAAGTGAGAGCGAAGGGTCTGGACTGAACTACAGGTATTCACTGCAGCCTGAAACATTGCTTGGAAGTTATTGGGTTTTTTAAGTCCTGGGCTACACAACCTACACGAAGACACTCTTTTCACACCTCCACTATATTTAAGAGGAACAATCTAAGTGTTCTTTGGGGACATCTATAACTCTACAGGGATCTTATTATTATAATTATATTATATTATTATTATTATTATTAAACTGAAAAATATACAGACCATTCATCCACAGTGCTACTTGGTCTCTTTAGAAGGAAAATTTTAAATGGCTAGTTATATTGCTTAGGAGAGGCTTCTGTACATAAAATCAATGTCATTTTGTTCACAGAATAAAAAAAAATTCCAGGCACATTTGGCTTGCAGAGCTCAGATCCACACCTGGACTCATTTTGACCAACATTTGCAACCTTGGCTGCCTAAAATCAAGCACCTTAATAAATGTGCCATGATTTTCAGAAAGGCTGAGATCTGGCAGCAGTTCCCATTGATTTCAAGTTGTGGATGTTCAGCACCTCTTCAAAGTTAGGCTGCTTTTCATTTAGGTGCCTAATTTTTGGCACCCTCATTTGGAAATGTAGGCCTATATTTTCAAAAGGTCTCAATAGATGAAAGCACACAAGGTGGGCTTTTCATAAGTATTTTGTTCTGCATTGACTAACTCAGCACCCATGGGAGTTAGTGGTAAACTTCCATCAACTTCTGGGGGAGGCCAATGCAAAGTGCTTTTGAAAAAGCATCACCCAAAAAGGTCTATGTTCACAAAAGCAACCATTTGCTTCTGCGAGTCAGATATGTACATTTGTGGGTGCATATTATAAAGTCAAGTTTTCAAGGAGGCCTTCAAACACCATAATCAAAGAGAAACAATGAAATTCTGTATTAAAGCTGGTTCTCCAACTTCTTCTCTGATCCTCCTGTGGTGCCTCTAAGTATTGCAACAATCAGAATCGCACTTAGCATCCCTATCTGCCATCTCCCAGAGTTAGAAGATGGTTGTGGTCTCCAGTCATTGTGTTAGACATATGACATGTGATGCAATACTGGACCTAGGAAATAGGAGAATGAGCTGGAGCAGAAATGCCCACTAAACTTTTATGTTAATTACCTGTTACCAGTTTATTTTAGAATTAAATAAATAAGAGGAAGGAAGTAACAGATGTGCTGAGTTACCCACATTAGTTGTGGATTCTTCCTAGTTTATAAAGCAACATCTACACTTTGCTATGTCTTTTCCCCCCAGAAAGTGTTATTTTCAAAAGAAGACGCAACCTAATGGTTTAGCTCTTTAAAGCACAGTTTCAGAGTGTTTCATGGTCTTTTATAGCTAAAATACAAACACACTCACTTTTGGGAGTGGGGTAATTAAGAAAAGCACATTCTACCTATCGGACTGAGGAGGATTCATTCATAAAGAGAGACTCATCATCATTCCCAGGCTCTTGGGCAAATTAAACAAGGCATTTTTCTTGCAACAGGCCACGCTAGTTTTCAGTTCATAATTGTGGTACTATCTGAATTATTACTTACAAAATATCAGAGATTACCTTTGAAGTTATTGTTCTTTTCTCCACTTCATGACTGATATTATCTCAGTTCCCTTAAGTAATTCAAACCAGTTTTTGTCTCTGAGAGACAAACATCCACCACATATGGTGTTATGTAAAATCCAGAGTACAATTTGAAATCAAAGGTCTTCTGGGAGAAACTGCCAGCTCATTGGCTTAATGGGCAAAGCCAGGGCCTGTGATCTTTTATTTCCCCAGCAAGTATCACAAATAGAATATATTTGGTAGCTGTGCCAGCTACAAAATGGTGCTCATTCTGAAGCTACCCCAACGAATAAGGCATATCCGGTACTCTGAGACCCCAGGAGAAAACAGCAAGGAAAGGGAATTGATTCTCATTCTTAAGGGAGCAGACTTCCTGGGGCAGGGTCAAGGTTTTACAAGCTGCATTATATCTGGCTTGTCAACAAACAGGCTTTAAATGGTGCAGTTTCTTCCACATTTATAAAGATGTACACACAACCGGTCCAAGAATTGGGAAAGATTCCCTCCCCCACTTTTAAAACATTACCCATCAGCGGCAGGGAATTCAAAGGTTGGCCCTTTTCTCTGGAATTTGTTCCATTGGGTACATTCAGAGTTTGGCCAGTGTGTAATACATGACAAATATCTATGTCCAGATCTTCCATCAATCCCCTCAGTCAGGGCTGGTCAAAAAATTTCCAGTGAGACCTTCCCACCTTTCCCTGCCCAAAAACACCCAGAAAATTGGGTGTTTTGCTCAATGAAATTTTTTATAGAAAGCAGCCGCTTTCCTCAAAAGCGAAAACAAAACAAAAAAGCACCAATTTTTATCCGAAAACCAAAAATGACAAAAAGTCAAATTTTCCATACAAGCACCTCAGCTTATTTTCTGGCCAGCTCATCTCCACAACCAAATACTCCTGTCACAAGACAGAGGTCAGTATCCATCAATTTCAATGTTTCCTGTTACACTAGCATTTAACTTGAAGCCTTGGTTTCGGTCTTTGCTAAATTCATGTAGCTCATTAGTTCTGTGCTGGGCAATGGCTTCAAGACTGTATTTGCTCACTTACTGTGGAGGGAAGAAATATTGTTTGCTCTTGCCCTAAGATATATGAAATCCACCTGGATGCTATAGTGATGGCTGCCTTATTTTATTATCTACACGGATGATTATTATTACTAACACACATCTGGAACTTCTGGGTTGTAGCAGAGTGAGTGTGGGAGGCAAGTGTGAAAATGCAGGAAATTAACATCAGAAAAACATTCTGGATCGAAGGATAGGAAGCCTCTCTCTGCTCTGGAAGTATTTGCCATTTAAACAGTAAAATCAGGAGTATGGAAAATTATAACTGAATCACGATTAAACCTCTTTGTCAAATATGTATTTCCAACTTCAGCCGCTTCTCTCCCCTTTTAAAACAAGCAGTTAGCCAAAGTCTTTGGGAACAAAAGCAAAGAGCTAGGGCCCAGTCTTGCAAATAGCTGAGCACCCTGTTGGGAAATTGAGGGCACTGAGCCCCCATTTGCCCCCGGATTAGTCCTACAATTAGTGCCGGAAAAGAAAAGTGTGACCATTTCCTTAGACTGTTCCTTGGACGATTCTCCCTCTGAAATCATAAGCTATTTACGTGCAGGATGTCAAAGCTCATTGCATTTGCTGACTGCTCTATTCTCAGGCAGTTTCAATATGCAGGCATAGTTCAGAGCAACAAAAGGAGAAGGGAAGGGGCTAGAGAAAAAAAAAATCAAAGGCTACTGGCTTTATAACTGCTAAATGTAGCTGAGCTTGAAATGACTGACAGGAAGTCAGTGTAGTCCAATGGCTAGGAAGATGTGCTGAGCATCAGAGCCCTGAGTTCTAGTTCCAGCTCTGCCACTGATCTCCAACATACTGCTTCACTGCTGAGAAGTCAAAAAGAGCCCAGCTCTTCATGCTCACATTACAGATGTGAAGATCCTTGTTTGTACTGGAAGTCTGAAGGATCAATGTCCATACTTTGCCCTTGGTCTTCAGGTATGAAGCAGAGTTATTCAAGATTCAAATCTGATTTTAAGGGAAGAATTTTCAAAGCGCACCTCAGAGTCTGCAAGATCAAGCTGTGATAGCACATTCTGTGCACCATGGCCCTGTATACAGTAACTTTCAAGTGCCTCTTTTCCTTGTAAACACATGGGTGATTTTTTCCAATACATTTACAGCCAGTTTAAATGGAGATCACAGTTACTGCTAACAACCTGTTCTACCCACTAGATTTAATGTAGTTTGGTAGCTGAATACCTTGACTTAGAAATTATAGGGTCTATGTTGACCATTTGCCCCTGCACAGTCAGTACATCAGATTAGACCTTTTATATATGCGTCATTTAAATGTCTTTTTTCAAGAGTTACTTTTACCATCCTTAGGTCTCGACCTAGCCAAACACTTTAAGCACATACTTAAAGTTAAGCATGTGCTTGAACAGATTTAAGTGAGTGCTTTGCTGGATTTGTGCCATGTTCTGTAGTTTAAAAAAAAAAAAAGTTGTCACAATAGACTCTAGAGCAGACAAGGCCCTAAAGCAGCCGATATTTCATACTCCTGTTTTCTTAACAACATAACAAGCCTCTAAAGAAGTATGATTTGACCATGAGAAAGCAAAAGAGAGAGATTCAGTGAGATCATTGGCAGCAAATGGATAAACCCTAATAGTAACAAATCCAGAACTCCAGAACCCAAGAGCAATTCAACCAACTACTACTTACTTGTATTTACATACTGCGTATTTGATACACAGAAGATATGCAAAATTACAGAAGAGAAGTACTAATCAGTGATGCTTAATATATCATTCCCCAATATTAAAAGTGTCAGTCATTCACAATAATCACTAGGCTGTTTTGCTTTTAAATCTGAAGTGTCAAATAAATCTCAACATCAGCTTTCAAAATACTCTCATGAGATGGCATTTTTCATGACCCCACTCGTGGGGGGAAGAGGGAAGAAATCAGAGGAATTTGCTAAGATTCAGGACTCTACAGGATTAGGTTATATCGGGACCAATTTAAGGGCAGCAAATGTTTCAAACAAAATCCCCCACTGCCTGGCATGCAATAAACCTCGTATATTGGAAGGTAGTGAGGAGAGGCAGTGGAGATTGGTTAAAAGGGAAACAAATGAAAGCAAAAACTCTCATATAACCCTAACAAAAGAGTGTGGCAAAAGCACTACTGAACATAGACCAATTCAGGAAAACATCACTACTGATCAGAGGCATTTAAGCACATGTTTAGTTTTAAGCATGCGCTCACGGGCTTTCCTGATTTAGGCTCAAAACATATTAAGTGCATCTTCTAGAAGACTTTATACTGAAGAGTCTAAAAGATACACAGTATACTGACAGTACAGAACATCCATCTGCTTGTGTCAAATAGAATGGATGATGACGAAGACCTTGGGAGTGTTGTTCCTAGGGATTTCCCCCCCGCCAAAAGGAAACACCTAGCATTTTGACCTAGAGCATATTGTACAAAGGCACAGGAGCAACAACATCACTCTTCAAAGTATTTACATGCGTCACCAGGATAAGTCATCTCCAGTAGAGTTGATCTACTGGTATCTAGAAAGAAGGTGAACTTGGACCGAGGAAAATCACCTCCAACTTCCCTTCAATTTGATAGCAGAATTTTAACCAGGGGCTCGCTTCCAGAACACTCCAACACAGCGCTGAAATGCAGGACGTATCAGAGGGTCTGTTCACACTTTTGGTGCATTATTAGCATTTCTAGCACATCTTTACTGTATTTGACATATCATATGTTATCAACCTGATCAATATGGGCAACAGCCCATTCTTACTAGTGCACAAGAGGCGTGTATCTTAATTGATAAAGAGCAGCTAATGCAAACAAATGGTCATCAAAACTTAGGGTGACCAGATATCCTGATTTTATAGGGACAGTCCTGATATTTGGGGCTTTGTCTTATATAGGCATCTATTACCCCCCCCACTTCCCGTCCCAATTTTTCACACTTGCTATCTGGTCACCCTATTGAAACTTCACTGTTCTACAGAGGCAAGTCTATGGGAATAAACAGTGAATTGCTGGGTTTTATCCAGTTCTACACAAGTCAGCCAACATCACTACTACTTACCCTACAGTGCCTTCTCACAGAACCAACCCTAAGAGTTTCCAAAGTGATTTGGGACGCACATTAAAGGGACCCAATTTTCAAAGACTGAGTGCTCAGCACTTTTTGAAAGTCAAGCCTCTTTCAGGAGTCCAAAAATTGAGCATCCAAAAATAGAGGCATTAGGGAAAATGACACCAACCTTTCACAAAAAAAGGGAGGAAAGACATTGTGATAAATCTAGCTGTTAGAGAGCAGCAGGCAAAGAGGAGCTCTAGCTACAAATCCAAATCTAGATTTCAAAAACCCCAGAGTATGCTGTGTTCAGATTCAGGGATTTGCTTTCAGCCTGTTCTTGGTTTATAATGAAATAAGGACCCACCTAGGCTCCTTTACCAAGGAACAGCTGTTAAGTGCCTTCTATTTTCCACAAGTCCCTTATCCTTAACCACCCCAGCAGTTCCTTGTCCAATTAATGAAAGGTTGTTATGTGGTCCTTATTGCTTAAGTCGCATATAAGAACAAAGTGTACATAAGCATGTTAAATCCAGACGTGCCAAGACTAGTCAGACAAGGCACAGCTGTGCAATCACTGGCTCTCAAAGAGATGAAAGAATGGGATTTGTTTTTCTAGAGCAACTCTCACACTCAACTGACTGAGAAATGGTGATTCCAGATGGATTGTGCAGTAGCTGATCAAGCTATGGCAACCATTGCAATAGCTAACATGCAGTCTAGGAGCCCAATCCTGCTAACATACATGTTTGACAAACGAGGCTCTCGGGCATTGAAATCTGTTGTGTCGAGAGATGATGTGCTAACACTGTCAGGTTGGAGAGAGCTTCCAAGTGGAGTTCCTCAAAGATCTATCTTGGAAAAAATCTTATTTAACATTTGCATGAATGACCTTGGCACAAAAAGTGGGAGTGCGCTAATCAGATTTGCAGATGACACCAAGTCGGGCGGTATTGCCTATACCGAGGAAAACCAGAACATCATACAAGGCTGGACAGCCTTGAAAACTGGGAAACAGAAATAGGATGCAATTAAACAGTGTAAAGTGCAACGTCATACACTTAGGAATTAACAACAAGAATTCTTGCTATAAGTTGGGGACTATTAGTTGGAAGCAACACAGGAGAAGAAAGTCATTGGATTGATCAATACACCCAGCTCTATGAGCCACCAATGTGATGAGACTGAAGGTCTGCTGGCTAGATACTACCAGTAGAGTGAGGGAAGTATTATTACCACTATGGAAGGCACTGGTGATACCTTATCTGGAATACTGTGTGTAATTCTGGTCTCCTATATTTAAGAAAGAAATTCAAACTGGAACAGGTTCTGATTAGGGCTACTAAGATGATCAGAGGAATGGAGACCCTGCCTTACAAAAGGAAACTTAAGGAGCTTGTCTTGTTTAGCCTAACAAAACAAAAGCTGAGGGGAGATATGATTGCTCTCTAAAATACATCAGAGGGATAAACACCAGGGAGGGAGAGGAGTTATTTTAGTTAAGAGCCAATGCTGGCACAAGAATAAATGGATATGAACGAGCCATCAACAAGATTAGGCTTGTAAGTAGACAAAGGTTTTTAACCATCAGAGGAGTGAAGTTTTGGAACAGCCTTCCAAAGGGAGCAGTGGGGGCAAAAAACCTAACTTATTTCAAGACTGAACTTGATAAATTTATGGAAGGGATGGTATGATGAGGTTGCCTACAACGGCATACGGCCCAGACACCACTGCTATTAGCAAATCTCTCCAACAGCCAGAGATGAAACACTAGATGGGGAGGGCTCTGAGTTACTACAGAGAATTCTTTCCCAGGTGTCTGGCTGGTGGGTCTGGCCCACATGCTCAGGGTCTAACTAATCACCATGTTTGTAGCTGGGAAGGGATTTTCCCCAGGTCAGATTGGCAGAGACTCCAGGGGGGTTTCGCCTTCCTCGGCAGCATGGGACACGGATCATTTTGCTGGTGTGATCTAGAATAAATGATGGATTTTCTGTAACTTGAGGTCTTTAAACTGAGGTCTGAGGACTTCAGTAACTCAGCCAGAGGTTATGGGCCTATTACAGGAGTGGATAGGTGAAGTTCTATAGCCTGCAACGTGCTGGAGATCAGACTAAATGATCATGATGGTCCCTTCTGGCCTTAAAGTCTGTGGGTATATCTGCACAGCATAAACACCCACGGCTGGCCTGTGTCAGCAGACTCAGCCTCACAGGGCTGCAAAACAGTGGTATAAACATCTGGGCTCAGGCCCAAGGTCTGGGACCCCACGAAAGAGGAGCAGATTATATACACTCTTAAAGAAAAAACATCTTCAAGCACAGAGAATTATTATATGCTGATTTATAGCATGTTGTGAATTTAACAGTAGCAAACGTCCTATTGAATCTCTAGTTATCCTCATTTTTATTCTAAAAATCCCATTGAAAGGGCATGTCAACAGCCTGCACTCTTCCTGATATTGAACATTATTCTGCTAATAGCCAAGCCAGCTCAACTCATTCTGCTATGTAACATGTTGAAAGGACTGACAAAAATATAACCCAGTACAAAAGAACATTATTTTGTTGTTCATCTAATCCTCACATCAGTGTAATATGTGGTGCTATCTGTTCTTAGGTATCTCCATCATCTTAATTTACAGTTTTCTGTGACATTGACCATACTCATCAGCCTTCTGGAAGATCAATATTTCAAGAATTTCTTCCAACATTTAAGACCTCATTTTGCCTCTTCTTGTGTCCCCAGCTTTCCCTGTTGAAGCCAAGGCACACAGATACCAAGACGATGAGCACTGTATAAAATGATTGATGGAGACAGACAGCGAAGGCAGCAGAATTGGGCCCTAAATATGCTTACCAGGTGCACCAATCCATGCATTTTAAGCAGATCACACCTCAGTGCTTAATTTTTGATTGCTTCAGACCTTTGTGCCACACACACACTACTGTGGCGGACCTTAAGTCTTTGGTTGGCATAAAGACGAATGCGGAAAAACTATTTTTTTTTAAAATGGCATTTATTAATGTCAGCTTAGAGTCCAATTCTGCAAATTCCTATTCAGGCAAGCAGCCTGTGGGACTACATAGGCCATTAAAAATAGCTTGTGTGAAAAAATGTTTGCAAGGTTCTTGGTTTTATTCAAACCATGTTCAATATTTAACGGCACATCATACTTTAATTCAATGAATGTGTAGACTTTACCTCTATTACTCGAGAGAAAAGGAAGCCAGAATAAAGAAAGAGGACAACCTCATGATTAAGTCTCAGGATAGTGTAAGTTTACTTGAACACTTATTAATAGGCATTTGTTTACTGTGCTCTGTATTTTCTTTCTGAGTAAAAAACAAAATTTCAGTAGAATCAAACATGGTGATAAGTTTCATAAGCATTTCTTTTAGTATTTTGTTTGTAGGCATGAACGGTTATATTAACCTGGCTTTGAATGGCTGTCTGCTTCTGGCTTATAACATTTTTAATAGCCATTTCTCACTATTTCATACATGTAGAGAAATGGACAACGTGTCCTCCACCCAGACACACACATTTACAAAGCTGCAGCAACACACAGCTCTTTCCTGATTTCGTAAGGAATTAAATTGTGTGAGCCTTATGAAATTACTCCTTGCTGCCATGTTTTGTGCTCAGGCAGCAAATTTACTATTGATTTCTGATTCAGACACTGTGGAATGAGTGGAACTCTTCAACGGACCAGCTGAATTTATGACCTTCAGTTATTCTAAGTGCTAAATGAATTTAGTTTAGAAGATCTATTCCTCAACAAATTAGGGTCCTATTTTTGTTTGACTTGAATAATTTAAATGCAAGTGCCATACAAGGCCTCTCCCATTTAAATTATTCAGCATTTGGTATTTTTCATCTTTGGGTTTTGTGCATGCCCAGGAAATGTCTGCCATGCCCAGGAAATGTGTGCCATGTGCAGTGGGGAAAGAAGCATTAGAAAAGAAAATGAAGTTCAGGCCCAACTGAGCTAATGATATCTATTCTTGACACTTAGCTGTTGAGAAAAATTTGATCCCTGCTGTCAAGGGCTACTTCTGAGCCAAAGCAGCAGCTCACCCTAGGTGTTGCAGACCTTGAAGCATCACGCAGGGTCAAACGTTCACATAGATTAACTGTTCTTGAATAATTTATCTGATCTACTAGATGCAAATAGGCTTTTCTCCAACACAATACTTGGCTCTTAATTTTGGGAGCTCTGGACAGATTGTCTTCACTTTGGCATGTGAAGATTCCCAGTGTGCCCTTTGTTTTCTCGTCTGTCCTCCTTCCCACCAGTCAACATTGACACCAACCATTCTTCAGGAGTTCAAAGCGGCAGCATAAGCAGACTCAACATCTAAATACCATTCAGGCAAATCTACCATTAATTCAAGCCAACAGATCCTGTGGCTGACCAAATTAATGGAGGCTGGTTTTTGGTTGCATTTTTTTTTCCATTGGGGGACAATGCATGGAAAGAGTGTACAACAAGAGTCATAATGAATGTAATTTCAGTAGAGGATTTCAAATCTCCATTTCTGGAATTATTTTTTTTAAGTACAAACATAGTCCTGCTCAGAGACTAAAATAATATCAATTTTTTGAACAGAATAGATCTTGCACAGGATCTGCCATTTAAAAACACACATACACACACCCACAAAAATATGATGACATGACTGTTTTAAAACAGTCAGGTCCTTAGGGGTAAGGAAATTCTTAAAATATGTGTTATAAGAACATTAAACTGCTGATGTTCCTTAAGAACAAATGAACAAAACACAGTTGTGTAGGGGCTGATTCTTCTGGCAAATTACATTGGCTTTACACTGGTCAATAGCATTTCTCTCCATATTCACCAGCATAAGTGAGATGTGAATTGGACCTGAATATTTATTTTTAAAATGCATGGTCCTGATATTCCAATCTTGTCCACATCTTGAACTGCTGAGCAATCATCATTATCCAGCCAGAAACTCACCAGGAAGAAAGTAGGGCAAATGAACTAGACAGAAATCTTGTTTGCACTGAAGCAAATAATATTTCTAAAAATACACGCTTGAAAGTCTTCAGTGGATGCCACTTTTAATTTTATTTTTCTTTTTTTAAAAAAAGGCAGTGTCAGCAGCAGAATAAGCTGTCTTGCTGTAATAAAGCAGGAATGAGCTTTCAGACAGGAATTTCAGCGGCCATGTCCATGTTAGGTACTACTCCTTTAAGTGCCTGATAGCTGAAATGAGCAATATATTCGTAGGACCAAAAGGATGGAAGAAAAGAAAAAGTTACAGAAACAGGAGGGGAAAAGTCAATCACAAAGAAAGTGATGGCTGCCATATTTGGCAAACTAGAAATCTACATGGTACATTTTACATTAAAAGAAGAGCTTTATCTTTCAAAATGAAAACAACGTGGGGGAGGGCGAGTGAATGAAAACAGATGAAGACACACACACAAAAAGGCCCAGCGGTTTATCGGCTACATTCGTGTGTAACAATCTGCTCTACTACAAGGTGTGACCCTCCACACACCACACTGCCCCACCCACCCATCTGTGTGAGCAGCCGACGTCCATTACCCGTGTGTCTAGAGATACACACACACGCACACACACACGCACACGTGTGGTTGTGAGCCCTGGTAAGCATTTATTTCATCGAGCTCCAGGAGACGAGACGGTGCCTGATGAGAAGAGCAAGAGAAGACGCCTCGCATTCTCCCGGGAGCAATGGAGGCGAGCAGGGCACGGCCAGGGGCTGATTGCTGAGAACGTGGAAGCCAGTCACACTAAAACGGGCTCGCTCACCTCCTGCGGGGGAGCCAGGCAGAGGGGGCCGCGCCGCTCCACACGCGAAGGTAACACGCCTGGTCGGATTACCCCGTGTCTGCGGCCGAAAGGAAAAGCCAAGCCACATCCTCTCCCTGGCTAGGCTTTGCTGGCGTCTGTCTGTGTGTGTGTGTGTGTGTGTGTGTTAATTCAAGCCGGTGTCTGGCACCTGCTCGGGCCCGGCTGAAAGGGAAAGGTGACTTTCCTCGGGTGGAGCAGCGCCAGCCAAGCTCAGCACCCGAGGGGAGGCATTTCAGAGGGACACACAAACACACACACACACAAACACACACGTTGCCCTTCCCTGCAGCGGCTCGAGGATCTCTGCTACCTAGCAGCAGGTTAGCTGCGTGCCAGAGCCCACGGATGTGCAACGGGGGGGGGACGCATCACTTGTGCCAGCCTGGCCTTAGCCCCACATCTTCCCCTGTAAAAGAGAAACAACCGCCCCGCCGGGGCCGGCTGCTCCATCCCCACCGCCCAGCGAGGCGAGGACGACACCCGGCGCAGGGGCGGCAGCCGAAGGGCTCTGAGGCAACCGGGGCGCGCTAGCCCCTTGACGGAGGGTGGCGGTGAGAAGTTGTAGTTGGGCAGATCTCGCTCTCTCTCTCGCTCGCTCCTTTATCTCCAGAAAGCATCACACGCGATCGCTGCTGCTCTGACACACACACACACACACACACGCACGCACGCGCGCTCACAGCTGCAGCTGCATCACACTCGCCAAGCCAAATAAACGCTCCCCGCGTGCATAAAATACAGCAAATGGCCTCATGCAAAGCAATAAAGCGAGGGGGTAACATGCAGGGGGGAAGGGGGTTGCTGGATTAGGAGGAGTATTTTTTTGTTGTGCTCACCCTCAGGGCTGAGAGATCTATCTCATCCAGGCTCCGAGCCGGAGAATCACTCGCCATGTTTACTTCTCGGCCGGTGAAATTGACCAAAAATGTCAATAAACGCTGCGATCTTCTGCTTGGCTGCCCACCTGGGTCTAGTTCACTCCTCTCCTCATGCGGGGGTCAGGGTGGGAGGCACCCCCCACAAGCACGCCAGGGAAAAACAAAAGAAAAGAGAGAGAGAAAAAAAAAAAAACCACCACACACAAAACAAAAAAAATCCCTCAGCTTCTTGCAAACAGTGCCCGGGCAAATCTTCCTTTGCAATCCTTTGGTAGGGAGGGTGAGGCCAGTGCAAAGCTAAGGTGATGCTAGGGAGTGGGTGTATTTAAATAGGACATGCTTTTGGCTGTTCTGTGGATGGCGGCTGCATTGGCTGCTGTTATAATGAGACACATCAACTCCTCCAGTCGGATGGAGAGAGCGCCGCTGCCACACAAGTGTCTATCACGGCTTCCTGGGAGGAGTGAGAGTCACAAAGTGGGTGTTGCCTTCCCTCAGGAGAGAGACAGTATTTCCATGTGTTTTGCACTCTTATTCGGGGGAATGGAAAGAGAAAAACTGCATGGACCTGGACCCTGCCGATTTCTGGACCTATGACCAGCAAATTGGACCATCAAAATACAAAACAAGTGTAACAGATCCTACAGTCACTTCAAAAGAAAAAAATAAACATATCCCCCCCCCCCCCACACACACACACACAGACATCCTGGAGCTAGAGCACCACAAAAACACGGATCTGGCACTCAGATCCATTTGGATCTTGGCAAATTTTGGCCCATTGTACAACCTAAATTGAAAAGAAGTGTAGCTGTGCCTGTTTTAAGAGAAAAAGCTGGACCCTGATATAACCTAGGCTAATAGCACTGGCAAAACACAAGCATGAGTCTTGGATCTTACCACATTCAGCCAATTTTGAGCACGACTTCCCCCAGTTTTATTGTCTAAATAGAGGGGGAAATATAGACACTCCAAAAAAATCCAGCCTTGTTGCAAACTAATGCAATAGATCTGCAAAAATGTATTTCCAGCACCTGGATCCTGCTAGATTCAGATACTTAGTTGTATTTAAGTCCCAAATCCAAGAATCCTACCAGCTATATAGAGAACTGTAGCTGCCCCAATTCCATTGTAACTACCCAGACCCATCTCTGCACAAAAGCACCAGAAATAATTAGCATCTGGATCCTTCCATATTTTGGCCCCAAGACCCCAAATAATACCATTAAAACAGACAGCACATGTTGTCACCCCTCCTTTACTAAAAATTAACATTCCACACAACCTGATGTAAAAGCATCCACTTGTTGTATATTAGGTTTGTACAATTTGGGGCTAGAGGCCAAGAATTGCCAAGATTCAGATGCTTGAATCCAGGTTTTTGCAGCGCTCATGTTCCAGGATGAAGTAGGGTCTGGAATTGTTAGGTGTAGGAGGAGTAACTACACTTGTTCTCTATCTATGCCATTCAATATGGTGTTGAGACCTAAAAATTGGCTTGAGTCAATAGGATCCAGATATCAGATCTGGGTTTTTTACAGAGCTCTTGCTCTGGGATGTGTCAATGACTGGATTTTTTTGGTTCAGTAGAAGCAGCTAGGCTTGTTCTCCACTATAAGTGTACAATTTTGAGTTTGGGACCCAGAATCAGTAGGATCTAGCAGAATCCAGTAGGATCCAGCTTTACCTTTTTCCTTATTTGTTATTCTGAACCAGGGCAAACTTGGTGCATTCCATGTATTGTTGCTTCAGGAAGGATATTATAGAAGATGCACTGGGGAGATTGTCAAACGTCACAGGTTTGTGTAGGGATTTTACAAATGCAGATCTGTGAAATGGCAACACAACCCCGTAATAATTTGTGTGCAGAAGAGCAATTGGATTTTAATTGTGCTTTACGAATTAAGATGCTCTTTTAACTTTTTTTGAATAGCAAACAATCATGCAATTGACAGAAAGGCTTGATGCCTGCAGCTAGTGCATAAGGGGCTTTGTAGTCTGAGATGCAGCACACTTATTACCAAGAGTAATTTGGGAAGCAGAGGCAGCCTAGCAAAACAGAGCGTAGCTACTGAAATTTCCCCATAAGCAATAGAATAGGATATCATAAGCCAGTCGCAGATCTAGGGACAGCCCATAGCCCCGCCCCACTTTGTCCCCTGTGTTCACGGTCACTGTGCTGTCTGCACACTGAATAGCCTGCAGGGAAGGAAGTTCAGAGCCCTAGAACTGAATCAATGTCTTATTATCATTATTAGCACTGATCACAGAGTTACTGATAACATGCAGAGAAATGGAGCAACAGCGTCATCACCCAGTGCTGGTAGTTACAGCATTTTCCCCTAGAAAAATTGCAAGTGCAAAGCAGAATGTAATTCTTTTAATTGAACTGCCAAATGTCTCAAGTAACTGAAATATACGGAAATATGAGGTTTGAAAGCCTGCATCATGGTGCAGTGATGCAAGCATAGTTGAGCTCATGTCAGGGTTTCCAATACAAGAATCAGGAAATCATTAATATATTGCAAAAAGATTCATCTCTGCTGGCATTTAAAGGATCTAATCTGGCTCAAATCTTACGTACGGGGGCAAACGTTTTTACAAAGCCATGGAACAATCAAGTTGTTGTCATGATGCTCTCAATTTTTTTAAACAATGGAATTGTTTGTTAAACCAAGAGTTGTTTGCATTGGTTGTAATCTAGACATTGCAATATTGTACTAATACACAAGAATCTGAAAGCCAAATGGGCTAGAAGCCAGCAACAAACAAAAATTAATGCAATGTTACTGCCTTCATCGTTCTAGATGAGAGAAATGAAAACAGCAAAGAAAATAAAAAGTTTAAATGTATTTTTAATATTCTTTCAGTTCTGAGAATATAACATGTAATATATAAACCAGATGACATTTATTTTATTACAGATAGAGGCCTTAATCCCTCAAACCAGCATGCTAGCATGGATCCCTGCAACAATAAGATGTTGCCATGCTAGGACAGTTACTTGCAGACCAGAGGCCTATAACTTGTCCTTGAAGTTGGTAAATATACATAGAGAGCCTGCTTATAACAGTAACAAAATAAACATTCTGAATTATGATAGTTTATAGTGAAGCGTAGTGACAATTCCAATTGCTTCAATGTACTTCAATGCACAAATTGCATTTTCAGTCATAGCAAACCTCTACTGATAGGCTGTTCTGCGAAAAGGAAAATTTTACTATTTGTGTGTGTGTTTATAATATCCAGATCTGTGATCACTTTAGGACTTTGTGATTGTTGTAACTGTGCTATGTACAATGGCTGTCCAGACCTTTCTGGTGGCAGTGGACATAGAATCCAGATAGCAGGAACTTGACCCAGCTTGGAAGTTTCCATCTGAATGATTCTTTTTTTTTTTTTTTTTTTCAATGGAAAATGCCATTTCTACACAATCAGAATTTTTCATGGGAAAATTTCAGTTTTGCTGAAAATTTTTGATTTTCCATCAGAACAATTATGCTAAACTATTTATGCTAAACAATCAGTTCCACCTTGCACTTTACTCTGACACTGGGAGTACCTTTCCCAGACCTGAAGAAGAGCTCTGTGTGGCTCAAAAGCTTGTCTTTCTCACCAACAGAAGTCGGTCCAATAAAAGAAATTACCTCACCCACCTTGTTTCTGCATTGAAGGAAACACCATCATTTCCCTTGACCATTTGGTAGATCTACCTTAGTACTTGCTGGATCACCCAGAAGCAAGGTGATGCCCTTTGAAGAATTTTGTATCACTGAAGGGTCCTCTGCTCCCTAGGAATGTTGTCATTTCATGTAGGGTTTCCCTAAAGCTCTACTAGGATTGTCTCTGCAAGACACATCATGGGAAAGACAAAGGACCTCTGGAAGCCTTTGGGGTCTTTTCATCAGTTTCCCCCTCAGAATGACCTTTCACATTCAGACAGTTGTACACGAAGAGTGCAAAACAATTTCTTTCTGCCGATGCTCAATGCTGTTACCTTGTAACCAGGGTGTCAAAGAGCTGTCCCACAGGGCTAGCCAAATACTGTACCTGATCTTTAGGCCTGCTTTGGGTAGTTCAGTTGCTTGGATCACCCATGCTGGTTGGTCTGTACATCACCCTATATCTTTCAATGTAAGGCAGCTATTTAATAACTTTATCAGCATCAGAATAGGGTTACTTCATTATGGCCACTGATCCATATGGCATAGAGTCAAATTCTGCTCTCAGTTACACTGGTGCAGATCTGGAGTAACTGTTAAAGTCAATGTCAGTGTCAGTGTTGATGGTGCCTCTTAAATAAGCTCAGAAATGGGAGTTTTAATGGAGAACTTCAGGGCCTGCTTCTGCTCCATTAATCAAGCAAGTGATCCTATTTGCATTCATGGAGTTCAGCAGGGCTACTTTTGTGTGCTAGGCCAGCAGGATTCAGCCTAGAGTGAACATATGACAAGAAAAGCTTCTTAAAATAGTTAATTGTTGCATCACTTAAAAACAAAGATCTGTAATCAGTGCAGTGTGGGAGTAAATAGAGAATCAGCATGGGCTCTTTGAAACAACTCCATAGATTCGTATACAGAGAACAACACTACGCATTTAAATACCCAAGTCTAAGGGCACTGCAAATAAAGAGACAGGCTGTAGTACTGCCAATCCCAAATGTTCAAAAACCATGAGTCAGGCTCACCAAAAATCATGAGACTGGCTTTAAAAATAATAAGATTATGTAAAAATAATAGATTTGGTGTTCTTTTTATTTGTCTTCTGCTTTTGAGCCTTTAGGATGCATTGGGGTCACATTTTGAAGTTTTCTCCACAGGCACGAGGGCTAGAAACTTACTTTTTCTTTAAGAATGAAGCCTGAAATCATTCCATATCCACTTGACTCCAGGAGCTGGGGCTTTAAGGACAATAATAATTATCATGAGACTCATGACAAAATCATGAGAGTTGGCAACAAACAGGCAGGATGATGGTACAATTCAACATGCTGTGCATGTTCTTCCCCAACATGTTTTGCATTTAGTTAGGGAACAATATTTCTTTTGTTTACCAGTTTTCATCCTCTGGGTGAGGGAGGGCTACACCTGAGGACTTAAATATTTGTAGTGTGATTGGACTGAACCACATCTTACAAGCACTCCAACAACAATGGTATCAAGTGTATCAAAATAAGCCCCACTGCTTCTTCTGCCACAGGTGGCTTATGTAGATTAGGCTCTATATCTGGCCTGTGTGAGTTAAATGATGCTTTTCAGGGCCATGGGAGGTTAAATACTTCTTGCAGTGATCTCGTGTTATTTCCCTTGCTAGGGCTGAATAGAACACTAAGGTTTAAGTAAGAATCTGCAATTTTAAAATAAAATAGAACTGCATTTGCATAGCTGTGCTTGGCTTGGTTAGTGTGTGCAGGCTGCTATTTGTGTCTTTGATAGTCCTCTATTAGTCTATATAGAGTATCTGAGGCCTAATGTATTATTTATTTGGGTAACACATTTCCATGACGCTTTTTACAACATGCCATGCTAGCAATATAGGACTTGTCTTAGTTAATTAACCTCTTCTCTGTTGTGCCTCTTCTCTGGAAAAATAGACCATCAAAGACCAATACTAAGGCTGGAAGCTGTGTGTGTGTACTGAATCTCTTATAGCACTTTAGACCCCACTGATTATAATTGTCAAAAAAACCTACGCAAAACTTTGATTGTGCCCTGATTGCAGGAAATGTCATTTTCAGCCCTTAGTAAACTATGGCCCCCCTACCACTGCTTGGGAATATTAACTCATGCCTTTATGTTGTGATCTCAAGGATAAAATTTGTGAGCATAATCTCTGTATTAAATCAGCTTTTGCTATTCAACCCAGTATGGCAAGATGGTTCCAGAGTTTCTTCAGAACATGAAAGTCCTCCCAGAGTCTGTGGTAGTGAACATCTCCTACTTCGCAACAACCCTGACTGTAGGTTTGAACACCTGCACTGTTTTGAAGTCCCTCTGATGTGAAAGATTTGGTATTTTGATATTATTTTATTGTCGGTTATTCTGGATTCTAAAATGTACTGTATATCTTGGATTCTCTCTCTCTTCTCTTTCTTCCCCAGATAGTTTAACGTATGCTGGAGATTAGGCCAAACCCAGTATGTGGGAAATGAAAGTGACTTTAAGCCACCTTTGCTCCCAGCCCTGGTTCTGCCCTGCACACAGTTCAGCCAAACAAGAGAATCTGGCTATATATATATTTGGCACGTTGTACTTTGTCTTGAAGTTAATTAAGAAAAAGTCAGGGCACTGTGAATTTTGTTTTTAATGGCAAGCAGTCCTGATGTATGGGCAGGGTTCAATATCTTTCCTGGGGAGAAGGAGAGAGGAGGAAAAGGTTTACCTACCTAGACTCATTACTTTACAGCTAGTATAGCTGCTGTCACTGCATATGCCAAGGGGCCTGAGTGATGTCCAGGACTATTGAATACCCAGAGACATAGATGGTGTGTAATTAAAATACATGAGCACCTATGACAATGGAGGGAAACCTGGCCCAAAGCCCACCTTCCATCCTTAGTTCTCCACTTATGAATTTATTTTTTAATTATCGTCCCTCATGTGACTATTCAGAATGTTATTTATAATTGAAATATAGACACACAAAGTGGTTTGCCTCCATTCTGGGGAATGTGTTGAATACAAATGCACCAGTCCAGTTAAATGCAAGGACCATGGATGTGAAAAGCAAAAACCTAAACCCAATCAGCTGGATCTTTTAAAAGCCCAAACCTCAGCTCTGCCACTCTTGCTCAGTGACCTCCCCACCATAGAAAGAGCCTGTTAGTTGGAAATGCAGAATGGGGAATTTTTAAATTAAACCGTCATAATGTCTAACCAGGTAAATATTTCTGAGCTCATTCCAGCTGCTCTAACGTACATATTACTCTCCGTGTTACCAACGCCATCATGATTCTTACGGAGTTTCACATTCTTCTTGAAGCTATAGCTCCTGGAATCAACTGATTAGGAGAAAATATCAGCTTTCATTCTTTTGTAAAAAGTAGTTTCTAGCCATGGGCGCAGAGAAAAGCTTGACTTGAACGTACTGCAAAGGCTTAAAAGCCAGAGGGCATATACAAATAATCCAACTTTTTTTTTTAATTTCATGATTTGGTGGGGTTTTTCTTTAAGCCAATCTTACGATTTTGGGGTCCTGACCCATGATTTTTGATCGCTTGGTTTGGCAGTGCTGTCCTTTCACTGGACATTTTGCATGTAAAATGACTACAGGATCAGGCCTTTTAACAGCATGGGGCAATGCATAGAAAAAACCAAAGCAAAGACCATGGCAACAGGCGACTTTCTTATCTCCCCTACCTGTCTAAAACACAGTTAAAATAGAGACAAGGAATCCAACACTGTGAAGAACTGTATGAGAGATCAGGTAATGGGAGCTCTCTCATGTCACACCATTTTTGGAAAGTGTTTTTGTTCAGCCAGATCAAATTTAATATGCATCAGTGAAACCCCCACTTTATTTTTTCATTTGCTCAGGAAGGTAAAGAGCAAGCACTGTATATTGGTTTAGTAGTGCAAGTTTGACTGTGCACAGTAACATTACATACTGGCCCTTTTGTAAAACTGCCTGGGTAAGTGAACAATCAGAAGGGCTTGGGAGTTTGGCAGAGCCACATATAGGCTTTCATCCCTAGGATACTGGGTCAGACAGTGACTATGATTCATCTTGATCACCACTGAGCATCTGTGTGAATGGACTGATGGCCTCAGTCCACTTCCTAGTCCTGCTTGACAAAAAAACCCCGCTGTTACAAATCAGCACTAACCGGCACCTTGTTGGCACTCTCAGATAAAACGCCAAGGAATGACTGGACATGAAAACCAAGTCACCCTTTGAAACAGTCTCTCTGTCTCAGAGGCACGTTGGCAGGGCAGGGAGGGGAAGTTTGCTTTATTGCTACCTGACCTGGATCTGTTTCTTTTATGGCTGTGAGCGTGGCAAGTGTCACAAGAACTAAATTCACATATACCTGGAGATGAAGTACAGTACAATCTGTGTGGGTTACCATGCTGGGCAAATGGGAATGGGCTTTAGTGGGATGGTCACACAGTGTCAGACTTAGATTCGCTCTTCCTCTCCTCCCCCGCCGTGGACTGATGCAGCAAGCGATTTTTTTCTGAGACTCATCTATGAAATGACTATCTGGATCAAACCATTTTCAGACTTGCTAGGAGACGCGACCAGTTTCCTACTTCCAATATTGTTTTTCCCCCCACCCCGCTGAACTCCCCTGGGTTTTCTTCCTTTGGACTCTTCCTTAGCTTTGAAATGTACTTACAAAGTACGCTGGATTAGACAATCGACAATAATGGGTCTATAGAGAATAGACTACAGCAGTTATTTAAAAAAATTAACAAATTGAACAGCTAGTTAGTTATCATCATTAGTGCCTGTGGTGAGGTGTGTTATGTAAAAGGGATGGAGTTGTATGCATGGAGTTAGCTAAAAGAAAGAGTGCCACCTACCGGCACAGAAGCATCGATAGCACCGATGCAGTAGTTACTGCACATGGCTCCTGTTACTGCTGCTCACAGCATGCAGCTCTTGGCTGGGCTGCGGCTGGCCAAACGATTTGCCCCAGAAACCCAATGTAAAGACTGAGAAAAACCTCCCCGTCTGCCTCTACTGACTGAACAATCGGGACCTATGGGCTCTGAGTAGCAGCATCCACCCTTCCCTGGCTTACAGGGAATGTTGCACAAAGCAGCAGTGCTAAGTCCTTGCATGCTAAGGACTCATCTGCTGAAGCTGACACATCAAGCCTATAGTGCCTGGCTAAGGTACCTCTCAGCCCACGGAGAGTGGGCTGGCACAGCTCTTGTGGAGACCGGTGAATCTGAACCCCTTACATTCAACAGGGCCTGGTATAAGGAGGGGTTCAGCAAAAAAGTCCAGTACAGATAGATTACATGCCTAAATGGGAGGCAGTGTGGTTTGGTAGATAGAGCTCTGGCCTGTGAGTTAGGGGAGCTGCGTGACCACAGGCAAGTCACTTCATCTCTCTGGGCTTCTGTTTCCCCTCCCACTCTTTGTCTGCCTTGTTGATTTAGATTATAAACCATTCAGGCTAGAGAGTGTCTCTTTGTATGTGTCCATGCAGTGCCTAGAACAGTGAGGCCCTGACCTGGTAAGGACCTCTAGGCCCTGCTCTAATACAAATGTTAATAAATATAGAACATTAATTAATATTCTGGGTGCTCCCAAAAGCTTTTTGAAAAATGTCAGCAAGGAGGGTTCCTATTAAAGGGGAAGGATGAGCTGGAATAGACAGGAGAAGAGAGAACGAAGAAGCCTTTCACCCTTGGGAGTGGAATTCAAGAGAATCTGGTAATGGTGCAGCATCATTGTAGAGGGAAACTGAGGATGCTTCCCCTGATGATTCATTTCTTGCCATCTGGCGCAGATCAGCTGACTTAAAACAACATCCGTGATATGAAACGAATGAGAAAAAGTAAAAAAAACCGGGAGCCTGAGAATGGAAGAGAATGAGGTCGACATATCCTTGTAAAACACCGGGTACAGGATGTAAAATTAAAAAAGAAATCTCAGCAGGTTCATTGACTGACAAGGTCTGACATGAAGTAGTGCAGGGGTCCTGACTGAAGCAGTTACAGCCCGGGCGCTGTGCAGCAGCGACCACAACCGTATTAGGCGTCAGGTTAGAACAGAAATTAAAGCGAAAGGTGCCGAGGATGGAAACACATTCACTTTTTAAAGGCAACTGTTGATAAAATGGGAGCTAGGGTGACCCAAGTCAGATGGGATGAGGCACTAAAAGTAAGAGACCCCAGCTGCTCCAGGGAGTTACCTTGTGGCTGTTAACACTGAAAATAGGGTTCCTTCTGGGCCTGTGAGCCTCCCATAACATTTATAGTCTGTGACTGGCATCATTCTTTTGGGTTTTTCTATGTGAATTCGGGTCCAGCTTCTGATGGAGCACATGAACTGAGCAGAGGATTCATACAGCTCTGCCCTGCCCTACATTTGCCCTGCTCACTCTACATGCTTTAGGCTGCTTCCTTCCATTCTCCCTTTGTTTTCCGGTCCCAGCAGTGCCCCCACCCTTTATGCTGTCTCCAGTGCCTGGAACGACCACTCAGATCCCATGCGTCATGCAGCCTTTTCTGCACCTTTTGATCCGTCAGTGGTGCGACTAAACATGTGTAAATGAAAGCAACCTGTGGATGGCTCCATAGGGAATTTACAGTCACTGAATTGAAATTCATCCAGAAGGAAATACTTGCAGGGCTAAATATTCAAAATGTTGCCCCTCCCTCATATCCCCGTAATCTCAGAGATACAGATTTATGTGCATTTTAAAACAGACACACAAGCAATAAGCACAATGGATCAAATGCTGCCACTAGCTATGCAGAATTGCTATCATGCCACTGGTGCAGGAGTGACTATGCTAATGACCATGTATCAATTTGCTGAGCATGCTCATGCTATGTACTAGGTATTTCCAGAAGAACAAGCAGACTCATTGTGGGCTGGATGCTCGTTCAGTAAATCAAAGTGCCTTCTCGCCAGCCAAGTGCTTACTAAATGTTATGAATAGATTTTTAGAGCCATGTAGGGGATTTGACTGCCCAGTTCGCATAAAAATTAATGAGCCGTGGGCATTTAAATCCCCTAGGCAGCTTTGAAAATGTCAGTCTAGATCAGTGGTTCTCAACCTATTTATCTTTGTGGATCACATGTGCAGCACATGTGGGCTGCATCCACATAATGTATATACTACCTGTATGGCCCTGAGTACGTCACGTGGGCCGTAGCTGTGTGCTGATTGGGCCGGAAGCGGCCTGCGTGCTGAGAACCACTGGTCTACATGCATCACTTCCACGGACGTCAGTGTGGATTCTGTGCCAGCGACTTAGAGCAGGGCTTGTCACAAAGCATTTTTAATGCCAATCCTAATTGCTAATCCTCCCAGGTGAAAGCCACAAGCCTAAAACACTGGGACTTAAGTGGAGAGGGTGCAGAGACCTGCACAAGGTGCATGCCAGCCTGTCGGACAGCACCTTGCCAAGAAGAGGGGAGAGTGGGCAAACAGCAGCTATGCAAACAAAATACAGTAGCTGAAAAATGACTTCAGACAGGTTGATTGTGGTTTCATATTTGAGGGTTAGTTAGCACTAAAGTATATTTCTGTACATTATAAAGTACTATTAGAAATGAGCTCAGAAATATGCTAGCAGAAGGTCTGTTACCCTGGCACTTACATGGTTAATGGATTCAGTAATCTACTCGGGGTAAATATTTAGGAGCCAGGTCTACACTAGGAGATTAGTCGGCATAACTACGTCACTCAGGGATGTAAAAAATCCACACCTCCTGAGTGATACTGTTATACTGACCTAGCCCCTGGTGCGGACAGCACTCTGTTGACGGGAAGCCGTCCCGTCGACATAGCCACGTCTCTCAGGGAGGTGAAATAGATATACCAATTGGAGAAGCTCTCCTGTTGGCATGGACAGTGTCTTCACTGAAGCGCTACAGTAACGCAGCTGCACCATTTTAAGTGTGGACCTGCCCTACATCTGCGTAGACTGCCAACCTGTCTCTCCAGCCCAGAGAGAACTAATGCCCACCCCAACCACACCCACGGTTCTTTCAGGCCCTCAGAGCACGGTTTATTAATTCAAACAAAAGCTCACAAAATCAAACTCGTCCTCAGTGCAATAGAGGTGGTAAGGGCCTTTCGCTCTATGCTTTTCATCCAGGGCACTCACAGGAGTCAAGCCCTGCTGTTCTTCTCCAACTGTGCTCTCTCTGACCCCTTGTCCAGCTGAGTCTGATAATCAAACAGGGCTGGCTGGTTCCAGGCCCCTGATCCTTAAAGGGATGGACCACAATTACCAGCTGATTGACAAGCAATAGCAATTAGGCGCCTCAGGCCCAGATCCTCAGAAAGTATTCTTGTGCCTAACTCATAGTGGTTTAATTGATTACTTTGAAACTGGGACCGAGGCTCCTAAGTCACTTAGGGCCATGGGAATTAGGCATCCAAAGGCCTTTAAAAATCTGGCACTTAGATGTTTTTGAAATTTTTACTCTAGATCTTTTTCATCTCAAACTGCTATGGAGGCTCTAAATCTGAAGCAAGTAGAAGAGGTGACTTTTACTCTTTTGAGATTGAAACTGTAGCCACCAGATTCAAACCCACGGAGGTGTAATAGAACATTACTAAATTCACTTTAAATAAAATAAAAGGCTGCATTTCTCAGGCGTGTAAAGCTGTGGGTCTAAGAGTGGTCCAATAGCCAAAAATGACTTCTCTGTTTTCATTGGTTTTGGTTTTGGTTTCTCTAGTTCTTCCGGGTCCTTCATCGGTGCGCACGCTGCTTGTTTAAACAAAGTTGGCATCAAATGAACCCATTCTTGCTGGCACAGAAGATTAGCTCTTCTTCCAGTTTTACCACAGCAAAAAGACCAGAACTACTTGCCATTCTCTCATAAAGCAATAAGCACGTGAGGATCAGAAGCACATGTTCTTATGTGGTAAAGAATTGGAAAACAACCACTTGGATTTTTTATTAACAAAACACTCGGCACCTACTAAATACAGAGGGTGAAATAAATTAAATTGAAGAGTTAGCACAAGGCCTATGCATCATGTACATCCCACTTGAATCCTTACACTGGCCCACTCAGAAAGAACGGTTCTTCTAAGCAGGCCCAGCTTCTCAAAAGTATTTAGGTGCCTAAATAGAAGTTAGGTACCTAAATACCTTTGAGTACCTGGACTTTTGTGTCTTTACTTTGGGGAAGCAGGGTTGCCAATTCTCATGGTTTTATCATGATTTTTACGATATTTAGTGATATTAAAGCCCCAGATCCTGGAGGTGATTATGTGAGAATCTCAACTCTGAATTAAAAAAGAAAGGTTCTACCCCTCATAGCTGCAGAGGAAAATATCTTAAAATCGTAGTCCCTAAAGACTTAAAAGCCAGATAGTAAATAAGAAGACGTCCCCAAAATTTTGATTACTAGTCTTTAAATCTCATGACTTTAAGCCAATCTCATGGTTTTTGTCAGCTTGACTCATGATTTTTAACTGTTTGGGTTGCCAATATTGCAGGAGCACCAGAGAACTGGTCAGGGGCTAACACTCCCCTTTTTGGAAAAGGAGCAATGGGGCTTCTTTCAGCTACAGCCCCGGTGTAGCCTGGCTGGAGGAAAAGCATTGGAAACGCTGGTGACAAGTTACTTTACATCCCTAGTATAATTTAGACACCCCCCAATATAATTTAGTTCCAGAGCTGTAGCTTGGTTTCATAAAAGGACACTCTTATTTAAGAAGCATGCTCAAATCTTTTTGAGCAGGCAGATAGCAATGAAGTGGTGGCTATAATTTATCCAGATTTCAGGAAAGCATTTGCAGTTGTCCTGTGCATCAGATTGATTTACAAGGCCAGGAAGAATGATGCCAAGGGGGAGAACATTGACACTGATTAAAAACCATTTCAGGAAGTGGCACCAGCAGGTGGCAGTTCAGTTATGATGATGTTTTGCAAGGTGCTGCAAAGCAGCTCCTGTGCTGCTTCACCCTGAGCAATCCTTTCTTGTGGGGAAAAGGTCTTTTACTCTTGCTACCAGGGCTCTCCAGATTGATTGCAACTCTACAACCGGGAAAAGAGACCATCTGGGGGAGAGCAGTACCAAGGGGAGCACCATAAGATGCTGCCCTTCGGAAGTGACATGGACACAAGGTCTCCCGGACCACATGTACTCATGAGGTTTTAAAGAGCCCATCGTGCAGCGGATGTTTAGCTGCCGGCCAAATTCAAATCTGGGTAATTAGCTAGGCCCAGATGATCCTCAAATGTATTTCGGCTTCTAACTTCCATTGAGCTCTAAGTCCTTTTGTGAATCTAGCCCTGACTGCCTCCCTAAATTCCCCCTAAATTTTCAGTTGGACGTGGCATTCACTTCTCCTCCTAAACTGAGATTTCTCAATGGTGCTCAGAATTGGCCTGTCTGCTGCCATTGAAGTCCATGGCAAAACACCTCTTGTCTTAAAAAATCCTCTGCCTAATATGTATTATTGCTGTGCGTCGTTAAACATGTTGGATTCCACCCCAGACCTGGCTGCATCTGAATGATGATTATTGCATATAATGTTTGTATAGTGCCGAGGGATCTTTGGGGATGAGAGGGGTTTGATAAACATGAAGAGGTGGATCTTCAAAAGCATTCAGCATTGTCCTTAACACTTAACCAGTGGTAAAACTCCCATTGACTTCAGTGGCAGCACTGTAAGGTTAATGGTGAGCGCTTTTGAAAAACCCACCCGTCAGTTATTAGTATTGTAATGGCTGGAGTAAAGTACTGGCCACTCCTATTTTGCATATAATTTATCTCGGGGGATGGATAGCAGGGCTTTGTCATTCTGTAATTCTCTTTGGTTACTTGTAAGGTGTGGTCTACACACAGGTTTTGTACTGATTTAATGTTTTGATGATGGGTGAGCATTTTTTCTAGAATAGTTAAATAGCTTAGGAAACCCTCAGGTGCTGATTTAATTACCTTTTTAAAAAGAGGTGCTGGTATAACTTTTTTTATTGCAATAGTTAAATCAGCAGCTACAGTTATAGGGATAAAGCTCTATAATGGTATACACATCTTTATGCTAGTAAAACTGTGTCCACACTGGGTGTAGTTGTACCACTTTAACTGTACTGTACACTATAGTGAAAGTGCTACAACCTTTGTGTAGACAAGCCCCGAGAAGAGTTAGTGATACGAGATGATGCTTTGCCTGTTTAGAGAATGAAAAGCTGCATAGGAGCTGTCATGCTGACTAATATTGTTTCCTTGTTTCCTTGTGCTCCCATCTGCCTGTCTGTATCTGACTGTTGTCTTGTCTCTACTCTGGCTATGTCTACACTAGCACTTTTGTCGGTATCACTTATGTCGCTCAGGGCTGTGAAAAAAACCACGCCCCCGAGTGGCATAAGTTACATCGACTGAAGTGCCGGTGTGGACACGCTATGTCAGCGGGAGATGCTTTCCCGCCAACATAGCTGCTGTTGCTTGTTGGGGGTGGTTTAATTATGTTGACAGGAGAGCTCTCTCCTGTCGACATAGAGCGGCTACACGGGAGATCTTACAGCTGCATCGGTCCAGCTGTACTGCTGTGAGGTCTCTAGTGTAGACATGGCTTTAGACGGTAAGCTCTTTAGAGGCAGGGACCTTCTTTTTGTTCCGTGTTTGTACAGTTGCTAGCACAATGGGGTTCTAATCCATGACTAGGGTTCCAACGCATTATGGTAATACAAATAATAACACGAAAGAATTTGGCTATAATAAAAACAGATTAAAACTACCATTTTAATCCTGCTGCAAGATTCCTTTCAGAACAAGATGTCTCAGCCCAACAAGAATTCTCCTGGTGAGATGTTTTGAATAAAATCTTTTTGAAAGGGTAATAATAGTCATCCTAATAAAAACTGAGAAGCACAGGAGCTGCAGAAAAACAGCACAAACCCAATTCAGAGTTATTTGGATGATTCAGGCTCTTTAGGGCAATTGGCAGTTTACGCTGTTCAACACGAAAAGAGTTGAAAGTTAGTGTGTAGGTTGGAATGAACGACTCATTATTCTGCGCATGCACTGGAGCCACAGCCGCTTTTGTCCGAACCCATCCTGGTCTCAGGAGAAATTCCTTGAGTGTGTTATTGTGTATAATGTGATGATCCCATAGCAGGAAGTAGGTTTGTAAGCATTTTTATTCGGTACAATTGACGTCATACAGACACGGTCTGCGAGGAAGCAGAGTGGAGATATATAGTGCAGTAAATCATTGGAGAGTTAATACAGTCTTTTGGAAGGTCAGCATTTTTAGGCAGTGGATGTATTTAAGACCAATGCAATGTATTTCATCATACAATGTTCCAAAATAACCATACTCTGTAACGACAGGGAAGAATGTTTAAGTGAGAACTTCAGCGGCTCCTCAGATTGCTGATACAGATATGTGCGCTCAGCGTAAAGGCACAGGCGAATCCCCGGGTACTGCAAAGCGGTTCGATATCACCTAACCCTACATCTCGCCAATGTCAATTTCCAAAGCACAACCTGGCGAGTCGGTCACCTTTTACTGCAATCATTATCAGGATATCTGAGTGCACGACAGAAATTACAGTCCGCAGCTATCTAACCACAGTTGATGTTTGGTTCCATTCTCCTTGTCCCAATGCCTGTGAATTTTCTCTGTCACTTTGCGTCATCTATTAGCTTATCTGCCCTTTTTCAGAGGCCAGTGTTCTTGTGGCTATTCCATTTTGTAGTGAAGGCAGTAAGAGTGACTGCGACTCTTATCCCCTTTGGAAGGGAGTTCCACAGCCTTTGGCCAGCAGCCGAGACAACTCTGTTCCCTGCTTCTGCCTCATCCTTGTTGTTGACAGTTCCATTGTTCCAGCACAGAGCTCATGGTTTGTCCTTACCATGCAGGGAGGGGCCTTCCTTGAGATAGCCTGGGCCCACTGGGTGGCACTTTGCCTCTAGCTGTTTCTGTAGCACAGGCAGGATTATTGCATGTTGTGGGACAGATGGTAGACGGCTCTTCCCAAAGGCAGGAATGGTACTTTCCAATGATAGAGGACCATGATGCTCATGATTGTCTTTCACCAGCCAGGAATGGTGTCACATGTAATACATGGGGTCCCTGTTGTCTCTGTTACGGGGACAGTTGTATTTGTAGCTACAGCTAATTTAATATTTGGCATTTGCACTAATTGAGATGTTTCAATACTGTGATATTTGAGATGTTTCGAAGGTACAGTGGTATAGCCACTTGGAGCATTATTTTGCTTCATGTGTGATTTTTAAATTCTGGCCTGGGATATTCAGAATAAAACTGTAAGGCAAGTACCCCACAAGAGGGAGTCCTCTATATTTGAACTCCTGCACTGCAACATCATTTGTACGGGTAGGGCGATGTGTTCCTACGGACACTGATCAAATTCACACAGGGCTATTGGATTGGCTCTTTCTTGTATATATAAATTAGAGACGGCGGTGTGTAAATATAATACACACTCTGTGCTGGAACTTGTAACAACTTAATAAAGAAATGACACATTCTTATATTACACAATGACATGTTTTCCCAATGCTGGTCATATTTAGTGTTTACCACCATCTAGAGGGCAGCAGCTGCATAGCTCTTGTTTTCAGAGCTTAATCAAAACATAAAATTAAAAAAAAACTGTGCGCAATAATTACTCCTTGAGATTGATTAAGCCCTCAGTCAACTATGGAGCATCTTGTGGAGACCTTTATTCTGATACTTTTGCTTCTCAGGGAAGCTATGTAAGCCTAAGCCTCAGTTTTCTACAGGCCTTTGTTCCATGTGCATGCTCACATACTGCAAGTTAGCTGACATGAATCAAAAAACTTTGGATTAAAGTCCTCACACCATGTAGAGACACCCTTAATAGTCCCAAATATATGTATCTATGGTAGATACATGGCCCCCATCACTATGGTATCTGAGCACCTTACTGTATTTATCCGCACTGAACCCCTGTGAAGTACAGATGTGCTGTTAGTCCCACTTTAAAGAACAAAGTTTGGAAACTGAGACAGAGAGCGACTAAGTGATTTGCCCAAGGTCACACAGGAAGTCTATGGCAGAGCACACAGCTGAACCCAGGTCTCCCAAGTCCTAGGCTAGCAACTTAGAGGAAAGATGGTCCAGTGGCTATCAGCCACATAGTCTGGAAGGAGATGTTCACAGCACTGATTCCAGGGTGAACAGTACAAGGAGCTGCAGAGGGAAGATGGTAGAAAGAATTCTGAAGTGGAAAGTAAAAGTGGATAAATACTTGAGGGCAATAATTTCAGATGGCCCAATAGCCTGAATCCTCAACATTTTCATTGCCTCTAGAAATTCAGGGCCTCTTTGGTATGTCCCAACCTGTTTAAAGACGTGCCTTCAGTGCACAGTTAACCAGAGTGTGGCCCCTAACTCAAGTCTCATCTGCAAACAAGTCTCATCTGATGGTTTAACCTGGAGTTGACTGGCCTGTCAGGAAGTACAGGCTACAGCCTGAGTTAGCACAACTCCTGACTGCTAGCACAATCACTCTGTGCAGCTAAAATGTTCTTTTGCAGTGTCCCTGCTCTTACTGGAGTGAGGCTAATTCAAGAAGAGTTCATTCAAATGCAGATAGCTCCCGCTAATTCTGCAGTGAAGACATCGCCTTAGGGGAATCCCTGTTACACGGCTTTCTCTGTACCCAATCCACAGAAGATAAGAATATTTTCCAGCTACTAAGCCTGTCTGTTTAGCTTAAGTCTCAGGCTTTCTGCTCTAGAGGCTTTAGTTCAGTCCCATGGGTCAGCCAAGATGGTGGCCATGACATAACTGGGGGCTCATCCAGGATTCAACATGCTGAGGGCCTCAGGCACCCAGGACAAGTTTCATCTGTCCAGTGTAAAGTGTGAAACCCACTAGACAGTATGTTTTATGCATCTCCTTCTGTACCTGATCCACAGAGAATGTGAGTCTGCTAAGGGCCTAGCTCAAGTTGTTTCTCATGCATTTACCTCTCGAGATCCATGATTAAACACCTGAGGTGCCAGCCAAATGGTGGCCGTTGCATAAGAAAACATATTTGGCTGCCCGGGAGAACCTTCCTCCCACACTCCTTCTAAAATCAACTATACGTCAAGTAAATAGCTTGTGCTTCTGAAGTCATCGTGGCTAACGTTTGATATAATCAATAATGTATCTATTTTGAGGAGGGACACGCCCAAACAAACCCTAAACTCCTGGAATGCGGAAATGGGAATCCAGTTCTGAGTTCTGAATCCATCTTTCAAGGCTGTATTAAAAAATGCCAGGCAAAATAACGATCCCTCACCGAGAGGCACATTCTTATGGGTCTACCTCTGATATAAAGCTACTGGGCTCTCACTTACAAGTCTATAGAAGTCAGGGACTGCTCTTTGCATATGGTGCACTTTGCCATCAAAGAAAGGGAAGAGGATTTCCATCCAGCTACAGGTGCTGGTTTGAACACACATGCTATTTATGAAGAAATTCTCACTTTCACATTCCCCACTGAAATCCTTGCTTGTTGGAAAAACAAAAAGCTGAAGGCAAAGTGTGAGAGGCAGGGGTGGATGAGTAACATATGGTAATTACTTGAGGAATTTCCAGACTGGGTTAACGGTTCACACAAATAATCAGTCCATGGGAAAGGCTTGGAATTAAGTGGTTATAAATATGCAGTAATACAGAGAGCCAGCCGAACTCTTTTGCACAGTTATGCTCCTGCTCTGCTCTCAGATGTATGCACTGAAGATGATGGGAATCGCACTATGTAAAAAAAGGGGTAGAAACCAGTTTTTTGGAGGCACTCAAAGGTGTGAATACTAAACACATCTAATTTCTTACTGTTGAAATAAGGAGGTCAAGGCAATCCAAGGCCATCTGCACTGATTGTGCTGATGAAAACCTTTGCCTTCGGCTACTTTGCACTGAGGAGCATTGGGATACCAGTCATGCATTGTTCAAACAACAATTTGCACAAACTCCTCCTGTTATAATTTTTTCCATTATCTGGAGCAAGGTTTCCGTTTCCTTGCCTCTGCTTCTCTTGTGCCCACACCCATTGTCACAGCGATGCCCACAGCATACTAGCACTCCTTATAATTTCCCAACTGCCGTCAATTTTCACAGCCCAAGTGGAACTTCAGGAAGTGAAAGACCCATCATTCACGCCCAGTTTCTATCTGTTCTATATGTAAATCATACTTCCTCCTCACCAATAAAAGCTTCCTTATCATTCAAGAGTCATCAGTGTGCACAAAACTTGCAAGATTTCCCAGTAGGGACATGCAGTATAGAAAGGCCATTAGTAGCAAACTACACAGCTGTTGAACAGCTTGTAACTGCTCTTCCATTTCCTCTTGGGCAGTACTAATCTCAAGATAACAGAGACCTGTGAAGCCAAAATAACATTATCTTTGTGTTATTCTTTCCCTTTGCCCTAAAATACAAAGTCACAGTATACTTAATTACTCACACCAGGCTGACCATTGAGAAGATTATTCATCCTCTGTTTCTGATTATAAACAATTTACCACTGCAGAATAGTTTTTGTTTAAAAAGGAATTTTTCCAAAATTAATTTATGTGCCAGCTTCAACTTTAGTAGGACTTCTTGCTGTAATCATTCTGAACTGAATATTCCAAGTAATCAATCAAAGCGGTGGAACTAATTTTCTATCTGTCACTTTTGATTTTTCCAATAAAAAAGGAGCATTTTACTCACAGTGCTGTTGTGATTCAAGCTCTTAAAAGCCTTCATTCAACTTTCATCAGTACTTCGGAGACATACTTGAAAATCTGAAGAGATGGCACAAATTGCAGAGAAACTAAAACAGATGGATTTGGGGGAATAAAAGAAATCTCTTGTTTTCTTCTTCATGAATCTTTACTGTCTCCACAAAGCCTCATCATTCCTTTTTCCTCTACTCAAATTCCTAGAATACTGTAGTAATTTCATGCATACAAAAAGCATACAATTTTTAAAATTAATTTATTATTCAGTGGATCAATGTGCCGATAGCAGAGGCCCAAAGAACTGATCTCACTTACAATTCGGCCCTGGAGGGCAGATACTCTAATAGCATTGGCAAGGAAGAAAGAATCCTCTGTTGCTTCCTCTCTGAAGCACACTGTTTTGAGCCATGGTAACTATAGAACAACTTACCTGTTGGAGGAAGTAGAAACTGGGAGATTATCTGGTTGCATGGTTTCTCTTGGTGTAAAGATGGCTGGAGAGGATCATCCTGGAGAAGAACCAATCCATTAAACACAGCAGCAATGCACCTACTGTTCAAGATATACATATGCTGCCTTTTCCCTCAGTAAGGGCTGAGGGCTACAGGAATGCCCAGCTGCATACGCTGTTCATTTGAATCATGTAGAGTGGGTGAAATCCTGGCCTTGTTGAAGTCAACGGGAATTTTGCCATTGATTTCAGTGGGGCCAGGATTTCACCCATGAAGTTTTCTCCTTTTCATTCTATTCCTCCTTGCACAGTATGCAGACTGTGGACTATGAACCAGAAACTACAACATACAAAAAAAGAGACAGGCTACCAGGAGACAGACAAAATACCTGCTATATATGCACAGTTATGTGTGAATGGGAACAGTAACTCTGGGCTTGACTCCTTTACTAAGGCTGCTTTACCTCAGTATAAAGGGGTCTTACTGTAAATGACAGTCAGGCCCATAACGCTTGATTCAGGGCTGGTTCTCCTTGTACACTCATTGAGATAACACACATTTCCCCTGCACTTGGAATAGGAAATAATGTTGTAACTGTACATAGATACTGACTTTTTAAGAAGGTCCACAGTACCTTATTATAATAATCATTGCAACATCGCCAGCCAGTGTTTCCATGATGAGAAGTGACTGACGGGCACAGTGTTACTGTTGCTCTTCTCTGTTATCTTGACTTCCAAGATCATAGAAGTCTGATGCAGGAAGCATATAATTAGCTGTGAGATTTAGAAGTCAGAGCAGAAAAGGCTTAAGGTGTCAATCAACAGCTGCTTACTTTAGTTCCAGACGCATCCAACCTCATACAAACTCCTTGCTGCCTTATCTTAGTTTATTGTGTTTTCCTAGGGAACAGAATGCATTGGAAAGCTTTGAAGTCGGAGATAGCCCCGGGGCACTGGAAGGGCGGGTAAAACATAAGAAACAGAGAAGTTAACATACTTGTGCTTTTGCAAAAAGGTTTGAGTTTGAACATGGCTGCTGTATTCATGGAGGTCAGCAATAGCCTGCTTCTGTCTCTCTCTCAACTCAGAATTTTCTTTATTCAACTTTAAAAAGTTGACAGTGACAATTTAAGAGTCGCAGAAACAGACAAATTTCTTTGCAGATGTACCTTTGGATTATTAAAACAGGAAGAGTCTAACAAGTCCAATTTTCCCCGTCTGTGTTGTTTTACTTTTGCAGTTCCTCTCAGCTTGGACAAAGCAACCTCAGTGAAGTCAGCTTCACTTTTAATACCTAGTAATACCTAGCTCTTATGCAGTGCTTTTCACCAGTACAGCTCCAAGTGCTTTACAAAGCAGATCACTATCATTATCCCCATTTTACAGATGGGGAAAGTGAGGCACAGAGAAGTGAAGTAATCTGGCCAAGGTCACCCAGCAGGCAGGTAACGCAGCTGGGACTATAACCCAGATCTTCTAAGTCACAATCCCAATGTCCTATTCACTAGCCCCGTGGTTCCCAACGTTTTTGACTCGAGGGCCACAGATATCATTTTTACAACCCTGAAGGGCCACCAGTCTCCGCCAGCAGCCCCCCCCCACTGCAGCCAGACGGAAGGAGTTCAGCGAGGAGGCAGCCTCGCTGATCTCCCGTCTGCCTGGCTGCAGCAAGGAAACCACATATGTCCTGTAGCCCCGGGCGCTCCACCTGGGTCCCTAGGCAGTGGCTCCCTTCTGCAGCCAGGGGGATGGAAGATCAGTGCTCCCCTCCCTCTGGCTCCAGCAGGGACCCCAGCAACGAGGGATCCAGGTGGAGCACTTTGCCGTGCTCCCTGCTACAGCCAGAGGGAGGGAAGCGTTGATCTCCCGTCCCCTTGTCTGCAGCAAGGAACCTGCACCAGTCTTGTAGCCCCGCGGACAAGCGTTCCACCTGGGTTCTTAGGCAGTGGCTCCCTTCTGCAGCCTGTGGGAGGGCAGTGACAGGCCATTATGAAAGCCCCCGCGGGCCACTTTTGGCCCCTGGGCCACAGGTTGGGAACCACTGTACTAGCCTATACTGACTTTCCCATAGTTAGTTTCACTTTTAGGTTCTCAGGGCTAAAATATTTGGGGTGCAACTGCCATAGGACAATTACAAAAAATACTTCCATTAGATACCTTACTGGTGTGTGTTTTAAAAGGCTGAAAAGAATACTTGACCTTAATGAGGAAGGGTAGGTGGGGAGCGAGATTTTCTTTGCTTTAACTGTAATAAAATTTTCAATGCCTCATGACCACCCATTGCCTTTTGTGACTCCTTTGCAGGACGCAACCCACCAGTTGCGAAACGCTGATTTAACAGTGATAGAAACATTTTTACTGCACATCAAAGCTTGTATTCATAAAATCTAGATTTGGGGCCTGATTTGAGTGGTTTTCAGGGCAGTTTGTGGGCACAAAGTGATCTCTTCAGCATCAGGCCCAAGATCATAAATCAATTTGGGGACAGCCCAGATCAAACCGTGAAGTCAGAGTCCATTACCAAACTGAGAGCATGAAGCGAGATTCAGGGTCAGGCTGAGCCAGGGTCTTTCAGTGGAGATTAGAAGTGGTCCTAAGCCAAAGAGAGTAAACCAGGATCAGGGCTAAAAGATGAGCCCAAGTGAAAAGCCAGGATCAAGTGAGGCAGGTTCTCAGGCAGAAGCACACACCAGAGGTGTGCTTTGCTCAAACAACTCCCAGAAATAGCTTCCTGGTTTATGTAGGGAGTGCTAGCCAATCAAGGAATTGCAGAGGGCTGCCGCTCATGCCCCTTAGGGTGGGACTTCCTGCAGTACACCTTGGTGACAGCCCTGAGTAGGTCCCTGGTAGCAAAAAGGAAGCAGCACCTGTCTGGAACCCTACAGACCCTGGTTTTAGACCCCCAGGTTCTTATAGTAACGTTACTTTAAAATACATTGGTTTTCATTGACTATAAACAAGTTAGCAATGCCATTGTTCCAGGGATAATTTTATCTTGGGCTGCATTGTTAAAGATTTTTTCACCCTGAGTCTGCTCTGCCTTTACAGTGGTTTTACAGCCACAGAGTTTCACTAATTGCAGTGGAAGCTTTCTTCATTCAATGCCAGAGCAGAATTTGGTCTGCAGTTTGCAAAAATGATCATAATTCCAAAAGCAATTGAAAATGAAAAGTCATCAGCCAAATGTTTCTGATACATTATATTTAGTTATATTTTCAGTCAATTAATACATATTTATTAACCAAATACAGTCATAGGTAGGGAAGGAAGCAGCCATTAGCAGAAACATGTACACAAAACTGTCAATTCAAATCCCTTCACAGAAGGAACATTCACAGTATTCACAATTTTATCAATCTAAAGCAGAGAAGTACAGCGATTTGGAATCATGTCAATCCTTCTACAACTAAAGTACAAATATTGTGGAAGCTCTTGGTTTGTCCATTAGTTTATTTAGAGGCAACTTGAACATTTCTTGACCTGTGAATTAAAAACGACCTAATTTTCTCATTTCGTGCATGTCAGGATAGAACCAGATAAGTAAGAATTACTCACAACATCTACATTATTTTATGAAACTGCACTGGTAGGTTAAAAATAGACTGATCACAAATGCTTGAAAAGCAGGCGGAAAAACAAAACAAAAAGGAGCATTCCATTCAGTTTTAGATTTACAGTCTGTGGGCCTAATTCTGATCTCATTTACATTGGTTTTAATTACATACATTCATTTACTGCAGTGGAGGTACACTCCCAACTAAGGCCCTGATTCTGCAAGGGTCCTGATTTCAGTGAGGCTCAGCATGGGTGAGAGAGTCTGAATCAGCTACCAGGATCAGGGTCTTACAATGCAGGAGGTCAGAATAAAACCCTGTGGCTGGTATGGCAAATGCCTGCCTCGTCCTATTGCACACCTAAGATGGCACTGTGCAGGTTCTTACTCTGCTCGTATCAGAGGTCACTAGGAACTCTGGGCCAGATCCTCTGCTGGTGTGAAATGGTGGGACTCCACTGTGGTCAATGGAGCTATGTTAGTTTACACCAGCAGAGGAGCTGGCCCTAAGTGGTGGAAAAAAACTGCATTAGTGTAAAGAATCATGCAAACTTTTTTTTTCCATTTGTCTCAGAACTGCCTCTGCTTGATTTTTAAATAAAACACACTACTCTGTAATAACTGTACAAACACCTATACAAATTCCTCCTCCAGATTACAATACCAAACCAAACCCAGGTTTGATTGGATGTAGTTGTCTCCTTTGAAGGCAGATAGTTGCACGATTTGAGTAAATAGATACATTAAAATAATATCCTAGAGGCCGAGCCATGCAATCTTCACTTAAGCAAAAAACTCTCACTGAAGGCAGTGGGGCAGAATAAAGGCTGCACGAGAAGGTTCTAAACCATGATGTTAATTTTAAAAATATGTCTGGATCCTAACACGACCAAGGAAATGTACAGATATTTTGATCCTAATCTCTGGTTCCAATCCTCACCAGAACTCTCACCAGCCCTCACCACCCGCACTGAGGCCATTCCCCAGCAACTCTTCTGGGATAAATCCCAGGAGTTTATCCAAATTCCTGTTATAGTTTAAGAATCCCTCCCATTTCCACTTGCTCTTACATTTCAGCTTGATATCCTGGCCACCATCGTTCTCAGGTCTAGTCTGCACTAGAAAAGGTTTGCTGGTATAGTTGTGCCCGTGAAGCTATACTGGCAAACCCTCCTCGGGTAGTCGCAGCTTCTACTGGCAACAATATGCTTTTTCCACTTTAACAGCACTAGGGCTTGTGGTGATATAAAAATGTCATTAGAAAAAAAATCACATCCCTAATCAACGTTATTGCATGGGAAAAAATGTTTAGTGTAGACATGGCCTAAGCTAAAATGTTGCTGGACTCCCTTCCAAGTCTACTGCTTGCTAACAAGCCAGAGAGGATGCTGAGTGATAAAAGGGACTTCCTTCCCCTGGAACCGACCCTGTTTTCATGTCAGCCAATGGCAAGGCTCTTTCGTTGCAAACTGGATCAGAGCTTACAGTATGTCTACACTGCAGCTGGGAGTGAGCCTCCCAACCTGGGTAGATGGACTCATGCTAGGGGGGCTCGAATTAGCATGTTAACAATAGCAGCATGAACATTGTGGCTTGGGCTTTCAAGCCTAGAAGACTGGGTGAACTTGAGAACCCAATCTCCATCCTGAGCCGCAGCATCCACACAGCTATTTTTAGTGCACTTAGCTTGAGCCCCCCTAGTGTCTCTCTGCCCAGGATGGGAGTAGACATACCCAAAATGTGCTGCTCTTGAGTACTCTCAAATTCAGCAAGTCTAGAAGTTGTGCCAACAGCCTGGGATCTCCTGCATAACAGTGGGTGGCTTTTTGGGGTACAAATTATTTTAATAATCAAGTGCTTAGATTATGAAATCTCATTCTTCATTTTTTTTTTACCATGCATACTTTTCTGTGCTACAAAATAAGTCCCATGCTGCATCTATACCACAAAACATATATTAAAACATCCTGTTATTTAAAAATATATAGAGATAAGAAGGGATCTTGAATTCTCATACTGGCATCTGCTTAAGAATATCCACCATAAATCTTTCACCCAGGTTGAATCATGAAATATAAGATCTGAGTCTGGAAGAAATTTTACAATTTTTTAAAAATAAAAGCCATAAAAACAGTTCACATGTTTCAGAAACTACTTTAACCTAAAACAGCATCACTGCTTACAGTACAGTCCATTTGCAAGTGATTATGCCTTTGGGTATTCAAAGTAAAAGTAAAACCCTGCCCCGGGTTTTTAAGTACTGAAGACTGGTGACTGTTGACATCTTCCAAGGTGTTAAACATCATCCCTGCTGTGGCTTCATAGCATGTGAAAGAAAAGTCTAATTAACAGACATTCACAAAAGACATCTACCTCTGTGCAGGCTGTGAATATGTATGAAGAATGATGTAGAGCACAGTAAGTGCTATGGAGAGAATACTTCCTCTTGTGAAAACTTGTAGGCTTTGTACTGTAGGGTGTCTTGACACTGCAAGTTGTTCTGCACGGGTGAACCCTGGCCTTGTGTGAAGCTTCACTGAGTCAATGGGACTCTTCAAGGACGCAGGTATCCGTCCATACATCTTGCAGAATCAGGACCTAAGAGTGTAAGAGATTTCCAGAATCTTGGTTACATTTGAATATTGAAACAATATTGAATTTGAAGATGCATCAATCCCCTAGAGTATAGGGAATGGCAGTTTTGTCTCAGCTTTATTCTTCTTAATACTACCATCTTTCTTTCCCCTCATCCATAGAGGACAATAAAACAAAGGTTTTCAGTTAATGTTAAGAGTACGGCATGCAACAAAATCAGGGGAATTCAAAATGAAGAATTTCTTAACTTGTCCATTCACACTGACCGGAACTCACTCCAATGCAGAGAGCCAGCGCAATGCCCATGCGTGACTTAAATTCTATTTAAGCCTCATTTAAAGTGCTGCATAGACTCTATGCACATGGGTGAATCTCACCCTCTGTTTTCAGGCAGTGGCAAGATCTTCAAGTAATGAGGTGTTTTATACACCGCAAAGCTAACATATAGAACAAAGAGGGTAGATTAAGAATGGTGTTTCAATACTAACGCAGAATTCCTTGGCTGTATGGGTTGACATCAGACCCCTAACATCATCGGAGATGGGCAAATGTGTCACGGTTTGGGTTTTGCACGTCAGTTGTGTTTTGGTTTTGGAAAGACAACCTGGGGGACAAGCCGGATCACATTATCTACGAAGCCCAAAGTTTCAATACCACTTCAAAGAGGAGCTGTAAGGATCAAATAGTGATCATCTAGACCGGTGGTCCCCAAATGTTTTATGTCGCGCCCTCTTACCTTTGCCTGCACCCACTCGCCCCCCTCAGCTGGGGTTGGGAGTAGGGCCAGGGTCAGGACCTGTGGCTGGGGGCACGGCGATGGTGGGTAGGGGCCGAGTTGAGAACAGCTGCCAGGAAGTGGGGGCCAAGGCCAGGCGCGGAGGATGAGGGCTGGATGCTGAGGCTGGGCGCTGACGCTGTGGCCACCAAGGCTGGGAGCGGGGCCGAGGACCAAGCCAGGGAACTGCGGCTAGCAGCCAGGGCTGAAGCCAGAGCCATGGTTGGGGGTGAGGCTGGAGCAGAGCCTGGGGCAGATTGGGGTGGCATTCCCTCCCCACCCATCCTCCATGGGGGCTGGCCCAGGCCCTGCTACATCCCTCCCTAACATGGGCATGCCCCACAGATTGAAGATCTCTGATCTAGACAGACGGAAGGTGATACAAGCCTTATACGCTTCTTTAGGTTTGGTGTGTCGGTCTGGTGTGATTGAATATCTGGTTTTGGCCTCTTTCGACTATGAACACATACCTGTGTGGTTTAATGTCAATATTTGGCAGGCTACAACTGGCCAGTGGTTTTTAATGAGAATTTAAAAGCCTTGGTCTAGCGTTAAAAGCAGAAGTATGTTGATGTTTTAGTTTCCTGGCTTTGCAGCGGTCACTTGATAGCACGTTGCTCTTCCACAGGAGCTGGCAGGTCAGCCCTACGTCTCATTTTAAACAACAAATATGATTTTAAATAATAATGCCCAACAAATCTTGAGGGAACCTAGTTATCTGCAGTGCACTACACAAAATCACAGTACCTAAGGACACGCTGCAGCTTACTTCATAAAAGCTGTGCATGCACTATTGACAGATCAGATAGACCATTGGTTCACCGAACTTAAGGAATGGGTCTGTGTCCCATCTATATCACTAATTAATTGCATCTAAAAAATATGAGCATGCAGTAACAGACAACATAGCAGCTAGCTGGGACTTAGGCGGCCCTTGACGAATGGTAGTGTTTGTTACTTATTAATGTGATGTAGTGCTGCAAAATGACTTTACACCGAATTACAGTCTAAAGATATATAGAGCAATCAGCTTAAATGTAAGATATGTGCCAACAGTGCTTTAACCATATCTTTCAAAATGACGTCACCATTTTTTTTTTTTTTTTTTTTTTTAACATTAATGAAAGTTAAGCATGTTGGAAGCTTGTCAATGTCTTTTTTTTTTTTTTTTTTTTAAAAAAGGACAAATTTACTTATAATCACTTGAATTTTTTAGCAAAGAGAAACATAGCAATGAAAGTTCATAAGCCTTACGGATAAGGAATGGTGACGGCTTTTACTAGACCAGTGGTTCCTAACCTTTTCTCTGCCATGGTACACCTTGATACCTTTAATTATTTTGAGGCACACCACCAGATAGTCTCCACATGAACTCATGAATATTCAACGAGCCAATCCAGAACTCGTCAAGTCGTTTTTCAAAAAATTCCATGGCGCACCTGCCCAGGCCTGACAGCACACCCGCGTGCCGTGGCATACCAGTTGGGAAACACTGACCTAGACTACAGATTGAGGGCTGTGTCTGGATTTTGCTTGGTGAATGGCACTCAGATAACATTCTGCACTCAGAACCTGCAGTTTTAGCGTCTCACTGTTTCCAGATAGGAACCCAATGTTATGAGTTTCTTATTAATTGTGCCATTCGTATTAGTAAATGGAAAGCAAAAAGATTTTCCATGCTGAGTGAGTTTATCTGTCCTTGGGTTGACATGGTGTCACATTTCTGCACTGCAGAGACTGTTCAAAACCATGACTTTCCATTACTGGAGCAGGTCACAGAGACAAGATCAGTGCTATCTCTCCACTGATAGCCTGTGGAGGGGTGGGTGAACTCAGTAACTTTGATCAACCTTGAACATCCTCAGCTCGAAATTTCAACTCTCACTCAACTGTTACTGGGTTCTTGTTCCTTATAGGTGAAACAGTGGAAAAGAAAGTAGGGGAAATCTCTGCGGATTTAATGCAGTGTATACACACAAAACTGTGTATGTATAATGCATTCTATACACACAAAAGAGAGGACCCAGTTTTGCCAGCATAGCTTTTGAGGTTCTCTTCTCCCTAATACCTAGCACCAGGCTTTTCTTTAGCTAGAAAAATGTAAGGTGTTGGTTAAAAAGGCTGATTCTCCCTTGGGGAAAAAATATATAGCTTAGATAATTAAAAAAAAAAAAAAAAGAGGGTTGCTGAACTCAGACAAGTTCTGCAAATCCTGAAAACCTGTATTCAAGAGATTCCCATCATCTCAAACTCCATTGGGGATTGCCCATCACCAAGATCAACACAATAGCATGCTGTGCATGAGGAATGTTGATTACTGTAGTTGTAGCAAAAAGCCCAGTGTTTTCCCCTGGTGGGGCAGAAGAAGAGAACACATTATTCTGACAGAAGGGTGTTAGTCCTTTGCTATCTAAGCAATGTAACATCTACGCTCGATAGGCAATGATCGGAAAGGAACACCTGAGTTGGCCTCAGGCAACATTTCCCAACAATTATGGAGGTGTAAGCAGTGGGGGAATACGTGAGGGAATACAAAACAGGGATGAGGCTAACTCCAGCTAGGTAATAAACAGTGAATACAACAGGCTTTAGAAAGCACCAATAGCCTACAACTCCTGAGTATCACAATTACTGTACATATATAATCACACTGGCAGTAGTAATATACATTATGATTTGTCTCCCTTCATAGGAGTGGCCTGCATCTTTAAGGTGCTTAGAATAGGTCTGTAAAGAAGTAACTTCCCTTTCAGTGAATAGAACTTGTCAATGATCATTTTTAACTGTCAACTTTTCTTTCCCTCCCCATAACAGTGACATTTTGTCTGAAGCTGTTCCACTAAAATCCTTAAGAAAGGCACATTAATTTGATGGAGACCTTTTCTGCGGTTACCTGGGCAATAAAAAGCTTTTTGAAATAATAGGGTGTGCAAACTTGTCTCCAAGGAACCAGACTTTAAACTCTAAAGCAGTCTAAATCTCCCTAAGTCCAAACCTCCATGGGCACCATGGATTCTTTTGTTCCAACAGAAGGAAGCAAGTTTTCTTCATCCAGGAAACGAAAGGGGAATTGCACTAGAAATCCATGAATCTTCTTTAATTCTTCTGCTGCTTTTGCAGCATCTTTGGTTACTAATTTTGAACTTGTGATGAAGTCACGCAGCTGGGCTAAATTATTCACCTCATCGCTGGGAAGGCATCGGAAAACCTGATTAAAATAGAAAGAGGAGGTAGCGTATAAGCACAGAGGAAAATGTCACGACATGCATTGCACAGTGGAAACTGACGCTGCTGTAAATGACGCTAATGGAGCTCGATGCTAATGGAGCCTGGGGAGCTTAAGAATTTGTACACACACCTCTATGAGAAAATCTTTAGGGCAATCTCAAAAGACTGGAGCTTGCAAATTAGGATCCCTGGGACTTTTGCTGATCCCCATAGGAGATTATCCCAAATTAGCAACAGCTAATTTGCTTTTATAAGTGAGCCTTGCTTTGCATACATCCAAATAGAAAATTCTTACTTAAAGGGCCTGATTCTCTCCTCACACATGCTGGTGTAAATCAAGAGCTCCAGAAACAGGAGCTGCAATACTCTATAAAATCAGTGTGTAAATGAAAGAGAATCAAAGTTGCTACCTTGTTTGTCTGCCAACTGTAAGGTCCAAAGGTTTATGCCACTGACTAAAAGAAAACCCTTCATCTGATGTGGCCTTTTCCTGCTCATAGCGTGTGTGATTTCATGAAATATACAGCATTCAAAACATCTAGATATTATCTGCCCCTGCCCCATCAATTCCTCTCCCACAAAACCAAGATGTTGCTTCTCTCATTGACATCTGTCAACAGTGAGAATGCTGGAGGCGAAAAGAGAAATAAGCAAGGTACTTCACCTTATCAAAAATAGTGGCATTGCGAGCTGCTGTTGCAACCCAGACCTCCTTGAAGAATCTGTCACAAACAGGATCCTGGAGATCAGCATTGAAGTCTCCTGAATGACCAAGAACAACCCTGAAAAGGGGACAAAAAGAACCGATGCCAATGCAAGGTAACACAGAACCCTCCAGATGATTTTCATGAACACAAGTGTGATCCTTATCAGCTTCTTTCTTCTGGGGGAAAACAAAACCAGCCGTGTGCAGTTATTGAGTTAAATGACCCTAGAAAACCATCCCAAAGCCAAGACTCAGAAAGGACCCATGCTATTATTTTTATTATTATTTGTATTGCAGCAGTGCTTAGAGGTCCCAGTCACATTGTGCTAGGCATTGTACAAACATATAACAAGGAGATGGTGATACTGTTTATCAGAGAGTAAAAAGCCTTCTGCTAAATTAACAGCAGGTTTTCCAGAAGGTAGTAATGGAAGGGGCCTGAAGTCATTGGTTCAGAATACCAGCCATTCCCACCGATGGGAGCTGAGCGCATGCAAAACGCTGAACCTCTCAGGAGATGTTGTAAGACCAGGCTGCAGTGCTGGAGCTCTGTGTTCAAGTCCCCTGCTCTAACCACTAGACACACTCCCTCTTCTATGAGAAAAAAACAAAAACAAATCAATCCCGAAGAAGAAAGAAGAGGCTTCTCTTAGATAATTTCCTCAATACTTAATGGATGGTGCACTGAGACTTCCTTGTCGGCCGCTATTTCCTACACAGAATAGTCTGTCAGCCTTAGTGCTCTGTCTTATCTTCTCCTCCTTTCTGTTTAAAAACCATCCAGATGGAAAATGGGAAAAAGTCTTTCAATGAGAAAATAGCTGTGCTGCTGGCCAGATGGCTTCTCTGATTGAACAAATTCCCATTACCAAAAAAAAAGATAGCACCACCTAAAATGGATACAGTGCAATGGTGGTATGTGATCCTTAGCAAAGTATCATAGTCTTGTCTGCAAGTTCTCCCTGTTGAAGGGGTCAAGTAAAAACTTAAGAAAAACAGACTCCCAATTCAAACAGTCATCGAGGGGATAGAATGGGACACTGCATGGGAAATCATAAGTCTAGGCAACAGCAAAACTCTGTGGGCTAAACTCATGTAAGTGGGTGCAGGTCCACTGATTTTACAGGCGTTAAACCCACTCATATCTTTAGTCCAGGGCATATACATTATGGACAAATGCACAGATGCTCCGTTTTCAGAATCAATGAGGAATGCAATTTCTGCAAGGCAGCAGGACTGTATCTTCCTGCAGAAGTACAGAATACAAATGAGCACAACCTGTTGGGAAAAGACCTGCTGGGTAAAATCTTCCCGTCTTCCAATGGTTTAGCATGAGATTTCCATGCACCCTAATTAGATTCTAGCAGTCATACCTAAAACACCGGAGGCGGAGTGACTGAGCAAATCTTCCAGCTTTGTAGTCCTTTCCATCCATCACTGAAGGGATGGTTTCGGTGTCTTGCACAATAACAGCCATTTCACTGTCGCGTTTCCCCAGCATGCTGCGGTCATTGATGTTAGCAGAGCCTTTCCAGGGAAACATATAGCAATTATAATACCACAAACAACATGTACCACTTCCCCAAGGAAGGCGACCGTCAAAAAAGTGATAGGCTTATTTACCACCAGTAGGACTTGGGCCCAGATCCTCAAAGCCATGGGAATTAGGCACCTAAATAACTGTGAAGAACTGGGCTTTGCCAGCATGTCCTTTGCAGAACCCCAGCATTCACAGCACTCCCTAAGACTTGTGTGTGTGTGTGTGCGCGCGCGCATGTGCATGCGTGAAGGAAAATTTCAATTAGTATCTCTCCTCCAACCTCACACTCCTCCTAACACCATCACTTTACTGTCTGACCACCCTCTATCATCCCTCTGTGTGGTCCCTTGCTTCTGTATATGAAAAGTTCAGCTGCATGGATTTAGCTGACCTGCATTCAGTTGTCTCCAGGTCTCTTCCAATGCAAGTGATAAAACACCATGGGAGTTTATAGGTTAAAAAATCTCCTCCTTTGTCAGTAGGTGGTAGAGAGGAGGCTGAATTACCTTTGCGCCTCTTGGCACTGGAGAAGATCAATGTAAATGCCATGTGAACATTATCCATTCTATTCTCGTTAGCAAAACAATTTAGGTTGCTAAGGACTGAGTCTTGAGATGAAGATTTGTTAGCGCAGACCCTCCATCAAAGCTACTTCTGATTCAAAGAGCCACAGAAGAGCCAAGATCAGTTTGTGGGGAAAAAAATCTGCACATTCTCCATAAACTGCAGGGCACGAAATAGCTTAAACAATTCTGAATCCAATACTAAAGGTTTTAAAGCTTAATTTCTCAGTAGCTTCCAGCTACTCTTGCAGAGCCATACTAGAGCAGGCAAGGGCAGGGGTCACTGTTTAATGTGGTCTTTATTTAATATGTTTAATGGCACAAGCCAGCTTCTTTGTGTGAAGTCATTTTATGGATTTTCTTTGCAGCATTTATTTCGTAAGGAAAGAAAGGAAAAATTTTAACTTGTATTTGTGCCCTGAGCCAAGGCAGAACCCTCTTATGTAGAATTAGCATTTCTGCTAAAATAAACAACAGAAAAAGAAAACACCTTCAGGGTTTTTTGGGGGAGAGGGGGGAGAAGAGGAGTTAAGAAAGAAGGAAATCATTTCTGAGTCATACTGCACTGAGGGAGGGGAGGACTCCAGTTGCTAGCAACTAGTAAGTAAGGCTTCCAAAACTCCCAGGAGCCAAATTTTCATTTCTATGTATGGTGAGTTATGTGTGCAAGTTCCCAAGTATTGCTTACACAATGAAAATGTACTCTCCGAGGGCGAAGAAACCATTCTAACCAATGGGGACATTTGTTCTTTTTCTATTTTTTGCTGCGCTGTTGACGTAGCATTAGAATATATTGTGCAAAAGGTACAAAGTCAAAATATGAGAAAATTCTTTCAAAACATAGGCACAGGCCCTAATATACAATTATAACTTTTTTCTCTCTTTTTTGAGCATAGTTATGGCAGTTCAAAGTTGCCAGAGTGACTGTCCTGGAGAATTAGGTTGTTTAGCCATAGAAGAAAAATGAAGAGAGGTAATAGAAGCTTCCCCCATTATTCAGCTACTGTACTTAATTCTGTTCTGGGGGGATCATCTCCAAGACTGGCAGGTTCTCTATGGACATCCAGTTTTTAGGTTTTTTTGCCAGGTGCCAATTAATTCAGATTCTGATAGTGGTCTTTGTGGTGTGGACACCCATCTGCTAAGAACTGGGCTGCGAGAACCAGCTCATTCAACACAGATCACCTAACAGCCAATCCAGTCAAGAATCATTCCAGTGTATTTGCGATATCAAATGTGTCTTGGGTTGGGATCCTGTTACCATCAGGGAGAAACTGGCAACTATCCCTAAGCAACTCTGTGTGCCCATTTCTGCATCTCCAACTAAGCAGACATCCAAAAGCGGGTGCCCAATCAACCTGCATGTACAAAATGAGCAATGCACTTAGGCACTTTGCTTAATTGCCTGCTCAATGCTGGCAGAAAATGTAACCCCAAAGGAATTTAACTTATACTGCACAGACATCAGAAAAAAACATGGCACAGAAAAGCAGATAAGAGTTTGTCCCAGGAGGAAGGAGCAGCAAGAGACTATAATAGATGGGATTTAGCAAATTAACATATACCCACAAAAAAACCTCAGATAAAGCAAAAACCCTGCAACTATCTGGATTCTGCAGAAAGAGAAACCCAGATGCTTTAGCAATCCCAGTGACTGAATATGACGACTACAGCTGTATCAGGAGCTGCTAGAGAGAAGGGGAAAAATAAAATCAACCCCCTCAAAATACTCCCGCCACAGACACACTCCTCCACAATGCAGCTGAACTAAGACTTTATTCACATGTGCTTCAACCACTCAGGGCTTCAGTCACGTGGAATTATTTTCTTTGGGGGGGGGCGGGGAGCAATTAACCAAATTAATTGAAGTTCAAATCAATTAATCAGCAGGAAATTTAAGGCAGGACAAATCTGTGCCTTACTAGTTTGTAAACATCTGCGTCACTGCTCTCCTACTGCAGATGCTGAACTAGGGCCTGGCTTTTTCCACTTGGTTGTTGGCATTTCAGTAGGACTGGACCAGGTGCATGGGGTAGCACCGGGGAATGTCTTTAGCTCCACAGCAGATACATTAGGCAGCCGTGAAGCAGTTAAGCCCAAGCCTCTTGGGGTATGTCTACATTGCAAAAAACAAACCAAAACCCAAACAGACCCGTGGCGGTGAGTCTCAGAACCTGGGTCAACTGACTCGGGCTTGGAGGGCTTGACAACAGGGCTAAAAATAGCAGCGTAGACATTCAGGCTCAGGCTGGAGCCAGGGCGCTGAAACCCATTTGGGGGTAGGTCTCAGAGCCCTGGCTCCAGCCCAAGCCTGAACATCTACCTTGCTATTTTTAGCCCCAGAGTGTGAGCCCCTCCAGCATAAAACAGTTGACCTGGGCTCTGAGACTTGCTGCTGTGGGATGTGTTTTTTTGCAGTGCAGACGTACCCTTGGATGACAGCTAAACATACAGATAGCATTTACGTAGATGCAACACAATCCTGTGTTCATGATGATCAGCAGTAAAACTATTCTCGCTGTTCTTCATCCTAGAGACGTGATAAGACTATCAAAAGGACAACTACGTAGCAAACCTCCCCCGATCCCAATTCCAACCTATCTAAGGCTGTTTGCTATCAGAATTGTCCATGTGGAGGAGGACAGTATCATTCTGATTCTTACAAGACCTAATATTATGTTGCTCATGGGCAAAGCTTTCATACTGCTATAATAGGCTGAAAAGGGCTTTCTTAAAGAAGTATGAGTAACTCTGGCTCAAATTCTGCTCTTGTCTTGTGGTATAAATCAAAGCTAAATTTGGCCTTATGTTGTTATTTTATGACCTTATAATAAATATACAAAAACAGAGAGACAGATGAAAATGTATCTACTACTTGTTAAAACATAGTTTCCCAATGATCACATGTTCCCCAAACCTTCCAAATTTCACAGCACATTCTGGACTTTAAGGAACAGATGACAACTCTTGGCAATTTAGTGCTAATGCTGAGTTTGATGAAAGACAAATGGACAAAATTCCCTGCAGTGGGACAATCCTAGCCGCTGTGGGGAATTTCAAAGCCACATTTCTTTATCAATTAATCAATACACTTTAGAATCTTTTCTCCATCTCGCTTTCCCCATTAACTCATAATTACTTTACTTTTACATTCAATATACAACACCGGGAGAGGGTAACAGATACAATGAAGAGAGCACAGGAAGTAGAGAGAGCCACATGCATTTTGTACAAGGCACAGAAATCGAACAGGATTTTTCAGTCTGGGTAATCAAATGGTACAAATTTCTCCTGCAACCGTCTTACTCACCAATGATGACAGTATTGTCATCAGCTATAAGCAATTTGCTGTGAACGTAGATGAGTTCAGTGACGAGATTTTCATCCAACTCAGCATATGTTCGAAGCCCACAGAACGATATGTAGTTTATCCACTGATTTCCAACTGAAGATTAAAAGGGGCAATGAGGTGGGAGAGAGAGATGGTTGTTAGTAATATAAAGCCAAGGAAAAGCAAAACAATCAATTTTCAACATCATCTTAACGATAACATAATGTAAAGAAGTCTCTTTAAAATAGAGGCCACTCTGCTCTGGCCTCTGTGCCACTCTGGCCCATATAGACAGCTTGACTGGCTACCCACGGATTTCCCCATTTCGGATCAAAATCTGCCAGGTTGTGTTCAAGCACCTCCAGTTGATGCTAATGTTTGAGAACCATTTGGCAAGCTGGCTGTTTTCTCTGGCTGAGCTGTGGGGAGGTTTTTTGTCTGCATGTGTTGTGGAAAGCATGTTCTATTTTAAATTATCTACAGTTCAGAGTTGCACAAAGATACATGCGCCAAGGATGTATTGTGTGTGCCAGGTGTATTTATGAAACATGTTTCTCATGGTGCTCTGATTTCCATCCAAGCAAATTCAAGGACACAGGCTGGTCCGGAGAAAGCAATTGTGATAACATTGTTATAATTAAATAGTTTTTATCTCTGTGTGGTCATTGGGTGCAAAGCCACAGTGTAAGAAAAAGCCATCTCAAAAACAGCCAAAGGCCATATGACCCAATAAACAAACTCCAAAAGTGGTACAGAATCACACAAAAGAATTCCCCACCCAACAACCTATAAAATACACACTTCTACCTTCCTCACTCCATCTTTGTGCTGCATAACCCAACACTAGAAACCAACCTCACCACAACAATCTCAAGCTAAACAGAAACAAACTTTGGGAGTCTTGCCCATGAGGATGCCACAGATTGGATCCTACTGCTTGATTATATTTCATCAGCTACACAGATGTTTTTGGCTATTTTTCTTTCCCTTATTTTGAAGATGTTTGAAGATTGTCTTGACATAATTGCAGTATTCTGTGTTATTGAAGTTTATACAACTGGCAACTGGATGAGTTAATTTATGCTTTATAACTCATCAAATAAAGTTCAAGACCGAATACTGAACATCACAAAGCACTTACTTTCTGCTTTCAACTGTCCAAGGATAGAATTTTCTCCTCTGCACATAGTCCTGGAAAGAATTAAGGCAGCAGTTACAAATACAAAGGACCTGAAGCAATGACGTCTGATTAGGTGAAGTTAGTGTACTCCTAATGTGCTAATCAGAAACAAGAGAGACATTTTAAGTACCATATAAAGAGAAGAGCTGTGACAGTCCCAGAATACATTTTTCCTAAACAAATGTTAACATGTATAGGACACAGAAGGGTGTAGAAGATCACATGCACCACTGGTCACCTTACACAAGGGAGGATATTGTTGTCTCATAGGGTATGTCAACATGGGGATAAAAAACCTGTGGCTGGCCTGGTTCAGCTAACTCAGGCTTACAGAGCTAAAATCGTTGTGTAGATGTTTGGGCTTGGGTTGGAGCCCAGGCTCTGGGACCCTTTGAGGGTGGAGAGTCCCAGAGCTTGAGCTCCAGCCCTGAACCTGAGCTGCAGGGCTTTTATCCCCATACAGACGTGCCCTTAGGCCCTGAGCAATGAAGTTAACAGGCATGAAAGTGGCTGATAAAAACTTTACACGCTAGTGAAGGCTTCAAAAATGAGGTGATGGACTCTAAAAGTCAGGTGACTACAAATACATTGGAAATACTGGAGGAGCTACTTCAAGTCAAGAATAATAAATATGTCGGATCAATGACCAAAGGGCAATTTGTCACCCCTCATAGAAAGGGACAAGCCAGATGGAAATACTGATGTTCTTCACTCAGGTTTCCTCTTGCATCCTTCCCTCAAGACAGAGGGGTTTTACCACCTAATGGAGGGGACATGGCGTGCAGCTCCAAAAACTCAAGAGAGGCTTAAACTTTGTAGGGGAAACTAAGAGCTTGTCTACCTGGCCCCATAGTTCACACTGCGGGGCTGTGAACTGCAGCGCACACCAAAGTGTGCACATGTGGACGCTGCTGGCGTGAACTGAAAGGTATCTAGTTCACGTTCACATCGTCCTCTTTGAAGAGGGATAAGTTAACACAAAGTAGGTACCTTTTAGTTCACGCCAGCGGTGTCCACACAAGCCAGTTACAGTGCAGTGCTTTGGTGTACACTGCAATTCACACCGCTGTAGGCTGCACTGCATTGTAGACATAACCTAAACATGATTCCTGCTGGTCACGGGACACTCAGTGCTGATTCCTTGGTGTCACCACCTTTATGGTGACATGGCTCCCTTATAAACCCATGCTGCCTTCAGCTGGCCCTCCCCCAGAAAGCAGCCACAGCAGTGCCACTTCCTTCCCCCTTCATTGCGCCTCTCTTCTACACAAGGAGAAGGGAGTATCGGGTCCCAAGGACCAGAAGGGATCTCTGAGCAGTCAGGTTTGAAAAAGACTATGGGGAAGATTTTCAAAGGCAAGATATGTGCCTAATCCTCAATGACTTTCACTAGGATTTAGGGTCTAACTGCCATTGGTGCCTTTGAAAATCTTTTTCTCTTCACCCCATCCCACCCCCAGGCTCTGTGGAACATTAGATTATACAATTTTGAGGCCTGTCTCAATCTTTACTCTTTGCAAAGTGATATATTGTGTGTGGGTCTTTCAGGTGGGGTCTCCTGTATTGTGTGTGAACATTACAGATCAGTATTTATGCACATATTTCCTGGGCCTGATATAGGTGCCCATGTTTGAAAATGCAGCCCATTATTCTTTTCAGGCTGATCTCAGGATTGGTGTGAGGATTGCAAGAAATTCAAACTCTGATGGAGAAAACCTAATAGGGCCCCTGACAAAAGCAATGTGTGAATTTACTTGGCAGACAAAACCGCAAAACTCTGAGCTCCCTCTGCTGGCTGGGCAACTGGGCATTCAAATAAAGCATTGTTCTCTGGGCTGAGCAGTCAGCTTTAATGATGGTGGAACTCAAAGGAAGATATAGTGGTGGTGCTATCGTTATTTGTTGTTGAACGCATAGAGCCACGTTAACCTCAGCTCTGTTGAAACCACCAGAAAATTGATACTAAAATACCATCAGGCTTCTTAAAAAATAGCAAAAACACACGGATAAACTAAAAAAAATGTGATAGCATCTAAATTCCATAAGAAGGGTGGAAATGTCACTTATAAGTAAATTAAGTCGAGCTCTTTCCGCTTGAATAAAAACTTATTTTGGAGCCTTATGGTGCATCCAGAAAGCAGGTTGGATCACATGCTCAGCTAATAAAATCCATGCTATCTTTAAGTCCAAAGTCACTATTGCAAGTAACAATAATAATATACAAAACCACCGGAGTGTTATGCAAAAACTGTATCACGGAGAAAGAGTTCATTCTTTTTTTCTTTCCCACATGCTGTATGTATGTTTGTACAGCACCTAGCATAATATGGCCTCGATTCTGATTGGGGCCTGTGGTCACTACCACAGTACAAACAATCAACACCCCTCCCTCCCCCCCAATATCACTATAAAGATCTTTGAGTCCCATGTCCTGCTTTGGACTGTGCACAGTACCTGTAGTTGAAGTGCATTATGGCCTGCAGTGCATTCCCACCTCCGGTTGAAATATCTCCTTCAAATCCAGGCAACAGCGGGATCACCACATACACTCGATACCGTTTGTTTTCCCTGAAATAAATAACCCAGTAATCCTCTTTCAATTTCTTTTCACCATGAAATACTAGCTCCAGTCCTGCAGCCTGTCCTTATTAAGGCTAAACTTCCATTTTCTTCACTGGCTCCCATTCCACTGACTTACTCCTCTGGTTTCTGTAGTAGGGTCCTACTTCATTTTTAAGGGAGTCAGTGTCAAATGTATTTTCAGATCAGGTCTTTCTCAACTGTGCTCAGCACTACAGCATTTATTTAAATGCTTATAAGGTATAACTTACTAAGAACTGAAAACAACAAAAACAAGTGTAGAATAAAAAGCAGGATTGGGACATACATAAGTGTAAGAGGTATGTTATGTATCACAGAGATGCAAGAGTAAGGTAATTTTCTTAAATGTTGTGTCTAGCTTTATGGAAATAAGTGAATTTGAGAACCTCCATTTAAACTGACAGCACAACCTTACTGAACATGGCTAGCAGTGTAGATTATTATTGTGAGGTTATTATGAGCATGAAAACAGAAAACAAAATTAAATCTGCAGTTTCCCTATTCTCCCAACCATGTCCTGTTTCCAAGCTGCAGATCACACTGGGAGAAGGGACAGACAGAAAACTCAGTGCATTGGCGAGGCTTTGATGAATGGGCCTTCCCAGAATATTTAGAAAGGGCAAATATTTGGCCTTATACATCACTTACCAGCAAAAGGGTTCAGTTTTCAAGTCTCCTTAATTGTGATCTGATCCTGGATTACCACTGACTTGCTAAAGCCACACATTTTTGCTTTTTCTTTGTTGACAGTTAGATGCTTATCTTGAGGGCCAGCCAATTTCCGCTAGGGCTTAATTCTAGAGATGCCCTTTAGCCTCTGTAATCCAAAATAATGGTAGGGTGCCGAACAACTGCAATTTAACTAATTAAAATTCAAATGTTCCCTGGCTTTCCAGATATTTTTACCACCTGTTTATGCTGGAGAGGTTTATGGCTGTTTTTACCACCATGTTTATGCTGGACAATTTCTGATTGCCTAAATTATCAAAGCCCAAATTGTTTTGTTACTGTACTCTCTATGTGAAGAGAGTTTTATTTACAGGACTCACCACTAGGTGGCAATGTAGTTCAATATGGATAAAGCCATTTAAAAAGTACCTAGGGGGGCCAGCTTACGTTTTTGCTAAAACTATTATTTCCTGGTAAATGTTTAATTAGCTTGCACCTTCAGATGACAGAATAATGGCTAGGGGATCAAACCTGGTTTTGATGTGACTACTAGTGCATATATCAGTGGAGGAATTTCTACTGTTAATGGAACAGCTACCATGGTGGCCCTGAAATTATTGCCAGTTGCTTGAACTATCAATGGGACTACTCATGCTTAAAGTTAAGCACTTCATGGTTTAACAAGCATGTGCCATTTGTAACCTCAGTATTGGAATAATACAGCATATCTTTAGTAAACAGAGGGAAGTGCAAAGATAATACTGAAGGTATTGAAGGAATTTTATCTATTTATCCTAGCTTAAGCTGTCAAGTGTTAAGGGCCACCATTGTGGATAAAATTTTAATTCAGTGTTATTTTTAAGGTAAACTTTAGAAATGGTTAAAAATGTCTCATTTGCACAGGACAGAACAAATATAAGTTGCAAAGATTTGGAAATGAAGGATATTAACTATTGATATTGATGAAAATATACGGTATTATGAGAAAAATTACTTATAATCAGCTAGTTCTTACAAAAAAACCAGTTTGCTTGTCTAAACATAACATAAAGCCTACCAAACAATGCTCATGAAACTGAGGAAACAAGGAGAAGAGGAACATTATGTATGTAGAAAATGTTTTGTCTAGATGATAGCAAAATATGTACACTTGACTGGGAACACTCAAACAAGATCTTCCATTTAGGATTAAACACTTGTTTTTCCAGATGGCCTTTTTTTTTCTTCCCTATCGAAGTTACAACATATACATTTCATTTGGAATAAATAAGTCTAATACAATGCCAAGCACTTTTATAGCAAACACAATCTGGGTGATTAAGCATGGACTTGATCTTCTACTCCGTTATGTCAGTTTCATTCAGGTGTTACTCCACTGAAATCAATGGAGTTATATGGCATAAAACCGGCCAGAGGTGAATCAGGCTTTGTATTTAAAAATGGGTCACTGCAGAATTTGTAGAACTTCCTCTAATCTTTCAATTAATCTAGCTCAGAAAAATGGTACTCTGTATGCAAATTTTTATATATAATACCCTCCCCAACAGACTGCAGCTACATGTATACTACGAGTTAGGACTGTGATTCCTGTCCTTCTCCACGTAGGTTCAATGAAAGCTAGCCTGAGTATAAATAGAAGCATGGCATGGGCAGCAGCAGCACCGGGTACATATCCATGTGGTTCATGCTGCTGCCTGTGCTCCCACAGCTACACTAAGATTTATACTTGTGCTAACTCTCATTAATTTACACCAGTGTAAAGAAGAAGAAAATCAGACCCTCTCTCTTTGAGGAATGTCAGTTCTTCACTTGTCTGTATTCCCTATGGAAGGGCTGAAGAGAGTCATCTAGATGACTCCAATGGGTTACTGAGGACCTTAACACCTCTGAAAATCAGCCCATATCTGCTTATGTTTGAGAGGCATATTTAAGAAACAAATATTGCAAATAAATCAGACTCATCCACGTGCACAGTGAAAAGCACAAGTGTTAGCTGGAAGGAGGAAGGAAAATGAGGAAGGTTTGCAATAATCTCAATCCAACACCATAGGGTGTAACGAATGTGTCTGAGGGTATGTCTAAACTGCAATAAAAAACCCACGCCATCAAGTCTCAGACCCCGGATGAACTGACTCAGGCTCGCAGGACTTGGGCTAGCAGTGTAGCTATTTGGGCTCTGAGACCCTCTCCCCTCACGGGGTCTCACAGCCCAGACACTAGCTGTGGCCCAAACGTCTACACTGCAGCCTGAGCTCTGCGAGCCTGAGGCAGCTGACCCAGGCCAGCTGCGGGTCTTTTCTTGCAGTGTAGACATACCCTGAAAGACAGACACCAGAAAACAAACCTAAGTAAAGCTGTCCAGGATCATAGAAAAGGCAAAACTAGTTCCTTTGTTGCGAAACACCCGTTAAGAACAACTGGCCCAAAGATAATATGACTAAGTGACAGCACTGACTAAGATACCTGACTCTGATCCATCCTAGCAACCGACAATAACTACTGTGCTACTTAAAATACTATGATTCTCTTGCAGTGATGGGGGGAATGTAAATATCCTCCAGCACTTATCAGAGAAAGGGCTGGTAGTGTAGTAATGGTCTAACCCTGAATCATGGTCAAATTCCTTAGAATATGGTAGCTTTCATTCTCTCCATTTAAAAGCAATCCCTCTGTATAGAGATCTTCAATAACCCACATATCCAGTTTATATGATTAAACTTACTTGTGTGTAAAGTTGAAGAGCAGTTATAACCGTGAAACTAACACCGAGAATGGACCTGTAATGGTAAGTGCGATTCACCAAACACAGTGCCAACGACTTGCTTTTTAACTGAATTAACATATATTATAGGGCCAAATTTAGCACTCTGCTACAGCAGTGCAAATCCAGAATAATGCCACCAAATTCAGTGGAGTTACTCCAGATTTACAGTGGTATAACAGAGCAGAATTTGTCCCAAGTAAATGTTGCCTCTGAGTAAAGACTGTGACATTGTGCTCCTTTATATATTATATTAAACCCTGTCTTACAAATGTAGTCTGGATTCCATTTACAATATTTTTAATATCATCCTAGTAACCACATCCTGCAACCACAAACTTACCTGTGGGCTTTAAGAATCCTCCGAGCAATAGTATCTCCAATCTTGTTAGAAACAACTTTGTCATCAGCACAGCTAATAAAAAACTGGTTCTAAGGGAAAAGCGACCAAAAAGAAATTCAGAATCATTTCATTTTTCTTTTGCCAATAATGAATGAATAATGAATGAATGATGTTTCAGTGGCTAGGCCTGGGATGCAGAATACCCAGGTTCACTTCCAGATCCAGTACTGACTTTCTGAATGACCATATACAAATCAGTTAGTCTCTCTCTGTCTCAGCTCCCCATCTGGAAAATGGGGATAGCAGCACTTCCCTGCCTCACAGAGGTGTTGAAAGATCATCAAGCTTTCAGATACTACGATAATGGGGGATGGACAGATATTGGCACAGACATTGGACAGGGAGCCCATTTTGCTACAGTTTGAAAGAGATATTTTTGCTGAACACAGAACAACGACACAATAAGACAACAGAGTTTAATCTTGACAAAAATCTTACAACCAGAAGGTGTGATTTCTGTTAGGATAAGAAAAAAATTAAGTGACTGTTTCTAGTATAAGCACAAATTACAGCCTCAAATGCGCAATGCTCAGAATTCTAAAAAAAATAATCAACAGATTTTGTGGCTATGGCAAAGCATGAAGCATTCCCAAGTTAGAGACTGCTTCCCAAACATGTAATTATCTCTGGATAATTATTCAGCATTATTGCCATCGTGAAACACTTTGACACATGAGGTGAAATTCTGTCTCACTGGAGTTTTGCTACTGACTTTATTGGGGCCAGTATTTCACCCCATGGTGTCTCCAAAGTCATAAATCTACATGCTTACAGGGCTGTGCGACTATTCTGTAATATATTTTGAGTCAAGAAGCAAATAGAGCTATGTCCTGCACAACATTTTTCTGGGTGGCAATTTATTATTTTAATTAGGTGGTGTCTGTCTGTGCGCTTGGGGGGAGGGGGGGGGGGGGGGGGGTAATTATTCTGGATTAATCTCACTCTTGAAACACTGCCAAGTAAAAAAACATCCAAATAGATGGGAAAGGATACAGAATAAGTGTCTCCATTCAGCCATTTTATTCCTGCATTTACAAGTCTATTTATACATAGGAGAATTATGCAAGTTCTAAGATACTATTAAGTGAGTTCACTGCGCATTGATGGGAGACCAAACACTTTGATATGTAGGGCTAGGAATGCAGTCAGGAAGGCAGCAGAGCCAAAAGAGCAGTTGGAAGAACATTGCATGGGAGACAGAAGTTGCTAGAGGATCTGGAAAGAGGAGTAGTAAAGGAGTGGCCTTGTATTTTAATCCACATTCTAAGTTCTGTACTGGTACATTGATTACTGACTTGACCAAAAGCCCATTCAAGTCAATGGAAACAATCCGATTGACATCAGGGGGCACCTGATGTCAGGCTCTATATTAATAGTCATGTTTCAACATTTACAAAAGGAAAATTCCAAAAATTAAAATAAAGAACTCTCCTGTTGAGGGTCAGAGGATATGCTCAGCATCTCGTTGAACCAAACTGCCAATGCCAGGCATCCTTGGTACTTACTTCTATATATATGTAGTGGTTGCTGTTTTCTATCACGCTAACATAGGCGTTGTGGATGGATTCTTCATGGTACTTGATGCCAGCTGACCAATCTGAAGCAGAACGGAGCACCTGTAAAGAGAAAGATTAGCTATTTTAGTTCTAGCTTGATATAAGATGGCACTGTCACCTCTTACTAACTGTAAAGGGAATGTTTTGAATTGGTTGGTTTCTTTTTCGTGATTTTACTGACTTATGTAACACACAACTTTTGATAATTACATGTTATATGTATAACAAGGGGAAAAGAAGTTTAGAAATACTGTTAAAAATTAAAACATTCTGATGAAGTAAAGTCCTTCATTCACCAGTGTGTTATCTACACCAGAGTAACTTCTCTGAAGTCAATGGAATTACACTGGTGTAAAATGGGAGACACAGGGTGGTAAATCTGGCCGCAAAAGTCTATTGTTTCCTGTAGTTCTTGTAATGTTGAATTGCCTTTAAAATATTTTCTTAAGGCTTGATCCTGTGTGTTCTTTGAACTCAATGACAAAACCCCCATTGACTTCAGTGATGCAAGATTAGCCATTTATTTCCTATGTATGCCATATTCCATCAATTTTACAGCTGAAATTCCTAGTGAAATCAACAAGTTTTGCCCAAAAACTGATGGATAATACACAGGCTACTGACACAAAATTTTAAACAGGAACAGCAGTCTTTGCCCTAAGCAGGTATGGCCGTTTACATTTTTGTGAACAATTCTTCCCAAACTGGTCAAATGTGTCAGATTAGTGATTTTTAATTTTAATTTGTAGTAGGTCAAATTCGCATTTAAATTATTTCTGACTGCAAATCAGAACAAGCACTTCTGAAGTAGGAGATCTTTCAAGATCCTCTGAGTGTATTATTGCATCCCCAGGTAGCAACAAAGCTTTTGTCAAAAGGCAGCCAAACTAACATGGAGAATACCCTTCGCTCACATTCTCTCCCATGTTTAATTTTGTCAAAACTCTTGTTTGTGCTCCAATAGTTTCCTGCCTTTGTTACGATGAACTCCTACTCACTGGCCTGTCCCGTCTCATCTCTCTCCTATTCAGGGTGTGCAAACTCCCACTTTCTAGATAGTTTTCCCTTCCTTCTGCTCTGACCATGCCTCTCTCCTTTTAAGATCTTTTTAAGATCTTGTTTTCATCCATATTCCATTCAAGCTTCTGGTCCTCACCTCAGTATTCGGTTCCAATATCTCTGAACTTCTCTCCTCCTGAATGTCATTCCACCCTCTGGGCTCCACCCATGCTCTCCCCTCAACACTCCATTCCTCTCCTTCATGCACACCACACCTATGCTTGGAGCAACCCCTCAGTCAACATGATGGCCACCATCTTGGCTGACATTGGGGACTGAACCAGGAACCGGTAGAGCTAAATGCACGAGTAGCTATACCTTGAGCTAAAGGAACAGGGGCAGGGCCTGAGCTATATTATCAGAGCTCACCAAGCTTCAATGAAGTGATGACAATTGACCCCAGCACAGGATCTGGCCCTCAGGCTGAGAGCTGTACCAGACTCACATGCTCTGTTGATCAGGCCCAGAGGAGGACACATCACACACATTGATCTGTAGGTTCCATATTTCCTCCAGACAGAGAAAGCTCATTCAAGTGTCTGAGACCCACAGCAAATCAAATACTGGATAAGTCCCCACGTTTGTGACAGCTGTCACATTGGCCAACACCAGGGACTGAACTCGGGACTTCCTGAGCTGAAAGCAAAAGTTACTGCAGTTTGAGCTGAAGAGCCAGCCTCTGTAGCTAGAGGCTGTAACAAACTCACATCCTTTATGAATTGGGCACAGAGATGGACACATTACTCACGCTGACCAGTGCATTACATCAACATGTGCTAAATGGCTTTCCTGGCATGCTTAAACCATTGTATGAAGCTCACCTCCTTTTGCAAGGTCTATGTCCTGCTCACATCCAAGTGTGACTCCACTGGCATCCACATTTGTTTACAAGACTACGGTTCCGCATTCACTTCACTTTTCAAGTGCTGGACAAGCAGTCCTACTCTCTTACTGAAGTCACGAGAATTGAAGTTGCTGAGCACCTCACCGATAGCACTCAGCAGCACCATGCAGGTCTGAGCGCCCAAAAGAACCGCCTGGGAGAAAGTATTATCATCCCCACCATATTAGTCAGCTCTTCTAGACAGAAAGCTGGCTGGTTTTTTTTAACAACACACAACCCAGTCTGCATGCAGTCTTGTGACACTCCCTTTTCCTATTGCTGGCTGTTTTCTGTGTGCTCTCTAGTGCAGACTTCTGTGGGCTCCAGCACTGGAGGAAACAGCCACAATTCCTTATAGTGAGCCATTAGCAGCTGCAAGAGCCAATTGCTAAGTCTGGGAAACAGTTTTGCAGCAACAGGATTCTCGCTTTTTGGTGTCTGGCCCACTCATAACTCGGTCTCTGGCCAGTGGGCCGGCACTGCTTGCGAAGAGTTGTGTGATGCAGCAGGTGTGAAACTGCACATTCACCTAAGATGGGATCCGTTTGCTCAGGAGATATTTTGCCAAGTTGGATGCCTCTTATTCTATGATTTACTTCTCATTCTAGTCATGAGCTACATTTTCCGGTATGTAAATAACAATATACAAATCACCCACAGATGTGTTTATTAAAACAAGATGAAACAAGAATGTCCCTTCCCTGTTCCAATAGGTTTTAATATATATCTGGATTTACTTGGAAATTACAAACAGGAATACGTGAGCAGCGTGTTAGCCTGCAAAATTCACTTTTTAAAGTCGCATGACTGCAATAGATATAATTTCTGGCACACACTAACCCAGACAGTGTGACAGCCAAGGAGACCTCTGACCAAGTGAAAGTTCAGGCAGTGGCTTAACATGCCACGTGAATCCAGATGGGATCGCTCAGATATCACCCTTTAGCTTCCTTTTAAATGTCCAAGACGTAAAATCTTTATCTGCCAAATAAAAAAATAATACCCAAGGATGAAGATTTATGCAGATGACAAGGACTCTTGAGAACCAGGTCCCATAGTAAGTTCAAATGGGCGTAGCTCCATGGAAGTCAATGCAGACATGCTGGTTTACACCAAGTAAGGATCTGGCCTTGATTATTTTATATTTCAATCAACGGTGTTCCATTAGATTTTGAGTGCTACAAATGAGAGCAGAATTTGGTCCACAGCAAGTAAAGGAGGAAACCAGAAAGTGATACCTCAGATGTGTGACAGGTGGGGTAGCATCTAAAGAAGCTACAAAGGGACCTGATCCTCCAAACATGTCTTCCAGTGCATGTACTTACTCCTCTGTATAGTCCTGCTGTCTGCAGTGGAGTGTTTGCAGAATTTTACCCTAAGTTTAAAATTAGAGCAAAAGTGAGGCTTAGAAATAAGATAATGGTGACGAGTGAAAAAACTCTGGAACAGAATAGCTCCATCCCAGGATTTTCAGGAAAGTGTGAAAGAACTTGGCAAACTTTTAGCAGACGTATTTAATAATAACTCATTGGATATGCATAGCTGTCGTTCCATACATAGTCATTTTACTCTGAAAAAGGACATTATTCAAAATAAAGTTATAGCAGACAGCAACCATCACAATATGGGACTTGAAGAGCTTTGATATTCTAGAGAAACTGAGGCTGAATTTTTTTGTTTATTAAAGAGTTTCTTTGAGAAAAAGAGAACTGAAGACAGCATCTTATTGAAGTACACATAGTTCTTAAGGTCTGTGAAGTAGTAAGACAGGACACTGCAGTTATATTCTACTAGTATCAAATACAGAAACAGAGGGAAGGAATATAAAAAGAAATGAAGCTGTTTACCTATGACAAGTAGTGGACATATGAAGAATAAAATAGTAAGGGCGGTAACAAGACTAACTAATTTAAAAAAGATGCCACTATTAAATTATACTTCCACCCATTTAATGTCTCTTTACGCTACCAGAGGTCTTCTTGTGCATGAGGAACAGGCCCTTATTCTTTAGAGCAAACTTACTCTGCCCAGCCTCTTGGGAGTATCTGATGATGGAAAATGATGATGATGATCTGGAGAATTGGTCTGAGGTAAATAGGATGAAATTGAATGAGAACAAATGCAATGTACTCCACTTAGGAAGGAACAATCAGTTGCACATGTACAAAATGGGAAATGACTGCCTAGGTAGGACGACTGTGGAAAAGGATCTAGGGGTCAGAGTGGACCACAAGCTAAATATGAGTCAACAGTGTAATGCTGTTGCAAAAAAAGCAAACATGATTCTGGGATGTATTAGCAGGAATGTTGTAAGAAAGACACAAGTAGTAATTCTTCCGCTCTACTCTGTGCTGATTAGGCCTCAGCTGGAGTATTGTGTCCAGTTCTGGGCGCCACATTTCAGGAAAGACGTGCACAAATTGGAGAAAGTCCAGAGAAGAACAACAAAAATGACTAAAGGTCTAGAAAACATGACCTGTGAGGGAAGACTGAAAGAACTGGGTTTGTTTAGACTGGAGAAGAGAAGGCTGAGAGGGGACATGCTAACAGCTCTCAAGTACATAAAAGGTTGTTACAAGGAGGCGTAAGAAAAATTGTTCTTCTTAACCTCTGAGGACAGAACAAGAAGCAATGGGCTTAAACTGCAGCAAGGGAAGTTTAGGTTGGACATTAGGAAAAACTTCCTAACTGTCAGGGTGGTTAATCACTGGAATAAATTGCCTGAGGAGGTCGTGGAATCTCCATCACTGCAGATTTTTAAGAGCAGGTTAGACAAACACCTGTCAGGGATGGTCTAGATATTACTTAGTCCTGCCATGAGTGCAGGGGACTGGACTAGATGACCTCTCGAGGTCCCTGCCAGCCCTATGATTCTATAATTCTATGTCTGGGCCAGGAGGGAGCAGCCACTTCCTGCTGCTGCTGCTAGGAATGATCTTTCTGTGAGTGTGGGGGAAAATTCTAGCTGCCCAGAGGGCAGAAGCCAGAGGGCTTCTGCTGCTGCGCCAATGCTCCAGATGATGGGCTTCCAATAAGCATCAATGTTCTCTCCTCTCTCCTCTGCTCTCTCCTGCTGGCCACACACTCCTGGGCCTGGACTCCATGCCCTACAGCAGTGAAATTCAAAGCTCAGCTGCCTATCTTGGGTTTGCTGGCATGGTTGGCTGCAAACAGCTGAGCTGCAGCTCCTCCACTAGACTTCTTCACCCCCCTAGTAGCGAAGGTATAGTGGTACAATGTATGCAGCCCACTGGCCAGAAGCTCCAGATGCAATCTGCTGCAGCTTGCGGCAATGGGACGTATGGCAGCCAAAAGCCCAGCCCTGCCTGAGAAATTCAATCCAAAATTAAACTCTTTTATGAAAACATTTGTGCTGTCATTGTACCTTAGCCACCAATATTTAAAGGTTGTTTTATATGGCCACCCTTCCCAGTGTTCCTGAGAGAGTCATTTCTGCTTCCCAATAAGCTATTCAGTGCTGGTACCAATGCAATGATTTCAGTAGCTCAAAAAACCCTCCATTAGCAGCAGTAGTTGGCTGCTCTGCTGGAGACAAGGAATAAATCAATGGGGGGGTTTTTATTTTACACTTGATTTTTCATAAGCCTCTCTCAATTTGATAAGCCGTTTTACCACTTAGAGATAAACTAATGGTCGGCTAGAAAAATCATCCAACAAGAGAACCATCAGCTCCGAAAGAGATTGATCACTTTCCATCCCACAGCTTCACAGCTAGCCAGTCCACACGCCCCCCACTCCCTTTAAATTCTCTTTTATCCTCTCAGCAAATCATCACACCAGCTTGACAGGTCACCACATTGTTGCTCCAAGCTTTAAAGGAATTCCATCTCTGCCATTCCTCTCTGTAGCAAAGTCCGTCAGTCAAAGACAGAAGTTAACTAAATCAACTCTGAGGGCTCTGCTCCTTGCTGAAATCAGTCAACATGGGTCCAGCTGGGTCACATAACACACTGATGACAGTTTTTAAGAAGATACGTTTCAGGGTTGATAATACATCCAACCATCTATCTGTGGTATGTTTATGGCCCCCATTACCATAGTAACTGAGCTCCTCGCTATATCATATTTATCCTCACAACACCTCTATGAGGTAGGGAATTACTTTTATCCCCATATTGCAGATGAGGAACTGAGGCGCAGAGTGTCTTAGGGCCAGATTTTCAAAGGTGCCCGAATATCTGTAAAAATACGGCCCTAAGTGACTCACTGAACATCACACAGGAAGGTTGTGGTGAAATGAGGGCTTGAATCCAAGTCTCTCAATCCTGGGCTACTGCTCAACCACTGGAACATCTTCTCTCTTTCATGCATTATCATCCTGGTAATATTTGTATATTGTAAGGTCTGTGTATGTGCCCATGTGTACCACTGCCACTAGATGTGTACCCTCTACTGGATGAAAGCAGAACTGCTCAACTGTGTGTCATGGGAACTATATTAACAACAGTAAAATGTGACTCTCCTGTAGCTCAAGGTAGCAGGTGTCTGTACTTTTGAAATAGGAAGAATGCAGCTGCTACTCTATTTATTCCACAAATGTCTGAGTGGTCACTGTATGCACCAGGGTAATAATTGAAATTTAGGTTGCCACACATTAATGATGATATGTATGTGCTCTGAACTTTCTTTTAAATGAGTATTTACTTAGCACTAACGTGTAATCTACCACTCAGCTCTGCAGCCGCCCATCGTTCATGCTATTTTCACGCGGGTACGGTCATCCCTTCAACCCCTTTAATCCAAGCAACAACAATAAAGCCAATATTTGCTGGGGGCTATTGCATAACTGCAACAATACGTGCCATGGAGGAAACTTCTAAGACCGTGGGCCACTGAAGGTGCATGACATTTTCATTGCATCTTACAGTCTGAACACAGTGTGATGTTGTCTCACCACGTCACAGCCTTACTGTATTTTGCTTGGATAATAACTGGAAATTAGAGCTGGAAAAACTGAGGGTGTTTTTAGTTTGGCGACTCCCTGGTCAAGCAGGTTTGGCTCATGCAAAAATCAAAGGTCCTACTATAATCAAACCCCAGACTTTGACACAGAATGTTTAATTGAACCCACAAGCTGCCTAAATCCCTCCCTTCCTTTCTAACTCCTGTCTTCGCATCTTCTCCCAGACATTCCCTCGGGCCTGACTCAGACCGCCCCGTGATGTCATCCGAACCCCACCCAGACCTGTTCTGTCATGCTTTCACCCTGTAACACTTCCTTACAACACACTTCTTCCAGAGCCCGATGAAACCCAGTCCTCCCCTCAAAGAAGAGGCAACAAAAAGATGGTGGGATCATACCGAAACCTGCAAAACTAGTAACTAGGAGCTGCTATGGTAATACAAATAAAACAGCAACAAAAAACATCAGCATCATAGCTTAATGAGTAGGCTTGCAGTGGTGATAACTGATCCCTCACCCATCCTTCATCAAATCAAGACCAGAATTTCAAAAGGCCTGAGTCACCACCCACAACTGGAGTCAGATTTTCAAATAGAGAGTTCAGCTCCCATTCACGCAGATAAAAGAATTGGCCACATTTTCAACAGTACTCAGCAGCTCCCATTAAATCTGTCCATTATATTTTACTCTCCTTGGAGCAGGGAATTTGTCTCCCATTTGCCTGTAAAAGGACTCTACCTTATGTTGGTGCTATATAAATAATAATAATACGTATTTCTGGGTTTGACCCATCTCTATTAGAGCAAGGATTTATATAAACACAAACTTCTGGATAAGAGCGCCTGTGAAATATTATAGGGACTGTTTATTTCTTGTACCATCTCTGCAGTGCAAACTGAAAGGGTAAATGAGACGCCTGCATCCTGTCCACTGTTATACTATTAAGACAGACAAAGATCAGCTTTATATCACTGAAGTGTCTTGCAAAGGGGAGCTGATAAGAAAGAAAAATGCACGTTCCATGATGGGCCCAGCTGCCTCATTAGCATAGTTAGAAATATTAGATGTGATGTTTTGGGCAGTTACATAAGGAAGCTAATAATTGATCGGAGACCCTGGGTGTGTGCATGTATGGGGGAAGATTAAGGGCCAGATTCTGAGACTCTTACTCAAAGGGGGGCTTATCTGACTGCCATGTAGCACTCCACACCTCTCCACACTGCACACCTCTCCAGCAGATCTCTGCCTGCAAAGGCAGAATCTCTAGTATCATCAGTAATAGATGTCAAGTCAGTCAATAACCTTCAGCTATAACTTCAATGACACATAACATCTTTTATGACACTGCTTAGTAAACTACATTTTCACTGCCAGCCAGACCTTCCTGCACTTGAGGCTCCTTGTATGGTTTCCTAGTAACTCAGGTTCCTATTGTGTGCGTTTCCATTAGACAAATCAAAATCAGGACAAACAAACAAACACATTACAGAAGAAGCAGCTCCCAGAATTACAGTATGTGCATGCACAACTACGCTTCAGAGCTTGAGTGAGTCAGTACAAATACAAATACTTGCAAATACAGACTAAGAGACTCTCAGATCCATTGCCTGCTTCTACCACGCAGCCGTATACATATTACTTGCTATATACAGGTATATTAGAAGGGGTGTTCCACTCCAGGAACATTCAAGGGAGAAATCATGTTTGCAGCAAAACACTTTTTTTTTTTTTTTTTTTTTAAATGTATCCATCCTTATGCAGCTCACGGATCAGCCATGCTGACAGCTCTCAAAAGGCTGCAGTCTGCCATTGCAAATTACACACGCTCATCTCCAATGAATAATTTACAAGATGTCTATAAGCAGATCAAAAATGTCTGGAAATGTATTCATTATTGCATTTCTCAGCCAATGTCTTCGTTTCTGCTTAGTGTTTTTTCTGTTGATTGATTGTTAATGGATCACCATGTTTGACACTTAGTATTCACTATGTTTTCTGATTGGATCAGCATAACTCATCATCAGGAAACAGGCTCAAAAAACACACTAAGGATTCTCCGGATGGGTCTAGGCTAAGAAATTGCACTGATGTGACTGACATGGTGAAACCTGAAACAGTGCAGACCATCCACACTGGACATCCTAGTTCTGATGCATACAGTGCACGTGTGCACACACACAGCATTGGCTGCAGTCTCTCAACATTTGCACCTATCACATGCAGCTCTCTGAAGCAGATGTCTAATGTCTACAGTACACAGAGTTTACTTACACCTGTTCACAATGGATTGGACCAGCACGAAGAGCAGCATACTTGCAGGTGACATGGCAGAGAGTTGCCAACCTTCTCTCAAGCTGTTGCTAGTCTGTGCTGAAGCACTTATTTTGGGCACCCTAGGCACTTTTTTCCTGCTTTGCTTTGCTCACCTTTATTTGACCCAAGTCTCATTCTTTCTCTCTTTGATACACACACACACACACACACCCCTCCCCCCCATCCTGTTTCTACTTAGGCACAGCTATTTCAACCCTGCATTCCTAACATGTCCATTTCTGCTGTTAAATCTGGTCATTAAACATATGCATTCAGCACAACTAATGGAATTTAAAATGTAGTTGTTTGTATAATTAATCTTACATACATAGAACACAAACCTCCACTGTTGTAAATCAGCGTATCTCTACTAAATCAATGCAGCTACACTGATTTACACCAGCTGAGAATCTGGCCTGCTAAGTTGCATTTAAAAATAAAAAGTAGTCTATACTTTAAATCCTTATAAGTTTCATCTGGAAGACTACCAAGGTGTCTTATTAGAAAGAGCTAAAAATGAGCCCAAATGCTAGGAGTTCTTCATTTTAGGATTGCATGAAATGCCATTTGCACCCACCTGTACATTGGCGCACACAGACTCAGGTACTTGATACTTCATCTCAATGGCCGTTCGCTGAGATTTTGGCAACAGGAATGGGTAGGACAGGGATCTGTATTTGGGCTTCATGATCTTCAAAAGAAAAAAAATGGACGAAACTGTATTTTTATGTTGAATACTTTTACTGTTTTTATGCTCTTCTCTTAATACAGGAAATTGGGGGGGTGGGGAACGTACAGCTTTTCATACATATAAACTCAATTCCTGTTCTGAATGGTCCTGAAAATACCCAAGAATTCTGTACTCTTCTGTGAAATGTGCTCTGGGTATCTTGAAACTGACACTCATACCAAAAAGTCTGTGCAGACATCAGGCTTACAGCATGTTATGTCTATTCTTTGCCAAGTATTTGCAGTGCACATTTGAATATCACTCAGGTTTTGGTCAGGAGAATATAGAACATGGATGGTCCCATAGTTAAAAGATCCACCATAACTGGAAAGGACTCATTTCCGTCCCAAAAAGTCATACTGACCATTGTTTTTTAAGATCAGGGCTTAAAAAAACTTACTGGATAGCCAGTAGCCTAAGAACTAAGTCTGCTCCAGAACGAGCCCTGCCACTTCCCAAGCCATACCGGTTCCCTTCAATTTAAAGCATTAAAAGAGTCTTTGACCTTTAGGCAGTGTTGAACTTCAAGACAAATATCAAAGCACTTTTTCCTGGGGGAGCTGGAAGGGGAGAGAGAGAAAGAGGACAGAGATGAGAGGAAACCAACAGGAAAACAGAGGGGAGAGAGAGAAGGAAGAGTGGGGAGCAAATGAGGAAGAACAGAGGGGATCCTTTTGCTCCATTAGTCACCGTCTTCCTTGACTACTGGGTCCCACTGGCCTGGTCCTCTCTGTGTGCTGGCCCAAGGCATCCCTCATCTACAGTGGTGAAGACCCTATGTGCTTGCTAGTTGAGTTCTAGTGATTGGATCCCCAGTAATCCAGGGCTCCCTGATCCAGGATTCCAACATGGCCTCCATTGGCAGGTTCCTCTGGTTCCCTGGCCTTGAGGGGCCTCGTTATTGCTAGTTTGCCCAAGTGACTGGATCAACCGGCCATGGCTTTGGCCTGATGTCCCTGGTCTTCTTTGCTCCCTTTGGCCATGGGATCACCTATTGAACTGTTCCTTGCACCTGTCTGTTGCTTCTCAAGAGGGCATATCATTGGCTGTCATGCAGGAGAGTGTCACTCCAAACCAGCCAGTAGGGACTGCTACAGTAACTGCACAATAGCACTCACCTTTTCCCAGTGGGCCAACAACATCCCAGACCCCACTCTTCTTTCACACCATTTTGCACTTACTAAATTCAAGTTATACCTTATTTACACTCGAGTTACAGGAGAATGAGATCCCCTGTCTTCATTACTTGCTGTCAGAGTCACAGTTTTATAGTGTTGCTTACTGCAACATTAGGGCAGCTAATATATAACTTATTGACCCAATCTGGCAAACCTTGACTACCTGGGCATAGTGCTTACACCTGGAAATAGCCCTACGTGAGGCATCTGCAAGCACCACACATATCATTGCAAACTTACCTTTGTAAAGTTCCAGCGCTGAATAAAGTGTCGGGCAACATCCCGTGCAGCTTTGCCGTGCACAACGGATGAAATGTCATGCCATGGCATTCTGGGTGTAGTGTATCTGTCAATGAAATCTACATGCACAGGGAAAAATTGCTATAGTTCATCTCAGATCAGTATCAGATATTAATTAAGAATATCACAGCATCTCTTCCTACAAATGGAACCTTTCCAGAAATAAATACTGGCAAATTAGGAGTTAAAATTGAGGCTTGATCAGCTCGTGGGACCTGGTAGATCACAAACTCACTTAACCATTAGTGTCATAGGATATCTGTTTCTAGGACTTTACTTTGGGATTCTGCTGCCCCTCCCCAGTAGCCAGACTAGGTGGGTCTCATTAGCTTCAATTCAGGAGGATAAACAGGTAGAGAAGCCTTCTAAGGCAGTGGATGAGATAGGAAACAAGACAAGGGGTCTTGAAGGAAAAATAGCTGGTTCCAGACTGCAGCGGTACTTACCAGCAAAAGGTTTGTCAAGTTGAACCCAGTCTTTAAAAACAAAATTACAATAGTCTTTTCCATGCCAGAACCTGGTCTCCCCAAGAAGTTCTCCAACACCTGTCTTCAAGCTGCGGATCGATCCTTTATCTGTCACAGGGTAACAAAGTGACACAAACATAGGCTCTGAAGTTGCTGTTAAGATTGCTCTCAACACAGCACAGGCGAGAATCGCACTTGAATAGGAAACTATCGGCATAACTTGCCAGTTTTAGTAAACTAAAGTCATTTTCCAGTTAAATCTCCGTGTCGGTTTCAAAGTATAGGGAATTTCATTGTTTCCCTTCTCCAGTGTAACAATCTGGTGCACAATCAAGGGGGATTATATAGATATGTCTTCTTATTGGTAATGGCAGCTAAATCTGAATCCTTTCTGCACTGGATCAAAAATTTACCCTTCAGTTATTTGTCATCCCACAATAACGTGCAAGGAGGGATACACCTCCATTGACATGTAAGCATTAACAGGTGTAATTCTGCTATCATTTACCGCTGACCTCAGTAGGAGGTGGGACTTTATATCTGTGGGCAGAAAAGAGTACTACTTCTCTACATTTAGTTTGTACTACAGTACAAATCAACTCTAACTGACACTTCCATTTTATAGGAGTCATAATTTTTGACTCCACAACAGGGTCTCTCCATTTTTAGGTAGCACAAAGGTTTTCTTCCCTTTTCTCAGTCTCTTTTTAAATAACAGCTTCAGCTTCTGAGATCATGTCACATGTTCAGCACGGGGATCCAGAATTTCAGTTTCATGGTGAAAACTAGAGCCCTATCATCATTGCAATGACTTACATGCAAAAATTACTCCCATTCCCCCACCACACCTTGCTTGAAATTTACACTTCTTTTCGTGAATTCCATAAGCATATAAATGAGGAGTAATGTGAGGCGTTCCACCTCTCTGCTAAGAAAACAAAAATGACCACACTGGACCAGATCAGTGTTGTAACTAGTGTGGTATCCTGTCTCTGACAGTGGCCTCTATCAGATAGCTCAGGGAATGGTGTAACAACCCTGAATGGACAATTATGCCATAATATATCTACAAGGGAAGTTTCTTCATAACCCCAGGCACTTAAGTGATGAGCTTCTGTCCTAAAACAAGAGGCTTGATGTCCCATATACATTTTTATCCTATATATTTTATTTTTATATGATCTGGACAAGGTAGACCATGAATATGGGGGTACACTCAGCTCTGAGACAGCGACTAAGTATTTGGGATCAGTCACACTCATACCTGTAGGGGTTTTCACTCCTTCTGGGCTATCTAGTTTCCTATGCATTCCCCCAGGACATGTATTCTCTCATGACAACGGACCCGTTCTGCACTGACCCAGTTGCTGATGGAATTCTGCACTATACCCTCCTTTGGGGTTTTAGTGCTAGTCTAGTCCAGCTGCTGAGGTAACTCCAGCCAGTAGTTCAAGGAATGACAATCCCACAGATGTTTAGGAACCTGGACGTCTGTAGCTAGTGTACTGTGCTACCACGAAGGCAATCAAGCAGCCGTGAAAACTTTTTAACCACAACAATCTTTTAGAAATGTTCGACAATACACACTCGTGACAAGATGGTAACCACGTACTACCATACACACAAAGCAAGTCTGACCAGCGCCATTCCAAGCCAAGCCCAAAATGCCATGCAGCAGGTATGCAACACTGACACTCTAATTACAGCCTTACCAAAGCTATATCCAGCCAACACAGTTGAGTTAGTGAGAGTATAGGTGGGGCAAGGAAATCACTGACTGCACATGACAAAATACAAACATAGGTAACATACATGTGAATGCTATAGAAGTAGACTATGTTTTATGGACTGAGCTTATATGACCATACATTGACTCACATGAATGAACATGTAAGAGGCCACTGTCACATATGGCAGTCCATATGCATATGAAGCACATGTGCCCTTTTCATACACATCTATATTTTATATCAAGCTGACCATTTACATCTTAGATGACTATTACTGAAAGAGTCCATAAAAGGAAAAGATGGCTCAGTGTCTAGAGTTATGTAAAGTCACTTTTATTTTTTTGGTGCATATCAACTGGATTTTAAGGTTATTTCGACTGTAAATTTTCCATGATGTAAAAACTAAAATGACAAAAATGCAGTGAACTACAGTTCTTAAACAAATGATCATTTCTACTCAACCAACATTCTGTGCAAACGCTATTCATTGATGGTCACTAGAAAGGTATTTTGGTCTCAATTCTGCCCATGAATCTGCATGTATAAATCCTTAAGATTTAAAGTACTGAGTCACTATTAAATACTTTGTGGTGTTGTTGTAGCCATGTTGGTCCCAGATTATTGGAGAGACAAGGTGAGTGAAGTAATATCTTTTATTGGACTAGCCTCTGTTGGTGAAAGAGAGAAATTTTCAAGAGCCTGTGTGTTTCACCAGCAAAAGTTGGTACAATAAAAGATACCCACCTTGTCTTTCTATTAAATACTTTGTCATTTGGAACTTTTGCTTAATCTATGACATTCCAGTAAATGAAAATATGCAACCAACATTATTCTGCTATTATTGGGAAGTCTCCTGAGTGCTCCAGAGGTCCCTTTAAATAATTTGTATCAGTGTTTCCAAGAGTCAGTTTAAAAAACCCCCCAGATTGTGAAAACTCAGATTCAGTTCCACCACAGTCACTCTCTCAAAAAAGGGTAGCCCTGAAGGCCAACAAAGTTGGGCTCTGTCAGACCGAGGTGAGGAGTCCAGAATCTAGAGCTCTCCCTCGAGAACATGCTGGCTGTAATCTCTGCAAAAACAAGCAGTTCAACTTTCCTTTGTATAAGAAAAATCATGGAACTTGGATCCCTCAATCTTGGGCTTGTTTCTCCTCTCACGTACACTGAAGTTCATGGAGTGTACAACTGGTTTACTTGGGCTTCACAGGTACTTGAAACTAACTTCCCTACAGATGGTCCTAGAAAGGAATTGCTTCATTTGACAAAGCAAAAGAAATCAACATAGTGGGTTGGATTTTCAAAAGTGACCATCACTGGTCTAATTCTGTTCTAATTTAAATCAACGGTAAAACTTACATTGACATCAATGAGAGCAGAGTCAGGCCAGGCTGAGTGCTTTAGAAAATTCCTTCCATAGAGTCACAGATTTTAAGGCCTGAAGGGACCATTAGCTTATCTAGTCTGACCGCCTGTGTGACACAGGCCATAGAATTTCATTCAATTATTTTCACAGAGAGCCCAATAACAAGTGTTTGACTGAAGCACAGAGAAATTCTCCTTTTCTGGCTTTCAAAACTTATCACTGTTTCCTCAGGCTCAAGGAGAAAGGATGTCTAAATTCCACCTTAAACAATCCTTTCCCAAATAACCTCACTTGTGCCACTGCAAACAATGCAGGTATGAATATTGCATGGTCCATACTGCTATTCAACATCAGCAAAAGCAAACAAAATATCTAATCTTCTGAGGAAGAAACAACCCCCCTTGCTCTATGCTTTGATTTCAGTTAATGTGCCTCAGATGTGAATGGCCTACCTCCCAGGGAAAAAGACCTTTCAGCGGCACAGTCTATTGTCATTCTGTGGATCAAAATACATGCTGATGCTGATGTGGTGGTGAGGCGCACTCTCCTCCAGTCTCACCCACACACAGAAAACTCTGACTGGGAGAACAACAATGGCCAAATCTTCATCTAAATGTAGATCTTGCCGTTTTTACACTGTCATATTTGTGATCTTTTCAAGGCTGTCTTCATACACTGGGCTGACTTTAAAAAAAATCCATTCTGGATTTAAAAGTGTTACTAATTTCAGCAATACTCCCATTACTTTGAATGAGGAATACAGCTGGAATGGGCCGACCTGTAGAAGCAGAAGAAACTTCCCAAGTGCACCTGCTGTGGTTGTTACATATTATCTTCTCATTTATACTGCAGCTTCCTAGAGTCTTTCAAAAAGCAGCCTGATTCTGCCAGGGCCGCTTTAGCAGGGAATATTACATATTTTGAAAATAGAACATATATTGAAGGTGTAGAATGTCAATCCATTAGCCCCACCTAACTCTCACCATGACTGGATAGCAAACACACCAAAAGAAAGCCTGCAGGTAACTCCACCTGGGTCACCTTTCACTTACCATCCTTACACTCAGTAAGCCCTTGTTTGGACTCAGTGGGCTGATGAAACATTTTCAGATGGGGTTTTAAACTCTGGATTAAATTCTGCTGGCTTCTACTAGGATTATAATAACCTGCAGAGAGTTGAAATGCTCGATTTACAGATAAAGTGCATATCAGCTGTTATCACATCAGTTACCTAATAATGTTTAAAATAATTTACAGGACTTCAAACTGTAGACAGTCTGACCAGAACATTAGTAATGGTACAATGACTGTGGACCAAGTACAAGACCAATTTGATTTTTTGAGCACAGATCGGCAAATATTCATGTTGCAAAACTACCACTAGCGTATGCTCAGATTCTGAACTGGCTCGGACCATAGGCAAAACATTCTCCTGCATATCATTCCTGCCAGAGATATGAGTAAATTTTGTGAGGTCTGATTTGGGGATAATACAAACTGAAATGACCCCTAGCACAGGATCCCACCCAAGAACCCCTCTTCAGAAGTGAAAGGCTTGCTGGTATGAACTCTGGCATTTGTGGGTGCCTATAGTGGCATCCTGTAACTTCAGAACTGAAGTCGGGTCCCTTGCACAGAAGTAAATATTGCATTCACATATTCAAATGTTGACCTGATTCTCCTCTCTCTAATACCAGTGTAAATCAGAAATAATTCCACTAGGGTGAAGTGAGTTAAAACTTGGTAAAACCAGGGCAAGCAAGAACATAATCAGACCCATAATATCTTCAGTAATCCTGCGTCCTTTGCTATAATAAATATGATAAACAAATGCCAGTGTAAAGCATGAAAGATTCTTTCTCCAAGAATCAGGCAGCATAGACAATACTGGAGAGGTTTATTCATGATACCGGGAAGACTGATAAATCAGCTTCAACTTCATGGGGTTAAAGTGGTCAATTATATACCCTTTCTTATCGATTACATATTATGTTTAAATTCTTTATCTATTCACTTACAAATACAGACATTGTCCCATCTGGAGAGAACAACAGTGATAATGGTCGTTACATACATGCAGAGACACATTAATCACTTTATGTTCATCAAGGATGCTAGGCTTACACTTGGGGGGGTGGTGGTAGGGTGGAGGAAGAAGGCGGGGATCCTTAGAGATAGGTGGCAGACAGACAGAATTTCTAAAAGCAAATGTGCTGTTCTCATTGGGATTAGAATCACTAAGAGGACATCTGGCTACCTGAGTCATTGGATGTTTGCACTAGCCATTTACATGAGTTTTAATGTACAACTCGTTAGCTGAAAACAGTCTCAAGCCTTACAGTTCCCTCCTGTTTGACAAATCGAACCCAAAAGTGAGATATGATCAATTATTTAGATACTTTGATATTCGTGATCTACCTTAGGGTTATAGGAGAGGAGGTGGTGAAGGGGGGGAGGGGGGAAGCAAAAAGCGAGGGAAAGAGGCAAGGGAAAAAAGCATAGTAAAGTTTTTAAGCATGTGCTTAAAATACCCACACATGATAACAGAAATTAGTAACACACATATAGAAACAGTGGCGGCTGTTATTTGTAAACTAGTCCACCAGGAGATAGGGCTGTACGATGGACCAGAAGCTGAATCTTCTAAGGGGGTTACAATCTGGGTGGAGAGTTGGACCTTCACACAGCCTTTAGCAGTGTTCTTATGAACGGTGGCAGACACAGAGGCAGCAGCAAGGACCACTTTAGCCAGCAGCTCCTTTGCCACTTGGACAGGTGTATTGTCCAGATATAGATTGCCATACCACCAAGGAAGTGTTGTCATTCCAGTGGAGATGCAGCCGGGCAAATGAATGTCACCCAGAGTGACGGAATCTGTAACACATGGAGGAGTCAGCAGTTTCTGCACAATAGTCCGAAGTTGCTATGAGCATGCCGCCACTGGGGGAGGGAGACAAAGCCAGAAAGTCCGATTCGATAGACAGCGTTGTTAGACACATAACCAATAGATTTAAAATAAAAAGAGGAAGGAGAAACATGGATGGGGATAACAAAAGGATATGTAAGAAGAAAATCAGGAGAAGGGGTGGAAGAGGTTTCAGGAGGCAAGGGGGAGGCAACAATTAACTGAGCAGATATATTTGCCAAGTTTGCAAGGGCAAAGGAAGAGAGGGTGTGAGAGGGGGGGAAAACCAAGGCATATATCTAACATATCTTCTTTTAACATATTGAACAAATCACGAGCTAACATACTACAAGCACATCCCTTAGATTGGGAAATAGTCATATTAATTATGATATCGGAGTATTTTTTAATTGCTGTATAGAATCCATCCATGGCTGCATTATTAGCAGTGACAGAGTATAATAAGCCAGCATTGATGTATTTTAGGGCCTGGGTAGTCTGGCTTTTTACCCAGGTATTATACTTTAACTGTTCTTGTAGCTATTGTAAAGAATTAGGGTGGTCAAAACATACTTTTTGTAATGGTACAGCAAACAGTGATAATGGTCGTTACATACATGCAGAGACACTTTTAATCACTTTACTTACATCAAGGATGCTAGGATTATACTCGGTGGGGGGGCAGTTAGGGTGGAGGAAGAAGGGGGGGATCCTTACAGATAGGTGGCAGACAGGAATTTCTAAAAGCAAATGTGCTGTTCTCATTGGGATTAGAATCACTAAGAGGACATCTGGCTTCCTGAGTCATCGGATGTTTGCAGTAGCCATTTACATGAGTTTTAATGTACAACTTGTTAGCTGAAAACAGTCTCAAGCCTTACACCAGTATCTCTATTGCAGATGTAAAATGGTCTTAGCACAAAATCAATCTATCTACATCTGTATCTACATTACACAGTATATCTACATCTATATCTACATATCTATATTACACAGTACATACATTTACAGCACCTAGCACATTACGTACACCACATCACATTATAACATGGTTTCTTCATTTGCAGTTTGGGGCTGTCACCTAACCAAACTGAATGCCATCTTTGTTTTGTGAAACCGAAATGCAGATACGTTTAAAGGCAAACTCAAGACTTCACTGAACAAAAGTATCCTACTAGCAATTTAGGAAACCATTAACTTTCTTCCATTAGAGTAAATAGGGCTCCCTAATTATATGCTCTGTAGGTAAGGTGGAAAAGCATTACTTACCTGACTCACTGTCTATACTGCTCACGCTATCAGCATGGTGTAGGCCGTGCTTCTGGAGACGCTTATAAATGCTGAACCTGGAAAACTTTTTGGGTTTTCCTATTCCTTTCATTCTTGAAGAATCTAGTGAGTCATCACTATTTCTGTGTTGTGGCAGGTTTCCCCAGGACTCAGCTTGAGGTTTTAGGGCTAAAGCTTCAGTGGACTCAGCTGTAGGCTTAAGACACAAAGGATACTGCTGAGAGTGATGCCTGGAGGATTATCCATTTAAATTACAGGGGATCATATCACTGGTATTCAAACTTTCATAGGGCCACGTTCTGCCCTACAACATGCAGGCACAGCTCCTGTTGATTTCAATGGGAACTGCAAATGCGTTTTGCAGAGATGAACTTGGTGTAGTGACTATTAAAGGTCTGCTCAGCAGAAAACTCAGCAAACTAAAACAGTGCATCCTGCCATACACTGCCTGTAAAACTATTCTGGCTTACTGCATGTTTTCCACATTTAGGCTCCTTTGCATAAAAAAAATAAAAATTCTCTGTTTAATTCAGTCACACAAGGCCAGGTTTTCGAAAGTGCTCAGCTCTTTAGGCACCTAAATAAGGGCCAGATATCCAGGGATACTCAGCACTCAGTTGCTCCCACTGTGACACCTGTGGCTAGATTTTCCAAAGAGTTTAGCACCCAACATGCATCCAATAAGTTGAGTTCTTGTGAAAAACTGGCTACTTAGTTTGGTGTTTAAGTGGGAGCTGAACTGTTCTGAAAACTCCTTAAGGATTATTCAGTGCTCAGCTACTGAACTTTCTATACCTGGAACTATTCTTCTCCATTCCTGCCTCTGCCTCTGCAGCGGAGCCACATAGGTCTTCACCGGCATGGCCCTTCTGGCAGCTGAAGGAATTGGTCCTAATAAGGATCCAGTTTTGTGAACCACTTTGAAGTCCACATGTATTCCACACTTGCAAAGGCTACAGACTCGTGCCCTAAAATGCAGGCTTAGAGGTTATCGTGGCTTGCTAATTTCAACTCTGCAGGACAATTGTCTAGTTTACACTGCAGATTTACACAGCCAGATTTACAGAATTCATTCTTACTGTGAGATTCATTGTAGATGTGGACTTTGTTGCTGTGATTCGTTTCACACTGCCAACGTCAGTCAGTCTGTGTTCATCATCATCCCACCTCCCGTAGGCCAAGTCTATGCCACCAACAAATGCTACAGATTGGTCAATGACAACGAGCTTTTCATGATGGGCCCATAGATACACTGAGGATGACACATGATCTGGATGCCTCATCACCTGAATAAAGAAAAAATCACTGAACACAGCTGTTATATAAGAGACCTGAAACAATGTTAACCAAGAGGTTATTTAAAACTTTGCCCAGAAGGCCACAGGGCTTTAGTTTAACCAATACTTATCAATGTTCAAACAAAGTGCTTTTTAGGACTTCATCTACATTAGACGCTTGTACTGTTTTAACTACACCAGTATAGTTAAACTGGTACAACTCGCTTAGTGTGGACACATTTACAACAGTATAAAGGTACTTTCTACTGGTACAGCTATTCCTTTTTAGGAAGGGCATAACTATACTAGAATAAATCGCCTTTATACTGTTATAACTGTGTCCACAATAGGGCTTTTGCTGCTACAAGTGGTTCAGTAGAAAAATTGGTCATTTCATTTGATGGTTTGTTGATGGCTATTTCAAACCAGAGTAAATGAGAGAAGAACCAGACTCATTTTCTTGATTTCTGAAAATAACAGCATGATAAATAATTTCAGCGTTTATTTATTTAAAAGCATAACTGCAAACATTAACTTGAGTGGAGTCATGCCTGGTTTTAAAACCACTGGTCCTCAGAACCAGACCCAAAATATTTTGGCATAAAAGGTTGCTGATGAATGTGGCTATAACTGCACATATTTTAGTAGATTTTTTTTTTTTTTTTTTTTTTTAAGGCCAGAAATGGCCATATTATCAAGTCTGACCTCCTGTATGACACAAGCCATAGAATTTCATCTGGTTACTCCTGTACTGAATCCAATAACTTCTGTTTGCCTAAAGCACATGTATCAGAAAGGTATCTAGTCTTGAGTTGAAGACTTCAAGAGAAGCACGAATCCACCACTTTCCTTAGTAGTTTGTTCCAGTCATTAATCACCCTCACTGTTAAAAAATGTGTGCCTTATTTCCCATTTGAATTTGTCTGGCTTTAGCTTCCAGACATTGGTCTTATTTGGCCTTATTTATTGTCTTCTGTGCCACAGTTCATTAATTGCTCTCTGAGAGAACAGAAAATTAACCAGCACATGGATACACATTTAAGGAACATAAAAATTCAATGTTGATCCTTAGCTAGCTCAGTCTGTGTATGAGCAGAAAGGATATTTCCTCAGACCCATATCCGAGCGTAACTTTCCACTTGCTCTAACTTCGTTAACTTGCCATATAAAACAAAATTCTTTTGAACAAGGTGAATGTTTCGTTGATGAATGGAACCTTGTCAAGGCTAAGCTAAATATATTTATATATACTTATATCTTTAAGGTACCTGAGTTGCCACAATCAAGAACTAGCGCCCATTGTAAAGTAGAACCAGATATGCGTATGTCTTTGAAGAATATTCTCCCTTCTAATGGTGATTGTAACTACATTTCCCGTTCATTGTGGTGAGTTTCCTCATCTCTCTCCGAGATTTGGAGAGCTGATGTTAGACACACAGGGCAATGAACATGCATGTATTTCATACAGGTTACATGGCATATGAATACCTTGATGTTCGGATGTAGACGCATTAAGGTCCGCTTGCTGTACTCACTGTTGATTCCTAGAGCAAGCTCCACCTCTTTGTAGAGCATTACAAAAATTCTCACTCCTTGTTGCTGTCAGAAAAAAAAAGAGATACATGGTAAGCACATATTTAAATGCATATAACAACAACAAAAGCAAAAGGGTTGTCTAGTGACCTGCTATGCACCCCTTTGCTTACTCTGCCACCAGTGAAATGTGAATCAGAGTTGATGACTCTGAGTCATCTTTATTACTATATTGTCTGAAAGTACCACATCACATCCAACTCAGGGGAACATGACCCAGTTTGTACACATTCATATCTTACCTAATTTATGCTTTTAAAACCCCCACAATTTCCTCTAATGACACTATGTACTTGAGTATAATATCCTTCCACTCTACTTTTAATACCCGCCCCTCTCTACTTGTCCACAATGGGGAAGAGCGGACCAGGGGCTCCTGCTCTCCTCCCGGCAGCTGGAGCCACAATCTGAGCAGAGCTAAGCAAAGGAGTAAAGGCTGGCCTGACAACTGGCCCTACGTCCCTTTTTGACCAGGCAAGGCCTGTGACAGTCTAGCCCATGAAAATGTAGGGAGCGGGGCAAAGAAATGATGAACAGGACAGAAAATGAGGGCCAACTACTAAAAATGAAGCTCCCAATGTTTTTCCAGTTGCATTAACACAAGTCACATTTAGAGAGAAAAAGTGTATCACCTTCCTGCCTTTCTTTTGGCTTGGTCCTGGTCTACTCAAGTCTCCACTCCACTAGAATTCCCCACCATTGCTCTCACTGGTACACTCAAACTGGCAGTAGCAAATAACGAAAGTGCTCGTGTAAACAGGGCTTCCGGTGGCTGCAGGCAATTTAATAACTCTCACTAAACCTGCTCTGAGCAGGACATGGGTGGAGCTGCCCTGGTGGTGACAGTGTTGGGAAATGCTAAGAAAAAGTCTAGTGCAGACAGTCATTTCCTTATTACAATAAGAAAAATACTACCCTGCACACAGTAGCTCACTGTTGCAGTATGTGACTTTCAGCAGTTAAACTGTTTAAGCTAAGACCATCTATATAAACACACAATAGACCCATTTAGCATAAAGCATTGTTACAAACTGATAAGCCCCCTGTAAGTTATAGGTAAGTTATGCACACCACTGAATGACTCTCTAAGCAGATCTTTATCTCCTCGGGATGGCACCATTAGCAATTTACTAAGAATCAGTTTTGGAAATAGATGCATATATCATGATCTCTGGTAATAACATGAATGAATGGCACTGTCTCTGCATCATCACTCCCAGCAGAATGTTCACCCCATGGGCCAGGTATAGCTCTGGTGTGACTCCAATAACTGCAGTACGGTGCCTGGCCCAATATCTCTTAGTTACATACACCAAAGAGGGGGAAGAGCAGTGGAGCAGAGCGGGAGCAGCTGTGCCAATGCCCCAGGAACCTGGAGCAGACATGGGGGAGGGAGAAACCACCCCTCCCCTCAGGAAGAAATTTTGGGGGGTATTTAGGAAGTTGCACTGGTGCTATTCCCTGGCATCCTCACAATCCTCCATCTGAAAACTAAGCCAGATGAAGAAAGTAGGGAATGAACACCTCCTCCCTTCAAAACCGTGGCTGAGTGGGGTGCAGTGCTGAATGTCACTCAGCTGGTTGGCTACCAGCCCTGGGCCTCAGCACTGAGCTTCCCACTCTCTGCTGCTGCCGCCGAGCTGACTGCAGCCTCTGCAACTTTGATCTGTTGCTGGGGGTTGGAGAAAGAAGAGGAGAGGGCCTTCAGCTCTCACTGGCCATGTCCTCACTGCAATGATGCATGAGTCTACCTGGAGGGGGCTCCTATCTGCACACAGAATGAGGGAAGGGCAGATCACTGACGGGCAGTGACATGTCAAAATTAGAGCATCAGAGTATGATTTTTTTAAATTAAAATTAAGTTTGGCCATTCATGCACCATGAGCCTCACTCCCATGAACACAGATGGCCAAGGAACAAGAAGGAGTGAAGCTGCCCTTTGAATCCTCCCATCCAGCAATAAGCTGCATGGAGTTAGACCCAGGCCTACATGGGGGTTTACTGCAATCAGGGCCTCAGCCAGCCACTAGGCACAGCACGCTTACCGCTTTCCGCTTGAGAATGCAGTCTAGTCTCCAGTGATTTCCTTCCACCACAGGTCGCTTCATAAAGATTTCAGGGCTCAGCCTAAGAAAACAAAAAGGTGAAAAACCCAAACAGTCTGTGCTGTGAAAACAATGCGTAAGGTCAACTAATCTACTCCAATAATGGGCAAGAAACTAAAAGAGTTTATTCATTAGATGTGAAGTCGGGTCTTCTACAACGATTTATTTTTTCATAGCACTGTTACTGTTTGCTTTTTAACAACGGTGCAGTATATAACAGGTGATGTGTCCCATGTGTCACACAGAGGCCAACAACCTATCCTCAGTGATCGGATTATTGCAGTCAGCACCCAGTGGGACCAAACTCAGTGGTGATGCATAAGGTAAACTCCACATACGAAAGAATAAACTCTCAATCTCATGGAGAAAAAAATATACCTCTGGGAGATCTGAAAGCAATTTGGGGGTTAAAAGAAAATACTCCGGATTCCAGGAGTGTCACAACATGGCCCATCCTGGTGCAGCATTGTCACTGCCACATCCCAACAGGAGATTTCAGTGGAGCCTTCCTAACTACTTCCTTGCAGACCCTTCACCTCATACGTTAACGTGTGTTGGGATGCCGTTAATAAGGCCTCTGAGCAGACTGATCTCCCTGCCTCTTGCTTAGCTGAGCCACAGCCATATCCAGCGGAAGTTAAATGCCTCTTCCAGGATGTGCATTGCACAGCGTCGATTTTCTAAGCTGCATCGTCATTTATACAACTTTTATAAGCAAACTTCAGGATTTTGCCCTCCGTGGCTAGCAATGGCCTTCATTAGCCTCAGTGCCAGCAACATACAGAAACTGTACACAGGGAACTAAAGATTTGTAGCACCATCCAGCCTCAGGAGAAAGAGATCCAGCCAAGTCACTCTCAATCCCAGTAATTATTCTACTCTGGAAGTTGGTCGGGTGCAGAAAAATGGTCTCTGCCTCCAACAGTAAGCTCTACACAGCAGTGAACAGTCCCTGCTAATGAACAGCATAGGGCTCCGTTCTGCTTAGCTCTTATGCCAGAGTGCCATGTGGAGGAGGGAGAGGTGGACAGATCTGTACCCCTACTTACTCCCCTCAGGACCTCACCCAAAAAGAGTGAGGGGGAGTGTGACAGGGTGTACTAGCCCCCCACTGGACAAGAAAGGGTTAAACCCATATTCTGGTCAGAGGAAGCCATGCCCCCTTGCCACTGCTGGGTATGCTCCAACTGGAGCCTCAGTATAAAAGGACTCAGGTGGGGCTGACTGTTGAGGAGAGAGGATGCATATTGCAGGCTCCCTTCTGGGAGCTGCTGGAGCCCCAGACAATGGAGGCCAGGTGCGCTGAGACCCAGGTGGACACCGGGTGGCCTCAGGGCCATTTTAAGACCTTCGTAGGCCCTAGGCACACTTGCCTTCATAGGCCCCCTGACCGAAATAACTAATTTGATTTTAAGCTATTAATAAATAGTTTTTTAAATAAAAATAAAAAATTATATATAAAAATTTTTTCTGTAGGCCCTGAAAGTTTCGTAGGCCCGAGGCACTGTGCCTACTGTGCCTAATGGATAATACGGCCCTGGGTGGCCTGCAGAAGCTCAAGAAGAGACATAGCTGTTGGGAGCTTTGCTAGCTGATGATCCCAGAGACCCAGAGGACCTGTGGACTACAGCATGGGAAAACAGGATAGGAAGTAGCCCAGAGGAACTAGATATTGATCCGGTTGTAGAACCGGGAACCAAGTCAGTGTGTTTCGGACCTATCCCCGCTGATCCAGTGGTGAATATGTTTGCTGCTGACAGGGCCCTGGTGGAGTACGTAGGCCCCCACTCCCCTGACCATTGAACCACGCAGCCCCGACAAGGAAGGCCGCCATATAGATCCCAACCATTAGACCATACTGCCCTGAGGTAAGAGCAGTCATTCAAACTCAGTCACAGGGCTATAATACCCCTCCTCCAGTCCCCAGAGGGTGAGGGGGTGTACCAGCCCCGCAATGGGGAGTAAAGAGTAGGGAGTGAAATAGCTTTGTCACCCCATGTGGCAGTCAGTAGAGCTGGCCTGTCATGCAAGGCGATGGCGGGGGAATGTCCTGCATTGCTTAAGTGGTGTATGAATTTGTACATATCCCCATGTGTTGGGAGACATTCTGCCTCCCAGAGACGTACCCTGGGTGCTTCTACTGAAGCCCTGCAGCCCCATACCACCCTCAGTGCAGATGGTGCCTCACTGTACCATGCAGCCATCAAGAGTATTTCTGGGAAGGAGACACCTGAACTAATGATTTTAAGTGTGTGCTTCTGCTGCCAAGTCTCCTGAAAAGGCCTTTGAATGAAAACCCTTGCTGTGAAAGGTTTGGATGTACTGCCAAACCACTTGGCAGCACTGCTAGTTTCCATACTGTAAGGCCTATTGAACAGTGCAGCATTGTAACGAATGTTCTCACAGAGACTGCTGGACAAAATCCAAACACAGATATACGAACCACCAATCTGTGATGAAAATTTCTTCTCTCGCTGCCTCCATGGCATTTGCTACATCTTCAAAATACCCCTTTGCATTTACATACCTGAAAAACAAACACAATACTTGGATTTTTCTTTTAATCAAATGATGAATTCATAGTTGGAGGTAAAAATATCTTAGTACTCGAGATTAAAATAGGAATTTAAATGTTTCCATTTGCTTTCTCAAAAGCAAACACATTTAATTTCATGTACTAGGGCAACGTGCAAGGAGAATTTCACATCTTTGTTAACATCTTAATGAAACCAGTACAATGAAATATTGTTATGGCAGGCATGATCACATGGCCCTGGGCTGTGATTGGAGTCAGTTTTTGAGACCGAATTCTGTTGAGATTTATACAAGGAGGGATTGTTCTGCATGCTGTTTGACCACCTCGTTTCAGAATTGGTGCATGTGCATCAATAAAGCAAGTTACATTTAGAATATACCCAGACTTCATGTCACTGATTTCTGCCCACTGGGAAGCCAGCCTGCAAAGCCCCAGACACGTGCTACTGCTCAGTAGTGGACTGATACCTGTGTCACGATGGGACCCAGCTTTCAGGAGGGGCAATACTATAATACAGCATTAGGGTTAGAACCTGCAAACACTTTCTCCTGGGTGTTCTGAGAATTATCTGAGAATGGGGAAGATGTGACTACGCTGCTCTGTGTCCATGCAAGATAGGGGGCTGCAGCACATGCCAGAATCAGAACAGCTGCTTTATGGAGAGGCTGTTGAGAAGGGAGAAGAAAGAGGTGCAGGATCAAATTTTGAATTAGGTGCTTTTGAAAACATTACCCAAAAACAACAGTAGAGCTAAGAAGTGAAACCAGCAGCTTCTAAAGTAAGGAGAGCGTTCTGTTCGCCCTTCGTAAGCATACTACTCATTAATTTTACGATGAGTTACATGTGCATCAAGATATCATTTTTATCCTTAAATTAAGAAACAACTAATGTGTCCAATCTCAACAAAAATTTGAAATCTGAAAGCTCTGAGCACTGCAAAGCAAAGTCAGAACAGGAGTGAAATGGTTATACTAGTCATCTCAACAGATGAGACAAGGAAGCTGCATCTTTGATCCTTCCATAGTGATTTACAGTGTCTAGAGTCAGTGAATTCAAACATCCATGTTATTTAAATGTGAATGATAAATCAGCAGGGCCATGAGCTTGCTCCCACTGAAGAGAATGACATCTTTGCCATTGATTTCAATAGGAGATAGAGCACATTCTTATTAGTGCTGGGACCATCTTACCACTTTGCCAAAGTATTCTCCCGCACGGCTGCATATGACCCAAATCTGTGATCTGTTAGAAAGTTTTTGCCATTTTTCTGAATGAATTCTTCTATTCCCTGTCCCCACCATCGGGCATGTCTGTAGCTGTTACACTTCAAAATCAGTGACCTGGAAAAGAAGCCAAGTATTGAAAAGAATGAATAGGCAGCATACTTTTATTTAACCTAGTTCTCACCATCTGAACATGTGGATATGGGAACTGAGTATCAACCTCGTTTTATTTAATCACAAGTGGCCAGTAGCCAGCTACTTAGCAGAAGGTTGTTTTAAAAAAAAAACTCAGCACCTAAATACCATAGTTACTGACAACCTATAAATACAATAGGTAGATATTACGTGCGCTTTTTGCGCAGCATGGACCAAATGTTGCTGACACTGGTGCAACCCCATTGTTTTAAATGGGATAGCACCAGTGTAACTGGGAGCAGAATATGGCCTCATAGATATGAAAAACCTTCAAATGACCATTTACACCTGCTGAGGAACTGTCCCATTGATCAGGATTCTTCTGCCACAATAATAGGGTGGCTGGATTCTCTGGAACCCTGAAGAAAGATGCTAATTGAATCATACTGACTCTCTGTGGCAGATGCAAATTGCTAACACGCCCTGCATATAAGGGAATGGGCCCCTTTTGATTAAAGGAAGCCAATTTTAAATGAAAACCTGGGGGCGGGGGAAGAGGTATAAATAAAATATATATTTCTTACCTGGAAAGATTGTCAATCTGCAACCCATATTCTGTTTCAGTCTCTTTCCTGCCAATCTTAATGCTGAATTCTTTATCTACCAGCAGAACAAAGGAAACGGCTCCGCTATCTGGCTTCATGTACATTAGAAAAGAGTCTTTCACTACTAACCACCTATAAAGGGAGATAATATTTGTCTCAAATTCACTTAAAAATGATAGCCATCAAATAATATAAAGTGAACAGCAGTCTCTATGAGAGAACTCCAGCCATTCATTAGCATCTGACGCAGGCAAAGAGGGATTGTAACCTATGGGTGGGGCAGTTTTTTTTCAATATGGTTTAGAGAGCTGGCGTCTGATTGTGCTGTCAGAATGGAGTAAAACAGGAGTAACTCCCCTGAAGTTAGTGTAATTACACTAGTGTAAAACTGATGAAAGGGAAAGGAGAACCAGCCTCTAGAGAGGAGATTACAGCAACAGGTGGTACACAGAATCCTGTATCTGGATGCTCTAATCAGCAGTTAAGTGAGAGGAAGGATGATGCAGTGGTTACGGTGCTAGATGGGAAACCATCGTAGGACTCTAGTTTGAGTTTCTCATGTGTTATTTATAAAGGCACTGGATCCTATTAAAGCGAATGGAAAGTGTACAAAGAGGACATTTTGGAAAGGTTTCATTGCCAAGCAACAGGCATCACAGTAGAAAAACAAGATGAGAAATGACTAGCAGGTTTTGTGTAAGCACCATAGCCCTCGAGCACTCTGGAAAAAATATTTCCCTGTAGTGTCTAAGTATTTTTGCCATCTCTGTATACACACATATGATTGATGTGCCCCACACACAAGCGAATCAGTCACATGGCCTTAGTCCAGATCTTTGTTCATACAAATTAATGTACCAGGAAAGATAATGTATTTTTTCAACCAACTGCAAAGATATATTCATTACTGTATCTTTCATAGCAACCTGAAGTGTTATGTTGCTGGGCCCAATTCGGTTCTATTATTCCCTGTTCAAATTGTCCAGAGCTGCCATGTTGGTTTTCTGAGCATGATGCTCATCATATAGCAACAAGGCATAGTCGGGGCCAGCTTTAGGAATATGGGAGCTCTAAAGAGGTTATTAGAAAGGGCCCTATGCTTTTCTTTTCTCCTCCCCATTCCCTAGATTAAGACTAGGCATAGTAACCAACGAGTTGGATAACTACAGACTCCCCCACTCCCACATCAAATTTAGACACTCCCTCCCATAAAATCAGGGGATCTTTGCCCCCTTGATCACAGACTTCATGTATATTGATAATGAAAACAGAACAGAAACACAGGCTGCTCTGCTGACTTGTAAATAAGGAGGATCATTGTCTTTCTTACAGGCCAGAGCATGCTCACTTAGCTTGTAACAAGGAGCTAGTCTCACAACCAAGGTGAAAATTACAGCTGACCTCCAAAAACTCCCCATGACATTACAACAGGTTGTGGTTGCTGGTGATGGGGAGCAACCCCTCTCTGCCTTCTCTGCAGTGGTTTTTATTTTCCAGGCAGCGAGGAGCAGTCAGCTCCAGCACCTGAGTGAGCACAGGAACTATAATTAGGCCAGGTTTCTGTGTGAAGTAGGGGAAATGGCTGCCTAGGAAGGAGGACTGCGGAAAAGGATCTGGGGGTCATAATGGATCACAGGCTAAATATGAGTCAACAGTGTAACACTGCTGCAAAAAAAGCATACATCATTCTGGGATGTGTTAGCAGGAGTGTTGTAAGCAAGACACAAAGTAATTTTTTCGCTCTACTCCGCACTGATCTGGCCTCAACTGAAGTACTGTGTCCAATTCTGGGCACCACATTTCAGGAAAGATGTAGAAAAATTGGAAAAAGTCCAGAGAAGAGCAACAAAAACGATTCAAGGTCTAGAAAACATGATCTGTGAGGGAAGTCTCACTTTATAAAATGATGCTCTTGATGAAATGTAACTCACACAAAGAAAAAAATGTTTAGTCTGGATAAGAGAAGACCGAGGGGGTACACGATAAGTTTCTAAGTACATAAAAGTTGTTACAAAGAGGAGGGAGGTAAATTGTTCTCCTTGACCTCTGAGAATAGGACAAGAAGGAATGGGTTTAAATTGCAGTAAGGGCGGTTTAGGTTGGACATTAGGAAAAACCTCCTAACTGTCAGAGTAATTAAGCACTGAAATAAATTTCCAAGGGAGGTTGTGGAATCTCTGTCATGGAGATTTTTAAGAGCAGGTTAGACAAACACCTGTCAGGGCTGGTCTAAATAATACTTAGTCCTGCCATGAGTGCAGGGTCCTATACTAGGAGACCTCTCGAGCTCCCTTCCAGTCCTACGATTCTATGATTCTAAGTGGCGCAGGCATGAAGTGGCTTCTTGTGCCTCCTCCCCCACACTGCCTCATGTATCCACGACACAGATGGGCACAATCTGGCCCTTTATTTTTTAACTCAATTAAACTGGATAAAAAACTTGCCAACCAGTAATTCTCTTCAAAACCACACAATTCAGGACTCTATAGGAATCCTTTCACAACGTGCATCAGAGAAGATTCTTTACTGCTGTGGTTCAGATCTGATTTAATCCACTGGTGAGTGCAGCCTGGACAATGTTCCAATTAATTTGGTTTGGTTTGGTTTTTTTAAATCAGAAAGGTATGGTAAACTGAACTGAAACTTCCAAGTGCCACAACAACAGATCACCTCGACAGTCTGACATGGGAAAGAACAGAAGGTGGCAGAATCGGAATTTCTGCTGGATGAGTGCTACACAGAATCACTTTTCACATGGGAAGCTTGTATGTAATGTCTGTTGTGAATTTAATACTAGACAAAAACCAAAGCCATCCTGTGCTAGGCAGGAGGTCAGACCAGCTGATCTAATGGCCCTTTCTGACCTTGAGGGAAAAAAAAAAAAAAAAAAAACATGAAAAAAATCTATGAATCCATAGTTGCTTCAAGTTTTCATATTTTTGTTGAAATGTGGAAATCTCAGTTATAGAAGGAATCACAATTTTACAAACTTATGCCTAGGAAAATGTGAGGGAGACTATTTACTTTCAGTAAACAGTCTAGAATGACTAATAATCTTAAATTCATAATTCTGCTAGACACCAAAAATCAGGCACTCAACAGAGCTACTAGTTTTATCTCATTACAACCATCTGTAAATCCACTTTGTTACTCTCCATTGTCCTCCGACTGCCAAAGTGCTAACGGCCCACTTCATTTTTAATGGTTTCTTGCAGTATTAACTCCTTATGCTTAACCATCTGTTCTCTACCTTGTATTTAGCTGTGACACAGATTACCTTTCCCTCCCAGGCTTGAAGAAGAGCTATGTGGTGCATGAAAGCTTGTCTCTTTCATCAACAGAAGTTGGTCCAAAAAAATATATGAGGTCCTCCACCTTGTCTTTCTAATAGGTAAAAAGTCACCTAAAGAGACATAGCCCCATGCTATAGTACCTTTTGGACCACCGATAGCAGACCCTTCCTTGTCCACAGCAGTTCAGACCGGGTATTCTGTAGCCCCCAGATCTTTTCATGATCATACCTTCTCTGAAACAAATGCAAGGATGATAAAGAAATGGTAATTGGATACATGCATATGCAGCTTATTAATTATGTCTAGATGAATCTATATGGACTGGAGGATTCTGACCTGGAGGTATAAAGGGTAGGTCAGACACAGCACTGTGACAGCCGTATGATCCTTTCACCTCAGTAGGGTAGAATGGGTATAATAGAGCAGAAGTTGATCACCTCTCTCTCATTCTCTTTCTGTCAAACATTTTATCTGCCTCCCAAGCAGTGGGTGACTTGAACATAACTATCATACAGCCAGCAAATGAACTGAGCCCACAGTCATAGCAGTGGTACTGTAATAAATACCATGGCAGCAATAAGAAGGGCTAAAGGGTAAAGTCTCAGCTTACAAATGATAGGCTGAGCAACGGTAGGGCCTGGCATGAAGTTTGGATTGGACTGGGGTGAGGGCAAAGAGGTATCTAGGACACAAACAGGGAAGAAGGTGGCAGAATGAAGGCCATGGAGGATTATATGGATAGAAGATGCGTCCAACTCTCCCACCTGGCAGGAAAAGCAAGAATCACCTCTGAGCACAACAAGAACTGGAGAGGAGGAATGTGTTAGTGCTAAGGGCTGCAGCACAGACTGAACAGAGAGAGGGCTCCATCAGCACTTCTCCACCTTGCCCACTGTCACGTCCTTCCCAGTTTATAACCCTGGATGCCTGGAATCACTGCATTTCCACACCCATGTCCCATCCAAATAACTGGAAGGAATATTTCACTACTGCCTGCGAGGCCGTTTACAAAATCAACAGACACTTTTGATTGTAACTGAAACAACACAGTGTCTATTTAATAGCGTTCAAAAGAAAGGAATTAAGTGTCAGCCCCAGGCTTAAGGAAACTTTGGAAATGTTGGGAAGTTTAAAGAAAAAAATTGACGTCTCTTGATTACAGTGCACTCTTTTCCTCTTGTAGTAATAGCCCATGGTTGACTTGTCACCATCATACAAAAAATAAACTAACCAGTGATGTAAGCATGTTATGACAGGGACTGTACATTGCTCTGGTTGTTTGCATTGGGCCACATTCATACTTGGTGCAATAAGGGTGAATTTGGCCCTGTGAGTCTTGCAATCAGATGTGGTCTGCCTTTTACATTCTTTATTGTTTCCCAGAGTTGTAATATTCTCTTGTGAATAATAATACATGGTTAACATATGGAAGATAAGATGTTCCCAAATCAATCACCAGCTTGGCAGGAAAGCTACCAATTTGGACAGTCTATAAAATGATGGTCTTGATGAAATGTAACTCACACAAAGAAATGAAATACAACTTACATGCCCTTTGGTCCTAGATCATGGATGAACGACAGCTGACTTACACCAACGAATTCCATCTGTAAAATAAAAAGTTCCCCATTGTTTATACTTTGGAATCTCACAAATCAGTTTGCTTAGTAAAACAACATTGACAATGAAAATAATTCATCGGTGGGAAAAGGTGGGAAAATCTCTTTTAGGGCCCAATCCAAAGCCCACTGAAGTCAACCGGAATCTGTGTGTTTTGATGAGGCCTTTAATGAACATGACAAAAGCAACCAAAATCATTGTATGTAATTATTTAGAGGCTTGGAAAGGACCCAATGGAACCTTCACCTGTATGTTACGGGTTCAAATTCAGTTCATGTCAGTAAATTACAAAATTTACCATTGCTTGATAAATATCTGGTGACCTAAGTGAACTGAGTTCGTAGACTGAGTCCAGTTTCCACTAGATGTGTGTCTGCCTCATACCAGGTGACTACACCAAAATGCCAGTGACTAAACGGGCACGAAGAATTAACCTGGACAGGTAAAAATTGCTAATATAAACTGGAAGTCTGTTGTAATCTCATGTAAAATGTTTGAGTTCATCATTTGACCCCAATTCAAAAAACCCTGAAATTATCCAGAGAGATTACAGCAGAATATACAGATGAGCAGAAGTGTAGTCTGCTTGTCATTAGCAAACTAATGACAATGCTCCATGACTACATTAAAATCTAGAACTAGATCTCTAGGCACTTCCAACCAACCAGGTTTTCTTGGCAGAGTAAGACATTCCTGGTATATACGCTCCTGCTTATTTGTCTCAGCTCCAGTGAGAGAGAATCTCTCACCCCGTCTTCTGTCACAGAAGTGAACTTGCACTGAATCGACCAAACTAAAGTAAAAAGGTTGAAAGTGAGAGGAGGAACTAAATGGATTTCAGCCACTCTCCTTTGTGTGTATTGGGTTAATTAGCCAAAGTGCACAAACGTGCAGGGGAGAGAGCAAGAGGCGGTTTTCTCATTTGGTCTGGCAGCAAAATGGCAGAAAGCAGACTTTAACTTACTAATTAAATATGCTGCCATCCAGAGCCTATTGGGCTAAATTCAAGTCTCAGATCCACATGTACAGCTGCAACTGACCTCAATGAGAAAGAAAGGGAAGCCACATGCATCCAAGGTCAGAATTTGTTCAGAAAAATACCACTGATAACATCACTCCCCTTTTGCAATAGCTACACTCACCTCTTAGAACCAGAGCTAGTGGAAATGCAGAACTGAAAAAGGAACGTGGCCATATCACAGTGAAAATCCCCATAAAGGCCTACACTATAGAAGGATTTCTCACTGCCCCTGGTTTGGAAAGCTTCAGAGCCCACCTGCAGCACAAAGCCATACTTTAGTTTTGCTCTGTACCATAATAAGGCAGAAAATGGCGATTTCCAAACCACAAGTGAAATCAGCAGAAGTGAATGGTTTAACATGACACAGATCAAATTAATTCTAGGCCCCGATTCTGCCATCCTCTCTCATGTTGAATAATAACTACTCAGTAGTTGCATTGATCTCAGTAGGATTACTCAGATACTGTAGGAAGGTCTGTCACAACATGATTGAGACACAAACAGATTCAGGCCCTTAGGGCTAGAATGAAAGGGCATAACAGTGCCATCCCAGAAGAGTCCCAGAAAGAAATTGTAACAGTTCTATCCTAGCCCCACTTTTGCCCTGATGCAGAGAAGGAGGGGAAAGTATTTTGCTACAGCTGTTTTTAGGGCACAGTATAACCTCCACTCCCAGCCAAGCAGCTCTGCTCTCCTCTAAGGCCTGTAGCTGTCATCTGATCACTGAACCAACAAGAGATACCAAAACCAAGTCTAAAATTGCATAAGTAGTGACATCATGGGAGAGCTAGTTATAGGAAATAACCTTAGATTGAGTGATCAAAAGTTGATTCAGTTTAAATTAAACTGAAGGATAATCAAAACCAGATCATCAACTATGTTTTTTTAAATTCAAAAGGGCAGACTTTGGGAAATTAAGGGAATTAGTTAAAGAGATCAACCGGAGTGAAGAGCTCAAGGACTTAAATGCAGAAGAGACTTGGACTTTCTTCAAATCAAAAATGAAAAAACACTCATAAGGAAAGGCCCCAGACCCAGCTGGATGAATAACCACCAAAAAGGCTATTAGAGAGCCTACAGGGAATGGAAAAGGGATCGATCAATAAAGAAAGCTACATCTTGGAGGTTAGAAAATGTAGGAATAAAGTGAGAATTGCTAAAAGTCAAGCTGAATTAACTGTTGCCAAGGAAATTAAAATAAGTAAGAATAGCTAACATTGTACCTATATTTTAGAAAAGGAAAAAAAAGTGATCCAGACAATTACACACCTGCTGGTCTGACCTCAGGAGCATGCAAGGCTTAGAAAAATTTGTGAAGGAAAGAATAATTAAATTCACTGAGGTAAACAGTAAAGGGACAGTAATGCAACATGGGTTTACTAAAGGCAGATCCTGCCAAACTAACCTGATTTCCTTCTTTGAGAAAACAACTGATTTTTTTTAGAAGGGAAGTTTAGTAGCTCTAGTTTACTTGGACATCAGTAAAGCATTTGACAGGGTACCACATCAGAAATTATTAGTTGTACTGAGAAAAACTGGGATTGGTACAAGAATTGTAAGGTGGCTAAGGAACTGGCTAAAGGAGAGAAGGCAACGGGTTGTGCTGAAAAGTGGATTATTGGACTGGAAGGTCGTCACTAGTGGAGTTTCTCATGGATCGATCTTGGGACAGATTTTATTCAATATTTTTCTTAATGATCTTGCACAAAAAGTAGGAGTGTGGTAATGAAATTTGCTGATGATACAAAGTTGGGAGGCATCATCAACACAGGAGGATTGGAACATTATACAGGGAGATCTGGATGCCTTGAAGACCAGAGTGACTGAAATGGTATGAAATTCAACAGTACAAAATGCAAGGTCATTCACTTAGAGTCTAATAATATGAACATTATACATATAATTAATTTAAATTATTTAAATAAAAATATTATTAATGATGCCAGGAACATAAGAATGGCCAAGCTGGATCAGACCAATGTTTCATCTAGCCCAGTAGCCTGTCTTCCAACAGTGGCCAATGCCAGGTGCTTCAAAGGGAGTGAACAGAACAGGTAATCATCAAGTGATCCATCCTGTTGGCCATTCCCAGCCTCTGGCAAACAGCAATCTCTGCCCATCCTGGCTAATCGCCATTGATGGACCTATCCTCCATTAACTTATCTAGTTCTATTTTGAACTCCATTATAGTCTTGGCCTTCACAACATCCTCTGGCAAGGAGTTCCGCAGGTTGACTGCGCATTGTGAAGAAATACTTCCTTTTATTCGTTTTAAACCTGCCACCTATTATTTTCATTTGGTGACGCCTAGTTATTGTGTTATGGGAAGGAGTAAATAACACTTCCTTATTTACTTTCTCTACACCACTCATGGTTTTATAGACCTCTATCATATCCCCCCTTAGTTCTCTCTTTTCCAAGCTGAAAAGTCCCAGTCCTATTAATTTCTCCTTATACGGAAGCTTTTCCATACCCCTAATCATGTTGGTTGCACTTTTCTGTACGTTTTCCAATTCCAAAATATTTTGGGGGTGTAGGGTGACCAGATCTGCACACAGTATTCAAGATGTGGGAGTACCACGGATTTATAAAGAGGCAATACGATATTTTCTGTCTTCTTATCTATTCCTTTCCTAATGATTCCCAACATTATGTTAGTTTTTGTTAACTGCCACTGCACATTGAGTGGATATTTTCAGAGAACTATCCACAATGACTCTAAGATCTCTTTCCTGAGTGGTAACAGCTAATTTCGACCCCATCATTTTATATGTATAGTTAGGATTATGTTTTCCAATGTGCATTACTTTGCATTTATCAGCATTGAATTTCATCCTCCATTTTGTTGCCTGGTCACCCAGTTTTGTGAGAACCTTTTATAACTCTTCTCAGTCTGCTTTGAATTTAACTATCTTGAGTAGTTTTGTGTATCTGCAAATTTTGTCACCTCACTGTTTACCCCTTTTCCAGATCATTATGAATATGTTGAACAGCACTGGTCCCAGTACAGATCCCTACGGGACACCACTATTTACCTCTCTCCATTCTGAAAACTGACCATTTATTCCTACCCTTTGTTTCCTATCTTTTAACCAGTTACTGATCCAGGAGAAGACCTTCTCTCTTATACTATGACTGCTTACGTTGCTTAAGAGCCTTTGCTGAGGGACCTACTCAAAGGTTTTCTGAAAATCTAAGTACAGTATATGTATTGGATCATCCTTGTCCACATGCTTGTTGACCTCCTCAAAGAATTCTAGTAGATTGAAGAGCCGTGATTTCCCTTTACAAAAACCATGTTGATTCTTCCCCCACAAATTGTATTTATCTATGTGTCTGATAAGTTCTGTTCTTTACTATAGTTTCAACCAATTTGCCTGGTACTGAAGTTAATCTTACCAGCCTGTAATTGCTGGGATCGCCTCTGGAGCCTTTTTTTAAAATTGCCATCACATTAGCTATCCTCCAGTCATCTGGTACAGAAGCAGATTTAAATGATAGGTTACATATCACAGTTAGTAGTTCTACAATTTCACATTTCAGATCCTTCAGAATTCTTGGGTGGATACCATCTGGTCCTGGAGACTTATTACTGTTTAATTTATCAATTTGTTCCAAAACCTCCTCTAATGACACCTCAATCTGGGAAGTTCCTCAAATTTGTCACCTCAAAAGAATGGCTCAGGTTTGGGAATCTCCAGATTGGGGGCTCATCAGTTGGAAGAGACAGAGGAGAGAGACCTGAGTGTCTAGATGAATCACAGGATGACCATAAACCACCCATGTGACACAGCTGCAAGAAATGCAAATACGATCATAGGATGTATTAGACAAAGCGTTTCTAGTAGAGACAAAGTAATATTAATGCCATTGTACGAGGCACTGGTAAGAATACTTGGAATACTCTGTACAATTCTTGACACCCATGTTCAAGAAAGATGTGCAGAGAGGAGCTATTAGGATCATACGAGGAATGGAGGAGCTATATTATGAGAGGAGATTGGAAGAGCCTAGCAAAAAGAAGGCTAAGCAGGGATATGATTGCTCTGTATATATATATATATATATATATATATATATATATATATATATATACACACACACACACATGGGGGAGAGGGGGAAAAAGGGGAGAAACGCCAGTGAGGTGAAGGGTTATTTAACCTAAAGAACAATGCTTGCAAAAGAAAAAATGGATACAAACTGGCCCTGAATAAATTCAGGTTAGAAATTAGAAGAAGGTTTCTAACCAACAGAGCAGTGAGGTTCTGGAACAGCCTTCCAACAGGAGCTGTGGGGGCAAAGAATTTAATTAGTTTTGAGAGAGAGCTGGACGAATTGATGAGTGGGATTGTACGTCAGGGCTGCTTGTGATAGTAAGGGGCAGGGCTTGGCAACTCTGGGGCTCATTTTACAGTTTGTCTTATGGTCCTAAAAACTCATGCTTCAGGGCTTTAGCCAGTCACCTGTAGGAGTCAGGAAGGGATTTCCCTGCCTACACTTCCTGCCATGTATTTTAGGATTGTTGTTGGTTTTTGCCTCCTTCCTTTGAAGCATCAGAGGTGACTGCAACTGGGACACTGAACGGATGGGGGGTAGAGGGGCTGTGCTCTGAGTAGCACCGAGCATTCTCTCTCTCAGGTGCTTGGTTGGCTGGCTCTTGCTCACATGCTCAGGGTCTAACTAGTCACAATATATGGGATCAGGTCATGAAGGAATTTCTCCCCTGGTCAGATTGGCAGTGACCTTGGGTTTTTCAGCTTCCTCTGCAGTAAGTGGGTATAGGTCACTTCCCAGGATTACCTAAGTATATTTCACTTCATAAACTCCCTGCCATTGCAAGGGCTCAAGCACTGGTGTACCTCAGTCCCTCCTATTTTTTGCCTGTGGCATGTAATAGTTTAGTCTCTTGTGGGCTGTAACACTTCAGTCTAATTCCAGTTGGTGAGTGGAGTGTGTGTGGGTGTTGGTGGCCTGCGTTGTACATAGCCTTGGCAGAATCTGATTTTTATAATTTTGACAGATAATATCAATGCTTATTTTTAAGCACTGTTTAAAATTTTTACCTATTTTAATTTTCACAGTTATGTGAAACTATGGGGGGCATCAGACGATTATTTAGTGACAGTAGATGTTGAAATTCAATTTGTAAAGCTTTATAAACTGTTCACACAAATGGTCAACATCACATCAAAATATTCAAAGTAAATATCCTTCAATCAGCCAATCGTAACTGATTTTGCTATTCATTCGCTAATCCATTTTAACAAGCCTAATTCAAAAGGCTAAATCACTAGATTTTGACTCTGATAAGTTATCAAACAGCACTATTCTTACTTTATCTATCTGTATACTACGATTATTAGTGGTGGAAATATTTTTCATTGGTCTGTGTGTACAGTGAAATTGATGTTTACCAACATACACCAATACAAAACTAATCCTTCAAAGCCAAGATATGCAGGAGGTCAAACCAGATGATCCGGTGGTGCCTTCTGGCTTGAAACTCTAGGGTATGTACACACTGACGGCGGCAAATACGCCACTGTCAGATCGATCTATCCGAATTGATTAAGCAGCAGTGAAGATCCGGAAGTCAATTCACTTAAACCAACTCCTCAAAAGTCATTTCCTGTCGGCGCAGTGCAGTGGAGACGGCGTGCGAAAAGGAAGTTAGGACATTGACAGGAGTTACGCAAGTTACTCTGCGTAGCTTGCGTAACTCCCATCGTTTCCCAATGAGTACTAAGCCTATGACTCTAACCTCGAGGCTAGCATGGCCACAGAGATGAGTAAAAGGGCTCCTATACTCATGGATGGCCACGTAGCCCATGGACACAAACTAGCGCTTAATAAAAGCAGGTATTTGTATACTTGATTTCCTACTTTTCCTGTGATTTTGTCATTTTTATGAGGTAAACAGAACTAATTATTTTGAATTCACAAATTCTTGCTATTTGTCCTTGGTAAGGAAAAAGAAACAGGTTCTGTCATCTCTGAATCATCCATTCTTTTCAGTGGGTCAAATTCAGTGCAGCCTGTCAATGCCTATGTGCCATGTAAGCTCGTTACATGGGGCTTATATTGGGCCTCAGGCAGTCTCTCAGCTCTGGGGACAAATTTTCAGCTTCTTGGAAGCGGCAGAGGACCCAACCTCTGATAATCAGGCTCCTTAAGTTCTTTCAGGTTGGGCACATCAAATCACTAGCTACTTTTGAAAATCTTGACCATTTGCTGTGAAAAGTAACTAGACTGTGGTGTGGGAAACAATTAGTCATGAGAAAGTGAGAGACTAACTGTGCCCAAAGGAGGAAAAAGAAAAACAGATGGGAAGGAGAAATTACCACTCAGATGGAAACATAGGTTTATTTATTTAGCTTTATTACCTGGAACTGCCAGATCTAAGGCAAATATTGTTCAACATTGTAGCTGCCACTCCCCTCAACTCAACCAGTCCTTAAAATGATGTCCACAGCAACACAAATAAAGAACCAGATTCCCCTCTGACGCGTCTGCTCTTGATGATAGCCAAATACAAGTGCCATATGAGATCTTTAGGGACAAATTCAGCCCTTGGATAGGTCTGTGTCTGCGCAACATCCAGTGAAATCCTGTGTCCAGCGAAAGCATCAGAGGGCAAAGCTTGGCTCTTTGGCCCCAATCCTGCAAACACTCATTCCTGTGTTTCTTTTTATGCATGTGAGTAATCACATTGCATTTCCATTAGACTATTCAAATGCATAAAACTAAGCAGGTAAGTGTTTGCAGGACTGGGTTTTACTATGTAAAAATCTTGTAGATTACAGGAAAAGTTATTTAATGAAATGGAAAAAATATGATGTGATCTCATTATTAATATTATTTTATAAAATATTTTACTGGGACATTGCCTTTCATCTGGGCAGCTCATAATTCACAAAGAAAACTGAAATAGTGGATAACAAGATAACAGTACCCTTTCATCTCCTTTGCATTTGAATTTTTACACTATCCAGCTGCTGTCGTGGTGACCTGACATCACACTCAGGTTTCTCAGTGATCTGCAGCAGGATATTTTAACTATCTGAAACCTGAAGTTTCAATGATACTGTTGTAACAAGTGGGGGAAAAAATCCCACGTATGACAGAGCAAATGAACTATGAAAGATGAAGTAACAGCTGGAAGGTGGAGACACAAGATATTTTTAACCATCTCTTTTTCTTTTTTGTTTGTTTATTTTTTTGCCTGCTGAACCAAGCACTGATGATTTATTTAAGCAAAATTTTAAGAAAGATTGTTCCGATGACAGGTAGGATTCAGCAGTTCCAAAGTCTGTTTTTCATTGCTTCTTTTTTTTAAATGGGAAAACAAATAATTCACTAGTAGCTCTGGCAACATAATAATAGGCTACACCACCAGTGCTCAGAATAACATTGTTCTAGGACAGTGTTCCAATTTTTTCATACACCGGAAACCGGTTTTATACTAAATGCAAATGTACACATTATTCTTGTTTGTTATGATTCCACATTCAAAAGCCCCAGTCCTGTAATCGGATCTAGCAGCCTGGGCCTCTGCACGGCTGCAGGGGTCTGCCTTAACAGATCCAATTGCAGGATGAGAGCCTTAAATAGCAACCATAGCTGGGTATGTGAACTATTCTTTAATTGTATAGCTGTGAAACTCATTCATGGCTTATCTAGTTGCACTGGTTTAATTTAAGGTGTAATTTTAAACTGATTTTGTAACATCAGTGCAAAAGGCTGCACGGACACTTAGACCTGGTTTACACTACAGACTTTTGTCGATGAAAGTCAGCTTTTTGTGCCAAAACAGAGGTGGTGTACAGACTGCAATCCCCCTCTCTCCACCTCTGCTGACCCAACTACCCTGATTTTGTGACAAAATAAAATGACCTCGACAAGAGACACAGAGCTTTTTGCACCAAACTTTTAGCAACAAAACATCAGTGTAGACACTGTGCTTGGTTATGTCGTGGTAAATGCCCATCCTGACCACTCTGGCCTGGGAATTCTTTTAATTCCACTTCCTGCTTGGTTGGCATGGAGAGTTCAGATCTCATCTTCCCAGCTGACCATGGCAACTTCATTGAGCACACCGGAGCTTCTGGATCTGATCAGCATTTGGGGAGAGGAGGCTTTGCAGTCCCAGCTCCGCTCCAGCTGAAGGAACTTCAATACATACGGTCAAATTTCTCATTTAATGGCAGAGAAGGGCTATGAATGGGACACACTGAAGTACCGTGAGAAAAGTCAAGGAGCTGCCGTAGGGGTACCAAAAGGCCAAGGAGTCAAACTGTTATTCTGGTGCTTCTATAAGGAGCTGGAAGCCATCCTTAGCCAACCTCCACCACCAAGAGATCCGTGGAGACCAGACTCAACATCAACGAAGAAGTCGCAGACAAGCTGAGTTGGAGGATGATGTGGAGCAGGAGACCGGGTCATTTGCTGACATGGGGAGCCAGGACCTCGTCTCGACTCCGGAGATTCTGAACCAGTCCCAGCCCTCCAGCTCTGGCATGCAGGAGATGGGAGCTCGGGTAAGTGATTTTTTTAAGCTGATGCTGCTCGGTTATATGAGATACAGCTGTTCTTTGCTTTGGTGCATTATACAGCTGGTTGAAGGAATAGAAATGCACAAGAGTATCTGTGTTTGCATATGCTTCCCATTTCCCTGTTAGCTAGGCAGTATGGCGGAAAATGTGTTAATACACACCGAGATTTCACGGGAATCCTCCAGAGAGATCTCTAGGAAACTTTCCTGGAGGTACTCGCCAATCCCCTGCCAGAGATTCCTTGGCAGAGCTACTTTGTTTCTTCCCCTGTTAAAGGAAACTTTCCCCTGGCAATCGGCAATCACTTGTCCAGAGACCAAAGGGCACACAGGCAAGCAGAATAGGGACCCAGTTTGACGCTGCTCGCATGGAGGAGTTGCACCCTAGCATCCCGGCTTACTCTCAGGAGTGAGATACCTCCTTCTATGGCTTCCGCCTATGAAAAATGGTGGCACAATTTGAAATTTTGTCCCTATCTACCTGCAGCAGTACCCCAAACGACCACCCAGAACCGTTTTCCCAGCTTGCATGCCCCCTCCCGCAGGCACAACTCACCATCCCCTGGCTGATCATCGAGCTGTGCACTTGCCAGGGGACAGTAAGAAAAAGGTGTATTTTACGGTAATGAATCAATGTTTTTAGTGCACTCACAATAATGCTTCTGTTCATTGTTTATTGTGCTTCCACAGATGTGCCCACCGAAAACCCCTACACACCTGCCGAGAGCCTGTGGCTGATAAGAAAAGGACCACAGGGAAGCAAAGAGGAAATATTGCAGGAACTCCCCCAGTCCTCTGAGGCAGAAAAAAATGAAAAAAGGATATGGAGACACACGGTGTCCGAAAACCAGAAAATTGATAGGCAAGAGAGGAGGGAAATCCAGGAGAGAGTGATAACAAGTCACGAGCACATGATAAAAGCCAGGGAGGAGCAAACAGAGCTGCTAAAGTCACTAATAACGCTGCAGACTGAATTCATGTGTGCTCACCCCTCTCCCCCTATAGCCAATATAGAACTGCTTTCCATTCCCTGCCCAAATTCCACCCCCACATTCCTACCGAAATCCCAGCCCGTCTTGGTACCCTGTTCATTCCACCCCTTCAGACAGCTTCCAGAATGATAGCTGGACTTACACCCAGCTGTCACAGCTCACACTGTCCCTCACTGCTTTCTCCCCTCCAGCCCAGTTTTTTGTGTGTTATGAATAATTGTTATTTAATAAAGACATACTCTGTGAAGAATAAGCAATCTTTATTTGCACACGGTGGTTGCACCTCACCTTGATACACAGTGCAAGTCATAGCTTGACACAGCATTGTTTACAAAGACACCTTATTGTTGCTCATTGTCAAGATAGCTCAAAACCTCTCTGATTTGAATGGCCCCCTATTGTGCCCCTCTAATAGCCCTGACATCTGGTTGTTCATAGTCAGCCGCAAGACAATCCGCCTCTGCATTGCACCCAGAGGGAAACTTTTCACCTTTAGCTTCACCTATATTATGGAGCACAGCAGGCGGCTATAACCATGGGAATATTTTCCTCATTTAGGTCTAACCTGCCATAAAGGCATCGCCAGCAAGATTTAATCTGCCAAACGTGTTCAATGGTCATTCGGCCCCTGCTCAACCTGATATCCAGGTTGCCTGTATAAGTCTTCATGAGCCCTGGCAGTAAGGTGTAGGCTGGGTCTCCCAAGATCTCTATGGGCATTTCAACATCCCCCACTGGAATCTTTTGGTCTGGAAAGAAATTCCCTGCTTGCAGCTTTCTGTACAGGCCAGTGTTCCTGAAGATGTGCGCTTCATGCACTTTGCCTGACCAACCCACATGGATGTCAGTGAAGCACCCATGGTGATCCACAAGCTCCTACAATACCATAGAGAAATACCACGTTCTATGGATATACTCTGTCGCAAGATGGTCTGGGGCCAAAATTGGGACATGCATACCATCTATTGCCCCATCACAGTTAGGGAATCCCATCACTGTGAAGCCATCCACTATTTCACACACATTTCCAAGACTCTCAGTCCTTTGTAGCAGAATGAGATTAATGGTCCTGCACACTTGCGATAACACAGCTCCAAAGGTAAACTTTCCAACTCCAAACTAATTAGTAACTGACTGGTCGCAGTTTGGCATTGCCAGCTTCCACACAGCAATCACCACACGCTTCTCCACCGAGAGGGCAGCTCCCATTCCTTATGCCGCAGGGCAGGGGTGAGTTCCATGAAGGTGGCTTTGTGCATTTGAAAGTTCTGCAACCACTGCTCATCATCCCAGACCTGCAGAACGAAGCGATCCCACCATTCAGTGCTTGTTTCACGCACCCAAAAGTGACGATGCACCACTCCATGGATGCAAACAGTAATCTGGCATTGTTTGTTTGCATGGCATGCAGCAGGTCAGGCACCTCAGATTCCTGTTCCGATTGGAAGCTCATGATATACTGCATGAGCAGCCGTGATGTGTTCAGAACGCTGACAACAACAATGGAGAGAAGGGCAGGATCTATCCTTTCAGATACAGATGTCGAATGCTCAGGGAACTGGGGCCATTGAAAAATGCCGCAAAATGCAGTCAGAAACCCATGGAATGATGGAACAGAAATTACTGCATCATGGGACTGCGATTCTCTCTGCCTTCCCACAGCTCCTAGCAGCACAAGGTGGTGAGTTGCACAGTGGGATAGCTGCCCAAAGTTCATTGCTTTCACTGTTGATGCTAGAGTACCAACTGTGGACGCACTTCAGCGACACAATAAGTGCTGTGTGGACAGGCACAATCGTAATTACAGCGCTTCTTGATCATCGCTGTAATTTGCATCAACACCACTTTCTAGTGTAGACAGGGCCTTATTGATTTAACCTAGAGTTATTCTGGAATCTTTTAACTATCAAGCTCATATATGGCTTGATCCAAAGGCAACTGAAATCAATGGAGTCTTTCCATTAACTTCAGATCAAGCCCATAGAAATGGCTTTACAAGGTACTTATTTGGGCCATCATTGCCCAACTGTCCCAATTACCAGAAATAAATCATTTAGATTTGCACACCGGTCATTTTACATGTAGTAGTTTTGAAGTACTTTATCACAACAGTACTTTACATAGGATCTGGAGAAGATTAGAAGAAGTATAATTTGAACCATAATTTATAAGGGGCGGAAAAAGTAGCTCTATCAAAGCCTGTTTCTGATCATCATGATGTACAGGCAATCTTAAATATACACACAGCTGCCAGCTCCATATCTAATAGCCTGTCACAATAGCAGACACACAATATTCCATTAAGAAAAATTGAGGATACAGTTATAAACTTTCCCATTTAGGGTTACATAGTCACAGAGCAGATCCCTTGTTACAGCTCTAAACAACGTTTAGGTGCGCAATATTTTCCAGTTTGCAGGCAAAACATCTAGACATGAGTTGCATAGTCAACACATTATGTAAATCCCTTTACATCCTACCAGTGCTTCACAGCCCTGAGCTCCTCAATAAGGGTGGAAAGCGCTACCGGCTAAGTCTGCCAAGGTTGTCCAAGCTGAGCCAATTATGTACAAACTAACAATCATACAAGCCACAAAATACAAAATAAAAACATAGCTGGAATGAATGGAATTGTCCAGTTCAGTTAAAATTCCTCTAGGGCACTAGGATTATCAGGAAGAGGATCCTCACGAGATTCAGGGTCCAATAAATCACATGGGTCTCCTGGCCTTTATGAATCACTCGAGTTAGTCCTGTGTCTGAACTTGCAAAGAATTCAGCTGGAGATGTCTACATGCCAAAGACCTATCAGGACCTCACAGCCTGAGGATTTGCAGAGCCTAACACAGAGGAGCCAAAATTTAACCATGTAGCCAAACAAGCAGCACATCCTTCTATTTTCAAGTGACAGACTTTTTGAACACAAGAACACCAAGACATCCGTACTATTGTAAGAAGGACAGATGCCAGTCCAAGGTGAACATCAGAAATCTGCAGCTTTGTCTCTGATCTGAGAATGATAATTTTAAATAAATGTTTTGCTCCCAGCATCTCTCTTTCCCCATCAACTGCCCCACCTGCTGCACTGAGCAGTACAGCCAATATCATGAAGCAAGCTCTCACTGAGTGCTTCGCAGCACCCAGATCCCATTGTAAGCGAACCGATACACTGAGAATGTATGTACATCTGTCTCCGCCGGCCAGGGACAGAATGGAGCTGCACTGCAGGAAGATGGGAGACAAAAGCACAGCTGCTCATGGTCCATGGGTTTTACAGGAGAGGGACCAGGGTGCAGATGATGCAGGTTTGTTTGTTTTTTTCCCCGTGAAGCCTCGTTTCCAACCAGGACTTGATCAAGAAGTCTCTGGCGTTGTTGGATTAGTGGACAATATCAGAGAGATCTGACAAGGCAATGCCTTTACATGGCAAAATGGATCCAATGCCCCATACTCTGAATTAAATCTCCCCCACTGAGCATAGGCCAATGTTCACATTTGCAGAGCTTCTCTAAATGGCAGCCAGTTCATTTGAGTTGCAGATTTCCCTCTGTAATATTAACATATTGGCCTGCATTGGAAGGTGTTTTTGCCCCATATAACTGATAAATTTTGCATTGGCATTATTGATAAAACAGTATATATAGCATTTGAATAAAACATTCGGAGGTCCAGCCGTAAACAGCAGAAAAACCTTGAACAATGGAATTATTTCATAAGGCCCGAAGAAAAGATTGTCTTTACCAAGCACAAGATGAGCAGATATATCCCCTTAAAGATGTAAAGTTGAGTCTATGTTTCTGTCTCCTTTTAAAACCAAATGTACTCAGTTGTTTTGTCTGGCTCAGAAGGATAAACTCCTTCTGCTTATTCAGTAAGTTCTGCAACAAACCGGGAACGCATCCATTTTTGCTGATGACACAAAAGAGAAGTAATAAATCCTTTACATGGAGTCAGGAGAAGAGGAAATAAATGGCCATGGCAGTGGAATGTTATTCACGTACAGTCATGGCCTCTCAAGTCATGGCTTCCTCCAACTGGCCGGTGAGAAATGTGGGCGGCCAATGAGGCTTTCAGAAGATAGATTCTTGCACAATATGGGCCAAATATTGGATATAATATGAACCAGCTGACTTCAATGAGGGAACATACAGATTACTACCTCCCTATGGAGGGGGTGAATCACTTGGGGAAGCCAGTGGGCCAAATTCTCCTCTTATTAATACTAACACAAACTTGCTGAAGTCAATGGGGTTGTATGGGATATAAACCAGAGCACAGTTTTATGAGGTTAAATTCACAGGATTCCCAAAGTGAAGGTAACATCTGCCACATAGCTGAGAACCCAACTATTTAAGCATTTAAACTTCCAACTGAACATCTTAAACGTTACCCAGAACCAATCAGAAGCCAATCATATTACATGTGTGTTATGAGCTTTCCACACAAGACTGCCCTTAACAAGCAGATTGTCACAATGTGTTGTAGCTGTGAAATGCAAATAGCTTGATAGCATAGCATTTTGTCTATTTATAATCAGATTTACACAGACATTGGAGAAACCATTTGCCCTAATAAAAATGGCTGTAAAATGCTTCTAACATATCTAAGAGTAAACTACAGGATTTATCTCTATCAACTGAATACTTGGACATGAAAAGAATGTTCATTTGTTGCTTAAGCCATTATACACACTACTTACCGTTCCATGGTAGTTCCTGTACATGGGCATTTTTAAGATCTTTGTCAAGTAGTCTTCCAATTGTTTCTACAATGCAAACATGACAATTTTAGATAGATTTTTATAGTAATCCCTACACCCTAATTATTTAGCTACAGGAAGTCATGAGGAGAATCAAAACCAAGCCACAGACTGAATGAAAAAAATATACAGTTTTGGTTCCCCAAGCAGCATTTACCACTAACAAAACAGAAGGCATGTGAACTGGGTCAGAAAATAGCTCTGCAAATAAGATAGCCCCCAAGAGTGAAAGTCAGAAAAATCCCAAGAATAAAATGGACACCACATGTCGACAGCCTCTCGTCTACTAGCATAGCCACATCTCTCAACAGAGTATTAAGAAGAAGGAAGGACATTTACTCTTCTACTGGAAAAATGTTCTTCTCGGACCATGTTCTCAGACGTGCGTGGCAGACTCGGCATCTGCCTGGCTTCTCCCCTTTTGATAGTTTGTCTTCTAACTGTGTGACTGGAAGAAAAGAAAACAAAAAAAACCCAGATTATTTGTCTGAGCAGTAGAACATGAGTGTATTGTTCTCTGACAGAAGAGCCCTGACATTCTATTTAAAACTTTATTATAAAATGAGGGACAAGTAGGGAGGAAAGAAAAAGCGAGGCGTAAAATCATCTAACAAATCACGGTTTACAGATCAATTCAAACTAAAATACAGTGCAAAAAGGAGAGGATACTTGGCCAAGTTCTCCTTCGATGCAAATGGTCATAGATCCACTGACTCCAAATTAGTTTTTCCTATTTAAGCAGAAGAGAATTTGGACCATGTTCTCGGACCATTATATTTCACTAATCCTTGGCCTTTCATCTCTCTACCTCTACCAAAATTCTCACTCTTGTTTCCTCTACTGCCCCCCCTTGAACCCTACAGTCTTCCCATGCCTCTCTCCAAATTGTCCTCTTGTATCACTCCACCACTCAGGCTTCTTTTCATGTCTCTCCTTCCGTTTGAAACTCTGTCCTAGTCCCTGGGCCCAGTCCTGCCAGCTGCTGAGCATCGCATTAAAGTCACTGGGAACTGAAAGAGCTAAGCACTCACAGATGTGGGCCCTTAAAGGTAAGCGACCATCTTGTGCCATCAATTTTTAAGCACAACGACCCAATGATTTCAATGGGAAATTCTGCTTAAAAACTGACTGCACAAAATGGCCCAACACGCTTTCTACATCTTGCAAGAGAGAGATCATTGGAGTAAGCAGATTACTGCTGCTTACTATTATGTTGATTCTGAGCCTGATTCTTCTCTCATTTACACCAGGGTAAATCAGGGATGATTCTTGGAAGTCAATGGAGTTACACCTGTATACTACAGGGGTAAGAAGGAGAGAATCAGGCTTTTTGCTTCTTTCCTATGCACATCCTATTTGGGTCTTGGAACCATATTTGTAAACCTGCACAAAATAGTCACCTCCTTGTAGGGATTGGGATTCGTATGAACGTTTTGTATCTCAGCAGTTCCCTGTGAAAGTCTTGAAAGTTCTTGAATTTCCTTTTAACTTGCCATGTAAATTCTCCATGCGTGAACTCAACAGTGTAAACATTTGGACTTGGTACCTACAGGAAAAAATGGCACAAGTGTTTCAGTATTCAAACGGGTCATTTTCTAGCATTAAATCTCCTAGAGTTTATAATTTTTTATTTAAAGCTATAGCCATTTCTTATGACTTTTAGTCATTTTTATTAGACTCTAAACAGAATAGGCAAATATTATCCATATTGTTTTTGACAGAGTTATTCCCAGACACACGCATTCATACTTCCTAAAACCCATTCACTGGTTTACAGAAAGTTAACTTGTAAATGAGGTGTTAACATGGTAATAGGAGTATGAAATTAAAAACGGATTTGGGATTTAAAACAAAGTTCCAGTAACATACATGTTCTGACCTTTTTTGTTGAGGTAAAGCGTTCTACTTCCAGAACTCGGACTTTGATCGGACACCCAATTAGATACGTCTGTATATCAGGCTCTTTGAATCCTTTGGTCTTATAAATTACAGAGAATGGGATGCCCACTACAAATGACCATAAAATAGCAATTAGTTTAACACTATTTTAAACTTGAGTAAGAGCATACTGTCCAAAGAATAATGTAACAAGTTAATAATGATTATATAAAATCTTGAAGTTCTGTAGTCTTATTTTTCCCCAGTGCATATCATGCCTTATTCAAATCCATTGCACCTCAGCTCACAGAAACCTTCACATCAAATGATCTGACTTGAAGAGTTCAAATACCAGGTACAGCACTTCCTTGTCATAAAATAGGGTCAAATGTTATCTTGAGAAATACAATAAAACCTCAGCAGTTTGCACGTAAGTAAGCAACACATTACATAATTCATGCATCAAACCAGCAGCCTGTCCCATCTCCTCAGCAAAGATTTAATAGCACAGTGCTGTAATGAGGTCTTCTATCATTAAGTCTTCATCCATGTTACAAAATATACTATGGGATGTTTACTAATATATTATGAGGTGTTATCAAGAATAATTAAAATTAAATTACGCTTGTCAAATAAGTGAACAAAGGGGTGTTTTGTGTGGGAAAGTTTCAGGATTTATTTTTATTTGTGTATGTTTGCAGACTTACACATTCAGAAACTGGAGCAATTTGCAACAGGTCACCCAGATACTAATGGAAATTCTAGGTAAGACAAGAAGCGGTTTTCGACCAGTTTCAGGGTCACTTGTAAAGAGTTTTAAAGAGTTCTGAAACAGCTGAGTGTCAGATATCTTGAGTAGATTAGAAAAAAACATTAATCCTGTTTAAAAAACAAAATCGAGCAAACAAAAAAGCCAACCTGCCTTTATTACATAACTAGAAATGCATAGATGACAGACAGATGCACTGATGTGCAGCAGCTGTACCAAAATGGAATGAAGGGTTTATGCCTTTAAATACAACAAAAGAAAGAAAATCCAAATTAAATCTTCAATGCTGATCTTAACTTATTTAAGACCTAATCCAAAATCTATAAGAACCAGTAGGAGTCTTTCCACGGATTTCAATGGTCTTTGGATGTGCTTCTTATGCTCATTCCTGCTGAGCAACTCCTACAAGTTGCTATGAATCCTCAAATTCAAGTTCAAACACCCTCAACTCCCAATTTAGGCTGAGGACATCCCGTTCTCTGTCGGAGTTACTAAGTACTTTGCAAGATGGTGCCATCACTTCAAAGGTTTCACAGCCCTATAGAACCAAGCACAGTTTCACAAGACCTCATGAGAGCTGCAAAAACCTGGCCCACTCCCTCACCGCCCTCGCTCCCTAAAACCATCCAACTGTAAGCTTCATCTTCGCCTCAGCTGCACTCCATCGCTAAATCCCAGCGCGACATATGGTGAAAACAGATGCACGTGAACTCACCAGTTGTCTTTGGATCATTACACATGTCAGAATCCACCTCTTCCCCCTCAAAGTGGAGCTCCCTCGTGTCCAAGTTCTCTATTATATTGCTCATGTCTGCTGCAATTTTCTTCAGCGTCGAGGTATTTACTCTTCTTTCACTGTTCAGTGACATTTTAAATGATCACTCACCACCACCACAGGGGGCTGTTCGAGGGAAGAGATCAGCACTGTTATTGTTTCTACAGCATCATAACATAACAGATTCCCCTGCATCCACCTGAACCTATCAGTAGTGAGTGGCCCGGCGTGTGGGTGCCACTGTCTCTCTGGCAGCATAACTCAAATGGAACTGTTACCTTGGCTTCCTCCCATCTATCATTGCCCCTGGAATGCCCGTACATGTACACTGCAGCATACCTGTCCCTGTGGACACAGAGGAGGAGAATTTCAACAGAGTTGGGAGGCTCAGCAGAAAAGTGAATGCAGCTTCAGGCAGGAATGGAAAACTTCCCTTGATTTCAGGGGCAGCAAGACTGGGGCCCCACCAGTCTGAAAGCAAGTCTTAAAAGTTATGTGTTTCCCATTTAAAATACTGACGTTTTAACTATGAGGGCTTCTCCAGGATTGGATGTCACTCAGAGTATGTCTACAAAGCATCTGGGAGCAAGCCTCCAGCTCGAATCAACAGACTCATGCTAGTGCTCTAAAAACAGCTGCACAGATGGTGCTTTTACGTTGCAGCTTGTGCTGAAGCTTGGGCGCGTGAACCTAGGGAGGTGGGTGGGTACCAGCCTGAGCCGCAATGTAAAATCACTGCAAGTCCCACTAGTGCGAGTCTGTTGACCCAGTCTGGGAGGTTCACTCCCAGATGCTGTGTAGACAGACCCATAGAAGCACGCTCTTGCTCTCATTTCAAATGGAAAGCAAACAAGGAACTTGCTCAGTCAGTGCATTAATGTGCAGCTAATCGTGTTATAATGGTACATGGGACAAAAACCACAAAACACAACCCATTGCCCTGTCTGGCTCACTAACATTCCCATCTACAACTGATTCATACATAGCTACATTTTCAAACTGATGCTGCACAGAGAAAGAAGCATCCAAAGTCAGTAGACATTGTTACCTGCCTTTTTTCTTTGTGATTAAAAGAATGATTCTTTTTATTAAAGGATCTTCTATCACCTCCATTGTCATAGTATCTGTGCACCTCACAATCTTTAATGTATTTATCCTCTCAATGCTCCTGGGAGGCAGGACTGTTCTGTTACCCCCATTTCACAGACGGGGGAATGAAGCATGGGCAGGCTAAGTGACTTGCCCGAGGTCACACAGGAAGTCTATGACAGAGCAGAGACCTAAACCCAGAATTTGTCAAGTCACAGGCTAGTGCCCTACCCACTGGACCATCCTTACTCTCCAAAGCGCTTGTTACAAGTTATACAGCACTTGAGTAAATCCCTTCATTGTTTTAACAAGCCTAGCCTGCAGAAAGCTACATGTAATACTCTTTATGTTCGTGGAAGAAGCCGGTGGTGGGCAAAGGAAAAACTGCATCAGAGTCAGGTCATCCACACCTAACAAGCAGCATTTTGGAAGACGTTTCCTGCAATTATCCCTACCTCCTCGTTCCCCAGTTAGCAACTTGAGTCAGTGGAAAAACTGGAAGAAATCTAGTAAGATCTTGCATCACTTTTCATTGCTTCTGGGTTTAGTTTGTTTTTTTCTGATTTCTTTCCCTTCACCCCTAGCGTCCAGTTTGCAACCCTCACTCAAGTTCAGTAGGGCTCACCCACATGAGCAGGCTCATGACTTCAATTGGACTTCTTGTGTGCGCGCTGCTCAATAGGATAAAGGTTGCAGGGGATCAAATCCCTAGTCCAGAATCACAGTTATGTTTAACCCTGACAATACCCTCCTACATATCAGCATGGTAAGAGTCCCATCAACCTTTGCATGACTCCATCATAAACATGCAGCTTGACAACTACACCGAAAAGGTTCAGCGACAGATTCTCAGCAGGCGTGAATCAAAGTGGGTTTAAGTCAGTCAATGGAGCTATGCCCATTTATGTTAGCTGAGGATCAGGTCCCTTTCAAAAGAAATGATTGACAAAAGTCACCTGTCATTTCCGCTGCTAAATTTTGCACAGAACATTTGCAATGATTATTAAATGGCTTGTTGGAAAGGGGGATTTGTAACTTTTGGAAATAATTCACTTCACCTTTTAAACAATAATTCATGCATTTAGATGCTTTTAAAGGAGTATTTGTTACTACCTGTCTTGAAACAAAGGTAATACTGTGTAATTATAAAAAATGTAAGGATTGGCTGCATCAGAAAGCGAACACCCATATTTCATGTGGCAGAGCCAAGAAACACTGGGTCAGATTCTCCACTCAGCTACACACAGAATCAATGCAGCTTCATCAGTGTAATAAGAGTGCAAAATCACAGTCAGGCATAAAGCCTCAGTTCTTTGTGCATGATTTTTAAGCATGGTTCTGACACTTTCCAGTCGTCCGCATGGCTGTTTCTGTCACAGTAGCAAAGAGTTCTTGATTGGGCTAAAAAAGTGATGACTCTTCCAGCAAGTTGTAGGGTCCCTGAGGACTCTCATAGAATTGTCAGATGCCTTTCTGTCTAAGTAAATACTTCTCTGCCCCTTTTATTCAAGAAAAGGACATAAAAATATGGATTAAAATGCAAAACTACAACACCACTAATTTTCATCCTCTTTTCTACCCCACTATACAGCCTGGCCTTTAATGCGAGTTCTGCATTAATCTGAAGGATTATGCTACATTTTTCCTTGCCGTGACCAGACGCAAAGGTGACTCACTTGTACCCAGCAAACCTACAGTGTCTCTTCTACTCTTTAGAATGGTCCTACTGTGATAGCTCCTTGCCTGCCTCTGCCTAAACTCTTCCTGTGGTACATAAATCACCGTCACAGGAGCAGATTTTCTTTCAGCCCTGAAGACAGGTATGCCAGTGTCTTTACAGCCACAGTTAACTGCCCTTTCAAGCCAGCTGGAAAGGTGTATTAGATTATGCTGGCCCAATTTCACGCAGTGACTCCAGTGGAGTTTCATCACGAATGTATTTCACCGCGGTGACTCCAGTGGAGTTTCACCACGAATGTATTTAGCCTGGTGCGTTTGATGACTGGCTCTATAGAAAATGGAAGCATACTGTAAAATTCCAAATGCTTCCAGATCAGAATATACAGTCCACTAGAAAATATGGATCTCCCCATGCGCTCACATCACCAGACCAATTACTGACAGTCCAGAACAACACAGAGACGTTACTAATGTGATTTCGTATTGAATACAGGACCCGAAACTGCACCACTAATGTCAGTAAGAGCTCTACCTAGCCTGAAGGATCAAACCCTCAAACATATAAGATGACCGTACATTTAATTTCCCTTCACACAGTCATTATTCTGTACAATTATTTTACTAGGACTTTGCCACTTCTAGTATCTGGATCCACTAAGAGTGCCCACTAGCAGCATAACACTGTGTATTTATTCTATCTGCAGTTATATCTGGAAAGGAAACAGACTTTTCTTCAGTCTGAAGAGATGTGTTGTATCCTTCTGAATTCAGCCCAACGAATCATGCTGGCAGTTGACTAGAGCGCTTGCAAATGAGCACGGTTTGCATGGTCAAAGTTAATTCAGTCACATATAATGATTTTCCATCTTTATCGCCTGCTGTGCATGACCCAGTGACATTCAAAGTGGTATCGCCTGCTGTGCAGGTGATAAAGCCTTGATGAGAAGAAATGGCAAGGAAATGCCTCAGAGATTATGTCAAGGATGAATATATGCTAGGTGGGTTTGGAACGGATCGAAATATCTTCACCTTCCCTCCGTGCTTTACTGTGCCAGGCACAAGAGAGTCCTGCTTGTCAGAGGAATAGACATAATAAGTTAATCGGTAAACTATTAACGAATGTATTGAGCAGTTATTTGCTAGAGGCTGAAGCAGGCCTGATTGCCAGTGGATAACTTGGGGAAGAAATCTGGTTTGGCTACATCTGCTTTCACAGGAGCATCCAGATAGTGCAAGTCAGCAGAGTGGAGCTGGCACAGGCAGCAGTAGGGGTGATAATTTGCTGCTGGTACAGACAATTCCCCTGGAACAAAGCAGGGGCAGAGAAGAAAGTATGGCTCCCTGAGCCACAATTCTCTCCCTGGGATGGGGCAACAACACGCACTCCTCACTATAGGCTGTCCCTGTGTCAAAATCTAGCCCACCCACCACAAATTACCAGCTCAAGACTCTACCTATTTCTTGGCCCCCTCCAACATCCCCCAAAAGTGACCTACTTAAGGGCTAACCAAAATGGCAGCTCCCAAGCACAGTGGCTGCTACGGAGTTGCTGCCACGAGGAGCAACTTGCTGGAAAGGCAGCAGGGAGGCGTGAGGAGTAAGCAAAGCCATGGCTCTTCCCCACTGCATGTCAACCATCAAAACCAGCTGGCCACACATTACCCCTCCACATACACACACAGCACAACCAAAGAGCTCTAAGAAGCACTGGGAACCACTGAAAGGGCGGTTTGCCTCCATACGGTCCTTCGCAACGGGCAGCCTGTGCGCAACAGGGCCTGTTTAGCTCTCTAAAACGTTCACTGAGGAACGGTGGACTGGTTTGACCTGGTTTAAAACACCTGAATATTGTGAGCATGAAAATTTAATACCACTTTGAATGTCACTGAGTCATGTACTGCTTAGTGACTAAAAACAGAGAGGAAAAAATCCATTGAAAAAGCAAGGTGTGCAGTAGAGCAGAACTAATGGTAGAATGAAAAGAGAGAGAGAGAGACTGTGAAAACAGAATCAGAAAGGGCAGACAGAAAAATTCTAGGGAAAAAAGTAAATACTGTATATACGGCACCCCATTGTGCCAGGGTAGCTTCTAACAGAGTTTTTCTCTCTCTAATACACAGCTTGCTCTATCTGCCTCACATTGCCTGTCTGTCTATCACCACAGAATGTGAGTACAAGCTTCCCTCAACTTGCAAAACATATATTTGAAATCCTGACTAACCCTTGAGGGAAGGGTTTAATTACAAGAAGAAAGGATTGAACAAAAATTACCTTCATTAACCCTGAAAAGAGCGTGACAGGTTTGCAAAGTCTCAGACGAAGGGTTGCCAATCTTACAGTTTTGTCACGAGTCTCATGACAGTTTTTTAAACCCAGCGCCACGGGTCAGGTCATCACATGAGAATCTCAGCTTTCATTAACATAAAATGTTTCCTAGTCCTTGTGGTTGGGGGGACAAACTTGAAAATGTGGCCCTAAACGTTCAAAATCAGAAGGTAAATAAAAAGAGCTCAGATTAAAAAAAAAAAAACAAAGCCTTGTGATTTTTGCGGGCCTGGCTCAATTTTTAACACACCAGGTTGCAATACTACAGACTACATGAGATTCACTCATCCTCACTTTCTTCCATGATGTATATTATGTTAGCTAATCCATGTCCTTCATCATTTTGTAATGAGTTTATGATGCTGACACAAGCTTCTTTTAAACGCTTATCAACAAAAATAGGATAGCTTTAATTTAGGAAAAATTCCAGTTTACAATGCTGGTTGCCACTGCCAGGAAAAACATTTCCTGTTAAGGCTTGCCAGCATTTGATGCTGTGCATGCACTCCCATCCTCACTGAGAAAAGCACTCCCACAATCACTCTTCTCAGTTCTCATGACTTCTCTCCCAACCTAATGACATTTCAGTGAGGTTCGTTGGAAAACACCACGCCCGCAGTTCCCATTCTTGGTTGTGTCCTGCAGCGCACAATATTTTGGCAGGACGCCGTGTTAAAGCGTACTAATTCAGTTCCTGTGGAGTGTTCCCCGCAAAGGAGACAGGACTCATGATTTTCAGGGTCTTGAGCAAGAACAAGGGCAGTGAGGGAAAAGAAAGTAATTGAACTATGCATTCCCTTTCTTCCACATGTGCTGCTAGGAGCTGCTGCTGAGTTAATTCAGGACCTCATAAAGGCCCTCAAAGTACCCAATGCCCTCAATAATCACTTGCTCTGCTTGTGATGAACCTAATTCTGTCTACAGACTTCCCAATTCTTCATCTTCCAGTCTTGAAACTCTAGATCTGGGCTGCCTCTGCCTGTGGAAATACCCTCAGATCATAAGGATCTCTTTGCAAAGTTACTCCCACATCACCATAATAGAGTAAGTGCCTCCAGCTTAATACCTACACCCCTGGGAGAATGACACACAGTGTCATTTGGCAACCCCCCAGCAGGCAATGGGCATCCACAAGGAGGTCTTGAGTGTCTAAGGTCCCTCATATTCTCGGCTAAGTCTGAGTGCCACAGGAAAGCTAGTGTGTTTAAGGAGACCAAATTTGTAGACTTTCATCTAAACAAGATTCCTTGCCCTGTCTCACCTCACAGCTGTCATGTGCATGGAAGTTCCTGAAGGATATTTGCTATTTGGGAAGATACAAGCCTGGACCTTTGAGAATTTTAAGGAAAGGCTGTTGAGTTCAGCTGCAGGTTGAAGTTGATGGTATGGGCCTGGCTTGCACAGGAAGAGCAGATTGGGAACTCATCTCCTGGGAAGAAGAGATTATGTTATGAGGCCAAAAAAGGCCTCTTTTTAAGCCTAATTTTTAATGGGGCCTCAACCATATTTTATTGAAAATTACAGGCACTCGCAGGTGACAGACTCCATCACTTGTGCTCAAGTGAAAATGGATTTTACAGGTGGGGATTTTCAGAACTGCTCAGCTCTGGCCTAACTCTGCCCTACTGACTTCAGTGATAACAATTCCATCCATTTCAGTGAGGGCAAGTTGAGCTCGTTAGACACCGCCATCCAGTCACACTAAATGTGCTCTACACATATTTTGGCACGCTAGCACGCAGACAAAGCCACGTATGGAGACTCCTGTAAAAATCAGTCCCTTTAGGTGCAAAACCTGCATAGGCCAGATCAGACTCCACAGAGCTGCTGCAACAAAGCGGGGATTTTTTTTTTTAAAACACAGAACAGTCCCCAAAAGAGGAAGTCATTTAATGCTGTAAAACATCTCTATTAGTCCAATAAAAACTAGACTTGATCCAAAATTGGAATATCAAAACCAAACAGCCATCCAGTTTTGAATTCAGATTGGATCCTGGATCTAAATTTGATGACCTAGACCCACCGCTATTAAAAAATAAACATATTGCAAAATTGTTATTGAAAAGTAAAGCTCATGAATTAAATGAGAATATCTCTAGGAGCAGGAACTCAGTATCTTGTGCCTGATGACTTGTAGCTGCAGCCTTTCAGCTATATTGGTTTTGTATTATTGATTTCTAGAGTGCTTTTCGTGAGAGACACTTATTGGCAAGCAATGAATCAGCTAGTTCACATGAAGAGAATGCTTAACTGCTGACACCAGAAATCCTGTATGACTCAATCATATGGATCAGACTGGGCGTTGGTAGGGAGTTTATAGACCAGAATCTGCTGTAAATCACCAATAACTCCATGTAAATTCTGTATATATTATTATTCATTATTTGGTAGCACTAGGAGTCCTTATCATGGACCAAGATCCCATGGTGCTAGGTGCTGTACAAACACAGAACAAAGATAGTCCTCTGCTCCAAACAGCTTGCAATCTAAGTATAAGACAAGAGACAACGGATGGATGAAGGCAGATAGATGGGAGAATGCAAGAAAATAATGGTGGTCAACAAAATACGAAGTGGTCTTTGCACACCAGCTGACTCACCTCTACACTAGAAAAATTACCTTTTACTGATAGTGAGTATTAGCAACAGGTGAGCTGAATGAATGTTGAACACTCTTTATCTGCAAGTCTAGATAAGGACAAACCATATCCAACTCCATTCCAGAGAACGTGGTTAAATCTTGAAGAGGGTTGGTTCTGATGCTGTGGGTCAACGTCTAGCTGAAACAAATTCTTTCATCTTTCATCTGCACAATTCTTAATCACTGATGCCATAAACACTCATCATCATGGTGGCAATAAATGAATAACTTAGAAATAACTCTTTATGGACACAATTAAGTGTCTGTTACAAACTTGACCCCATTCTACACTTGTGACTTCTTTCCTCATGCATGTTTTCCCCCACTGGTTCATTTCACTTTTTTTTTAAATCTCCTCTCTGTGTTAACAATTGATCATCTTACCTTTACATGCATCAATGTGCATTGTCTCATCAGTGATTATTGAAAAGAAAAGTGAGAAATGCACCAGTTTTCCACTGCACTCAGCACATTTCTCCTGGGATCTGCCTCAGAGTCACGCTGTTCCCTTTCCAGTGGTTGTTTTTTGTTTCAATGTTTGCCAAGCATGAATGTTTATAGAAGAACACCTGATTCTGATCTTGCAATAATTTTACATGCTGTCACTCCACTGGCATCAACTATTATTCCAGATTTACACTGATTCAAGTGAGATCAGGATAAGGCGCTATATCTGGATACATTTTAAATTATTGTTTTCTTAAACCTATCATTTGCAAATGATGGGCCAGTTTCCCATCATGGTAGCTTTAATGGAACAATGCCAATTTATGCCATCTAAGAATCTGGCCCTTTAGCTTTAGGAATTGGTTTATATGAAAGCAGTTACATATGAAGAGAGCAGAATATTAATTGGTTTATAGACCTAAAACCCATTAGTGAGTTCCATAAATTCGAAGGATGCTCTGAGCAATGGATTTTGCATTTGAATCTCTGTCAAATCATGTACTCAGACAACTATGTAGTGGCTACACATAATTAAGTTCATAAGAATAAGCTATTCCTTCCAAAGTCAATAGTAACTAATTTGCTAAACTGGCTCCAGAGCTGCCTTAAAAAAAAAAAATGCATATTTCTTCTTCAGTGATCTTCCAGGGGACTCATGCCGATCTGAGGCTAGCTGTTTTAGCAGAATACCAGCATATCACCAACCAGTAATGACTGCTACCAGCCCCTCAAATACGTAATTTGTCCAGAATTTTGGAGAGCGGCTGACAAGTTGGAGAATTTAACTCTACATAAACAGGGAAGAACTAACTACATAATTTACAGAAGTACTTTCCAAACAACTGTGTTTAACTGGCCAAGGTCATGGCATTTTCCTGTTTGCCTGTCTGTCTGTCTAATGCAATAACTTCCAAATACTGCATCTGATCAATTCAAAAATTTCAGGAAATATTCTAGGCATCAACAGGCAGAATCTGATGGATTTTAGTGAAAATTGGAAAACCAGAAGTGGAAAGTGGGAGACACATGGAGCTTCTGCCTGCTAGTCCCACAGCTTCAACTGAACCACCTCAGTAACTGTGGATAGATCAATGAATCAGTTGAAGGCAGCCATTAATACCTTCCTGCATAACACCCCGCCCCGTCTCAGCTCTGTCATCCTCTCAATATTTGAGATCCTACATTATTTATTTTCCAGACAGAAAGAAAAGAAGGGTGGTGGGAAATGGAGGGACGGGGAGAATGGGAATGCACACAGCACCCCTGCCATGAGGGGGAAGAATGGGGACCCTGGCATGACGGGAAGTTGGAATGGGGGCACACTGAACCCCTGGCGTGAAGGGAAGAAGAATGGGGGATAATTGTGTGGGGGACTGAAGACATGGGGGACACACATCTGCCATAGGGGAAGGGAGGGCATGGGGAAGGCAAGGGGGGCACACAGCACCCCTGGCATGTGCAGAGGGTGAAGCTGGGAGGGCGCAGGCTCTTTTCAGCTATACTTTTTACAGAAAACTTAATACTAATGAACCATATTTTAACGTGAGGCCACAACTTTCGGTTTTCATTCATTCTGTTATTTATTTGTATAGCTGAAATACCTAGAGGACCCAAGGACGCAGGCTCCCTAAGATCACCACAATATACACACATAATGAAAAACGGTCCTTGCCTCCAGAAGCCGATAATTTAAGTAAATACTATGAAACAACAGTGGATACAAACACACACAGCTGCTATTTTGCATTCTCACATCGCTTGCTTACCCTCAACCATGCCTAATACTGATAGCCGGCCAACCCTGCAGTTCATGAGGAATATAACTATGAGCTATGGACTGTCTCCCTCTGTGCACAGAACTCCCATTGATTTCACTGGCAGTGTCTTGCATGGATCAATGGTACTGTGAAGTCTTGTGAACCACGGCATTTAGCCCTTTCTTTAGCAAATTAAAGTTATATGTCCCTCTTCTAGCTAAACCAAATGCCTGAAAACGTCATATTCACAAACACGGGTTCTACATGCAGCAGCAGCTCATGCACCACCAGGCTAGATATGTGCTCCTTTGAACTGGGAATCCGCATGTTTACTGTTGTTTTTCCTACCAAGTTGTCTCTACAAAGGGATTTGAGATGTGAGCCTCCAATCCTTACATAAGTAGTCCCTACTTATATGGGCACTCCCCCTGTCTTTAAGGGGACTGCTAGTCAAATTAAGGACTACTTGTGTCAGCAAGGGATGCAGAATTGGGGAATGCGATCAGTTTTGGAAAATACTGGAAGATATGCACAAAAGGAATTGCAAACTGGGCTCATGTATCAAAACAGACATCCCGCAGGCTTTTGCATAGTGTCCTGCGGCTCTCAGGAAGACTTTTGTTATATGGGTATTTTTGGGCCTCTAGGTTTGCATTAGAAATTGTGACAAACTGTTGACAAGAACAGGCACTTACATTACGGGCTTATTAATTGGAGACACGGCACTAAAGAAGTCAATACCAAAAAGGGAGGGGAAGGGAAGAGAGGTATTGAGAGAGAGAAGGGGACTAGGATGCATTTTCTGAATTAAAGATTAACTGACCATTATGAAATTTAAATGGTTAGTTTCCAATTTCAGTTACATTGGTGTAAATCCAGAATGTCTGCATTAGCTTCAGATTTGCACCTGTTCAACTGAAATCAGAAATGGGCCTATTAAATGGTAAACCTGTTCATTATAAATAAAGAGCTGGCGGAACAGAATAGGAGTCTGCGTGTTTCTTGATTAAATAAAACTAAACATTTGCAGATGTATGCAAAGTAGCATATCATACATGGATAAACATTGCCGGCAGAAATCTTTTTAGGATTCCTTAAAACAAAACATAATTGTCTTATAGATTATTACATCATCAAGGAAACAACAGCATCCTAAATATTGCCAATATAAATGTATAACCCACTAGCCCTGTTGTCAAGTGGTTACCTACACATGTTCAGTAACATAATAACTGATTAAATATTACTTCTTGTCAATTGTTGTGTCCATTTGGAGCGCTACTGCTCAGCAGGCTTTCAATGGACAATTCTGGCAAATACAAAAGAAATACTTGGGGATAAAGGGAAACAAAATACACAGGGGCTCAGACATAGACACTTACATCTTTTTTTCTTCTTTTCCCAGTGAAAAATGGCCAAATTGCCACAAAATCTCATTAAAAATTCAGCATGATCAAGCCAAATCTTAGGAATTTCTCTCTCAGTAGACATTTCAAAGTAGCCATGGACCATCTGTTCTACTGTAAGGGTCTGATCCAAAGCTCCTGGAAGTCAGTGGGAATCTTTGCATTTACTTTGGATCAGGCCCTTAGAACACTGATTTTTGATATATAGTAAATTAAATGTTCTTTTCAAAAGAATGTGTTTCGTAGGATTTCATATTTTCAGATTTTACAGTTTTTTAAGGATCAGTCCAAACAATCTTTACCACACAAGGATTGCATGGTCACGCACTCAGAAAGCTGATAAGAAAGACCACAGACAAATTTCTGCATGAAAAGTATGTGTGTTACATACCTTTTCTTCAGGATAGCATTCTCTTTAGATTGTTTCCATGGCCCTTTAAACATGACAGATATGTAACAGTTGCAATTCACTAGGCAAATCTGAGTGCTGACATGTTAAGTGTCTCTGAATGAGCATTCAGGAAAATAGCAAACAATACATGTTTTGCATTCTTTATAGAAACATACCAAAGGAACCACCTAACCATATTTTCCTGAAAGATTTCAGCATTGAATAAAGAGAGCACATCTGTACAAAATAAAATGACTCTACTAGCTATTTATTCTCCTGTGTAACAGAACAATACTAAAGTTCAATCCCTCTCAACCCAAATATATCCCTGTTTCATTTATATAGTGACATCACTTGACATCACAATGTGTTGTCGTGGAAATGATTAGGTTATCACCAGTTATTTATACCCTACCAGTGGTGCGCATTATTATTATTACCATTTTAGTCTCTTTGTACCATGGGTGTCCAGCGGCCTCAATCAGAAATGGGGCCAACTTGTAGTAAGTAATAGGTAAAAGACAATCACTGCCCCCAATTTCATAAAGAAAGAAAAAAAAGGCTGAGAAACAAACATGTCTACGTGATTCAGAATAACAGACAAAAACGGTATCATTTCAAAGACTTGGAGAAGTATCTGGGGAGCAAGTATCTGGTTCAAGACATGCATGAAACGGTGGCCAGGAAAAGCAAGTATACGGTGAATCATCCACCTGCACAGGTTTGGACAAAGAATGCCAGAGAGCTGATCTGTTGAGTAATACTGCCTTTTGTTTCCTTGCACTGCAATGCTGGTTTGTGATAAAGATCTGCTTTTCAGTCTCCAAGTCACCTTCTTTATCCCTTGTATATCCAGAAACATTAGGTACAAGTAGGTCTGATCCTCTGTTCTCCTGCACACTGTGTAATCATTTGCATCACCAAGAAGAGAGCAGGTGTAAAACATTATATACCCATTTTGTACTGGTGTAAATAACAAACACCAGGTTGAGAGCAACAAAAAACAATAAAAACATTGTGTTTTTATATGGAGCCACTCAGCCTTGGTCTACCCTTAAAATGTAGATCAACCTAGCTACATCGCTCAGAAAAAAATCACATCCCTGAGCATCACAGTTAAGTAGACCTAACCCCCAGCATAAGAATCCTTTCATCAACCTAGCTACCGCTGCTCAGGGAGGTGGATTATGTACATCAGTGGGAAAATCCCTTCCATCAATATAGGAAACATCTACACTCCAAGCACTACCGCAGCATAGTTGCCCTAAGTCAAGAACATAATGGCTTGAGTCCCCTTCCACTGATGTGAAAAAGGTTAACATTTTTTTTTTAAATTTAAATTGAAACAAAAACTTTTTGATTGACCGGATGTGAATTTTTTTTTTTTTTAATTATTGGTTCATGAAAACTTTCAAGATTTTGATTCTTGTCCCGTTTCAGGATGGGAAAAAATGTTGAAATCTTGAAACGTTCATGGGACAGGAAAATCTTGTCCCGCAGCTCCAACCACAAGTCAGCTTGTTCAGCATGGGAAACAGAAAGATGCCTGTATATAACACGTGTGTCTTGTCTATTTAGATTACAGGGTTTTCAGCGCACTCTGTCTCTTACTCCATGGCTCTATCTTCACTGCCAAAAAGGTGCGTTTTTACAGCAAGATAACTAATTCGAGTTAGCTACTGCTGTAAAATCTTGAAGACAAGCACAGGGGAGACTTTTTAACCTCAGTGTAGCTAGTCATGGTCAATACTATACCCCCCCCCCACTAATGAGTTTACCTAGACTAAGGTAAAAGCTACTTGAGCCTTGTCTCTCTAGCATTGTGCTTGTGCACATGTGTTAATGGTTGGTAGATGTAAGAACAGAAAGACAGCAAGCCAAGGGGATAAAGAGGAAAAAATATTGCAAAAAACAGTCAGTAAAACAAGAGGAGCAAAAAAAGGTGTGAACTATTGCCCTCATAGGAGTGCTGAGACCATTGAAATATTAATATTAGATAGTCCGGAGAAAATCAAATAAACTGTTTCGTTTAGAAACACCACACCCACCTATCAGATTAGGACCAATATATTTACATCAGCCCCAACTTCAGGTTATGTCTTCACTGCAAAAGACAGTCTGTGTATATACTGAGGTCTGGTATACACTACAGACCTATGTTGGTATAAATATGTCACTCAGGCATGTGAAAAATCCACACCCCTGAGCGACATAGTTATACTGACCTTACCTCCCTCCTGCCCCCCATGTAAGCAGTGCTATGTCCGCGGGGACACAATTACTGCCTCTTGAGGAGGTGGATTAGTGATGCAGCTGTGCCGATGCAGTGTTTTACGTGTGGATCTGCCCTGAAAGAGAGAGCTGCCTCAAGTTAGCTATCTTAATATAAAAATCTACACCTTTCGGACAGTGAAGAAATAGCCATTACAATGCCTAGCACAATGGGACTTTTGGGCACTACTATAATACAAATAAGTAATAATGCATTACTTCTGTGTTACTTTATCACTTGGTCCCGTCCCTAACCTCAATATTAGCAAATTTTGGTTCAAACACAATGTCTTGGATGGTAGGGTCCTTCCCTGCCTTTGTCCAACTGAATGATAGAGTTATTTTGTATACACTGAGTTTTTGTTCTTTTAGGCATAGATGACTCATGTTTCTTCCTGCATCTCACCTTTCTCCTCCTTTATGGAGGAGCAGAAATATAACTAGGATACATTTGCCTAGTCACAGATGGTTTAGGGGCTTTCTGTTCTCATGCATCCACCAAACAAAAAACACACACGCACAAGGACAAACTCAAAGAACTCACTTTCCACTCCTAGTTAGACAGATGGTTTTCTCAGAGATTAGAACGCCTCTGAAAAATACTAGAGTGGGCGAGTTGTCTGACAAATGAAAAACAGGTTTGGGTTTTGACTTTTTAATCTTCCATTTATATTGACTTTAATGATCTAGAAAGCAGCTGTAGGCAGCATGTTCTTGGGACGTGTGAAATGACTGAGCCAGGTTTGACTTAAGCCTGATCTTGACACTACATGGAACCCCTAGGATAGTAACACTGAACAATGTACAACTCCAGTGTTCCAAGCTCTCATGATTTTATAGCAAGTCTTACGATAGTTGGTGGTGGTAAGTCCCCAGCTCCGGGAATCCATCTGATTAGGTGAGAATCTCAGCTTCCATTTAAAAAAAATAAATAAAGTTTCTAAGCCCTAATGGTTGCAGAGAAAAACTTGAAAATGTGAATCCTAAAGGTTCAAACACCAGAAAGCAAATAAAAATAACTCAGTTTTTTGGGGTTTTTTTTAAGTCTCATACTTTTAAAGCCGATCTCATGATTATGGCGTGATTTAACTCAATTTTTTTAACTACTAGGGCAGTACTTGGCAATACTAAGATCTCATATAGGCATCTGTTCCTGTGCAAATGCATATGTTTGCATATTATTGATGGGCGGACAGTGCTGCTATACCACCCTCAGCACAGAAGGAATGGAGCTGTGGGAGGAAGGAGAGAAATGAGCTTGCCCTCTCCTCCTCTCACTGTTTCTCCTGCTGCTGCTTCCCCACTCAGTGCAGCACAGCAGCTAGCTTGAGTGGAGAGAGGAAGGAAGCCCAGAAAATGTTTTAGGAGGATGAGGAGCAGAATCAGGGGATGTACTCAGAACACTTGTCAACTGTAAACCTTTCCAGGACAGTGTGTGTCTTCTCTTGTGCCTTGCCCGGCATAGCATTGGCGCTTCATGAAAAATAACTGCACGCGAAAGCCTGCTGTCTTTACTCGCTGTTCACTCCATCCTAAACTCTAGTTGATGTCAACAGCAGTTTGCTTGAGTGAGTAAAAACTGTGTAAAGATCAGCAAACCTTACTGTCCCTTCCTGCAGGGAAACATGCAGGAGGGGCAAAAGGAGGAAAAAGCTCTACAAATTCCCTCACTGGGTTTTCAACCATTTGTCCCACTGGGACTGAGGGGCCTCCCCACAAATCCAATGGTTTCAGCAAAAAGCCAGGGCTATCTAGATCTAGGCTCTGTTTTAGAGGGCAAAGGAGAAGCTGTGGGAAAAATCAGTGGGAACCCCATCTTAGCGGGACTAACTGGAGTCCCTCTCCCAGACCACCTGCTGCTCCCGCTCACCGTTCTGCAAGGCTACTCCCTTCCCTTCTCATTCACAAGTAAATGCAAACAGGATTGACAGCGTGTGTGTGTGTGTATTGTGGTCGTACATCTAGTGACACTTGTTTTTATTAATGAAACCAAAGTCCATGATAGCAGTAAACAGAGCAAACAGGTTTTCTGGAAATATCATGCAGTTGTCAACATTGGGTCATCTATTTCTCTTGTGTTAAACAAAATCAAGCTCAGTCTCTTGCCCAGGTAAACAGAAATATTGATCTCCAGATGGGGCTTTATGTCATTCTCTCCTGACTTATGGTGAACTTGTGATGGACCGAACCAGAAACATTTATGTGAAGCATCCCTCTCTCTGTGCCCTGCCTTCCAGAGCAAACTAAACCAGATCTGAACTTGCCTTTGCTTTTGTCAGGATGAAAGCCTCACCAACAAGGCTGTGTAAGAACCTAAACCAAAACGTGACTTCCTCTGTGCATCTCTAGCCATCACGCAAGAGCATTTTGATGGCTAAGGAGCGAGTCATGTTCAGTCCCTCAGGGTGAGTTTCCACAGCCCAGGGCCAGGGAGGGCCAGGTAACAGGGGAGGAAATGTTGTTTTAAAAAAAAAAAAAAAAAAAAAAAAAAAAGAGTCAGTAAAACAAAATCTCCAAAAAAGGTGTGAACTGCTTTCCTCATAGATGTGCCAAGTAAGTGAGACCATTCAAATGGTAACATTAGAGAGTCCAGAAAACACACACCCAGGAAGGAAATCAGACCATTTTATTTACCAGTGTCACACACCTGCCATTCAGTTTTAGGACCACCACATTTATATTCAGCCCCACACTCAGGCAAATAAAAAGTGTGCTCTTAATTCAGGTGAGCAAACCTGTGTCTGCTAACGCAGGATAAAATAGCAGTGAAAACATGGCAATTTGCCTTTAACTCCGATTATCAGTACAAACAACACCAGGTTCCTCCATAGGCTTTAACTCAAACTGCTAATCTGAATTAAAAGGTGAGTTGTCATGTCTTCGGCACTGTTTTAATCTGAATTAGCTAACCAGAATGAGAAATGCACCTTTTTAAGGATGTGTCTTCACTGCAAAAAATAGGCATGCTTTACAATGACATACCCATCTCAGTGTAAAAACACCCCATTTTGCAGTGAAGACTTAGCATAAGAGGCCAGTGAGGAGGACCTTAATGATAGAACAAGTTAAACTATTGCCTGTTTGGGGGCTTTTTTTGACTATTTTTGGAAAAGGGTGTCTTCCAGATCCCAATTCAATGTAAGCAGGGAAGACATTCTTAGAAACTTGAATAAGTATAAAGGCCTTTGATTTTTAAATAAAAGCTGAAGTTTAGAGTCAATAAAAATCTGTGGCAATACCAGTAAAATGCATATTTTATGCTTTGGAATCTCCAGCAGGTTTGCTAATTGATTTAAGACAGCGGTTTCCAAACTGTGGTATGCATACCACCAGTGGTACGCAGGCCACCTCCCAATGATATATGTCCACTGACTAATTAAGGCCTGGTCTACACTTACCGTGAAATTCAGTGGCAGTCAACGGGAGATACGCAAGCTATGTAGCTAGATACGTATCTACGTAGCCGGTGTACCCCCCGTCGACTTCTTAAATTCTAATAAACACAGCGTCCCCACTACACTGCACCGATGGGAAATACCCTCCCAACACTTCGGTTTTAAGATGATTTTCATACACAGTCTGTTTATAAAAAATGGATGGTGGTACTACAGGTAGTGGCATTTTATGTTGGTGGTGCGCAACGTGGTAGAATGTGGGAACCGCCGATTTAAGATAATTTCTACCAGACTGCAGAGTTAACAATTGAGTGGAAAAAAAGTGTTGTCAATTTGTACTAGATGGACAAAATATGCAAAACTGCATCTATTTTCTTCGCTTTTCTATGAAGTCACTTGTAAAAAATCCCTGGTTGAGGAGGGCAATCCCATTGCAAATCATTTCTGTAAAGCAGACACACCCACATTAAAAAGAAAACTTCATAAAATTTTCTGGGTTAACTATGTCAGACCCTCACCTGTTGTTACTGTTACACAGCTAGTAAAATGTTATGGTTGTGACATATGATCTATTCTGCTTCATGACAGAGCGGATCATTTCACAAGAAAAGAGTAACACGCTGTAGCTGCAGCAATATTTTACAAAAAGTAGCAGTTGTTTTGAAGAACAAAATTGTGACTGCAAAAAATTGCTCTGTCATCAACTGTGAGCCACACTAGGTATAGGCCTAACTCCATTAGCTACAGCACACTTACAGGGGTATCTTTAATGGAAGAAGTGCATGTTTCTGGGAAATGAAAGAACAGTTTAGGCACAGTAAATCTTTTCCAGCAGCACCAGCAGGGACACACCCACATAAAAAATTTCCCACGCTCCTCAAATGGGGACTTTTAAACTATGTATCTTGACTAAAACAAATATCTGAACAGGTTTTGGATCAGGTCCCATGAGATGGATTTTCATTTTATAAGATTATAATGAAACAGAAGGGGTCAAACTTTACTCATAGCTATTTCCATGTAACGTTAATGACTTCAATAAAGTTGCACTGGTGCAATTAAGAGCAGTATCTGGAGCAGGAGTATCTGTAGATACTAATTCATAATACACATACATATTCTTATTTTGTATGGTCAGCCAAATTCAGCCTGAGTGAAAGAAGCTGCAACAACTCCCCTAAATTGTCAGTGGAGTTGCACTAGGTCTCAAATTGGGTAGCGTTCATGCCTAGTATTTAATGCTTAGCGCCTTCCAAGATCTGGCTCCAGTTTTGGGGACAGAGCATCTTAAACTCACATCAAGCAAAGGAACAGTAATACAAACAGGTAAAGAAACCTCAGCCTGAGTAATCAAATTGTTCTTCCTCCAGATCCTTAGTTCAGCAGCAGTGGTTATTCAAATGCATCAAAAGAAATGTACACTTCCACCCAATATTCACCCAATGCTGAAATGACTGTTTCACTGACCCTCTGAAACTACGCTGGCTGAAGTGCAGCACACACCTAATTCAGCGTACAGGACATCTACAGGAGATGCTCAAGTTCACAATAAAATATTGCACTGTTTGAAACTATTAAGACACGAATAATTTTCAGGGAATGCAAAACACGCACCGCTTCCATTTTGACTTCAGTGGGGATGGGGTACTCAGCATCACAGACAAAAAGTCAGTCCATACAATATTTAAAGTGTGAAGGTTACAAAGAAAAAAAGTCAGTCTAAAAGTGTGTTGTAAGGTTTTACAAGCAAGGGCAATACCTTTGAACTTGGCTTCCCAGCCTTTATGCAACTAAAAAAAAAAGGCAATATCCAATCCATGTATTAAAAGCATCATCACACATTTAAGTATTTTCCCTTTTCTTTCTGAAAATTCTAAAATTGCTACCACCACCCCCTCACCTCCAGCAGACAGAAAGCAATGATCTAACAGCATTACTTTATCAGCTGTTCCGCATTAGCTTGGCAATAAATACAGTGAAAGAAAAAGACATTTGGCAATCCGTGAATAACTTCAAACCTTTCTTTACTAACCTTCAGCCCCTGTGAAAGTAGGTGCTTCATGATGCTTTTAAAATGAAAACCCTCCTTTTCTATTAAGTGACTGTCCAGGCAATGTTACTATAAGAAAATAACCACACCGAAATCTGCACAGACAAGAAAAGCTGCGTCTTCCTAAGTGATTCAGTTCAAGTATTCAGGCTCACTCCCTCACGCAAATTGAAGTATGCCCAACCCACAAGTACTTTAGCCTATGAGCATTGAGAACCACTCCCCATATGTTAAGCAGAATATTGGGACACAGAGAGGGAGGGGAAAAAGCCACAGGCAGAGCAAGCTAATGATTTCTGCTACATTTTTATTTTATGTACTTGTTATTACAGCCAAACGTTAAATAAATGGTAAATGTTCAGGGACAAATTTGCTCTTAGTCCACACTGACATCTGTGTAACCGTATTGACTCAAGTTAATATACTCCAGCCTAACATTGGTGTAACTCCGAGGAGAATTTGGTCCTTACAGAAGGGAACAATTCTCTCCTCTGTCCTCTCCTCATATAAACTACATTTATTTTAACAAGGGAAATTCAGTTTTACAGCTACTGTAGTCAAGAAATAAGTATATTTGATTGGCAGAAGGGAGAGAATCATGCAAGTTCACAGTGAGTGAAATACACGTGATGTCATTCGTATATCACAAGCTAATAGCTATGGTCAGATTTGGGTCAGATTTGAGGAGCACTAGTATCCAAATGTTGAGCTTGTCAGATAATTTCAAGTGCACTTTCCCAAAGCCCTTTTTAATATGCAGAGTAGCAGATTTCTTGTAGCAAGAGAGAGACAGACAGACAGTATTTTAGTGCTTAGGGAGGCTCTGAACTGACAGTCAGGGAAACAAAAATCCTCCCTACACGTTATTATGTATATGACCATGGCATCTCAGAGCCCTAGCCATGGACTAGAACCCCACTGTGCTAGGTGCTGTTTAACACAGACCAGTCCTGGTAGAAATGCCTGAAACCTGTCTATACTACTACAGCTTCCACCACTGCAGCATCTTCACTGAAATTGTTAGAAAGTGTTGTAGTTATTGAGAAGGAAACACTTGTCTGCTAGGCACTAAACTACGACCATCAAACTTGCATCAGATAAAACAAGGGAACAGACACTGATCTGTTCTACTGAGGTAAATCCAGAGTAACTCCACTTACTTCACTGGTGTAAGTGAGATTAGAGTCCAGCCCCTGGACAAGATCCAAATAACCAGTAAAAGCTCCACTTTACAACAGCACTGAAATCATGTTAGCTGAACTGGTTGCATGTGCATTTAGTTCAACTTGGTTTAAACATGGTTTGTTTAGCCAGTGTGGACAGGTCCACGTGGCATTTAAAACCAAGTTTGAAAACCTTGACTGTGCTTCCCAACTGGTTTTAATTATTGCTTGTCTCAGACAGTTCACACCAGTCAACCCCACAAGTTTTAAACTGAGTTAGCCTGTATCCACTGAAAGCTGTAATTTGAAGTGGTTCAGCAAGCTTGATTCTTGGACCAGTGTAGATGGGGTTCAGGAGTCCAGAGGCTCCTACCAATCTGCAGGAAGGAGGGGCACAAATCTGCGACAGAAATCCTGGCGGAACCCTATGGAACAGAAAAGTAGTTGTGCAGAATGCTGTGACATCACCTTGCCTCTTCTGCAAGGAGCAGATAGGGCCAGTGCGGGGAAGAGGAAGTCATGCTAAACTGCACATAAACCAGTCTGCAGGGAAAGGTGCAGTGCCACAGAGCACAGCACTGAGCAATTAGCCAATGACACTGCATACTAATGCACCAGTCGTGCTACTGTGGGTGGAAAGGGGTGGCAGAACAGTCCCTCAGAATAGCTGTCTGTGACCTGTGGGCCAGGATTCCTGGCCCTGGCTGTCTATTCGAGTTCTGCCTTTGCTCACTCCACATGCTTGCCAGGACCATGAACTTGGGGGACAGGAGAACATGTGGCTTCTTCCTCCAATGGAGCAGTGGCATGTCCCCATTACTTTGTTCCCCTCTCCATGCTCTTGTGCGGAAGGGACATTCTGGAAACAGAGATGGGAATCTCTCTTATCCCAGCACCACTTTCGTGGACCATCCAGTACTCAAAGCTACTCACGTCTTAATTTTACCCGAGTTAATTTCAATTTCCTTACTTCTACTGGAGTTGCTAACAGAGTTCTGGCAAATCCTTCCTAGCTCATCAGCTTTAGCCCAGCTAATGAAGGTTTGTCTTCTCTCCTATTAAGTCTAGTTTATTTTGGCAGAAAGAATGATTACTGCTGGACCAGCAGCAAAGGGAAACAAACATTTTAGATGAATATGCTGGCAGTGCTGACCGCTCTATCAAGCAGCAGAACAGAGCATATTTTACACTCATTCCCATTCCCTTCTTTAAGAGGATGCAAGGCTGTGCGCATGTCCATGAATGCCTCGTTGGAGTTCCCAGGACATTCCCTTTCGCGGATGTAACTCTTCAAATGGATCCCTGGTATCTGACCTTTTCATTTTGGGATCTATTAAGGAAGACAGTGGGTTTAGTGGCTAAAACGTGGGCCAGCAAATCAGAACTTTTGTTTTCTATACCCATCTCTGCTCCTGATTTAATCTGTATGCACTGTAGTTGTAGCTGCATCAGTTCCAGGATATTATAGAGACAAAGTGGGTGAGGTCATAGCTTTTATTGGTGAGAGACACAAGCTTTTGAACCACACAAAACTCTTCTTCAAGTCTGAGAAAAGCATTCTGACCATCAAAGGTAAATGCATCTAGTGCATTAAATGTCCCAAGAACAACTGTTGTGGATGAAACCATACAATCACTATGCTCTTGAATGAACTCACACAGGAAAATGATAAAAGATAAAAACATCCTAACACCTGTCGTGCACAACACAATCATTCTATATCTGACCTATCAATGCTCATCCTCAAAGGAAACCTGCACAACACTTTCAAAAGACAAGTCTGGGAGCTTAAATTCATAACTCTGCTAGACACAAAAAATCATGGACTGAACAGAGACACTGGATTTATGGCTTATTACAACAATCTGTAATCCACGAACCCCCTCTATTTATCCTCTGACTGCAGAGGTGTTAACAGGACACACCATCTTGAATGGTCCCTTACAATATGTGCTAACTACATACGCTAAACAATCTGTTCCACCTTGCATTTAGTTGTGACACTCGAGTGTCTTTCCCAGACCTGAAGAAGAGCTATGTGTGGCTTGAAAACTTGCCTCTGTCATGAACAGACATTGGTCCAGTAAAAGATATTACCTCACCCACCCTGTCTCCCTGATTTAATCTGTGATCTTTGAAAAGTCCCTGAACGTCTATGTATCCTTCCATATATGTAAAACAAGTACAATACCACTTACCTATAGCACAGGGCAGTGTCAAGTTTATTTAACATACGGCACTTTGAGTTCCTGGTGTAATAGATGTTTCGCATGAGGGTCACACTTGCATTGAAGGTGCTGTATTCTGTAGATGCAAAGGACTGATATTAATATAATTTTTTACTTCAGCTGATCAATTTTTCTTCTTTTAAATATTCCATTGACTAATACCTCCCATCATGCGTAGGCCTGTGTATGTGAGAAAGAGAGGCACACACATAGATAGATCTTGATCACGGAACAAATTTTCTTAAGGCCTCTCAAATGATTTTCTTAGATCATAGACATTATACACAAGCAGCAATCCACCACTGTTTCTTTGGCAGGAGGCAGTGTTGTCTATGGCTGACAGCCCCAAACTCTTTTGAGTAGGCATTGTCTTTTACTGTGAGTTTAGATAAGGCCTGACAGCATGGAGCTCCAATCTAAATGGGGCTTTTGGGTGATGTTATAACAACATTAATAAATAAAATAAAATAATAATAATAATAATAATATGGACTGGGAATCAGTGAAATAATGTTCTAATACACTGTCTCAACACTGACTGATTGGGCAAGTCATTTAGCGCCTCTGTCTGCAATTTTTCCAGAGGGGTAGCCGTGTTAGTCTGTATACAGCAAAAACAACGAGAGTCCTGTAGCACTTTAAAGACTAACAAATTTAATTTCAGCAGGCATATGCTTCCGTGGGCTGCAACCCACTTCCTCAGATGCAAGGAATAGAAATCATACAGGAGGCAACATATACAGGAGGCAACTACAGGAGGCAACATATACAGGAGGCAACATATACATATCCAAGGGAAGTGACAACAATGGGGGAGGTGGATGAAAGCAGGGTACTTGAGGCCTAATTACAACACTAAGCAGGAGGTGAGAATGGGTGATCAGAGGCAATTACTTGGCCAATGTACATTTTGTGCCAGCAATGCCCCTCTGTCATGTACATTGGCCAAACTGGACTGTCACCACTCAGAAGGATAAATGAACAAATCAGACATATAAAAAATAACAACATCCATAAACCAGTCGGAGAACACTTCAATCTCCCAGGACATTCTGTCTCTGATCTAAAAGTTGCTATTCTCTCACAAAAAAACTTCAAAAAACAGACTTCAAAGAGAAACTGCTGTGCTTGAAATCATCTGCAAACTTGACACAATCAAACTGGGTCTGAATCTGGACTTGGAATGGTTATCTCATTACAAGAAGTAATTGCCTCTGATCACCCACTCTCACCTACTGCTCAATGGTTGTAATTAGGCCTCAAGTACCCTGCCTTCATCCACCTCCCCCATTGTTGTCACTTCCCTTGGATATGTATATGTTGCCTCCTGTATATGTTGTCTCCTGTATATGTTGCCTCCTGTATGATTTCTATTCCTTGATTCTGAGGAAGTGGGTTGCAGCCCACGAAAGCTTACGCCTGCTGAAATTAAGTTTGTTGGTCTTTAAAGTGCTACAGAACTCTCGTTGTTTTTGCTGTCTGCAATAATGACCTCAAGCAAGTGTTGTGAAGCTTACTCAATTAAAGTACTTTTGAGAGTTGGATGGTTCTATACAAATGCTAAGTTTTACTATTATTATCTGCAGCTCAGGGACCTGCTCATAAGCTCGGGTCTGGGAGCTGTCACGAATATCTAGTCTAAAGTATGTATAATTCTGTAATTGAACCTCCAGGAAGAAGAGAAGCGAGAGAGAAAGAGTTTTCCACACAGTCATTACTGGGCAAATAACACTGATATGGAGAAGACCAAAAAAATTGGTCAGATTCATCACCGACTTCAATGGAGTTGCAGTTGGGATGAATCTGATCCATGCTTGGTCTACACACATTTTTGTATTGGTATTATTATTATTTGGTATTTGTTTTACCATAGCACTTAGGAGCCCTAGTCATCGACCAGGATCCAATTGTGCTAGGTGCTGTACAAACACAGAATAAAAAGACAGTCCCTGGCCCCATATTTACAATCTAAGCCTTGGTCTACACCACAGCATTGGGTCAACATAAGGCAGCTTACAGCAACTAATTATGTCAATGTACACACTATAGCCTTGCTCCCAACGATGTAAGTGCCCTTCTACACCATCATAATAACTCCACCTCCACGAGAGGCATAGGGCTTATGTCAGTGTAGTTAAGGCAACGCCATAGAGTGGGGAGCTGGGAGACTTGAGGCAGCACTTGGGCTCCCAGTGGGGAGCCAGGAGCCTTGGGACAGCACCCAGGCTCCCAGCAGGGAGCCTCGGGACAGCTGTGCACAGAGCTGAGATCCAAGGCTCTCAGCCCCCCACACTGCTCCGCTTAAGTCAGTGGTAGCACTCCTAATGAGGACGCGCCCCACTGACAGAAGAAGGGCAGCGTGCACATGAACCACCTCAGTAATTACTGCGGTGGTCGTAAGTCGACCTAACATAGGTCGACTTAAGTTTTTAATGTAGACATGCCCTAAGTATAACACCAGAGATAACAGGTAGTTTTCTTGTACTCCTATGTCTGGATGCATCTGAGACAATCAGCGGTCTCTGCACAAAAGTAGCTAACATTTGAAGGATGATACTGTGGTAGCCTTGCAGTTGTTGATGGGAGCACCTGCCGCCCATGTTGGGGGCCTGGAGAAAGCACAAAGATGCTTGTTTGAAAATTTAACAGGAGGGTACTGGAGTCTGGCATTATGGGCCATGATATAACTATGTCAAATGGGAGGCAAAAAGGGGACGTTCCAATACAGCAATATAGGTAAAACCCCAGTGCTGAAGCAGTTATATTGTTATGAAGGTACCTTTCACCAGAATAGCATATTCCCATATGGGAAGAGGAACAAGCTATACCAGTATAAGTCACCTTTATACCACTATAAAAAAGGAGGAGTTGTATTACTTTCACTATAATTACATTATAACTTCTTGTGTAAACAAAGCCTTAGAGGTGGCATGCAAAGTTGTTTTTTAAATTGGGTTTGTGCCCCTTTCTGTTTTTTTATCGTGTTTGAAGAAGGCCTGAGAGGGTTTTTTCTTCCTTCCCCTCTCTGCTTGCGTTTCACCTTTAGACATATCAGGAACGTCAAGTCTGGTCTTCCAGGGGAGGTGTCTCACTATTTTTATTATTAATTATTATTATTATTATTACTATTGTGACCTCTCCCCAGTGACTGAAAAACTGAGGGAACTGATATTTGAACAGGCATCATTACTCTCAAGTGCTTGCTACGCACTCAAGTTAAAATAGGAGTTAAACAAAAGAGTTTGAACAACCTGACTCAAAGTGACTTCTGCTCTTAATTGTTCAATTTTCACTCTCTCAATTTCTGATGTCATTATTCTATTAGTGCCCATAAGAGTCCGTAGGACGTGAACTGATCATGTAAAAATATGTGGGGGGAAAAAATGTCCATACATCCAGTGCTTAATTTATAATGAAAGAGGTGCCGGGACTCAAGCAATGTTTTTACATTTATAACTGATGCAGCGAGTTCAGAGGTGCCGGGGCTATGAACTGCCTCCGCCCTGGCAAGTCCTGGCACAAATTAAGTTCTGCATACATCAGAACGAAATGAAAAAGCACACGTTGTTTCATGGATTAGTCACCTTACAGGAAGTGTGCTTAGCATCAGGTGAAGAAGGAATCAGCAGCACCACCTGGTGGCAGCAAAACAAGAAATGCTGGCAATGGTTTTCATCAATCCAGAGATTTTAAGGCCAGAATGGATCATAATTTATGACCATCTAGTCTGACCTCCTGCACAATACAAGCTACAAAGCCTCACCTAGTAATTTTGCAGCAACCCCATAACTTCTGTTATCTGCAGCATTGCTTTTAGAAAGAGATCTACTCTTGACCACAAGTGATGGAGCCTCGTCCCTTGGTAAATTGTTCCAGTTGTTAACTGACCTCACTATCGCAAATTGAGCCTTATTTCTAGTCTGAATTCATCTAGCTTCAGCTTCCAACCACTGGATCTCCTTGTGCCTTTTTTTGCTAGATTAGAGCCTCTATCAACAGAAATCTCTTCCCTGTGTAGCTTCTTCTAGACTGTGATCAAGTTACCCCTTAACATCCTCTTCAATAAACTAAATAGACAGAGCTCCTTTAGTGTAAGGCAGGTTTTCTAGACCCCTAATCCTTCTTGTAGCTCCTTTCTATTTGCTTTCAGTTTGTCTATAAAGAGGCTTCCTCTGTCTTGCTGCAGGAGGAAAAAAAAAAAAAAGCTAAGCTAAGCTATAAACCAGTGTTGTCCAATGGTTGGCCTTCAAGGCTCTGAACTGTGGTCTTCCAGGGCAGCAGGCTGTGTTAAGATGTCAATTTGTTCTTGACTATGAACAAAAAATTTGTCCCCAGAGCCTCGCTTGGATATTATAAAAGGGAAATGTTTGAATCACTCTGTCCCTATGGGGACAGAGCAGGGGAACCGCCTCCCCAAATGCCTCCCCACAGCCTCATGAACAGCTCTGTTGTGAGCCAGGAGTCCTACAAGCTGCAAGAGCAGCTCAGCAGCTCTTTGCTGCACCACCAGGGAAGGAGGAGAGAAGGGCTCTGGTTGTTCTATTGTCTGCTTACCTGCATGGCTGTAGCAGCCCAAGAGAGCAGGATAGGCATTCAATTGCTCTACCCAAACTTAAGGGAACACCTAGCAAAACATGGCATGGCTCCCACCAGGGCAGCTCAGGAAAGAGGGCAGGGAAGAGAAGCAGCTGAGAACCAATAACCAGTTATGCTCTCTGAGTCTCTGCCCCCAGCCCGTGTTGGAGCACTCCGGATGCCGCTGTAACTCATGGCAGCTAGAAACATTTTACTATATGAAAACTAGGGGTGATCAAAATGTTTCCATCAAAACTGTTTTTCAACAGAAAATTGAGTTTTCAACTAAATTACATGTTTCATGAAAAGTGTCTGCCTTCCACGGAACATTTCACAGAAAAAGCAAGCACTAAAATATTTCAATTTGGCTATTCTGCCAAGGTGCCTCATGGGAAATGAAGTCTGGTTTCTTCATGTCCCCACTCTCCTCTATCAATGGGACTCTCAGCTGGACTACATTTCCCATGATGCAGCACACTTTCCCTCACCATGATGTCAGACCACAGTACCTCATGAGAGATGCAGTCCAACCAGGGAGTGCTGCACATGGAGGAGAATGGGAGCGTGAGGCACCCGAACTACAATTCTGATGAGACACCACAGCAGCATTATATGATTGAAACACTTATGCTTTTGGCCAAAACATTACCATTCTTCATTTTTGCCAAAAAGCTGGATTTTTGCATGGGAAATTTTGACAAAAAGTACTTTTCTTTTGCTTTTGTCAAAAATTTCTGCAGAAAAAAGCCCATGTTGCAAGTAGCTGTAATAAAGATGTATACAATGTCTGTACACTGTTCAAAGCAGGGCCGGAACTCCAATTGCTTATGCTCCTATCGTAAATATATCCAACAACACATGGCAAATTGGCATTGAAAAGAATTTTAAATGATGCATTTTAAAACCAAAGATTTTGGGCTTGATTGAGTGGCTTTTCATGGTGGCACCAGATGCACAGGAAGACTTGAGGCACAGTTCTTCCCTGATCTCCTCTTAAAGTGATGCATCTCCAACACTGCTCTCTGCTCCACTGCAGGGTGTGCCTGAGAAGCTCAATTAACTATCAAGGAGATAAGCACAAGGCAAAGAAATTGCATTTGTTGCTGAAGGTTAATTCCACTAGAGTCCTTTATAGATCCATGCAGGCTGACCGATATTTTCTTTACAGCAGGTGCCTCCTTGAACAATTAATAGATGATTACTTGGGACTCTGAAGTATCATCTATGTCCTGTGCACACTGGTAACTAATTACATTACCACAAGGTAATTGGCCATTTACAACTATTTACAGCTATTTACTACTTAAACTTCAAAGAGAAATACAAACAATAGTATTGTTACATTCAAAGTTCCATCTAAATGTTCATCTATCGATTAAGAATTCAAAAGGAACAGAACAGTGATCGATAGAAAAGCAGTTTATCTAACCTCTAACAAGAGATACGAAACCACATCAGATAACTACCAACAGTACCCTTGCATATCAAAGCTCTAGTCTACTTATGAGAAATGACCCTTACAACCATTGTATTTTTCCTATAATATGTCTCGAAAGGTCAGAGTTGAGCCATGCAATTTGTAAAGTTGCTTAGCTCTTTCAGGCCTAAGGTCACACCAGGTAATTCCCTTATGATTATTTTCTCATGCCTAACTCGTCTTTGGGTGGGGAAGAGGAAATGTTTTCCATGGCAATCAGCTCACATTTGCATCATTACATAAAAACCTGAATGCCACCATCTGGTTGTTTCCTTACTCACATTCCACGCTGTAGCAACAGAGTTAACAAACCACCATCAAACGAAAAGGATAAAACTAATCCCTTTGGAAACACAGGGCCACATTACCAAACTAGAGGAGATGCTGCCTTCAGATCTGGAGAGGGGCACGGCTAAAGCATATCTTAACAAGCAACAGGCGCTCTTCTGCTGCAATTCGGACAACTCTCGGGAAGTACAAGCTCTGTAGTTCATAGAAGACAGGCGCATATTTTAGCTCCCTCCTCTCATGCATAAAATTGTTAATCAAAAAGCAGATTATTAAACTGATTATAAGGGTGTCAGTAGGATAATAAGATAACAGCAGCAATGGGTTGGAGTGGAGTCAGCAAGTCTATCTCAGATACTTACATGCCCCCTCCCCATTACCACAGTATCTGAGCCCTTCACAATTTTTAATATATTCACAAGGGAAGGAAGTGCTATAATCCCCAATATACAGATGGGGAACTGAGGCACAGAGAGATTAAGTTACTTGCCTAAGATCATACAGCAAGTCTGTGACAGAGTGGGGAATTGAACCCACATCTTTGACTAGTATCCTAACCACTGTACCATCCTTCCTCTAGCCTGTAGATCTACCCAATAGCTAACAAAAGGGCCAGATCACAGAGCCCTTCCCCACCCACACAAGTAACCAGGGCTTAAATTCAGACAGAGCTGTCCAGAGGGAGCTCTGGTAAATATTTTCAAACTCATGGGGAGCCTCAGTGTCCCATCCCCCCCTCATGGGGCTAAAGCTCCACCCCCACAGCTGAAGTCTCCCGCAGCTGAAGCCCAGAGACCTACTGCCCCACAGGGCAGAAGCCCCCAATCTCAACACCCCACCTCAGGGCAGAAGCCCCGAGCTTCCTGCCCCCAGCCCAGTGGCTGGAGCCCCAAGCCCCGCCCCACCTGGGCCATGGAGTTTTTATAGTATGTTGTGGAGGAGGGGCATAGGGGGCTCTGGGAAATAATCTATGAGCATTTAAGCCTGCAAGTAACCATTAAGATTACTCATATAAGTAATGGCTCACCAGCATGAGTAAGGACTCCAGATTCTGGCCCAGGTGATTTGACTGGAAACTACAAATATTACAGGATTTCCCTTAAATGTTTGAGAATTAAGCCCCACCAAGCTTATATATTGTGCCTTTGCCAATTCCTGTACGGCCTTCCTCCTCCACACCCCACCTTAAAATTAGCCCCAAATCACACCAAGATCATTTTAAATATTCTCCTTCTTTCGCTAAACTCTCACATGTCAAAGGCTGTTCCTCTCCAAGGATGGAGAAGACACTCCGGGTCCAATGAGCAGGCCAGGGAGGGTCCTTGCATAGGGACCCTGCAAACAACCCCACCCATACCCACTCTGTAGTGACTCTCTCTGAGACAGCATGGAGTGGAAAAGAAAGGGATGGCTGGAGTGGAACAGACTGGACAATGAACATGGTACTATATACAGCACAGGTAGAATCCTCCATGTGGGGTTGCACATGGCTGCTATACAGAACACAGACTGTCATAGTGGGAGAAGGGTGCAATTAGGCAACTGCTCCATGCCAAGCCACTGGACTGGGAAACGATGATTCCTTTCCCTCCCCAGTCTCATTTAGGGTATGTCTGCACTGCAATTAGAAACCCATGGCTGGCCCACGCCAGCTGATTCTGGCTCGCAGGACTTGGGCTAAGAGGCTGTTTAATTGTGGTGTAGACAAACCCGTAGATCCCAGCACAGGGGGCAGCTCATTCAAGGACTCTACTGGGGTACGTGCCTGCCCACGGCTAAAAGCCCCTCCCCTAGCCTGAGGGGGGGAGTTACTGAGCCCAGGACTCAACTAAATTCAGGGAACAACAAATGAACAAACAGGCGTGAAGGTCAAAGGGTTAAACAGAGGGAACCCAAAGGGGACACCGAGCAGAGAACCCCAGACAGCGATCACTGCTCCTCTAAAGCATCCAAGAAGCCAGTGGCCACAGCCCAGAGGAACTCTGCCTGGTTGCATGAAGGCAAATGATCCAAAGAGAAGTGGTGACGAGAGAGATATACATATAGATAGAGTAGCGAACGAGCCTTTTATCCCCAGAGCAGCCCACACTGGGCCTGCTGACAAAACCAGCTGTTCTCTCTAGCAGCTGGGACTTTGCCAGTATTCTCCAAGGTTCCTCTGATGGCTCTTGCCTCCTATGGGCTGTATGCTCTAAGGAGCCACACTCCCTCAGCTCACATTGTCTTCAGTAGAAGTGTTGAGTGAGCAATAAAGGCAGGATCTGGTTCGGTTTTAGCCGCATTTCCCTTTTTTACTTTTACAGCACTGCCTCGAAAGCATGACAACTTGTAGTTCATTCAATGGGCTAATTATGCATTTCTCTGGATATGGATAACAGCTCATATGGATTACAAGTATGTAAACTATTCTTAAATTATCCAATGATTATCTGACTGGTTAAGTAACTGGGTAATTCTCGCAGTACGGAATCTAGGCAACATACAGCCTGCAAAATATTTCAAGTTATGGCCTGCCATTAGAGAAGGTGAGTGTAAGGGATTCCTCTGCCACAGCCCCTCTGCTTCAGTTCCCCTCTGGCCAACAAAGGACTCAAAGACCCTTCGGTTTGCAGTACCAGTGCTTTTATTTACAAGGTGAACATAAATTCCCACCACCTTATGGTGCCTTGCTTCAGCTAGCAGTCTCTGGGGCTGGTCAGGGAGACAGGCAAAGACAAGACTCGACTCGACTCTCTCTGCCTTCCCTGCTAGGCCAGCATATAAACCCTGCTAAGTCAGCTCTGCAGCTGCTGCCCATTGCTTGATCAAGCCTGGGTAACTGCTCAGCCTGCGCACACAGAGCTGCCTCCCCTCAAGTAATCAGGACACCACCCAGCTAACCAGCTCTGCTGTCCCTCAGCTATAGAGGTTGGAGTGACAGGGGGCTAGCCAGGGGGTCACCCCCCAGCACCCTGTTACAGTGGGCACTATAGAAAATCCTAATATAGATAGAAATGCAGCCTCCATTTCACAGATCAGCATCAGGGCTGGATATACATTGTAAATTTTCAAATCCTGCAGGTTTATATGAAAAATATAAATATTTATAGCAATGTGTTTTTAAAATGCAAACTCCATTGCTACATTTCTAAAATTTCCCAAGATATTTAGTCCACATCAGGAGTTACTTCCCAAAGCTGAGGACTTAAAAAGAAATTTTAAAAATCTTAGATGTGAAAAAAATTCTATGGCAGAAAATGTAAAGCTGCCATAGGAACCTGGACATGCATTGTCCCTTCATTTTAATGGAAACGTTAATTTTAGGGGGAATTAGGTATGCAAATCCAGTTGTGAACATTTCTGCCTCCAGAATTACTGACAATGGGACCAATCCTGCAAACAATTCCAGGTGCAGCGCTTTCTAATTGGAATTGTTACAATCAACTGTAGTGGCACAGCTCATGGCAGTAATCACTATGCCCAGCAATAAGTGTTTTCAGGCCCAGGCCCAAAGACTACATAAGATTCCAGCTGATTTTTTTCCATTTGTGATTTGCCCAACTTCTCTAAACCAGTGGGAGCTGCACCGGGGGGGGGGGGGATTCTCTGTGGAAGGACAGCTCTGCTGTCTTCACCACACCATCTCCTATAGGAGGCTCTCTGAGTGACTCATTTTAGGCAAGAGTTGGAGACAGGTCAAGCTGGAGGGAGGATTGGGATGGGATGCAAATTCTCTCCCCTCTGGTCCCACAAAAAACTATTTAAAAAAATCCTGCCTGAGTTCTATTACCTTATCTGTGGATGCCCTTATGCCTGCCTGAGGCTTACAGTTCGGGGAGAGGGAGGCAACGCCAACCCCTACCCACAAATTATGCCCATGTTAAAAAGTAGGGGGGCATGCCCCCCTGCAACTGTCGCTGGTGCCTCCCCTCACTTCTACAAAGGTTCTGGCACCCTTGCATTCTTGTGCTTCCAGGAAAGGCATTACCCCACCCCCACCAGCAGGACCTCGCACTCACAGTGCACGTGAGGGCCCGCTGCATGGAGGACGCCATTTTGAAGAGCATGTTGCCCCACTCCAGTGGCATGACTTTGCACATAGTGTGTGTGCGCAAGGTCACTCTGGTGGAAATAGAGGGGGCATGCTCGTCAAAATGATGTTCCCCATCCATGATACTGGACAAAACCGCATCCGGTTTTGTCTCAATTCTGAAGAGAGGACATAGTCCTTTTCTGTGGCTATCTGGCTTAAAAGAGGATGAATGGCCTACCTATCATCATCCTATAATAGCCCCTACCAGGAAACTATTTCTCCTACTACCACAGATGGTGGCACATTGTTTACCGTGGCCTATCGCACTATTACCAAAGCACAAATCCAGCCCAGTCTGGAACACAGTTTTCACACCCAGATTTGATTACCTCTGGGCAGCAGCATCGTAATCCCGTTACAAAGCAGTTTTGCGATAGCGATATTTAAAGTGGGCCCCACAGCTAGTGAAGGTAGGGACTATTCCTCCAGCTTGGGTGCATGGATGGGGTTGTGTGGAGAAAGTAGTTGACCATATCGGGCAAGTCGAGAGTAAGGCCCAACTTAATCTACAGGGGAATCATGGTAGCCAGAATAGTTTTAAATGAGGATTCTTCTCATAAAGTTAGTACCATGGAATCCCTGTCCAGATTTAGCTTTGGAAGGTTCTTTTGGGCCAACCTCTATAACTTAAGACCCTACCAAAACAGTCTGAGAGAACCATATCAGCACCTTTTGGAGAACCAGCTTTAAAAACAATTCTGGCTAACACAGTTCCTCTCTAGTGTAGACACCTCACAGTCAGGTCTCCGTCATATTAGTCTGGGGATCTGCACTACACCCTGGCCTAGCAGAATAATGCTACACCTCTCACTGTCACTTATGCACACATACCCCTCCCTTGTCACATGAGCAGCACAAGTAGCAATCAGCAATTTAGTAGATAACTACTGGGGAGGTAAAGAGGAGGATGCGATACCTAGTTGTTAGCAGGAAGGACTTGGGACTCCTGATTCCTTTCCTGGTTCTGCCACTGACTCACTGAGTAACCTTGGGCATGTCACACCTCTCCCTATTTCAGCTTACCGTTTTTATGGCTACAGTATAACTCAGACAGGTGTTGAGAGACTTTGTTAGTTGTACAGAACTTTGAGATACTCTGATGAAAAATACAACACTAATCAAGCTCCATGCAATAGTGGAGCTAAAATAACAAAGATGTAATGAAGCAGAAACAGAGTCAGAGAAATTCAAAACAGCTCTCACCAGAAGAACCAATAGAGCTCCTGAAAAAAGCCCTCCAGGGCAAAGATGGTCCTTTCACTGTATTTATATACAGCACCTAACACAATGGGGCTCCGAACCTTGCTTAGGGTTTTGAGGCACTACTATAATAATAAGTGAATGCTAATATTCACAACAAGATCAATGCATTAAGAAGTCATTTTTCTAACTGTGATTGTTTTAGTCTTGATGTGCAATATAGTGTAAGCACATAATCTAGTTGATAACCATTTGAGAAACTGAGCTAGGAAGAGAAGAAGAAAGGTGAGCATTCATTTTGCTCCACAACAGCACTTTTGATCAACTTCTTTTTAGGAATCATACCCAAGAGTGATTGCAACAGAAAAAGGGAAATAAGTGCCCAAAAACCACTTCTGCTCAAAAAGAAACACAAGCAGCGCTGCCAAAGTAGCATTGTTACATTTATTTTTTGCAAAAAGCACTGAAGAGACACAAAGTGAGCTGGCACTCACTTAATAGCACTTAGTCGCAGCCAGCTCCTGAAGACCTTTCTAAGAAAACCCCAAATTATGAAGAGGAGAGAGAGGGAATGCCCATCCAGCTATGGCAAATGCAGCAATTTTAAGTAATTCTGGGTTTTCTTTTGATCAGAAAGCCGAGAGAAGGAGTAGTGCATGGAGTGAACACCGGGTTCTGAAACAAAGAGTCTTCCAGGTAAAAGAGATAAAGGGGGGGGGGGGGGGGAAACAGGAGGAGGTAGATTCACTCCAACCACAAGGAGCTTTCAAAAAATTTATTTTCCCTCAAGGAGGTTTAAAAATCTGTAAGCAAAGAGAATTAAGAGCAGAGCCTCAAACAGTCATTTTATACCTTGGCACGTGCACACATGCATACACACACAAGCCTACCGGAGATAGTACACTCAGCCCTGCTCCTATTAAAGTCAAAGGTAAAACTGCCATTGGGCCTAAATCATCACTGCTTGTGTCTTCATTCATACCCGTGCAAAGCCAGCAGAGAAGAATTCTTCACTGCTTTACACCTCAGTTAGTGAGATACACCCACTTTTCACAGTGTAATGAACAAGATGGAGAATCAGGCCCATTGACTTCAAGGGTGCAAGATCAGGCCCTGTTAAAGGACAAGAACACACAGAAGAGGAATGGCAGAGTGATTGGATGTTTACAAAACAACAAAAACCATAAGCCATTTATATTTTGAATAACGCTGGGTGTGTTTTATAGCTTTATACTCCATTAGCCTTAATTCTGCCCATAAATCTAGGAAAATTGGAGAATTAAAAATATAGAGAAAATTTCAGCTCTGCTCAGCAGACCGAGATACCCACGTCTACACAACAGAATGTATTGCCTTCAGCAGGATTTCTTTCTGTAGGAAATCATCAAGCACAATTATTTATCCAAGACACATAAGTAAACACTGCATTGTGTAAATGTTTGGAAACACCCATTTACCTAGCTAATCCACCCAGTTCTCTTTGATAGGGGAAAACTGATGGCAAAACATTGAAAAACATCTTCATTTCATTTGCTTTTGCACGCTATCGGTTGGCAACTGGCATCCTAACAGCCTTACAGCAAATAATTTAAAGATAGATCAAGAAATGGTAACATAAATCAATAGCTACAATTATTAGTTTTTATTACACACAATATCATGACGATGGGCATCCTTAGTATCTGTAAATAAAAGCATAAGTGACAGGCCAACTTATCTTCTGATCTACCATTTGAAACTCCACCTAAAGCCATATGGATGGTTGTGTGAAAGGTAAGGCAAAGCAGAATTAGATTCTAAGGCAAGCAATTAAAACTTTAATTAAAACATACAGCAGCCCCTGATGCGTGCCCAGAGATGGATTATTTGTTTGATATGGTGAGATTTCCATAATAATGAAATAGCTTCTGGTCACTTTCCTTTTTGCCATCCCATAGATCAGGATTATGCCAGACATTCAATTACCCTGGACAAACTGAAGAGAAGCCATTTATCTAAGATTTGCTAGATGTCCAGGGTGGCCGGCAAATATAAACACCTTAAGTACAGCCCATGTGAACAACTTAAGTTTGATTAGGTTCTACTCCACATTTCCAGATCTTGATTCCAGGGGCTAGGATTTCCAGAGGAGCTGTGATGTAGTCTGATAAACATTATACAAAGAAGGGGACGGGCTTTTGCTTACAATCAAGGATTCATCACTGGCTTCTTTCCAAGCACATACTTACACAAACTAGTAGAGTTTACTCTGAATTTGCATTAACATTGCCTAAAGAACTGCTTCAGAAGACACCTGCTTCCAACCTCTTCCCCCTCCTTCTATTCAAACATTTCCTGGATAACTTTATAAGTCAAATTTAGGGCTACCTTCTACGCAGAACTGCACATGGTTGTCTAGTCAAAGTAATTTAAGTGAGCTCAAATGCTTAGCTTGCGAGCAACCCAAACTTGCTTATCTCCCCATACTGTTATTTCAGCAGCTCTAACAGGGAAGTGGATTTTGGTTGAAGAAGGGGGATGGTAGGTTCACTGTAGTTGTATGCTGCTGTACAGACTCCCTATAGTCCCGTTCAGCTAGTATACATACTTCTCAATGGACTCCACGCTGCACTCGCTAGGCATTTTACCTGCGTTATGACTACCCACTCATCTCAGTACCTGTGAGTGCAATTCCCACTGAGAGGCACACTAGCACTGAGATGAGATTGAAGATTCTTAAGAATGAATCAAGGGAAGATGAAAAAATAAATCTAAAATCTCAACACCACTGTGTCCATAGAGCCAAATACCAAACCTCTTGGTTTGCTTCCATAATGCTCCATGGGCCTATAATCATAGAAGATTAGGGTTAGAAGGGACCTCAGGAGGACATATAGTCCAACTCCCTGCTTGAAGCAGAACCAACCCCAACTTCCCAACTCCAAACTGATTAGTGACCAACCAGTAGCAGTCTGGAGTTGCCAGCTTCCACATGTGACAAGGTGTTTTTTTTTTTTTTGGGGGGGGGGGGGTTAAGTGTTTGCTGAATGCGTACCAGTCTTTACTAATAAAGAGGATCTGCAGATTGCATATCAGGAAGTAGCTGACTCACAAGATGTGTTGAAGTTAAGGCATAAATGTAAACAGATACACAATGAAATCAGACTCACAAGGATGCTGCACCTCCACATGAGAACAGCAGCTAACAAAGGAGCTTCCTGTTTCCTAAATTCCTGCATTACTATTGTACAGCAACTGGTGTATATTTTATTATTGGGTCCATTATTTGCAATTCCTAGTAATATCTAATAGGAGATCAATTCTTTCTTACTGTAAACTCAAAGCTTATGCAGTAAATCCCACAACATTTCTGCATCTAAACACACCTTTACCAAAGAATTCAGGCTTAGCTGCCCTTAGCGTCCTTTTTTTCCAAACTGTCTCTCTCTACTTGAGGGCTGATTGCATCTCCCTTATCTACAGATGGGGTAATCAACCAGGTGCACTAGAGAGTCAGCCAAACCTACTTCATACTTTCACAGCAGAATCAACATCTGCTAATAGGGTAGGGTATTTCTGAGGCACAGTCTCCCCACACTGCCACCCTTTCTGACCAGGATAAACTTTACCCATTTGGGGTAAAAGAAATTTGACTTCTCCAGACTTTACAAATCCAGCTACTTGATAATACCAGCAAAATACCAAATGATAAAGCAAATATTCACTAAAAAGCCTGCAGTGCTATCTGGATTTAACAAGAAGGGGTCCTGTCCAATTGCTCCAGCATTTAACAAGTGAACGTGTAGAGTGCAAAGGGCTATGAGGTCAAATACCCAAGAGAGTGCTTTCTGTATCTCAAGAAAAAATAATTATTTTCTTTAGTGCAAAAATACAGTTTGGACAAGATCTCAGGGCACTCGGCATTGTTTGCAGATCATACACAAGTAGTTTTCAACTAAAACTAGACTACTTTGCAACTAACTGTTAAAAGACAAGTACAATTTCCCATTTAAACATGAAACCAGCACAGTATTGCTAAAGACAAGAGCTAAATTGGGGGGCAACCCTGCCCCCTGAGTGTACCCAACTGTTCAAAGATGTTACAGCACATACAGCAATCATGCATTCATTTTTCACGTGGCAATAGCAGCCATGTATTTGGCATAATATTTTTATAATTCACTTCCTTCCCTCTTACTATGTAGTGTTGCGAACCAAATATGTGTTGAATATAGTTTTGGAGAACATGTGATAAGGTACATGCAAGGGGAGCAGTGCCGTAATTAGTTTGTGGCTTTTGCTAGGCGGGGAACAATGCACGGTTTTGGGGAAGCATATACAGTGTATACATTATTTCTGCAAAGTCCCTGCATTAGGAACTGAGTACTTCCTGGTTCTTTAAATTACACGGATCAGATAAGACTATAACCCAGCCACAGTCTAGTCCAACACAAAGAGCTTTATGAAAGTAACAGTGCAGGATGACTGCTGAGATGCAATACAGAGTAAGGCACAGTATTTCTTTTACATATGATCCATCCATGGGCAATTTGCTACCAAATTGGGGGGGGATATGGAAACTGCCTGGCTAACGCGCCGCGTTCAAATGCATCAGACAGAAAGCAGCACTGGGAAGACAGAGCAAAAGTTCTCTTAAAAAACTAGGTGGTCTCAAAAGAGGCCGGAATAAACTCCCTGGAGAGGCTGCTATGCAAAGCCTAAATGCAGAAGGAACTTTATGCCGGGCAGAATTCTGTCCCCCCCCCCAGCTCATTCAGCGCTGGCTGTTACCTGTGCCCAGGGCAGGTCTGCAGTTGGCTCCAGAGGTCTCTGTGCATGCAGTGGGCTGGGATTCACCGCTGCCTGTCTCCCCACACCAGGAAGGCTAGCCCGGCTGGGGCGGAGCCCCAAGGTTCCAGCTGTGCCCTGGGCTTGTGGTCAAACTGTGCGGGCGGGCCCTTGAAAAAAAGAGCAGGGGAGTTCATAGAACCACAACCACAGACGCTTTGAGCTTTTGGTTTCTCCCTCCGGGTGCGGCCGCAGCAGAAGAGTGGCGGGCGGCTGGAGGTGGGGATTTCTGGCTCCCTCGCCCGGCTGTGTGCACGCAGAGTGCAGGAGTCCGACTCCGCACAGGTGAGACACAAGGACTTGCCACCTGTGTATCCATAAAACAATAAGGCCCCGCCCTGGGGCAGCTCACAATGATCGGGACTGTTCCTGTGCCAGGGCTCAAACCAGCCCCAGGCAGAGGGAGCTGCGGTGTGTGCGTTGCATGGAAGGTGCTGAGAGTGGGTGGCTTTGAAACATGGCACTGGTAGACCAGGCAAATGCACAGGGTCTGAATCACACCCCCTGTGCACACAGCTGTCTACAGAGGGGACACCCAGTGTGCATGCAAGTGAGAACTTTTGGATCTCCCCAGCTCCTGTACACTCCAGATGGAAAAGGCATGGCGCAAATGCGATGGCAGTATATGGGGGAGCGGTGGGCTCTGTGAAAAATACAGTGTAGAAGAGAAGGAGTAAATGGTGGTGCTGGGGCTTTTTGAAGTGGGCACCTAATTCCCCTAAGCGTCTGTGAAAATCTCATCTGGTGCCTACTGCTCTTGAAACATGCTTTCTATCAGATAGATGAACTCTGCATTCCAACAGCTGGTGTATATGTGTATACAACAATGGTATTGCCAGCTTCGCCTACTGGTACTTGGCTAACTGGGTGGCCATCCATCCCACCTGCCTCAACTAACTCACCACATCACTTCCCTAATACAGGGCCCAGTTCAAAGCAATTCAGAGTGGCCCACGGCTCCTCTCCTACTGGCTACAGAAGGGAGCCACGGCCTAAGTACCCAGGTGGAGCGCATTGCCGGCGCAGGCTCCTTGCTGCAGCCAAGCAGATGGGAGATCAGTGCTCCTCTCCCCCTGGCTGTAGCAGGGAGCACGGCAAAGCGCTCTGCCTGGGTTCCTAGGCTCTGGGGTCCCTGCTGGAGTCAGAGGGAGGGGAGCACTGATCTCCCATCCCCCTGGCTGCAGAAGAGAGCCACTGACTAGGGACCCAGGTGGAGTCCACGGTTTCCCTGCTGCAGCCAGGGGGACAGGAGATCCTCCTTGCTGAACTTCTTCCCTCTGGCTGCAGTGGGGGTGGACGGGGGCTGCTGGTGGAGACTGGTGGCCCTTCAGGGTTGTAAAAATTATATTCATGGCCCTTGAGCCAAAAAGGTTGGGAACCACTGCTCTAGGGGTTAGAGTGGCACGACCAGTTGGCAGACGGCAGCCACAGCACACATGTATTAGTTACAGCTGACTTGCTGATTACAATGTGCATAAATATCCATCACTGCATGGGATAACCATAAAAATGATAACCGTGTAGCCAAGAGGTATCAGAGCATAAGATCATGAAATGTTTTCTTAGTATCAGCAACTAAACTTGTTTTGCACAAATTCTATCCATAATAGGTCTTCATTGCCAGCAGCAATTAGCAATGGAAATGACCTAATTATTCCTCACAGTAATTTAATTTTGCTTTTCTGTTCCTGTGAGAGACAAGGAGGTGTCAAGTATTGAGGTGAGGTTGATTGCTTTCCCAGCTTTGTTCTGATGGCTGCAGGTAGATTTAATAAATGTGTATGAACTCTGAGTGATTTCAGTTTTATTGAGAGTTTTTCTTATCTTGTCTGCTGAGTAATTTTTATTTTCCGTATTCCATCTCCACTCAATGTCACGTGCATGTCAGCTTTCCTGGAGTAGTTTATCCATCTAGCTGCTTCATGCCTACTCCTCTACTGCAGTATCTGCACTGCTGTGTCCTATTGATGTGCCATTTAAATAGTAAGCTGGGGAAATTTGTCTTCACTAGCAAGTGTCTGTACTCAGCAACATTTTACTGCCCTTGAATACTTGTAGATAAATACTTTGGGCCAAATTCTGGCCTGACTTAGACCCAGTCCAACCCCAGGCAAATCAATAGGCAGAATAGGGCTCTTTATATGTTTCTAGTGTGGGTTTAGTATAATAACTGCACCTCTGTTTTCTGACTCTGCAGTCATAAGATGATGAGCCAGTTTGTTGCCGCCACATTGGTTTTATACAGTGTTACTCCTCTAAAGTCAATGGAATTACAACTGCATGAATCCAGTGTAATGGAGGAGAGATTCAAGCCCATTCTGTTTCATTTTCTTGGAGGGCTCTCTTCTTCTGCTCACATTCTACTCAGCTGAAGAGAAAAGATCCAAAAACCAAGAGCCAGCCTTTGACAAGACAACTTTGAAAATGAAATGGGGCATGTCTCAGTGTCAAGACCCTCCCCCAACGGAAATCAGAGTCAAATCCATCAAAAAATGCAACGAGACTTGTGAAAAAATAAAAGAGCAAGGGAGGTTGTCAATTCATTGTTTAAGCTAATATTTATTCCAATAAACTAGTTAATATAGTGGTAGTCTTGCTCTGAATAACTTCAACTAGGGAATAGAATGGTGTTTTGTTTTCTTGAACTATCACACTGATTTTTCACTTTTTAATTAAATTCCCATTTCATTTTTATAGCATTGAAGTTATGACACTGTTCATTATGGAATTCCTTTGGATCATTTGTGATCTGTGCTATCGTTTCTGGCATTGCAACAGCCAGATTCAGATCTTTTAAAATGTGGATGAGTTATTCCACTAATTTGATTTTCAGAGGTCTCCTCCTGATTTCAACCAGAGTCCTGAGTGCGCAGCTTGTTTGAAAATCAAATCCAAGGTGTCTCAGACTGGGTACCCAAAAACTGGGATGGCCAAAATCAGTGACCACTCATGAAAATTTTGTCAGTAGTGAAAATGTGTTTTCCCATAGTGATGCTGAGGTCCTTGACAATTGCAGCACCCTTAGTGAAGGATTACTATCTACTATGCTTGCTTATGTTAAGCGACCCAGGAAGATATTTGAGCCATACAACATTAAACATGCAGACAAAGCTTGGCAAAGAATGTTAATTTCCTTTTCTTTTCCCTCATTTTCTGAGACATTTCAGTTTCTAGCAATACAGCAGCCAGTACTAAAACTCAGCAACTAAAGACACAGTTCTTTCCAGTTAAACAAGTTTAGCAGGTCTACTGCTGAAGAAGATGATGTCAAAATTCATGACTTCCTGAAAATAGAATTGTTTATATTTTTTTGATTAGAGAAATGTGCAGTTCCTAAAATATCCAGTTCCATGAATGGTCAGTTCAATTAACTTTAAACACTGTAATCTTTATCTTTGTTCTTACTGACTCCAAACAGTAACCTGGATCTAAGGAAGTACTTTTCAGTTTGCCTTTGTATGTGGCTCTGAAAGAGCCAATGAAATAAGGCTGACAATCTGTGCTATTCACACTCTTGAAAAGCAAAGTCTCAGGGCCTGCTTCTTCTTTGATGGAAGTTCCCTTTAGCCATTAATACAGGAAATAAATAACCAGCCGAATCACATGCTCTAGTACTCTGACGGACTAGATTGTCTCCCCTTGTACTACTCATTATTGTAACAGAGGGAGGTTCCAGAACTGGTTCCACTCTGTTCCTGGTTTCAGCCCAAATGACAAGCATTCTGGGAGTTGCAGTTCTCAAAACATATGGGAACTGTAGGCCTCAGAGCAAGGAATGCTACGAAGGGAGGCTGTATACAACCATCTCCCTTTTCCTTAGTGTAGAAGAGACTGGGATGGAGCTCAAGTTTCTAGGGGAGTCTGGCTACTAAGAATGAGACTTGGAGGGAGCTGGTGGTAGGCATCTCTGCTAAGAGACCCTGGAAAGGAACAGGCTGTGGTAGAAGGACTAGAAGAAGCCAGGGAGGAAAGGAGATCTATAGAAGGTCTCTCTGGTGAGGATACTAGAAAAGTAGCTCTAGGTCTTTCTTGTCAATGGGAAAGCACCTTGGGGAGGGGTGTCTGGGAAAGAATCCAGTTAGTAAAGTACTGTGAGGAAGGAGTGGAACAAAACCTAGCTAAGTCCTGAGGGGGAAGCTAAAAGATTGTGGCAGAGCTGAAGAAAGTAGCCTTGGGGAAAGAAAGGCAGAGAGGGTGTGGAGATGGACCTATTGCTTGCTCTTTTAGCTAGGAAATAAGGCTGGAGCTCTTGGAAGAAGGAGTATCCAGGAGGTATTGCTATTATACCCCCAATAGAGGATCCTACGTTCCATGAAGAGTGAAACTGGGGGGGGAAATTGCTTTCATTTGGACTATTGTTTATTGGGACTTCTGTGGTTTTTTAGAGTATTAAGCAACTTACCAGGGAGGAAAACAGCCCCCCTGAATACGGGATTCTCACAGAGAGAAGGCAGGCCCTTCAACATACCGATCACAACAAACTCCACAACGACTTGTAAAAGAGAAACTAAGGCTATCACTGAAACAAGAACTGATGAGCACAAACTGTGTAGACAGTCGCTGCCTGAGACATACACTGATAGCATGTGGTTTTACGTAAGAAGTTTTAACATATCACATGCTTCATTATCTTGAAAAACTATGGGGAAGTGCTTCTAAGAAAGAAGCAACTGAAGACAACATACAGATTCAGCTTGATAAACTGGTGGCAAGAGTGGAGATAATGGTTGCCCAAAGCTTTCAATACTATGTTTTTGTGGAAATGTTTGACATTTTTTTCCCTGAGAAATGCTGTTATGACCGTGTGCGTAAATGGATCCTTTTCTCCTATTGGCCACATAAGATTCAGTATTACAAGTTGCCTGAAAACTCTATTAAAGCTCTTAATGATCTGTCTGTTGGATAATAATCTCCCCTTGCCCCGCTCAAACACACTCATTGAGACACCAGTTCTGCGAGCGTAACCCATTGGTCAGTGTGTGTAGTGTGTACCAATCTGTGCCCAATCCAAAGAGGATGTGAATCTGTAAGAGTTCCCTGCTACAGAGGCTCTCTCTTTAGCTCAAGCCACAGAGACTCATGCTATCGGCTTTGGAGGTTCCTTGATTCAATCGTTGGTGTTGACCAAGGCATGGCTATCACGCAAGGTGCTCTGTGTGGGTAGACTGGCTTGAGCATTAGAGTCTACAAACACAGTGCAGTTTGCAAGACTGGGGCCTCCTATTTTCACTAGTTTGGGGTAAAGAGTTAGTAGGTGTACACTGACTATCTAACTTTAGTATTAGGGTGAAGATTAAATAACTGGATATAACATTGGGCAAAGCCATTTATGAACTAAACAATGGCTAGAACATAGAAATGGCCATACTGGGTCAGTCCAATGATCCATCTAACCCAGTATCCTGTCTTCCAGCTATGGCCAATGACAGATGCTTCAGGGAGAATTAACAGAACAGGGCAATTATCTAGTGATCTACCCCTTATTGTATAGTGCCAGCTTCTAGCCATCAGAGGTTTAGGGAAACCCAGAGCATAGGGGTGTATCCCTGATCATCTTGGTTAATAGCCATTGATACACCTATCCTCCATGAACTTATCTAATTTTTTTTAATCCATTTACACTTTTGGCCTTCACAGCATTCCCGGGCAACGAATTCCACAGGTTGACTGTGTGTGACTGCTCCTATGAATGCTGTGGACCCACATTCAAGACCTATGGGTCATGACAGGTATCCTCAGTGTGAGAGGGTACCAGAACATCATCTGGAAGGTGGAACCCAACTATGGGATTGTTTCTCTCTGCTCCAGCTTGATGTTCTCCTTCCCCAAGACTTTCACGCTCCTCCACAGCACAGAGGCTGTCAGATTGGGGGTAGGATGCCCTACTGTGTCATGGGAAGATCTCTATGTACCTCTCCCTTAGCTCCTCCAGTTCAGCCACTCTGGTTTGAAGAGCCTGTACTCAGTCTCTGAGGGCCATGAGTTGCTTGCACTGAATGCACACATACACCCTTTGCCCACAAGGTAATCTTATGTGCTGCATTCGGTGCAATAAACTGGATTACCCCATTCTGCTGCTGGACTTCTGCCTGCATTATTTTTATTCTTGTAGGGTTTGTTGGTTTGTTTGTTTTTTGAGGGTGGGGTGTCCATTGGCCTACATTTAGAGAATGTTTGTTAGGTGTATCTGACTGTCCTACTCCCCCTCTAAACTCCCTCACAAAACTCCTCTGTTTGCTCCTTCTGTTTGCTAGCTCATCTGGTCCCTTCGGAGCTGGCTTTTAAAATCCTGTTCTAAATTAACCTTGTCCCCTTGTCAAGGGATCCTAAAGGGATTAAGGATCAAAGGATGGCAGGCTAGAGCCTCGTTAACAGGCTCTCAGCCTTGCCTCCCTCAGCAATAAAGGATGATTGATTACAGTTGATCGTTTATAATCTCAGCATGTTAGTAGTAAAAGCTTGTACCAGCAGTTAGCCTCCTAACCTCACATCACAACCACAAAAATCACTTAGCTGTTATTTATATGTTGTTAATTAGCTACTGTCACTATAAGGCAACATGAAGAAATCTCTCCAGGTAATACATCTCCTTTCAGTTAAAGAGGTGTATGGAGAGTCCAGTGCCAAACACCAATGCTTAATTAACTATTTTTATTCCCATTTTCAATAACGATATTGACCTCCTTTGTAAAGTGCTTTGAGATCTACTGGTGAAAAGCACTATACAAGAGCTAGGTATTGTTATTATAATAAAGACATTTTGGCAATGTAATATGTTCTAAAAGGAATGATCTTTTCTTTTATAAAATAATTTCTTTGTTTCTAAATTAGGACACTGACTGATGTGCTCTTGAAAGGTTAAAGAGCTTAATCTGAATGCCCTTTGACTCCTGTGGACATACCAAGTTAACATAATAAGTCTACATGATAATATTGGTAGCAGGCTCTGTTAAGCAAAGTTGGTTGTGACTTTAGGTCCTTCCTAGCTTCAACAAGCAGACTCCTCCATTTATTCTTGACTTGGAGCATGTGTGTTTGATACTGGGGAAGAGGGTAGGAGTGAAATGACAAGAAGTGGGGAGTGGGACAGAAGTGTCCAGCAAGAACTAATCAGAAGGAGTCAGAGAGACGTACTGATTGTATCCGTCACAGACAGGGAGCAGAGCCTTCTAAAACTGTCCTCTAATATCTTAGGAGCGACATGGCTACAACTACATAGCATACTTTTCTTTTCCCCAAACAATTTTGCTTACCATCAGGATCGGCCACTAAGAAGTGGGCAGAAGCAGCAGAAACCCTCTGGTGTCAGTACATTCACATCACATGGGCATTTCTACTGAAGCCAACCGTCTGCAATGATCTGGACAATTGTCCTTGAAGCCGAAGCAGTTAAGAGTTTGTTTCTCCCTCTAAGCAAAAATGATCCATGAAACCTTGTGAAAGGGTGATCCTGGTATCGTGCATGTTGGCAGCAAATGTAAAATTGGTGTCTGAAATGTGACTGTTATCCCGAGCAGCTAAAGCCACCTTCCTTGTCAGGCAGTTGAAAAGCCTGAACATTGATATCTGCACTTTATCTGAAGTGCACTGGCCTGGAAGCAGTGAAAAGAAAGTTGAGGACTATTCATTTTTGTTCTCAATCTGCACTAACGGGTTGCTTCAACAAGAGGGTGGCCACTATACTTCCCCCAGTGCCCGACAAGCATTGCAGGATTGGCAGATGATTAATGAATAACTTTGCATTGGATTCCATACAAGATGTAGACAGCTTAACATCATCGCTCAGATGCTATGTACAGTCCAGGCAACACCAAGGTCAACAGCGTGACAGCAGATAATTTTTACCAACAACTGTTACCCTTACTGAACGCCTGAGAAGAGATGGCTCTGGTGACTTTAATGCACAGGTAGGAAAGGATAATGATAACTGGGCAATTGGACACGAGACCCGGAATGACAATAACTTCTGCAATCGTGGTTGCCAGTGACATAGTAATTGCTGACTCTTTCTTCTGTCACCCAGAGATTCACCACAAGCAGACCTGGTACAGACCAGATGGTTTTACTAGGACTATCGTTAATCATGATTAATCCTCATTAATGACCACTGGATATCAGTAGTCACTGATGCACAAGTTTGTAGGGGTGCTGAAACTGACACTGACCACAGGTGTCCGATGAGAAAAATGCACTTCTGAATTCAATGACAGCCAGATAAGGGGCAAAAATTAGTCCGATTCAACCTAAAACTCTTATTAGAACCAAGCTATCAGACAGTTTCCTGTTCTGAACAGCAGATGGCCACTGAAGCATTACAGACTGAACTCTCATTTCTTCTGCCATCTGATAAGGAATAGCACTATTTTAAGTCATCAGTGCTTCCTGCTGCCTCAGCCCTTCAACCGCAGATCAATGAAGAGACACTCCCAGCAGTTGTAGCCTCGCTTTTTTCTTAGCACTTTTCGGAGTCTATGGAAAAGTGTTTATTAAGAGCAAAAGCCAAGGCTGAATGGGTTCGACTTTGGAGCATGCATGGGAAAGAAACGGTATCCTGGTGGTCAACTCATGCAGCCAGGTTAGAACAGGCATGATTTCCACACCCTCTGTCCCGCTTTGTGGTGGCATGCTTGTGCAATAAAGAACAGGGACAGCAGAAATCAGTTGTACTGATGAGCTGAAGAATGGTAGATTGACATTTTTTATTCTTGTCACCTTCATCAACTGCTCCATATTAAGTGGAAGGACAAGATCAACAATGAGCTCAGCAACCGATTCTATCAGTACTGGTTTGGTGTCGGTGGCTTTCTTGGTACAGACATATCATTATGATGGAAGATCAATGAATTATGAAGCATGTATGCCAAGGAATACCACTACACGATGGGTGATCACATGATCACAGAAAGCATCAGTCATGCAAGATCCACAATGACAGATGCAGATTGAACATCTAGACAATCATAAAGACCTAGCCAGAGAGATGGTGCTCAGTTTACAAGGAGGCTACACACCTTCAGAATGTGCCTTGATGAAGATGATGATGATAGACAACAGCAACTATGGAAAAGTGAGACAAGGCAGGGGAACAATTGTAGGCAGCACTAAATGTGAGTTTTATGCTGTTGCTGCTGTCGAAAACTTAGCTGCTGATATTGCTATATCCAGTCCCCACTAGATTCCTAGATAAGGAAGTAATGCAGAACTGATAAATAAATAGCATAAATTTTAGTAAAAGCACTGACCAACCCTGAACACAATATTTAAAGTCAGGGTGTACCATCAGTTTATGTTAACAAATATTTCTACTCTTATCTTCTATATCTTTCTTAATAAAACCTTTTTCTTGCTTTCCTGACTAGCCCTGGGCATTGATTTATTTTTGTTATTTGTGCTGTCCACAATTAAATGTAGGGACCTGACTTTCCATAGTGTTACTGCTTGTATGAAGTGCTCTGAATACAGAAGAGTTATACCAGCATAAAACAGTGAAGAATCATGCCTTAGGGTTTTTTTCAAACCTTGCACAAGTAGTGCCAGTTGTCCCTTCCAATATGCATTACTTTATACTTGTCTACACTGAATTTCATCGCTTGTCATGTTGTCATGTTAGGCTCTCACAATTCTCTAAATTGTGATGTTCTTCCCAAATGCCTCAGTTTGACTCCACTAAATCATGAACTCTCTGTTCACGAGAAGTAGTGTTGCCATTTTACTGTTTGCTAAATGCGTCTGAGCGCTATCAATTGTTTGAACAACTCCAGTGTTCAGAACTAGAGTCTCTTCTTCAGTTCGGGCCCTTTGCACCCCCCTCTGGCAGTGGGAAGGGGCCAGAAAGCAGCTGGCTATCCCTACCTGGCTCCCATGCTTCCTCTGCAGCCCCCACCAGAGGGAATATGTCAAGTGGGGGAGGAGGTGTAGCTAGAGCACTGCTGTGTTCTGGCAGTCCTTGAAGTAATTACCACCCAGTGTACTTCAGAGCACCCTCCAGCCTCAGAACCAGGGAGCTGCAGCTAGCTCCTCTTCAAACCTTCCCACTCTTTGCTAGGCCCAGCAGATATTGGGCCTAATAGAGAATCTAGACCAGAGAGGGTGAACAAACAGGTCTCCACTACGCCACCTAACAGTTCGGTGTGGCGGCCACACAGGAAGGAGCCTGCGAGAGGGGAGACTTTAGCCTGTGGCATCTGAAATCTGTGTTCTGGGAAGATACGCCATCTGTCACTGCAGCCTGGTGTAAGGCTGAGGAGGATCAGGCCTTGTGTGGATAGGAGTGAGAGGGGAAGTGGAAAGAGGTTAAAACTGACTGCAGTTCTGAGCTTTTTTGAAGTTTCCAGAATGAAAAGTAGCCAGTATAACTTTGTCACTGGAGAGACGAAAGAAAGCTGGGAGCGGGAACAGGGGTGTAGGGGGTGTTGAGGCAGGCCTGAACAAGTGTTTGAAATCCAGTCCTCTGCCAGCACCCTCTCAGTCATCTCATAGTGAAGCCAGAGCCTCCATGGAACATCCCAGTACTTGCCCTCTAGTGGCCAAGGAAAAGAAAGCACTCACATGTATTTGGCTTCTTTGTAAAGAAAAAGCATAGTCAGGAGTATCCACGGTGATACTTTTGTGGATCTTTGAAAACAAAAGCCAGCAAGTTGTCCTCTCCCACAAGCCCTAAGTGCTAAGAATATGATATTGCAAAGACTGGCTTTTCCTCCCACTGTATTGTTCTAATGCTTAGAAAATAGCAGTAGCTGAACAATGAATCATCTGTCACTAGATGGGGTTAAAGTCATTTCCGTTTTCTGTTGCCATGGGAAAATCAACGTCCTAGAGATTTGTCCTTTCTCCCACTCAAACATGTAGGAGTAGAAAACCCAAAACCCAGCAGAGTTAAAACAATTTTTTTCCATGTTTTTCCCCCTATAAACAAACTTCTTCTATGGCCTGATAGCACAGTCAGTCAGTTCCAAGAGTTATCCTGTTCATGTCATTCCCCTGGGATTGCAAAAAATCTAGAAGAAGAGTTTAAGTAAATATTTGAATGAAGACAATTTGAAAAATTTAGAGTAGCTTAATTTTATTACTTGTTGGGATCTATGCTGCTTAGTTTGTTTCCTGTGTGTATTCAAGATAGTGGCAATACGGGGATGCAAAGCAACACTTCAAAAACTAAAACTAAATATTTATTAAACTAATGTGCATTAAAGTAGCATGATTACCAACAGTCAGAACATAGATAGTAATGTTAGACAGGAGTGTGGAAACTGCTGTAAATACTGTTTAAATGCTTTGCTAACGTATATTTCATATGAGTAGCAGCATAGCAGCACCTAGTGTTGATCATGGAGATAGCTGAAAGTTATAACCCCTTATTATTAGACACACACACACTGGGGCCCTATTCCTCTCTCACTCACACCACTGAAAATCAGTCACACCAGTGGAAAGCTGCTGTATATGGTGCTTAGAACCTTCTCCTACTCAGCATTTCAGAGCATATCATCTTTTCAAGCTAAGTGCCACTGCCTTCGTTCAGTGGCGTACCAACGGGGTGAGGGGGCAGAGAGGCCCAAGCCCCCAGACGCCGGCCTGTGGGGCGACGGCCGGGCCTTCCACGACACACAGGGGGCTAGGGGTGCAGGAGGCTCTGAGTGGCGGCCAGATGGAGCCCAGGGGCAGGCGGGGGGAGCGGGGGGGGAGCTGTAGGTTACCAGGAGGAGGAACTCCTCCCCCACCTACTGGCCAGGGGGTGAGGCTGCCCCGCCCAGTAGGGCTGTAGCGGGAAAGGTGGGCGCCACACAGCAGGTAAGTGCGAGGAGGCGGGGGCGACTCCACCACTGCCATGAGCACCAGAAAGTCCCCTGGGCGCTGGAGGAGGAAAGCGGTGTGTCCCCCACCCCCCACCCCACAGGTACAGACCCCCCCCCGCCCGGGGGCAGCGGGGAGGCGGCGCTGGCGGGGGGAGTGGGGGCCCCCACCTGCCCAGCGCGGGGGCTGCGTGAGGCCTGGGGGACACAAATGCAAGCATCGGCCCCCGGGCGCCGGAGACCCACAGTACGCCACTGCCTTCGTTAGCCTACGAATCTTTGCAGAACTGCACTTACCTGCCTATATTCCCAGTCTGTCTAGCCCATTCTGACAGTTATTGCTGCTCCATTTAAACTGCCAGGTGCCCAGACCTAAATGTTCAAATCCAACCAAGCTCGACAGTGAGCAAAACTTGTTACTACCTGCATTAAAATTGAGGCATATTCCTAATGGGCAGCTACCCACATTACTGAAAACCCCATGGGAATCGTCACCAGTTATACGCTCGTTGACAATCTCAGCTACAAAAGTGAAGGATAGAAAGGCCACCATAGAAGTAGCCTCTCAAATCTAGGGCTGAGACATGTTGATGAGGCAGATGGGAGAAGCTTGCCATGTCACTGTTTCCCCTGTACTATTCTGTGAATAAACAGATGACTTAGGTCTGGTCTCTAAACAAACTTGCACCTCTGTTTGCTAAAGGAGTGTTTTTAAATAAGTTTAGTCAAACTGGCGCAAAATCCTGCATAGATGTCTTATCTCAATTTTAGGAGTGGTTTATAGTGATTTAGCTTGAGTCACTTCCTTGTCACAAGCTAAATTGGCATAAGCCATTCAAACCTTAATGTGTATCTGAGCAGGGTTTTTCACCCCATTTAACTAAATTGTTTTTTTAAATGAATTTAAGTTAAACTGGTGCAACATTCTCATGTAGACAAACCCTCATTTACCAGTGCTCTCATTTTGGCACCCGCAAGGCGTACTAAATTAAAAAGAAATACCACTGCTCTCATTAGGTTATCACTACTGCATAGATTCTGCTCCATCATTACTCATACAATAATACCCTCTGGGCTTCTCAAACCAAATCCATGAATGGCTCCCTGCCTAATCCAGTTCCATCCCTCACACACTATGTGAGGGAACAGATTTATACCATGTCACTTGCATGAATATGTAGCATGTTGGAAGGCATCTGGGTAGGGGGTAGCTCTGAGTGTACAAAATGCTGTCACATGCATTTTGTGGTGGAAACACTTTCATTAAAGATAGAGGCCTGGATCATTGTTTATTCCTCACAAAACCTCCCATGGGGGGTGGGCAAAAGGGTCAGGAAAATCTGTGAGGTTCAGGTCTATGAGGAGAAGGCAAAGTGAGGGCAGGGGGCCTGGCCACTGAAACTCACCAGCCCCAGGCACCTGCATGAAAGTGATGAGTGGAAACAAGGCACCAGTAGGGAGCTTCCATGCTGCCACCCCACCCCACCCCACCTTACCCCTGCTGATAGCAGAGCTCCTAAAGATGCTGGCTTCCCCATAATTGCAGAATAGAAGCTGCAGAGAAGACATTGCAGGAGTTAATAGTGCTTTGTTTTCACACCGTGCTATTACCTGCTCTATACTAACATGCCAGGGTGCTTTAACCTCCAGATAAAAAATTTGGTAAAAGTCAAAGCATGACTCAGACCAAGGATTAAATTCTTCATAAACTACTGTGCAAAGGTCTCTCTTCATCAGGGAATGAAACACAACCCTGATTACCACATAACAGCAGGAAAATATGGAATGTTAACCATTCCAGTCATGAGAAAGGCATTAAACTGCATATTGGAAATATGAAGCCAAAACAGAGATCAGAGCTCTGATGTGTGATTAAGACATTCACACTGCCCTCACTGAATAGATGGGAAGCAGTGAGTAACATTAAGCCCTTAGGCTCTCTTTCTTCACTCTACATGCAGGAAATTACATTTTAAAGTAGTGTATGATCTTTTTAAGTCTTTAAAGGGGTCATACACTATGAGCAGCTGGCCTGCTTGTTGTCATTCAAGATCGTGACATCATCTTGCAAGTTGCATTCCTAATACAGCCAATAACATATAATTTTCCATGTGCCACTGTATTGATTTACTAATAGAACAGAGATTAAAATTAATCTACGAGAAGACAGACAATGTATATTTAACAAAAGTACAAGGCCTGTTAATTGTAATTGAATTAAGCTGGAGTTTGGATAATATTTAATAAAGAAAGAATAAGAATAAATATACATTCTAAAACCTATGTTGACAAGCCATAGATCAAGAAAGTGCCAAAAGAACCCCGTACATATCCAGTGAAATTAATATTGTGAAAACCATCAAAGGCACATATTCTAAGTTAAGGTTGAGGCTCTACCCTCATGCCCAGCTATACTGAGGTCATCTTGTTTCTGGGGTTAAATGTCTACAACCCTTGCATTAAGGATCATGTCCCATTCCATCTTGACTGTCCAGGGCTAGATTCTCTAGCCCTCTCTGTTTGTACAACTGCAGCCATGACAACAGGAATCTAGTCACATCTCGCCAGCTCAGAATTCTCCCAAAATAGGGAAGTCCTCAACTGGTATAGAACTGGTGTGGCACCTCTTACTCTTCCTAGTCTCAGCATAGGGGAAGTAAGTGGCAAGAAAAAAAGAGCTGGAGCTCTATTTATTCTCAGCTGGTAGACAACCAACAGGGACTGTTACCAGTTGGTGTAGATTAGAGCAGACAGGGCCAACATAATACCAGCCTCAGAGTTAGGGAGCCACAGCTGGCTGTTTTGCAGGCCTTCTAAACTCTGCTGGGCCCAGTGGAGCGTAGACACTTGTAGTGACCCTGAACTTGCTGTCAGCTCTTGTCACAAATAAACCAGCATCACAAGGGCAGAGATATGTCGACTCAGGAGATCGGAAACTAGTTCCCTTCCCACTCTATCGCCAATTCTCAGATGCCACCCTAGCTGACGCATCACATAACAATGGCAGCACGTTTGAAATGAGTTCAGCTGCGATCAGTATTGGGCAATAGTGACTCAGAAGTTACATGGGATAATGTGCATCAAATGTAATGACTGTAGTCCTTTCAGTCAAAGTATTTGCCATTGTGGGTGCAGGAGCAACTGGGGACCTGGTCAGTAAGCAGTGTTGTTTTTGTGGCTATTGCTAGTCCTGCTCCTATTGAAGTCAATGACCATTTTGCCCCTGAGTTCAGTGGCAGCAGGAACAGGCCCCTGAATCTTCCAAAGCCCTTCTTCTCTTCCAGGCTTGGAGCTGAAATTATCTGCCTGTTTTGGGGGGGCTGATCAGAAGTTAACAACGTGAATTGCAAAGTGCACTTGATTTTAAAACAGAAACAAACAAAACCCACAATGACAATCTCCTGACACAAATGTTATGTTATAAATAACTATTATTAGGGGTGAGCATGATCACACGCACAGACCTATTCACCTGTGTTCTGCTTATGCTGACCTCTAGGACACAAAAGATACTGGGTTCAGTCTTGGCTCTAATAAACTAGTCAGAATTGGAAACAATAACTATAGTGCCGTCTGCAAATTTTTGGCTCTCCACAGATGAGGAAGTGGTCACTCCTCATGGGAAGACAGATGAAGTAGTAATTCAAAATCACTAGATGGGTTTTTCTGCAGCTGAAAGTGAAGTGGGCTTATTTTGTTAAAGAAAACCATATTGTGTTGTTGGGCACATTAGGAGCCTTATTGATTACATTTGTGGTTATGCAGGACTAACTGAAGTTAAATAGAATAATGTTTTGTCATGGTAGGTATACAATCTGCATGTGTCATGACTACAGTTTCTAAGAAACTTCTGTTTATAATGAAATGTCTTTGACTAGGAGTAGGCTTTAGTTACTAATCCTTGATGTGAATCAAGCAGAGGGGAAGAGAGAGAGAGAGAGAGAGAGACGCACAATGAAAACAAAGAGCCTGTATGAGGGTACCGGAGGGACACTTATTACCTTTGGGATTATAAGCATTTTCTCTGGAATTTTTGCTTTCTTTCCCGTTTTTTCTTATAAGCCATGGTTTGCTGGTTGGAGTGTTCGAATCGCCTGTCCCATCTGGAATGGAACTTTGGTAGGCCAGAAAAAAAATATTAGCAGGGGAAGTCAACCATTTCTGAATTTGTCTCCTATGAATATAAACTCTTTTAAAAGGAGTACTTGGAGTTTAACATGAAATTAAATACAGGAGTTCCCTGCAACTCCTCCATAAGATTTAACTTTGCAGTAAATATGAACATATTGATTATTTCAAGATATTTGACTCCAACTATTTCTCTTTACTAGCAAAAACAAAAACGCTCCAACTCTGGGCCAAATCTGGATTTCAGTTACACCAGTGTAAATGTGAAGTAACATGACTGGAGTTATAACTCATGCAACTGAGATCAGAATTTGGCTCTCTCTCACATTGATTAGCTGCTCTTCAGTTCATGTCCTTTCGTTTTAGCAGAAACCTGTTAATGTCTTATGTTTTAAACTATGCATGAAGATGTATACAAGTGTAGCAAGTTTTTGAGTTTAAAATTATGCAGCCATAGACCCATGAAATTGCTATAATTTAAGACTCAAATTCTGCTCTGACTTACATCTAGTGCATCCTCATGGAAATCAGCTCATTGCAGGGGGTATATGTTAGGGCAGAATTTTGTAACAAAGTAAAGAACTGCAGCCTATTCCAGGCTGGTCACATTGCTGCTTGGGTGGAGTGTAAAAGGAAGAGGAAGCTGGGTCAAAAGGGAAACCAAAAGGAAGGGTGGGTCTTCTCCCCTATCAGCTGGTTCCAGTGGGGGGAGCCTCTGGGGAATTATTGGCCAGAAAATTTCAATTGCATCTGCTTTGGATTTTGAGATTGTTTGGATGATAATAATCCAGCCCGGAGGAAAGGGCTTTAAAATGGATGGGGGCTTGGAGTTATACTTCAGTTCCCTGGCTGGTGAAATCACCCACCAGTTTCTTCCTTCATTTACTGGAAAAGAAGCAGCACTAGATGCTCAGTTAAAAATCTGTTACTTTGAGCACCTTGGATTGCTGAAGTTTTTCAGAATTACTGATGTTCTGCAGCTGTTAGGATCCAAATAATAAATTGCATTAAAATAATATGCCAGAACTGATTGAATTATGTTCTATGATCCTCATCCTATCCCTTCCACCAGTGTTTAATTGCAGTTTTGGGTATCGTGCTTTACTTTAAACGTTGTTGTTGACAGGATTGGAGTGTATCAATGTTTCTAACATCGCAGTTTGTTTAGGAATGATGTTGTGTCCACCTCCTGAGCTGCTAAAGTCTTCCTTGACTTGGTACATTCCACAAAGAGATGTGGAAAAATGAGGAGCAGTTTTGATTTAACAAAATGAAAATAAGGGTGGCATGGATATAGACCCTATTTTATCCAAGCCTCTAAATTTAAAGTTTCAGCTTCGCCTCAACTCTGATTCCACAGCCCCTTGAACTAATGAAGAGCTGTGCTGTTTCATTCATTTTTAAGCAGAACTTCTCACTGCCCACAAGCTGGAGTTCAGCTTAAAACTGGAAGACTATGGCTCCAAGTCCTGAAGCTGGTAATGCATTGCTTGTTTAGGGGACAAATAAGTTGTTACATATATGAGTGCATTTGTTTGCTCATTGCGCTGTGATCGTCAAGATGCCATATCATGGTAATAGAAAGCAACGAGAGGAATTCTCGTGTTTGGTCCTGCCAGTTGATCTAGTAGTATATCATTCATCCTAAAGTACAAAAGACAGTGTGTGCTAAGTAGAACTGGCTGAACCTCAGAATTTCTGGTTTGCAGGAATTTTCAACTTTTGAAATTTGGTTTTGTTCCATGTGTGAGTGAAGCCAATTTATTTATTTCCTGTGAACCAGAAATTCCAGCTAAGGTTTGGTTTGGAAACACCAGCACATGAAGTGAAATACACTCCATGAGACTCTCAGCTGCTGAAAGAGCAGCAGTGAAACTAACAAGAGTCATGTCAGTTTCAAAAGCTGCTGTCAGGATTTCCAAGGTCTGTGACTTCTGGGTAGCCCCACCACATGGACAGGGCTTCCAATCTCCTGGGCCAGCTGGCTCCCCAGTCTGCCTGACTCTCGAGGCTATTCATTCACCAGGCTGCAGGAGTCAGGAAGTCAGCTGGCCCAGAAGTTTGGATGCCCCTGGACCCCTGGACTAGAGAATCCCACATGGTGGGGCAGCCTCTGACCACAGACACTGGAAACCCAATCCTGAACTTCCATGCTCCCAGTTGTGTTGTACAGAGAGCCCAGAAGATTTGAGAGGCCCAGCTGGAGCCCCACAATAATTGGTGTATGGTGCATCAGGGGGTGTTCTATGCAAGCCACCAGGCATTTTTAGATTTTCTAGCCGGTGGGTCCAAGCCTGGCACTACCAGGCACTCCACCATGGTGAGGGGCCTGTTTAGGAGGATGTGTTGAGACTGGGGTCACCCATCTCTGCTTTAGTCTTGCACTTATGGCCAAGTCATGATCAAATATGAACAGAATTGTCAGAAGCAGATTGGTTCAACGGATGACTGTGTAAGGGGGATGGAATAGACACACAGAGGTGCCTGAATGATAGGTAACATGAAAGAGATTGATGTTTTGGGAGGATCTGACAAAAAAACATGGCGGCTGGGGAAAGTCATGGGAAATGTACCATTTTGGTGGTTATGGGCATCCGGAAGGGGAGGATCAGACCAGACTGGGTGCATGAAGCGGGGGATGGGGAAGGGAAGTCGGGCTGATGGTGGCAGAAGGATGGTACACTGATAGGTAGTACGAAAAGAATTGTCTGGAGGATGAGCCAAGGCAGGAACATGCACCTGGTGCTGAGTCCACACGTATATGGATGCCCCATTGGGAAGAACACAGACTGATCACAAATACAAAGTACACGGCACAGTGGGAAATCTGACACACTGTTCTCTCTATCCATTGATGGGGTCTCTGGAGTCCAGGAGCCGAGGATGGAGTGCACCATTTCCAGTGGCCCAGGATACGGACATTGCTGAGGGGGGATTTCAGAGGGAAAGAGATATGCTCTTTTTCCTTTTCCAGCACTGCACTAGATAATGGAAATGACCTTGTAGGAGCTGCAACAGGTGAACATGGTGAAAGACTGTAGTTCAGCTGTTTCAGGCAGACAGTGGTGCACAGAGACCAACCAGTCTCCTGCCACTTAAAGGTTGTCTTGCTTGGGTTGAAAGTCCTGGTAGGCTGGGGGATACTCATATCCCAAGATTCTGAAGCTTCCATATGTAGGTGCAGACATGACCCCGTGCAGTGAATGGGGAGATAAGTGGCTACGTGCCAACTACTTCAGTTCTGAAAGTTCTGCTAGGCAGCAGCCTGTGGGAGCCTGGGTGTACAGTCCTGGGCAGAGCAATGTCTTTAAAAACAGACCCGAGTCAATGGCAAGAATCCTATTGGCTATGTTGGATCAGACTATTAATGCAGAATTTTGTTCACAATTTTGCGTTAAGAAAAACAAAACAAAATGGCAGTGCTTACAAAACTGCAATTTTACAGCATTTTAAACTTTGGGATTGAAAGTAATATTTCTTGCCAGACTATTTGAAACAAACTGGAAACTGATCATCTACTAGTTTAAATTATCTGCCTGAAGCTAAATCAGCATGATATATAATCCATCCCCTGCTTTCATCCTTCTTCAATTTTTTCTTTGTTCCACCAACCACATGTGCGTTAAGTGTACCTTGAAGCCCTCCCAGTTGGCAAAGAAGCTTGTGTAAGGGTTTGGCCCTCATCTTATAGTGCAGCCTCAGTATTACAATTACTCTTAATAGTACTTTTATTTTGTAGCATAATTTATTCTGGCTAGAACCCTGTAGGATCCCCTGTTCGTGGCTTTGCTTCTGATTAATTTAGCCAAAAATTACTCATGACTCCAGCTGTTTCTGCTTTTATCCATGAGAACTTCATGGTATGGTTATGCCAAGATTATAATTTCAGGCTTGGCCTCAGGAGAAGTATTTTCAAATTCCCTAAATCAAAAATGTATAATATAGAGTGCCATGGAAAATGAAAATCTAGGTCTTAAAACATTTAACATGCCAGAAATGGGAAACAAACCACAAGACCATATTGCTCAAGGGTCTGGGTTTTCAATCTTATTGATACATTTGCCTCCGTGTCAGCAATGAGAGCCCAAGTTGTGTTGTTTTCTGATCTTATGACCTTCAGATTCTTGTTTCAAGCACATATTCCTTTGGTGCCATTCACCAACAATATTTTATTAGGAGCAGAGATACAGGCACATCTAGGATTCATAGGCTGGCAAAAGGTTGAGCACAGTGAGCCAAATTCATTGCTGGTGTATGTAACATAAATGGAGTTGTGTCTGCTTATACCAATGGAGAATTCTGCATACTTAGCACCCAGGCCTTCCTGTTGAGGAATTGGAGAATACTGGTTCTCCAATAGCTTCAGCCAACCTCGTTAGCATACTCATTGTGCAGTCAGAGTGCAGTCATTAACTTTAACACCTCTATTGTCCACAGCCTTATGGGTATGTGCTAAAAGCCTTGTCAGCTGATGGTGGATTCCACATGTGCATAGAAGTATTCAATGATACAGTAATTTTCGTAGTAACAACTTCATAATATCAACCAGAATCCAGAGGTCATACAAACAGTTCCCAAATCATCATCACTACATAAAGTCAATATCAGTCTAATTGCTACCCTCGACTACACCTGTGCTACCCCACTGGAAGTGGTGCGGATTTAACGCATATTAATGAAGGCAGAATTTGGCCCATCAAGTTGTGATAAGAATTAAATGTTTGCCAAAAACTTCAGAGTTTAAATTACTACTAGAATTATGAAGTATCATGGGTGTAATTGTCTGTTTCCCCATCCACAGGCTATTATTGCTGGTGTATTTATCCTTTTGGCTGACAAAGGACAAACACAAAGATCACTTGTAAGTTTGTCATTATTCAATATGGTGTCAAATACAGCAGAGAAATCAGGGGAACTGCAGAATTAATTCAGATGATGCATTCAAGAGGAATAAGCGTATTTTGCTACTAAAGCAAATAAGCTGTACAGGGCTTAAAGTGAACAAGCTTTAAACGTTCTACCAGCTTGGTGATTCTACTAGTTCCAGAGATACTTCCTGTCTTTAAAAGGGGGATTTTTGTTAGTATTTAAGTATGGATGTTAAGGCCACCCACTGTAATTTACTCCTATGATACATGACAAATGCAGAAATAAAATACATCTGCTATCATTTGTTCTTCTAGTATTTTTAGCAAAATTTGGTTTCAGTGCATTCATCTTCCCTGTACAGAATCCACATAGATTTTTTTAGTTAGTGTCGTATATGAAATTTATTATGCTTACTTCCCCCCTCCAATATGTTTCTTATTCTGGTCACATTAGGAGATAGAATATAAAAAGAAGTGAAGTAACAGAAAATCTCCCACCCTGTTTAGTTAAAGGCTTTTAATAGATTTTTTTCTCTCATTGGTCAAAAGAGTAATAGTATGTTTCTGTCTCAATTTCAGTGGGAAGCTAGCTTCACCTTTGGCATATTGAGTATCATGGGCTCTTCAGTTCAATTTGCGCTTGCCATGGCCTCTGTCCTGCTCGGTCCATACTGCTACTATTCATTTGCTGGGATTGCAGGAACCAACTATCTCGGTTATGCAGTTTTGTTCCCTTTTCCCTATGATGAATTTATGTCTCTTTGCAAGGACCCATTGCACTACGAGTCGTACCATCTGGTTCTACAAATATTTGACCTTTGCTCAAGTTTTGTCATGTTTTGTGCTTCTTTGGCTTTTGTGATCAAGCTCACTGGAAGACTGCTCCAATTCGGACATTTAAATGTGAGTATTAATCAGGATGGAGAACGTGGACTGCTACCAATAACACAGTAGCTGTGATGACCGCTTCCCTTCACATATTGAAATGTTGGACCTGCTCAAGGGTAGGCCATATTCTGAACTCACACCAGATTTACACTTCAATAACTCCACTGAAGAAAACAGAACTATTCCAGATTTACACCTTTTCAAATGAGATCAGAATGTTCCCCTTTGTGCTCTAATACTATTTCAGCTAAAGGGGATATATTGGGGCCAACACTGCTCCAATACCCCCTGAAATCAAGTGGAGCTTCTTTTTTAACTTTAATGGGAATCAAATCAGATCCTTGTAAAAATAGCTCTTGAATTCTCTCCTCCTTTATGACTGTGAAATTCTGGCTGGGTACAGCGTGGGGTAGGGTTCAAAGCTATGCAGGCATAGACTTGTTATCTGAACAGCAAGGCCAGGTGTTAAAAATAATCATCAATAAAGGTGTCTCATCCCTACTCTGTGTACAGATTTATGAGGCACCAGTCGCTGAAGAGCATGGGAAGAACTCAAGACTAACTAACATACAGGCAGTACTAGGAGTCAAGGCCAAACTTCTTGGCAGTTAAGAGCCATACCAAAATCCTACCCACATCTGCTAGCTGTCTTCTCTGAGACACACCACTTATTTCGACCCCAGATTTACCTCTGTCCCACTCAAATCTGGAATTCTCACAATGAGTTCTGATACATTATTGTCATTAAAAAGTATGGAAAACTTTATGGTAACGAAAAGAATCCCACATTATTTCGAGCCTCCTAGATTGTTGTTTTTTTCCCGTAACTGTCATTTGGAGCCAATCATGTGTCCAATGAAATAATGGCAACATTCCTGTTGACCTGAATGGGTGGGATTGGGCCCCTTTTGGACATTTGAAAATCCAGTGTAATCAAAAATGGTCACTGCTTTTACCACCTCCAACATCACTCCAGCACACCGTCATTCATTGGCAACAGACCTCTCTCATCTTTGTCTAACATAGGTTGTAAACTATTGGAGGCAGAGATCTTGCCTTCTTATCTGGCACTGTTGGCACCTATCGAATAATAAATCACATCACATATATGGCCATTAGAGGGCTATGAGCTGATTGAAAAAGTTACAAGCCATGAGCCTAGTTTAAAGTGAGGATCAAAAGGCCACAGAGCTCGCAATCCACAGCCCTGGACAGCTGTTGTATTTGTATTTCCCAGGAACTTTATTAATATTGTTCATAATTTCCCTGCCTTCCATGGTATTTTTCAAAGGACGTGAATTGACCCTTTGTTGTTGTTATGGTTACTACTTCTCCTCCAATGTATTGTATTTCCCCAGACCCCTGTTCTGTTGTTCTGTTGAAATATTAACCACTTCCTATTCTTCATTGAGAGCACAGTCCTCTGAGATGCTGAACATTCTGGCCCTGATCCAGCACACAGTTAAGCACGTGCTTAAAGTGAAACCACATGAATGATTCCATTGAAGACAACAGGACTACTCACAGATATGGGCGCTTTGCTAGTCCAGGGCTTGGGTGCTCAGTACTTTGCACAACCAAGCCCTGATTATCAAAGAGTTTTCTCCTACAGGCAGTACAGTCAGTACCCTGCCTGCTAACCAAATGCCTAATTGATCCACCAGTCTTGAGACTCTTCCAAAACCCATCCTTCCCCACAGCATTGCTGAGTCCACACACACACACACACACACACACACACAAAAGATATAAGTGAGCCTTATCTATGGATGAGACCGCAAAGGAAATTTGAAAGATTTGATGCGAAGCTAATACGACAAGCTTGATTAAGACAATACAGTATTTTCTTGTATACTTGTACCTTATTCAGTACTGCACTAGATCTTTTCTAGCATGTGAATGTGGCACCCAGGTACATAGGAGCAGTTCAAAATAAAACCTTAAGGAGCAGTGGGGAAATGTGCCAGCCTGACAATGGGTGTGATGAGAGTGTGGAATCAAATCTGAAACAGTTGCAGCCAGCAATGTCTCCATTCTTGGAGCGGCACTAAACTAGCAGACGAAAAGAAGTGAGACACAGGCCCAGACATGCTCCAGCTGGCTGAAACTACATCTTCCCTCCTCCATGAAATGTAACCATTCAGCTTGTTTTCATTTCATTATTGGAGGGCATTTTTGCAACCTACTGGGGGGGGGAGGGGAAGAGAAGAAAAACATCCTTTAAAATGCTTTGGGTTTTTTTAAAAATGAACATACAAAAATGTAAAACTAGAACTTCTTTCCTTTATATTAGAGATACAAGTATAAACAGTGCACTTGAGGTCTATGGTATTAGTTAAATATCAGTTTCTCAGATAAGTCTCTTCTATCTCAGAAGCAAGAGATTATTCCTGTGGTTATTCCTGTAACTTGTACTCATTTTGCATTGAGCACCATACAATTAAATAGCCATATACAACACCCACAGAATGAGCTACAGCTGCCTCCAGGTAGCATTTTATACTTGTTTGCCAAAATTTTCATTTCTCTTCTATAAATTCCCAGCCCCTCTTCACTATCATTATATTTCAGCACCCACTAGTCAGGGAACAACTGGCTAGCCCCGTAAATCAGGCATTTAATGAATTCATCTAAGGGCTGATCCTGCAGATTTTTATTCCTGTGTGTAGTTCCATATCAACTGGAGGACTAGGCCTTCTCTCTGTCCCTCGTCTGAGAGGGGAGCTTTCAAAGGACTGAGCTCATCAGTTTTCATTTTAAAAATATTCACATCTAAAATACGAGAATTTTTTGTTTTAATTTTCCTTTCCCCAAATGGCGAAACACCAGAACAAATGGAAGTTTCAGAAATAAATAAAATTCATGGCTACCTAAAGGCAGGGACTGTACAGACTCCCACAGAACAGAAGTTTCATGCAGTGCTCATTATACACCTGGGGCAAAATTTTCTCCTCCGTTTATACCTATGCAGTCCAACTGAAGTCAATGGGCCAAATTCTGTCTAATTACAACCATGCTTGAATTCAATGAAGTTGATAGAGCTGGCCCTAGGCATATATAGTGACTGCAGTTACATGTGACCCTCATTACCCATGGTACCTCTTTGTTAGCCAAACTGATTGGGGTGCAGGATGGTGGCTATTTATAAAAAAACAAAACAAAAAACAATTATTTTAGACAGGGAGATGATATACAGCGTGAGAACAGTGGGAAGTGCATGAAGGGTTTGTCTTTGATCAGTTGAGACACCTGGCAATGGACGAGGACAATGGAGGAAATTGGTGCTCAAAGCAATTGCAGGTCACATAAAAACAAGGTGGACAAAAATTGGAAAAAAAAATCAAATGATTTAAATTGGATGTTTTTTATTTTGTTGTTTAAATTATAATAAGCTTTTCTTTTTAAAAATAAACCTGTTTTAAATGAAATCTAAATTGAATACAAAATATGTTAAGGCCTAAACTTATTATAATCTCTTAAAATATTTAAATAAAAAATAAATAAGCTGAATCCATGAGCATCTATAGCTTTGAGCTAAAGGCTGCTTTTCTATATAAAGAAAGAACCAAGGGGAAAACATCTAACTATTGAAGTCAAGCATAATAAATATGGCACAATAAGTCACATACTTTATTAAGGGCTTATTTTGTTTATGCTGTTTTTGGATGTTTAATTAAATTCCAGCGATCATCCTAATGCAGCTTGACACAAATCATAATTAACTTTTTGCTTATCTAGTAAATAAGCAATATATCAGTCACCATTTTCTAACTTACTAAAAATGCACAAATTAATAAGAATCTGAAAATATTAAGTTATATAATTGCTTGTATAAATGCATGAAGTTATAGCCACTCTCTTAGGTAGCAAAAGAGATGTACCAAATTTAGTGTAAAGGCTCTATTTAGTTGTAAATCAATATGCTTTAGTGATGGTTATATCAACCAATGAGACTGCACCTTTCTTTAGAAAATAACTGAAGTACAAATGGAAAAGATGATTAAAGTCAACTATTTAAATCAAGACTTTCCACTTCATAAATTGTTTTGATTAAAATCAATCCACGCCGCCTAAAAATAGTAAGAGCAGCATTAAGGGTTGCGCTCATTGTCACTGAGAGTGAAATTTGAAAAATGTACGTGAGGGCAGAATCTATCTCTAAATTTGCAGAAACTTTAACAGTGATTCACTGGTAAACCCAGAGTTACTGAGAAGGCTGCGATATTTATAGAAAGTAAAAAGGTATTTTAGCAGCAGAGGGCCTGATGCTGCATTCCTTATGCCCCTCATACTCCTGATGACATTAGGAATTGTGGGTGTTCAAGAAATCAGTATTGGGACAGAATTCAAAAGGACAATGAGTTACAGGGAAACTTGTATTTACTGGCATATCAACGACACTCAAAACTTTCACCGACTCAGTATTGCCATCACCATATATTGAAACATCATGTGTCAGGCCCCCAAAGACGATGAATTATTTTTTCTAAATTGTTTTTTTTAAATTTGCTTTCTGGGTTTGGAATCTTCTAGGTTACACTTGGGTCACATTTTCAGAGTTTAATTACCAACCAGGAGGGCTAGATATTTTATTTTTTCAATAGAAATTGGGAGTCTCATGTAATAACCTGACTCAAGGAGCTGGAGCTTTAAGTAAAACATTACATTACGAGGCTGGCAGTAAAATCAGAAGTGTTGGAAGGACAGTGTTAGGGTTTTATAAAATCAAGGGAAAATCCAACAGCCTGCCATTGTACTGAGGGGACACAAAAGGATTTTGTGCAAAAGGTTGTTTGGTAATATTGGAGTTACCAAATTTGAATTTACCTATACTATAATGGATATGTGTATAAAGTATCAGATATCTTGTCTTTGTGCTATGCACTGGGTGATGGGGTGATGGGGTGTGATTGCATGGATCTGTTAACCTGACATACTTAAACGTAGCCAAAAATCTTTCAATGGTACTTTATATTTCATTTTATAAATTGCTAAAAGCATTTGAAATAGTAAATTTCATTTTATTTATCTTTTGTCTAGGGACAGAGGCATATATGGTAAATCTTGAAACATTTCTTCACACTCATTGGAATGCTATTGTCATAATATTAGTCATTGGTAAAGCATGTTTTGATTAATGTGGGGGGACACAGTTAATTTGTTCTCCTTCAAAATGTTGTTTTGTAACTGTGTAAAGAATTGGTTGTACAGTTCTAGATTTGAATGTTTAAGCATTAACCAAGATTATAAAGTGTTTGTACAATAGCTGACAGCTGCATCTGGAGTTTTATTGTCTAGTAAGTAGCAATTATTTACCCTTGCACAAGTTTTATCCTGCTCCGTCTACTTTTGCTTTGGCATAAACCATAGGAGCCCTTACTTCCCCCCTAAGCAATGCTTAGAGTGTACAGTTGGTCAGTTCAAAGGGAAAAGTTCTCTTCTGGCATCCACTCAAACACTTTCACATGCCACAGCAATGGCATTTGTCTGTAACTTGGGAGGGAAAGGCAGCCAGACACTTCTGAGACTGCAGTGCCACCACATAGGCATTCTGTATGAGATGAAGAAAAATATCAGCACATACTGCACCCTATCCACCTAGGTGCAATGCTGGGATGACAGGGTATTTTGGGGAGCACAAATGCATTTTAAAGCTGGCTGAAAAATGGGGAAATGATTGTGAAAAATTTCATCATTTTTAAGTTGTTTTCATTTCACAACATTCAGACTAGACCCATTTTTTCTCCTCATTTTTTTTTAATCAGAAAGAATTTTTAAATACTTCTCAAAATGTTGAGGAAAATCTGTGTTCTCCTACAGAAGATTGGTTTTCAATACAGGAAAAAACTTGATAACCATTTAAAGAATGATTTTGATAAGTTTCCACAATTCCAGAGAAACACTTAAGCATCTGCTTAAAGTTAAGCGCAAGAATAGTCCCAGGAACGTTAATGAGACTATTCACAGGCTTAACTTTCAGCACTTGCTTAAGTATTTTGCTGGATGAACTTACAGTACTCAGTTCCTTTCAGGATGAACTCCAGTTGTTACCAGGATTGGCCAACTAGACATACATAAATCCCAGCAGACAGCGCTGCATCACCTACAAACAGATCATTGTAAGTACAGATTCTAGATTACTTCATGAGGGTCGTCACGTTCTATGCTCCACCACCGCTAAAGCACAGTGAGATCCCATGGTCCTGATTTAAAGGCCAATGACATCAATAGGAGTCTTTCCATTGATGTAATTGTTCTGTGGATCAGGTTCCATGTGAACAGAAGCTGCTTTAATCCTGGGCATAGTGACCAGATGGGACAGTAAAGCCTTATGTTAGAATTAAGTTACCAATATTTATTTGGTGTATTGATATCCTGCAGTGCTCTAGCCTCCAGTACACACAGAGAAAGCCAATAATGAGATGGTAGTCTCAGAGACATACAGTAGCACATGTATTGTTAAGCATTCATTGAAACGTCCGCATGCCATGCTGCATGAGCACCCGCTTATAGTGATATTGACTTCAGGGAGCTCTCTGCATTACAGTGCAAATGAGTACCAAGTATCCTCTGCCACGGTAAAAAGAAATTCTGAAATCAAGTAATTGGTAGTAACAGCCTTTAGGCTTCAGCTGTAAAAACTATATTCAAGCCCTTAAGGCACCTCTAGAATATTAGGCGCTAACCCACAACACCTGAATGAACAGAGCTTTGCCATGTGCCTCCAGTTTGATTTGATGGGAGCTGAGAGGATTAATCCTTGCACTGTATTTAGATGTAAAAGCATTCATCATGGGGGAGGCCAGTTTCATCCCATCTATAGCCTTCTCAGCAATCCTCAAGAAAAGGGGAGTTGGGGTATCTCTTTTAAGCAATCTGAGCATATACTGATCTCATTGCAAGAGATTTGGCTACAGATGGCGGCTGTTTTATCGAGATTGGGAATATCTTGAATTTTGTATGCCAGCCAGAGTGAGGGTGTAGGGGTGATCTAGAGGTAAAATGAAAGCCCTGATTCAGTAAGGTATTTAAACTTGTGACTAACTTCAGGCACAGGTAATCCCACTGAACCTAATGCAGCTTTATACAAGGACTGAATCTGGCTTGGTATTCCTGCATGGAACAATAAGGATTCATTAGGAGTTGTGTGGATCTGAATGACAAGCTGTGCAATAAACCTGTATTTTTCATCTCTGTGCTATTTCCCCACCTCCTCCAGCTGTCAGCCACATGTTAGAAGTACAGTTTAACTTAAACATACAGGTCAGCCCTTTTAAAGATAATACACGGTTAAGGATGAAGATCAAAGCTTCCAATGTTTTGAAGTGACAGACCGTGTCTACTGCCCGCCCAAACCCATTCACCTCTCCCATTCATGTTAGTATCCACCGAGAGTAAAATTGTACTTTTTGATAGCACTGAACACACCAGTCTACTTTGCAAAATCATTCTCACACCCAGCAAAATGCCTTCACTTACAAATCTATAGTTTTAAGATTTTATTTCATTTTCTTCAATTATTTTTAAGTACCTTTTATTATGTGCATCTCTTTTTTTAGAAGTACTAATGTTATTTTCAGTGCTTTTATTTGCTAACTGTGCTCTTGAAATAATCAGATTCACTTGCTAAAATGTGGAGATATTTTGAGTTTGTTTCGTCCAGTTTTAGCAACTACTTGTGAGTATTTCAAAAAATAAAACCGCCATACAAGCACAGACCTCTATCCTGTAAATGCACCATGTAGTTTCAGGTGTTCATCTGCACAGAGCTGCTTGCTGGACGGAGGCCTGATCCTGCAGTCTTGACTCAGGCAAACCTCCCACTGAAATCAATGCATCATTGCTTTCACCAGTTCTGCTCCACCAGGAGCTGCCATGGTGAAAGCAATGGTGTAGACCATGCCACCTATTCTGAGTAGGGTGCGATAACCTGGTGGTTAAACCCTGGCTGCTGGTGTACCCCTGTGCCATCATTGCTACAACTGAGAGAGCTGCACCAGTGATAGCAACAGTGGAAAATGTTATGAAAGAAGTCTAGTGTAGGCATAGTCTATGTGCCTCAATCCTGTCTTTTAGGCACAAGGGGCTTATTCTGTTCCCATGACCATTTATTTATTTGCCTCTCTGCTGAAACTGGCAACAGGAATGGTAATTAGAACCAATTGCAATGGTGGGTTATAATTGTAATGTGAGGAGCTATAAACAGGGACCTGAACTGAGATCACCAGTTCCTCTCACACAGATGGAGGGCTTTACTTCTGATAATACATCACACAACAAATGTAGCCAAGTCATCTTTATACCGAAAAAATGCAATGGAAGCTGTGGTTTCCAAAGTATACAGTGCTTACAAATTTTACGGAAGACTTGAAAACGTGGAGTCTACAAACTATCAATTAGGTAAGGGGCACATTTTCTAGTACATACAAATATAATTATACTTCTTTGTGCAAAGAAAGGTTATTCAAGTTCACATTCCTCAAACCTTTTTAAAAAACATCCGTCATCCTCTTGATCGTCTTACCTAGACATTTCCACTTTACTGATCTCCCTGATGAAATTTCTGGTTTCACAGCAACCTCTTCTAAAATTACCATCCAAGTACAATCATTTATGTTTGACCTACATTAACAAATGCTAGACATTAATCCTACCAGGCAGGTACTAATAACACTGAAGAAAACAACATCATTAAAGTCCCCTCTCAACCTTTCCCTCCTCAGGACACCTGCTAATGATTTATTGTTGACAACTACTTCCTGCTTTGTTTTAACATGAGATTTTACTACAAATGCTAGTCAGTAGTTAGAGTCACCTCATCTCCTCTCATCTTTTGCCTGCAAGGCAATTTAGTTTAAAGTCAAACCACATGAAATGAGCCAGTGTTTGTCTGCATTTACAACTAGACAAAAAATGCCATCTGATATGACAAAAAGGCAATTTTTGTAGCTGGAGCTGATAATTAATCGTGAACTAATCCAGGAACAAGTAAGTGTGCCACTAACTGAATCTGGAAGGAGAAAGTTAGAGAAAAAGTACAATGAAACCACCAAAGTGGAAAAAATGTCCTTGCCAAAGATCAAAGAAATATAAAGCTGTCAGTTAATGGCAACATTTTCTTAAAACAATACCGAAAACTCCCGTTGAAGATGATAACAGCTGAGTGAGGAAAGGGAAGTCAGTGAATATGGTTCTTGTAATATACAGCTGAAACACAAAATGTGTACACTCTTAAAAGTAAATATTACCCAAGGTATTGTGGCTAACCCTATGTAAACCGACAGAAAGTTGTTTGCAATTAAGATGAGTTCACTGCCTTACCAATAATCTCCAGTAATGGATTCTTACACCTGCTATTCATAGATGAAAAAAACAACCAAACAAAAAAACACAACTAAGACAGATTTTTATCCTTAGACACTATAAACAATGAGGTACATCCTCTGACTTCAGTGAGACCAGGATTTGGCTCAGTAACTAAATCTCAGTAACCACAATCTTCAGCAGGGAAAGGGCCTAACAATGGGAATTTTCAGTGGGAATTGAGGTTGATCAGCTCCAGTCAGGGGACACTCAAATATTTGTAGAATCAGGCACAACGGCTGAAATTCACCCATGTGTGGAAGGTCAGCATGAGGTCTGATTGTGAAGGTTTACATGGGACTTAAGTGGTCCATTGACTTTGTGTTGGCCCTTTGCAGACTGGTGAGTTTCACCCAGTACAAGTAATCTCTTTATTTCTCCGTCACCCAAGGTTGAGCGTTCCACTCTAAAAAGCTAGCCTAATAAGCCATTGGCATTCGGTTTCCTCTGCCTGCAGTTTGGATGTGCTCTGCCACTGAAAATGGTTCCCTTCATTTGGGAGAAGGGCTGACTCCCACAGGAGAGTCTATCGCTCAAGAGGTGGTTTGTTTTTGACAGCTGTGCTGGGTTTGCTTGTATTGTGCCCCATGGCAGAACTGAAAGCTTTCTTCCCAAGGAGGCACCTTATTTTGACGGGAACATTCTAAAATCTCATGTTGTCATTATTGTATGGCACTCCCTTCCCATCACAACTACTGAATTCTGATTCAGGAAGTATTGTAATGTAGATGTATGTTCAGTGATAAATGCTGGAGTACAATTGTGCCCAGATACTATGGTGATGGACAGCAGCAGAAAACTAAGCTAGGCAGTATAAATCTAACGGTCAAATAGCTGTACTGGAGGAGGGACCTTGGCAAGAGAGACTTGGAAAAACTGACTAGAATGAAACCGATTTTATTAGCCCGTACCTATCAAGAAGGCACCAATGAATACTCAGGTTTCGCTTAGCTATGTAAAAGCAGACATACAGAAATATCTTTGAGTGTTGAGAGATTCCTATAGATAGTTAACTAAGCAGTTGTAAAAATACCAGCTGTAAAATGTAAGTAAAATAGCCTGAGTGGATACACTCAGCTCAGATCATTACAACAATGTCGCTCTGAAGTTACTTCTAAAATAATACTTCCATTCGAATCCAAAATGGGACAGGGCTTTCCAATTTTAACAAGCCTGCAGGAGTGTCCTGGGAAAAAGATAATTATAGCTCATCAAAAATATGTCACCATTAATTCTGCCCTGTCATTTAGGCTCTAATTGACATATTATTAACAAAAGGACCACAGAACACTTCTGACATGTTTTTCTACCAGTTGTGGTATTAGGTACAAAATTCAGATTTCAAACACTCCATATTATGTTTCGTGGATTTTAGAACTGTTTTTTCTTGTTTGGGTTCTGTTATAGAGCTAAGGGCCAGTCACAAAATGATGAATCCCAGATTTGGATTAAGAATCGATTCTCTCCACCCTCATCCACCTCAAAATGGAAAATTAAGGGTGTTCAGATCCAGCATTTCGAAACTTACCAGAACCAGTTTTCCCAAAAAAACAAGCAGAATATAAATTTCAGAGATAAATCAGAAGGGAAATCCCTATCCTCATTCCCACTCCCAGGACACCATTATAGCCATATGCACTCCACACAATCTAGCTATCAAGTCTTTCCACAGATGATTGACTACATTTGGGTCCGAATAACTCAGGTGATTGGTGCAGGACTGAAGATTTTTTCAATCACCAGGCTGAATCCAGCCCAGCTAGTGGCTGAAAGTCATTACATTCTGTTGGTTGTTACTTGTTTGGGGTCTCAGTTCAAGTTGGTAGCATTTCAGTCCAGGCACTTTTCGTAAGTACACAAAAATTAAGTAATCAGAGGAGCAAGTGGTCTCCAAGGAAAGATTGCTAAAGAGGGAAGGCATTTTAAGTCATGTTTGAATACTCAGGGATTTACATAACTCAGTCACAAACAATCAAAAATGGCACCTCAGGGAAAATAAGGAGACAAGTTGTTTAGGTTACATTAGAATTTCCCCCCCTTTGGGGTACAATTATGAAAGATGAATTATTGACAGAGACAGCAATCCATGAAGCACTGGTGGAAGTCTGATGACTCTGCGTGAATATAGGCCAGCATATATCAGCCTCTTCTCTATCAAAAATGAGGAATGTGTGGAAAGATAAAGATATTTAGTACTGATTACATAAGATTTCACACTAGCTGCAGCTCTGCTTGCTCCAACATGGATGGATTTCTCAAGGTCAAGAGCTCAGTCATGTCACACTATCCCTTCCATTTTGCCATTTCATTGCCGCCTACTGTAAAGAGCACAAAGGAGTGAAGACTCAATGTTCTGCCTATGAATATGCTGCCAGCTGACCTGAGGCCTTCACATGGGCACTGGTGATTACCCAGCCCACTTGAATTTGATGTATGGCTGGGTGTCCACGTACATACTGGAGATGGACTTAATTATGAGCAGCAAGCAGCATTGTGAACAAGATCAAGGGACTGAACATCCAATACAACGAGGTCTGGAACACTAACAGTAAGTCCAGTGCAGAGCAGAACTTGTCCATTCTGTGAAGACCTCAACTGAACCCTCAGGGCTTGCTCTTCCATGCAGCCTAACGTGCTTTTAGATAGCCTGGAGGTTCAATGCAATTCTGTGGTGAGGAGCAAGGAAGGATAACACCAGATTCATGGACTGGGCAACCAGGGACCTGAGGAACTGGACTGGGAGATATCTTGAGAGCCTACCAAGTTCTTGGGTCTCTCCAGGATGCCAGGATAGCAATGGAAACGACAACCACTTCGGTTCAGCCAGTGTAGGAGGAGGACTTGAGGGATGACAAGCTCCCAACAGCACATAAGCAGAAATTTTATTGTAACATCTACAAAAAGGATCTGTGGGGGGAGGGAAGAGGTTTCCAGGTTCTATTAGATGCCATCATCAGCCTTTTTGAAAGCATGAAGCAGCATCCACCTCTCCCCAGCTCTGCCAGTTCCTGCTGCCCCATCATCTTCCACCCCTTGCCTCCCCCACTTTCATTCTCTACCTCTGCAACACTGGCTGCTAGGTTATGTTCTTCCCAGCCCAGAGATTTGGTCTCCCCATGCTGCCACAAGCTCAGTAATAGACACACCCTTTCCTCTCACCCCTTCGTGGCTGCATCGGCTGCTGTTCCTGGCTAGATTGGGAGGGGCCAGAGTGGCCTGCACAGTAGTTGACTGATCCATACCAGTCTTCAAATAGACAAGCAAGGACCGTAAACAATAAACCATATTTCTGTTAAACACACAAACCCCATCTACATTGCATGATCAACTAATGCTAGCACAGTAATCTCCAGAGACACAATTAAAACACGGGCTGTGTTTTGTTGGGGGATTACCATGTAGTAACTGGCTGACATGGTTGGCTCGGTAGTGTAGATGTGACCAAAGGGAATATTTAAATACTCAAGATGCCCTTCCTAGAGCTGGGTCAAATTTTTTTGTCCACAACTTTTTTTGGGGGGGAGGAGGGCAGGGGGGCAGATTCAGCATCATGGAAATGATTTGCAATTTCATGTTCATTTCACCAAAGTGTTTCAGTTAAAAAAAAATCTAAAAACAATAAAAACATTGTTTTGATGTTTTCCACATGAAATGTTTTAATTTCAGTTCAAAGTGACTTTTTGTTCCAAAGTTTCCTTGAATTGTATTTTAAAAGGAATGAAAGACATTTAAAAATTGACAAAAATCAAGACAAAACTAAAACTTTTGTTTGTTCCAAAATTAAATCTTTTTTCGATGTTTTGATTTGCCAAAAGTTTTTTTAAAATGTTTTTGGTTCAATTAAAAATGATTTTGGGGTATTTTTTATTTTATTTTTCAGAATTGCCAGCAAACAGAAAAATCCTTTATTCACCCAACTGTACTCCTGAAGCTGTGATTTGTTTTCCCCCTTCCAAGAACAAGAGTATAGACTGAACCGGGGGTGGCTGGCTGTGCCTGCACTCAGATATTCTGGTGGAGAAGGCAGGGATGGACTTATTTTGGTGTATGTTTGTTTTACAATAGTATGCACAGGCAAAAAGATGAAGAGTAAAGGAAGCATTTATTGTTGAAAGGGCTATTTGAAATACCACCATCAATATATAAAGCTGCAAACTTTATGGAGATCACAAATATGTGCTGTACATTATATATAAGCCTCAAGGTTCCTTGTCCCTCCTTCGAGATGATAGACAGAAAGACCTTTCCCTTTGTTATACTTGGTAACATTAATTATGGAAATCACATGCATCTTGCCTGTTCAAAAAACTCCATTATCAAAGACTCTCAAAAATGTTCTGCAAAATGCTACTCTGTGAATGATCATGGAGGAGTTTTCTGTGGTTTTTCTTATGTGGCAAATAACAAACTCAGTGAGGACAAATCACTTGCCAAAGGTAGTTTTGAAAAGCTATGGTGGTTGAGAGTTACATGACTAAACCACTTGAAAACTTTTGCTAAAGTTTTGGAGATTAGATTGTTCAAAGGCTAAGGAACTTTACCCATAGTCCCCTTGTTCAGGTTGAGGCTGGGCTATTGGTGATCAAAAATCTTTACTTACTGATGTCTGTTCAGCATCCTATGCAGTGAGTTTGGCAGCCTCACACTAGCTTCATTGCAAAAAAAAAAAAAAAAAAAGGCGTGCTTTTCTATCAAGATAGCTAACTTGCGTTAGCTAAACCCCAGTGGAGACCAGGCATTGTATCTTTTACCCTGGGTACCTAATAAAGATCCAACCTATACCACCACCTGGTGTTGATATCTAGAATCATAAGGCTGGAAGGGACCTCGACAAGTCATCTAGTCCAGTCCCCTGAATTTATGGCAGGACCAAGTAATATCTAGACCATCCCTGACAGGTGTTTCTCTAACCTGCTCTTAAAAATCTCCAATGATGGAGATTCCATGACCTCCTTAGGCAATTTATTCCAGTGATTAACCTGACAGTTAGGAAGTTTTTCTAATGTCCAACCTAAACTTCCCTTGCTGCAGTTTAAGCCCATTGCTTCTTGTCCTGTCCTCAGAGGTTAAGAAAAACAATTTCTCACTCCTCCTTCTAACAACCTTTTATGTACTTGAAAGCTGTTAGCATGTCCCCTCTCAGTCTTCTCTTCTCCAGGCTAAACAAACCCAGTTCTTTCAGTGTTGCCTTGTAGATCATGTTTTCTAGACCTTTAGTCATTTTTGTTGCTCTTCTCTAGACTTTCTCCAATTTCTCCACATCTTTTCTGAAATGTGGCATCCAGAACTGGACACAATACTCCAGTTGAGGCCTAATCAGCACAGAGTAGAGCAGAAGAATTACTACTTGTGTCTTACTTACTACACTTTTGCTAATACATCCCAGAATCATGCTCGCTTTTTTTGCAACAGCATTACACTGTTGACTCATTTATCTTGTGGTCCACCCACCTTATAGTAGCTCCATCTAGGTTGTATTTCCCTAGTTTGTTTAAGAGAAGGTCACGTGGGATAGTATCAAAAGCTTTACTAAAGTCAAGATATATCACATCTACTGCCTCCCCCCTATCCCCAGGTTTGGTACCCTGTCAAAGAAAGCTATCAGGTTGGTTTGACATGATTTGTTCTTGACAAATCTATGCTGACTGTTACTTATTACCTTATTATCTTCTAGATGTTTGCAAATTGATTGCTTAATTATTTGCTCCATTATCTTTCCAGGTACAGAAGTTAAGCTGACTGGTCTGTAATTCTCTGGGTTGTCCTTATTTCCCTTTTTGTAGATGGGCATTATATTTGCCCTTTTCCAGTCTTCTGGAATCTCTCCTGTCTTCCAAGACTTTTCATAGATAATCTCTAATGGCTCAGATATCTCCTCAGTCAGCTCTTTGAGTATTCTAGGATGCATTTCATCAGGCCCTGGTGACTTGAAGACATCAAACTTGTCTAAGTAATTTTTAGCTTGTTCTTTCCCTATTTTAGCTTCTGATCCTGCCTCATTTTCACTGGCATTCACTATGTTAGACGTCCAATTGCCACCAACCTTCTTGGTGAAAACCAAAACAAAGAAGTCATTGAACACCCCTGTCATTTCTGCATTTTCTGTTATTGTTTTCCCCCCCTCATTGAGTAACGGGCCTACTTGGTTTTGGTCTTCCTCTTGCTTCTAATGTATTTGTAGAATGTTTTCTTGTTACCCTTTATGTCTCTAGCTAGTTTAATGTCATTTTGTGCCTTGGCCTTTCTAATTTTGTCTCTGCATACTGTGTTGTGGTTGAAAACTACCTGTGCCTTGTCTCCATTAGGATTTTATACTGAAATAGCTCAAATTAGCTATCTTGATGTAAAAAGACAGATTTTTTTTTGCAGTAGAGACCAAGCTCTATTATAACCCTAATGGACTGTTGTGCCTCAGTCTGTGTTAAGCTATATTGACAGAGGTATGGGGAAGCTTGCACAGTCTGTGGCGATCGTCAACCTCTTCTGTGTATAAATGCAGATTTCACTGCCAAACTCTGTTAATCTGCTGCCTTTCACGAGACCTAATTTCATGCACACACAAACTTTTTTTTAAAATGGCAGAATCAATGCTTTTTTAAAATCTTGTATAAAAACGCTAACCTTGCTCTAGGTTGAATCTATCTTAGCCAAGCTGCAGTTGGGAAAGCATTGTTTTTTTAAAAACCACAGTGTTTATAAAGCCGTCTACACTACAAGTGTTTTATTGGCACAACTGCAGCTATGCTGCTGTAGCATAGACGCTTCCTACATCAATGGAAGGTGGTTTCCATCAATCTAGTTAGTCCACCTCTCTGAGAGGCAGTAGCTATGTCGATGGAAGAATTCTCCGTCAACCTAGCTGCATCTATATGAGGGATTAAATTGGCCTAGCCATGGTAGTCAGTTTGCAAAACTTTTTTTTTTTCCCCAGCTCTAAGCCACGTAGGTCAAAATACATTTTAAAGTTAGACCAGGTAACTGACAATAAAGAGATTCCTAAGAATGGTAGAATCTCAGGCTTAGGGCATGTCTCCACTACAAAATAAAGTTGATTTAAGTTAGGTTGACGTACAGCCATCACAATAATTAAATTGGCTCTTCGTACCCGCTGTTATGTCTCCATCTGTCAGCCTCGGGGCTCATGCTGTCAAAGGCAGCAACAGGTGATGTAATCAATGCCGCGTCTACATGGACACTACATCGACCTAACTACATCGACCTAATCACCCTCCCGCTCATGGAGGTAGAGTTATCAGGTCGGCATAGCGGGCATGTTAAATGGGTGGGAGGAGCCTTGCAGTGTAGACACTTACACAGTTAGATCAATGTAAGTTGCCTTACATTGACCTAACTCTGTAGTGTAGATCAAGCCTTAATCTTAATGGGGCTATTGCAATGCGGTAACTTTTGGCTATCAGACAGCAATCAACATGTTCCATCTCTGAGTGTCTCACTTAGATTTCCTGTTTAATATATTGTTGTAAACTGGGCTAAGCTTTGTTCGAGCTGATGAGTGAACACACCCTTCACTTCAGATAGTTGTGAGAAACAGTTAAGAGGCTACACCTAAAACAAGGCCTAATAGAATCGGTCCAGAACCTAGCACTATGTGGGTGGGGGCTTCCACTAGGTAATGTGCCCAGGTGGGGGCAGGGGTAGGAGAGGACACACAGAAACTAGGGACAGACAAGAACAGAGAGAGAAAGGCAGAGGCAAAAAGCCAAGAAGCCAAGAAGGAGCCTGTGAGTGGCCTGTCTTTGGGGAGGCTGGGCAGCAGAGGGCACCAGCCCTCCCCCATGGCCCTGCCCCCTCCTCCAAGGCCCCACCCACGCTCCACATGCACCGTCAGGAGAAGTCGGCCCAGCACACTCCTGGTGATCGCTTCTAATGTGCACGTGGCAGAGTCGGCAGACCCAGCCCAGGACAGACCGGCACTGCAGCTACTGCCCTCCAGTGCCACAGAGAACCCAGTGTGGGTGGGGCTCAGGTTGCACCTCTGGAAAGCAAAGGGTGCCCACCTTCGCTGCCGAGTGGCACAGAGTCCAGCTGGTATGGGGGGTCCAGGAGGGCCCTGCTCCCACTTGGCCCACTCCCCCACCCGCCGCTTGTGCCTCTTGGCGGGAGAGGGCTCTGCCACCAGGCAGGGAGGGCTAGCACTCTTTGCTTTGCCCATGCTCTGCCACACCGGCCCACACGCTACTTTCCCTGCAATGCTGGAGGGTGGTAGCTGTGACACCAGGCCCGTCTTGGGCTGGGTCTGCCACATGAGGAAGTCGCTGCCTCTGGTGGCAGGCCCAACTCCTTCTGCAGCCGGGGCTGGAGCAGGGCTGAAGCATGGGCGGGGCGGAGGGATGGTGGAGCTTCCAGTGTCAGCTGGTTGGCCCCAGCCTATTATTCCTGCTGCTCATGCTGTGAGCACAGTGTGATCCTGGAAAAAGCTCTAGAGAGTATTTTCGGAGCTGTTGTCTAGCAAGGCGTGGGGCTATAAGCTAAGAAAACTGATTCTTTTGTTTTTTGGTTCCTCCAGCATTTGGAGGAGCAGGACTTTGTACATTCCCTGTAAATAAACAAGATGGCATCAAAGAAAATACTAGACTCCATCAATTTCTACTTCCAATTGCAACATCCCCAGAGCCCCAAAATGTGACGAGCTGCTTGGGTCAAAAAGGGGCAACAATATCTTAGTGCAACAAGTATTTTCAGCAATTGATTAGGATCGATTCACAGAGATCTCGTTCTGTTTGTCTGTGTGGCTGATATTTTTCTGCCTATACAATGAAGTTAAAGTAGCTCTTACCTAAATCTTCTGATAATTTATCTTTTGTTTTGCAAGCATACAATACATTAAGGTGACAATAAAGCTATCTACTCTTCATAGGTAAGAAAACAGTTAGCTCAGCTCAGAAGTGACAGATTTATCACTCTTGTTAGTGATGGTAATGGGGCAATTACTACAATTAAAAAAGTATTCAAAGATTTCTGAAAGGTATTGTCTGTGTCAACTTGATGAGCTACTAATCTCAGACCAGGAAACAGATGTGAATCAGAATCTAGCTTCCCCAGCTTTAATTCTTATAACCTGGGCTGGGCACAAAACATAGACCAAAGGGCCAAATTTTGTACCCCTTACTCACATGGGATAGTTTATTGGCACCAATGGGACAGTTCATAGAGCAATTCCTCACTAATGTTAGTAAGGACTTTGTCATCCAGCCCTAAAGGAAAGAAAGAAATTAATGGTTCTTTCAGGAACAAGGCACATATTCTACGATCTCCTTGCTTGCAAATTAATCCAATACAGTCATTTTTAAAATGACACATTCTGCACTGAGAGTAGCTTTATGTATCATGTTAAATAAGGGAATTGTGCAATGGGTCAGTTACCCAAACTGTTATTGTGTCAGGCTGAAAACAGCAACCCAAGGACTTGTCCACACGGTGCTATAGTTCATATCAGCAGGGTGGACATTTTAGTATGCACTAGTATATTGTGCACTAACTGGCCGGTGTAGACGCTCCTAGCACACACTAGTTTTCCTTCTCTTGCCTGCCAATCATTCTGTAGGAACGTATTTCCAGCACACACCTGCCATTCTGTATACATCCCCTGCACATATATCATGTCATGAAATTATTGATTCGTATGTTACCAGTTTGCATACGACGCCTTACACAACACCTTCTGGATACAGATTCTGAGAGCAGAAATTTGGGACGATGAATATGTCGGGCCTGATGAGAGTCACGGTATGGTGTGCCCTCTGCCTGTTGGCACTGAAGGGCTCCCTGGGTCACAATTGGTATACTGCTGTCAAGAATGAAAACTGGATGCACTGACTTTTTAGTTGCTGCTGAACCAGCCAGTTCATTCCACTGTATTATAGAGCCCAAAGTTCTTTGTACCGTTGTCCACCTGTATGTCCAGCTGCATTAAAGATGCAGATAAGTATTAGAAATGCAGAGGATCCCCTCTCTGCTAAGGAGTGTTCCAAAAATGTGGAGCTTTTTGAAGGAAAAACACTTGAGAATTAATATTCAGGATTTCTCATATTCCAGCCAAAATTGTTTACGTTTTGATTCACGAATCTGATTACAATTCACAAGAATGATAATTCCTATGATTTCTATGGGTAACAAAACATCTAATTCCACAAGCCTGGAAACTACCTACACCACCGAGGATGGAAAACTGATACAGTGGATCAAGCTCTAAGTTTTCAGAAGTGACTAGTGATTTGAGACATCTCAATTTTGGCTGTCCAACTTGTGACATCTTAAAGGAGCCTGATTTTTAGAGTAGGTGCTCAACTATCTCTGAAAACCAGGCTCTTTTTAAGTGTCTCAATTTGGGCATCCAAAGAACTAGTCATTTTTGAAAAATTAAGCCCATGTGACATGTCAACCCTTAAAAGAGAAGCATATATTACAAAAATTAACAGTTGGGCAAACATTTTTCAAACTTAGGAGCCTAATTTTAGGCATCTAACTACAAATGGCCTGATTTGCAGAGATGCTGAGCTTCCACCGCTCTTGTCAACTTCACGTGGTTACTCAACATCTCTAAAAATCTTTAGATGCCTAAGTATGGATTTTAGAGCCTGTCAATGGAATTTGGGTATCTAACTCCCTTAGGCTTCTTTGAAAAAAAAAAAAAAAATCACAGCTCAAGTGCCTACATTTGAACTAAATGTAAAATCCCATTTTTATATTGGGTGCTGCTCTTCCTTCTCTTCATATCTTGCTTGTCCAGGGCTGGGTCATCATCTTAAACTTTTAATGAGAAATTATTACGCACTCCAGATGGGGCGTGGGGTCACACAAATGCTTTTCACTAAATACACAGGTTATTCTAGAAGACTGGAACACAAAGAGTTGGTGACAGCTTTCAGTATTTGAGCTGAAAGAACAGTTTCATCTCTGTGGGAGTCACACAGACACAATATAAATGTTTGTCTTACTCTGTCTCACTACTTTACAAGGCCCTTATAGTTTTCAAGGGAATAGATTACAGGACTGTGACAAAATTGGCAGCTTCCTGGAGAATTTGCAGTAAACAGCTCTAGAGAGGCTGAAGCTAAAGGAGCCAGCCAGCCAGTCATTGCCTGGAGGGGGAGTTATTGTGGGCAGAGGTACATTGGGATAACAATAAGGAGAAAACGGCAGATAAAATAGGGAAGAACTATGCAATGAAGGGAGAGAGAATTATCCTGCTCCAAAGCCCTATATAATTACAGGATTTTGTAATAGTATTCTAATTAATAGTAATATAATGAATCCTCTTCACGATTCCACTCTTCTCACCGAGCTACCTCACTATGGCCCAAATCTTGAAATCCTTTTGTAGTTTTTTTCATTCCTACCTCAAGTCAAACTCTTACTGGGTCAAACTCAAATCCTGGGCACACTGGTGGTGCCTTGCCCAGAAATCCATTTCTTGTCCCATGAATGGGTTGTATTCTATTTCATCGGTGAAGGGGAAATACCCTTTTCATCCACTTTACCTGCTAGAGTTGCATGCAAAGTACATCTGTTGCAGCCTAGTAAAATATAGCACATGAAAAAAAATGATGAAAGCTTCTTGGTGCCTCAGCAAGCTCTCCTTTCTCCCAGAGCTACTGGGTAAAGAAATGAAGTGCAATATCTTAAGGTGCACATCATGAGTATGTGCTGGGGCTGATTTGCTCATTTGTTTTGTGTGGGAGGCAGAGAAGGCTTTGAGATTTACAGGTCTCCAGGCAAATGTGACAGAAAATAATAGATCCTGTATCTTCAAGCTGCCAGCTGCTGGTAAATGTCCACTCTGAACACCAACCATCCACATGCAATCAGAAGGCATTATTAGGCACAGAGCTTGCCTGTATATGAAGAAATAGTACTAAATTGAATATATTGAAACAAACTAGAGTCTGAAAGTGTAAATCCAGTTTTAGGTAAGAACTGGAGTAGATGGAATGCTGTACTGCATTCTAAAATCAGAAACTATGTAAGTTGAGTTCAGAAAGCTGCTTAGACTCTGTGGTTAGCAGCCATGTGTCATTTACTAAGAGTACATTGGATATCCTAAGACACATAAGCCAAAGGGGGTTTTAAGATCCTGGTCTTTAATTGCAAGAACAGTTTTGTCTCTGTGTGAGTCACACAGGCACTATACAAATGTTTATTCTGCTAAATGTTACTAGAGGCAGAACATGCAAGTATCATTAATCTTTAAGTGCTATATTAAGTTATGTTATTTCCCATAGATGTGACTGTTATGTTTTAATGTGTCAAGTCTGGAAAATTGTTTCTCTTTAAAAACCAATCAAGGGAACCTATTTTATGATAATGCTGGCCCTGTTAATAATAAAAATGGGAGTCAAACAAGATCTTACTGTAGTGTCTTGTCCATTCTGGTATGGCTAAGCAGGCAGCCATACTACATTGTTATATTTTCTACTTAAAGCAACTTTTATCTTTTTGCTGAGCTAAGAAAACTAGTTGAATATATGTTGTCTGTGTTAGCATAGCTGATACCATGTGTAATGGGGCTCCACTCACCATATTGGCGCCTCCTGCTGGCCATCACAGGGATTAGCTCCGCTAGCCAGTGCACTCTTTGCTGATCATGCCTTGCCCATTGTTGTCACCACCTGCAGATCCACCTTAGTCCAAATACTGCAGCATCCTCTTCAAGACTGCTCCCTGACTATGTCATTTTTCCTGTTTTCCCCCTTCCCGGTATCCCTTCAGAGGGGGTATCTCAGTTCTAGACTCCAGGCACTTCCCCAATGGCCCCTGCACCTTCTTCACCCTTGCCTCAGAATGCCACTCCTAGCAGCCAGCCAGGAGCGCCCTCTCGCTCCCCTGTTCCTGCCCAGCACTGCTCTCTCCAGGGTGCTAACTTCCCACCACCTACAAGGCACCCAGTCCTTCCTCCTTAAGCTCTAGGGAATAACTAAGCCTGCTCTGCCCTGCAGCTCTTTTTATATGGGCCTGCTGGGTGCTGATTGGACGCTCCTTGCAGACTCTCTCTATTGACTGCTTCCTGCACAGCCTCCCTAGGGCTCTGTTAACCCCTTCCCTACCAGTGTGGGGCAGATGCCCCATCACATGATGCCATAGCTGTACTGCTTCCTCTTGGCTCCCTCTTGGCCACTCACCAGACTGCTGTGAAGGGATCCAGCTGCAGAACCACTGAGCATTTTAAGATTCCAGTGTCTGAACAGAGTCCAGTCCCTGCTGCTATTTTGGCGCCTCTAGACACACCTTCGGGGTGCAGATCATTTATCTAGCACCCCTCCTGAGAGCTGCAACCACAAGACCCGCCATCCAGATCCTGGGACCAGTGCTGACCCCTCAGGCTGCCCCTGTAGCTTAAATATACCCTCTCCTACAATTCCAGCCATATGAGTGTTCTGGGACCACAGTTTGACTCTCCAAGGGGATGGGGTAAGTGAAATGCATAAAATTCACAGATACTTTGCATGGGATTCTAACACCATTGCTCTTTACTTTATCACATGACCATTTGAGTTCTGGTAAGCAGAGCTCCCTCCTCCTCCTCCTCCCCTCTTCCCCCCGCCTCATCAGGCTCCTGCAGCAGCTTCGCTCTGCTTGAGCTGGTGAAAATGGCCAAAAACCACAAGTCAAGTAGCTTCTGCCCCTTTTAACCTTCCAGTCTCTCTGTCAGGTGATCCCAGATCCCTACCAGGTGACTTCGCTGCCAGCCAACCTCCCCCTGACAAACCAGTTCTCCTGGGTGTGAGCCACTCTTTTGTCTAGGATGTTTGTATTTGAATAGAGGACCGTCCAGATTTAATGATCCTCCATTGTCAGCCCTGTATCGCTCCTGCTTGGAATTTCAGTCCAACATGGTGAAAGCACAACAGAGAAGAAAAAAGGCTGTAGCTTCAAAATAGAGTTCACTATATATTCACCGTCTCTTCCCTAGCTTTGAGGAGGAAGTGCATCATGATAGTCACTCCCCCATATTCCCTCTCCAGTCCTAGGATTCTCTTCCTCCTCCCATGAGCTTCATTTGCTCTGATCTGGCAGTAAGCATCCCTGCAGCTGGTGTGAAATACTTAAGGGCAAGGGTTCTTACTCTTTCATAGTGTGCATCACACCTCCATCTTGAGACCTCTCCCAGTCATGATCATATAACATCTCTGTGGCAACTGTAGCAAGGGCTTGCGTGGAAAAGTGTTTATGTACCAGTTAGAAATGGGGAGAGCTAGCCCCATGTGACCGCCAGCTCTCAGCCGATCTCTTATAAGTCCTTCCCACACTGGCACCTGGGGTCACTGTCTCCAGCAATGCTTACACCCCCACACCCATGCCTGCCTCCACATGCCTTTTGGGAATGGAATGCCAAAGCCCCTAGCTCCTCTAGAGACCCAGAGCTTCCTCCCCAGCCATGAGAACAGCAAGGAATTGCAAGCAGGACCTACTTGCTGTCGTTCCCACCGCTAGGGGTAACCACCTAGAGAACTGGCATCCAGCAGTGCTCCCATCACGTGGTGTCACCACCAGTGGTGGCCTCCAGCAGCTTTTGGGTAATGGAGCTCCAAAGCCCTGCAGCTGTCTCCCAGAGGCTGCCCCTTCACAGACTGTGAGCTCTCTGCCAATCTGCTCTTCCGACATACTCACCTGCAAACATCTTCAGCACCACTTAGCTTTCCATCACCAACCTGCCGTTCATCTGCTTTACATCACCCAAGAACATAGGCAAGGCTGAACATTAGCAATAGATGCAAAGGGCCAGGGTAAGATAGTGCTAATAAACTCAAAAACAGGGAAGGTTATGGTTAGATATGATAACCATAGACAGATGTTTTAAAAATGCAGGGGGTTAACTTTATAAATAATAAATGTGTTATTTATAAAATAAGGCAGGGTTAAATATATATAGGCAGAATTAAATAGGAAAAAACATTAAAATAATCTAAACGTTAGAGTTAAATATAAATAATTTTTTTTTAAAATAAATAAACAGAGGCGCTAACAAGCTGCCTACCAGTTATCATCCTGACAACCTTACTTCTATGATGTATCCTGCTCTCTCTGCCTTCATTAGTTCTGGTCCCTGCCTCAATCTAAAAAGGCTAAGGTCTGTATCATTATTCACTTCCTAGCATAATGGAGGCCTGGTCTTGATGTGGTGATACCATTAATGTTTGCAACCAGAGTATGCATCTCTGCTAGCATCTATCAGCAAGTAATCTCTGAGAAGTTATGCATTGTAGTTAGGTCTGCCCAGCAACTAGAATGGCAAAGAGAAAAGATCTGAAGTTAGTTAAGAAGCTGAGACACATTAAAAAGGAAATAGAGAAGCAAGAATAAGAGATCTCTAGTGAATCACCCAACCAGAACAACTGTAGAGAGTTTATTATTTGATAGTTACAAGTGCTAGGGAGGTACTGGATCACCAAAAGACATCTGCACAATGTTTTCTTCAGCTTAACAGTGCCAACATTAACATCAACCAACAGGAACTGAGCTAAGTATATTAAATAAACTGGTCAACATTAACCTGCTAAAACGTCATGAATGCTGTACTTAGCCAAGTCCTTCTTCTGTACACCTGGAGAAGCATATGGTATCAGAGCCCATGTTGATTTTAAAACCTAGGAGGTGGGGAATTAGTAATGGAATACAGAGCCTTCCACCTTTAGGTCACTGGTTCAAATCCAACCCAGATCAATAATGACTTTCAGTTGCTGCTATCCCCTAAATGGTTTTTATAAAATTATTTCAGTTACTGTTGTGATTTCATTTCCTAGTGGACGTGTCCACTGTCATGATGACTGGAAACCTAGCTAGCAGTGTCAGCAGAGAGGTCTGGGACTGAATGGGCCATAGAGAATGAAGTACACTTTCAGCCATTTTGTCAGTCCCTCTAGGTCCTGGGAGAGACACTGTGGTGGGGAAAGTTGTTCTACGGCTGCTTGTTCTGTATTTGAGCTGTGATTAAACAGAGGACCTCAGTCTTGGGTTTTCAATCTCATACTTGGCTTTAAAGGCACTACATTTGAAAGAGTGTATGTGACAGGGCTAATTAAAATGGCAGACAACCTACAGAGCATATCGTAGGGCTTGTCAACGTGGCCCTGCAGTACAGACTAAGGGAGTGTGTTTTCACTCCGTAGGTTTGTAACAGTTTTCAGACCAGATGGAAGCTGGTGCAGCTCCATTGGAGTTACTCCACTAACATACCACTTGCTTTTGACCCCTTTGTTTTGCACTGTCATGCCTTTGTCTTTTGGGCTGCTTTCTCTTATTTTCTACCATACCATGTCCAGTCTAGTATCTCAACAATGGATGGCACTCAGGAGACTTTCCCCAGAAATGGATCCCTGTAGAAAGACTTTCCTATCTGAAGTAGGACAGCCATAAATTCCTTGGGACTCTTGTTACCTTATCTAATCCAGGGTTAATGCACCCTTTGGCTTGGATTTCTGACCTTAATCCTCCAGTTTTAATATACTATATAGATGTACAAATGTACCTGAGTAAATGGCATCAGATCTGCAGGGGCTTATGATTTTCCTTCTCTAATTACTGATCTAAAATAAAGATACAGGAAATCATATTACTAATGACAAAAAATAGAGTTCCTCCTTTTGGCTCAAGCTAAAGAGGATAGTGGGGCTTTTTTGGAATATGACCCTGTATGTAACCAGAGATCATTACACAGTGAGTATTTTGGGGCTGATTAGCTTGGGTGGGCCTGACATGGACTGATCTGGTTGTCCAGGGTAGGGGGTGGAATGCACAGTAAGGTGAAGCAAATACTTAATCCAACTATGTTGCCTTCTCCTAGAGCAGTATGGCTTTTTCCTTTGGGGCCTGTACTGGCACAGGCAACTTCCTCAATGAGTCTTGGTTTTCTTTGGCAGACGGGGTTTTATTATTCTTGCATAATTTCTCCTCCACGTGGTACAGTCCCCGGCTGGTTTCAAAAGTATTTGGCAGTCTTTTTCTTATCCCCACTTCGGTTGTTTCTATTTTCTGGAGCTACTAATGCAGGGATGCATTTCTGCTGGGTGACATTTTCTGGCAGATTGCCTGGCTTGATGGGAACAGTGAGCCAAAAAGATTTTCTGTGGATAAACTTCCTGATAATAATAAGAAACCACATGCACTATGGCTTTCATATCATGTACCAGCTGTGCTAACTACATCATCATCATCATACTGGTACAAACCCCACTCAAATGTCTGACAGTGCTATTGCATGGATCTAAGAGCCCCAGGTTGAGATCAGCGCAAAGTGAAGGGTTTAGAACTAACTCTGATCTTTACCCAAGTTCAGGGGAGCGTGGGGATGGTGTTTTGGTTCCATCATATCTTTAATACCATAGCCATCATTAGGAAGTGACTGCTACCAAGTCCCCTCATAGGCATTTACCTGGGTTATTTAAAGACAGAAAGATGACTGTTGGAATATCATGATAGGGCTCTGCATTTACTCTCAGTGAGTTCACATCAAGTCTCCTCAGCTTTACAAGTGGAGGGATTACTTCTGTAACTGTCAAAAGTGTAACCACAACCTGTGATTGGGGGGAGGGGGAGAAGGGGATTGGAATCTGTGTTCTATGGCTTACAGCATTACCAGTAACAAAGATGCTGAATTTGGTACATAAATGGCAATTTGTATGATAATGAGGATATGCAGGGCAGAATAAGTGGGATTTGCATTATGCTTTGAAAGTGCCAAGTTTCATGCTTAACCTGATCTCTTAAGGGAGTGAGTTCCAAATTCAAGGGCTACTTGCCAAGATAAGTCCTCTATAGACACAAATTTTATTCTTGAATTGACTGCTCCATTGTTCTGGAGGAATGCAGAGGTTGAGAGGTTAAGAGCACATATAAGTAATATGGGCTATATTCATGGCGGTCTTTGAAGGTGAGAAATGAGACTTTGCATATGACCCGCTATCCAGGGGAAGTTAGTGAAGAGCATAGAGCGTGGAGGAGATGTACTCTCCTTGAGTCATACTGCTGTACAGATAGACTGCTGTCTATTGTCACTGTAAGTGTTAACATTAAAAACTGGCTTTCAATTGGGAGAGCACAGGACTCTGAGTCATTCCTGAACCTGCGTTGCTGTGTGACCTGTATAGAAAATGAAGATCAGAATACTTAACGTGGAGGTGTTGTGAGGCTTTAATTTATTAGCCTTTGTAAAGCATTTTGAGATCCTTGGATGAAAAGCAAATGTATTACTGTTTGGACAATAGGAGAAGCCTCGTTAATTTAGAAACACTTGGGCAGCAGATGGAGAGAACAAAGGCCCTAGTTCAGCAAAGCGCATGCTTAACTTCAAGCGTGCGACTTCTAGCAGTCACCTAAGAGCTTTGCTGAATCGCATTTTTACATAGTCACTTTAAACTGTATTACTGAAGAAAATGTATCCTGACTGCTGTCTGAGATGTGACTTCCAGAGAATTCAAACAGAAGGGAGGCTGATATCAAAAACGTCCGCAGGTCAGTTACAGATTGCCTTTTGTACACACCAACAGATTTATTCTTGCAGGTGAACGTGAAACCGATGTGCACTCTGCTTATTTTCTGGGGATATGTTACATGCTGCATTTTAGTGCAAATAAATCAAATCACTGCAACCCTGCCTTAACCTGTTGTAAAGCTACAGATAGTCATTTTTTCTGATCATCATTACACTGCTTACAAATATTTTTAACATTTTAAAAAGCTAATAAAATGCAGAAATGATTAGGTCGGTCTAGGGGCAAGTTCACCATGATTTCAAAGGTTACAAACTCACCCCTACTAAGAGCTGGACACCCTCAGCTTCTGTGGTGGTCAGCTTAGCATCACCTCGCAGGATTGGGCACTTTACGGTTGAGTCATGGTCTGTTTTTATCCTGGCTAAATTGTAAGTGCTAATATTTATTCCAGTTTAATTAGCCTTTTAGATTAGAGAAAAACATTTCAATGGCCTTGTAAGGATCAGAAGTTATGTTTCTTGTCCCTGCTTTAAATGAGTAACATTTCAATAAGTCAGTCAGGTGATCTAGTCTAGTGACTTATTTCTTTGAAACAGTCATTTGCTCTATGTTGCTATGTACATGACTGGGACAATTTTCCTGCTGTGATCAGAAATATTTTACAAGGAGCCTGATCTTACAGCCCCTCTGGGTGCTTCTCTCTAGTGACAACAGGATCAAAATCACCATCTGTGTGTATGTCATGGCATTCAGTTTCTTGAAAAGAGAAATGATCAAATTATTGAGGGGAAAAGGGAAAAGCAGTTTAGAGAAAAATCTATTGCTTATAATTGTGCTAAGCAGTGCTCAGGACACAGCAACTAGAGATCTTCTCTCAAGATCTCACAATCTAAAAGACATACACAAATGAGACAAGATGCCTTGGGCAAACCAGAGAAGAGAGACATCTTAGAATTCTGTTCTTTTAGTGCAATGTTGGGGTAGGGAGAGCATTCAGCATAGACTAGTATTTATGGATTTGTAGCTTTCTTGAGTTTTTAGGAGATCTTTGAATTAATGGACCGGGATTTTGAACTCATTCCATTCATGAGGAAACATGGAGATGGAAGTGGGATAGGCTATCAATAAGATATATAAACTGGCTTATTGGCAGAACAAAGGAAGGGGGTAAGACTGGACACACGGTAAGATCTGATATAGATGTGTCTGGGCCAAGATGGACAAGGCCTTGAAGGTGAAGACAAGATATTTAAATTTGACACAGTGAGCAAGTGGAAGAATATGCTGTGGCTGGAACAACTGGTGGGGATAAGAATCCTCACTACGTTTTATTTCTATCACACACTTCTAGGGTACAAGGCAGTTTGGAGAGGAGGCTGAAATAATCAAGAATGGTGATGAGAAGGGCCAGAAGGAGGCTGTTGTTATTCAGTGAGTGGTGTTCCACAGCTATGTTCGTAATGGAGTAATAGAAATAGGATGAAATTTAATAGTGGAGAGTGCAAGGTCATGCATTTAGGGACTAATAACAAGAATTTTTGCTATAAGCTGGGGACGCATCAGTTGGAACCTGATGGAACCTGGTGTGGAGAATAGGCCTGGATTCCCCTACAAGCCACTGCAAAAGTGGCATGCTAGAGTAGCCTATTTGAGGTCTGTTTGGAAGGAAACCTTGATAATACCCCAGAAAGGAGATGGGGGGTGGGACTTCAGTGTGATTTGGCCCAAGGGCTAAGCCATGAAGAGGAAAGCGCTACTGCTCCAGGAGTATGAGAGAGGCCATGGTGCTAGCTAGTGGGATGATGGACTGAGCAACTGCAGGAAGGGGCATCAGACCACATGGTGCGTTAATCCCCCAGATAGTTCACGAGGAGAGTGGTAAGAGAGCGTGCCCTGTCCCAGTGGGATTCATATTGCATCATATACATGCATGTCTCTATGAGTCCTTGTGATGGAATGTACAAACCCCACACTGGGCAACAAGGGATTATTTTGGGCCCAGCCAGCCCTGCCCTGTCACACCTGCAGCAAATGCTTCATCTGGCGGAGAATTTAAAAGAGAAACAGCTTATTTGGGCTGCAGAGCTGGAAGAGAGAAGACCTGCAGCCCACAGCTTCAGCAGTGCAGAGGCAGGCCAGCTGGCCTAGAGTCTCTGGCTCAGCTACCCCCCTACCTGAGGGAAGGGAGGACCGATGCCAAAGATAATTAGATAAAGGGAAGTATCTCCCCTCTCCCCACCAGTAGATCCTAGACACTGGTAATCCGCTCCCCACAACCCCACTGCCATATACTGTACTCAGACCAGACAACCTAATGGGTCCTTCCAGCTAACTTCTATGGGTCTACATATTAAAAAGTTTAATATTTTCCTGCCTTTTCTCAGTTATGATTCCAATGGGACCCAGGAGTAGAGGCGAAGGTGGGGCTGTGTTGGAACTTACCCTCTACCATTTGTACATCTGGTGTTTTGGGAGAGGATAACAAGGATAATTACAGCAAGATACAGCCTAGGCCCCGATTCTGTAGTAGTCCCTATGAGGACAAACACACGAACCTGTGCAAAGTCCTAGTGTAGTCTGTGGGTCTCTCTGCAGATGCAGGGGTCCCTATTTCAAAGTCTGGGTATCAACCTTCATCCTCTAGGCCTGACCCTGCTGGATTTGCTTGGGTAAAGATGACCCTATTGGGTCCACTCTCTTCTACCAACACCCTGAGTTAACACTTATGTTGTGCCTTATGATTTTAACCAAGCAGCTTTCATTGTGCACTAACACAGTTTCTTTGCATTTGAGAGGAAAAGAGCCAGATAACAAGAAATAAGAGTGAATTACAGAGGAGAGATCATGGAACGGAATGTCTGCTCCTTTCATCTGCTCTGCACAGGATCTCCCCCCTAAGCCATTAATGTATATGTTCTGATATGGGTTTCTATGTTGTATAAAAATACTATATACAGACACACATGCTAACTTACTAGCACTGAGTTTAATTAGGAGGGCAGAGGAAAAGAACCTTTACAAATCTGCCTCTGTGGCTTCTGGTAAACTTAGGGCTTCAGTGATTTGGTAGGTGAGGGATACAGTGTGTTTCTCTGTGTAAGCTCTAGCGTGAAATTAACAAGAATGACAGCCAACAGCCCGATGTAAGGAACGCAGTGTCTAGCCTGACACTGTGTCGCTCAACTGCATCAACATAAGTCCTACATCTCTCGTTGAGGTGGTTTTATTATGTCGGCAGAGCAGGGAAGTTACATCAGTGGGAGGAGCATTTCAGTGTGTACACCTTCACGGTTTTATCACCAAAAGCTGACTTTTGTCAGCTAAACTCTGTAGTGTAGAGCAGCCCTTACAGAGTGGTGGTTGTCTCTGTAGCTACAATTTCTTTTTTGAAAGAGAGGAAAGTGCAGATTCCTGAGAATAGAGTGACAACTGAGAAACTACCCTGCTTCCATGGGCATGGCTTCCTCGTAATTAGGTGCCTGATTCTGCACCTATGGAAGTGAGTGGAAGTTAACAATAATATTGACACTTAGTGCTTTTCATGGGTAGATCTTAAAGCACTTTACATGAATGGGGAAGCATTATTAACCCCCATTTTGCCAATGGGAGGGGAGAACCTAGACAGATGTTAAGGACAAATTCTCAAAACTCTCCACTCATTCTGGGAGCTTTGATTTTGAGTTCTGTAGTCACAGAGTTTAAGGCCGGAAGGGACCACCAGATCATCTTCTGACTCCTGTATATCACAGGCTACTAACAAAACCCAGCACCTGCACACTAACCCAACAATCAAAATTAGACCACAGTATTACAGCCCATAGGAGACTAAACTGTTATGTACCACAGGCAGAGAATAGGAGGGACTGAGGCGCACCAGTGCCTGAGGGCTCTGGAATGGTAGGGAAATTATTTAATAGAAATATACCCAGATAATTCTTGCAAATGACCCACATGCTGCAGAGGAAAGCCAAAAAAAAAAAAAAAAAAAAAGAGAAAGAAAGAAAGAAAGAAAAACCCACCCCAAGGTCACTGCCAGTCTAATACTTTTGCAGATGTAGAGCCTAGTGATTTTCCCCAAGATCAGTTAGTGGAAGAGATGGAACAAAGCCAAAATCATCTGACTCTCAGGTCTATACTCAGTCAACTAGACCACACCCATGAACTTCAACAACGGAATAGGGACATCTGGAGTTGGCAAATCAGAAGACAAAAACAAACCAAAATTAAGATTAATTTCAAGTTACATAATTTTGGGAGGGACTGGGGAAATGTTACACGGTGATTTTTCTCCCCTAAAAAAAAAAAAAGCAATAAAAATGTTTGAGTGCCTTTGCAACCTAGGAGTGCAAGGAGAAAGATGCATCTAAACTAGAGCAACACAATGGCAAACTTTTGCTACAATAGCACTAAGTGTGTGTGTATGTGGGAGGGAGAGAGGGAGAGAGAGGGAAATCTCATGGCAAGAGCCTCTTTTTTGTCTATTGCAAGAGCATAATTATGTCACACTTATGAAGGTATCATGTTTGTGAAAGCATTGAGCATGGTAAATAACAGTCAGACCCTAGAAAGCATGTGTCAAAGTCCATATCCAAAAGAGATTTCTATCCATAATCAAATTTCATCCTCACGAATAGGTAAGCCTCAAAATCTCTCACAACAATGCATGTAAACCACTGTCGCACTGGTTTAAGAGAATTTTCCACTCTGGAGAGGATTACTTTCCACAATAATGATATGGTTGATTTCTTCCATTATATCTGGTCAGCATTTTGAGAGGATTATGATTAGCTGCTATATGACAAGATAAACAGGGTGCAGTGTTTGTGATAGTTTTCATACTTACCATTTTGTGCACCATAATTTTTTATCCTGTAGCTAGAAGAAATTCCTTGTAGCACAGTCATAGTTTTTAATACTCCTTTATCTTCCTTTTACTCTATTACCTGAAGAAAACAAGTTTATAAATAAGCCCCAGGCTCCCATTATCGGGCGTGAAATCCTGGCCTTATTGAAGTCAGTGGCAAGACTCCCACCGACTTCAGTGGGATTAGGATTTCAACTCTTGAGTACCACTCATCTCTGTTTGCAGTCCTTGAAGCAATTAGAGATGGCAATCTTGCATCTGAATCAACGTAGACTCAGGGGTATGCCCACAGAATGCAGCGGCAGGATCGGGGTCGCAGTGAACCTCTTAAAAGTAAGAGCACAAGGGATTTCACCTTTCTTTAAAGTGTAAGCTTTAGTGTTAGTATTACAAGCCATTAGTATTATTTTAAAAGGAGGCTGATTAAAAAAGAAATCTTTACAACCATTTCCCTCTCCTCCCCCAGTTTAATAAATGGGCTTTTTCTTAATCTACGCCATAAAGATTGCATCTGAAATAAGAAACACCAATGTGAGACCAGACGAGTTTTTATGCCATCATTGCGTGTGTAGCAAGCAGAGCATCAGTTAAAGCTACACCTCTGGAGCTCTTCAGAACCCCAGTCAGTATGGCTGCTCCCTAGTTTCTTTCTCTGGAGAAACAAGATCTCTTCCTGTCGTTCTGCTAGCAAAGCCTGAATAAAGAAAGTGAAGATCTTGTAAAAAAATACCCTTCCCAGGGTGTTTTCCTCCCAGGCACTCCTGCTTGGGCTCCAGACTCTCTAAAGAGCTAGCACTCAACACCAAAGAGACTTCTCTCAGAATATAGGACAGACGGATGTCCACTCCAGCCATATTCCCTCTTGTTCTGATCAAAAGGAGGCTATTTGTATAATGTTCCCTTTCCCACTATGCTCTTCCAGGAAGGCCCATGAATCTCAGGACTACATCTAGCCAGAGGGAAGCCTGTCCCACACATACTTCACAACAGAGCCAGAGACTGAATTAACAGTTTGGCAACTCCTCAAGTCTCAAACTGGCACCAGAGCCAGTGCTAGTCCGTTAGAGGCCCTAAGCAGGAATATCGCCCCCCTCCCATACTAAAACTGGCAAGTTCTTATAATAAAAAGGAAACGGGGAGCCCCTTAGCAATTGCTTAGTCTGCTTATGCCTAGCACCAATTCTGTCTGGCATCTCAGGAACTCCTCTGTCTCAGTGGCCGCGTCCTTTGTTCCCTCAATCTGCATTTGGAGAAACAACCCTAAAACCGGTTTGAATGGTCCAGGAGCAGAGCTTGAATAGGGCCAGGACAATGACTTGGCTCTCTTTTCTTTTTTATGGTTATGAAGAAAATGTTGAAAACACGATTTGAGTGTAAACGCAGAGGCCCACTGATGCCTGTCTGCAGCTGCAGAGAGGACACACTCATTATGCCAGATAGGAGCTGCCCCATTCATCTCTAAGGGGCAATAACGCAGATGATGATAATTGAAATATGAACACTGTTAACTATTTTGCTGTTACCAAATAATGTCAGAAGGCAAAGGACTGATCACAGATCTGCACAATTTACTATGAACGATGCCTCATTTTGGCATCTGAAGTGGGCAAAGTTTGGCTTCTGAGCAGTTTGGAGTCCTGCTGCAAACCCGTCCTATTCCATAAATATTAAAATAGTTACTTATTGGATAGCCACTGGGGGATGGGGAGTAACAGCTCATTGATAGTAAGATGGAGATGAGCATTATAACATCCCACTCCTCACAGGACATTGCTTGTCTGAGTCTGGTCTCCTGCCATCACAGGCAAGTCACTGCCCCAAAAGGTCCCTTCTAGGTGCATGTTTTATGTTCCTCATTATTGTCCTTATATTATCTGTACCTGGAATGGATACAGCTATTATACCAGTCAGGGAACCACTGCCCTCCATCCATCTACAAATGTGCAAATAAAAATGCTCCCAGAACACCACTGGCTAGTACAGCCTGAGGAACAAGTCCCACTGTATTGCCATTGGTTCAAGTTTAGGAAGGGCATTGAAAGATGTAATGGAGTGACCTTTGGTCTCTTCGGATCACGTAGGTGGAAGTTACAGCATGTCCATTTATAACGTGTGTGTATTTTTTCAAAATGCTTTTCCCGATTTTCAGAGCAAATATTTGTGCAGGTGAAGGATCAGATACTGGCTGTCCTGAAACTTGCAATCTCCTGTTTGTTCACAGGCCAGATATAGATCAGCACAAACTGCTCCAGCACTGACCTTAACTTGCCAGTGAGCTTCAGTGTAAGGAAGTCTGGGTTAAGTATAACAAGGCTCTGTCGGCATGCCGCAGAGGGCCAGTTCCATTTTCACAGTGACAAAAGCACTCCATTGGAATTTTTAAACTCCAGTTTCATCTCTGTTAGCTACTTCTCTGCAGAATTACACAATAAAGGACCCTGAGTAGTCAAACTGCTCAGGTAGGCAACTATTTTGGCACCCCCTTTTTATAGGGGAAAGACATTGCTCCGCAGGAACAGTAAGACTGGATTCCTCCATTATTGCTATTTAAGAATGGTGGAGGAGAGTTATACAGTAGCTTTAAAAGAAAAGAAAATGATGCTGTCTTACATTCAATATTTTAGAACATTTTACATGTGCGCTGCTGTAATACCTTACGATTACACTACTAGTCATCAAACTAATTTGTACTGGAATTTTACCACTGAAAGTTGAAATGCAGGCACCAGTGGGACATGCTAACCAGTGCTAGCAGCACTATGATGATTAAGAGTAGGAAATGGAAAGTAATATCTATTTAAAATATCAAGGGACACTTAGGTATGGAAGATTGCAGTTATCTGTTTGAGTTTAGCTACGGCACCCATACTCACCCCTCCTCTTGGAAAAGTTCTTTGAGAACTATGGGTGAGGTTTTTTGGTCTGTGATGTGCAGGAGGTCAGACTGGATGATCATGGTGGTTCCTTCTGACCTTAAAATCTATAAGGTCTTTCAGGACCATTAGAATTCGCATCCTCAATTATACAATCCATCCAAAAGAATGGTACCTCCATCAGTCCACTGCCTTTGATAGCATACTGGGACACTGCTTTAGTTCTAGGTGGTCATGAAGCCCTGTAGAGTCCAGTTTGTGTGATATTCACCAACTGGTGTGTTCACAGAGGCTAGCACCAGAACAGCTCTCAGGAACATTTATATTCATGAACTCACAGCAGGAATGGGATATCTGCTTATTCTTCCCAAAGAGAGGCAGGGAATACCTGTCTCCCTGCCGCACAAAAAGCCATTTGGATTGATGGGGCAGTGGTAGAATGCAAAAGTATTGTATGAACCTCACCCTCCTGAAGATCAAGGAGAAGCTAGTTTAAAGATAAATAGACATCCTTGGGGCCTGGAATAGAAGCAGGCAAATGGAGAAAGTGCTCATAAGTTGAAGGGGAGGCAGTACAAGCAGAATTTTTTCTTCAAGACATGCTGTTCATTTCCGCCTATTTCCAAATGGTAGAACCTGAATTAGTGGTGCAGGAGGCTTAAGAATCTTTTTTGTCCAAATCAACTAACCTGAAAATATCTCATTCCGCATTTGGTTGGGAAAATATCAAGGTTCCTTGCTAATTAGTTATAGTTAATGCAAGGAGACAGAAGCAATGCCAGATTCCACACCGGTTATCTTTGTTAGTGCTTATCAGAGCTATGATCTGGATCATGTTTATTTTAGGATCCAAGTTTAAAACCAAATCAGGATTAGGGTTTAGATTTCAGAGTGCCAACATCTCATGAGTTTTTCCTCACAATTTTGGTTCCAGATGGCAGAAATCATGTGACGTCAATAAAAGCCCACTCTTTATATTTTAATCACCTTGATCCTTATACCCCTTTTCACAGATATTTGTAGCACGTGTGGATATGTTACATGAGTATCAAATCCCTATTGGTAGTATGCAGGCATTCTGAAAACCCTTTTTCTGCACTGAAACTAAGATAAATCAGCTCCTTTGCCATTCACTTCACATCCTCATCCCATCTCTTGTGGGAGAATACAGATCTAATATGTGTCCCAATAGCCAAGGACATCCTGATAGTTTGCATGTATTCTGCTTTCCTTAGTGATTGAGGAGGTAATTCTACACATCCTATAGCTTTAATACTGCATGCTAACGTGTTAAAGGAATTTCACCACACAGCTGTTGGAAGATTTTTAAAAATACAAGAGAGGCCTGTATTTTATTTGTTTTAGGTCTCCCTCTCAACTCTCTCTCACTAAGGTCAAGTTCCCAGATGACTGCACAGTCTTGAAGGCAGCAATTTGTTTAATCTTGTTTTAATCTTCCTTTTCCTGTTTTGCTGTTTACTTTTCAATCCATGCCAGTAACTTTTGAAGCAGTACTGTAGCTCCATTATCTCCAGAGCAGGACTCTTGAAATGTATGTGTTGGCTTAGGTCTCGTGTGTGTGATCATATAAATACATACTTACCCAATAGATTCTTTGTACAATCAGTTTGGGGACAGAATTAATGAAGAGCAGTCTATGAATCTTCTTTTCCCCAGAAGTCAGAAATATTAAGGCCACTAGTTATACAGCCTCAAAATTTCAAAAAGGCAGATATATCTTGAAAACTGCCTCAATCAAATAGTTCACTCTGTATGCAAAATGTTTATTTCCTAACTTACGCCTTGATGTAAGAAATGAGGGGGAAATCTTTTAAATTACACTTCTGTTCTTATAACTAACATTCAGAAGCGCTGAAGAAAATAAAGTCCACAGAAGGCAGATATTTTGATCTCTATTTCTACTGATACTAGTAGTAAGAGTTTTAACTTTGAGTTTACGAACCCCATGTCTCTTCATCTGAAGATACGGAAGTATTTAGCAAAGTTCGTCTTGACCTTCCATTTTCTCCTGCAGGTTTTCCTTGAACTGAGACACCCAGAAAAACTACTAGGAGTCTAAACAATGCCAGTGGTTTGGCTATAGTACTCCTCTTGATAGGGAGGATATAATCACAGGCACCTATTCTAGGAATCCTCATTCTATCATGTACATTGGTACTCCTGGTAGGAAGGCAAAATCCCAATAAGATCACAGGCCAAATGCTCTGTTGACTCCACAAATAAAAAGCAGCAGTTAAGAGCAGAGGAGGAGGGAAAAGAGGGCTGGATCCATGATGCAGCCCTTCTTCGTTTCCCTCTTCCTTAGATTCTGTAGAAACCCCTAAGCAGTGGCTGCATGACTGAGGAGGCAGTGGACCCAGACCGGGGCAGAGCTGAGGGGAATGTCTCATCTCCGTGGCAATGTTCCTTCCAGCATCTTAGGGGCAAGGGTAGACATAAGCATGTGCTCACAGCTTTAGGGCACCCTCTCACACCTGAACAAAGCATTGCAGGGGACTTGACCTCTTTCACCCTTCCACCCCTGGTGGCCAGTGCCTTGGTCTGCAATGGCTTCTCAGCCTGCATCTTCTACGGACTCTGCCTCTGGGTCTTGTGGCTTGGCCTCTGCACAAGTCACATAAAAAACTAAACCCCTTCTGGGGTAGCACAAAAAAAAAAGATCTCAAACAAAAGTACAAACCCTCCTACCACTCCTCTCGGGCTTTACTGTAGTAACCTTACTGGCTCTTCCTCAGGGCTTCCCCTACAGGAGCCTAACTTGCTCCTGTGGTGTTCTTCCTCCATTGTATCCTATTAAATCCTATCCCAGGGCTTCTCTGTGCCAGACAGACCTGTCTCCTCTGCAGTCTCCCCTCCCGCAAATAATCACCCTTACTCTACCTTTAAGGTTTAACTCTGCCTCCTCTGGCCACAAGACAATTAGTTACTCCTCCCCCCACCCCGGTGCAGTGCATAGGATTAGTTGGGTTCTTTCTCTTGCCTTGCAGGGGGGGTGGGAGTAGAGCGCCATCGCAGTAGAGAACCCAACATTATTGTAATCAACCTTTCTCCAGCTGGCCTGTTCCCATGCCTCCAAATAAAAATACTCTGTTATGCCTGGAGAATTAGGGACATGACAACACCACACGGGTCAAGAGAGTGAAAGCCAAGCAACTGAGAGGGGAAGGTGTTTTTAGTCAGACTGTTTAAAATTTGTTTGTTAGTTAAACTTAGTTAACCGCAGTGACTAAAGGACAGTTTTCTTTAGAACGAGGATTTCTTTAAAGCTTCTGCACCACTGATTCCTTTAACTAAAATAGGAGAGCACGCGCTACCCAGAAACTCAGAGATCCAGGAGGTCCTCCAGCAAAACCAAGGAAGAACAGACTTGACCAGGCTTTTAAACCTTTCAGTCCATCATAAAGAAGCCCCAAAATCTTTTGCAAACCTTTTAAAAAAAAGACTAATTCCTTTAATGACAGTGGACCGCTCATCAGAATTAAGCCCGTTTCATTTTGGTGGAATTTGCAGACACAGATTTGCTCAACTCATCTGAATCATGTACCCTGCACTGTTAAATAGAGAAGACGATCCTTTCATTCAAGTGCGAGGGGTTTTTGTTTTTGGAGCAGGAAGAGCTGAATTCTTTTCCTTGCTGTAAGCTTCTCAGTGGCCAGGGTGTGCAGCATACTGGCAGCCATGAAATCCTAGCTGGTCATAAATTCCTTATTGTGCTTCTAATGATAGATTACTATTATACACAATGATTTGGTGTTGCCTGCAGCACACTCCTTCTGGGAGGTACACTGTAGCTGCAGAAGATGAAGATATATGTTTGCAAATAATCCAGTGGTACTAAGGTTATTTTACCCCCACTCTCCTGGGTCATGTGCCTGTTGATTCAGTTTTCACTTCTTGGCTTCCCAACACACACACACCCACACACACACAATTCAAGTAACCTCCCCCACTTGCGCTCTGGCTGATTAGACACACAAGTATAACAGTTGCTCCCCTGGGGCAGCAGGACTTCACAAATTTGTCTGTCAGTTATGTCCCTTCTGCTTTAGCTCTTTTTTCTCTCTTCGTGAAGCAGGGTCTCCCAGTTCCCTCTGGGCTGTGTATTTTGTTAGCCCTCTATTTGGCTCAAATACATCTCATCTCCTGCTGCAGCATTCTCTGCAGCCTTCCTCCAAGGGTCTTCAGTGTAGTCCCATCTGTGGAGAGCCCTACCCTAGGATTTACTCAATCACCCATCTCCCTGGTTCCTGTTGGATTGTGTGTGGCAAGGTGTCTGTCAAGCCAAGTCCCTTCTCTGACCCTGAGGCGAGTGCAGACACAGGTCCATAGTTTTTACCATGATGTAACTAGGGAAGGTCAACCGCGGATGGGGGGTAGAGGGTTGGCTTCCACTAGGAAGTTACAGCAATATAACTAATGCATGTTAGTTATCTCACTGTGTTTACAAATAAACACATTCTTCAGCAGTAAAGACGCCTGTCCACTGACTCAGCTTTAACGCACTGGGGCCCATACTTGACTCACTGGAGCATCCCAGAGTAACTGTTACATGCAGCAATTGAATGTTGCTTCATTCCATTATCTCCAGAACTGACTGCATCTGCAACAATACAGATCACAGTTCATTGGGTGCATAGACCTTGTCTAACTAGAAGAGGACAGTTGGAAATAGTTAACCCTGGTTAAAGTGAAAATCATTCTACGGGGAAGCTGAAAATGATTCAGGAAATTCCTAGTTTCTTTTCTTTAGATATAAATTTAGTGCATGTGAAAGATGTCAGCTGTAGATATTGGAGTCCTCTGTTTATCCTCAGAACAGTTCAATACAGGTCATGGCTGTGCAAGCATCCTCCACGCTTTCCTACTGATGTCTCTGCCCTGACACTGAGGAGCCACCCTTGTGGTTGAGAGATTCGTTCAGTTTCAGTGGCCAATTTAATCATAAATATCTCTTCCAGGACTCTCAACAAGGTAGCCAGTTACTGCTAATTGTCATGATACATTTTGTGGAACCAATGAAGAGCCATCAAATGGTGAAAATTTTGAGTCATGACCAAATTGTGCTGGATTAAGGCTCTATATTCATGAGCCAACCAATTCCCCACACCTTCTGCTGTGGTAGTCCAGTATTTTATTTGGCTCCTTAGTACTAATATGTTCTGTGTAGAAAGCGCGCATCAGGGTATGTAGATATATTGTGAAGAACGAACATGATTTCTATACAAGTTTTAATAAGTAAGATAAGCTCACACCCTTGTGCTTGGCATGCTCACTGACATGCTAATATCCAGAACGCTCTTCCAGCTCACGACTAAGTCATAGCAATGCTGGTGTCAGAGTTCTGAGAACAATGTAGATGGTCTGGACATACTTCTGTTTGCACAGTAAATGAGGCTGGAATTAGTTTTCCTCAGGGACAAGACACTTTGCAGGAGGATGCTTCTCAGAACTAGAAACATCTGGGAGAAGGACTACAACAGCTTCCCTAAACATCACAAAAACCTTCAAAAAGAGCAGAAATGAAGAAAAGTAATGGAAAATAGCCAAGACTTTTTACAAAGAAAAGCCCAGGCGAAATGATGCAAATGTTTGGAAAGGAGGCTTCCCTAGGGTAGAAAGTATTGCTTAATTGGATTGTTTGAAAGGTTCTGCCTCTGCCTAAACTTCCAAATTCAGTAAATGCTTTAGTTAAAGCTGTTCGCTATCAAATGTTTGTAGCCAATGTCAGTAGGTGCCAGAATAAAGATTTCTCTGGAACTATTATTTTTCCTCCTCCATGATTTTTGGAGGTTGATCAGAATTAGTTCAATATTTGGGCACAACCTATAGATGACTAAGTGAGGGAGGACTTGTGATTTCTGTTTACTTCTAAAATACATGCATGCCTAGGCTAATATTCTCTATACTTTGCCCTAGCCAGAGCTTCACTTATTATTATATGGTGTCAAGCCATTTATTTATATCTGTCTCACAGCTGAATCTGAGGGGAGAGTCTGGCCCTGTATGTCATCTGCATTTCACAATTGAATGAAAAGGTAAAAAAGGATTGTTGTGAAGGTTTATTTTATTTTTTCATACTGCAGTAACAGAGCAATGTGATGCTGACTGCTAAATGTTCTACTAAATAATGGTGCAAAATAAGAGCATAGCCTTGTTCTTCTCTTGGATCAATAACCATGACTTATAGTGGGACAGAAATTCAAGCTTCCTTTGATTTCCTCATCAACAGTTTTGATATTTTTTTTGTTTAAGTCATCCTTGAAACAGCAGTGAGAGTTTACTATAAAGTGTCCTGTTATACTGATTAATTATGCTGATGAATGGCTCAATTTTGTGCCCATTAAAATCAATGGAATGCTTTACATTGACTTCCATGGGAGTTGAATCGGACCCTAATTTCTGATTTTGCAAGAACTGTAGAAATGGCCACTAATGGGCAGAAGTCATCCCAGTACAGAGAAGCCCTCTACATCTCTTAAGGCCTTAATGTGGGGCTTACATGATGCAGAGGCACTTGCTTGAGTCTTTTCTCTGAGCTGAATTTTCTCCCATGTGTGCCATTTGTTTGTTTTATCCACTTTTTATGCCCTAAGATGATACATTTTTCTGTACTGTATTTCATTACAATAATTCTCAACAGCATGGACACAAATAAGCTCAATAAATAAGCTGATTGTCTGTGTTTTGCCTAGTTATAACTAGTTAGGTGAAAGTGATGGAGTTGTAATTTGTAAACCTTTCATTTCCTGCTGGCCTGGGGGAGATGAGCCCAGGCACTTTGAAGAAACCATCTGGGAGAAGCTAACTTGCGGTCTCTGTCCGTTTACAGCTGGATTTGGATACCCTAGAAGGGGCTTGAACTCTTAAGCGACCTGGCCGGAGGGCTATGCCATGGAAGTCCCAGATGGAGGTGACCAACAGGAGGAGGCAACCAAAGGGTGCCTAGATGCATAGATCGGCATGCTGGCCTGTTTTGTATCCATCAAAATAAAATATATAAATAACTACAGATGAGGATGCCTGAGGCACAGTTAGGTTAAATGGCTTTCCCAAGGCCACACAGGAAATGGACTAGCCATTCAAATATACATCAGGATGCTGGTGGCAAAACTATCCCAGGCATCACCTTTTAATTCTGGAAAAGTTATTAACTAGGTAATCATTTTGTAGCTCCAGCAATTGTTACAGCAACTTTTTAGCCGCGTCCATGTACTCTTTTGGAAGTTCTAGGAAAAGGCTCATCGATACGATGAAACCTGACACCAAGTTAATCTCAAATGAAATAGTTTCATAGATGCTGAAAATAATTTTGAGACAAATATAATCAAATTTGGACAGAAAACTTTTGTGATCTGAGCTGTCTGCCTGACCAACAGAAACATTCTCTTCCGCAGAAAGCTGGAGTTCTTTAGAAGAGCCTATTTCACGGTTCCATCCCTTAGAATAACTCACTGGATCACAATGCTATTATCAAAGAGAGCATGCACTCAGGGCGCACTTCTATTCATCAGCTTTGTTCATTTATATACACACTATCTCCAGGATCCCAGGGACCTCTGATAATTATTCTTAGCTAAAACATAATTTGCTCTACTCTATTAATAAAATAAGTACCAGAGCCATTTAGATGCAATGCTGCAGTTTTTATGCCTAATTTTTTTAAAAATGTATTTGTCAAAATTCTGAGTTGAATGGGGAAGACACATCTTTCTCCTTCAGTCTCTAAATGAAGCACAGATGTTTATAGATAACAGGGACAAAGCTTCTCTCAGTAAAAAGATTGCAGGATTGGAAGTCTGGAGCAAGAATTAACTTTATTTTTTTAAACCTTTCACTATGATTTATATTGATCTTGCTATCTCAGTTCATGGACTGAAGCTGTATTATAAACCCTGCAGGATTACCCTGGGTGCACAAAAGCGTTTTACTGCTAGTTTGTCATTTGGGGATTATCTGCACATAGAGGCTGTGACAGGGGTCACTCACAGTGAAGCCTCCTACTGGCCATCTCAGGGATTAACTCTCTCAGCCTGCGCGCCCTCGCCTGGTGGTGCCTCTCCCATCATTGTCTCCACCCGCAGATCCGCCTTATTCCAAGTCCCGCAGGGTCCTCTTCATGACTTGACTCTCTGGCTGTGTCACCATCCGTGTTTTCCCCCTTCTGGGGGGACGGACATATCTCCCAGTCTAGCCATTTCCCCAGTAATGAGTGGGGGGGAGACTCAGGCGCACCCACTACAGCCCAGGGACCATGTAGCTAGCAGCCTCCTGCTGCCTCTCCTTAACTTCTCTACCGGTGCTGTCTCAATTCCTGGGCCACTTCCCCAGCACCTTCTTCACCCTCTTCTCAGAATCTCGAGTCTGCAAGTCCTACCAGCCAGCCCGGAGCTCTTTCTAACGCCTGTGGTCTCTACTATCCAAGGTGCTACCTTCCTGTAGCCTTCTAGAAACCCAATCCTCCCCCTTGGGCTCCCTGCAGCAACTGACTCTGCTCTGGCCTGCAGCTCCCTTTTATGTGAGCCCACTGGGCCCTGACTGGTTGCTCCATACAGCCTATCTTCTATTGGCTGCCCCCTTCACATCCTCCCTAGGCTGCTTTTAACCCCTTCCTTGTCAGTGTAGTGTGAACACCCCATCACAGCAGCATTCTCAGAGTGCTTCTTTTTGATCCTAGAGAAGAGCCAGGACTTCTGAACCTTCAATGTGGCTTTCTAGTCATTGGTTGGAAAATTCCTAAAAGGGTGTAATTAGGTCCTTATTTAGGAGTATGATATAAGTGCCAAGCACTAGGACTGCTCATCTTTTTATTTGACCAAAATCTTTTCTTCTATTTACCTTAAGGAAAAAGTAGTAATAAGTTCTTAATGAAAAATCCTGTTTAATGCTTTGCTACCGCAAATTTGAGCTACTGAGCCAGTAATATAGTTTAAATCCAAAGCTGAATCCATTTTCCCCATTCAGTTTTAATCTGATTGCTCTGGATGCAGATGTCTCTATGTTGCATATGTATGTAATTAAAAGACAGGAAACAATATCCGATGGATGTTCTGATTAGAGAGGTATACAGGGAAGCAAAAAACTTCAAACTTGATTGCTTTTAAATTAACCTGGGATTCAAAAAAAGCTTTAGTCTGCACATTAAATTACATTATTAGGCTCTAGATAGATTAATTTAAATAATTGATTTTAATAATGATTTAAATCAGCAAACAGGAAACCTTGATTTCAATAATCGATTTTAATCTTGTTTTGCATTTGTACTTTTTAGCTATTTTCTGAAAGAAAGGTTGATTCACATTGGTTGGTAACCATTAAAACATGGTGATTTGCAATTAAATATAGCCTTTATGCTAAATTTGGTGCTTTTCTTTGCTAACCAGGAGGATATGCTCTATCGCTACAAATTTATTTAAGCAATTTATATAGCTTAACATTTTAAAAGATAATGATTACTTTTTTACTTGTGATTTGTGGCCTTCTGTTTGGTGTTAAAAGTGCATAAAATCACCATTTTATTTTTAGGATTAAATAAAACTACTGGACTGTTAATGTTGAAGTTCCAGAAGACTGGAAGAAAGCTAATGTTGTGCCAATTTTTAAAATGGATAGATGGGATGACTCGGGTAATTATAGGCCTGTCTGTCAGCCAGGTGAGATAATGGAGCAGCTGGTACAGGACTCTATCAATCAAGAATTAAAGGACTGTAATACAATCAATGTCAATCTCAACATGGGCTTATAGAAAATAGATCCTGTCACACCAACTGGATAACTTTTTTTGATGAAATTACAAATTTGATTGATAAAGGTAATTGATAAAAGTATAGACATAATATACTTAGACTTCTGTAAGGTGTTCGACTTGATACCACCTGACATTTTGATTTAAAAACCAGAATGATATAAAATTAACATAGCACACATTAAATGGATTAAAAACTGACTGATAGGTCTCAACATGTAATTGTAAACAAGGAAATGTCATCAACTGGATGTGTTTCCAGGGGGATCCTGCAGGGATAGGTTCTTGGCCCTATGCTATTTAACATTTTTATGAATGACCTGGGCAAAAAAAAAAACCCATTAAATCATCACTAATAAAGTTTGCAAATGACACAATTATTTGGGAAGTCGTAAATAATAAAGATGCAGGACACTGATTCAGAGCAATCTGGATCATTTGGTAAACTAAGCACAAGTAAAAAATATGGCATTTTAAATGTAAATGTATACATTTAGGAGAAAAGAATATAGATCATACTTACAGGATGGGAGGAGGTGTTGCATCACACATCAAGTGTAGATTCATTTCCTCCTGGACCTGAGAACAAGTATGAGACATATTTGTTGAAAGTCTCCAGCTGAAGATAAAATGGGAAAATAACAGGAGTGATATCATGGTAGGGCCCTAATCAAATCAGGCGGAGGTGGTGGAAGGAATGACAGCAGCAGAATAAGGACAACAGACGTCAAAAAAGCAGATTCTACCAAACTCAGAGAACTAGTAGATAAGGTCCCATGGGAAGAAAAACTAAGGGAAAAAGGAGGTTAGGAGAGCAGGCAGTTTCTCAAAGAGACAATATTAAAGGCACAACAGCAAACTATCCCCATGAGAAGGAAAGATAGGAAGAATAGTAAGAGGCCAATATGGCTCTATCAGGAGCCCTTTAATTATCTGAAAATCAAAGTAGAATACTACAAAAAGTGGAAACATGGACAAATTGCTAAGGATGAGTAGAAAAGAGTAGTGCAAGCATATAGGGACAAAATGAGAAAGGATAAGGCACACAATGAGTTACCCCTTGCAAGGGACATGAAAGGCAATAAGAAGAGGGCCCAGAAATACATTAGGAGCAAGAGAAAGACAAAGAGAAGTGAAAGTCTACTACTTAGCGGGGAAGGAGAACTAATAATAGATGGCATCAAGAAGCTGAGGCATTTAATGTCTATTTTGCTTCAACCTTCACTAAAAAGGTTAATTGTGACCAGATGCTTAACACAATTCATATTAACAACAAGGAGGAAGGAACACAAACCAGAATAGGGAAAGAACAATTTAAAGAATATTTAGATGTATTGAAGTTGGCAGGGCTAATGAAATTCATTCTAGGGTACTTAAGAATTAGCTGAAGTTGTCTCGGAACTATTAGCAATTATTCTCAAGAACTCATAGAGGATGGCTGAGGACTAGAAAAGGCCAAACATAGTACCTATCTTTAAAAAGAAGAACAAAGACATAGGGAATATAAACCAATCAGCATAACTTTGATACCTGGAAAGGTACTGAAACAAACTAATTAAACATTGAATTTGTAAGCACCTAGACAATAGTAGTGTAATAAGTAATTGCCAACACTGATTTGTCAAGAACAAGTCATGTGAAACCAACCTAATTTCCTTTTTGACGGGGTTACTAGCTTTGAGAATAGGGGAAGCTGTAGACATGATCTATGTTGTCTGTAGTAAGGTTTTTGACACAATCCCACATGGCATTCCCATAAGCAAACTAGGAAAATTACTATAGGGTGGGTGCACAACTGTTGAAAAACTATACTCAAAGTTATCAATGATTTGCTGTCAAAGTGGGAGGATATATCTATTGGGGCCCCATATGGGGTCTGTCCTGGGTTCAGTACTTTTCAATATTTTCACTGATTACTTGGATAATAGAATGGAGAGTATAGTTATACAATTTGTGGATGACATCAATCTGGGAGGGTTGCTAGCACTTTTGGATGACAGGATTAAAATTCACAACGATCTTGATAAATTGGAGAATTGGTCTTAAATCAATAAAATGAAATTCAATAAAGACAAGTGCAAAGTACTACACTTAGGAAGGCAAAATCAAATGCACAGTACCAAAATGAGGAATAACAGGCTAGGCGGCAATACTGCAGAAAAGTATCTGAGAGTTTTAGTGGATCACAAATTGAATGAGCCAATAACATGATGCAGTTTTGAAAAAGGCTAATATCATTCAAGGGTGTTATCACGGGGCAAGTTTACCTGTCCCCCATTTGGGGTGGGTAGGGGCTGCTATTGCCCTGAGGCTGTGTCTCTACTTCCTTAGCTTCAGGGCAGCGCGGTCTAATGGCCAGAGTCAATAAGGTGGCCCCTTCCATCAGGGAAATGCAGCTTAATGGCTGGACTTAATAAGGCGATCCCTCCTATCATGGAAGCACAGCTTAATGGCGGAGTCAATAAGGTAGCCCCTCCCGTCAGGGCAGCACAGCCTAATGGCCAGAGTCAATCAGGTCACCCACCTCAGTGGGATAATGTGGCCTATTGGTACATTGGGGTAGTGGAGCGGATGTGTGGTACCCAGGTAGGGGGGCTCAGGCCCTCCCTGCTTCTCCAAGCCTCAGCCCAGGGCTTTGACAGCGATGGGGGTGCTTGCCACTGAGTCAGGAGAGATCCTTCCAAAACACACTGACCAGTTCCCCAGTTCTCCCCCCAGTAGCACCGTTGAAGTCCCCGGGGCTACTTCCTACCCTATCTTCCATGGTGATAATCCATGATTCTCTGGGACTTCCGGGGTCCTCAGCCAGTGCCCTCCTGGTGGCTCAGTCCCTTCTCTGGGTTCATCCGCTGGCCTGGAGTCAGCCATGGACTCTCCGTCACTGGAAGCTTTCTAAGAACCGGTTAGACAATCACCTGTCAGGGATGGTCTAGGTATACTTCGTTCTGCTTCAGTGTGGGAGGCTGGACTATATAGCCTCTTGAGATCCTTACCAGCCCTTCATCCCTATGATTCGCTGATTAAGGACCCATATGTAGAGGTGACACATAACTGTTGAGTGTGGGGGGCACAACTGAAAGGTTCAGGGAATGCACATGACTGGCCCATGCATTGCCTCTGGGTTCTGGAATCTTCCACCACCACCTCCCTGGGTTAGGGCAGCCAATTCTGCCAGCTCCTGGGGGCTGAGGCCATAGGAGTGGGGAGCCTGTGGCACTGGGCTAGCCCAGGCCCCGAGTGGAGAACTTACAGCAGCAAAGTTTCTCCCCACAGCTCCCATGCCCTTGCGGACACCTCCCTGGAGGGAAGAGCACAGGCAATGTCCCTAACTCAGGCTGAGCACAGGGAACCTGCTCCTGGTGCCTTCCCTAGGGACCCCCCCACCTTGCACTCAGCTCAGGGCTGCTGCTCTCTCCCTACCCTGCCAGGGTTACTTGCTGTGCAGGTTGCTGCTGCCTCCCCAGCCAGGCTCCCACTGGAAGCCACCACTTTGCACAAAGGCAGCGACCACTCTCACCTAGCAGGAGAAGTGGCTCCGTCTTGCCCCCTCCGCTCCCCACCTGGGCCTAGCTGCCAGGGAGAGGAGCTGAGCATGCCGGAAACTTGCCTGGGGGGCACAGCAGGAAAAGGATAGAGCCCTCCTTCTGCCCAGCAGGCTAAGCAGAGCAAGCCCAGGAGCGGCCCGCTGAGCTGCAGAGAAGGGCTAGGAGCTGTAGGGGGAGCAGTGCTGGGTGCATCAGGTCCCCACAGTGTTTCACGCATTGCCTGGCCATTGTGGCCATGGGCTCTTTGTGGGGCGGCCAGGTCAGTTTGCGCTGAGCCCTGCAAGAGCAGCTTGGTGGTCGCAAAAATTGGGGGGAAAGGACAGATGTCCCCCCACGTGTAGCCTCTGCTCATATGTAATGCTTCCTCTTTAGCAATAAAATTCCAAAGAAAAAAAACCATGCCAATAAACCATCATTTTGGATTTGTCAGGTTTCGCTGCCCTTTATATGAAAGGGTCCGTATAAGCTGCACAATTAATTGAAAAATAAAAACCTGACAAACGAAGGGAAGGAAGCAAATAGGCAGGAGATACCATCTGATGAAAAACTACTGTATTAGAAAAAGGACAAAGGATCAGTTTAAGTGCAGTGTTATGTCCAGAAATGACATCTGAATTTTTTACAGTGAGTAGAATCTATTATATATCAAATCATCTGTGTTTTATATTTTCAATCCTCAAACCCTTTGTAGGTTTTTGTTTGTTTGTTTGTTTTTTTAGTGACAAGAAAGAAGAAAAATTGAGAGTTGTAAAGAGTGCTGCAGGGGAAACACTGGGGATATAAGCACCTAATCATTAATTTCCTGAATGTGCAACATGACCAGGGGCAACTGGACAAGATTAGTATTGTAGACTTCATTTCCAGCTGTTTCATTAATACTAATCTGCAAAGAGTTCCAGCAAGAATTTTTCTGTGGACCTGTTTTTGGTTTTGACAACGAAAGCAATATTGTGTTGCCTTCTTTACTGATGACAGATTGCCTGAGCTGAAGCAAGAGTTTTCAACAAACAAACAAACAAGGAAAACAAACAAACCAAAACCCAGGGAGCAAAAGAATTGCACAATGTTAAGGGAATTTGACTTGAATATGTGTAGGAAAATCAAAAAGAACATCCTTGTTATTGGCAGAAGTAGAAGTAAAACTGTGAAGGTGAATGATTTTGAGACAGCTATGAAATTGTATTTCATTCTGACAGAATAGTCAGAAATTATTGTCTTGCATGAGCACCACTTATGTGTAATCTATGTAGCAAGATTCTTGAACTGGGCAAATGTCAATGCTCTTTGGAAATATTTGGCAGATGGGACCTATTTATTTAATAAACACAACATAGGCAAACTAATGCAACAATGTAATGTACACATCCTCAACTTACATGCAGACATATTACAAAAACAAGGGTGCTTCTGATCGAGGGGACAACTACAGGGAGAGCTTTTTAAATAATTCTTCGCATGATGCCCTTGCATATTTTATGGCGCAACTAGTAAAATAATGATCCTGAACACCAGCTACATTTGCTGATACCTCGCAAATTACATGTTTAGCATAATGAAGCTATGCTGATTTGCATATAGAGGTCTCAATCTAGCTCCTGTTGAAGTCAATGGGAGTCTTTCTACTGATTTCTAAGGGAGGTGAAGCAAGTTGATATGGCATAGCAGTATTCTGAAAGATTCAAACCCCAAACTAAAACATTTGCTCCAAAGCCCATTTAAGTCAATGGAAGCACACCCAGTAACTTCAGTGGATGATGGATAGTGCCCTAGGTGAATGTTTAAAGCTAAATTACTATACAGAGTATGTCTACATTGTGGAATAAGTTGATTTATTTTCAATAGACTTTCACCTGCCACATTTTAGAAGCTGGAGAAGTCAGAAGTGATCACACCATGCTCATTGAGTTGGTGGATTGCGTCCCCACTAGCAGTGCTTGGGTTGACAGTCAAAGCAGTGCACCATGAGTAGCTATCTCATAGTGCAACTAGCCACAGAGGCTTTTGGGAAGGTTGTCCTCCCATGACGCAACATACTCCCCCCCATTTCTTGGCCCAGTCCAAACAAACAAACAATATCCTTTTTGTGCCATTTTTTCAAACCCTTCACTCTCTGCCACATGCATATCATTGTGTGAGAGGAATGGAGCCTGCTCATCTCTGCACTACCATTGTGAGCATCACAAACACCTCATGACTTATTCTGCAGTATTTTCAGGGGCAAGACAGGAATATTTTCAGGGGCAAGACAGGAGCCATTAAAGCCGGGCCATTAATAGATTTTTGCTAAGAAGAATAGTGTCTTTGGGAAACATGGAGGACATAGTGGAAGGCTTTTCTGCAATGGGGTTCTCAAACTGTGGGGGGCAACAGATGGCATGCACATCTCTATCTTAGCTCTGGACCACCTTGCCACAGAGTACATAAATTGAAAGGGATACTTCTTAATGGTGTTGCAGGCCCTTGTGGATCACAAGGAATGCTTCTCTGACATCAGTGTGGGGGGTTCTGGAAAGATGCATGATGCGCATCTTTAAGAACTCAGGTCTGTTAAAAAAGATGCAGGCGGGCACTTTCTTTCCTGACCAAAAAGTTAATATTGGCGATGTTGATATGCCAATAGCGATCCTGGGTAATCCTGCCTACCTTTTGCTCCCCTGGCTAATGAAGACCTACATCGGTCACGTGAACAGCAGGAAGGAGCATTTTAATAATAGAGTCAGCAAGTGCAGAATGGTGGTGGAATGTGCATTTGAAAGTTTAATGGCGTGCTGGCGAAGTCTGCTCACTAGTTTAGACCTCAGTGAAAAAAACATCCCAATACTTATCTCTGCCTGCTGTGTACTCCATAATGTCTGTGAGACAAAGGGGGAGAAGTTCCCATTAGGTTGGGTTGTGGAGGCAGATATGCTGGCTGCAAATTTTGAGCAGCCAGATGCCACTGCAACGCTGAGAGCCAATCGCCGAGCACTGCACCTCACGGAAGTATTGAAAAACCGCTTTTGCAATGAGACACAACAGTAATGTGCATTGCTTATCTGTGCTGTGCTTACACTTCACATCCCCCACCCATCCCCCATTAAGCCAGTTCCCCCCCTCATCCACCGTTCCAGTTCCCCCTCTTTCCCTTCCCTTTATTCCCTTCTTATCAATAAATAAAGACTAATGAATTGGAAAGTAGTACTTTCTTTATTGTTGATCTTTCACAGGGGAGGAAATGGAAGAAAATGGAATGTTCTGCATGCAGTGTGTGGGGCCAGGGATACAGAGCCCATTTTGGCTGTGCACACACAAAAGAATCACAAATCCCCACTCCTTAAAGGGGCTGCTGCCTCTTTCTGCTTGCCTCAACCAGCGAGGAGGGCAGCACGTACTGCACCCTGCTCAACCTCCTCCTAGAGAGCTTTGGGGTGCGGGCTAGGAAAGAATGTCTTCGCTCAGAATTTTTCAGGGGCTGTAGAGGGGGTCTGTCATTGCCACTGAGCTTCCTGAAGCTCAACCAGATGCCTCAACATGTCTGGCTGATCACGCATTATATGCTGCATCTCTTCTTGTGTTGAGCCCTCATACTCCTGTGCTTCCTTCCTATTGTCCATGTTCAGTTTGTCAGATAATGAAATCCTCCACGCTCTTAGGCTCTATGTCAGCAGCCGTGGAGGCATTCATTAGCTCATTAAACATGTCATCCCGGATTTTTTTTTCCGCCTTCTTATCTGCAACAGGTGCTCTGCAGGAGTATGAGACGGTGGTGTGTTGAAGGCCACGTTGTCTACTGTGAGGGAAGCAAAGCACAAGGTACCCATTTTAACTCATCCCATGGACGAAAAGCAACGTTACAATGTAAAAGTAAGTCCCCTGAACATTCCCAAGGGAAGGCTACAACCATATACCATTGTCTGTCTATTGCAGGGGTTGGAGTGCCGTTCCAGCCATGGTAAGTAAGGGGTGAATGCATCTATGTTAGGGAAATCCCTGGGGCTGATGTTGTACAAGCCCATGCTCCCTAGAGCAGCCTGGATATTGGGCTCCCAATTGATCAGGCTTTTAACAGGTGATAGAAAGAGTGAGGGGTGGGTACGGGTTAACCGTCTCTGGAGTAAAAAAATGGGAACCTGTTGGTGGATGCCCAAGGCCCATAGCAACAACATCCTGCTTAGGGACTTGCGGTGTGCTGAACCAAGAAACCATCCCTGGCTGTGCAATAACACACACTTTAAAAAACGTTCTTGGTTGCCTTCTGTAAATGTGCACCATCTTCCCTAGGTAATCATGAGTGATATCAGCCTGCTGAGGGTCTCACAGGTGGAAGGGAGGATTTGCTGCAAACATCTGGCCCTTATGCGGCTATGCTGTGTACCACGATGATGCCTGCACAATTAATAACAGAGTGGTGGGAGAAAGCGTTCTATTGTGGTGGAAGAAATAAGGCTGCCCTCCCAAGAAACCTTCTGCAAAGGATTGCAGAGTACCTGCATGAAAACTTCCTGGAGATATGCATGGAGGATTCTCGGAGCATCCCTGTGCACATACATAATCTTTTTCAGGGTGAACCCAATGCTTAAGCACACCAAGTACAAGGAAACACAGCCCCACCGCCACACACACCACTTTTCTCCACTAGCACAAGATTCTGGACAGGGGATATAACCAAAGACATGCAATTTGTAGTATATACTCACCAGATGTGCCTTCCCCGGCATCCTGGTCAGTCATGGTTTCCTGGGTGGGCTGCTCCTATGTTGCAAACAGCTCCTGGTTTCAGGGAGAAAGGATACCCCACTCGCCTGTCCCCTGTTCTCCTCCTCATCCACGGACTTGTCCTCATTCATCCTGGCCTCCGATTCCCCTGAAGTATCAACGCTGCATGGGATGTTTTGGGTGAAGAGCCAGAATAGCTGTTAGCTTCCCTAGTTTTCTGATAAACCTGCCTCAGCTCTTTGATCTTAACGCGGTATTGCTGCGCATCCCTGTTGTGCCCCTTCTCCAACATGGTGCAAGATATCTTCTCGTATATATCCAAATTTCTTTTGCTTGCTTGGAGCTGAGCCAGAACAGACTCTTCGCCCCACAGACCAATGAGATCCAAGATCTCAGGTCGACTCCAGGCTGGAGCGCGTTTGGGGCATGCAGTCACCATGATCAGTTGTGCTCGCAAGCTCTCTCCATGCTGACCAAACAGGAAATGGGAATTCAAAATTTCCTAGGACTTGTGAGGAGGAGCTATTTCCTGTTTACCTGGCCACAGTGCAACAGATTGTGAATATGCAGAGCGGTCACAACAGAGCATTATGGGATACCTCCTGGAGGCCAATGATGTCGATTTACATTGCACTCTGCCTACACTGATGCTCATTCAACCCACAGAATTCGACTTCAGCACTGTGCCACTTGTGGAGGTGGTTTTATTAAGTCTAATTTTACCACGATTTAGGTCGGAGGGACTGACATGCCAGTGGAGACACATACTTTATGCGGTTGGCATAAGCCGCATTACGTCAACCTACATTGTCAGTGTAGACCAGGCCTTAGTCTACTAGTGAAGAAGGCAGGGCAATTTTATTTCAGAATCTTGCAATAATTAGTCTTCGTATTTCACCCTGACAATAAAATTCTGAATTCTGATTTCAGCATGTGTTTTCACAGGTGTCCTAAAAAGGGAAAAGACTTGTTTAAATAATAACATGAATTCAGGCTGCCTCTTGGAACTTAGTTTGTTTTATGGAGGTAATAATTATTGAAGTATATTTTGAGCATTTACTCACTCAATGGCTAGGTTTCATTTGCTCTAAATACAGATGTACATGTAGAAACCCTGACTCATGCTAATGTTTATGTGTCCTAGCTCTGCAAAACTTAGTCATCTGCAGAATTTTGGATCCCACAACATGATTTGTCATAAAGGCCTATACACTCCACCTACCCATGTCTCCTGTCTTGTACCTGTCCCCCCTACAGCCATGATACATTGAAAGCAGAAGAATGAAAAGGGAAGGAATTCGTTTCTATTCCAATATACAGCATTTAACACTGTACTTATATTTCCATTTGATCAGATAACAGACCTAGAGAAGAGCCGCTGAAGCCAGCAGCAAAGGTCTGGTTTTTTTGGCATAATTAACTATTTAATTCTGGAACCATTTTATTATTTATGGTACATCAAAAGGTCTAGAGTAATGGCCTGGAAAAGGATTTATTAACAAGTAAAGCAGGTTACTGTAACCCCATGCAGACAGTTCTACATACAACATGAAAAAGTAAGTTAATGGTCTTAAAGGGGGGAAAATGCCTCCTGGGTAATTTTGATCTGAAGTTTCTCTGAAGAGAATCATTCCGTTCTTTCACTCGTGTAATTGCCCACACCATGTCACACAAACCTCTCTGGCAGAGGAAGACCTGATTGAGGACTGCTTTGGAAACCATCAGTGTCCTAGACTAGTCAGTGTGTTTGCTACAGAATCAGGTGAAGCAAAGTGTGTCACTCTTCCCCTCTCTCAGCCTCTGCTGGCTCTGAGCATGAAAGCCTGAACTCAGGTTTCTTACAGTATGAGTGAAGAGCATTAACCACTGGAATACTCAGCCAGACCACCCAACAACTATTCCGAAAGCATAATAATGTGTAGAGAGAAAAATCCTCTGGTACAGTCTAACCAATGTTTGGGTAGAGCCATCACACCCATAGCCATCATCTGTACAGACCAGTGCTATGTGGTATTTTAAAAAAAATGACCTGAAGGCAGCATGCCCCAGGTAAAACAACATTTAGCAAACAAACTAATCAAAGCTTTCTCTGTACAGTGTTAAACAGAAGTGATGCCAAAATCACAGCCTGCTGGCCTTCCCAAATACAGTACGCACAGCTTATTAAAGCAGTCTAAGTGAAAGCACAATCCCACCAGAAACCTGAGGGAGGATATCTTGGAAGAATAAAGAATCTCTTGCAGAGTCCATGCTGCCTTTGAAATGATGTCTTACCGAACCTAGAGTTATTATGATTGTACTAGGAGAGCTCTTCTCTTCCATAGCCCCTTCTCTGGAATTTCTCAGCTAGTGGGACAGATGGCTGAAGGGACTGAAAAAAGGATTCAGAACCTTTGACCAATTTGAATCCAGCCCCAGTCAATAGTCACTTTTAAGTTGTTGCCATCTGATGTCTGTTCATTGCCTGTTAGAGAGGAGTCGGTAGTTTCAATCCAGTTCTTTGTGGATAACTATGTGCATCGCAGATACCACCATAACTGGTGCATAGGCTCAGCAGTGAGGCCAAGGAAGGAATGGACGTGGAATAACCCTTTCAGTCTCTTCTTCTGCATCAGGGCTTAGGCATTGCTGCTCCTTGGCAGGGTGAGGTGGGAGAGAAAGCACTGCTACTGTTCAGGCTGTACCCCTTCTGGGAATTAACAGAGGAATGTTATTTTTGACCAAGAACATGGTGTATATTAATGACAGGGTATAGCTGAAGGATAGAATTTGGCAAAGTGTTTTAAAAGAAAAAGATTGGCCTCTAAGACAGTAGAATGTGTAGCGAGTGATCGGAGGTTTAGAAAAGCACTCTCAGATTTGGAAGTTTATCTCAACTGCTTGCGTCTCCAAAATTAGGCTGGAAATTAGTAAAAACAGGCGGCTTTCTTGAGATTTCCAATGCTCCCTGCTTCCCTTTGAGTCTGAATCAGGCAATGTAGAGACATACAATGAAAACGGAAAAGTTAAAGGTGCTTTTTACACTTCAGGGTTCAGTCAACGTTTATTCATTTGGATGAACGTTCAGGTCAGTTCTTATTTTCTCCGAACTAGTTTTCCCATCTCTGATGTGTAGTTATTTGGGTAATTCTCATCCCTTTCATTGTGGAGGGTGATATATGGTTTCCTCCAAAACCTGTTAATGCTTTTCCAGGTCAGCTGGCCCAGGGAACAAGTTGATGATCCTTTTGTATGCTCAGTCACTAAAGAAATCATTTTCTCTGTCCCTGTGTGTTCTTTTAAAAACAACAGTCCTCTCCCCTTTCCATCTGCACTTTCCCCCAACTGCCCCCGTTTACAGCATGTACAGTTTCTATTCAGCCATTTTACTATTGCTGCTGACTACACTTGGTCCTTGAATTACTCTGTGCTGTATATTATTGGAGCAGAATGACTGAGTAGAGGGCAGTATATAGGGAATATGTTTATAATGGTTTCAGATCCCAAACTCAGACCAGCCTTGATGTGTTTCACATGGACCTGGCCAATCTTACGGTTTCAGGTGAGACTGGAAATCTTATGAAAGTCAGTGACTATGTAAATTTTGTTCCCAATCCTGGCAAAGTGTGGTCATTGCAACTTGAAAATCAAAGTGAAACCAATGGGAACAGAAAAAGCTTCATACAGCCCTATACCACTGTAAAGGGCTGAGACAGCATAGCTGAAGACATAGTGCCTATATATTTAGATTTCATATACCCTAAAATTGAAGTGTGTTTGGATCCAGCATTTTGGTTCAGGCCCATAGGAGACAGATATTTTTTTCTGGCAATTTGTAGCATGTATGGCCCTAGCCGGGTATGGAGAACGTGGGAGTTATGTGTAGTATTTTTTATAAATGTCATTTGCCCCTCAGTTTATCTATTTCATATTAAGGTGCCTGAATGCCAGGAGTTAAATCAGAGGAGGCTGTAAAGGGGGAAACCTACAGGAAACAAAACAATGACACCTTGAAGAAACAATGCAGGAGGCTGGAGGGCGGGGAAGGCAGCTATCAATTGGGGAATACCCCATGTGGCTCCAACCCGGCTTGAATGGTTTACTTTTCCCAAGGCTGAGCTAAGGATCAAAAGGGATCCTAAGCCTCAAAGATGCTAGCAAAGGAAGGAAGAGTTGAGTGAGTTTCTAGAACCTGTCTAGGGCAGTGGCTCTCAACCTTTCCAGACTCCTGTACCCCTTTCAGGAGTCTGATTTGTTTTGCGTACCCCCAAGTTTCATCTCACTTAAAAATGACTTGCTTACAAAATCAGACATAAAAATACAAAAGTGTCACAGCACACTATTACTGAAAATTTGTTTACTTTCTCATTTTTACTATATAATTATAAAATAAATCAATTGGAATATAAATATTGTAATTATATTTCAGTGTATGGTAGATAAAGCAATATAAACAAGTCATTGTCTGTATAAAATTTTAGTTTGTACTGACTTTGCTAGTGCTTTTTATGTAACCTGTTGTAAAACTAGGCAAAGACATAGATACCCCTGGTTGAGAACAACGGATCTAGGGTGCATCAGTGAAAGCAGACAGACTGACTGAAGCTATGTCTACACTACAGACTTTGCAGCGGTATAGCTGTACCACTGCAGTTGCACAACTGTAAGGTCTCCTGTGTAGCTGCTTTATACCATCCCCAATTAGCGGCGGTTGCTATGTTGGTGGGAGAGCATCTCCCGCCAACGTAGCAATGTTCACACCGGTGCTTTTGTCGGTGAAACTTATGTCAGTCAGGGGTGTGGTTTTTTCACATCCCTGACCAATAAAAGTTTTCCCGACAATAGTGCTAGTGTAGACAAAGCCTGAGACACACCTTGTTTCTCTGAGTCTATGTCTACACTACAGCTTGTGTCGGCATAACTTATGTTGCTCAAGGGTGTGAATAAACTACTCCCACGAGCGACATAAGTTACACCGACATAAGCGCCAGTGTGGACAGTGCTATGCTGGCAGGAGAGCTTCTCTTGCCAACATAACTACTGCCTCTCACAGTCTTATTATGCCAATGGGAGAGCTCTCCAGTAGGCATAGAGCATCTTCACCTTATGCACTGCTGCAGCACTGTATGTGTAGACAAGCCCTGAGACACACGGACACAGGGATCCTGCTACAGCAGGACAGCCTGCTTCACCCTGCCAGAGATAGAATTAGCCAGGCAGAGAGGAATTTCCAAAAGCTGGCAAGGAAAGTTTAAGGTGTAAGCAAGTCCCAGATATATAGGCCACATTGCTGTACCCTTTGCTCTGTGTGCTTTGTACTGAGGGATGAATAAATAATGCTTTGTTATGAAGATGCTGTTTGTAAGTCACTTTAGTCAGCTCACTGGTCACAGGTCCCTGGAGCAAAAGGGAGTTGGGTCTCTGTTGTGAACACAGTTGGAGACTGGAGGACTGCAGCACAGAGTTCTAGGACCACAGGGATCCATCCAGAGTTGGGGCAGGAAGCCAGGCCTGTCTTGCAGCCAGACTGAAGCTTTAGATGAGATTCCCACATTCTGCCTCGCACCTCGCCTGGCTGCTGTGTTTAGAGGCAAGTTACTGAGCATGGTTCCCCCCCACTCTACTCTAGATATCGGGGCAGAAAGGAAAATGTCTCTTCCTTCCCTCTGCACAGGTGCTGTATGGGTTACTCCTTGCCTTTTCTATACTAGAAGGAGAGGTGTAGGTCCTGGTGGGTTTCCTCACTCCAGGGACTATTGAAGGTGGATGCCAATATGTTTCTTCTCCCAGTCCCATATCAAGGACCTGACAAGGGGGATCTCTAGACGTGTTTCTTCCCTCCCATTCCTGCAGAAGCCTCTGCATGGTTAGGAAGAAGAGAGAATGCTTGGCATAGGTAGGAGGAAGCTCCTGCTTCTTATATTCAAAGCAGGCCCAGGCTTGGGTGACCCAGCTACCTGGCCGCAGAGCTGCATGCATATATGTAGTGGTTCACGTGCTGGCAGTGTGCTCTACCAGCCACAACAGTAAAGACAGTCCCTGTCCCAAAGAGCTTACAATCAACACAAGATGGAGGGGATCAGGATTCCCCAGCGGGGCACTGGGGCTCAGGAGGGAGGGAAGGAGGTGATGGGGCAGGGATGGGGGGCAGAAGGAGGAAGGTGGGGTAGAGACTGGGGGCAGGAGGCAGGAGTGATGGGGCTGGGGGGCAGGCAGGGCAGAAGGGGGTGGGTGGGGTGAGACGGGGGTCGGGGGAGGAGTGATGGGGCTGGGGCAGGCAGGGCAGAAGGGGGTGGGTGGGGTAGAGACGGGGGTCAGGAGGGAGGAGTGATGGGGCTGGGGGGCAGGCAGGGCAGAGGGTGGGATGATGGGGCAGGCAGGGCAGAAGGAGGAGAGGGGGTGTGTGCGAACAGACAACGGGCCAGGGACTGCTCCAGGCTCCCAGTCCCCGCCAGGTTCATGCCACCTCCCCTTCCTCGCTCGCCTTCCCCGGCTCTCTCACCGGCACGGCCCCTCCCGCCCCGCTTGCCCTGCCGGCGCGGAGGGCAGACGGGCCGGGACTCCAGGAGGGGACTCGCTGGGCGGCGGGCGCTGACAACCAACGGCCCCCAGGCGGCGGCGGCGGCCAGCGGGCTGACGAGCGCGCCGGGTGGGTCCGGGCCTCCCTTCGGACGCCCGCCCCCCGTCCGCCTCTCGTTTTCCACAGTAGCTGCTACTCCAGACTGTGTGGTAGTGTGGGCTGGTCGCAAATCCCCATGTGGTCCCGACATCATTGACATGGCGGAATCCCCCTCCGAGCGCTCCTGCTAGCCCCCGCCGCCAGCCGGCCTTTCACCGGACTGCCTGCCGAGGACGGGTCCGCAGCGCCCGGGCCGCTCACCCCGCCTCCCCCTGCGAAGGTAAGGCAAGGCGGCGGCGGCCCTGGCCCAGCCGGGAAGCGGGGCAGCTCCCCCCCCCACCCGCCACGCTCTCGCCCAGTGCCTGCGCCCGCCCGCCCGGAGTTGAGGCAGAACAAGCGGAGCCCCCCCGAGTTAGTCCGTGGCCTCCCCCCATCCCTTTTGTTTCGGAGGGGAAGGGCGGCGGGCGCCCCGGCAGGGCGGCGATGGGCGCCCCGGCGGCCCCCGCTTCTCGGAGCCCGGGGAAGCGGCAGCACTTTGCAGAAAGTTTCTCCTCTTCCCCCCCCTTTGCTGGTGCCGTGAGATCCGGGAGGAGACGAGCCAGCCTGGTCCTCATGCTCCCCTTCCCCCCCCCCATTCTGGGCTTGACCCCCCCTGGATTTATGCACCCCTCCCCCTGGATTTATGCACCCCTCTAGTCCTCCCCCCCATCACGCCGCTTTCCCCCCCCCCAGCAGCATCCCGGGGGTAGCGTGAAGAGGGGGACGGGGGGACGGACGGACCGACTCCCAGCCGAGATCATCCGGCTGCTCTTGGGGAAGCCGCCCTGGGACCGCACGGTGCGGATGGACGGACAGACAGAGCAGACAACGGGACGGCTGCTGGGGAGGGAGCCGCTTGGTGTGATGGGGGGGGGGGAGATTTTTACAGCCCAGCGGGCGGTGGCCGGGTTGCCGCTGCCGCCTGGCTCGGGAAGGTGGCCGGGGTCGGGGGAGTGGCAGCCGCGGTTGGTTTGGGGCTGGGAGACACTCCATCAGAGCCTAGTAATCCAGGGAGGCTCCGCGGAGCGCTGCCGGGCTCAGCCTGCCTGGCCTTTCCCCTTCCCATCACCGCGCCAGCGCCCCCTCCCTGCCCCCTTCCCCTTCCCCTCTCCTCGGCTCCCCCGCGGCCGCCGCCTTCTCTTCTCGCCTTTCTTTGATAATCGCCCTGCCAGGCCGATCGGAGCCAGAATGGAAAATCGGCTTTAAACTTGGAAGAGGATTTTGTGTGTGAAGGGGGAGCCTCCCCGCTCACCCCCTCCTCCCCCAGCCCCGGCTCCCGGCAGGAGGAGCTGTGGGGGCGAGATGAGAGGAGAGGTTGGAAGTCTGTGCCCTGCGGCTGCGTTTGGGAGCAGGCGGCGATGGGTGGGGGAGAGACGAGAACCGCCGCTCTGCGGCCAGCACGTACTGTCTGGCCCCTCTGCCCGGCGTGCGGGATGTCACTCGGGTGAAGAAGCCAAGGCTCCTCCTCGTTGCACCAGCAGAGCCTCCAGTAACTGCAAACTCTTTCCAAAATGTCTGGATCCAGGGGGCACGTTGGAGAAAAAGTGAGCGAGAGACAGACAGACCCATCCCGGCAGCATTCTCCCCGAGCCTGCCCTCCCAGAACTCTTCCTTTGCTGACACCACTTTCTAAAGAAAAATCCTGGAGACCTTTTTTTTTATTTCTTCTGCCAGACACCTTTAAAAAATGGCATGTTACCAGAAGAGAGAGAGAGTGAGAGAAAGAGCTTTAAAAAAATCCTTCTCTTTAAAGTTTATCCACTTTCAAACTCAGCTTAGTTCTTTCCCCCCCCCCCACTCCTGTCAAATATTCCATTTATATAATAAGGTTTTGGCTGAGGTTATGTGGCCTGGAGTTTAAAGTAAGGAGCAGTTCATTCCATCCATATTCATTAGATTTTTTAAATTTTTTTTGTTACACTTAATACAATTTGCATTTTAATTGCAACTCCTCAGAGGGAAGGTGTGATCAGTTTAAGGAGGTAAAGAAGCACTATCTCCATATCAAAGATGGGGAAACTGTGGCACAGAAAGGTTAAGTAGTTTACTCAAGGTCCCATGGAGAATCAGTGGCACAATTGGGAACAGAATTGAGGTTCCCTGTGCCGTCATCACATTTGTTCTACCCTCTAACTGTTTACCCTGTGCGGAAGCCTAGGGTTGAACACAATTAGATAATGTTTTTTAAAAGTTGCTAAACATTGTCTACACTAGAGTTTTAACAACATGTTAGTCGTCATGTTTTTTTAAAATGATGTATTTTCCTAAGTCTAGCCATGGGCAGAGTGTACAAGTGCTGGTTGGACAGCCTCTCTGGTAAGAGACTTGCTGTCCCTATCCTCATCCCCCATATCCCTCAGGAGTCAGCTGGGTGGGTAAGATGGATGGCTCCTTCTCTTATTAGTGGCAGCATTCAAGCAGAATGCTTGAAGATACCTGCATGTGTGTCTGGGCAATAACAGAGGAGCTAGTTAGGGAAGTATGCTGCTGTTGCCACCACAAGAGGAAGAAACTTCTTGGCAGCATGCCCAGGGTGATTGAGGCTATGAAGTACTCTTTCCTTATACCCTACTCTCTGTGGAGTCTTATATAGAAGCAGTCTGTCAGTGTCCATGTTCCAGTTTCTGCTCTGCCCCTCATCAAAGCTGCTGGTGGTTACATCTCAGACCCTAACATGACAGAGAGATCTCCTGGCCCAATAATGCCATGTGTCATTCATCCCAGTTTGGTATTGTTTGAGTAGCTTATGCTCTTAATGTAGCCCAAGGCATGGAAGCTGAATTGCTTCCTATTTTTGAAGTGACTCTGCAGATGTGGGTTCATTTGAGGTCATTGCTGGGACATTTGTGAGACTTTTCACACTGTTTTATCCTACCCACTATCTGATGTCAGCTTCCAAAACAGACTGTTATAGCGGAGTATATACAGTTTACATATCCTCAATAATAACAACTATATTTTGGGGTGGGGAACTTGATGCAATGTCTGGGATGCTTGCAGTCTGACACTATCTTCACAATAATGCTGTCTGTTAATTAAATTTTTAATTGGAGGTGATTGTACTCTGGCTCCCATTTTCATAGAAGCTCTTTAAGATATGGTAGTAGTGACTGCCTAGAAGTCAGAATACACACAGAAACTATGCGCACAAATTTTTCATCATACATAAATTACATTAATCTGCTTATTTTGTGGCTTCCATCAGCACTTCTAAATAAAAGGATGGGGAGTTTAATTGTTTAATTGGTTTTTTATCCAAAAATGTAGGGCCCAGTTCTGTAAACACTTTCACATGAGTCAAGTTTACAGTATGCGTGAGTGTTTCAGTATTAGAGGGGTAGCCGTGTTAGTCTGTATACAGCAAAACCAACGAGAATCCTGTAGCACTTTAAAGACTAACAAATTTAATTTCTGCAGGCATAAGCTTTCGTGGGCTGTAACCCACTTCATCAGAAATTAATTGGTTAGTTTTTAAAGTGCTACAGGACTCTTGTTGTTTCAGTATTGGGACCTTACTTTTAACTTACAAAATATATTATTACAAAAGGTGTCGGGGGATATGTACACAACTGAATACAACAAATGACTTTGTTCAGCCTAAGCTATCTTTGCCTCTCAATCCATTTAACCACTTCTCCTAACCAAGGAAAAGCCTGAGAAAAAAGATTGATCTTTGAGAGCAATACACGGGCCGACAAACTCAGTCTGTTAATTCCAGAGTCAAGGACCCTCCACCAAGAATAGCTTGGTATCAAACCATTAAATGTGGGGACTTGCTGTCCCTGTAGATCATAACTATGTGGTGGAACATACTGAAAGTCAGCAAGACTAAAATCTGCATTTCTGCTATATAAGACATAGAGCTTTAAGGATTTCTAGTCAGCACTTAACTTGCTTAGTTGATCTTCCCTGCTCTACTAAGATACAACACTTGAGCAACAGGGAATCCTTTTAAACAAGAATATCAAAAGTAGGATTGTTTATGGCCATGGTTTAGTGTCACCGTGTGATCTGCCCCTGGAGACAGAAGGTATGTGGGAAGAGGGAAGTTCTTCAAACAACAAAGTGGAAATAGGAGACGATAGATACACAACGGTAACAGGCCATCTACAGGCAGGAATGTTTGCGAATTTGAAAATAGATAACTCCTTAAACAGTTTTCCAGTTGAGATGTGCTAATTAACATTTTAGCCATCAGTTCTAAATATATCTTCCCTCAGCATGACCGATTCTTTATTAGATTACAGATATCAAGGAAAAAAAGATAATTTAAACTTGTGGTCTGTTACGGAATTTGTAACAGCACACAGGAGAGATTAGTCTCTTTTCAGAGCATGCTGTTACATATGCTAAATCTGTGCCCATGGTCTGGATGCAAGATTATAACGTTATCAGTATGTTCACTAGAAGATAAGTGCAGTTGCTGTAAACTTCGGTTTTACACAAGAAAAGCCTGTAGAATTTCTTAATGATATGGCATTGAAGGACAATTTAAATTTCCTTTCCTTATGAAAGAATAGATTGCCATTATATGTAGTACTAAAAAGTTTAAAGGTTAAAATGTACCACTTTTTACAAACTTTCTGTATTTAATTAGTAATGTTACAAATAGACTACACTGTAGATGGAGCATAATTCACCTTTTCAGTATCTTTAAATGAAAGTTTAAAACAAGATTTGCATCTATAAAATATAAACAGCAAAATGTAAATTTAACAAGGTATAATATTGTAAGAGTTAGTTCTTTTATAATATATTTTTGTTGGAATACATTCCATACAGTATTCTCAAAAATAACAGCATTTTCTGACAATACAGTTTTGTCAGAGCTGTAGAAGTCACAGAAACTGCATGCATATATGTACATGTGGAATAAGCAAAGCACTTTAATAATATCACACTTAAATAGATTATTGTTGTAATTTAATGCCAAAAAGCCAAACATTGAATTTATTAGTTTGGTGCTTAGTCAACTCTGTTCAGGTCTATTAATAAACTGGAATCAATTGGAATTTGCCCAAGGTAACAACTGAGTAAAGACTATTGGATTTGTCCTCAGAAGTATATAAAGTAAATGTTTTTGAGATAGACGTCGATAAAATACAGCTAGAATTATTTGTATAAACGACTTAGAATGAAAGTTGAAAGGATCTTTAATTTAAGATGTTGATACTTTAACTGTAATAAATATGCAGTAACTTTATAAAAAGACTAGAGAAAATTAAAATTCTTTGCAACTTCTTTAAATTACCTTTTAGGATGTTGTCATTAGTATTTACATGCATGTAAATTATTCTTTGTGCAAATCATGGCAATTAAATGGCGGATGTAAGACAAATCCTGCTAAATACAGTTGGCTAAATTTTGCCATTAGATGTGTGTGCAGTTCCCAATGAAGTAGTCGAGGACAAATTTGGCTGTGTATGACTTGCAGCTTTCTGATATCCATGAAATTTGGAATGCTGTGTATCTTATTTGTATTAAAAATACATGTGGGGTATTGAAACTTAAACACACTTTTTCTCTTGTCTACTGACTTATCAAAGAAACTGGAAAGAGGACTGGAGAAGATTATTGATTTTATATGGTCACTAATTTTCTATTGTTATGTCACACAATCTGTTATGAAACTCACAAGCCATTGACAAACAATGTACCCTTATATTTGTCAACAGTTATCTGCATAAAAATACATATTATAGTTACTGTATAGAAAGTATTCCCTATTTGCCTTTCTGAATAATACTAACTTATAATTATAGTGGCATGCAGTTATTAGCGAATGATAGTTACCATTTGGGATAATTTTCCATTTACTAAACTGAGATCATTATAATGTCATCTTAAGTGGCTTACAAAACATAAATCTAATGTTACGAATAATAATTGTGTTGCTTTTTTTTCCTGGAGAAAGCAAACAATGTCCCTAATATTGACATTCACTATCCAGGCACCTCCTATTGCATTTGAGCCTGATTCCTTTTCTAGAGTAACTTTGTTGACTTCAGTGGCGTAACATCAAAAATTAATTTAAATGTTTCACTTTGCATTTTTGCTTGTCGTAAAAGATGAACATGGGAATTATCTGGAATCTGTAGGCTGTATGACCTCCTGCTTTCTCTACTCTGCAATTTCAGTTTTAGGATGTAATTTTCCCTTGCAGAAGAGTGTTATAACTTTCCTCTCCTTATGGTTATATGGTATAAAGCTGCTCCATATAGGATTATATGGAACTCTTTTGGAATGGCCTGTCTAACACTTAGTTGAATACTCGTATTTGACTCTCAAGAAAGGATAAATTACAAACAAGGAATATGTTTTGTCTCTAAAAATGTGCTTTATGCTTTTGGAAGTATGCTTCAGGAAGCATATTTTGAAAAGATAAGTGAGAGAAATGTCTCTCTAAGCCTAGAAGTTCTTGGAATGTCATGGAACAGTCTCTCTCACCCCTGTAATCTAGTTAGCAAAAATTCAGACAGACAAATCCCATTTAATGAGTTTTTAGCCAGTTTTGTTAGGGCCTGGCATAGGGGTGGCAACTTCATTATAGTTATATTTTTACTCCCCACCCCTCCTGCTTCCTGTAATGAAACACTAATATTCTGTTGCATTATGGAGCAAATCTCCACTTCTGTTGATCACCACATTTTTGTAGTGTTGATTAGTTAAGATGAGGCCTGCTATACAGTGTGATGGTAAAACCTGTGAACCTTGGAAGTAGAAGCTGAGTTAGAATGGATGGGTTTGATTTGTTTTGGGATCCCATCTCATTGACCCATATTTAGTGCTCGATTCTTAGCTACTTGCACCCATGCTCATGTATTAGGATGCCATTGTCAGGGAAATACATGCCTGTTTCATGACAAAAGATGCGTGTAACATTGTAAGTAACTTCACTTGTATGGAGTTCGGTCTCTGGCACTGGTGCCTCATTGGTGTCACATGCCTCTTGATTGTAGAGTAATAGAACAGGGAAGGAAAGGAAGATATTGTGTTCATGGATACCTGAAGGGATTCAATAGGTTTCCTGTTAGAGATTATTCAGGAAATCAAATAATGTGGGGTATCTAAACAGACATGAGCAAAGACAAATGCTTTTTGAAGTTCTGGTTTAGAGTGTGTCTATAGCAGATAATAGCACCTACATACCAGATCAAATCAACAGAGCAAAGGTAACAGAGCCCAAAACATGAAGATTCTGGATTCCAGACATGTGCCTAAAGTTAGACGCCCAAATATCTGTCTTAGGTATGTATCTACCAATGTAAGTAATAAGCTTGGAAAATCAAGCCCAAATTATGCATTTACACTCGGAAGTGAACATTGTTGTTCAGTCTCATTATTTTGGGTGTCTTCTTAAAGCCTCAGTTCCTGGAGTCTTGTAATTATGAGAGAATCTCCGCTTTCATTTCAATAAAAAAATGGAGAAAAGTTTGAAAACTGAATCCCAAAGATCTCCAAATCAGAAGGCAAATAAAAATAACTCAACTTAACTCAACTGATGAATCTCCGCTTTCATTTCAATAAAAAAATGGAGAAAAGTTTGAAAACTGAATCCCAAAGATCTCCAAATCAGAAGGCAAATAAAAATAACTCAACTTAACTCAACTGATGAAAAACAAGCAGTAGAGGATAATTCTGGATTAAACCCACTGTTCTCTGCTTGATACAAGTTTATATGCTGAAAAAGATAAAATGGACATAGTGGTTCTCTGTGAATTTACTGGATTAAATTCAGAGGTGATGTGTAAGTTACATAGTGTAAGTAGGTCTAAGGGGAGTCTAGGCTGGTGTAATTTATGTGCCAGAGGGCTGGAAGAATTTTGTGAACTGCACCAATTTAGATTCACTAATACCTCCTTGTATACTGCGTCTGAATGTCAGAAGCGGGGCACATGGGCTAAGATAAGAGCAAAGAAGGTGGATTTTCTTCTAAGCCATAGTCAGGCAATGGACATAAATAAACTGAGAGCATGAGTTTTATACTTGAGTCTGTTAGCTATTTGCTCTCAGAGTCTTGACGTGTTCACAAAAAACCTGTGCATTTTTCTGCATGGGCGGTTTGCTACACTCATGTTGCGTGTTGATCATTGAGCCCTTCCTGGTGTTCTCACATTGTAAGAGTGGTCCTGAGTATGTCAGCTGCTTGAGCCACTTTTGATACGGGTCTGAAGGAGGGACAGCTTCCTGTTTGATAGTGTTGTTCATGTAGCCAAAACATCCCTGGCTGACTGTGTTCTGTACACACTATGTCCAGATGCACAATTAATAGTTTGCATCTAGCAAACTAGGTTTGTGTTCTCTATTCATGGAATTGAATTTAGATACTATGGTGATGGGTGCTATATAAAAAACCCTAAGTAAGCAAGCTAGAGGATAACTTTCAAGAAAGGAATTACAGTTGATGATTGGTGTTACTTTTTGTACAGTATGTCTGCTCACTGAACCAGGTTGATGTTTTTTATACATTCCTCATTTGTTCACCAAAACCCCTTCTGGGTGCATGGATGAGGAGGTTTCTAAAAGTCCTTGTTGGCACCCAGAGAATTTCCCTCCATCCACTTTTCTCATTTACTTCAACCACATTTAATTTATTACCTGCTTGAGGCAGAAACTGTGTCTTCTCTTTGTTTGGACAGTACCTTGTACAACAGGGGCCCTGGATATGATTGCCATAGAAATAATAATAATAAATAATAATAAAAACACCCTGTTATGTCCAAATTGTGTTTTTTGTGTAGTTTTTTTTTAGCCCAGACATTCTAGAGACACTTTCTTCTGGAGCTTGTGAGTTACCAGAGAAGTATTCATTGATTAATCTAAAGCTCTTTCTCCTCCCTCCTGTATGCGTAGGGATGAATGAACTGCCTGTATAGTGGTGGTGAGACTAACTGCTACTGCCTGTGGTGTTAGTGGCTTTTGAGGTGGCATGTCTGGCTGTGTGGCCTGCATAACAATCACAGTCATGGCCTCTGACTGCCAGCAAAGCTGTACTGGGGCAGGGAAGACTGGGGGGTATTTCCCTAACAGATTTAGGAAGAGCCACTTTCCAGTGTGGTCCCCCTAAGCCAGTGGAGGAATTGTACCTTTCGTATTCATTGCCTCTTGGCTGTTTTGCTTGCCCCTAACATTTTTGCTTTATAGAGGGCACAGCATTATCTATTGTGGGTCTCTGACTTCTTATTGTTTTTGTTGTTTTTTTTTTAATAATTGGGGTTGAAATATTGAAACATTTACAAATGAACACATTTCAATAAGTCGATTGATTGCAGTGTGAAGAGTTGGGTAATTAGTGTGGCATGTTAGTTCAAAAGAAATAGGAACTTTCTGACACAGTGGACGCATTAAGCTAATAACAAGTGCATAATTTACTGACTAGTGTTATCTTATATCATAAAAACAGAAGTTTGGAATGCGCTTTGAATCCAGTTTGTTGTTTCAGCTAAAAATAAATTTGTATGACTAAAAGATAGTATAACGTGCTCATTCTTTTGTAGCAGTACTATAGGAACAGTTACATTGCCAGATGGAACCTGATTTACTTTTTACTATGTTTGCTTACTGAATATTCCTTAGCTTGGATAGTGAAACTATACTGGTCCATTTCAGTCAGTTGCTATTCCATTTAACATAGCAGGTGCTAACACAATGCTGTTCTGTCTGTTTCCAGCACTTAAAGGGAATACTTATTTTATAGTTTATTTAAAAACTCCTCTTTCCAGTCACATATAATTAATGAAAGTCCTGTTCAAATTAGATTTTGTAAAATCATTTGGTTGGGCTGGAAGGCTATGGCTTTAACAAAGGTGAGAAATTTATTCCTATTCAGTTGCACGTAGCATAGGATGACAAGTTTTTTATATGCCAGTTTCCACTGAGTCATCTCTTGAGTTCAGTAGCGGGGCACTGGTAGTGTTCTGGTAGTGCACTGGTAGTGTTCTGCATTAGCATATTAACTAGAGAACTTGTTTTAAAGATCTGCCTTGAAGAGGACTGTTGCAAGCTTTATTTTGTAATGGTGGAAAGTGTTTGTCTGAAAATGCTGTATCTCAAAGCAAAATGCATTAAAGGAAGTGACTGTTTATCTTATTCTATATTAAAAAACAAAGCAGTCTTCCTTCTGCTAATGAGGTATCTCCATCTGTGGTACCATGCTTGTGTTTCAGTGAATTGATTTTCAGTGGATTGCTCCATCTAGTTTATTCATTAGTCAAGCATAACATCTGATGTTTTTGTCATTTCTCCATGTACAGCCAAGCAAAAGAGCAGTTGTTCAGTCGTCTTTACTGTGCAATGATATTATTATTTATTATTTGTATTATTATGGTGGAGCTTAGAGACCCTAGACAGCACCAGAATCCAAGCCTTCTAAGGGTTTAAGAAAAAAGGGTCCCTCTCCTGAAGACCTAATGACTGTACTAACTGAGATTTTTTAAAAACATGCATTTAAATAGGCCAGTTCTATGCAGATCTAGATATCTTAGAGTTGTATTGTTTTCTTTTCTTTTCTTTTCTTTTTTTTTTTAAATAAATGAGAAGATATAAGTTTCAAAAGTGCCTGCTGGCCATTTACCTAGCCATAATCAATTGGAAGTTTTCCCATAGGTATCACTTAGAAGTAGGGCTTAAAGAGAGATTTGCAAGTAGGGCAGTGGCTTTTCAGATTAATTTGCTGAGGGTATTCCCTGCTTAAGGAGAGCATAGAAGAAAGTGAAATTGCTTGTGGGACAAGTGAACAAATTGATATGGAAGCTGGCATCATTGAGTAAGGGGCCCGGGATGCTTGGATAAATAGGAAGGAGCTGAGTTATGAAGACCCAAAGCTTCCATTTGATCCAGTGGAAGGAGGAGGAGGTGGAAGCCAGGGGAGAACAGTGTGGCCAGAATGACTAGACAAGAAGATAATCTTTACAGAAGTGTTTTGAATGGACCTGAAGGGAGTGAGTTGGGTGTTAGGGAGGGTTAAGTGGAGGAGGTTTCAGAAGTCAGGTTTTAGTAACAGGAGGCAGCAGATGATAGGTTTCTGAATAGCAGTGTGGGTTGTTTGGACAGATGGAAAATGATGTATTTTGGAGATCTTAGGAAGGAAAAAAACAGAAACATTTGGATATGGCCTAGAAATGTGGGTCAAGAGAGAAGTTAGAGTCAGAGCACCCAGGTTGTGCTCTGGGTGGCAGAGGATGGTAGTGTTGCCAGCAGCAGTGGAGAGTGGGGAAACAAGGAGTTAAACTGAGGTCCAGAATTAAACTTTGAAGCACAAACTTCAGAAGTTGTCAGAAAGGGACCCTAAGATGCTTTACGTGTTTGTAGAGCTGAACATCTTCCTCCCGCTCCTTTAAATAAGTGACATTATTAGGTATTGGAGAAGAAAGAAGAGATATCAGGGCCACAAAGTCTACTGTTACAACTCTAGTTTAAAGAAAAAATGGAATCTTAAATCTTGTTCAGAACAAAATGATTTGCTAATTTAAGTGAATGCTCCACTACGCAGAATTAACTTTTAATGCTCCAACCTCTGTATGTTTTCAGTTCTGTTTGGAAAAATACAGGCCTCTGTGTTTTTTAGAGAAAGGCGAGAAATACCATAGATATCTTGGATATAAAGACAAGGATTAATTTTGTAGGTTTAAAAACTGAATACATTGCCATTTAGATTCATAATGGTTTAGGCTGTTAGAAATAACACATCTCATTGTGACAAAAAACTGGAAATTCATTATTTAGATTATCATGGGTGCTCTGGTAGTCTCAGTAATTTGTTTTTATCTTCTCTGAAGTTAAGAGCACAACAGAATATTCTGAGACTTGTCCATGTGCTTATGAATCTTCCTGCTGTTATGCTGATACAGCTGTTACCTGCGTCACTTCCTTGCACAGTGCTTGATTTAACACGTGTCACCTTTAGGCTGTGTTTATCAATAAAATAAAAGAGCAAATAAAAATGTGCTTTATATCAGCTGAATCTCAGGAGAGAGCAACTTATATGACAAAAGTAAAATTACTGCAGTTTTCAAATTAATGTAGGCTTTACATGTATTATGATAAAGTTCAGGAGATGTCACTGTGGATCTATAATGGTGTCTCAAGTCATAGAAAATATGAAGACTGTTTCCTACCTCTCCACCATTGCTTCCCTATTCTCACCCCCAAATTCTAGATTCTTTCAGTATGAAAATAGGACTGTGCCTCCCATGAATGTCAGGACTAATAGCTGTCTTAGACTGCCTTGTTACTAATAACTCTTGTGCTATATTTGGTTTAGTTTAATACTGCCTTTGTCTTTTAGGGCTTGATTCTGATCCTACTGACTCCAGTAGGAGGTGGTATTTTTGCTTTGATTTGTAACCTCCAAGGAAATAGGATTGTGCCCTTCATGCTTGTGGATCCTCAGTTCATTGTATCCACTGATCTGGTTGTGTATGGCCCCCTGCAGTGTGTTCCTTGATCTCTATCAGCTGTTTTGTGCAAACGCTCCATAAATGTTGTTCAACTGTTTACCTGTTCATTCACCTTCCTGTCCACCCACTCACTGGCATGCACAAATCCACAAAATGTCAAAAGTCATGGACATTTAAAAAAGCTTATGGGGAAATAGTAGTCTCTGATTCCTGAGAACTGTATCCAGTGTTGTTGTAGCCGTATTGGTCCCAGGATATCAGAGAGACAAGGTGGGTGAGGTAATATCTTTTATTGGACCAACTTCTGTTGGGGAGAGAGACAAGTTTTCAAGCCTGAAGACGAGCTCTGTGAGGCTCAAAAGCTTGTTTCTCTCCCCAACAGAAGTTGACCTAATAACTGATCTTACCTCACCCATTCTGGAGAACTGTGACAGATATGCAGACTGGTTAAAATCAACACCCCATCAAAATCCAGTAAGTTTATAATTTGGGCTGATATTAAATCCGTAACTCACCTTGCTGTATGCAGGTATCTGAGCTACAGCAGTTTACACAGGATATCAAATCAATCTGTGCCGTGGTCCTCCCTGATGTAGGATTGTTGTGTACACTAAGGGTGAAAATGGTGAGCTAAAGAAAGAGTGAGAGTGTCAGCTATGAATTCCCAATTTTAATTTCCAGTTTAAGGTTAATCATGAACTATTTTAACTATGATTTTGTGTGTATTTAAATGTGTTTGCTTTTGCTTTTTAACTGTTACTCGGGGGGGGAGGGGGGGAAGTAATCCTGGTGGAAGTTAGAGAGCCAGATATTCAAAATGCATATTATTTACTGCAGATTTCGAATGTTGAAAATGCAGATATGTTTTCAAATGAATCTGATAGGGTTTTATTTTTTTAAAAGTATTATTCATCAGATTGTAATTGTTATTTTAGAGCCAGCATGGTTGACTGATGCGTATGTACTTGAGTCTCAATGTCTTTTGTTTTGTTTTTTGAACTTGATAGAGCTAGACAAACTGGTCTGTTAAACAGTATAAAATTGCAAAGTCTTGTTGTTTTTATCAGCCTGCATTTTGGGCCAAATTTTCAGCTGCACAATGTGGACCCAACCTGTATTTGTGCACATAAATAGGTTTTTCCAGTGTCTGCGTTCAGAAAAGTTTTGACCTGATCCTTTTTGATCTGTTGTCACTTAACCATGAAGTGAACAGGATGGTACTGTTCAGTGATGGATTATTGATATGATAAAGTGTAACAACTTCATTATTTCACATTCACTAAGTCCACTATAGTAAAAATGGTTTGAGTATCTTTTTTGTATCTTGTTTGTATAGGGACTGTTTTAAAGATATTTTTCTAAATAAAATAATTTGGCTATTATGGGCCAGATTTCCTTCAGGAGTAAGTGGACATTTGCTGCCATTTGTGACAGCAGAGTATTTGGTTCCGTGTCTGTATCCAAAGTCTCCAGAGGGTTAAAGGAAAGTGAGCAGTCTCTGGAGTTTGAGTTCTAAAATCCCCCTAAAATTGTTAAATTTATAAATCCCTCTCTGGATTTAGTATAAAAACATTCTCTCCTAAACTGACATTGTTAATGCATCTTTTAGTCTGTTGCAAATTTTTGTGGCTGGAGTTACACCAAACCTCAGAAAAACAGACAAACTTTGTTACAGTCAGACAAATAGCACCACTATAATAAGAATTCAATAAGACATTATAAGGGCAGTACCAAGCCATTATTATTACATTAGGGTAATAAATCATGCTAACAGGCGAGGAGCTCACAGTTGATCCAGTTTTTGTCACTACACAGTATGTTCCAGCTTTGATTCGTGAAAGTCTAAAATTTAGATTCTTCTATTGTGATTTCATGTGGAATACTTGGAGTTGCTGCTGATGTACCATAAGTTGCATGATACTTGAAGTCTTAGGTAAAAGAATCAAAGGGTCAAATTCTGCAATCCTTAATGGAGCAAAACTCCCACAGAATTAGGTCCAAAATAAGGTTGGAAAATTACCCACATTGTTAAATAAATACTCTGCCTGTGCTTAAATAAAACAGAGTTGATGTTAGTTTCTCATACCTGTACCTGTGGCATAGTTTACATGTTTGATTAGGCTCTATTGAGCATATGGCTGCAGATTTTTTGGCTATTCCATAAACTGTTCTAACAGGCTTATATTTTCTCTGCCTGGGCCAGTTCATGGTGCTTATCATAATAACCAAACAGAAGATACACGTCTTGGGTCTGGCTGGCTGTCTGAGACTTATTTAGACATAGAACACGCACTGTAACTCATTTTAAATCCATTAATCAAAGGGAGATATGTTACAGGTGGCAGTGGTTGCTATGCAGAGCCGTAACAATGACTGTGATTGCTGGCAGCGTTAAAATAGAGAGAAATGGTGTAGTTACATGATTTTCTTAATATTTTTATAAGCTTTTATATGAACAAGATTTTATCAGTTATATTTCCTTTCCCCCGAAATGATCTTAGCAGGAGCATACAGATCTGTTAAACTGCTTTGTGCAATGGATAGGAAATGGTTATGTTTGCATAAGTTATGCAGCCCTACTGAAAAGGGCAAGGAGCTGTGTGGGTAATATAACCAAAGGGATCTCTGATCTTTTTCACAGCAATGATCTTCTAGTTCTGGATAATAACATAAATGTAAGAGTGAGCCAGGTCATTCAGAAATTTCTGTAACCACAATCTGTTTACCATTTAGAAATGACTACATTTTGACTTTCAGTGTTGTCTGAATAGCCTACGTCAAGATATCACGGGGAGCTGTTGGACTGGCCTTCAAGGACCATGTTTATATATAAACACTAAAGTTACATGTCAACAGTTTTATTTCCTCTTTACATTTCTTGCTTATTCGTTAAAAGGAATACCGTAGAACTCGGGAAAGCTGCTGTATGACAGTTTCAGTTTCTCCAATTTGCCAACTGTTGCACAGTTTTTCTGTTGGCAGTGCTATTGTTTTAAACATCTGTCTGAGCCAACTACATGTCCCTTATCTAACCAGCCAACCTTCCCGTTGTTTGCGACACAGCTTATAAAATGTGACATAACTTTGTGACATAGTAGCTCTGAGGAGGCAAGGTGAACTGGGTTACTGGTCCTAATCTGCTCTGCAAATGAAAATAGAAAAGATGGAAGAAGTAAAACATGGAGGAATAAGAGAGAGAAAGCAAAAGCAGAAGCAAGATGAAGGGAGGACACACACTGAGAATGAAGAGCATAGCACCATTTGTGACAAATATGGAGGCTGGCGTTTTTGGAGCACTTTTGATCTGTTGGGCAGATCAAGGATTGACAATTACAGTAGTGCAAGATCCACGACAGCTCTAGTTAGTTTGTTGGATAAGTGTCCAAAAAACCCTACTGAACGGATGGACCAGTGATAATTTTAAGGTTTCATATCTTGCTCCCTGTCAGGCCTGGAATCAAATACTATGTACTATTGGAGAGCTAGAACTGCAGTTCTCATTCTCAGGTGTTGTGTCTGTATGTCAGTGAAAAGTGTTTCTTTCAAGGCACCAGACATGCATTGCTCAAATTTTCAGACTGTTGGCTTTGTGAACCTGTCATCATATAAGAACCTACAGTATCCTGTAAATGAAATATGAACAAACCTGTTAACATCCTGTTTCAGATGTGACTACAATTGGCTTTGCTCAAAGGTGACATTACCACTGTTCAGTTTTAGCACTGAGGCTAGGGCAGATTTATTTGGAAGCACTTTGTTTTTACTGAATCTGTAAAACTCCAGGGAGTGCTGGATAGGATATGAGGTGCTCCCTTCTGGCTATGCATTAGCAATGTGGCAGTTACTGATCTGTCATTTTGCTTTGAGAAGGAATTACAAAATTTTGGCCCAGTGCCTGGACTAGCTCCAGATGGTCAGAAAAGATTTTGTACTCACGTAAGAAAGTATATTGGAATTGCAGGCTGGACCTGTCCACTTTCCTCCTATTCTGGCCTCTTCAGAGTTATTTTTCTATTAATTATGTGAAAAATGGTTGCCTCATTCACTGCCTTGACTGCTCAGCAGTGCCCTGGCTCAAGACAGTGGAAGGCTAATGTGCGAGACCTACCTCTCTTCAATTATTATTATTTTATTATTGTTTTTTGGATTGGTGCCTCCTCTAATAGGGCCATGTTGGATAAAATGTTTTTGGGTATTCAACTAAGTGTATAAAGGCCCAAAAGTATCCTCAAAAGTATGTAGGCACCCAAATCCCATGAAGATGTGAGCCTAAATGACCTAACACTACTTAGTTGCATGCTGTGAGAATAAAGTTGTTTCTCTGCTCACTGGATCAGAGAGAGTGGAAACTAGCTACAAGGTATCATTGAGAATAATTATGTTTAAAGATTTCAGGATGCAAGTGTTGAGAAATAATTTTTTTCCCTCCCACAGCCAAAAGCTTTTTCCTTGAATGGGGGTGGGGGAGCGTGGAAAGGAACTTTCCATCATGAAACTTTAGAGATTGTGTTTAGGTTGTATGTAGGGTTTTTTTTTTTTTTTTTAAATTTGGTCTCAAAATTCAGGTTAAACGCCCTATTTAATTACTGGATGCTTACTCTCTGTTCCATTTCAGGGCTATTCTGACCATTTACTAACGTAGGAAATTTGATTATCATTAACAAAGTTATATTTCATTCACATCTCTATACCCCTGGTTACACACGGTGTTAACATGAACACACAGACAGGATCTTTATATGCCTGTGGATTTTGTAGCTAGAACTGGTTGAAAGACACCAACAGTTCAGTGAAAATTTCATTAATATCTTCTATATGATTCTTCATACCCTAAAGCTTGCATCCATTTCATTAGCAATCCATTCCCTGGACAAATCAAAACCAGTTGATGATTTAATTGACTATTTAAAATATATTAAACAGAAACACAGTCCCCCAGGTCTCCTGCCACATCTCATACAGTGTAAATCAGCCCCTTATTGAAGATGGGATGCAGCACCGACCTCACAGTGGATTGGATATATTAAAGTGATGGGTCACATGCTGCTTCTCTAAAGAAACCAAGAAGACATACAACTGTATCTATTTTCAAATTTGGTACCATTTAGGATAGTTATTCTAGATTATGAACATGTAAACTCAATTCTAAAACACTGAACATTCAGCCAGTTCCTAAGTCTTCAATTTTAAGTAGAACAGAATTTGCTTTTACATTATACCTAACACGCTTAAGGCAATCCGAACACTATATTCTATCTTTATTTTAGCATTTTTCACATTTTCCTATTTAAAAAAAAAAAGCTTTTCTCTCCCCCCTGATGCTGGGTTCAAGAACCACACAAACAATAATGGAATTTGACTGACTTGACTATATAGGGGAAACCGTGAAGCTGATGTTATTCCTAGTGCTGTCATGCACAAAGTAGGTACCTGAGTGGGGAGAACAGAACAATATTGTTTTCTCTAATCTCTTTCAGTTGAGGAATTACTTGTAACAGTAGTAGTTGAACAGTCAATATGGTTGCTATCGTCTGTTCTAGCCATGACCAGGTGTTGCTGGAGCATTATTAAATATTGTAGGTTGATATTTTTAAAGCCGACTAAGAGATTTAGGTATATGACTGCCATCGAAGAGAAAGGGAGATTAATGAGATTTATTTTCCCTTCCCCAAGCTCTTGCAGACATGCAGAATGTTGTACCTTGTGTGTGCACGGAGGGAAGTTAGCATGCCTGATGGTATAAAATGACCCCAGTGAGGTCTGGTCAGCAGTTACAGCTCTGCTTCTTCCTCCTTCTAGTCTTCTTCCTACTGGACAAGCCAGATTTTCCCTTAGAGCTGGATACATCAACAGAGTTCAGTATCTTTGAATGCTGAGTTTTATTTGAAAATATTCTTAGGCCCTCTCTCATTATGATAACAAATATAACCTTTGATTCTCTTTCTATTTGTGCTGGGATAAGCCACCCTACTGGTGCTTTGTGTCAATTGGAGAAGAGCATGTCATGTGAAAATGCTAACATGGCCATAGTATTTGTATTTGTTTCATAGAGAAGTTGCAGAACTGTCAGCAATAAATCATGAAAAAGGTAGCTTTACAATTAGAATGGCTGCATTCTGGGCAAGTAAAATTTGTTTTATATTTATTAGTCATCTTTAAGAATTGTGCATTTCCCTTGCTATTTATTTATCCAGAAATATATTAACTGTTTGAAGAATCAGTTTGATTTCTTTTTTTTCTAATACAAATGTTAGTTTAATAAACTGATCTCTATTTGTTGCTTACTCAAAATGTGGTAAAAAGGATTATACAATTTTAAATCAATCAATCAATGTTTTTTAGTTTTCTGCAAATCAGCTGATAAATAGTAACATAAAAGTTTACAGGCATGTTAAAAAAAAGCCTTCACCTTTTTGCCTAATGCCAAAGACTCAGACACTTAGGCTATGTCTTCACTGACGGCGACAAATTCGCTGCCATCAGATCGACTTCTCTGGAGCAGTCAGTGAAGAACCACTCAGTCAATCCAGAAATTAACATATTAAGACCACCTTCTCAAGTGGCGTAGCGCTGCGTCGACGGGAACACGGTTCCCGTAGGCGCAGTGCAGTGAAGATTACGCGCAGCGCAGAAGAGGAGAAGTCGACGGGAGTTACCCAAGTCATTTGCGTAGCTTGCGTAATTCCGGTCGACTGCCACCTAATCTAGGATGTAAGTGAAGACAAGCCCTTAGATATAACAACATTTAGGCCACGTCCACGCTATAGGGACTATTGTGGCATGACTACAGTGCTGAAGCTATGCCAGCATAACCTATAGTGTGGATGGAATCTACAACACCTCCCAGAGCAATGTTAGTTAGGTCAGTGGAAGCATTCTTCTGTCCACCTAGCTACATCTACACTGGTGGTTATGTCATTATAGCTACAGTGCTCAGAGGGTGTGGATTTTTCAACCTTTGAGGGCCTTAGTTTATGTCAAACTAAATTTTAAGGGTAGACCAGGTTTTAGATTAATTTCAAAGAGCTTGAACAATAGAAGTTGAGCAGTATATATTTTATGCATAATATGGGATTGATCCTGCTGTCTTGAAGGCAGTGCATGACAGGCCTGAGTAAAGACTGGAAGACTGGATCCAAAGTCATTAACAATGAGTACATTGCCTATTTGCTCCCATTTAATACGTGAATTTCCAGCATAAATCAGATTACACTGTATACTCTGTTTACTGAAGCCAATTAACATATTTCCATACTAGTTAAGGAAAAGGTAACCAGGCTAATTTTTGCATTAAAAGAATATTTATGGTAATCAAAACATCTGAATTTCATGTTGCTGAAGAAGTGAAGGGTATGCGTGAGTGAAAATGAAATGTTCAAAAAAATTAGGAGGCATTTGATTGGTGTGAAATACATTTTATATTAGTTAAGAGATCCTTGTGGATGCAGACTCACATGTGCACCTCCAAAGTAGGAGAGATGATGAAAAAAATAAAAAATGGGTCTTTACAACTTTAGAGCTGGAGTGCATAATACTGAATCACTGTTGATATTGACTTGCAGTGTTCTCTTTTACTGCAGAAATGCTTGTGTCAGTAAGTGATTAATGTTTTTTTGGGCAGAGGAATATGGATTAAGTAGTCATGCACATTTTCATCTGATTTATTCTCTTACAACATGGAAATTTAGCAACTTGTTGACAAAGCTGTTTTCTCTGAAAAGAACAGGAAAATGAAAAATCAGTGCAGATGAAGCCAGGTTTCACTTTAAACAAGACAACATGAATTATGCAGTGTTGCTGCAGGCATGTTGGTCCCAGGACATTAGAGAGACAAGGTGGGTGAGGTAATATCTTTTATTGGACCAGCTTCTGTTGGGGAGAGAGACAAGCTTCCCTGCTTACACAGAGCTCTTGTTCAGGTGAAGACAGCAATTGGTTTAAGTGTCTCTTTGTATTAATGTAAATTGGGAGCTTGTGTTCATCCATCAGATGATGTAAACAAAAGCCAAGCGAACTTCCAGATGGTGACAGAGACAGGGAATGAGCCACTTAATAGACATAATTAAGTATGTCTGCCTCTATACCACTTAGCCATTTACAAAACAGCCATCTTTTCTTGTTTATGAGTTTGGATTGTGTCATCGTTAGTATTTACTTAATTGAAGAGCGTGAAGAAGTGCAGTAGTGCAGAAATAATACCTGTGGGATCACTGTACATAGAACTCTGGCTAAGATTCCTTGCAAACATAGTGAGAATTAGCTTGCAAGTATTCCAAGGTTATAGAATGACCAGCTGCTCCCTTTTTAGAGCCCTGTGAACATTCAGCACAGAATTAACCTTGGCTTGAGTTTGACCTGGACTTGCAAACCAGTGGTGGTTTCACATACTTCTTTTTTTGTGTCAAGAAACCTTTTTTTGTTTGTTTGTTTACTGTCTGGAACCCAGGTGGTATATTGAGGCTGCAGTAATTTAATGCAATTCAAGCATAAACAGCTATTGCTGGGAAGAGTTTGCATGGGGCAAGTCACCTGGTATTTTGCACTGTGGTCACTGTCCCTCAACAAGGGTGCTAATTTGTGTCCAAAGGGTTGATAGGATTTTTTTATGTGGACACGTGCCGCTGAGGAGTTGGACTGAGTTATTGCAATAGCATGTACAATTTGCTAGGCATTTTTCAAACATTTAAGAAGGACAGTTTGAAGATGTTGGAGTATGAGGACTTGAAACGGGTATTGCACAGGCCACAAAGCAGGCATCATGCAGTAACACTGTTAGTCACCCCCTGCTGACATGGGCAGGCTGTATATCCCATTACCTATTCATTAGTCAAGTTTTAATAATGATAATACTTGGCTGTTCTATAGCACCTCATCAGCAGATCTCAAAGAACTTTACAAAGGAGGTAAATATTATTATCTGTATTTTACAGATAGGGAAACCGAGGCACAGAGAATTGAAATGACTTGCTCAAGATCAGAAACAAACCCTTTGGCAGAACCGTTAATAGAATTCCCAGTCCAGTGCTCTATCCACTAGGTCAGACTGCCTATTTTATTTGCAAAAGTAGAGTAGAAATCTTTTTTAATTATGGTAATAAATATTTTTAGTTGGAGACCTAAACTGCAAGGTTTTAGATTAATTCTTAATCCAATTCTAAGCTTCCTAAAACTGTGGAGTGGTTTATTCAGTTTAGTACAGAGAGAAAGTTTTGAGTTAGAACATTGGGATTAGAATCTGAATATCTCTACAGTTTGGTGCCGGGAGGGGAGATGTTTCAGACTTGGTGTCCTAGTTAAAGCCCCACTATAACTTTAATTTGAGAAGTGTGTAATCTCTCTCTCTCTTTTTTTTCTCCTCTCCAAAATGAAAGAGATAACAAGATACCACCTTCAGGGATTTATAAATGTTCTTGGAGTACATCTCTGAAAATGTGTACTAACTGAAGATATGCCTTATTTGGCACTAAAAGGATGTAATTCTACTTTCCTGTAATAAAGAATTACAGTTTGTCTATAGGAAATGTTATGAAAGACAAAAAGCACTTGGTGACCCAGTGTGATGATTAGGTTTGTAAATGGTAAGAAAAACTATATTTAATCCTAATAAACGCTAATTCTTTGATGCACAACTCCAGACTAATATCAAGGTCAGGAGGCAACACTGAATGCACTTACTTCAGCAAGAGTGTCACTTGACAGATTATCACTAATCTCCCCTTTTTTCAGAATGAGGAATTAACCCAGGGAACTTTATTACAAAAAATCTGTTTCAGATGAGAGCAGACTGGAACTTTCAGCTTCTGTCAACTGCACTGGCATTTAGGTATCACCATTCGAAATGCATAAAATGGGTGCAACTTGATTTCAAGTGAACTGGTTTTCTGAAGCTCAGGCCAAATTAATGTACTGGGTTTTTTTTGGTTTTTTTTTTTTTTAAAGTAACATAATTTCTGTTTTTTCGTCTCAGGTTTGTATCTCATCTGATTATACCAATCAGTTATAAACAGATGTAATGAGTAATACAGAGTTGGGAACAATATTTTTTTGATTTTTTTTTTCTATCAAAAAATAGTGAATAGACCTAGTAGTTTTTTCCTCTCACTTTTCACTTCAATATTTTAAACAGTCAATTTTTATTTGTTCTAACTGAAATAGGTAACAGGAATTGCCATACCAGATCAGACTCAAGGTAGGTAAATTAGACTGAAATTAGTTTTCTTATAATAATGCTTTTGATAGTTATGGGCATAATTCAAGAGTCCTTATAAGCTGGTCTGACTTGAATGTATGGGGCTATTTTGACTGAATGTATGAAGATAAAATTCCTAGTTGATAAAAGTTTGTGTGCAGAAATTGCAGAATATGAACAATATCCCTTTAAATGTGCAAAATTAATTAGTTTTGTTTTTCTTTGTGTGTTCATATGATTTTAAAGCCATGTTAGAATTCTTTGAGGCTGTCTTTTTCTTGTGTGAAGTAAATTAATGCGTATCTTTAAAGTAGCAGAGGAAAGAAACTTTCATAGCTACGATGCATGCAAAACTTGGCAGATGACTCTGGCTTTAGTGGCCACGGTCATATGATTTTATTTTTAAACAAATGGATAGCAACAACTAAGATCTTGCAGACATGAATCTTGTACAATTGATGCAGTTATTTTATATTAAACTAAGCTCTGAGTCAACTGCAGCTTTTGACTGGTTCTCTCCTCTTAAATACAAAGAGTCGCAGACTCTGTATTCCTTTTTTTTTTTACCTTTCAAATAACTGAATGCTAAATAATGACCCTGTCACATCTACTTGTCTTTGACAACAAAACAACTTCCTAATTCCAAAGCAGAAGCAGTCACTGGTGTACTTTTCCAGCATGAGAGAGGAATATTTTTGGAGATATAATAGTGGAAGTGGGAGAAGTTGGTATTGAATGAGTTATCTATGTTAGACATTTGTAGTGCACCCAGCACCTAGGAAGAGCAATGCAAATGCTAAATAATGTAAGTGAATGGTCTCTGTGCCTGCCCACCCCCTCCAAAAAAAAAAAAAAAAAAAATCAGTAAACACAAAACTGTAATAGGAGTTGAAACATAGATAGTGGATACCTAACCTAATCAATCTTTCCTCTTTTGCTGTTCTAGCAAGGGCTACTAAATGCATGGATGTCATGGTGTTTACCAGAGGTGGTTTTTACCCAGTAAAATCATGGTTTTTACCATCCAGGGAAAAACTAGTTAGTCCCAGTTTAAGGCACTTTCTGTTTTAAAAACTGTTTCATTAATGCACACCACATTACACTTAGCTGTAGTTACATATTCAAATTATGGTTACATAAAGCAGTAGATCTGTAGATTAATTTACAGTTGTACAAATAAAAAGTAAAACCGGTGGGGTTAATATTCTTATATGTAACTATAATGCTGAACATTGGAATGTCTGTATACATTTTGGTTCATATAATGACTCACACTTCAGTTTTCCATATTATATAAACAAAAGTAAAAACCATTTGATTTATATGAGAACCAAGGTAGTGCAGATTTGCAGGTTTGAAGCATTAAGTGATCAGAAGCCTGCAGAGTTGTAGACTACCAGTTCAGGTCCATTTGGCCATGCAGCATTTTGTAGCAGAAGACCAACTTCGATGTAATGCAGTGATTTTCAATCTTTTTTCATTTGTGGACCCCTAAAAAATTTTGAATGGAGGTGCAGATTGCTTTGGAAATTTTAGACGTAGTCTGTGGACCCCCAGGGGTCTGCGGACCACGGGTTGGAAACCACTGATGTAGTAGATAGACTGAGCCTTTTCCTCAGTTTTGAATGAATGTATCCAAAGTTTGAAAAGATTTGTTCTATGGGTGCTTAACTGGCTGGACACTAATGCAGTTATTTTTCTCAGTTTCCTGATTTAAACCAGGTTTTAGCTGATATTTACCAGCACGCTGTCCAAAGCTACTTTTTCCAGGAAGTTGTCAGCCCTGGCTAAAAGTGCTGCTGTGCAGAGTAGTAGTAACTTCTCTTGGGTGATTAGAGATGGGTGGACCTCAGAAAACTTTGTGCTTGCCTCAGGGAAACACAGAAAAGTTTGGATACATATTCAGACTTTTTGATGTTCTCCCTATGGTATCTTTTCAATCATCTTGCCTTACAAGGTCTCTACTTGCTTTTTCATCGGAATTGTCTCCAGGCTCCTGTACCTTTTATGTTTGAAGTGATCACTTGAGATACCTCCCAAAGACAGGATAACAAGGCCACCCTTCTTCTCTGAGCAATTTGAGGCTAGGACTATGCCTTTCTGTGTGTTTGTACAGTACCAAGTGCCTGGGGAACCCAGTTTTGATTGGGGCATTTATGTGTACAAATAATAATGATCTCCAGTGGTGCCTTTCTTCATGCAGGGGTTTGTACTTTCCTTTCATATAGTTCAACTTCGAGCGCAGAGCTTCACTTGTTTGGCAGTCTGCAGAATTTAAATATCCCTTGCATGGTATGTCCCAGACATAGCATGGTTTGGATTTTGCAGACGTTGGGGCACAAGAGAGAGTTGCCATTGATGCTGTTGGTGTTCCCCTTCTGCCCCAGTATGTGGATGTAGCTTTAAAGCCAGAGGCTTGGGCTAGGGATCTTTGCTGATCATTCACGCTAGAATTTGGCATTTAATCACTCTTTAAACAGAGCTGAACTTCAGACACGTGAAGAATGAATTTCATAGATAAAGACTGGTCATTTTTGTTAATTAATATGTGTCTGCTGTTTGTCAAGGTAATTACTGTAGCACCAGAAAGATAAACAGAAGCCCAGATGGATTACAGCTCAGCTCTAATCTACTTGTAGTTGCATTAAAATCCTTAGCATGAACTATTGTAGGGTATGTTGTTTAAATAAATGAGATGGCTACTCGGGGATTTTTACAGCTGAGATCTTCATGAAAGGAAGTGTAGCACTTTTTGGAGCACGTACAGCAATTATAATATAAAACAAAAATGCCAAATTATGAACAAATTACCAAAGATAGATATCTGTGTTTATATATTTACCAATTTCTAGAAGGGACATTAAAACTTTGAAAACTACTAGAAGCTTAGATATTTTTTTGGGAGGGAGGGGGAAAGAATAGTCCCAAATATTAGAACCCATCCAAAAAGAAATGTGTTTCTTGGCTTATTGGTGTTTGGCAAAACCTTCATAGAACATACGTTTTCTGGGTTGGTAGATGCTGTAGTATCTTCCTACATATGTGGACAATAATGGACTTAACGCGTTGATTTCAGCTGAATTTATTGAAGTAATTGTAGTTAGTTCCAGATATGTCCTCTATATCCTGCCTTGTGGAGGTATGAATTGTATAATCTATTAGGTCTCTTCTAGCGATAGGTGTGAGCCAAAATCCTGGCATCTGAACACCTCCAAACTTTGGGGGAATACACAATTCATTGTTGAACTTTGGGACTCCAGTCCATCTCTAGACCTTTCCATTTCAAGTACCACGAAGCTAAGTTTTTACTAGAAACCAATCAATACATATTTGTATCTGGGGAAAGCTTCATGATGGGGTTTTATATACCAGCTGTTCTGAATTCTGACCAAAAATTCTTTGTCTAAATCATTAATTATTTTACTTAAAACAACAACAACAATAAAAGAAACCTCTATTAGTGCCCAAATTTCTTTCCAATACCACTCATCTAACTGTAACTAAAATATCTGTGCAAAAATTCTGACAACTAGGAACCCAGTTCAGCCCTGGCGGAAGTGAGCGCCTATCCCATTGAATTCAGTGGGAACTGTCCTTGGTTACACAGGGGGTCTGTGTCTGGGACCCACAACAAAAAACATTGTTTTACATGATTGGTTTGTTAAGGATGGGGCCGCATTTACACCTTATGCGCCCCTAGGCACAGAATCTTCAGCACTTCCCCCCCTTCCGCCTACAGTTGACTTTCATGTTTTCTGTGGGTGGGGTGGGTAGGGGCGACGGGATAGAGGAGCTGGCCAGGCCAGCTCCATGCACGGGTCATGGGGGGAGGGGCTGGAGAGACCGGCTTGGCTAGCTCTGGGCAGGGGGAATATCCTCACCCCTGGGTTCTGGCTTCTGACCAGGCCAGGGGGTGGGGCCTCAGGGGGAAGAGGAGGAGCAGAGATCCCTGGAGAGAGGAGGAGGAGCCGGGGGCACGGCCAGAGTTCCAGCACTCGTGTGGGGCCCTCAAATTGGCTGAGGCCCCTGGGCATGGGCCCTGTTGGCCTGTGTGGTAATGCACCACTGTTGAGGCACCCCTAGAATGCTGCCGCCTCTAGGCACGTGCCTACTGTGCCTAACTGGAAATCCGGCCTTGGTTAAGGAACAACTTATTTAGACAATACTCACAAACTTTGCAACGTTATTACCTGTACTACTGCTGAAGATACTACTGCTATTTCCTGGGACACAAAAGAGGCATTTAGTATCTGAATTTTTGCATGTTGAAATAGGGTGATATTGATTTAATTTCCACTCCACAATAACCTATTTGCTAGAATTCTTGGAAAGGGAAATCAAAGGCACCTATCATGATGGTACCTAAGCGCAATACATATCATTTAAATTAGCACAGTGTCTGAAAGGACTTCATATTTCAATATTCTCAAAAGTTCTGTTGGTTTTTATCCTCCTTTCTCTTCTAGTTTCATCTCTTTTCAATTTTTTTCGCTCTACAATGGCATCCATAACCTCCTCTTTTTGTTAGGGACATTGGGCTAGGACCTTAGTTAGTGCAAACTGGCATAGCTCCATTGATTTCAGTTGAGGTACACCAATTTACACCCGCTGAGCATCTGTCGTTGGAACTGTTACATTTTAAACTATTGCAGTGACATTGAAGGTGACCAAATTGATGACACTCATTTCTGATTAGCTTTATATGTTCATTAGATTCTTAGTAAGATGCTTAGAGATCCGTGATACGTGTCCTAGAAATATCTAACATAGCTAAAATGGATGATTTCTGAATACTCTATTACATCATGGAATGTTAGTTCCCATATTCTATCAAAAATAGAAAATATCTTATGCTTTTCTAGTTAGAAAATTAGTAGAACATCCTACCTATTTGAGACAGCTTGTTTTCAGACTATTTTCTTGCTCAAACTGGTGTAGCAAGACTGGTAGGCAATAGGGTAATAATGTTGTTTATTAATACAAAATTTTGAGTAATTTTGTTTGTAAAATAAAATCACGTAGCTGTTTCAACAAAACATTAGTCGTGTTTTGAAAAGTTGTAATTAATAAGTGATGACCGATAACATGGATTTGGGATTTTGATGATCAACACCTTAACGAGACAGATTTGGACATACTCATTTTTTTTAAAAATTAAAAAATAAAAGTGGATCTGGAATAATGTAGATGTTCAAGATGTTTCAAAAAACTATCCAAGTATCTACAGTGTCACCTTGTTGTAGTTAGACCAGTAATCCTTTTGAATGAGGAAAGAACATTTCTTAGCCATATAATCTTTTAAAAAAAACTATTTAACTTTCTATAATAGGTCTGTATTCTCAAATATCCTGATAAATAAACGTCAACTCATTTTTCGCACAGACACTTCTTACAAGTTGAGAGATGACTGTGAGAAAACATGTTTGGTTAGATGGTCTTTGGAATCTTACTGTATGCTGGACTGGGACTCATGAGGATAGTCAAACATTACTGAAAGTACCAATTATTTTAAAAATTGAGTCTTTAGGATAAAACTAAATATAGTTATTGCTTAGTGCTTTACGTTACAACTTTAATGTACTGTACCAATATTAATTCTCATATCTCTGTGAGGATGTTGGCAGGCAGAAATGGTTTACTTCTAATTTATAGATGGCACAACCCAAGGTATGGAGAGGCTTAGACCAAAATTTTAAAACTTTAGGCACCCAATTTCACACTTTAATGCCTAAAGAGTGGCCTGATATTCTGAGAGGCTGTACAGTTGCAGATTCCATAAGACTCTGTGTGCTTGCAGATGTCTAGAAGCTCTGATTTAGGCACGTGAATATGGAGTTTGGTGTCTAAGGCTAAGCACTAAAATTCAAATATTTTGGCTTAAGTGACTTGTTTAGAGCAAGTCATTGGCAGAGCAGGGATTAAAATTCAGGAGTTCCTTGCTTCAGCTCTCCTGCATCTGAAATCAATGGAGACTATCCCGCTGAAGTCTGAAATGTATATTGATTCCAATCTCCTCACTTGGAGGTCCCATACTGAAAACTGTGTATTGCTCGTATAATCTTTAGGTATACAGATATTTGAGAACTCTTTCTAAACTTTGCAACATTTGTTTACATTTATCTTTATTTTAGAGATGTATAAAAATTGCGAACTCTCAAATAAACGTGGCAAAGATTTACTTTGTTTTAGGGAATTGTCCCTTTTTATTTTCTATTGCACATTAAAAGAATTTAGTAGAAGTGTTTCCTTTTAAAGAAATGTGGTGCTTTAAAATGATACAAGGAGCTTCATTCTCCACTGCATCTGAGCTGGGCTGCTTCTCTCGCTTCAGTACGTACACTCTGCTGCTACCCCCATGCCTGACAAAGGAGTTCTGGTGCCGGAGGTGGAGAACAAAGGTGATGTGGGAAATGGCAGTATGTGTGATAGGTGGTAGCTTTATGCAGTTGGTGATTTCCCCCCTACATCAGTGGAATTCTCCAAGGAGTAATTCTGTCCACTGTAAAGTCATATTGCTCTATGTAAGCAGGGCAAAGTGAATTTGGCAGGCTGAAGTATCCGGACCCTAGTGTTTAACTCCCAAGTCAGTCATTTTCTTGTTGTTCTGAGGTGTTGGCAGAAGTAAAGCAAAGAGAATAAGCTAGAATCAGTTTTCCAAAACCAAATAACATCGTAGAAGCACTCAGAGGACAAAGCCCCATAAGTCTGGGAATAATGGACGCTTAAAATATCAGAAGAATGATTTTTTATGTGAAACTGCAGTTGCCAGAAATAGACTATCAGATAATAGGTTTAACTATTTTAATAATTGCTGTGTCTGTGTATTCTGTAAGGCACCAAGAGAGAAGTACCAATTCAGAGAATAAGAATAGAAAGTATAGGAGAGGATAGAATCCATACTGAGAAACAATCAGGAGCTAATGAACTATTTCAGATTTACATTGTATGTTTCCTGCATGTTTCAGCTTAAAAACAATATGCTCTGTAGTGCTTATTTGGACAAAACTGTTGTTGAACTCATCGGCAATGTCAGACTGAGTAAGGATTTCAACATTGGGCCTGTAATCAGACATGAATAAAGTTATCTGTTTTCCTTCCATCCTCTTAAATGCAAAATAATTACACTTGCAGTGTGCACAAACGTTGTACATTCTACTTCTGTTCATGAAAAAGTTTGATTTTAAAAATCATTATTAAAACACTATTCATGTTTCTCAGCATTGTTATAGTAGATGGAAGTAAACATGGAAATTGAAATGCTACAGACAATTTCAAAATTTTTCCATGGACATGCTATATGTGCAGTTATTTTTCAATTGTTATAAACTCTTTTTATTAAATGGACAAGAATTGGAGTGAGTGAGGTTGAACTGTATTAATTTGAACATTGGCTTTTCTTCCTGACAGATTTTTAAATGGGAGTATGCACTGCAATTAACGCAGTGGTATAACAGAAGAATGTTTTACATTAAATTAAAAAAAGTTTTAATGTCACTTATAGCAATAATGACTATTGTTGAATAACCTTTGACATCTTGGCCCACTGAAGGTAATAGGAGTTTTGCAAATGACTTCAGGGGGAGTAGGATTTCACCCAAAGGTGCAGTATTCAGTTATCAGACATAGATCCTTTCCTTTTCTAGGGGTTTAGATTAGCCTTTTGCATTCTAGTGTTTAAAGTTGGTCTGGGAGAATAGAAGTTGGCTAAATCTCTTAATTGCTAAGAGAGATTTTGTGTCTGTTAGGAAAGTAATTTTCTTTTGTTTTCATTAGACCTTAACCAGCAATAGTGTTTGATTAAAATGTCTCTTTGATTAACTTGGAAAGTGGTTCTTTTCTCTGGGTGTGTATTCTCCTGTCATATATTTGACATTTTGATACAATTTAATTAAATATTTCAATTCAGGTTCATGCCTCCTTTTGACCTATGTTTAGATGTAAATTAAAGACTGCTATACTTCCTGGAGAATATTAACAACTTCTCTGTTACTGTGATTGCTCTGAAATTGATTCATTTATTATTTCAGTTTATCAAATGCAATTATGCTTTTCTAAGCATACCAAACTGAGAATACATTAATTGCACAATGCGTTTAGCATACGTATTGATTTAATGTCAGTTAAGGACATAATAAGCTCCACCTCTTCCATTACTGCCTCTTTCCAAGGCAAAAGACTGTGTAAATACACATAAGGCACATACACATACAAATTAAGGACACTGAATCAATTTGATGAAAAATCGCTGTGTTAGAGCTTGTCTGCATGAGAAAATTGATCATCATTGCTATATCAGAATAAACTATTCTGGACTAACTCCCTGGCTGGAGACACTATTCCAAATAAAGTCACTTGTCTTATGGAATAGTATCCACACAGAGAGTTATTCTGAAATAGCTGTTGTGAAATAGTTCATTCCATTATAACTATGCCTGGCAATTTCCCCATGTAGACAAGTCCTTAATGTTTTTGATGATGGAGGTCTTTTATTATTGGTTATGGGAATTTTTGTCTGAAATGGGCCTAATCCCACAGCCCTGCTCTGAAAAGTGACTCTAAAAATAACCTGGTTGGATTCCATGCGTGTGTGTGCACCAATGACTTCCAGATAATTTTTGTTCAGTTTACAAGTAAAAACATGTTCTTCTTCGAGTGCTTGCTCATGTCCATTCCACTATAGGTATGTGCACGCCTTCGTGCACGGCTACTAGAACATTTTTCCCCTTAGCAGATCCCGTAGGGCCGGCTCCGGCGCCCCCTGGAGCCCCGCACACATGCCGCGGTATATGAGGCGCTGCCCGACCTACGCCTCCTCAGTTCCTTCTTTCCACCCGTGATGGTTATTGGAACTGTCTGTGCTTGCACTGTAAGCGCTTAATTCCCCATGTTTGAACTTTAAGCAATGATTTTTTGTGTTAATGATTTAGTTAGCTTAATAACTGCTGTTAGTGGTAGTTAGCGACTTTGAGATAGTCTAGCTGAGATTTTACCGGGAGTGGATATGCTCCGGTCTTGTGGCTTCAGGCCGTGTGTTCTGGTGGGAAGGCTTTCCTGCTGAGTGACCCCCACTGCCTGAAGCGCAGGGGGGAAGCCTTCATAAGGAGAAGATCGGATTTGCAAGGCTTTAAATCCGCTTGAAAGCCTCGCTCATGGAGCCCTCGACCGGCTCTGAACCAACCTGCTCTCCTGCGGTATCCAGCGTGCTGTCGGTGCGGAGGGCACCGTCGGCACTGACCCGACTCAGCACTGCGAAGAGATGGAATCAGCGCTCAGAGTGTGGATACTCCCCCGCATCGGCTAAGCAGGCGGGGTGGAGCACCGATCCGCACCGAGGTCGGATCACGGAGGCTCCCTGCCTGAGCCAGTGTCTCCAGCCAGGGAGCCTCCCCCGACTCTTGGGAGTGGGGGAGCCCCTCAGCACCTACTGGCACCGTTGACTTCGGAGGCCTTTGGGCAGCAAGAACCTTGTTGGTCTTGCATATGCCACCGCCACCCATACCTCCATGAGAGAGAAGGGGCGGGCGTTACGGGGGAAGCCCACATTGGGACCCCCTGAATGGTTCAGGAGATCCCCAGCATGAGGAGGAAGATCTCCTGCAGACCGGTTTCCTAGGGTAGAGCAGAAATGCTCCCTTAGAAGTTATTCCAAGTCACAGTCGCCGGACCAACCTGCATCGAGGCGGAGAGCGAAGTTGCCTGCCTGACACCGGTCTCGAACCCCCGGCACTGGGTGAGGTCCATCGCACCATTCCTGCTCTCCGGCAGTGAAGTGTTTGCCCACAATGATGCGGTGCTGATCCCAGTCACAGGAGACAGTCTTGGTACCGAGGAATTCGCCGGGTGGTGCTGAACCCAGTTGCCGGAGAGAGCCTCGGCACTGACGATTCACCCCGCACCAAGGCTGCGCCAAACTCGGTTGCCAGAGACCGACTTGGCACCGAGGCCGTGCAGAACCTGGCACCGGAGTTGGACTCACTGCCGGCATGCATGCGGAGCGCAAAGTCCTCGGTACCAGGATGACGCTCTGGTCAGCTGAACTCGCCGGGATGTTGTCCGCAGGTTTGCTCCGGCCGCTGCACCCACGTCGAACCTGATAGTTGAGGTAGTCAACGTTGAGGGGACGCTCGCCGGAGCGACAGAGCACCTGTAGATCAGGGCACCAACCGCCCTTTCCCCCCCCGGGCTCGGTACTGGACAGTGAGAGCCTTTGGGGCAGCGCCACTGGGGTCCCTTGACGTTACCTCATGTCCCTTTGGGGAGGTAGTCGCTGGGGGAGCCTCCACCAATGAAAGGTGCCAGAGCCCCAGGTAGGTAGCCCCGGATGGCCTCAGAGGCAATGGTGCTGGGTAGCAGGAAGCCCTCCACGCAGATAGTTTACCGGGTTAAGTGGAAGTGGCTGTTGCCTGCCGGAAGGAGTCCCGGGGTATTCCGTCCAGCCTCTCGCCAGTGCAGGCGATCTGGGAAAATTTGCCACGGTTAAAGCTCTAGGGACTGGCTGTGGCCTCCCTGAAGGCCCACCAAGCAGCCATGTCAGCCTTCCATCAGTTGCTGGAAGGGCGATTGCGGTTCTCCCATCTGGTCGGTTAGGTTCTGAGGGGGGCGGGAGGCTCTATCCGTAGGTCTGCGACCCAGTGCCTCCCTGGGATCTTGACCTCGTCCTTTCACGGGCCACGGGGCTCCCCCCTGGAACCTGCGGCGTCATGCCCTCTACTCCTGTCTTCCTGGAAGGTGGCCTTCCTGAGGGTATTTACCCCGGCAAGGAAGATCTCCAGGATCAGGGCTCTGACCTCTACTGTATTCTATAAAGATAAGGTTCAGTGGAGGCCTCACCAGGCCTTCCGGCCTAAGGTGGTTTCCCAGTTTCATTGTGACCAACATATATTCTCTCTATGTTTTCCCGAACCACATGGTTTGGAGGAGAAGAGAAGGTGGCATTCGTTAAACGTGAGAGGGGCCCTGGCTTCTACATCAGGTGTACGAGGCCGTTCCGGAGAGCGATGCAGCTTTTTGCCGCAGCAGCCGACTGGATGAAAGGTTCACTGGTCTCTGCCCGGCGCATCTTCCTTGTGAATAACTTCCTGCATCGAGTTCGGCTACAAGCAGGTGAAGGTGCCACTTCTGGGTGCTACCACAACTCACTCAGCAGAGCTCAACCTCCATTTACAGCCTTCCTAGCGGAAGTGCCAGGGCAGGGCATCTGCAGAACAGCTGTCAGGCCGGCAGTACATACCTTCACGTCCCACCACGCTTCTGTCCAACGGGCGTGGGAAGGCGCGGGCTTCAGCAGAGCTGGCTGCAGGCAGCTCACCACTAACTCCAGCCCACCTCCAAGGTACTGCTTGTTAGTCACGTATAGTGAGGTGAACATGAGCAGGCACTCGAAGAAGAAAACAAGGTTATTTACCAGTAACTGGTATTCTTCGAGATGATGTGTTGCTCATCTCCATTCCACAACCCACCCCCCGTCCCCGCTGCTGGAGTTAGCGGAAAGAAGGAACTGAGGGTGCGTAGGGCTGGCAGCGCCTCATATACCGCGGCATGTGCGCAGGGCTCCAGGGGGTGCCAGAGCCGGCCCTACGGGATCTGCTAAGGAGAAAAAGGTTCTGGTAGCCATGCACGGAGGCGTGGACTCACCTATAGTGGAATGGACATGAGCAACACATCTCGAAGAACATCAGTTACTGGTAAGTAACCTTGTTTTCTTTTTCCCTAACTGCCAGCTTTTATAATTAAGCCTGGTATCTGAAAGGCTGGCTGGGCTCTTTTCCTGGCTTGCACATTATCACCAGTAATAAATATTCTGCTCTCATTTACACTTATGCAAATCCATTATCCCCATTGTCTGCCCATACTTGCACCTCTGCAACCCCATTGGTTTCTCTGGCGTTACATAGGTAAAGGCAGAATCTGACAGCAATTGGTGGACTTAGTTGGCTGCTGAGTTGGGAGCCAGAGTAGACTATAGGACATGACTAAACTTAGATCGACATAATCTTGTAGTGATGTCGGCATACAGCCACCACAGTTATTACATGGCTTGTGTGTGTGCACGCTTGGCTGGGCGCATCGTCACCAAGAGTGCGTGTATCTATGTGGAGTGCGCTGCACCGTGGGTATGTATCTCACTGTGCAATTCGCCACCATCCAGCGCAGGGTCTTTTGTGAAGTTCTTGCAATGCCTGATGGGGCTGAGACGAGTCACAGAGGGGTGACTGGGAGCATGGGGTCAGCATTGCCTAATGCAGTGTTCTCCATCTCATAATTTCATCTGCATCCCATACTTTTCATGCCTTCTGTGCAAAATCCCACAAACCTGTGCTTCCCTCCTCGCTGACCGCCATCTCTGACGGAAACACAGAGCTTGCACAGTTCTGCACTATTGTCATGAGTGTTGCAAGCACAGGGCGCGTAATCCTACCTCTCTTGGTTGTTCCACTACTTCTAGCACTAGTAAAAATGAGTAAATCAGAAGATGTGTCCTGCTACTTTGGGGGTTTCATCCCTGTAATTTCAAAGTAAACTGCATACTTACCAGAGGTTCCTTCCCTTGCATCAGGCTCATCAATGCTCAACTGTTGGGACTGGCTGGGCTGCAGTGGAGTCAAAAACAGGTCCTGGCTCGCTGTGCCGCTGGATATCCAAGTCCCCTGTCCCCCATACTCCTCCTCCTCCTCGCTGTTCATGGGAGGAGCCTGTGACTTGGGCTCCTCGCAAGTTTCTGTGGTGTCTTTGGGGGTGGTGATGGGGTCTCCATCAAAGATGGCATGCAGCTCTTTGTAAAAGCGGCAGGTGTGTGACTTGGCACTGGATCGATCATTGGCTTCCCTGGCTTTCTGGTATGCCTGCCACAGGTCCTTAGTTTTCATGCAGTACTGCTGCTGGTCCCTGGTGTAGCCCTTTTTCTGCATCCCCTGCATCCTGCTCATAGCTGTCCATGTTGCTTTGTCTGGTTCAGAGCTGTGCTTGCACATCCTCTTCTCACAAGCCCAGGAGATCCAATGTCTCCTGTCTGCTCCAGGCATGAATGCGTCTGGGTCATGTAGCTATCATGGTCATCTGGGCACTTACACTGAGCAACCGAGAGCTGGTAGGTGTGCTCGTCAAGCCGGGCAACCAGGAAAAGGAATTTCAAAAATTTTGTGGGGCTTTAAAGGGAATCGAGGCTTCCTGGTTACCTGATTCCTGGGCAGTGGAGTTCACAACGGTGACCAGAGTGGTCAGTTTGGGGCATTGTGGGACAGCTGCTGGAGGCCAGTCACCATCGACATAAGTAATGCAGGGTCTTCACTCTCACTGCATCAATTTAACTACATTGACCAAGACTCTGTCATTCATGGAGGTGGTGTTATCAAATCGGCATAGCAGGGCACTTACGTCGGTGGGAGCCAAATTTAAGTGAACACACATCCACAGCTAGGTTGACGTCAGCTGTCTTGCGTCGACTTATCCGTGTAGTGTAGACCAGGCCTGAGTTATGTCGGTTCTGCATTGCTACCAGGAGTAATAGCAGTAAGGCACAGATTTTAAAAAGTATTTAGGTGCCTAACTCCCATTCAAATCAATGGAAATTAGACAACTAAATATTTCTAAAAATCTAGCCCTAAAATCTTATTTTTGTCATTAAAGTAATCAGCTGTGATTATGAATAGATATAGAGATCTGATCTGTGGAGTAGGAAGATGCAGTTTTTACATTGTTGTTGAAGCTGTATTGGTCCCAGAATATAAAAGAGACATGGTGGGTGAGATAATATTTTTCATTGGACCAACTTCTGTTGGTGAAAGGGATAAGCTTCGAGTTTACACAGAGCTCAAAATATTTTTTACAGTCACTTTTCTGCATAGTGTTGCATTTCAAAGAGAATATTACTGATAACTAGCAAAATAAGGTCTGAACTTAACACTTAAATTGCAAGTCTTAGGTGATATAGAATTTCACCATAGCAGGATAACAAAAATCAGTGATATTTAGGACTATTGTGAAGTAAGAATGTAGATTCTAGAAATAAACCAGAAATTGATAACACAGTCATTAGCCCATTGAAGTTAATGGGAGTTTTGTTACTGACCTTCTGAGAGAAGAATCATGCTTTGAATGGGTGTGTTTTCAGAATGCAGACTGTGAAGTTTGACTGAAGTTCTGCAAGCTAAAGTCTTAAATGCCCTGGTCAAAACTTTATACAATAAACAAAGAAGAAACCAATAAAGGCATTTAAATATGACCAATGCTACATTTGTAGTTAATGCATATTAAAACAAATGTCACCACATCTAATGCTTGAGGGCAAAACTGAGGCCAGGCCTATACTTACCTGGAAATTTGGCGGCAGTCGATGGGAGTTACGCAAGCTACACAGAGTAGCTTTTGTAACTCCTGTCGACTTCTTAACTTCTGTTGTGTGCAATGTATTCACTGTGCTGTGCTGATGGGAAATATGTTCCCGTTGACGCAGCGCTATGCCACTTGAGGGGGTGGTTTTAGTGTGTCGACTTCTGAATCGATTGAGCGGGTCTTCACTGACCACTCAATCAATCCAGAAAGACCGATCTGACGGTGACAAATTTGCCACCGTCAGTGTGTACATAACCTGATTGTCTTAGGGATCATGAAGACATTCTCCTGCCTCTCTGAAGGGATTGGCAGAACTTGTTACTGGATTTCTTGTTTGCCTTCCTCTGAAGTTTCAGATGTGGGCTACTTGCCAAATGCATTCAATACCAGAGCCTTTTCTCCTGGAAATACATTGTTCTTCTTGGCCTGAAATAGCCCAAATCTGCAGGACATGTTGCAAGGCTCACCTTTTGAAAGGAGCTTTTGTGAAGGAGAATGCCGTTGGAAGGTAATGTGTTTTCTTGATCAGTGGTGTATAGCTTATTAGGTTTTCTGTGGTAATTTTAGGGGTTGCTGCTTTCTTTTGTTGGCTGTATTTTTAATTGTTTTGGAAATTAAGGCTATGTCTACATTGCAAAGAAAAACCCATGGCAATAAGTCTCAGAGTCAATGGCAGCTGACTTGGGCTTGCAGGGCTCGGACTGCAGCGCTAAAAATAGCAGTGAAGGTGTTTGGACTTGGGCTGGAGTCCAGGCTCTGAGACCCTCCTCGCAGGCTCCAGCCTGAGCCGGAATGTCTACGCTGCTATTTTTAGCTCCGTAGCCTGAGCCCCATGAGCCTGAGTCATTTGACCTGGGCTCTGAGACTCGGCACCATGAGTCTTTTAATCCTGGGCAGACATGCCTTAAGAGTATAAAATAGGCACCTTTTTTACTTATACCTTTTATTTATTATTGATGCTGTCATTAAATAACTTCTTAAAAATGTATTACGAAGGGTTGTTGTGAACGGTTCTTCTTTTAGAAAAAGTGATCAAAGCTATTGAAGATAGGGAGACACCCTCCTGCCACCAAGATACAGTAGCCACAGGTCTACAAGCTAAAATATATTAACTGTATTGCTTTACTCCACTGTTCATAAGATCAGTGTGAAGTGGCCATAAGTTTAAGATTTCAAAATATTGAGGGGAAAATACTATTTGGAGGGGGAATGCAAAGTGCTTCACATCCCCATGGAGGAATTTGAGTGGTAAAGGGTGAGGTGAGGGCGGCGCATCCATGAAAATTGCATATCTAGCCACTCCTTGTGAGGCACAGACACTATGAAGGTGTCTCCGCCTTCGCCCTAAATAAACCTGTGCAAAATGGAACAAAGGCGGCAGGCTAGAGAAAGTGGCTACTGGATATACCTCGAATCTTCCTTAGGCAGCTTGATGAGCTAGGGCTACCAATTCTACGTCATAGACTACAGTGTGGTTGTAATGTGGCTGGCACTGCATTCTAACCCCCACAGAAATCAGGGCTTTGTGTGGGAGATTAGATTATATACAGTAACACGCATGAAGGATCAGCACACAAGAAACCCTATATAGGGCATGGCATGTTTTTTGGAAACAATTAACTTTTTAATGTATTCCATTCAGCCACAAACTTGTCAGGTGCTGTGAGTAAAGTTCAGTGGAAATTGAGTTAATGTTTTTAATTAAAGATATTAGATGTTATCAGAGAATTAGGTTTGCCAACATGTGCATTTAATGCTTCATAATCTTTGATGCTTTTAAACTCATGATTACAAATGAAGGATCAGATGAAAAAAATTCATAAACAATAAATTAAAAGACATTACATGGGAGCTCAAACAGATTTCAAAGAAAGAGAGAGAGTAGTAAGATATACACCACTTTCTTAAGCATGTATAAGAGGGCTAGTGTGGGTGAAGTGTTCTTTTCCCATAAAATAATGCTTCATCTTGCTAATAGTACCACAATGATAAGTAATAGAGTTCCATAGTTGACTCTGCACTGTCAAAAATTGCCTCTGTCCTTTAAATTAAACAAAGCATTGAGTTTTTCATTCAGTCACACTCACTTCATTGGGCCTTTTTCCACATTTAGCTTCTTTGGAATTACCTCAGCTACTTTTCTGCCGCCTTCTTCATGGAATTTGCTCATCGTAAGAAGGGACAAGAAGCTGCTTGAGAGTAAGAATGCCTTAATACAAGGATTTAATCCTGATTTAATACAGACCGTCTTATTAAGATTACTTTGTTGCTAGTTAAGAAACATGAACTAGCAGCTATTCAGAAAACGTTAGAGATGTGAGTTCATCAGCTTAGATACCATATCTTTAAGGCTTGAATTGATCAAATAAGGAAAACTGCAGGACACCGGGGGTATGTCTACATTGCCATAAAAGATCCTACAGCACTGGTGCAGGTCAGCTGACTCGGGCTCATGGGGCTCGGCCTGAAAAGCTAAACATAGCGTGTAGACATTTGACCTCGGACTGGAACCCAGGATTTGAGACCCTGTGAGGTGAGAGAGTCATAGAGCCCAGGTGCCAGCCAGAGCCCAAATGTTTACATTGCTGTTTTTTAACCCTGCAGCTCAAACCCTGTGAGCATGAGTCAACTGACCTGGGTTCTGAGACTCAGAGCTGTGGGTTTTTTTTACTGTGATGTAGATGTACCCTAAATGATACTGGGTGAGTCTTAACTTAAAGGCCTGCTATGGAAGAGGACTTGGTTATCATACAGACTCCCTCTATCTCTATCAAGGTGTCCATCACTGTAGTAGATGAACGCCTCTCAGAAACAAACTAAAGCAGGAAAGAGTTCACTTGTTGGACTGTCTCTCCTTCCTGACCAGGAGGTTGCTGGAGCTGTTTTGGTTTTTTTGAATGTCATCTTCTCTCCCCTTTTCTGTACTCCATTGCTGAGAGTTCTGTCCATTGCTTTTCTGTGTTTTGCCCTTGAGATTGACAGTATCGTTGTTCTTGTGGAGCATGGTTGACTTAGGCTGGTGGTGCTTGAGTAAGGTGCTCTTGGCCTTTCATCTTTGAGGACCAGTGCCATGATGATTGTTGAACATAACCATTAGACTGCTGTGGTATAATGGGGCTTAATCCCATCACTGCAAGGCTGGGGTACGCACCAAATTAGTCATGCTCTGCACCTGGGCAAGTGAGTAGCTAATTGTCTCCTGTTCAGGGTGGATGGATGAAGCCCTGGTAAGTTCATAGAATCATAGAGTTGGAAGGGACCTCAGGTGGTCATCTAGTCCAACCCCCTGCTCAAAGCAGGACTAACCTCAGCTAAATAATCCCAGCGAGGGTTTTGTCAAGCCGCATCTTAAAAACCTCTAAAGATGGAGATTCCACCACCTCCCTAGTAACCCATTCCAGTGCTTCACCACCCTCCTAGTGAAAAGCTTTTTCCTAATGTCCAACCTAGACCTCCCCATCTGCAACTTGAGACTGTTGCTCCTTGTTCTGAGAACAGCCTAGCCCCATCCTCCCTGGAACCCCCTTTCAGGTAGTTAAAGGCTGCTATCAAATCCCCCCTCATTCTTCTCTTCTGTAGACTAAACAAGCCTAGTTCCTTCAGCCTCTCCTCATAAGTCTTGTACTCCAGTTGACTGAATGAGTTCAGTTGTGGGGAGAGTGCAGAGGAGACAGGTCTCTCTACTAGAGAACCTCCCTGCATTGGGGTAACAGACAAAATATAATGGGGGGCAGCATGCTACAGTGGCAATATAGACTCTTACAAGGGGAAGCCCTGAGATAGGGTGTTGCATGTAGGAGGAGGAGAAGTCAGTAGTCCAGTGGGGCCAAATAATTATTCGTATTCATTCAGATTTGTTCATGATACCTCAGAAGGGGTTTGAACTTGTGAATTGGCTATAGGGCTGAACCACAGAAGACCTCGAGCCAGAGGCAGCCAGCCAGCAGGAGGTGCTGGTGCTGAGGAGCTTGATGACATTACGTCCTGCTGCCAGGGGGTGCACCAAAGGTGAGTTTGTCCTACCATAGGCAGTTATATGATCTTTTGGGCAACCAGTGAGGTGAGCAGAGTATTTGGAGAGACATATTCTTGGTGACCAGTGTTGCTTGGGAGGTAGGCTGCTCTCCTCGTTTGGACTGTAGTATAATGACTGGTGTGGAGTGTATTGAAAAAGGCGATCTTGAAGAACTGATTTACTGAAACATGCTGCAATGCTGTGGCTAGCACTGTGGTGAATTGGAATGCAGGTGTAGAGAGAGTAGCCCTCTGTTAGTGAATAATTCACTCATACACTGAAAACGAACCTCTGTGCTCCATAGTGATATAGGTAAGAGAGTATCTGAAGTGTCCTAACATTGGATAGCAGTTGCTCAGGATATTTCATGTCCACAAGAGTTTCATTTTACAGTGATATTTTTGGCAGAAAAGCCAACGAACTTGAGGAAAAACTAGTGCTTGAATTAGGTGTTTCCCCACCCTTTACTTAACTGCTCCAGGAGAGAAATGGGGAAGATTAGGTTTGGAAAACGGGAAAATAAAAGCTCATCGAGTTTAAGGCCAGAAGGGACCATCATGATTGTCTAGTTCAGTGTTTCTCAATTGGTGTTCCGCGGAACCCTGGGGTTCCACGAGATGAATTTCAGGGTTCCGTGAAAAATTGAAACCGTGCTGCCGAAAGCTGCTGACAGCACGTGCCGCCGAACACCTGACAGCGTGCGCCGCCGAAAACAGCCGATACTGCGCCGCCAAAAAGGGGAAGATGTCCCAAATTTTTCAGCAGAGGGTATCGCATGGCCCTGCAGAAGTTAAAAAGGGTTCCGCGGCCAAATTTAATTGAGAAACACTGGTCTAGTCTGACCTCCTGCACATTGCAGGCCAAACCACCTCACCCATGTACTCCTGTAATAGACCCACAACCTTTGGCTGAGTTACGAAGTCCTCGGATCATGATTTAAAGTCTTCAAATTACAGAGAATCCATTTACACTAGTTTAAAGCTGAAAGTGACCCGTGCCCCATGCTGCAGAGGAAGGCAACCTCACTCCTATGCCCCCAGGATCTCTGTCAATCTGACCCAGAGGGAAATTCTTTCCCAACCCCAAATATGTCAGTCAGTTGGACCCTGGGAATTTCAGCAAGACCCAATAGCTGAACACCTGGGAAGGAAATTATCTGTGTTAACACAGAGCCCTCCCCGTCTAGTGTCCCATCACCAGCCATTGAAGATATTTGCTGCTAGCAGTTGCAGATCTGCTAAATGCTGTTGTAGACAGTTTCATCATACCATCCACCTCCTTAAACTTATCAAGCTTAGTCTTGAAGCCCCAGTTAGTTTATTTTGCTCTCTCTGCTGCTGTTGGAATGCGGTTGCAGAATTTCACTCCTCTGATGGTTAGAATCCTTTGTCTAATTTCAAGCCTAAACTTTTTTTCTGTATTATTTTGCAGTATTTAGTTGCTGGATTTTTAATAATTATTTTTGATGAGGAAGAAAAGTTTGAATGTGGTGCTAGTAAAAGAAGTAGTTTATTTTCCATGGAACCCAGTCCATTAGTTGAGAGTGTCATGACAGTGTAAAACATTCCCTGTTTCCACACAAATCTGTACCTATTTTACTTTTGTGTGTGTGACGGTAACAAGATTCATTATGTTCATTATAGACTTCCTTCTCATGATTAAGTTCTAATTGACTGTGATCTGCTTGAACCTAAAGGACGAGATGCAACATAAAACTCCAGTGTGTTTATCGCAGTTGCTCTTTTCCTCTCTTTCATTTCATGGTTCACTCATATTACAGTGGCATACCTTTGGAGTCAGCCCCAGGTGTGGCAGAGAGGTGCTTGCAACTTCCTGAAGAGGAAATGCCTTTGTAAGCCTAATTTTGTGAGTGCTTTTTCTTGTGAACTTAAGACAGAATTCCTCTTACCTTCTGAATGTGCCTGCACTTTTTCGGAAAGGACATTTCTAACCAGGGCTTAGTCTCATCAGTAAGTTCTCATTCTATTGTGAACTTTTAATTTGTGTACCATAACTTTTTTCTTTTGTCTTTGTTTTCAGCAACAGTATTTTTAAAGGGGATTCTTCTACTCATAGACCTCTCTGAGAGTTATTGTTAACAGCATAGATATAGCAGCTTGTTGTCAAACTCTGCAGACAGAAGCCAGTGCAATCAGGAGGTGAGACATTAACAAAGTGTTTTGTTCCTCTTGCTATCTTCCTTGCGATAACAAGTAGAGTAGAGGAATTTGCTAAGTGTTTTTTGGAGAGTTTATAGCTGAGCTGTACTTTTTTAGAAGCAGGAGGATGGATCATGTGTTTTTAAATCTTGTCTTAAAACCCTTCCTGAAACTATGTTTTGAAACTCATAGTGCTGAGATTGCATTTTTAGATTGATCTACATTGTGACATGTTAAAACACAAACCCTGCTTTGAGAGCGTTACTACTGATGTCAAAATATGATTTGGAATTTTTGGTATGTGCCAGGGGCTACTGTTCAAGAGCTGAATCCTACAATACACTTGGTCTTCTGAACTGAATGCTATGTAATCATTTCTGATGTATAGACGTGCTTTCTTTAAAATATGAAGGGCACTTTTAACAGGCTACAGAGTTTTGTCAGGCTAAATTATGGAAAATGAGAGACGAAAATAAGAGATTTTATTTAATAATACTTTGAATGTCTCTAGCACTTCACTTTCTAATCTCAAACCTATTCTTCAAACATTCATTAAGCCTCCTAATTAATCTTGTGATGAAAGCAAGTATAATTATATCCATTTTACTGATGAGTAAATTGAGGCATGGAGAGAGCTTAAATTGACTTATCTAAAGTCAAGCAGCAAACCATACCCAGACCTGTGCAAGGAGACGGCCCTCCGGATCCACGGTCACTAGGGTTCATATGCCCTTCTTCTGGACCCTAGCCATGTGGGCTTGAGAAAGCGATTTCAAGGTGCAGTCAGCCAGAGACTCAGCAGGAGCAGGTGCACCAGCACTTTCAGCAGAGACTGTTGAATCTGATAGTGTCATCAGACTCTGCTGTCTACAGTTTTCACTCTAGACATTCTCCTCTAATTGGCTACTTCAGTGGTTTCCAACCCTTTTGGCTCGAGGACCACAGATATCATTTTTATAACCCTGAAGGGCCACCAGTCTCCAGCAGGCTCCCCCCACCCCACTGCAGCCGGGTGGAAGGAGTTCAACGAGGAGGCTGCCTCCTCACTGATCTCCTGTTTCCCTAGCTGCTGCAGGGAAACCGCACACATCCTGTAGCCCTGTGTGTTCCACCTGGGTCCCTAGGCAATGGCTCCCTTCTGTAGCCAGGGGGACAGGAGATCAGTGCTTCCCTCCCTCTGGCTCCAGCAGGGACCCCAGCACCTATGGACCTAGGCTGAGCGCTTTGCCATGCTCCCTGCTACAGAAACGGTGAGGGCAGCACTGATCTCCCATCCCCTTGGCTGCAGCAAGGAGCGTGCACTGGAAACGCACTCCACCTGGGTCCTTAGGCAGTGAGTGGTTCCCTTCTGCAGCCAGCAGAAGAGGAGCTGGGGGCCACTTTGAAAGCCCCTGTGGGCCACTTTTGGTTCCTGTGCCACAGGCTATTTGCTCCAGCTCAATACAACCTCACTTTATCTGCCTTTCTCTCCTATCTCTCTTCCTTCCACTCACTGGCAATCCTCTCTTCCCATGCTGTGTAATAAATATAATATCTATCTAATAAAATATAAGATAAAGAACACCCCAGAGACTAGTTGAAAAAAACAGAACAAGGCAATGTATGGAACTAACAAGCAGAGCAAACGGTGGTTTGCAAGGATCATGTGGGTTATAACCCTTCCTCTCCCCCCACGTCTGTGATGTCTGTTTAGATTGTATATTCTGTGGCAGGGACTGTCTTTTCCTGTTTGTGTGGTGCCATACCCAACATTCTGGGCTACTAGGTACTGCTGGAATACAAATAAGTTGGTGGCAAGTGTAGGACTGGAATCTAGAAGGCCTGATATCCAGTATCCTGCACTGAACTACACTTCCAGTGCTTCACCCTTTTTTCCAGTAATGGCCCTCTCTTACATCACAGTGACTGTGTTGCATTAGTGGAAAAGAGCAATGATGATGAAAAGTTTCCATTTCGTGGGCTAGTCTAAAAATTCTGCTGCCTTAGCACCCTGAGTGCAATTGGTCTGACTGAGGATCACCAAGAACCTCCAATTGTGCTCGGTCTCTTCCATTAATCTCCAGGAGCACTGTAAGCCACTTATCACCAAGAAATACTGCACCCCTTGTGGTGCAACTGGAATGTAATTAGGCACATATACTGTCACTTCCTTTTGGTTTGATAAGGCCAAGGCAGTTGCTTTCTAGGGACAACTGTCAAATATCTGTGGATGAACACACAAGTGTTTTGTCACAAACAAGAAAAGCCACTTTGTTGATAACTTCTCTTTTTTAGCTGATGTGACAAATGTACAAAAGCGATATTCTTGATTTATTTATCAAAGCTTTCTTATAAAAAAAATACTGTAGAGGGACCATTTTAGGTACACCATTATCTCATTCATTATTTTTGACAAAGTATTCTTTGAGATGTGGGTTACTTAAAGCTGACAGCATGTACAGAAGCAACATAAAAACATAAAAAGCTTTCAGCTGCTTTGTCAGCAACAGGAATTCAGATTCAAAGACAAAAGCTATACAATATTCAGGCTTCTGTTTTAAGTGATCATGAAATCTGTTTTCTTCTTCCCTAGACAGAGAGAGCATTGACGGTGAAGTGACTTGTCATGGTGTTGAATTTCCGAGTTAGCTTTTGAATCAATAGGATTTTCACTGTGCTATTTTCTTTTTAAAACTACAGTGAACAAGATATACTTCTTGAAAAGGCTGCAGGATTCAATAATTATGCATGGGCTTATCTAAACCGTTTTCTATAGCAAGTGGAATGTTTTTCTCTGGCCACACTGTTTAAGTGTTGACAATATTTTTATGATCTTCTTCTTTAAAAAAAGAAAAAAGAGGTATACCCCAAACTCCATGATTTAGAATATACATAATGGGTTTTTGATAAAGTCAGTAACTAGGAACACAAAATAAGATTAGATGTGAAGTTTTGACCACAGGGCTTTTCTCAGGCAGTGGAAAAAATTGGTCAGAATTCATTAAGGATGAGGGAATTTCCTTAGTGAACGTTAAGTGTGGGGGATGAGATGTTGTACAGCTGTCTACCGAGGTTTGGAGGGTTTCCCTGGAACACCATGCAGTGCTTACATAGTCATCAGCAGATTTGAAGGGGAAAAAAAACACACGGGTGACTTAAGAGTTGTTTTTTTCCATTTGCTTGAATAACTGGTATTAAGAGTTTTTATGTTAGAATCCTTGAGTAGGCTTGATATGCATGAGAAAAATGAGAGGGATATGCTGTAGCTTAGCTGTCAGATAATAATGTTTGATTTTTTTATACTGGAAATGAAAACAACTTCTCTGACATACTGTAGGAAAAGTGTTGTTAATAACAGAAGAATACACCCCCCCCCCCTTACACACACATGAGAAATTTGCTAAGAAGGGTAGGACTCAGGTTGTTCTCTCCAGATTTGAGAGAGCTTGGAGATCCAGGTTTAATGGACTGGTAGGGTTCCATTTATTGATAAATACTTCATATTATGTTAGTAAAAATATGCATGTTTTTCTACTCTGTGCTGTCAAACAAGTGTGTTTGTGTAGGGGTTAAGAGTGTGAATAAGCCAAAAGTGAGGGTGTGCATTTCTATTTGTGGTACGAGTGTGGCAGTCTCCTGCTTGTGAACACAGACTTATAAATACATGCATGGGCAATGCCTTCTCAAGATTTTAGAAGGCAGCAGAATAAATCTTTGTGTGAACATATATGCCTTTCCATTATTCATCAAGATAAAAATGGCCTCTTGTGGTGTAGATTTTCAAAACCCAACTGAATTCCAACAGACCGCTTTGAAAATGTGCTCCTGAATTACGTTAGTTTGATCTTATTGAAGTAAATGGCTTCAGGTTGGTTTCATGACTCTCCAAGTAAATTCCCTTGACAGAATCTGTTCCTGCTGGTGTTCCTTCAGCTTCCGGTCCAATTGTCAAAAAAGATATGGATTCAGAATAAGATCTTTCACTCCATCCAGATCTGCTCAGGTTTCTTTTGTGCTATGCAAAGTGATGTGTATGTCCAGAAAATGTTGAAGTGAGACCAAGAGAGAGAGAGAGACTAAACAAGGTGAAGTGGGGACAATTGAGGGAAGTCATTTGTATTTTATGTAAGACTTTGCAGAAAACAAAATCTTCCTGATGGATTTTCTCAATATTGTTGCACAGGTAAACAGCTTTAAGTACCTTGTGACTCATGGCTGAGGATAGCTCTAAGTTGTGTTTTGAACTCTTTTTTTTTTTTTTTTTTTTTTTTTTTTTTTTTTTGAAGAACTTCAACCTCTTGCTCTCTTCCATTTGTTGGAATTATGGCAACAATTCCCACCTGGCACTATTCCCACCTGCTTGCTGGCCTCAAAAACAGCTTGCTTTTTTTTTTAAAAATCAGGGCATTTTTCCTACCTTGCCACCCCTGCCAAGTCTTTATCCTATTTCTTCAGCTGATTTCTAGCCACAGTTTTTGAGATTCTCATATGCTCAGAATTATTCTTCCCTTATTTTCTCATACATTTGCACTTGTGAGTTCTAGTTGGAATAGAACCAAAATCACTAGAATATGGCAGGAAAGCATGTTCTATGATATTTTTGTCTGAGACAGATCTCATGAGATTTACCACCACAGGATTGCTGACTTGAGAGGTCTCGATTAATGCCAAGACTTTTGGACCCTTCTCTGAAATGAACCCTACTTCCCATCCATTTGAAAATTAGCCATGATTAATTTCCATGTCCTTTCAGCTAGCATCTTCCTAGGACTGTATAATAGATGAGCCTCTTTTTTTTAATGCTGTGGCAGGCTTTCTGGTTGTTTGTTACTGTTTTAGTTAACCTAGGAAGATGGTAAATTTCTTTATTATTAGTTTTATTTTTTATTGGTTTATTATTTTCTTGATTATTATCAGTGATGGTAGATGATAATGTGTAAAGAACAGAACTCTTGTACAGTTTCAGTATGAAAGGCTTCTCAGCAGGATGGCTGAGAGAAATATCCTCTCTGCAATATGAAGACTGAGATGTTTACAAGTCCCTGCTGTTTCATTAGAATATTAGGTTGCTATGACATTATTAAAGATGATGATAGGATGATATTGGAGCTGGAAAAAAAAGAAAAGGATTGAACATAAATCGAGTGCCCTGTTATTGGCCTGGGATGCTGCTTAATATAATTAAGTGTCTCACTTACATAACACAGAATTAAAAGATAATTTCATTTTGGCATTTTATTTTTTTAAATGTGCTTGAGGGAAGCAGTTTATTTGAAGAGTAGACTTTTTTAAAAATTGTTTTCAACACAGTTTATCCCAAGCTGTTTCTTTGCTGAGTAGAATTACAGAGAGGTGCTGACATATATTCTAAACACTTACGTGCAGGTATGTATAGTTTTCTGCAGATTTGAAAGCATTTATCTCTTTTCAGAGAGAACTTGTGCTCTGAAGAGTATACAGTATTGTGTTCTAGGAGGGAGGAAACAGAATGGGATGGGGGAAAATATTCCACAGCAATTGCAATGCCAGATGATAATGTGACCATCTCCACTCACAATGGAAACTCATTTCCCAACCAAGCCAACATTGCCGTTTATAGTAGAATCCACATAACACCTTCCCTCATGCAAAAGTGAGCTCTAATTTTAAGTAATACTTACTTGATAGCTCTCAAAGAATACAGCAAAGCTTTAACTGCATGAGTCTCAGGGATTTTAATGCAAATCACACTTTCTGACACCCTGTTCTCCCATCCACACCTGTGAAAATATACCCCCTACGTGTCATAAATAAAAGTGAAATTGGGGTTATGTCTGTTGCGTGAAGCTACTAGACTGCTATAACCCTCTTTTTTTTTTTTTTAACTTGAATTCATTCACTTGAATGCATACTATGAACAACGCAAATGGCATAACTCTGCCCCAGAGGTGTAGATTTAAGATTAAATATGTATAAGAATAATTTCATTTTAAAGCATTTTATTTGAGTGTATTACAACTCAGTGTCATTGGGGGAAATACAGACTGAAAACAGAGGTACATAACCATCTTGAACATCTTTCAGTTACTTATTTGTAGCTTTTATTAAAAATTAGGAGTCAGATTCATCCCTGCTGTAACTGTGGTGAAGTCAGTAAAGTTTAGGGGTTAATTTAGTCCAAAGAGTAGTTAGCTTTTTAACCTCTCATTATTCTCTTGTATTTCTTAGAATTCTTCCCTTTTTTGACTCCATTGCATTGTCCTTACTTTTGAGCTCTTGAAAACTTGGCTCCTTCCTACTTTCCAGTCTTTATCTGTTCCACCAATGATGTCAGCCCCCATTGCCCATTAGTTAGCTTCTCCCACAAGCAATTTTGCACTTTCTTCCATGCCTTTCTTCAGGCTTGGAACACCCTACCCAAACTGATCCATAGAGTAACTTGCCCACCCTCTTTAGATATTTCCTCAGGGCCCATTTTGACCAGGATGTCCATATGATATTGCCAACTGATGTGGTTAGGTAGACAGCAAGTATGGACTTCAGTTATTTATCTTGTTATAAATTATAAAAACAAACACATGAAACATAAATTAACTGTCCTGAAACCATCCAGCTGTGTATAGAGGTAGCCTATCTAAAAGCATGTTGTTGTTAAGGTTTCTTGCATCCTCTGTTCCTTATTCCTTCTGAATGTTTGTTACAACCGCTGTCTTAAATTAGACCATAAGCTCTTTGTGGCTATGACTTCTATTCTGTTTTTACAGAACCTTGCACAATAGGGCCCTGATTTCACTTGGGGCCTCTGGGCACTCTTCTAGTAGAAACTGATTTATTTATTTCTTTAAAATCTCATTTCATTCCCTTTTTTTTTTTTTTTTTTTTTTAATTGCTCAATAAGACTATTATCCAGACTCTTTGAAAACAATGTGCTATGAACTGATGATCTCTACTACACAAACTAAAATTAAGTGATCTTTCTGGAAATATTGTTTGGATAAGTTTTGCTGACATCTTTCCTTTTTCTGCTGCTGCTTTTTTTTTAAAGACTTTCGAGCTTCTTTGTGTTCTCTTTACCTTGCAAGTTGCAGTAAATCCCAAAGTTGGAATATTAAGACATCTTCATTTACAAAGAGTTATTCATAACTTATTAACCAATCACTCCCACTTATTAGGAATGTTGCTCCTGAATGCAGACTGGGCATACTGAGGGAAGAGCATCTGTTTCCCCTGGCTCAGCGCCATCCGGCTGCATTTCAACCAACAGTGCTGGGTTTTGGGGGTGTTTTTTTTGTTTTTTTTTTAAGTGGAATCATTTTCTAGTTTAATATCAAAACTTGTCTACTAGTTGGCCATTATGTCTTATCACCAGGAACAGTACTAATTTAGTTTTGCTGACAACAGCCACCTCTTACTCATACAGCACTGATGAATCAGCACCTCTGGAGGTGACTGACAGGAGACCCTGCAGCCAGACCTGCTGAGTGAGCTTTGCAAGAGAAGGTAGATTCAGAGGTAAAATAATGCTATTTAAAAAAGGAAGAGAGAGAGATGGGAGGAGAACTGGTGATGTTTAATTGTTCCTTCTTGGAAAACCTCCTAGTTACACCTCTGCTACATGGAGCCTTTCTCTCGTTTATACTGTAGCTGCTTTAAACTGCTCTGTCAATATAAAGGGGCCTTAAAGAATCAGGCCCATGGGCTGCATTACTAATCTACAAGATTGCCTAGATGCTGGTAAGAATGTTGTTCTCATTTATTCATTGGTGTGCTTGGTGCCATACAGACAAGTAAGACTTGGTCTAGGGGCCCAATCTGACCCCTGCTAACTTCAGTGAAACTTAGATTGCTCCGCATACTGACTAACATACACAACCTTCCAAGATAGGTTAGTTTATTACTAGATTTTCTTCATCAAGTGTTTTATTACACATAAGACGTTTGCAATTGTTTATAAGTAAAAGAATCAAAAGTCTTACATGAAAATTACCATAGTTTGGCTCAGGTGTGGTTTACAATTGTGTCCGTTTACTATCTGATAACACATCAGGGGTTGAGGGTTCAGTACATAGCAGGGCTTCAGGGTTCAGTCTTGCTTTTGGATAGATTTAATACAGTGGGTCTCTTCCATCTCTGTTATCCGACTATTTGACCCAAAATTATTTTGTTTTAGAAACTACTTCAGATACCTGCAAGTGTACTGTCACTTCAAAAATGTCATTCAGATGAGCATCATCTGACCCAGCTATGACTCCATTATTCAACTTTGGAGATTCACTGGTGGAATTTAGGTAGATCAGCAATTTTTCAAAAGGCAACAATCTTCCATCTAGACTGTAGCTATGAACACTCCCTCAACTGGACCAGATTTTCTTTTCATGCTGGGGTAAATCAGGACTAACTACATTGAAGTCATTGGCATTGCAGTCATGTAAAACTGGAGTGAGATCAAATTTAGCCCTATTTCTTCGGCTTCACATTTTATTAATAAAAAGTATTCAGTAAGTACATTTTTGTTATTGGTTCTGAAACATCATTATTTTTAATAGTCTGATATTTTACAGTTGTAACCAATAATGAAAAAGCTGAATGGCTTGCTTTTCCTCTTAAGATTCAATGAATTACCCTTTTTGCAATGAGGAAATAGATATCTTTTTATTATTTTCAGCTGAATGCATAATTACTGCCTGTTAAATTGTGCTGCTTTAGTCCACCTCAAACATACATAAACACTCCAAAAGATACTGATCTTTTTGTTATGTACCATTTTCTGGAATGTAGTGCTCCATAAAGCAACTCAGAAAATGAAAGAAGATATTGGAGCATTTTGCTCTCTGTTGTACGAAACTGAGGCAGCACAAGAGGACGTTTTATCTATCCTGTATTTCTCTCCTGATATTGGAAGGTATTTGTTTTGTTTTATTCTGAAATCCAGACAACTAGCGCCTGAGAATGTGACATTTACAGTAGTTCAATATTTCCACTGTGCTATAAATTCCTTCGGCTAGTATCCAGAGGTGCTCCATTCCAGTAGCTGCTCCACGTTCTCTATGTGAATGCCTATTGTTCAGTCGCTGGGTTGAATGGGAGATTTGTGTGAAGTGGTTTCCCACAATAATACAGTGTGCTACTATTGTCAATATCACTTCAACCAGGGGGCCAGGTTAACAGTAAATGGCTAAAGTAAAGAAGCCTGACTTGCCAAAAGGTGTGCTGAAACCAAATTGTTAATGGAAATTTCGTGGCGGAGACTAGGAGGTGGCAAGAATTCCACCGGCGGGTAATTCAAATGTGGCCCGCTGGTGGAATTTAGTTTGCAATGAAATTCCCTGGGTGCACACCCTAATGAAAATGTGCTGCGCACGCCTATGCATGCACTACTCCAGGGGAAGCTTTCCAAAGCTCTCCAGCATGTGGAAGAAACACACCAGCTGTGCCACCAGTCGGGGTAGGCACAGCACATGCTTCCTTCTGTGGCTTGCCTGCTGTGTATCAAGAAGCTGCAGAATAGGATGGTACAGCTTCCTTCCTGCCCCCTTTGAGGTGCCTTGTGGTAGCTGAGAAGAGCAGAAAGGTAGTGAACATGGTTCAATGTGCTCTTACCCCTTTCCTCTTGTAAGCTAGTATGGAAGCTGACCACAATCTTGCCAATAGACATTGTTCTTGTTCTTCAGATGTTTTTTATTGGATGAGCAGGAGGAGAGGAAGCTGATGAATATCCATATTTGAGAGAAGTTCCATGCAAAGTTATGAAATATATAAATGTGGTTACCTTTTTAAAAATATAATTTGGCAGAAATTTAAAGAGGCATGCTGAAAAGGTCAGATTGATCCTGAGTCAATCTTAAAACAGTTACAATCAGGCAGATTTTTTTTAAGCTCCACAAGACATTTGAAAATACCACACTACTGTATAAGAAGGGTTAGCTCCGCCTACTGTCTTTTTGGAGAGGCAGTGTGGTGCTCCTGTGATCATTAGAAAAGGAAAAAAAAGATGCCCTTGTTTAGGGGAAGGGATACAATAGGCAAGGAAAGACAGTTAATTATATTTAGCTCCATTTATAAAAAGGCAAAGAAAAAAATTCTCATAAAATGGTAGTTGACGTTATATCTTAATAGAGTTGCACTGTATTTTATTTGTAGTTTGGTTGTCTATAATTTCAGTGATTTAAGCCTATAGCAGTTTGAATGACAGTATCTGTTTAAGCACTGTCTTTATTTCATAGAGCAAAGGTGTATCTATGAAGTGACTGATTTTTTCTGAACAGCAGGTTAATTTAGCTATAATACTATGTAAGTGGGAATGGGCAGATCCAGGAATGGATCCGTGGGTTGTTCCCCAGTGCTAGTGGATTTGTTCTGTTCAGGTGTTCTCATTGTAGATCTGAAATGGTTTTATTAGACCAGATTTGTTCCTGGTGTAGCTCATTGATGTGAATAAATTTGGTGCCATTGTATTTTATCTGAGTTCATATCCCTTTTGGGCATGTTAATTTTGTAGGGCCATACACACACCAGGAAGAATATTTGTAAATTTTCAAGACTCCACAAGGTATCTATGGACAACAGAAAAGTGCCTGAGAAACGGCTAACAGAGCAGCAGTATTACTTTAATGATTAAGGACTCCTCTGTGTATCAGCCTGCTGACTTTGTTCTGGTGCTTCATCAGAGGCATCATTAGTTTTAGTTGCCTCATGGTATAAAGCCATTTAACCTAATCTCATTCTTAAACTTCTCCTTTTCTGATGTGCTGTTGTTGCAGTCGTGATATTTAGAGCTAGTTAACAACATGTTGGATGTTCTTTGTGCCTCCTTCCCCTATAATTAAATTATTGTATGCCAAGTTTTTTTCTAATTACTTTGGCTTCAGTAAAGGAATATAGTGCAAACATCAGACCAGAAAAATTGAATCTCATAAATGATATTGTGCACAGAATTGATTTTTTTTTTTTGCTAGGCTAGAAATTAGAACAACGTTTAGCACCTGTGGTTATTGTAAAGTTTCACTGGGTAAATTAAAATGACTTTCCCAGTGATAGAAGTATCTTGTAACTAATTTAAATCAGAGATGGGCCAAAGCTGTAAAATTTAAATACAGATTTTGCTCCTTCATCCCTTTCCCAAACTTCAGAGTTATGAGCCAAGTTGCTGGTTTAGGCTAATTTCTAATGCATATAATAACCTATTCTCCATACAATACATGAGATTGGTTTGGAAAATAATTCTTCCCCAAATACAGGAAACTTAATTCACGAATATTGATGACTCTGGCCCTAATTCTGCACTTGTGTGAGTGCAACCACATTGAAGACACTGTTCAGATAGGACTTCTAGGGCAGGCTTTTCAAAAGCGCCTAACTGATTTGGGAACACAGTCAAGAGGGATTGGTGGTCAAGTCAGGTGTAGAGCTGGTTGGATTATTTTTGACTAAATTTTTTTTTGGTTGAAATATGCTGTTTAATGGATGTATTGATTTTGATGATGTCTGTGAGGGGAAAGTTTCTGAGATTCGGGGTGGACTTTCCAGTGAGAAAGAGAGACCTGAATTTAAAACTGAGGTTTTTTAATAAAAAAAAAAAAAAAAGGAGGTTTTGACAAAATTATATTTAGTGAAAATATTTAAAAGGTTTTATTTTTTTTCCCAATGTGGATGGAAAAAAACAAACTTAAAAAATGTTGTGGGAAAGGAATTGTTGTCCGTCATCCAGCTCTGCTTATATGCTTTTGACAATCCTGCCCATTATTCCTTGTTTTAAAGATGTAATACATTTGCCAACTGCATTTTGCATATATATTCTTAAACTTAACCACTTGTTTTCATTTATCTGAGTGTTTTCTACAGGGCAGTTCTGATAGGTAATCTGATATTGTGACACTGTTGTAGAGAAATAATGGCCATCCCTTTTCTAAAATGCCAGTTAGTTTTGCAATCAGACATTCCTGCTTCTTATATCCCTTTTGAAAAGAAATAAAGCATGAAGACCAGTTTGGCACAAAGATCTGTCTTATCCTAACCAATCCAATTAAAAAATATAAATTGTTACAAATAGGTCTGTCTGTTCAGTTGCTTTCAGATTAACCTACCATGTTTGCAATTAGACATAGAAAGAATGCTTTTAGGTTTAAGTCGTCTTTCAGACAGAAGTGATTTAACTAGGCTAATGAACACAGACATCAGACAAGAAGACAAATTCCAGACTATTTGTTCCCTGACCAGCCAGCTGTGTGCATACCTCCAGGTACTGCTCATGTCTCAAGAGGCTTTTCCTACATGAACAATTATCACCACTCCTGCTTGCATTCAAGTGGCAAGCCATGGCAAGAGTTTTTCTTGCATACAGCTGTCCTTGCTGCAGATCTGGAGTGTACTGATTTACCTGGAATAAAAATAGGATCACATTGTACATGTTGATTTAGATACTTTTTGTGAAATGTGTTTTTAAATAATCTCTGAAAAGCTGGATTCATTAACTGGAGGTCTGTAAAAGTCCTTTGAATGTAGTAGGCCGGTGCTGACTATTATTAATAACAACACATAAAAGAAGCATTTTAGGAAGGTCAGAAGGCTTACTAATGGGAAAACTTGAAGTGGTTGTGTCCCTAACGTATGTTTTTTAGTTCTCTTTCTCCAGTGGAGGCAGTTCAAAGTCATCCCAGTTGAAAAGCGCTAATCTTACATTGGGAATCTGACTTCTCTAATTAGTAAGGCAGAACTACTGTGCTACCAATACTTATACATTGAAAGGATCTGACATGCTTTCCAGAAGTGAACTAAATTGTACCAAGGAACATTCCTTTTTATGGAAGAGTACTTTGCACTGCAGTTATTGCCTGTTCAATGCAGGAAAGTGAAGTAAAATGAATTTTTCCTTTACCAATCCTCCTTATTTTTTATTTAGTTTTTTTTCTTACTGCAAGTACTTCTAGAAACATTTTGAGTACTAGTCATTTTAGGGCCTGTTCTCATGAAGTGTCAGATACCATCTATGAGATATGAAGTGCCTATAGCTTCCAATGACTTCAGGGGGACAAATCTTGACAAGCACTGAGAACCTTCCAGACTTCCGCAGAAGTCTGAATCTCTCAAGGTTTGGCTGTTTTGGAAGTGAAGGTGCTCATCACCTCCGAGGAGATACTTAGGGCAGGTCTACACTTAAAATGCTACAGCGGTGCAGCTGCACCGATGTAGCAGGACTACTGTAGCGCTTCAGAAACGATGCTACTGCACCAAGAGGAGAGCTTCACCCATTGGTGTAGTTAATTCACTGCTGTGAGAGACGGTAGCTACATCAATCGAGAAGCCCTCCTGTCAACATAGCGCTATCTACTCCCTGGGTTAGGTAAATATAACTGTCGCTCAGGGGTGTGGATTTTTCACACCCTTCAGTGATGTAGTTATACCGATGTAAGTTTGTAGTTTAGGCCTGGCCTTATTTTTATATTATATTTTAACTTCTTTGTTTTGCCATATTATATCCGTAGCCTGGGATGATTTCCTGTGAAGTAACAAAGTCCATGCTGTCCTTGGCTACTTTGCTTTTGGGTAGGTGTTGGCAATGAGCAAATTCAAAGGATGTGAATTAACTTCCTGCAGATGTTTAGTGTTGCTGGAATGGAAAAGGTGGGGATGGGGAGTCTTTTTAAATTATGTGTAGACTACCTGTATTTTAAAACCTACAGGTGTACATTCAAAATGGAGACAATTCCCCCTCACCCCTCGTGTGTGTGTGTGTGTGGCGTGTGTATGAGAGAGAGGGAATTACAGCAAATTAGATTACCTTTGTCAGCTGAGACTGATTCAGTTGTTTTCATTTGACATTCTATTATATTACTTTTTTAGCCACTCAGTACTTACCAAAAAGCTATTTCTAGCATCTCTGGGTGGGTCAGGAAGTGCAACTGCATTTGCAGAGGCTGGATCCTGACGTGAGAGTCAGGATGATTAATTTTTAAAGGCAATAGTTGTCTTGGGATAAAAAGATAGAGTCAACTTTTGTTGCAGAATTCTTTGGATAAAATTTGTATTTTAGAATAGCATGTGTAGTGGGCCCAGATTTGGTTATTTGGCTTTCTTTCTTATAAAGATAAAATACTATGTTCACTTCATCTTGAGAAGTAATTCTCAAAATTTAAAAAGCAATAGTTAAAAAGCCGTGCATATCAAAGGAAACGAGGAGGGCAGTGTTTGCAACAGTCATCTTCGCTTTTTTTCTACTTGTGCAGCAATCTCTGTGTTTCAGTGGTGGCCATAATGTACAATCTGAAACTCACATGTGGTGATCTAAGAAATGGGCTGATCTAGTGGTTTGAGAACATGACTGGAATGTAGGACCTCTTGCATTCTAGCTCCAGCTCTCTGCTGTCTCTTTGGGCAAGTCTCTGAGATTCTTTGCCTATTTGCCCATCTGTAATATTAGTAAAACAACGAGAGTCCTGTGGCACCTTAAAGACTAACACATTTATTAGGGCATAAGCTTTTGTGGGCAGAAACCCACTTCGTCGGATGCAAGGTAATGGAATATTAGTATGGTACCTACTTATGTGTCTTGCCAGCAAGCTGGCATTATTTAGATGATGTTTGTAAAGAGATATAAGACTGCATCATTGGCAGTCCCTCAGAGTTTGAGTATGATTGTCTTCCATAAAATAATAGCCAGTTATTGCTGGTGGATCTGCAGGTGGCTAATGAGACCAGTCTGGGATCCACAGGTTTTGTCACTGTTGGAGCAGTCATTTCCCCAAAGGGAAGGAGCAGATCTGGATTGTTGAGATAGGCTGCGGCGTGTTTGTTCTTCTTTTCACATTTCTCTGTTTCCTCTTGTCTTTGTTGGATCGCAAAATACTGGAATCCTTGAAGTACGCCCCAGTGGATTGTGCCCTTGATGTGGTGGAGCGACTTGAGTGTTCCCATGATCCTCAGAGCAATGCTGTTGGGAGTCTTGCACTTCTGGCAGCATTATCCAAGGCAGCAAGGTCGAAGGTGAGGTTCTCCCCCTCCTATCCCACAAGTCCTCAATGGCAGAGGAAGTGAATGAAAGGACAATTTCTCTCAGTGGCTGTGAAAGTGGATGAAGGGTGCAACTGGATGAAGGTCTCCAATTGTCTTGGTTTCCTTGCCATCGGATTATGATCCCTATCTGTCCAAGTACCTTGTGGATACTGGTGTGCAACTGTGTCTTCACATTACAAGAAATCATATACAGGTATTTTCCATATTCATGTCCAAGTCCTGTGGCACTCAGCGAGTGGCGACGGGAGCAGGACAGTGATGACCAGAAGCTCCTTGTCATGGACTGGCATGCAGGTGGCAGCTGTCAGATGGTCATTTTTGCATTTGGACAGAGGCAGGAGTGCAACTCGGCAGCTGTAACCATGACTGAGCAGCCCTTTTTAGGACCCACTCTTCTCTGCTAACTTATTTCTTGGTTTTTAAGGCATCTTTGTTTAATGGTGGTCTGGGCAAGCTACTGCAAGACTGGCAGAATTGAAATGGTAATATTATTATGATGGAAAGATATACAGTTGTTCTTTTTGTAAGTTGTAATTTTGTTGTCAAAAACCTTTTTGAATATTAATGGTACAATGAAAGACATTCTCCCACACGTAATAATTTTCTATGTGATATACATATGCTTAAATAATAGGACTGGATAAATCCCAAGACATTGGACTCTGAACCATAAGAAGATGGAATTTTTATTGATTTCAAATTTTATACAAACAGGGATATACAGTTTTGTTAAGAATCTAAAAGGTGTCATCCTAGTAGTATAACAATTTCTATTTTCAAATGATTTTGGTTTTAGAACAGGACATTTCTTCAGTAGCTTTTGAAGAGTTAATTAATTACAGACAAATCAAAACTTAACTTTTATAGAAAGGCATTCATAAAGCTAAATATTTAGAAGAACTATTACTTTACTAGGTTCTCATTTTGAAATTCTGACTGCCTCAGCTGGAAGAGGTTTATCGTTTTGCAAAAGAGAGGTGGAAAAATTAAGGGAAAATAATTTCTTGGCTTACACCATAATTAAAAGTATAGTGAAAACCTTCTAGGAAAAGTTAGACTATTAGGGCACCTTAATGTGTTTAAACTCCTCTTGAAATTTAAGGGTAACTGTGACTTAACACATTGGGTCATGTTAATTCACCATACATGGAAATTTATTTTAGGTAGTTCTACTTTGTTCTTCTCTGTTTTTAAGTTTCCATCTGTTGTCACATGCAACTAATATTACTAATTCACATATTGAATCAATAAGGAAACTTAAGGATCATCATCTCATTTTCGGAGAGGTAGGACATTGCATTGCCAAGTAGAAGATCAGTTTCGGAATAGTGACTGGTAAACATCGAAAGGTTTGGAGGCTCAGTTTGGGTGGAGAAACCTCCAAAAGCTTGGATGCTTATCTTTACTTCCTTGGTCTAGAACAGTGTTTCTCAACCAGGGGTACGCGTACCCCTGGCGGTACATAAAGGTCTTCCAGGGGGTACATCAACTCATCTAGATATTTGCCTAGTTTTACAATAGGCTACATAAAAAACACTAGTGAAGTCAGTACAAACTAAAATTTTATAAACAATAACTTGTTTATACTGCTCTATATGTTATACACTGAAATGTAAGTACAATATTTATAATTATATGGTAAAAATGAAAAAGTAAACAATTTTTCAGTAAGAGTGTGCTTTGACACTTTTGTATTTTTATGTCTGATTTTGTAAGCGAATAGTTTTTAAACTTAAAAAAAAAAAAAAAAAAAAAAAATCCTGGGGTACACAAGACAAATCAGACTCCTGAAAAGGGTACAATAGTCTGGAAAGGTTGAGAACTACTGGTCTAGAAACTGAGCTGGAAAGCTAATGAAATTTCTAGTGTTTCCTGGATATAGCTAGATTGAAAACACAGCCTCTCTCACTGAATAGTGGTATTTCCGTATCCTGTTCCAGCCAAACCCAGGGAATGCAGACACACAGGAAATATTTTCTAAAAGTTTGTTTGTTCAACTTTTTAGAACCTGAAAAAAGTTTGGGGTTTTGTTTGACTCAAGCTTTTGGTTAGTATATGGCAGTTAATATTTTGTTAAGCAAAACAGAGAAGTTCTCATGTCCTGAACTCTGCATTTGTTTTCCCAGTCCCCTTGGCCTGGAGTTTTCTTGCAAGTAATAATATGCTTCACTCCTTAGAGACAAAGTTGACCACAGTGCTTGCATATTAACCTCTGTATGTAAATCAAATTAATGGAATTGGTTGTGTGCAAGCAACTGTTGCATTGGGGGAAAGGGGAGAGGGGGAAGATATTGGCAAATTATTTGAAACATAAATTGTTTTCCTTTATTAATTAAGAATCAGTAAGAAAGAGAAACCTAATGGGTCAGTATCCGAAGCTGGGTCTAAAACTTTAGGGTTTGTTACATTAAAGTGTATGGTATAATTCAACTGGGAATTCAATTGCTGAATTTATACTAAGGCTTTCTAGTGAAAATTTCTCACTGGTGCGCTTCCACTGGTGGTAATAATAGTGAAAGCCCTAGTGTAGACAACATTTCCATGGTTGCCAGTGATGTCAGCACCATGCTATCTAACCCTGCAGCGAACAGGTCTAAACGACAGTGCTGGAGAATCCCTTGTCAATAGTGTTGCCAGTATTGGTGGAGTTGCACCAGTATCAATAGGAGGAACATTTCTGAAAAAAAAGGCTTGTGTAGACATGGCCCTAGTGAGAATTCATGAATAAAGTAGAAGGAATGCAACTGCTAAAGTTTAAATAATGACATTCCGCAAATATATGTCAGCATATTGGTTTGTTGGTCTGGAGTGGGGAAATTACTATGGAAAAATATAGGTTCAAATTACAATATGTCTAAATCAATAAATAAAAACGGTACTGCATTATTTTGAGATTAAAAAATGTCCTTTTAAAACTCAGACTTCCAGATTCAGACTGGATGAATTTGTCATTTATTTGTATGTGCATTTTAATGTGTTTATCTTGTCAGCCTTGCAATCCTTTCAAGACTCTGTAATGCAGTTATAGATACATATATTTAAAAAAACAGGAATGAATTGAGGACATATGTGCTCTAGATTGGTTTGCCAGAGAAGCCTCAGTATTGTAAAGCTATCCTCTTTGTATGATTGATGGACTCCTATTGAAAGTCTTCATAGGCCAGGGATACAATTAGCTGTTGTATGAATTAATCCATTTTAATTAGAAAACAATTAGTCACATGTTTCCTGAGTGATCTGTATAACCAGGACACACAATGGCTATGGCTAGGTTTTGCAGAGCTTTGGTTGTATTGCCAATCCCCAGTGATCAAAAATCATGAATTGTGGAGCATCCGAAACTTTGAGATTTTAAATAATTTTGGAATTCGTTTGTTACATTCTGGGTTTTGAACCTGTAAGGTTCATGTTATCAAACTTTTCTCCACAGTCATGAGGGCTAGAAAATTTAAAAAAAATGAAAACTGAGATTTTCATGGAATCACCTGGCTCCAGCAGCTGGGGCTTTAAGAAATCTCTGGGATATTGTGAGAGCTGGCATAACAGCTTTGGTGAAGAAACGTGTGTGTGTTGGGGGAGGGGCAGGGAGGTCTCAGGCAGACTTCTGTAGCTTACATGGCAAGTAGAGAAGACTTTGTCAGCTGCCAGCTTTAAGTTACAGAGCCAGGGAGAAGGTGGGTGGTTGGATTATAGTGCTTGATGTTGTGAGCCAAAGAAGTATTTGGTTTCCAAATTACTTTTTCTGTGTGGGTAGTCACTGTGGGCCAATATGTGGGGCAAATTATGAGGTTGTGATAGATTGACATCCACACTATTGCTTGACTCAGACCTAGAATGAAATTTAAAACACAAAGGCATGGACTTATTGTTTAACTAGTCATTAGTTGATATATGCTTGCCTTTTGTTTGCGTTACGTTGCTCTTCAAACTTGCTGAGAATTTGTTTCCTATAATTGGGTCTCAGATAAAAGGAGGAGCATCAGTCTGTCATTTCAGAATTGATGGAAGTAGATACCCTCTATTTATATCAAGCTGGAGTGGCAATTTGATAGAAAAACAGTTTTTTCAGGGTAGTGAGAACATCAGAGAGAGCTATGTGAATCATGCTAAATTTGGCACCAGCTATACTGAAATAGCCTTTATAGATGTATGTCCGAGGAAGGGTTATGGTGCTGAGCAGGACGCTTGTTTTAGAAGGATTGTAGGTTGGTTCGCTATTACTTTCTATGTGTTTAAAGATGCTTGACATGATAAGAGTGAAAGGTTCAAAACGGTTAGGCTTGAGGGCCTGCAGAGTTTTAAATAGGCACTTTGATCATTCTCATTACAAACTGGGCCTTCTCAGTTAATCAGAATATTCACTCCAGGTTTGATTTATTCTCTGATGGTTAGATTGCTCTGCAGCCAACTGCAGTTTAATGTTGAGCTCTGGATGAGCTCATTGTCAACAAATCTAAGTAAATAAGTATATAATGATGAAGAGCATATTTCAGTGTCCCATCCATTTACATTTAAACACTGCTTTTAAAATCTAAATTTAAACACTAACAGCAGGAGAGGGGTGGCTTAGCAGTCTGTTTATCACATTTGAAATATCTAGACTCCATGGAACCACTGGTTCTAATCCTGGCAGGGTTGACTCAGCATCTTACCCTTCCTATTGTAGATAAATTGAATTCCACACCATTTATGTTGTACAGCTCTAGTAGCTGTAACTTTAAAGAGCAAAGTCCTGTCTGGTCCACGGAGACATTAGATCCTACAGCACTCTCCACATAAATAGGATTTGCTCTGTTATTCTTTGCCAAAATTTCCCTGCTATACACAGTTGTCAAGCCTGGTTACCAACCTGTTACCACAGTTACCAACCTGGTTGCTACACTTCACCACAATTCCTAGGTTTTCCTACCTGAATTTTATGGATGCTGTATATTAATCATTTGTAAGCATTCTGAGATTCTTTGGCATGAAAGGCGTTGAATAAATACATTGATATTCGATTAGCAATTAGGACCATAGGATTTGTAGGGAGATTTGTGCAAAAATCTGCTTCCTTTGTCAGGATAAAGTACTTGACTTAGGACCTATGGTTTATTCATTAAGGAACTGGATTATTGCCTTGTAAAACAGCATGATGGTACTATTAACAGGGAATTATTAGACTTGTTATTACAAAGCTCTCACCTTATTTTTAGCAACACTTCCTTATTTAACACTTCAAATAATTAGCTGCGAGAGATGGTGTTATAGTGAAGGTGGTGTGTTTTATTACAGATTCTTCTTAAGTGCTGTCCTACACAGTGGTTCACTTTCTACATGTTGGATAAGATTCTAGGCAAGAGCTTTCTCTTTGCTTGTGTCACAATTAAATAGGGACCACTGAAAATTTAAAGTTTGCTCTTTTTACAATGTGCGTGCACAGACATACAATTCAGGTTGTCTGTAGATGTGCTATGAAGGGATTAAAAACCACTGGGCTCTTGCTGTACCTCAGATGTCAAGAGTAATAGAACTTATGAATGTTAAATATGCAAAGGAAGCTGGTTCCAAGAACTACCTTACAGAGTGAGCATCATGTTGTTACAAATCAACAAATTGAACCATAAGCAACTAATGCTGTCATTCAGAAATTTCGGGTCTGGGATGAAGATGTTAATGCTGGAAAAGCCCTGGAAAAAAAAGAGTAAAGATTTTGCCATATTTGTTTTGCTGAGTACTAATTATGGAATGTTTCTTGGGGGGGGGATGTATCCAGGACATAAACTAAAAGCCATTAACAGTCCTCTGATCCATTTAGTTCCCCTGAAGCCAGAATATATCTCTTTGAAGCAGGTGGGATTAATGGCAGGATACTACCTTATGAAGCACTGAATAGATTTTTCTGAGTCTACATTTAGAAGAAAGTTAAATTAAGACATGTCTGTCTTGCAGGAAGCCCGTTGAGGAAGATTCTCCATGAATGTACGTCACAATGATGATGACCGACCAAATCCCGCTGGAGCTGCCACCATTGCTGAATGGGGAGGTAGCCATGATGCCTCACATAGTGAATGGAGACGGATCACAGCAGGTCAGTAAGCTTTGTGGGATGAGTGGGAATTTAGGAGCTATTGAATGTCTGAATGTGACCGAAGGGTCAAGTGGTGACCTGGGGTGCATGTGTTTTGCTTCCATTAACATCACTGAGAACTGTGCCATGTATTTGAGGGCAGAATTTGACCCAAATATTGGAGTGACTACATTGAGGCCTGGATATTGTTTTGCATCACTGCTTTTGCAATGATCATTTCCGTTTGGATTTAAATATATTCACTGGAATTCAAAATAATGGGACAAAATTGTCAAACTTTGGTGTCTGACATTAGGCATCTAGATGCATATTACTATTATTAATAATTAAAAAAAACTTGTATTGCTGTAGCATCTTGGAGTCACAACCATTGGGCCGTGTTGTTGTAGAAACATATATTAAATGGCAGTCCCTGCTGCAAACAGCTTAGACTCTACAAGACAAGATTTAACTGGTGGATGAGACAAACATGCAGGTTGGGGTGGGTCAGAAGGGTAACAAATGTAGTATGTTCACAATTTTCAGCCATGCAATAGTAGTAATCTCAGCCTCCACCTAGCGTACTGTAGGCATTGTGGGAGAGAAGGGACTCGATGGAGGATGAGGTGATAGCTTTGTGGATTTTGATTGGGAGCTATTCTCTAAGAAGATCACAGCCATGGTAGTATGGTTACAGTCCACTGAGAGCTCTTCCACCTGAAAGGGATAGGAATGCTCTGTCAGCCTGAATCCCACCAGTTACTGCTCATCAACAGAGATGGGAGAGGGTTGTTATCCTAACCATCCTGAAGAGATACAACCTCCACTGCAGAAATGGAGAATACAGGCCTCTTAATAGAACTGGCTTGATTTCAGAGGTACTGTGCAGTGCTCAGGGGAAAGTAAGGGTGCTGGGCACATCTGAAAAATCAAGACAACTCTTTTTTGGGTGAGTAAATGTGGATTGAGAGGCCTTATGTTCGAACAATTTGGCCATAAGAACTTAAAAGAGATGGACATGAACTGAAACCAATGTAAAACACCTGTAAAATTTGGGTGTGTTTTGAGATCCATCCCAGATCTGTATCTGCAGTATGCAAATAGTGCGTCGCAGTCCCTCCTATTCTCTGCCTATGGCACATAATAGTTTAGTCTCCTGAGGGCTGTGATACCTTTGGCTAAATTCAGTTGTTGGGTTTAGTATGCTGGATGTGGTTTGGCCAGTGATATGGTCAGACTTGATGATCTGGTGGTCCCTGCTAGCCTTAAATTCCATGAAATGGCCTACTGTCTTTGTAATAGGTTGAATCAAAACTTTGCATCCAGATACCACTTCACTTTGGGGTATCTTGATTCCTTTTTGAAAAGATATTGAGCCATCATCTTGACTCTAGATATTGGTCCACACTAATGATGATTTTTTCTCCTCAGGAAAGATTATAAAGAAGAGCCTGAGAGATGAATTTTGACATGAAATACACATGATTGAACTCCATGAAATGAGTTAAACTCATGTGCAATACATTTCTTGAGTGAAATTTCTATTTTGGAATTTGAATGTTGCAGTATTTGCTAATATACGGTTATGTTTTTAAGGCATGTGTTTACAATGAAAAGTTACGGAAATGATTTATAATTTTCCAGACTGTTTACACAACTGATACATCTTTTATGTCTACTTTTTTCTATAGAGGCTAATTCTGAACATTGCATGTGTAGAATATTGCACAGACTTATCTAGTCATCTATTTAAAAGGATTGAACCAGACAAGGGCCACAGGGACACCTGATCTTGTGTTAATAAGCGCTCAGCCAGCAAGTCACTTCTACCTAGTATTGGTAGGAGGTCCCCAAGAGAGGACTAGTAAGTGCCTAATTAACATGATGAGAATCACATTTACGGCCATAAAAAAAACGAGAGTCCTGTAGCACTTTAAAAACTAACAAATTTAATTTCTGCAGGCATAAGCTTTCGTGGGCTGTAATCTACTTTGTCAGATGTCAGTGCCCATCGCTTTTTACTCTGTGCATTTTGCAAGTAAATGAGTAGGTTGGTATACAGTGTGCATGGGATGCATCATTTTACTATGGAGTATGGAAGACTATGCATAATGCTTAAGTGTACTTACCCTCAAGGCCCTTAAGGTGAGATTTTAACCTCACCTTCTTCTGATCCTATCTCAGTTTGTGGCCCTTAGCTTCCAATCCGCTTACTCTGCTGGGAATCTTGCAAGAACTTGCAGGCTACTAACTGCTTCATTCCTGTACAGTAGTCAAATAGCTGCATCTGGACTTGTTTTTAACAGGACTTTTAAAAAGCTGAATGAATTAAGAATCTACAGATATTTGTGATATAATACTTTGGATCAGCTTTCTGTTTTGTGTTGCTTCTGCATTTTGTTCACAAAAACAGATGAAGGTCAACCAGATGGTGTGATATAGGATCCTCTTTTGAGTCAAGTGCAACTTTATTTGATAGATAAGGGAACACTGGCTAACCTTTTTCTCTGGAAAGGTATTAAAACAAGACTAAATCTACTTTCAAGCACCATGGTACTGCCAAATTATATGTAAAAGAGCCTTCAATGGGAGATTTAAGCCAGCTTCTCTGGGTTTGTATGTATGCATGTTTATCATGAGAACTAAGTTTTCTGGGGTGTTCTTTGTTAATGCAGATCCAGAAAGTCATTTCTGGTCATGTTAAAATTATCTTCTCTATTCTGACACTACTCATCTTCCCTATTTCTCAGCATTTTAGCACCTTCTTATACCACATATTGTATATACTCCTTGAAGGCCTTTTCCTTCTCTCTACCAGTGGTTGACTTTTTACGAAGCAGCTCAATTTGCTGATGTCTCCTTAGCTGAAGAATACAGGAAAACTCAGAAGTAATCAATATCAGTGACAACAAGAAGGAGACACTCACAGTAGAAATAATAATATCTATGGAAGAAGAAAATGTGTTTTCTATGGTTATGTCTACACTGCAGCTGGGAGGGCGCTTCCCCGTGCATGTAGACAGACACACACTAGCTTGGCTCGCGCTACCGTGTTAAAGATAGCAGTATGGCCCGGTACAGGTGGCAGCTTGGACTAGTTGCCCAAATAAGTATCTAGGGGTCAGGTGAGATTGGACTTGGGTGGCTAGCCTGAGCTGTCAGCTGTACTGCCAAAGCCACACTGCTGTCTTTAGCACACATCTGTATATGAACCATTTTCCCCGCTGCAGTGTAGACATACCCATAGAAAATACATTGCTTTTTAGTACTTTGCTGTAGGGAGTATCTCTTTTGTAGTAAAGGGATGGTATGCATTTTTTTCAAGAGGGAAGCCACAAAGGTTTGTAATCATAAGCTGTCTAACGTGCCTTGGTTGAGAGGCATTTTAGGATTTAATCAGTCCTAGGAAGATGGTCATAATCTAAAGCAAGATTTAAAATCAGTAGGTTTAAACACAGGGGAATTCAAACTGTTCCCATGCACTTTAAAAAAGAAATGAGATCCAGGGTTGCTGACAGTGGCAGCCAGGGTTACAGAAGCAACCATGGATGAAGTCTGTTATTTGGAAAGCCCATCTGTGGAGCTCAGAACATGTTCTTCTGCTATATGTTGCAAGTTTAATCTTTTCATCTCCGTGGACTGTGCTTTTAAGCAAAGGATACTGATGACTGAATTCTGCACGACCGTCCTCTTGCACAATTACCTTTTTCTTTTTGTTTTCAACAGTGGCAGTATGTTGCTTTCAAACTTCATGAGGCTTAGAATTGCCTGCCTAGTGGAGTACTTGTGTTACAAAGGGATACTGGATTTTCCTTTCTTCTAAACTGGTCATTGTGAGTTGTGTTCTTTCAGATAAAGAGTATTGTGGAAAATAACAGGATCTGGAGATCCTGGTTCTCTTCTCGACTCTGCCACAGGCTTCCTGTGTGACCTCACTTACCCTCATTGTGCCTCAGTGTCCTTTTATATAGAAATATTCTGAGGCTTCAAATATTTGAGAGCCTCAAATGAAGGAGCTTTATTGTTACCACTTATTATCTGACCTTTTTCCACCTTGAAATTATTTTTCACTTTTGTTCCCCTCGCCTTTTGTAAATTGAAGAAAGAGTAGGGCAGCAACATTCCTGATCGGAGTAAATCACAGAGAGAGAATAGCTTGAATTGTTTAGCTGTCCCTCAGGAGTGGAATGGGACTGCAAACTGGGGCTCAAGAACTAAAACACTGTGAATAAGAATTTATCTCTATTGTAAGTTCATCATATACATAACTTTGGAACATGAAGTCTAAAGTGTATGTATTGTTGATAGGGTCACATTTTGAGACTCGAGGCCTAAGTGGCCCCCTGCAAAATGCGTGCATGCAAATCCCTGGCTTCATACCTGCAACTAGGCATTTGTTTGTATGTACAAAACAAGTACTGCATACACATGTGAACAGTTGTGTGTACAGGTACACATTTTGCACACAGATGGTCGGTTTCGATATAAACTGGATTTTTATGCCCTCCCAAGTGTGTGCATGTGCTAAAATCCATAGTTGTGCATTTAAACAGATACTTGCATATGCAAAGTAAGTAACAGCATTTGCTGTTGATCACTTAGGTGTGTGGTTACCTGTTTTGTACACACACTTGATTGTTTGCTTGTGTAAAATAGGGTTTTTTGTGCCCTTGATCCTTGAATTTAGGCCTTGATCCTGCCACCTGATTCATATGGGACATTTTTGTGCTGACTTAAGTGTTTTTCAAGCCTCGTATGGGCATAAGGTCTGTTTTTCTGGATCAGATTGCAGTAATGGGGATGTAGGCAAAATTAATTTGACCCGTTTGGAAATTTCACTGCGTGTGATTATATATATAAAACTTGGCAAGAATTAATAAACTGTAAGTAATTTAGTAACATTAATCATGGTTTTAAAAGAGCATAGTCATCTTTGTTAAAACTAAAATTACTCTCCCAAATGTAAAAATACATGTGTTGCCAAAGCTCCTATTATTAAGATAGCAAGTGTCCTACAGCAGAATGCCAGGGAATTGTAGACTTAAATACTGTGTGACTATATTCATTTGTTAGATTAAATAGATAGTTACCAAAATGTAAATGGTGCTTTTAAAAAAAAATTTCGTGTTGTGGTGATGACACTATAGTCAAGATTGTTACAACTCTGTCATCATAAACTAGTTTCTAAAGCCTAAATTCCACAGAGGTGGGAAAACCCTGAAGCTGAAACTTGACATAGAATGAGAATGGATTAGTAACATTTTAGAGACCCTGGTTTAGCTGTCTTAGTTTTCAATATTTTTTTCTGTATACTTCTTCTTTCACATGGCCAAATTTGTTGTCCTTACTTTCCGAAGTCCCAGTAGAATTATTTGAAATACTCACAAGAGTAAAGGGAGCTGCAGCTGGTCTTGGATCCAAAGTATGCAGTGCACACTATTACACCGTGTTAGGGAGTACAGACATGGTGGTTTTACCCGGTACCCAGTATCAAATAACAGTATTTCATGAACCTTCTTGCAAGTGAGAGAAATAGCACAGTTTTCCTCATAAAGGGGCAGTCCACTACAGCTTTAATCCTTCCTACGTCCCTAAAAATAAAAAGTGTACATAAAATGCTGCGCTGAAAATGTTATACTAGTGAGTCAAGCCAATGGAAAGATGGAAATTAACAGTTCAGGCCAAACCTCTAAAAACCATACAGTATAGGGAGCAGTTAGGATAACAGTGGATGGCATTCTGTTGTGCAGAAACGCAGTTAATAAATACTTTTCCATAACAAGTTGGTAAGGCGTGGCCCAAGTCACTCTTCATATCCTTCCAATCTAGTGTTTAATGTGAATACTGTGAATGTTCTGCTCCAGTTCTGTTAATCACTTCTTTAATTTAGGGACTACACTTTGTTGGAAAAAAGAATGACTGTTTGTATAAGTGAACAACCTATTGATGCAGCCAGGCCAAGAGCAACGGAGCAGCTGGTTTCAAATTGATTTTTCAATCACTGCCTCCTCTCTGGGTGAAAAATAGGAGGCATGATCTCATAAATTGAGGGTATGTTTGCAGGATGATGAGCTGTGGTATACAATACGCCTTTATTTCCTTATGCTGTTTGTTTCTTTTTTTACATTTTAAGGCACTGTGCTTCGACTTCCATGTCTTTGCTTAGATTTTAATGTTAAGTTTTCAGAAACAACGAGCTGTCTTAAAAAAAATCACTTTTGCATAACCTTGGGAAGAGAGTCACAAAGCTGCTCCAGAATATTCTTTTGTTGTTTTAGAAGGCTTGGGAAATAAATCTTCAAGTAAGTTCACTTACCACCAAGACATACTTAGTCAGTGTATATAAATAAAAGAAGTCACAATGTGCCTGGCTGCTATTTGTCCCAGATGGAGGTCTGAACTTGGCTCATTATACAGCACTGATGTCATGGTGCATAAGTAAGCCCTGAATTAGAGGCTTGCATAGAATCCGTTTGATTCCTGTGTGATTGGAGTAGTGGTGGTGGCGGCAGCGGGGGGTGGGAGAGTTGGCTGGAAAATATGTTTCACGTCTTTCCGTTCCCTGTCTGCAGAGAACAGTGTCAATTAAAGAAGTTGGAAATAGTGCCAAATAAGGGAAGCAGTGGAACAGTATTCTGTCCACCTGTGTGCATGGGAAGGAGGCGTGTTAGATTTGTATTAGCTGTGTTACATTGTAGAGTATGTGAATCCATCTTAAATCTGTCACTTCCTGGCTAGGGGCGCAGCCTTTGAAAATTTAAATGTATTTTTTAAAAGTGTTGTCTGTACTGTCTGACCTTCACTATAGCATTACTAATGTCCTGCTGTACTGTGAGACCACAAGCTGTTAGATTCTTGTCCATGTGGGAGGGGGACATAGAAAATCAATCTGTTTTGGTGAATGGTACTGTAAATAACATAAGTGAAACACCCTGTCCGCAACACAAATCAGATTAATCAGGCACTGTGCAGTGATTAGTACATGAGGACAGTCGGGAGGGGACTGAATCCGGCCTCTAGTAGTGGATAGGGCGTAGAACCACCCAGCAGCCCCATGCTGGCTGTTACTCTACTGTCTGGACTCTCAAAGGGGCTACAACCCACAAGTGTATGGGCCATGTTCCTGATATATTCAACGCCCCAGCTCTGCCTCAAGCTGAATACCCTGTGTGCTCTCTCCAGCTGCCTTCCCCCTTGCAGCAGCAGCACCGTTAGAGTTCCTTCCATGGCCCCAGCTGTGGCTGGTTAATCTCTGCATTGGAGCACAGATGTTTTTAGTAGCTTCAGAATTTAAATGTTTGTCTTCAGGAATGGCAGCTGTAGCATTTCGAAATATTGCAAATCCTTTGACTGAACAGCCTAAGCAGTCTAGGAAATGCCTACAATGAACATTTCAGGCAGGATGCTCTTGTTTTTAAAAGATGACATCGCTTGAGTGGAATGGCTTTCTTCAGACATGGCAGTGGCATCACAAGAATGGATTCAGCTGGAAGTTTTGCGTGCACAATATGAGTTATAGGCAGAAGATTGAGAACAAAGATTCCTGAATTCTGTTCCTGGTCTTGACACTAATTTGTTGTTACCTCAGTGACGTCACTTAACTATTTTATTTGTATGCTTCTTTCTTCATCTGCAGCACAGGAATAATAGTAACTATGGGCTAGGTTTTTAAGGGTATTTAGGCCCAGAAAGGGATTTTCAGTTGTGCCTGTCTATATCTTTAGGTGCCTAAATACCTTTAAAAAGCTTGTCCTTAGTACCTAACAGGAGTGTTATGAGTTGCAGCCTATTTAAGTGTTACTTGTAAAGTGCTGTGAGATCCTGGGTTGAAAGCTGTCATATGAATGCAACAAATAATTTCATTAACTCTAAAGGTGAGAAACTTACATCAAGATGGGAAAGAATTAGCTCTATTAGATCTTACTTAGAAACCATTGTAGTTCCATTGTGATCATTTTAGGCTCGTTGACTGCAACATAAAAGCATCCCTCCCAGGTAATGTTATAATAAAAAAAACCCCACAAAACCTATTTTAACACCCAAATCACCTATGGCAAGTAGATAAGAGAGGGAGAAAATAATAATGTAATGATGTACTTCGGAGATGAAATGGAAAAAGTAAATTGATCTAACTCCCCCTCCACAGGTTCCCTGCTCCCCCAATTACATGTGATATTGAATTTAAACATTAAGGGGGAAGATTTTAAAAGCAGCCATGGCAGGTGCCTAATTTCCATTTGTACTTTTGAGAAGCTCCCCCTACCTTTATAATTGATCAATAAACCTCCTTCTATTGATCTTCTTCTTTCATGTGGCTTGGGTAGCTAGCAACAATTACAAATTTATATCTAGGTTTGATAGCCACCACGTTGCTGCAGCAGTGGGCTGGTGAATGTCCGTCAGGCCCCTGGTGAAAGAATGAAGGGGATATGATGTGCATCCTTCTTATGACGTGCACCATCATTTGTGACTGGTGACATCAGTCACATACAGGTGTTTGCCTCATTTTGCTGCTATTGGTTATGGTGGAGATGGCAGTAACTGCTTTTAGTTTTTTTTTAAAAAGTGATTTTTAAATATGAATGCATTTTGGAAACTGCAAAAGGGAGTTCTTCTACAGGGAAATTATGACTTTCTTCTCCGATGAGTGGCTTCATGCAGATAGTGAAGAAAGAGTTGTCAAATGTCCGACAGAAAATGCAGGAGAAAAGAGGTGGAAGCTGCCCTAATGTGTCTGCCAAAGTTCCATGCCAGATGATAAGGCAGTTTATATATCATTAGTGCTTTGAAAAAATGAATGAGCCCACCTTTAAAGAGAAAAAATAGCTACCCCCAGAACTCCAAAGCCCCACATTGCAGAAATGGAAAAAAGAAAATTCAGATATGATTATGGAAGAATATTCAGAACAGTTAGTGGGTGCTTTGTCTGTCCTAAAGTTTCAGCTTCAAAGCCACTCAAAGGCTGCTCTTCCATTTCATAATGCATTTCTAGACTCTTCAGATGTCAGCCATTTTAGCAATGCCTTTGAGCTGGACCTTGTTTAATTTACAAGGAACAATAAATGGAAATGTGGGGAGGATAAAAAAAGAGAACCTATTGGGGCATTTCTGCGATTCTGCTACTACTGGCTGTGAGTAAAAGGAAGCTGAGTAGAGGAATTACTTTAAGAACTCTTTACATTTCCCCGCCTGCAGCTGTTTTTCTTGATAATAGTGGCTCTTTGCAACATACTCAGTGGTGCTGGAACAATTTTTATAGTGGGGGTGCTGAAAGCCATTGAACAAAACTGTAAACCCTGTATATGATGAAAACCACTTCAAGCCAGGGGGTATTGCTGAACCTCCAGCATCCCTAGTTCCAGCAGCTGCGAATGTACTGAGAACTTGAAAAGATCATTTTCTTTTCTAACAGTTCTTTCATGCTCAGTTCATATCAAAAGGGCGCTGTGTATGTTAACGGGTGCTGGATAGATAGTTAATCCCAAACCAAAGTCCTAAGTGAAAAGCATGTTGTGGTTTCTGCTTACGGTAGTGCAAATGTCAGCAATCTTTGCTAGTTTCCACTTTGAGTGACCCACTCTGAGAATTGTTTCTCTAGAGAAAATGGTGGGATGTTTAACGTTTTTAGCATTTTGAATCCCATATACTTCATGATAATAGTTTATTTCTGAGAGTTTTTAAAATGGATGTGAAATACTTTATTGTTGTACTCTGGGAGCTGTCTTTTGGTTAATAAACACTTGCATAACCATGGCCAAATCCCATAGTTCTTACTTAGGCAAAGTTTCCATGGACATGTCTGTGGGAGTTTTGCATGTATAAGGACTGAGGGATTTGGTAGTAGAGCTTTAAAAGGTGATGATGCCCCTTGCTCAGTGTGTTTCTGTATTCACAAAGTAAATAGGAACACTTAATCGTGAGTAAATATATATATTATAGGTAATAAAACAACTGCAGTCATGAATTGTCAGATGTAAACCAAAGACAAGTAACAGTTTTTTCCTTCCTCTTCCAACAGGGAGGAAGGAAAGTTCTCATAGGCCTTGTCTTACATTAGCACTTATGGTGGCAAAACTTTTCTCACTCAGGGGTGTGAAAAAAAACACCCCCCTGTGCGATATAAATTTTGGCAGCATAAGTGCTTGAGCAGACAGTGCTGTGTCGGCGGGAGACCCTCTCCTGCCGACATAGCTACCGCTGCTCATTTAGGTGGTTTTATTATGTTGGCAGGAGAGCTCTCTCCCATTATGTCACTCGGGGGTGTTTTTTCACCCCCCTGAGCGATATACATTTTGGCAGCATAAGTGCTTGTAGACAAGGCCTAAGATCAAAGATGTTAGATTCACATCTTTGTGAATGATTTGGTTGCAGGAAATTCTTTCCAGCCATGTTAAACATTAATAGAAATCACTGTAATTTTCAAAAAAGTCCTAATGTTGAATGTCTTTTCCTGTAGTTCTGGCTCTTGTTTTCGTTTGGTTTAGATCATTGGTAATGTTAGTTTATTTTTCATCAGATGTCTTTCAAACTGTTATGCAGTGTGTATTTATTTTTGTTCATATAGATCATCATACAAATAGCTACCACAGCTGTACATCTTTGAGTTCGTTATGATGATTTTATCCCCTGGTATTGATCTTTAATGGCCTTCTCTTTTATATATCTCTTAAAATCTACAAGGAAAAAAAGACCTTTTAGATTATCTCAGTGTGTGTTGAGAGTAACTGTCTGTACATTGGAGGTTAGGGAAAGTAATGTTTCAGTGAGTGAATGAGTCCTAGAAAAAATGACTTGGTCTGGACATAGATTCTGTTTCATGTTCTGTATTTGTAGGAGAACTTTTAACACTGATGTCTGCTTTGCAGCAGAAAAGAAGGGTTTGCACGATACAAAAGGTTAAGTGCCACAGAGTTTGCCAATGTCTCTGACTCACTCTCCCACAAGCCTGTGTGATGCAAGGCCTGTTGCTGTCTCATCGATGTCGGTTGTCAGGGAAGAGTCATCAGCTTTTCCCCTCATCCAAGGCAATGAGTCTGCAATATCCTCCCTCTCACACTGAGACAATAAACTGTCTTCTGTTGATGTCACCTTGTTGATGTCAAATGAACTAGCAGCACCCGGATGATGTATAATTTTGCATTTAAATGAGATTGAATATTTGGATGTTGAAGCTTGGCTAATGGCTGGAGGTGACTTCTAGATCTGTGGATCGCAACCTTTTCAACACCTTTTCAACCTCCAAACATTTCACAGACCACCACATGCCACTAGTTGTTTTTACGCTCTGTTTTTTATGATCATAGTGTCTCTTTTGTCCTGAACTTGGAATAGAGTCACAGCTTTTCCTTCTAGGCTTAGATTACGCCCATTTAGGTGGCTGAAAATATCTGCCAAGTATGCCAGTTTAGCTAACCAAGGAAAATCAGTGAAGCAACGTGAAAACTGAATCTTAAAGTCAAGTAGAAAAATCTTCACTTCATTACGCAACTCAAACAGGTGTGTAAGTGCCTTTCCTTGAGAAAGCCAGCAGATTTCAGTATACAGAAGTAATTGACGGTCATCACTGCCCATATCGTCACATAGAGCCGCAAATATCCTTGAATTGAAAGGACGAGCCTTGATGAAATTGATTGTTTTCACGGATTCCTCCAAAACCATCTTCGGGTCAGCAGACATTTTCTTTGTAGCTAACGCCTCCGTGTGGATGCTACAGTAGATGGATTTTGATAACAGTGCCACAGCTTTAACACAAGTAACAACTCCACTGTGTTGGCCTGTCATAGCATGAGCCCCATCAGTGCTAATTCCAACACATTTTGACCAATCAATATCATTCTCCTGTATGAAATTATTCAAAAATAGCCTCTACAGTTGCACGTGTAGGCAATGATTTGCAAAAGAGGAAGTCTTCATTCACCTCTCCATTGAATTCATACCTAATGAATGTGAGAAGGTTTCAAAGGTATACAATGTCAGTGGATTCATCCATTTGTAGAGCATAGAAGCGACCTTTGCATATTCTCATTATCAGCTGTTCCTTAATGTTCTGGGCCATCTCTCCCATTTTATGTTGAACTGTGCTATTTAATAGCGAAAGTATATTCATTTGCTTGCAAGCCTTCTCTCCTAGCATGATATTCACCATTTCCTTTGCTGCTGGTAATAATATCTCTTCTCCAATTGTGTGCAGCTTTCCTGTCTTTGCTATGAGTAAAGCCACCCGATAAGAAGTTTCCATGGCCTTTACACAATCACTGCCTGTGTCTGTACACTGCATTATTTTCTTGCTTTCCTTGAATTCTCTGAGTTTGTTGTCAAAAAATTCAACTGGCTTACATACATACTTGCCATGTTTTGTTTCTAAGTGCCAATGAAGATTGGTTGGTTTTTAGCTTTCATTTGATATCACTTCATAACATAGAACGCACAATGGTCGTGGCTTCTCTTCAGTACCAGTCCATGTGAATCCCAATACTAAGTACCTATTGCTGTATTTCTGCATTTTTCATTTTCTTTGCTTATGTTGCAAAGTTTCATTTGACATTCCACTCTATCTTTGTTCATTTGCAGTTTCTTTCCTTTTTAGCATACCTGTTTTAATTCAGCAATCCATTTTTAGTACTTTCCACTAACTTCGCTACCGTGCCACCTTGTACGTATGAGGGGTGTGTGATGTGAACACATCAAACACTGGCTCCACAGACCAAAATAAAAATAACAATAATTAAAAATAATACTATATAAGCATACCTGTAAAATAAATTACAGTAGTAGTTTAGAAACTCTTGGAAATTATTTTGTATTTGAAATTGTCCATTTCCTTGGTGAGGATGTTGTTTTTTCTTTTCCACAGAACCCCTGTAGTAGCCTCACGGACCACCAGGGGTCCGCGGACCACAGGGTGGGAACCGCTGTTCTAGATTACAATCTGGTTACCACAGCAGCTCATAAACCATGAATATTGCAGGAAGTAAAAGCCTGAAATGTTGTATTTTAACAGGATGCTGAAAAGCTTCTCATCCACTCATTAACCTCAGTGAAGAATGGTGGCAGTCACTAGGTCCTATTCACCTGCATGTTCTGAACTGCCTAAGGCCTCCTGTACAATCTTGAATTTGCAACCTGCGTGACGGCTAAAGAAGCATGTTCTCAATGCTTTCCTATAATATGACCATAAGCAGCTGTCATAAACAGTAAAGGGAAATGTGAAGGTGTGGTATCCTCTTTCCTTTACTCTGGTAGCACAGTTTATTGGACGACTAAGGACCTGCGTACTAAGAAAAGGGTATGGCTGCTTCATTTGATTGTGTCATAGATTAGAGATGCTGTTGGAAATACAGTCTTCATGTTAAATGTTTGGTATTTGTAAATTTTAGATTCAAAAGCAGGAATTTTCCAAATGCATTAGTTGCAAAAAAATAAAAATAATCCCATTATTAGGATGTGTGGACATTTGGGCTGATGGATGTTTGACCTTTTAAAAGTGACTGTCTTAAAGCCTCCTCTATCCTAAAAATAATAGTCACTGGAAAGTCTATGGACCAACATAACTCTGCTGCGTTAAAAGATTAATGGCAGAATGAAAGTAAACATGGTCAGGGATGGATTAATGTAGGCTCCTGTGGAATTCTGCAGGCGTTGCAGTTCAAAGAGGCCTGGACCCTAGAGTAGGTTAGAGGCAGAGTGGTAGGTGAAGTGCAGTGCACAGCTGATTGTGGCCAGCTGGCCACTTGCTGCAGTGGGCATGGTTTGTGTAGACTTCCTCACGTGGGGAGAAAGGACAAGGATTTGAAGGTGAGAGAGAGACTAATCCATTCAGGGTGAATGTTTGGAGAGATGGGGGTCTGCCCAGGGCCCCCCAAAGATTCAGTGGATCCAGGTCCTGATTCGCTTTAATCTACACATGGCCATGTTATATTGCCAGATAAATAGCTTGTACAGAAATAGCTGTTTTAAAACCCTTGACAATAAAAGGAATAACAAGGTATTTTAATGATGGACCCTTTGCCTGCTGCTTTGCCTCTGCCTCACTCCTGTGCGTAGGCCCCTATTTTTTCGATTTCATCCCATCCGTTTGCACTGCATGATTTCTTTGACAAGAACGTGTGCACACCCTGTTGTGAATTATTCACATCTATTCAGAGGCAGAAAAGCAACTGTCTTTAAATGTTGATTGTGCCGAGGTTATGGGTGGAATGGCTTTTGTCTCTTTATTTTTATCTCCTCTGAAGCATTTATTGTGGTCTGTGTGTACTGGCTCAACTCCACTTTAATCAGTGTTCTGTGAGGAAACTGTTGTCGCAAACCTAAAATAATGGCTCACATATTGTCATTTCTTTTCTTATAACTTATCATTTGTGTGTTAAAATTTAACCATGACAGTGGGCTTCTACAGGGTTACTGTAATTTCAAATCTTATATGTTCAGTAATTATTTTACTGTATGCCTTCGACTTAGGTGTTCAGAAAGCATGACTGCATGTCCTTTAATTAGTGTCCATATTGGGCCCAGACTAAAACGCTGGAACCGGACACCCCAGAATCTAAGGGCAGGTTCAGAATCTTAATTTCTGTACTACGAACTCTGGATCCAAGTAACCCTGAATTCTGAGTGATCAAAATCTAGATCCAGAAGTGAATTTTTCCTATCAGATAATATCTATAGCTCAAAGACAATGACAGTTTCTCTTTACTTGACTAAAATAATGGCAAATCTTGAGACTATTGGGCATTTTGTATGAAATAAAGTATTGTGTTTTTAACACATTTAATATATAGTATGTGGATAAAATGACAGCTAATTCCAAATAAAATGTTTTTTTTAGACATGAGACCCTGAAGGGTAAGTTGTCAAAACATGACCTGGTGTTTTAGCAATGTGAGTCTTATTGATATCAGTGGAGGCTGTGCACACCAAAACTCCGCACAGTGCTTGGTAAACCGACCCCAAATAGTGTGTTAGTTTAAAACAATGACGGTTCTATGAATGATCGTATTGATTTAGGGTCTGATCTGCTGGGAATTTCCATTGAAGTCAATGAGTGTTCTGCACAGAGTGCCATCAGGGTCAACCTTTATTAGAGACTGACTAAAATAAACACAGACAGCTTCACATTGTGATCAGGATATTGCTGCTTACTAAGTCATGTAGTGTAAACATTTTTTTACAGTCTCACTATAAAAATAGCTTTTTTTCCACATTCGTGTCTGGAAATGAGTAAAACAGGCAAATGCAACACATTCTGAAACAATTTTTCTGTACAGTTAGTAGAGAGGAGGAGTATTATGCCTTAGGATACTTCTCTAGATCCTGTAACATCCATTGTCTTGTGGCGTGAGCAGTGGGAAATCAGGAGTGGGAGCTAACCTTTCATTGTAAAATGTTTATTATTTATTCTTGATAGTATAAATTGTTTGCTCATGTACTTTGCTGCAACTGATTTGTTATGCCTGGATGCTTTTCAGTAAAAATGAATACAAAGGGGCAAAATCTCTTTATCACATCAGATGGGCCCTGTGTCGGATCCAGTAAGGCAGTTCTGACTCCTGTGGAAATGAAAGCATATGTCTCAAAATATGTCACTCAGAGTCTGTCCTTCAGTATCCACTCTGAGGTGCCAATCCAGCAAAGACAGATCTGCTGAACGCTAAACAAGTTAGCAGCCCAATGACTTCAATAGGACTGCTTGTATGCAATAAGATAAGCACTTGCTTAAGTATTTGCAGGACTGGGGCCTAAAATTCCAACTTTCATCTTTACATTCCAGCCCTTTTTGGGTAATATTATTGTTTGCAGAATAAATTTAGTGAGACAAATTTCAAATCCTGCACTAATTCCAGGATTCTACTAGTACCCAAAACTGTGGTTAATCTAGCCTGCTTTACTATTTACATCTTGTCTAGTGCATAACTTTAGGTAATAAAGCATTTGGAATGAATATATCAGATGAGATTTGAGCATTAAATTAAAACGAATGTGTTATTTTTGGCAGGTCATTTTGGTTCAAGTTAATCCAGGTGAAACCTTTACAATAAGGGCTGAGGATGGAACACTTCAATGCATTCAAGGTAAGAGAGTTTTTTTTAATAGCCTTCTGATAATGGAGCATCCCTACATTTATGTGTTCTATAGATTAGCAATGGATTTTTCTTTGTATATACCATTGTTTAATTTTAAAAAAAGTAAAATGTAGTACACATGTATCTACAGATTTACTTGGTTTTGTTTTGTGAAAAGTTAGGGATTTATAACTCATAAAGGAGTGTAAAATGCTGTGCCACAAAACTCTGTACTGTTATGAGTGGGTGGCTATGTGTAGGATTACTGTGTATTTTGTAGGACTTATTGATTGGTTTTAGTTCAGTGCCTCAGTATGAATCATGCAGTTCTACAAACACAGGAGATTCTGATGGATCTGAATTCTGATCTCCACAATTTCACTTTTTAATGTAAGCTTTTGCAAAACTTAAGAGCAATGGAAATATCTACTTTAAATAATAGTATAATAATTCAGGTGAAAACCTTTTTAACTAATGCATAATCTGCTGGAGCTTTTACAGCCCTGACATTGCTGTTTTATACCAGTGCGTAAGAAGCAGAAAATGAAAGTATATGGAAATTAACTATCAAAATGAAAAGAAATGTATTAGTCTATTATGTGGTCCGCATTGAGAAAAGTAAGTAGATTACTAAAACTAAAATATGTTATTATCTAAGATAAACCTAGTAACCTAGGTAAGGAAATTTTGTGTTTTCTGATTTATGTATTTATTTAACCTGGGAATGTCTGATTTAAACTTTTCGGAATGATTAATTTTTGCTTGACTTCACCATGAGGGAGAGGTGTTTGAAGGCAGAAGACTTTCTGCTTTCTGTTGCTCCTGGATAGAATCAAATATTTATCAGTAGGCCAAGTATTTATCAGTTTCCTTTTTCCTATGGTACTTTCCTTACTCTATTTTACCGGTGATATTTACAGGAAAACAGGATCTTTACTTAATAAGAGTAAACTTGTTTTTCTCTTTATTTCTCACTTGAAGCCATAATCCTTGGTCAGTGACATTTTAATTTCCATGGCAGCCAGTTCTGATGTCACAAATGGGATTATGAATCAGAATAAGCAACAGGACCGGATGGATGTCTGTGAAACAGTGATTTTGTTTGCATGCAAGTGTTTATAGTGATTGTTGGGGTTCTCCTGGGACCTCTTCCGGTCAATTCCATAAGAACTGAGTTTGACTCCAGTCTCATCACTCCATTTTCTTTATTTGGCATACGGTGAAGCTACACTGAGTTGATCCGATTCAAGTGTAAGGAGTGGGTATAAGGCATACCACACATCTAAAGTGACACAGTGAACTTCTTCCTTTATACATGTTTACACGTTACATCGCATTACACTTTTGGGGATTGGCTTGGTCACTTTGTAGGAACCAGTCCCTGTACAGCATGCACTTTCTCTGCATGACTTACTCTTTACTTCATCATATGTTCCAGGCTTATCTTCTCCATTGTTACCTTGTTTATTGTAAATGGTTCCCTGTGTGTACCCCTTTATCTTACCTAGTACGAACTTTCTGTTTCCAGCCCGCTGATCCATTTACCTCCCTAATCCTGTCTCCCAAGAAATGAGGTTTCACCCATGTCCAATTACTCATGTCTAGCCAGGCCTACAGTGATAAATAATGGAGGAGAAATACAGAAATTATACTGTACGCTGAAGAAGCCAAATTGTTTCTAAACAATTGGTCATTAGCTCTTTTAGAGGTGCATAGAGTAATTTATGAAGACACTGAAATTAATTGATCAAAACTTTCTTATGACTGTAGTCATTTTTACAAAAGTATACAATAAAAACAACTTACAGTAGAGTTGATATATTTTGCCTTTCTGATAATATTTATGGTAGTTTTGGGTGGTCTCTAATTTTTCTGAAAACTGTGCTGTTGTAACAGCTTATATGAAGTACTAAATAAGTTGAGGTTTTTAGCCAGCTTGACTCTTTATCTAATATGACTGTAAAGAAGAGCGTAAATTTTCTCTAGGCCATAGGATTGTCCAGCAAAAACACACTGATTTTTACCTCCAAGTTTAAAGGGAAATAGTTGGATCATTTAAGGGGCCTAGCATAACAATTATACTTCATAGCCATTTTCACCAATATTTGTTGCATGCATATATGCATTTTAAAATGTTTTTGTTAACAATCTCTGCATGCTGATCATCCAGTAGACTCTCCAAGATAACATTGCAGTATATTGGCTGTTGTACAGGGGTTAGTTAGGCCCCTATTATTAGAGTGGTGATTTCAAATCTGCACTTTTGACTGCATAAAATACCAGACCAGGTCATAATGGGTAGAAAATACTACATGAGAAAAAACTTGATCTGGCATTGGGAAGGTTATTTGAAAATTATTTTCTTTAACATGTTCTACTCATTTTGTGGAGAATACTGGCATCTCTAAGCGAGTACCTCCCTATCTTCTGTTGCTGATATCAGTACATATACACGGGTAATGGGGTCAGTCTCCATCTCCATGTGACAAATTAAAAAGACCAATTTCAATGTCCAAATCAATTAAAGTGGATTGTTAAAAATTATGTAACCAACTGTATGGCTTTAGCATTTAGAAGAATGATCCTTTAAAGAAATTATAGTTGCTGAACAAGTTCCTGTCCTATACAGGCTTATATAGCTTTCCTACACTATAGATTTCTTTAAGATTCATATGGACATTTAAAGGCAAATGTCAAGTGGGATTTTCCTTGCAATAGTCACAATTTAAGTATTTTGGTCAAGAAAATATTCATGCTTAATGTTGAAGAAGAGTGTATTAGTGCTTAATAGCGTATATAGGAGAAATCATTCAGGCAGATTTCACTCCTGTAAAAAACATTACTGCCGGTAATGCTGCTGTGGTTTAGAAAAGGTAGTGTATCAGTCATGCATATGTGAGCCATGTTAATTAAATCAGCTGGAGGCCTGGGTTTTTTGTTTGCTTAAAGTTAATGCTCCTGGAAGAAAGGAACTAATGGTTTGAACTAGGGATTATGAAAGTTTCCCTAAACAGCTGTACTAGCACTATTCAATCCTGACTTGCAATGTGGATTACAGTCCAATCAATTATGTGTATGGCTATTGTATTATTTGAATGAATAGACTGGAGTAGGACCACCAAACTTACTTTCGCTTGTGCTTTAAGCTAGGTATTGATCCTCCAGATCTCCAGAGGCAAAGAGCCTGGGAGCTAATTGAACTTAACTTAAAAAGTAGGGCTAGAGTCTCAGCTAGTGTAAATTAGTATAGATGCTTTAGCATCAATGGAGCTATGCCACTTTACACCAATTGAGGATTTACCTCTATATTCTCTGCTTTTCTAATTGGAGTAGATCAAAATCAATTGATTGCGTCACTTTTTCTATAACTGAAAATATAAGAAATAAAATTAGAACAAATTGTACTAGTTCCAGTTGTGATTGTGACGTTTTAAAATTAGTTTTAAAAATTATAATTAAAAACTGTTATTTATTGATCTTGAAAGTGACTTGAACACTATGCTGCAGTTTCTATTGATTTGTTTCCAGAGGTACTTACTTATCTCTTATATGAAAACATTTGTTAAATTAAAATTAGTGTAATATTGTATTGTATCTACAGCTTGTTTGATGGGAGTAATCTAAAACCACTTGTTAAGATGTATGGTCAACATGCTGTGTCATAAGGGGAGAATCTACATGAGTATTAACAGGCTAAAAAGCTGAGTAATCCTTTTATTTGGGACAGAGCACTTTATACTGGTTGGTGCATTACATTTTTTCCGTTTGGTATTATTACAATACTTAACATTTTTTCTTGTTCAAAGTGTTATACAGCCATCCCATTAAAAATGCACGTCATTTGAAACCTCTTAGTGTTTTCAGTAATTTGCTGCTATTGTATTTGTGCTAATAGTGCTTGGTTGCCACTTACCTCTTATCAGCATTTTGTGTTATAATAAGTTTAGAATTCACTACTATGTTTCATATGGTATGGTTTTGGAAATTGTAATTGGTAGTTCTGTCCTGCAAATACTAAACTTGGGAGAGACGATTAAGAGCTGTTTTATCCATGTTGAGCTGATACTAAACATGCATGAGAAGATGTCAGAGAGCTAGGCTGAGATTTAATTTTGGCTAGGAGAGTGGTCTGGAGCACAGACCTAGATCTGAGAGTATTCAGCCTAGAGATGCTCCTGAGTTTGCTAACAAGGATGTCCGTTACATCAAAAATATCATCATAACATATACACATTTTCACCAAGAGATCCACTGAAACCATTGCTATATTTTGCAGTAATGCACGGAATAATCTGATGCCATTGACGGCTGAACTTGGCGGGATTTGAACCAATGAGCTACACCTAAATATTTATTTTCTGAGCCATCCTATCCTGTCTCCTGACGTGAAGTTTCTCTGCACCAATGTCATAATGTGGTGTCAGGACCAGTTCAAGAAGCCAATAAAAGCATAGTGTTTGAACTGTTTTTTAAAATTACAGTTTCTTCTTTTTCTGGTTCTTTGCTTACAAATCCAGGAAAGTATCTGTTTAAGGTTTTTGCTTTTTGAATGAGGTTGGGTTTGTATTTTAGCTTGAGAAGCTCAGTGTGGGAGAGCCCGTAGTCACATTTAAAGTTGGGGTGACTTTCTCCACCTTTCTTTTTTTCTCTGAACCTAATCTTGCAAAACTTTACTTTTGTGACTAATCCTTACTCACATAAGTAATCACATTAGCAAAGATTTTGCAGGGTTGGAACATTCATTATATTTTTATTGAGAGCCTTGTTCTTTACCTTTTACTTTCTAGTCCTCAGTTTTGAAACTTCATGGTAGTGTCAAATCTAGCTTCTTTTGACCTCACTTGGTTCCCTGACTGTGCTGTGGGCTAATTTTATATTGAAAACAATTGTAATTCAGTACTAAAATACTTCATGCCCTCCCACTTCCACATTGTCACTCTCTTCATGAATTAGGAGGTCAGTTTGTGGCATCGCTTGCAGCCTCATCTATGTGGTTGACATATACTGATCCGTCCTTTGGAGGATCTCAACTCTTAAAAGCCAGTACTACAGAGTAAAATCCAAAGGCTTGATGGGAGACCATGTGAAATGTCCCTGATTTTGTCTTTGAACATGTCATTACTATGATCAAAACTTAAAGTGTAGGAAGGATGTTTGTTTTGTATTGTTTAATGCTTGAAAACTGAGGCTTAAAACAAAATAGTGGTTATCGTATTTAAACTGCCTGATCCTCTTGTTGAAGTTCTGAGCCGATGCCTTCTAAAACTATTCATCACAGCTTCTGTTTATCTTCCCATCCTCAAAGAATATGGCGGGGGGAGGGGCATTGGAGCCCGTTTCATGGCAGAATTGGTCATCAAGATAACTATAATCTTAATTTTGAGAAATAGCAAAAATAATCTTAGATCATTGTCATTTAATACCAATCTACTCTTCAGAAATGAAACTTTCCAAATCTTTTTTTATCCTTTAGCACCAGATTCACAAAATACTAGCATGCTGAGCTGAGAGAGCAGCAAGAGACTTTTGTTCAGTTGTATATAGTTTGATGTGCTTTTTTTGTTTGTTTGTTTGTTTGTTTTAAATTATGAGTGACAGGAAAGCACAACATAGGTTGTGGGTCTGCAGATGGATATGTTCCCAATCGTGAGGGCAGCAATTATTACCCATTACATTGGTGTGATTTTCTTTTCTACCATACTGTATATTATATGAACCCACTTTATGACCATTATAGTGAAGATGCCAAAGAAAGGAAACCTCTGTCAGTGTAAAAGCTAGAGTGGCATTCAGTTGCTGTCCTTCCATAATTAAATACTTACAAACTTTATCCTAGATAGACTACAGAAAGTAGATTCAAGGCTACAAGAAGACCATACAGGGCTCAGGCAGGGGAAATTGTGCCTAGATCGCAGAGTAACCCTACATATCATCATAAGATGGGCAATTGAACGGTAGCTATCAGTCTATATCAATTTCCTAGATTTCCAAAAAGCCTTTGAGACAGTGAACAGATCAGTCTTATGGAAGTTGCTACACCACTGTGGAATCCCCCAGAAATTTGTGAATATCATTCAGGGCTTCTATGAAAATATGATATGCCAAGTCATACATAAGAGAACTGACTAAGCCATTCAGAGTAACTACCAGCATCAGGTAAGGATCTCATATGGCACCCATACCCTTCCTACTGGTAATAGTTTGGATAATGAGACCACAGAACAACCAAGGAGTATACAGTGGACTTTCACACTGAAGCTAGAAGACTTTGACTTTGCAGACAACATCAACCTGCTATCCCATGCCCACAGAGATATCAGATCAAACAACAGCTAAAACAAATGATCTCCAGACCTATACACAGTTAGTAGGGCTGAAAATCAACACAGAGCAAACTAAAATTATGAGAATCCATACACAACAAGAAATATCAGTAACACTTTCTGGGAGTGACATAGAAAAGGTCCAACACTTCACATATTTTGGCAGCATCATAAGCAAAATAGGTGGAACAGATGAAGACATTAAAGCTAGAATAGTGAAAGCCAGATATAATTCGCAATGCTAAAGTTGATCTGAAGAAACAGAAATCTTTCCTTTGAACTAAACTTTGAATACTTAACACCATTGTTAAATCTGTCTTACTGTATGCTGCTGAATATTGGAGACTTATCAAGGCCTTGCTATATAAACTCTAGTTTTTTATAAATAGCTGTCTGTGACAAATCCTCAATATCAGATGGCCAGAAAAAATCATACATGAACATCTTTGAAGGAGGATGAAATGGAAATTGATAAGACAGGAAATTAGGGAATGGAGATGGCTAGGACACACATGGAGGAAAGAACAGAACAACATAATAAGAGAGGCTTGGGAATGAAATCCCTAGGACAAGAAGCAACGAGGTGGACCAAGGACAACTTGGAAACGGACAACAGAATTAGAGCTGAAAGTCATTAAAAAGGAAGAACCTAAGATTGCGGCAAGAGACTGCCAGAGATGAAGGCCTTTTGTTTTAGTTGGAATAAAGAGATATCAGTCAAGTAGATGCATGACTGTGTAGTTCTTTGTGGAAGTGAGACTGTTTACTTCTGCTTTCTGAGCTGCCACATGCTCTGTAAAGGGTTAAGATATGTTTGTAAATATTGTACAATATATGTTCATATTTAACCAATGTGCAAATTAGGAAGTACTGCCTATTTTATGCTGTATCATTTTTAATCGGTTTAAACTGGATGAGCTGTTTCAATAACACTTTGATTTAATGTAACTAATCTATGACAGTTCCACTTCCACATCTCCCATTCAGGAAATGTGAAAGCTTTTATTTACATTGAGTCATATGTCCATTCTGCAGCTGTAGCTAATTTTGTTACAGAGTGTGACTTATCTAAATGAAAAATATTTTTGTATTACTTTCTAAGGATTTTAGAATCTTCTATTTAAGCTCAGATATCCTATTCTGGGATAGCTTTCCTTATGTAATACTTTGAAGCTATCCTGTGACCTGTTGACTCCTATCTTTAATCATAGATTGGTCTGTCATCTCATTTTTTTTCCCTTTTGTACAGGATGATCATAATGTATAAACAGAAAGAATAAAAACTAGTGAGTGCAGAAAAACTTTAATATATCTAAAGCAGTGGTTCCCAATGTTTTTGGTTCGAGGGCCACAAATATAATTTATACAACCCTGAAGGTCCACCAGTCTCTGCCAGCAGCTTCCTCTAGCCCCGCCACTGCAGCCAGAGGGAAGGAGTTCAGCAAAGAGGATCACAATCTGCCTGGGTACTTAGGCAGCGACTCCCGTCTGCAACCAGTGGAAGGGGAGCCTCAGGCCATTCTGAAAGACCCTGCAGGCCACAGGTTGGGAACCACTGATCTAAAGACATTTTCAAAATATTGAAGAAAAAATTCATGTGACAAAAATTTGTGGAATTTAAATCTCTGAAATATCTGCTTTAAAAGAGTCCAAAGTATAATTGTTCAATACATCTGTTAATACATACATTTTTATGTGTCTGGTGTTTGAGAAATTACTTATAGCACTCTTTGAGGAAAACAGCATTTGCTGTAGCATCTTGAATAGCATACACATTACTTTGAAAGTCTCATACTTTAAAATAGCTTACTTTTGTGCCCTTTTGGAGCAGTTTGGACACCTTTTGCTTCTCAGCCCTGGTCTACACTTACCTGGAAATTCGGCGGCAGTCGACGGGAGTTACGCAAGCTACTCTGTGTAGCTTGCATAACTCCCTTCAACTGCTGTGCTTCCCTTCTGTGTGCCGTCTTCACTGCGCTGCGCTACACCACGCCACTTGAGGGGGTGGATTTACTGCATCGACTTTCTGATCGATTGAATGGGTCTATACTGACTGGTCAATCGATCCAGAAAAATGGATCTGATGGCGGCGACTTTGCTGCCTTCAGTATAGAAATACCCTTAGAGAGGTTTTCCTTTTTTTAATGGGAATTCATCACCTCATTTTTAAAGATCTGTAGATCCGATAGAAGTTATTCAGTTTCAAATCTCATCCTATTTTTGTGTGTGTATGAGAGTTATATGACTGATTAAAGATATGGAGGTGACTGTGTAATTGAAACTTTTAAAATTAACCAGTATGAGTTTGGGCTTTTGTGTTTTTCCTGAAAAATATAGACTTTATTTTATATCTATGGCCAAGATATATTTTAAATGAAGCCACATTTTAAATACCAGTATTGTCTTAAAATTCAGAAAGACTGAATAAACATGGTATATGTTACATGTAGCAAGATAATTATGGGATGTGGTGGCTGCACACCAACTTTGTGTTGCCCTGTCCTAGCAAAAGCAGAACTCTTCAGTCTCTCTTAGAACTGATGGTGAACTATAGATGAAGTTACACAAAAATGTGAATTTCATACTTTCATAGGTGATTGTCCTGCTGTACTAATGTTGATTAACCTGTATTCAGATGCCTACTAACAGAGCAGAGCAACAGGAGAATTCTGCCATTCTGTTACACATCCCAATAAAATAAAGAATCATGATAGAAATCAGTGACATCCCCAGATGATGATAAATACTTATCAGAATAACAACACTATGGTACACAACGCATAAAACAAATAGAATGGAAGTGGGGGAAAGGTGGTATTAAAGTACCAGACTGTGGAAGTGAAAATGAAGATCATAAACTATAAACAATTTTTATCGCAAGAAAGGGGACAATGAAAGAAAAAGAAACTGGCAAAAATGGGAGATTTGTAAAATGATCAGAAAGGACACCGTAAAAAGAAACAAAATTATTAAAAGAAAGGGGTCATTAAAACCTCAGTAGCTGTAAGATATTGAGACTGACCAATTCTAACCAAATATAAGACTTACTCTCTTGCCTCTTTTGGGTAGTGGTAGGAGTTTGAGTGCCTCTTGGAAGTTGAAGAGGGTTACCTGGCTGGGATTAAGTGTTATAGAATGGAAATATAATGGACATCCTTTATTTGTATGTTATAAACCATGGAGGACAAATCTTTGAGTATGCCTTTTAACACCCTATGTAGAGTGGAAACAAACTATATGCTTCCTCCAGAATACTTTATTAACTTCACAGGAAAAGGAAAAGCTAATTCAGGCCCCTTGTTCAAATACGGATTTAGATGCCTGACATTAGACATTCATATCTCTTAGTGTTGGTCTATGTGACTTGCCCAAGGGGACCTAGGAAGTCAAGCACAAATGGACATAGAACCCAGGGCGCAGATGCTCAGCTGGTAAGTTGTCATTGCTTCTGACCTCCTGATTCTCAGTCCTATTTTCAAGGCAGTGTCCTCTTTAAAAATAATACGTTTAAAAAGATTAAGCACATTAAATCTTGTTTTAGCACATTATGAGTGGATGCACTGAAAGCACAGATTTTACTTCTCACCATTTTTTGTTGGTTTGTTTCCTTTTCACACATTCATTTGGGACCAGTTTGTTGCCAGCTTTGCAAGGGAGAAGGAAAAGCAAAAGAAGCTCTCCTTCACTCCTTTGAATGCCCTTTGCATTCCGTGCCCAGCGACAGCTGTCATGCCTGCACTCTCCTGAGTTCAGAGACTGCTTCCTGGTAACCTTTCCCGGGGTCTACCTACAAGTTTGACACTTTATAACAACAGATTGTTAAAAATATCCCATGGAAATATTCTCTTTGAGTTTCTTGGTCAGTGTTCATGTATGAAAATTTTAATAAAAGAAAAGCAAGAATTGTCCCAGACAAAATTATGTTAAACTGGAGTTAAAGTTGAGAGTACATATTAGTAATTTAGGGTAAAGTACATTACAGAAGTGTTTGCAATTATCCCAAACTCAGATGTCTAAATGTAGGAAATTCAAAGTTGAGACTAAACTTAAAAGAAATGCAAACATGTTAAAGTATGGAAATGCCGGTTTAGGGTTATGGTCCAGTTTTACTCTGTGCCAACTAATGGATCTGGTTGTCTGTGTAAGAGAGCATATGTTGCACTTCATAAAGTGCTTCTTCCTGAGGAGCACAATGCCTCATCAAATTCCTGCTGGGCCAGTGGGATTCTGTTGTGACTAAAAGCAGCAATAGATCTCTCCTTGTGTAAAATTAAATTAGGCTCGTGAGTTTCACTTTCTGTTCCTGGGCATTAACTCAATGCTCGAGTTTTGCTTTTGACACTGTAAGGAAATAATAATTAATAAAAACAAAACAAATCTTGCTTTCATTTAATTACATTTTTTCATTAAATTATTGTTTTGCAGAATAGGTTTTGTAATCCTCATCTCCTACCCCTCTGCCAACTTTTTAAAAAAAATAAAATATACATTTTATTCCTAATCTACTTTAAACCCTTAAATGCATTTGGTTAAGGTTTTGGGAAATCCATTAATGGCGAACACAGAAATTGAGGAGGAGCAGCAGCAGAAGAGAAAGGAAAAAACCCAAACCTATGAAAGAGTAATTCTAGTTTTTGAATGTTAAAACAAAATCATTTCAAGGTTGGTTAGAGTGTTTTTTGCCTTTATCCAAACAAATGTTCCCATCCCTACTGGCTGATCTCAGGTTGATGTTTGTAGTCAAATATTTTTAATATCTCATGCTGAATCTTAGGTATTGCATTAGAATAATCTCATATGTTAATGTATTAAAAAAGTCCAAGGCTGGGGATTAGTTTGGGGGGTTGGACCGTCTAGTTAAACATCTGTTCAGTGCTTTTTCATTCTGGAAGCTAATAGTGCCGAGTTGTCACACACAGTGCTCTATAGTATGAATAATATAGACAAAATGATTATTTTGGCACAACTTGAACTTTGCATGTCATCTCCATGCTGAGATTAGATATGTACAAACCCCCTGATGCAGACAATGTAACGTTTTCTAACCAATGATCACACCACAAAATAGCTCAATTATTGCTAAACCTATTTTTATGTTGCCATCAATCTAAATGAGATCCAAGCTTATTTTCTGCCACAAACAAGCCAAACTGAAAGTTTGCCTTTCTAAATGTTCACACAAATGTTTTTCACTTACTTAACTTTTAACAAAAACATAGAACTGGAGGGAAGGGGAGGGAGAAATATAATAGCTAGAATAAGAGCAGCTTTTGAGAGAGGAATTCAGATTGCTGAGTGTATTTTATTTAGGCAGTCCACAGATGCTAATTTCAAGATAGCCTTTGTTTTTTGAGGTCTGATAGTATGTCCCATATTCAGAAAACCATTTAAGAGGTCACAACCATATATCACACACTTCTTTCACTTTCTGCATAATAAGAAAAAAATGTTCTAACTAGGTAAGGAGATGGAGCTTTAAACCTGGTGGAATCTTAGGTTAAAATATACCTGTTTTCGTAACATGATTTATTCTGTTCTCACAGGCAAAAGTAAATCATGTTATAATATGGTAAACTCACAACGATATTTGAGCATGATTATTTTTGTAGTAGATCAGGTCTACATTGCTTCTCTTTTTGTTTCCCCTTTTGAACCATAATTTAAACTAAATTATAAACATCTAGGATTTTTTATCAGTTGTGAAACCACAATAACTAGTATTTACCAATAGTTTGTCGTTAACTCTACACTGACCCTATATGGGATTTGAATGAAAATACAACTGAAAAAGGCCACATGCTCATAAACTGCTTTTTGCTTGTTTCCCTGAAATGTGGTTTTTTCCAGTTAATGAAGAGTTACAAAGTACTAAAGGGTTCGTTGTTTTTTCTTGTCATGTAAAACAAAAAATGAGTGTGAATTAAGTCTGCATTGTTTAGCTTCTTGTGGTCCTAAATGCAAGTATTCTAAAAGGAAGGCAAGTTACATGATGAAATTTCTAACCATGGTTCAAATTAGTGACTTAATTTTTTTAAGACATCATCCTTAATTCAGTGCAAATTTTCCTCTAAAAATCTGCTTGAATATATATTTGTATAATGTTGTAAATTAAGAGGAAAACTTGCTAGGAGGCTTATTCTCAGTTTGATGTGATTTTGACATGTGGAGCTGGCGAGAGTAAGCAGAAAACTGACAGTGGGGAAAATAGTGAAAGAGCAAGTAATGTTTGTCTGCTTGTTCTTCCTATAGGCTAGTTACAGTAGTAATGTAGGAAGAAGTGTGTGTTCCCAGCGGGGAGCCAGGAGGTTAATGTCCATTGTAGTCCAAAGTGAACAGAATGTTGTAGTGGGTGAGATTGGAAGAGAGGAAGTGACTCAGTTTCTCAGAGGGCAGGAAATAGTTGAAAATAGATAGGACATCGTGTAAGCAAATGAGTGACTGGCTGATAACTGTGGAGTGTTGCTGGGTGGAAACTGAGAGGAAGTCAAGATTGGAGGAGTGGAGGAAGCAGCCAGGGGAATTGGTGGACATAGGGTCAGAAATGTAGGGTGGAGCAAATGTGTGGAGAGTTTTGGAAAAAAAGTACTAATCCAAGTAACTGTTGCACGCTGTTGCACTGCTGGTTCTCTCTGAGTGAGCTGTGGGAATGAATGTACAGCTAGCTATTTCTTGGAAGTGTTTCCGTTGCTATGCAGGTACACACATGATTACTAGATTGATCACCTGTGCACCTGTGTAGCTTTGAGTGCAATGAAATGTCGGTGCTGAAATTACACTGCTTTAAAAGATTTCTAGAAAGCCAGACATATAACTTTGATTAAACTGCATTCCATCACATTCATGGGTGTATGACTCCTATAAGCATTCACTCTGCTTGCAGGGCAGCCATTGTCCATTAACATTCCACTGAAGGCAGTGGGTTGCTGGAATTCACCTGGAATGTTGAGTAGCACAGGAGGTACTCGGCACCTGGACATACTGTACTTGGAGTACTCCGCAGCAGTCAGTTAGTTAGCAATACACCAAGAGTTTGAAGACAAGGAGATTCTGGGTCAGATTTTCAAAAGAGCTCCCATGCAGGCTCCTTAAGCTCCCCAGTAAATGGTCAGACTTTCATGTGCTCTGTGCCCTGCAGCATCCAGTGTTCTCAATAGGATTTGTAAGGTGCTGAGCATTTCTGAAAATCTGTCCACTTAATGCAGGTGTCTAAGTGGGAATTGAGTGGCTATGAAAATCAAGTGCCGAGCACTTCTGAAAATCTAGCTTATGTGTGTAACATCATGTTTTTTGTTCTGAAGTAATGTATTGATTGGAGCATTGTGACGGGGTGTACCAGCCCCTTCTGTCAGAGGGGGAGCCCTTAGCTTCCTCAGTGGCCAGAAAGGCCCCTCCCCGTCACGCATGCTGCACACTCCTTGGCAGGAAACGAGGTTTAAAAGCCCAGCAGAGGCTGCAGGAAGGGGCGGGACAATAAAGGGGGAGAGACTGACTCCCAGAGCCTGCTGGAAGAGATGAGCCCTGCCATGCCCAGAGCAGCTTGAGGACGGCTTTACTACTCTAACAGTACTGCTTGTTGAGCCCTGCCACACCCGGGGGGGGGGCCCTCAGGACTGCTTTACTGCTCTGCAATGCTGTTTACTGAGGCTTGTGGGCCTACAGAGGCTGCATGACTGCCTTGTTACTTAGCGCTACTCTTCATTGAGCCATGCTGCGCCTAGAGAGGCAGCAGGACTGCTTTGCTGCTCAGCGCTACTGTCTGTGGGGTCCTGCCATGCTCAGAGAGACCTCGCCACCTTGTTTCGGGGGGAGCCCAAGACACCGTCTGTCACAAACATATTGGAGGTACATAGGAGATAGACGATGCAGAAACAACCAATGCACCCAACATTTGTTCCCTTTAAATTTATGCTTTTTCATATTGCTTTATTCTTCCACTCTGGGGTACTCTTACCTGTTGGGCTTCATAGGATCCAGCACTCCCTCTAGACAGAAAAAGGCGCACACACATACATTGTACAACTCACCAGCCAAAATGCCATGCTTAATACAATGCAATGTTAGCAGCCTGTTAGGGTCATCAAGTTCCCTAACTCGCCAACTCTATTAGGTAAGTTGTCATCAACTCACTCCTTTGTTTCCTAATGTATGGGGATGGAGTGATCAGCCTCAACCAGTGTGGAGGGGAAATAAGGTTTGAAGGAGTTGTCATGAGGGATTGCAGGCAGAAGGTGTCCAGAACAGGTGTGTCATGGAGAAGGGTAATGCATCAGTTGAACAGCGTCTCATGTATGGTAGTCTGGATCCTGAAAATCAATGATTCCCCTATGCCTCTTGTTTTGGCTTTTTGCCTTGTCACTTTTCCTTCTTGTTTGCTGATATGCAGAGTCAGTAAGTTGTACTGGGAGGCTTGTGACTGAAAGTATAGTAGAAAGATATTACTCTTTTACAGTTTGTATTACACTCTCAGTGTTGAGGGTATGCCAGTGTCCTGTCTCCAGCTTGTGCTGATACATTTCTGGTTAATGCTACATGGCTGTTGCTTGTACACTCTTTATTTTGCTTTGCGGCTCTCAGACCTTTTTAGTTTACTTTGGCATTAAAGCCCCTCAGCTGCCCCAAATCACCTCAAAACTGAGTCCTTCCAAATCTAATTATGGGCATGCATCATTTCATTTCCTAGCTTTAGACCCAGAATACTCTGTGTAGGTTGTGTAGTTAGCCTGGAGAAAGCATTCCTATACTGTCACCCTTCTTAGTGTATTAAGATTACATACTTGTTAATCCAATTAGCAAATGTTCAGCTAATTAAAATCTCTCTTGTTAACAAATCCAGGGCAAAAATTGGTTATCTGCAAAAATGTTCTCCAGAACTGTGGAGGTCAGTAGTCACTCCCAACAAACACATGACTCTTTATTGTTCTTAACTCCTATCCAAACAGTGGCTGCTGTGTTAGGCAAAATATTTGCCTCTTCTCTCTGTAGACTCAATATCATCTCAGAGAGATTGCCACCCATCTTTCTGCTTTATTTGCTTTATTCTCTTTGTAAATTCTGCATTCTGGCGTTTTTAAATCCCCAAACAATTTCTTTTTTCAGCCATGTCCCTTTCATTATGATATTATTAGCATACTTACCCTTCAAAAATGTGTAGCCCCAAGACAGGAATCTTACTGCCTTTAATGCTTCCATGCAAAGTATTTAATATGGCCCTATTCTGCTTGACTTCTCCCTTTTTACCTGAGATATTAACCAGAAGGTACATTAGTTTGGAATCTGGACTTTCTTCCTCTAAATCCTTCCCCTCCATAGTGGCTAATCTAACTTTATTCCAGGTATGTGAGGATAGTACTGAGGTTTGGAATTTTGTGTTTTGAAGTACCATTTAACAGAGGAACTGACCTCTTCCGAATGTGGTGTACTTCCCATGGTGTTGCCAGTAAAACTATAGTTTTATGAAAATTAGTTTACAAAAAAGTACAGCATTAAATCAGACATGCCAGTATGCTGGAACGAAACCTAAGTGTAGTTTGCTCTACAATGTCCGAAGTAAACAGGAGAATGCTTTGTTTGCTGTGAGAATAAACTGTTAGCTCTACCTTTCCATCTTAAATCTGCAACTCCAATGGGGAAATAATAACCAAGGACTTATGTATGTAATTAATATTTTGTAAGATGCACCTGCAATATATCAGTTTAATTTACTGAATATTGTATATTGAGTCCTCTTTTTTAAAGAACGCTTTTGATGTAAGGATGGTAAATTAGTAATTCTTTATTTGATGCAGTCCTCTTGAGACAGGCCTTTTAAAAAACAAACAAACCAGAAACAAAACTGTTAAGTTTCATTTGGCTTATATTAGTTCTTTCCAAGTACCTAAATTTGGATGTTGTACAGTACATATTCCAAGGAGAGAGAAAAATCTCTGTGTAACTGAAAATATTTTTGGAATACTTTGAAACTTTAAACATACATTAGAACTGAAACGCTGGGCTTATATAGTGATATGTATATTCAGAGGCCAGTCTTTTTCCAGGCTCAGAGCCCTCTTCACTTGTGAAAACCAAAGAAATGGACTCTGTCCTGCACGCTGACTGCTCCAGACAGTCATGAATGTGACCTGGCAACCAGCACTGTTTCCTGCTGACGTGGCCTCCCACAACAGAAGCAGAACAGAGCAGCTTCAGTGTAATATGGAGGAGAGGGGCAAAGGATGAATCATCAACAGGATGAGAAATAAATTAAGACTCAAACTCCGAGGATTCAAGTTGACAAGTATATAAAAACAAGACATTTTGCTTCATAGCAGAATAACATACAATCAAGCAGAGAAGGACTTCATTAAACTTAACAGTTCAAACACAATTCCTTTGGGGAACTGAAGAATTTTTTTAATCTCTAGGAATCCACCACTGAGGAAATTGATTTATCTCTAGCACATAGACCAATATGCTGCTTTTCAAGACCAATATTAGAACGTACAGTGTAGGCTGTATTTTCAGAGAGAGGTTTGTCAATGTGCAGAATTTGCCCAGGTCTTCACGCGCTAATTTCCATTTGATTTGAAATATCCTTGCGAGGGCCTATGTGCCTACTTACCTCACTTGCTAGCACATGTTTCTGATTGACTCAGCAAGAGTGGAAATGGTGTGTGCAGACACAATGCAGAACCTTTTGAAAATGGCAGCTATAAGTTTGGACAACATAGGGTCTATCTTAATGGCAAGAAAAAACCCATGGTGCTGAGTCTCCGAGCCCAGGTCAATTGACTGGCGCTTGCAAGGGCTAAAAATAGCAGTGTGGCCATTCAGACTCAGGCTGGAGCCTGGGCTTTGAGACCCTCCCACCTGACCCGGTTTCAGAGCCTGGGTTCCTGCCTTAGTCAGAATGTCTACACTGCTATATTTTAGCTCTACAGCTCAAGCCCCATGAGCCCAAGTCAATTGACTCAGTACCATGTGTTTTTCTTTGCAGTGTAGACATGCTTATACTTCAGAAATCATTCTCATTGTGACTTTATAGGGAATGTCACACTCAGCTCTGCAGGAATACTAGAGCTGTTATATAGGAATACATGCACATGTAAATCGTTCTCCATATGTAGATCCATTGCATTCCAATAAATGGTGTCCGTATTTTAAAATACAAAATCCACATTCTTTGCCTAGTACTACTGCATTTTAGCAATCATTTGAAGCACATCTGACAGAGTTTGTATTTTAATACAGTTCACAAATGCAACCATATTTCTAAGGCATTAAAGCAAGGCTTGGTCCAACTGTATTTTTTTTTAAACAGATTTCCCAGATCTAGAATTGATGTGATCAGCTTCATTAAGCTCCAGTACCTATCTTCTTCTCACTGATAAATGCCTTTTTTTCCATATCTCTATTCCTGTGTCCCTTTTGCCATGTCTGTAATGTTTGCTTTTGCACAGGCAATGCAAATTCTATGTGCTGCAACAAAAATCCAACAGTGAGCTACAAAATAATAGATTTGTATAATATATACTGTAACTAATATGAGCTACTGTAATGCAGAAATCTTTGAGTTTTACAGGGAAAGCTCTATCCAGTTTTCTGGAGAAATTTCATATCTGGAAAAAAAATTAGGAGCTATGAGGTTGTTTTTCTGTGTGTGTTGGGTTGATTACAGCCTGATTGATTATCTGTTAGACGCTAGGTTTTGTAAATCCACCTGAATTATTCAGATTGATAATTAAGTTAATGAACTGCAAATCTCTAATGGATTTGTAGTTCTGGTATCTGAAATGCTGTCTGATCCTCAGGCCTAAAACCAGTGCAGGCAAGTCTAGTGCAAATTGACATGAACTTTCATCTAAAGAGAGAGTGTCTCATCCAGATGCAAGGAGCAATTTGGTATCCATGTCAGCTCTGCCATGGATCCCCTTCTGTGCAGCTTGTGCCATATGTTGCTAGCTTATTTGTAAAGGGTTCTGCTGTCCACTGAGATTTTAGCTAAACCATCAAATTACCATAAGCAAAGACCTCAAGACAGGGTGGAATAAATAGCTAGAGACAGTAGCCTATTTGCTGTGTTTAACCTAGTCTTTAGTTTAGATATTCAGGAGGAGAAGCCATTATGTCTGTGTGAGCATGTGTTTTTCCAGATTCCCCTGCCTTCTCAGGACTAGTTCTAAAAGTATATTTGGCAAATGTGTGCTCCATACACAACTGTCTGAGAATGGGAAACCATTACAGTCAGGAGGATCATTCTTTGTGTGTTGTAATGATATGATTTCTGTATTTTAGAATGCTAAGAACTGCTTTCTTGTAGAAGTGGAACTTTATATTCTCCACAAAGCAATATTAACAAGTTCAAAGCTTTTATTAATTTCATATGCTCCATTGTGACTATCTTTGGAACAATGATATTGAATATTATTTTATTACTTCATATAAAATGTCTCAGGCAGCCATTTCCTCCTCCTGTAGGCAAACTGTTACCCCAGCCAAGTACAGACTGGAAAAGGCTGTGCTTTTAGCACGAGTCACCCATTTTGAATAATTTACCAAATCTTCAAAATGACAGCCAAGGCTTATCCTGGAGCCTCTTTAAGGGACATGCTGGTGAAACTCTAGGGTTTGCACTGAAAATTCTGGGGACTAAGGCTGCCCTCAAACTTTAGGTAAGGCTGAGGTCACTGTGTGCTTCTCCATGCTGTCTCTGCCATCATTGCAATGCAAGAATTTGTGCCAGCTCATCATGGAACCCAGGTAGAACCTGTGGATTGGGGGGCATGAGGAAGCACAATGAACATTAGAAATGTTTTTTGTATTAATATCCTTAAAGGCCCTAGAAAATTTTGGACTTGTGTCAGTGATATCTCCGGGCAGTGTCATATTTTCACATGAATTGAATTGCCTTGAAAATATCTTGATGGACAAATTGTTTTGCTGGATTTTAAATTTACTTAAACTTATACACGCCATCAAAAAGAAATGCATGCTGCATGTTAAAAGCCTCTGATGTAACACTTGGTCCTGATGACGAAATGAATTGCATCACATTCACTCTGAGTGTTTGAATCGTACTACTTTTACTCTCAGAATGTTTGTTTAACCTCCCGATGATACTGTATAGTTATTTTTTGAGACGTCTTACTGTATCATCGGGAGGTTAAACAAACATTCTGAGTGTGTAAGTGATCCCACCTAGAATTTGGTACAGTTGAGTGTAAAAGCACACAAGGGAACTTTTAGTGTATGCCATCAGGATCCACTTGGACCAGTTAATGCACAACACGCTGTTATGAACTGGAATTTGCATCCCACTGGTGTGCACTAATGGACCACATAGACAAGCCCTTAGGCCTTGTCTTCACTGGCAAAAACAGTGCATTTTTACCTCTGGGTAACTAATGGACGTGAGCTGTGTCCCAAGGTAAAAACACATTGGAGAGACGGCACATGAATTTTACCTTGCAATAAACTGTCAAATGATAAAACTAAAATGTCTTGTATTTACTGTGTTTTTTATCTGGGGACGGACAGCTCATGCCAGTTAGTTGCTCAGGTAAAAAACATACCTTTTTAGCAGTGAAGACTGGGCCTTTAGAGAATCATCACTGCCACTCATTCTTCTAATGGCCATTCAGAATAGTCTGAGAAATTAACTAAAGTGCTCATTGGATGGCATTGAGGTGAAGTCACTACATCTGCCTTGCCTGTGTATTTATGCTGTTTCAGAAATTGCCCAAGCATAAAGGAAATAGGTTACCACTTCTTCTTCGCCAGCTTGCTGTTTTCCTGTTGTAGTGTTGCCAGGATATTTTCCAGCATTAAAAATAGCTGAAGTGGCCAGAAGTGTATTCTAATATTTGGTGTCTTTTTGAGCCTTGAGGTGTTACATAAAGTAAGTGATAAAGTTTAACAGAATTTTCATGACTTAAATCTGGAAACTTGCAAACAGAAAGTAAATGAGCAAGTGGATTTGGAGCTTCTGAGAATAGTAACAGTTACAGCTTACAGCATGAGGTACAGGTCGCCAGGGTTCTAATGGTGTTTTTCAACAAAACATAACCAATTATGCCAGCTGTGGTGTAAATTGTGAGGTTTGTTTATTACTTTGTGAGCTGATTTGCATTTGTACTGTAATCTCAAAACCACTGGAACGTGGATATGGTATTGTAAAATTAGGCCAGTCTAGACCACATACTCCCTATAAAAACAATGAATAAAAGGTTTAGAAGGATGTGTGCTTCCCACACCACTTATACTTCTGTTGAGGGACCAAAGATCTCTTCATAGGTGAATTTGGTGTAACAGTGTAATATATTATTTTACTCCTAGCAGAAGATACTATCTCATAATAACATTTTTGTAAATTTCTAGTAGAATTATGTTTCAAATACTGGAGCGGCGCCTAGAGAGGGAATCAAAACACAATGCTAGTCATTCTCCATTGTGGAAGCTAAGATCTTTGAACGGAGTGAGAAACTACAGGCAGAATGGAAGTGGGGAAGGACTAAAAGCTACTACTTTTCCATTCCAGCTCCCTGACAAAGTAATAGTACTTTGGGCCGTATTACCAAAATGACTGAGAAAGGTAGATCCTAAAAGCAATGGATATTTTAAAGCCCATTTTTATTTGTATGCAATGACTGGTAATCCCGAATTGTTTGAGAATTACAATTACTCAGCTGTCAGGTACCTACTTCAAATGGCATTAATCAAGCATGGCTGTTTCTGTGACATAGGCTAGAGCTTCCTTCTTGTCTTTGGTAACAATTTACAAATGATGAGGAAACGTGGTTGGGTGGTTTGCCTACAGGATCTTCACTAAGGGCTTGTTAACGATATTTAACAAGTAAGTAGTAATTGGTTTCCATTGGGGGAGTGTTCTCATATTTTGAACATTTATCAGTGAGCTTCAAAATGGAATGAGCCTAATTTGTGGCTAATTGGTCAAGACAACTGTGAAATACAATTCTGAAGAACAGTTACATTGAAACCGATTGTGTTTATGTATGAAATCCAGCTAAAACAAATCCTACATTAATCCTGCATGCATATCAAGGAACTTGTTTAGTATAGTTAGTAGTATTACGTTGTAATTTTCTTGGCGACTGGATGCTTCGGTTGCTTTTTCTTTTACTATTTTAAAATAGCTGGATCAGACTGTGCCATCCTGTCAGGCGGTGCCTTCTGTATTTTGTACTAAAGAATTATATTACTGTGTGTACTTGTGGCACGTGTATGTAGAAGGCCCAAAGGATGTTGACTAGAAAAATTGCTCTAACTCCTACTTCATAAACACTGTTTCATTGTGATTGCAGTTGATGTAGTTATTGCACACATTACTATGAGACACCTTACTTTGCAAGACACACAGGGAGGGAGCTAAGTCTCTAGGAGGAATTGAGAATCTTGTTGCTTCTTGCCATTAGACCTCTTCTAGATTATCAGGCCAAGGGAGAGTGAAGGAAAAGGGCCTCGGATTCTTTCAGTGGTGTTTCTTTCATTTACAGATGGTGAAATGGTGTTTCTCTTATAAAGCTTCCTGAATGGTAGTTCTTCTCAGCTACCATTGCCTGTTTTAGTATAGTGCTTTCCAGAGTGAACACGTCAGCTGTTTCAATGTCTGATCCAATGCAGAATTCTACACCAGTGTTTCTCAACCTTTTAAGTAGCAAGTACCCCCTAACTTCTGAACATTTTAATAAGTACCCCAGCACTCAGTTTTCCACTCTGAGAAATACAATCTTTTCCCGCTTTACCGCTGGACAACTGTATTTCTCATAAAGCAGGAGAGCTCTGAGCTCTGCAATGCTGTGTGGCTGTGACAGATCACAAAACCCCTGCTGTTTCTCCCCTCTTTCCTCCTCCTCTTCCTCCATATAGGAGCAAAGGTCAATGCCAGCCAATCACTATGGCCTAATGGTGGGATCACGTGGTGATCTCACACAGGCGGGAACTCGTGAGGTATGAGCAGGCACAAGCAGCCCACCAGAGTTGATGGCAGCGCTCCCCATGGCCGTCCCTAGGGGGGTAGGGGCCTGGGGCAAATCACACTGTGGGCCGCCTGCCTCCCACCTGGGAGTTGGGACCAGGTGGGAAGCAGGTGGCTGCCACCTGACTTCCCCAGAAGTCAGCAGCTGCCGCTCACCTCCTTTCACTGGGTTTTTCGCCGCGTAACCCCTGCCTGTGTCTCGCGTATCCCTGGGGGTACGTGGTACCACAGGTTGAGAAACTATGTTCTACACCACCGTTCAGTACAGAAAGTGAAAACTGATACTGTGTCTCACTGAAATCTCCAGGAGCATATATATGTGTACAGATAGGCAAATAGAATGTAATTACCTGAGTTGTAATTTGGCCAGGATACCTATTTACTTAGTTACATGAAGTGTCATAGTATCGTTCATAACCACAAGTAGTCGGGATCTTTGTTTTAAATCTCCTTTAAACATAGAATTGTGCCCCCTAATACCATGCAGAGGTATGATCTTGGTACAGACTCAGAGGATACAACAGTGCTGTCTACTGAATGGTCAATACCATTTCCTGAAGCAACCTGCCTTTTCGCTGGAGCTCTCCCCTCACCTGGCCTGACCCTGGTTAGCGTGTGACAGCATTAAAGCACAAAGTTAGCTTTATAAATACAGCTTTAAGTATCAGTTATACTCAGCTGTCAGTTCAAGATTTGTGTTTCGTATTGCTTTAGGGTGATTTAGTGTCAGTTGCAAATGCCATGTAAAGAAAAATGTAAAAGAAACAATGTGAACAGGGTATACATACGTGCAGTTTTTTTAAATAGATCAGGCTTAGTGACGCACAGAATAGCTTTATGGAAACTTTTGTATGGATTATGGATGTCTTACTCTTACCTTTAAAAGAAAAAAAAAAGCAGCGAAGTACAAGTATGTCTTCTTATTAACTTAGTTCTTTCTTTCTTTATTTTCCTTTCCTACACAGCACCAAACAGTCTGTTAGTTTTACGCAAAGAGCCAGTCCCAGAGATCTTACAATCCAAGGCCTTTTTCCAGCAGTATGATCCATGCACGCCTACTACTGTGTGTGTGTGGAACCCCATTGACTATAACTGACTATAACTGGGCTCCATGCAAACTTAAGGGACCACACACTGTGATGCCTATTTGGGTGAATTTTTTATGAAAAGTAAATTATTATTAATGTAATTAGATTCTGATCACATTTTATTGCTTTTTTCCTGGGCAATAAACCATAGACCTAAAAACCTTTAGTCAGTAAAAGTATTTCCACTTTTCTAGAAATAGGACTCAGAGGTTCCCAAGAAAAGTGGTCTCTTGGTCCCTGGAATAGCAATCACAGATGACTGTCTGTAATGTTGGTAGGAAAACTAACTTCCAAGAAAATTAAGTGCAGGTGTGGTTCAGAGATTGCAATGATGTGTTTTATTGGACTACAATATATTACTTAAGAGATAATGGGGTTTATTGTGCAATAAGCTTTATGTCAGATGAGCACATTTTGCATAAAACATACAGTCAATATTATTGTAGCAATTTGCATGCCACTAGTATAAATGCATTCAATTAGGGAGTAATTCATATAATACTTGTCTTTGATCTCTGTTTAACAGTTTAATTGACTTTGTGACTTAAACAAACACTTTGTGCTCCTTTTTCAAAATTTCCATATGGGAAAGTCTCAGAGTGGAAGTTTCATATGTCAGGGACACACAATTGTTTTATCAAGCTGTTCCTGAAGATTTCTTTTGTGTTTAAAGATTTTATCACTGCTCTTTCAGCCTAAGAGCTGTATGATGACCAAAATGTCAGAAACAACTAGACAAACAGTAAATGTCAGATGAAGGAAATAATGTACTTTAGGAACATGCTGCTGATTCCTTTAATAATCTGGATACCTGTTCTTCATTTAAGAACATAAGAACAGCCATATTGGGTCAGACCAATGGTCCTTCTAGCCCAGTATCCTGATTTCCGACAGTGGTCAATGCCAGGTGCTTCAGAAGGAATGAATAGAACAGGTAATCATCAAGTGATCCATCCTGTTGGCCATTCCCAGCCTCTGGCAAACAGCAATCCCTGCCGATCCTGGCTCATAGACTTTTGATAGACCTATCCTCCGTGAACTTACCTAGTTCTTTTTTTAACCCTATTATAGTCTTGGCCTTCACAACATCCTCTGGCAAGGAGTTCCACAGGTTGACTGTGCATTGTGTGAAGAAATACTTCCTTTTATTCATTTTAAACTAGCCCCCTATTAATTTCATTTGGTCACCCCTAGTTTTTGTGTTATGAGAAGGAGTAAATAATACTTCCTTATTTACTTTCTCTACACCACTCATGATTTTATAGACCTCTATCAGGTCCCTCCTTAGTCATTTCTTTTCCAAGCTGAAAAGTCCAGTCTTATTAATCTCTCCTCATATGGAAGCTTTTCCATACCTCATTTTAGTTGCCCTTTTCTGTACTTTTTCCAATTCCAATGTATCTTTTTTGAGATGGGGCGACCAGACCTGCACACAGTATTCAAGATGTGAGCATACTATGGATTTATAAAGAAGCTATACAATATTTTTTGTCTTATTATCTATCCCTTGCCTAATGATTCCCAACATTCTGTTCGCTTTTTTGACTGCTGCTGCACATTGAGTGAATGTTTTCAGAGAACTATCTACAATGACTCCAAGATCTCTTCCTTGAGTAGTAACAGCTAACTTAGACACCATAATTTTATATGTATATTCGGGATTATGTTTTCCAATGTGAATTACTTTACATTTATCAACACTGAATTTCATCTGCCATTTTGTTGTCCAGTCACCCAGTTTTGTGAGATCCTTTTGTAACTCTTCGCAGTCTGCTTTGGACTTAACTGTCTTGAGTAGTTTTGTTTCATCTGCACGTTCCGCCACCTCACTGTGTACCCCTTTTTCCAGATCATTTATTGATATGTTGAAGATTTTGTGCATTCTAACACCATTATAAACATTTATGTATTTTGATGCAATGATTTATAGATAAATGCAACTTCTATTGCATCAAGAGCCAACATCTAATGGAAATCAATGGCAAATCTCCAGCTAACTTCAACTGAGGCATTAAATGCTCGTCCCCTCTTAGAATGGACTTATTTAGTTGTTTCCTGATGGCAGTGTTTTTTGTGTTTCGTAATGTGGTGTTTATATATTGCAATGTTTGTAGAATACTTTTAAAACTATAACTGTGTTCGGATTCTTGTGTGATGGATGCATTTTTTCCCAATAATAAATTTCATCTCTGCTGTTCCATCCTAATATGCTGGGTGGATGTCAGGTGTGAGGGAGAGAAAACTACCCCATTCCTGGGAAGACTATAAGGCTGCAGTTCAGCTCTTTTGCAGTTGTTGCTTCAGTTTCTCCAAGGGTTCCCAACCACTGGATCCATGTAAGCACAGATCCAGTGGTTGTTCTGTGTCTCACCCCGAAGCTTCTCTACATGCTGGGTGTATTTGGCATTGGTTGAAGACGTGTACCTGTGTGCCTTTGCTCTGTCATTCTCCTTTGCTCTATTCATAACTCATTTTAATTCTTTGCTTTTTTGTTTTGTTTTGTTTGAATCCCCTTCCCCTCTCTGCTTACTTTTATTGGTGCCAGTGCCCCTTTCTATCAATCATAGGAATGGAAGGGACCTTGAGAGGTCATCAAGTCCAGCCCCCTGTGCTGAGATAGGACCAAGTGTACCTAGATCATCCCTGACAGTTGTTTGTCCAGCCTTTTCTTTAAAACCTCTAGTGATGGGGATTCCACAACTTCCCTTGGAAGCCTATTTCAGTGCCTAACTATTCTTTCTTACTTAGTTAAAAAGTTTTTCCTAATGTCTAACCTAAATCTCCCTTGCTGCAGATTAAGCTGACTAAGTCTTGTCTTACCTTCTGTGGACATGGAGAACCATTGATCACCATCCTCTTTGTAACAGCCCTTAACATCCTGGAAGACTTTTATGATATCCTCTCCATCCCCAAGTCTTCTTTTCGCAAGAGTTAAACATGCCCAGATTTTTTAATCTTTTCTCATTTATCAGGTTTATAGCTCTCCTTTGAGGCCTCACCACTGCAGAATAGAGCAGAATAATTACTCCTTTGTCCTACCTACAACACTCCTGTCAATTAACTCCTGTTAATACACCCTGGAATAATATTTGCCTTTTTCAAACTGCATCATGTTGGCTCATTCAGTTTGTGATCCACTGTAACACCCAGATCCTGGAGTGCCAGGGCACCAGAATTTGTTGAAATTTTGAAGTGTGTCTTTTACCTGGTCGTATTTTTTTGAGAAGAGATGAGAAATATACAGCCTAATGAACAGGTTGCTCTTAAAGGATTCTTCTCCTCAGTGATTGGTTTCGTCTGCTTAGCAGGGAGGTTTTTTTTTGTTTGTATTTACTTTCTAATGGAGTGCTTTCATATACTTTCCCAGCCAATGAATCTTAGCCTGCACAGTGCTTTTTTGGAGAGGGTGTGGTTATTACTCTCTATTGTAAGGCTTTTTTCCTCTCAGATGTAGAACATTCTGATGGCTTTCTTGCAAACTGCTTTCAGTGCAGAATTACTTAAAATGCTAGTAATTGATGTTATTCAAATAACAAATTTCACAGGATCTTTTTCAGGGGATAAGGCAACAAGCCATGTTTATTGTGAATACAAAAATTTGGTAAATAGTATCAATAATGCAAATACCAGGGAAACAGGATCAACACTGTAACGATATCAATATTGTGAATCTGACCCTTTCAAAATTGTGTATGAAAACATACAGTCTTAGCCTAAAACATGGCAGGATATTGGACAGGCAAGGAATAATTGATGGCAGGGTTGTGGGTAGATACTATTATCTTTTGTAGCAATAATAATAATTGTGTTACAGTAACACCAATCACATAGTAATGTCCCAGTCATACACAGCATTTGGAGGCCTTTTGCATGTGGTGTGGGTGTCAACAGTGTAAGCCAAGTATTTTCAGAAACCAAGAAATCTACTAGTCCCACTTGCATGTGCTGGGCCTGATTCTTCTCTCTCAGCACTTCTACAGTCCCTCTGCAGCTCAGGCTATATCTGCCCAGGAAGGGAGACTGAACTCTCTAACTGTGTGGCTTGCTTAACTGATTCTTTAAAGTTCTCTGACACTTGAAGCATGGCCTGCTATCATTATATACAAGTTTTATACTTTCACTGACACGATGACATGCTGTGCTGTAGAAGATGGTGACTGAGGCCTTTAAGAAACATATCCATGCTTGTGCCATGCTTGGCCAACTGTGTTTTCCTCAAGGTAAACCTGAGAATAAATTGTTAATATTTCAGGTTCTCCTTCACTGACCCCAACACTGTACTCTTATACCTCTTCATTCGCATGCCTCTTCAAGAATCTTTAAAACAATAAAGTCAGTGTTGATGCCTGCTCAGAGGTGCATAACAGATCTTTTAGTAAAGAGTCTTTAAGGGTTGCCTGAGAATTACTTTGGATTGTGCTGCATCATTCTGAGCACAGCGAAAGGCTGCCTTAAAGTGGCAAAGGAGAAATCTTGCTTCGATCTTTCAGAGAAATTATTAAATATAAAACTGGGGGCTAAACATTTTCATGAAGGAATGTTCTTGAAAGCAGGCCAGTTTTGTTTACAGCAGCGACTTATGTGACAGTTTGTACCCCAACTTGGAAAGGCCATAAGGATGAGTCACAAATTTCCTGGCTGCTTAGCCAAGACGAAATAATTAAAAACAATTTCATGGGTAGGCCAATTCAGCCAGAAAATCTTCTCCGGGGAAATGCTTTATGCCATCCACTCATTCAACAAGAGTCAGATTTATTAAATTGTTCTCAAAAGGACACCAAGATATAGGGTAATCAAGGGGGGAAGCCTTCAGATGTTCAACTAAATATATCATAGTGAGGCTTTCATGTGTTAGTTATATTCTATAAGTGTCATGTTCAAATTGAGACAAAATGATAAACTAAGCATATATAGAGTTAGACTGATATTTGAGACAGAACTGTACAATGGTAGGATCATAGGACCTGGAGTTAGAAGACCTAGGTTCTGTTCCCGGCATTGCTGCTGATTCACATATGACAGGACAGTTCACTTTACCCTTTTGTGCCTATGTTTTGCCATATGTATAATGGGAGTAATGATGCTTTCCCGCCTTTGGCACAACCCTTTGAGATATATGCAGCACTTTTTCTTCCAGAGATCTTGATATACTTAACAAAGGGTAGGTAAATATCATAATTCCCGTTTTACTGGTGGAGAAACTGAGGCACAGAGAGGTGGGGACTTGTCCCAGGCCATGCAGTCAATCTGTGGCAGAGTTGAAGCTAGGACCAAGTCACCAGGCTCTAATCTCAGGCTCTAACCACAGGGAGTACTGCCTAATGTAACATAAATGTGCTACATGAATGGGCAAATGTTTGTCCCAAAACACTCTCTGCAGAAGAGTGAAAAATATACATGGGAGGAAAAACACATTCTTTTGACATTCCTTGAAGCAAATACAGCTGCATTAAACATTTTTTTTAAAAGCACAGTGGCATCTCCCTTGATAATCAGAATTACAGCTGAGCATGAACAGCATGGCACAGTTTTGTCTGGAGTTAATTTACTTAAAGTGTTGCAACACTGATTATTACCCAACACAAAACAGCTGTATTCATTACTAATAGAGGCAATTTGACAAAACACCAGCATGGATTTTTCCCACAAGTAACATATGTACAGTAGATTGCCAACCCCCTCCATGTGGCTACATCTGCAAACCATGTAATGCTCCTATGGACTTGTAGGTGTGGTGTTTGCGATATGGCCTTCAAGAACAGACGCATTTGTTATAAGTGTATGATGAAATAGTTATGTTGTGACTCAGGGTGATCTATCAGCTGGAAAATTTTAACATCTTGAAAGAAGATGTTTCTGCCTTGTTGGTGCTTTATTTTTTTAGTACTAAAATATTTTATGGATGAAAACACATGCTCTGTTCCCAACATGTATACCAAGTGCAGCGAAATAATTTCCCAGGATTTTGTTACTGTCAGTTGGTAAACAGATGATTTAAAGGATTTACAATTTACCATACACCTCCCAAGCTTTCCCTGGAAGTGGAATTGCGTTTTTTTGAGTGCAGATGGGACAATATGTATTGTACAGCAGAATGCATGTAAGGACCCTGGTAGTATGAATTCATTTCCCCGCTGTTCACCAAAACAATAATAATTCCATGTTTGATTGGCAAGCAGCAGTATAATATACATCAGATATCACAATGGAATATTTTCAACAAATACCGTCTATTTAAGGGCATCAGTCAGCTAGACTTGTATCTCACAGAATGGCTTGAAAGAGCAATGTGCTGGACAGTCAAAGCAAGTATGTGTAGCCATAGAGGGAGGGAGGGAAGGAAAAAGCTGGTACTGTGTAGAAACCTATGGGGGCACAACAAGTTCTTTGTTACTGGAGCTTGTCTGAAGAGCTCATTTAAAAAAAAAAAAAAAAAACCCCAACAAACCCTCCTTTTTGAAAGATCACATATTGAATAGTTTACTGTGATCAAAATAGCTTTTTAGAAGTTGGTACAATGCTTCAACATCAATGAGGAGAGACTATAGTTTGATTTCTGGTATCACTGGGGTCATCTGTTTCACAGCTGCCTTACCAGCTGATAGTTGGGGAATTTTCATATCCTAGATTTTTGGAGGAGTTTCTCAGATGTTTATCTTACAAGCTTTGAGAGAAATGCAAGAAACTTAGGATTGCTGGTAGACCTTTGGGAGCTGAATAATAAGAATAAAGGATAAGGGAAAAAATGCATCCAGAGGAAAAACTTGGAATACAAAAAATCGTGAGGGATTGCAGGAAAGGCCAAATGTGGCAAATGTGGCAAGAGGTATTGGTAATGGGATACAGAGCCTTTTACTTCACTGGTTAGAATTGTTTAGTGACTAGAAGTTTTGACCAACTCACGGTGGCCTATGTGAAATGAGTAGAGAGAGCAAAGACTGAATGGGCATGGAAACTGAATTAATCCCACGGCCTTAACTGTGATCTCTCTTGGTCGGTCACAAGCCATTATGGGAAGCTTGTATGCAATGTCCTTTACTGTACCTGTTCTGTGGATAAACAGAGCATTCATTTTCCAGAGCTGTCAATCTATCGTGATCGCTGAAAGTCACACATGAGAATTTCACTGTAAAGTAGAAACCTCCTTCCTATTTTGCAAATACAGTGTAATACATTTCTGAGGAAAAGATGTTTTTCCTTATTCTAAATCACAGTTCGGGGGTTTTTGCCTCTGAACCCTATGAAATCACCCCCAAATAGCTGGCAGATTGTAACATCTTTTCAGAGAGAGAAACATTCAGAAGGAAAAATGAAGAGCTTAAATTGTGCCTCCTAATGTAGATTATTTTGATACCTTGCTCTTGTTGAAGCACTATTTAGAAAGCGTTTTGGAGTCATATTGCATCCAACCAATGATTCACTGGAAAATGGTATGCACTGGGGAGATACTAGTGAAACTACTATAATGTTTAGAACTGGAGCAATAGGACAATACTTAGGCAAAACTCTCAGCAGATCAAATGAGATGCTTTCTTTCATTGAAGCACCAAAGATATCTATCCTAAGAGTCAGACATAGTTTTGCTTGGCCCACAATGTTAGCAAAAGGAATGCAAGAAGCTGTATCAGGAAAGAAACTTGAAAAAAAGCTTTTTCAGAACACTCATTTTCCCCCTCATTGAACATTTTAATGGACGGTCTGCCAAGGGGTCAACTAAAAAGACCTATTTGTTCACTTGAGACTTCTGATCGACAATAGATCAAAATATTTTTCTGATTATTCCTATTACTAATCATTCTAAACCAGAAATATTTTAAAAAAAATAATTGAAATATGCAAACCGTGCTATTCTGCTTTCATTGGCAATGAAAATTTTAGAGTTCAAACTTATTAATCGAACCCCGGCTCTATAAATATAGTTGGGGACACACAATTCTGTTGTCAGAGGAATGAAAACGCATTTCTCTCTCAAACCATTCGTTTTAAAGCTAGCAAATGACACTAAGGGAGAATCTGTAGGCATTCCATCTTGTTTAGATACTTTTCTAGATAGTCAAACCATTGGGAGAGAGTATGAACAGCTTATTCATTACCACAGTTGCTCCCCAAACTCTGTTACTGCTGATAACCTGCATTCATGGATTTAACATAGTTGTAAGCCCGTTTGAATTAGATGTATCCCTTTTCAAGCCTCACTCTTTAAGAGTAGTATCAGCATTTAAAAAACAACTTAAGTTTTAACTGGACAGTATGTACAGCTGCAAAGCATCAAGTCTCTCTATCTTGCTACATGTTTTCTTGATGTCCAACTAGTGCAAATGGTCGCAAGATGATAGTTATCAGCAGTACCTTCCTGGATGTGAATGCTATGATGTTGTATTAACACTGAAAAGCATTGCAATAGGAGGTGGTGAAGCAGTTCAGGAAAAAGAAAAAGAAACCCTTTTGTCCCAGACTCTAGTGAATGCCTCTTCCAGCTACCCACTAGGTCTGCTGTGTCGGGAATCCAAGCCTCTGCTGCTCTGGATCTCCAGGGTGTTTCAAGCCCCCGGAGCTTGAATGAAGTCCAGCCATTGCCTCATTCTAAGTCCCTAATTACACTCTCAGGGTGCAGAGTTTATATTTGGAACCCCCCTCTGAGTACTGGAACCCGCTGCTTTGCCATCTAGCCCCTCTGGGCAATCACTAACCCTTCAGACTACCTGGCCCTTAAACACTCCCCTCTCCCAGAACTACTCCAGAAGGTGTGAAACTTCAGGTTATACTATAAGTCTTTCAGGAGCACGCAGTAGTTGTGAAGCAGTCAACAGACACACACTTTGCTCAGTCTGACATCTTCATGTAAAGCACAGGAGAGTACAGATCATATAGAACAGTAAACAACTGAAACTGCAATATCCCTCGTTTTTCATCTCACCCTTCCTAGGTAGCCCTGGGGAAACCATCTAGGTCCCGGAAAGCAGGCAGGACCCTCATGCAGGCTGTTGCATGCTAGCTGATCTCTTTCTCATGGAGCCTCTTCCCAGCGTCTGTGACCTTGCTGTCCCCTGCCATATGCTTCCTCTTCCTGTCTAGCCCCTGTTCCTGCATGTTTCTTTAGTTTATCCACCTCACCCTATCCCCCTCACTTGAGCTTGTCGACACTACAAAATTAGGTTGACCTAACTTAAGTCAGTCTACAACCCCATAATAATTAAATGGGCTGTTGGTGTCCACACAGCTCTCTTTCTGCTGGTGGTGTGCATTCTCAGAAGGCATGCTTGCATCGACTGAAGTGAATAATTCCACTGACTTTTCCATTTCAACGGCATAGTGTTGTCTAGGCCTGAGAAAACCGAGTATAACAAAGAATGCGGAATTCTTTATTTAAATACCTCTCTGATTGCTTTGTCTTAGATTTATATATGAAATGCAATGAAGCTGCTTATCGTTTTTACTCTGTGATGTTTACCTGGGAAATTGTATCCTGATATCTATCTTTATCTGTATCTTTCTTTCCCCAGCTCTGTGTCCATCTCAGTTACTATTTATATGTATACTACACACACTATTTACTGTGCTTATCTGAGTGAGCAAGCATTTTAATTCTAAGGCTGGTTCCATTTTGCTGAGGACCTAAGCAACAACAGCAGCACACAACTCAAAAAAGGTCATCATAATGAATGTGTACAGAATGATGTGCCAATCCTGAAAAGCAATGTAATACCATATACATTCAGAAAGAATATGATGATCCAACAGAGTTAGGCGTAGACAGAATTGGATCACCTCTGCTTTCCGTTCAGAAGCCATACCCATCTGTTGGGATTATATCAGTAATGATCTCTCCACTGACTGTCACATAAGAAAATGTTCATTGTAGTTATAGGTAGTAGAAGTCTGAGACCTACATGTGAATTCCTAGATTTCCAATTTTTTTTAATAATCTTTTATATTTTGGACCTTTTGCAGCACTCCTTAAATAATTAATATATTTAAAATGTCATGGCACATTCATGTGTAACTATGCATTTATTTTTGCACCCTGTTGTAGTTCCCAGAGTTGACACTGTAAGAGCATAATTAAACAAAATTTTCAAGCTGGATACAGTGGGTGCACCTGCAAAAATGTGCATGCAACACTGTGCATTCAAGAACCTATATTTGCAAGCACATATACCTGTTTTGCATATACAATTGCCTGGTTTCTGTGCTCAAATGCAGGGTTGTGTGCGTGCAGATTATTTGCCAGCAATATCGGTGTGTGGCCATTTTTGCAGGTGTACTCATTCTGGGTTCTAGAAATTTGACTCACTGTGTAAATAAAAGGAGGATGTACTGTACGTTGTTATGGTTTTCACTAGTGTTTACTTGTAGAGATGCCTAGTGTCATTTGGCCTTTAATTTGTGTCTTCCTCTGCTGTTGGTCATCCATGTGGTGGTTAAGTCAGATTTATGCTAAGAAGAGCCATTATGTCTGAGTAGAAGAGTTGTGATGTTTTCTGAGACTGATTAGCATCAGGACCACAACTGAAAAGTCACTCACATTTAAAAAAGAAAAATTCCCTAGACCTTTTGAGAGACTCAGCAGGTAAATATCAGTTCAAAATGAGAAGTGTAAGCCTCAATTATAGGCTTACAGTGTACATGCTGATCAATGAAAGTGTAAATGTTAAGAAGGTCATGACTTACAACTCAGAAGAAAATGCATTCCAGCCCGTCTGACTTTAGAATACCAGACATTCAGTTAATATTTTTGGTTTTATTTACACCTTTGATATTCCTTTTCCTACAGGAAGCTTGTTATAATCTAAAAATTTCACTGCCATGTGCCAACAAATACTTTCTGGTAGAGACTGACCAAAACTTTTAGAGCAATAGACTGGCAAATGAGCTGCAGACCCTTGGCAGAGTTCCACCCTTTATCCCTGACTTGATTATCCATTTACGATTTGATATATAAAGTACTTCATAACTAAACCAAAAGGAAGGTGTGCAGCAGTATCTGTGCCAATTGCAGACAGCATGGTAGGATGGCAAACCCACTGAAAGGTCAACTGCAAATGCTGTGTTAACCAAATATATATTTTAATATCCTCAGTTATGAACAGAATAGACTTTAAAACAACAAATCCTGGGTTCAGGATTCAGTGTTTCCACCAAACCACCTAAAAGAGAGAGGAACTTTGTATAAGATGCTTCACAATTTCTTAAGTTTATCCCTAATTCTTAAAAACGATGTTCCATTTTCTTTAGGTAAGTGGCTATTATGCTAACTGGGATTCTAAATTCATAGGTCATATTGATTGTGCACAGTATCTGTTCTTGTATTCCTCCGATAGCATTGCACGCAATGCCTTTGAAGCCAGTGGGAGTTCTCCGTGCATAGGGCCTGACCCTGAAATCCTTAAGTGTGAACAGTAGTGTACAGAATTGTGTCCTTTTGCAAGTTCCTTACTCATATAAGCAATCCTCTACCCAGGTAAATAGCCCTATCTACTGCAGTTAGACTGCTTGCATGAATAAGGGATTGTAGGCTTCACTCTGTTAATTATATTGGAGGCAGAGACTGTTGTTTTAAAAAACTCTACAAAAGGGCCAAGCAAAATTACTGCACTATGTAAAATACTTAATAAAGCCTTTGTATTTATTAACAGGAAAACAAACAAAAAACCCCAAACTTCTCAGGGCCCTAAAATTTTCAGAGCATTTCTTCTCCAGTTCCTTTCTACATACATCTGGTTCATCTTTAAAATACTCTTTTTGCCCAAGTAAGATATAAACATCTGGCTAATATGTGAATCTTGTGATCTCTCTGCATGGCAGTCTTGTAATATATTCACAAATAAGTCTGCAAATGCTAATGAGAATGATACATGCCAGCTGTCGTCTTTTTTGTTATGTCATACTGATCCCATCTTATAAATTCTGCATTATTGTTGTTTTAAATTCTGAAAAACTCATTTGTATGTACTTTTCATTCTGTTGGGTGCTCAATTTTCAAAGAGAAGCGTCTGCCAAAATTGCAGATGCTGTTCTGCAGGCTAAAGTGTTCATTTGCTCCTGTAAATGCAGAATCTGTGTGCATTTCTGCAGGTTGGTTTTAGAAATTGAGCCCTGTGTGCACATTTCTGAGTAGAAGAAGCTGTCAAATGAAAAAGTGTGTCTAATGCTATGTGTTTAAGTGATTGTATTATTTTGAAAGATTTACTATATTACTGAAGTATTTTATGAGGCCTTTGGGCATATACACTCTATAAATTGAAATGAATTATTAATTATTATGAGACTTCTCAGGTTAAAGTGTAATTTTACCTGCTGACAGCTAAAACGTGTGACACCTGGAAACACTGTGTGAGGTCACATGCTCTCACTTTCTGATGCCCAAAAACGAACTAAAGTGACTTGTGATTTCTTTATTTAACTTTTTAAATGTAGTTATCTTTTTTCATTTTTTAGGGGAATATTTGCTATTTCTCTGTTTTGCATATTTAAGCATACATAGGTTATGTTACATATTGCATAATCAGTACACATTCTGATGTATAATTACTTGATGACGTTAGCATGCTGCACTGGCTAACTCAACAGTGAGGATTAACAGCAAATTAATTTTTTAATTAATATTCATTCTGAATATGTTCCTTTTGGTATTATACCGCTACATTATTATTTTGCAAATCATAGAATCATAGAATCATAGAATATTAGAGTTGGAAGGGACCTCAGGAGGTCATCTAGTCCAACCCCCTGCTCAAAGCAGGACTAACCCCTGCTATATCATCCCAACCAGGGCTTTGTCAAGCAAAAACCTCTAAGGATGGAGATTCCACCACCTCCCTAGGTAACCCATTCCAGTGCTTCACCACCCTCCTAGTAAAAAACTTTTTCCTAATGTCCAACCTAGACCTCCCTCCCTGCAACTTGAGACCGTTGCTCCTTGTTCTGTCATCTGCCACCACCGAGAACAGCCTAGCCCCATCCTCCCTAGAACCCCCTTTCAGGTAGTTAAAGGCCGCTATCAAATCCCCCCTCACTCTTCTCTTTTGCAGACTAAACAAGCCCAGTTCCCTCAGCCTCTCCTCATAAGTCCTGTGCTCCAGCCCCTAATCATTTTGGTTGCCCTCCGCTGGACTCTCTCCAAATGACACAGTATTGTTTAAATAATACTATAGAGCTTTTCATCAGTAGATTTCAAAGTATTTTACAAAGGAGGTCAGTGTTATTAATCGCAATATACAGTTCAGGTAACTGAGGTACAGAGGTGAAGTAATTTGTCTAAGGTTACCAAGCAGGCTAGTGCTGGGAATAGAACCTAGCAGTCCTCAGTCCAAGCCCAGTGACCTATCCACTACGCCAGGCTACCCTTCATAACTGGTAATGCATAATAGGCCCAAACTTGAAAAACTGACTCTCACAACTTCTTGTTACTTAGTGAGATGACTACTGTGGGATGCTTCCCTGAATAAGAATTACTCATGTCAATGACAGCTGCAAAATTGGGCCTAATTTTTGCCTTATTTTAACTCTTGAATGTAATACTTAATTGAACATCTAGTGCTCCTGCTATAACACTGACAAACAGTATATCACACTGAACCCACATAAGGTTATGGGGAGTCCTCATGTTGTTTTGTTGAACTGTAACCAGTAGTGCTGTGTAAAGTATCACGCTCTTTGCAGGCGTTTATCTGAGTGTTTCTTTGGTTTTTACGTGCATGGATTCGAGTCACATCCGAGTTTCACGCTGAGGTTTGTGTTCAGTTAAATACAAAAGTTCACATTGTGACACCATTGACCTGGGCGAAATTCACACTGAACCATGTGAAAATGTGAATTTTGCAGGATATGGATGCAAATTCATAAATATACTCTGGTACGTTTTGAAAGGATTGTGAATTTTAGCAAACCTTTCAATAATTCTCATCTGAAATTTGAGTTGGTGGCAACAAAACTCTGCATGGTTATGCTTTTGTCTCCAGTGAGCATTAGGCCACACCCAGATTAATTTTGTATTTCATAAAGCCAATATTCTCATGTAATAAGTGTCGCATGCCCAGTAATGTGAATGGCAGGGGAAAATGCAGGACTTGAGTTCAGCATGGCACTTCTATTTCCTCCAGCTGGCTGCTGTCTTTTGGCATATGGGACTATAGGACACATACAGTCCTTCCACAGGATTAACAGCAAATGTGTAAGCATTAATATGCTTTTGAGCTGTTTTATAATGAGTACAGTCGTTCACTGTAGAGTATTTATTATCGTGTTGTGAAATGCAATCTGTTGATTTGGAAGCCTTATATATTTCTTTCTTGCCATTTACTGTCTGCCAAACTGCCATATACAGTTATGCTAGTAACAGATTTCTGACAAACTCACTCAAGAATTTATTTGCTGTTGTCATGATATTGGCTTGATGGTGCCAAAGAATTCTAGGAATTCTAGATATAGTGTGGGTGTAATCCCTAGGAATTCAATGTTTCTGTAATGTAGCAGGATGATGTAATGGTAAGAACATAATAATGGCCATACTGAGTCAGATGGTCCATCCAGCCCAGTATCCTGATTTCCAGCAGTGGCTGGTGCCGGGTGCTTCAGAGGGAATGAACAGAACTGGATAATTTATCGAGTGTTCCATCCTGTGTCATCCAGTCTCAGCTTCTGGCAGGCATAGGTTTAGGGATACCCAAAATACAGGGTTGTGTCCCTGACTATCTTGGCTAATAGCAGTTGATAGATCTATCTTCCATGAACTTATCTAATTCTTTTTTAAACCCAGTTATACTTTTGGCTTTCGCAGCATCCCCTGCCAATGAGTTCCACAGGTTGACTGTGCGTTGTGTGAAAAAGTTCTTACTTATGTTTGTTTTAAACTTGTTACCTATTTAATTCCTTAATATTTACTGTAATTATATATGCTCATTTAGTATTAATGTAGCTTTCATAAACACTTCCCTTGAAATTAACTAACTAGACAGGTCTTTTAAAGAGCTACCAATACCAGTATTTTCCTTTGATAAAATAAGCCTGGTAATTGTTTTATACTGCAAGAGAAAACTGCTTTGGAATAATGATGAGGAATATTTTACTGCATTGGTTTAATGCTCAACTATGATTATTTGTTAATGGGTCTTGAACAACTAAAGCGGTGCTCTTTGTTTGGGTGATTTTCTAACTGTACGTAAAAACATAACATAAGAATACAAGAACATAATGGCAACAAAAAAGCTGATTTTTAAATAATCAAGACTTTTGTAATAAAAATTAATTGAAAACATAAGAATAAACCCTTTCAGAGTAAAAACCTTTTATAAAATCTCACTTGTAGATAATCTAAAAGTTTTCTTCGTTGCACAATTTGTGGGTGGGTGGGTGGTGGGATATGTATAGTATATATATAAATACCCTAGTGTTTAAAACACTTTGCAAACATCCTCACAAAACCCGTACATAAAGTATTTCCATTGTAAGTATTTGTTCATTCACTAAAGGGAGGGCTTAAGAGAAAACAAAAAGGTTTGAAAGTGTTAATAATGCACCATTGATTAATAGGAGTTGAATGATAGGTCATTAGCTGGAGTTACTGCAGCACCTTTCAGTGCATAATTTGCTTTATGTTTTAAAGAAACCATTGCAACATATAGAGTGATCTGATAATTGGATTATCACAAATGGCATTTTGTTTAGCTATAATTTTGTGGATTATTTGTATTGTATATTTTGATCATTGCTACAGAATCTAAAGATTAATACATAAACGCTAAGGCCCAGATCCGGCAGCTGGCTTGGTGAAGGTAGATCCACCACTCCTTTTGAAGTCAGTGGTATTCTATGTGGGCGTAGGTGTCTGATGAAACAGACATTTGTAGGATCAGTGCCTAATGTAGTATGTGTTTAATTGCAATATATGTGACTGTCTTGCAGAAATATTTATATATTTGAGCATTCAGTATATACAGCATACTTAGAATCATAGAATCATAGAATATTAGAGTTGGAAGGGACCTCAGGAGGTCATCTAGTCCAACCCCCTGCTCAAAGCAGGACTAACCTCTGCTATATCATCCCAACCAGGGCTTTGTCAAGCCGCAACTTAAAAACCTCTAAGGATGGAGATTCCACCACCTCCCTAGGTAACCCATTCCAGTGCTTCACCACCCTCCTAGTAAAAAACTTTTTCCTAATGTCCAACCTAGACCTCCCTCCCTGCAACTTGAGACCGTTGCTCCTTGTTCTGTCATCTGCCACCACCGAGAACAACCTAGCCCCATCCTCCCTAGAACCCCCTTTCAGGTAGTTAAAGGCCGCTATCACTTGCGCCCTCACTCTTCTCTTTTGCAGACTAAACAAGCCCAGTTCCCTCAGCCTCTCCTCATAAGTCCTGTGCTCCAGCCCCCTAATCATTTTTGTTGCCCTCCGCTGGACTCTCTCCAACTTGTCCACATCCTTTTTGTATTGGGGGGCCCAAAACTGGACACAATATTCTAAATGCGGCCTCACCAATGCCGAATAGAGGGGAATAATCACTTCCCGTGACCTGCTAGCAATGCCCCTCCTAATGCAGCCCAATATGCCATTGGCCTTCTTGCCAACCAGGGCACACTGCTGACTCATATCCAGCTTTTTATCCACTGTTACCCCCAGGTCCTTTTCTGCAGAGCTGCTGCCCAGCTCGTCGGTCCCCAGTCTATAGCTGTGCATGGGATTCTTTCTTCCTAAGTGGAGGACTCTGCACTTTTCTTTGTTGAACCTCATTAGATTTCTTTTGGCCCAATCCTCCAGTTTGTTTAGGTCACTCTGTATCCTATCCCTACCTTGCAGGGTATCTACCACTCCCCCAGCTTAGTGTCATCCGCAAACTTGCTGAGGGTGCAATCTACCCCATCCTCCAGATCATTAATAAAGATGTTGAACAAAACCGGCCCCAGGACCGACCCCTGGGGAACTCTGCTTGTGACCGGTTGCCAGCTAGACATGGAGCCATTGATCACTACTCGTTGAGCCCTATGCTCTAGCCAGTTCACTATCCATTTTATAGTCCATTCATCCAACCCAACTTCTCTGATATACATGTGTTCAAACTTTTCCCTTGTACCCCTGTTGTGTTTTTTGTTTTTACAAAGTGACAATATTTAAATGAGTGTAAAGGGACTGGATGAATTTTAAAAAAATCACATTTTTCTCTGAAAATTCAATTTATCTACCACTTGCTGCAAATAATCACTCAGAGCATTAGAACAACTAAAAATGATTAGGAAAAGGTTTTTCTGTGTGCTTTTGACAATACTTTGTGAATATTTGAACTCATTGTTTCCTCTGTATGGTCATTAAAGTGGTTTGTTTTCCCTATATTTATGTACATCTTTCATACCACAATCAGGGAAAGAAAAACACTTAAAAATAAGAAATTATAAATCCACACAAATTGGTAGAGAATCTCAGGGACAGATTGTCATACCTACAACTGTACCTTTTAGTTGACTGACTAGATTTGAAGATGATGGTATCTTTTTAATTACAGAAACATATAATTGATGGTATTATATCGTTTACATAAATTCTAACATGGAGTACTCAGTCAGTGAGCTGAAAGTAGCTGTCCCACTAACTCAGGCCTGCAGCATCTCTGCTACACTTAGTAGATGCATGCAGACTTCTTGATTATTAATCGGACTTCACTGTTTCATTTCATAGCCTTTACTAATGTTATTTGTTTTCATTGTTACCGGTTGAAAATTTTCAAATGTTGTATGTACAATAGTATAAAAAATGTCTGGTTTTCTGGTGAGAAAGTAGAATAATCTAAGTATTGTTAACTGTGTAGCAAATGAAAGCAGTATCTGTTTCGTAAAAATATATTAATGCTGATCATAAGAATCTGGTTGATAATTTTAAGTGTTTAAGAAGTACTATAGTACAGGACAGATACAAAAATTTCAGGTGTTACAAATATTAGAGATTGATTGGAAAGTGTGTGTGTGTGTGTGTGTGTGTGTGTGTGTGTGTGTGTGTGTGTGTGTGTGTGTGTGTGTGTGTGTGTGTGTAAGGGGGGGGGGGGAGCCATGAAAAGCCTACCAAATGAATTTTCTTTAGTTAGCTTTTAAGCTCTCTTTAAAGATAAGAATAATTCTAAAGTTAGTACCTTTATTTAGAAACCCTCCATGTATGGTAGAAATTATTTGTGTTTAATTGATACTATAGTTTCAGGAGGATATGGGAAGATACAAGAATGTGGAATTAGAAATTATAGAAACTCATAATTTCTAAGTTCCAAAAAAGTGGTATATGGCACTAACGTGGAAAAAACAACAATTTAGCAGAGGCTTGGGGGGAAAGAGGGAGGATGCAACTAGTCCTACTATTGATACATGGTCTTTCAAAGGTTCCTTTCAAGCAATGGATTGCAGTAGTAGATGACTTCATGTATAACCAGAGTTGTTGACAGGGGAGTTGTTGACACTTTCTCTGATGGTTCATGAAATAAGATAAAATTCTGGCTAATAATCAATTTGGATGGTGAGAGTCACAAAGAAATAATAAGGAGCTCTGTAACTTCTCTGCATTTATCTGTTCCTTCTTATAATGGGGTGACCACCCCACACAGGACTGAAAGGGATTAAGGTGGCCAGGCAGGCCAATTAACTCCACAGGCTGCACCTGGAGGAGGAGCCAGGGAGCAATGAACTAATTGAAAGCAGGTTCAGCTGTGCAGGAACAGGAGGGGCCTGTATAAATAGAGCTCTTTGGTGGAAACAAAATTTGTATCGACATCCAATCCACGATCTGCAAAAATGCTCTGTGGATATAAAGCAGCTATCTGCAGATTTTCAGGGCTCTATGTATAAAGCCAGGTAGCTGCAACTGACGGGCTGCTGGGAAAGGCTGCAAGAAGGCAGGTAGCAATCACTCCCTGGGAAGAGGGAGGAAGGTTTGGAGCTGGTATACCCATAGTGAGAAGGGAAACCAGATGTGGTAGGAAGCAATCCAGGGAAGGAGCAGTGCGGGCAGAGAGAGGAAAGCCCAGAACTGCTTAGCTGAGGGTCCCTGGACTGGAACCCGGAGTAGAGGGTTCCCTTATCAGCCACAGAGGAATGACACCATGGGACAGAGAGAGGGAAGATTGCCTAGGACTGCTAGGGAGAAGGGACTTTGCTATCCCAGCAGGGGAGGACACTGAGTGGCTTGGCTGGAGGATGAAGTGACAAAGAGGACTCTGCAGGTCCTGGGATGAGAGAGGAGCTGCCGACCTGTGAGAGAGTGACGGCGTACACACTGCAGAAGGGGTCGTTGGCCTCAAGAGCTAATCCCAAGAGTGACCAGGAGGTGCCGGACCAGCGGTGAATGGTGCATCCTGTGACACTTAATGTTAACAATAAACACAACCCCAAAAGCTAATCTTCTTTGTTAGGTCCAAGATGTAGAGCAAAGATATGAAGCCTGACTTCCAAATTGTTCTTAGACTGCCCTGCTTGCTAGATAATTACGGAGGACCTGGCTGGTCGTCAACATTGACTAGAAGTCTGTGTGGCTGGAACCACTGACATAATCTTTAAAGATCCAAATTACTGGTAGGGGGCATATGATTACTCGCATTCTTCACTAGTTGAGCTGTGTACACATGCTACATTTTAAAGATTGGAACTTTAATATTTAGTTTTTGAATAGAAAACGTTTGGAATTTGCATCTAGAAAATTGGTTGGTTGGAGTGTGGATTTGAAGCCTGTGACATTTTAGCACCAACTGATGGAAATCTTGAACAACCAACTAATTACATTAAGTTTCAGCCACTTCTGAACCAGAAATAGAAAATTAGACCCCTTCCAGGTTTGACTGGGATTCAGAAGCAAGACATAGAATTGGGTTCGGATCCAAGGATTCAATTCTAATCCCCAAATTTGGATTTGATTTATGCAGTTGTCCTGAACCATCACCAAATCCAAAATATTTTTGACGCCCCAAAAGTATTAAAACAAATAAACAAAAAACAACACCGTCCCCCCACCTCTGTGTATATAAGTTTAACAGTAATGATCTGCTACCATTACCTGCTGATTTCTGTATTGGTACTAAGTAATAAGGCAATTAGCCTGTAATGATGATAAGAATACAGAAATGAACTGAGGGTTAAGGTCTGTGATATTTCTACAAAGCCCCAAAACAGAAAAGCACTACTAATCTTAGGAAAGGGCCAACGTTCCTGAGATGTCTCGATCGAGTTCTAAAGCAGATTGACTAAAATTGTGAATAAGCATATCAACAGTGTGGTGTTGACTCCAATGAACTTTCTTGCTCAGGCACAGTGGAATGAGCACATAAGCTGATAGAGTTCCATTGTAAAAGCCGTACAATTATGCAGTCACTTTACCCAGTGTCTAGTCTGGTTTTGATACTTGTTGGCTGCCGGAGATTGACTGATTCGGTAGTTCTCATTTAATTTATTGCTGGTATAAACAAAATGAAATAAAATATGATCACATGTTCTGTTTTCAAGATTTTAAAATAATAAGGCCCAGATTTGAGATAGTTTAATATGGTTTTATATCACTGTAATTAATTCCTGTGACTTTAATGAAGTTGCTTCTGATTTGCTCAGACTCTAGATGGTAGAGCATGATTCATTAAAACCCAGAAATATTCTACTTAAAATGACTCTAATGCTGATCATGAGTAGTGGTGGTGCAAGGTATCCAGTCAGGCTGTTGAGAGCTTACAAGGTGAATTTTGGCAGGCTGTTTTAATTCCATATTTAAAACTGAATGAAGTAAAACACGTTTTCAGGGTTTAGAAATGAATGTAGGCAGGGTGATTTCATCCAGTGATACTTCATTAAAAGTTGTACTTTACTTGACCATCTCAAGAACCTCATGCCATTTTTAGGAGCTTCTGCTCCTAACACCAAGTATTAAAAGCATCAGTTTCAGGGGAAAACGGTTTTATTTTCCGTAACTTTTCTTCCAGGAAGATGAATAGATAACCAGGTTAAGCTTCCAAAAAATGAAACGACTCATGCAAATAAAAGAACTTTCTTTGTCATTTTATGGAACACTGGATTTCTGCTTTTTTGTATAAATAATTCACGCAGTATTAGTATGTGCTGAAGGAAACTGGGACCAGAAGGGGTAGTAACTTTCAGGTTTTTCTACTTGGTGTGATTAGAGTTCTTTTCATGCTTGGCATATTTATAATGAAACTGCTACCATGAGATAAAATAATTAACAGAAAGCAACTCACTTAACAGATCCAGAGGGGTAGCCATGTTAGTCTGTATACAGCAAAAACAACGAGAGAGTGCTACAGAACTCTCCTTGTTTTTTCACTTAACAGAAAAGACTGAAGAAACAATGTATTATATAAGCCTATTCTGTAAGTGGTTTAGTCTGATACTCTTGTAAACTTCAAATTACTAGGATTACTTTGTGCATTTTTCTTCATAGGGCTTAAAAAGCTCCACAGATAAAGCTCCACAGATAAAAAGCTCCACAGATAAAACTGTTCAGTATAAATTAAATAATCTCTACTCTAGAGACTATTACAATTTCTCCATGCTTTTTATCCGATTTTCCTATTTTACAAAATCTATTTTATACATATGGACAAATGCATGGTTTCTGGTTAAATAAAGGGTTGTATCTCAGTGAAGAGTTTGCTGATGCTATAGAACTTGAATTCTGAGTTTAGTGATTTAGATTTAGATTCTCAAGACTCTGTTAGTGCTTTGAAATTCATTCTGATGCATGGTATGTAAATTGCTGTCCATAAATAGTCAATGAATTAATCAGGTGTGAATATTCAGTAATTGTTTTTAAAATTGTCTTTCCTAGAGATTTTTGTATGCATATTGTTGTGTGTTCTCAGACGCCTAGCTAGATTCAGACCTCTACCCAAAACTGTGTCCACAAGCTGCAAGGTAAATTAATCCTAATGCTTTATCAAAGGCTTGCTGCTGTGTTGCTAAGGAACCCTTTTCATTAAGTTACTGAGTTGCCTTGGTGAAGTAATGGCTTCTCTGTGCTCTTGCACACCATAGAGATTCCATTGCTGTGGAGGAGTGTCAAGAAGGTTTCATTGAGCTTCCCACACATCTTTCAAGAGAACCCAGGCTGCTTTTAATCAAAACTGAACTGATTTATAGTCTAACATCTCAAACATGTAAAACTCTAAGGGTGAAATTCATCCCTGTGCTTAAGACCAGCATAAGGCCTGTGAAGCACTTAAGTCCCAGTGAAGCCACAGGGTCATCTTCTGGTCGTCTGCAGGGGAGTGCATTTCAACCTAAATGTGTTAAACTTGGCTTGTTTGACATAAATTCATTTTGAGGTTGGTTCAAATTTAAAGCTTGGGGACAGGGACCCCCTGTAGGTTGAAACTGTTGGCAGAAAACTCTACCTCTTCATAATTAGACCAGTTCTCCACATCAACACATGGAAAATTTTCTTTGCTTTTGTTGATTCAAGTCAGAACCAGAACATATGATCCCCATACTTGCAAGGTGCTGAGTGTCCCCTGTTACCTGCTGAGGACTGTCAGCTCTCACAAATGGCAATTGAGAACGCTCAGCACCTTGCAGAACGGGACCATTTTGTAAATATTTATTTAAAATATAAGTAGGACAAGAAGTAATAGACTTAATCTGCAGCATGCGAGATTTAGGTTAGATATTAGGAAAAACTTTCTAACTACATAAGGATAATTAAACACTAGAGTACACTTCCAATGGCAATTGTGGAATCCCCGTCATTGGAGGTTAAGAACAGGTTAGACTAACTCCTGTTAGGGATGGTCTAGATTTACTTGGTCCTGCCTCAGTGCAGGGGGCTGGATTAGATGATTTCTCAAGTTCCTTTCCAGCCCTACGTTTCTATTCTGTTATTCTAGATCGACAGGCTCAATTAGTATGCTGGCTACTGTGACAAAAATGACTTGGTTCATCAGGTTATCCTCTAGGAAATTGGATATTTCTTTTGTAGGAGAAGGGCAATAATACCTTTTAATATACGCAGCAGAAAAACATGAAAGGAAGTCAAGTGCTGGCATGTGGTGATTTGTTTGTGTTTTTTTCCATAAGTGTGTGTGTCTTATCGTTTGCTGTCTTCTTTTTTAGACCTTTTTTTCTTTCGCCTTTAAAGCTTGAAGAAAAGATACATTTGTTAGATCTGTTGTTCTGGCTGAATTCCAATATACATTCAGCCTTACTAAATTTTCTCCTGTAGTGTCAATATATTTATGGTTCCTTTCTTCTCTTCCTGTCCTAGAATGTTGTTTTCTTACTGTGTGTTGTTGAACAGCTGCTGCATTTCACCAAAAAGATAGATGGAAAAATCATGATAGCTATCACTGAAACAAAACTGTCTGTCCGTCTAGCTCACATACAGTTTGTGGTGGCAGTATCCATGTGATATGTATATCTGACTGCCTCACCTGCCCTCTAATCCGTCTCTCCTGGGATTTATTCGAACATGCCAAGCTTCTGAGCAGCTTCAGAGAACCACTATTTTGGAGGGGGAAATGTCAACAAAAATGTTTCTTTTTACCCAAATGTGTAATTGACAGTGTCACCATACACTGTTCTAGGGAGTAGGATATGCAGTATTATGTCCTGTACCAGTGCCAGGTTGAAAGTCTAATGTTTTGCCACCATTCAGGGCTAGAAATGAGCACTTAACACTATCAGAGAGTTCCTACCTAACCAGTGGGATAGACAATAGTCTTCAGTAAGGTGCCTAAATCAGGCACATGAATGCCTAAAAAAACCCAGGTATTTAGGTGCCCAAATATGGACATGAGAATTTGGTCCAAAGTTGTCTTAGTCTTCAGGATTGTCAATCTAGGCCCTATGGCTAGCATACTGAATATTAAAAAGATGGGGAGTGAGGGGAAATGGCACAAAGCCAGCAAAAGGGATGAGAGAAAGCAACTTTGCCAATGACAGCATGCTGTTTTCTTAAAACAGGGATTTTTCTCCCCAACCTTCCCCCATTTTTAAGTAGCAGCATGAGAGTGAAAGGCTTTTCCCAGAGTTATTTTCCATTCTGAGTGTAGTACTGGTGGAGAGATTGAATTTGTTTCTTTTCCATTGGCTTAGTAGGTCTAAATAAATAAAGGCATAAGGGATCCTGCGGATGAAAAAATCAGCTTTTAATTTAATAATCTTGACCCAAGACCCTCCGATTTTAATTTAAAAAAATATTTCCTTCTGGTGCAAATGATGTCAGTGTAGCCTAGGGTTTGTTTAAGCATAAAGCTGAAGTCAGCTTGAACAAAACTTGGCTAAAATGGGGCTATTTTATTCGTGTGGATGGTTTGAATAAAGTTCCAAAGTTTCTGTGGAAATAATTTTGTTACTGTATGTTTAAGAAAATACCCTAAACCCCACATTTGGAGAAAAACCTTTAGACAGAAGTGTATGGATTTAGATTTAGATTGGGTGGTATTTTATTACAGTGAGAATTTAGACATTTTCCTTAAGTTTTTAAAAAAAGAAAATTTAAAAAAACCTCTCCTAATTCCTGTGTAGTTATATTGATGTTCCCAGTGTGCAGGGCAGAGAGGAGAGGAACAGTATTGCCAACCTTGCACGTCCAAAAATCACAAGACACCCTGAGGAAGGTTGGGGAGCGAGGGAAGGAGTAAAATCAGCTTAAAAATCAGAAGGGTATTTTGGTTATAGGTAATTTTTAAAAATAAACTTAGGCTGGTTTTGGTTGGTTTGGTGATTTCTGAACTTCTGAGGTGGAAAGAGTGAGGAATTTCAGGAAATTCCTCATTAAATGCACAAACAATATACACATGAACGCACACACGTTGGAGGACCTCTTCCCTTTTAGTTTTGTTTGAAAGGTGGGGTGCACCCTCACCCCCCAAAAAACACCATCCCTTCCCCAGGCACTGATCTTGCTCCCAAGTGCCCTACCCTCTACTTCGCCACCCTCCAACAGCTCCCTGCCTTGCTCTTTCTACTTTTACTGGGCACTGCCCCTGCCCATTTCCCATTGCGTTACAGCCCTCTGCTCAGCTGCTTTCTCCCTCCCTCCCTGGATTATGGCCCTGGCCAGGTCCTCACCTGTTTACTTTTCTCACCCTACTGAGTGGTGGATAGAGGGAGATGATGGGTATGAACTGGTTCCCTGCTTTCCACTTACCCCATGGGTGGCTGTCTTTGTCCATGGCAGAAAAGCAGGGGCGAGCAGAGCAGTGCCTTCTGCTGGTGGCTTCTGCTGCATCTAGCTCAAAGCTCTCTGCCCGGTCTCCCAGCAGCAGCTTGTGGCAGCTGCAGCCAGAATGCAGGCAGGAATCCTGAACGGCCAGAAACTTATCCCAAGATTGTGAGGGGTCAATAGCAATACTGCAAAAATCTCAGTATTCAAGACAGTATTGTGAGAGTTGGCAGCCCTGGTTGCTGTGCAGGCTAACCACGAAGCAGAGGGTGGCTGACTGCTCCCCCTGCTTCCTTGAACAACTTCTCCCAGCCCAAGTTTAGAATGTGCCTGAGACAGAGAGAGGAACAAAAAAAATGAGACTGCGGACACAAGCCCCTGGCCTGTTTAGCATAGCGTCTTTAGCGATGAGGCCAGCTAAATAAATTATAGGCAGAGATGGTAGCACCATCTCTAACTAAGGTGGCAGCCTGACACTTTCCCTCATGAAACTATATTCACTTGTTTATAACTTTGCCAAACTTCAACTGTTCAGGCTGCAATTTCCTATGCCGGATGTCTGCCTCTGGCTGATTTTTTGGTGGCGTTTCAGCAAAAAATGGTTCAGTTGTTTCTGAGAGAGATTAGGGGGGAAATATTATTTTGCTCACGCTAAATAAAAATTCTTTCCATCACTTCATTGAGATGCTCTGCTCCAAAGCCTGGTGGTTCTAGAGACTTGAAATTTGGCAGGGGGGTTGCCCTGCTGTCAGGGTTGTCTTTCGCTGCATTTGTGAAAAACATCACAAATTTGGCCAAGTTATAAAGCCTTTGAAAAATCTCCGTTTGCACATACTCAGGGATTTGCTAGAATTTAGCAGCTAAATTCTCCAAAGATTCCATCTGCATTGGGCATGCTCCAGCCCAAGGATGCAGGGACTGAGCAAGACTTGCCCTGCAATTTGTGCTTCTAAACTGTTGTGCGCTGGGGCTGGACACTGGAGCTGAGAACAGGCACGGTGCCTTGCTTGTGTCCTGGGTGCCTCTCCTGCTGCTGCTGCTCAGGCAGCACAGAGGAGGAAACAGTATCACTTGAATGCAGAGGGGTAAGAGTCAGAGAGTAGATTGGGACAAGGAATCTGGGTGCTGAACTTTACAACTGAAATGTTGTTTAATATAGTGGATTTTTTTAAGGTAGTGTAAGTAGAGCCTTGCAAATCTGCTGATACCCGCTTTATATCCGCAGATACCCACATCTGCAGACAATGTTTGCGGATTGGGGATCAGATCCGGGGTTTTCTAAGTATGAGTATGCAGTTGCCTGGGACTGTAAACACCCTAACTGAATTTAAAATCCTGAGACAGTTCTCATTGAAGTGGGACAATTGCCAAGTGTGTATAATGTGAACTAGGCCTCCCTATAAAGGTTATATTCATAAATTAAAAAATTAGTAATAGTTGAATGTGGGGGAAGGAAAGGGAAATAGTTCAACTGATAGCTTGGAGGCTTAATTGCCCATCATGTCAGATTCTTTGTGTGATAACAAGACATTTCAATTTCTTGCAGCAAGAGCTGATTTCATATTCCCAAAGCAGGTTGAAATTCTGGTGCATTTCTGCCTTTCCAAATATGATGGAGGGGGAAGAAAAGGGAAAGAACTGAATAAAACGGTAGCGTTTTCTACTGTAATGTAAAAAGAAAAGAGCCCAGAAGTGAAAGAACATTATATGAACTGCTCCTATCTCATTGCCTTGTCTGTGAGCTAGCTAATAACAGTAAGCGATATGAGCATAATTACGGCAGGCTGACAATCATATTGCAGTCTTTGGGATAAAGACTGGGCGCTCAGCTGTGAATTCAGTGTGATGGGGAGGAATTGGGATTTATGTACATTTCCAGCTCTTACAAACATTATCAACTTTTTTTTGAGAGCCTCGGACTCCCTGTGAAAGCTGAATCTTGCTGTTGCTCTGGGTGCAGGTGATTAAAAACAAAATCTTCCAAAAATAACTTTTAATGAGGCATAGCATTGTGCAATGCATTTGTTATTCAGTGTCCTTTCTATCTGAAGACATTCCAATATTGTGGAGGTGGGGACCAGATAAATGCCTAGACAGACAGATTTGTAATTCTGTCCAAGGATTTAAATTATTAAGCATGCTCTTAAATGTAATTCTAGGGTTTTCCCTATCAGTTTTTCAGCTTTGTAATAATTTTCGGATCCAAACATAGTGCTGATACAAGGCTTTTCAGAAAGCTTTTGCACCTACTGAATTGTAAGTTTCAGACAAAGACATTTTTGTTCTAGAGGCCTAGCCCAATGGGTTGCTGGAAACCTAGAGAAGGGCTTACAGTGTCTGGTTCTCCTTGCTGTGGACTAATAGGAATGCTGATGTTTGCTGAGTGGATGGCTGTACTTACTGTCCAAACAGATCTGTGTTTGCCAACTTTGAACATATTGCAGTCTCTGTGAGGCACTCCATCAAAGCTTGAATAGGTCCTCTTGTGTTCAGACTTTCTGACTTGAGAAATATTTCACTCAGCCTTCACTGATCCATCCATAATCTCACCAAATTTTAGTGACCAAATAAGAACCAAAGATGACATTCTCAAAGAAGGGGACAGAGAGGGGAGAAAGCAAAAAGAAGGAACAGTTGCAATGTCTTGATTTTATCATTTGTTGCTAGTTTCTGATAAATTATACTTGGCTCTGGCAAAGAGAATGGGGCATATTACAATTTCTTCCTGAGCAAAAACTGTAGATGTACGGTATTAATACACAATTCATTTTATTTGCAAAATTCATTCCTTCTGTATCACTAACAGATGGGATCAGACATTCATTCTAACAATTAATTTTCTTTTAGAAATTCGGTTAATAGAGGCTGAGATGTGATGGGTTTATACATGTAGCCCTTTTGTCTTCTGAGACTTAGGTTCTAAATATGATATTGTTATGGTATTTCTCCTTTGCCAACATCAATCCATATGCAAAATTGCTACAATAATGCCCTGCTTCTAGAATAGGATTTGTGTGGACAGGTCTTTGAACCCATGTCAGTCCCAGTGTCTTCAATGGCCACCATGCGAGCCTAACTTTGTGGAAATGGTAATCATTGCAATATCTTTGGAATAATAGATCATTTAGAACATGTCAGGAGTGAGGTGCATTTGGAGAGCTCGTTAGAGAATCTTTCATAAGATTTGCATTGCCTGATCCTGTTAATCTTTCACTTTCAACAATACTAACATTTCCCCCATACCAAAAAAAAGGAATTTTCCCACAGTGTAGTTAAACAAATGTAATTTTAATAAGCACTGTGATTCCTTTTAGAGTATGGCTTATTAATTTCCATTTTCAAAGCACTTGCGAACAATTAATATTCACAACTGAACAAAGTATCCCATTTTACAGGTGGTGAAACTGAAGCATAGAGTTTCCCAAGGCCAAAGAGGAAATCTCTTTTAAAACTGGGATCAAAATTGGTCTCTGATTTGCACTCAGGACACTAGTCCATAACTCTCCCTATGTAAAAGGAGATAAGGAAGCACTTGTTACTAAGCATTTGTTGAAAAAAGTCACTGCTCTAACAACTCTATTGTTTTCTATAGTCACAACTGATTCTGGAGAGATTATTGGCATAAAGTGTAGTCAGTTGTTTATGGCAAGAAGATTTAAAGAGGAAAAAGAACCACAACTAAGTGGCGAGACAATAAAAACATTAAATTTGCACACGCCTTTTACTTTCCTTGCAATACCCTACATTACTTAAAGAATCTGTTGTGCCTTTCGAATACACAAATTTATAGGCACTTCACAGTACATTATAAATGGTAGCTGGAAGTTAATTCATTTTCTGAGGTTCACATGGTGGTGTACTACACGATAAAATACTGGCAGGTTACTTGAGTATAGCATACAGTACTGTAAAATACATGTGAATGAACTTGGTTTCTGCATTCACTGCAGTAGTACTTGACTATAAAATACCCATACAATAGTTAATTTCTGAACATGGTGCACCTTTTTTCTAGCAGAGGAAGAGTTGATTTGTATAATAGCATAGATTCTTCATGGAATGCAGAAACTATGCTCATTCAGAAGACTGAAGTTATTGCAGCACAGCTGGTCATAATTTGTTTCTTTGGCTTAGTGTGATAGACAGCTTGAAACTGGTGTTCATTCTGCTGGTTTTGAGATTCATAGTTCAATTATCTTGCAGTTTTGCAGCTGGGATCAGGAGTGAGAGGAAGCTGCAGATACTTCTTGACATGGTAGACTGGCCTTTTTTGTTGGTCTTTAAAATTGAGACAGAAAGTAGAACTTGCATGACAAGTTGAAGGAGTTTAAAAAAATATATTTTCCCTTCACCATTAAATTGACAAGCCATAAATAAAGCTATTTTTATTCTCCAGAAGTAGATGAACAAATGGATCTGTGAATAATACTGATGGAAAAGCAATGTTTTATATAAGAGCAAAATGTACTTATGAAAATTCAGCCTCTGATCCTGATTCCGGGGTCTGATTTTTCTTATTTATTTATTTTTTTAAACAAGCAGGAAAATCTAAATGTAACTAACATAACTGGTTCTTACTAAAAGAACAAAGATGCATGACTTAAAATGTGATTAAGTGATTAGAGCAAAAGCTAGATCTCTCGGTTTCTATTCTTGACTCTGTGGCGTGACCTTAGATAAAACACTTAACCTTAACTTATTCATTGATAAAGTAAGTCCAATAATACTAACCTATTGTGACAGCCACACTTTTACAAAATTATGACATATCTTGTGCAAAGTATACCTTCTGTGAGGTATCATTGGAAAAGTCATAATCTGTTGACCGTTACTGTCCTGTTGAAATGTATGTATCATCATGGCATATGAAATTATGAGATTTTGCTATGTGTTTGTTACTGAAACATGTTGCGAGGCTGAGAAATGCCCACAGACTAGCCCTTTAGTGAAGACAGAGAAGTGACCAATACCTAGCCAGGTGTAAAGCGACCATCACCAGCCATTACAACCAGCAGGGGAGTTGTAAACAAGAGATTTACAGTTCACATGAAAGACAGTTGCTCAAGCATGTACATCATGGGGCTCCCCCCTCCGAGTTAGCACAGACTGCTGTAGGGACATGTCACAGCTATATCCCACTCACATCAATCACATGCTTTCTCCACCCCAGCATTCTAGGAAAGAGAGGACAAATAAAACCTAGGGATAAGGAAAAATGTAAAAATTATAACTAAAGAAATAAAAACAAACCGTAAAGTAGCACTTTTTTTGTGGATCTGCTGGTGCATCTTTGTCTTGTCTGTGTTTGTCATTTAGACTGTAATCTCCTCAGGGGAGGGCTCTTTATTTCTTGTCTTAGCACAGAGCACACCATGAGCACTTAAAATTATATGTAAGTAAAGTCCTTCATGGCCTTTAGGTGAAAGATAACTTTTCCTTACTTCCACAGTTTGTCTGTTGTTTCATGTATTTCCTATCTCAAAAAAAGTGTTGCAACCAACATGGGATAATTCTATATTAGGCCTGGTCTTAACAGATAAAGAGGAACTGATTACAGAACTAGAAATTAATGGTAGCTTAGGTACAAGTGATCATAACTTGATCACATTTATAATGGGTAAATAGAATAAAGTCCAAATGCACACGTACACACTTGGTCCTTTAAAATGGCCAGTTTCACAGAGCTGAAAACAATTATGAGCCAGATCAGCTGGGAGGAAGAATGCAATCAGAAAAATGTTGCTTGCCATCAGCCTGAAGTAGGAGTTACAGCAGCAAACACCTGGAGAACCCCATTCTCGGGTCTTCATCCCCGCTGAGCCCCCAAAGGGGATTGGCCTCTTTCCCCCCAGCCAGCCCCCAAACCTGTCCCCTAACCCCTCCCCAAGCCTTTGTCTTCTTTCCAGGCAAGGTGGCCACTCAAGTTGCAACTGGTTGGGCCAGGGCAGGGGGTCCTGGCTAGGTCTGTGTACATGTGGCTGGGGAAGACCCATCCACTCTCTAGTGGTCTTTGAAATGATCACACCCCCAGGTCCCATCACTGACACACATGAGTAATGTGGGAAAACTGAGGCACACACACAGCACTCAGAGAAAGCTCCCAAGAATATCTCCACTTCGTCACAATCTGTTACCTTGGTTATTAATACCTCCTGGAGTTGTGGTACTGAATTGAATGTACAGATTGTGTTCCCAACTTTAAAAGCCTAAATTAGAGGAAAAATCCAGTTTGTGCTCAAATGTGTATTTAGGCCTCCAAACGTACCTTTCACATTCATATACAATGTAAATATCCATCTCAGTGCTGATTTGAATTCCCAAATGAGGAATTTTATCATCCATCTTAAAATCCCAAGTTTTAAAATGGGACTGACTATACATTCATGCATGCTGATCTCAACTCCCTATCACATAATACAGTTCAAGACAATCTCCTATACTTTCACATACTTTTCCATAGAATGTTTTGAATTTATCTCTTTTTTAAGTAAGCTAATCACATTTTTTAGCCTAACTTTAAAAAAAAGAAGAAAACAAAAAGGGGGGAGGGTTAGGTCATTTGTGTTGCTTACACTATGAGACAGAGGAATTCCCAGAACTCATGTGTCCACTTAAATAATATATTCCAAGGTAGTCTTTTGTATTCAGATGCATCAAAATATTATCAGACACAAAGGACTGAACAAACAGGAAGTCAGGATCATATAATAGAGAATGTATTGATACTTGACCTGAAATTGTTAATTATCTCAAATTTGTAGATTAAAAGTTTCCCCATTAATAACTTCTCATAATTGTGTATATTGCAAAAATATATATATATATTTAAAACATATGGTACAAAATAAGCTTTCCCTTATGCTGAAATACTAAGTTTTTGAAAACAATTTTGCTAATAGGTTCTGTACTGATTTAATATAATTCTGATATACTGATAGATAATCCAGATGTATTGCAGAATGACAAGCCATTTTTTTCCAAGAAGTCTATAACGTTTTTCTTAGATTGGGTATGGCAGGTTATAGGACTTATTGAGGCCCTCCAAGAAATGAAGTGTGATATGCTGGTTAGAGCAGAGAATTGAAAGTCATGATACTTTCATTCAAATCCTGACTCTTCCACTCACTTGTATGACTTTGGGCAAGCCTTCAATTTTGTCCTCTGTGAAAGAGGGACAATACTACTTGTCTAACTCAGGAGAGGTTTTGTTGGGATTCTTGGATGCTATGAAAGTATAAAGTGTTGTTCATTCAATTTTAAAGAACTTAGTTGTAAACAGATCTTATTGTTTTCTGCTAGTTCCTAGACTTCCTGGGTTCAGTACTGGATTTCGAGACTCCTGTACTTCTAGTTTTCTGAGGCTAGAATAAAATGTCATTGGAGCTTCCAATCTCAGCAGAAAAGGGTCAGCCCTCATTTCTCCCCTGCACTTCATAACAGCTGATGTGAAGAAGTCTTGAAATGTTCTGAATTATTTAAAAGGACAAACCTTCCAGCTGCTGAATAAGTGTGCATTGTTCATGGAGAATATCAGTAGAGCTGAAAGATGGGAGGCTCATGGAAGGGGAAATTCTAGTGGGGGGGTGAGGGTAGGGCAGAACGAAAGGGAGCGTGGAAATATTTAATCTTCTGCTGAGACTTCCACCTCCATAACTGAAGAATGAGAGCTGTTACTGTAGTACATATTTTACTGTCTTCACTGGACTAAGTTATCTTCTAAAGCTTGGCTGATTTTCTCTCCTCAGCATAGTGGTTCAACAGTGGAGGAGAATTAAATAAATTAAGCGTGGAACAATTTATAATCTTATAAATGTATTACCTTACAATTTATAGCCTTCTTAAATATCTTCAGTCATGAATGAAGAAAAGTGAATGCTGTTGCCACACACATATTCACACTCACCATTGTGCTCCATCCTACTTCTGAATGACTAACCTGCCTCACAAGTCTGGAGTGCATAACATTGTTAGTAGGGAGGAAGAGCCAACTGTCAGCTCAAAGAGTGGGGACAAAAGGGAAACAACAATAACTTTTATAGCTTCCTAATCTTTCAGTAGTGTCCTTGTTGGTAAAAATTGTGTTTCCTGTTGGTCAAACTTGAAATCTCTGCATTTGAAGCCACTGCATTAAATCTTCAGTGATACGACAAGTACAGACATATTGCAAACCAAGGCAAGAAGTTCACATATTTGTGTGCACTTTTAGTAAGCTTTTTTAATATGCGTCTCAAACACTTAATAAATAAGTTACTGAGTACCTATGTAATTAAATTTCCAGTAGAAATATTGTGCTGAGTGAAGACTCTTAAACCAAAAGAGAGCTAGCGACTTGCAACTCTTGTAATCTTCAAATAGAATTAACAGATGTCAAAGCTGATTTTTTTCTTAGTCTTCCTAATTAAATTAAATGCCTGTCCTTAGTTGCTGTTGGCATCACTGTCTAGTGTAGATTTTTATTTTCTTTGCTTTTTACACTGGGTTATATACTAATGGTCACACAACAAAAAGTTATTGTTGGATTTGTAATTACACAACCGTATACAGTGGAAGTGGCTGAGTCACAAGCTCTGGAATTCTTCATGAGGACAGTACTTCATCATTACTTATCATTACTATGGATGTAGAAGCTCTCTCCACCAACATTCCACATAAAGATGGACTTCAAGCCATCAAGAACATTTTCCCTGATGATCATATGTCACACCTGACAGCTGAACTTTGTGACTTTGTCCTGACCCACAACTACTTCAGATTTGGAGCCAATCTATACCTCCAAGTCAGTGGCACAGCTATGGGCACCCACATGGCCCCACAGTATGCCAACATTTTTATGGCTGACCTAGAACAATGCTTCCTCAAAACTCGTCCCCAAATACCTGTTCTTTACCTACGCTACATTGATGATATTTTCATCATTTGGACCCACAGGAAAGAGTCGCTTGAAGAATTTCACCGGTATTTCAATAATTTCCATCCCACTATCAACTTCAGCCTGGACCAGTCCACACAAGAAATCCACTTCCTAGACACTACAATAAAAATAAAGGATGGTCACATTAATACCACCCTATACCGAAAACCAACTGACCGTAATACGTATCTTCATGCCTCCAGCTTTCACCTTGGACACATTACACGATCCATTGTCTACAGGCAAGCCTTAAGATACAACTGGATTTGCTCCGATCCTTCAGACAGAGACAAACACCTACAAGATCGCTATAAAACATTCTTAAAACTACAATACCCACCTGGAGAAGTGAGGAAACAAATTGACAGAGCCAGACGGGTACCCAGAAGTCACCTACTACAGGACAGACCCAACAAAGAAAACAACAGAACACCACTGGTGACCACCTACAGTCCCCAGCTAAAAATCTCTCCAACATATCATTAAAGATCTACAACTTATCCTAACAGATGATCCGTCTCTCGCTCAGGCAGTGGGCGGCAGACCCATCCTGGCTTACAGACAGCCCCCCAACCTGAAGCAAATACTCACCAGCAACCATACACCCTACAAAATATCCAATCCAGGAACCTATCCCTGCAACAAACCCTGTTGCCAACTCTGCCCACACATCGACTATAGTGACAGCATCACTGATCCTAACCACATCAATCACACCATATGGGGCACATTCACCTGCACATCCACTAATGTTATATATGCAATCATGTACCAGCAATGCCCCTGTGCCATGTACATTGGCCAGACTGGATTATCGCTACACAAAAGGATAAATGGACACAAATCAGACATAAAAAATAATAACATCCATAAACCAGTTGGAGAACACGTCAATCTCCAAGAGCACTCTGTCGCTGACCTGAAAGTTGCTGTACTTCTCCAAAAAAACTTCAAAAACAGACTTGAAAGAGAAACTGCTGAGTTAGAAATTGTCTGCAAACTTGACACATTCAAACTGGGTTTAAACAGGGATTTGGAATGGCTATCTCATTACAAGAAGTAAATTGCTCTGATGACCCATTCTCACCTCCTACTCAGTGGTTATCATTAAGCCTCAAGTACCCGGCTTCTATCCACCTACCCCATTGTTTTCTATGCCCTTGGATAGGTAAATGTTGCCTTCTATATGTTTTCTATGTTTTCTATTTTGCTGTATCATTTCTGCACCTGAGGAAGTGAGCTGAGGCTCACGAAAACTTATGCCTACTGAAATTAAATTTGTTAGTCTTTAAAGTGCTACAGAACTCACGTTGTTATTACTTAAGCAGTAAGAGCTGTTACATGAGCAGGGCTTTTTTCAGAATTAATTATGGGGATTCTGAGTCACACAGTCTTGATTGTTTTCATTTGTTTTAGTTGTTGTGACCGACATGCTGAGTTGTATGACCCGATGTATTGTCTTAGTCACTGTTGCATATGATGCTATTAATAAATGGTACGGCAAGCTTTGAGAACTGTGGAATTGTGGTCTGGTCTAGAGATCTCATTCTTAAAACCTTACTATTGCAGCATAACTAAATTATATAGTCTGGGAGTATAAAATGGTGAAATCTCATTTTGTGGGCAAGTGAGTGATAGAAAGGTAAGGGAGGTGTCATTTGATTTGTAAAAATCTACAGAATCATAATTTCAGTGGTGTCACTCTGTGCCATGGCAGGAAGTACTTGCTGCTCCTACTCCCCGTCATGCAGCTCCAGGTCCTCTGGCTGGTGGAAATTTTGATAATACCCAACTCGACCCATTTCCCATGACACTGTATCATTCCAAAGCCCTTTCTCCCACAATGATACCAAACATGAGAAACCTAGAACAATTATATAGTTATATATTTGAGAAAATATTTAAAAATTAAAGCTTTTTAATGACATTTTAACACAGGGATTCATTGCCTCCATAAAAAACATTGACCTTGGCTAATCCTAGGAAAGTTAGCCTTGACATGAAGGACTGGAAACATTGATTCATCAAAGTCATCATCAGTGTCTATGGCACCACTACCAGACATGTCACACTGATCCTCGTCCGCACTGCACTCGCACATCTCCATACAACACAGGCTGCTAGCCAAGCATTTGCAGGACGGTGAGCATCTGGTCAGCATTTGATTAGGTGAAGGATTGATTCAGAAGTGCATAGTATTTCCCACACAACTGGAGAACTTCAAGACACAGCCATACTTGACGGGGGAGAGAAGTTTTGGATGCGCTTGATCATCCCAGAGCCATTCTATTGTTTGATAAGTTGTCCTCTTGATAGCAGGTATAAATGCTTCGTTTGTCTGCTTCTTGGAAAACATCTGCCAACGTACCTTAGCAAGTGTTGCAGTGTGAGTCTTCAAATGTTAAACTCAGCATATGGACACCTCCAGTACGTTTGTGACCTCATCAGTGACCATCTCAGCTGCTCTGAACACTTTCAGAGTGAGAGAGTGTCTCTGGAGGCTAAATCTAATGCCTTCCAGTAACATAATTTGGTCTTTCCAACAGCTACTTGCAGAGATACATTACACATATGCCCCACAGTTGTCATGTATGAGTTAGAAACACGCCCTTCACTGAAGCACTCATACATGAGGCCTTGTGATAAAATGGCAGCCTTAGGCTCCACATGCTTACTGTCATACTTGTTGATGCTGAAGTTGCTGTGACTGCCATTGCCCCACTTAAACAAGTAGTACAGGGTATGCAATGTTATTTTTTCAGGTTTGGCATCAGCGATGGTCCCTGAAACTCCCTCATACTGCAGAAAAGATGTTTTTCCATAAAAATTTGGCAGCTTCAAACAAAGTCTTCATATTACTGTTGAAATCAGTGCTTTTTCCACTTTTGATAGCACCCTGTCTTCTTTTAGCTTTTAAGGATATGCGCTGTGATTCATTTCTGCATATAAGATTGCTGAAAACTACATACATATCCCACATTTCATCTTCAATAAGTGCTTTAAGAGCCTTTCCGCTAAGCATTTGTTCCTCTTCAGTTCTGTTCAAAACTGTATTTCTCTGTACTTAGGCTCTAAGTACCATCGTACCATCGGCCACTACCATCACTTTTCCATCCATTAGAGCCTCTGCGAGGCAATTAATGAACTCCAGCTGAGCCTCACGGTTTGCACTAGTAAAATCAGTATTTGTTTCTGTTGTTTTTACCTTTTGATGCAACACATTACATATATTCTTGGTGTCACATTCAATGTGATGTGCAATGTGGTATGCATGGGCCTTGTTTGGGTCAATGCGCCCATTGAACTGTACTTTCCATGCAACGTTCTTGTTAAGAATGATTGCTTCATGCAGTTTCTTTCCTGTCTTACATGTTGAAATTGTGCTTAATGGATGCCTTTGGGCTTCTAGCTTACCACAGAAGAAGCAGGTGTTCTCAAAATGCATGCCATGGGCCTGGTATAAGCCGAGTCTCACCCACAGCTGGCACTTATCCCAGCATCTTCAACTTTTTCCTGATGCTCAATGTACTTCCTCTCCAATCTTCTCAGATTCAGTTTATGGGTGCATTATACATGTAAAGTGCCACCAAGCGTTGTTTTTAACCAAGTAAAAACTAGGATTTTATAATAAATTACTTTGGGATTATAATTAATTATGTAACGTATATTCTGGAAGCACGTGCATACCATTTGTGGATGGATTCCAGTAATATCTGGTTGCATACCAACATCTTAACCAGTGCGTCATTGCAACTCTTTTGGAATAATAAACAAAGCTGATCTTCAATACCACAGACCCGCTTCTTTAATCAACTTGAGGAACTCCTTCCATTTATAGTATTCTGTAACATTAAAATAATTTATCATTTTCTGAGCATTAACTGATAAACACAGTACTGTCGTTCAAGCCAGTTTAACTTTGTGAGGGCTGCGTGTTTGACATGACTGTGTCAAAGTATAATGAAAAATAAGTTGCTTTTTAAAAACATTTCTCAAATATATAGCTCCATAATTGCTCTAGGTTTGCCATGTTTGGTACCATTGTGTTCATGGGAGAAAGGGCTTTTGAATGATACTCAACTCGACCCATTTCCGATGATCTATTATTAAAATTTCTGCCAACCGGAGGACCTGGAGCTGGGATGTGTTGAAGCAGTGGGTCCCCCCTTACACTCTGCAGAGGGTGACACCATTGAAATTATGATTCTGTAGATTTTTATTAATCAGATGACACCTCCTTCACCTTGCTGTCATTTGTCCATGCAATTTCACATGCTCTCAGATTAGTATTCAATCTCCACCTTTGTGTATGAGAGAGAGAGGGAGGCAGGACTGTAGCTGATATTCACAATGACATTTAAAAACTTTGTTCTGGACTTTTCATATTTCATTCCCTTTCACTAAATTGGACTAATTTACCAACTTTGGGGGGAAGAAAGGGAGGGAAACTCTTGTGAAATTTTGTAGTTCTTTCTTATGAGAAACATTTTTGAATGAAAACGGATCTTCTTTCAAATGGTTCCATTATTGAATGAGAATCCTAATCCTCTCTTCTTCATAATATCTGTTTCTTTTTTTTTGGAGGGGGATGAATTTTCTCCTTGAAACACAAATATGTTTGAAATATCACATGTTTAGATGCAAATATGTTGTGAAGAGTGAAGTTCTGGGACCAGAAAATAGCCCTGAATGAAATCAGTGTTTTTTTTACAAACAAAGTGGGCACATATGGGTCATAGTACAGACTTAAACCCCTTTCCTCTACACTCCCAACCCCCAGAATTAGTGCACTCTTTAGCAGCTCCTGGCAAAAGGTGATTTCTGGAATCGGGGCAGGCCAGAGGAAAGAGGGAGTTAGGCTGGAGTTATGAGGAGGTCGGTCTGGGTATTCTTAGGCCCCGGTAATTCTGTATATCTGAAGTGGTCCGTAGGGGCCATTGCAATGAGAATGCAAGGCAGCCTAGCCTGCACCAATGATGCAAACAGCTCCTGGTAGTCCCTCACTAATGGCAGTGCAAACTCTTGCTCCTGCCAGTGCACAGAAGAATTTGGCCCTTGGGTTTCGTGTATTACCATTTTGACCTTTATTCAGTTAAAAACGTTAAATTGTGACTCGGGGTTTATAAAAAGATTCATTTGATAAGTAAAGTAACATTGTGCATTTCCCAGCCTTTTAGTAATTTTTTTTTTGAAGGGGAGACATTTCATATCCATAACACTGCAGTAACAACTGTTTAAAATAAACACTCCTCAATCCATTCAAAACTGTCTGGTTAAGCTAGGTAACCAAGTCCTTACATCTTAACAATGAATGTCAAGTACTAAGAAATACAAACCTTTAGTTAGGTTTTCAATTTACAGTTGTTAAGATGAAATCAAGAGCATTCCTTAAATACTCACAAAGAGAGGATGCAGTCCCTCCTTCCCTCCCCCCCTTGGCTTTCTACAGACTCCAACTGACTTTCTGTTATTTAGAGTGGTAATCCCTCTGGGAATTTCAATGGTGGGGAGGCCTATATCAATGTGATATAGCATTCCATGATAACTGCACCCGTGAAAAACTTGCCAAGCTGAGTGAATGACACAAACAAGAAAACATTTTTCCTCTTGGCTGAAAACGAGCAAAGCAAAGAAGTATAAATCTGAGTGGACACTGCTATTCTCGTACATTTTTAAAACACTGTCAATAACCAAAACACTTCCCCTCTGTCCCCCTATGAAATATATATAAACTGTATGTTGTGCTCCTAAAAATCCTTCAGCAATAAACATCTGAAGAATGATTTCCAGATTACAAGCTGTTATAGAAATCCTGTTTCTCTGGAGGATAAAAGTTGTCATGTCTGTTGAACTGCTAGATGATAAATGTTTCAGAATAACAAATTAATTTTACAGTCAATATTTAATTTCTATACCAGCAGAAAAATGATTCTCCGTACTTAAGTTGAGTGTTTACAACATTTTAGAAGTTGCACTGGAGAGTGATATTCAAGACCCACAGTTATAGGGTGACCAGATAACAAGTGAGAAAAATCGGGATGGGGTGGAGGGTAATGGGTGCCTATATAAGTCCCCCTGAATATCGGGACTGTCCCTATGAAATCAAGATATCTAGTCACCCTACACAGTTATGAAATAAAAAACATAGAAAAACTTTATTATATTTACATTTTATAAACAGTTAATTCTTTAACATTCTCTGTACTGAAAATAGCTTTAAGCGTGTAGTCAAATTCTGTTGTTACATCATGCTACGCCATTAGATGAGTGGGGTTTGCAAATACAGGGCCGTAGAAGAATGAGATGGTTGATACTGATGTTTTGTTTTTAGAATATAGTCATATCACAACCTAGAAGTACATTTTAAAACACTGGTTTTAAAGGTGGTAAAATGGAAAATGTTCTAAACTAGACCATAGAGGGAGCTGTTCATTGAGGCTCCTGAGAGTACCAAATGGGAGTCACAAACGAACACTTGTTCCCCCGGTGGTCCAGTTTGGAAATATGAGAGGGAGTGAAATTCAGGGGCTAACGAGCGTGTGGAGCTAGTGTGGGAGGCCAATTGAACTCTTCCACATGACTAAGGGACTTTTCCCTTTGTTGCAAAAACAGGTAGACAGCGAGAAACCAATCCAAAAGGGCTCAGGGCAAACCAACATATAGAAGAGAGTTGTGTAGAAAACAGTGGAAGGTACACAGTGACACAGTGGAAGGTAAAGAGGAACCAGGAGAGTTATTGCAAATGATTGTTATCTTATTGTTGTAAAGGTCTGTTCCGCTTCAGTGTTTGTGTATATATAATCCTCCCAACCCTCCATTCAGATCACAGATCAGTACGTGAATGGGAGTAGCAGATCTGGGCCCTGTGTTTAAGGGGAGATTTTAAATATTCTGCTTCAGCGCCTACATTTCTGTATTATTGAGAAGTTATAAAGAATGGGGGAGGAGATTCTTACAAAGACACAATTATGAAATTCATTAATAGTAAAGGTTGCAATATGTTTGAAGCCATGGCAGCTGTGACTTCAGAACACTAGATTGTTTGTTTCATTTTTTATCTTGGCTTTACATTTTTTCCAAATTACTCTGGTGTAAATGTAAGGCCTTAATAAACAAACTCCCGCCCTGACTTACAAAATGTGCAGTGATACTTTAAAAATTTTCCCTGTGGTAGGGAGTATACATTGGCAGGCACTAAAATATGTGCTTGCACCACAGTGTAATTGCCATTTACCACATTAACTATGATAGAACCTCATTATCTACCTCCTGGCCAATGAATTTTAGTGATGCCCTCTGTATATAAAAACCTTTACTTGACTGTCACTAGAAATAGCATTTCCACATATGCACACTGAGGCAAAGGTTGCTGCTGACATAATAACAGATGGACTAGCAAAATGAAAAGAAGGTAGAGGTGTGATGACTCTAAACTATACTTCCAGGATTTAGATCATGACTCAGCTCTCCCAGAATGCAGATTATAGTGCACTGCTTCCTAAAATCAGGGTTCAGTTCTCTCCCCTACGGGCAGTGACACTCTTTTCTGTGATCACTTCTTGATTTATTTGTGCTTATATAGTGCTTGTCACCCAAGGGTCTCAACATGTTGTATCAATAACGATGTGAGCCTCTTGGTATAATATTCCTGTGAGGTAGGTAGATACTATTACCCATTTTATTGATGGGTAAACTGTGACCCACAGAGATCAGATGATTCACTCAAGGCCCCACTGAGTTGGTGGCAAAGCCAGGAATAGAATTTATTAGTCATTCTCTCTCAGGGCCAGAAAGGTGTTGGCTTGCCAGTTGGTTTTAGTTGCATAATTTAGCTAGGCAATGTTTCTTTCTGTGGGTGGGTGAGTACCAAATAACCATTCTCACCTAATTATCACCTAATGAAAATAAGCATAAGAATTATACATTTTTGTTTTTAAGTATCTTCTTGGTAATGTGTCTGTTGCTGTCCTACACAACATCTGACACTACAGTCATGATGGTGTTGCCATGGTAATGTAAAAATGATATTATTTTAAATAATAATTGAAGCATGTCTAGCTATGTTAATCTAATAAAAATGGTGTTGGTGTAATTATAGTCATCTTTAACAGAGGATGTGATCAAACAAAACTACTATAAATGAAAGCATTCAATGTACCATGCCACAAAGTCAACACGCACAACAAAAAGCATTTCATCATTGACATGTGTTGTGTTGTATTGTTGTCTTGAGTTGCAATGGCAAAAGCATGTGTCCATAGGTTAATTTCCATCCTGGTGGTATTTACAGCATATCCAGCATTTAGTGGCTTAGTGTCTCTCTGCCAACAAATGATCTCTACTGATATCAGGCACTTACTACAATAATACATACTATACGTAGCTATGTGGAATAAAAGCGTTAAAATGAACATTAGTTAATACACAGTCAGTGTTGGCCAGAAACATCAGGCTGCTCCCACCTCACTCTCTTTTAGACGGCATTAAATTCCTTCCAAACTAAGAATCCTGATTAAATAGATATATCTTGCACCATGTCTGACATTGGTTGTACGGACCTACTGAAAAGTTTGATTCATAAACTCACATTAGGAATTTGGTCTCTAGATAATCCATTTAGAAACAATTTTGCATGAAAACAGGCTTGTGGGATTTAGCAAAAAAAAAAAAAAAATAAAAAAAATTGAAGTCTGGTATTTTTTGTGCTTGCTATCCCATGTGTTTGTTCTGATGAGGATTATGATGGCACAAAAGTATACCTTTCATCATATCTTTTCTGGAAGCTCTACAAATATCTCTGTTTCAGGGCTGATACTAGATATATTTGAAGATGTACCTGGCACAGTGATAGTTTTGTGTGTAGTATTAATATATATTTATGTTAAAAGAACATTGTTGGCAAAATCAAGTACTAAAAGTTAGGAAATGCCAAAATTAAGGTTGTACAAGCAGTCTTAATTCTACTCTTTGTGTATATACACATTATGATACAACCTTTAATGACATGATCATATATTGTTTGTCCCATTCAGTGCTAAGGGTGGACCAAGTTCAGTTAATGACCAGCTATTCAATATTTTGGTTTTTCATGGTTCATCATGGGGCTGCACACTATTCAGAACCTGCTGTGAAGACAGAATTACTCATTTCCGTATGGGTGTTTCTATGGCGCTCATCACTCTAGTAGATGTGTACTTCACAAATATTAATGAATTTATTTTCACAACTGTGAAATGGGGGGGTACCACCCCTATTTTATAGATAGGGAACTGAAGCAAAGATAATTTAAGGTAAAAGATATCTGCGAAGGTTGGGTGCCCAATTTGAGACACCTATCGCCTGATTTAATATGTTCAAGCAAAGCTCTTATTGAGTTGAGTTGCAGCTGGGAATGCTCAGAACTTCTGTAGATCAGACCCTAAGGCTGCAATTCATGCACACACAAGATGAAACCTGTGAAAAGAGCGGTTTAAGTGACTTGATAGCATCACAAAGGAACTTTGTGGCATAGGCAGGTATAGAAGACAATTCCTGGGCAACATTTAGCTGCCTTAACCATGAGACTCTCCTTTCTTTTTCTGCAACTCTGTATCTCATTCACTACACACCTTCCAAATTCTGCAACAAACGAGGCAGGGATTTTACAAACAACAGCCTCCTTTACTACACAACCAGGATTCATTGCCTTGAACAGGTCCATCCTGTATATTGAATGATGAGGCAGGGGTTGATATATTTGCTTTCTATGTAGGTGTTTTGGAAAGTCTAAACTGACATTCATCATGTAATCAGTGTCTCTGTAGCTATGTCAGTCCCACAATATTAGAGAGACAAGGTGAGTGAGGTAATTCTCATTGAACCAACTTCTGTTCCTGCGAGAGAGGCATTCAAGTTTACACAGATCTGCTTCTTCTGACCTGAAGAACTCTGTAAGCTTGAAAGCTTGTCCCTCTCACCAACAGAAGTTGGTCCAATTAAAGATATTATCTCACCCATCTTGTGTCTTTATTCATCATGTAGTCAACAGCTTGCTAGTTTTAGGTTACTTAGAAGAATTTGATCATATGCACTGTTTTTGTTAATAATGGATTAATTTCAGATGGTTGATTTTCAATATACTTGGATTTTTCCCATTTCTTTCAAAAGTAGTCCTAATTTCTTTTACAGCATTTGCTGTTCTAGTTAACTGCTTTAAGACAAATGTTTGTTTCTTGTTTTATGGTCAGGACAACTGAGATTTACAAACTGTAACCCAGCTGGTGAATTGCCATGGGATTATGCCTATTTTCAATGCTTAAACTATTGCAACATACTCTTTGCAAGTATTTATGCAGTGGCAACTGATGAGCCAACCATCAGAAGAGATTTATTGTAGCAAATGAGCAGAATTCTTTATTCAAGTTAAATTGTTATGCAGGTTAGGGTAGTAAAACAGTTAAATCATAGTGTTTCTTAATAAATTTGATATTGGTAATGACTGTAAAACACTAATTATTTTATTAGTTCTTATTACAGCTGAACAGTCCTACTGCCCTAGTGGTATCTCATTAAATTGATGCTTTGAGAAGATACTTGTGAAGAGTGACTGCTTGCAACATTGGAAGGACAAATTAGAAAATGCTCATGCAATTAATTCATCTACATAATTGCATGTTCACCTTCTGTGCTTGCAAAGGTCTGCATTTGTCTATGCAAAGAAGTGTTTTTAACTACAAACCTCAGTATGTATACTGAACTTTATGCAAATGAGTAGTTCCGCTGACTTCAAGGGACTGTTCACATGCCTAAAATTAAATATGTGGGTTTGAAATATTGGGCCTGTATGGATATAAATGAATGAGGTTTTTTATTTTAACATGGGCTGGCACTTGGTTCTACAATCATTGTGGGCACTGTTAAAAAGACTCAGATTTGGCCTCAAATATCTGACAAGGTATCAGAATCAGAAAAGGTAGGTTACTGGGCGAAGAGTGTGAAGAATGAAAAAACTCCCAATGGTAGGCATGTAAAAGGTAAAAAAAAATCTCTTCATTTGTGGAACTTCTACTATTTCCAAAACAGTTGGTCTGATTTCTTCCAGACTTGAAGGATTCTCTCCTGGATTAACATCTGGTATGCAAAATTTCACATGGTATCCATTTGTTGTGATTATATTTGGGCCTACACTGAGCATTTAAACTAGCTTCAACTTCAATTATGGATACAGTACTGCCTCTTCATAATAAACATGTCCTATGGTGTTAGTTTTGGGAAAAGAATGTTCAATGAGACTGAACTAATGTAATTAATTTCCTGTTAATAATTGCCTTAATTTTTTGTTTATACACAATGTGCTTAAAACTATATCTGGGACACACATACTTATGTGATAGCATGTTGTTGAATAGGAAAACTCTTGATTTGTTATGTCAGTTATTAAAATATTTCTAAGAATTGGTCACTGCTACTAAAATGTTAACTCATGTAGTCTTTTGCTGCTTCTTAACTACAGATCAGATCCGCCTTTGTATAAGCTGCTTGAGATTCCCATTGTATGCCTGCCGGTCAAGTAGCAAAGGGAGGTAAAGTAATCTATTTTGAAAGGCCTGTCACACAGAGCCAAAGGGATCTCATGCACACAGACCAAAAAATGCAGTATGCACCGTCTCTGATATTCTTGGCACTAATTTGGAGTAGTTTGGGTCTGATTTTTGGTGAGAAAGTTTCTCTGTACATGTTTGAGATATCAGTCAAATTCATATTCTAGCTTGGGTTTTACTATAGCACTCATAAATGTAGTATCTACGTGCTGAACAGGTAAACCAGATCTGCATGCTTAGATATGCATCATCATTTCAGAGAAATTGCACTGGAATACTGAGGATAAACTTTTTAAAAAGTTTTAAAACCTTCTTTTGGTTTAATTATCTTACAATATGTTTTTTGGCCAATTAGTTTGAAATTCCTGTTGTAGTTTTTTTTTCCCCACTGTGCCCCTCCTAATAAAGTGTCATAGGATTTATAGGTGGAATTCACACAAATGTGTAGCAAAAGAACCTAGAAAAGATGGAGGACTTGAACAGACATATTTTAGCAACTACAAAGGTATTTTAATTTGTGTCCCAGCCCCACATGCATGTACAACTTGAGTAACTGCACTTACAACTCACTTTTTGTAGGTTATTTCTACAAGATTTTCTTAAAGTTTTATAATCTGGAAGGGGGGACGCAATTTTTGACCTCACCTACACCTTCATAAATCAGGTGTAACAAGTGAATAGCAGTTAAAACAGTGTACAACTGATATGAGAATATAATCAGGCCCGGTGCTTAATTTGTAATGAAAGAGGTGCTGGAGCTCAAGCAAACTTTTTACATTCTGTGATGAGTGAGGCCTGTTCTGCCCCTCCACGGGTCCTGCGCCCTTTTTGGATACGGTGGTGATATGGCTGGGTGGGAGCAAAGGGGGGGGGGGGGCGCGGCGGCTGGTACTGCCCTCTACCCCACCCCAGGCCGTTAGTCCATGAGAGCTACCCAGGTCCTAGGCCCCACTGCTCGTGGTCCGCTTTCTCGAACCGGGGCAAGGGTTCCCCCCCCATCTCACTTTGGGTCTCTGTCCCTGTGATCCTTCCCCACCTCAACTCCATTACTCATTTGTCTGGGCAGCCAAGTCCTCCTTCAGGCCTCTGTGCCTATGACCCTTGGCCCTTCCCGGGCGGGCTTCTCCTTAACTCCAGTACCTTTTGTGTTGTGGTAGCAATCGCTCCAAGCTGCCTAGCCTAGCCTAGCCTAGCCTAGCCTAGCCGCACTGCTCCTCCTCTTAACTCCCTTTCAGCTGCCCCTATCTGCCTGGCAGGGAGGCTTTTAACTGCTGGGGCAAGCTCCTTAATTGGCCTCAGCTGGCCTAATTGCCCTTGAGTAACCCCAGCTGAATCACCCAGGGAACAAGGATTTGTTGATCCTGGGGCTAATATATATACTCTCCAACACTCTCCTATAGCCATCAGGCCTGGCCCTGTCAGAATTCATAACTGATGCAGCAAGCCCAGAGGTGATGGGGCTATGAACTGTCAAGCCTTCAGATGCCGGGGCTCAGTCCTGGCACAAATTAAGCACCAGTCAGGCCTGTGACTTGTCAAAAGCCCAATCATCAGCCTTGATGACTATTTTTGGCACCTGTAGCATGATCTCATGTTTTAAGACAAGTACAAGTCTAACGTAATTAAACCGGAATTAAGATTTAAAATATCCATCATTTTCTTAAGGGGGAAGGGGAAACCCTTAAGAAATCATTGTCATTTTTAAAATCAGTGCAAATGTCAATGTTGATATTTTAAGTTTATATATTCAAAACAACAGCAACAACAAAGTTTGGCTTGCATCATTAGAAATACTCAGATGACCTTAATCCTATCCCCATCCCTCACCAAACTACCACATTATCTATCCAATAAACTCTCATGTCAAATAAAAAAACATTTTTGAGATGTTCAATGAAGATTTTGATGAAGACTTCAAAAATATTGCAACCTATGGTTAGGAACTTTTAAATTCATTTTAATGTATATTTTGCCTGTGGAGTTGAGGAACTCTGTAGAACATAACTGTTCTAAAACTTTGAGACCTTCGTGTGACTCTGACACACAGTGCCTCTAGTGTGGAAGGCTAATAAGATACGTTAGTCCATTCTTTATCTGAAGCTACAGACCTCCTATAGGAGCCGATGATGAAATCCTAGTCCCATTGAAGTCCATAGCAACGCTTCCTTCGTTTATAAGTCTCATAGCAGGAAAAAACTGAAAATCACCTCAAAACATTTTATCCCCCCAAATTGTCCCAAAATGATCACAGTTTGTGAAGAAATATAGCCTGTCATTTTTCAGCATCTAAATACATCATTACCTCCTCCCCAAAATCTGCTGTGATAATCTAAAGAAAATGCACTTTGGTTTAAATGCTAATTAGAATGTATATGACTAGACAAGGTGCAAGATAGATTAGAATCTATGTGCATTTATTGTGTGAATGTGTTGTATATCCATTCTAAGGGATGGTGTGTGTGTCTGTGTAGACAGAGGTGTTCATTATGAAGTCAGCAGTTACCACACTAATACTCACTTTTATTCTCAGGAAGAGGGAGATAGTGTACCACAGTGCATCAGCTGCCAGTAAATACTGCCTTTGCGTGTTACATCTCTTTATGTATCCAGTTGCTTATGTGGCTCCCATCTTTGCATCATTTAAGGGCTTTTCAATGTTGATGACTGTGTACGGCATGTGTCTATATATTTACAGTGTATGTGTATATGAGGTGATGATAAGCCATGTGATAAATTCCTTTGCTACTTGTATGTTTTGGTCGATTGTATTACTGTATTTGTTTTGCACCTTTGAGTGCGTCACCTCAGCTAACACTGATTTATCATAGAGGAGCGTTTCTAATATTCCAGTCCCCTGAAAAGTTACAAACCGGTGCTCTTTTATCCCTTTAGAGCACCTGCCACCAAAAAAAATATTTTCCTTTTTTTCTCCTAAATGTGGAATTCCCCTCCTCCACAAATTTACACTAATCTGAAGTTTGGGACCAGAAACATTCCATCCTGGACAAGTGACATTAGGATCCAGTGTCTCGCTAATGAAGATGTAGAGACAGAGGGCCTGATTTTTCCGCTGCCCCACACCTTGTGATGTCATTTACACCTGTGCAGAGTGAGAGCCCAGTGCATAGAAATCACTGCCATTCTGATTTAGTAACATTTTACAGCTGCTATGAACAGATGTAAATGACTCCATGAGGGGCAAGGCAGTGGAGCATAAACTCCAAAAGCTTCAACTCATTAAATAGCTATGACTCATGGCTTTCCAATAACATATACAGCATCTGATATAGCCCTGATGGTTTGTGAAATATCTCACCTTAAAATTGTGTCACCTTTTTGTAAACAAAAGGTATTTGAGATAAATATGATGAAGAATTAGGATTTTATAAAATGGTCTAAATTACTTAAACTTTTTACCATACCCTGGCAAGCATGTGCTAACTTGTGTAGGCAAAGAAAAATCAGTGTTAGAATTTGACCCACAAAGGGGAGGACATTGGCCTAAGAGGTGAACAGAAGAATTGAATTCTACTTTGCAGTGTCTACCGTATAGTAAATGATAGGTTTGTTTGATAATAATGGAGTGTAAAGAGAAGACTTGTATTCACGATAGTGAAAGAGATCCTGTTTGTGCCTGCTTCATTGTGGGAATTGTTCTGGAACAGCTGCTTATCCATGTGGAAACGGCAAGCTCTTGGATTGCTGCCAAGGTCAGTGAGACCTAGGTTGCTCTGTTCTCCGAAAAAGTTCTGGTCAATTTTTTTTTAAGAGAAGCAGGTATATGTAACTGGCCAACATGCCCTTTAATTATCTTCCCCCTATTTTGGTCACACCTTTTGCTTAACAGATAGGTTTTCTGAGACATGCCCTGTATTCCAAGAAGAGATTATATCAATTTTAATGTGAACAGGAGGGATGCATAGCACTTTTTCTGTTCAAATTATAACCATAAAGCTAAACGAAACTCAGTGGTTTTTGTTTTTGTTTTTTTGCAGCGATTCATGTCAATGTTTACTGAGCCAATCCATGTAAGTTCATACCCCTCCTAAATTTTGAGTTCCCAGCAGCCCTCAATTTCAAAGTGAAACTCAGCTGAACTCACCAAGTTTCATGTCATTTCTCCATTAATTTCATTGTAAAGTTGTACCTTGGCCCAAGTTCTCTTGGGAAATTCATGAAACTTAGTGAAGCTTGCAATGAATGTGGTCTGAATGTGAAGTTTATACTGAAGCCAGGTGGGTTCCGAGTCCTAATAATAAATCAAGGTAAAATGGTTAACGGACTAACACAACACAACGTATGCCCAGATCCTGGAACACACTCTGAATAATATTTTACGCTGAATGTTGTTTAGCAATAAAAACAAGGCAAGCAGTACATTTAGGTGTAACAGTGGAAGAATGAAAAATAGCCTAGTTCCATTGTAAAGCGTATTAATGAGGCCTCATTTGAAAGATCCTATGTGATTCTACATGAGAAGAAAGAAGTTGTCAAAGCCCAAAGACATGGAGCGAAGTAACTGAAATGATCCAAGGGAGAAAAAATGTACTAGAATTGGCCTCTACCTTAGAAGAATAAAGAAAGTAAACTAAGGAGAGATTTAATTAACGTGTGTATATAAAAGGTCCTGCAGAAACAGGAAAGGACTCGATTTCTGCCAAAAATGTCATTGTGTAGTAATTAATTCAAAAAGAAAGAGTCATGGATCGAGACTGAGCCTATAAGTAGTTCAGACAGAATTTCCTGAAACAAGACATCACTTAATACTTAAAATTTGGCTTGTTCATTTAAATTTCACTTGAATTTTGGGGTTTTGTTTAATCCAGAAACTTGAAATGAAACTCTGTGTTCAAACCCGTTTAGGAAATAATGAGCATGAACTTCTGACCCTAAACAATTGACGTCGGTAGAACTCCAGCTGCTAGTCCCATTTTTCTTTAAAAAAAAAAATAAAAAAAAATCAATAAATATTTAATTTACCTAAAAATGACATAGTTCCATTTCTTTGTGTTTATTCAATGCTTACTAAAGGTAGTTTTATTACAGAGAACAAACTTTAACAGCTCCCAGGACATGGCCTACTCTGGAGATAGTTTCTGTATGTTATGCAATATTATTTGGAGTTGTTTTGATAACAGCAATGAGAGAGAAGAAATAATGTATGCTAAAGTCATTTGGTGAGTCTTAAAATCAAGGCAATGAAGAAAACATTTTTAACAGTAAATCACTCACCTGTCTAACATTCCTTAAAACCTGTTTTCCAAATGTCTTTAACAGTTTAAGGGTCATGCCTGAGGTTAAGAGTCTGTTTGCATGGTGCACATTTTGATGATAAAACATGATATTTTTATTGAACTGGAAGCGTTACAGTCAACAGTATCTGTTGTACGGGAGTTTGATTTCTTCCTGCAAGAAGATTGCTGCTCCATATGAGCAACTGGCAGATGTTTTAGTATAAAAGGTTCTAAAGGAAGGAGAGTTAAGTGTCTTTCAGTTAGTTGTAGAGTAGTTAGAGCCTGCTGTGTATTTGGAAGTACTAAAAATGTTCCTTTTTAAATGTAGTTCAGAGCTGGAGCATGTATTTTTATGTGATTATTTCCAATCACAGGCAGGCCATGGCTTCTTAAAGCCCTCCAGCTACAAAGGGATCCCAATTTGGAGAGAGCTTCAAATGGATGAAGTGTTTTATAAGTTTATTGCATTATGCAACATTCACTGTATTCTATACAGCACTGAATTACTGATCACATAAATGCTACGTTTATGGTGTTTACTGTTTATCGAGAAATTTTTTAATTATTTACCATCTTATATACTATAGCACCTTTCATCCTGAAGGTCTAATAACTTTTTATAATGTGATGTAGGTCAAGTTCCATAAGCAAACTGTGACTGTGTGTTTATTAAATGTATTAGATATTATTTATAACTATATAAACTATTAATTTTTCTTTGCTGAAATAGAGCCACCTCTGGGGCGAAACTTGGCAGTTGTGTACCACTCACAGTGGCTTAAAATAACAATTGAACAATAAGTTCTCCAAATGAAACTGCATAGACAATTTTAGAAAGGAAAAATGTAATTATCCAAATGGGAATTCTGAAACATGTCCCTCTAAATTGGTCACCACTTTATATTTTAATGGACTAAAATAAAGCCATTGTAGATAGCAACAACTTCCCCAAATGTATTGCTACTTAATGCTGACCATGTTTCTTTTTTCCATTTCCACTTAAATATATATAAAATAAAGAGTTCAATATATATATTATTTTTATAGGAAAAGAAATGCCAGGATTTATTAGGCTCAAACTATATAAAGGGGAAAACCTAGTGGATTATTATCTCTTTTCCTTTATTCTGCATCAGGATTTGTCCTTAGGAAAGAGGATGGAGAGCAGGTGAGATCCCTGGTTGGTCAGATATGGAAAAGGGTGGGGGGCCGTGGATACAAGAGCACTCTTTCTATTACTGTCTTGCCCATAGTGTGGCTACCACAGATTTTTTTATCCCCTGATCATCTCAGAAGCTGCTTTATCAAATTCTCATTAGTCTGGCTAAATCTTCCAAGGTAATCACATTTTAAAGCTATATCTGTCCAGTGTAACCCCTCATATCAAAGTCGATGGATGAGATAAATTATTTAATTTGAGAACTGAGCCAAATTCAGGGTATGTCTACACTGCTGGCAGCATTGTTGATAGTGCAGAATCGATTCTGCCAGATCGATTGAGCAGCAGTGGAGACCTGCTCAGTCGATCCAGAAGTCAATGCCATTAATCCACCCCCACAAAAAGAATAACGCTGTGTTCATGGAAGGGCATTTCCTGTCGGCGCAGCTTAGTGGGGACACCGTGGTAGATAGAAGTTATGAAGTCGATGGGAGATACGCAAGCTACTCTATGTAGCTTGCGTATCTCCCATCAACTGCCGCCAAAATTCACCAGTAGTGTAGACCAAGCCTCAGAAGGGGGATGGAAATGGTACATGCCAGTCAGTTGGTGTAATTTACATATAGAGAGAGCAAAAGGGTAAGGTGTGGCAAGAAAATCAGACAGTAAGATGGTATAAGATGTATAGATGCTGGTTTAGTTTACACCTTGTTGGTTGCTTTTCATGCTATAATGTCACCACTGCACCTTTTGGGGGGCATGCAGAAGCTTAGTCGTATTTACCAATGTGTAACTTGCATCACCATTCATATTTTCTGTGGCAACTGGTCCATTGATAGCTGTCATGCGTTTCCATCAGGTGTTTAGCAAGCATACCTCACAGGATCAGATCAAGTTCCTATTTAGACAGGAAATCTCACAAGAGATATCCAGGTTGCTGTAGAAAGTGGGGTGGGTGATTAGATGACACTGCTGCTGTTGGTGTAATTTTTTAAATGAAAACAAGGTCCAGGCCTTTTTACGTGATTAAAGATCTCGCTAAATCTTCCTTAACTTTGGAAGGAGGACCCAGTCCTGGCTGAATTCCAATTTAGGTAATTATATTCTACTATCTCAATTCCCTCCTGCATTTGCTATTGGGGGCAGTATTCTTAGCCTCCTCTTCTAAAATTCAGGGCAGTATTGAGGTATGCTGTTAAATGATTGCTGCGTTAGACCTCAGCGAAGGCTGTGAAGTAATTCATGTATAGAAATATAGGACCAAATTACACTTTCATTTACTGTGCTGTAACTGGGAGCAGAATTCTCCCATACTCTTCTCAAGTGCTTTTGGACGGTATAATTTGCTTTTTTTGAGAATGAAGAGCACTGTATAAATGTTATTAGTCTAGCATCACTAGCAGGCATCATTACTATATTTATTTACAATATCACTTGTAACTGATATGTAATAATAATGTACTTGGATAGCATCATACTTTTTCAAAACAATCCAATAAAAAAAAACCCTGAAGAACTGGTTGGCACTTTACTATCGGGACACCTTCTTGTGTTGTTGACAACTCTGCATCTCTAGTAATTGCCTTTCCTAATCTTAACTGCTGCTATTTAAATGTTGCTTTAGATTGTTGAGTGAACAATTTCTAATTTTCCATTTTACCTAGCTGCTTTGTAGTTGTGTGGCTCAGTTTGTAATAATCTAATACTTATAGCCCATAATTTGTTATAGTTGTATATACTTGATACCTCAAAATGGAACGTGTAAATCAAGGGCTGTGTTTCTGAGTGGAAGCTGTAAATCTCTTGCTTACATAAATCACATTCCAAGGTTAGTCTGAATTGCTGAGATAATGAGTTTGGGCTTAGTGTGTTCTTGAAAAGACTCTTTCACATATGTGAAATTTGGTGTAATTGGAGGCTTTACTTGGGAGTTCTCTAGAACGTGCTGGAGACCATGCAGTCTCAATTTCCTTAGAACTCTAAAAGAGGAAAATTCATTCAGGTTAGTGATAGGGATTGTGGCCTATGGAAGGACAGTTCACATTACTGCTTAATTATATCTTCTTTGCTCTGTGTATAACAACACCAAGGCTGCCTTTTTAGTTCTTTGATAACTGAAAACGTTCATTTAATAAAAAAGTATTTTTAAAAGCTATACAACAATGGCATCATCTTAAGTGTATTGGCTCAAGAGAAATTAGCCATACACTTGAAGTTATTTGAACTGTTTGATTTCAGTTGTTACAGGTTTCTAAAGTGATGTTATTTGTTAGCACAATGTGTATGTGCTTAATTGTGTTTAAAAAAAAAATCCTTTTTTCTTTCTTCCAACTAGGACCGGCAGAGGTTCCCATGATGTCACCCAATGGATCCATCCCCCCTATACATGTGCCTCCAGGTTATATCTCACAGGTATGCTTCTTCAGCAACGTAAATCTAATTTTGATTTCTAAAGTGTACGTTTGCATAGGAGGGCAATAGCACTGATTCTCATAACTACATTCGTCTGGCTATGGTGTTCACTTCCTGCTGGATAGTGTTGTTATGCTGGCAAATGCATAATGCATTTTCACCCCAGAGGTGGCTTTGTTTCCACAGTAGGTGAAGCAATTTACTTCTTTCCTCTCTACATCTGTATATATATAAATATAATATAGGTACAGATGGTATTTTACTACTAATAAAAGCTACACATACACACTGAGTAGAGAATAAACTCCTCAAAATATCTCCTATCCAACATTGATTCTACCTCTGCATCTGATGAAGTGAGCTGAGTCTCACGAAAGCTTATGCCTACAAAAATTAAATTTGTTAGTTTTTAAAGTGCCACAGAACTCTCGTCGTTTTTGCTGTATACAGACTAACACGGCTACCCCTCTGGAACCTAGCCAACAAGTTTCAGTTAATTAGTTAGGAAGTGTAGGAGCCAAGAGAGAAGTGGGAAGGAGGTGAACCAAGTTCATTTATACTGCCTGCAAAAGACACTATAGCTTATCGTTGTCATCGCAGCAGGAAATAATGCAGAATAGCTAATATATTTTTTAAAGGCTGTGAATTGTCTCCTATTTTTTTAATTTATGAAAAAGGCCGAAAAAGAAAAGAAGCAAGTGTCTTTAGAAATATGTCCTTTTTTAGAGTATCAGGTCCTTGGTTTCTTAAAAACAGTAATTGTTATTCCAATTAAGATTACTAAAAATCTATTTTCTTCTGTCTTCTGCAAACTTGTATGAGTTTCCAAGTGAAGAGGTTGGACAAGGTAGCTTGACTGTGGTTAAGATACAATAAACCTGATCCTATGGCCATTTCAAAGGTGCCACTGAAGTGTATGCATTCAGATATTTTAAAATTAAATATATTTTTAAATAACCAAAGAAAATCCTTAATTCCTTTAATATCAAACCTTTTTGTATTGTTAATAGGAATAGACTGGATTCTGTCTTTTTTTCCTCCAGTAAAATAATGTGTAAATTGAATCTTTAATAATCATATATGTTTGAAAGCTTGTCGATGGGATTACATTTACATGCCACAAAATACTGTAGTCATTCTGTGGGATTTTAATTTTCAGGTACAAAAAGATGTCATAAGTGCAAGGAAAATGATTATCAATATGATCTTTCAAAGAATCTGTATGAAAGACTTGATTGCAGGATGGTGTAATGGCTTAGCAGATGCTGTATGCTTTTTTATGGGAGTGTTCTAGCTTCCTCCCAATTCCTTAAGCCTTCTGAGGCCAGCGGTGCTGGAGACATGTTTTAGGGCACAATGTGAATCATTTTCTATGAGCCACCAGGCTTGTTGGAGATTCTGATGCAAAGGGATACACGTTTGCCGACCTCTCTGTGGGGGAAAATGTGTCGATGCTTGTGAATCCATGTGCCGGATCAGAACCATTGGAAATGCACCTGTTCTTTGTTATTCAGGCTCTCCACTTGGGGATCTTATTAGATCCTGGCTGCTCTTGTCTGTTCAGGTTGCAGCTGTGGCAAAAAGCCATTGTTTTGGTTTTCTTCTCTGCACACTTGAGAAATGACCTAGCTTCATGTAATCAAATGTTAGTCACCTTGAGATTATCTCATGTTATAGAGTGCTTACACCTATTCATCAGCTGAATCTGGTGCTGAATATTCCTGGCCACTGAGCATCATACAGAGAACACATTACACTGATACGCCATAGTTCGCTCTGGCTTCTGATTGGCTTTCATTGTGATGGAATGAAAAGGTGTTGATTATGACTTATAAAACCATAACTGATTTGAGACATGACTACCTGAGAGGTCACCTCTTTTCCATTGTGATACTGTTGTAATTAGGATCAATCCTTTTGGTTTCAAAGGGTGGAAACTGGAGGCGGGGCTTTTTCCAAGAGGGAGTTTTAACTCTGGACCTTGCCTATCCTTTTCATTTGGCCCAAGAGAGCCCAAATTTGTTAAAATTTAGGACACATTTAGAAAATTTAAGAGCTCATCACTTTTCTGAGGGCATTGTTTGGAGATGTGGGTGGTGGTTATTTTTTGTAGTATATATTTTTTCAATTTCTTTCTGTGTACATTTTAAGTGTTCTAAAAATATCTCAAGTGGAATCTTTTCAGACACAAATGGGAATTGGGTACTGAACTGCCATTTGTGCCTTTAAAAATCTCCTTGTAATTTAGTGAATAAATAAAATATAAATCGGCTCTGAAAAAATGAAAGATTATAATTAAAATGGTTTTATTAAAAATTAAAACAGATTTGCTTATTTTCTCTCTTAAATAGTTTTCTTCTCTTTTTAACACCTTTTAGTACTAAACTCCTCGTTTTCTCTTATCTTGGTTCAGGCTCTACCAAGATAAATGGTAGTGTATTAGAAACGTGTCTTCCAAAATTTGGCTTTGGCAGTAATAATCCACAGATTATACTTTTCTGAACCCAGTGCCGCTTCTTGAACTCATGAGTATTTCTGCAAATCACCAGTAATAATCTACACCAAAGAAGCCTTTTAAGTACTTCTAAAACATATTTTCTTTCTAAAGAAAGCAACTGGAAATATACATTGTAAAGTTATAGGGAAAACTATATACTAATTTGTAAAAGCCTTGGAATGTCCTCTCTATCATGTGGAAAATGAATATTTTGCCTTATAGATGACTTCATGTTAAATAATAGATTAAATAACATAGCCATCAAATTAGTTGGTTGTTGATGATTATGTACTAGCTGTGTGTGCATTATTCGCTTTTGTCTTTGCTCTGTTGTGTTGGTATTTAATAGGCTTATTGTATGATAATTTGAATTGTGTTCTTTTGGCACAGCCAGAGCAAGGATGTAAAGCACATAAGTGGACTCCAAGATATGAATAAAAATGCATTTTATTTTGGTTTTGTCTGCTCCCAAAGCATACATCTCAGATTCAGGCAGAAAGCAAATACCCCTGTGGAGAAATAACCATGACTATTAAGAGAGAGTCATGAAATCTTTTTTCCATTTTCTTCTGCCAAGCTTTTGGAGCGGAGTGTATTAGCCTTGAATATTACGTTTGCCATCCAATGACTGCAACCCAGGATTAAAATGATGCTTCATTACCTCTGCAGCATTGTGAAAACTATTGGTAAAAGGGAGCTAGCAGAATGTTATTCTATGTCCTTCAAGACCCACTCTCTTGGCAGTCAACAGTAAAATAGTTGAGAGTCTATTTTCTAGACTTCAAGGACTATGTGAGTAGTCTTGATTAGGAAGAGGGGTTTGTGTCTGTTATAAAAGTCAAGAAAAGGCCTGGGGGTGGGGAGGAAGAAATCCGGGAAAATAATGGAAAGAAACATGCACCAACAGCTCTCATCACTCATGTTTGGTTGTTTTTCTTTTTTAGCCAGGCACAATACAGCCAGTCACTTGGTATCATAGGACATCTACCAGCTTCCTTTTCTTCTCAGCTAGCCAACATCTTTGTGATGGGGAAGCTGTTAGGTAATGGAAGTCAAAGGAGATAAATTCTACTCCTCATTTCCACAGATGCTTGCTGTGTGACACTCTGGCTCCGTTATTCCCCTTTGTAATATTACAATGACATTTATCCATCTTTGTAAAGCACTTCAAGATCTAAAGATGAAAAACACTGTAGAGAAGTGCACACAATATTATTTTTCTCACAATAAATGCTATCTTCCCCTTTTATGGTTATCTGGATAGTTCATCCCTAGCTTGTCTCTGTTTCAGCTTCCTGCTTTATTAATCCTTACCCAGTTTCTTCATAATTTTCTGCTTTCTCCACATACATACTCTAAGGAGGCCAACACTGACTGACAAGCCAGTTCTTCCATAGAACCTGATATTCAGACTAAATGTACTGTAGTTTGTCTTAAATTTAATTCATAAAAGATGCAAAGAAATGTATCCCATTCTGATTGAAGTAGTAAAGCAACAAGAGGAATAAAAAAGGAAGCTTTAGAATAGGACAAGATTATGTTTGACTCTGATTAAAGGGCTGAGGTAATTATAGTCAAGTTATTTTGCTGATGTGTAGCTAATTTTTATGGATTGCATTTTTTAATTTGTGTGTGTGTGTGTGTGTTCTTCCCTTTGACATCCTATCATAGATAGCAGCAATTTATATGGGTGTTTTAATTAACTTCCTGAATCAGAGCCATGGTCAGTTGCCTGAAATTTCCTGTCTTTGCTAGTTTAAATACAATGTTGTTAATATTTCTTGAACCAGTTTGCAGAAGTTGTAATAAATTCTGTCACATTTAATTCATCTAATGGAAAGAGTTGCTTACAGTTAATATGGCTGCTGGAATCTGTTCATCTTGTAGAATATTTTTATGGCTTTGTTATGTCTTCACAGTCTTCAGGAAAAACTCATACACAAAAAAAGTGGGCAAATTCAGTCCATACGCATGTTTATTATAAACACAAAGAAGCATCATTAATATGAACCAATCTTCACGCCAGCCTGGGATGGAGATGCACAGCCCAAGATTATGCTTGTCAGAAACTTTCTGTGTTTCCCATGAGAGGAGGGAATGTAAGTGATTCGGGGAGTATGTGCTAACAGACACAGATTGTCTCCCTCTACACACTCCTTTGAATCAATGCAAAGAAACATACCTTTCTTCTGCTCCACCCAGGAAGAGCTGCACTGTAAATGCCATATATTTTGAGGAGGTTGCACGCTACAATTCCCCTCCCATATGTAGCTTTTTGTGTATATTTCTGAAATTTAAGAGGTTTTTTTGCAGGATCTTTATTAAATCATTGGTTTGTGTCATCATATTAAGACATTGATAAAGTTGTGTAAAACATTACATAGGAAGTGTGTGCACAAACCAAATGAACAATTTTTGGGTGTGCATCTTCTGCTCACATCACCAGCCTAGGAAGAAGTATGAGAACTGAAGACAAAGCATCCTTGGTTGAGGTAATCTGGCTGTGGATCAGATTTCCAGGAGAGATTAGGGGAATTGAGCATCTGACTATCCTTATTAAATATTGTTCCAGTTACCCTTTCTGAAGTATCATTTCTTTTGTGGCTTGTAAGTTATAGCTTGAATGAAGATGTAAAATAAATTCTCTACAACTAAGATTCAGTCATTTGCATGGATATAATACAATATATGTGAGCTATATTAAATTGCTTTTAAAAATTTGTATAATATCTATGTTAAACATAGGTTTCAGCTACCCTCTCAATTTTTTGTGTAGGAGCATGTGAAAGTTTGTGGGTAGAATTAATAGCTTTGAATTTTGTTAACTGGCTAAGATATTTGGTTTAGTAGGGGAAAAACAGTGATGACCATGTAAAGCAGTTATGTTTTCAGAATAGATTAACAACCACAATTTGATACAATTGTCATTGCCACAGTGACTTAATGATATCAGTGTAAAACGAAATCAGTGTAAAATAAAAACTTTCCTAGTAATGTGGCAAGATGATCTGTGGGAGTACAATGAGGAGAGACCATTTTATTATGTCAAATTAATGTCCAGGCAAATTCCAATGAGTTTACCCCCACCTAATAATTATGCTCCCAAAATAAAACATGTAGCAAACACAGAAATTATGCTATCATAATGTTATTAATGAGGCATCATACCAGCTAGACCAGAAGGCATTTAAAAACTATGTATGCTATTTTTAAAGCAGACTAGATAATGAAAGTGTAGTTCTAGGTCCCAAATGACTACTTTTCAATATTTATAGAATATAGGCAGCTATGAATGTGACAGCACAAGCTGATATTAGCTAGTTGTTGTTTTATATTCCAGTAGCACTTACAGGCCACAACCAGAGTTGGTACCCGTTGTACTAGCCACTGAACACACACACAATAGAAAACAGTCTGTGCCCCCAAGGAATTTACAGTCTAAAAGGCAAGATAGGCAAATAGGTATAGATGAACAAAAACAATTACTGACTTTCTTTAAATAGCAACATTTAACTTTCCCCACTGTCTGTTATTTACAGAAATGGATCAGAACTAGATGGGAGTAAACCATTTTAATTTGGGAGGTTTGGATGAAATGGGACTTGGATTTCATGTCTAAGTATGAGTTTGCAAAACCCAAATCTGACCAGTATGAATTTTACAAAACCATCTGAAGTTTTGTTAACTTCCACATAATGTCATAAGTAGACATCTGACCTGCACTTGCAAAATTGACAGGTGCACGTTGCACCAGCAAATCCCACATTTGGTCACCCAGAGGAGCTTTTGCTCATGTAAACAGAGCATTGGTGCATAATTACCTGTTTATATGGGCTTGATTTGGAACAGTTGTGTGGCTTGCAGGCACAATTGAATTGCCAGCATTTATGAATTAAGGATCAAACAAATAAAAGATGCTCTGTTAGTTCCTTGATGTAGTCAGTTATAAAACTAGCTGATTTCCTGACTTCTCAAATAGTCTTTGCTGCTCGCTCCCACATGCTGATCTCTAAGCTCCATCCAGCAGCAGAAATACATCTGAAGGTCTTCAAAAGGTCCTTGAGAATTTTTTTTTTCATGATTCATTTTCTAGAAGACTGATCATAGTTTAATTTTCACTTGACATTACTTCCAAATACACAAACCACAAGCTGTCTGGACCTGTTTGTCAACATATTTATATATCTCCTTCATTGAAAACATAAATATATATATAAAATCTAATCTAACTTTGCAGATAAGAGCTTGTACTTGCCTGGTACATTCCGAGCTTTCTTTCAAAGCCAAATGATGAAAAGACTTGTTCTGTCGTAGACTAGAATTTTTGGGCTTTAAATGCCAGTCAGGTTAGAACGTGATCTAAGCTTGAGATAAGTAGAGTCGACATTTAATTACAAAGTCTTATGCAAATAAGTATTTATTTTAAAGTCTGAGCATTTGGAAATTTTTCTCTCCTACCCAAAATTTCTTTCAGTGTCTTGGCCAGCACTGATACAAGGCTGTGGTGAATAAGGGATGTCATGCAAGTTGAAGAGAGCAAAATATAAAAGTTAAAGTAATCTTATGATCTAAATGAATCCCTGAAGTCCCATTCAGTGTCTGTCTGGAGCTGTATAGATCTCTGAAATCTAAGAATAACAGTTTTCAAATTGCTAATCTACACTTTAGGGTTGAAGGTTAATCACCAGATATATCAAACTAAATGCTTTGTATTCTGGTTTGCACAGAATAGCACCTACCAGGTATTCTATTGAAACCAATAGTAATATATAAGAGACTCAAATTCACACCAATGCTTGTGACTCTAACGTTTCCTCTTTAAAAATTTCATTTAAAGGTAGAGGGTCTCCTGTGGGTATTTGTTTGATTAACAGAGTATCTCATGTGAACAGTGTGAATCTGACTGAGTGTCCTGAATGAACTGTGATAAGAACACCTAGAATACAAATAGTGGTACCTCCAGGACACTGTGTACTGTATTGGTAGTCAATGTGGCAGCAGCCCTGGTTTCTTCCCTATATACTTCCTTTAAATGTGGGATAGGTGGCAGAATCCTGAGCCTGGCCTCCCCCACACACTGATGTATCATACATAAGCTATTCTTTGTCACCCATCTCCTTTGTTCAATTCAGAGCTCACTACATCTCCCTCCGTACACATCTCCCTACAAACTTTCCCAGCACTAATATGAATGCACATGCTGCGCCTCATGTTTGGGAGGAACTCCTAGTAAACATCCGCAAAACTAACTCCTCCGTCAAAACCGTCCTTAAAACTCTCCTTTGTCATGATTTGACAACTGTTAGACAGCTGGAGTTCCGAGACAGCGATCTATCTGTACTTGGTTTGTAAGCTCTCAAGGGCAGGGACTGTCTGTTTGTTCTGTCTTTGTATAGTGCCTAACACAATGGGGTCTTCGTCCATGACTGGGGCTGCTAGGCGGTATGATACTGCAAATAGTAAATAATAATAATGAGCTGTTATTATATGACTGTATTTAAATCCGCATACTTGAGCAAAGTACATTTTAAAATCCCTATACCTCTGACAAATCACAACCAATTTTCACCAAACCACCGACAAACAGACCTATGGGCTAGGACAATCTTCCGACATTGGAAAAAAAAGTAAACAACTGAAATGACTATTTTATACTAAAAATGTTTTCACTTTTAACTATACACATTGCTACATGTTTTGTCCAAGATACTTAGGGCCAAATCATGCACATCTAAGAACTTGTCTACCAGGGGAAGTTGACTGGCATAGTTGTGTACTGAAATAAACTATTCTGCAATAACTAAAGGAAGGACAAAAGGAAGAAAGGAGAACCACAGGATACGGATCCTGAACTTCAGAAAAACAGACTTTGACTACCTCAGGGGCTGATGGGCAGGATCTCCTGGGAGGCTAATATGAAGGGAAAAGAGTCCAAGAGATCTGGCTGTATTTTAAAGAAACCTTATTGAGGGCATAGCAACAAACCATCCCGATGTGCAGAAAGAATAGCAATATGGCAGGTGACTAGCTTGACTTAACAAAGAAGTCTTCAGTGAGCTTAAACACAAAAAGGAAGCTTACAAGAAGTGGAAGCTTGTTCAGATGACTAGGGAGGAATATAAAAATACTGCTCGAGCATGCAGGAGTGAAATCATGAAGGCCAAATGACAATTGGAGTTGCAGCTAGCAAGGGACATGAAGGGTAACAAGAAGGGTTTCTACAGGTGTGTTAGTAACAAGAAGAAGGTCAGGGAAAGTGTGGGTCCCTTACAGAATGGGGGAGGCAACCTAGTCACAGATGATGTGGAAAAAGCCGAGGTACACAATGCTTTTTTTGCTTCTGTCTTCACAGAAAAGGTCAGCTCCCAGACTACTACACTGGGCAGCACCAAACAGGGAGACCATGAGCAGCTCTCAGTACTGAAAGAACAGGTTCAGGACTATTTAGAAAGGCTGGACATGCACAAATCCATGGAGCCAGATGCAATGCATCCGAGGATGCTTAGGGAGTTGACTGATGTGATTGCAGAGCCATTGGCTATTATCTTTGAAAACTCGTGGTGATTGTGGGAGGTCCCAGATGATTGGAAAAAGGCAATTTTAGTGCCCATCTTCAAAAAAGGGAAGAAGGAGGATCAGGGGAAGTACAGGCCAGTCAGCCTCACCTCAGTCCCTGGAAAAAACATGGAGCAGGTCTTCAAGAAATCCATTTTGAGGCACTTGGAGGAGAGGAAGGTGATCAGGAACAGTCAGCATGGATTCACCAAGAGCAAGTCATGCCTGACCAAGCTGATTGCCTTCTATGAAGAGGTGACTGGCTCTGTGGATGTGGGGAAAGCGGTGGACATGATATACCTTGACTTCAGGAAAGCTTTTGATACGGTCTCCCACAATATTCTTGTCAGCAAGTTAAAGAAGTATGGGTTGGGTGAATGGACTATAAGATGGCTAGAAAGCTGGCTAGATCATCGGGCTCAATGTCTAGTTGACAGCCGGTAATAAGCGGAGTGCCCCAAGGTTTGGTGCTGGGACTAGTTTTGTTCAACACCTTCATTAATGATCTGGAGGATGGGGTGGATTGCACCCTCAGCAAGTTTGCTTATAATAAGCTGGTGCTTATAATAAGCTGGTGCCAGTGGTAGATACACTGGAGGGCAGAGATAGGATACAGAGTGACTTAGACAAATTAGAGGATTGGTCCAAAAGAAATCTGATGAGGTTCAACCAGGACAGGTGCAGAATCCTGCACTTAGGAAGGAAGAATCCCATGTACTGCTACAGACTAGGGACTGACTAGCTAAGCAGCAGTTCTGCAGAAAAAGACCTGGGGGTTACAATGGACAAGAAGTCGGATATGAGTCAACAGTGTGCCCTTATTGCCAAGAAGGCTAATAGCATATTGGGCTGCATTAGTAGGAGCATTGCCAGCAGATCTAAGGAAGTGATTATTCCTCTCTATTTGTCTTTGGTGAGGCCTCATCTGGAGTAATGTGTCCAGTTTTGGGCCCCTGCTACAGAAAGGATGTGGACAAATTGGAAAGAGTCCAGCAAAGGGCAGCGAAAATGATTAGGGAGCTGGAGCACATGAGGAGAGGCTGAGGGGAACTATGCTTGTTTAGTCTGCAGAAGAGAAGAATGAGGGGGGATTTGATAGCAGTCTTTACCTGTCTGAAAGGGGATTCCAGGGAGGATGGAGCTAGGCTGTTCTCAGTGGTGGTAGATGGCTGAACTAGGAGCAATGGTCTCAAGTTGTAGTGGGAGAGGTCTAGGTTGAATGTTAGAAAAAACTTTTTCACAAGGAGGGTGGTGAAGCATTGGAATGGGTTACCTAAGGAGGTGTCGGAATCTCCATCCTTAGAGGTTTTAAGGTGAGGCTTGACAGAGCTCTGGCTGGGATTGTTTAGTTGGGGTTGGTCCTGCTTTGAGCAGGGGGTTGGACTAGATGACTTCCTGAGGTCCCTTCCAACCCTCATCATCTATGATTCTATGACTCTGTGAACCATTTCAGCATAACTTCCCATGTGGATGGACAGTCTATTCTGAAATAATTTCTCCACTTTGTGAGTGGAGTAATTATTCTGGAATAAAGTCACTTTTATTAGTGTACACACTGGGAGCTATTCCAGAAAAACTGTAGCAGAATACAGTATTCAGTTATAGGTATGCAGATTAATCTCCCTGTGTAGATGAACACTTGCTCTCTGAAAAATCCTTATTGACTTCAGTGGGATAACTCACATAAGGTAAAATTTGCCCCTTAATGAACACTCTTATTTTGTTGCTTTATGTTCTGTGCTTTAAATACAGGTACAGGTGCTTATTTTCTCTCCTACTACCCATGCAGTAATTAATGTGGCTCCACTGGAAACCACAACCACTAAGATTGCTTGTGCTGATACTAATGTGTGTTATGGTCATAGCCAAGGAGAACTCATTTAAATAAATAACGTTATTTTTAAAAATACTCTTTCAGATGATACACAATGTGTTAATATCCCTGCTTCCCTTTTCAGGTGATAGAAGACAACACGGGCGTTCGCAGGGTGGTGGTTACACCCCAGTCTCCAGAGTGTTATCCTCCCAGCTATCCTTCTGCCATTTCTCCAACCCATCATTTACCTCCATACCTGGCACACCACCCCCATTTCATTCACAATTCTCATACGGCTTTCTACCCTCCAGTCACCGGCCCAGGAGACATGCAACCCCAATTTTTCCAACAGCATCATCTTCCCCCTACAATATATGGAGAACAAGGTGAGCAAAAAGAAATCTGTGTGTGTATCCAACATATTTGCAGTGCTGGGAAAGTGGAGATTTGCCGATGAACTGTACTGTTGATTTAGTGGTTTCCCCCACATGATCTGTAGGCCTTCCTTCTCTAGAGAATGGCAAGATATTGGGGAATGGATGCATCCAGTCTGAAAGAACTCAAGAACATCACGTCCTGAAAACATAGGGTGCAAGATGCAAACCGAATTCCAATTCAGTTTTGTTATAAGGGCAAAAAAGTACTCCATCCTACGTCCCAAAGTGCCTGTGTGAGTCAAGCTGTTGTATCATCATGCAGCACTGTGACATAGCGGTTTTTGTCCTGTATTCAAATTTGGCCAACCCTTGTTTGAGAATGAAGGTGGAGATAGGAAAGGGGGATTAGTTCTGACAAGTCTTATGGCAGTCATTGTCAGAAGCTAATAAAAGGCTTCCTCTTGGCACTAATGGATGGAGATGATGTATCTTCCTGAGCCCTTTTCATGTGAGAGCTGCAGTGCACTTCTCAGAAATAACAAAAAAGGATTTTCTGGTTAATCTGCTTCTTAAGAATGTGCAATAGGTCATTTAAAAAGCAATATCTGGTCCCAAGGGTAACATGACAGCCCTAACCATCACAGGATAAGTAAATAATTGAAGCGAAAGGAGTGAAAGCACAATTTATTTCTGTCTGAACTATGCATTATTATGTCTATTCCATCCTTGAGATAGTTTTTGTGGAGTCTAAAACTGTGCATTAACTGAAAAGATATGAAGTTACTATGCCTACATCAGCAAAACTACATGAATTGCTTAACATGGCAAGTTTCTCCTTGTAGAGTCACATTTTTTATTTTACTGCCAAATTATGGAATTTCACAGAATTCATGGAATTTTTCTAAAAATATTTTGAAACTCTAAATCAGCTGAATCATCAGAGAAGAGTTTTGCCTTTGAAGAACTATAGACTTGGGTATCTGTCTGGTTATGTTCCCCCTCTGTTTTATATTGATTAGTGTATTTAATTTTCTTATAAAGAATGGAGTATTATAATCCTGAATTGGATTAGACAAAAGAAAAACTCTACACTATGTCTTTTAGGTGTCATTGTCTCATCAGAAACAATATTAAAGTAAAAAAGTATTAGGAACAAATTTTCCAAGTAGCTCAAGATCTGACATACCTTTCTTGTGTATGTTTTACAGAAAGCCAATAAAAAATTGTGGAATTTCCATCCTGTAAAATATTCCAACATTTTACAACTGAAAATTTAGTGTTTCACTTTGGCATTTTCAGTAAAAACACAATTCATTTCAACATTCCCATGAGACACCACATCATCTTAGCCAGAAGGGAGACTAGCATGCATCATGGGAGGTGTAATTCAGGCAGGGAGGCTGGCCCACGGGGGAAAGTGGTGGCACGATGCAACTGAAGTATGACTCCCAGGAGGCATTGCAACAGCTCAGGCAGATGCAGATTAACGTTGAATTTATTGAAAACTAAGTGTTTGTTTTGATTTTCCATGGGGAAAATAGAAAGGCTTCTTTTTTTGCCAAAATCAACATTTTCTCCAGAAAATGTTGATTTCACAGAACATTCCTGACCAACTCTAGTTATATGTATTTTGGTTGTTTTAGAAAAATCAGGATATTTTTTAATAAAGAAGGTAAATTATACTGCCTCAATTTCTAGGCATACTATATCTGTAAGATAATATCCAATCAGATAGGATAGGAACTTTACTGTTCCCTTTTACAAAAGCACAAATTGCCTATCTCTAATACAGCTGTTTTGCTTAACAAGGAAGCTAGTACAAAAGCTCCAGTACCTTAGGTAGACACTCGGACTACCAGCTGCTCATACTATAGGCGGTAAATATTTCTGTAACCATGGGTTACCAATCAGTTGTACAAATTCACAGTATACAAAAATAGCTTCCAGGCCTGCTTTTGTGGAGTGGTGTCATGTATGTTTCCAACACTAAAAGAATCTAAACTGATTGTTATCTGGATGACATCTTGTATTAATGAACATAAATTCACTGTCCCCATTATGTTTCACTGCAAAACGGATTATACACTAACCAAAACAACAATTAAATTTGATTTTCTTTTCTGAAAAGCCCTACTTGTAAATTCTTCCTTATCAGCTCCCTCCTCCAACCCTCATTAATTGCATTTAGTATATCACATTCTTGAGATACTATATATTGACAGCTACTTGATGCAAGCACTTTAATGTGATCATGTTACTAGATAAGGAAAGATAAATGACAAGACACTTCTAAAAGAAAGGAAGTAAAAGAACCAAGCAACAGGAGCAATTCAACAGCTCTAATTAAAGTATGCATGGCAAACTCTGTTCCAAAAACAAAGGATTAACACTAGAGCTGGGCAGAATCTTTGATTTGGCAACCAAAACTCTAGCTCAGTTTGCAAACCGGGATGATTATTGAATTAATCTAGACCAAGCTTTAACGAAACTTGGGTTTCTTCAGGGTTTTGTATTGGAATAAAGCAAAAGTGTATTTTCGTTTGTTTTTGCTTTGAACTTGTGCTTGTTTGAACTCCAAACTCAAAGCACAATCCAAGAGTTATGAACCCTCATCAGGGAAAAATGAAAAAATGTTTGTATAATTTCCTGCAAACCAAAGTTACTAAATTTCACATAGCCATTCATGGACGTTCATATTAAAGTTATTTGAAACTTTATGTGTTTTAACATTAGAAAATAACATTTTGTAATATTTTTCTTTTCAAGATTTCCTCCATTATGTCTCATTTGCTCATCTCAGCTCCCACATCATGGTGTGCCTTCACTCATTGCAGCTACATGCGTCAGCCATTGTGGGTTGTAGCAGAGAGTATTGCAAAGTCTGGCTGTCCTAGAAAACCTGGATGGGCACAACCAATTACTGACCTTGAACTCTCTAGATTGCAACACATTTTGGTGACACTAAAGCTGTGCAAACCTTATAGGTTTGGTGGCTATTAATTTGTGAGGTACCTTTTCTTCAATTTCAGTCTGCTTGGGTTTTAGCTGTTCCTGGGTTTTGCTGTGCGGTCTGTAAGAAGCACAAAACTCGGCCAAAACTTCTGTGTTTATTTGATTTCCCATGCTAATCACTTACGTCATAAAACCTGAAATAATTTGTGGGTCAGGCTTATGCAACAGGTTTGTCAACCTTGCAAGTACGCAAGCTGAATCTCAGGTTTGCTGTGAAAACCCATCTTAGGCAAGGCTTTCATGGCTTCGTTTAGATGTGGCTGAGGAGTTGTTGAGCTGTGAAGCAGGATATGATTCAGTATATAAATTATGATGATTTTAGTTTTAAGGTAATGTGGATAAATTCTTGCATTTCAGAAATTATACCACTATATGGAATGTCCAGCTACATTACCAGGGAAGATCAGTACAGCAAACCACAGCACAAAAAACTCAAAGACAGACAGATTGATCGCCAGAACCGCCTCAACAGCCCTCCCTCCTCGATCTACAAAAGCCACCTAGGCAACTGCACAACTGTGTACAATGGTTATGCGAAGAGTCACAATGGAGCAAGCAGTGGAGGAGGAGGTGGGGGGGGAGCACCAGGAGTAAAAAAAACAGAGCGCAGAGCAAGAAGCAGCCCAAAGTCTAACGAGCAAGACCCACATGGTAATCTGAAAGATTATTATTTTTATTTTTTTAATTCCTCTTTATTGCACTTTTCAGGCTTACAAAAACTTGCACATGGATGCAATAAATATGCCAATAAAACAACACTGCATACATGTAAAGACTATTAACATGGTGTGGACTTAAATCTAAACTGTTTGTGTTTTTTGAATTGCAGTGCTGTGATATATTTACTTCCAAGAGGGAACCATCCCCTCATGTCTTTCATGAGTATATTATAATCCAATAATCCCATTCTTAAAACATCTTTTTGCAGCATGTGATCTGGGTAACTTTCTGGTTCTGTGTGACTTTGATTTTATGGTTCTCTTAAAAAAAAAAATCTTTGCACTTCACCGAAGTCCTTAAAGCACCTCTGAACTGTAAACCAACTCTGCCCTTTATGTCCTTACATTGCACCTCAATATATAAATGTATTAGATTTAAGTGCCTTATCAGACAATTTAGAAATGTTCCTGCTTGAACAAATTTGCCTCATGGGGAGTCTGAGGCAAAGCAAAATGGTTGATTTGGAAGAGAGTCAAGGACAAAAATGTTTAATCTTGACAAATTTAAAACTACAAATGACTAAACCTCATCAATCCACGTGTAATTTTCTGGAACCATTTCTGGAATCTTATTATTCATAAAGTTTAAGGCTAGAATGGACCATTAGATCATCTAGTCTGACTTCCTATATACCGCAGGCCATTACATTTCACCCTGTTATTCCTGCGTCAAACTTTTGTCTAAAGAAAGGCATCCAGTCTTGAGATGGAGAATCTGCCATTTCCCCTTTTAGTTTGTTCCAGTGATTAATCACACTCATTTGTGCTTTCTGTCTGATTTGACATTGCCTGGCTTCAGCTTCCAGCATTGGTTCTTATGTCTTTCTCCACTAGATTAAAGAGCTCTTTAGTATCTGGTGTTTTCTTCCTGTGAAGGCGCTTATACACTGTAATCAAGCCACCTCTTAATCCTCTTTTTGATAAGCTAAACAGACTGAGAGAACATAAGAGCAGAACATAAGAACGGCCATACTGTATCAGACCAATGATCCATGTAGGCCAGTATCCTGGCTTCAGACAGTGGCCAATGCTAGGAGCTTCAGAAGGAAAGAACAGAACAGGTAATCATCAAGTGATCCATCCTGTTGCTCATTCCCAGCTTCTGGCAGACAGCAATCCCTGCCCATCATCCTAACAACTATTGATGGACCTATCCTCCATGAATTTATCTAGTTCTTTTTTTTTACCTTGTCATAGTTTTCACCTTCACAACATCCTCTGGCAAGGAGTTCCACAGATTGAAGTGCATTGTGTGAAGAAATACTTCCTTTTGTTCATTTTGAACCTGCTGCCTATTAATTTCATTTGGTGACCCCGAATTTTTGTGTGATGAGGAGTAAATAACACTGCCTTATTTACTTTCTCTACACTGGTCATGATTTTATAGACCTCTATCATATCCCCCCTTAGTCATCTCTTTTCCAAGATGAAAAGTCCCAGTATTCTTAATCTCTCCTCATATAGAAGCTTTTCCATACTCCTAATCAACTAATTTAGTCCCCATCATTTTATATGTATAGTTGGGATTATGTTCTCCAATGTACATTACTTTGCATTTATCAACATTGCATTTCATCTGCCATTTTGTTGCCTAGTCATCCAGTTTTATGAGATACCTTTATAAATCTTCACAGTCTGCTTTGGATGTAACTATCTTGAATAGTTTTGTATCATCTGCAAATTTTGCCATCTCACAGTTTACCCTTTTTCCAGATCATTTATGAATATTTTGAACAGTACTGATCCCAGTAGAGACCTCCGGGGACACCACCATTTACTTCTTTCCATTCTGAAAATTGACTGTTTATTCCTACCCTTTGCTTTCTGTTTTTAACCAGTTATTGGTCTACGAGAGGACTTTCTTATCCCATGACAGCTTATTTTGTTTAAGAGCCATTGGTGAGGGACCTCTTTAAATGCTTTCTGAAAATCTAAGTACACTATATCCACTGGATCACCTTTTCAAAGCTTTCAGCCTCTCACTGTACGGTGAAACTATTGTTTGATGAAGAATTGTTTCAAATTTATTTTAATTTCACATGCAATAAAACAGTGTTCCCCTAAAACATCCCTGATAGAGATGATCATATGAATATTTTACAGAGTAAAACAGAAATAAGGTAAGGAAGTAAAATAAGAATGCAAACAAAGGAGTGACCAAGTACACAATGTGAATAAATGTAAGAGAAATACATTTATATTGGCTCCTGTGACTTAAAATGGCTCTTTCCATATATGAATTTAGGAATAAAGATATTGGGCAAAATTCTCTGCTGGTATAGCTGTGCCAGTTTATATACCAACAGAGAATTTGGTCCATAATATAATATGTGCGTTATAGGTAGTAGTCCAGCTGCACCTCTGTCCACTGTCTGGTGTCTCTGCAGGCACCCCCTTATGTGTCAGGCCTCATACCTTTTCCTATCTTGCTTGGGTGGAAGTCCACAATTCTCTCACTCTTAGGGCTTGTCTTCACTATGTGGCTCTATCGATGCAAGATACCCAAGTAACGTAACTGAAGTTGATGTACCTCGCATTGAGTAGCCGCACTGTGTTCACTATGCTACGTCGATGGGATATGCGCTCCCATCAACATAGCTTACGCTTCTCATTCTGGTGGAATACCGCAGTCGACAGGAGAATGCTCAGCGATCAACTGAGCGTTTCCTCACCAGACCCGCTCAATCGATGCCACTGCATCAATGGCTACAGCGCCGACAGACCAGCATAGTAAAGACAATCCCTTAGACCAGGCCATAGGCTACCACAACCTGTGTATCAGCCGTACTTCTTTCTCTTCAGGAATCTGTGATGAGTGGTGAATATAATAACCAGACTGTCTTCTTAAACCAAGGTATTGTAAGCTTTGTGGTAAGAATAAAGCATTTAGATTAATAGGAGTTTAAAATAACTCTCTATGCATATTTATTTTACCTTAAGTCTTACCATCCCTTGATAGTGCGCTAGGCAGGCGTAACTTCTTCAGAACTCCAGTGGTTGCCTGCGTCTTAGTCTGGTTCTTCTGAACGGCACTCGGTCTCTTGAGAGAGAGACCCTTTTTCAAATTGCTATACTCTTTTTGATCTCTGGTGTATGCCAGCCTGTCCTATAAGGATGCTGCCCCTTAACAGCCCTCAAGCATTTGCAGAGAAGTTGTTGATCTTAAGCCATTCACTTTCTTTCCTTCTTGTTTTTTCTTACAGTCTGTTTTTAAACGAGCCCAGTATATTCATATAATAAACATCCTAGTGCCCGATGAAAATACATTATTCAGAAATTATTACAGAACAACTCCTATTCCTTCACATTTGCATCAATATTTATATATTCAGTATACATATAGTACACTGTCTATATAATATATATATACAATTGGCCACGCTTTCATCTGACCTACACCCACACCTACAACAAAGTCACATGAGATTGCACGGGTGTAACTGAATGGAATTTGGCCTAGTATAGTAAAGAAGGAGAGAGAGAGAGACACGCACACACATCTGTTTCAATTTTTACAAATGGGGACAATAGTGTTTTAAGACACTTTTTGCCAGGAAATTTAAAATAGAAGTCCTCAATGGAGCAAAAAAGTGCAGTGTATGGACTATCAAGAGAGGACTTGGTAAAAGCATTAAAGTTCAGCAACAGAGCAAGGAGAAGGAAATAGTCATCTGACTGAGAGCTGGGAAGGGAGTGTCAGGTGATGCCTGGATCTGGTTTAGTATATTCATGGTGCTAGGCTGAAGACATGAAGTAGTTCCTAAATGCTGACTGAGCACTGCTGTATTTCATTATTTTACTACTGTTTAAAGTAATCTCTCCTGCAAAAGAGAGACAAAATGTGCCCTGAAAGACTTTGGGGCACAACAATTTGTAGCCTGCCTTCAGTAGGACCAGTTGTTATGGCAGACCTGATTAACGACAGGCTGTGTTACCACTGAGTGCAGCCAACAGGTCACTTAAACTGCGTTTCCGCTAATAGATTTATAGGGCATTTGATTGTCAGTGAAGTATTGTGTAAGGTTCTGCATTGTTTTGTGTGTCTCATACGCTGTAGCAGATGAGGACACCTTGACTTTTCACAAATACGAGTTGTCAGTATTTGAATATTGGTCCTCTAATAGAACACAGAATTTTGCCACCTTCAACTCCACTTAGACTGTAACAGTGTTAACAGGTTCTAATGCTGTTTGGATCCTGAATTTTACAATAACTGTCCATAATCCGATTCACTTCTGGCATGGGGTAGCTGGGACCTCTGGTGGGTCGGGGGTGGACTTTTTTATTTGATTACCTATTTCCCTGATTATTTTGTTGTTTTTATTGGGATTGTTATAGGTGGGCTTTTTATCTTGTGTTGTAGGATTATGGTAGTGCAAAATGCTTTCAAATAAACACTTTGGTATAAATCAAAACAAATAAATATCTGCTAGGACATTCAAGCAATTTAAGGACTAGGAATCTCTGACCTACGCCTTTTAACCTAGTTATTAGGCTAAGGGTGTCTTAGGGCCCTTGTATTTGTCTAATTTTCAGGATGCTGTTTATGGATGAAAATCCGTGGCACCAAGCCTCAGAGGGGTTCAGGCTGCAGGGCTAAAAATAGCCATGGAGACATATGGGCTTGGGCTGGAGCCGGGGCTCTGAAACCCGTGGAGGGCTCAGACCCTGGGCTCCAGCCCAAGCCTGAAGATCTACACTGCTATTTTTAGCCCTGCAGCCCGCGTGAGCTCTGTGAGCCCGAGTCAATGGACACAGGCTCTGAGACTCAGCACTGTAGCTTTTTCTTTGTAGTGTAGACGTATCCATCGAGACTCAAGGGAGATTTACTAGAGGCATTTGGATCATGTCTTCCTATTTGTCTCCCCCCTCCCTTCCCCTTTCTCTTTTCTCACCCTAATGTACAGGATTGTCGTTACTCACCACTGATGATGTGCTCTTCTCTCTGGGAAACAGAGGTACTGCGTGGACAGCAGGGAAACTTTATCAAAGAAAGATAATTACACTGTTGAAGCCATTTGCTGTTCTGTAAAAGCAGCAGCATATGCTCCACAAATGGGAGTCAAATGAAACAGCTTCCAGGATAGGCAAGCAACAGAATGAGGGAGTAGACCCAAAGAAAAGAGTCAGATCTTGCAGAAGAAAATTTGGGGTGTGGAGTGAGAGGCAGATAAGTCCCACTCTTGCGTCAGGCCAGGCACTTTGTAAGCTTATATCCTTGGAGAGGCTGTTGTTTGTGCATTATATTGGCAGCATGTGGAAAGATTTTTCTTATGGGATTTCCAATCTAAGGGCCTAATTTGCACACCGTGCTGTTCATAAATTTTCCATTAAAGCCAATGGTAGCTCGGAGTGGCTGCCAGGCTGGCCCCTAAATTTTGTACAGCTGTCTTCAATAGAAGTGGAAAAGGAACTTTTCTTTTGCTAGTATTGCAGAACGTTACACCCAATACAAACTTCATGTTACTAGGCTGGCAAAGTGATATCACATGCTATAAACCCTACTGATATTGAATATCTCAAGTTGATTATTAGTGTTGCTGACTAGATAAAATATAATTACTGCGAAGTACTAAGTTTCCAAGGAAGATCTTCAAGAGGGATGGGAAAATTCCAGCCCTTCCCCACTTCAGTTGCCAACCTTCCTGCCAAAGAAAGCATTTGAGCAGCTAGTACAGCACATAATATTTAGGCTGAATATTAGACTTAGAGGAATCTTAGTGTAGGCTTGTGTTGGGTGTTGCTACTTGCTGCAACCAGTGTTGCAAGACTCAGTCTGGTAAAACCTATACAAGAAAAGACAAATTGGATGAAAAATAGAAAGAAGGGAGCAGAGAAGATAACAATAAATACATTCACCTGAATTCTATGGGATTATATCACAGTAAAATATAATTTTTTGCCTGTTCATATTTTGCTGTCTATAACTGGCTCAGCAAATATGTGAAATAAATTGTGCATACTTGTTGTGTGTATAAATGTTGCATCCTGCTATGCTTTGTGGGAATTAGTTAGGTTCTGCTAGGCATATGTGTGTTTTACCCAGGGAATAAAAAAAAGGAAGATTTCTAGTGTTCGTTGTCTTTGCATGACAGAGTTCTTCCTCCTACGTGATTTTGTAGCCATGATGAAGCTTATGAAACAGCACACCTGTGCTGTCCTCACAGTAGTTCCCTTTGTTTCTATGACAGTGTCTAATGTTAATAGGGCCTGGCATGTCAAGGCTGCAGACAAAGGCCTTTCTTTCATTTTGTTTTGGAATGTTTTGTCATGTCCATTGACTGCAACAGATAATTTTAATGTCTGTTGTTAAATTAGAAAACTAAAACAGGTTTTTAGTATCTTGCAAGGGTAGCTATCCTTGAGAAATGAATGGGAGGGCCTCTGTATTAGTTTATTTACCACTTTGTCAGGGACAATGCAAAATGGGTTGTGTTCAAAGAGAATAGGCAGCTCAGTATAAGCTGTGTTTGGACTGGATGTTGTGCTAGACAGACCTACAACACTGATTCTTGCCAGTAGCCTTTATGCCCTCTTGCTTGCAATGTTGAGAAATGGACCCTTCTCTGGATTTTGGACATTTCTCATTTCCACTTTTTAGTAAGGGGCCTCTCTACATTACAGTTTTGCCTCTGTGGTTGCTAAGGCCAGGAAGTTCTGCAGGCCGGCACTGCTCCACAGCTGTGGAACATGAGCGCAGTTGAAATGCCAAGAAAATTAGTGAAGTCAGGGCCATGGAACGTCCACTCTGTCAGCCAAGAAGAGCCTTAAAAGTGGAAACGGACCAAATGATGGAAATTAACATGGTGTCTTCCATCAAACTGGGGGGGAAAAAGTCCTACTTGGCAGGAGACCAGGTAATTAACATCACTCTATGTCCCCCCGACCTAATAAAGCAAACAATTCGCTGGCATTTTGAAATTGAGTGACAAGCCCATTCCCAGCTTTGGCTGCACTGGAGTAATGCTGAGATTCCTCTGGCTTTAACTTCATGTCCCAAATACTGCTTGTGGGCAACAAAAGGGGGACTAAAAAGCAATTCCTCAGAATTAGGAGGAACTTTCCACAGGGAATGTGGTGCTCGTTAGTATGAGCTTTTCAGCCCATGGCAGTGGTTTCTGGGAAGGCCTGGAGCCAAACATGTCACAATACTAATTTGTATATTTTAAAAGCCTTCTATGCACTGAACATTTTTCTGTCTAATTGACTTGTCAGGTGTGGTGGCAAGATATGCAGAAAGGTAGTCACAAGGGCCCATGAATAATTTGCAATGAACAGAGCCCCACGTCAAGTTCTATATTTGATATTTGTACGATGCAGCCCTCTGCATACAGCTGCTGTTTTGTATTTACATGTATTTTGTTTCACCTTGAATTGTTTGCAGATTTATCGATAACTAATTAAACACCATGATCTATTTCAGTAGCTGGGATGAGTGTTAAAAGCAGCCTGAAAACATTGAATCTGATAATTTTATTAAAGTGAATCAACCCAATATCTAGAACACTAAAATAAAACAAAATGGCCAAAAGTGACGAGTAGCAAAGCTGTTTAAATTGCAAGTTCTTATTGTGTGGATCGTAGCCTATTCATAGTAAGACATTAGATTGGCTGACTGCTGCTTCTTCCAAAATTACACATAATCCTGGGGAAAGATTATGAAGTACTTAAAGCATGAACAGAATAAGTTTAGTTACTTTAGTGGTTTAGCAAATTGTTTGTAAAAGTCTTTGGGATTTCAGGGGACAGACAGGAAGGTAAAAACTTGGGTGAGGGAAACCTTTTAAACAGACGTACTATAGGTGATAGGTTTCCTTGAATAAATTCACAAAACTAGATGTGTGCTGTGTTTTATAGTACTTAAAGTTTGTAGGTCAGATCCTCAGTTTGCTTGATGTGTATGTGAAATAGTAGTTGGCAGGCTCATTTTGAATATTGAAAGCAATCTGGTAAGCCAGCTTCTGTGATGTGATTTTGGCAGGCTTGTTGCTGTCACTTAAACAACAACAGTCTTGTTGCCACACTGACTGCCAAGAGATGGTGCTTTAGGATCCCTATACATAACTGGTGCAGAAACTCTCAGGTGCTGGATTCTGGTTGTCTCATTTATGAGTAGAAATAACACTATTTAGCACCCGTGCTAGACTACATGGTGTAAAAATCAGTTTCCTTGAAGGAATGGGCTTTTGAAGAACAGTTGCAGTGTTCTAAATACGGAATCCCAGGACTTTTCTCTGTTGTTTTTCAGTTCAGATTCTGGGTTGCATGCACTGGGTTTCTTTTACAGAGCTGTATGCATGCTGTCAGTAGCAGTGTCTTCTAACGTGACACTTTTTAAAGGGTAATTGGAGTGGCTGTTTCATTGGAGAAAGCATGTGGTCTAATGGATTGGGTGCTGGACTGAGAATTAGGAAATATGTGTTTTATTCCTGGCTCTGACTTTGGGTGAGAGTGAAAAGCAAAATAAAATGTGTGACTTTAATAAGACATTTTCCCTTCCTTCCCTTTGCCTTTATGCTTTATGCATCTGGACACTGCTTAAAACAATAGGGCCCCAAACTCGGATGCAGCCTCTAAACGTTACTATAATACTACTAAGTATTATAAATAATAACAATATTGAGGAACAAATGCTGTATACCATGCAAGAACAATTTTTATATACATACGTGATATTCATTGGAAAAAGTGTGATACAAATCATGGGTTCTGTAATTCCCAGACTGTATATTAAGTGTTCTGCTTTTCTGCCCCAGCACTGAATGAGCACTTCGGAAAACTCGGCCTCATGTCAATATTTCACTGCTTCCTTCCCATGCTAAGAGAAGTATGGGGCTTTCCAAAGAGCTGATTCAGCTCTGGGGGGAGGAAAAGTTGGCTTGGTGGTGGTAATAATATATATTTTAAAAATAAGAGGAATGGTGACAGCGCCCTTGTGGAAAAATTCTATACTTTGAATAGGAATTCAATCAATAAGTTTCTACAGAAATAGAAGCCCTGATTCAGGAGAGCACTTAAATGTGTACTTAAATGTATGCACCTTTAAAGCATGCGTACATGTGGTCTAGAATGGGGATATTTTCCTGAATCTGGGCCCAAATAATGTTCTGTAGAAGCTACTCTAAAATCTCTATAGTATTTAATAGAGAATGATATGGTTTCTGTGAATAGATTTTTAAAATTGTATATTGTTCTCTATTGAATTCTATATAATTTTTCTGTAAGGAAGCTTGTTCGTTATTATAGTAGCACCCAAAATACAGGTACAGACCTATACAATAAGTTATAATTTTTAATTATGTTTGCTAAACTAATATCCTCTTCAGATATCCATTTTTTCATATTAGTAACGTATAGCCTGAGCAGTATCCTCTATCTTATAATGAATTATCTATTATTTTTATAGTGCCATTATTCTGCATGGTGCCTTGAAGGAAAATGTCTTTTCCCAAAATGGTTTAAATCAGTGAAGTGAGCCCACAAAAATGGCAATAGAGCATATGGGAGATGAGCAGTCAAGTGTGATGAGAAAGGAGGTACGGCTAATGGAAGCATCATTTCTTCATGGAGAACACATGGTTCTTTAAGCATATTTCTAATTTGTTATGTTAGGATGTGTTTTTAAATGCATATAACAAATAATTATCTCCATTTTGTTCACTCAAGCAGATAGTGATGCTTGAACTAAAATGTTGACTAACATACAGCATTGTTATTTTGAATATAATACATCGTGTGAGAAATGACCGATGTTAGTTAAGAATTAGTACATAGTACATGCCTGGAGATTTCAGGATGCATGGCTTATACTTACTCCCTTTGAGCCAGATTCTCGGGATTTGTTGAGAAGCTGCAGCACCCTTCATTGGTAAGACATACACTATCACCAAGTTACAGCTTAAAATGGTTGAAATATGATCATGTAGCATAGGTTCCAGAAGATTTTGCTTTTATAGTCATATGAAAATCTGTTTTTTAAGCCCATCACAATACCGTAATTTTAAGTTTAATTATGGCCTTTATTAAACACCTCAGGATATTCTGCTATTCATGTTCACTAGTATGTTAATGATCTGCCAGTGTTTCTGTTACAAACTCCTAATTAAGGCTTTCTCTGTGGCAGAGCTTCATAATGCTATGGTCTCTGTATCTCCGAGCTAGCAGAGAGATGACAATTTCGGTTTATGAGCTGAGTGAGTTGCTGATTGCTACAGTAGATTTTCCTCCCAGCCTCTTTTGACTGGCAAGTTCCAGCAGGGGCAAAATTATGTCCTAAAGGTGGAAGATGTTGATTGTCAGTAAAGGACAATGGTTCATATGCTGGAAAGTTGTAAGATGTGCTTTAAAGGTAGGAGTGACCCTTGTGGGGTGAGGGTTGGGGAGAGGAGGAAGGAAAAATGGATTGATTTAATATGAACAAACTGCTGAAAGTGCAATAAATCATTCTGAGCACTGGTGATATCTTCAGTTCTGCCTCGCATGGACCCGGCGCTCTTGGGCATATGCTCTAAGGTTTCTATTTTTTAAACCATAATTGTAACTTTTGGAGAACTGTCTTAAATAATCTTTTTTTTAATGGCAAGGTTCCTTTACAGACGAGCAATCAGTGGAATTCCTGTTGCATTCACATTGTCCTCTGTAAATTACAGCCTGTGTCACTTCCTGTTCAGACACCCCATCATTTCCTCCTTGGTCTTACAGAGCAATGGCCTGATAGGCTATTGGATTTGCATGTTTGATTACAGACAGTGTGGGAAGATAGGTTGGTTTTGAATAGTTTTATAATGCTTATGTTTATTTCATTGCTCAAACTGATGTAATTGTAATTCATATAAACCTATAAAAACAGATTTTTTCCCCTGCAACGTCAAGATACTTAAGTAGCCAAAAATAAAACTAGAAACAAGAAATGGAATCCCTACACATGCCTTCATCCATTAACAAGGAGGGACCTGGGAATGGGAGGAGAGAATACATTAAGACACCCATTTGGAGGTCGGGAGGTAGTTTCATAAGTTTGAGATTGTTTAAAATATACCTGGTTTGCGGAAGCTATTGTGCGTACAATTCTGTTCCTAACATCCTGTCATGCGGTTTCCTATTTAGACATACCAGGCAAGCAGACATGGCACTAACAGCTGCCATGGGAATGATGAATGAAGCAGCAGGATTACTGTGCAGTGTGCTTTGCTAGCTCTGTCTCTGTCTCATGGCTGCAAGCAGGTGGTCTCTTGTACGTGGCACTGACATGCTCTAATGCAGGGGCTGGAGAACAAAGAGAAGATGATGTAGTAGTTTAAAAGAATAGCTGTAGATAGATCAAAGACCTTTCTGTACCATCATTGTACATACACAAATACATACCATTGATAAAATACGTTCATGTGTAACACTAGGTTTCAGTCATTTGTGAAATGATAGGTAGTAGTATTCACATTTGTCTGTCCACCTCAGCAGCTGCTAGTTACTGACGAATACAGTAGTGTCTGTGCAAAACAGGCACTTCGAAAAATGTTACCCTTCAGTCTAAGGGACTTGGAATTCTAAGTTCTGTTTTCAAAAGTGACTTAGGCATTTAGGAGCCTGGAAGCCAATGGGACAAAGACTACAAAGTGCCTAAGGGCCAAGTTTTCAAAGGTATTTAGGTGCCTAAAGATAGGCACCTAGTGGAATTTTCAAAACAGCTGGGCACCTAACTCCCATGCATTTCAAAGGGAATTAGATGTTCAGGTGCTTTTGAAAATCCCAGTAGGTGCCTATCTGTGTCTTTTTGTGGCTAAATACCTTCAAAAAGTTGGCCCTAAGTCACTTCTGAAAGTGGGACTTAGACTCCTAAGTCACTTGAGTACTTTTGAAAATTTTACCCTACAATCTAAAACAACTATTTAACATCATAGGCCAAATTGTCAAAAGCTTCAGTTCAGCTTCAGAAATCAAAGGAGTGATTTTTTCCCACTGACCAATAGTTGCAAACTTGGATTTATGCACATAAGCTGCCTTTATGCATGTAAAAACCTAGGAATATGCTTGACTTCCACACACAGATATAGCATAGCATGTGCACACACTCCTGTTTTTTTTTTCCAGACTCAACCTGCTGATTATTTAAAAAACAAAAAACCTTGCGCATACAGAACCTATTCTCTGTGAAACTGTGCTCCCAGTTTTAAAACTTGCATTTGAAAATGTGGCCCAATATACTTGTCCAGGAAACATGAAGAATTGGTTTAACGACTTTAGGTCAAACTTTATGTAACATTAAAATAAATATGTATCTGCTGCCTTACTGCCTAACATATCCTCAGAAAATGTTTCTGGAAGCTACGCTTTCATTTATGGTAGCTAATAAATACTCTTTAAGACTATTGCAGCAGGCCAGTTGAAGCAGGTGATGAAGTTGGATGCAGAACTAGCTGAGTCACTCTAGCTTGAAGAAGAAAAATGAATTTTCCTGTAGTGTGTTCTTTAATGATATAACCTAGAATGGTATGCATCTGTGCACCTAACTGTGAAATGATTGTTTGATTAAAAAGTTGGGTACAATAGGTAAGAATAATTAACATGGAGAGACAGTACATGTAAAAACCAAAATTTGAAATCAAGTATATTATGAGACAGCTAAGATGATACATAAAATATTTGTCACATCCTGGCCTGGTACCACACTGTGTGTGCACCAGTTTCTTGTGAGTGGACCCAGCAGCTGGGCCCCACATACTTCTAAGCCCACTAAGTCTGGATAGAGTCTAATCCCTCTTTCTGTCTCTAGGTTCCTAGGGCACATTCAGGCTCAAACATCTCATCTGAGCCCTTATTTGGGATGTGCAACTCCGCAATCTAGCTGATCTAGACCTTGAAAACACTGCTTCCAACTTCCCAAGGCCCCTCCACCAGTCATCAACACTTGCTCCCTCAAAGTTCCATGTGACTGTGGGGGCTCTGGCTTCTAGTTTAATCCCTTTGGGGATGATTTGTCAGGGAAGCAAACAATACAGGCTTAGCTAAGGAATTTCTTAACCACAATCACTTTGCCATTAAAAAGCCCTATAGAGGAACAGATCTATGCAAAATAAGAGAAGACCTGACACACACTGTCACTAGACTGATCTCACCTTTCTTCTGAGTCTGAGGTTCGTTTGTCAGCATTTCAGTCTAGGTAGAGTTCCTTCTCTCTCTCCAGGCATTCTGGTTTAGATGTGGTGATGGTCTGCTCCCCTGTTCAGAGAAGCACCCCCTCTTAAACACAAACTTTTCTTTTCCCATGTGTCCAAGCTGAGAAGCTGTAGGTCCAGCAGCTTTGTAGGCACTTCTGTGTAGAGGTTCTGTTGTTCCATGGGTTGAGCCAGAAGTTGAGACAATCAAAGTTGATGGCTCCAGATTGTTCTGTGATTGTCCTTCAGTGAGGTGTCAAGTACATTTCCTGGTCAGGGCGGCTATCTGAAATGCAGTCTAATAACCTTATCTTAGGCAAGGTGGTATGTTCAGCACCCCATTCAAAATGGAGGTCCTAATGCAAAATGGAGATTACAATACAAAACAAAGATTTGGAGTTCACAATTGGATACCAGACATACTCGTCCCTGTCACAACTTTAAAATGCTGAGCTGCCATCTTTAAAAATGATGTGGCCTAAGAAATCTGGTCTTCTTTTAAAAATAAATCTTTATTAAATTTGTGAGTGTATCTAGAGCTTGTGAAAGTGAGAGATATGAAGTACTGACCTGAGGTAGATGTAATGCAGTGCAGGCAGATGCCTTGTGATTTCCTCCAGTGCATCTTTTTTTTTTATCTTGTCAAAACGTTGTTGTTCCAATCCTGAGCCTTGAGCTACATAATCATGTTGGATTGAGCAAGAATCTGTAGTGGTTTTGTGGTGTATCCAGAAGGAGGCAAATCTGTTGTTGTTGTTTGTATTACTGTAGCACCTATGAGCCCTAGTCATGGACCAGGACCCCACTGTGCAAGGTGCTGTACAAACAGTGAACAAAAACAGCCCTACCCTTGTGGATTTATCATCTAAGTATAAGTCCTGAGACAATAGAAGGATAGAGACAGAAGGGGCTGTACAAGTAAACAGTGAGAGAATATTGGTCAGCGTGTGGGCAATGGAATGGTCGTAATGGTAGATGCACTCATGAAGATGTACATACACATGGTCACATTCTGGTCTTTGTAACCACTTTGACTGGTGGGGTTCATAACACACCCTAACAATGGTTTTTGAGTAGCACGAATTTAAGGCAAGTTAGGGAAACCAAGTTCCCCTTGTAAAAATATTCCAGAGCTTAAAGGCAGATGAGTTCCTCCAGGTAGTTGTTTACCATTTGATCATTGAGGCAAGCACCTTGAAATAGCAATAATTATGTTCACTTGGCCAAAGACTATAAGAACGTTACCTCTATAGTGGCAATGTAAAAATGTTCTGTTGTCAGAAACATGTTATAAACAATGTTTCTTCCGTTAGCGCATCAATGCCTCTGGTGAACTTGCAACTTTTTGGTTCAATCAGTGTATTTGCTTCTATAAAGTAGGAGACACAGCAGATTTGTCTCCTGAAGACAAACTGTCAAAGCTGATGGTAGATTTTATTGCTATTGAAAAAACCACTCTGTGAAGATTTACATAGTATGCGAATTTCAGTATTCCCCTGACCAGTGAAATATGAAACACAAATTTTACCCAAAATATACAAGAAACAGGCTGAATCTTGAGTGTATAGATAAGTGTTGAGTAAGAAATATGGAGCGATATTTCTAGTCTATCCACTCTCCTTCACAGATCTCTGCTAAGAATAGTGTTTGAATGAACCAATCAGTTTTTTTTATCTACTTGGAAGATATTCCAGAAAAAATTGGAAATATGAATTTGTTTTTTTGGAATTAGGTTTAGTAAGAATGAGAGGAAGGATGATTTTGTGATTAGGGCACTAATCTAGGACTTTGGAGACCTGGATTCTATTCTGTTCACCACCACAGACTTCCTCATGTGACCTTGCACAAGTCACTTAACATTTATACTGACATAGGCTATGGCTGTTGGGTATGTGGAAAAAAGCAACACCTGCTAGCAACATAGCTATCCGGACAGTGTGCCTCTGTTGGCATAGCTAACATTGTTTGTGGAGGTAGTGTCACTGCAGTGGCAGACAAACTCCTTCTGTCAGCATATGCTGTGTCTACACTGCATGCTTTGTAGTGCATACGTAACCTTAGTCTGCCTATTCTTGGATAAATACACTAAAGCAGCAGTTCCCAAACATTTTCCCTGAATGATGCCATTTTCAGATGTGTTGTTTCCCACTATCCCAGACAGCATGGAAGTTGTCGTTTAAAAATGGTGTCCTCCCTGCAGTGTGACCTCACGCGCACTGTACATGCAAGATCACACTGCAAGGAGGATGCCATTTTGCTTTACAAAACTGACTGTATAATCTCACACACATATGCTGTGTGTGAGTTCATGTTGCATTAAGGGCGCCATTTTGTAGAGCAAAATAGCATCCTCCATACGACGTGACCTCGTGCATACAGTGCGTGTGAGGTCACGCTGTGCAGAGGAGGCCGTTTTGTAAAACGGTGTCCTCTGCATGCTCGGGATTGCTGTGACCCCATCTGCTGATGAAGCCACCCCACAGTTTGGGAACTGCTGCATTAAAAGATTACGAGGCACTTGGATACTACAGTGATGGGGGCAATATAGACAAATACAGTTGATCAAGACTAGTGAGAAGTGTTCATGTGTGAATGTGAGAAACTTAATTTCAGGGACATGTTCTGACTTTGTTTTTGTTTTTTTTCTCTTACACTGAAAAAATTGCATATGCTATGATTTTGGGTCACCTTCGGGCATATTTAGGTGTAGGCCGGGAGAAATTGTCCTTCTTTCTGTCTTGAACTATAGCTTAAGTTTTAATATATCCAAACATTCCACATGTTGTTGTTCCTTTATCGAATGTAGATCCTGATCCTGCAATTGGATTTTCATTTGTAGGATTTCCATGGCGCCCCCCCTTGACTTCAGTGAGACTCTGTGCAAGCTTAAAGGCTCATGTGGATCCAGTTGCAAGATTGAGGTCTTGTTCTGCAGTCTATACTCAGAGAGAAGTCAGTGAGGCTATTCACTGGAGTAAGTGCTGTTCAGTGTGAGTGAGGGTTGCAGAATTTGGCCCTTAGTTTTTTTTTTTTTAAATAGCTCTCACATTTTTATGGAGCTTCACCTTTTTTATTTTCTAATTTGGCTGCTTTTCTACATGTTAAGTTTTTGATCTTCTGTTGCTGCTTCTGTGTTTTCTTTAAAATATGTAGTGAGGCTGTATTTATCCATATTGTACAGAACAAAACAAATATTAGCATTCTTGTTATGTTATTTTCACTTTTGCCATGAATATGCAGTCTTGTGTACCAAAGTTATCTGTATCCACTAAGCTACCCAGATACATTAGGAAAGCAAAGCTAATAACACTCATGTATATTAGCCACTTGAGTGAGCTCATATAGCCCCATGAATGTATTAGAAACATATTGACGTTAGACAGAGTTCAAACAAAGTGCACTCTCAAGTTCATGTAAAAGTCTACACGAATGCAAAAATTTATGAAAATCAGCCTAAATTTATGGCTGTGCTTCAGCAAAGAGAATTGTTAAGATGTTTGTCAGATACAGCTGATAAAGATGCTTTGCTGGGAACACGTGTGGAGAACTCGCATAGCATTCCCTTCCCTCTGCTTACCTAAAGCCCATTTTTGGAATAGGCTTCTGCAGATAAAGTGGAAAGGGGTAAAGGAGGCGTATCACAGGGACTGGCCAGTGGGTCCAGATCATGCACAGTACTGATCTGTGTAGTCTGTCTCATGTTCCACCCAACTCCAGATCCAGAAATTTCTGACATTGGCTGTCTGCATGGCACCCGCCCTGTGTTGGCCGTACAATGCACCTTGTCACTGATGATCCTTTTCCTTAGGCCCACTGTGTTTCAAAATAATGTCAGGGAATATTGGCCTGTTAAGGTTTGCTTGCTCGTCCAGCATGGGGACCCTGGAGAGAATTTCATACAGTACCCATATTTCGGGGACAAAAACGTAGATATTTAGAATTTTAAATGAAATCACAATCTTATCGGCATTTGAACTTGCAACCCTTTTTACCTGCACTTTACTACAGCCCTAGGCTATACTGTGTTTAACACCCAAGCCCTGCAAACATTTAATTTCAAAACTAACCATCCTGCAAAACTCAGCTAATTGAACGTAAACCAGCAGAACTACAGAGTTTGGTTTTTTTTAGGTTCTTTGGAATTGTAGTTGAAAATCTAAATAAAAGCCTTCATTATCTGTGCATAGAAACAAAATTTGAGAGACTTAATTTCATGCTTCATTGGTTTTGTAACAAAACTTTTGTGACAGTTCTTCACATGGAAAGGTCTTTCTGGATCCCACAAAAGCTGAACTGAACAAAGCTACAGGCAACAGAGGAGAATAAACAAAACTAATTGGTTACATTTTGAATTTTGGTTTCATCATACACAATCTAAGTTATTTGTTCCTGAATCCATGCGAACTGTCAAAGCTCCATGAAACTTACTGAGATTGAAACCTCATGACTCTGCTTAACATCAGTGGGCTGAATTCTGATCTCATAGGCACACGATCTCATTGACTACATGGGTTGCTTGGCATAAGTAAGAACAGAATTTAGCCCTCTGAGTAGCTGCTGAAAGTTCACTTTGTGAGTTTGTTGGATGTAAACTCTGCAGGATATTTCTGATACAGAAGATCCTGAGTCACAAACTCTGGGCCCGTCCCAGCCTGGAATCTAAGTCCAGGCCTGAGCCTTGTTGAAGTCCGTGGATTCTTACATTTGGTGTCCCGGTTAGTGAGAGAGAGGTCAGATTAGCAAAGTTTAGATCTGGATTGGGGGATTCAGATCCAGTGTTCTCACTTGTCCCCATTTCTAACTGCAGAACAAATTTTTAATTGTGAGTGGAATTTTTTTCACAGAGCTGTTCACATTCCTGATAGAGCCCTATGGACTCCTTTATTATTTTCCCTTATATAGTTTCATCCCTGCTATTGGCTCGTATTGCTACCACCATCTTTCTGGGTGAGGAGGACTGGATAAGATATTTTTTGGGTCTATTAACACTACCCCACAGTTTATCAGAGAGGCTGCTGCTGAGGGATGTTAGGCGCACGCCCTCTCCCCACAAAAAGTGGTCATGCTCTTTAGACCCTGATGCAATTGGCAATCGAATCCAGATCTACATGAGGTCAGAGGAAAGCACTACTACACTGTGTCCCCTGTGCCTGAGCTTAAACCATCTCTAGACACTAGACCAACAAAAGATATTGTCAAACACTTCTCCTCCTGTTTTAATACTGATCTGCCAGAAATCCCTGTGCTGGGAGAAGAAAGCCACACAAAGTTCTCAAAGCTTCAAACCAATATAAACAGTGTATTGCAATGTATTTACACATGATGATGCAGACTACAGAAAATTATATACAGAGGAGGGGAAAAATGCTTTCCCTGGCTAGAAGGATCGAGAACATTGAGAGCCAGGGGAAAGAGTATTTAGAGGGAGGAAACTTCTCTGCCTTCCTCACTATGTATTTAAAAAACAAAACAAAAACAAACAAGCAAAATAGCACCACTGGATCTAACAATCAGAACAATAACTCCCATACAATTTTAAAAGATGTTTAAAAACTTTTGGCTATGATTTTTAAAGGTGCCTAAGGGATTTAGGTGTTCAGATCCCATGAAAGAATGTTAATGGGATTTGAGCACCTAATTCTCTTAGGCTCCTTTGATAATCCCATCTTTAAAGTTTTCCTTCTGAAGCCGAATGGAAATCGATGTCCAAGATTTCTGCAACCAGGTGTGTCTTATCTGAGATGACCGTGTAAATGAATAAAAACTTTGTAATCTGCTGTCTTTAAGCAATGAGCAGTACTTCTGTAAAGTTTCTGAGATGCTTCTCTCATTTGCACTTGGGCTACACTTAAAAATTAGATTGACCTAGATATATTGCTCAGGGTTGTGAAAAATGTTGTGCCCAGAACGACGTAGCTAGGTTGACTTAACCCCTGGTATATAGATTCAGCTTGGCTGATGGCAGAAGATTTCTGTCGACCTAAGTACCGCCTCTCAGAGAGATGTATTAACTACATCCATGGAAAAACTCTTTCCATGAATGTAGGAAGTATCTATGCTACCTCAACACTACAGCTGAGTTGCTATAGCACTTGCAATGTAGACATAGTCATAGTGTTGTATCAAACCAAATGGCTTCAGCTTTCTATCAGATGAGCAGCACAGTTCCAATTCTTCCCAGCTGTATTATGCAAGACTTTGACCTGCTCTATGTAAAAAGACATCAGAAGTGAGTGAAGCTGTGGTAACGGCATTATTTACAGAGGTTCATGTGAACTTCTTCATGGATTTGGCATGCCCCGGATTTGAGGGTGCAAATTTTAATTTGGTGGTTTTGAATGAGCAAACTCCAAAACTTAAAAGCAAAATGAACCCCAAAACACAGTACTTATCACTAGGGTTCGGCTTTGAGTTCCCCTTAGTTTTGGCACAGACTGGGCTCTGCTTTGCTTAAAACGAGGCTGGGGTCACCACCTGTGATCGGTAGCAAAATATTAGCAAATGTGGTCTGAGTTTCATCTAAATCAAGCTGGAATTTCCCTAATTTTATTTAATTCTTTTCAGGTAGCTGTACTCAAGAGTCCATTTCAGTGAGACATTTTAAATATCTGAAAATGTTCTTAGTGGTGAAAATGAATCTGTAAATCTTCAGTGCTGCCTCCTATTTTGTTCATGTAGAGTATGCTAACTGCATTGTCCGATGCAGGGCTCGGGGGCTACACTTAGAAATAGAAATTAATTGGTTGTGGACTCCAAAGTGACCTGTTTTTTACACCACTGTGCTTGACTGTAGTGTCCGTGCCAAACTAGTGTGATGTTCCTGATAATTTCATGTTGTTCTTTTTCCTCTTGTACACTAGAAAACTAGCACCTGTCAGTGAAATTTGTTTATCCTGCATTCACTTGAGACGAATGTCTAAAAATCAATCTTGGCAGTGAGTGTGAAGTAAAGTTTAGAAGAGTCCTGGATTCTCATGGTGAGGTGCAATCATCATCATTAAAGGGGATTAGGGAACGCAGCTGGTGAGCAGATGGAATGTTTGCGATTTCAAAGCCGAACTCAGCCATAAACCAAAATTTGCACAAAATCTATTTGCTTTTTTTTACTAGCTTATTCCTTTTTCTCCAACTAGGATCATAACTCTAGTTAAATTTAACCCTGAAGATATTTTCTACTTCATAGATTTCTAGTTCACATAGTCAGAGTTTATCATTCAGGCTGGACTAATGTAATTTAGATTTGCAATATCATTATTTTGGGAAGCTGTTAATCAAATGTGCTTCCCATCAGAAGGATAGTGTTTTGGCTTAGTCCTTTTGTCCAGCCACAGATGTCTGGGCTGGATGAGAGGGAGCAGATTCCCACCCCTCTCCTTGCTGTAGCTTCTTACAGTGAGTGAAACAGAAAAGTAGCTCTGAACCTTGTGGTGTCTGTGGAATGTACCTAATCGTGCTCTCTCTTTTTATACTGCCCCTATTGCTGTGGTATTTTTCCCTCACTGCTTGACATCTGACGCTGTACAAGGCCACCATTGCAATGCAGCTGTGATGCATTTTCTTGCATTTGAGTCGTACAATTCAATCCATGTGGGTTTCAGTGAACCCAACTGGTGAAAGTGAAGTTCAGTTGCAACTCCTTCAGAACCTCCTGTTTTCATCTGGTATTATTTTGAAGCAGTCTGAAATCAAAGACATCTCATGGTTTTTCATGAAAAAAAAAAAACATGGATTGTCCCAGGCTGACTTTGAAACAGGTCCCAGGGTTCATTCAAAAAGTTTGCAATTCATTTGGTGAGTTAAAGAAACCAGTAGAGGTGGTTGAGACCTGGAATTTCCATTCCATGGGAAATTCTGACATTTTGGACAAAAAAAATTGGGTCTAAATCAGAACAAAAAGCCAAATTTTGAAATTTCCTATGAAACAAAAAATCTGAAATACTTCCTTTATGCTATATTAAAATATTAATATAATACATGCACAGAATATTCCATATAAAACATTGACATTTTAATATAAGTCAAAACAAGATGAAGTTGAAACAAAAACATTTTTACTTTTTGCGGCTGATAATTTTTGACCAAATTGACACAGAGCTATGAAACATTTCATTACAACAAAAGTGAATTTTTCACTGGAAAACTGTTCTATTGTAAGTTTTTCAACCAGCTTTAGCCTAGGAGGTTTTGCATGATTTCATTGTGAGTATTTCACACAGGTGGCTAAATGGAGCACTTAAAGACTCCCTTTGCTAGCTAATGAAGTAAGCTGGGTAGAGTTAACTAAAGCCAGATATTGCTGTGGGTGGTTGTAAATAAAGCAAATACTTTTTCTACCGTGCTGCCTATAAGAAATCAGCAAACTATAATAACAGCAAGGTTGATTAGCCATTTGCAGTAATTGAAAAATAATCAAAAAACTCTCAAATGACTTAGAACCATCAAGTTGCATGCAGACCGAATCTATGTAAGCATTTGATCTTATTGTAATTACTCTTGTTTTCACTACACATCCATCACATTGTTTCTTACATTTGGTTGCCTCTTGTTTCAAATTGGACAGTAAGCTCGTCAGGGGAGGAATTGTTTCTTCTTGTGTGTTTCTACAGCTCTTAGTCCAGTGGGATCCTGATCAGTTTCTGTGCTCTATGGTAATATGAATCCCAGACAAAAACTATGTTAAAATGGAGTTATGGTGGAGAATATATACCAATAATTTTAAGATAATTACAGGGATATAATTAACTTAAACATTATAAATTCAAACTTAAACGTTATAAAGCCAGGAAATATAGAGTTCAGGTTACCCTCAAAAGAAATCCAAACACATGGAGGCACCCAAACAACCTTAATTCTGCCCTCTACTGGTGTCATGGAACAATTGCAATTAAAGTGTTTTTGTGTTCGTGGTCCCAGATTAGGCTAGTGATTTTTAAAGACATGTTTTGAATATTTTTCCCCTCATGATATCACATGGAGACATAGTTAAGGGTGCTTTTCTAAATGACCAAGCTTTTAATTAATTTTAACTCATTAATTAACAGATTTACTTGTAAAGTCTCAGAAAATTCATTCTTTATTCAAAGAGTAAATGCTCTAAAATTGGAGCGGTTATGTTATAGTTTTCGTATATAACAAATGTTGAATCCCTACTGTAAGTGCAAAAGAGAACTCATCCTTAACATGGATCTGCCAGCCCCTCTATCTGTACATTCATCCAGCCTGTGCCTATCATTGTAGTTTCTGAGCACTTGGGTCATTGATCATTATTTTTGTGGTGGTGCTACATTTTAGTAGTCATCTGAACTGGTTATTTCACTACAGCCACTAAGTACAATGAAGTAACTTCTGCACCACTGCAGAAATATGTACCACACAGACAGACCCTGGCAATGTCACGCATTTCAAAAGAGAGAGAACTACTTCTGTAGGGCCAAAAGTGTCGAGGGTAGCAACAGTATAAGCGAGTCTGGAAACTGACTTCATACCGTCAGAGCAATTGTTATAGTGGAAGAATACTGCAAACATCTGTAGTGATTAATCCCAACAATATATTCACTCCCCTTCTGGAACCACACTATTTCCCTAAACCAATGGCACTGTCAGCTGCAAAAATGACTTAACATGCAGTTCTGCAGCAAAGAGACAATTGCTGCAGAATCCGTGTTATTCCAGTGTTTAAGCAACCTGAATGTTCCATTCATAGATGAGAAGAATATACAGAAGAAACAGCAATTTTCCCATAAAAACCTTTTACTGGAGCAGCAATGAGTCATGTGACTATCCATCTAGCCATTAGCATAACAATAGCATAGCTTGCCAGCCCTCAAAATGACTAAGAAATGAGATTTTGTGCATGTTCTTAACATGATCAGCATGAACTTATAGGTGGGAATGTTATTTAAATGGTTCTTCCTACCTCTCAGCATTCCTCAATTTTGACCGCATTTTATTCACAAGGTTATCTCAACTAAACATCAAACCCCAATTAGAGTGAGGTTATAGGATTGTTATCTATTAAGGAATCCACAATATTTTAACCATCTTTTGTCTCCTGTTTTTATGTCTCTTTAGAGGAGTTGGATTCACAAAGTGAACCCTGCTCTTTGGTGCTAAGGTTGGAAGCCAGCTGAATTGGCATGAGTAACGTGGCTCCTCTCAGTGGCACCAGGAACCCAGTTTCTTACTCTGGTTGTTTTCAGGGACCCAGTTGGTTGGGAGGAAGCGAGCGAGGCCAGCGCTAGGGAGGCAGGCTCATAGCCTGTGTGAACAACCTCAGCCCTTGTTTGCTGAACTTTGGCAAGCATAGGCCCGCTGCTATTTGCAAGCATATCAAACCTGGAACCAAAGGTGGCTGTGAATGTGTACCACAGCATCAGTCTGTACTCCTCTTCTGAGTGGGGTGTTTAGATTCTGCTTTCTAACAAAAGATCAACCATCCATAAATAGCAGAGGGAGAGAGAGTACTGCTAAAACACTGACATCTAACATCTCAGGCAACTCTTTTGGCTGCCTCATAGTAAAATGCAAGGGGAAATTCCTCCCTTAATTACCCTGTTGACTTCGGTGAGGCTGCACAGTTATAACCAAGGGTGGAATTGGCCCCAGGTATACTCTTAAAGGTTTTCAGACTATTATGGGCAGCCTCGTGCCCTTCTGCATTTGTGAAGTGCTGTACTGCTTTTCATGTTGTTTTAGCATATTCAATGGCTTTACAAGGTTCCTCGCCAAGCAGATTGTTAGTTTTGGCTACAGAGTGTCTTTTTAATCCAGACCAAGTTCTGGGCTCCCGTGGTGTTCGTTTTGACTGTTCAGTCTGATTTTTTTTTTTTTTCTGTGCAAATATGCAGATTTGCAAATTATTTTGCTATTTTTTGTTGTTCGGTCATAAAATAGCTGGTATTGTATATACTAGGGTGGATTATCAAAGGCTTTCTTTAGCCATTTATCGTACGTTTATGTTTCTGAAGATTAAGAAAGAGTAAGTTATGTCAGGTTCAATGCAGATGCCCTTGTGCTTTTTCCTTTAGTGGAATCCTATTTCAGAGGAAAATATTTCCCGGCTGACATGGGGCATCGATAATGGGCTACAAAGCCTTTCACCTCCTGATCACAGGTTTGAATCCCACCTCCACCAGTAACTGTTGAAAGTTGTAACAGTTTGTGACTTGTGTGATTTTTTTTGGTTTTCATTCAATTCACAGAGTATACAAAGACCACCCCCACAATTGGCATTCCTGTTGGCTGCCTCAGCAGGAAAAACAAAAACTGAACGGGTAGAGAGACAAAATTGCTCTTTCCCTCTCTGGGCCTTCTAGAGCCAGTATTGAGGTACATAGCAGGAGAAGCTGTCTGTGTTTGAAGAGAGGCCTTCAATTTGCAATGCTGTCAGCCTGGCACTTTTAATTAACACTGAATTCACTTAAGGGGGGGAGAGGGGAAGAAATCCATACTTCCTTTTGTTAACTGTGTTGGGTTTTAGCCTCTTATTCCTCTTGGCGTCAGAGAAGCCAGTTGCCATGATTAAAGGGAACCTTTTACATCAGAAAAGAAAACTTGCACCAGTAAATTCCAGACAACTTCACTTCACAACTGGCACCAACCAGCATTTCTCCTGGGTCACTGTTACATTTTAAGAAGGCTCAGTATCCTGATGACCCTCCCTGCTTCTCTACATAGCTTAGTTGGGACTGGGGTAACGTGGGATTTTGTGGCCATGTGGGGTTTGTGGCATTTGATAGTAGTAGTAGTAACTTTTCAGAAGGTACCTTCTCTGTGAATGACTCCTCAGTTCATCAGACTGGCAGGGTTGCTTCTGGCTCTCTTGCCAGAGCAAACCATGGCTCCTGAATACTGATGAAGGTAGGGAGAGAGAAACAAGCGTAGATTCAAGTGACAGAAAATAAATTAGGAGAACCAAGAGAAAATAAGAACTAGTGCACAAATAAATGAAGGGAATTGAAGAATAGTATGTAGGACTGACACAAATCGCAACTACCACGGAATACATACGGTATTCTAAGAACCTCTTTTCTCCTAAAAAAAGGTTATCTTATTGTGTCCAAATTTGTATCTGAAACAGCACAAAAGAGATTGCCAGAGAGGAGTGGGAGTTGAGAGTTCTGGGCCATGTTCTTGGCTGTACCACTGCCTCACTCTGTGACCTTGAGTGATTCACTTACGCTCTCTGTCCTTCCATTTTCCAAATTGTAATATGGGGATAATAGCTATAAAAGCACTATGAAATATAATGATTAAAAGAAATACGTAAATGTTAGCAGTAGACGGTACTGTTATTATTATTTATTACAGCAGTAATTATAGGTGCTTGGGGATGGAGTTTAAAATAACTTGCATTTCTCCTTAACTGCTCACTCAAATTTTACTTCCAAATGCTATATCTGTGCTTGTGTTCCCATACATAAAAGTTTTTAAAGGACTTCTCCATCTGACTTTCTCTAAACAGAAAGTGCTGCCCCTTGGTGTATGAACATACTAAGTACCATGAAGGCAACTCCAGTCAGAGAAATTATAATTCCAGAAAAGAATAGGCAGGGGAGAATTTGTAGTGATCTATCAGACATATACAAATATTACAAATCTGTCCCAATCAGAAGAGGTAGAGAAAAGAAAAAACACCAGAAGGAGCGAGACGTGCAAGAGCAGAGGTAATGCTTGTGAAAACAACAAACTTTGACATTTATTCTTTAGTTCTGTGCTCACCAAGCTTAATGTTTGACAGTGGGGAGACAACTTGGAATCCAACAAGGAAGCATGCAGTAATAGCCACTGCTTTTGCTTTTGCAGCCTGGTATTTCACAATTGGAGTCAATGACAGAAATCATCCTTTTATTAAAGGTAGTGGAGTTACACCAGGGATGATTTTTGCTCATTATTTTTTATTTTCCTTTACTACAGTCAAAGCTGAAACTATACTCTGAAGTATAATGAGATGCAGCACAGTATGTATAATGCTCATATACTAGGAACAACATAATGGTGTAATTTCATTTTACAATCCCTTCCTGTTTTATTCTTGGAAAATCTGAATGTTTAAACCTATGGTCAACATGTGCTGTGTGTCACCTCTTAGACCAATCCTCAAAGGATGAGTCTGCTACCACTCTAAGCTGTAGGGGCACTCATGCTTTTTGGTTCTGGAGATCCCCAGTTCAAGCCCTGATGGCCTCTATAACATAGCCACACACGGGAATGTGCAAAGAAACATCTATGCATCCTTTTAGGTACCTTACACATAATCTGCCTACTCAAACAGGTTTTTGTATGTGCAAATGTTGCCAACACAATTTAGAAGAGTCCTTTGAAAATGTAGCCTTAGAAACAATATACAATTAAATATGTTAACTGATACCGGCATCTAAATACTGTTTATTTATAAATTACCTTAGTGTGACAGATATATCCACATTACAAAAAGAAAATGATGAGCAGTCACATTCATAAATCTTTACACCCACAGTTCATAAATCCCATGTTTAGCGACCCGTTATTTCCTATATGTAAGTATCAACCTTTTCTTTATACTCCCAAAGAGCTTGCGGACTTCTGTTGTATAATAGTGTAGAAGACGCTGTCCAAAAATAAAAAAGACTATTTCTGACACATGAAACTAACTAAAAGGGTCAAACAAGCAATGTGTAGCTATTCATTATAGTGGGAGAGAAGGATTGGTGCATAGGAGCAGCTCTAACTTGTACTTTATCTGTTTATATGGGTTGTGTCACTGTTTAATTTGATGTTTCTTCAAAAACAACCAGCTGCTGCCATGTGTGGTGCTGTGCATCTGTTACTGTCTTTGTAAGAAACAAAGCACTTTCTTGAAATGTAAAACTGATGCACTATAGACTTTGTACTAGCATTTTAAAAAGAAAGCCCCATTTTGCCTTTTGGTGGACCAACTGCATAATTCATAATTCATAATAGGAATTTACTCAGATTTTAAGTCAGTAAAGTGGGAGGTGGTTGTTGTTGTTGCTGCATTCCAGCAGTAGCAACAAAGAGGTAGAAAAGAACAAAACACTTAACGCACTCCATTTGGCCCTTGCATCCAGCATTTCATTCCACTTGCAGATGCAACCAATTTCCTTTTTTGCCCTTTTTTTAATTTACATAAAACATCAAAAGTAAATATAACTTAAAAAAAAAAAAAAAAAAAAAAATTAAATCCACTTTAATTTGATTAAAATTACCCTAACAGGAGTATCTCTCTTCGTGCCCGTTTGACTTCCCTGAACACCAGCTTGCTCACAAGCCTGGTACTTGCCCATATTGCACAATACTTTTCGTTTCATTAAACACAAAGTACATTAATTTCAAGCACAAGGCATAACTGCATAAAGTGAACTGAAATAAAAAATTGTTTTGTCCTTCAGGGCCTGATCCTGTTTCCACTGAATGGCAAAATATTGACTGTAGTAAGTGCAAGAGCATGGATGGTACATCTGTGCAGCAAAAAAACCCAAACAAACAAAAATGCAGTGGTGACTCTGAGCCCAGGTCAACTTATTTGGGTTTGCACTGTGGGGCTAAAAATAGCACTGTAGACATTCTCAATTGGGTTGAAGTGTGGGCTCTGAAACCTGGCAAGAGGGAAGGTCTCAGAGCCAAGACTCCACCCTGAGCTGAAATGCCTACCCTGCTATTTTCAGACCCAATAGCATGAGCCCTGCAAGCCCAACTCAGTTGACCTCCTCTGAGACTTGCTGCGGTGGTTTTCTTTTCTTTTCTGGCAGTGTAGACATACTTTGAGTTACTGGAAAGCTCTGAAGCGTCTCTGTGAGTCCATCCCCATTCAGGAGGGTAGTTAAGCAAGTGCCTAACTTTAAGTGTGTTCTTAAGCCCCATTGTGTTCAGTAGGAGTTAGGCATGTATGTAAGTGCTGTCCTGAATAGGAATGTTGTGCTGGGTTCTGAAAAATGTATGCTTGCACTTTTTACGTTCGTTTCTTGATTTTCAGGTATTTAGGGAATGTCCATCGTCTGCATAGGTCATGGCTTTTCAAACCAGAGTGTCTGAAGTTAGGCTCCCAGAGTCATTCTGAGGCGCCTAAGTAGAAGTTGCCTGATTGTCATAGGTTCTGAGAAATCCCAGTCCCCACTGAACACAGTAGAAGATGTTGGTGCTGAGCACCTTTGTGAATCAGACCACTTATTTGGGTGAGGTGACTAATATAGAGTGAGGTGACTAACTTTGAGTTCTCAAATTTGAAAACTAGAGCTACTGTCGTCACGTTTCATAAGATGTGTATTAGCTTCAGTGTCATTTGCAGAACTCAGAAATGTTTAGTATTTAGAACTGAAAACACAAACACATATGTCTATGTAAATAGTTAGCAATACTCCCTAATTACTGTTTAACCCTCCTAATGTTTTCGGGTCTGAGTGACCCCAACGCGCACACAAATCTAAATAAATGTTTTTGTGCCAAACCAGTGCCTCTTCATACATTAATCCACATTGGTTTTATCATCCTACCTTTTGTGGTGGTTTGGGGGCGGGAGGGGGGAAGGAGTCACTGAAAAGGTGTAAGATTCCTCAGTGTCAGTCAATGGGAAAAATGAAAGTATTACACTTCTAAGGTCTTTGGTTTTCTCTTGGACCCCAAACACATACAAAAACTTGATAGGCAACTTGATAAAACCATGATAGGCAAACCACTGCCTCCTCTTTCTTTAAGTATTCTCAAAAGATGATGAGGACAACCTGTTAGCATTGGTTTTGTCTGCATACCTGTTGTGATTTAAGTTTAGCAAAAAAAAAAAAAAAAGGTAACAAAAGATATTGGGGGTCAGTTAAACTGCAAATTAATTACTCAGATATTTAAGCATCAGTTTGTTTTTATTTTGAAGCAGCAGTTAGGATATGATACATGAATCTTTTGGCATAGTTTTTAAAATAGTTTCAGTTGTTTTTGTTGTTAAAAAACAATGCACCAAAAGGGTGCTGGGGTGGGGGGCATGTCTTTGAGATCCCAGATAACATTTGCCTTATGTATCCTCACAGTTGTCCAGCAAACTGAGTTTCTTTGAAGATAATGTTGTCAAATTGATTTTTTGGGAAGCCTACACTTACTAGGAAGAGTTTCAGGCAAAGTTACCTATCAGATACATTTTCTAGCAAGCCCACACTTGACAGATGCTGTTGCCGGGACAAAGACTCACTGTTGCATTGCACATGCACGTTGCATGCCTGAATACATATATTGTTTGGATTTTGTTGAATCGCAGATGGCATAATAAATCTTTGAGTAAGAGAGGGATGTTTCTCAGGGACCTGGGCATAGAAATGGTGAAATCATTGGTGCAGCAAGGCAACACTGCAGACTTGCCTCAGGCTTCTAGGGAAGTGGTATCCAGTGTGCTGGGTACTGATCTAAGAAAAGAAGATGTTACAGCTGTTCCAGAGAAGGAGACAGAAAAACACAACAGAAACATGCAAAGTGTAAAAACTTTGTGTGTTCAGAACCCATCACCTGTTTGCTCCATTTGTTCAAAGTCATAGTCCATTGACTGCCACTTTGCTATGTTTGTGCCTTTTATATTGTTGCTGTCTATTTTCAAAGTCTAAACATGGGTCAGTTAGACCCCAACACTTACGTAGTGTAGCTTTTTTTGTGTTTGATCATGGGGTCAGTTAGAGCCCCAACACAAGTACTGTGTAATGTGCTTCTGAATCTAGGAAAGTTTTAACTTGTTCGTAGTTCACTGGTTACAGTAGTTTTCAATGCATCCCGTGTTCTTTTTTTTTTTTTTCCAATTTTGACATAGTAGGGGTCTCCAAGATTCCAATATGGAAATATTTTGGTGATTTTTGATCCAATATGAGGGTTAACTCTTCTTACTTTTAGGCTGGCACAGCTGTTTTGAAGAGAAGTTTTCTGAGTGTTTCCTTACTAGGCACATAACTATAATGGGCCCTAATTCTGGCCGATTTTGAAAATGGCTCCAGTAAAAGTACACAATAGCACAATGAAAGCAGTATTACCATAGCCATATTATGACAACAGGCTGCACTCTTGCTGATTATTTCTGCTAGCCGCAGGCATACTCTTCAAGGTTTGGGGATATCATTTCTATCACCAGGTTAAGAGGTGTATGCCTAAGGATGCTGACTGTTCCTTATGATCCCTTGGTCCCGCCATGCTATTGACTGCACCTCTGTGACTCCTGTTGTAATATGGCTTCTCTATAGATTGGAGCAGAAAACTGCCTGCTGAATTTCTGGCTCTTCTGTGCACGTATGGCAGGCAGAATGTGACTGTAATTTAATACTTGCAATTATCATTGCTATTTTTTCTGCATTCTATTCTCATTTGTGAATAATTGTATGCTCATTTGGTTCTAAAAATCTCAAAAAGATTATAGAACAACTATCTCTGTGTGTTAATTTCCAATGAATCTCTTGCCATGATATTGAAAAAGGCTTAATTAATAGCAGTTAGAAGTTTATCAAGGAGGCGTGTAGTATATCAGGGAGTTGAGTGTCTTTCAAATTGTAGGCTGCACTTTGTGTGACTGATAAAAGGTCTTTTCTAGTATTTGAGCTGCTCACAGCCCCTGTAAATCTGGAACAAATTCTGAGAAAGCATATTGTGTTATGACTGGCATATCTGCAAGCGTGGAGCTGAGCTTGAGAACTAGACATAAGGTTTGCAAGGCATTCGTGCTGATGTCACTCCATTGGAATGAAGGGGCTGTTGAAACCGTAAATAGCTGCTGGCTATAGAAAGTAAGTATCTACTGGACCTCTTCTTTTTCTGTGAAGGAAAAAATGAAGAGCAAACCTAAAATCAGTAAACTGTATTTACAATGGGGAAATTTTAATTAGTTTAGGGCTTGTAGCTGTTTCAAACACTGTGCATAAGCAGTTGCTATTTGAGCAAATGTGAAGGCCAGTATTTGTGGAAAGTTTAAACTATGACATTTTTTCCTGTATTTTTTAAACTTGCCTTGCTTTATAAGGCACTGTTGGAATGGTAGAAGAATTATGTTTGTACCGTTAATGCAGGAAGGAGCTGGGATTTAAGCTAACAGAAATCTGTAACAGCAAGCTTCAGTTCAGCAAGAACTAGCTTCCAAACTTAATGGCCACCAGGCTGTGGAGGACCTCTCCGTATTCTTGGGGGAAATTCGCTCTCGGTGAATGGGTGGGTCAGAACCAAAACTTTGGAGGAAGGGGGACCAGACTGTGAACCTAGATCCAGATTTTACAGCTGGTCCCTTTACTGTATGAAAGGTCAAACCAAACCCCCAAATCCAAACAATCCAGAACTTGGGAGTGATTCAGGCTCTGGAGTCAGAACCAAATTTTGTAGCTCCGGTCTATCCATAGCATCTCAAAGACATTCAGAAGTATCCCTTTTTCCTAGACGTTGAGGGTTTTATAGCATCCTCTGGACTCCACTGAGCACTCAAAGAATCCTGTGATGGACAGTTTTGCCATGGCAGATGTAGGGAACAGATGTGAAGTAGAAAAGCTTTTAAAAAGACAAGGATCCAAAGTGTTGGAGTGAGCTCTCCTCGGCCCTCTGTTGTGCTGATGTCAAAGAAGGAGAGCAGGATATGCCAGCTACTTGGCTCTGTAATTCCTAGTATTAATGTGGAGAGATTTACGCACATAGCTTTCATTTGCTGACTTCAGTTGGGCCTGGAAGAGTGAGAAAAGGGTCAGAAATTAAAACCAAACAAAACTGGCTATTTGGGGCTGGAAGCCCTTAAACAAATGAGTGTACTCCCAGTGTCTCAAGCAATCACGGATATATTTTTGTTTTAAAGTTTACTGCCCATTGGAAGCAGAGTTTGTGATCCCTCTTCCCTACCATACTTGCAGTCATTGCATGATACTTGTACTCCTCCTAAAAGAGTACAGCACAGCCATGGTTAGGTGTTTTACACCAGTGGCGTAGCTATGGGTTGAAAAGCTTGAAAGCAGGCCCACCCAACCAGATCTTAAGCAATTCATCCCGTGTTTTTATCAGCCTCTGTTTTGCTTGGGACACAAGGCTTGTGTCCACCCGTGTCAACCACAGGCCCTGCCAAAAAATCAGTTCTAGCTACGCGTCTCTTTTACACAAGCATGAGGGGGCGACTGTGACCTGTGTGATGAGAATTAATTTTTGATGTGCTCTGTAATACCCAGTAGTGCCACTGTTCTTCCTAAGGCCCTGAGTTATAACAACATTCCTTCTGTTAATGAGGTATGGATTCAGCCCTTCTAGAGACTGGTAATACAGTTCTACCAGCTGGCCAGAAGGAGTCACAGTATGCATACTCCTTTTTCACACCACGGGCTGTCTCCAAAGAGCTCCCATTCTGTGTTGGCCCAGGAGAAAGAGCTCAAGCTTGATACTTGAATGCATAATTTATTAGCAAAGAGACTGGCCCCATCTGGTGGCAGATAGGACCAGCATCATTGCTTAGGGAAGGATCCATGATCTCTCTCTAGTTTGCCATAGACTCGTGTAGCCCAGAAGGTTGTGGAATCATATTTGTTATTGAGCAGAATTCAGCAACCCACAGAAGCCTGATAAGAATTCATCTGGCTCATGAAACAGTAAACAAAAAACCTAAAGAAATGCTATAAAAACTATCACCTCTGTGAGTGACTTTATCTTTTACAATAATAATTATAATAATAATTAATAATAAAAGAACACTAATGGCTTTTATTAAAAAGTTGTCACTGCTTTGCCATATGACAGTTTCACTGCGGTGTTATGTTACCACTTGCCTTTCATATGCATCTCTGTTGTCCATTGTCTCTTTAGATTATATTTCCCCCTCATTTAAGGTGTGTGATCTGTTATCATCATTATCACTGTTCATGCCATTGTTCTATGTCTGAATGCAGTGTGGTGCCTCTTAAACCTCAAAGGCACGCACCATCCATTTTGTATAGTGTATGATCTGGAAGTTCATGTGATGAACATTTTTTCTCTCTGTGTGTAAGGTGTCACAATTATTTCCTTTCTTAAAAGGTAGTATGATTTATGGTACTAGCAGCAATGGAATAAGCCTAATGTAACTCAGACCTGCAAAAGTGCAAGGATCATGCATGAATGATGCAAACGTCATGAATGTATCCCATTTTCTAACTGTTTAAATAGACACAGAACACCCTGGATGTTGAATGTTTAAATAAAGGTTCAAAAATGAAAATTATTCCTGGGCTTATTAAACGGATATAAAAGCAGATTTGGAACTGGTTTGTAATTGGAACATTGGACTAAGTGCCCTGAGGACATTGTCTGTCCAACCACACAAAGAAAGGCAGTGCAAGTTTCTCTGTGTTTGTATGCCAGTGTGCCTCAATGCTTCAAACCAGAGAAACAACTGGAAGTGCAAAAAAGGACAAATCAATCTCCAATACTCATCAGGCCTTGATCTCTTCGATGAAACCGCCAATGTTCATGGGCGCCATTAGTACTAGTGTGGGTGACTTACAGTCTTTTGTGCTGGAATACTTTACTGCGGGTGACACGAAATGATTTCACTCTGCAGCAAAATGTCGAGGTCAGGGCCAATTTGGGGATTAAAAAAATTAACTCTTCAGTTTATGCGAGTGCCCACGTGGTGGGAAGAATATCTTGCCATCGGAACCTCCTGAGCTCAGTGCTCAGCATCGGTGGTCCTTGAAAGAGCTAGTTGTTTGGTCATGTAAATTAAATTCATTCATAGCTGAGATTCAGATTGCTACTCTTCACAGCTCTCCTTAGTTACATTGACTCGGGTCTTTTTACTTACCTGAGTTTTCCAATAAAGTTTCCTTTACTTGTTCCCAGCTCCAAACTGACATGTGGACAGTTGTGATTATAGGCATTGTGCGTCTGGCACCAAGTCCTTCTGAGCCTGGAGGAGTGTGGGTGGCTGAGGCAGTGGGTGTGTGCATGTGTGCAGGCTATGTACTTAGTGAACTGGAATCAAAAGTTTTCCTAGGGTTAGGGGTATGTTAACTTTGGTTATAAAGCTGTTGCTTTTACGTTTTTGTCATTGCTGGGGATACTCTACTCTCTTAGGTCTCGTTATTCAACTCCAGGGCTTGGAATGGCTTGAACCTGCAGCCCTTCCCCGCAAGGCATCAAAAGGGCTTAGTTACTGTACAGAGCTATCATTTTTCACAAGGAGAGGAAAGTGAAATTTCATTGAGCTTTAGGGTTGATTTTCATCTCTTATTTAGCGTGACACCAAAAGTACCCTTGCTCGAAAGCAGACTGAGGAGAGAAAATTCAGTCCACATGTTCAGGATTTAAGGTCAAGAAAGATTCAAACTTAGCTTCTGGGCCTGTAATTGAGGGTGACATAATGACAATAAAGAAACTTTCAGTGGCATAGTAACAGCATTCTGTTACCCATTGTAGGCATAGAATCAGGTTCTACAAATGGGCCCACAGTACTGGTTTTGAACTCCTTCAGAATTTTCAGAGCTGGATCCAAATTTCATGGCTCAGGTCTGCCTCTGCAATAGGACTAAAGGGAACACTGAATTCCCGAACTCCCTAAACATTGATGAATTTTGTGTTTAGATCAACATCTGGATCTCCTCTCTGCGGGTTCAGGCTCATCTGTATAGTTGTCAGGTCAGATACGTCCTATCCATACTGAAGCATGCTAATTTATATACTTTAACACACTTTACCAGTTATCCACTGTGGAAAACTGGCTCTGCTATCTTGCTCTTATTCAGAATTATTTTAGGTTAATTTTTGTCAAGTGGTTGAGGCTAAAAAGCACTCCAGTTCATAAGAGGCAGGCAGGGCTGTCATTCCCACTACACACTGAGGCACATTCTTTCAGGAGGAGATGGGCATTTACACGGGTCAGCAGACTTTCACTAAAATAAAAAGGCTATTAATTTTCCCGTAGAGAAGGCTGTAGGTAGGGAAATGAGGACTCTCCTTGCGTGGTGCTCCATGGATGACTGAATAAAAATACTTTTGGTTAATAAGCCAGAATTAGGGTCAATATTAATTGAGTTATAGAAGCCCCTGGATCTTTTTTGCAGCATATCTGTGGAACTAAGTTTGGGGGCGGGGGGGGGGGGGGGGGGATTGATTGCCACATGAAACCAAATATAAATCAGTTTAGGAAGTCTGTGGAAGTCAGCTCTGCAGCCACAGTCATTAAGGCTCAAAAATTCCCCAGGCCACTCATTCTTACACCATAATATATTTTTCATATTCATGTATAAGGAACCATATATTGTATTTCTTCTTCCATTGTTACATAAGAGCAAACTTTGCCACAAGAAACTTTTTCTAATGATTCAGTCATACTGTTCTCTGTCTCTTTCCTAGCAAAAAGTTCACCATGGAGGAATATAGAGTTTGGTGACATTATTGCCATCTAATGGTAATAATTTACTTCTTTTCTGTCTGTTTTACAGAATACGACTCAGAAACCAAAAGAGTTCAAGACATACTTTCTGGAATAGAGAAACCACAGGTACGTGTTCCAGATTTACAAAAAAAGATGGCTTCACAAATATGCCAATTAATAGGAGATGGCCTCTGAATTATTATATGCCATAATGTTATATAAATGTATTTTCATCCAAGAACATTTTTATGGATCACAATTCTGTAGTCTAAACAGAGTATTTACTGAGGCAAATCTCCCAGTCCATACAATGGGCATAATCTCTAGGTGTTTTATAGCAGTTTCTGGAGCTTAATTAATTGCTATTTGTTGAGCACTTTGGAATCCTTACATTAATTTATTAGTGTTAGTTATTTCATTATATGTGTTATATAACATAATGCACATGTAAGGACAAAAATAATTAAATCACTTATTTATTCGATACCAATTCTCCTGTCCCCTGCCCCCAGACAGCTTTAATTTGAAATAATAAATGAGTAATTAAAAAGCAATACTTTGATGAGAAGGAACCAAATTTTCTTGTTTAATAACATTAAAAAGTGTGGAAAATAGGTTTCTGTTTGCAATAAAGGCCCCAGTCCTGCAAACAGATGCACCAGGGCAGACATTGTGTTCACATGATATTCTGGACTCCATCCACTTTAGGGTTTGCACCAGTGCATCTGTTTGCAGGACTGGCGCCTTAAGCAATAAAGGAATAAATGGGGAATCTGAATCCCTGCTGACTTGAAGTTGCAGTGATTTACGCAGACTTTTTTTTTCAAATTAAATTTTTTTCATACAAATATTTGTCATGAACAATGTGATTGACTTCATATTCTTTGGCTAACTCCTCTGTTCTGTACTATTGCAATTAACATACCCTTGGTGTGTATTCATAAGCAGTGGATCGTTCTGCTGAGGAAAAGTAGTTCACTGTTTTGACTGCCATGGGATTGCTATGTAATCTATTCTAAGAATATTGAGATGTAATAATTTTATGAACACTGTATGTGGCCTGGTCAGTGAGGTGCAGTTATTGTACGTTGGGTAGAAGATTTTCCAATTTGAATGTATTGGTTTAGTTCAATAGGGGGCTATGGAAAAAACAAGCAGGGAAGCAACCCAAAGGATCCTGGCAAGAATCTCCTAACAAATGCTTCGGGGACAATTACAAGACAATGGAGGAAACTGTTAGCTCTGAGGATCCTATGTCCTGTCGCCAATGAAGATACAAGTTTTTATTTTCAGGCTGCAAGCCCAGAGATTAAAAGAACATTAAACCGTTAAAAAGCCCTTCTGGGATGTGGGGTGTGTCAGTTGTCAGCAGCTGTTCAGGGAGACACTAACACAGAGAGAGACACCATGGAGGGAATAAAGGAGTGGGCCTTTCTCAGATCCAGGGAATGGCGAGCCTTAACAAAAGGCAAGCATGTATATAGATTGGTTTATTTTTTGAGATCTGTCTTGTCTTAAATGCTTTGGTTCAAAATAAATAACACTCTGCTTTTAAGAAGGCTGTTTGGTTACTGAATGCCGCTTTCATTACCCCTGGAGGGAACAGAGCTCCAGGGTCTGAGCCTCAGTCAGACATGCTGAGATGCAGTTAGTACCAAGGGACTGCTGCCCAAGGCCTGGTCTGAGAGTGGGAGAATTGTATGTTTCCACCGCAAGACAGGTGGTGGCTTGAGGTCTGAGAAGAGATACGCTCAAAGACACTCTGCCCAATGAGCCATCTCTGTGGGACTACTGCCAATATTCTAAACCTCTGACAGGTCCCCAAAGCCACCATTTTTAAAAGAAACGTTCCTTCCTTTCCTCTCTTCAAATGAGGAATTGCCCACTCTCCGAACATGCACACTCAAAGTTCCAGTGGCCTATTACCCAGAGTGGGCAATGTTCAGAATTGCTTTAATGTCCGCTTAGAGAGACAAGGTGGGTGAGGTAGTATCTTTTATTGGACCACCTTCTGTTGGTGAGAGAGACAAGCTTTCGAGCTACGTAGAGCTCTTCAGATCTGGGCAAGGTACTCAAAGTGTCATAGAGTATTCCAGAGTCAGATGCAGGAGACTTATACCATTAGAAAGGAGGAATGTCTAGCCTTCGAAGATCCTGGGAATTCTGAAGTTAAATCTGTGACCTTTTTATGTACAGAGACGCTATTTTAGGTCAATTTTAGTTTTTATGGTTACCTCTGAATCCTGTATAATTGGACTGATGGTCCTAAAATTGCTTTTATGGGTATTTTTTTTCGTAATATTCGTGGCACATGCTTATTATGTGACGGTGTAACCATTGTATTGGTACACATTTGGGATAACCTGCATGCTTCCCTGTGACTTTAGCACTCATGAGTCACACCACTATCCCAACCTCATGCTAATAATAAATGTATATTGTTGCCCTTTTTTGACCAAAGTCTGGGACCCTGTGTGTGTTCCAGTTGAGAGTAGAAATTTCTGATGGTCAGGTATTTCTTTGGTGCAGTTTTGTTTATTTACAAAAAAATGAACAAAGTCCTGTGATTTTCATCACAGAGTGAATCAATAGCAGAAAACAGCTTCTTGTACTACAACAGCAGGGTACACTCTTCGCCTGCATCTCTGACCCAAAAATCTCTTTCCAGTCCTTCAGGCTGTCTCTCTCTTCCCCCCCTCTCTCTGTCTGTTCTTGTCTGACCTGAATTTCCGTGTAATCTTTTTTCCTATACACAACTATCCAAAACAACACTCAGCCAAAAGCTCCCGAATGGGTGCACGTGCCTTTTGTCTTAGGTGCTGCATATGCTTACACTTATATTAATCACGCCTATCAGTCTCAATGGTGTTTTAACTCAACCCGTAACAAGTCTTCACTCAGCTCATACCAATAACTAAGAATAAGATTGTCACGATGGCTCCCTGCCCCCATGGGTGGGGAGAAAAGGGGACCCGGAGCTCAAAGCTGCAGTGAGCAGCAAGGGACCCTTGGAGCTCCCTGTCACTGCCCGTGGCTCCCAGGCACCGCAGGCAGCCGGAGGGGTGGTCCCGAGAGTTCCCAGCTGCCATGAGCGGTTGGGGTTGGTAGCCCCTGCAGCTCTCAGCTCCTGGAGGTGATGGGGGGGCCCTGGAACTCTGATCCACCGCCGCGGATGGCAGGGATCCCCCCGAGTTCCAAATCGAACTGCCACTGACAGCCCTTTGAGCTTGGAGCTGCTGCGGAGGAGTGAGGGGCCCCTGCAATTCCAGGGGGCAAGAGGCCCCTGCAGCTCTGAGCCACGGGCAGCGGGAGGGATGACTCTGGAGCTCTGAGCTGCTGTTTTAGGCAGTGGGGGGGGAAAGTCTGGAGCTCCCAGGCACCGCTGCCGAGGCCCCCCACAGCTCCAAGCTGCCCTGGACGGTGGGTACTCCCCTGGTAGGAGGGTGCACGCACACCCAGAGCTCCCAGCCCTGGCCCCCAGCTCTCTGCCTCTGCAGGCAGCAGGGAGGGAGGGGGGCAACCCTGCCCCGCTGCTCTCATTCCACTCCCCACAGTCAGCCCCATTTTGTCATAGATAGTTATTTTTAGGAAAAGTCCAGGAGAGGTCGTGGCTTCTGTGAATTTTTGTTTATTGCATGTGACCTCTCCTGGACTTTTCCTAAAAATAACTGTGACAAAATCTTAACTTTGATGATAACATAGGCTACCATCATTTATTGTACACATAAACACGCACGCAGATGTACATGTATTTAACATATACACGTACATGTGTATAATGTGTACGTGTAGTTGGTAATGTGAGAAAAATTGTATTATGCAATTGCCATCGCTTCAGAAGTAGTAAAATATTTGTAGCCCCAGCAGAACATATCTAAAAGGGAAAAATAAAATTGTTTAATACAAGAAATAGAATATATGTAAAACAAATGAAGTAATGAGGGAACAGTGAATCAATTGGAAATGGATTTAAATTCAAGCAAAGAGTAAATTTTACAATATCTGACGTTGCTACCTATTTTGGGAAACTTCATGTAGACTGTAGTCATACCAAATTTTCCCTTTTATAAGGCAGCCCTTTAAAGGATATAGTTTGATTTTTCCCAGGATTGTTTGTTTAACCTGAAATCCTAGTGAGTTTCTAGTTCCTAATGTCACAGACAAAGTACTCATTCTCTGAAGTAGCCACCTTCATAAGGGAGGGGAAATCTGAGGCCAGGCTTCAAAAATGGCTGAGTGCCGCTGTTGTGTTCCATTACAATGGAACAGATCTAACTAGCTATAGAAGCTTGAAAGGTTATTGCATCCTTTCAGCAAATGCTGACAACTGCATGGGGGATGAGGAGGGGAAGAGAGTAGAGAAGCAATACAGGTGTGCTGGGTCTGAGTTCACATGAAGATTGGCTTTATATTAAAGAGCCTGTTCCTGCTGTCCTTTCAAGTCGTTGGGGTTTTTGTCTGATTAAGGACTGCAGCATCAGACCATAATTTGAAAGGGAAAACTTGACCTAGTAAAAGCCATGAGCTCATTTGACCCACAAGCCTTTCAGACATTGCCCTCTGGGGAACAAAGGAATGCTGCATTCAGTGTAGCTCGCACACATACAATAAACCCCCAGATCACAAAAGGTCTGTGAACAATAGCCCAAACTTTCAAAGTAAACTTGTTTGGAAACCTTGGCCCTAGTTCATGACCTGAATAACTGGGAGAACTGATACTTATCAGTCTTGTAACTTTATTAAAGTACTGCCAGGGTTGTGATTATTTTATAAGGGCTTTCGTCAAATAATTATTTACTACACCACCTTCTCAATAGCATATAAAGCAGACATTTACCGTGTAAGATGTGAAGTTTGCAGGAACTAATTAGCTGTGCTTTTTACACACACAACTCCCATGACAAAGAATGTGTAGTTACTTCTCAACCTTAAAAAAAATCTGTAAAACTCAAATACAATAGCTTGTAAGACAAAGTGGTGAAGGTTACCCAACTGGAAAAAGTACTTCTGACAGCATGGGCCTTTCCATCTGCGCAAGGACACTACACAAAGGAGAATCATCTCCCCAAATGATAAATAAATCTTCCAGTTTGTAATATTTTGGTGTGGTAGAGTTAAGACAGCATTAAAAATGAACAAATACTATGCTATTCCTGTTTAGAATTAGTACCACACTTACGTATTTTATACCAGTACTGCAAGTTCAGTGTTTAATTGAACAAAAACATTCTATTCCTGGGGAACTATCCCAATGGTAAAGTAGTGGAATCTCCTTCTTCACTTGAGTAATATAAAACTGGTCTGGACAAAATTCGTTGGGTAAAAATCCTGCACTGGCTGAGGGGGGAAGAGTAGATGATGTTATAATGAGTCAAGACACAGTTTAGAATCTGACCTCCCATTTTAAGCTTTGAAAAGATGGAGTAGCTTCCTTATCTTGTCATTGACTTCAGTGTGAACAGGATTGGACCCAGCATCATGAAATAGCTGTGATGCTGTCTTGTGCATAAAGAAAATTCCAGAAAGGGTATTGCCCAAGCGCTCGGTTTCTTCTGAAAGCTGTTCAGCTCCTTCAGCTGCCATTAGGACAAATAGAAGTTGAGAGCACTGAGCACCTTTCATGCCTATTGTTTTTAAGTTGAATAGTTGGGGCTGTATTCTTTCCTTCATAGCAGGCATAATATTCACTGATACTTGCAGAAGTTATTTGTCATACCAAGAGGCACTCACTAAAGAAAACATTGAAGATACACAACCAGTGGCCGGTGACTATGGTGTCAGACTGAGCCTGTTCGCTCACTGGAAAGCAGATTGTATTTCCCCAGAGTTGTACAAATTTATTTGCTCCAAATTCTCACTCTCCTGTGCATAGTACTATTCTGGGTTGCCATGCTAAAAATATGGTCTCAGAATTGCAGTTTCTGATGTCATCTAATAATGAATCCCATTTATGTATAAACAGGGGCGTGTGCAAGAATTAAAAATGGGCCGCTTTTGGAGGGTCATGTTCTGTGCCCCCTGGGGCTGGAGGAGCTCACTCCTCCTCCTCCCGGGGCTGGAGGAGTTCTGTGCCCCAATTTTTTTTTGGGGGGGGGGGGGGGGCGTTCTCCCTCCTCCCCCTCGTGCACACCCCTGCCTATAAATACCCTTTGTTGCATGCCATACAGGCTTTGCAAAGGTGTCTGATTGACACTTTCAGGGTTCACTTAGGAATTATTTTAATTGTTGGGTACCTGTTTATTTTAAAACTCAATCTTTGACATCAGCAACTGCTGTGTGTTCACCATCACCACCATTACATGTCAGTAGAAGAACTGGAACATGGATCTTCAGCATCAAAAGGTTAAACCTCTAGCACTTCAGCTAATGGAACAACTCCCTCAACTGGTAGCCACAGAAATCTTTTATTCCTATGTGAACCAGCCTGTGCAGAGCCACATTGATTTAAACATGTACCAGCATTTTTATGTGGGTAGCCCATAAGATTTACTGTTTCTCTGGCGTTAAAGAGAAACTTCACTTTCTACAAATTACTGAAGTTCATTGAAGGACAAGGCTTTTTACCAAATAGAGAGCATATATACGTGTGTCCTAGCTAGTAGTCATAAAAAATTTTTTCAATAGAACATTGGCCGGATATTGTGTATCAAGTTCCAAATCCCTGTCTGAATTTATGAAAAACAATTATGCAAGCATATGTCCATAATAACAGAAGAAATCTCCCAGTAGTTGATCTAGTAGTAATGTATGTCCCAAAAAAAAAGTTACCATTTGGTTCTTTTTATTTCTCAGTTCTCTCTGGCCTGTAAAATATTTATTGATATCAAATGTAATTTTTTAGCTGTAAATATATTTAGTTTTGGCCATGATTTCATTCTGTTAGGATACCTGAGAGATTTAAATTGCTTTGTCTGACTTGAGACTTTGGGCTTTTCTTATAGATGTCTTGCTAATCCAATGTAATTTTTAACCAGTCCAGGTGTTTGAAGCAAACAATTATTGTATTACTCTAGGACAATAGTAAGAGAACAAGAAATCGTAGGAAAACTGTAAGACTAATCTGCGAATACTTCTTGAGAAATTTTTTTTGATACTACTTAAAATTTCATCTTCTACATCTTCAGCTTATGTTGAAGAGATGCTTTGTTTTGGGCATGGTTAACTAAGTTTACTGACATTAAACTAAAATGTTGATAACTTAAACACTGCTCTCAAAGTTAAGATGAGAGAGACTTTATGGTTTCACCTCCTTGTCAGTATGTTAAAAAAATCTCAGACTTAGGAGTTGGCTTTAGAAAGCATCTGCTTAATATATCAATATAAGGAGCAGTAGTTGAGGTGCTTTTCAGCTAGAGAAAATGTATTTTTCAGATGAGATGTTAAATGATCTGCATTATGGACATTAAAGGTTTCCAGAACTCTTTCTTGCTGGAAAGTACATCTTTAAATTTGGATCTTCCAACCACATTCCCAATGAAGCTACATTTTTGCAAGCTATGTTGGACCTCAAGGAGTAAATTCCAAGCACAGTTGCACAGCAAATTAGTCTTGCAAGTACTGTTACCATTAATGGGAGAGGAGTGCCAGATTCCTATGGAAAAGTATAGAAAATGTATAACCGAGTCTCTAAATCATTCAGCTTCTTACACCTTCTGAAATAACAGAGATTTTTGCTTTATAAGTATTTTGGCGAAATCTGCTAGAATAATAAAACTAGTAAAAGTTGACATGTAGCAGAAATTAATAAGAAACATAAAATCTTGTACGCTGGAATGTAACCTCACCTCCTCCTCACATAGGCTAATTTTTTTTCACTGTTACATTTGATGCTTGCAATTTTAAGAGATTACTCATTTTCATTATCTAAACTCGAGATTATGTGGCAGAGTGCTTAGGGCTACAAAATGATTTTTCAGGGATTTCTTCAGAAGACTTACTTAGAAGCACAGTACTTTCTTTCCAGGATAGCCACTGTAAGCATTGTTTTTAGAAGCATTAATGTTTTTCTCTTTCTCTCAGCACAGTATCAGAAGTCTGTTCAAATGGAAGCTACTGTACTGTGCAGGTTTATGGTGAATGTGATGCTTCTGGCATTATGCCAGTGGATTGTCCTGTTAAGGAATGTTGTAGAGCAAAAAAAGCTGGGCTAGTTTTAGATTCTGTCCACACTAGGATTATTTGAACGTATAGACTCATAGATTTTAAGGTCAGAAGGGGCCATCATAATTCCAAACAGGTGCACCTCCTCTGGTGGCAGCACTAGTGAAGGCTGCAGTATAGACAAGAATGTTGACACACTGTTCAGAATGCTTTCTAAATTTTGTCTAAACTACCGAATCCACTGATAGAGCTGCCCTTACTGGGAATTCTGGGTCAGAAATATCCTAGTGAAGACAAGGCCAAGGTAGCCATTTTTGGATTTAATTTGTGAAAGACACTGTTTTTTAAATGAGTTCCAGAGGGGTAGCCGTGTTAGTCTATTTTTAACAAAACAGCAAGAGTTTTGTGGCACCTTAAAGACTATCAAATTTCTTTGGGGATAAGCTTTCGTGGGCAGAAACCCACTTCGTCGGCGTTTTTTAAATGTTTTTCTTTTAGCCTTTCCCATTAGTGTAGCTTTACAAATACTTCAGTTATTGCAGCCTTCGGTCATTTGGCTTGTGCAGAGAGTTCCTTCTTGTATTTTAGAAAATGTAATCAATCACTTTTTTCTTAGTTAAAGATGGTCACAAATAAAAGCTGCCAAAAAGATAAGCACATAGGAATTTGCCATACAGAATCAGGCCAGTGGCCCATTTAGTCCAGTATGCTGTCTCCAACGGTGGCCAGCAGCTTATGCTTCAGAAGAAGGTGTAAGGAATCGCAAAGTGGACAATTATGAACGGAATAACTAGCCTGCAGTAGGGGAAATTTCTTCTTAGCCATTGTCAGTAAGGGATTGGCTTATGCCCTGAAGCTCTCCTAAGCTGTTTTGTTTTTCCTATCTATGTATACCACTGTGGATATTTTTGGATCAGTGTTGCACCCTGAGAAGCAGTTATCATTGAACTGTCCACAGCGAAGCCTAGGTCTTTGTTTTCTGTGTCTCAGCCAGTTTCTAATTAATTACAGTTCTTTATTTCCCACCAATGACTACTTAGTTTCCTTAATAACCCTTAGGGGTGGTATTTACAAGCAATTACTTGATAAAGAGCAAATATATTTGGTATGCTTATAAGAGAACACAGTACTTGAAAGTCACAGTAACTAACATTTCTTTTATAGGTTTCAAATATTCAAGCAAGAACAGTTTTACTTACGTGGTCTCCTCCAACTGGCCTTTTAACTGTGGATAGACACAGTAATGGCTTGCCTTACACTTGTACTTACGAGATTGCCTTATCAGACAAAGGGAGGGATGGAAAGTACAAGATAATTTACAGGTAACTATGTACTTTTTTCACGTATTGTTCTATATTTATATGTTAGTTAAAATGAGCTATCCTGGTTCTTCAAGTCCTGCCCTGGTATCCAGCCAATTTCACAAAAAAGTGTTTTGTCCCAATTTTTGTAATTCCCTCTCCACCTGTGAAAGCATCCCACAAGTTGATTGAGAGCATGTATGCGAGAGGGGCCATTCCCCAGCAGACCTGGCCAATGTTGTCACTCTCTCTCCAATGAATAGAGTGACCATTTCCCATCCCTCGGGGTATCAAAACGCGCCCACATGCACTTTCCTGGTGTGACAGCCACCCGCCAGAGTTAAAACCATGAGCTGCTAACATGCTTAACAGCCATGTCTCTGTAGCTGGGGATTATAACAGCTCATATCCTCTGCAGATCAGCACATTGGGGAACCTGTTATACACACTGAAAGGTGGGTTACATAGACTCCCCAACAAAATCATCCTCTCTGTGCTTTACTATCAGCAGGCCCAACTATGACTTAAACTGTAAATCTAGTGAGACTTTTCTGTTTCTAAATTCTGTGATCTTATGAGTTAATTTTATAATTAAGTGTGTGTAGTGCAATTCTATATATTCTTCACCTAATGAGGATCACCAGTATGGAAAAAAGTTTGCTGAGATGTCAGGCTGGCTATTTTGAAGTAGTTGCCTCCAAAAATTTGATTAAAGGTAATCCAGGTAGCATCATAATTACCTTTTTATGGCCAAGTTCATCTCCATTCTCAGGATGTCCTATAGCTTAACACACAGTTGTAATGTGGATAGGTTATATACATGCTCCATTATAAGCAGCCAAGGTAGCTGTTATTGCATTCAAGAGAAAATCCTGCAAAATATTGACCGCCTTATCTCTCCAAGAGGTCAGGCTGCACTAACTCATGTGGCAGTGTGTCATAGGAAACAATCCTGAATTTGCAGGTAGTTGTGCTGCCTTGCCCATCTCTAACCTCTGTCAACGCAGAAAACACATGTTCATACTTGAAGTCCCTTCTGTTCTCTTGCTTTCAAAACACTTTCTAGTCTTGTATTAGATCTCCATGAGACCTCACTTGACTGTAAGAAATATATTTCAGATCTGCATAAATACTGTATTGAGATTATATTTGTCTGTGTTTTAATAAAAGTGGGGATAAACCAAGAACTAATGTTACAGGGATGATCCACAGTTACTGTTGTACTTAGGGTTAACCTTGAGCACAAATAACATAAGAGGCTGCTTAGAGTCCCATGGTAGAAAAAACCTCCACAGATTCAGCAATGCATGAGTCATTCTAATTTTCTGTCTCCAGCAGATGGACAGGAAGGGAAGACAATACATGGCCAGATTCTTCTCCCATAGCCCCTACAATTTGGGGCCCCATAAACTGTAAGGATGGCCCGGGTGTTAGTTTAAAAAAATTCCTCTCAGTTAGATCATTCTTTCACTTTCAGTATCTAAAGTTCAATCTTGTAAAACTGAAGTCCGTAAGAGTTTTTCCATTGATGTGAATGGGCACAGACTGTGGCTGTTAGTAATGCAGATTACATACTTCCCTGCTGAAGCCCAAATATAGGACATAGAGTTGGGCAAAATCCCAACATGAGGGTCAAGGTAAAGCATTAGTGCAAGGTGCTGAAGTTCAAGCAATGTTGGAATCTTTTGATCTAATATTCACAAACCCAGTTTGATGATTCAGCATTTTTGAAATAGTTATTTGCAATAATAAAAGTAAAATATCATGGAACTGGTGTAAGATTGAATCACATTTCAGCATAACTCAGGGGGAGAGTTGAAAAACCTAGTAGATTAAATGGGCATAGATATTTATATTTATAAGGACAGTGTAGAAACAAATCCATATGACAGGTTTACTTTATAACTGGAAAACATAGCTACTGCTCTTTCCTTTAATATGGAACCTTGTAAAGATTTCCAGTCTGTTAACAAGATGGTCCTATATTATTTACTTTTATTTTCCTACCTTGGAGATTATTTATTTTTTCAACGCATCATTTGTAGGAGCCTCTAGACATCAGAAATTCAATAGCTATACTAACTGAGTATTGTTTTTCATGATGTCTGAATGATTTCTTTCTGCAGTGGAGAAGAATTAGAATATAACCTGAAAGACCTTAGGCCAGCAACAGATTATCATGTCAGGTGAGTTGTTATGAATCTGAAAATCTCTTAAATATAATCTGTTCAATTATATCTAAAAAGGAAAATGGAGGCTTTTGTCTTCTGCATGATATCGCTCAAGAATTTCACAGTACTTTTTCAATAGCCCTTAAGTATTCAGTAGTATCTTTCCATCTCTCAGGCTGTAAATTGAGAGATTTTCAAACAGTGCATTTTCTATCATAGTGCTGTCATCACTAAACTAAAAGAAAAGGATGTATAGCTATATCAACTGGCTAGAGAGTATATCACAGACCTTAAAGTGCCTATGTATGTAAGTATATCTCAGGCTTGCCAAAGTGTTTGACTAAAGCTATTGGCATCTGTCCAGCATGCATCATGTTTCTTTGTTAGCAAAATAAAACCAAAGTGTTCCCAGGTTTTTTTTTTATAAGTAGTACTGGCTGCCCAGTAGATTACATCCATTACTCTACCCTACCCTTAATTAATTTTGACTTTTACTGGTCTTTAAAAAAAATGGATTTGACCATTTTTCCAGCATCTGGATATTTTAGGTCAACTCTGATTGTGAGCTGCCTAGATTTTACCTTTACACTGAAAATCATATTTTGAAAAATATGTTCTAGTATTGCACATATTGGCTATGCAAAAACTTGGCTGTGAAAAAGAAAGTTTGTGCTAAAGGTCTGTGTGAATATGGGGAAATTATGAGCACAAAAATATTGGTGCACAGAATTGTACTGAAATTGTAGAATTTAAGCTGAGACCCCATGATAAATGACCCTTCAGTTGCAAACTATGTTGAAGCTGTTTATTCATATTGCCAGATCAGCTTTTCTGCAGAATTAGGCTTGTCTGTAATGGAAGGTTCTGTATGCAAAATGATGGAAGGGTATATTCTTCATACATTACCTGTTATCAGTATTCAAACAATAAAGATAATGTCAGAATTAATCTGTATATTTTATAAAGCTGACTTGATACTTTATAAGGCTTTACTCAGCAGCATGTTTATATGCCTCTCTAAAACTGACAAATTAACACCAAACAGAAGGCATTCAGTTTTTCTCTTAGTGTTTCTCTTAGATTATAGAGCTACATGTTTTTTGCAGTTATTTTTCATTATTAACACATTTCAGCTTCTCACACTGATATTTTAACACCAGCTCTTACTACATGTGTTTTTAGGGCTTTCTTTAAGACTTTACTTATGAACCCAGGCCTCAAAGTCACATCCTGTTCATTTATGTTCAATATCCTTAACAAAATTTCCTTTCACTCCTTCTGTCTATTGTTTCCTTCTGTTCTCTAGACAAAGGCAAAGTCTGGCACCCTTTTTCCCATCAATTTTGCTATTCTGTGTAATGACTTAACCTAATAAACAGAAGATTGCTTCTGAATTTAAACAATTAAACATATGTCAATCTGCTGGTGTTGGAACTTTTTAAAAACAAATACATGACTGAGTTCCAGGAATATCTTAAAATTATTTTTCAAGTGGAAGAGCAAGAGGGTAAATAACTCTTTCCAAATCTATGGAACGAGCCTGCTTTTGGGGCACAAAAAAGAATCCTAGCCATAGCAGCTCGCAGGTAATTGGGTACCCAGGACTGTGAGTTACTTTATTACTTTGTCTCTAGCAAGAGGAAGTCTTAGCCCATGGTGACTGGGTGTTAGCTCCCAAACACTACTAGCCTGTCACCCCTGCCTTCGTCTTGCAGGTTAACAAGAGATGCATCCCCAGTCCTCGAGTCCCTTTGAAGCATTCCTCTGTGATATCCAGTCCCTGACACTGGCCACTCACAGAAATATCAGATCCTTGCTCCCAAAGGAGCAGAGTACCCCAGTTTTTTACATTAAACCACAACTCCCTGCTCTGAATTCAGGCACCTGAACCTGGGTCTCCCATATCCCAGGTGAGTGCTCTAACCCTTCCCGCACCAGGCTGCTGGATATTCTGAACAGGTCTCTCGCTGTCTTTTTAATCAAAAATTTGAAAGGTCTCCATTTCATTCTAATGCAGAATGAAAACAAATGTGAAAACCTTAAAATGTTTCACAAAACAGAATTCTTGTTTTTGGGCCAACTCTAGTAAATGTATAAAGTCCATAAATAAACTTGCGTGACCAGCACTTAGTATGGAGATCATCCTAGGTCTCAGTGACCTTGGCAGCATTTGTAAGGGTTTACGTTTTCCCACACTGTTCTTGAAAAAAAATTCGGATGTATTAGGCACAAAAAAGCTTCAGGATCTTACACACATAGCTTCACTATGAACCTACATCCTACTCTGGTTCAAGGAGTATATATTTACTGCCACCATTTCAAACACAAACTCCCTCATCGTTTGATGAGATTCCATGTGTCCATCATATAGTACTTATCGGTGATAGAGAAGTGTGAACCTTTTAAAGACACTCGTGTCTTTTTAAAGTGAATTCTACCTTACAACTCCAGAAACATAGGTCACTTGGAATTTAGAGCCACTTCCCCAACGCTAGTTTAACTTTTAAGGGTTGAGAAGGTTTTCCTCATGTCTTTCTCTGATCTTGCAAATCTAACAATAGACACTATGGAGGCAGTAGCCTTTCAGGCATGAAAGCGCCAAGGAGTAAGGTCAGTCTACACTGGGAACTTACATCGACGTAGCTACATCTCTCAGGGCCATGAATAATCCACATTTCTGAGAAACGTACCTGTGCCGACCTAACCCCCGCTGTAGACCGCTCTAGGTCAACAGAAGAATTCTTCCACTGACTTAGCTTCCTCCCCTCAGGGAGGTGGATTACCTACGCTAATGAGAGAACCCCTCTTGTCAGCATAGGTTGTGTCTACACTAAAGCACTACAGTGCTGCAGCTATGCTATTGTAGCGGTTTGAATAAAGACATGCCCTGAGTATATCCAAAGAGCAACTTCTACCTGGGAGCAACCGCAATGCGGATAGAATCATAGAATCATAGAGTTGGAAGGGACCTCAGGAGGTCATCTAGTCCAACCCCCTGCTCAAAGCAGGACTAACTTCAGTTATATCATCCCAGCCAGGGCTTTGTCAACCCTCAGCTTAAAAACCTCTAAGGATGGAGATTCCACCACCTCCTTAAGTAACCCATTCCAGTGCTTCACCACCCTCCTAGTGAAAAACTTTTTCCTAATGTCCAACCTAGACCTCCCGCCCTGCAACTTGAGACTGTTGCTCCTTGTTCTGTCATCTGCCACCACCGAGAACAGCCTAGTCCCATCCTCTCTGGAACCCCCTTTCAGGTAGTTAAAGGCCACTATCAAATCACCCCTCATTCTTCTCTTTTGCAGACTAAACAAGCCCAGTTCCCTCAGTCTCTCCTCATAAGTCCTGTGCTCCAGCCCCCTAATCATTTTGGTTGCCCTCCGCTGGACTCTCTCTAACTTGTCCACATCCTTTTTGCAGTGGGGGGCCCAAAACTGGACACAATATTCTAAATGCGGCCTCACCAATGCCGAATAGAGGGGAATAATCACTTCCCGTGACCTGCTGGCAATGCCCCTCCTAATGCAGCCCAATATGCTATTAGCCTTCTTGACAACCAGGGCACACTGCTGACTCATATCCAGCTTTTTATCCACTGTTACCCCCAGGTCCTTTTCTGCAGAGCTGCTGCCCAGCTCGTCGGTCCCCAGTCTATAGCTGTGAATGGGATTCTTCCTTCCTAAGTGGAGGACTCTGCACTTTTCTTTGTTGAACCTCATTAGATTTCTTTTGGCCCAATCCTCCAGTTTGTTTAGGTCACTCTGTATCCTATCCCTACCTTGCAGGGTATCTACCACTCCCCCCAGCTTAGTGTCGTCCGCAAACTTGCTGAGGGTGCAATCTACCCCATCCTCCAGATCATTAATAAAGATGTTGAACAAAACCGGCCCCAGGACCGACCCCTGGGGAACTCCGCTTGTGACCGGTTGCCAGCTAGACATGGAGCCATTGATCACTACTCGTTGAGCCCTATGCTCTTGCTGTCTTGGCCAGAAAGAGGCTCCCTTTGGACTTTCCTAGTTCAAACTATTGCCTACAGCTGCTGTTCGTGTTGTTTTGACTCTGGATTGCAGTGATGCACAGGGGACAAACACAATGAATCCAGCCACCAGGTGGTGAATCTATTAATTAATTACATTTGTTCTCACTCCTAGCTGCTAATTGGAAGATACTGTGGGCAATTCTACAAAGCATTTCTCGTGAATGTATGCAGCTTTTGCTCCTCTCCAGAAGTTGAATACTACATATGTTGGTGGCCATTGTACACAAAGTACTCTTACCTACTCAAAACAAATTTTTATATTCCACTTTCAAATACACAATGGCTAAAGCCAATCCAGAAGTCACTCTCTGAATGCAGTGTGAAAGTTTTCTGAGCAAAAAGCTGTGCAGAGCTATTTTGCTCTGCTGTATGGAAGATCTCCAAGGGAAAATAAAATGGTTACGTTTAAATGAAAAATAAAAAGTCTGACAAGTCTTCAACCTGTTGAGTGCTTGGGGAGGTATGCAAACCTGTAGCATTTGGTTCTGCAAAGTAGTCCTTCATTTCGGTCCACAAGGGATTGTCTTAGAACCAGCCCTTTCAGATTGGCTGAGAGGTTTTTTTTTTCAACAACTGCATGAATCCAAAGAACTATCCCACCTCATGTATCCATCCAGCCACTTCTAGTGACTGTCTTCGTCTGAGACCTGGTGTTGAAAAGTTTAAGCTAGCAGTGCTTTATCTTGTTTTTGGAGTTACAAGTAGATCCTGGCTTTACTGAGGTATGCCCCAATCACATCTGTTTGTGGGCACATACGTACACACGCTGTCTACAGAAACTAGGAAACCTCTAGTGCTCTGCACTGAACCTGTGAGGAAAGTAATGCCTGATAAAGTCTAGCAAAATAGATAGGGAAACTTCAGAAGACTCCTAAACACCTGCAGTAAGAGAGAAAAGGTTATCTAGTCTCATTTTTATAGAGGGTCAGGTTACACTCTGGTCCCTCTAGAAGACTCTTGGGATTGGGATGGGCAGTGATTCTGCCTGGTGGATCCACAAAAGTAAAAGATGAAGTGAGCAGTCACCTGTGACACTCTCGAAGGTCCTGGAGAAATGGGAGAGTTACTAGCACACAGTTCACTTCTTTCTACCTGAAGAAGAGAGACAAGTCGGGGGTTAGGGAAGCCTCTGGGTTGGTGTTGAAGAGGAAGCAGTGCCAACTCTGACTAGAGAAGTGTCTGGGCTAATGATCATAAAAACATAGGACTGGAAGAGGCCTCAGTAGGTCATTTAATCCAGTCCCCTGCACTCAGGACAGTACAAAATAATAACTAGACTATTCCTGACAGGTGTTTGTCTAACCTGTTCTTAATAACATCCGATAATGGAGATTTCACAGCATCCCTAGGCAATTTATCCTAATGTCCAACCTAAACCACCCTTGCTGCAATTTAAGCCCATTGCCTCTTGTTCTATATTCAGAGGTTAAGGAGAACAGTTTTTTCTCCCTCCTCTTTGTAACAACCTTTTATGTACTTGAAACCTCCCACCCCCAGTCTTCTCTTCTCCAGACTAAACAACCCAATTTTGTCGAACTTCCCACATAGGTCAAGTTTTCTAGATCTTTAATCTTTTTGTTGCTCTTCTCTGGACGCTCTCCAGTTTGCCCACATCTTTCCTGAAATGTGGCACCCTGAACTGGACGCTCTACTGCATCTGAAGCCTTATCAGCACAGAGTGAAGTGGAACAATTACTTCTTGTGTCTTGCCTACAATACTTCTGCTAATACATCCCAGAATAATGTTTGCCTTTTTTGCAACAGTGTTACACTGTTGACTCATATTTAGCTTGTGAACCGCTATGACCCCCGGATTCCTTTCTGCGGTACTCCTTCCTAGGCAGTCATTTCCCATTTTGTATGTCTGCAATTGACTGTTCCTTCCTAAGTGGAGTACTTTGCACTTGCCCTTATTAAATTTCATCCTATTTACTTCAGGCCATTTCTCCAGTTTGTCTAGATCATTTTGAATGTCAGTCCTATCCTCCAGAGCATTTGCAACCCCTCCCAGCTTGGTATAGTCTGCAAACTTTATAATGATGAAGATTTTGAATAGAACCGGACCCAGGACCTATCCCTGTGGGACATCACTCAGTATGCCCTTCCAGCTTGACTGTGAACCACTGATAACTACTCTTTGGGAATGGTTTTCCAACCAGTTATACACCCAGCTAATAGTAGGACAATCTAGGCTGCATTTCCCTACTTTTTTTTTTTTTAGGAGGTTATGTGAGACAGTATCAAAAGCTCTACTACAATCAAGATATACCACATCTACTGCTTTCTCCCTATCCACAAGGCTTTTTACCCTGCCATAGAAAGTTATTAGGTTGTTGTGACACACAAATCCATGTTAACTGTTACTTATCACCTTATTATTGTCGAGGCTTTCGCAAACTGATTGCTTGATTATTTGCTCCATTATCTTTCCAGGTACTGAAGTTAAGCTGGTGTTCAACTGTAGCTTGTTTGAAGGAAATGTGTTTGACCACTGTGAAAACTTCCTTCTCCCAAGTACACAAAACACAGCAAACCTTGAACCCAAGCTCTGTTCATGATAATCCAGGCTCCACAAACTCTACTGACAACAGCTATACGAGGCAAACTGCGCATTTATATGGATACCACATTTAAATTAACACTGCTGAATGAGAATTGAATCTAGTTCAGCAGTGAATAGGTTAAAAAAGTTCACCCCCTTGTTTCTGAGCAGTCCCTTGCTGTATCCTCAAAAAGATTCTAGCACAGTGGGCCAAACATCAGTAGTAGTCAAGAAAAATGGTGGTGGAGGTTTCCACCACTGGAATCCACCACTGGAAGGAAATGATTAGTTAGTGGAAGAAGTTAGACAAGTGCCATAATACATATCTTCTGCTGTGAATTAGTTTGAACATTCATATGGAATAAAATATTGAAGGGAGAGTGGTTAGGATGTGAAAAACATGTAATCATGAGAGTATGGCATTATGAATGCTTTGCTAGTGAAGTGCTGCGGTTGAGAAAATGCAAAGCTCCTTTTTTAATTGTAAGCAAATTCATATGTGTTCATTTTCAGGGTATATGCAGTGTACAATTCAGTAAAGGGATCCTGTTCAGAGCCAATAAGCTTCACCACTCACAGCTGTGCTCCAGAATGTCCTTTCCCACCCAAACCCTCACACAGGACCAAAAGTTCACTAACCTTACAATGGAAGGTAAGTAACGTGAAGTATCTGAAACCTAGAAAAACAAAGTGAAATACAGTTATGTATAATCAGAGTAACCATTTACAATTATTTAGTGCTGTTATATCATTGGTTTCCACTGGGGGAACTATGATGTGTTTTTAAATATTTTGTTGCATTTTTGTAGGTATCCAAAATAATAATAAAAAAGTACATATACTGTACTGGGGAACTGCATGTATTAGATACTTGGAAATAAGATTTGAAACCTTTTAAAAGTTCTAAATCCAAAGTTTGTGGACTAGTTACAGGATTTTGTTACCATCTGATGACTGTTTGATGACCTATCATTAGGGTTGGCAACGTTCAATTTTTTATTTTATTTTTTTAGAATTTTGATGGCTAATATCAATGTTTATTTTTAAGCAATTTTTTTTATTTTTATTGATTTAAATTTTCACAGTTGCAGGAAATTGGGGGGGGGGGGGGGGGTCAGACAATAATTATTTAATGACAGTAGATATTGAGATTCTAAAAATGAAAACTTTATAATTATTAAAATAGAAATTGTCAACATCACATCAAAATATACAAAGTAAATATCCTTAAATGAAACTCTGATCAGTTCTCAAGCAGCATTTTTCTTACTTTGCTGATCTGTACATTTTGATTATTATCCATAAAATATTTTTGTCTGTGTGTATACTGTGAAATTGATATTTACCAACATTTACTGATAAAAATCTAATCCTTCCAAGCCTATGCATAATTTTGCCAATTTCATTTCGCTTCCTGGTAGATAAGTGGCATTATTGGGCACTCTCTTGGCATTCTCAATGATTAAATAGAATGTAGTGGCTGGACAGCCCTCAAACCCCTAGATCTGGTCCCCCCAGGTAAGGCATAATGGCCAGACAACGTGGTAGCTTGCATTGACACTGCACATGCCGTAGTTTTGTTTTTGTTTTATTTTTTAAGACGTCAGATATGCGGTCTCTCAATGTAGTACCTTTCATGAGCACCAAAATGACTTACTTTTGAAAGTATGTATTTAATTCCTTTCATCCTCTTCTTATTACCTACTAAAATGTTTGCCAAATTGTACACAAAACAAGAGCTCTGGTTTCATTTTTAAATGTAGCCGTTTGGCTCTGGGAAGGAAATGTGTTTGTAAACTTCTTTCCAAGATTTCATTTTTGTTTGTTTATTTTGTTTATAGGCACCCATTGATAACGGTTCAAAAATCACCAGCTACCTACTAGAGTGGGATGAGGTAAGTGGTAACTAGTTACAGAAACGTAAAAAAATGAAATTATTTATTAAATAACATTCTGATTTGACAGATGTGTTTTGTAAAGAAAAAGAATCAGACACTGGAGAACCAAACTATAGGAAAATGAAATCCTGATGGCATTCGATAGAGAGGAAAGATGGGGAAATTGGTTTTCCATTTGTGGGTATTTTGCACCTTCTAGGTTCATTTATTTCCTGATCAGGTGTTTAGTGCAATGAGTTTATTAATGAGCATCACTATTTATTTATGTATAATGCAGTAGTGTTACAAACCCCAGTCATGGACCAGGACCCCGCTGTGGTAGGCAGTGTTCAGACACAGAACAAAAACACAGTATCTGCCCCAAAGAGCTTGGAATCTGATCCTTCAGTCCTTTCTTATAGGTCTGCAAATTAATAGTATCATTTATGTAGTGGTAACCATGTGTTGGTTGCTTTACAAATACTATATAAACAAGATGAGGTCTATGCCCCAGGAGCTTACATTCTAAGTAAACAATATATCCATGGGGGGAAGGGGAAGGAGTGAAAAAAGCAGGTGATGGAGCAACATTGTTTTCTTATTTTCTTCCATTATGCAAATAGTATTTTGGCACCACTTTTCAGAGGAGCGGTCTAGGGAATATAATCTTCATGGAAGATGTGTATGTTGAAATGAGCTTTTACGGACGTGAGGACAGAATCATAGCTGGATCAGGGAGGGGCTTCCAGGCTTGGAGCCAGCATGAAATAAGGTCCAAAGCAGAAATGGGAGGTCAGGAAGGGGATATTTAGTTATACTGTCTGAAAAACATCTACTGGCCATATATAAGGATATTATTTTGTGTGCAGTCTTCAACTGCTGTGCTACTGACATATTCCCAGATCATTATACTACGTCTGACATCTGGAAGCACACACTGTGCAAACATTCATTCTATGCAATATCACAGCAAGTGTGCCCTGCGTGATGAGAAACCCACTGAACTAAACAAATTAAACAATAGCTGCAGGATGGCTCATTGCCCGCAGTGCACAATGGCAGGAAAGGTTATCGGCCACAACAACAACAACAAAAGCAAGGTGGAGAAGACTGAAGAGAGGGGAAAAAAATCCTTCCATTTATTATTCTCATTTATTACTTGTTCGGCACCATATGTATGCATGGTGCTTCCCACACAGAAATTCATGCACAGTAACCCAAGGAAGGCAGAGTAGAAAATGAAAATAAGAAGAAAACCGAAAACAAACAAGGAGAACCAACAAGAACTAGACTAGGATAATCGGAGACATAAATCCTGAAGGACATCACATCTTCTGCAACAGGATCCAGACACTGCCATCTTTTCTCATGCAAAACTCCTCTGAATTTCAGTGGGAGCATATCAGCAAACAAGGGTGAGGTTAAAATATGGGATATTTCTAAAATGCAAAAAAACTCGAGAGAGAGAGAATGGAAACTGATAGCATACTGTTAATAGAATGTGAATACCTGGTAAGAGCGTAAATTTGAATCTTAGAGCCTGATCCAGAGCCCACAGAAGTCAATGGAAACATTCTCATTTGTTACAGAGCCCTTACATAGTAACATAGAAAGGGGTCTAACCAAGAGCAATAATAATAATAATACTTTGCATTCACATAGCATTTTTATCTTTAAAAAGGAGTATAATACTACTACTTGTGTTCTGCAGATGTCAGGGAAGGTACAGAGAGTCTTAAGTAACTTGCTCCAGGCAACACAGTGTTTCAGAGGCATCCTGGCTCCCAGACCTTTGATCTAGTTACTAGATTACCTTTCTTCCCCGGTAACAACGCAGAAGTTGAATGCATGAGTGGACCCTCAACCAGTGAAGATGAGAGAATAATGGACACAATAAATTAATTTGGCATGCGTCATAATGGTTTGACATGAGTCTGAGTGGATTAAAATCTAGAGCCGCTGGAAGCGGTGGGGAGCAAACAAGACGGCTGTTGCAGTAGTCTAGTGTGCGATAGATTGAAGTATTTTGAGGGGAAAAACAATATTATCAGACAGAAATGGACTGCTGAATTGATATGTCAATTGAAAGTAGATTATGATCCAAAAGGATTCTTAAAATACAGGAGATGATGTGCGTAGGACAGTTGTCTCAGTAGGATCTTGTTTTTCCATCTGAAAGAAATGTATTCCGGAAGGCACTGGCTCCTTCATTTGTCGTTTCATCAGTTCTGATATTTCTGTATACTTACATACATAATTCACTACAAAAGTTATGGCATCCAAGTACATAGCACAGTGCACGCTCGGTATTCTATACCCTCTCACATAGTTATGCCAAATGCATGTAAGTGAAAGCACAGACTCTCTGTTAACAATGCTGTACTGTATCTCAGTGAAATCAAGACATAAATACATAGGGGAAGAGGAGAACACTTGCCAGGCAACAGCAAAGGCTTAGCCAGGACTCGGCTGGAGCAACATTCATTAGCTGCAGGGCACTGAATAAAATATAAACACAGGGAAATCATTGATCAGAAGGAAATTAAATTTTGTCTGCAAAGCAGAAGGAGCTTTGCATGAGCGGAGAATGAGAAATCTATCAAATAAATACAGTTAGAAAGCCACCCTGAGAATGGTAATCTGCCTTTAAAAAATTACCCCCCTTTATAATGAGGGATAGCATGAGGGTTCCCCGTGATTCCCGTGACAAGCCCTCAGAACATGGGAACTACAACACAAATTATGGGACCTACCCCTGGAAGAATATAGCCTCACACTACAGAAACAAAATTGGCATTGAGCAAAAGAGAGAACCAGAGAGCAATAAAACTGATCCAGGGAAGGCACAGGGCCAAAAGTCATGCAAACTGGCACATTCCCCCTGGAAAAAGAACACGACCGCCATAGAACCAGCTCTGAACAAAGCATGCAATCTATTCACACTAGCGTTGGTTTTTTTAGCAGCCTATTAACACTTCATAGCAACAACCAGTAACAGGTGCTATCACTCTCTGTACTATGTTTCCAATCTTGGGGTGTGTTTAATGTTAACTCTGTATGAAGCAATACCTTAGCCTGTAAAACAGTATCTCCAGTTAGGTTGCAAGCATTTAAAATGCTTCCAGGAATGCAGATAGCACCATTTTCAAATGTAAAAATAAACTTGCTGCAGAGTCCAGTCAGGGGACGAGGCAGTACCCTAAAATGCAGCAAAAGGACTGCACTTTAAATCCATTGATGGCCACAGTCACTTGAAACTTCCAGGCTCGTGTTTGTTTAAAGATTTCAGCTGGTCATTAGCACTTCATCAGGACATAGCCCATACCGTGCATTCTGCAGGACTACAGAAGGGCCCTTGTGAGGGGTGTACATACCACATTCCCAAGGCTGTCCAGAAGTGACTCAAGTAGCTATGAAAAGCACATTCAGTCAGATTTTCTTGTCTTCCAGAAAGAACTGATCATTACATCTACTATGTTATCATTGTATTTTCTCAGTTGGACAGAGAATAAATGTGGCAGTTACTATCCAGAAGGCCCAGTCATGCTGCCTAATGCTTCACTTAAGTGGGTGATTTGGGACTAGGATCCAGCTTGGATTCTGAACAATTTTTATCTATACCAGGCACATGATGGTGGTACCTGAGGGCCTGTGTAAGAGCTATAGAGATAATATTCTCTTCTTAAAATGTTTCCTCTCAAGGGATACAGTTTTTATTAGACACAGAGACTTGAATTGACCTAGAGGTGTGTTGTGTTTTATTATCTGGTTACCTGCATCTTCTTGTGGGGATTTCCAAACTCCTCACTAACCCCTTGGGATCATCAGTTTTAGATCACAGCACAAATAAACTGGCATTTGTTTCTTTAGTGGAATTACAGGTAATGCTTTCTTGTTGGAAAGATGGTGTGGCTCACTGAGTTGTAGACAGTTGTCAGATACCTACGTCAAGGGTTGTCCCATCCTATTCACATAGCATGAATGTTATTACTTTCCTTAATATTTCTATATGCCAATTTTATCTTACCTTCTCTTTCTTTCCCCAAATTCCTGAGCTGCAGGGTCTGCTATCAATATGGCAAGAAAAGCTGAATGCTATGTACATCAACACAATCCCCACAGCAATCCATACCAGGAATTGTGTTATTCTTTTTTCCTATTTGGATTAGGCTGGCTTTAATGTTTGTTGGTTTGCTTGTTTGTTTAGTAGAAAATTGTAAAGAATAGCAAACATTAGAGTGGCACCTTTAGTTTCTTTTTCATACTGAGCTCCTAGATGTGTAAAGGTTCTCTCTTCGAGTGATTGCTCATATCCATTCCATTATAGGTGTGTGCGCGCCCTGTGCACAGATTCCTGGAACTTTTTTCCCCTTAGCAAGCCGCGTAGGGTCAGCTCAGGCGCCCCTTGGAGTACCACGCTCATGCCGCGGTACATAGGGCACCGCCGACCCCACGGGCCCCCAGTTCCTTCTTTCCATCCGTTGACGGTTGCTGGAACGTTTGCCTCTTGCCTAGCAAGTAGCATCCCCTTTCTTCTGATTGCTGTTGTTACAGACTGTTTACCGTTTTAGACTGTTAAGTAGTTAGTGATTAAGTTAGATAGATAGATAGATAGATAGGAAACCCTCAGGGGTTTTTCTACAGGTTGGGCCATGCCTGGCTCAACAGGCTTCAAAGCCTCCAGAGAGCTTCTGAACTTGAGTTGGGCACCCTGTGATATGGTGTCAGCAATTGTAAACATGGCAGTGAGGCAGCTAAAAAACACTAGCCATTAATGAAAACTCCTCTTTGTGGCTCAGATTTGCCCTTATCTCCTTTTTGAGCAGACACTGACTAAACCTATGGTAAGTGATGACTGGGCTGAGATTAAAAATGCAAGCGACAAGCTGGGTGAAGTAATATCTTTTATTGGACCAACTTCTGTTGGTGAAAGGGACAAGCTTTTGAGCTCCACAGGTAATAATGCAAGGCAGACGAAGGTTAGTCAGCAGCACTAACCCTACACTTATAAGATTTCTTCTTTGTTCTGGTCCTAATGGAGATAAGATGAAAGTGATTCAGGGCCTCATCCATTGATGAACCTCCCATTAGCTTCACTGTAGTAGGCCCTCGAGTGGCTAATCAGACATGAAATTGCGTATGATGAGTCTGTGATTACAAGTAGCAATAAATCATTTTTTCCGTACAAGAGCATATCCCCAGGGAGTTCTTAGGGGTTGGGGTGAGCAAGTAGGCAGTCTGATGGTTTCACAGCATGCTTTTGACTCCTCTGGGGAAGGGATAGGAGTCTTTGGGGGCCAAAGACAAGCATCTACATCTCGTGTGCTGTTTCTTCGTGGACTGTAAAGCACAAGGAGCTTCAGTTCTGTACACATACATATTGCATTTTAACTTGAGTAATAGTTACACATATATACATAGTGTTTCTCAGTCTAGGACTAGTGATTGAGAGGTAATACTTTGGTTTTATATATACTTAATGTGTGTGTGTATTGTGTGTGTGTGGTATAATGTTGGGCTATATTCTCGTCTGGTGTAAACTGGTTTAGTTCTGCTGAAGGTAGCGGAGCTGCACAGATTTATACCCGCTGAGAATCTGGCCTATATATTTGAATGTGTCAGAATTATGGTGGGCTATCATTAAGTTCCACTTTCCAGAGCAGGCTCATAACTGGGAGCTGTCTTCCAAGAGGATGGCGGCAGGTCTGTTCGGGGACTCTGATATTAGTGTTAGACTTGCACAAAGAGAAGGATCTTGTATCATCTTGTTGTTACAGTTTATTGTTTATATTCCAGTAGTACCCAGAGACTCCAGTTGGGATTGGAGCCCTGTTGTGCTAGCAGCTGTACAAACATACTCTCTCTCTTTACTGAAGCTACAGTGTATCCAGTGGCTCAGCCTATCTCTATGATGTTTCTGCTGCATGGATTCTCTCAGAATAGAAGCTCTGAGATCTCACAACCATTGTGTCACCACACGTTGTAATGAGGATTCTTAAAGCGGAGGCAAAGGGATTCCTGCTCTTTTCTTTTCTTTTCTTTTCTTTTTTTAAGTCCTTTCCAATATAGATGCAGTAGCAGACAAAATCTTTTAATTTCCTTTTGGAATCAATTCAACTGGTTAAAGTTACTCTCTATTATAATTTATTTTGCAACTTCTACCAGACTTGTAGAGCTGTGTTGTTCCCGTTTCATGGAACAGACCCTAACTCTCTGCAGCAGAGATGTGCCATTGGGAAGATCGGGAGTAGAATTGGGCCTCCTGGAATTTAGGACAGGAGAAAGAAGGTGTAGTGAACAGGTCACAGTCCATGTCTTTCCTCCGTCTGAAGCTATGTATCTGTGTGTTGGAAGCAATTTATGGAACTTTCTTTGTATGATTAAAACTTGGAAGCTGAATATTTGAAGGATAAGAGGGGGATTCTGGGAGGATTGTAAGACTCCTGGGCAGCAGCCAGTGCCAGCTTGTCTGTTGTTCCTTTCCAAAATTATGCCAGCATTAAAGCTTTCGTAAATCTTAAAAAAGGACTCTTTCCAGGCTGTTAATGCCAGGATAATTAGAAATATCAGCCAGCCTCTCCAGTTGGTGCCAATAGTGTCTGAAATACCAGCCAGTCTGAGTAATTGGAAATACCAGTGAGCCCAGTCTAGGTCAGGATAATGTGCAGTACCAGCTCTGGCAGCAAATATATACATTAACATATTTATGTTGTTATAAAGTTGAATTATTGTCATTTATATTGGGGGGAGGGATTATGGGGAGATGTAAGGGGGAGGTTGGGAACAGATTGCAGTTGCAAAGATTTGACCAAACTTTATGAAAGTGACATTTGCATGATATAATGTGCTGGAATTCTTTGGAGATGGTCATTTGTTTTTAATACCAAAATTAGCTTTTATGCTGCTGGTATCAGAACCTCCCATGACTGTCATTTTCAGCCAGGACTCCCCTTTCAATATGCCTTAATCAACCACCTGCTCATCGTTTGCTCACTGCCATCCACAAGAGGCTTTTTTGGTGAGAGGAGCAAAATACAGAATTTTCATTCAGGTCTGCATTTGCCTGCCAAACAAATAGTCATTGTGAACCAATAATCAAAGAAAAATGATCAAATAAACTATGGATGACATTTAAACAAAAAAGAAGAGGAACAGAAACCACTGTGGCAAACACATCAAACGTACTAGAGTCAGGAAAGTTTTAAATGGTTGTACAAAAAAACATCATTAAAAGTGTCTGAGACTGCAGAAGAGTGTTCCTGAAAAAGAGGAAAGATCTTCTCTTAATAACCCTGTACTTGTTAACTTGCACATCATTAATACAGTGGGTGTGGTGAATAGATTTTGTATAACCTGGATAGTAAGACATGCTGCCCCTGACCTGCGAAGTGTGCCCTACCGTTCTTTCTCTTAGAGTTTTTCTATCCAATAACGGTTTGTCAAAGAATTTAATATGTCATAAACTACTTCTAACTTATAAGTATCTTTTAAATAAGAGTCAGTTTAGATAAGTCACAAATCCTAAAGCATTTTTTCCTTGATATAGTTGAGCTGTGTAGCAGCTGGGAAATGTCTAAATAGATTGTGCACTAAATTGAGTTCTTGAGCAAAGGGAGAATGGTACTGTATGAATAAAAGTAAGATATGGCAGTTTGTCAATGTGTTGAATATCCCTCATGTGACTCCAAATTCTGTGCATCACAGGAGGTCTGCATGATTGTTGTTAACTTTTGAACGCACACTTTGTAGATGTGCTATACTCTCCTTGTGGCATTCTCAGGAACTTGTTGCAGTTCAGAGTTGTGACATAGGTCCTTTCATGTGCTTCTGTCACTAACAAAATTGGGCCTGATTCTTCAGTGCACTGCACTGTGTAGTCATTCACATATGTGCAGGGTGAGTGCAAAGTGCTACCAGATCAAAATAGAAGTGTTTGACTCCCACATTGTGCGGGAGCAAGGAGTAGAGAATTGGGCCCTCTCTCTTTGCTATGGAAATGCAATCAGCTAGATTTGACACCAAAGCATATAAAAGATTCTCCTGGAAATCTTTGTGATTATGCCAATTTGGGGTCTGCAAACATCTTTCTGGGAATAAATTGGTTGCATTTAACGTATTGTACAAGGTTAATATGCGCAGACATTTAATTTCTTTCAGGTGACTATTTAAATAGTCCTTGCAGCATCAATGTCAATTACACTACACTAGTTTGGTCCAACAGTTACAGAAGCTGTTACCAGTTTGTAGAATCTTTGGGAAGGATGACTCTGATGCTAACAAAAATTACATGTCCCTCTGCCTCCGGGGGAAGATCCTAGCCCTTCATCCACAACTGCAGAGGCCTCCAGACTCAGTTATTAGATGGAATTTCATTGTGTGGGGGAGGGAACGCAATTTGGGGAACTCTATGCAAGGGGTCTGCACCAGAGACATAAGCCCCACTAATATCCTGATTTGAGCACCCGCACCCTGCATGGGGTACACTCCAAGGATTTAATTTGAGGCCAGGGAAGGAGTGGGGGAAGAGACAGCAGCCATTCACACCTTCTACTGCTTTGGCTTGCTGGGGGAGGATTCCATGGAAAGCCCATGCACCAAATTCATCTATTCAGGCTTGGTGCCTGGGAAAGAAATTTCTTTTCTGGTCCTTTCAGTCTCTTCTGCTTTTTTCTCCATGTTGCAGTCTGAAGGAAAAGAGAATCAAATTCTCCCCCGTGCAGATGGGCAGCACAAGATTTATTCACCACTTTGGTGTCATTGAAACCTTCAAAGTAGAATTAAGTGGTGACTAATGGTGCAACTTGCCTGGCACTTGGAGGGAGGAGCACAGGTTAAAGGAGGGAAGAGTTTTGAGGAAGCACCAAGAGGTCAAAGGTTTGCAGATAGTTTGTATGCTTGGTGCAGTTGCAGTATCTCTGTAAATAGCTCTCTTTACTAAAGAGCCAGTTTAATTTTAGCCTCTCATGTTATTACCCAGCATGCAGTACATGAAACACACAGGTCTTGTACTGACTCTCTGCACATTGTGAATTTTACCCAGACAGAGGACAAATTAAAAAGGCCCAGAGAAGAGTGACAATAAAAATTAGCTGTATAATGGGGCTTCTCTCTTCGAGTGATTGCTCATATCCATTCCAATATAGGTTTGATGGCGCTGGCCTCTTCTCAGATAAAACACATGAGAAGCTCCATGCCCTGAAGGACGCGCGAGCCACCCTAAGGTCCCTAGGGCTTTACACCCCGCAGGCCGCAAGACGCCAATCTCAGCCTCAGGCCCAGAGGCAGCCGCCGCCTCCACCCAGGCCGGCTCCCAGACTCGCTCAATCCAGGAGGGGTCGGGATCGTTACCGGACAGAGGACAAATTAAAAAGGCCCAGAGAAGAGTGACAATAATAATTAGCTGTATAATGGGGCTTTCATATTTGTAGAGGTTGCAGAGACTAGGCTTATGTTTGCTCATAGGTCAGTTTTAGGGCAATAACATGACTGTTTTTTCCCTGGGAAAAGGAACTCTGCTCTCTTGAGTCCTTTTGCTTCAAAACATTATTCTTGGTGAATTTTACACTAATGTTTTGTAGATTGAAGAACTAAAAGCCCTCTGAAAACTACTTCACTACAGACTAGTTACATTACTTGGGGCAATTTCTCTTCCAGGTCCACTTTAAGCATTCAGAATCCAGAAGATTTCCAAGGAGATTGTTATCAGATATGCAAACCAAGTTGTTTGCAGTAGGAAAGCCCAGAATATCAAGAAATTATATTTGTGCAAAGCTGAGCCCAGTTCTTTCAATTGAATTAAATATTTAAGAGTACGAATGGCTTGAAAAATACTAATTTTTAAAAGGGGGCGGGGCTTCTGGAAACCATAGGCTCAATCCTAGTTGCACTGAGTTTACTCTTGATGCAGCTGACGGACGACCTTGGGGGAAAGGTGTCTCTTACACACCTTTGCTGCTCCCTCAAGCTTGGGTTGGTCAGTGCCTGAAATGACTCCCAGCGTTATTTAGAGCAGCTTCAATGATGCTCTAAGTTATGCCTCCAGCAACTATGCACTGCAACAGCTGAATATCTTACTGGAGCATCATGCTGTCTGCCCTGTGTCACCTCTCTCATCCCTAATAAACACCCTTCCTACCCTTGACATGCCACTTATTCTAAAGGGAGGTGGGTGGCTGGCACAATGCTGGCTATAATAGTTTTGCGCTAGCCAAAGGTGGTTCTATGCTGGGTGAAGCCTTAGCTGCCCGTTCAGGGCAGTATTAAAGAGTACTTTGTGCTGCTGAGCCAAAGGTTGGATCCTTGCTGTCCTGTGTGCAATGTTGTTGTGTGTTACACCTTCTAGACCGTGGGGAGTGAGAGCCCTCTTGTGAAGAAAAATTAGGAGCTAGAGAGGGGATTAAAATTGCAGTTCAGCTCAGAAGGTAGCATCTACAAGGACTGGTTGCTGCAGGCTCTGTGTAGTTCTTTAGCCAGGCTGAGAGGTAGCACTGACTTGTGGGAAAATCTGACCTTTAATTGAGTTTGTAGTCATACAGATTTTGATTCATAACTAGAATAAATTGCAGAGTTATTGAATTAGGTGGGTTTGTTATAAGTGATGCTACAGAACTGGAAGAACTGTGTCATGAGAGTAAGATTGCAGCACTATAAAGTTCTCATAAAGTTATAGTTCTTATAAAATTGTAAAGTTCTTACAGCACTTATAAAGTTTGTGGACGATACCAAGCTGGGAGGGTTGCAAGTGCTTTGATGGGTAAAATTAAAATTCAAAATGAACTGGACAAACTAGAGAAATGGTCTGAAGTAAATAGGATGAAATTTAATAAGGACAAATGCAAAGTACTCCACTTAGAAAGGAACAATCAGTTGTACACATACAAAATGGGAAATGACTCCCTAGGAAGGAGGACTGTAGAAAGGGATCTAGGGTTCATAGCGGCTTACAAGCTAAATATGAGTCACCAGTATAACACCAATGCAAAAAAAGCAAACCTCATTCTGGGGTGTATTTGCAGGAATGTTGTAAGCAAGACAGAAGAAGTAATCCTTCCGCTCTACTCCTCACTGATTAGGCCTCAACTGGAGTATTGTGTCCAGTTCTGGGTGCCACATTTCAGGAGGTGAGGATGAATTGGAGAAAGTCCAGAGAAGAATAACAAAAATGATTAAAGGTCTAGAAAACATGACCTGTGAAGGAAGTTTGAAAAAAATTGGGTTGTTTAGTCTGGAAAAGAGAAGACTGAGTGGGGGACATGCTAACAGATTTCAAGTACATAAAAGATTGTTACAAGGAGGAGGAAGAAAAATTGTTCTCCTTAAACTCTGAGGATAGAACAAGAGGCAATGGGTTTAAATTGCAGTAAGGGCGGTTTATGTTGGACATTGGGAAAAACTTCCTAACTGTCAAGGCAGTTAAGCACTGGAATAAATTGCCTAGGGAGGTTGTGAAATCTCCGTCGTTGAGGATTTTTAAGAGCAGGTTGGACAGACACCTGTCAGAGATGGTCTAGATAATGCTTGGTCCTGCCTTGATTGCAGAGGACTGGACTGGAAAACCTCTCAAGGTCCCTTTCAGTCCTACGATTCTGACTCTGGGCAGTCTGATTACAGATTGAATATGACACATACTAGAAATGTATTTAAAATGAAGCTGCCGTGGCTTAAATTGTTTAGACTCCTTTAATATTGCTGGTGCTAGTTTGTGTAAAACTGCTTAACCCTAATTTCAATAATTGGTCATTTTAATAACTAAGAAAGTAAGCAATAAAATGGTCAATAAGAAATGTCTGTATTTGTTTAATTAGATCTGTTAATAGAAGAAACAATTATGGATCATTTTCTTTCTAGGGAAAGAGAAACAATGGTTTCAGAGAATGTTACGTTGGGAGCCAAAAGCATTGCAAATTGACTAAGCTTTGTCCGGCTATGGGCTACACCTTCAGATTAGCAGCACAGAATGACATAGGCACTAGGTAAGTCATTTCTTGTCAATGAAATCTCTGCCATGGCAAAAGGCATTCAAAAGACTTAACTCTAAATGACCGTATCGGTATCAAGAGGCTTGTATTTCCCCCTTTGGGCTCTCTATTAAATGGCTAAAGTTTTATTGATCTGCAAATAGTGCTCTTAGAATAGATCCCCAAGAGCTTTCACTCATCTCACAGGGAAGTGACTTGAAGTTTTCAGAGAATGATTAAATGGATCCAAAAGGATGGACCCCTTTAGAGGTGTTAAATGATGTTTTGTGGCCTGTTTCTAATACAAAAAGAACGCATGTGTTATTTAAAATTCCCACTAGGGATCTCAGGGAACCAAAAAAAAAAAAGCATGAGGTAGTTAAGAGTTACAGATTTTGAAATGAATTCTACTTCTTTTTTTAAGTGATGTTCCTTTGTCTTCTTTCAGCACTACTGAAAAGTTTGTTCTCACTTCCTCCTTTGGCAAGCCTTAGTTGTCTTAGCCACTAGGCAAGTAAAGCAAATGGAATATCAGCCAGGGGCAAGTGTGGGCTAACACTGCTCAAAGGGATTTTAGCAAGGTTTGTCCTGATTCTCCATTCCCTTGCACCTGGTATTAAATTCATGCCTGTGCAAATTGGTGGGAATCAGTCAGAGCTCTGGCTAATGGGTTTCACAAGATCAGGAAGCTGCTAGAAAGCACAGGTCAGAAGATGTTACAACAGTTAGTGGGCCAGAGTGTGCTCGATAGTTTTTCTGTGTGGGGATTTTAGGTGGCGGAGAGTTTGCCCGCATACAAGGGGGGACATATACTATTAAGAAGCTAAAATAATTTCTGAAGTTTACAAAAAATACTCATTCTAAAAATTATTGGTCCCTTTTCATTGTTTCATTACTTGGAATGTTTAGTTGAGGAGGGAAATAAAAGAATGAAGGAAAAAATACAGATACCTGGAGAGATACATATGTGTTTTTCTGAGGGAAATTCTGCTATTGTAAAAGTCCTGAAAATGCACAGTTCCTAGACATATGTGGTTTAAAAAAACTGCTATGTTAATGTCCATGTCTTCTTCCTCTAGATATTATGGGTCTTTATTTCTCAACAGTTTGTAAATGGATTCCATTTCCCATATGCCTTGAGAAATCATCTTTTCTCTCTGAAGCACTCCCTCATTTGTTGTCAGCACAGGTGGAACATAAATGAGAGGGGACTGCTAACCGAGCATTGTCTGTGAAAGGTCCTCAGTTTTGGGACTCATCTTCTCCATCCCCAGTTTTCCAGAACCCAGATTTGTTAATCTTCTGGTTGTGTTCCAAACTCCATCTTTTTTCAGGTCATTGAGAAGGGAATGGGCTGAGGTTTCGGGTGGTTATACCTATGGTCAGTCCTTCTATATTATTTTGTGTGGCTTAATCCATGGCATAGGCAGCAAGAGCATATAGGATCTATATTTATATATGATTATAGGCAATGCTGCCAGGGTTACGCGTGTTGTTAAGGTTACCTAACGCTTCCCATTATAAACTTCCCAGTTTTCAGTTGTTTATCATTTTTCCAGATTAACCATTTGGTCAGAAATTTTCCATTCTGGGTCTCTGCTTCAAACTGAGTTTTTAATTTAAGCTTTTTTAAATTTCAGCCAGAACGGATGAGTCATTTCTGAGAACGAAGTTATAAGGGGAAAAAATTGCTTTTTTGCTTATGTTCAATTCTTAGAAGCTCTAACATCTTCATGCTTTGGAGCAGGGACTAGAAAATTAGCAGGGAGGGTGCTAGGGTCCCAGAATTGCCTTTTCTGTCTCCCTGAAAATCCACCACGATGTGGCTGAGTGAATATTATCTAAAAGGAGCTATTTGCACATATTCAACAGAGGCTTGTTAGAGGCTAACACCTCCACTGAGCATGTCCTAACCCCACAGAGCCTACGGAGCATGCTCCATTCCAGGGCTAAGCAGGACTTTTCCTATAGTTGTTCCTTAGCACGTGCCTGGTGAGGCACTGAGAGCAGGCAGACAGTCTCTCTCTTGCTCTAACAGATCCCCCTGCTGGAACCCAGGTAGTACGGAAGAAAAAGAGGAAGCCGCCTGACTCAGGGCTTGTCTTCATATCAAGGACTACAGCATCATAGCGCTTGAGTGAAGACACTCCTACACAGATACGAGAGCGTCTCCCATTGGCGCAGATAATCCCTCTCCCCAAGAGGCAGTAGCTATGTTGATGGGAGACGCTCTTCTGTCAACGTAGCACCGTGTACACAGGGGGTTAGGCTGGTATAACTACATCGCTCCGGGTTGTGGATTTTTCCTACCCCTGAGTGATATAGTTAAACCGATATATGTCTGTAGTGTAGACTTGGCCTCACATGCAGAAGGTGAAGAGCAGAGGGGGTTAGACGGGGACAGAGCCAGGGAATAGAGGCTGGAGGGGCCAAGAGCAGAAGGGGTGTGGGGCAAGAGCATAGGGAAATAGAAGTAGGAGGGACAGGAAGAGAAGGGGACAGATTTGTCAAGGATATGATAGGGGACAGGAGCAGAAGGGTCTGTGTCTACTAGAAGACACTTCTCTCCAGACCAGAAATAGAACCCGTTTCCTGAGTACTAACATTACTCTGCTCTCAGCAAATATCTCTGAAACCTGCTTGCCAAGTGAGTGTCTCATTCCCTTCTAATGGCTGGCCCACACAGAGGTTAGCAGACTTCTACTACTCTCAGTTACTCTGTTAGCTCAAGTGGCAGTGGTCTATGTTTTAAATCAAAAGGTTCAAACCCTGCTGATGAACCCTGTGGAGGTCAATATGGAACCACATAAAGACATTTCTGATTTTTTTTCCCTTTTTTAAAAACTGAGAAAATTACACACAAAATATATGTTAAAAGGACCTTAAGAGTGCAAAATCAAGCACTCCAAAGTTAGGAAATGCTAGAATTAAGGCTGCCCATGTATGTGCATTATAAGATAGTCTTTAATGACATGATTACGTATTGTATTCTCCACATAATCCATGCCTGTCTTATTCAGCTGGATCATGCCCTGGGGATGAATCAGGGTTGTGCAGGGAATGAGGTTTTTGTGCGCAGGATCCCTGCCTCATTTGTTGCAGAAGTTGGAAGGTGTGTAGCAAATTCAGTGTGGAAGAGAAACCTGATCTCATGGTTAAGGCAGTTAAATGTTGTCCTGGAAAACTGGATTCTCTGACTGCCTTTTGCCACAGAGTTTCTATGTGATGCTGAGTAAGTCACTTAAACTAAAATTTCACAGGTGACGACTAATTGTGTGTTCTTGATTTTCTGTGACCCTAGATTGAGACACCTGGGGCCAGATTTGCAGATGTGCTGAGCACTCACAACTCCAACTGAAGTAGCTAGGAACTGGGCTTTGAACCCAGAACTAGTGGACGCTTGACCCTTTTGGCTTTATTCACTCTTGTGGTTCATTTCCCATCTTTAGAATGGGTTTAATAATACCTTCCTACCTCACAGGGGAGATGAATTCATTTATGGTTTCGAAGCACTCTGATGGTGAGGAGATCCATAAAAATGTCCATGAGGAAATTAATACTTCTCCCTTTAGTTTAGTTTAGTTTAGTTTAGTTTAGTTTAGCAAGGTTTGGATGGAGTGCAGTAAGTAAGGCATAGAGGCAACACACTGAGGAATGAGAAAACAAATACTGAAGAACTGCTCATTCAGAGAGCACCCTCCTTCCTGTGTGCACTGAATGAGGCAAAGGTCCTGTGGAAATGTGAACATGTCATTAAAGGTTGTATCATAACAAATGTGGACCAGAGGGCTGAATTAAAGTTGCACAGGCATCCTTAATTCTGGCATTTCCTAACTTTTGAGTGCTTGACTTTGCAATCTGAATGTCCTTTTACTGTAATTTTTTGGTATGTGATTATATATAATTTATATACCTATATATTCAAACAATGTATTCCTATACCAATAGAGTCAAACAATTTTTTTCCAAACTGCATTATGTGATATCTTCTTTCTGTCTGTTCCTATGCAGTGGGTACAGCCAGGAAGTGGTGTGCTACACATCGGGTAATATTCCTCAGACCCCTTCTGCACCAAGATTGGTTCGCGCAGGCGTCACGTGGATCACATTGCAGTGGAGTAAGGCAGAAGGATGTACACCAGAAGAAGTGATTTCCTACACCCTGGAAATTCAGGAGGAAGATAATGTAAGTTCTGTTTTAGTATTATTGTAAAGTGGATAGAGTGGACCAAATTCTCTTCGCACTTGTTCTGCTGCAGCCCCGCTGAAGAGACTATGCCCTGTATAACTGAGAACATTTCCATTCTGATATTTACATAGTTACTGTACAAGATCTCACTGAATTTTTGTCAAAAGAAGGATGAATTTAATAGAATGCTCTGTTTTGTTTTGTTTTTAAAAGGCCAATATCTGAATTTAGGGGATATTTTCTGGTGTGCACCACCACCAAAACAAAAAGCTCCTCTTCATCTCTTAACCATTCTTTATCTAAATAAATTCTGCGTTTCCTGAAAAAATGGCTTTCTGTTACCATGGTGACTCACTAGAAACAGTTTATCAAATAAGGGTGTGATCCTGCATAGAGCTGAGCCCTCCTGTGAAGTGCTGGGTGCCCTCAACTCCCACTGTAGTCATGTGGAGTCAGGGGCACTCCACCTCTCAGGAGGTGCTCCACATTTTGCAGGATTGAGCTGTATGACTTGCCCAGCTGTTCATGCCTGAGTCACCCTAGTTTGAAAGGATAACTAAGGTGACAAAGTTCTGCTTCACTCCCAAACGGAGACCTGGTAGACTTAGCAAAGTCGGGTACAAGTTTGTAATGCAGAGTCGTGCGGAATCCCACTTAAAAATCCACAAGGAAGAAGTCATAGGATTTGGAGTAATTCATCCTTAAAACAATTGAGTCTGCCACGGTCTGCCTACGTGTATGTACGATATTTGCTTTCTGGGCTACATTGTCACTTACATTTCTATTAAATACATTAAACTATTACCGAAATTGTTCTCTTGCACTATTTTATAGCAAAATGGCACATTATTCAACTCAATTAGTCATTCCACCCTTTTAGAAAATAATTACCATGACAATGGCAGATTACAGAAAACAAGAGAAACTTTTGGAATCTGTGCTGACACGATGTATTGTAGCTGTGTTATATGATACAAACGGCACCTATACAAGTTGATGATGATATATAAAAACTTGGTTTGTTCTTGATTAACATTTTAGGATAGTGTGTTTCATCCAAAGTACACTGGAGAAGAGCTAACCTGTACTGTGAAAAATCTCAGAAGAAGCACACAATATAAATTTAGGGTAAGTTTGTTTTTCCTTTTCCCGTTGCAGGGCATTTTGTAAAGATCTGCCTGACAGGAACCCTTAACGCTTCAAAAAACTGAGCTATCAAACACAAAGCCTTCCTCTGATTAAAACCTAATAGGTGTGAAAAATGTCTTCTCCCTTGACGGGCCTCTTTTTTTCAATGATGATAGTGTTATAGTTAAAATATGTGTTACATCAGAACATGTTAATTGCGTAGACTGTTTGAGGAAGATGCAGTCCTTTGTACCACAGAGTGTAGTTGTGGAGTGCTCATCCTGTAGGTTTCACTGTGTGCGCATGTAGGAGGTACTGGTTTGGGAGCTCATGGGTGTGGGGGGGAGGGAAGGCAGGGGAACTGCTGCTGGAAGGCCCACTCTGGTGATGGGGGGTAGGGTGTCAGCATGTAACAATGTGACTTAGGTCTCTGACGGTCCTTGTAGTGCATTTCATTCAGTTGTTGGTAATCCCTCAGATGGCCAATTTGCTCTGGTTACAAAAACTGGGGCAGAAAAACACTGCTCTTGTAAAACAGACAGGGACACTGAAACAGACACATTCCCAGGAATCAGGGAGACAGGTTCACCCAACATGTGGAAAATGAAGCTTTGCCAGCCAGCTATTAAGTGTGAATTTTTGGTTGTCCAGCAGATTTATATTTACTGTCCTATGTTTTCTTCTTCCAATGATAGGTCTCCCTAAAATACGTTTCTATGACTCTTCTAAAATTTTATCTTATAATCTATAACAAAATTCAGAAGTCTGTCTCATTAATACAGTACTTTGAAAATGTCAAGCACAATACATATGCTGAGTATTATTTACTAATAAAAATGCCTATGGTTACTATGTCTGATTTTGTGCAAGAGGAGTGCTAAATGTCTGCTCACTAACATAAATAACAGTCGGCTGTCTGGTCTTCGAAAATCCCATCCATGCAAATTATCATTTCTCCACAAGGTGGCATCACTCCATTTACTTTTTATTGCAGGTAGACGTGAAAAGAGGCTATTACCTCAAAAGTTCATATCCACTGGGCTTCCAGTTATTTTACAGAGCAAATTTCTGAAAACAGCTCTGTTTTTGTATGAATATTGTAAATTCGCAGGAGGGTAAAATTTCTTTCATCTCAAAAACCTGCACTACAATGTCAGTGGGTCAAAGATGAAGCAAATTGTTTAGCACAAAGGGGATTGCTTTGGGCATTAAAGACAAGTTTAAATAAAATATCTTGATCCCACATAAAACAGTGCAAAATTACGTGAACTTTAGAGTCAGGAAGCTGTGGATGGGCTGCCATAATATAATACTCTGTAGTTTAGCATGGTTTATGCTGCTTGTCTAGGGTGACCGTATGTCCTGTTTTGGCCAGGACATCCCTTTTTTAGGCCCTATCCCGGCTGTCCCGACTTTTTTGGCAAAAGTGGGTATTTATCCCATTTACTCTAGCCAACTGATCAAACGGGACAAATGCCCACTTTTGCCAAAAAAGTGGGGTGCGGAGGCACGTACGGCCCGGGGGGAGCAATGCTAGCCCTGGAGGCAGGGCTCAGGTGAGTAGCACACCAACCTCAGCTTCAGCTTCGCATGGGGGGTGGGAGGGCAGGCAAGGCTCGAGCAAGCAGCAGCGCTAGCCCTGCACAGGAAGGGGGGAGCCGGGCTCAGAAACTGGGCTTTTCAAGGCTGGGCTGACAGCGCAGCTATGACAAAACCCAACAGTACATGATGGGTCTGGGACAAAGGTTGACCTTGGTCCCTCTCTCGTAAGCAGACTGAGCAGCATGCTTAGCCCTGGGCTGACCTTACATCGGTTTCTAGTAACACACACACACACCCAATGACATCTGACTGCAGGGAGTATCATTAACTAGCTATGGATGGAGACCCATCCAATTTTTTACCATCAGCAGACAGGGTCTTTGTAATCTGCAGCCTATGATGGAAGTGAGGATTGAAAGGGGAATTTTCAGGGAATGATCTGAGGCTCCCAGGTAGAAAAAGTTGCTAATTTGTATTTATAATTAGCATTTGTAGTAGTTGATTCAATATTTAATTCCTGTGCAACACATTTAGAGACGAATCTTGAAGTCAGTCTTGCAAAATTCCCACTGATGTCGCTCGGAGTTTTTCCTGAGTAAAGACTTCAGTGTTTGGCCTATAAAGCATATATTTCAGATGCATCTTTTTTGCTTCAATAAGTGCAGACTAGCATATGTTAGATGTGCCTGTAACTCTTCTCAGGTTTTTGTTGCTGTGTGTTCTGTGTTTGTACTGCACAATGGGATGCTAGCCCATAACTAGGGCCCCTGGGCACTATGGTAATTCAAACAACAATAATAAATTCTGAAGAAATTTGCTTTGAACTGCTTCTGGAAAGTCTTCCAAAAAGATCATGTATATCTACTATTATTTACCTTCGCTATGAGTAAACAATCGGTTGACATGTGGGACTTGCTTTTAAAAAGACATTAAGAATTTTCTCATCTTAATTTACTGCAACACAGTAAATTGGGGCCGCAGAAAAACTCTGGAGGTACTTACTAATGAAACAATTTTATGATCAATTACCTTGTGTTAGAATCCTACACAATTTGCTGTGATTTGATACATGCTGTCTATTTTAATAAACAGTGTTTGTATGGACTATATTAGATTAATTCATGCAAAGCTGTCAGAAAGGAGAACTGAATAGTCACATTAGTTGTGTTTTTGTTTCAGCTGATTGCTTCTAATGTGGAAGGAAAGAGTTGTCCAAGTGAAATTTTGGTCTGCACAACAAGCCCGGACAGGCCGGGACCTCCTACCAGACCTGTTATTAAAGGTCCAATAACATCTCATGGCTTCAGCGTTAAATGGGGTAAGCTAACCCATTCAGTTTGCTGTAACACAATTTTCTTATGGCATAACATAAATTAAGTGTAAACAAAACTTATATGAATGGCACATTAGGCTCAGATTTCGCATGCTGCTTCTCAGCCCAGAGATGAATGTGTTCAGAAATTTTGATAAGCATTTGATCATTCTGAGAGATGCCTGAGCATGTGGTGAAAAACTGTGACTTTTTCATAGTCAAAGAGCTCGAAAATATTATTAAAGTGAAAGCATGGTGGTTCAGCTATATTCTCTCCACCAACTCTCTCTCTCTCACACACACACACACAGTCCTTTGAGACAATTCACTGATTCCAATGTACTGTATGTCAAATTCAGGATTCTTTCCTTGCTTTCAAGACCTTATATCATGTATATCCTGCCCACATCTGCTCTACCAGTGACGCCAGTCTTGATACCACTCATAAACATGTTTATCTTCTTCCATGCTCCCTTAGTGCTTAGAGTGGACACCTCAAACCTGCCTACTAAGCTACTTCCTTCAGATCCCTCCTAAAAACTTACTTCTGTTGTCTTACCTATATGCAGCGATATGGACAAGAAAGGTTAAACCAATAACGTAATGCAACAGCCAAAGCACATCCATGCCTCAGCAGTCTTATTACTGTAACCATTGTTCTCCCTCTCAACTTCCCCCACACCTCAGTTTGTCTGCTTATGATCCTTTCTGGACATGTCATGTTGCACGCAGAATGTAAGCTCTTTGAGACAAGAACCATGTCTTCAGTGAGGTGACTATGTGACATATTTATGAGCAGCCAATGATGATGATGAAGGATCCTAGGCATCAGTTTTGAAAACCAGACTCTCTGGAGTCACAGTTTTGAGTAAACAGTGAAAATACATTCCTATAACTGGTTAAAGCTCCTGATTCTTCTACTAAAGTAGCAAGAGCAGAATATATGAGTCAAAGTATGCTGTATGGTTAACAAATCCACAGTGTATTCTAAGATTCCAACTTGTCTGGAAATGATCTGTAGATTCAGAGAGTGGATCTTAAAATCATCATCTTTAGAATTACGAATACCACATGTGGCAGCGTATAATTATTTTTATCTTCCGCTTTAGTCCTATTGATTCAATCAGACAGCAGCTATTTGCAGTAAATATCCTTCATCAGCTCTGTCTTTAGTTATTTGTGCCCTAATTAATCTGTTACAGTACGGATAGACCACTAGAATAAAACCTGCAAGGTGCTGACCAGAGAGACCTCTGCACCAAACAGTATTAGATCTTTATGCTGTAGTCAGTGCATCTGACAAGTGCTTTCCTTACTAGATATATGCGTGATTTTGAAGGATCAAAATCTGTTGCTGTATTCTTTATTTTCTTGTAAATTCCATTTTTCAAATTTAATTTATTAACAAAAATGTTGCTTTTTTTTCAGATCCTCCACAAGATAATGGCGGTTCAGAAATCCTAAAATACCTATTAGAGATTTCCGAAGGAAATTCTGAAGGTAAATTTGACAAGAATCTATCTACTTCAATACATTGTGGTTATACGTATTCTGTTATTTAAAAACCTGGCTTTTTTGGCTATTAATATTTTTAAAGTACTATTGTAATAACAATAATACAAAAAATAATTGTATCAAATATCGTAGATGGTATTTTTAGATAAACAGTTTAGTCTGGCATCTTTCCTGTACCCTTTATTAATTTTACCAAACATGAGTTACAAAATCTAGTATTAAATTAAAACGTAAATTGAAGAAAAATGTTTCTCTGGCCTAGGCTATGTATACACTACAGATTTCTGCTGGCATAGCTATTTCAGTCAGGGATGCAAAGAAGTGTGATCTCTGACTGACACAGGTGTGCCAGCCAGCATCCCTAGTATATACACAGTAATACTGGCAAAGAGCTGTGCTTTTAACAGTTAAGCTTGTTTCACTCATGGGGCATGGTTTCATTATACCAGTACAAAGCACAGCTTTCCCATTATAGCTACTTTCATACTAGGAGCACTTTGCTGGTATAGCATACCGATATTCCTATACTAGTAAAGTGCTCCAAGTGTAGACACAGCCTGAGTTAAAATCTTATTAAACTTTTTAATGTTTGCTATCATTAATTAAAGTTCTTATGTGGATTACAGGGCTAGATTTTCTAAGTTAAACCTGTTCCATTTGTGCCTGGTTAAAATATATAGATATGTAGAATATTATTACTACTAGTATAATATTATTACTATTACATTGTATTTCTGTGCACCTTTTTCCTAAGACTTCAAACATTAATAAATTAAGCACCCACTGCTTAATGTGGGCGGGATGTGGGGTGTAGGCAGGCGCAAGGACTTGCAGACCTGGAAAAAAAAGGTAAAAATTAAGTTGGGTTGCTAAAGAGTGCACTTTAGCAACTTGTCTTAGCAAAGCTGCTGCTCCCATATTATTATAGACACCCTCCTGCTCCCCCCCCCCCCCCCCCCACATTTTTTTCATACCACTTTAAGCACTGCAAACATCCATTTGAAGTAGGTGGTATTATACCAATTTTATTGATGGGAAAACTAGACAGCAGAGGTAAAGGGACTTACCAAAGGCTATACCACAATTCAGTGACTGGAGTACTTTGACTGTGGCTCCATTTCAATGGAAAATAAAGTGATCTTTATGTAGCACCAGATTGTGGCTGCCTGTTATATAGGTTCTGAGAGGAAGATATGAAGGAAGAAGCAAGTAGCCCTTGCCCCTGTTTGCACGCTGTGTAAGAGCAAGCCACAGTTGCTGGTCTGCAGCCTTAAAATTCCACCTGTCCTGGCCTGCAGGTTGGATTACGCTGAATAACACTGAGTACTCAGGTTGTGTGTGTTTGTTTTGCTGGTGACTGTGTTTTTAAGTGTCCCTGTCCCTTTCTGTAGGACAGTGGAAGTTAAGGATCCAGGACTATATGTACAGTTTGATTTTTAAAAGGTTTCTTTAAACAATAATAATATAGTCATTAAAAGTGTATGACCATTTTGTTTTCACAAAAAAGTATTCAAGTATTTTTATAAAACCATGTTAAAGCTTTTCTTTCTCAAATATAACTCCCGAGAGAGAGACAGAGAGAAAGGTGTGTGTGTGTGTGTGTTTTCAAAAGTAGACTTGAATGAATCCATGTACTTTTACAGCAAATCAATGGACAGTGGCATATAGTGGATCTGCTGCAGAACATACCTGTACTCACTTGAAACCAGGCACTTTGTATAAACTCCGGGCATGCTGTATCGGCACTGGTGGACACAGCCAGGTAAGAAAAGTTTATCACTGAGCACTATAATTTTTGCATTTTCCAGAGTTTCACGTATGCTCTACATTTCAGTGTTGCAAAATAACACTGGTGGTGTTAGGTGATGTAGTTGGCCAAAATTTTAATATTATTGGATACAGTAAAACATCACTGATTTCCATTAATGTTCCCTATGCAAGTTACTGAATTTTGAAATGTGCTGCTCTCTCTGTGCATGCAAAATTTGGGCCTTGTAGTTTAGCAAAATACAAATTAATGAGGTTCTACTTTATATGGAAAAAACCCTAAGTATTCATATATCATTAAGGCGAACAGGGACCTTTATGGTCATCTACTCTGGCCTCCTGCATAACACATGCCATAGAATATCACCCAGTAATTTGTGTGTACAGCTATTATATTTTTATACTTTCTGTGTGGTTGTTCATAGTTTGCCATTGTATTCAGACATCTCCCTATTTAAGTTTATTATTTATTAAAAATATGTAGTAAAAGTAATTAACTCAGTCTTCTCAGCCTTCTGGTACATCAGACTCACATTTTAACCTCCAGAAGAGCAAAACATTATGGATTTCTCAGTTTGACTGGCTGCTATGTAGATCTTGCATGTGTTTTTGTAACTGACTGTATCCACGTGGACTCAGATGCTCTGGAATGTAGTGTGCCCTTGCACTGTGTTCATTTCTCTACATAACAGCACTAATGAAGATCCTGATCCTGCAGACTTTACTTATTGAAAATTCCCTTTGACTTCACTCTGTCTACTCACTTGCATTAAGTTAAGCATCTGGTTAAGTCTTTGAAAGATCAGTAGAGGGCTGCACAAACTGGTGGATGCAAGTGCCTCTTCCCCTCAAGGATGCATATGAAGGATCCAAACCTTATTACCTCCTTTTTGTGCTATAGGCCCCCACTGAAACTTTAGCTCCTAAGTCACTTTTGAAAATGATGCCCTTAGTATCGAGGACACCATCTGAGTGCATATATATCTAAGAAGTGCTTTTTCAGGGATCAGTCATGGGAAGCATAGGAAAGAAGGAAAATGGCATTTTTGAGCTGAATGTCATCAAAAAGAAATCCTCCCAGCTGTTACTGATGTACTGCTCTGAAAAAATCATATTTTAAGTTTAAGGCCAGAAGGGACCATTAGATCATCTAATCTGACCTGTATATCACAGGCCATTAAATTTCACACCATTACCCTGAGTGGTGCTTTACTAAAGCATAAATTGTGTTAGGCTAAAGCATATCTTTCAGAAAGACATCCAGTCTTGATTTGAAGACATCTTCAAATGCACCTCTTCTCTTGGTAGTTTGTTGAAATGGTTAATCACCTCTCACTGTAAAAAAATAAAATAAAATAAAGCTGCCTGATTTCTCATTTGAATTTGTCTAGCTTCAGCTTCCAACTATTGGTTCTTGTTATGCCTTTCTCTGCTCTGTTAAGCAGTCTTTTAGTACCCTGTATTCTTGAGAGCCTTGTGAAAATTAATACAATAAAAAAGTAAAAAATCCTTTACTAAAATATTCAGTAATACTAGTGAAAATATTACATAAATGATGCTAATAAAATTATGCGTCAATAATGTTCGTATTCATGAAATATATACTAATCACTTGATAGTCTCTGATCCTACATTTTTCTTACCATAAGTTTCTTGTTTGCCAAAATAGTATTTTTTAGATAGCTCTTTAAAGGGGCTAGATTGTAAAGACCAGGACTCACATCATCGTCCCCTGTTTAGAATCATGCCTCTCTTCGTAGATGTGTTTTCAGCAGAATTAATAATCTTAGGTCATATTCTTTTCCAGTGTTCTGAAAGTTTACCCGTCCGTACACTAAGTGTTGCACCAGGTCACTGTCGGCCACCAAGGGTGTCGGGGAAACCAAAACACAAAGAAATTCAGCTACTGTGGGGTGAGTGATCAGTACTTGCAGCCATTTTAGTTATCAAGCAGAAACCTGGATTGAAACTATTTATTAGGCCAAAACTCAAGCCACCATTTAAAAGAATGAATTTAATCTCAAGATCTAAAACTAAGCAGTTGCTATAAATTTAAAATGCATATAAGATTTTGCATTCTAATATTTATTACTTGTTTGTGTCACGTTGCAGTAGATGAAACAACATGATCCGAAGTCCAGTTGAATCAGTGAGAGACTTTTCATTGACTTCAATGGGCTTTTGTATCAGGCTCTTGGAAATTAGTTGTCTTTATTTTTTCCTTTGGGTCTGATACTGCAATCTATTCCCACTGAAGTCAATTGGAAGTTACGCCTATGTAGTACTATAAGATCAGGGCCTGTAACAAAGTTTCTTACCATTGGCCTTTCATTGCAAAAATGTCACCTCACTTGAGATTCGTTTTATTTCCCAGCGCTCCTGGCCACAATTTTCTACTGTTTCATTTAGAATTTCACACAATAATTTATACTGAGCCAGAGCACATAGAAAACTTTTTTAAAAAGCTTTTTATTAAGGCAAAGGTACAATAAAACGAATGCACTAAGTTGACTTGAACAGGATAGTTCTTATAAAAAGTAGCTCCTTGCCTGTTCAGTGAGAATGAAATAGTATAATTGTGGCATTTTAGAAGGTCATTGCTTGGTGAAATCTCTCCCTTAAGTTGTTTGTTAGAAGTGTCTAAGTCTCTGCCACACTCAGAATAGTCCTTCTCAACACCATTTCCATTTGACAAATGTGTCTCAGGTCCACCAGGAGGTCTAAGTTGCACTCATGTTCAAGGTTTCACGTTGGTTTGTAGCAGACACCACTTTGCAGAGCTCAGCACTGGGTAGTTTCAGCAGCATACTTTCTGCACATTAACAATAATATTATATTTCCTCAAGAGCCATTCAAAGGATATGAATAGCCAAAACAGGCCCATGATCTCAGTGAGCTGTTAAACAGACAAGGCTTATGGACTGTCCGTGTCATCCTTGCACACCCCAAATCCCCATTCATTTTGCCAAGGGCTTTTGAATTGCTCAGAGAATACAGGACTGAGCCTTCCTCCCTATCTGTAAAATGGGCATAATGATATTGACTTTCCTTTGTAAAGCATTTTGAGAGCTCTGGATGAAAAGCATTATGTAAGAGCTAGGTATTATAATTATTTAAAAGCTAATGAGTTCATTCTATTATTGGTCTGCACAAAACTGTGTGTATTGACAGCAAAATTAGCCCTACCGTGCTTTTATGACATATTTCCTCCTCTGATAATTTCATTATTTTAAGGTTATGTTAAAAAATCACCATAGGCTTATGTTTTCATTTAGCAATATTATTGTGATTATTCCTTGTATCGAAGGAAGGTACACTGTTTATTTGAATGGGTTTTGCTATTAAAGGAAGAGCAGATATCAGCCCCCATTGTACAGTAATATACTATGGTGGTTGTGCTTGCTACCAGGAGTGGAATCCATTGGATGATTTAGCTGAGGTTAGTCCTGCTTTGAGCAGGGGGTTGGACTAGATGACCTCCTGAGGTCCCTTCCAACTCTAATCTTCTGTGATATAAATGGGCCTACTTGTGGTATTAGAACACCAGAGTAGCACTGCTTTTACAGCATGGGACCCATTGCTGCTGCTAGCTGCGGGTCTGATCCTGCAAATACTTACGGACATGAATAACTTGACTCACATGAGTGATCCCATTTACATACGTTTGGGTGTGGGACACTTATCAAAGAGGCAGAATCATTAGAGATGATACATATTTGTGGTACAAAATGAATCAATGTAAGATAATCACCATGTACGTCTATGGTTATATCAATAATAAATAAATTATACTGATTCTTTCTAGATGTCCCTGTGTCAGAAAGTGGTTGTCAAGTCTCAGAATACAGTGTGGAAATGACAGAACCAGAAGAGGTTATTTCTGAGGTGTATCGTGGCCCTGATCTAGAGTGCACGGTCAGCAACCTTCTTCCTGGAACAACATATCGGTTCAGAGTGAGGGCTTTGAATGATGGAGGGGTAAGGTTTAATGTTCTGCACAGCATCAACGGCAGCATCCGAAAACGGATGCCAGAAGAGTGGGTTTTTTTCAAAATGTTTCTCAACATGTATCTGAGAGGACAGTAATACCGGCAGTGCATACAGTTGTTCATCTAAAGCTGAGGAGGAGAAAGATGAAGGGGAATGTGGAAAAGGAAAAAAATAAAGAGAAAAAGAGGTACCTGGGAAAGGAGAAAAGTGGAGAATAAAATGAAAGAGTTTGAGAAACTCAGGGAGAAGACAGTGTGTTGAGACTTAGAGGACCCCATCCAGACTGGCCTTTTAAATCAAATTTGAGAATGGCATTTCTTTTTAAACATGGTTTCAGCTAAACTGGTCTAACGTTCAAAGTGTTTTAGAACCATACTGAAGGAGATATATTGGCCCACACATCTTTAACAACAACAAAATCTTTGCCTTTATAGAGGCAAATTATACTTTAGTCATTTCAAGTAGGTCTTTGGACATTTTAGGAAAAACATTTTTGTTCACGAATAGTTTTTAATGTATTTTAATTTAACATAGGGTACATACATTTTTTTCAAACTCCTCATAAGACCTACTTACCTAATCCTATTAGGAATTAAAAGGCTGATCCCATGTCCATTGAAATCAACCAAAGAATACCAGTAAAGCTCAGTGGGTGTTGGATTGGGCCCTGTCTTCCTTTGTGTGAGCATCATTCCCAGCGTTTTGAAAATGTATGCTCAGTGGGACCAGTCTGATCCATTGCTTAGTCTGCTATCAGACTGCTCCCAGGAAATTTATTAGATTTCTAAAGATTTGTATGCTTCAACAGCAGGATCCCTGCTGACAATTACTCAGCTCTTAATAATGTAAAGCTTTTAAATAATGCAGATCATGGGGGGAAAACTACATCAAAATTAGTTTAGGTATTAGAAAAATAAACAGTACCTGCAAATTGATAAGATATCCATTTCTTTCTTACGTATTAAAAATTAATTGTTTTAATTGTAATTAAAAATTAATATGTATCAAAGTCTGATTTGCTAACCGTTCTGACTGACGTATAAAAGCTAAGAAAAAAGCCATTTCCTATAAAGTGGCTTTGGATTGCCGGTGTTTTAGGCAAACCATGTATTCTCATTAAGCAAGGCTGCTAAGATTTCTAACATACCCGTGAGGTGAAATGAAGCATGCCGAGCTAATGCTGTACTTTGGTAAGGGGTACATTAGAGGCTTCATCGGTCTTCAAGCAAGTTTGTTACATTAAGAATATTTCTGTGTACAGCTTACGAAAACCCTTTAAAGTGTATGAGTGTGTAATATATTTTTCCCCATCCTTCCTTAGTACGGGCCATATTCTGAAGACACAGAAATCACCACAGCAGCAGGACCACCCGGCCAGTGCCAAGCACCTTTCCTTTCCTTTGTGTCTGACACAAGTGTACTTGTAAGCTGGGAGGTAAGACACTCTTTGTGCTTTTTGATTTCTATCTTGCTTATCCAAACTATTGTGATCATCAGTACTTGAAAGCTAATTCAAGAGCAGGTCACAATCTCAGCCCACTCAAAAAAAACCTCTTATGTACAGAAAATAATCTTTCCTGCTTTTCTTTTTAGAGTTGATCTTAAGTCACCCGGGTTTATTAGTGGCCTGTGAATGGAAACAAGGCGATTTCCCACCACTTCATCTCATTATAGGTCATAGGTCTATAAAGAATGATCTCTCCAGGATTTTAGCATGTTGAATCCAATACGTTGGCTGGCTTCTGAGCTGGAATTATGAAGCCAACTATTCAGCTACATTTTTATGTGAGGCTAGAGTCTTTGATATCAAACAAACTCTGTGCAAATCTCATTGTTTTAGTTTATCATGGAAGCTGCTGCAAACATTTACTTTAGTTTATGGGTTGCCCTGCCCCCCCCCCCTTTTTTTTTTTTTTTTTTTTTTTTTTTTTTTTTTTTGGGAGATTTTCTGTGTCAAAGAGATTTTCTCAAAACACTCAGGTGTCACCTGGTTTCATAGCAAAATCATGTTAAACGATTAGGACAAGAATCTTGTGAATAAGATACTGATCTGGGACTCAGGAGGTCTGAGTTCAGTTCCCAACTCTGCCACAGACTTTCTCTGTGAGTTACATGCTTTATTTCATACTTCCCTCCAGGATCTGGGGATTCTTTTGGGCATATATAGATTTTAATGTGTAGTCAGGTTGTCCTGAAGGTCCCCAGGTTGACACTATGAGAGAAGAGAGCCTGCTGCTCACTTGGAGGCATGAAAGGCAAAACTTCTTTTATAATATTGTAATACTGAAGTGTGTGCCATATCAAGGGTCACACTGCTTAAACTTCACCTTCATCCTTAGCTGTGTTAGCTTCTCTGACTCTACTGTGCTGTACCTTTCCCATCAGGCTGATGGCTGGCTTTCACTGGGCACCTAGTGCAGTAAGCCTCTTTCCACACCAGAGACGGTAGTTTCTGGTTGGTATGACTTTCTGAGAAATATAATTGTTCATTTCTTAATGACTTGAGTACTTCATTTAGCCATGACTCTCACACAGTTGTGATGAGGCCACTAATCCTGGATTAGAAGCAAACTTTTCTGTATGGTTCAAGGCTGTGCTGCTACCAAGTCAGCAGAGTGGTTTGAAGTTTTTACTGTGAAAGTCCTAATGGAAATTAAAGCCTACAGAGAATGCGGTGTAAATGTCCTCACTTCTGTGTTTCTGTGAATTAGGACTTGTCTACACTTAAAACGCTACAACGGTACACCTGCAGCACTGTAGCACTTCAGTGTAGACACTGTGTACACTGACAGGAGATGTTCTCTCATCGGTGTAGGTAATCCATCTCCCCAAGAGGCAGTAGCTAGGCTGATGGAAAAATTCTTCCATCAACCTACTGCTGTCTACACTGGGGGTTAGGTCGGCATAGCTATGTCTTTCAGGGGTATAGATTTTTCATACCCCTGAGAGACATTCCTATGCTGATGTAAGTTCCCAGTATTGACCAGCCTTAGTTTCTTTTAAGCAGATAGCTATGGCACAGTTCTGCTAAACTAGCCTGGTTTTGGTAACCTATCCAAGGGCACTAATTCAGTGTGTCCATTTGCAGTGATCATGGTTTCTCATTATGAACTCATTTTTATGCTTTCTTCTCTTTAACCAGTCAAACATGATGAGGTTGGCCTCCATCTTTAAACGGACCTACTAAATACAAATCTTTGTTTTGCAGAGTCCTGAATCCTCTGGTGCTGACATCTCCGAATACAGATTAGAGTGGGGAGAAGATGAGGAATCTCTAGAACTTGTGTATAATGGCACAGATACCTGTTTTGAAATTAGTGAATTGTCAGCAGCAGCACATTATTGCTGTAGATTACAGGTACAGAAGCTTATTATCTTTTGAATAGATCACAATTTAAGATGTAAACACAATTTACTGCCACTTGATTTTTATTGTCATCATTAACTGCTTTGAACTGAGGTACGTCCGTAAGTCAGAAGAAATGTAGCTTTCTCCTATATTGTGTAGCGCTGCCGCGTAATCAAACGATTTAGATTCTAAACAACTCAAACTGATGAACAGAAGGAGTTAATAGAACTTTCAGACTTCAAAAATTGCTCCCGTTCATCACATGCTTTAATTTTAATGAATAATACTGTTGACAAACAGCCAGCTCAGATAGTGACTCTCTTGCATTAAAATAGAAAGATAATGTTTTAAACTTTCCAAAAAAAAATCCCAAATTTTGACTTGCCCAAACTTGGAAATGGTATCTAAACAACATTACTTTGCAAATGGATGTTGAAGATTCCCCTAGCTGAAACAGTAATCTCCAACATCTGTTTCATTTATTAAGTAAAGCAAACCATCTGAGAAGCTGATAAGATTCTTATATACATGGGAGGTAGCAGCTGGCAATATAATGTACTTACCATCTTCACCACCTCATCTCTTGAATTTATATCATTGAACCTTGTCTAGTGAGTCTCTGTAATGATCTTCTTCTCTTTGATATTTATGCTTCTCCCATTATTTTCAATAAAAAGCAACCAAATTAACATATAAATCCTATGATGAAGCAGGGTTCTTCTCCTGTCAAGTCCCCTGAAAAAAATGGAAGAGATTTAGTAAAGAAGAGTGAGGCAAAATTCTGGGCACAGCCTGCACAACTCTGGCAACTCCTCCACAAGGTTTATTTATGTGCAAAGGCAGAACACCAGCAGTAAATCCAGCCAAGAGTTCATGTACCAACTCAGCTGGCAAAGGATAGGAAATAGTTTCCCTTGAAAATCTTTTAGCTTGGACCACCCAGGTTCATCTCTTTGATCGAAGGCCACAAGCCTTCAGTCAAGTGTTTCTTTTCTTTTTGAACTCTTTCAAATGTCCTGTAAGATTCTTTGTAGTTCTTCAGCAGCTGATTCAAAGCCAGAGAGCCTCAAAGAGAGCCCCACAGCCCATCCTCACTCATGGTCTCTTGTATTCTTCTGACTTCATTGTCACTGGACCTACACCTTGTATGGTCATTAGTTTGAAAGAGCACATGTGAGAAGAGTGGAACTGCACGCCAGAAAGCACATTCCTTATGCCCAAGAAAGAAACCTTTTTGTTTTCTGTCTTCTAAATTGGTGTCTAGACTTTATTGGGCTGGGAGAAGATTGTGAAACCAGTTTCCTGGTGAATGGAGAACTCTTTTAAAAAAAAAAAAAAAATTAGTGTTAAAAATGGAAACAGCAACTGTATAGTATTTTTTGGATAGGGAGTGTACATTTATTTTAAATTACCCACCAGAGAAACGTTCCACTACACTAATGTCTACCACAGCTTTTAACACCTCAAGCAAAGTTTAAACCATAGTCAGAAGATAAGAAAAATATATAACAACACAGATATATTTTATTAAAGCCCACCAGTAATCCATGCAGTAGAATTCTAGAGAGCCTCATCCTGCAGAACTGGCCCTTACTTTGTATAGCATAGCATCTGTCTGACAAATTGTATTTCAGAATGCACTAGAGTGTTAAACAGTAACAGGGCAGAGAGTAGAATTATGAGGTATGTGCAAAAGAGAAACGTTAAATAATTAATGGAGATTTGCTTTGGGAATGTGTTTTAAAATAAATAAATAAAAGGATAAAGGGCAAAAATACAAATCATTTTTCCTTCGTGACTATTAGAGACATTAACAGGAAAACTTAATTTTTCACTCTAATATACAAATAATTTTGTCTAACCCGTGTTACTCTTCTTCTAACAAACACTCAACATTATCTCAATCCATACAAATCCAATATTAGAGAGAATCAAGGAATCAGGCATAAATGACTAGAGGGTTGCCAGTTTGTCTTTGCTTAAAATTAAAAAAAAAAAAGTTGAGTAGCATTAATGCAAATTCCCGAAACCACTCATGCCCTCCACCCAGGGAAACGTTGTACCATTTACAGGAGGGGGAGGGGAAGGAAACATCTGGTAAGTAAACGAGAATTAAAAACCCATCAATTACGATGATGAGGTTGTCCAATAAAACAGTTATAAGCACCACTAAAACAAATTGCTTGGAGCAAGATACAGATTGCCAAACATTGGTTTACAGGCGAGACACATAATATCATTGACAGACCACAAAATGAGGCTCGCTTTAATAGCTATAGGAGCGCTTCACTAGATAAAAGATGTCCCTGAAGCAGGATTTGTTTTTAAGGGCTTTTAAAGGCCAACATATGCAACTTTATCATCTCACTTGCTTCAGCACACCAGCTGAACAAAACATCTAATGGAAAAACTGTTTATCTCATGCATAGCAAACAAAATTATTCAGATACAGTAAAACTTAGGGGAGAAAACACATGCCTATTGGTCCTGCTCTCCTTTGCCCATGCTACTCCCACGTAAGACACTGCAAAGTCCAACTCTGCAGATCCTTCCTCTTTTGTTAGGGAAGGTGGGCTTTGCTTGCCCCACTCTAGCATGGACAAAGCAAGGTGTTTGGTGAGAGCTGTGATGGAAAACTCGAAGCCATCTCTTCAAAGACTGCGCCTCTGCACAGATTTTTGGCTTACTGGTAGAATAACTACTTCATGACTTGTGCTACCACAAGTTCCTTGTGTGGATGCTTTGCACTTTGTAACAGTTCTGATTCCAATTAGTAGAGAGCAATAATACATATGAACCCTAACTAATTCATTACCATAGTAATGAAGTACCACAGTTTTATTAGTCTGTGTTTATCTGTTTTATTAGAAGATTTTGGAAAGGTGTAAGTGACACAGTAGACAATGGAGATGTTGAAATAACAAAGACTGGTGATTAATGGATGATACTTCAAAGGTAGAAACATTGGGCCAGATTTTGAAACTTCAGATTTCCTCTGGTGTCACTGAATTTGGCCGAGAAGTTAGATATAACAGTTGCTCTATCTTCTCATGGAAAAACAGCTGTATATGCTTTGTTACTTGTTGTTTATATGTGTGATCTGTGATTTCAGAAGAAAGTATGCACCATGCTAAGTTAAAGTTTTGTTTTTATGAGAATTTTTTTTTTTAGTATGAAATTTGCAAATTAACTCTCTAAATTAGAACCCACTATAGCAGATCTTAAGCAGGTAAAATGCCCGCTGAAGTAAAGGAGAGTTCTGCCTGAATAAACAGAACATCTGACCCTGCAGATGTTATCCTACAGTTCTGCGGATTTTGGTAGCAAAGAGCTTATCTTTAAAAGGTTAATCATGACAATTCAGCACAATCAATATTAATAAAAAAGGGGAAAGAACGCAAACCAAAACAAGGAAAGCACAGGATAAAGAATATTTAGATAAGTGAGATGTATTCAAGTCAGCAGAGCTTAATGAAATTCATTCTGAGGTACTTCAGGAACTAGCTGAAGCAATCTTGGAGCCATTAGCAATTATTTTCAAGAGCTCTTGGGGATAGGTGAATATAGTAGGGCAAACATTATACCTATCTTTAAAAAGGGAAACAAAGAGGACCTGGGGAATTATAGACCAGTCAGCTTAACTTCAGTACCTTAAAAATACTGGGACAAATTTTTAAATAACCTGTCTGTAAGCACCTAAAGGATAATAGAGTTATAAGGAATAGCCAGCACGGATTTGGCAAGGACAAATAATGCCAAACCAACCTAGTTACTTCTTTGACAGATTTACTGGCCTAGTCAATAGGGGAAAACTGTAGCCATGATATATCTTGGTTTTAGTAAGGCTTTTGACACAGTTCCACATGACATTCTCATAAGCAAAATAGGGAAATGTGATCTATGTGAAACTACTGTAAGGTGCGTTGTGAACAGTCTCCCCCTTCCTCTCCAGAAAAACCCTGGCTGGTAAACCCTCTTGGTGAATTAAGCAGCACACAGGTCCACCAAGGTACCTTCACTGTGTGTGTTCATTGTTTGTCTCCTTTTTAAGCTCTAGGTACGATACCACAATCTAGCAGCAGTTATGAGGAGCCCCTTGCTTCTCCTTGGGTTATCCTTTTATACTGCCTGCTTTCCTTCCTGGGTTCTCCAGCTGGTGAGCTAATTAACTCATTAATTCATCAAGCTACTAGCAGGTGTAAGTGCTCCCTTCCACCTTAACTACAATTAGTGCCCTGGGTGTTTCAAGTGACCAGGGTGCTGGGTTCCACAGAGCCCAGTTTGAAGCTGCTAACAGCACCCTGACACATGGGTGCACAACTGGTTGAAAGATTGCTCAAAGTAATTCACAGTTAAACTGGGAGGATGCATCTAGTGGGGTCCCACATGTCAGTCCTGGGTCTGGTACTATTCAGTATTTTCACTACTGACTTGGATAATGGAGTGGAGAGTGCTGATAAAATTTGCAGATGACACCAAGCAGAGAGGGATTGCTACACTTTGGAGGACAGGATTAGAACTCAAAATAAATTAAATTGACAAGTTAGAGAATTGGTCTGAAATCAACAAGATTAAATTCAATAAAGAAATGCAAAGCACTACACTTAGGAAGGAAAAATCACACGCATAATTACAAAAAATAATTGACTAGGTGGGATTGGATCACAAATTGAATACAACTAAAAAATACAAAAAAGGCAGTATTAACTAATGTGTCATATGTAAGACATGAGAGGAAATGATCCCAGTCTACTCAGCACTGCTGAAGCCTCAGTTGGAACACTGTGCTCAGTTCTGAGCTCCACACTTTGGGAAAGCTGTTCAGAGGAGAGCAACAAAAATAATAAAAGGTTTAGAAAACCTGTCTCTGAGAAAAAAATTTTAAAACTCTGAGAAAAGAAGACTGGGGAAGGAACTGATAACGGTCTTCAAATATGTTAAGGGCTATTATAAAGAGGATGGTGATCAATTATTCTCCATGTCCACTGAAGATAGGACAAGAAGTAATGGGCTTAATTTACAGCAAGAGAGATTTAAGTTAGATATTAGGAAAAACTTTCTATCTTTAAGCATAGTTAAGTTCTGGAATAGGCTTTCAGGGGAGGTTGTGGAATCCCCATCATTGGTCATTTTTAAGAACAGGGAAAAAAGACACCTGTCAGGGATGGTCTAGGTTTACTTGGCCCTGCCTTAGCACAGAGGGCTTGATTTGATGACCTCTTGAGGTTCCTTCCATCTCTGCATTTCTATGGTTCTAAAAGATGAGAGTATCCTATTTGTTAGACAAGAATGGTCATTACTGACAATGTGATCAATGTGTGACATTTTCTCTCATAAAATAAAGTTTCCTGCTGATAAAATGGTTATGTTAAGTTTGATTAAAATGGTTATGCAGGGAAATTATATATATATTCTTTAAAGACACTTCAGACTACATGAGTGACACCTCTGAGTAATAGAGAAAGATATTAATTGTAGTAAGGTCGATAAAGGGTATGAATCATTAAATGATGAATTATTAAGGTGATTGGTATCTAACTTTTCCAGACTGCAAGGTTCATTGGTATAAGTTTATTTGATTGCCATGTGAAATGAAATATGTGTTCCTCTAAAAACATTATTTCGTTCCACAGGCTATAAACCAGGCAGGAGCTGGACCTTATAGTGATCTAGTAACCTGCCGGACTCCAGCATCGGTACCTGGTGCAGTCTGTACCCTCTCTGTATTGGAGGATGAACATATGGATGCCTATCAGATATCACCGTTTGTGTGCCTTGTATTAAACTGGGAAGAACCGTGCAATAATGGGTCTGAGATTACTTCTTACAACATTGACCTTGGCGACATTAGCATTCCAGTTAGTAACATTACAAGTTATGTTATTGATGATCTGCTTCCAGAAACCTCATACCGGTGAGTGTCATTATCCGGCCGTTTCTTAGTGCAGTAATAAAAACTCATGATGATATCACTCAGATTACAGTAGAACCTCAGTTACAAACACCTGAGGAATGATGGTGTTGTTCGTAACTCTGAACAAAACTTGATAGTTGTTCTTTCAAAAGTTTACAGCTGAACATTGATTTAATACAGCTTTGAAACTTTACTATGCAGAAGAAAAATGCTGCTTTTAACCATCTGAACGTAAATGAAACAAGCACAGAAACAATTTCCTTACCTTGTCAAATCTTCTTTTGTACTGTATCTCTTCTACTGTACTGTACTGTACTGTACTGTATTTGCTTGGTCTCTGCTGCTGCCAGATTGCATATTTCTGGTTCCAAATAAGGTGTTTAGTTGACCAGTCAGTTCATAATTCTGGTCTGGTCATTAATCTGAGGTTCTAATGTAATTAGATCTGGAGAATCTTTATAGGATATACTATAAAGAAGAGAAATAAGTCATTTATCCTTAAACATCTAAAGAAAGTGTAATGATGTCTTTATGGAGTGAATTGGAGTAGTTCAGGTTCAAAGACCCGTTTTCTTTGTTCACCCTTTTCTATATTCTTTTCCCCCCATTTATCTCCTTTGTTTTCTCTATGTGCTTTGTCCTTGTTTTTGCTTTATGTGTTTTGAAACAGTATTAGTTAATCTATGAAGCAAATACCAAGAGAGAGAAAATGCAAATTCATAATAATGTTGTAATGGGGTTTACAGACGCCATGTTGAGCAGGCAGGCAGGCAGGAGGGAAAGGAGAGTCTTCCTGGTTTAAAGGCAGCTAGGCTCACCAGCCCCCAGCACATCAGCCAGTCATAGAGGCATCCACCCACTGCTGGGACCAGCAAGGAGAACAAGCCTAGCAATAAAGGAAGGAGAATAGAGAGAGATGGGAAAGCAGAAAGGCCTGGGATAGTGGAGGGGCAAGAGTCCTATGCCAGGCTTCCTCTAAGAAACTGATAGGGAGACAAAGGAAGACTGCAAGCTCTGGAATTTAAGGGCTGATAGACTCATTGTAGGTTAAGTTGGTAGACTGGGCTAATCTGAGGTGAGTAGAGGGACCAGTTAGAAGACAGCTCAGACCTCTAAAGAGATGGTCCCAAAAGCAGTTGACAAATGTACATTCCAGAAATAGGAAATGATAAAAGGTTCTAACTAGCATAATGAGATGTTTCATTGCAGTGTGTCATTTTTCCTGATTCTAATCAATAATATTCTGTTAAGTGTTTATAGGTATTAACTATAGTCATTTTCTTGTATGGCGAGTAAGTTGTATACTGTTAAAACTATGATTTTATGTATGTTCTTTTGAGTGGATATATTTGCCATCTCTTTAATATGAAAAAAATAACTAAAAAAGATGACGAAATTTGGGATTAAAAGTGATAGGCTCATAACAACTCAGATTCTAAATTTCATTCTAAAATGGCTTCTCCAAATATGTATTAATTATTACTTTGAACTAATCTGATTTCCATGATGTCTTTCTATTTGCTGCTAGAATTTAACTTATCTTAAACAATGGTAAGCAGACAATAAACCGTGGAAGTGATCGTGTCAAGGAAGCTCATTTTAAAAAATAAATTATTCGAGTAGATACATAGTACAGAGAAATCTGATTGTATGGTTGAAGAAATTAGACACAGCACAGACTCACAGTGGTATTTGTCATGAATAATCATGCAAGCATTGAGCAGCCTGGCTAGAATGCTCTGCTCTTTTTCAAATGTTAGCACAATAGCACCAAGAATGGTACAGGGCATCTAGCCTTCTACCAAGCTCTGGAAATCTAAAACATGAATATAAACTGCAACTGGGTGGCTCCAGGATTGCTATTGGGATATGGAGCCTTTCACTTTCAGGTCACTAATTCAAATCCAGGCAACATGGATGATGACCAAAAGTCCTTACTGTCTGAAGACCCTTCAGTAGTTTATACCAAAGGAGCTGGAAGTCTCTGTCCGGATCCTGGTGGACAAATGTCAACATGACAAAATTCTTCATCAGAACTGTGTCCCTTAGCAATCTCAAGTATAAGGCAAAGGATTGACTGGGTATGGAGACGGAACTACTCTTCTCCCCTTATCAGTGGTCCCTAGAAGAAACTGGGCAGTGTGGGCAGGCTTCCATTGCCTGTTGCCTTTGCTGTCAGTCCAGAACTTTTTTCATTAGCACTACATTCACTTTAGAAATTTTAAAAGAGAAGCCATCAATAGAAAAAAAAACGTTAGCTCTTTCTCCTTCATAGAATCATAGGACTGGAAGGGACCGCAAGAGGTCTTCTCATCCAGTGCCTGCACTCAAGGCAGGACTAAGCATTATCTGGCCATCCATAACAGGTGTTTGTCTAACCTGTTTGTCTTGTCGCCTGCTACTTCATTTTTCTATGTGCTGCCATTAGTTGGTCTGGGGCATGTTGTTTTCTCCTTATTATATGTGAGATCAGATGCAGAAGCAACTAAAACAAAACAAAAAGGCTTTGATCAGAGCCAAGTGACTCAATATAATCACCCAGTTTGTTTCATGAAAATTATTATCTGGGTCACAGAAAATGGGGCATCTAAATTCTGATTTTTATTTCTTTATTTAGCTCATGTTTTGCTCTTCTATAGCTGCTGCTGCCGGTAGATAGGTGTCCTGATCTCCAGAACCTGGAATTGGAGATCAGAACTAAAAGTTGAGATAAGCTTTAGATTCCTCTTCACTAATCATACAGTTGCTTTTTCACTGAAACTCTTCTTCCTGCTCCCTTTGAGGAGGAGTACTATGTTGAGGTCATACTATGATTTATGCACTGAATCTTAGTTTACATTCTAGTTTCTTTACTTTTCATAAAGTGCCATATTAAATTATGTGATTTTAGCCTAGGATTCTGGTTGTCTCTGATCTGAATGAAAAAGCGAAACCGTAAACATTAACTATTTAACTGGTCACAATGACTGCTGTGAGACCAAGCTTCTAAAAATGGTATGATGAGAACAACGAGAACTAAGTGTTGAGTCTGGAAGCATTACTACACTGCAGTGCATCTTGTACTTTTCAGAAAATACCACACCTCAGCTGTGTCTTGGAAAGCAAAAGGACAAAGCTAAGTTGCAGAAACAGCTCATGTAGCATTGACCATACTTTGTAGTATTGTGCTAATAAAAATAGCTCTGAAGAATGAAACTTTTAAAATAATTGTTAGAGGGTTTTTTAACCTCTTCCTTCATTGTTTTTGTCTTCCCTGCTCTGAGGTTACCCTCCCCCCACTTATCTATGAATCTATGTGTACAGATTCAGTGTGTGTGTGATATTTTTGGGCACCAATCATCATATTACCGAGGCATATCATAAGAAGGTTGTTAGGTTTAATTAATTACCATTTGCAAATCCCTTTGAGCTGATCTGAAGTGGAAGTATTATTTTATGATATATGGGGCTATAGTAAAGCTCTGTGAAATTTGTACAATGAAAGCAAGTGAAAGTCACCTGATATTAGGTTTCATTTAAGCAGGTCGTCAGAGATTATCAAACCTCTCAGCAAGCCTGGTCACTCTTGAGTTTCAGGCAAATCAGCAAAACTAGTCAAAACTCTGTGGTTTCAGCAGCTTTTCATTGCGAGGTTTTGGGCTTCTTTGAAGCCAGAAGAATCTCAAAGCAAACCTCTAGCTGTGACTCAACCACAACTGAAATTGGGAAAATGCATGTTTTGCACAGCAGTAGTTTCCCAATAACTCTGCACACTGAGTTGATAGTTTAAATAAAACAAAATAAAACAAAGTCCTTAGATATGCAGATCACTTCTCTGTAAGCAGCATGAAGATGGTCTGAGAGGATGTGTGACGGATTCTGCCATTTACAGGACTATGAATATGTTCCAAAACTTAGGTGCTTTGGATATGCTTGGTTGATAGTCCGTTTGGTCATGTGACAAGTTTACCTACCTGCCCCATAGAACATTGGAGAATTCAGTCTTGTCTAGTACAAAGTTTGTACTTATCTAGCAAAAGGACTCGCCCACCATGTTTTGAATACTAGCGTCTTCTTCAATTGCTTCTGAGTCCAGCATGTGTGGATTTTGCTAGCTATGAATGAAGTGCTCCTCTTCAGTGCAGCTCTTTGCAACTAAGGGAAATTGTTTGTCACAGGGTTCCAGACAATTCTGTGGACTTCTTGGAAGGATTCATAGTGTTTGTTTAGTAGATAAGCCCATGGTCTACCATGTGCATTTCAAGTTTACTCTGCAAACTAATAGACTGTTTAAGATTAACATGACACTGTTTGACATTGTCACTGAACAAGGGCATAAAATGGAATGCTTCAGATGTTTTTGTTGTATATTGTGTGCTTATTTCTGTGCTCTTTAGAGAGGAAAAACATATAATATCAAAATGTACCTCCCAGGATCTGTTTTTCTGTAACAAAAATGGAAACAGTCATTTAAGTTGGTTAGTACTAAAGCATTAGAGCAAAATTTCATGTACTGACCTTCATTTTTGCAGACACAAATAATTGCCTTGTTCATTTTTGCACTCATAGTTTAGGCCATTTAACTAGTGCAATCAGGAGCTTGGACTTCAAAGTGACATAAGTAGCAAATACAAATAATTGCAGACATAAGCAAAAACAGAGGCCTAGTTAAGGCTTAACAATGAAACCCCTAAATCCTTAGTCTCAAAAAAAAAATTGTGGATTCTTTCAAAATATTTTTTTCTGCCAATATAGCTGTTTTTCAGCAGCTAAGCTTTCATTTTAAAAAAGGAAATGGGATTGATTGTAGAGTTAAATACATTGTTGTCTTCCAATCAAGTTTGATCCTGAAAAGTATTGAGAACGTGCAGTACCACTCAGGAAATATTCCTCATCTTTCAAGCTTAGGCCCTGAGTCTAAAGAAGGAGCAGCATATTTGGAGTTCTCTGTTTTGTGTTAAGGATATCTAGATTAGATTTATAGATATTCAGGCCAGCAGGGACTATTATGATTATATAGTCTGACCTCCTAAATAACACAGGCTACAGAAATTCACCCTGTAATTTCTTCATCAAGCCCGTAATTTCTGATTGAGCCGGGTCACAACTTTTAGAAAGAGACATCCAATTATGATTTAACAAATTTCAAATGATGGAAAATATATCACACACATCCCATGGCACATTAGTAGTTAATTACCCTCATTTGCATCTTATTTTCCATTTGAATTTGTCCAGCTTCCCCTTCCAGTCATTAGATTTTATGTGTTTGTGTGCTATTAAAAAACCCTATTTTTGAAATATTCCAGTAGTAGGTACTTATAGAATAGATCACAATCAAGTCACCTCTTAATCTTCTCTTTGATAAGCTAAGTAAACTGAACTTCTTAAGTCTCTCACCAAAAAGGTTTTTCACTCCTTGATCTTCTGAACTCTTTCCTATTTTCAACATCCTTTTTAAAGTGTGGACATCAGAACTGGACACTCTATTCCAGTAATGGTTTCTCCAGTGCTGTGCACAGAGAATGCACCCATTCCTTTCTCCTACTCAATACTGCCATCTGTGTGTTTGTGAGTGTGTGTAAGTATTCACAGTAATGAAAAATAATCCTTCATCTTCAAATTTAAGGTCTGATCCTTCATATCTTTACTCACACGAGTAATTTGTACTAAACACGAGTAATCCCATTGAGTTTAATGGAGGTATAAAGTATTTGAGCACGTAAAGGTTTGCAGAAACAGACCTTTGCTTTTTATTAAGTGAAAGTTAGACACTCCTGCTGTGTGTTGTTTCTAAGAAGGTGACCAGAGCTGAACTGCATTGGTAGACCCCCACATTTAATATGATGGGAGCTATTACTAGTCTGTGACACAGATACAGTATTATATGATTTTGAGAGAGCTAAAACCTCCAGGCTTGTTCTTAGAAAGCAATTTTTTTTCGGGATTGGGGGTTATGAACTGTATTCTTTTCTTATAACTTTTGCCAAGAGAACTTGGACTGAAGTCTTATTGTTGAATAGCCAATAACAAATGGGCATTTTTCATTAAATAACGACCTTTACAAAGCTTGTACAATAGATTCATAGATTTTAAAGCCAAAAGGTACCATTAAAATCTTCTATTCTGACCTCTTGTATAATATAAGCCATAGAATTCCAGCCATAATTTCTGCATCAAGCCCAATAGTTTGGTTTCTTTACTAGACTTCCTGTGAGCACTTACTGCAGTACAGCTCTTGTACATTTTTGAAGTACAACTACAACAATTGAGATGACATATTGCAACAGTATTTTTATCAAATAAAGATGTAATTTCTGTCAAAGCATCTTCCTTTAACTGTTTTTCATATGAATTAATATGACTGTAAGTGAATGAATATCCCATGGTATGCCATCTGAAAAGTGTGAAAAACTTATTTTTAGCTACTGAATTTTGTGGGAGAAATTATCTTTTATTTCTCTGTTAGTTACACTTCGTTCCTATGTCTTATCTTTCTATTTTTCCTCATTAATCATGCTGTACTGTTGTGATTCCACCCCCTTGCACCTCCCAACCTCAAGCAACTTGGCAGACCTGTTAAAAAGTGTTTGTTTACATATGCATCACTGAGGTACTTAGCAGTCTTACTAAGTTTTTTTTAGGATAACTTTTTTAAAGTTTGGTTTATAAGCATAAGGATCTGCAAAATTGGACTCTATATTCCAGAACTCACGAATGTTTATAAACTTTTGTGTGTAGTAATTCAACCAGATAGTCCCATGAAAAGTCCTGAATAGATTATGCTTCTTACTTCCTTTTTTAAGACTATGGAATTTTGCCTGAGGAAGAAGGACTGCAGACCTCGTACTACAGCAGCTGAAATAAATATAAAGCCTCCCCATTCATTTCAATGCTCCAAAGCAGGCCCATAGAGAGTAAGCTACAGCATAATAAGAGAGGAAGGATAGCTCAGGGTTAGCTTACGACTTGGGAGATCAGGATTCAAGTCCACCTCCATTACAGACTTTCCTGTGTCACCTTGGCAAAGTCACTTAATCATTCTGTGCCTCAGTTTCCCAGCTGTAAAATGGGAATAACCGTGCCTCATAGGAATGTTCTGAAGGATAAATACATTAAAGATGGTATTGTGCTTAGATCCTAAGGTAATGGGAGTCATATTAATACCTTAGATAAAGTATATTTTTGAGCCTAGTCATGCACTTTTGCCTTCTTAAGGACTGAAGGATCAGGTTAGTCACAGTCAAACTAGAAATAACACCTCATTCTATAATGAAATATTTACTTCAGCTTAATCTAGGCTATAGTGTTAGTCATCCTATTTAGTATAGTAGTATTAGTCATCCTGTTTTTCACTCTGGTCTTTCTCTCTTCCAGAAATGGAAGAGTTTATTATGTTTGCTATCCTCACTATTAGACATTGCTTTTCACAAGAATGGGTATTTGGGGGGCCACCAATTGAGCTAATTTTATGGGAACTTGCATATCAAACTCTTTGCATGTCAGGCTGCTTAAGAATAATTCAGAACTGATTTTCAGCTTGGAAATGGAACACTATACAAATTATTCTATTACCAAAGTGAAAATAGCATCCTTTTCAGAGTGTTTCTTTTCCTGGGTCAAGAATATTTTAAAATATGATTGGCTGTTGACGGTCCTATCAGGGTTTCTACATTTGCCTAGTCTGAAAAATGATGTTTTCTGAATCTAATGTTTAAAAGAGCCAGGGGAAAATACAAAAATGGATACAAGTGATAGAGTGGTCTGATGCCAAGACTAGAAACATTAGGTAACACCACCCAAATTTACAATTTACATTTTCCAAATCTTTTGTTTTAAAATTATGGTTGGTTCATTTGAAACTAGCACTAAAAAAACCTCCATTGTTTCAGCATTTTTAAATTTACCTTAGAAATCACTGTTGAAGGGGGTAAGAGTGACTTTATGAATGGTTTTTAACACAAATATTTCAATGTAAAGCCTTAAATAAAAATAAATTGTATGTAAAGATATTTAGAATGATTGTTTCACTGTTTCCTTGTTCTCCCCATCTGGCTTATGCATATGATGCCTGTAGTCTTACACTTATAGTGAAAGGTGTTTGGGACAGCTTTATTATATGTAGAGCTTGGCAAAAAAAAATTCAGCAAATTAAAATTTTACTGAAAAATGCAGTTTTCAGGGCTCCAAAATTTGGATAAAATTTTGCAAATAATTTCAGCAGGAAAAAAAAAGTAGAAATGTTAAAACATTTTGTTTTCACATTTTTTTAATGAACCATTTCTAAATGAAATGTTAATATCAAAATGTCAGCATTCTAACCATTTTGTTTGACCTGAATAAATGTTTTTCTGTCTGTTGTTTTGCCAAGGAAAAATCAAAGAAGTTCTTTTTCAGTTCAAAACTAATCAAATTGGTTTTGGATTTTTCAGTTCGGCCACCAAACCAAAAAATGAGTTATTTGTTTAGCTCTAGTTATATGCTTGTACAGTGCCTACCGCAATGTGGCCCTAGCCTCTAGGCCCTACCTTAATATAAATAAATAATAGTACCACAGAGAGAGAGAGGCTTCTTGAGTCTCACTTCCTCATATGCACCCATATGAAAGCCAGTGCACTCTGGCCCATCTGGCTACAGATCACACACAGACGTAACTGGGCACAATTTACATGCTGGAGGCCGCTGCTTCTATAGTAGACAGATGCAATGCAATGCAATGCAATGCAATGCTTCTATAGTAGACAGATGCAATGTTGTGACTGACTGTTTTTCTTCTGGTGGTTACTGCCTTCTTGGTGGCTTGTAGTTTTCAGAAGAAGCAACAGCTCTTGTCGAGAATCTTTTCCCATGAGAAAATTAGATTGCTGTGCATAGTGTTTCCAAAGCAGGTGGCATCTGTCCAGCTATCTAAACTGGGAGGGTCTTTGTAAAAACTTAATTATTTTGTTTGTCCAATAGGTTTGTCTCTTTTCTGCTTTGATTTTAACAGATTTTTGAAGCAGACATCTGGCTTGTCTGTGCCAGTATTACCACTTATATAGTGCCTTAAATTCAAGGATCTCCAAGCTCTTTCCAAACATTAATTTTCACATCTTGCTGTCTAATGAGATAATCTTATCCCCATTGTACAAGTGATTAAACCTAGGCACAGAGAAGAAATGATTGAAATGGTAATAGAAGCCATTACTCTAATGAAACAATAGGGTTCAGAAATCTAACTCAATCACTTAAAATGTTCCCAGAAGAAAACCCTTATGACAGTATAGCTGATTTGGCTTCCTCTTACTCCCAACTGTCACTTACTTTGTTTTGGGTGGCTCAGTAAACTTTTTTTCAGTGATAAATGAGGCCGTGAGCCAGGTTCTTGACTGAGCTCCTAAATAAATCTTTAATAGTGAATATTTAAGTATACAAAATAAAAAGGGGGCATGTGACATTGGAAGGTTAAGACCATAATCTGTGTACATACTAACATTTTTCATGACACTTTGTTTTAAAAATCTTATTCTTAGTAGTTTTCAGAATATGAGAAACAGCTAGATCCTGGGGTCTCTGATATGATCATACCAGTTTTCAAAACTCCCTTTGTGAGACGAGCTATATCCATTGGAATACTGCAGTGTCTTGGGAACAGAATATGCAGCCATTCACCACTTGGCTGGTGGTTCAAATCTAGCCAAGGTCTGTATTGACCAAATGGCGTTACCGTCTGATGATAGTTTTGCAGTGCGTGCCCAACAATTCTCCATGCTGTTCGTGTTTGTGACTAAAAAGAGGACTTCGGTCTCAACAGCTGTCAATATTGCATGCTTCACAATCACTGTGGACCAGATTCTGCCACATAGTCTCTGTCTTTGCCACACTAAAGAAATGCTACTATTTGTCGAGTTGACGAACTACTCACCACAAGTAAGGATGGCTCTAAATCGGTAACAAAAAAGAGTGCATAACTAGATTGGGATACCCTTGTTCACAGTGAGTAGTATCTTCCTATTCATGCAGTCCCATTGACTACAGTTTGATAGCTGGTTGGGGTAGGTACTATTCAATGTAAGTAAGGGTATTGCAGTGTGGCCCTGAAATTATATGTGATATATTATCCAGCTTGGCATTCCTTTTCATTGGTCATTGTCCTCACTGCTGCTGCTGTGATGTAAAGAAGATCACAATAGAGCAGGAAAGAGTTGGTAGTGTAAAGAGCCCTTCACTTTGCCAAGGCAAGATGTAGACCAATGGGAGTGGACATATGAGCTACAGAATTGGTGCTATCTCAGGTTTCACTCAAAAGGCCAAGAACAGCTTTTGTTCTTTGGGGCTTTTTTAGATAAAGTGCCTTATGAAAGCACATTGCTAAAAACCTGCTTTATTTTTGTTTATTTTAGGATCAGAATCCAGGCTGTCAATGAAATTGGAGCTGGACCATTTAGCCATTTCATTAAGGCAAAAACCAGGCCCTTACCACCCTTACCTCCTCGGTTAGAGTGTGCTGCGGCAGGCCCTCAGAGCCTGAAGTTGAAATGGGGAGACAGTGGCTCCAAACTGCATGCTGTCGATGACATGGTGTATATCTTGCAGATAGAGGACAGAAACAAAAGGTAAGAGGTGCATATTTCTGTTCTTAATGTTCATGAGAAACGAATGAATCATCATAAGATATTTATGTGAATGAATCACGGTAAGGAAAATGTTCTGTTTTCCTTATTATCTTATACGTACAGGCAGGTGAAAATTGTTGTTTGAATGTGGCTTCAATAATGTAAGTTCTGTACATGTAGTTTAACTTGTAAACTAATCTACGATGCCTCACCTGTTACACTGTTGTTGTTATAGAACAGTTGAACTCTTAAAGTATTTTACAGTCCATGATTAGCAAATATCCTGATTTTTTTTTTTCTCCCTTTCAAAACCAGTCTGAGAGTTTCACAATCCTGGCTAATTTGTTCCCTGGGGATATATCATACAATGCAGACAGTAATGTGATATTGCCCCCAAAGTAGCATTTGCATGATCCTGAAATGGCAATTAAGAAACAAGTCACAAGGATAACAAATATGTGAATGACAACTTGGGGAGTGCCTTAGTCTGTAATTGTTTCTGTGAGGCACTGAGAATATTTTTGGGCACTAGAAAAATAATATAACTACTGTGTCAGCTTGGTAACTGCACAGTGATTGAAAATAAGAATTCATGGGCCTCATTCAGTATTGATTGCTTACAAAAAACTCTCTTGGAAACTTTGGGTATGCAAGAAATGCAGGATCAGGCCTAATCAGTATGTGCTTCACAAGCAGCTTTTCTTGATGAATGGAATGGATAAAATGGGTTCTGAAGTGGTGGAAAGATATTGGGGGGGAGACAACACACAAATGCATTATAATAGTCTGCTCTCTTTAATGAATAAATATAATGAATGCAGATTGGTCACAGCTAGCTAATGTTTTATTAATTACATCTGGCCCTCCACTAGTTTAATCAGAAAAATAATTGACATCTCAAGCAGATAATGCTTATACAGCTTCACACAGAGGTCCTGATCTTTAGCTGTTGTAAATTGGCACACTCCATTAACCTCAATGAGCTATGCTGATTTTTGCCCACTGACGATCTTGCCCAGAAACCCAAGTAATAAAACGACTATGAAAGTGCCTACCCACTGTACCAACTTGGGATCACCCAGACCAATAAGGGGTTCTGCCACGGCCTGCCTTGCAATTTTGTGTGTCTTGATTATGGTACAGCACTCTGACATCAGTAGCCAGCCTACAAGCATAAGGTCCCACCCTGGCTTCCACCAGCCTAGTTACTTCTTGCAGGGTGACCTCAACAATCTCTTCTGGCCCCAAGTTCCCCCAAATCCATGTCCCTGAGTTCTTAACTACCAGACACTGAGACTTTTCCCATCTGGTTCATCACTCTTGAAGGCGTGAAACCTGCCCCCAATTATCAGTTCACTTTGGCACACACACGGCACACAGTTTGCACAACAGATATCTGCTTGAGATAAAAATTAAAAAAAAGTTTATTTACTCGAAAATTCGTAGATGCAAAGATTAAATACATACAGGTTACACAGACAATAAACATAAAGAGACAATTTCAGGCTTCATATTTCTATATTAGCTAAATTCCCCATTGTAACACAAGTTACTAACACAATTACCTACAAGTTACCAAGAGTTTTCCAGCATGTCCATGAGGGGTTCCAGTGCCTCATGGACAGCACCCCACTTAGATGCCTGGTCCTCAGCTTTTAGATAGAATTCAGTTCTGTCCCTTCCCTTTTAACGGTGTTTGCACACACCCCCTCCCCCCCCCTTTTTTTTCCCTCATAGGATGGTAATGCAGAGCAGGGGAGTAGTTCCAGACTGGGGTTTTCTTTTCAGTTTCAAGTTGTTGCAATGTTTTCCCAATAACTTTAATGGTCCTCCATTGCCTGTCCCTGGCTGGACAATGTTATATGCTTGGAGTAAAGAACTGGAATGTAAGGTACAGTCTATTCTCTGCCTGATTGCTTCACCACACTGTTGTGAAGTGATGCTGTAGTGTAGTTGCACTAACGTTACAGTTACAATGTTCTAAATATATATCCATGCATACATTCATAACCATAACCTGTATACATATCTCCTAATAACTATCAAATCCAGGACATTACAAGCTTTCATAAAAGACTGTAGTTGACATCTTTATGAACAATAACATTGTCTAAAACCAGTTGATTCAATTGCTTATTTTGGGGGGTTCAGCTCCCCTGTTCTCCCTTTGGAGTGTCTGGACCCTGATTGTCACACCCACCTCCCAAATCTGCTCTTTCTGTGGCAGCAGAGTTGATGCTTTGTGCTAAATAAACAACAAAAGGCATCCAATGAATGTAAATTTCCACTTGAAATAATGAGTGACAAAACAGCAGCTTCACAGCACAAGGACACTTGGCAGGAGCCCTCATTATCTGCAGCCACAAGTGCTGAAGTGGGATATAAAGAAACTTACTTCAAAAAAGCTTCTTCTCTTTGCCTTCACCTCACTCTGAAGGTAATAAGATGATAAACCTATAACTTGCTTTAAATCTCATTATATACAGGAGAAATAAGTTGCCTTATTATTTTATTTTATTGGACCAACAGAAATCGGTCTAATAAAAGATTACCTCACCCACCTTGTTTTTGTGAGACTGAAATATATTACTCAGGGAGTAGAGAGAGTGAGAGACTTTCGTAATGGCTCCCATCACTTCTGCACAGACCTCTCCCACTGCAAGTGGTTCCCTAAATACTGGCCCGTGTGCTGTCATCCTGTAAGATCTCACAAGCTTGACTTCATTATAGTTCGCATGGGGACCTCCAAGATGTTATAGGAATTATTTCAAGCTTTGTCTGCACTGGAGAAAGTTACACTGATTGTTCTCCCTCAGCTGATTGAAAATTACCTTGTGTGCATGCACAAAAGTGCTTCAATTGATTGTCGGGGAGGCAGCAATTAGCTTGATTCACCCCTGAAATCTATAGGACTAAGCCCTCAGGCCAGATCAAGTGTGTGCCAGCATGGATGCAATGCACCAGTGAGAGCTCTCAGAGCTACCAATCCTTCAGACTACAAACCTCCTTTGTCCCCCACCCCGATATTCTCCTCTCTGTCCCCTACAGTATAGCTCCTCATGGCAGGAGGTATTGCTAAAAGGGCATGGGGGTGGGAGGGTAAGGGAAGGGGCTCTCAGGTGACAAATGAAAGAGGTTTGCGGGGTGAAGAGCAGTCACTCTTGATCCGAGATGGCAGTCCACACTTAAACCAGTATAAGCAATGGCCAGTTGTGGGGGACAAAAACTGGGGGGCCTCTTCCAGACTATCCATAAAATAAGCTTCATCCATGTCTATGAGATGCCATTGACGACAGAGTATACAAAAGTGAAAAATATTATCATACACCTCTCTGAATTCCATATTCCCAAAGCTCATTGTCTGTACTCAGTCAGGATAACCACATATGGCTTATTTTTCTGCCTGTCATTTTCCTGTTGTTTTCACATCTCTCTTTTGACTTTATATGTAAATGGATATCGGTTGTGTTATCTTACAATGCTTAATTTCAGGGGTGTTAAATGATTACAAAAAATAGTCAGGATTAATCGCAAGATTTAAAAAATCATGATTAATTGCAGATTTAATCACACTGTTAAACAACAATAGAATACCATTTATTTAAATATTTTCAGTGTTTTCTACATTTTCAAATATATTGATATCAATTATAACGCAGAATACAAAGTGTATAGTGCTCACTTTGTATTATTTTTATTGCAAATATTTTCACTGAAAAAAGATAAACAAAAATAAATAGTATTTTTCAATTCATCTCATGCAAGTACTGTAGTTCAATCTCTTTAATGTGAAACTGCGACTTACAAATGCACTTCCATAACTGCACTCAAAAATAAAACAACATAAAACTTTAGAGCCTACAAATTCACTCAGTCCTACTTCTTGTTCAGCCAGTTGTTAAGACAAACAAGTTTGTTTATATTTACAGGAGATCATGTTGCCCGCTTCTTATTTCCAATGTCACCTGAAAATGAGAACAGGTGTTCGCAATCGCATGGCACTGTTGCAGCTGGCAATGCAAAGCATTTACATGCCAGATACGCTAAACATTCATATGCTCCTTCATGCTTCAACCACTGTTCCAGAGGACATGCTTCCATGCTGATAATGGGTTCTGCTCGATAACGATCCAAAGCAGTGTGAACTGATGCATGTTCATCTTCATCTGAATCAGATGCCACCAACAGAAGGTTGATTTTCTTTTGTGGTGGTTTGGGTTCTGTAGCTTCTGCGTCAGAGTGTTGCTCCGTTAAGACTTTTGATAGCAAGTTCCAGACCTCCTCCTTCTCAGATTTTGGAAGGCTTTTCAGATGCTTAAACCTTGGGTCGAGTGTTGTAGCTATCTTTAGAAATCTCACATTGGTACCTTCTTTGCATTTTGTCAAATCTGCAGTGAAAGACTTTTTAAGTTGAGCAACATGTGCTGGGTCATCATCTGAGACTGCCATAACACGAAATATATGGTAGAATGCAGGTTTAACAAGCGTCATCAGCATGAAAGCATGTCCTCTGCAATGGTGGCCAAAGCATGAAGGGGCATAGCACGTAAACATCTTGCAACGCTGGATACAACAGTGTCATACAAACACCTGTTCTCACTTTCAGGTGACATTGTAAATAAGAAGCGGGCAGCATTATTTCCCATAAATGTAAACAAACTTGTTTTACATGTGTAGTTAGCAATGTTGACAATTAAATTATCCTCATTAGGCATTTGAGTCAACACCTCACCGAGATGAATGGGAGCTCTCTGAGTTATTGTTCCAGGCTCTCTGCAGAGTCAAGTAGATACCTGCATCATTTATATTTCATATACGTTATTTAGGCTTTCTTTGCAACCATAATAGCTAGACTTTTTTGGTGAAAACTTAAGTTTTTGGAGAACAAGACAGCATCCCTAGAGCAGTACCATTATACCATATTCCCACATACTGGTCTGAATCTTGAGCCCTGGTTTTCTGCTTGAAACCAGCTTAAGCTCCACAAGTGCAAATCACAGTTTTCCTTATCTACGTAAAGGGTTTGCATCAACTCAAACTGCACTGCTGACCATAGATAGCTGAAGTTAGGGCTAATCTCCAGTATAGAGGTGGTCCTGATTCAGAGGCTTAGCATGTTGTTTAGGGATCACTATGCTGTTGGAGGGACCATCTTTTGAATGAGTTGTAAAAATGCTCCATGGCTCCTGCTCTCTTCAGGCAAGGAATAGTGCATAGCTAAGAGACTGGGCAAGAGAGGGAGCACAAAGGCCCCTTATTTCCTGAGGCTAGTGACTGACTTCCCTCGTATCCACAGTCTTTTAGAGGACATTGCTGCTTGCCACCTCTGCAGGCCCATAAGACCCTCATCTTCTAAGAGGAAAGTAGCTATAATTAGCCCTTTGCATGCTTGAAACTGAAGTCATTACTTTTTATGTTTTTTCCCTTCATCGTGAATCCACTCGTGCAGTTTAGTTATTGTGAAGTTGCTTAGTTATGAGGATTGCTGAGCATGGATTAATTTTTAAAAGCATTAAAGCTTTTTTTTTTTTTAATAGAGAAATGCAAAGACAAATGGAACTGTTATAAGAAGAGAAAAAATGGTTGGTCAAATGCTGGGCCTGCTAGCTTTGATAATAGCTTTTTTTATTTAAAGACACCGAAAGTAACAATTCCATTTACATATAGTAATATGTAGTGTGCTTGTAGCCGTGTCAATCCAAGGATATTAGAGAGACAAGTTGGGTGAGGAAATATCTTTTATTGGACCAACTTCTGTTGGTGAAAGAGACAAATTTTCAAACTTACACAGAGCTCTTCTGGTGTGAGAAAGCTCTGGATAAGCTTGTCTCTCTCTCTCCAACAGAAGTTGGTCCACTAAAAGATATTACCTCACTCACCTTGTCTTTCTACATACAGTAATAGTCAGCCAGTGCTCTTTAGTGTGTCTTGATCATTAAGTATAGTTCTTAGCTTTTCCATAGCAATAACAAAGCTTAACAGTTAACTTGTTGTGGAGTAAATGCTTCACTAATTTCAAGACATGATGAAACAAGATACCTGGAAATCTTTTGGCACTGAATAATATAGCAACTTGAAAAGATGTGCACATCACAAATGTACCTGCCACATCTCTCATTTGTTCTTCATTATGTGACATTTAGAAAGATCAGATTAGCATCTCTTGTCTTTTCTGTTTTGTGTTGCCTTCAGTGGAAATGAAGAAAAGTCTTGTTTCTGGCAAGCACAGTGCATTGGGAACGTTGTTTGGGAGCATTGGCCTTTCTGTGAGGCCAACTTTATAACTTTTAAGGAGAGGAAGGATGGTCCACTGGTTGGGTGCTAGCCTGGAATTTAAGAGGACAGGGTTCAGTTCCTTACTCTGCCATAGACTTCCTGTGTAATCTTGAGCAAGTCACTTGGTCTCTCTGTACCTCATTCATCCATCCTTAAAATGAGATAATACAAGTGTTTGCCTCATTTTCCATTTAAAGAGGGTTTGTCCACACCTCCCATGAGATGTCCTGATGCACTTCCTTACTTCACAGGGGTGTTGTGACAATACATACATAAAAGATTGTTAGATACTCAGATACTATACTGATGAGGGGCTTGTATCATTAACTTAGGGACAGAGGGAGATCTCCACAGAGTAGCACCTCAGATAAGTGGGGAAGAGAATGTGGAAAGAAAAAAACCTTCCTGTCAGGTAAGGTGGGGGTGGTGTGTGACAGAGTGCTGGGCAACAGCAGCTGATCCAGCACTCTGGCCATTGCAACTGCAGTCTAGAGTAGACCTGATTAAGAAGAGCTGTGCCTAATTGATGCATTGAGGAGAACTGAGAGGCTAAAGTAGCTATTAGGCAGAAGATAGGAAGGAAGTGCAAAGTTGGATGGAGAGGCTTTGAGTCAAAACCCCAAAAGGGTTTCTGTCTCCCCTGCTCTTTAGCCAAGGCAGCTAAGGAGTGTATGTTGTTGTAAATATGGGGCTTCACATGTCTGTAAAGGTGGTGGGGAGGACACTGTGAAATAAACCATATAAGGCCTTTACCACAAGAAGGTCTTCAAGCTGTTAGTGACTTGAAAAGAGACAGGAGCAGGACCCTGATCTGTCACAGATGGGTAATAAGTAGTGCTTTTTAAAAGTCCACAGTTCAAGTTTTCACCTAAAGGGCCATTGACTATTCTCAGAAGGCCAAATGAACCAATCAAACCGTAAGGGCTTGTCTACACAGAAAAATTGGCTGGAATAGCTATTGTAGAATAACTATTCCAGAATATCTCCTCATGTGGACACACTTATTCCAGAATAAGTGTGTTCACAGAGGGAGTTACTCTGAAATAGCTATTGCTCTTTAAATCTAACTTTATTCTGGAATAACCACCCCATGTAGATAAGCACATAAGAAGTTAAACTGTAATACTTTTATTGTAAACCAGTTCCAGATTTGCTTCAGGTGGGGGCGCTGTCTGTAAGCCCTGAAGCAAATACTCACCAGCAACCATACACCCTACAAAAAATCCAATCCAGGAACCTATCCCTGCAACAAACCCCGTTGTCAGCTCTGCCCACACATCGACTCTAGTGACAGCATCACTGGTCCTAACCACATCCATCACACCATAAGGGGCTCATTCACCTGTACATCCACTAATGTTATATATGCCATCATGTGCCAGCAATGCCCCTGTGCCATGTACATTGGCCAAACTGGACTATCACTATGCAAAAGGATAAATGGACACAAAATCAGACATAAAAAATAATAACATCCATAAACAAGTTGGAGAACACTTTAATCTCCCAGGGCACACTGTCACTGACCTGAAAGTTGCTGTACTTCTCCAAAAAAACCTCCAAAAACAGACTTCAAAGAGAAACTGCTGAGTTAGAAATTATCTGCAAACTTGACACATTCAAACTGGGTTTAAACAGAGATTTGGAATGGCTATCTCACTACAAGAAGTAAATTGCTTTGCTCACCCATTCTCACCTCCTACTCAATGACTGTCATTAGACCTCAGGTACCCGGCTTTCATCCACCTCCCCCATTGTTCTCTATGCACTTGTATATGTATATGATGATCCTGTGTTTCTCATTTCTACCTCTGCATCTGACGAAGTGAGCTGAGCTTCACGAAAGCTTATGGCTGCTAAAATTAAATTTGTTAGTCTTTAAAGTGCCAAAGAACTCCCGTTGTTTTTATTGTAAACTATAATTCTTCTTCTTTGTATGGCTTGGGTAGGTAGCAACAACTACAAATTGATGTCTAGATTTGATAGCCAGCACATCGCCGCAGCAGTGAGCTGGTGAATGTCCTTCAGGCCACTGGCGAAAGAACAAAGGGGACACTCAAATATGATGGGTTCCATTGTTCGTGACTGGTGATCAAAGTCGCATATAGGTGTTTGCCTCATTTTCCATTTAAAGAGAGTTTGTCCGCATCTCCCATGAGATGTCCTGATGCGATTCAATCTGTACCAGTCTTCCCAACATAAATTAAAACCCAGTGGTTCCTCGGCAGGGTCAACAACGAGCTGTTTGTTTTGAGCAGTCAAAATGCTCCATGTGGCTCTCCATTGAGCCTCAGTGTTGAAGCTGAGTGTAAGGTCTTGGTGTGGTTCCATAGAGGATTGCGGGATTTTAATCATATATTTGGCGAGGTCTGCAGATCATTGTGCAACGGAATCCTCATGTTTGCATTGACCTGGTTAAGAAAGCGATATGTCTGGGCAGCTCTTCTAATCTGTGGAGGCTGAATGTGCAATAGAACTGGGAGCCAGTCAACTGGGGTCAATTTGAGCATCCCTGACGCTATGTGCATGGTGTTGTTGAGGGATATATTAAGCCATTTAGTGTGACTGCTGTGAGACCACACAGTATTCAGCCACAGAGTGTACCAAGGCAATTGTTGCAGTTCGTAGGGTCAGTGAACTAAAGCCCCATGATGTTCTGGCCATTTTCCTAATAAACACAGCACGAGATCTGACCTTATCATGGGTATTCTCAAGACATTGTCGGAAGGTCAAACCTGGTCCAGTGTAACACCAAGATACTTTGGGTTAGCCTTATGGCTGGCACTCTCACTTCAGAACTGCACATCGAGTTTGGTATTAGCCATTTTATTGTTCAGATGGAAAGCGGTCACCATTGTTTTTTTCAGGTTAGGCCTAAGTTTCTAGCATTGGAAATAATCAGCCATTGTGTTAAGATCTCAGTTAGGGTGCAGCTGATGGTATGGAGGCTTGTGTGCTGAGCAGCTAAGGCAATGTCATCCATATACATGACTTTCCTCAACTCCGTCACTGGTATATCTGCAGTGTATAAATTAAAAATCATCGGGGCTAAGACAGAGCCCTAAGAGATGCCAGATATCCCTGTCTACTAAGAAATGGCCAGTTTTCTTCTACAGCATGTCAGCTGTAAAATAAAATCTGTGTTCACTACCTATAATATGTGTGAGAGGGAGGATAGAAATCCTGTAGAGATAGACCCAAACACAGAGATGGATGGCCAAACATTCTCCCTTTGTCTGATGACTAACATAATTTTGTAGTTACTGCCGTTTCAAGCAGTCAGATTAGAAAATTGTTTACACTCTTAATTTAATCAAGACAATTTACACCCATTCTAGCAGCAATGATTTACATCTGACCTACCTGGTTGTAAAATTCTATTCAAAATATACTAATAGAAAAATAAACAATAAACCAAAAAAAAAAAAAAAAAAAAAAAAGCATAAAAAATTCTCAGGGATGGGAAAGAAGATGAAGAAAGGAAATTCATAATTAGGATTGAGACAACTGGTGCTCTCCTGGTTTGTCTGCAACACCTAACCTTGCCAGGAAGTTAACATGCAAAACGTCTGTAAATTCGCAGGCATCCTATTCTGCTTCTGTCCCTGATCCATTGTACAGGTGGCTGTTGTTATATGAAGTGGTAATACATATTTGTTAGGACAGTGTCCAAAGACTTCAGTCAAGACTGGGGCCCCTTTCTGCTGATGCTGTACAAACACAGAGAAGACGCGACCCATGCCCTGAAGGTCTTACAGTCTGAGGAACATTTAAATACATTTCACTTCTGTTTCCCTTCTTTTCTTGCTTTTAGTCATAACATTAATATTCTTTTACTGGGTGTGAGTTGTTTACCTGTGTCTCACCTTATGATACAAAGAGACGGGAGAAAGGTGTGGTAGACGTCTAAAGTAAAATGCCCTTAATATTAGGATTCTTCTGAGGTACAGGATTAGCTACTTCCCCAATGGGAGTCTCAAAGAATCAGTCAACAATTATGAGCATGGCATGCTAAATGAGATTTAATTACCAGGTTTATATAACTATCAGTTGCTATCATGTTAGGAAAATAACTAGTAGTGTTGAGAATGACAGATGAAAATTCACATATGTATGTGATGTGTCATTGAATGTTACCAAATGTTAGTGAAATAAAAGACTTTGTAGTAAATTTGTTGTAACGTATTTCTGTTGTTAATTAATGTATGACCATTATAGACCAAGTTATTGTTGACCTAATTGACCTGTTATTTCTAAAGACAATAGTGTTGGTGTAATATTCTTAGATTATGTAAGACATTTGACTTGGTACAGCATGACATATCAATTAAAAACCTAGAATGATATAAAATTGGACACATTAAATGGATTAAAAACTGGCTAACTGATAGGTCTCAAAATATAATGGGGAATTATCACCGAATGGGTGTATTTTTGATTGGGGTCCTGCAGGGATCTGTTCTTGACCCTGTGTTATTTAATGTTTTTATCAGTGACCTGGAAGAAAATGTAAAATTACCACTGATAAAGTTTGTAGATGATGCAAAAATTGGGGAAGTGGTAAATAATGAAGAGGACAGGTCACTGATACACAGGTCACTGATACAGAGTGATCTTGATCACTTGGTAAACTGGGCCCAAGCAAACAATATGTGTTGCAATATGGCCAAATGTAAATCTCTACATCTAGAAGCAAAGAGTGTAGGCCATACATACATACATGGACAACTCTATCCTGAGAGGCTGTGACTCTGAAAATGATTGGGGGTCCTGGTGGATAGTCAGCTGAACGTGAGCTCCCAGTACAACGCTGTGGCCAAAAGAACTAATGCAATTCTTGGATGCACAAATGGGGGGAATCTTGAGTAGGAGAACAGAGGCTATTTTATCTCAGAATTTGACAGTGGTGCAACCACTGCTGGAATACTGTGTCCAGTTTTGGTGTCCACAATTCAAAAAGTATGTTGATAAACTTGAGGGGTTTCAGAGAATAGCCATGAGAATAATTAAAGGATTAAAAAACATGTCTTGTAGTGACAGACTCAAGTAGGTCAATCTATTTAGCTTAACAAAGGAAAGGTTAAGGGGTGACTTGATCACAGTCTGTAAGTACCTACATGGGGAATAAATACTTGATAATGGAGTCTTCAGTCTAGCAAAGAAAGGTCCAGTGTCTGTAAATTGAAGTGCTAGACAAATTCAGATTGGAAATAAGGCATAAAATTATAACAGGGTAATTAACCACTGGTATAATTTACCAGGGTAGTGGTGGATTCTCCATCACAACTTTTAAAATCAAGACTGGATTTTTTTCTGGATGCTCTAGTTCAAAGGGAATTATTTTGGGAAGTTCTATGGCCTATATTATATAGGAAGTCAGACTAGATGGTCACAATGGTCCCTTCTGGCCTTGGAATCTATGAATCGATGCCTAAATATAATCTAATGTTTCTGTAACAGGGAAATAAAAGTAAAATAAATATGTTGGCTAATTCTGAAAATAGGTAATTTCCAGAGGCATGAGCGGCAGGCGGGGGAGGGGGCAAAAAGGCACGAGCGGCGGGTGGGGAGGTGCCTGGGGGAGGAGAGGGAGAAGAGGCAGGGGAGGGAGCAAACAGGCATGAGCAGCAGGTGGGGGACCCTCACGGGAGGGGACCTGGGACGGAGCAGGGATGGAGTGTGGGTGGGATGGAGACAGAGCAGGAGCTTTCGGGCAGTAGCTGTTTAAGCCTCCCCAAGCCTCTTATACCTGCCACCCATGCAAGCTGTTATAGTTTGCATACACACACTATGCCATAGCTGTCTTCCACCCAATGAATCAAAATCATTAGAAAAGTGGCACATGGCCTTACAGTGTTGTCAGGTGCAGCTGCAATTGAAAGTCTGACCCACAGAATGCAGGTTAGATCTGAATCTTTTGATAACGTGTGTTTACTCTGCAGAGCCTGTTGACATAGATCTCTGGCAGATCACTTGGTTATAAAGCAGTCAGTGACTAAGCAGAGGACAGGAAACTTGTTTCTGTTTCTCTTATTTACCTGTCTTTCTCTTTTGATTTATCTTGGTCTATGTATGTTGAAGGAGGAAGCACTTGATCATATTAGCTGGATAGAATTGTATGGTTGTAAATACCTGCCTATTTTAATAGGAGACACTACTTGTTTATATGGATCAGTTTTTAAAAATTGTTATTTAGGAAAACCAGTGAGGAGTTTTGTTTTCAAGCTTGCTTTTAAACTGAAATACCATGCACTAGCTCTTTCTTTTAGGTTACTTGGAAGAAAACATTTGTTTAGGTTGCTGAATCGCTATGCCAGTGCTAACAGAATTAAGAGTAGTTCTGTACTCATTGGGGTCAAAAGGGAACTATTTTCTCCAACAACAGTATATAACACCGATGAAACCAGCGCAAATTAAGTTTAAAAAATGTATTTACAGTTAATCTGCTGCTGACTTCAGTGATTTCTCTAGGTGCCAAATTTTTTAAAACCAATCGGACAGTAAACTTTGGCAAAACAGCCAAGAGGAAACAATATGTATATACTCTGTTGACTTCTGCTCTTAAATCTCTGGCATTTTCCAGACAGTAGGTAAACACAGTGCTTAGGACGATATATATATACATGCACATACACATATCATGTATATATGAATTTTGTCTGTCTAGGTATTGATGGGTCATACTGGTTGGGGAGAGGGCTATGACTAGGGTGGCAGAGGATATACCGATGTAACACGTTTCCCAGTTAGCCCCGGCTCATGGGGATCTGATGGAGCCCAGGCTGCAAATTTAAATCTGGTTTACCTTTCTGAAACCCTCACTAGAAAGGTGCTTGTTCAAATAGCCCCTGCCCTCCACGAGGGTGAATCCCACCTCTGGCGCATCAGCCCCACTATTGTCTCTCGAGAGACAAAATAGCACTTTTTCACATCAGTGGGAGAGATGTTCAGTTGAAGACTAGAATGGGGTAAATCTTCAGACCAATTGTGGCTGGGAGTAGGCAGGATTTGGGTGTATATATGCAGGGGTGAGCGTGAGGAAGGACTTTATGCTGATGGAACTCTAGAGGTAAGGCATACCAGCACTTTTGGGATCAAGTCCTCAGCTCCTGTAAACTGAATGTAGCTCCATTGACTGCAGTAGAGCCGCACCCATTTAGATCAGCTGAGAATCTGACCTCGGTTTTTCCAGTCAGGCAATGCAAAGAACTTTATGTTCTCTTACTCCTCTGGTGAATGGTGTTCCTATTTTGAAGCTTCTACGCTCCTAGGGGCCACCTCACAGTGTGTGCAACTGCTGGTGGGGAAAGAAAATCACATAAACGGATGAGGGTTTGATGTGTTCGGTAAACAGAGTAGAGGAGCTATCTATAAAAAAAAAAAATAAGTGGGAGGCTGGGGTGGTAATTGTGCAGAAAACAGGGACATTTTACTGTTGTGATAATCCTGCTTTATTAAGCTTATTAACCTCTGTTGATTCATGAAATGCATGAACCTTGGTTTTAAATTAGGCAGTTGCCAGTGCGGTGGAGAAAAAAGCCTCAGGTTGCAGGTTAAATTTCCCTTCAGCCCACTGGTATTGCAGATCACCATATTCTGCAGCAAGACAGTAAAGCATCATTTAGGCTTCTGTTTATGCCTTTGTACTTTGCTCGAGATTGCTCTCTTATTTAGTGCTGTGTATTAGATTTTTCTTTTAAATGGAATTGTTAGGAGGGCAAAATGTGTTTCCAAAATCTAAGCAAAACCAAAAGAGGAACCAGCTGATTAAATTACGTTGAGGATTTACAAATGAAGACCAAGTGAGGCACATTCATAACCCTTTGTTTGATTAGAAGGGCTTGAAGTGGGGGCAATAAAATAGCTGTGACATACATACCATTTCCCAGAAAGATCTTTATTGAGGAGAAAAGAGTATTGATAAGAAAATCACAGCAATGGCCTCTCCCAAACAATCTTTCTAGGACACCCTGTTCTCTCTCTTCGTCTGTGTAAATAAATAAATGATTTCTGTGTTTGACAGAATATCAGGGAGAATCATTCAAGCTGCTAAAGTAAGAAGGGGGGAGTTTTGAGGGGAACGTCTTCTTCACTAGAGAAAGTCATTTATGTTTGCAGGTTTTGGTACTTATTGAAGGGGGAAAACAGTATTATCTCAAGTTAAAATGTAGTGTTAATACTCAAGGTCCACTCCCGCGTGGTGTGACCTTCCCACATAAACACAAGGTTGTTGGGACTTTTTACTGAACTGTCGAACAAAATGACAGCCAATTTGCCCCCAACACAGAGCAAAGCCTGACTTTAAGCTTCGTAGCCTGCTGCCTTCAAAGTTTGCGACTGAGGCAGGATTAATCTCATGGAATCAGAGGTTTCTCAAACCTCACCAACTAATTTTTTGGGTTCACATAGCTGGCCCATATAAATTAGTGTTTGAACCATTTTTGCCTCTATAATTTAAACCTATTTATTTTTCAACGGTAGATTACCCCATCTGGCCCATATGGGGCCATATTCATAACTAAGCCAATCTGACTTATATGTCCAAGGTTTTCAGGGAAACATGTTTCACTAACATCCAAAGAATTTACCTCTGCTACATCTCCTTCAACCGCAAATTTTGTTGATCTTCAAGCAATCCAGTTTGTCCAATAAAATAGTGAGAATACCTTGGCTGAGATTTCTCTTTACCTTTGTCCCTGCCTGAGTAAACACGTTTGGGTTTTTGTTCTCTTTTTGGAAACCATTGAAAACGAACTTGTACTTCTCCTGGGCAAGTTCATATAGTCATGCAGGGAAAACGGGTTAAAATCAGTCTCTGGAATCATGCTTTTATGAGTTTTCCATTTCTCATGCCAAAGTCGTCAGCTAGCCTAATTTTTTTAGGTATCTGTTTTCTTTATTAAGTATGTTTTAAGAAGCCAATTTACATTTTAATTGCTTTTGTTTAAATGAAAAATGTTCATTCAAAAGGAAAAGCCAGGGGTATTTGGTGGCGGCAGCTGCTGCTGATTGGTTTATGTACCCTGGAGGTATCCATGAAGGGAGGTTCACTGCTCAGGACGGGCAGGTAAGTGGGTACAGATTAGGAGATGGGGAAGTACAAAAAAAGCTTTTTCATATCCAGATCAACACAGTTCTCGCTAGGCATTATGACAGCAGGGAGTTTTTAAGAGGGTCTCAAATGCAGACAAGGTGGGTGCCTGGCAGATGGGCTCAGGATTGTTGTGTCAGGCATGGCTGTGGAAGGCATGGAAGGGATTGCGCAAGAAGCAGAGAAATGAGCAGACAAGGGTTGGTATGTCAGGAGTAAAGGGAGCAGGGACAATGTGAAGTTCACCAAGGAGGACAAGCTGGGAGGGGCAGACTTATATGGAGTTCAAGAAGCTTAATATCATTTTAAACTAGCTACAGATTTTAAACGTGTTAACTAGCAGCGGTCAGAATGAAAACAAGTTAATCTTATCTTTAATAATCATGTACAACACAGGAACATACAATCACTACTATAGTGTCAGACAGAACAATATGTGCTTTATAGATACATAGAATAGCTTACAATGCATGATGTCGTATGTTTCCAAACATATGCAATTCATTGCAATTCTTATCCAGGGAATACTCCCATACTTAGGTTCCCCTAAGAGCTCTGCCTGAATAGGGACTACAGGACATCTCACATATATTAAAAGCTTCAGTGCTAAATGGAAAATACACTGCTTTTAAATGTAATGAAGATCACATCCCAAGGAATACAAAATGCCTACTGCAGGCTTTAATAGAATTCTACGTGATTATCAAAAAGTCAGCTGTGTTTTGAAGTTTAAATATTTGTAATCAAGATGAAATGTTTTCATTTCTTAAAACACAATATGCATCTTCCAAGATAATTAAGATCTATTATTGTCATTGTAGATTCTAACTGTAATTGAATCTGATTGACTTAATAATGCAGCCTATTTTTCTCTAAGATTGGGATAATCATCTTCATGAGAAAGAATGGCAACATATTAAAGGTTTAAATAAGCTACCATTACTGTGTTGTGTATTGCAGTGTGTATGTAGGTTCTTCCTGGAATGCATTTTGCTTTCAATGACAGATGTTTCTTGAGATAAAGAAAAGGGGGTGAGGGAGAGAGCAATGGAATAATTATACTTATTTCCAAATGTCAGAGAGAGCTGCATAAGAATCAGCCTAGGAAATTAAGAACAGACATTTATGGAGCAAGTCCAGAATTTCCAACTCAAAACTTAGCCAGCAACATTTCCATAGTCTTCTATGGGAAGTTGCAGGTTAATCTCAGTAAGTTTTCCTGAGTTTTGCCTAAATTTTTAAACAATCCATTTGTTCAAACCCAGAAGATAATAAGGTGATAAGTAATTGCCAATATGGATTTGTCAAGAATAAATCAAGCCAAACCAGTCTAATTTCTTCTTAAACAGGGTAATCAGCATAGTGGATAAGGAGGAAGGAACTTACTTGATACACCCAGACTTTAATAAGGCTTTTTACACAGTTCTACATGTTTTTCTCATAAGCAGAGTAAGGAAATATGGCATAGATAAAATTACTATAAGGTGGGTTCATAACTGGTTGAAAGACCATTCTCAAAGAGTAGTCATCAGCGGTTTGCTGTCAAACTGGGAGAGTGTATCTAGTGGGGTCCCACAAGGGTCAGTCCTGGGTCTGTACTATTCAATGTTTTCATTTGTGACTTGGATAATGGCATAAAGAGTATGCTTATAAAATTTACAGCTGACACCATTCTGGAATGTATAGGTAGGAGTGTCGTATGTAAAACACTGGCGTTAATTGTCCCGCTCTATTTGGCACTGGTGAGGCCTCATCTGGAGTACTGTGTCCAGTTTTGGGCACCACATGTTAAAAAAGAGGTTGACAGATTAGAAAGAGCCCAAAGGAGAGCAACAAAATTGATTAGAGGTTTAGAAAACCTGATCTATGAGGAAAGGTTAGAATAAATGAGTATGTTTAGATGTGAGAAAAGAAGAATAAGGGGGGGGACCTGATAAGTCTGCAAATAGTTAAGAAGGCTGCTATAAAGAGGAAGGCGATCAATTTTTTCCAAGTCCACTGAGAATAGGACAAGTAGTAATCAGCTTCATTTGCAGCTAGGAAGATTTAGGTTGGATATTAGGAAATATTCTCTACCTATAAGGATAGTTAAGCACTGGAATAGGTTACCGAAGGAGGTTGTGGAATCGCCATCATTTAAGAACAGGGTAGACAAACACCTGTTAAATCCTGCCTCACCATGACGCAATGGACTAGGTGACCTCCTAAGGGCCTTTCCAGTCTTACATTTCCATGATTATATGAGTATCCAAAACCTTAAGTGGAGATGGGTGAACTATTTGCAGGAGACAATCTAGTCAGTATATTTAGCCCCTCTTTCTCATTGCAAATTATCCAGAGTCTTCAATGAACAAATATGTTCACATTCAATATTAATCAAATATTGGATGCACACAAAATAAAGCATATTCACTGTGCCCATTGTTCTGTTCATTCAACATTCACCATCAGTGTTAGATTACCAAAGTCACATGGTATTCTTTATGCTCCCTGGATGGCTGACTGAAACACTTTTAAACTGTGGGGGAGGCCCTGATTTGTGCCATGAAAACTAGTGCAAATACACCTTTGCATGGATATTTGCAGCATCTTCTCTTTTCACAAACAAAAATTGCACATGCAAATGCTGAGGGCCTCAGCCCTCGTGGGAGAGACAACAGGATCTTTCCTGGTCATTTGAAACTTTTCATTGATGTTTACATTACTGCCAGAAGTGTGGGTTAGCAAAGACAATCCAACCTGAAAACATCAATGTCTAAAGTTGAATAGAAGTACACTTCCTCTTCAAAAATTTCATATCAAATCAGAAAGTGGCTGAAAGAGAAGTACTTAGTCTGTTCTCTCCTAAACTCTTCATAATTTGTGAGTATGGACCTATAATTTACAATCAAAGTGAGGTGCTATTAAAGCTTTATGGGAGTATTAAACCTAATTAGTCCTCCAGGTTCGATTCAGCAATTTTGAATACCCTGAACATTCCTTTTTATTACAGATGATTCTTGACCTCTCTGTCTGTGCTTTGTACTTCTACGAATGTGTACCATAATTTAACATGGATTGCTTTCTGTCCCCTGAGAGCTAATGGCTAATGATCTTTTGTTGTGAAATCCCTGAACAGATTATTCTATAAAGATTGTACAAAGCCAAAAGGGCCAGGAATTATTATTCAGAATAGAACTGTAGATTTGGGGGAGAAAATGTCAAAAGGAATCATTCTGTCTGTTTCCGAGTAGTTCCAAATCATTTAACATCGTTAGGATATTTGAATGTGTGTATTAAATCATCAGAAGACCATATGATCCACAGTAGTGAATTTTATAGTCCCATAAATTCAGAGTCCATGCAAAAAGTAACCAGCCATGTTCTCCAGTGAGAATTAAGGACCGTTTGCTGAAAGAGGCTGAGCACCTCCTATGATGTGCTGTGTACCTTCCATTCCCATTCTGCTCAGTCCTTTATAGGGTCTGATCCTTACAGAGTGCATAAAGAACTAGATGTTGCTGTCTGATGTATGACTGTTACTGACATTATTGACATGTTCTCTAGTGAAGACGGAATGTAAATTGGAATTCAGGTTCTCTCTGGTTAGCAACTTGTATTTCTTTATGCATTGTATTGTATGGTTTGTGTTTGACCCAGCCAGAATCAGTGTTTTGGAAGTCACTATCTCCTTTTCCTTCTTTAGAGTTCTTGCCTTCCACCACGCTGCCCTCTACATCTGAAACAATCTTCCTGATCTCATCCGCTAGACAGCCTCTGTCATTCCCACAAATCACTCTTTAAAACCTATCTTTTCAAGCTTTCCCCCCTCCCTTCTTGATATTGATCATCTTGTGACACATTCTCTTTGGAGCTGTTGCCTTGTATGTTTGTCTTGTTTTATTTCAAATTGTAAACTCTTCAAGACCGAGAAATTGTCTGATCTGTGATCAGTTCTGCAAATCCTTACATGTTGATTTAAATGAAGTTACTCTGGATTTAAACTGGTGTAAATGAGAGTAGGATCTAGCCTGGGGATGTCTAGCTTAGTTAAGTGAGCAAGGATTTGCGGGATTGGGCCTGTGTTTGTGAAGTACTATGTCAGGGTATTGTGATGAAGGTATATGGTAAAGTAATTTTAATCCCTTTTGATTAAGTAACTAGTAGACAACATAGAGAGATTTTTTCCAAATATAATTATTTTGCAAGATAGAGGATAAACTGTTGGTTTTCCTAATATCTAATAGTAGATTATTATATATTCTTGTTTACATACTACTCTTTGTAATTATATTTGATAATTTCCAAGACATGATCTACAGTTCTTCAGAGTGATGGTTGGGTATGAAAAGCCTATATGCATATAACATTCAGAAAAGCTGCTGCTACCACAAGTACAACTAATTTTATTCTCTATTTGTTGGTTTTTAGGTTTATTCCGATTTACAGGGGACCAAGTCACACCTACAAGGTACAAAGGCTGACAGAATCTACTTGCTACACATTTAGAATACAGGCAGTGAATGATGCTGGGGAAGGGCCGTTCTCAGAAATATGTACCTTCTGCACAACCAAATCTGTCCCACCTGCCATCAAAGGTATGGATTAATGATGAGATTTGATGCATACTCTCTGTGTGTGACAAGATAGAAAGGGGGCATGGTTGTTGACTGGTTAAATAACTTTCAGATAAATTATGGTAAGAAACACAATTCTCACCAAAGAAAATCCCATATAAACCTTACTAGGTTAGTTGTTCTACAGAGAGGTCAAAAATACTATTACTAACAAAAGTATTGTTACAGGATATGGGACCGTTACTTGTGAAATATTTTAATGGGGGGTATAACTCCTAGGATGTATATTTAGATATGCATATGGGACTTAAAATCTAATGCAGTTACATGTTGTTATTCAACTGTGAAAATGCACTTAACACTTTTTAGAGTTTAGTTTTCCTTTAATTTATAAAACTCCCATTGACATTTCATGTGCACAAGAAGGAAGATTATCCCCATCTGCATAGCCTCATTTAAGTTTGTTTTCCATAGGAAATAAGCAGAGTGCATACAAATTAAATTCTGTAATTAAAGGCCTTTTGCTCTATATAAAACTATCACACTTTGCAACACTTTTTAAGGACGTTCTATTACCAAGAAGAGACAGGAACCAGATGACAGACTGACCTTTTTAGTATGTTTTACCCTGTTTATGACCATTCTGTTTATGACTGCTGTTTATGACCCTGTTTATGACTGCTTATTCAAGACATTTCTTTTTAACTGTTGCCCATTTCCTCATCTCTTCGCTGACTCCATCCAGTGCATCCATTCTGCAGTACACCTTTTTAACTCTCCAATAATTTGATGGTATTATCTGTAATGCAGTGTTGCTCTCTCATTCTCATTAGTTGTTCTCCAGCAATCTCTGTGATCAAAACTTGAAGTAAAGTTCACTCTTGCTCCTCAGTCGACAGGTGGTCATCCAATATAGAATATCCATTGGAAATTGCTACCACGTAACTATTAGCAGTTGCTTCGTAATGAAGCTTATCAACAATGAAGTGTTTCAATGCAGTAGATACTGTCTCTGGAACTTTATTAAATGGAACATCATTGATGGCTATTGGGAGTCGATCAGATTCCGGACCAAGTTCAGCACTTCTACATACATGTACATCCTAGATGAGTTTCCAAACTAGAATAGGGATCCAAGGTTGCATTGTTGCCCAGTGGATATCAAAATGTATACTTATGGCAATTCTTGTGCTGAAACCAGGTAGCCATTAAAAATAGTCCATGTAAGGAAGCAAATTCTAACAGATACACACCATTATCTGATCTGTCTTCTGGTAGATCGTGTGGTTCCAGTACCAGTTCAGAGCCAATTCCATCATAGCCAGTTCTCATATTCACATCTACTAATATGAAGTTGGAGTGACGTACCAGATACAGTGTCATCTAACATGGCATAAAAAACATCTTTTTCAGCAGCATATGCACTAATAACTAGCAGACATCCTACCTTCAAACTGAAAATGGCTACTATCAGGCATGGAGAATAAACATGCCAAGCCAGTAGTGCAGATTACACCCTCAGGGACAAAACCAGTGTGCTCATTAGATATAACACGGGCATTTAAGAGTTGAAAGGTCTGACCTCTGAGTCATTGTTGTGCTTTCAGTGTTCAAATTCCACCATGTCTCTTGCATGCCACATATATCAACATTCACTCTTTCCAATTCTTCATCCAGGAGAGTGATTCTTCTGAAGGTTCTGAATGATCAAACATTCCCACAATCCAATCCTCAGATACTGACATTGCTGCAGAAGTGGATATACCATCTTTATATCAGGATCTTTCCCCATCTCTGATTTATGGAAGAACCATCATCATATGGTCCAGTGAGTCTGCCTGTAGTAGCAGATTTAGATGAATCCTGAAGCTCTGTTCCATTGTGAGTAATAGATGAAACCGCTGAAGCAGATAAAGCATATGAAACTGCCAAAATTTTATGTCCTTTTCTATCATGTGTTGAAGCTAGACTGTATTTGAGAGTTTAAAGGTCCTAATTGAATGTCCATTCTCACGGCTTCCATTATTTAAGGACAGAAATGGAAAGTATTGCCTGCCAAGATGTTGATGCACAACTTAAGCATTGGCATGAGCATTTTTGTGAATTAATGAACAGATTCTCACCAAGATGCAACTCCCACTACAACTTGATCCAAAAATGAACCTATCAGAAAACAAGCTGGTGAAAGTGATGCTTGCCATCCCAATAGTTACAAAACAATGAAGCACTTGGTCTTGACAATATTTCATCAGAACTGCTAAACAGTGGAGACTCGGATTTAGTTCACTGGCTTTACAGAGTTGCCTTAAAAAGTTTGGTAAACTGTTCACATTCCAGAAGATTGGAAAAGAGGCAGTATCATCCCATTTTTAAAAAAGAAGAGCGCGATTAGCTTGCTCAAAGTATAGTGGACTAACGCCAGACAACGCTGCTGTCATTCCCAGGAGAAGTGTTTATGAGGATACTTCTGAGCCAACCGAAATACTGTGTCAGCCCAAAAATCAGAGACAACCAGTGTGTTTTCAATACAGGTAGATCTATGCTCTGTGGCATGTTATTGAACAGTGACTAGTGCGACAAAAGAAAGTTAACATCGTGTTTATAGGCTTTGCAACTGCTTTTGACTCTGTGCATAAGTCAGCACTGTGGGTACTGCTATGCCAGTATGGAATACCTAGTGGAGGAGCTGTACCGCTTACATTTAGCTATGTGAGGATCAGTAGTTGTATTACAGACTGTTTTTAGTAGACTCATGTTTACACCAGGAATATGTTCTCTTACCTACGTTGTTTAATGTTCTAATAGACTGATGACAAAGCTGACTGAGGACAAAGTAGGAGGTGTGAAATTTAAAGATTCATCTTTCTAGCATCTTGAGTATGCAAAAATGAATGATATGCCAATGCTGGTGGCAGTAACACTGCATGAGTGAATAGTTTTATCTATTTGGGTAGTTGGTTGACAGCAGGAGATTCTATAACCGAAGAAGTCACATATTGGATCTGTCTTCTGTCAGTGTCATTTCAGCATTTTCAAAGGCCTCTGTTTGGATGGCAGGATGTCTGTGTGACAACTATAATACGAGTGTTTAGCACAGCAGTAATTACAGCCCTGTTATATGGAGCAGAAACTTGGTCATTAAAAACAGCTGAAGAGCGGAAACTAAACAGTTTCCAGTGTCAAAAGTTAGTGTTTTTTTAATATCCATTCATTTGATTTTTTCACAAATGAGGAGACACTTAGACAATCCCGGCAAGTTGCAGTGTTGCACCATTTGAGAAGAAGATGACTGCAGAGGAGACACATCCAACAAGCAGAAGAAGGTATTCTTTTACACAAGTTTTATAGGTCTGAGGTTGACAGCAGCAAAGTGCAAGGACAACCACGAATGAGGTTGGAAGGTGCAATTTTGAAGGATTTAAGAATCCTAAATCCTTCCATATTGACTCTTACCAAAGGAAGAAGACTTGCAAGACCCTGTTCAAGATGGAAATCCATTCTGTGCGCCACATCATAGCCATGTGAATCTGCTGCTCTGCTCTTTACCCTGAGTAGTTAAATGTTGCTACTTCCTATTGTGAATGCTATCAATGGCACTCACAAGACAAAACTTGCTCAAAGAAGTGACCATCGGCTCCAGTATATTTGAAGTAAACTTCTTTTAGTGGTGATGTGGCCCCATCATAATGGAAGTTAGAGGGAAAAATACTGCAACTGCCCAATTTAAATTAGTGGACATGAAAAAGAACTACTATACACCTACACGGAATTTTAATAGAAACAATGTAATACTTTTGTACTGTATTTCCAAACAGCGAATATCTTTATTGATAACCTGGGGATACTTAATATCTTTATAAGGATTTCCCCATAGTTTTTGGAATATACTAGAGTTTTGTTTTAAGCTGTATTTATGCGACATAAAGTTAAGATGTGAATTACATTTGTCCAGTGAAGTGAACTCCTTGTCAACTCTGCTGTCCCATAGTAAAAAAATAATATCAGAACTCAGTTCTTTATCTCAATGGAAGAGTAACTTTCTGCCTGCTGTTCAGTCCCAGTTTGGGGGTGGTTCATATTCTGAGCAGAATATGAAATAACTATGATATTCCACAAATATTGGGGGTGAGGGTCAGGGATATACCTAAATGTCTGGATACTGGCAGGAGTAGATCCAACAGTACGGCAAACACTGTAGCAGCAGAACACTGCAACCTGAAAGTGATACTGAATGAAAAAGAGATGAAGTGTCAAGTCAGGCAACAAAACGGGCCATTTTTGATTCCCTCCAATGTCCAGAGTCATTTAAGGAAGGGGGGGAGATATATCGTTTTCCTAATTTTGACAAAGAAATGTATATGATGCTGGGTTTTGTTCTGCAAATGGCAGACAGAAACCTAAGAGAGAGGTGGGAATGAGTGAGAGGGGTACCAGTTGAGATGAAAATTTCCTTTCTCAGTCTCTCCATTTAGGCAGGTGTTGAAGCAAATGTATGAACAAAGGTATGAGAAGCAAATGTATATTGTTTATATTTGGATGTGAATATAATGCACAAGGCCCTTCGGGGTGGTAATGGATTAGTTTAGGGTTGATGTAATTTATACCGCAGCAGTAGCAGCACCAGTTGCTTTGACGGCTTCTCATATTACTGTATTTCCACAGGACAGGGAAATGTGTTGTCTTTAATGTGCACATGTCCTTGCACGTGCATGTGCTAACTGCTCCCTGAAGTGCATTGCAGCATATGTCATTCTTTCCAGCTTCATGGTTTCATTTTTCAGCTGTATGCTCTCTTTGTCCAACAAACAGCAAGGTTGTTATAATCTGAATGCTGCTATAGTTGATTTGGTATCATCAGGGGACAGATGCTCAGGTGTACATGTGAACATATTGTCATCATTCAAAGCTCTGTGGTCTGCTGACCCGCCAGCTTGCTGTTGCTGATGGGCACAGAGTGATATCTGACGTCTTTCAGTAGATGAGAGACATTTTGTGAGGAAGACAGCATTTCAGCTGCTGACAAGTCATGCTTTCCTAGATGCTAGCATATGCACTGAACCAAAACCTCAAATCTAATCCCTGAAGCTTCAGGGCTCAGAGCAGGGCTTATATATGAATCCCTGTATTTGAAACTATCCCTATGATTTTGGTTCTTTGAATCCAAACCTCAAAAAATAACTCCTGAGGTGCAATTCTGGCTGTACGGAAATCAATGGCAAAACTCGCATTGACTACGGAATTTTCTGTTGCAAAAAATCTTCCAAATTTATCTTTCCCCTACTCTTGTTCTATCTCCAACCTTGCCTTCCTAAGCAAAATCATTGAGGAGATAGTAGTAACCAGTCTCCAACAATAAGTAGCTTCTGCCCACATCCTTATGCCCTCACAAGTGGACCATGAAACAGAGATCCCAGAAGCGTGGGACTTGATAATAAGGGATGGATCACTTCGATAATTGCCCTGTTCTGTTCATTCCTTCTGAAGCAGCTGGCACTGACCACTATCATTAGACAGGATGCTGGGCTAGGTAGACTATTAGTCTGACCCAGAATGACCATTCTTATGTTGTTAGAGATGGCTCCAGTAGCACAGATGGCAGCTTACTGGGGTTACAAAATTCCATGGAAAGTCAGTTTACAGTCACAATTAGTCACCTCATTGCTTTCCATTTCAAAAAGACAATGGATTCCATTACAGTTGGATTATGAAGTTCCAAAGCTTACACTTCTGTAGTTTTGCGTGTGTGTGTGTGTGTGTGTGTGTGTGTGTGTGTGTGTGTGTGTGTGTTCTGGGGGGACAGGAAGAGAATGAGTGATATTTTGTCTCATTTAGATTCTGATTTTACTTTGATTCAGACTAAAGGCCCCATATTGCACCTCTTACTCCTCTTACTCCAGCAAAACTCACTTTAATATAAATGGGAGTTTTGGCCGATTACAAGAACTAGTCCAAAACTTACAAAAAACTAGTGTATAGGCGGTATTTTTAATATTTTAGTTACATAAACACATTCCAGTTTCTCCTACCAAATTTGTGAAGTCCTGCAGTTCTCTCTCTAAAGTGTTCTATGATTGTGTATATAAAAGCTATATAATTAGCCTTGACAGAATTCAATTTTTGTTTTTTTTATAATTCTGTTGGACAATATAAGTGTTTATTTTTAAACCTTTTTTTTATTTTTATTGATTTAAATTTTCACAGATATGGGAGATTGTAGGGGCTGGGTCAGACAATAATTATTTAATGACAGTAGACCTTGAGATTCAAAAAGTTAAAGCTTTATAACTTAGAACACAAATTGTCAACATGGCATGTCAAATATACAAAGTAAATATCCTTACATCAAACTCTAATTAATAAGTTCCCAAACACCATTTTTCTTACTTGAGCCTATCTGTAAATTTTGATTATTATCAATAGAAATATTTTTGTCAGTTTGTGTGTGTAGAGTGAAATCAATATTTGCCAACATTTACCAATAAAAAAATCTAATCCTTCCAAGCCTATATATTGTTTACATTAGTGTCTAATATGTACATATTTTATTATAGCCCCTCGAGTGACACAGTTAGAAGGAAGTACCTGTGAAATCACATGGGAAATGGTCCCACCCATGAAAGGAGACCCTATCAGTTATGTGCTGCAGGTACTGGTTGGAAGAGAATCTGAATATAAACAGGTAAGAAAACAGACTGATCTTAAGTTTGCTAAACTGATAGTATTGTGGGGATTTTCTTGCCCTCACCACTGGATTTTACTTTTATTGGGATCTGAGAATCAAATTATCTAAAGTCCATACTCTTCAGGATAATCAGAAAGCAATATTTGTTACATTTCTACTCTGATTTAAAAAAAATCATGAACCAATTCCTCTCAGGCAGGACAATATTGGCTCATCTTTAAGTAATATTTTTAAGGCAAAAAAGGCTCCTGTTAAGTTTTAACACTCCTGTGCATATGTTAGAGTTGAATAATTCTCCAGTCCTCTATCTCTTAAAATGCCATTTGTACGTCATTTACCAAAAAAAGCATCAATACTGAAATAACCAGAATATTTGAATACATGGACCAGAGAAAAGATAGTTACTGCTTGTTCCTACTGTATTGAATTACATTCTATTGGCTCTGCTTCAGATGTGCCTTGATTAGAGCTAATCAAAATGAAGGGTCAAAAATGAAGGGTGAGACAGTGGCATTTAACCACAAGTCCTGAGGGAAAGGTTGATGCAGACCCACACCAACACAGGAGGACTCCAGGACACAGTGCCTCATCAGACACTAGTACAGTATAAGTAATATTTTTACTGATGTCTGATGTACTGAAGTTCTATAACATTCCTCCAGGAAAAGAATGCAGACTGCATAGGTAGTATTTTCCATTATCCTGTCCTCCACAAAATGAATATAGCAGGGCATGAATATGAAAAGCAGTTAAGCCAATCTCTAACTATAAACATTAAGGTGAGATCTTCATGGGGGACAGATTACTTCACAGCTGTCTACTGTTTTCTTTCACCTCCCTCTGAAGCATCTGGGAAAGGATAATGGACTAAATGGCCCGCAGTTCTAATCCAGCCTCACAATTCCTATGTTCCTATGGCAAAACCTTCTGCCAAGGACTTTGATGGTTATGTAAATCTTTTTGAAAAATTTCATTTACACAGCTATTCCACTCCTGTTTAGGTTCTTATCCCACGCCTATCACCTTAGTATCTGAGTGTGCCGCCCCTCCCTCCTCCCCCCCTCCCCCGTAATAACATCTGTCGTTAGTCTTTTACTACCTGGTGGGTAACACCAAAATGCAAATTAATTAACAAGTTTACTAAACTTTTGGAAATGTGTCTAGGTTGCACTTGCATTGTAAAAATGCCATTATTTGCTTCGTCTCAGTCTTTTTGGAGCTTTGCTCAAATGAATAAATGTTTTATTAAAATAAAAACAAAATGTATACCAGTATGTGGTGTTGTTTCTGATATGATATCCAAATGTGCTTTAAAGGTTTAAAATCAACACCATGGTTTCCACCTGAAAACTCACAGGGACCTCGTGCAACTCCCTGAACACCTGTGCTGTGTGCTCTTAGCATAGCACTCCATTTAGTGGCTCGCCACAATCTCACTAACTTCATTTCCAGAGATGCCTCAAGATATAGCCCCATGTAGAGCATTAATAAACATTAAGCTCAGTGTTTCAAAATATCTGGAGCACCTTTATGGGGAATAGGAGACAGCATGCATCTTCTTGTTCCTGTGCAGTAAATTGATGGATTAAATCACTGCAGTCAAGAGTGGAAGCATAAGAAAACAGCAACAAAGGAAACTAGAAAACTCCTTTAGGAATCTTACATTTAAGGTTTTCATTTCTCATTCATGTAACAAACATGAAATCAGAAGCTCTTGATGATGCTTTGAAACATTTAGCTGTTGTGCTCACAACTGACACACTGGAAAGAGCTCCTGGCACTGGTTCCAAAACTGACATTTTCAGTCTTTAAGTGATGGAGAGTGGCTGAGAGCAGTGACTAAGAGAGTGGATTCCACACACTTAATGACTCAGAAAAAATCCTCACTGTTCAAAGCAGTTTATTCTCATCACAAATGCATTTGTGATTGTGTACAATCTCCAACGCATTTTCCAAGAACTTTGAATAAAATAGGAGGTGGCAGGGAGATGAGTAATCAGTATTAAATGGACTTATGGCTCATTGATAGGATGGTAATAAATGCAACAAACCACAGTTCTTATTTCTGCTTATCTTACTCTTCTTATATGAAAGGTAGTTATTGAAGCCAGCTCTGTGCTTTGCATACATGGCCACAGATTCTCACTGTGCCCAGATTCCATGGGAAGCAGATGAGTAGGGGGTGAAAACAGAAAAGAGCTCGTTGCAGTTGTCTGATTCTGGGCCTGATTTTATACCAGTCCCAGCATAAATGAAACCACTTTCAGGACTCTCATTTATGCCAGCTGGTTATGGCCCATAAGGGACATTCTTCCAAGCAGAGACTGTCAGAAGAGAGCACACTTTCCATATGCCCCCTATGCTTGGTACTGCAAGAGTTTGGTGTAGGAACTGGCTATGCTACCTGTGGGCCTGCTGGGATTCTCACATGCCAGGAATTCCCCAGATGGGATGATCTGACTGCTTTTTGAGCCCTTTGTGACTCCTGGTAGTACAAAGGGACTAGATTACAGTGGGGATTCTGACCAATGGCATTTGATTACTTAAGGAAAAAAACCTGGGATTTGATCACGTGCAGAGATGCAACAGAAGCAAACAGGTCTTTCCCCGTGGAAGTGCTTGTTACTGAGAAGAATTGTTGATGAATGATGTAACGATGACTATAAAATACTCTGCAACCATACATAGCAGTGTTCCAGGGTACACAGTTAAACATCATTAGAAATTTCAGAGAGAAATTTTAAGTTTGTTTTGAGAATTGTCTATATGAACTTTTGGGGAATTTTATTTATTCCATGCTACTGGTTTAGAGAAACAGGTCTTGAAATACATTTGGTGACTCACAAAGGAAGAGAGCAGAATTAAATCCCAGCTCTTTTAGCACTTGTGTTAAAATTTCAGAATTGTTTTAGGCACTAAGCTATTTTGGCCTCACTAGACTACACAATGGTAAAAAGGCCAGCTGGCAGTCCACACTATGTTTCTCACCATTGATAGTGGCGTTGGAGCTGCACCTGTGGTAGATATCCCTAGAAAACTCACTGTAGTCAAGGCCATGGAGTCTGCATGGTTCATATAACTCAGTTACGCGTGGCTGGGGCAGGTAGCAATGACTCAAATTTTCCCTCCCAGATGCTGTGTAATCATTTTAATATCTCTTGTAGAAGGAATGTTTTTGTTGTTACCTGTTTAGATAGGCTGCTACTTTCCCTCATGTACAGGCAGGAAGGGAGTGGCCAAAGCCTCCCTCCTTCTGCCTCAAACTCTTCCCCCAACACACGGGCCAGGGCAGCTAAACTAGTGCAGAAAGTGGAATTAATCTGTGCCTGAGAAAGGCCTGGAGTATCTTACTTTCCCCATTGAGGAAGGGAGAAATAAAACTTTGTTCCAGGTGCAGCCTAACTATACCTTTCCCCTTACAGAGGGGAAAGTGACAAGCTAGCTGCAGAGCCTACTGTGGGGTCCTAGTCCTTGACTGTGGCTCCTGTTTAGTTCACCTTTAAAGAAAAATCCTATTGGTGAAGGTCATAAACTTACAGTACATATATAAACATATATATATATATATATATATATATATATATATAAATAAAGTTATAGTAGAAGTCCACTTTTAATATTCCCTTCAAAACAGACATACACATTATAAAAACAATTTTTTTACAGTAATAAACAGATTGACATCAGTTCAATCAACTAAAGCAAAAACTGTTTCCCTGTGACATATCAGTCAGTAGCTGTCAATTGTCAGGAGATCACTCAATTTGCAGCAATCTGTGGGCAGCTATTTAAGACCAGAGCTGAACATCTTAATTGGGAAAGCATGTCACAAGGCCATGGGACATAATCCCTCTGATTGCTGCCAATTGATTTATTTCTCATGAGTGTAGCTAGCTGGTAACTGGAACATCTTTGCTCATTTAACTTTAAGCTAAAGCATTTACTTTTGATGATAAAAGTAGAGAAAAAGCCTATGTGTGTGAGTTACATAGAAACACCTTTCTCTGGAACAGAACTAACCAAAATAAGAGATTGATCTGCAAAACACTTTGGCCTAGATCCTCAATGGTATTTAGGTGTCTAACTTCCTTTGATTTCAATCCTACTACCTTTTAACTCCAGTGGGACTGATTACTCAAAGGAGAAAGCACTATGCTCAATAGCATTTGTAAGAAAATCACTTTTCTTGTATAATGAATGGGGGGGAATGTTTGAGATTTGACGTGCTTCTCTCTCTAATAATGATACTACTATTAATATAGAAGCATGTTACGAAGAAGGCAGTGGGATCTCAGAATTCAGCATTCATTTTGTGTTAGGAGTTCTAAACTGCCCTACTTGGTTGGACAAGTATGGGTATTTTTTTGTCATCTTAGTTTTGCATCTTTTAAAACAAAAAGGTGTTTAAAAAAAAAAAAAAAAAAAAAAAGCCTCACTGAGAGCAGCACCCAAGTGGGATAATATCCTTCTCTGGACTGTTCAAAGAAAATTGTTAATGTTAAGTAAGTTTCCCTGTTCCTCACCACATGACTATTCTGGGCCTCATACTCTCACCTTTGCTCACACTGTGTGGTACCTTACTCCACATGTAGTCTCCTTGAACTCAGTTCAGCAATGCTCACATGGTAGGTTGCTACTCAGGCCAGGTCTACTCTATAGACCTCTGTCGGTATAATTGTGTCGCTCAGGGGTGTGAAAAACCACACCCCTGAGCGATGCAGTTATACCAACCTAACCCCTGCCCCGCGTAGACAGCACTATGTTAATGGCATAACTTCTCCCATCGACATAGCTCCTGCTCCTTGGGGAGGTGGAGTATAACTAACCCAACAGGAGAAGTTCTCCTGTCGCTGTTGGAGCGTCTTCACTTAAGCCAGGCAGCTGCCAAGTGCAGTGTTTAAAGTGTAGGCCTTCTCAGAGTTCTTGAGGGTCACAGAATCAAGTGCCATAGCTGGAAAATGCATTTGATACGGATCTTGGCCCCTCACTGTAAGGGATCCAGTTGAAGATGTAGCATGTAGTCTTCTCCCTCGGTGGTGTTACTGTTTTTCATTGGACAGGAAAACAACCTGGACAATTTGTATGGCAGCTGAGCATAGAACCATCTGCTTTAATTTACTGTCTATTTTGCCACAAATTAGTAGGGATAAAGACAGAATACAAATTAGAAATAACAATGGACCAGATTCTTCCTCTCTCACTCACACTGAGCGCTGCCTTATTCTGTGAATAATTCCACTGACTTCATTGGGATCATTTGTGGAATAACGTACTCTGTAAAGTGAGTAGGGATATCACAACTCCTATCACAGCCAGTATATGTTGCATCAAGAATGTATATAGCGAATGGGCTGTGACGCAAAATATCAGTAGGAGATATTAGCAGGAGAGAGTAATGCCCATAGGCAAGTTGTAGCTCCAAGTGAGTTTTAGCATTTACAGACTTAACATTAATGATTATCTCTTGCTGCATATTAAATGAAAGATCTCTCCAGGAAGATGCATTTCAGGAAGTATGCCCAAGAAGGAGAGCTGTTGGTTTTACCCTTAAGGTTGTTTCTGTGTTAACTGACTCTCTGTCAGATTGAAAGAATGCATTAAAATTGGGTAAAATAAACATTCCTGTTGGAGTTGTGTTAGCTAATTGCACTCAAAGTATTAAAAATGATCAGTTTACTCATCTGGGAGCCCCAGTTTTTAATGACTCTAAGCCTTCCCATCCCCTTCGTATACTTCTTCTTCATATAGAACAGGAAACTGAGTTTCCACTTATAGTAGGTCTGAAGGAGGGAGAAAAGTACCATGGAAATAGTACTTCTACTTCGAGTGATTGCTCATATCCATTCCAATACAGGTGAGTGCACGCCACCGTGCACTGGTTCCTGGAACTTTTTTCCCCTTAGCAGACCCCATAGGGTCAGCTTAGGTGCCCCCTGGAGTACCGTGCTCATGCCATGGTATATGAGGCACCGCCGACCATACGGGCCCTCAGTTCCTTCTTTCCGCACTTCTATGTTCTTTTCCCCTTTGCCCAGAGAGGTAAACAGTCTGATAAAGACCTACATGACCAACCAGTTTATCTGTTCTTCCCTCCCTAGCAGGTCCATAGGCATTACTTATTTACATACTTCTCCAGTTAGAATTTTATCCAAAGTATTTAATTTATTATGTCTTTTCTTGGTGCCTGAAAACTATTCTATAAAAAAGAAACATTTACTTTTCCCATTTCAAGATGACAATGGAATGTTCTTTTTCATTATATCTCCTGGGTAGTCATACTCTGAAAAGTAATTGACTGCAAATGACACCACAGGGCTTTTTGTCTTTATTCTTTGTGACATTCCGTATCAAATTTGCTTTGTTTACAAGTTAAAAAGTGAATCTGTTGCAAACTCAACCTAAGAGACAGCAGTCAAAATTTGTTCTTTCTGCATCTTGCATTTTCACCTGCAATAGAGCTTCTGCAGTTAGAACTCAGCTGATAATAGCGTTGATAGTATGCAAAACCGAAGAGTATTGACTCTGTAGTGCTAGCAGTAATAAAAATTTGGGTCACGGTTTTCAAAATTAGTAACCTAAAGTTAGACTCTTGATCCTTATTTAGGTTACTAAATACATGACCTGATCTTCAAAATTATTGGCCAGCCGGCTCTTTTGAATAGGAGCTGCTGGGTGCTCAGCACTTCTTAAAATCAGGCCACTAATTTAGTTGTCTAATAATGGGCTTTGGAGCCTATCTTTAGGCACCCATTTTCTATGATCTATGATAATTTAGGTATAGATTTAGTATATATATAATAGCTGTGTTTGAGTTCTGTTAGTAAAATAAATAGACATGATCTAAATGTGTGTTGGATATGTTGAGTAAGGAGGTGACATTGTCACATATCATAAGTGTAATTTGTCTAATCATAAGTGTAATTTAACAAACTCTCTCACTGAGTTTCTGCATGTTTGTCAGTTCCTTTCGTAAATACGTGTATATGTCTTCTCATATACAGTGGTGTCTTGCCTTATGTGATTTCTCAAAAGATCTTAGGTCTAGCTTATCCATGTTACCACAGGCCATCTTTTCTATTGGGAAATATTAGTGCACATTTATAAAATTGGGGATGATACTTAGTAACCTCATTATCCCTGAAATGTTTGCTACCAGAGCAAAAAGTGCTACATCTGAGCCTCTCAGGTTAAGGGGATAATGATGTTTTGTTGTAATATTCTTAATTGTAACCCTACAATGTATTTGGAGAGATATATGGTTATAGATCCATTAGACTGTGTGATAGTCTCTCAAAGGAAGTAATAGCAGTCCTATCATTTTGATTATTTAAAACTGGATTAAAGATATACTGGATAGAACAATCCTGCACTGGTAGGTGAATGATTGAGAGAACCCAATTGATTTCATCAGTTTCTAATTTCTATTATCTACGTTTCATATTTATTTAGATAAAAATGTGAATATCTAATTTATATTCAGGGTATATTTAATTTGAATAAAAATCTAATAAACAAAAATGTATTTTTCTTTCTTCATGTCAAATAACAAGTCAAGGCACTTAATTTATCCTGGGTTACTTTGCATGTCAACAGAAAATGTATCTACACAATTTTCACTAGTAGGCCATCAGTACAACTCACTCTGAGTGTTTTCTTCCTCCCCTGTGGCTTTGTGTAATGAGACAGAAAAATAATTTATTTTTAGTAGACATTTTTACAGTACCTCTTGCCACCTGACTGTTCTCAGTTATCTGTGAAATGGTTTGTTAGGAGACAAGCTTCTCCACAAAACGGTTAGACCATCTCTGCAGTGGAGGCACTGAGACTGATTAAGAGACTGAATAAAATAACAATAATGCTAAACCTAGTTTCTTAAAGAGAAATCTTTCAGCCATTTTAGAAGAAATTAAGTCTTTCTAAAAAGAATGTTTTCTAAATAAGGATTCTAAGTTAGATTTTCCTTTTCTGAGCACCATACCAAATAGGTTTTTGCTAGTTAAATATGCTTGTCATAATTGTGGGGGAGCAGCAACAACTCCTATGTTAAGGTTGCCTTTACAATTTCCATTATAAAAAATGCCTTGCAGTTTTCAAGGATTTCAAAATTTGGCAAAACGGGGAGGGAACTTGTCCTTGGATCAAGGTGCTATTTTCTGGCCTTATGAAAATCTGTTCAGATCTGAGCCTATTGTAAATTGTCAAAAATTGCCATTTCTCATCAATAGTTTGCAAAGTACAACTTGCTTTTGGCAATATGCCAAAACCCCTCAACATTGTAGTGCTGCATGTGCACTGCCCTGGTATCCTACATCAGCATTTCTCACAGGGCTCAGAGATCCTACAGATAACTGCCTAATCCATTGCATTATCTTGATTCATTCAGTGAGCACTGTCCATCATGTACTGAATGGGGTAGGGGTCCTGTAGGAAAAAATAGTCTCTATCAGGTATATGCACAAGAGGGCCAAATTAAGGTTAAATGGCCACCCTTAATTCTCTTATTTCCTAACTTTAAGTGCTTGATTTTGCAATGTTAATAAGATTCTCTGCACACAGTGTATGTATTGTGCATACATATAATATGTTATCTCCCTACATAGATGGACGATATTTTAACACTGAAAGTAATTCTTGACTGTCTTAGTGTTCCCAGTGGGAATCTTTCTTCTTTTTCTGTGTTCTCATACCATGCCCATCATTATGGCATCTGAGAGACCATCTTTAAGGTGGTCAGAATTAGGACCTAAATATTAAGTGAAATGTGTGTGTGTATCTTTCATAGATACATAAAATGCCTATATAGAAGTCTTTTAACTGAAATTGGTGTTTGATTAAAAAGTTAGTATTTTAATTGTTTGTCATCTCTCTTCTAAAGAAAACATTTAAGCATAAAAAGTGTTGGTGAGAGTTTGGGAAGTCTGACAGTTCTGTGCTGCTCCATCACTCACTGTGCATTATTTTATTGGGAATAGAAAATATACAGTATATTCGCTCAAATGCATCTTTGTGTGCAACCACCTCAATAAAATTACCCTGCCTAAAGCTTCTTGTCAGTACAGTCAAACATCTTTTATATAATGGTCTCTAAGTTAAGTAAATATACTGTAAATTAGAGGAAAATATTTAAATTGTTACAAGTGGCATAGCTAGTAAATTGCAGGCAAATGTTACTGATCTAATCAGAATCATTTGCAGTCAGCATATTCTGTAAACTCCCCTTAATTTCCAGTGTGTTGATATGGGTAAATGTTACTACACATATACAACATGCAATGCACAGGAAACTGGGCTCAGCAGTAGTTCAGCTGTCCAGGAAAATAATATGGAGGGCTCGCACTACTTCTCCACAGGTCTTAAGTATTCTGGTCTCTTGCATAGAGAGAACTCCCTGGGGCAAATCTATGTATGAAAAAAACCTCCAAGCTTCTTCTTAAAAATCTGGAACCATGCCCAACAAGAGATGGAAGGAAAAATGAAGATGCTTTCTGGAGCGATTCAGTCCCTCTGCTGGTGGAAATAGGAAAGCCAAAGAGAGAACCTAACTAGCTAATGTGATGCCTTAGACCAGTGTTTCCCAGTGTTTCCCAACCAGTGTGCCGTCAGGCCCAAACAGGTTTCCCACAGAATTTTTTTGAAAAAGTACATTTGAGAACAAGGGGAGAGAGCCACCTTCTGATTGGCTGTCTGCCTCACTGCCCCACCTTCTCCAGGGGCAGAGCAACCAATCTCCCTCTCTTCCCTCTTTCCCTCCAGTGTGAATAATTGGTTGACTCCTCTGCCCCTCGGTTCCCCTCCTGCAGTCACCGGCTGGGGGTGGGGAGAAGAGCATCTGGAGCTGGAGGTGTGCCGTGCCTGAGAAAAGGTTGGGAACCACTGCCTTAGACTGATTTCCAATCACCAGAGTAGCGTTCTGTATCTCTGATTTCCCCAGCAGAGGATCAGAGTAATGAAATATCACCAAGAAGGAAAAAAAGTAGACATCCACACAAACGAAAATAACTTGATGAGCAGCAGAACATGTTTTTTTCTTATTTTAATACAGCACTTCAGAGGTCCTTCAAACCTGTTCATTTCAGTGGGAGATTCCACAGTAAAGCATTGTACTGGCTTGGGAGGAGACATTAAAGTACTGAAAATATTGGACATCATCCTCATTATCTCTCTAAGTGTAAAGTGGCTTTAGTGATAATGAGAATCATGCCTGTTATTCACAACAAGCCTCATTCTCACTAAGGCCACGTTGTGCTTCTCGTATACTTATATCAAGCTCATTTCAATTTGGCAACATTAATGCCCAGCACTTAACAACCTATTCCTTCATAGGAGAACTGGGGGACTCATTTTATTACGTGACCAAGATTGATCTTTTTGGGGCTCTCCTGGTAGGGGCTATGGAGGTGGAGGGATAATTGCCGACAAAACCCTTTGAGATCAATCTGGTTGCTGCTGATCAGTAGTATCAAATGTCACAAAAGGGTCCAGCAGGATGTGTCAGGATGTACATAGATTGTAAGTCTTGTGGGGCAGGGACTTTTTGTTCTGTGTTTGTACAGCACCTAGCACAGCTCCTGCATCATGACGGGGGCTTCTAATGCTACTGTAATATAAATAATAGCATTGCAACAAGTTATTATTGTTAGCTTCAGAGAGGCTCAACACTCTTCTGTTATGTTCCCAAACTCCCAAATAGCAGCTCCTGCTTCTTTATAAAATAAACTTCAATTCAATAGTCCATTTTTCTAGTCTGTTCCAGAGACACCCCCCACCTCCCCAGCCCAGAGAACTTTCAAACAAAATAATTTCTTCTCTGCTTAGTGCAATGAAACCCTGTATTGACCTTGCCCAGTCCTGGAGCTGTAATGAGGACAAACTTTCATAGACGTCAGTGGGATTTCTGTCTGCATAATGACTCCAGGGTTGCCACTGCAGCCCGATGTGAATGAAGCAGCTGCTGCAGCCACATGTGAATTAATGGTGTACGCAATAATAATTGCCTGCCCACTGCTGAGAGAGGATACAAACTGTGCATGCTGTAATAGGCGGCTCATGTATAGTTAGAATCAACACAGGACCCAGAAGATGCTACAGTGATAAGGACCATATAAGCACCTACACAGATTTTTTTACTGTTATTTATTATTAAATATTTATATAATGGTAGTGCTTAGGACCCCCAAGATTGGGGTTTCATTGTGCTAGGTGTTGTACAAACACATATGAAGGTCAATCTTAAGTCAATCTTAAGTACTTACATGGTCCCCATTACCATAGCGCTTCACAATCTTAAATGCATTTATCCTCACAACACCCTCCTGTGAGGTAGAGAGTGCTATTAACCCCATTTTACAGATAGGGAATGGAGGCACAGAGAGACCAAGTGATTTGTGTACAGTCACACAGGAAGTCTGTGGCAGAGCAGGGAACTCAATCTCAGCTAGAGGGCTTCCTTTCTCTCTTAGAAGAGAGAAATATTAACCAAAACATTTCTTAAATTTATTCTAGTTTGGCTTTTATTTTCCTTTTCTCACAAGTTTTAAGATGTTGATCATTAAGCTGGTAAACTTGCTCGTTAGCATTTCCATTATACACTACAGTATATAATTGATGATTCATTTAGATTTTAACTAAACATCTTTAACGAGCTGCCTATCTTTTCCAAAATTGTCAGTTCCCCCGTTGTTATCCTTACTGGGCCAGACCCTCAGTGAGTGCCAGTCAGGATAGCTCCATTGAACTCACCTACCATTGAAATCTTTGGAGTTATGCCAGTTATGAGGACTGGCACACTGTCTCTAATGAAAGAGTTGTAGCTGTTTGTCTTCATCATTCTGGTCAGCCATGAGTTTCAGACTGTTTTTAGTTCTTTTTGTAAAGTCACTCTGGTCTCACTTCTGAGTCTCTGGTTTGATTCTAAGAAGTGTCATCATTTATTCAATTTAATTGAACTTTCTTGGTCATCTATATTTATTAGCTTTTAATGAAGATCTAAATCATTCTCTATCTGCGATTTAACTGTATTTAGCTTCCAGTTACCTTAGACAATAAACCTTTACAGGAAAACAGGTAACATCATTCATTTACCCAATTAATTTTTTTAAAAATATGAAGATTGTTTGTATATATCCCAGCCCTAATGTTATTTAAATATAAGCTTCCTATTTTAATTAGATTTCCTTATTTGGGTTTTGTTGGGTTTTCATTTTGTTTTAGAAGTGGTGGTTGTGATAACAAGAGTGTCTAGAAACCCGGGGGGAGCATTATTTATGTTCATTAAAATTGAAATGAATAAGTAAAATGGCAGTCCTGATGGAATATATTATTCAAAGAGGTTTGGGAGAGTATAAATATATTAAAGATGCTGAGGTGCTCAGATGCTACGGTAAAGGGGTATGGATATCTTAGTATCTAAGGATATACTAAGATATAAGTATCTTAGGAGGATATAAATACCAAAGGTGGATAGATGCATTTTAAGGATGAGATTTCATAAGAGTTAACCTTCTTCAACTACTGATTTAAACTACATTTACTCTTCACATTTCTATTTCTTTTCTTTGTCTGACAGCTTGTATTTGCATGTAGGTTGAAGTACTAACTACCCAAATCACATGGCATGGGTAATGCAGAGGTAAGCAGGCAGTTACCTCTGCCCAGCTACCATTGGTAGCAGGATAGTCATCTGACCATATGGTAGTAATGACTAGTTGATATAAGAAGGGAGACACCTAAAAAGAGTGGCATGCACTTGCATAAAGGAATTTCAGCCATCAGGTTATTTCTACAGACTGTTACAACATTTGCATATGAGGGCACCTTCTGTTGCATAGCATATTGATCCTAATGACTGAGTTCTTTTTGGGCAAGGGAAGACAAGGAAAGATCACCAGTATGACAAGAGAAGACAGACATGGTGAATCATGGAGATTTATGGTAAGAAAATATGTTGTATGGCGCTAGAATTTAAGACAGTTTTACATGTGTTAAGGATTATATTCTACTTACTGCTTTGATGCCAAACTCTCCATGAATGATGAACACATGAAATGGGGGTAGAATATGACTCTTAATTTATATGTTTTATTTTTTATTTATCTTTTGGAGCCAAGCAGTATTGAACTCTAAAATAATCCTCATCAAAAAGTGCATATAGAAAGATTGTAGCTGGCTTAGATACATTAAAATCCATAGTACCTCTTGACCCCGGCCTGCCCAACTAATGAACTACTGATTTCCTGACAGGTGTAACATTGCATGGGAGAACATGGTATTTGGTCTCTTATTCAAGTCTTGAATGTCTATTTCAATTTAAGCTTTTTAAAGGCACCCAGCTTAATGAGAAAGAATGCACAGAGCTGTCTGTGTGTTCAATTGCTATTCATTTGAACTCTTCCTTTTATTTGGATGTGTGACGTAATTCATATTCTAGATCTACATACAAGAAGCTTTCTGTCAGCTCAGTTTTAATTTCTGTTTTGTTCCCATTTATAACCCAGAACTCTCAGATTCAAGTGAATAGAGCCTCTCTTCAGCCTTCCATTACTGCTGTAAGAAAGAAAAAACTGATTAAACAGCAAAATGCAAGAAAAGATCTTCAACCACCGAAGACATGGAGGCAATCTTTAGTTTTTGCACAGGAGACTTGAGTGGCATGCAACACATTGTTTTGCATTTCAGTGTTCAATAAAATACCAGCCTTAACAATCCTTTGCTACATAAATTGTTGTCAATGGTTGTGTTTGCAGGATTCACGTTAACTCCATTTCACTTTTTCCGCTTAAATCTCAACACACACTCCCTCTTATTGATGCACATTCACTTTTTCTCCTGCGTACACTGATTCATACTCACGGAGTCATAAATTCCCTAAATTTTATTAGCATAAATAAGTTGTTTTGAATACATTAAAATTTGATAAAATGCAACCAAGAGGAAGTCTGCATAAGAATGGCCAAACTGTGTAAGATTGAAGGTCCGTCTAGCCCATTATCCTGTCTTCCTACAATTGCCAGTCCCAGATGATTCAGGAGGAGTGGACAAAACAGGGCAATTTTGTCATCCTGTCAGACAATCCCAGCTTCTGGCAATGGGAGGTTTAGAGACAACTGGAGCAAGGGGTTGCGTCCCTGACCATCTTGGCTAATAGCCATTAATGGACCTATTCTCCATGAACATATCTAATTCTTTTTGAACCTAGTAATACTTTTGGTATTGGCAATGAGTTCCATAGGTTGACTTTGTGTTGCATGAAGAAATCCTTCCTTATGTTTGTTATTAACCTGCTGCCTATTAATTTCATTTGGTGTACTCTGGTTCTTATGTTATGTGAAGGAATAAATAACACCTTTCGCCACACCATTCATGATTACATTGACCTCTGTTATATCTTCCCTTAGTCGTCTCTTTTCTAAGATGACCAGTCCAGTCTTTTTTTAATCTCTCCTCATATGGAAGCTGTTTCATATCCTTAATCATTTTTGTTGATCTTATCTGTACTCTTTCCAATTATATCTTTTTTGAAATGGGGTGACCAGAACTGCATGCAGTATTCAAGGTACCATGGATTTATTTAGCTGCATTATGGTATTTTCTGCCTTATCTATCCCTTTCCTAATGATTCCTAACTTTTGCTATTTTGACTGCTGCCGCACATTGAGCAGATGTTTTCAAAGAACTATCCATGGTGATTCCAAGATCTCTTTTGTGAGTGGTAACAGCCAATTTAGACCCCATCATTTTATATGTATAGTTGGGCTTATGTTTTCCATTGTGTATTACTCTACACTTATCAACATTGACTTTAATCTGCCATTTTGTTGCCAAGTAAACCAGTTTTTGTCAGATCCCTTTGAAATTCTTCTGAGTCATTTCGGACTTAACTATCTTGAGTAATTTAATATCATCTACAAACTTTGCTGCCTCATTGTTTATCCCCCTTTCCAGATCATTTATGAATATGTTGAACAGCCCAGCTCCCAGTACACATCCTTGCAGGAGCCTGCTAGTTATCTCTTTCCATTGTGAAAATTGACCATTTTCCCCTATCCTTTGTTTCCTATCTTTTAACCAGTTAGTGATCCATGAGAGGACCTTCCCTCTTATCCCATGACTGCTTACTTTTGCTTAAGAGCCTTTGGTTTAGGATCTTGTCAAAGGCTTTCTGACCGTCCAAGTACAGTATATCAATTGGGTCACTCTTGTCCACATGCTTTGTACACTTTGTTTTCTCACCCTCATGATGTCATATATGTTTAAAGAAACAGTTTATTTCTGGCCCTTTACTTCTTTTAGGAGATCATCAGATGTTATTTTTGACCATGACTCATACCATATGTAATCTTGGAAAAGTGATTTCACCTGTCATCTGTAAAAAACAATGTGTTGTAATATATATCAGATTTTGCTACTTCCATCTTGCTCTCTTCACACTCTTTCACATGAATAAGCCAATGTATTTTACTAGTGTTTGGTGACTGTCATTAAAGAGAGAATGGATCTCTTTATCGAAAAGAAACTGTTAGCTTTGAACAATCCATAAACTCCCAACACTTTGTGTATGCCATTCTAATAAACATCTCATCCCTTTTTTTAAAAAAAAATAAAAGGTTAGAGTCATTTATGGAATACTGCTACTATTGTAAAATTATAGGCCATAGCTCTTAAGGGAAATAAGAAGAAAGTAATTGAAAAATAAATTGTATTAAAACAAGACTTGTAACTAATTTAGGATTTTTCTAAAACGGCTTTCCAATAACATGATTTTGCAGGTTTCTCCATATGTTGGCCAAATGTTGCCCTCAGAGCTGTGAGTTGAATGCATCATATGGCAGAATTTGGCCCCAAATCTGCATTTATATTGTTATGCTGTTAAAGCATAACTTTAATGTTATTTATATTATTTACTGAACCACCAAAATGTTCAGAAAGTTTTGATTCCTGAGAGGGACTAATTGCTTGAAATCTTTCCTCCCCCAATTCTTGTCTTTCTCTGTGTGTTCACTATATAATCACCAGTACTGTATATGGCAAATTGACATATTTCACCATCTATTATGCAGTCTTCTATGCTCCATATTCTGGCTTATTTGGCTGCTTGTGACATACTGAGATCTTTCCCTAAAATTAATTTGGATGCTTCTGAAAGGACTCCTATTTAATGGTTTGCTTTAAAAGTCCAATGCCAAATCCCCGAAGAACCAAAACTCCCCTGAACTTCATTGAAACTGGTAACTATGTAAGATCAGGCAGTAGGTTTCATAATATGCCTATACCAATATTTAGATTATGAAGTAGTTGATGGAATATTTAATATTTAAATCTCTCACTAATGATAATCTGTCAAGGATGGCATAATGCTATCTATGAATGGCGTTGATATGAAAAAAATGTTGGCACCTGGATGGCCATTGTTTTTTAAATTTGATTGTGAATTTTAATTTTGCAGGTGTACAAGGGAGATGATACAACATTCCAAATCTCAGGCCTTCAGATCAACACAGACTATCGGTTCCGTGTCTGCGTATGTCGCCGATGCTTGGATACCTCACAGGAACTTAGTGGACCTTTCAGCCCATCTGTTGCCTTTATGCTCCAGCGAAGGGAGATCATGCTTACAGGGGAATTGGGAAGCGTAGATGATCCTAAGAAAAAGAGCATGACGCTTACTGATGAACAGTGGGCAGCCCTCATTGTTTTTGGCTTTGCAACTTTGTCAGTTTTCTTTGCCTTTATATTACAATACTTCTTTATGAAGTAGAGAATCCAATGAAAGTTTGAGATATAAATTTAACTAATGCTACGCATTATAATCCACACATTTATTCAGATATTCCTTGAAATCTTTTTGTTCTACCATACATTTTATATACTTCTCTTATTTTTACAGTTCTAGCTAGGAAAAAAGATAAATCAGTGTTTTGGTGCACCTTTTTGAAATTCAAAACTAGGAAGAGGTCAAACTGGAGAAATAAGCAAACCAGATACCAAAAGCAAGGTTTTTTTCCTTCAATGCTTCCAAATTGTAACCAATTTGCCTTTACATTTTTTTGTTTGCTAGGTTTGGTTTGGATTTTTTCCCCCCACTGAAGTCCTTATAGTCTTTCATATATGTTACAATTTAGTAAATTATAATCATCAGTCACTTATTTTGTCTCTTCTGTATCTGTAAACATTAATCACAAGTGGGTATAGTAATAAGGCTAGAATGCAGTGTTAGTCAACAGTACCAGGTTTTCACCGATCAGTATTACCAATGTTACCTATGATTTATTCACTACATTTGTCCCAGTTTCTTTTTCAAGATAAAATGTACACTCAATTATTTTAACTGTTTAGTGCATTTAAATCAAAACAATACTGCCATCTAAAACTTCTTTAGTTATCTGTTATTTCTATGGTTACAACACTATGAACTGCCTGTATAAGAAATCAGATAATCAAACTGCATATAAATTACAAAGCATTATAGATTATTTTTAACCATTTTGATTCGTAGCAGTAACTTTAAGTAAGAGGGCATTGTGCAATAGTTAGTTATTCCCATGTTCAGCTATTGGAAAGCTGCTTTAACTTTTTTGTTTGTCGTTGTGTGTATATATAACTACTTTTAATCAATAGATCTATTATATTCTATTTTGTTCAGCCTCATTAATAAGATTAGAGCTGATGACAGCTTATTGCCGCTACTGATATGTAAGACTTACACTCAATGTAAACAATCTTTACAGTCAATCAGTCACTTTTGGAGGATGATCCATTTTATAGACCTTTCTTGGAGGTATCAAAAATGAAGTCAGTTAATTTAAGTACCTTAAATTGATGCCTACATTATTCTTATCACAGAGTCAATCAAATATTTGATATGCTGCAAAAGCCAGACTAAAGTTATCCAAATTTATCATTTCTCTTCTTACAGCAGTGGCCCACACATATGTGTTAATCCATCAAAATACTAGATTTTTAACTCCGAGTCATTGAATTATTTATATTGAAGTCAACAATATGTGAGTACCTCAGGGACATTAACAAGCTGGAGGTGCGACTCAATTCCAAAAGGGTGCAACAGATACACAATGTATATCCCTGCCTCTTGTTTTTGTATATTTTTGCTACTTGGTTTTGCTTTTGTCATAGCTGTTTTGTGCTCTCTCTATGTTGTCTAAAATGCAGTGTCTTATACTAGCATAATATTCCCTTAACCAAAGTAATGGGGAAACCAACATTATTTTTGTTCTAGGTTTATTTATACAATATACTGCATCCAGTACTTTAAATGCCAATTACAGTGCAATCTTTTATTTATTGTAAAAAAATAAAATAAAAATAAAGAAGTGTACTTACGTACTAATTCTTTTTCCCTTGTAGCATGTTATATTTTGTCTGTTTTATACTGTTGTACTTTAGGTCAACTTTTTACCTGGCAGCATTCCTAGTAGTATTAACCTTCTTACGTTTTCATGTGTTTTTAAAGATGGGAGCATCTAGTGCGTTAAATGCCAAAAAAAAAAAAAAAAATACAAAAAGATTATCAGTGATTGAAACGTTTACATGTATCCAAAAAACATAATCATCTCTTCAAAGAAAATACTAAGATTAATGAATTATTCCGTGTGCCTCTCTAGATGTAGCAAATATTACAAATGTTCTGTATTTTGTTATTGACTATAATTAGTTTAATTTAGCCTTGCAAACTAATGGCATTGAGCTAAATATAAGTTTTTGTTTTTGCCAAAGTCATGGCTTGTCAAATTTATTTGCATTTTATTTAAATTTATTTGTGATGTGAAACTTTGTGATCTTGCATCTATTTTGCAAGCAAAGCATACATAGCTGTCTTCAATGGGGGGGAGATGTATTTTTTAAAACACTGAAAAGTCATCTGTAGTTTGGAATACCGCATTTGAATAGATTCCCTTTTCGAATTTTTGGAATACTATTTTCGCAGTGCTGCTACAAAATCTAAGCCTGGTGGGTTTTTTAAAAAAAAATACTGTAATAAATAAAACTTGCTTTAGATAATTTGTTCTCTTCTGCAAGTTTGAAAATATGGAGCAGTTTTACAAGCAGTGAGCAAAGGTGTGGAGAACAGAAATCTGTAACACTTTAAGCACTTCTAATTCCTTTGTTATCAGGTATCCATTATCATCATACTAATCAAAGAGCTCAATCCAACTTCCACTGAAGTTAATGGAAAGAGTCTTCTGTGCAAATTGGATTAGGCCTATATTAAGCTAATTTGACATCAGTATTTACTGCCATTATAATCTTAATAGTACCATTATAATCCATATTTAATGTATCCATAAAGTGTTACAGATTTTAAACCATTTCCATTTCTACTTCCCTTACCAATTATTACAACAATTTACCGATATTTTGTATTTCTCTATATGTCTTTATATGCTTTCCCTGGCCCAATTAATATCAGTCATGTGAACCAAACCCAAAAACCTTGTGCGCTCCAAGAAATTGTAAAAATGAATAAAAATAAAAAAGGAAAAATAAGTATTTAAATATATTAAAAAAGGAAAGAAACTTTTATATTATCTGCCTTTTTCTTTACGAACTTGAAATGTTGTCGTTTTCTAATCCTGTTTTGTTGGCTACAGTAGTTCAGTATTCAATGTCACAATGGAAAAGTGCCCTAACTGAATGTGTATGAACGTTATCCTTGCACAATTCTTTAAATTGAAAAAAAAAAATTAAAATGTTTTTACCTCACTACAGGAACATACATTCCAAGCTTTTCAACTTTAAGAGAAAAATAATCATATGTTTTCTTGTATTGTAAATTTTAGACTATTTCATATGCATTGTATTAAAACTGCCATATCTATTTTAATGTATAGATTTTGCAGATACTACGCTATGTATGTAAGACTTAACTGTATCTGTAGTGTATATGTAATATATTTATGCCCAATAAATGTTTTAATTCTTTCTGATATTAACAATGCTTATTTTTCACTGAATACTCTGTCCATTTACATCCTTACTTATAGGTATTAGTCCATATCCTACCAAGGGATCTACAGCAGCCTAAAACTGGAGAAATAGCGATGAATCTAGCTCAGTATGTTGCCGAGTTGAAATCTTAAAGATTTTTAAAAGGGTTTGTGTTTTCTTTTCCTGTTCAGTGTGATTGTCAGTCTCTTTGTCATTATATTGGGACCATCTCTTCAAATTATAAAGAGAGTGCTTTGTAAGTGCTTGTCAAAGCCCATTAATTTTCTATAGCTTTCCTAATGGATGCTGCAGTCCCATAAGGTCACTATATACAGCCTTGGATTAATTAAGCCTCATTAAAATAGGGATGAGCAACCTGACCAAACTCCTGGTTTTTGTTTGTTTTAAAAAAAAATTCCATCTCCTTTTCTGTCCCAGATACTGATCTTCCCAGCAGAAGTGTTGCACCTTCCTGAATGAGTTAGTCTACTGGGACGTTACCCTGTGTGCTCAAATGCTCTTGTCACAGGTTAGAAAAATCACTGACTGCTGTGGCTTCTTGGGTGGCAGGGTAAATAAAAAAGACGCCTCCACCAGAGCATGGCTCAAGTCTTGCACACTTAGGGGACTCATGGCGTCTCCTTCTCTTTCTCAGGCTGACTTGAGGCATGTTGCAGATTCCTAATCCACCCACTGAAAAGCTTCATCCACTTCCGAGTAAGGTTACATTCTGCATCACAAGTCTTGTGGCTGTGAGGGTCCCAATCCAAAACCCATTGACCTGAATAAAGAGACTCCATTGACATCAGCTGGCTTTGGTTCAGGCCCTAATTGAATGGCTTTGCCAGGGATCCCAGATTTGCTTGACATGACCCTAACTAGGGATTTTGGTACAATACATTCACAACATAAAGACATAATGGGGGGTACATGAGTTGGCTGCAGTGATCAGACCTGACCAGACAGCAAGGTTATTACAGTACAGCCTGGGCTACAGTTGCAATCACAAGATAATATCCTTATCCTACGGTATCCACGTGGATGGTGAGGAAGCTCCAGTTAATTGTTTTTGAGGGCTTTTTTTATGGCTTGCCATCTTCCAATGCTCACTAATACAATTTGGTATGGACAGTCTTTCCAGCCCATCAAAACTCATGCCCATCTCCTGCAAGCACTAATTTGGGGGGCTAACAAATACAAAGGTGAATCTTCTCTTTTTTTCCCTTCAAATATATGTTCAAGCCCCTTTCCTTGTGAAAAGCTGTGAAAACGTAACCAGTGCAAATGATCACTAGAGAGGAAGCTTATACATAGAGCTCATCAAAATGTTCCCAGTGAAAAATGGGGTTTTATCAAAAACAATATGCTTTGCAGAAAAATGTTGCATTGAATTATTCTGTGGGAGTTTTGAAACTAAATGAAAATTAGTTTCATTCTGAAATTATTTTTGTTGAAAAATGAAAAAATGTTTGAAAACTTAAAATTTCATTTTCCCCCCTTACCTTTTTTTTGCCTTCTTTTTGGCCACTGTGTGCAATAAAATTAGTATCAAAAGGCAGTTAGTTTTTTTCACTTCTACCTCTTTCTTTTCTCTTTTTTCCACTCATTTTTTTCAAAACTTCTCCATCTTTGAAAAGTTAGCGTGGCAAAGTTAGTGTTTAATTTTTCCTTTTACCATTCTGTAGCATTTTCAAAGTTTTCTTCAACTTTTACAGGGGCAAAGCTGGCAAAGGTTTGAACAGTCACAGAATGAGGGGAGGGGAGAAGGAAAGGGGAGGAGGGAGAGGGATACCCTAAATGTTATCCATTCAGTGGCAAAATGGGAGGGGGGAGGAATGGACGGACAGGTAAATGACCCAAAAAAAGCGCAAAATTTAGAAATTCGGAAAACCATTCAAGAACCAAATTGAAATGAAAATTTCAATCTGAATCTAGATAAAAATGTCTTTTTTTTTAAAATGTTCCTGCAAAATTTAACAAATTTCAAATATAGATTTTCCATTTGCAATTTTTCATAGAGAAAAATAGATTTTTCAACCAACGCCTCTTGTCTCTGAACACAGGTTATTGACAATTTCCACACAGGGACTGGCCTTTGGAGTCCAGAAAAACACATTCTCAAATCACTTGATTTTTGACAGGATGTAAAATGAAGTTCAGAGTTCTAGGGGCAGCCACTGCTGCAGGCACTAAGGCTTGGTCTACACTGCTGCAGATTTCGGCCACAAAGGGAAGGTGGAAAGGGAAACTTCTACTTACCGCGGTGTCCCCACTGCGCTGTGCGAACAGGAAATGCCCTCTGGTCGACGCAGCACTACTCTTTTTGCGGGGGTGGATTAACAGCACCGATTTACAGATTGATTGAGCGGGTCTCCACTGCCATTCAATCAATCCTGCAGAATCGATTCTGCCTGCCAACAATGCTGGCGGTAGTGTAAACATACCCTAAGTTTGCTACAAAGCTCCCTGTCAGCTGTCTGGCTGCACTGAGCCACTGCCTCCGCTCTTCAGCCAGCGTGCTCTGTGATCTCTGGTCACAAGGATAGGAAGATCCTTTTGTGAGAGTCAGCACAGTCTAGTAGACCAAGTGAGGGACCATTCCCAGCTCTGACACTGTCTCCCTTTGTGGCCATGGTCAAGTCACATAGGAGAAAAATTTTAATATTGGGCACCCAGAGCTAGGCACCTAATTCAGAGGCATTGATTTAGGTGCTTATCTTTATATAACTCACATTTGAAAATGTAGGCCCTAAACATTCTGTGCCTTTTTCCTTAGGTGAAGTGGGAATAATCACGTATAACAATTCAGGGAGCTGTGATACCTTCAGGAAGTTTATGTTTGTAAAGTGCTATGGCAGTCCTAGAACACACCAGAATACACACAAATCCCTCCTAGCAGCCCCAAGTACTCAGCCTACAAAGAGAGAGACAAATTAACAAACAAGCCTGATTCTTAAAGTTGAGCCAATGTTTCATCATCAGGACTGCTGCTACAAAAACAAAGAAGTAAACAAAAGAACAACAGTGGCTTGTGTGCCAGAAGAAAACAGTCATTGCCTAACTGGTTCAGACCAGTGAATCCATCTAGTTCAATGCCAGTACCAAATGCTTCAGAGGCAGTGCAAGAACCACTATGGTATGGACTAAGTTGCCCACAAGGATAGTTTCTTCCTAACTTCCAGGAGTTAAGTCTGGTTTATTCTCCCTCCCAAATTCTGGCTAACTCTTATATGGATAACTAAAACATCCAGAGTCCAATCCTTGTTTGAATCTTGCTAAACTCTTGGCATCAATAATATCATGTGGCAATGAGTTCCTTTGGCCATTATGTTTTAAAGTAAAACAGTGCAGACCAACACTGGAGAAAAGTTGGTAAGAAACAAATTCTAAAATCAAGTTTCTAATTATTATTAAAAACTTTTACACCACTTTAATACTTCTCTGGAATCTCTTGAGAATGGGTGATATATTTTAGTAAGCTAAAAATACTGTCAGGATTTACTTTAAAACCAAACATTTTAAATAGAGGGAGAGGATTCAGCTAATATTTCAGTAAATAAATATAAACAATTTTTTTATTTGTCAAATAACTCCCTGTAAATATTATGTTACTGTATTTGTCTTGAGATAATTTGTTCATGTTTTTACAGTCCAGTGAAGTGCTAAAGCACTAAATAAACACTAAATTCTATTGCTATTTATTTTGTTCATTAGTGTTATTTACATTGTACGTGCACCTTCTTCAAGGAAAAGTAACTATTTTCATTTGGCCTCAACATTTGCTCATTGGGCAGCACTTAACAAAACTGTACGTGTCTACTCACATCCTTAAAAACATGCTTATAGAATAATAATCTTCACTGGATTTTCTAGGAATGATGCAATGCTCTCTGTAAACACACACCCAGCAGTTTACATTGTTATCATGAGAAAGAGCAGAGATGATGGAAAGCAGCTAAGGCTATTGGCTCCAACCAGCCCACCGGCTAAAATGGGATTTATGGATACCACTTGCTGGCTTCCCAATTGCTAATATAGTAGGGTATGATGTGTTACAGCGCTACTGGTGTCTGTGTCTCAGCTGTAGGCCCCTCTCACCCAAGTCTGAATGTACAGAGCTTGTGCGATAAGTAGCAGCAAGAGCCAGAGTTGGATTTTACTCCAAAAAAATGTAAACCACATTGTCATCATTCTTAGATTGTGTCACATAAAGCAGCAACTCTCCAATGCTTCTTGGAGTGATGGTCCCTATTGTATTGCACTGAGGATTATACACATGTCTCTGGAGCTTTTAATAGGCATATTGACTGACCGTGCCCTCAGTTCCTTCTCACCGCTGCATAGTTCTCTCACCGCTTGTGACGCACTTCTACAAACCGAGACATAGTTGTTTTTGTAGTTTTAGCGCTAATATCCATCTTTAGGAGTTTTAAGGACTTTGAGATGCCGTTTCATTGGTTGTGGCCCCGGACTGTCTGGCACACTTCAGTCACCTCCCTCCCCCCTCCCCCAAGGGGTGGAGAAGAAGTACATCGTGCCTCTAAAAAGGTCTGAGTTTCTCTTCTCTCACTCCCCACCCAACTCCCTCGTCATCCAAGCAGCCATGGAACAGGCTCGTCAGTAGCACCCATGTTGCACCCCAACAGATATGGAGGGCAAACACCTGGACCTTCTGGGCCGCAAGGACTTTTCCTCTGCCATTTTCCAGTTTCGTATTTCCAGCTACTTGGCTCTATTCACAAAATACAACTTCCCTACCTATAGCAAGCTACTGGGTTTCACAGACAACTGCCTCAACAGGATCAAGCCCGATTCCAGACCATCCTAGAGGAAGGGAAGCTGATTGTGAGGAGAGTGCTGCAAGCCACGGTGGATGCAGCAGACACTTCTTTGTGCATGATAGCTATGGGAATCATCCTGCGAAGAAAATCTTGGCTACATTCGTCAGGTTTCCCGAGGGAGGTCCAGACCACCAGAGAGGACCTTCCTTTTGATGAGTCTCATGTCGACAGTCAGAAGACTGATGACTCTCTTCACTCCCTCGAAGATTCTCGAGCAGTAATCCCCAAACTTTTCCTCTCCGGCCCCCCTTTACCAGTAATAGAATGTGTCTGCACCCACCCAGGCCGGGAGCGGAGTTGCAGCTGGGCCAGAAGCCGAGGCCAGGAGCAGGGGCTGGAGTCGGCTCAGCTGGCCAGGAACAGAACAGAAGTCCATTTCACCTCTTGGGCCCAGCGCAAGGGGCTTGCCCCTGAGAATATGGACATTCTTCCTCTCCTAGGCTACCTCCTCTCCTTAAAGATGTCTGGCCTCACTCTCAACTCCATTAAGGGCTACATGGCTGCTGTCAGTGCCTTCCACCCTCCAATGGAGGGGCACTCTGTCTTTACTCACCCATTGATTTCCAGGTTTTAGAAATCCTTCCCACCTTCCCTCCAATGGGACCTCAACCTTATCCTCACGATGCTGACAGTCACCCTTTCTCATGGCCTCTCTCTCTCTCCTCTCCATGAAGGTCACCTTCCTGGTTGCTATCACTTCCACAAGAATGGTCAGCAAGCTGAGGACTATGATGGGGCACCCCACCCCTTTACTACACTGCATAAAGACAGAGTTTCCCTACACTTGCACCCCACGTTCCTCCCTAAAGTTGTCTCTCGTTTTCATCTCAACCATCCTATACACTTACCTTCTTTCTTTCTTTCCGAGGTCTTGCTCCTCAGTGGAGGAAAGGTACGTTCACTCCCTCGACATCCACAGGGCCCTGGCCTTCTACCTGCAGAGGATGAAACCCGTCAGAAAGTCCCCTAGGCTGTTTGTCGCTGTAGCTGAACACATTCAGAGGCAAGCGACTTCCACTCAGAGGATTTCTAAGTGGGTGTCAGGGTGCATTACACTCTGCTGCCAGTTATCAGGCTGTGTCTGCCCCATGGAATATGAGCCCACTCCACGAGAGCGCAAGCATCAACTATGGCCGTGATTACTGGTGTGCCTTTTACAGACATATATAAGGCAGCCACGTGGGGCTTGATGCATACCGTCTCTTCCCATTACGCCTTGGTGCAAGACTCTGATATGGATTCTTCATTCGGAGTGGCTGTTCTCCATTCCAAGGCCCCATCATCTTCCTCGCACCCTCCTCCTACCTAGGTACTGCTTGTTAATCACCGTGAGTGGAATACAATAGGGACCATCACTCGAAGAAGAGGAGGAGGTTACTTACCTGTAACTGCAGGCTCTTCAAGATGTGTGGTCCCTATCTGTATTCCAAACCGGCCCTCCTTCCCCTCTGCTGCAGATCTCTGCTTTGCGGTGAAGACGGAACTGAAAGCACGGCTGGTCTGCCCCACCCTTTATTGCCTTGGACAAAACTATGAGGCGGAGCAAGGGCGCGTGCATGAACTAACAGACACTACTACTTTCAAAAGCTACGGCTCCAGATGCATGGCACTTGGGTATAACCCTCGGTGGAATACAGATCGGGACTACTCTAGTTACAGGTAAGTAACTTCCACTTCAAAATCCTAGGGCTCCCAGGGATTGGGAAAAGAGAGGATCCACTGCCTGCTTTTGAGAGATTTGGCAAGAACATAGTTTTAGCTGTTTCTGGCCCTAAGAATGAGTTCTAGACTTACACATTAGGGGAACAAGGACAGAGAACCACACATTACATAGCAAACCTATGCTTCTTTGTAGTGAAGTCTGGTCACAAGTGACTGGTAACTGCTGTTTCTATAGTAGCACCAATCCCATCTCTTCCTTTGAATCAGAGGTCCCTCTTAAAAATGAAACATTCACTAGTTATGCTTTATTTTCAACAGTCACAACTTTGGGGATAAACTGAAAGTTGCGAAAAGATGTGAAACCCTATTTAAAAACTCACACCAAAATCTCACTTTCCAGAAGCAGGTTGCACTGTGGTAGGAGACCAGACAATGTGACAGATGGGACAAATAAGAAAGCAACCTGGACATGGAGAACACGGCCAGCCACTAGCACAATGTCACTCACTTCCTGTGTGTAAGCTTTTCCAGCTAGATTTATACAAAATATTGCAGTTTAGAAGTCTGCTGCCATGCCAAATTTAGCCCTGGTGGTAAGAGCGCTTTGCCATGGAATGGCACTTGAATTTAATGCTTGCTAGCTCTTGTTCATATCGGAATAGATTTTTTTCTAACCAATAAGGAGCAACCAGCTGCCCTACCTTCCAGGAATTCCCCAGGCTGCTCCCAGGGAGTTGGACAGCCTGGGAAATACCAAGGAGTCAGGGGAACCTTGGCGTTCCACAGCTGCCAAGCTCTTTGCTCTTGCTCTGTGGCAGGGACCCTGGAAACCCTAGAATCTCTAGTCCTAGGACAATCCACATGATGAGGCTGCCCCGGAGCTATGGATCCAGCAATCCACCAGGTGAATTGGCAGAAAACCAGGAGAAAAGTTCATTGAAACCAAAAAGTTTCAGCAAAACATTTAATTTTTGATGAATCTTCATTTACCAACCAAAAAAACATTTCCCTGGCAAATTCCCAAACAGCTTTTGTACTAAGCCCTTTAAATTCATCTTGGCCTTCAGAACAGGATGAATTCCTCTGAGTTTCTGTAAAATGAATACTCCAAACCTGGCACCCAGGGGGAATTTTAAAGGTCCGTTGTTTCAGAGACTGCCTGCCTTCCGTAAGATGCTACAGTTGGATTTATAAACTGCAGCTAAAATCACTAACTTCTCCACAAAAAAAGCCTTGTGTCTTCCTGACAGACTGTTCACAAAGAAAACCAGTCAACACACCAGGGAGAGATTAAAGCAAACTCCACGGGCCAGAGAGGGCTTAAACAGCACAATTACAGACCACAGCACTCTCTTCTGTGAGACCCATTGAGGCAGATCCTATTTGTTTCCAAATGGAAAGTCGTCTAATCCATAGACTCTACAGTAGCGAAGAGCATCCAGAAATTAAGTACCTGATTTTGTGCAGTCCTAGTTAAGACAGGTCCTGGGAAGTGGTACAAGAGCCAGCATCACCTAAATTACCCATCAGTTCTGGATCAATATTTTAACACGTGATTCTTTTCAGCCAGGAGATGCCTGAGTTCAATTACTTTACAATTCTCTCTTTGGTACAAAATCTGGATCGAACACAGGAAAATATTTCCTTGTAAGTGCTGTCATTCTCATCTGAAGCGAGGGAAGGAAGGACAGTTTCTAAACAAATCAGCCATAAAAGTGCAACTGTCAGCATCTTTTTAATACATAGTCATATAACTGGAATGGAAGGGCTGGCATTTCATCAGCACTGTCCATTGAAGTCATAAATACTCTGTGAAGAGATACAGTTGTACTTGTAAAATATAAACAATATCCAGACTACACAGTACATTAACATGCAAAGGCCATGGAAATGGGCCTGAGAAGAATTCAGATCTGGCTTTTGAACCTCACACAAAGTCCAAGGAGGTGTTTCAATCCAGTTCCATCTCTAATAAGCAATTTCAACCAATGCTGTTTTACCAGGCCTCGCCAGTGGGTTTTTTCCATAGGCCTTTTTTCTTGTGTGAAGCAGGGATAATCACATATATCTAATATAGAGTCTTAAATCACTTGATTTTTGACAGGACGTAAAATGAAATTCAGAATTCTAGGGGCAACTACTGCTGCAGGCATTAAGTCTGCTACAAACTTTCTACCATCTGTCTTGCTGCACTGAGCGACTGCCTCCACTCTTCAGACAGCATGCTCTGTAATCTCTGGTTACAGGGATAGGAAGATCCTTTTGTGAGAGTCAGAACAGTCTAGCAGACTGAGTGAGGGACCATTGCCAGCTCTGACACTGTCTCCCTTTGTGACCATGGTCAAGTCACATAGGAGAAAAATTTTAAAATTGGGCACCCAGAGCTAGGCACCTAATTCAGAAGCATGGATTTAGGTGCTTATCTTTATACAACTCACATTTGAAAATGTAAGCCATAAGCATTCTGTGCCTTTTTCCTTAGGTGAAGTGGGAATAATCACATATAACAACAATTCAGGAGGCTGTAGTACAATCAGGAAGTTTATGTTTGTAAAGTGCTATGGCAGTCCTAGAACACACCAGAATACACACAAATCCGTCCTAGCAGCCCCAGGTACTGAGCATACAAATGGAGAAGGACAAATTAACTAATAAACCTGATTCTTAAAGTTAAGCCAATATTTCATTATCAGTGATGTTGCTACATAGGGAATAGGGACGTTTCTTTCCAGTAGGCAATTGCACCCCATTGAGGACTGAGATTGGGAAAACAGGGAAATATGGCAGAGTTTCCATTAAATGCTCAACTTTCTTTTTGAACGTTGCACACACACAAACCACAGATGATGAGTGTTTTGGAATCTTTTATCCAAAGTGCAACACCTCTCCTCCCACCCGTTATTTTTTTCCCTTTTCAATCATTGGGCTTAGTGTAGGTCATTTCCCTCTGAACCACTTTCATAGCTCTGCCTGACCCCTTTGTCAGAACGAAGGTCTAAAAGTGCAGCTGATACATGTGTGGGAGTGAATTTTGAAATTGCTATAAGCTGGTAAAACAGATCTTAATACTGCAAGATGCTGAGTGAGTCCAGAGAGGTGTTGAGCGCCCTAATCTGAGAAGAGACCAGAGTTGGGAATGCAACAGAAGCTGAGGGTACTTAGCCCCTGTCAAGATCAGACCCATAAACTTGTTTCCTAGTCAACTGAACGGCCATGTTCATATTTGGGCATAGGCTTGTGGTCTAAGGATAAATCAGTTCAGATTAAAAAAAAAAAAACCCGACTTCAACTCAAATCTCTCCCACTCCTCAGAACTCAAATGGAGGTCCTTTCTTGAGGTCTGAGCAAAGCTCAGATAACTTTCTGTATTATATGGCTGTGATGAATCTGCAGTGTCATTGATTCCTACTTGAAGCTGGCAGTTTTTTCTGGATCTGTTTTATTAACAAATCTGGTTTAGAAATTTTGTGTGGATTCCAGATATTTTAACATGTACCTGCATGTAGAGTGCTGGTGCAGATATCATTCCCTGTGTTCCCTGTAGATATGAACCAGATGTAAGTATAGAAAGGAAGGCCTGGACATTTTCCCTGAATACTTTTAGGGATGAGCAGAATCTCATCAGAGACCTCTTGAAAAGCCCAGCTCTTCAGATCTATAAAATAAGTTGAAATGATCACTTAAGTCCCTTCTCTTGGCAACCATCCTCTTGACAATCTACAGATTCTTGGCTGGGTAAGAGAAAAAAAATCCAGAGTTCCACTACTTACTTTCAAACTCAAAACCGTAGCTATAGCTTGTGACCTACTGTTAGTTAGGTGAATGTGCTATTTGTTAGTTTGTTTATTTATACTGATTATTAGACTTCGTTTTAACATTGATGTCTTGGCACTCGTGACAAGCAATGTCTTTATTTACAGTGCGTAGTAGCATTACTACAGAGTAATACCCAGTCCAATCTGTTTGGTGTACTCTATGAATCAGCTTCCTGGCAATTTCATTAGCAATTCTTCCTCACTTTCTTTCATATGGGAGCTGTTATTCTCCACTGGTAAAATTGGACTAACAACAAAATACCCCACAAGGATCTTGTGGGGATTATTACGTGAATAGAGCTGAGCAAATCATTCAGAATGAATAATTTATGTGTTAAATTTAACTCCATTTTCTGTCCACAGAATGGTTGAGAGCCAATCACTGAATTCTCAAATTAAATGACTAACCAACATTGCATATTCCAGTATTACTGGTGGATGATTCCTTGTTGGCAGAACGCCATTAAATTAAAGCTAGCGCTGTTGAATTCAAAGTTTACATGTTTACAGTTTAGAAAAGATGGATACCCTCTGGGGTACAGTGCATGCTAAATGGTTACCAGCGTGCGATGAGGCTAACACAATGAGAGAGGGAGCAAACCTGGATCTGTCAGCTGAACAGTGCCTGCGATCACCATGATTGGCTGTACGTATATTACAATGCATCATATGTGGTGCTCAAGATCTGTGCTTCAAAATGTGGACTCCGGTTCAATGTGTAGTTTGCATTGCCTTCAGTGGCTATCTATGCAATATATAGTTTTTATTAGGGGTTAGTTACTTATAGTTCACCATGTAGTTCTGAATTCTTTGTTCCCCTCCTCCCAACCTTTGACGTAAGAAGTAAATGTATTTAGTGCTTTTGAAAGCAAAGGTGCTGTGATAATACTGGAGACCTCCAAAATAAATACAGCATGGCCAATAACAATGCAAATGTCTTCATACTGCTCCTCCGGTGTGCCTCAACTCTGGACTGGAGGGTCTGGACTTGACTCTGATCTCACTTACACCAGTGCAACTCCATTATTTACACTGATTTACACTGGTGTGACTGAGATGGGAATCAGGCCCACAAATTCTAGGGGTGAGAAGGTAGTAGTCAGATACACATTTTTTTCAAATCCACAGCCTGTCTATTGATTTTGCCAGCAAGGGTTCCAGCTGTGGATTAGGTGATTGAACATCTGTCTGCTATACCATTGCCTGGGGCAATCAGATGTTGCTGCTCTACGAGGAGTAGTAGATGGCCAGGACTTTGCAGGTTTTATTTTTATGGTAGAGGAGAAATCTGTAGTGTGGCATCTGGGTACGTGTAATTTATTGTATTTATACACATACAGAAGCCCTGGAACAGAGGTGGTCAAACAGTACACTGGCAAATCCCTTCCTTCAGGAATCTCAGCCCAACACCCTTGCATAGTTCCCCGAGAACAGCTCTGCCTCAGGAACTGACTCCAATCTGAGGCTACGGCAGAGAGCAAACTCCCCTTCTGCTTACACAACTCCCTCTACCCAGCACTTTGTGTAACAAAACTAACACCACATAGCATGTCTTCCCATGGCTGAAATTTGTTAACACACAAAGTAAAAATAAGTAGACTACACGTAGCTGTGCTACCTGGTGATGCTTGCTGTAACACAGCTAATTTCATATATGTGACACTACAACCACAGAATGGTAAGAACATTCAGCTGCAACCTGTTTGGGCTGGATTTGAACCAGTGGCTGACTTGACTGGCTTAATTAATTTTCATGGAGAATTTGGATTTTGCAGGATGCCTTTTGCTGTCTTTTGTAGTTCTCCATATTAAGGTCAACGTGTTAATGCTACTTACGTTATGTGCTTTAGGGATTTTTGGTGTTGTGTACTAGTTGCGTCAAATAATTAAAGTACTATATTAGATTCTATTCCCCTCCTTCTGCGTGATGGATAATTCAGAGGACTAGACACCTATGTGTGAATGAATCGGTATAGCAAAGAGCAGCATGAATGACTGATTACTTTAGACTCCTCTGAGCCTGTGTAACACTTTCATTTTGATGTACAACATTCTAACAATGTGAAAATCAATATACATGCAAGAAAAAGAAAGAGGAGGGATATTTTGTCCTCTTTCTTCTCTTTGTCTTTTCTCTTCCCATTGCAGAGGTTTTTTTGTTTTTTATGCTGTAGCAATGGTAGTGAATGCTAATGAGGCATCATTCAAGCCAAACATAGTGTGGCACTGGTTGGAGTAGGGGGACCGTTTATAATGTGATTTAACATCAATATGTCAAAATTACAATAATTCATATGAGACAGGCCATGTCAGGCACCGTTAGAAAGGTTATCATTTGCTAAGGATGATGATATTGTTTGTGTATGTCTCATATTTGTATTGGAAGTTTTGAATATGTTTGATGTATCTGTATTTCAACTTGTGCTGTGTTTCTGGGCGACTCCCCAGACAGAATAGCAGCACCAATAAACTGCTTAATGGCCCATTAAGGAAACGCACAGGTACAATGGGCCCGAGGAGGGAAGCTGGGGCTACACCTGATGAGTCCTGTCCTCTGTCTTTAGTCTTCACCTACCCCTGGATCAACTCATCTGTAACTGAAGCGGTGAATCAAAGGACTGAGACCCATCCAGGTACTGGATGTACACCAGAGGGGCTATATAAGCCTGTAAATTCCACAATTCTACTGGAAACCTGATATATATATGTACTTTCCAATCATTTGTATGTATGTGATTGCTTTAATCATTTAACATTTCTCTTATAGTTTGTTTCTTTCCTTTTATAATAAACCTTTAGTTTTAGTTACTAAAGGATTGGCTGGCAGCGTGGTATTCTGGGTAAGATACAAACTTATATTGAGCTGGTACTGTGGCTGAAATTTGGTTTTTTGGGTAAAGAGCATAGAGTTTTAAATAACTTCTCTCTTTACTGGACTTAGTGGCTGATTGGAAGCCAAAGACTGAAATGCAGTAAAGGGGGCTGTGTATATTTTGTTTTAGCTTGTTGATAACCAGTGTGGGGAATCAGAAGCAGTTTGTGGCTGGTTGGGAAGTCTGACTTCAGTGCTGAGAGAATCTGCTCTCCTTTTGCAGCCTGTCTTGACCTTGGCATTTTCAGATGGTCTACCCTAGGCATGGACAGGTCACAGTGGCATAGTCGTGGCAGGATCCACAGAACCAGAACATTTGGGTTTTGGATCAGAATCTCACGCTACTCCAAATATTACAATTTGATACTGAGAGTGTTAAAGTTACAGTTAGTCAGGATGAGTGATTCACGATCAGATAAAGCAATCAAGCTGCAAGCTTTGAGAGAGAGCCTGCGTCTTCAGCATGAGAAAGAAATAGCAGAACTTCACTTGTAGGAAAAACAAAAAATGGCTGAAATAGAAAGAGAAACTGAGGAGAGAGCCCAACGAGCTAAAGAGAGGGCCAAGCAAGCTGGAGAGAGAGCCCATGAACGCAGAAGGCTGGAACTGGAAGCTGAGACAAGAGTTTCCAAACTTAAATACGAAATCCAAGTAATAAAAGAACAGCAGAAACTGTATCTTTATAATAGTCCAGCTCCTCTTAACAGCGATGGGGAGAGAATCTTTCCATTTATAGCAATGTTGGTATGTTTGATACTGATATAGTAAATGTATGTAACCAGGTTAATGTCACCCAGTCCCAGAGAGAGTATAAATGTAAATCTTCTGTTACCTGTAATCAACAGGGAAATTTGTGAACGGGGAGGGAGGGTGCATGACTATAAGCAGTTGTCTGTATTTAGCCAGGTGTACTGTGACAAGGAAGAGAGTGTCTCTAGCCTTGGGATTGTGGAAAATAGCGGCTTGTCTGTTCAGAAAAGAAGTTTATCTGCTGAGGGAGAAACTGTCTCCAAGTGCTTGTCTTTTGGGAGTGGCACTTTGCCTGTTAAGGAAGCCATCCCGTTCTTCCAGTGTTTGTCTGTGAACAGCCATAAGGGCTGGGGCAAGGGGGAGGAAATTTCAAAGTGTTTGTCTGGTAAGAATAGCAGTTTATCTGCTGGGGGAGAGTTGGTCTCCAGTCTTCTGTGTGTGGAGCAGGCAGAAAGTACCTTTCAGCTTATGCTGATTGAGGATTTGTCAGTTGTACCAGAGGTGGTTCTGGATTCAACTAAACCCAGGAAGGAAGTGTTCCTAAGCCTGTGTCTGTTGGGGGTAATGACCTGCCCATGGAGGGAACTACCCCAATCTCCAAAAGTTTGTCTGGGAACAGCCATGTGGGCTGGGACTAAGGGGAGGAAATTTCTAATTTGTGAATGTTAAGGATAGCAGTTTATCTGCTAAGGGAGACTTCGCTTCCAATCTTCTGTTTAAAGAGCAGACAGAGTGTGCCTCTCAGCTTATGCTGACTGAGCATGTGCCAGTTGTCTCAGAGTTGGTTCTGGATTTAACTGAAACCCAGAAAGAGTCTGTTAGGGCTCAGGAAGATGTTTCTTCAGAGCAGGCCCTGGCTGAAAAGAGTAAGGGCAGAATTTCTGTGAAAAATGGTTTGTTGCTTAACAATGCTCATGAAGGAATAAAACCTCATAATAGCTTTTGCAAGCAGTTTTCTGCAACTGAAGGCTGGGAAAGTGAATTGATTGAGTTAGCTCAGGATGAATTCCTGCCTGTAGCAGCAAGCAGCAATTTATATGTTGAGAGACTTGGTTCAGTTTCTAACTGCCAGAGTTTTTCAAATGTGGATGGATTCACTGACTTTGTTTTAGAAAGATTCAGTGTGGATACCTTGGAAAAGGTTCCAGATGGAGTAGAAATTATTAGGAAGCTTAAACAGCCCTGTAACCAAGTGGCTGTGCTTGGTCAGTATATTGGGAAGACTGATGTTGAAACATGATGTTCAACATGATGTTGAAACATGCTGACTCAAGTGAACAGATAGTGTCTCAGGCTCAGAGGGAAGATTGGGCAGCTGAACTTACAAAGCAGAACAGCTGTGCAGTTAATCTCTTAGGAATACAGGGGGTGGCAGGCAAACTTTGGATATGTCTGGTAATGTCTCTGTGGACTCAGGTACATCTGACTCCATGTGGAGTCAGAGATTGGTAATGGAAAAACATTAGATCCCTGTTTATGAGATGCTAGTGAGAGCGGTTGGTACCTCTGAGACAGAGTCCAGCCTTAAAATTGGCCATAAATGAAAATTTGAAAACAACTACGCAAGCTAGTGTGTGGGTTAATGTAGTTTACCTGACTGACTTGGGTGGAAAAATTTGCCTGGACCCAGAGCTGTTAGCAAAGGAAACACACCTAGCCAGCCAGTGGATTCTGTTAAACCAGAGAGCCCAGGTTTCAAACCTCCAGGGAAGGAGGGAGGGAAAAACTTTATCCTGACTGAAAGGCACAGGTTAACCCTGAAATATCAAAACCCAAGGATGTAATTAAACTAAAAAGCCGATACTACAAAGAACACTGTGGTAAAATAAAAGCAACTGGTTCAAAAATCCAAAAGGGTATTAAACAAACTAACCCAATGATAAACTAGCTGTGTTAAAGGCATGGCATAACGAAAATGATTGAAAGCACACACTTGTACTAACTAATTTGATGTAAATATTAATGCTGATGTTAACTCTTGTCATTCATTTGTTGCGCTTGCCAGAGATTGTTAAAATGTACCGTGTGTCTGATATTTTGTAAAACCCTGGAAACATGTTAGAAATTGTAATAATACAAAACCAAAAATGGAAAGTTCCTGTAATGCATTCAGCGGTGTCTAGGGACACCCCTTTCTGCATCAGTTTTGCAGGGGGCTGTGACGCTGGCTGGATTAGGGGGACTATTTATACTGTGATTTAACATCAATATGTCAAAATTACAATAATCCATGTGAGACCGGCCATGTCAGGTACCATTAGAAAGGTTATTGTTTGCTAAGGATGATGATATTGTTTTATGTGTATATGTCATATTTGTATTAGAAGTTATGGATATGTTTGATGTATCTGTATTTCAACTTGTGCTGTGTTTCTGGGCGACTCCCCAGACAGGATGGCAGCAGCAATAAGCTGCTTAATGGCTCATTAAGGAAACAGGTAGAATGGTGGGTACAAGGAGAGATGCTAGGGCTACACGTGATGAGTCACCAAGACTCCATCTTGTTCCTGTAAATTTCCACAAGCAGCATGTCAAAGGTCAAGGGACATAAAAGGCAGCTGCACAACATCCATTTTGTCTTCAGTCTGTCGTCTGTCTTTAGACTTCACCTATCTCTGGATCAACTCATCTGTAAGTGAAGCTGTGAATCAAAGGACTGAGACCCATCCAGGTACTGGATGTACACCAGAGGGACAATAAAAGCCTGCAAACTCCACAATTCTACTGGAAACCTGAGATATATATGGACTTTCCAATCATGTGATTGCTTTAATCCTTTAACATTTCTCTTATAGTTTGTTTCTTTCCTTTTATAATAAACCTTTAGTTTTATTTACTAAAGGATTGGCTGGCAGCGTGGTATTTTGGATAAGATCCAAACTTATATTGATCTGGTAGTGTGGCTGACCCTTTGGGATCAGAGGGAACCTTTTTGGTAAAGAGCATAGAGTTTTAAATAACTTATCTCTTTATTGGACCTAGTGGTTGATTGGGAGCCAGAGACTGAAATGCAGTAAATGGGGCTGTGTATATTTTGTTTTAGTTTCTAGATAACCAGTGTGGGGAATCAGAAGCACAGTTTGTGGCTGGTTGGGAAGTCTGACTTCAGTGTCACCCACCAGTGCTGAGAGAATCTGCTCTCCTTCTGCAGCCTGCCCTGACCTTGGCATTTTCCAATGGTCTACCCCAGGCATGGACAGGTCACACTTAGGAAGTTAGGTTTGAGCTAATTTATTCCCAGTACCAATTTTTCTTTTTAAAATCAGACAGGTCAGGTCACCTGATCATTTGACTCCCAGCCTTTCAGTACTGTAAATTATTCATTATTATCTCTGTTATGGTGTTGCCTAGGGATGCCCCCTGAAGCTGGGACCGTGCTATGCACGGTATGCGCACACAGAGGGAGACAGCCCCTCCCACAAAGAGCTTATAGTCTAAATAATGGATCCATCAATATTAGTGACTCCTGCTCACTGTTGATATAAATGTATCAGTGCCTGATGCAGAGCTGTCCACATCCCCAAAATCCCAGTCATCTCCCTTGCTGGAAGTCACTGCACAGAGACCAAAGCTTAAATGAGTTTGGCGACTAAGCTAAGGTCTCCCTCCTCTGGAGCCCCACAAGGGTAGGGCTGAGGCACATTGGCAGGATACTGCAGCGAAGCTTACATTGCTGTTGTTGCACTTGTCCTCTGAATAAACCTATCTGGCTAGCTACGTATTTATACCCCTCACATCACAGTGGCAGGTGAGCACCTTAGAAATGTATTAAGGTGAACAATTAAAGTTCTCTGCTTTTCCCTTTCCCAGTTAGCACTTGTGGGGCTGCTAGGTCAAGCGTGAGGTTTATGTTTTGTTCCGCAGGCTCGTGGTCACCATGATTTCTTCTAGCAGTCTTCACCCATTTGTGCTGCACTGTGAAATGTACCTCTATGGCACTATATTAATGTTATTCTTTTTTGACATCAGTGGTTAGCCCAGCTTTGGAATCTGGTGGGTTGTTGAAGTTAAGAAGAGACATGATGATGGAGCCAGGTGTTTCTTTAATGCAATTCTGTTTATTTACAAAGAACGTATAAAGTCCTGTTTCCATGCATACAGCAGGAATCAGTCAGCAAGAGACAGTGTCTTTACTTGCTGTTCTGAGCCCCTTCCAGCCAGCACTCAGCCCAAAAAGCCTTGTCTGTAGACTTTTTCTGAAGGCCATCCTCCTAGTATTTGTTCTGGCCATCTTTGGCTTTCTACTGCTTCTTTCTCAACTTCTCTGCTATTTCTCCTGCTTCTTTCACAGATATAGGTACACACACTTCCACCAACAATGCCCAGCAAAACCCCTCTGCCCACATATGCCTTATATGGCCCTGTGTTTTGGAGGCTGCTTTTGTTTCAGCTCTCTATTTTATAAAGGAGCTCAATTGCTTTTGACAGTTGTCCTACATGAAAGGGGGTTGCTACACCCACCCACTTCAACAAGGTTTAACCCAATCTATAATGTTGTTACTTAAAACTAAAACATGCCAAATGAGGAAGTTGGACCCCAAATAAACAAATGGGGCAGGTAACTTACTTCATACTAAGCTTGCTGGGATTTCTTCATAATACTGTGTTATCTGGACTTCTGCAAAAACCCAATCGATATATTCTCAGAAGAGGTAGAAATTGTTAATCAATCTCACTCTGTGAGCAGCTTGAGATACAGGAAGATATGATGGAAAAATCACTAAGGAGGTTTTTTTTTTCTTCCGGGGAGGAATTATTCAAAGACAAATGCCTATTTAATTTGCATTTAGTGCTGATGAAAAAAGTGCCAGAGACTGAAGGCCTCTACCTTAGTCACAACGGACAACGGACAGCAGGAAGGCTTGTAGGTGCTGCATTTGCAAAGTAGCCTGGAGGGATCAGCTATAGGCTGGGAGAGGAATTCAGCCTGCATGGCCCATTAAGTCCTTAGCTCTTCTGTAACTGCCAGCTAGAGGATCAGTGACATGGAGGTATAGCCAGTGGAAGAGTCTTGGGACATGGGGTCCTGTGAGGATATGGGAATCTAACTATACTGGAGGTCTCAAAAAAGGACTGGGGGAGTGGAGTGTTAGTAAAACTAAAATGGCTCTTTTTAAAAAGAAATGTGACAAGCAATTATTTTGGATATGATGGAATCTAGGGAGGGACCAAAATGGAACCTGAATCTGAATCTGGAATCTGAACCCAACTGAATATTTCAAATCTCAGATTGAAAGCACACTTGTTGTTTTGGTACTGAGTCAGCTCTAAAACCTGGGCTGGGCTCTGATCCAATCTAGATGTAAGTGAAACCCCAAGATTTCAGCCCAGATCCTCAACTGGCGTTAATTGTCATGGTTCCATTGACTTTGATGGAACTACATTGACTCACACCACCTGGCTTATGTTCAGCATTCCAGACTCTATAGTGGGAAATGGGTAGTCCAGAAAATACACATTGATTCAAATATCATTTGTTCTTTATACGGAGCAACCTTTATTTAAAAAACAAGGTTACTTACCAGTAACTGACGTTCTTCGAGACGTATTGCTCATGTCCATTCCATTATAGGTGAGTGCATGCCACCATGCATGGTTCCCGGAACTTTTTTCCCCCTTAGCAGATCCCTTAGGGCTGGCTCTGGTGCCCCCTAGAGTCCCGCGTGCATGCCGTGGTATATGAGGTACTACTGGCCCTACGCCCCCTCAGTCTCTTCTTTCTGCCAACTCTGGCAGCGGGGACGGAGGGTGGGAAGTGGAATGGACATGAGCAACACATCTCGAAGAACATCAGTTACTGGTAAGTAACCTTGTTTTGTTCTTTGAGTGATTGCTCATGTCCATTCCATTATAGGTGACTAGCAAGCAGTACCTTGGAGGTGGGTAGGAGTTACCGGTGAACTGCCTTCAGCACGGCTCTGCCGAATCCCATGTCCTCTGTCGCCTGCTTGGGTGATGGTGCTTGAGCTCTGGTTGAGTGCTCTGTGATGGTCCCCGGAAGGGACACCCTCGCCTGCTGGTCGCAGAACTTGATGCAGGATGGAATCCATGAGGAGATGCCATCTCCTCTCCTCCTCCAAACTATGCAGTTTGAGAAGAAATACGGGGAGAAAATTCTTGGTTACAATGAAATTGGGAAACCACCTTGGGCAGGAAGGCTGGATGCGGCCTCAACTGCACCTTATCCTTATAGAATACTGTATAAGGGGGCTCCGAGGTCAAGGCCCTAATCTCGGAGACCCCCTAGCAGAATTAATGGCCACCAGGAAGGCTACCTTCCCTGAAGGCATGAGCAGGGGGTATAAAGCCATGGGTTCAAAGGGGGGCCCCATGCGCCTTAAGAGGACCTGGCTGAGATCCCAGAGAGGCCCCGGGTTACAGACCTGCGGGTAAAGCCTTTCCACCCCCTTGAGGAACCTGACCAACATGGGGTGGAAGAACAGGGGTCTCCCCTCTAGCTGATGATGGAAGGCCGAAATGGCCGCCAGGTGAACCTTCAGCGAAACCAGTGCCAGACCCTGGAACTTTAGCTGGAGCAGGTACTTTAGGGTGACCTGTACAGGTGAGAGGCTGGGCAGACTGCCCCAAACTCCGCCTAAGAGGTAAACCGTTTCCACTTAACCCAATACACAACCTGTGGAGACGGTTTCCTGCTGCCAAGCAGGAGTTGTTGGGCCTGCACTGAGCAGGCTCTCTCTCCGTCAGCCATAGGGCCTCCAGGCCATGAGGTGCAGGGGGTCCAGGTCCAGGTGCAACAGTTCATGAGGAACGCGTTGGAAATCGACCCAGTCACACGACACTGGGGGCAAACAGAACCTCGGACACTTCGCGTTCCAGGCCAACACGAATAGGACCAGTTGGGGGAATGCCCCACTTCTGGAAGATCATCGCCACCACCTCTGGGTGCAACAGCCAGTCGTGGCGGGGTAGGAACGACTTGCTGAGGCTATCTGCTTTGTTGTGCCTCACTCCTGGGAATCATTGCAGAGGGCCAAGGGGTGCTCTCCCCCCTGCCTGTCTATGTAAACCATGGCTGCGGTGTTGTCCATCAGCACCTGCACCACTCTGGCTGCCGGGAATCAGAGGGACACCTTATACGCTAAGTGAATAGCCCTCAGCTCCTTCATATTGCTGTGCAGGAGCTTCTCCTCCCCCGACCAGAGCCCCTGATTGCCTGGGTTGGCGCTGATGCGGGCTCCCCATCCTACATCAGAAGCGTCAAAAATTAGGGTGACCGATGGGACCAGTTCCTCGAACGGAACACCTTTCGTCATTGCCTGGGGAGTCCGCCACCAGCGGGTAGGCCAAAGGGCAGGGCTGTGAACTGGTAGTTGGAGCCAGCCACCGTGAGACGGAGAAACACCTGTGGCTGGGGAGAATAGACACCTGAAGTGAGAGGGGTCCCTGAAGAGGGACGTAGGGAGAGGATTGTTGGGTGGGGTAGGTGTAAACTATTTAACTGTTGTCCGACCCCCTGGGGGGCCCCTGTTGGGGGGCTGAGGATGAGCTGGGGGGTTGATTTCTATTTCTGAACCCCCTATTCCTGTCCCTATTTCTATAGAGTTGAAAGGCCTAGATGGAGGCCTGGGCTGCTGCTGTGCCTGGGGCCATGCCTGCTGCCCGGAAGCCTGAGTACAGGTCCAGGAAGCGAAGCGTGGCCTGGAGTCCTTCAGACAGTGCAGCTTTGCATCGGGCTGATCAGAGTATAGGGCTGACCCATCGAAGAGGAGATCCTGAATTGATTGCTGCACCTCCTGGGACAGGCCTGAGGATTACAGCCACGAGCACCTTCTCATGGGAATGGCGGAGGCTATGGCCCTACCCGCCGAGTCTGCAGCATCACTGGATGTCTGGAGCACTGCCCTAGCCACCGTGATTCCTTCATCCAGGATGGTGGTAAGGTCTGCGGCCTGGTCCTGGGGCAGGGCCTTGGCAAACCGCCTGAGGGAGTCCCACAAGTTACAATTGTATCTGTCAACCATCAGGCCCTCCTGGGTAATCCTGAACTGCAGGGCTGCCGTTGAATAAATTTTTCTCCCAAACAAATCCAACCTTTTGCTGTCTTTGTTCTTGGGAGTGGAACCTGGCTAACCTTGCCTGTCCCGCTGGTTGGCTGCGTCAACCACCAGGGCTGCCGGGGCCGGGTGAGTGAACAGATACTTGAACCCTTCAGCCGGGACATAATACTTTTTCCTCGGCCACCTTTGATGTAGGGGTGACCGAGGAAGGGGTTTGCCACAGGGCCTTTACAATTTTGAGGACCCTATCGTGGGCTGGTAAGGCCATCCTCGCTGGGGCAGCCGCCACCTGCACATTGAAGAGGGTATCATCGGCCTCCTCTAACTCCTTCACCTCCAGCCCCAAGTTAGAGGCCACCCTCTTGAGCAGCTCCTGTCGTGACCTGAAATTCTCCAGTGGCGCCATATGGTCCCGGGAGACTGCCTCGTCTGGTGAGGAGGAAGAGGACTGCTGAGGTGCGTCCTGTTCCCTCACCTGACAAAGGGATGCACCCGTAGAGGGTCCCTCCATGGGGTCCAACTCCTCCTCTGAGGAGTGGTGTCTATGGGCCTTCTCCTGAGCTGGAGGCATGGACCGAACCCCCGCTGACAGGATGGATTGTGGCCCCTGTCCCAGCTGGATGCCCCATGAGGCCCAATAAGGCCATTGCTACAGCCATTGACCCTGGGGCCAACCTGGGGATGACTGCGCCGCCGGCTGTGGCGCCTTGTGGTGGCGTCGGCTGTCCCAATGACTGTCCCCCCTGTGGGACCCCGAGCCATTAGACCAGCAATGCCATGCATGACCTCGTCCCGGGTGCCGTCCGATGCCAGGGACCGTCCTCTCAATGCCTCCGACCTGGAGGACGACAAGGACTGCCTCCGTCACCACAAGGAGTGCCGGTGAGTAGAGGTGCGCTCCGAGGAGCTCGAGGTACCCGAGCGTTGTCTCGGCACCGATGACTTGCAGTGCCGCTTACCCTTTGGTGAGTGAGACCGGAGCCACTCCAAACTCCGCGGTGCCGAGACTGACTCTGGCGACCGGGTTCCGTGTCGGGGACTGCGCGATGCGGGGTCTTTGTATGGCGACTGGGTTCCGCGCCACCTCTGTGCAGGCGAACCACTCGGTGCGGAGTCCTCTGACGGTGACCGGGTTCTGCGCCACCCTAGTGCGGGCAAACTCCTCGGTGCTGGGGATCTGGAGCAGGTGTCTGAGTGCCGCCTGGTGGACGTCGACCGGTGCTGCCTCTTGGCCTGCACTGCCTCCGGTGCTGGGGACTGACATCGGCAACGAGAGGGAGATTCCGCATCCTGAGTCAAAGCAAGCCGGCTCGATGACGCCAACCTGGAGCGACTGCCGGGGGAGCGTCCTCGCTCTACCCCCAGTGGCCGTCTGGCGGGAGATCTTCCTCCCCATGCCGGGGATCTCCGCTGCCCTTTGGGGGGACCCAACATGGGCTTGCCCCAGGACACTGGCCCCTTCTCCCTCGGGGGAGGAGGGGACGGAGGTGGTGTAGGCAAGGCCTGAAAAGCCTCTGGTGTCCACGGCGTCAGCAGGGGCACTGACCCACTTCCAGGGGTCGGGGGAGGCTCCCTGCTTGGAGCTGCAGGCACCGGAGAAGACTCGACGGGCCGTGGTCGGTGCATCTCCACACTCGACCCTGCCTGTATCGACGGCGCAGGGGAGTGTCCGCGCTCTGTCTCTTCTTCTTCGGTACCAGGGATGTTGCTCAGTGCCGAGTCAAGCCCGGTGCCAGGGGTGCACTCTGCACCGAGGTGACGCTCGGTGCCGAGGTGGAGCAGGATGGCTCGGACGTCGGGCGGAGCGCTGCCTCCATAAGCAGGGCTTTTAACCGGATCTCTCGGTCCTTCTGAGTCCGCGGTTTAAAAGCCCTGCAGATCTTACATTTATCTTTTCTGTGCTCTTCCCCCAGGCACTTAAGGCACTGATCGTAGTGAGTCACTGAGTGGGAAAGCCTTCCCACAGGAGGCACACAGCTTAAATCCATGCGACTGGGACATGGCCCGGCCGCTCTATGTCCCTCAGGGACTCCTTATCTAACTACACTACTTAACAACGACTTATAACTAACTAAATTACTTCGAATAACAAAGAGTTCAAACAAGGGGAATAGTACTTGCAGAGAGCAAGGCTAGTTCCAGCAATGGACAGGGCCGGAAAGAAGGAACTGAGGGGGAGTAGGGCCGGCAGTGCCTCATATATCGTGGCATGCCCGCGGGACTCCAGGGAGCACCAGAGCCAGCCCCACGGGATCTGCTAAGGGGAAAAAAGTTCCGGGAATAGTGCACGTTGGCATGCACTCACCTATAATGGAATGGACATGAGCAAGCACTCGAAGAAGAGTATTTTCTTCATTTGGGGTTGTTGAGGCTTCAGATTCACTTTCTCTGGTTTGGTCACAAGAGGAAAAAGAGCCAGATAATAAAAGGAAATATATTGTATAAAATATGGCAGCTGGAAGTGTCTTTAAAAAGTCTCGAGAAGCAGAATGCTTTTAAGTGCAGTATTCCCTTTCTGCTCTGTGTAGGATAACAAAGTAGCCAATGCCTCTAGGATAGAATGGAAGCAATTGATGAGACTTTATACCTCTCCTGGCAATATTTTTCCTGTGTGTCTGCAGCACCCATCTGTTAAACTGAACTCTGCTGAATCTAGATTGTCTCATTGTATTCAAGGCAAGCTCTGCCTTCAAACACAGGCGCCAGGTACTGTTCATACTGCTGCTTGACAATGTGTAATCTCTGATTGCAATAACACGTTTATGATATTAGAAATGAGGACAAACAACATATGTTCCAAAGAAGTGTGAGCTCCTGCAATTGCATCGCCCTACTGTATGTTTGGATACAGAACACCCAATGTGCCACTGCTTGGGTATATATATATATACACCCTGTAGCACAGTACAACTCACGGCCTTGGTGCCTCCTGCTGGCTATCTGGGGCATCAGCTCTCAGCCAGGCAGACACCCCTTCTCTGAGGTGTCTCATACTCAGTCCTGTCTCCACTGGACCCTCCTTCTCGTGACTCAGCACTCCAGTCAAGGCCCCATCCATGCTCTCCCCACCCTTCCGGGGATTCTGCAGTCCATTCTAGCCACCTCCTGCTGTGGCCACTGCAGTCCTGCCACCAGTCCAATGGCAGTCGGGGGTGTGGAGGGGACCTAGGCCCACCCACTAATCTGGGTCCTGGCCGAGGGTCCCTAGGTGTGTGGTAGCCTCCCATGGCAGCCTCCCACTGCACCTCTCACATAACTCCTGTGTAGATTTTCCTGGGCCACTTCCCTGCAGTCCCAGTACCTTCTCTGCACTTGCTTCAGGGCATTCGGCTCGGCTGAGTCCCAGCAGCAACCCTTGCTCTGTCCAGGCCTTCCCCTTCAGGTTCCTGGGAGTCACTGTCCTTGTGCTGCTCTGCAGCTCCTTTATATATTGGCCCTGATTGGCTGCCACACAACCCCGGCCTATTGGCTACTTCTCGTGCAGCCTCTTTAAGGGCCCTCTTAACCCTTTCCTGGCCAGTGAGGGGCAGGCGCCCTGTCACAATCCACATAGGTGCATAAGCATTTGTATGACCACACAAATACCTAGTGTGTGTATCACTTCAGTTATTTGCATATATACACTGGGAGCTGCCAGTTATACACGCAGAAATGCATGAGCACATCTTTGGGAATCAAGAGCCCTAGGTTCAATCACTGTCTCGGTCACAGAATTCCAGTGCAAGCCACTTGATCTACCAGTGCCTTAGTTCCCCTCTTATAAAAATGGGATAATACTTCCCTACCTCTCAAAGGTGTTGTGAGGATAAAATCCATTAATGATTGTGATGCCTTCAGATATATAAGTAGCCCATGTAAGTGGTAAGTCATGCTGTTCTGAGTGCATGCAGAAGTACATGGACTTGTTTTAATTATCTGACTTTACTTTTCAGCCAAAGGGCAGAATCTACCCCCTAGAACACTGGTTTTTCAATCTTTTTTCATTTGCAGACCCCTAAAAAATTTCACATAGAAGTGCAGACTCCTTTGGAAATCTTATAAATAGTCTGCAGACTCCCAGGGGTCTGCAGACAGCAGGTTGAAAACCACTGCCTAGATGTACAACAATCTATCTCCCAACAAATGACACAACTCTCATTGACTTCAGTGGGAGCTGGATGGAATCCCAGAGAATATAATCAGGGCAAGGGTCTACAGAGACTGATAAAATACCTTTAAAGAAATAGATTGCTTTGTCAGAATGACCTATGTTGTCTGCGCTTCTTCATTAAACAAGGAGTTAGCAGTTCAGTGAAGGCAACCGCTTCCATCTTTGCAAATAAAGGACTGTTCTCAACAGCTGCATCATCCATTCTCTCTAGCACTGTAAAATGAAAAACTTCTCCTTTGTTTACACCTAGTTAGAACCCTGATATGGTAACATAATTTTCACTGTGATGATCTTAATGGAGCATGGGAGTGCAGAGAAGTTCTTCCATAATAAAGAAAATAAATCGCCTGTATCAAATTATTTAATAAAATCTTTCATTGGTATACTTCAGCCTTTCCATAGGGCTATCGTGTGACTACCGTGTATGCTTGTGCAGTTGAATAAAAGGGAATAAGAACCTCCTTTATGCACTACCTTAGGTCCAGTTATGCTGGAGTGAACAGGGCTACAACCCTCCTTACTTTCTCCCTGGAGCAGGTGATCAGAATGGGGAGAGCCTGGCTCCATATCACCTTCCCAAATTCAGTGCAGAGCAGCTGAGTCAGCCAGGGTGAGCAGGGGGATATATGTCCGGTATAAGACAGAAGTGAAGTATTACTCCTTAAAAGGAAGAAGGGGGAGAATTGTGACTCAGAGGACAGGTCAGAAATGCCCAGCCCTTTGGAAAGCTGGTACAATCAAAGCCTGAGATGGCATGACTAGAGGCAAGAACATTCCAGCAGAAGCAGGATAGCCCTTAAGGACTTAGCACCAGGTTCTCAGCAGTGATCAGTTCCCATTTAGACACCTAAAAAAGTGGCCAGGTTTCAAAACAGCACAGCATGTTGGTGTGGAGCACTTTTGAAAACCTTACCCTTATTCAGGTGCCTAAATGGGAGAAAATCTGACAGCAGTTTTGGGTGCTGAGTACTTGGAAATCTGACTTTGATCTCTTTTGAATGTCTGGCAACCAGGGGCATGCAGAGGACTAAAAATGTGGCCTCTTTTGGAGGGGCACGTTTTGTGCCCCCCATGACTGGAGAAGCTGGTTACCCCCTCCAGGGCTGGAGGAGCTGATTCCACACTCCTCCCCGGGACTGAAGGAGAGTGGGCTACACTGGTCACAGGAGGTAAATAAGGCTCTTAAACCTAAAGTTCTACTTATGATTCTAGTTCTCTAATAGGAAAAAAAAAAAAAAAAGTATCATACTAATGAGGACCAGCCAGGGCCATCCCTCCTGGCAGACAGAGCATTAGGACTCCAGATGGTGCCTCTCCTCCCCCCTACCCCATACCCCCACCTGACTTAGAGGAAAACAACAGAGGAAAAACTAGCCGGAGACTCCAGCTGACAAGAGCAGATGCAGTCAGAGCAGGGACACTTGGACACTCAGAACTTTCTTCAGTTTTGACCGGACTTTCTCTGCCCTGTGCCGATTGACTGTTTGCTCCAACCCTCTCTGCCACCCTATCTCGCACAGTCTCTTCACCTCAGCTTCACTCTCTTTTCCCCTGTCCCTCTCAACCTCTTTCTCTTCCCTTTCCATTTAGCTGATCGCCTCCTAACAATCCCCTTCCCTCCAAAAATTGTAGAACGATGATGACATTTGCTACCATCACAATTAGTCCCTTTCTGTTTGGGGGTTGTACCCTTTCCCTCACCCTCTCTGTCTTGTCTATTTAGACTGTAAGCTCATCACGGCAGAGTCTGTCTGCACAGCACCTTTAGAAAATGGGGCTGAATTCTTGGTTACCCTTTGGGCACTACTATAATAAACATCGTTAACAAACAATAATAATAGAATAATAATAATAGAAATTAGTTCAAATGAAAATGTTAATTTTTATTTGAGCACTAACTACTTTGTGTTGCAAAGTTATACTGCAGGCAAACCCTGGCGTATACTCAGCAGCATTAACCTCGATGTTTGGGTTTTGCTTCTTTTGATTGTTTATAGTCCCAGTATGTCAGAAAGCCAAGTCAGCTGTTATATTATTTCTGAATGCCTACTTATGCAATTTAATATTTAAGTGCTATTCGTATGGAATACTCTTGGCCAGAATACAACAGGACATGTTTTTCTGATTCTGTGTGACTTCACGAAAGGTACGTGCATAAAATGAATAAAGCTTTCCAGTGCTTTGGAGCTATTTCATCACCAATTTAACCTGGGACCAAGAAATAAAATGCAGGCAAATTGTTCCTCATTATCTGTGAAACTATGACATAAAATGTACAGCTAGAAAAGCATTGAAATGGCAGGAGCTGTGAAATTGACAAGAAAATGAGCAGCTGGAGCCCAGCTGCCCCCTGCTCCCTGGGAGAGCTGAGCAGCTAGACCCTGCTCCCGGCTGGGAGCTGGGGCAAGAAGCCCAAGCGGCCCATCCCACCCAGCCACCCGCTCCCCGGGCCACTTTGTCAATTTCGGTGAAATTGACCAGGCTGCCCAGCTCCCAGCAGGGGACGAGAGAGGGGGAGCCAAGAAGCCGGGGCAGTTGGCCCCTGCTCCCCAGGGGTGAGAAGCCCCAGGTGGCTTCCCTTGCTCCCGGCGGGGAGCGGAGAGTGGGGGGCAGTCTGCTAGGAACCTGTGTGGCTCTCCACACTGCTCTTCTTAGGTTGGTGGAAGCACTTCTGGTGAATAATGACTGCGGCGGCTGTAAGGTGCCTTAATATAGGTTGACTTATGTTTCTATTGTAGACATATTCTTAGTGTAGCTCGCTGAGGTCAGCTTCTGCTGTGTTCCTAGGGCTGGCCTCAACGAGCTACACTGAAGTAAAAACTACTGTGCCTTGTCTCCACTAGGATTTTACATTGGGATAGGTGTACCACATGAACTCTCTCAGTGTAGAAACACACCTTCCCCGCCCCAGTGACTAGGCAGTAACTTTCCCTATAGGCAAGCTATTCCTTATTCATCCATATTGTGGGGAGGGGGTTGCACCTTTTCTAAAGCGTCTCTGGTACTAGCCGTTTTTGGTTATTTGGACTCTCTCAGGAACCATTGGTCTCATGCAGGCTGGCAGGTCCTATTTCCCTTGAAATAACAGGACACAACCCTACTATTAATGCCAGATTGTCATCTAGTGTCAATCAGTGTAGCTCCATTGACTTTGATGGAGTTTTTGTAAGGATAGGTATCAAAATTTACTAATATGGCAGCAACTAAAGAAATGAGATGATATAATGTTAGCGTGGGCGTGACTATGCTATTGTATGTGTTAAACATCTGAACATGCCCAGAGAGAGCTTACATGGTTCCAGAAGCCTGACCAGATTCAGGCTGAGTTGGCTGCTCTTGTAATTAATAAAAGTGCATGTGCCTGTGTTTTGTAGATCAGGTCCAGCGTGCTTAGCACCTTGCTGGAGCAAGTCCATGAATTGTATAATAGACAGAAAGACATGCAGTTCTTCTTTTTCATTACAACCATCATTCCTGACATCTGTGATTCAAAATTAAGGGTCTAAGGGCCTTGTCTACACACAAAAGTTTAACTATACTGGTACAGTTGAAGCAGTACAACTCTCTCCCCTCCCAGTGTGGATTCAATGATATTGGTATATATATGCTTTATATTGCTAGAGCTATTTCTGTAAAGGAATGGAAATAGCTAGACCCAGTAAGAGGAACCTTTATGATACCAGTATAACTCTGACCACACTACAGGTTTTACTAATATAACGATTTCACTAAAAAAAAATCACATCCTAACTGAAATAGTTATTCTGGGATAAAAATTATGTGTAGACCAGGCTTTATTCTTATTTACACTAAGGCCACTTTACCACACTCTGGCAGTGTAAAGTGGTTTTAGTGTAATGTGACTCAGGCTCAAACTTTACTTGCAAGAAGTTATTTATGCTAAGTAATGAATCTGAGCAATAGTTATATTTTACCTTGGGAACAAAAGCAGCACATTAGAAATGTTTCCAAATCCCAGCCCTCCCCCAATAGTGTAAACAATAATATTGGAAAGTTTTTCATAGATTTATCACATTTTATGGCCACACATAATACTGTCAGACAGTTAAATTTAGAAACATTTACAGGTATGTTCCATTCATATACAGCATAACATAGTTTGTGAGCTGATAATACCTCTACAGTTGTTTCAAGATGCCCAAGTTTCTCATTTCCCTGAGTAGTATGATGGTTCTAACCAGAACCCTGTTTGTGTCTCAACAGAAAAATGAAAAGAATCAACCAAGCAGAGATGCTGCTAGTGACCACCTTAGAGCCAATTCTATAGTCTAGTCTGTGAATTACCTGCTACAGTCTCATACTAACAAAGCATACCGGTCAAACTGTCAGAGGCTTGCCTTACCCTTGAGTTTTTAATTTGTTAACCCTTTGCATCTTTGATGGTTATAAACCCCAAGCTGCTTTCATCCCTCCATCGATACATTTGCACCCAATCCCTACACATTACGGATGCTCACTGGCTTCAGCAAGTGCTGGCTCAGGCCACAAAATGGACTCAGGTGTCACATCCTAAAAGAAGCAGTTTCAACTTTAATGCTCTTCAGATAGCACAGCCCCAACAAAACAACCTATGTGCAAAACATACAATATATACAGAAATAGACCAAATTCTGCTCTTAGTTACACCCAAGCAGTTCCATTAACTCAAGGTGTAAAGGAGTAGAATATGGTCCGTTATCCTTAATGGAATTTTGGACAAAACAGATAGTTCATTAAGTGGAGCAAGCTTTGGGCCAACCAGTAATAAACACAAGAAATAAAATAAGTCTAAATCTACGATTCCACATGAATGCTATTAGAGAGTATAAGCCTACATAATGGCAGAGGCAGTACAAGACATACATACAGCATAAAAGCCGGACAGTACTTGAAAAAGAGACCTGAGTTACAAAAATCAATGGAATTCAAGGGTTTTAAAGATCAGCAACTCTGTGTCTATGTGTTTTAAAGAAGATTTTACTATGAAGTCCCAGGTCACATTGCGTTAAAAATGTTCCCATAAAGTCAGACTGATTCAAGAGAGTCCTGGTGGATTTAATATTATAATGACCTAGCATAACTGTAAGTGTGCCCATGCCCTCTACTGGATGGTATCAGAACTGCTCAACTGTGTGTCACAGGCACTATACTGGTAACAGCAACCTGATATTCTTTAGATGAAAGGGAGCTGTGCTTTTGGGGCAGGAGTTTCATAGATTCACCAAAGGAACCATTGTGATTATTTGGACTGGGCTCCTGTATATAACTCAGGCTATAGAACTTCCCCCAAATAAGTCCTAAAACATATTTTTTAGATAAACATCCAGTCTTGATTTAAATATTGCCAGTGATGGAAAGTCCACAGTGACCCTTAGGAAATTGTTCAGTCCAATCATTAATTACCTTCCCTGTAACCAAGTTCTGCCTGACCGTTGTGTGCCGCACAGTGACAAATGGACAGTTCCTAGCTAGCCACAGATTTGTTACATTGTTATATTAAACCCATAAAGCTTGCAAGTTCAAATACATCAAGATGCTTAGAATCAAGCCCCCCCCCCCAAAAAAAAACCTGTGTGGATGATATACGTATTTTTTCAATAGCAATTTAATGTTTTTAGTGGAAAAATATACCATACTAAGGAATATTTCTTCTGAAAAAGATCACTTTGGTGGGGGTTGCATTCAATAGCGTTCATTACTACGTCCTTGTGATTCTGAAGCCAATATTGTCCTTGCCACACTGATACATTAAAAAAATATTTCTGTACAGCTCTAATTGCTTCGTAAGGCAGTTTTACCTAAGGTTTTGTTTTTATTTCCCTTCTGTTCTAACATGATATGAAGGCTACTGATTTTTAGTGTATTTGAAACTCTTCCACTTTTATTCCTTTCTCTTTCATAAATCATTTCCCCTTGAACGCTTTTGCTCATGATTTTGGCACAGCACATCAAACTCAATGTTTACCCTCAGAAGGCAACTGAATTAAACTTCTTCTAGGGCCTGAGCTTTACTTAGGCAAAACTCTCAATGGCATGGATTGAACTTCTATCCCGAGTACATTGTCAAGTTAAGATTATCATGGGACAAATCCTGCTTACTTTAGCTCCTAATGAAGTCACATAAGTAAGGTGGACAGGGTGGCATCCTGCTTTCTAATGATAAAGCCCAACTCCCTTGCCAATGTCTTCATATAAAATCATAGGCACCAAAACCTGCAGGAAAATAATACTAGAGCATTGCTGAATTCTGTAAGCATGTTACATTCTCAGTGCTCAACTCAGTTTTCTTACCTTTAACTGTCTACATTATATCTTTCAGCAATACCAAATAATGAACAGAAATACTGCTTTATATTTTGCTTTGAATATCTTTCTCTTCTGTTATGGCTTTCTATGTAATATTGGTAAGTGATGCTTTAGCACTTGATACAAGTCATGTAATCACACTAGATTCTGTCCAAGCACGAGAATGTTCTTGCTTTGTAACAGACAAGCTTTTCTTCCGCTGTGCTTTGAGTCCAAACAACCTGCAAGCAGCGACTCGATACTTTTTAGACATAATGTTGTACAGGATAGGGTTGATGGCAGCACTAAGGTAGAAGAGGACGAAGGATACCAAATTGCAGTACTGGCTGATCACAGCTATCTCCAAGGATCCAGCTTCAAAGGATTTGGAAAACAAATATCGTCCCACGTGAAAAGGCAACCAGCAGAGTATGAAAGCGAACACCACCACAGCTGAAATGGAAACAGCAGAAGGATATTAAAATAATAAATTATTTAAAATTAAATGTACTTGTACTGTACTTCTTTAATACTAGTGAAAGTTCAAGAGTGTAATTTGCATAAAGTAAAAAGCTAATCATAATTTATTTTGATTTTTTGGTACTTGCTTTAACTAAATGAATATCTATATTAACAATAGTAGATTATATATATCAATAATAATAATAATATAGAGTTATATTTTAATACATAAATCATGACTGAGTTTAGTGTAGAATAGTTCTCAACTATGTCACTTTGGGTTTTTGTTAAAACAGGATTGCAGGATGAAATATAGTGATGAAAATAATGACATTTAGACTAAATAAGAGTAACATACACAGTGTTTAACAAAGCTCATAATTACATATATCTGATGATGTTAGAACTGCAATTTATCATGAAAAGTACAAGGACAGGGAGCTAGATTGAATCTGGGTAAAAGACTCAAAGTAAGGGAAAATGACTCTGGAGCTGCAGAAGATTTATCTGCAAGATGGTGAGAGACAATAAAACAAGCTACCAAGGCAAGCACAATCCATCCTATGAACTGTCTGGCTTGTATATTTCTCCCAGGTGTGTTACCCTAAGAAGAACAAAGCTAAAAAAACATGTATCTGAAAACTGTGTATCTCAAGCTTGAACTCTTGCCCATTTTGCTTTCTATACTTCCTAGAAAGTGGGGAATATTTTCTACTGGTTCATAACACAGTATTGGTTCAACTGTACTTTTAAAATTGTTTTGAGTAGCACTATTCATACACAAAAAAGACAAGAATTTCAGGATAGGATTTTTAATAGCCTTTTTCATGAGGTAGTTAACTTATTTGATAATTATCCTGTCTAGATAAGATCTTCGGCCCCACTCAATTCAATGGGAGTTTTGCCACTGATTTCAATGGGGCCAGGATTTTACTCCATGTGTTATGCCATGGCTGCAATAATATTTATAGAGCGCGACTGAAAAGCAATGGAAAGGGGATAACTATCAGCAGCTTTTCACAAAACATTCAGAAGAGGATTCCTTTGTTTAAATGAACATACAGAGAGAAATCATAGTTTCCCGACTCTGCTGATAGCTGCTTGATCTTGGGAAAACCACTTAACCAACTTCTGCCTTGGTGTCCCCATTTTACAAATGGGGACAGTAATATTTCCCTCTCTGTGGCTTAATTTATAAGAAATTCAGATATTTCAGAGCAGGTGCTAAGGAATCTGTTACTATTATAAACCCAGGCCAACATTTTCAAAAGTGGGTTCCTAAATTTAGGTATGCTGATCCATATTTTGTCTCTAAACAAATGGCGTGAGCTTCAGAGATGCTGCGTCCTATTGATTTTACAGGGATCAGTGGATGCTAGGCACTTCTGAAAAGCAGGCAACTTTTTGAGGTGCTTGAATACAGATCTAGAAGCCTAACTTTCCCTTTGATAATTTTGAATTGTTGGCATTTGCTTTTCTTTTATTTGTTGTTCCAGGACTGGTAAGGATTTAAATTTGTCCATGTGAAATTCTAAATAGAAAATTAAAATCAATGGCAGTTGAGGGCATTGTGCACCTTGCATTATTGAGCACCTAGTAAGTGCCTTCATTATATCCTTCATTGGCTTTCCATCACTTAGAGAATGTTGTCTTTCTGTTATAGCCACATGCAGTGTAGTTGTAACTTCTGTCAGTCCCAGAATATTAGCAAGACAAGGTGGGTGAGGTTATATCTTTAATTGGACCAACTTTTGTTGATGAAAGAGAGAGGTTTCAAGCCTGAAGAAGAGCTCTGTGTGGTCCAAAAGCCTGCCTCACTCGCTAACAGAAGTTGGTCCAATAAAAGATTCTAGTCCATTCTCTGATGTTGTGTGAAGAAAGGTGCGTGAAATATTGTTAATGTTTTTTTGTGGTAGTGCTTTAGGATTGAGGTAAGCAAAGTATTTTAGAATTGGAAATTGGTATATTTAAACTTTTAGAAATATAAATATGGAAATGATGTAGTGGAAGATTTTCTCCCTGTAATAACCAAAAATTCACAATTCTGAAAATTTAGATTTAGAAACAGAAATGTAAGTAGTAGTTTCTTCCAAGGTAATGCTTACCCTCTGACGTATTCTATCAATTCTAAAACGTAATTGAAAGGACACAAAGGATCTCACAGCTTAAACACATGCGGTTGTTGCATAGTAATAATAAAAACATGAATAAAACAGTCAGAGACAGTTTATAATTTAGACACATGGGGCCTACTGCAGCCATGCTGTGTAGCTCTTTGGCCCATAACTCCAACTTTGTTGAATTTAGGAAAGTGAGGTTGTCTCTTACAAAACCTTACTCATGTGAGTAAAAGTTACCCATTAGTATGTTAAAGTTAAGGTTACTAAGGTTAATATTAAGGTTAGTATTTAGGTTAATATTTTTATAAGCAAATAATAGTTGTTAGTTATAATCTTACTGAAAATATTTAAACATACTAAGTTAAAAATGATCCAATCTAATGATTTGGTCTTGGTTCCCCCCAAGTCAATGGGAGTTTTGCCATTGACTTCAATGGGAGCAGAATCACAGACCCCAAAAGAGAGAGAATATTACTTAAGTGTAAACTGATCTTGTTGCTAAAATAGAAAATGCACTTTAGTTTTCATTACATGAATTAACTATATGTGTTAGTTTTATTCAACTGGCTCAAAGAAATTGACATTTCCATCATTCTGTACATACATACATCCATTCCACTTAGATCCTCTGAAGCTAAATGTCATGCTTTTTAAAAGGGTTTAGTTTTGTGACTAAATAGAAATCCTTCTCAAACTGGCATTTGGTACCTGTAACTTATTTACAAAGGGGTTCAGGAATATTCAGTACAGTAGTGATTGTCATATTCATATTTTCATTATCAATTATTCTTTTCAATATTAGAGAGTGTTATATTAATATCTGCCCAAGTGTTTTGCATTAGAAACAGGTATACGCCTCAGAGAGTGAAATGTTGTTATATTGCTGCTATAAACTTTATATATACTAAAAATTGTCAATAAATACTTCACTTTTAGTGACCATTTTAAAGTATCATCAATGTCCTTTTATCTCTCTCTGACACACAAATACCCCCACAGTAACATGGAATTAATATAAAATCCTACCTAACATTTTCACAGTTTGTTTGTTGTTCTTGTCCCTGATAGAGGTATTTGGTCCCATGTTCTTTCTCTTCCTCCTCCAGATTTTCCTCCCAATAAGGCTGTAAAGAACAGTCAGGCAAAACACAGGCAGGAAAAAGAAGACGCTGGAGGTCCAGACCATGATGGTGAGCAGCCCTGATTTGATCGCATACTCTGTAGCTCTGCATTCGTTGGTGTCCAAAGGGTTCGTTCCATTCTCGTGCTCGACCCCTACCAAGACAAAAATGGGTCCAGCGCTTACAAAGGACACAGCCCAGAGGACCAGGATGACCAGCTTGACTTTCCCTTTGGTGATCACTACTTTCGCTTTGAGAGGGAAGCAGACGGCGAAGTACCTCTCCACGCTCAGGGCTGTGATGTTGAGGATGGTGGAGTAAGTGCAACTTTCGCTGACGAACTGAAAGAGCTTGCAGAGGAGGTCTCCGAAGTTCCAGGGTCTGTACTGCCAGAGCCGGAAGAGATCCAGGGGCATGCAGAGAAAGATCAGCAGGTCCGAGAAAGCCATGCTGGACAGGTAGAGGTTGGTCGTGGTCCGCATGTCTCGGAACCTGGACACCACCAGCATGGTCATGAGGTTGCCTAGAATCCCCACGACGAAGAGGAGGATGCAGGTGACCGTGATGCCCGTCAGCACGGGGGCAGGGAACAGGTGCGCGGGGGACTCGGGCCAGGGCTCCTTCTGCTCGCCCGCGGCACGCGCGCTGGAGTTCGGCCAGCCGCTCTGGTTCCACATCCTGCCGCCGGGGCCCGGGGCCGGCGCGTGCTGCGGCGCGGGGTGCAGCCCAGCGGCTCAGCGCCACCGGGGCAGGGGCGGCTGCCGGGCGGGCTGGCGGCCCCGCGGCGCTGGAAGGAAGCGGAGGCGGGCGGCACAGGGTGAGACGAGGGAGCCCGGGCTGGCAGGGGGGCGGGGGGAGCCCAGAGCCCTCCAAACCGGGCCGGCACCACCAGCCACCGCTCCCCCTTGGCTTCAGCGCGCTTGGCCCCTGCCCCGGGTGCGAGCCCCTCCCCGGCCTTGCAGGTGCCCGACGCCCCTCGGCGGCTGCCCCCCTAAGCGGCAGCAGCGTTATCCCCCGTCCCGTTCTCTGCGGCACCTGCAGCTGCCTGCCGGGCTCACCTTCCCGCCGAGCTCCATCCCCGCCGGCCCAGCCATCCGCCGCGGGGCCGCCGCTGCCGCGCCCGCAGGTGGGGACAGCCGGAGCCGGCGAGCCCCGCGCCGCTCGCTGCCCCGCGGGCGGGGGGGCGCCGCGAGCTGCGGCGGTGCCGGCAGCGCCAGGTGTGCCGGGGCTGGTGCGAGGAGAGGAGGGGTGTGAGCGTGGCACCAACGGGTGTGTCCGTGGCGGAGGAGAGGGCTGCACTGCGTGTGTGTGCCGGGGCCGGGGTGCGTGGCCGCGTCAGCGGAGACGGGTGTCCTGTGTGTGTGTGTGTGTTGGTGTCAGAGGAGGGGGTGTCCTGTGTGTGTGTGTTGGCGTCAGAGGAGGGGGTGTCCTGTGTGTGTCTCAGTGTCAGAGGAGAGGGCTGTATTGTGTGTGTGTCAGTAGAGGGGGGTGTACTGTGTGTATGTGTTGGTGTCAGTGGAGAGGCTGTGTGTGTGTGTGTGTGTGTGTGTTGGTGTCAGAGGAGGGGGGCGTACTGTGTGTGTGTGTCAGTGTCAGAGGAGAGGAGTATATTGTGTGTGTTTCTCTATTGGGGTGTGTGTGTGTGTGTGTGTGTTGGTGGCAGAGGAGGGGGCGTACTGTATGGGTGTCAGTGTCAGAGGAGAGGGCTGTGTGTGTGTGTGTGTCAGTAGAGGGGGTGTACTGTGTGTGTGTGTCAGTGTCAGAGGAGGGAGTATATTGTGTGTGTTTCTGTGTGTGTGTGTGTGTGTGTTGGTGTCAGAGGAGGGGGTGTCCTGTGTGTGTGTGTTGGCGTCAGAGGAGGGGGTGTCCTGTGTGTGTCTCAGTGTCAGAGGGCTGTATTGTGTGTGTGTCAGTAGAGGGGGGTGTGTGTGTGTGTGTGTTGGTGTCAGTGGAGAGGCGTATATTGTGTGTGTTTCTCTATTGGGGGTGTGTGTGTGTGTGTGTGTTGGTGTCAGAGGAGGGGGTACTGTATGGGTGTCAGTGTCAGAGGAGAGGGCTGTATTGTGTGTGTGTCAGTAGAGGGGGGTGTACTGTGTGTGTGTGTCAGTGTCAGAGGAGAGGAGTATATTGTGTGTGTTTCTCTATTGGGAGTGTATTGTGTGTGTGTGTGTTGGTGGCAGAGGAGGGGGCTGTATTGTGTGTGACTCCCTATAGGGGGTGCATTGTGTGTGTGTCAGTAGAGGGAGGTGTACTATGTGTGTATTGGTGTCAGAGGAGAGAGGTGTATGTGTCAGTGTCAGAGGAGAGGAGGATGTGTGTGCTTGGGTGTCAGAGTGTGTGTGTGTGCATGCCAGGGTGTGAGTGAAGAGGGGAGTATGTGAGCGACCAGACACATGTGTTTGTGTCCAGGTGGCAAAGGATAAGTTGTGTGTGTGTGTGCATGAGAGAGAGGGGTGTTTTTTATGTCAAAACAAGAGCTGAATATGAGTGTAATGGTCAATTGTCCATGGCAGAGGAAGTGTAGAGTGTGTAAAAGTGTCAGAAAAGAGACAGCTATGTGTGAGGGGTTTTGTAGACAGAGCATGGGTGTGTGAGAAAAAAATGTGTGGATATGTATGAGGTGTTAGTGTGGCTGAAAACAGGTGTGGGTGGGTGTGTACACATGGAAAGAGTGCATGAGTGGTAGGCAGGAAGGTGGGTATATGGGAGTGCCAGTCAAAGGGGTGAGTGTGGTTCAGTGCAAAGTATTAGTATCTTTGAAGAGAGAGTGTGTAAAAGGTGTTGGGAAAGAAACCGAAGTTTAGGATTGTTTAGGGGGAAACTGGCATGGGGAGGGGAGCAGACAGTGTATTCTGTGTGCTGGGTTAGCTGTGGCCGGGATAGGAAGAGCCCTCATGAAGCCAAGCTCTCAGGGAAAGAAATCTAGAGGTCAGAGAAAGGAGCCCCATGTATCAGTGTCTGAAGAGTTGCAGTACTACTGATGCGCAGCTGCTGGAAGGAGGCCAGACAGAAGAAAGAACCACATGAGCTATATTATTTAGTTCAACAAATCAAAACTACACGTGCAAAACGGTGCAGTAAGGCGCTGACAGCTCTCGCAATTGATTTCTAACTTTCTGAGCTTTCCTTAGGTATTGGCTCAGGTTAGTCTGTTTCCTCAATGTGTGCAGTGAAAGCCTGGTGCAGGGGCCCTGGTGAAATGTGTCTTGCCCTTTTGGCTGCTAAGCTTGCTGCAAGCGTGTGCTGAAGAGGAAGAGGATACACATTAGGGTGCAAATGACATGATGACTCAATTTGTAGATGGTTATTAATGTGACTCCTGGTAAAGGAACAAGGTGGGCAGATGTTTTCTTCATTCAAATCTATAGTTCAATGACATTGAGCAGTCAACTTGTCAAATCAAATTTTAAAAAAAACACCTTATATAAGGAAGGAAGGAAGGAACTACTGTTGATCTGGAAGTTTTTTCCTCTGCATTGGGGCATTTTCCGCTCCTTGGAAATGAAGGGGTATTTGTTTACCCTTTACCCAGGAATAAAACTCTGGTTTTAAAACAAACCCTCCTTTTAGATGCATATTGCCCTCTGTCCAAGACAAACCTGATAGAAATGTATCATGATGAACTAGATTGTGTGGTGTGTGTGTCTTAGAGAGAGAATCACTGCTCACTGAAGGGTGGAATCAGAGCTTCTCAAATGTGTGTCATAAGCTCTTTCTTGCCATCAGTTAAAGTGAACAGTGTGTGGGCCTCAGTGTAGGGTGAGCTGTTACCGTGAAATTCCAAGTGACCATGGTGTGCAGCATAGTAGTAACAACTACCCCTAGGTGTCAACGTATCGCCAAATAATTCACGTTAGAAATAGTGAACACGAAAACCGAGGTTCATGTTAACTAAACAAACCCTATTGGCCAAATCTTCAGCTAGTGTAAATTGGTGCAGCTCCATTAAGTCAGTGGATCTACCCTTGATTTAAACCATCTGAGATTCTGGCCCAATGTCTTTTAAAGTTTATTTACAAGTCATCTTTAGGACAGGATTTCTAACCGAGGTACTGGCACTTTTCACCAGAACAGATAGTGTCCTGGATAAATTCTATTCTGACTTATTCAGTACTTTCTGGCTGTCTATATTCCCTTCGAGTTTTCAGCTGGATAAGATAGATTCTTCTCTTCCTGACCTCAGGGGTTGTGAAGGTAGGTTATGCTATCTTGAACAGCTGCTACATTTTGCCCTTTAGGTGATTGCATTTTATTGGTGGTTTAAATGGTCCCTGTGTGTAGTTTGTCTATTAAGTTTGTAAAGCACACTGGAAACTCTAGAGATGGAAGGTATTACAGGGCACCTAGAAACTTTATAATAATACTGCTATATAAAATGAATGGACTTTTGCAATTGGAGTCCCTCATTATGTGTCTTTGTTCCACATTTGGTTCTTAGCAGGAACAGAGTGCATAGTGAGCGTACATTTCACTGCAGCTACAGTGATTCCCCTCAGAAATGATTTACATATATTGAGACTTTGACTAATGTGTTCCTGTCACAGTCCTCTCTGCCCTATGTATATATTGGAACTGTTATGGATAATCTAACCCAAAGTCTGGCGTGCCCTGAAATGCAAGGACCATATTGTGCCTCACAAACATTAGCCAGAAGGCAGTGCAGAAGGAGTTTGGGGATGACAAATTGACTCCCAGAGCTCTCAGGCGCATAGCGGGAGCATGCCCAATGCACTACATGCCTTCCTAGGGTTCAGTGTTCTATCCCCTCTACACTTCTGCTGGCTGTTGTGGTGGGTGGACAGGCGAGCACAACCTGGCCCTGCCACTTCCTCATCACTCCTGTCCCACTGCTGCCTACACCCCAGGAGGTGCTAAGGGGGACTGCAATTGTTTCTTGTCCCTGTGGAGGCACGGAGAAGGTTCCCTGCATCACCTCCTCCTTTAGATCCATGCAGACCAGGCAAACTTGACTCTGAACTCTAAGGATCTGTATCCACTACTCCAAACAAAGTTTTCCCAGAAGAATGTCTAAAATCATTTGAACTCAATAACGTATCCCCTGTGAATACATACACTGTCTGTAATGCCCTAATTTGTAGGAATATAAGTGCTTCTGAAGGAGGGAATGATGTAGTGCATAGTGCTCGGAAAATTACCTTAGCTCATTGAACTCCTGACTTTTTAATAAACAACAGAACCCCTTTCTACAAACTGATTGGGCATGAGGAAGTCATAAAATTGAACATCTCAGAATCATTGTGGGCATGCTGCCTAACTGCATCACTTTCTTCTTGTCCTTCAAACCACTGCAAAGCCATTTCCAATTCACTGAAGGCAACAGAATGTGAAGGGAGGTCGACTTGTTCTTCATCGACACCACTTTTATCATGTGATTTTTTTTTCCAGTCAGGAAAAGTGGTTCATATAACTGGTAATTTATAACAGTGGTTCTCAACCAGGGGTACGCTGTGACATTCTCCCCCTGCAATCTGGACGGTTGTGTAGCTGTGTCACCCCAATTCTTCACTCTTAGGTTCTGACTTATCCCGCTTTGCTGTGTGAACCACCCACTCCTGGGTTGAACCACGCCCAGCCTCCTGCATGTAATCGGTCCCTCACCTAGTGAAGGAGCGCTCCAGCCAGCCACTCATGGGATAGACTCCCAGCAAACACCACCAATCCCAGAAGCAACCCCGGGAACTGCCGTCTTGCAGGGTTCAGTGCTGTACACTGCACCCTGCAAGTTCATTTACACTTGTCTGTCAATTTATCAAAGAAATTGATCTGCACCAGCTCTGTCACTCTAAGTGAGGTCTCTGCACGCACTCAATCCACATGCACAGTTTTAGATAAAACAAACAAATACGTTTATTGACTACAGCAGGATTTTAAGTTAATTTAAATCAGATTATTAATAAGTCAAGGAGTTAATCACAATTAACTAAAAGATAACTCGCATCTTAACCTAACATTAATATGTCAGTCTGTATTCAGCTTACCACACAGGCTGAAATGCACCTCTGCTCCCTTCTGTAATGTTGTAGAGCCTGGTAAATTGTACCTACTATTGACTGTGTGACAGTGTCCACAGAGCTTCTTTGCCATGTACGTTCTGAGGCACGTCAGCCTCTCAATATAGAGCAGGACTGTGGTGAATGTTTCTGGGTCTCACTGCGAAATGCAGGACAAATGCTCACCTTTTGAGGCTTCCCAGTGGACTGGGAGAGAGTGGGTTAACTTGTCAGTCTTTTTGAAGGGACTGAATAGGGAAGTGGAGCAGCTGGCTGGCTCAAAGACAGCATCCCTGAGTATCACTAGTCAATATTTACAGATCTTGGGCTAGGAACTGGGCCTAAGCACCACATAGTACTTGGGCTTTATACCTCTGAAAGTGCCTTCTTTCAGATGACACACAACACCAGAGCCCTCATCACTTACAGTCACTGAAGATTCCACAGTACTTTTTGTAATCATAGGGGTGTTATGGTAGGCTGGCCATATGCCAGTTTCCTTAGGTATGTTTCACCTATCTAAATTCTTCTTGCAGTTTCAGTTGGAGTCAGTACTGTTCAGTCCTGACTGTTGCATAATGTTCCTGTGAGCTATTCAACAATTGCTGGATTTCACCCCAGAAGCAGTTGCAAATCCATGGTGGTTGAATCGAAGAAATATCTTCACATGCGTCTATCCACATCTCTGTTCATCTGCCTTTTTGACTAATCCTCAGATTCATAGATTTTAAGGCCAGAAGGGACCATTGTAATCGTCTAGTGTGACCTCCTACATAACACAGGCCTTAGAACTTTCCTGTATTAATTCCTGCTTCAGATCCAATAGCTGTGGTAGAACTAGAACATATCTTTTAGAAAAACATTCAATCTTGATTTTAAAATTTCCAGTGATAAGAGAATCTGCCACAACGCTTAGTAAATTGTTCCAATGATAAATTATCCTCACTGTTAAAAACGTGTGCCTTATTTCCAGTATGAATTTGTCTCGCTTCCACTTCCAGCCATAAGTTCTTGTTATACGTTTGCTAGATTGAAGAGCTCTCTCTCGTAAAAGTTAGTGATGGAAAATATGTAGTAGATCATCCAGTCCGCATGCTGTCAATGAAGAACTGGTCCCTACTGTCCATATTATTGTTTTGTGTCCAATCTAATTTAAATAATATAAGCTCTATACAATAAGGGAACTGGAGTGACCCCTACATTTACGTTGCTTAATACACTGCATTAATACAAAGAATTCTTGCAACCTTTTCTTTGAGAAGTTCTTGCCGGCCCCTTTATTGTTTGCAGCAGATCTCTGGAAGGAAGAATGCCCTTGGGATACTAATATGCCTTTTCTTTGTCCCATTAAATTCTGTTCAGCTTTTGCTGAGGTACAAAACTGTGAAAAAAATCACCATTTCTCCATCTCTTGTTCCTCAGGAAAATTTTGACAGCTTGCCTAAATAATAATGGAACACACAAATATTCTGAAGCTGGGCTCACACTACTGCTGAAGCACCAGCATCAGACACTGTACTAGAAATATGTGGGAGCTGCCAGAGCAGTTGTGTGTGTGTGTGTGTGTGAGGCAGGGGGTGAATATCTGTGCTGGGCTCCCCACACCCCAGACTTGGCATATAGCCCTAGTGACCTATGAGTCCCTTGGGTGCACTGCATGGGGAAGGAACTAGGCCAGGCTTCCCCCCCCACACACACACACACCTCAACCCCTACCTCACTGAGTATTTAGCCCCTGCACAAATTCCCCCTACTTCCATGGACACCACAGAGGACTGGAACCCCCCACCAGTCCCAGGGCAGGGGAAGGGAAGGCTAAAGAAGCCACACACACACACTCACATAAAACAATTATGTTAAGAATATTATTTAGGTTGCAAAGTCAAGCACTCAAAAGTTAGGAAATGTCAAATTAATGATTGCCTGTGCAACCTTAATTCAACCCTCTTGTGTGTATGCATTATGATAGAATCTTTAAATACATAATCACATACTATTATTTCCATAGGACCCAGGCTTTTTTCAGTGCATAGGATGGATGCACAAGGGACAGAAGTAAGCTTGTTGAGGGCTTGACTTTGCAACCTAAATAATCGTCATTTATCTTTGTTTAAAATAGAATATATTATAAAATCATCCCCTTTTCTTTTAGGAATAAAGGATATGAAAGATTGGCACATACCTGATTTTGAGCTACACGGCTCAGAGAAATTCTCTGTGTTTTATGGACTTAATGCAAACGAGTCTGTGCGACTTTGTAACAGCGTGGTTTGTACCTTAAGGACTAGAGGCCTGGGCCTAGCCAGCCCTGATTACTAAGGAGGCACAGCTGAGCAGGAATCACCTGATTTCCCCATCAGCGCAGCAGAAAAAGGGTGGCCTGCTGGCCTTGCAGAGAACAGGTGGGAATACAGAGGCTGCTAAGACTGAGTAGATGCCCATACAGAAACCTGAAACTTGGGGAGTGATACAACAGGTAGGAAAGGCCTGGGAGAATGAATGGACTTGAAAACTTTATTTTGAATGTTTGTTATAATTGAATAAAGTAGAACCCAAGGGATGGGAATGGATAAATGGGTTTCTGAATGATGGAGAAGGAAAACTAAGATGGTGCCCAGGCAGCATCCCCTCAGTGACCTACCTATATAGGTTAATCTGGGAAAAGGGCCTGATCCTGAAATCATGCCACAGAACTCTTATTTTTTGGTGGATGTGCAGCATGTAGAAAAATACATGAACTGGGGCATAAATACCAGTTTTCATTGGATTCAACAGCATTCCAGCCTTTTGTTGCCTAAACAATATCATGAGTCAAGGAGTTTTCAAACTGCTTTACCTAGTCGGGGCTAGACCCAGTCATATAAGATCAAGAAAAGGAGATGCACAGATTATTTTTTCATATAAATTTTTGTTTGTTTGGTTTGGTCACATGTTTGCTGTGACCCCTTGCTGGTTTCCTGAGCTCTTGGAGATTGTGGGCCAAATTTTGACCTGGGATAAACAGGTGCAACTCCTTTAGCTTTGATTCATGCTTTGGAAATCATGTAGGGCAGTGGCAAAGAGCTTCCATTGACTTTGATGGAAGCTGGATTAGATCCCAAATATTTATCTACTTGCTTTTAGCTGCAGCAGCGGGGGTCAACATTTTTAGTGCTGCTCCAGGGAAAGGAAAAAAATGAATCCATCACTATTTAAAATTGCATTGATTTTTAATTTTGCTTTTATTTATTTAAAGCACTGGTTTTTCACTCTTCTATCTATTAACTGGATGTCTGAGATATAACATTAAAAAACCCCCACAACAATGTACATTTACATACAATATGCCTACTTTTTGTGGAACCCTCAAAATATCTGTGCTGCTTTTGTGCAGCATTGAAGTTGCAGCAAGCACCAGAGTTAAGGTTGAAGGATTTTCTATTTATGAGTAGTGAAATATTTCTTCCTTGTTTTCTATTTTCTTTTCATCCGATAAAGTACTAATTCCTGCTTCTGACATCACAGTTTGTTGTCATGGGAATAGTTGAAAGTTCTGAACATGGTGTGATTCTGGCTTTATTGCAGAGGACTGAAGAAAGTGGAAAAACAAACTGGGAGGGAGAAATCTCCCATTTAAAAATGACATCTATAGCAATTCACAGAAAAGCAAAAGGCAGACATTTGATTATTTCAAAGAAAAGATGATGTTTTGAATTGTTATATGTTTTCTTGGGTGGAGGAGCTCTTTTAATGATAATAAGGTAGCGCTTGACATATGCTTTTAAAGGTTATGGGTTACTAACAACAAACACAATCTTTGTACATAATGACAGAAAACCCCACCAGAATATCCTTGAGTCACTCCATAGTAATTGACATTGATATAAACATCTGCAAAGAGACTTAGAAATGTTATTTAAGCAGTGAATCTCTACTGTAGCACTACTAATTTAAACAGGCATTCATTTTAACTTTACCTCTTTGAAGTGGTTTAATACATTACACTAATAGGCCATGTCATGCTAATGCTTCCATCTCTTACCTTTCTACTCACTAAGCTGGAGTGGGAAGCTGTACTGCAGATTCATCGATTCCAAGGTCAGAAGGCAGCACTGTGATGATCTACTCTGACCTCCTATATTCACAGGCTACAGAACATGCCCCCAAATAATTCCTAGAGCACATCTTTTTTTAAAAAAAACCCTATCCTGATCTAAAAATTGTCCCCAATGGAGAATCTACCATGATGTTTGGTAAACTGTTCCAGTGATCAAGTACTCACACTGTTAATGTATGCCTTATTCCCAGTCTGAATTTGTTTAGCTTCAACTTCCAGTCATTAGATCATGTTATACCTTTCCCTGCTAAAGTCCATTATTAAATATTTGTTCTCCATGTAGATATTTATAGATGGTAACCAATTCACCCCTTTACCTTCTCTTTGTTAGACTCAAAGAGTGCAGTCTATTTAGCTTATCACGATAAAGCATGATTTCTAATAATTTTTGTGGCTCTTCTTTGAATCCTCTCCAATTTATCAGCATTGGCTTTTACTCTTGGTTAAATAAAATCTATAGCGATTATATGAAATGACTTGCATTAAAATCTTCCATTACTCTTGTATGCTCTATTTCTTATAGAAGTCAATGAGTTTTGCCAGAATAAGGGCTTTAGGATTTGACCCAATAATATTTTCTTCCTTTGGCATCCCAAGTAGACAATGGTTACTATTGTCAGGATCCACAGCATCTTTCCAGAAAGCTTCGCAGTCAGAAGGCAATGAACTTTGCAACACTGAAGATGGCACTGAGAAGGGCTGGACTTCCTCACCTGACTTTGTGTATTTTATTATTACTTTTCATTTGTATTGTGTTAGTGCCCAAAGGGCCAGGCTCAGATTGGAAAATAAATCATGCCCAGCCATACTTACTTGTTGGTTCTTCTATTTCTCATATTGGATACAAAGCAGTAGCTTGCTGACTGAATTCACCAGAAATGAAAATCTGCAGTTAATCTGTTTGTCATCACCCTGTGATTATAGGGAATAAGTACAGATGGTTTAATAGAAAGAGAACAACGTGATCTGAGAGTTATAACCAGACAAAACCCAAAGTACATTGAGAGGAATAGGTGACGTGGACTCTGATCTGATAAAATCGTTAGTGACTAATTCCATATGTAAGAATGTGAAAAATTATGGTTCCCTAACGGTTGCTAAGGCTTTGTGCTATATAAATCATACATTTTAGGACTCCACGGCCCAATGGAAAGGGGATATGTGCATGATAGAGACGGAATATAAATTATGCTAAATGTTAGAGGAACAGCCTATAAAATTAAGATGCTGCATAAAAAGCAGACACACACTAAATTACAGCCCTAACACCAGGAATCAATGCATTGACCATAACCAATAAGACAACATTACTATCATGTCCCTGATATAATTTCATGTTATCCATATGAATTTCAGAAGAAAGTAATGGGAAGAAATACCCAGAGAGCTTCTGAATTAGAAATCTCTCAAGAAACAGATCTTGATATTGCTATAGATTGTGCAGTGGTAGTCGGGCAGTGAATGGAACTATCAACTGAGGTATTTAAACTGTGTTAATCAGGAGAGAATGAACCATACAGAGACTATTTACAGTGCTACTATGCAAACTGATAGTACATTTTAAACACTGAATATGGCATTCAGTTTTGATGATTTTGTCTTCAGAGGAGCAGAAGAGAAGTAGAAAATGATTAGGGACTTCCATATAACAGATTTAAGAGACTAGGACAAATTCGACAGTAAACTCTTCAACTGTGTGGCAATTTCTATACTCTAGAAGAGAAAACTGGTTTAGAACCATGGTCCAAACAATACAGCGTCCTCTGACAGTGGCAGGTATCACGTTTTAGAGGAAGATGCAAACCTCACCTTAAAGTAGTGTAGGATAATCTGCTCCTTACATTAGGTCTCCTCTTCATCCCTAATATTTAGAGATTGGTTTAAACCTAGATGCATGAGGTTTAAAACCTCAGGATGGGGACTCTGCTTTCTTATGTTTGTACAGCTTCTAGCACAGTGGAGCCCTGATCCTACTTCAGACATTTGGATTCTACAGTAATATAAACAATTTAATATGGCAATCAGACAATACAATAGAGGTGAAGGTCAAGTGAAGTGTATAAATAAGGCCAATTAGCTGATCCTGTGTACCCTTTCCCATAACAATACCAGGAAGATGAGGGAACCCTTAATTAATTAAATAAAAAACATATAAAAATATCTTATTGAGGCATGTTCTCTGGATGTCAATACCATCTTGGGCTCCAGTACTACCAGCTGAGCCACTCTGGCAAACTGCTGCTTTTGATCTAGAAAGGCTCTCAACACCTTATAGTCTCTAGCTTATACAAAGATTTTCAATTTTCTTCAATCCAGTGCTTCAGGGCAGAAACTGGTCACCAGCTGGGATCAGGAAGCAACTTCCTCACGGTGTGATACTGCATGAATTACATGAATTGTGGGTCTGGCACTGAGGTCAACAGAGAAATTCCCTCTCTGATTTCAATGAGAATTGGATCAGGCCTGTACCCGTCTGACTGTCAAGATTTCAGACAAAGTGAGCTGTTGTTATGGCGATCTTAAAAGATCAAGTGTAATAATTAAAAGACAAAATAAGTATTTACTAAAAACATTTTATAGAAAAAGTATGTACAAAAATTACAACTTTTTATAGAAAAGTTAATGTTATTGAAGCTGCACACTGAACACAAATAACTATTTGCTACATTTCACCGTTAAAAGTCAAGAGGGTAAGAAGACTGGGGGAAATGAGAGTGCCAATCCACAAATGGAAATGGTAGATACATCAATTTGTCTTCAAACGAGTCCTTGTCAGATATTGCTTAATAGTTGTTCCCCGGGCTAAGCGTGTCTTTGGATTACTGGGAAATAAAATAGGATTATTTGGTTTACTCCCTGTTGTGCTACATACATTCTCCCAGAACAGAGTGACATAAAAGTGTACATATGGAGAGAAAAAAGGTTGGAAATGCCTGGGAGCACTTCCTAAATAAAATTGGGCACATTATTCTATAGCAAGCAGCAGAGACAAAGTGATGTAAAACATCTGTGTGTAATAGACAGTGGTATCTGTCTTAAGTTACTGTCAGCTGTGAACTTGTGCAGTCCCTAGGGCTTCTTCCCAATCCTGTTCCATCTGTGTCTCCCTGAGATCTCTAGGTCATATAGACTTTTTCTTAATCATATGGATGGTTTCCACTTTTAGGCTGCAATGAGTGCATCTGAAATTCTCTCACATTTCAGGATTTTTTTTTTTTTTTTAAATAAGCACCTAAAATAACTGGACTTAAAAAAAAAAAAAAAAATCCACTGTCATATATATGATGTAGTTGCATATGTTGCGGAGGCATTAAATAATACGGGGTTCAGCTAGGATATGTCAATGGGACTACTCGGTTGGTAAAGTGAAGCACATACTGCACATAAGACTTTGAAGGATCAGGACCACCACTTAAATCTGGAGGACGTTTAATGCAATTTTGCAGTGGTACTATGTTAAGTAAGAGCACTGTGTTAGCTGAATAAAAGTTCTTTAGAAATTATTTTCTTTTGAAAATGTATTAGGCTAAAAACTGAAATATATCGTTTGAAAATGAGTCAGTTTTGTGAAAAAGAAACACCGTATACCCTCATCAGATTGCCTCAAATTGTGCTGGCCTTAATCTCAATGAATGGTATCTAAGGGGTTGGATGTGCCCAGTAAGGTTTTTGCACTGATATGAATGGGAGCAGGGTCAAGCCCTTACTCCACAATTCCATTGAAATCATTGGAACAACGTGCAAAGTAAAGCCTCGATCCTGCAAACACCTACACTCAGGCTTAATTTTATGCATTGAGTGTAGTCCCATTACAGGATTAGGACCTCAAGTATTATGTAATATGAATAAGGGTGGCACAATCTGGCCTTCACTTACCTAGATAGACCCAAAGTATTTACACCAGTGAAAATCAGGAGTAGTTCAATCAAAGTCAGTGATGACCAGTGTGAAACTGGTGCAAATTCAGACTGCATTCAAGATTTAAAAAGCCACCAAATAAAGCCAAAAACTCCATGGTGTGCAGTCAAAGAAGTCTTAAATAATGCTTCAAAGGACTAGTTGAGAAAAATATGTAATGTATAGGAGATATGACTGCACTGCAAAGCAAGTTTCTCCAGTAAGCAGTGGAACAATTCAAAGAATTGATTACCACTGAAATTAATATAATTTACTCTGTGTAGAAACAGCAAACACAGATTGGACTCATATATTTTTGAATATCATCCTGCATGTGCTTCTTTTGTCTAACCATTCAAAGCAAAATGATTGCTGTCAATTCTTACCTAAGAACCATAAGAATAGGTAAATAGAATGACTGGTGTACCTACTTTTCTGACTTATATAGACAATGCAAGTGAGGTGACTGATATAAATTCATTTCCTGTTCTCCATAAACAAGGTTGTAGGGTGAATGCTACACCTATTTTTCCTGTAGGCCATAGACCAGGTAAGTAGGGCCATTTGCTGATTTTCACCATTTCATGTCTCCTCAGGCAACTTTATTATATAAAAAATATAGGGCCAAAGTCTCTGCTGACTTTGAGTTACATCTGCAGAGAATTTGGTTGATACCATTTCCTTGCCCCACTTGTCTTTCACTCCCTTTTTCTTTCAGAAATAGATGGTATTTCCACTGAACCTGGGCTAGATCTAGTGCAAATTGATGTGGCTCCACTAAAGTCACTGGAGCTGTGCTGATTTACACTACCGGAAGATCTGGCCATATTGCCTATTCTTAATAAACCTTTCACTTTTGAAAAACAGTTCTAATCTTACGGCTAGCAAATATAATCGGTTCAGGTAGAAAAATAAATGCTATGGGTGCCCCACCCAGCCCTGGAAATAAAACAAAGATCTAAACTGTATTAATTAAAGAAGCCCACGCTGAAGCACAGATAGTCATGTATCCTCTTCAGGACTGAGAACGTTCTCCTTCAAATCTGAGCCATCAAGCTCATTATTCTGCATCACATCATGTTCCATGGCATCATGCCAATCAACATGAATGAACCACATCATGTCATGCTTGATGTGAGACAAATAATGTGGTACTCCTCTGAATGCAACATTTAAAGAAAAACACCTGAGTTCTGGATCAAATACTCATTCTCAGTAAGTACAGTGATTGCATATTTGAACACGCTGTAAGTGTGCTGAAATCTCTGTAGTACAATATTAATCAATTAAGCAGATATGGGATTACCAAAGTGTTCTGGGAATTCATAATATTGACTGATTTCAATAGCTCTGCTGTGCCAATTCAGAGGTTGTTTTTTTTCTGTCATCTACACAACATCCAAATCAAGGCAAAAATAATCTGTTTATTCAGGCTCTCATCCCACACAGCACTTAAGCACATGTTTAACTTTAAACACGTGAGTATCCTATTGATTTTTAACTGGAGTACTCCATGCTGAAAGTTAAGTACATGCTTAATTGCTGCTGTCGTTTAATTGTTGCTAGCCTTTCATTTTAGGAAATCTAGGGTTCAAACATAGGGATTGATCCTGCAAACCTTACTCCAGGGAGTAGTCCAACTGGTGTCAGAGGGACTACTGTGCATGTAAAGATTACTCACAGGAGAGTCATGATTGAGAGGGTTCAAAGTGGTGTTCATGACAAGATCCATTTTCCAACCTCAATCTCATCCCCTATGCAAATCTAGTCCTGCTGCAAATCCACCTCTCCTGCAGAGGTACTTGAGATGCTTTGGTAAAGTGGTATGGGGAACTTTGGACAGTGCCAACCTGCACTTGATCTGGTTTTAGCCAAAGCTAGACATGCTAAAATCCAGGCAGCGACTAGAACAGCGACTACACTGCTGCTCTTCCCTGACTGTTAGGATCATTTCTCAGAGCAATGACACCTCTCACAGGACGAATTGACCGTGGCAATTTTTGCATTGTCACTATTGCTTTGAAGTCATTGCATTGTCGTAGTGGCTTCCTCCTCCCTCTGCCACTTTAAATTACAGAATTTTAAAAAAATGATTCCTTTGGGGCATGGTTTTATGTTAATCATTTAGCTGATCAAAAAGGCTCCGAAAAAGCTTGCTTCTTTGTCCATGTCAACTATATCCTCATTACTGACCGAGACAAAAATCCTATCATCCCTTTTTAGCTGAAATACTCCACCTTGATAGATGGAGTAAAGTCCATATTCTGCCTTTTTAGACCAGCAGCTAGTTCTTGCACTTTTCATGAGCAGAATGGGCTCTGGATAAATAGTTAGTTTGTAAATATACTGGACCAGTTGCTTAGGGTTTCTGATTTGTTCAAACAGATCTGATTCTGAATCCTCATTCTCAGGTTCACGGAATCGAAAGTAAGTTTGAGAGTAGATGTAATAAAACCCTGTTCTGGGTATGATTAACTCCCCGTTTTTCAACTCCACGTTATAGAGGAATGAATGGTCTTTCCTTGAGGGTTCCCAGGTGTTTATTTTCTGCCCAGGACCTCTTCTGGAGAAGGAATCTATTTGAGGAAAAAAATAAAGAATATAGAGCTAAATAACTCTGTGTACAACAAAGTCCACTGTCTCCTAGCCGATGAGACTGTTTTTCAAAAACTAAATAAGAGCAATGTGCCAGATCCTTCCCCGTTGGCTTCAGATGGCACAGAATCAGGCTCAATCTCTCTTAAAGATTTCAAGTTTCATAAGTAGCAATTCAGCGCTTCACTTTGGGTGGGGACTAAAGTTTTTTTTTTTATCTTTGTATTTGTATCCTTCCCCACTGCTGCCTGAAACACAGAATGAAAATGAATCCAAGTGGCCACATGGTTACTGAGCAAAACAGTGTGAGAATTCTAACTCACCCCTGGTTCCCTCAAAAGGTTTGAGAACTTTAGCAAGCCCTTCAATAAAGCTGGTGTGAAATTCAAGTCTGTTTAGGCTGTCTATTTTTTTGTGCGCCTATCACCATAGCTTGTAGGCCCTCATATACACGTCTTTCCTCAAGAAGATGCCGCAAAGGAATAGATAGAGTTAGAAGAGGGAATCTTGATATGGAAGGAAGCTGTAGCATAGATACCCAACTTGAATGGGGTTGATGCTACAGCTCACGCTAGTAGAAGAATTATTCTGATCAAAATTAGAAAATCTTTTTAAAAAAAAAAAAAAAAAAAAAAAAAAAAAAGCTTCTCCCTGTTTTCTGGCCATAAGTTTTCATTTAGTCCATGAGAAACATGCAGAAAAGTGTGCCTATAATAATCAATCTGGTTTTATTCATTTCTGGAAAATCACAAAGCACACACATTCAGTGATCCTTCTCTATTTTTTATCCATTTTCTTCCTTTATCAATATAGCAAAATATCTTACTTGGTCTGGATAGAGAGCTTTTCTTACTGCTGCTTCCTGTTAAGTGAGCGGCTATTCTGTGTCCAGGGTTCTGAGATCCCTCTTCTTCAGTTACTGGAAGAGAAATTTTAGCTACATGAAGATAAGAAATAGCCATTTTTAATTTCAAATTAGAATCAGAGAAACAACAAAGCCATTGTCATCTCCATGGAAATATAAGTGACTAATTACTAAACTGACAGTATTTGATGATTTATGTGTTTGTCAAAATATTTTATTTGACCAATAAAATTGGTTGAGATTGAAGTGTAATAGTTGATAAGGTCAACATTTCTCCAAACTTCCTATGCTCTCTTTGAAATGCCTTTTGAAGCCTTCTATATGTTTCCCCAAAAAACCCAGTGTTAGTAGCCCAGCATTTACGAAATACCATATACTTAAAAAAAAAAAAACAAAAAAACAAAAAAACAAAAAAACTTGTGTGCTTATGGAAACGGTAAATATCTTTTAAAGCCAAATTCTGTGGTCTTTACTCAAGCAAAATTCCATCTGACTTCTTGGGCCAGAATGCTTCCTGATAGCCCTCCTGAGGCGGAAGGCTCTGCATCAGTTTCAAAAGAGAGCTGTGCCTAATCCTTAATTCACATAGCTGCACAACAACTAAAAACTACTTGCTCTCTGAAGCACAGAGAGGTTAAATGAATTGTATAAAATCACTGAATCAGGGACAGGAACAGAAGCCAGGAGTTTCTTGAATCCTGGTTCCAGCTCTAATGACGTGACCACATTTTCTGACTGCTTGGTGTGTCTCTTAAAAGAATACCAATTAACACTAACAGTTACTCATTTCTCATGCTTTACTGCAGAAGACCTGGACAACCAAATAAGAAATTAGGAACTATTCTCTACAACTGGAAAACATATGCAACCACTGCACATCTACTGCCACCACAGCTTCTTTTTTTATGTGCTAAATAAATGTGTTACATTGGAAAAAATACCTTTCACAGCAGATGAAATGTTTTCCTCATAGTTTCTTGATATCATCTGCAAACACACATAAGAAGAAATCAGTAATGCAATGAAACAAAGATGCCAGAAACACAACGATTCCACACACTCTTATATGCCATGTAACTGAACAAAATCCAGCATTTGACCATCAAACAAATTGTATCTCTTTTAGGAAATAAAAGATGAAATCAAAAGGAAACTGTATTATTAATTTCTCACAACAAACTGTTATGCAATAACTTTAAATATCTGTGGCAAAATTTTCAACAGAGCAAAAAAGCTCTATCACTTGAAACCATTACTATTTCTCCACTCATGGGATGGGGATTTTGAATAGCAATGCAGTTTCCGTTAGGCCAAGATGGCTCCTCTATTGAGATTGTAATAGCTCCATGAGAACAACAAAAGCATTGTCATCCCCATGGAAATGTAAGCGTCACTGCCATTATCCAAGAAATACTGAGATTACAGAAAGTAATGGCTCTGGGATACCTTAATCTGCATTTCATTGACCCAACAGGTTTCTTTCTAGCATAGAGTTAAGTGGATTGGGGGAGCAGCTACTATGCATATGCAACAGTTGTTTCTCTAAGGAACACTCTGCGTCCTAAGAGCATCTTTCCAGTGATACCAATGTTAGACGTTGTAGTGCAGACAGCGTGCAAGGCATTTTTACAACCATGCTGTCTAATTGCAGGATTGCAATGGTGCAGAAAAATGTTTATGAATGTCCCATCGTAAAAACCTACTAAGTTAAAATAGTGAGCCAAATTCTGCCCTCAGTTATACCAGTGTAAATTTGGAAAAACGCCATGGACTTCAGTTTGGGCCAATATTTTATTTAAAACAGACCTCTATTAACATCATTATATAATATCTAAATTACTATTAATTTACTAGATCAGTGTTTCTTACCCTTTTCAGGTTGGCAACCCCTTATTCAAAGTAAAATTAAATTTCACAAACTTCTCACATTTGCAATAAAAGTGAGAGTAAAAAAAGTATCAATGATAAGCCTATATAATATATTAGTGTGTATGTGTGTGGGTTTTGAAAGGTTGACAGAGAATATTTGACCTTAAAGGGCAAGGGTGTGTGTGGAATGGGGGAGCAAGATTTCCAGTTTAGCTTATCATAAAATTTTCAATCTTCATGGCACCCTTTGCCCTCAACTGCCTTTCATGTCCCCCTAAGGTTGTTACCCAACTGTTGAGAAACTCCGTAACAGACTAATTGCAGACTCATGGACTGTATAATTTCCTTCTAAAATTCAAGTTACATAGCTTCTTAAATCAGAACACTGCTTCCTAATCTTCCCCCTTCCTATAAGTAAAAAAAGTAAAATAATTTTTTCTTTATCCAATCCTGCAATCACTTCACAGGCAGAATTTCACAGAAGTCAATGGGAGGTTTGAGTGCAGCTCAGTTACAGTGTCTAGTTTCTTTAGGACTCACAGTTTGCAAGATAAATTTCAGCCTGCTGTGAATTTTTAGGGATGAGTTTTAAAAATCCCCTGGATTTCAAAAATTAACATGGTGATTTGTTGCAGGGATTTTTAATCCCTTTGGTTTCAAACAAGGCTTCCTTTATTTTCACTGGCCAAAATGTGCAGATTTGGTCCTCTATGTCATCTGGCACTGGTAAAAAATCACAGAGAAAATCACTTTCTTTCCCGAACACGGAACTCTATCAGAAAACAGTATTATGCCTACCCCCATTCTCTCTCTTTCTCTAATTCACTGTTGGGCTTCTGCCCAGAATCTCCATCCAGAGCCCTTCCTAGCTGTCTTCCTGCTACACTATTTAAAAAACAATACACATTTCCTGACAATATCAACCTCTACCTGCTAATAGTAGTGGCATGTCTCATATCACTCCATTACCACTTGCTAGGGTAGAAAATCTTGGGTTAAATACCATACCTGTTCTTTGTACAGTTGTGAGGAAGGAAGTGAAAAGTGGCTTTCTTTAAGATAACAGGGACTGTGGGAAAGATTTTGATCTCACACCTGTTACATTTCCATGGGCTTGAGTGGAATCACTCCTGATTTACTAATGTGAGTGAAAGGAGAATCAGGCCCTACAGCTCCATGCTGTGTAACAAATGAGAAGGACAGACAGACATTCTACATTGTAGGCATGCCAGACAAACATTAGTGGATGAACCCCTCTTTGAGACAAGCTTCATAATAACTGGTCACCTGCGCTTTTTGTCTCCTGAATACAGTGAAATTCTTGTAGTGAAATGGCAATTTTTGTTCTTAGAAGAATTTCACTGCAAGCAGAAGGCCTCTTATAACTGGAATTGCGATTTGACCAGTAAAATGCAAAGAAACAATTTGGGATTTGCATTTTACTTCACTAGTTGGAGCTGAACTCTCTGAATTGTATTGAATTGTAATAACCAAGCTCTACCGTTTAGTCTGTGTGAAAGTTCCAAAGTACCTTTTTAATTAACTTTCCTAGTTGCCACTTTACTTGCCAGCAGGGGTCACCCTCTCTTTCTTCATTTTCATTTAGATCCACATTTCTTATGAAAGTTCCCAGATCTTCCCCCGTGAGACAAGCAATGCCGCTCTTGGTATATGTGTCTTGGAGCTGTGTTAGAAGGCAATACACTAGTTAATTCACTTAACGTGCAAATATGGTATATTTCTAAAACTCCTATGTTTAGGAAAACCCTTTATGTTCTAAATAACATTTACCAATATGCTACAATGAGTAATGATTTTTATAGAGAAGAGTTAATCCTGACTTCATATATTTATTTAGTTACAACCTGAAACCTGATATGCAAGAATACATGTACATTTTTATCACTATGGTCATAAACTGGACGTCCAGAACTTCACTGAATGAGTTTATCCACTTGTAATACTTAGGTCACTAATGCTGCGAATTATTTTATCACATCTAACACTGTTAGAATTTAGTTCCTTTACACAAGGGATCTTCCTACAGTAGTTCTGAAGATGAGCCTGAACATCAGTCACTAATCCTCTCCCCATGTCTGCACTTCGGACAAATTCCACCCGATTCAAACCTTGCCGCTTGGGGCATTTTTTGTAATGGACGGGGGCCCAGAAGACCACATTCAAGCCCCTTCGCCATGAATTTTGAGGAAGCCTGGTTTCAGATATGATTCCACATCTCAGTCTTGTAACTTGGGCCCCTCTCTACCTCATCTAGCTACAGAGAGAATTCCTCCTGATGTGTAAAGAGAGAGAATGACAGCAGGGCCCCACTGAAGTCAATGGCAAAATTCATTGGGGTCAGGAAATCACCTACATAGTTTAAAATAGTAAATAGTATAGTGAACAACAAAACTCTTCCTTGAGCTCTGCTGCTGCTGCAGGGGATAACCGATTATGAAAGCTCAAGCTGGCACTTGTTACTTAATGTAAGAGCAGGTAACCTCAGCAGCCTAGAGTAAACTCCTGTTCCCACTGAATTCAATGGTTCATCATCCCACACAGCTCCTGTTAAGACCTGTTCGCCAGTAAACTTTGGAAAGGAAAGACACCAGTGAACATGCAAAGCATTCAGACTAGCGGCTTCTTCTGGATTTAATCATTTAAATTCAACCATTCCTATATTAAAGGATTTTTTTTTTTTTTTTTGGTTTGTTAATCTGCTGCCTCTGAAAGGAAATTTACTTCACATGTCAGTTTCAACTCTCCTTCAAGGTTGGGATGTTCAGTATCAGAGAACAGGGTGACTATTCCCTACACCTCCCCCACCATTCCCACCCTTTCCTGTCTGTTTGAAAACAAAGGAGGTTAGCCATAGATTTCCCACTTAAGTAGGATGGAGAGAATGCATCTGACACTGCAAATCTTATCTCACTTAATCTCAAGCCCCTGATCTTTGTGCAGTAGCATCCCCTTATGTTTAAAAATACTACCATATTTCTATATTAATTGATGCAAAATGCTGTGACTGAGAAGAGTATCCTCACAGGCTTCTGGATCATTACGGCAGAATAGGGTGGTATTTTTAATATAAGGCTTCTTACTTTGAGAACTTCACTTAAATTGATGGAAATAAACTATACAGATATAAGCACCTTTATACTAGTGTAACTGCATTCATGCTAGGGGGCTGGTTTCTAAACCAATATAGTTAAATTGGTACCAAACCTGTGTGTAGCCCCGCCCTTACCAAACCATAACACGTCCTTATTTACTTTCTCCAAACTAGTCATTCTATCATATCCCCCCTTAGTTGTCTCTTTTTTCCATGCTGAAAAGTCCTAGTCTTATTAATCTCTCCTCATATGAAAGCTTTTCCATATCCCAAATAATTTGTTTCCCTTTTCTGTACTTTTTCCAATTCCAATATATCTTTTTTTAGATGAGGCAACCAGATCTGCACACAGTATTCAAGATGTGGGTGTACTATGGATTCGTAAGGAGGCAATACATTATTTTCTGTCTTCTTATCTATCTCTTTCTTAATGATTCCCAACATTCTGTTACTTCTGACTGCTGCTGCAAACTGAGTGGATGTTTTCAGAGAACTATCCACAATGACTCCAAGATCTCTTTCTTGAGTGGTAACAGCTAATTTAGATCCCATCATATGTATAGTTGGGATTATATTTTCCAGTGTGAATTACTGAGGTAACTTTATTGTACTAGTACCTGGCACTGCTGCAGCATCTTGCATCCACAGAACTTAATGCACTCTGCAAACACAACTGTGGCAGGGAAGTATTAGACCCATTTTAGAGGTTAGGGAAAGTGAGGCACCAGAGTATTATGATGAATTAAATTATATTTGTACAGCACATTGAGATCCATGCTATAGAAATGTTAAGTAGAGTATTACTAGTGAAATATTTCTAAAATGTCACCCATTATTTAAGGGCAGTATCTGGATTATGTTTTTTCAAAGTAAACGAAGTCTGTTTTCTTCATTGTCCTATATCATGGATGTATAATCAACTCTATTGGGCAGCCTAGGCCTGAGTCACTGCTTTTCAGTACTCCCCTCTGATAAGACAAATTAGGCTGTTCAAAAGCTTTATCCATTTTATGAACAACAGATGGTTACCTTTAGCTAATCAGATGACTATCACTGGAGAGAAAAATACCTAGCATTAAACATCCCACAAAGTGGGTTTCTGCCCACGAAAACTTATGCCCAAATAAATTTGTTAGTCTTTAAGGTGCCATAGAACTCTCACGGTTTAGCATTAAACAGATCTTTAATTTGTACTGATGGCTAAAAGGATCTGACACCTGGCCAGTGATGATTATTTGACAGAAGTCTAGAAATACGGATACTATGAAACTGCAAAAAGAAAGGAAAAGAAGGACCAGGCACACTATCACTAACCATAATCCACATATACAAATTAAGGTACAAACTGTATTTACAGTTCTAATGTAGCAATACCTTACATCTCTGTGTAGGAGAACATAAAGGACGTGTATAATACAGACACCATATCATTTTATTATACAGATACCTAAGCTATTTTCAGCCCAACAGATATTCCCTTCAAAGCCACCAGAGTTAGTCTTCACACCAGATATGGGTGAATTATTGTCCTGCAATAATAATAGTTATAGGTAAGTATTGTTGGACATGGTTTATCTGGGATAGTAGGGCATCTTTTCAAAAGTTCAAAACATACATATCTGGAAGAAAATCAACTAGAGGAAAGTGCTGGAGTTACTAACTGCTCATGTTCAAAAGCTTGATTACAAAGGACTTTGAACCAAGTATATGAGGGTTGGAACAACTTTGTGTACAATTCTCTCATTGCCAGTACAGTGTAACCCATTTTCATAAGACATATGTGCTATTTTTGTAGATCGTCTCACCAAACATGAAGCTATCAGAGCAACGAACTCAGCAGAGAGTTCCCCAGTTTTCTACACTCAGGAAGTCTGAGTATTGATCGCAGAGTGGAGCAAATCATTTAACAAGAATTTCACAAACCATTTGATTTAACCATCTCAAAAGAAACTGCAAGTACAGTACTACTAAATTTTGCACGTGGTAAATTCCAGATATTTTGTATTTATAGAGCACCTTTCAAATGCAAAGATTTCAAAACACTTCAGAAATGATATACCTAGAGTGCTACTTGTGTGCAGCCACCTCTGGAGCTAGGAAAAGCACTCAGACGGACACACAGATGGCAGGACAAGAAATGTTGATGGTCATCGAGACAAATCCACTACCTCTACAAAACTGCCATGGGGTCGTGAATGTCCACATAGGACCATGTTTTTAAAGTCTTGTGACAGTCAACCAGCCAGGAATTGCATGAAACTCAAATGATCAACTTAAAAAAAGACAAATGGCTGAGCTGACCTTCCAGGATATGAACCTTTGGTAGCAGGGAGTGGAAGGCATAGTCTATCATATAGACATCCCCCTACTTACTGCGTGGGGTGCAATGATCAGCTTGTGGTCTGTCTGAAATTCTATCAGGATTAGTCACTGTCTGAAAACAAAGTATTGTTGTTGAGGGCTTTTAAAAAGAAAAAGGAATAAAAGGTATTTTGACCTTGTTTTTTTGTCTAAATCCATGTTTGCCTTTTGGGTGAGAAAGCTAGCTATCTCCTAGCCTTCTAAGCACTATTAATGTACCAGCAGGTCTGCCAAGCCACAAATTAAGAGTGAAGAAAGAGCAACTTTGGAACATTTTAATGAAAAGCCCATTTCAGGTCCTGGGGGAGAAAAAAAAAGTATCAGGTGAAGTTTTAAAACTTATTTTAAAACTTCTCATTGCTTGATCTTTGTATTCTGCACACAAACCCAGCTAACCAGTAAAGCAAACAAACCCAACTCTTTGTTTTGCAATGAAAGCAAAAGCTCTGACTCGCTCAGGCTTTCCTGCGAACAGGAACATTCCCAAACTCCAGTTCACCTCGGGCTCAATCCTGCTCCCTCTGTAAACACTGGGAGTTTTGCCCCTGCCGTCAGTGGGACTAGGATCACTCGTGCACAAACCTCCAAGTTGCTTTTCAACAGGACAAAGGCATCCGTGATGCGGGTTTTCCCCCCCTTGGCCAGATTTGCAGGAAGAGGGAGAGACAGCGAGAGAAAGAGGAATTGCCTGCAGGCTGGCCAACTCAGCCTGCAGATCGAGCAGCGCTGCGCCGCGCCTGACACCCTAGCCCACCGCAGTGGGACTTACCTGTTTCAGCTCATTAGTGAAGTAAAGGAAAGTAACCGCCACGCAAATGGACTGTAGCAGCACGGCGGAGATCAGCACCAGCCCGCAGGTCTGGCCAGTGCTGGGGCCAGCCGGAGGCAACCTCATGGTTGGTTGGGTCACACAGCCGCCCAAAACTGAGAGGGAAAGCGGAGCGAGCAAGCGAGCCAGGGCAGGGAGGTTGTTATTGTTTGCTTTGTTTAGGGTGGAGTTCTTCCCGGTTCAGCAGAGCTGCAGACTTTGTCTCTCATCCACCTCCCCCCCCCCCCCCCTTAGAGTCTTTCCCGGCTGGCTGATCTCCAGGAAATAGAGGGGGGGGGGGTGAATCGCACCAAAACAACCCCACAGCTGAAGTCTGCATGTGAAAAAGGGCAGCCACAAAAATCCAGCTTTCGTCTTTGCAGAACCAGTGTGTCCTTGAGCTCTGCTTTCTTTGCTGTGCAGGCAAATAGATTCAGGAGGCTCATTTGAATGCTAGGCTCTGTTGTTCATTTAAATAGCTTTGGAAAAGCTACTCCTTTTCGCAAACATTTCCTTGTTCCTTGTAATGCTGTAGTTTTGCTACAGAGTAAATAAATACAGCGCCTGATTCGCTTGTGTAACCCCATTGAATGCAATGGAGTTATTCCAGATTTACATCAGAGGGAATAAGGTCAGAATCACTCATTTTATGTATTGAAAAATGCAATAAGTAAAGCAACACCAAGATCCTATTCTCCATGCTGCAAGGTACACACACACACACACACAAAAGAAAGGGGGGAGGTTGGGGGGGAAGAAGAAGGAACTGAAAGAAGGATCCTTCATGGAATGGAAGCAGCTGTGGTTCTCAGCTGAGGGACAGGCTCTGCTCTGCTCTGCTCTCAGTTCAGTCTGGGGACACAGGTGAGGATAAATGGAGGTGGGAGCGGATGGGGGTCCTCACAGCATCATTCCACCTTCAGCCTGCACCGAGTGTGCAGTGTAAAATATTGCTGACTCTGCCCACCTGAACTTATGCTTGTTTCCCTCAGCTCGCATTGAACCATCCTTTGAGGAGCATTTGTGGGCAGCTGCCATTAGAGCCATTGGAATATAGTTCTTAAGACACTGGGCCTCTGTGGAAATGCCCGCACCCTATGCTCTGAGGACCACAAGATTTCTTTGAATATCAAGAAGGTGAAGACCTCTTGAAAAAACAGTCTGGAGGAATCTCATGAATTCACATTCATGGAGTTTCCTGAGCCTTATTTGATGTTGCTCCTAAAGCCTCAGGGTCTGGAGTCAGATGATAATGTAAGAGTCTCCTTTAATAGCCTTTACCTATAGAGTTGGTGATTCCACTTAACTACTAGTTGATTGAGACCAGGCCAGTGGATGACATTCCTGGCTTCCACTTCCTCCCTCCCCCCATCCCTGCCTTGCTCAGTAGAGAAGACTCCCTTTGTAGCACTCCCTTTGAAGTTGGTTACCTCAGATCAGGGTTTTAGTTCTTTGGCTGAGTTCTGTGTGGAGCTATTTAGAGCTGTTTAGCTATAAAGCTATTTAGAGTTAGGTGCCTAATCTTTGTGAATCCCACCCAAAATCTCTTATGCCAGTTCTACACCCACCGGGAACTCCATGACAGGGAAATCCTCAGAGAAAGAGATCTGCCTTCTATCCAGCCCATTTGTGCTGCCTGAGTGGCGCAAAGGGGCCAGATCTAAACAGAGACCACTAAAGACTTTAATGGTGTGGCCCAGAGGTATTCTCCTCCAGGAAATGTTAACTTAAATACCCCCACCCACGTGGTGCAATCAGGTCCATTCCAAATACAAATTCTTTTCTCTTCAGAAGTACTGTGATGATTTCAGAGAGGGTGGGCTACATTAGAGCCAGGAATTATTTAGGTTAGTCAATGCTAGCGAAGATTGTGGAGAACTTCAGAGAGGACTTTACAAAGCTAGGTGAATAGGCAGCATGGTGGTAAATTAATTGTTGACAACTGCAAGATAATGAAAACGAGAAGGAATAATCTGAATGATTCATACACATCGCTGAGGGTACGTCTTCACTGATGGCGGCAAATGCCGTCAGATCAATCTATCCGGATCGATTGAGCAGTCAGTGAAGACTCATTCCATCGATCCAGAAGTCAACTTGTTAAAACCACCCCCTCAAGCGCAGTGAAGACACCGTGCACAACGGAAGTTAAGAGGTTGACAGGATTTACGCAAGCTACTCTGCATAGCTTACGTAACTCCCGTTTTCTGCTGCCGAATTTTAAGGTAAGTGTAGACCAGCCCTGAGTTCTAAATTAACTGCAACAAGTCAAGAAAAAAACCTGGGCATCATTGTGGATATCTGAATTAAAACCTCTTCTGAAAGTGTAGCAGTGATTAAAAAAAAGATTTGGTTGCATAATAAATACAGCAGAAAATTGTTGACTACAAATATTATAAGGTCATTGCAAAACTATTGGTCTCTGCATTGGGAGTGTCTATGGAAAGTTTTGTTTTTAATCATTTTGAAACTGAAAGGCTGTCACCTCCCCACCCCAAATGCTGGAGATTATAGTATAATAGGGAGCAGAACTTCCTCATAGACAATAACAAAGGCAGGGGTTTAAAATGTGTTCTGTGGCCTGATAATCAAATAGAGTGAAGCCAAAGGGGGCTGGGCTAGTAATGGCATTGCCAAGAAATGCTGTTCCTGGAAGGTAAAGTTTGCCAGTTTCAGGATATTTTCCATTGCTTGAATAGCCCAACCCCTGCCACGGTGCAATCTAGTTAACAGCATAGGCAGGAGGAGGAAATGAAAGGAAAACCCTCTCTTAGGTTGATGCACTTTCAACTCAAACATGTTTTTTAGATATTTAACTAAAGATTGGTTTAAAAAACATTCGCTTTAAAAAGTGGCCAGTTAATCTATAACTGTGGAAATATTTGACGAAAGTCCACAGGGCTGACTTGAAAGCAAGGTGCTGAATTTTTTTAAACTAAAGCCACAGTACGTTCACTGCTGTGGTTTAGCTTTTTCTGTTCTCTGGTATCTAGATTTTAAAAATAAATATCAAGTTGATATGCCTTCATCTCGCACAACAGGATAGAATTTCAATGCCTGGGGTAAAGGAATAAAGCAAACACTTCCCAGCATTTTCCATGCAGGATTTCCTTATTTGACAAGGTACACTTGGGAAGGAAGTTGGACACTAAATCATAATAGGGACAATCAGTATCTAGTGCAAAACATCAAGCATATAACTGGAGAGCAAATTTTTTTTTTTTTTTAAACAGCATTTCAGTGTTGCCAAATCTCAAAATGATTCTATTTGCAGTGTTGTTATAGCCATACTGGTCCCAGGATATGAGAGAGACAAGGTGGGTGAAAAGTTCCAGAGGGGGTGAGGTAATCAGGAAAAGCTTTTCTCAGGAAAAACTTCCTAACTGTAAAAACAGTAGGACAATGGAATAAACTATTGTTTAGGGAAGTTGTGGAAGCCCCTTCAGTGGAGGTTTTCAAAAAGAGGCTGGATAGGCATCTGTCTTGGATCCTGCATCTTGGCAGGGGTTAGACTAGATGACCCTTGCAGTCCCTTTTAACGCTATGATTCTGATATATTTTATTGGACCAACTGTTGTTGGTTGAAGGTACAAGCTTTCGAAATTCAGAGTTCTTCTTCAGGTTTGGGGGAAAACTCTCACAGTGTCTGGTGAGCTAAATACACATTGGGACAGATTTCCCCAGACCTGAAGAATTCTGTGTAATTTGAAAGCTTGTACCTTCCACCAACAGAAGTTGGTCCAGTAAAAGATACTACCTTGTCTCTCTCCTATCCTGAGAACAATACGGCTACAAGAATACTGTAATAATGATGATTAGCACTTCAAGGCAAGGGGCAAATAATGATTTACTCACATTGCTTATATTGCTTCTTACAGACAGATATGTTTTATTACTCCCCTTTCATAGATCGTTTTTATGGGAAATTGAGACACCAAGAGCTTGAGGTTTGCCTAAGGCTGCATGGCAAAATATAGAGAGAGGCTTTGCACGCGGGGATTTTCAGTCTTATTGCCTGTGTAGCTGCCCAAGTGCTAACTAGTGTAGACAGAAAAAGCTACTGTCTGCACCAGTGCAAGTGAACCATGATAAGTAGTACGAGTGCAGATTATGCCTTATAGTGCCTTTGCCAGCCTGCGACAGGGGTTTGCACTGGCACAGTTACGGAGGCATCTGGCCATCAAAGGCTGCGATCATGGCCAATCTCCTGTGCCGACCAGGCCTAAGACTATGGAATCGTTTAATGCTACCTGTGAATATTTCGAACTGGGCTGGTTTAACCCTTTGCTTTGTAAAGCCACATTGTTTTACCCTCTCCTCTTGGATTGTGGATTTATACTCTATCGCTTGGTTAAAAAACTTTAGGGGAGGGGAGTGACTTGCAGTTTAATCTTTATGAAGGAAATTCAAGATAAGAATTGTTTCGTAATACCTGGGGATAGTTATCTCATACGGATGGCTGCAGGCTGCAATCAGCCAGTAAAAGTCGCTCTTCAGGTCAGTTACATTGTAAAACTACCCCCATGGCCAACTCAGTTAAACCAGTAACTCAGGGTTTGACTTAGCAGAAGATAATAAGCAATCCTGTATGATTTGTGGCAAAGCTCATTTTTCTCAGCCATCGTAAGACAACAATCAAATATATATTTGGGACAAACAGGCTCTGTTACCTAGAGGAGGAAAATGATTATGTGAAAATAGACCTTTCAGCAGAGAGCCATCTATTGCCGGGAATGTAAAATATTGGCATGTACTCAAGTACACCAACACCATCTAAAGGAGAGAAAGAAACTGAGAGCGAGAGAGACTCAGGGGCCTAATATTAAAAAGTGGATTCTTAGTGTTGCATGTGCAATTTTGAAAGAGCAAAACTTGTGCGACAATGAGAAGAAAAGAATTGTTCTCTTCACTAGCGTTAGGAAAACAACATTATTCCTAATGCTTCTTTCTGTTTCACTGTATAGCCTCTCTATTTTTTTACTGGCTAATTTCCTGCTACAGTTTTAAGAAAAAAACACACAGAACGTACTGACCCATTAAGTGAGGCTATAGGTCAAGAATGGCCCATTCCTGGTTCAGCATGGGATGAGGGAATGCCGGGGGATGTAGTCCAGAGGTTGATGGGAGATGTAGTGCAGACAACATGTGATGAACAGCAGGTGATTGCAAAACTATATAATGCAAATATTTGGGTGTGTTTTAGAAAGAGCAAGGAGAGGCAAGACTTGGAGTAGGGGGACTTCACCAAGTGAGCTGGGGAAACACCCCAGAAAGTTTTGAGGAAAAGGCTTGGAGGAGGCCTAGAGACAGGTAAGAAAAGAGCAAAGCACACTAAGGAGGGGTAAAGAATGTGGGAAAAAAAGGCTTGGGATAACACACATGAGTGTGGGCTTGAGGTCTGTATGGGTACCGGTACCTGTGCCTGTGTAACTCATGTGTTACAGGTTCCCCATAGTGTCTAATCCACGGAAAAGAGGATTGTGTTGTAGATGTTCCCTGTTTCTCCTTTCCCCCCTCTAACTCTGGAGGTCCCCATTTAAGCCCTGGTGTGTTGGCCAAGATGGCAGCTGCCACAGTTGTTTAGAGGCCTTATGCCGGTATCTCCAGTGAGTGTGAGAGGAAGACCCCTTTTGCTCTCTTCTAGCAACAGAGGAGAAAGTTGTTGCCTGGGGAGAACCAAAATAGAAATTGTTTAGCTTAAGGAGGGCCAAGAGTCTCTTTAGTCCTGGGTCAATGAGGCAGAAAAATGTTGAGCCCAGGAAGAATGAAGAAATGTTTTGTTTTGGACTCTTTTGGTTGCTCTAGAGGGTCAAATCACTAAAAAGCAACCTACCTAATTGACCCTCCCATAGAAGGGAGATTGCAAACCTGAGGAGAAATGGAGACACCTGAACTGGGCAAACTGAGGCACAACCACACCCATTGGTAGGTAAGCTTTTATTGTACTTGAAAAACCTAAAAGTGCATGTTCTCACAATTGCAGTGCACTTGTGCTACAGTTTAGTCCACCTCCCTGCATGCCAGATAGAACAGAGCTAGGCTAAATGGGAACGATTCAGCAGTTGGCTAGGTTTTTTTGTTTGTTTTGGGTTTTTTTTGTTGTGATCCTTTGATGCGAGAGCACCTTGCTGATTATGTGCCTTGCTATTCATTCTGTTCTCCCCATCATTGTGGCTTCCGGGAACCCTGTCACTAAGAGAGTTGATATGATTCTATTGCATGACAGGCAAGGGGACAGGATTTGGGGCTTTGTATCTCTTGCACCTTTCAGAGGACAACTCTGTGAGGGCTTCCACCCCGTCTCTGTGCTGTAAGGTCTGTGGGGTGAGGCCACTCTGCAGATCCATTCCTCATTGCCCCTTACGAAATAGGGCCTTAGCAGCCTCCCCAATGCGATAGCGTTTGTCTAGCCAATTGACAGCCTTGGTAGAGAATTTATCCTCCACCACCAAGGTGGGACTCTCCAGCACATAGCCCAGACAGCTGGGCTCAGTAGAGGGAGAGAGATTTGGTGTTCCCTCTATCACTCCAAGTTCCTGTGATAGTTGAAGATCCTGCGGAAACATAGGGGCCCAGATTCACAAAGGGATTTAAGCATTGCAACGGTGAGTGCCTAACTTTTAGGCATGTAGAAAATCCCAGGAACCCTGCAATCTGCAAAGCCTGAATCAGGTGACTTTGTTCTCTACACAACACATGGTGGGAGAGAGAGAAGTGCCTTAGATTGCAATCCACAGAAGCCAGCATGCTAGGGGGGAGCTTCCTAAGATAGCCAATGGGAGATACTGCCAAGAGGAGTGTCCTAAGCCCCTCCCCTCTCTTGGAGATGGGTACCTCCTTGCAGCCTGGACTTAGTTATGTATCTGTGCTTGTGATCCACCAATGGGAACCTGTCTGCTGGTGTCAAACCGCTTATGTGCCTAATAAGCTTTGTGAGGGAATGAGTCTGGCACCTACCTCATGCCACACAAAATGGCTGGAGGAGGTGGTGCCCCAATTGTAACTTTCAGCCCAGTGGTTAAAACACTTGCCTGGAATATGGGAGACATAGATTCAGTCCCCCTGTGCTGCCAGAGGGGGGAGGAAGGATTTGAACAAGGGTCTCCCATTTTCCAGGTAAGTGCCCCAAATACCAGCCAATAGAGTCATTCTTTCACCAGTGCAATGGCTATGTAAGTATTCATAGTGGAACAGTCATTGGGTGGGAGAGAGAGAGACTGACTCTGTAGGCCGTTGTTTAGGGCATCCATGTGGGAGGCCGCAGGGTCCAGTCCCCCTGCTCCAATCACTCTTTCATTATTGATCCAGAGTGGAACAGCTTCAAGGGAAAGAGACTTAGCAAGCCCCATATTAGAGCATCCCATAGCTCAGTGGTCTGAGCACTCTCCTGAGACCTGGGAGACCACTCTTCAAATTCTTTCTCCCCATCAGGCAGGGCAGGAAATTGAACCCGGGTCTCCCTCATCCTAGATGAGTGCTCTGATCACTAGGCTAAAAGCTATAGCATGAGCACTTCCTCCTCCCCTGGCTGGATTTTGAATGGGACCCAATCTAGGAGGCAGCCTCCAAGCATGCCCAACAGATTGGGCCCTGCACGCAAGATATCCATTCATCTGTCCAACTATGGATCGCTCTGGGGTTTAGATGGAAGATAAGTGACTGGACGCTTAGAAAGAGGCAGCAGAGTGCATTCCCAGAGGCAGAAACTTAAGCACTGAGGGAACTTCTATCCTGAAAAATTGTCAAGTGAGTTTAGGTGCCTAAGGGTTTGCTGGGAATCTTGTGCATTGCAGTGGAGCTTAAAACTAGGACTTGGGTGCATAAAAGCCAGACTTAGGCATTGAAGTCCTTCAGTGGTTCAGGAGCAGGGTGATCACATAGGGTGATCATTAATCTGCAGCTTGTGTCACTTGTGATAATGTACTGGGAACATGGCAATATGTGATCTTTATCCCATGATACCTAAATGTACAGATTCACCCAATATGACCCCAGTGAGAATTTGGCTGTCTCCACTGAAACAAAGGTGTGGGTCTTTCTTGTTTTTACAGCAAGATAACTAACATACCATAGTTATCTCACTCTCCAATCCTTGTGGAGACAAGGTAGCTGTAATTTTAACAGCAAGATAGCTAGCTCGCTGAAGTGAACGTTATCTCTTTCTCTCCCCATCCCGCTCTGCCACTTCTTCCCCTTCCACCCCCGCTGGCCTTGCCTCGTTTATTTCATGGTGAAACTACAAGGCCTTATCTCTAGTAAGGCAGGCCAGGAACAGTAACTGGGATTCTGGTGAAAGAGTCTTGGGGGGGAAAAAAGTATCTCACTTATTTCTAGAACCGTTTTCTTGCTGATAGCAAAAAGAGTTTCAAATGTAGGAATATTTCTCTCAAAAGGAAACTGTCAATACGAACTGCAATTAAAAATCCTTCTTTGCTCTCGTTACTAATCATGCCTCAGACACTTTATGGGCAAGTCCGATAGAATTTAAAGAAAATTAAAGCTCCTCTATACATTTGTTTTAACCTTTTATAGATTTATTTGTGTGTGTGCGTGTGTGTGTGGTTGTTACACTCTTGGAGGATACTGATTTTTGGAGTTGTGTGGGTTTTTTTTTTTTTTTTTTTTTGTGGTTCTGAGGAACTCAGTGGACCCGCAACATTCTGTCTTTAGGGGAGTAAAAGGAGAAATCACTGACTCTGTGTCTCAGTTGTTCCCTGTCACTTACTTCACCCAGCCTGTGTCACAGTTGGTAATATCTTTTATTGGACCAACAAGTTGGTCTAAGAAACAAGCTTTTGAGCTACACTGAGCTCTTCTTTAGGTCTGGTATAAGATCATAAAGAGATTGAGAGTGCCACAAAACTTCTAATTAAATGGGGTCATTATAAAGAACCAGACTTGAAGAAGAGCTCTATGTAGCTCAAAAGCGTGTCTCTTTCATGAACAAAAGTTAGTCCAATAAAAGCTATTACCTCACCCATCTTATCTCTCTAATATCCTGGAATCAGCACAGTTACAACACTGCAAACTTACCAGCTAAGGAACAGCCTGGCTGATAATACCAAAACAGAAGAGTCATTTCTAAACATCTTATCTCAGGATCTCAAATTACTTTGGAAACACTGGGCCTGCTCCTCAGCGGATGTAAAAACTTGATATCCCCACTCCTGAAAGATGGCTGGTAAGTGGAGGAGAGAAAAAGCATCCCTTGTGTCCTAATATGAAGAGACTGAGAAAGTGCTAAAAAACTTTTAATTAAATGAGGTCATTGTAAAGTACAACTTAAAATCAGGTACATGTGGAATTCATGAGCCTGATTTTCCTCTCATTTCCATCAGTTGAAATCAGTGGAAGATCTCATGTGAGTAACTAGGGTGCGCAAGAGGTTCAACTTCTGGCCCATTGTGTTCCCAAGGGTGAGTGTCCCACTTGATAGCTGATTGTGATGGATGTGTAGGCTTCGCTTAAATTACAGAAGTTATAGAAGAAAATGTGGGTGCTATTATAGAACCAGTATGAAATATCAGTGTTGTCTCTTCTGTCAAGATTGCCCTAGCTGAGAGAATGCGCTTGAGTAGCCAGACGAGCCATATCAAAGGCAAACAAATTGCACAGATTTTACATTAGGTTATCTTCTCTCCTGTTTCTTTAAAGCTGCACTTACCATTGCAACCCTTGTGTGACAAGGGGCAAGTGCTGTTTTCAAGTGCACTTTTGTTTCACTTGAAAAGATATCCCGAGAACCCGATCTCTAAATGAGCATCAATGTTCCATCTTTTAAATAGCAATTTCTTTGTCTATACCGGTCACGAAGGATGTGGAGGAAGATGCTGATATTTTATAAATACTGTCTTTTCATCTGCTTGTTTGTTGGTTGCTATATGATTACAAAGGAAGTAATTCCAACAGAAGCATACAGCACATCTGTAGGCAGAGAGACTATTAATTTCAGATAGGCTCGCTCACCAATAGGGAGGGACAATGCAGTTGTTAATCTTTTGAATCTTGCCTCTGGACTATGCTGAGTTCAACCCTCCTAGCAGGGGGAGGAGGAAATTCAGTCAGGAAAAGAGAAACAAAGAACTTTGGAGTAGATAAAACCTGATCTTAGATGAGGGAGACATAGGGACAAGGGGAAGCTGACTGAATTGCAGATCTGGAAAAGAGGAAGGTTTTTTGGATAAGATACACCAGATTCATGTAGGCTGCTGTGTTTAAAAACTTTTTTCTTGTTAGGCTTTGATACCGGTTGTTGAGATTAATTCATACTTGCTTTGAAAAAGCTGTTTTATGTCACCACGTCGATACTGGTCACAGCTCCCAGCGGGAAGATTTGCAGGGCTCAGACCCAGGTGGGCCTGTTGAGGAATCACACCGAAGACTGTAGCCTAGAATCCTGGTCTGAGGGTGAGAATCATGACATTCCACATCCGGGAGGTGAAGACAAGAGACCTAGAGGGGGTGCACCTAGACTTGTAGAGGTACAGACAGTCTTGAACTGTGACACCAGATTGCCATTCCTCTCCTCTAAAGGCAGTCCTGACACCACCACTCTGACCCAGGCTCTGCCTGACACTACCGCTCTATGACCCATATTATTAACAATGGCCTGTATTTTTATAGGGTTTTTTACATAAGATATAAGCTGTGATTGCAGCCATGGTGCATATTAAGATGGGGTTCATCTCCAATTAGCAACTTTAACTTTCACTGGCATCAGTACAAGTTTTGCATGAAGAGCAAAAGCAGCAATATGGACTATGGACTCAGGGTTGATCCTGTTGTCTTTGGGCTTTTACAATCCTGCATTCTTGGGTACACCTTTATTCCTGTGGGTGCCCCAAACGAACCTTTCCATCACCGCAACAACATGAAACATGATCAATAGCTGAGCCTTCTTGCAACCAACAAGATTTGTAATGAGATTCTCCTGCACTTTGGGCAGACCAGGCTTTCTCCAGCCTGAACCTTTTAAAGGATTGACATTTAAAAAAACCCAAACAAACGGAAGTAGGAAAGGTTTGCATGCCTCAGGTTACAGTGAACTCATCTCTTCTCATTTCCTTCTAAATTTTCTTCTTCAGTAAAAGCACAATAACATGGCAAACACAGCCAGCACTGTCATTCTGCTCAATACCGAATAGCTTTGGATTAAAGCTCTGAAAATGCAGTATCTTCTGAATGTTCCAGGCAGGATTTCTGCGATGCTTGTACGCTAAAGCAAAAGCATGAAGGCTGAATTCTATTCCTCTCTTGTTGTCATAGGGTTTGCAGTCTTTGTAAAGTAGTATGTACATATGTATGTATCTTCAAGGTCTCTTTTAAGCTACAGTTGTTAGATCAGCCTCACTATTTGTATTAAAAATATAAGCTGTGACCTATTGTGACCTTGGAGGTATGTGAGTTGAAGTGGTCAGAGTGTCACTTTATCTGGCACTGCTTGTATAACTAGGAGATGTCTGCATTATTGGTTTACTGCATCTCTCCGCAGAAGACCAGCGCAAGGTATGTAGGTAACAGGTGCCATCTCAGTGGCCTTGTGATGGCCCTGTGTATGGGTAGGGGGTAGATTTGAGTCTCTGTCCCATTGTCCTTGAAATGTTAGGGATAGATCTTGCCTTAGGCACAGGCCTGAGCAAGGAATAGCGAGTAGGCTGCGCCATCAGAGGAATATTATCATTGACCATCCCAAGCATTCAACAGTCATGAACCAGACACCCCAAAAGCATGAGACTGACCTGAAAATAATGCATTTTGGGTTCATTCTCTCTGATTTCTGGTTTCTGCACCAATAGTAACATAAGCAGAGTGCACCCTAAGCTTTTCTCTGCAACCATGAACACTAGAAACTTACTATTATGTGAAAATGAAAGCTGAGATTCTCATCTAGCACCTGACACCAGAGCTTCAACACAAAAGGTAAATAGCGTGAGGCTCTCAATAAAATCACAAGAGTTGGCACTCTTTGAGTAGCCCCCAGAGGAGTAACTTGGATGCACCAGTCACAATCCCCTCCCTGCCGTACCTTGTTCCGGGAGATGGGAGAAGGAGGAACTTGCTGATGGCCTATACCAGTGAGTGCAGGGGATGGGGCCTAGGCTTTGCCCATTCACCACCCTGCCCACCTGCTCTAAGAAGGGAGTAAGTGGGATGTCTAGCCCTGCTTACTCCAACTCATGCTCTGGGTAGCCCACAGAGGGATCTGATTCCCTTGTACTGGGAACAGTTCAAGTCACCATCAAGTCTTAATAAATTAGTAGTAGGTGATCTCTCCACTTTCTTCTTTTGGGTCTGAGGATCAGATTTGCAAAATCCCACCTTTCATTTCAGAGAGATAATAACTGGTTTACTGAGAGATGAGGTCCAAGAATGGGGCTAAGAGCCAGGTACTCCCAAATTCTAATGCAGACTAACACTAGCTCCCTCTGTAACTTTGGGCTAGTAACTTAACTTTTCTTTACCACATTTTCCCCCTCTCTGAGGGGGAGATGAGGGAAAGGACTCAATCTCACTCAGAGGTAGACTGAAAAATTAATGTCTGCAAAGCACTCTTGTTAATTTAGTGCTTGCTACCTACTTACTGATATCTTGACGTACCTCTGCTTTTTTAAAAGGTAAACTGCATCTTATTTTTCATACTCTGTATATACCGAGATTTATATGGATAATTAGACTTACGTATAGACAGTATGTATGTTTGTAAGCATACATACTATGTACCTATATCACTCATAGCAACATAAACTAAAATAGCAATCGTGAGCCTTGCTTGGGAAGATGCCACATCTGGAATCTCATCACGGTGACTGCTGCATCAGCAAACCATTTCTTTGACTTAGTTTAAATGTACATGATCAGATTCATTCCTGGATCCAACTCCAGTTTAGCTACACCAGGCATGAATGTGGCCTGCAAATCTCCTTTGCAAACTTCTTCCTTGTGTAAGAAGCTTATTCAGACATCCATTAAATCCAAACAACATATAGTACAATTTCTAAGGCCCGTGAGAGAGGAGTTCTTATGTTGTCTCTGCCTCCTTGGATTTAAATTTAACAGAACGACTCTTACTGAGCCATACTCCTAATACAATTATAACATTCTTGCTCTCTCACTCACACATCTGTGTATGCAGACAGCATAATCTCCGAGCAGCCCTCATGGATTCTCAGTGTCTCTGCTCTTTGCTTGGGCCATGGACATTATTGTAGCCTTGCAGAGCTCCTGTAAGGGTGGGGGAATTAAGTCAGTATTTTGGTGTTGGGGGATCTGGGACTTAGATCTTCCTTAGACTGGGAACAATCTTCTCCCTGAGAGGATCCATCCTCTCTCCACCTGACAACTCTTTCTTAACTGGTCTCTAAATTTAGATGTCTCAGTTTCTGCCAGCATGAGATACCTTATGAATCTAGTGCCATAAGCTCTGCCAAATGTATATAGCTGCAAAAGAGGGAGTTGCAGTGTATTCCGACTCTGGCAATATCAACAAAATTGTCAGCTGAGTTCTAATTCTAAAATCTCTGGTCACCAGCAAGGCAGCTGGAGTAATTTGTAGAAGGCTGGATGCTGTAGGAAGTTGGGGGGAGGGTACTGGCCTTAGGGGGACACTTTTGTGATGTGCTATTGGGAAATCTGGTTCTTTACAAAGGCAAAAAAGAAAAGTCCAAAGTATTTAAAAGTCTGGAATGAACCAACTCATTCCTGGTTGTGATGTTTTAGTACTTCAGTTCCATATTGATGATGCACAGAGCAGAAGAAATACAGCCTGATTTTTCAGATACCAGACTCAGCTTGTAGTGCTGGCAGTTAGAATAATTCTTGTCTTGACTTGCCCACTGAGGACATATGAAATGTTGTTGCAGAATAAATATGGAACTTCTGGATTTCATCGTTTACACAGCCACTTCAGAACTATAAGGAAGGGATGTGTGGAGTGAAAGGGAGGTATTGACCTTAACTGAAAACTGTTAATTTACTGTACAGTGGTGTGATATTTACACCCCTGTGCACCTGAAAAGTAAAGAGGCTAATGCAGAGAGTAGGAAGGAGTATGTGATCCAGCTGATGCTAGAAAGACTAACCCTACAGAAGGCAGGGGGTTGGTTGAGGGAAGGATGATCTCTATAAGGGTAAAACTTACCTCTCTGCACACAGGTAAGTTTAATCATTACAGGCTCTTCTCTAAGTAGTAAAATGGCCTTTAGTGTGGCCGGACCTCTTTCTGCCTGTGAGGGAGAGCAGATCTTGGCTGCCACAGACCGAGAGCAGGTTTGCTTGAAGCAAACTCTGTGATCTTATTGCTATTTAAGACTGGGCTGCTGTAAAGCATTAATTGTATGCAAAATGTTGTTGTAGCCGCCTTGGCCCCAGGATACTAGAGAGACAAAGTGGGTGAGGTAATATCTCTTCATATCTGCCTAGGCTTGAAGAAGAGATCTGTATAAGCTCAAAAGCTTGTGTGTCTCACCAGCAGAAGTTGGTCCAATAACAGATATTATCTCACCCACCTTGTCTCTGTAAAGGATTACTTTTTTTCTTTTTGCTGTGGCTTAGGGCTTGTCTACATAGGAAAATTGATGATAGCAGTGCTAGTAGAACTCCTCCGTATGGCCTCTTTATTCTGGAAGAAAGTGACTTTGCTCCAGAGTCGTTATTCTAGAATAAAGTCCCTTTTATTCCAGAATAGTGTCCACACAAGGGAGTTCCACAAGCATAGCTATTGTGTAATCGCTATTCCACAATAGCTGTGCTGGTTAATTTCTCCATGTAGACAAGCTCTTAGGCCAAGTCTACACTTAAATCTTAGATTGACATAGCTAAAAACTACACTTCTGAGTGTTGAAAAAACTGCACTCCTGAGTGCTATGCCTATGCTGACCTAACCCTTGGTGCAGATGCAGCTATGTTGACAGAAGGATGCTTCTGTTGACCTAGCTACTGTTGCCTGGAAGGTGGTGTTCTACAGAGATGGGGGGGGGGGGTGGAATCCTTCACTGTAGGATGTGTCCATGGTTTGAGTTTATTCTGGCATAGCTAAGGTGCCATAGCTCTGTTTCTGTAGTCCCCAGAGTATAGACATAGCCTTAGCCTGTAAAGTCCTCCCTATCTGAAATATCCACAAATGGTTATAGTTTACAGCTGATGCTTTTTGCTTTCCAAGTATGTGAGGGACTATGTTTTGGATCTGATATCGATGTTGTCTTCCATCATTCTGCTGCTGATGTGTTTCCCCAGAAAGAATCAGAGTCCCTCTCCAGTAGTGTATCAGCTCTTTAAATCTAACAAGTGTAAAAAGTAGTAAACACTCACTGTATCTTCTAACAAAAATAGTATCTTGAATATATGCAAGGAGGAGACATAGTTGCTCTTTGATCATCACACAATTGAGGAGGCTTTGAGGCTATTTGGTGACTCCACGGTGTGTATGTGCATTATTGAGATAGTGTTCACATGCCCCATTCAGGACTGGAGCCCTGCTATGTGTCTGCAGGGCTTACAGTCTAAAACCACGAGCCTGCAACCCCTTGTGTGCAGGGAGAGTGCTGTGCCTGCATTGAACCAGCTACTGATGTCAATAAGGATCTGCATTGGTGCTGCAGATCATACATGCAAGAAGCTGCGGGATTGAGTCCTAAAAGTTACAAACATGCGACTCATAAACATGTAACTTTACTCTGATCTTTGCCAATAACTTTCTTTTAAAAAGTCATTTTGCCTGCTCCTCTTCTGATAGAAGAAACTGATTATGTAAATTCCAAAGCACTGATAAGAACAGGAAATATAAGGGGATCTTGACACCTTGGATCAACGTGGTCTTAGTACTCCTAGACATCTCTGTTTAAAAGTCTTCCTGTACTTTTGTCAGAATTAATGCGGAAGAAGATGTTATGGCTAAAGCCCCATCCTGACACATCTGACTTCATTTCCCAGACCTGCCTTTCTGCCCTCCTGTGTGAAATTAATTTTGGCAAACCCTTTAGTGAATTAAATGGCTACCTAAGTGATCTATTGGCTCAAATCATGTTTAAAATACGCTGTCTGCTTGATTTTATTGAAAAGCGGCACAAGGGCAAGCCAATTATCCCCTCTTTTATTTGCCTTCGTGTGCATTGAGCCTTTGGCTACTAGAATCAAATTGGAAAACACAATTAAGAGAATAACTGTAGCAAACATAAAAAGAAAAATATCATTATATGCTGACAGTATTCTTCCTCATATTGCTAATCCTCTGCAGATCTATCTGTGCTATTAGATTTGATAGATGGATATTTCTTTCTCAAGACACCAAATTAATTGGAATGAGTAAATCATATGCCCAGGTACAGAAGAAGGAAAAGGGGAGATATGGCCACATAAGAAAGTAATGTGAGATTTTTTCCCCTCCAAATGGACATGGTTTGAACTTTAAGTACAAAAGCAAAAAGAAACTTCATAATGTGTGGCTATCCTGACTTGGAAACTATGGAAGGCGATAGAAATGACTATAAATTATGCTGCAATCACCTGTGATGAAATAAGAATTACTGCTGATTTGTGGGTCATACTCAAAGCAAGGCTGAATGAGTGCATTAAAGGTCAGAATAGAATCATTCACATATCCCTAACCAGACTGGCTGTCCCTTGACACTTTTTATTTAAGGTTCCCCAGGTGGTTCATGCGTTTAGTCAGGTGGAGCCTCTTTCTGTGCATTTTCAGAGTTCAGATAGAGGTGTGCATTAGTGAGGGTCCCCTCCTGCAAGCCTCAGGAAATCAGATGGGGATATGCTGTGCAAATCTCCTTTGCTCTCCATTCCCATAGTTACTTATAAACTAAGGAAATTCCCACACAAAACTTTGTTAAATTAAGGTGGAAAGTCAGGAAATGCAGAGTTCTCAAACAATGCATCCAAACTACTGACTTTGCCCCTGTAGTGATGCTCTGAGAATCAGAATCTTACTACCGTATCCATCTATAACCACTAGTTTTTTACTTTTATCAGTGACCCTAAAAAACTAGAATGCCTTAATCTTAATAGCACAGTTGTTTTACTGCCTAATGTCCTTTTTTTCCAGAGTAAACAATAAAGAATCTTACACATAAATAAAGATTAAACAAATAATCTAATGAAATCTGTCATTCCCCATCCTTTCATTAAAGAACTACAAAAGTACACAGCACCTTGTAGGTTTGAGCCCTGGGATTCTGTGTTGCAGCTCAAAATGTCTCCATATAGAAAACCTACTCCTAGAGCATAAAAACACAGCACTTACACGGAAAGAACAAAAAATCACATTTAAGGATTTTCATACATGACTCCTGTAACAAACTATAAAACCAAGGTTCTGGGGTGCACATTTTCAATACTTTTATGCACAAAGAGTGGCCCAGGATAGAGGGGGATGGCAGAGTTTTGTTCAGGCCCTAAGTGAATCTGAATCCAAATCCTTCCTGCATTATCGGATGCGTGAAGAAAAGAATATGGCAGGCTGGCATCTCCCTAGGGCAAAATTAAAATGGTTGGGATGCTTTGTTCTAGAAGTGCAACTGTAACACCACATTTCCTGCATTTCTAACCTTTTAATTGTAGTATTATTGAATGGCAATAAATATACTTTCAAACTACTGATGTGCCTGCAATCTCAATTTTAACCTTTTTTTTTTTTCTTTTTTCTTTTATGGGCATGCTTTTGTAGGCTTGCATTCAACATGGAAAGAAGAGGTCCAGATTGTTCTTTATCTGTAATATTCTCTTTTATTTTTGACCGAATTACTTGAAAACAACTTTTTTCTGCAATATTGGCAATAATTGAGAGAGGTCTTACCAATAATCTTTACCACAATTTAGAGATGTGATATGGAGGTGGGTGTAACAAACCACCAGGGGTTGGTTTGTTAATCCTGATTGATTGCTCATGATGAGTCACTGAAAAAACGAGAGTGAAACTAACTTGGACTTGGGAAATTGAAACTTAAGGTCCAAATATTCTTTTGCGTAATAGACAAAGTGTCCAGGTCCTCAGCTGGTGTAAATCAGCCTAGCTTCCCCATCTGCAGTAAATCTCTGATTTACACCAGCTGAGGAGCTGACCCCAGATTTGCAAAAACTTTTTTGATAAATGAGAAACTGCCCTATCATTCCCTACTCAACTTTCAGAGCAGTAGTTTGGTTCAGGCAACAACAAAGATCATGAGTGACCACAGGTTAGAAAGCAGTCATTATGTTTCACCTGCTTTCTGTCCTAATCACAGATCTGTGGACATGGTGAAGCACGTTAGTATCCAAAGTTCACTGAACTAACGTGACTCGTTGCTATTGAAATTGATGCAGCATATGTAATAAAGTGTTAAAGCAAGTCTAGTAGTTCGGGCATGCAAGTAGGAGTCAGGCCTTCTGGGTTTTTCTTCCGTCTCTATAAGGCTGGCTTACCAAAGATCACTCTGTGAATCAGTCTGAAAGTTTTGGCCTTAACTTCTCTGTGCTTAAGTTTACCTGTCTCAAAGGTTGTAAGAGACTGTCTGGGAACTGATCCTGTCTCTCTGTTGCTGGCATGGCATGCTAACTGCAAAGCTATTTCATGTTGGCATACTTAACACAGATAACTATCAAAATACATGCTTGAATAAGAAACATTGATCCTAATGTGAACGGTAACTTTTGCTCAGCCAGTATAATCCACATATTTTAAATTGAACGAGTGCAGTTGTATGTTGGTGAGGCTAGTAAACCCAGTCCTGTACTCTCTCACAGTCCTAACTGAGTCCACGGTCCCATTGTTTTCAGTGAGTACTACAAGACTTGGCACCAGTCTAGGGAACCATTATCAGGAAACTAGATGCTACCTGAGATGTGGAATTCCCCATCCCAGTAACTGAAGGAACAAGAGTCAGAGTTCACCAAAGCACAAATGTGAACATCGCCTCTAGTGGTGTAGATAGGGTAACTTTAGGTCCTAGCGGCAGTGTGGCCTAGTTGATTGGAGATGTGGGTTCTATTCATGGCTCTGATCTGCCAAGTGATCTTGGACAAGTCACATCACTGCTCTATGCCTCAGTTTTCCCATCTGTAAAATGGGGACAATGATACTGCCCTCCTCTGTAAAGCTCTTTAATATCTACTGATGAACAGTGCTCTAAGGAGTTAAGTATTATTTATTAGTAAAGTCAGTGGCGCTATGTTGGTTTACGTCAGCTAAGGATGTGACCCAAAGACTTTTTTTCCTCCATCAGATGTTTACCTTCCTGCACAGTGAAGGTCTCAAGATTATTGAAACTTGATACAGACACTTTGGAAGGAGGTGATTAGCTATTAATAGGAAGAATACCATTTATTTTAGCTTAAAATGTGTTTCTAGTCTGAAAAGTGACTAAAAATATATTTACAGATCCTTTTAACTAATAGCTCTCAATGATTTCTATGTCAAATGTGCTTCATTTTACACAAAAAAATATTCTTTCCAACTTCCAGCTCTGTAAACTCACACTTGGGTGTTAGAATCAAGCTGGATTCCTTCCATCTCCTTTATCATCACCAATGCTAAAGCACGACCTGTGTAATCCCATTGTCTTCAGTTGACTGGCATTTAGTAAACAATTCTGTTTGTGATGCATAAGAAAGAAGAGAATCCAACTATGTTGGCTTGGAAGGACTAACAGATTTTAAAAAAATCAGTAAAGAATGCTTATTTTTCTCACTAGAGTCAGCAGATACTACTCTGAATATACATAGGGGGACAGGTCTGACTAGCAAGAAGGTACCATTTTTCCATAGTCTTGTAAAGGAAGAATCACAGTAAAGTGACACCAAAGAGTAGTTTTGGTGCTGAAGAAAAGACCCAAAGGAGAAGGGAGGGGGTGGGGCAATGTGTGTGTCTGTTACAAAGCCTAATGCAAACAAATGTTTTCTTTCATATAGATTTAAATAGTCCCCAGGAGACCCAAACACACAAGAATTGTGCTAGTGCATGAGAACCAGAGATTGACACTCTCTAGAACAGAAGCCCTGAGTCTGATGGTCTCTTCTGACCTGGAGATCTGTGAATCTGTGTCACTCTGGCATGAGATACAGTGCATTAGTGCACACTGGAATTCACACCCCTCTGGTGTGGGCTAACTTGTTGCACACTAACTGGTCCATGTGGACGCTGCTGGCACATGCTAAAAGTTCCCTAGTGCATGTTAATGCTGTACTGTTTGAAACAGATCTACATTAGCACTCACAAGGGAACTTTTTGTGCACACCAGCAGTGTCCACATGGGACTGCTAGTGTGCAACAGGCTCATGCATACTCGTCTCGTGTGGACTAATGCATCATGTAGACAAGCCCTTGTTAACCTCAGTGATGTTACTCCAGACCTGTACTACTATAACAGTAAGACTTGGCTCCATATACATTTAATGCCTTTTCTGGTTATTGTTAACGTTAAATAACTAGTGACTTTTTTTAGAGTATTTTTCCCCACATAGGCTGTTGGTTTCCTGCTTGCATTTCAGTCCCTTCAGCAGTGCAACTAAACTAGTCATTTTCACATTGTGGGGCCTGTCTTTGATCTTGCCTACACCAGGTACACTGGAGATAAAGCCATAGAAATCTGTGGAACAATCCTGCTCTGCTTCTGTGTCTATAGAGATCCCTAAGCTAGGAGACCCAGTATGGGTAGAGTGTGGGGTGGGGGAGTTGTGCTACTATGTAGATTTACTTGCCATTCTTCCAGATAGGGGATCAGGAAAGCGTGCAAGCCTTCAAGACTTCAGCATGATCCAGGAGCATGATTTGCTCCTGTCCACACTAGAAGACCAAACCATATTTTAAAAACATTGGTACCATAATGTGACCAGATCCTGCAACATGGTATCTCTATAATGTAGATGAAACATAAGCGTGCGGTGGGAGGTCGGAAGAAGAATATAATGAAGCCATCAAATCCATTCATATTTCTTCAGGAGCCTTCAATGACTTTCTGCAGAAATGAACTGACTGATTTTTGACTGGCTGTAGCAGAAGTCTGGTTATTAGTTTCGTTTAATGAACTCCTTAATTAGTCTCTTCTCTGAGTAGAGACCATAATCATTCCAGACACCAGATGCATAAGGAGGCAATGTTACTTTGGTTTGCAGTCAACAAGTGTTTTAAATACCCCAGCGTTCATTATTAGCTACAGTCTGATTTAACTCTAAAAATACAGCATCACACCATTTTGTACACAGGGCTATTTTTAAATGGTTTGTCTCCTGTCCGGTACCGAGACAAAACTGGATGTGGTTTTGTTCAGTATCACAGGCAGGGGACATTTAAAAACAGGACTGTCTGGCTTAAAACTGGACAAATGGCCTGCCTATACTTAGTGGAATCTTCAGGCCTGATCTTGGCACCCAGGCTCCCTTACAATGCTCAGGGAGAGTTAGATACCTAAGAAAGAGATCCCATAGCCATCCCCTCATTGGCTTCAGAGCCCAAGCTCCAGCCTGAGCTGGACCATCTACATGGCTATTTTTAGCACCATAGTGTGAGCCCAGGTCTTTAGACCTGGGTTCTGAGACTCACTGCTATGTTGTTGTTTGTTTTTCTGTGTAGATACACCCAATATCTCTTCCCAGCACATCAGGGGAGTATGTTTAGGGTACCACATCCTTTTGGATGGTGCCATTGGGTTGGCTGGTGCATGGTATGGGTGGCTCAATGGCCCTGCCTCTTCCACTGCTAGTGTTTGCAAATCATCCCGAAACAGTAGGGAGTAGCAGTCCCAGCATTTCCTAGTGCTCAGGCACTGTTATTGTGGCCTCCTCCCACTTATGCATCAGTGTTAGAGAGAGACACAGCAGACCATAAAGGCTAGATCCTGCAAATGGACCCAGCAATACATCTCTGCCGCCCCACTGTTTACTGGCTAGAGCACTGAACTAGGAATGAGGCAACCTGGGTTCTAGACCTGGCTCTGCTGCTGGGCAAGTCATTTCTCCTCTCTGTGCCTTAGTTTCCCCACCTGTAAAATGGGGGTAATGATTCTGACCTCTTTGTGATCCACTGATGAAAAGTGCTATCTAAGAGCTAGGTATTATTATCTATCTAGCCCTAAATTTGTTCATTCACTCTTTTTGTCCTGGGAAATACCTTTTATCTGTGCAATAAAGAAAGGGAACCATGGATGTCTGCAGCAAACAAAAGTAAGACTCAAACACATACACTTCCTATCCCCCACCTTATTCCCCCCGCCAATTGCTCTGCAAGGTCAGAATCCAAAACCACAACAACCAGCTCTCCTGAAAAAGAACCATGCAGTATGCAACACAGAGCAGGTGAGTCATGTTGTGACTGGGAGAGGTGAGGGCTGTGGGTCTCTAACAATTCCATTGCAGCATTAGTGAGTTAGGAAGCACACCTACTTTGAACTGATCTGCATGTAAATAATTCAGTTTCTGTTGTAAGGCTTGAGGTTGTTTTCAGCTAACACGTTGTAAATCGAAACTCATTTAAATGGCTAACGAGCATACCTGATCCTCAAGGACAATGGCTAGTGTAAGCATCCGATGGCTCAGGTAGCCAGATGTCCTCTTAGTGATTCTAATTCCAATGAGAACAGCAGATTTGCTTTTAAGAATTTCTGTCTCACCTATCTGTAAGGACCCGCCCTTCCCCCCACCCCGAGTGTAACTCTAGCATCCTTGATGTAAGTAGGGTGATTAAAGTGTCTCTGCATGTATGTAACAACCATTATCACTGTTGTTCTCTCCGGATGGGACAATGTCTGTATTTGTAAGTGAATAGATAAAGAATTCAAAAGGTACTATGTAATCGATAAGAAAGTGTATATAATTGACCACTGTAACACCATGAAGTTGAAGTTGATTGATCAGACTTCCCAGTATTTTGAATAAACCCCTTCAGTATTGTCTGTCCTGCCAGATTCTTGGAGGAAGAATCCTTCGTGCTTTACACTGTAAACACACTTTCATTTTTGTACTACTGTCTTTTTAAAAAAAAATCTTTCCTACATTCAAGGCAAAAAAAACGCACTTGCTTTCCAGTGAGCCCTCTGCTGGCAGTTCCTTGAACTTTTTAAAATTAAACTGGGGCACCAATTGCAACAGAAATACATATGGGAATCAAGAGTTTATTGTAGAGGAAAAAGGTATTTTACAGTAAAAAAACAAACAATAACCTCTGAATCCCACATCCAAACTGCACTGAGTAGCATACAGAAGTCCTGATACCTTCAAATGTCTCGATACAATGGAAGTATTGCAGTTTGGTCATTCTAGATCTTCATGTTGTGTGGATTTTTGGTTTTTTTACATGTCCCACGTTTGATACAATTTGAAGACGAGTGACAAAAAGATGTCATCTTCTGCAGAATAAAGTAGCTTGGAAGGAGTTAGTGTGGGGATTTTTTTTTTTTTGTTTATACTAGTTTATATAAAGCAGAATGTTGGAAAACTTTTTAAGCTGCTGTCAGAGATTGCTCTGAGGGAATGATTAAATTTGTATTAGGCCTAAAATTTGTGACTAAAAGATGTTAATGATGGTGCTGTTATAACTGTTTAAACAATATTCATGAAAAGGAAGAAATGCAATGGGACTGGTGCCAGAGCAAAGGTGAATTTTTAAACAATCAGATATTTGTGCCAGTTATGTATTAAACTTTGGAGGACTGTATCATGCTCTTTTATAGACAAAGCTCAGTTTGCAGAGTTACTTTCACTGAACACATGTGCTGTTACAGCTGGTATTATAGCTTTCCCTTACAGAGTGCACTGCTGGTTCTGCACTCTCTCCACAAGAGTCTCTGCCATGAGGATGTTTCCAGGCAGAGGAACTGGGGCTGGGACGTATAGGGCTACAACAGTCTGCGGCTGTAGCTGTTCCTTGGGTGCTGAATGGCCGCTGTGATCGCTGCTTATCATGTTGTGCCTAAGTCCTGCTGTCTGCTTGTGTTCCTTCTCTTTGGATCCACCTGTTATATCTTGTCTTACACTTTCAACTGCAAGCTCTTTGGGATACGGGCCATCTTTTTGTTTTGTATAGCACCTAACACAATAGGACCTTGACTTGGCCTCTAGGTGTTGCCTCAATATAAATAAGGCCCTTAGGGGCCTGAACCGGTCCTCGGCAATTCCATATATAGGAATTGGTTCAATCAGCCCTCTACTCCCACCCTCAGTCCCTGATTCGGGCTCTGCACCGGTGGAGGGATGAATCGTGACTGTCGTTCTCACTGGCCCCTCCACAAAAGTTCTACATGGCAGGCAGCCCAGAAATAAGGGGAACGGCCAGGCTGGAAAATGTGGAGTCGCTGTGACATGTTCCACCCCTCCCCCACCCGTGGCTCAAATATTGAGGGTACTTTTATTGAGGGTTGACAATGGCTGCTCACAATCATTATGCAGCTCACTCTCCTGACTCAGTAAGAGCCCCAGAGCCCAGCTGTGGGCTGGGAGCAAGTAGAAGCACTGCAAGTGCATGAGCTGCGACTACGCAATAGTGGTGGGTCTGAGGAGAGCTTAAAGGCATGTCCTCTTACTCATATGGCCAAAGATCCACAGAATCTGGATCAGTTTTCCATGGACTGTACAATCCGTTCCGGTTCTGCCCCCAGCCCTTCCACAGCTGGAGTTGCCACCTCTGAGCCACAAAAAAAGAACAGACGGGATGATCCTGAACCCATAAAACTGGACAGTACTGAGCACCCTTACAGATTTCCTGGGACAGCTACCTCCAAAAAGGACAATCCTGGGAAAAGCTGGACAGTGTGGCAACCCTATGACCACACATCTCCTTGCCTTGCATGGAAAAGGGCTGATATGGCAGGGGATGCTGCTCCCTAGAACCCACAAGTTCCTGGTGGACAGGTCCCTTCTCACACCTTATGCAGGAGTAAAGCATATAAGTGGTCTACCTATCCTACAGCTCTGAATTAGCATTCAGCTCCTGTGGTCACTGCAGTTCAGTGACTGCAGAATTTACTATTTTGCCCCACGTGCTGCTAGAGTCCTTCTGCTGCAGATTGATCGCTTGCATCTCTGGCAAAGTCAGCTGCCATCTAGCGCTCCTGCCTTCCTCAGCTTCCGAAGAACTGGTACCAGCAGGATGGGTGTGAATTATAAACAATGGAGGCTCCAATTCCCTTCTCATCTCTGCACAGCCACCAGGCTACAAATTCCATCTCTGATGGGGGTTCCTCCTCTGTAAACATTTAGACATACATGTGATGGCAAATGTGTTTCTGTGGTTCTCTTGCATTCTGTTTAGAATTTAAATCTTTTAACCTTCTGTATATTTTCCAAGAGCCTTCTTGCTTTCTAGAATGTTCTTTCTTCCCGTACGTGTCACTGGCTTTTCCTACATTCTTTTTGTTTTCATTCGCTTCTCCTTTTTCCCCTCTAGAGGCTTATAAGGATTTTATTTCCCCTGCCTCAAAATTGGTTTGTAGCTCTCCATAAGGCTGTTTTATGTAACCGTGTGGCTTATTTCCTGGCTTTTTCCATTTTGTCTGGCCCCCACCACCTTACCTTTGAGCACACAATGTGTGGCCTGGGGGAAAAGATGCTAGTTATGTTTCTTAAGACACTTCTGGAAAAGCCTGGAGTGCACAGCAATAGGCATGGCTTAAGAATCTGACTAGAATAGAAAGCCGTCGTTCCTGGAATAAGCATTTAGAGCAGTAGTTCTCAACCTATTTACCACTGTGGGCTGCATATGTGTTATATGGATTTCATGCTACCTGTATGGCCCTGAAGATGTCACATGGGCTGCAACTGTGTGCTGATTGGGCCGCAAATTGAGAACCACTGATTTAGAGAGAGGATTTTGCAGTGTGGAAGATAACAATAGTTTCTTTCTGCAATCTATCCACACCTGGCTATATGCCAATAATACAAGTACAAATTGGTAAATGTCAATGTATTTGAAAACCTTCTTTGAATAAGTGTTTGATAGAAGAAAACTGTGGTTTTTAGCTTTATCCAAAACTATATTCTGGAATGACTTTGCACTTAAATTCTACGTAATCTTATTTGCAACATTTAGGGCAGTGCCACAGAAAAGGGGTCTTGGTCCAGTTTGTGCACAGTAGAAGAAGTTCTGGTTTATATATATATATATATATATTTAAAAAATTATTTTAAAATCACTCTGTTTTAATGTGGGCTAGAGAGACTCCCCATACAAAGAGATGCAAAGCAGGTCATAGATCAGTATAAATAAATTCAGCACTCAAAGGCTTAATATTTTAAGTCCCAATCCTGCAAAGAATTTATTCATATGCATAATTTTAAGCATGGCAAGAAAATCTCCCTGAGTAGTCAATGGATTACTCTTCTCAATAAAGTTGAGCGCATGCTTAAATCCTTTTAGGATCCATGCCTTAGGTCCTGATTCAGTAAGGTATTTATGTGCTTAAAGTTAGGTATGTGCTTAAATACCTAGCTGATTCAGAGCCTTAGACAGTAAATGCTTCAGGGCAATATTTCTCTTGTTGTTGTGCAGGGCCAAGCACAGAGACCAAGTCAAATTCTAACTGCAGGTTTGTAGTTTTATTTTTTAAATACTTGTTTTATTAAACGATTGCACTGTTAAATGAGAAAGTGATCTGTAGGATTCCTGACATAATTTCCTCCGTAGTAAATATGGGTAACAAAATATTACTGTATGGGCAGATCTCTGGGGTTCAGTCTGATTTAGAATTTGTCTACACTACCCCTATATGAATGCAAACTAGGAACCTTTTAGTTCATGCCTGCCGCGTCCACAGAGGGGAATTATAATGTTGCACTTCAGGCACTGCTGTTCACACTGATGTAGTCCGAACTGCGGGGCAATGTAGACATAGCCTAAATCATACTCTTCAAGCCATGTCTGGCTCCTGCTGCTTTAACAATGTGTGGGTTTTTTAAATTTAAGTTTTTCTCCCTGCACCTTTTCTTCTTTATATTTCTTCTTATATTCTTCTTCTGTGATGCTTTCCACAAGAATGGAGTTCTGTGACATGAGGGCCCAGCTGGAAGAAGTGACAAAATAGCACAGCGGGATACTTCCAAAGTAATGCCATCAACACCATTAAAAAAAATCAGAGTAAAAAGGTAGAGAGGACAGGATTTTAGAAATAATGAAGAAATGTAAGGTAGAAAGAATGTGGCTGGAGAAGGATCTAAAAGTTCAACCATCTAAGTAAATACATATACTTGCTATAAAGAAAAATCCCTGTCCTTTAATGAACAAATCTCTGTAAGTGAAGAACACAGCAGGTCCAGTGTCTATCTTCAGAATGCAGCACGAGAACAATGGTGCAGGAATCAATTATCACTCAACCAGAACAGATTAAATTGACATTAATCATGTGAGAGAACAGAAATCAAGGAAGACAGAATCATTGTAGCAGAACATTTTAACAGGATCAAGGTTTCCTGCTTTGAAAAAAAATATCTTGGCTTTGACTCAGCATTTCTGAAGCAACCTTGTGGCCTCTGAGCCAGTCTCATTCCATTGACTTCTAAGTGAAAACATGACACACATTCAAGACAGCATAGCAGACCTCTGAAAAACAACATTCTTTCACCCTTAGGGCACGCATGGGTGAAGGGAAAACCCCCTAAACACACCGGACCAATACTCAAAGGTATCTGAGACATTGCGAGGCTGAGCATTGCAACACCTACCCCTTAGGTGGCTCGCTGCCTGGTTGGGGTGGCCACTCACACATTCCTGGAACAGCGGACATTCCAGTAGTTCTGGGAATGGTGTGGGCCCACCCCTGCTGTCATGACCTTGCGTGCATGGCACGAATGAGGTCATAACGACTGGGGTGGAGCGGTGTGCTCTTCCAAAAGGTATTCCCCCCCCGCCTATGATGCTGGCCAAAACCACATTCAGTTTTGTAGCGGACAGGGGACAAACCATTTAAAGCCCTGTCTTAAAACCTGCCCGCACTCAGTGGAATCCTCAGCCCTAAGCGTGGCACCCAGGTTCCCTATACAATGCACAGGGAGATTTAGGTGCCTAAGGAAGAGATCCTTGAAAGCAGGAAGCTGAGCTGGGAGCTGTGTAAGCTAGTTAGCAGTGAAATGCTGAGGAGGGGGTGGGGAGAAGAGAGGTGCCTAAGCAGCTCTTCTGATTCACCTGGATGATGGCATCCATCTCTGGCCCTTCATCCATCAGGATCCTCAGCTGTGATCCCCTATTCTGGAATTAAGCTGTTGACCTGGGTTAGGTGCTTATATAGCCCATTGCTGATACCTCTCTCACACTTGCCCTTTACCTGTGCAGGTGCTGCACTGTCAACCTCCCCGTATTCAGCCCTTCTGCTGCAGGGAATGATGAGTAACAAGTGTTAAGAATGCTCAGAGCATGCCCACGGGATCTGGCCTTGATGGGGAGAGAGGTGTTCTCCTACCTAGTATGAGAATCCTGCATCGGTGCCTCCATGGTTTCAGCTTGAGGTAGTAGGGCTCTGATTAGCTTGGTAGCTGTAGGGCGGCATCAGCGCTTAAAAAGTTTTGTGAATACTGACCAGCCAAAACTTATGTGCTTGGGGAGAGGGGGGGTGTTAGGTGGCAGCTGAGAACAGGCTTTTGAAAATGTGACTGGGGTCTAGAAGGTTTAGGGCTTGTCTTCACTACAGCGCTAAGTCGATCTAAGTTATGTTAGTTAACGTAAGCAAATAACATAATTTAAGTTGACGTACCTTAGATCGACTTGCAGCGGTGTCGACATTTGCTATGTCACCAGGCGACATCTCCTGTCGCCATAGCTTCTGCCTCTCATTTAGGTGGACTGCAGATGTGGATGGGAGAGCACTCTCCCATTGATTTAGCACGTCTTCACCAGACCTGCTAAATCGATGCCACTGCATTGATGGTGGCAGTGCTGATTTAGCGCGGTGGAGAAGACAAGCCTTCAGACACCTTCTGAGGCAGTGAGGCACCGAAAGACTTCTGAGGCTCTGGACCACACTGTGTTGCCCTATGTCACTAGGAATGTTTTTTTGCATACACAATCTGGTCATGAAAAAAAAGAATCACGACAAATACATTTTGATCTATTTATTGATCACTTGTGTATCACATCTACAAATTAAATCTTACAAGCTCTTTTCCCCTGCAGTGGGAAAGAAGCAGAAACTGGTCATGCATAAGATATTACATGCACCCACACCAAGTATGTTGTACTTTTGGTTCTTGAACATCTTCACAAATACAAGAATTTAAAACGAACCGGGCTTTAACTATAGTTTGTAATTTGCAGAACTTAGCAGCATAAAGGATTTTAACTATGTTAGCCCACTATTTTATCATTAACTTTTTTATCCTAGTTAGCAATTCAAGTCAGACAATCTTGGTGACTTTTTTTTTTTAGTAGGCGATGACGGGAGAGGAATACGAAAAAGGTCCAAACACTAACTTGGAAAACGAAGTCTAGAACAATATTTGGGAAATTAGTTAAAGAAAAAGCCTAATAATTTAAAAACCACAGTGGCCCCTTCTTGTTAGGGAAGTGGTCTAGATAGGTAGCAAAACTCAGTTCTGGACTTTAAACAACTAGTGATTTTTTTGGGTGCTCTACTTTTAGAAACACTTTAAAAGAGCACTAGGATTCAGGAAGTACTGAGCACTCACTCTCTGGAAGTCAGGGCCTTTTAAGATGTTTTGCCTTGGACACCCAAAATTCCTAGTCCCTTTTTTTTTTTTTTTTTTAAAGTTGGCTATAGTTCTTGCTAAAAAACTATTATTATAGCATTCCTCGTTAATGAAAACAGTGCCCTAACCACTAATGGTTCTAATAAGTGAACTTTTTTGGTTTCTCATTGAATATTTATGTCTAAAATATGATGCCTTCTTCGTCACCAGAAACATTCTACTTTCATTATGGATGATGAGGTCTAATGTGTGTGAGATGAAAGAAGCAACCTTCAAAAAGTATTTAGCAGTATTGGTCTATTTTACCAAAAACTCAGCAGGTTACTTAGCATGACTTCTTTTAGAAGTTTAAATGTTTTTATATAAATATAAAAATTTGAAATATATAGGATCAAGTCCAGTATCTGTATGATGTAACAGTGTGCTAAAAGCCTCAACTCCCATTGAAATAAGTAAGGGTGGAAGGTGTTCAGTACCTCCCAGGATTTAGGACTGTCCAAATGCAGGTCATCAAAAATGTTGAGTCACTGGAGTAAATCAATGTATTGTAACATGAATTTACCTTAATCTTTTCATGGCAAGAATCAGATTTGCCACACAGTGCATATTGGGCCAAATTGTATTCTCATCTGAGTTAGACTGGTGTCAGAATAGTTAATCCAGTTTAACTCAGAAGAGAATATAACCTGTGAACTTCAATCATGGGAACAATGTGTGCAAACCAAAGGAAGGAGGCAAGAAATAGGAATACAGAGAACAACCCTGGGGTTTACTTCAGGGCCCATGTGGAATTTCTGGAAAGTGTCGTATGCTGTTATACTCAATAAAAACGAGAGTCCTGTAGCACCTTAAAGACTAACACATTTCTGCAGGCATAAGCTTTTGTGGGCTGCAACCCACTTCGTCAGCTGATGACGTGAATTGCAGCCCATGAAAGCTTATGCCCGCAGAAATGTGTTAGTCTTTAAGGTGCTACAGGACTCTCGTTGTTTTTGCTGTATACAGACTAACACGGCTACCCCTCTGGAAGAACTATACTCAATAAGTTGTTTCAGAGCTGGACCCCTGATTTCTTGTAACCCATTAGAGGATATCATAGGCATCTTTACAGCTATGCACCATATACTTGTTCATATATAACAACTTGCTGCTGTCGCTTCTCCTTCATGTAGTGCAGCTACTGTGGATTTCACATCAAGATGATGATGATAATGAATAAATTCAATCCAGTTACCTACTTGCTACCTTCTTTTGTGCCAAAAATTTAAAATGTTCCTCAGTGCAGGAAGAGACTTTACAGCCAGCTCCATGAATATATATTCTAGCTGTGCTATCCAGGTCACTACAGTTAAAATAGATCAGTAGTTTCATTATAACTTCATATTGGGGATTTACAACTGCCATAAATATATGCTGGTCTAAAACTTTTGCAGACAAGTCCTGTGGCCAGTTTTCTTCTTATAGAACACAACCCCAAATTTACAGAAATATTAAGCACGTTGATGCTATTCTGAGTTTTCTAAAATGAATGTTGTAAGCCTGTAGCTGAATGTAAATTAAGCTATTTTTTTACTGAGTTTTATTTTTTGAAGTAGAAGGTCACTTCCAGAGCCCACTGAAGTTCATGGAAAGACTTCCATTGACTTCAACAGAGTTTGGATCAGGCCCATAGCCATACAGGCCTTGACAGAAAGCCAACTAAACTCAGTGGAAATGTTTTCATGGACTTCAGTGGAGTTTGGTGTAGCCTCTATGTTAAGATTTGCAAGCTGGCTTTAGCGTGTATACAGTAACTTTGGAACTAAAACTCTGGATACATAGCAGTCCTGATGTGAGAGCTTTGAAAAATCCAGATCTGAGTCCGAACCTTTCTATGTTTTGGGATATTTGGATACACTGGCCAAATTTGGCTCCAATTTACATAGATGCAAATCTGAAGTATCACCAGTGAAGTCAATTAATCTAAACCAATGTAACTGAGAGAAGAATCTGTGTCAGTGTTTTTACTTAGCCAGTTATTGAAGTTGGCTTGGGCTGTGCATTCAGTGTGAACTTGTATCCAGAGATTAGTTTCAAGTTCTCGTGGCACAGTGTAGATTGGGGCCCTCTCTTGTTAACCTTTCTTAATACACAACTCTATCAACATCCTGATGTTTCTTGCTAGGAACCCATATGAGACAACAAGATCATTCTGCCATTAACTCCTAGTATATTGTGTGCACATACCCATGAAAATGGACCTCTAAATATCCATTAAAAATGCAGAAGCCAATTTGGTCCATCAAGTACATGTGTTTTAGGACTTTCTAGAGCCCGCCCATAGAAATCAAGCACCAAAAAGTCTCCATTTTAAAATGTTTCATTATAAATTGACAAAAGCCAGGAAGGTGCTTACTTGGTGCTGTAAATTTGCAGCAGACTGTAATCTGGAAAGCTGAGCTAAATAAATGTTGCCTTCATCAGAGGGCATGCATTCTAATGGTCCAAGCTGGCATAGGACAGAACAATACAATACAGCCATTGAAGGATAGGGAAAGTTTAACAGTCCCTCGTAGTCTCACAAGGCCTCCTTAACGTTTATTAATTTATCTCCAACACCCTTGTGAAGTACAGAAATATTACTCCCTCTCTTGCAGAATAAGGAACTGAGGCACAAAGGTGAAGTGAGTGGTTCAAAGTCACACACAGAGAGGAGCAGAGCTCAGAACTGAAGTCCACTCTCCCAAGTTAAAGCACCAGACTTGGATCACAAGACCATCACTCTGTCTTAGCTTAGAAGTTCCTGGCTTTCATCAGTTTGTCACAGCTTACATTCATCAACAACAACAACACCACAAACTACAAAACGAACAACAATTATTACGCACAAGACACACTGTTGTAAGTAGTTTCCATGTTCTTATCTTAAGAGTTCAAGTCATGGTGGTGTGGCTATTTTAGAGAGGAGCTGAAGCTGCAAAGTTTAATTCCCCCATAGCATAGGCTATTCATATCTGGGATTTTGTTTCCTTCCATGAGAGAGAGAAGATCCAACTATATAGTTCTCATCTGAATCTGGACTTTAGGTTCAAGCTCATCTCTAGTGATTTTGCTTGCTACACAGGGAAACCTTCCTCCAAAAAGCATGGAAGACAATGAACTGGAAGCTACAAGCGCAGAAAAAACTCAGTGAACAATTGTTAACATTAAATACAACCTTCAGTGCAAACAATACAGAGGGTTTTTTATTTTTTTTTGTATTTTCATATTTTTCTTTAAAGTGGTCATAAAGCTGAAATTTTAAGGCAGGCACAGTCACATCCTTTGGCCAAAAATGTAATCAACTTTAAAGCTGTAAATTCACATATAATGGAATCTATGTTTGGTGCTTTCCATTGGTCCTACATATCAGCTTGTACACTGCTTTGTCCGTGTGTAGGATCGATGTCCATTAAAGTCAACAGAAAGGACCTCAGCGTGCTTCATTCTTTTTTTTTTTTTTTACAATATTTTTTAGCACTGTGCTTGTTTCAGAAAAGGACCATATTCCAAAGTTGTTACATTTTTGGGTAAATGGCTTGCTTAGCATCCTTTAAAATACCTTGAAGTTGGAACTATTTAAAAAAAAAAAAAAAAAAAAGGGCTATAAATCTGTGTGCCTAAAGGCCAGCACCTAAATCCATATTTAAGCACCTAAATAAACGGCCTGATTTTTCAAAGTTGATGAGCACTACAGCCTCCCTTCACTGCAGTGGGATTTGTAGATGCTTATTAAATCAGGCTACCCTTATTTAAGTGTTAGGAAATTGGGCCTTGGAACCTAATGTTATGTGCCCACACTTGAACATTTTGACCAGTAAGAATAAGTCTTAGGAACGGTGATTTTCTTGTTTAGAACTGCTCAGCATTCATTTGCCATGACTGCAATTAATGTAGCATCTGAACCTAAAACTGATTAGCGTTTGATAGAGAAGGTGGGTGAGGCAATAGCTTTTATTAGACCAACTTCAGTTGGTGAGAGAGACAAGCTTCTGAACCACACACAGAGCTCTTCTTCAGGTATGGGCAAGGAACTCCTAGCATCACAAAAATTTAAATTCATTACTCTGCTAGACACTAAAAATCATGGACTGAACAGAGACACTGGATTTATGGCTTTTTACTAAAATCTGGAACTCACTAACCCCCTCTTTTTTCCCTATAACTGCAGAGGGGTTGATGGGCAACTCTATTTTGAATAGTTCCTTACAATATGTGCTAACTACTTATGCTAAACAAACTGTTCCACCTTGCCTTTTGCTGTGATGCCGGGAGTACCTTTCCCAGACCTGAAGAAGAGCTGTTTGGCTCAAAAGCTTGTCTCCCTCACCCACAGAAGTTGATCCAAGAAAAGCTATTACTTCACCCATCTTTTCTCTCTAATATCCTGGGACCACTATGGCCACAACTACACTGCATACAATAGTGTTTAATAAGTATTTAGCAAACTGCTATGCTGGACAAGGCTAAGCAACTACTAATCATAGGCGGAGTCTGACTTCTATATTTGGGGAGGGAGCGCCAGTCAGGCCAAAGAGGCGGAGGGGCGCCAAATTTTGTGCTTACCCAAGGCTTGCAGTTTGGAGGGGTAATGTCCCTCTACCCCTGAACTAGCCCCATGCTATTAACCAAGTAGTTAGTGACAGGCTACCTCTTGCAACAGAAGCTCTATGACACAATCTTGAAGAAATGAAGTTAGAGAACATAAAAGTGCACATTTTTTGTTTTGTTTTTGAAGCAGTGAGCTTCAGATTGACCCCTCTGTGCTTTCTAGAGAGGACTCACTTTCTTCACAGGTTTTCAGCAAGCCACTTTATGTAGCTGTCCCTGGTCCGATGCCCTGAAGAGAAATTGGTAGGCCAAATAGTGAAGATCATACAGCCATGAAAGCAGTCATCAAAGTGATCCAGTGTGACCTCCACACCTGCACTCTCCAGCCGTTTGGCATACATTATTCCATCATCTCTCAGGACATCATTCTCACAAGTCAGGATGTAGGTCTTTGGTTGTAGCTGGAAAATTTCTTTTTCTGCCAGTAATGGAGCTGCACGTATGTCAAGTAGCGCAGGTATTTCCTGGATGATTTCAGCCTTCCCTGTGGGCTGTATCACAGGTTTATAATTCTTTTTGAACGTCGAAGGCAGGAGAGAAGTCCAGTTCAGACGTCCCCTGAAAGAAACAGCCTGGCTCACGTCGAGGGAAGTGTGGTTGTTGATCAGCATTGAGTGGGCAAAGTCATAGTTCCCATTGAAATAGCCTATCCAAAACTTCACCATGACAAAACGGGAAAGCACAGGCATGTCGGTGTTCTGCTGGTATGAAGGGGTGTTAAAGTCCAATGCCTGAAGGACTGGATAAATTAAAGCCTGCAACTTCAGTTTGTTGGTCACACTGTCATCTAGACTAAGCTGTAAAAAAAAAAAATACAGGACAGAATTCAAATAGTAAAAAAGCAGTCATTACTTATGCTGTGCTTGATCCTGCATCAGTAATTCCACTGAAAGGAGTTACAATTCATTCCCCCCAAGAGGGGAGAAATCAATTTGGCATTTTATGGACAAATGCTGTGCTGGTGTAACTCCATTGCAGAGAATTTTGCTCTTAATCTGAATCTTAACAGTCTAGTCCTGATTCTGTTCTCACCTGCACTGCTCTCACACCAGTGACTTCAGTGGAATCAGAGCTGATTCACAGCAGTGTAAGTGAGACTCAGACATGCCATTTCTAAAAAAGGGATGCTGTCCTGGGTGTTAGTCCTAAAGAACTGACCTCCTTTGGCAATTGCCCCTTATTACTGTTTTCACCTTGCCCCAGGCTGCCTTAAAAATTCCAACCAGATCAAATTAAGACTAATTTAAATTAGTAATAGATATGGTATGAAGAGCAGGGAAAATAGATTTTCTCTACAACTGGATTTTAACTCTTCTGTCAAATTGTCTTCCTGCGGGGAAAAAATAACATTTAATTTAAAAAAAATTATTTCCCCTTCATTTGTATTAAAATGAATAAGGTCATTTTCAAAGATTGGCAACTGCAAAAACTGTTTATTCAAAAAACAGGGAACTGAATTTATCAATTGTGCATTTATGTTCCCAGTTAGTCACTTATGCAGGCAAATAAAGGATTCACTAGCACAATGGGTAAATGTTGGTATCTAAATTGCACCTCAAATCTGGCTCATAACAACTTATAAAAGCAGTAAGACATTCTGGGGCTGCTAGATTCAGAATAAGTGACACTTATGTAAAATGTCTAGAAGCTGGCTTTTACTGTGGATCACTACCATTCTATCTATAAAGCTACTCTGTGATGATGCAGCACAAATAATCTGTCTACCCATGTGCATTGCTGGAATATGGATTGCTAGTGTGATAGATAACAGACCGTGGATGTTACCTGCTGGCACACAGCAGCAGCCAAATTTCCTCCTGCGCTATCACCAGAAATTGCAACTCGACTCGGGTCAACTGAGTATTTAGCTAGGATGTCAGACTGCAGAAAATACTTGGTTGCACGTAAAGCATCGTTGAATTGCTCAGGGAAATGAACCTCTGGTACCAGCCTGTACCTAGAAAAGAAGAAAGAGGCATAGTAGGACAATCTATACACAGAAAATGTACTTTTCTAGCAGCGCTACTATGGATTGTACAATGCAAAAATAACAGTTTAAATATTATGGATGAAATATGAAACATCTAACTCTTAGACACTGTTTAACTGCCTACATGTTATTACAACTCTAATTCTGAAAGGGTAATGCTAACCAATTGAATATGAATAAAAATTAGGCAATTAAGTGGCACTTTTATGTTCTCTCCCAACAGAGGATCTCAAAAGGTGATACAAACTTTAATGAATGAATCCACACAACACCCATAAAAAGTAGGTGGTATTATTCTGCTGGGGGGTGGAGGCTGAAGAGCCTGCTTAGCCCCTGTGGGTGAGGGTAAGCCACGTGCCCCCAATGGAATAAGGATGTGAAATAAAACTTATGGAGTTCCCTGACCCTTGCATTTGTAATTATAGTTAGTGGACACTGCAGTGGAAACATTTAACATAGCTATAGCATATGTAACATGAAACAAGTGTGGGCCAGGAAGAATAATAAGTGCTCTTATATAGCACTTTTCATCCAAAGAGCTCAAAATGCTTTACAAAGGAAGTCTCTATCTTTATCCCCATTTCACAGTTGGGGAAACTGAGACACAGAAGTGAAATGATTTGCCCTAGGCCATCCAGCAGGCCAATGGCTGAGCCAAGAATAGAATTCAGCTCTCCTGAGTCCTAGTGCAACACTCTAGCCACTAGGTTGTCCTGGTCTTCGAACAACAGTGGGAGATAAATGATATTTTGGTCATTACTTAAGCCCTTGGGGGTCGCAGGGTTTCTCTAGAGCTACGTAAATACCACTGACCCAAACTGAAATTTTGGGGGGGATTTTTGATGCACAAAAATCTTCAAGACTTCCAATCCTGAATCAGGATGAAAAGTTGAAAGTTTTTCAATATGTTGAAAGTTTTCTCAGGACAGGAAAAAACTGTTTCCCATACACCTCAAATTTTCAGCTTAATTTAATAGAATCATAGAAATGTAGGGCTGGAAGGGATCTTGAGACATCATCAAGTCCATCCCTCTGTACTGAGACAAGCTTAAGTATACCATCCCTGACAAGTGTTTGCCCAAACTGTTCTTAAAAACCTCCAGAGATGGAGGGTTCTGCAACCTGACCCTTGCCATCAGCCCATCAGTGGTAACAGAAAAGCCACCCTTCTCTTTAGTGTTCATAGCAGGAGAGGAGTCTGGTTTCTTTTATTTACCCTGTTTGGCCAGTTACTCACAACACTCCTTTCTGACCAGTTGTTTCTGATTAGTGTGCAGCCAAGGCAGAAGTCAGCATTTGTTCTCTTCCCAACTTGTGAGCTAAATGGGAAGGATGGTATTGGGTGCAACAAGTTTATAAGGAAATATATTATATTACAACCCCGCCTATTGGCACAAGTTTATAAGGTAAACTTGTGCCAATAGCTGGGGTTGTAATATAAATGTGTCTCACTGCACTAGTTGGAAATGTAACGTTTCCTGACATTTTAGATCCACAGAAAAAGACTGTCAGCTCCTCCATTGAGGAAGTTAATAGGATAGCCTTGGACATTATTTCTTAAAATTGCGACTGTTACAGAAAACACCCTCAGAAAGACACTCTTAATCATTCGGCCTTTGTTCTCTCTCCCCAGAGTGATCTATTTATTTAAAAATCTCATGGACCCTGCAACCTTGGTTTTGTTCCTATAGTGCTCTCGGAATGCTGCCTGGAAGCTATATCATCCTCAACTCTGAGGCAACAGGAATCTTGCTCTATTTGGAGTCTGGACTCGTGGGGTTGTGATGACACTTTCTCTCTCTGTTGTGTAAGCCTACTAATCAGTGGGATTAATTTGAGACTTGCAAGTCAGGCTGAATTTTTTGACCATGCTTTTCCCAGGAAAGTCCCCCTACTGTCAGATGGGCAGCGGGTTAAAAAGCACCTTCACAACTTGCTCCCTTATTTATCATGCCAACCTGGCAACAGCAACACATGCCAGTGTGACCAAGAATAAGAATACCTAGCCCTTAGATAGTGCTTTTCATCCGTAGATCTCAAAGTGCTCTACAAAGGTCAGTAGCATTATCTCCATCTTACAGATAGGGAAACTGAGGCACAAAGAAGTGAAGTAACTTACCCAAGGTCACTCAGCAGGCTAGTGGCACAGCTGCAAATAGAATCCAGGTCTCTTGAGTTCCACTCTAGTGCTCTATCCACTAGGCTACATTTCCTCCTCAAATTCTTAGTCTCTTAAACCTTGTATAGTTTAGTATGTAAAGGCGTGTTGTTAAAATGTTAGCTAACATGTGCTAACCGACATGACAGGCCTCCACTCTACCAGCTTTGCATATGTTAGAAGCAGTATGCCTTGTCTACACAAGCTAACACTAGCTAACAACACCCTTTTAAGCTCTAGTCTAGACAAGGCCTTAGCTTTCAGCCTGCTTAGGATGCAACAAAATTTGATTTGATTTTACTACTCTTGAATATAATGTGGTGGATTGACTAACACTCTTAAATGTTATCTCCTGTATCCATGATAAGAATTGATTCACCCTGACTGAAACACACACCTCTGAATAAAACCACCACATGCCATACTAAGACCTACTCCCATATTCTACTGACTGAGTGTTTTGCATCCAACAGAAACTGTATGTGCAAAACAAATTTCAGGCATAATATTGAGATAAATATGAAGCTTTTCATATTCTTAAGACTGTTTGGACTTTAGAAAGCAATCTCTGTATTACATCAGATAAAGTAAAATATGATAGGCCTTTGGGAACCCCTGGTGCAACTGGATAACAGATTGGGTATGCAACAGGCAAATGAGAAGATGTGCAATTAAACTAATGAGAAATCAAATTAGACTGCACTAACTGAGTACAAAAGGTTTGATTGACAGAGATAATGACTGGGAAGAGAAGACAGACAACTCACCACAGGCAGAATTATAGCATCATAAACAAGAAAAGGAATAATAAGGGACATTTCAATATTGTGATAGTCACTTGTCTGCAATGGCTAACATCTTGTTTTTATTTTTGTGTTTATTAGAGGAGACAATACAAAGGAGATGGAAAAAATTACCCTTAAACTACATTGGAATGAATATGGTACCAGTAAAATCAATTCTGCATAATGAGGCTGTGATTTGATCATGAGAATTGGTAAATCTCATTAATTCAATCACTGGCCCCCCTTTTCTGTCAACTTTAATATTTTCATTTACAAAAGCAAAGTGTTTACTGCAACCACTCAAATTTCCCTCTTCTGGTTTATTAGAGCGGTCCATTAATGTTCTTAGCTGATTAGAGGTTTGTTTGCCTTAGGGAGGCTCCTCAGTTAGTTTAAGAGGAGGCCCAGATTCTCCACTGCCTTCCAGCTTGTGTAGTGATTCGGACTTGTGCGAAGTGTGCGACACAGTCATCAGGTGAGGCACACATATTGGCGCAGTAATCTCTCCACTTGCGTTTAATACAATCACCCTCAGTGAGGTCTCTGCCATCATGATCTTTTATGATGTTAGATCATAGGGAAAACCTTTTGGTAAGAAACCTGACCACTGTGAACATACTCTTTGTATTATTACTCTTCATAATTCTCAAGTTACATACATTTTGCCTTTGTATATTCACCCTTGTCTCGTCTAGGCTGCCTTTCAATTAGTCTGCTCAGTTCCTTATATTGTCTCCTACGTTCTTCATCTCCAAGCTATTCTTTTTCACGCTGCACCATTTTTCCACCAGCTCAAACACCTTCTCAGTTATTTATGGAGCAGATCAACAGTGACTTTTTAGAATGTGTGCTTAGTGGTTTTGAGCGTAATAGTTTTCATTTTACTCCATTTGTTGGGATTGTTCTTCTCCTTCACCTGTGCTAGGGTGACTAGATAGCAAGTATGAAAAATGGAGATGGGATGGGGGGTAATAAGCACTGATATGAGAAAAAGCCCCAAATATCAGGAGTCCCTATAAAAACTGGGACATCTGGTCACCCTAAGAGGTCCCGTGCCAATTACTCAAACTCATTCTGGACTGAAGTTATATAATGATCGTTGATTCCGGACAATCCAAATATTGGATTTTGTTTCAGGCTAACAGATGATGGTCTGACCCACCGTCTGCACTTGGGAAAGTCTTTGTTCATTGCACACTTGATCTCCAGTATCATTACATAGTTGATCTCGTTCTGTCATGCCATCAGGTGACTGCCACGTGTGGACAGAAAAAAAGACTAATGCTTATGTTAGAAATATTATTTGAGAGAAGCAGATCCTGATGTCAGAAATCAACAGATGCAAACTTATGTACTTTGCTCACATTAGGCTTAGAGATAGAAATAACCTTGAGAAAATTATTATGGAAGAAATGGTGGAGGGTCATTGCAGCAGGGCATGACAAGTGAGGAAACTGATGGATGGTGTGCAGAGCAGATCACTGTAAGGTCAGCATGAAGGTCAGGATTGTGAAGGCTTCCAGTATTCAGACATGAATAAACAAACTTACTTACTTGAAGTGTGTGGGTGAGGGTAGATCAATGTAGCAAGTATCTGTGTTTGTGGCAGAGGCGAGGGCACAGCAGGAAATAGTTTCCACTGCATATTTTGGTTAAGCTACAGTGGTAAAAATCAGCTGCCAATTGAAGTTCTATACCAGACCTTAATACAACTTAAAGTCTAGTTTCTAAAAGGACCAGACATATCCTTAGTTCAAATCTGCCTCACAAATCTCAGCCTCCTGCTGGGAAGCACAATGACAGTGTCCACTGAGAGAGACAACAAACAGTCCCACCCTCTGAGTGGAGATATTGAGCCACAGGTATTTCTCTCATCCTTCAAAGTGTGTGGGGATATGTGTGTGTATATAGTGTCTGTGTTTGTATTGTGATCTGGATCCTGCAAGCACTGATGCACATGATTAACCAACTCGTTTGCGTAAACCAACAGCTTTTAGTAGGACTGCTCGTATGCATGTGTTAGCAAGATTGTGGCTTTTTAGTTCCAGTTAAAGTGATCTCCCTCACCCCCTTTCCACTATGTACTTTGAAATGTCCTGTACAATTGAGGGTGCCATTGTTTCTTCTAATTAGAAAAGTGTTCAGATACCATTCTAATCCATTGTCATTTGGAAGGGCAAAAAAAAAAATTGTCTTGCTAAAGAGATTTTTTTCAAATGAAAACCTTTTAAACAAGTAACAGACAAGTAAAAAACACCTAACTCCTTCATAATGACATATATTTCTAAATACTTTAAGATTTTGTTGATTTTATAGATTACTCACTCAATTGAGACAATTAGAGCATCCAAAGATTCTGCCATGATCCTGCAGAGATTGTTATAGAAGCTTGTTCCTGAAAATAAAAGGACCAAATAGCAGTGAAAAGACCAGTCAATTTTGATAATATACATATTGTACACAGCTTTACGTAAGGTTAGATTCACAAGAAACACAGTAAGCAATTGTATTCAATCCTGTAAAACCAAAACAAACCACCTCACATTATAATAGGCACTCTCTATTACCAGCAAATCTTCATGCAAATGCAAATGAATGGATAGAACGCAGTCAGGGCACGATAGCAGGTACCATGACCTAGTGGAATGAACACAGTTTGTGCACTCCCTTCCTGGCTCTGCCATCAACTTGTTGTGTGACTTTGGGCAAGTCACTCCACCTCTCTGTTTCAGTTTCACTTACCGCTGTCTAACGGCATTGGGCTGTTCTGGGGATTAGTGCCTGGGAAATGCTATTTTTGTGCAAGTCATTGTATCTGTGGTCATTAGACTAGGCGTGCTGGACTCAAAACTGGCAGTTTCTATTCAAGGCAGTAGTTCTATTAATGTCCAATGCTCACCCGAGTCTCGGCAGCAAGTTCAAAGCCATCCCGTTTCTCAGGGTATTCATTTTCTGAGTGTCTACTCCCTGATAATAGCATGGCTGGATTAGTGGCCATGCCATCACTGTCTACAGCTGTGCACCACCTTCCACATCCACAGCGTGGTAAGTTAACACCAGCTCTAGGCAACTTGGACTTCCAAGGCAGTTTTCTGCTTAAAAACTGCACTGGTTTTGTAAAGGAGCAGGCCAGGCAGAGTGCCTGCTCTCCCATCTCCCTCTAGCTGCCTCTATCCCCTGCGGTCACACATCACTCAAAATAAATGTAATTTAGAGCCAGTCAAAAAATGGGACCATTTCTAGGAAAAGCGTCAACATTTTCAACCAGCTAAGGTGATTCATGCAGGATAACCCACTGCCTGGGGCCTAGGTAAAATATATCATGTAGCCATCAGTCCCTAACCATGTGGTCAGTGTTTACTTTCCTCCATAGCATGCAACACAGGGACCAGGGTGACCTATACCAATTCCTTTCTAGCTTGCTCATGAAGGAGTCCCCAAAGTTTAAATGGTAACCCTTTTCTCTATAAGCTTCTGATTCTTTTGCAGTCATGTGCTGATAAAGTATGCACTTGTTTTCTGTTTCAGAATTACTTCTCCCCTCCCCCTTATGGCAAGAGTTGAGACAGCTCATATAGACTCCGGGTTCCAGCTCTTCTTAGGTTTAGGTATGTCTCCGACAGTGAAACTCTCAGTTTCTGGGTGGGGAAAACAGCTTTTGGTTACTCTGAATCTGCTGTGATGAGACTATACCAGAATCCACTCTAATTATTGATAGACACATACTTGCACTTGCCAAAGCCCATCCTCCTCCGTGGATGTAAACAACACTGCGCTTCAGTGTTTCGTCCTGCTTTGGCGAAGGTTCAAACATTCTGACTTCCACTCCATCAAAAAGGGTGTCCGTTATCTTAATGAGCTCAGAGGACGAGGGCTCCAGCTTGTCAAAAGTACCAATCACATAATTCAGCACTCTCAAGTGATGGCTGAGTCTTAGACAGTGAACCAGGTTGCACTAGGGAGAAATTGAGGAGGGGGAAAAAAATCATTTGTTACTCACAGACTTATCCTACTATGTTGTATTAAATATCCGTGCAATTTTCTTCAAAAGATGGTACCTGTAACCAGACAGGCAATAAAAATTAACACCCATAAGGTAATGATATCAAAGCCTTTCAAAATTATATTGGAACAAAACTGGGCTTACTCTCCCAGGAATTCTCAGGGTACATCTACACTGCAAAAAGAGACCCACAGAAGTGAATCTCAGAGGCTGGGTCAACTGATTTGGGCTCATGAGGCTTGCACTGCAGGGCTACAAGTAGCAGTGTGGATGTTTGGGCTTGGGCTGGAGGCTGAGCTCTGCAAACCAGTGAAAGAGGTGGGTCTTAGAGGCTGGGCCCCAGCCGGAGCATCTACACTGCTATTTTTAGCTCTATAGAGTGAGATCAAGTCAGTTTACCTAGGCTCTGAGATGTGTGGTATAAGGCACCTTTATACCAATAAGACTGCATCCACACTAGGGGTTGTACTGGTATAACTTAAAAAAAAACCCAAAAAACAAACCAGAACACCAAAATAATCAGCCTCCTTATCCCCAATTAAAATATTATACCAGAATAAAAACTGGGTGGAGATCACGTCTCATTGGAGGGGGGGGAAAAATCAATGGGATTTTGGCTCCAAAGTGACTTTTTGGAAATGAGTTTTAATACTACCAAGTGTTAATCTGTTGCTGCTTTTCCAATTGGTTTTAAGGATATGTATTTCACTGATTAACACAAAAACAGTCATTTTTATTTACTCCATCTCTGCACTTTTGTTTTCCCTGGGCACTTTCCAGTGGTGAGCCTATTACTGCAGGCTACAGTATCAAAGCTTTTGGAGGATGGATAGTTTAACAGAAGCACAGTATTCCCACAAACACAGAGAGGAAAAGCTTGAGAGCAGCGACCATCTTTTTGTGTATATACAGCACCTAGCACAATGGGGGTCCATGTCCAAGACTCCTTGGTGCTATGGTAATATAAATAATAATATTTCAGAGCAATCCCATTGAAAGAAGGGTTTGTTACATGACTGCAGATTCCTGGACACAGAGGTTTTATTTCTTTGGGGCCATAAATCTAATCTTCTACCTATGGCACTTTCCACAATCTAGAACATCAATATTCAGTACAAATACGAGGCATTAATCCAGCTGCTGTATAAAAAGCCCCCAACTACCTTCACGTTCCTACTGTAAGGCTTGAGGTTGTTTTCAGCTAACAAGTTGTAAATTGAAACTCATTTAAATGGCTAACGAGCATACCTGATCCTCAAGGACAATGGCTAGTGTAAGCAACCGATGGCTCAGGTAACCAGATGTCCTCTTAGTGATTCTAATTCCAATGAGAACAGCACATTTGTTTTTAGAATTTCTATCTCATCTGCCATCTATCTGTAAGGACCCCCACTTCCCCCCACCCCGAGTGTAACCCTAGCATCCTTGATGTAAGTAGGGTGATTAAAGTGTCTCTGCATGTATGTAACGACCATTATCACTGTTGTTCTCTCCGGATGGGACAATGTCTGTATTTGTAAGTGAACAGATAAAGAATTTAAAATGTACTATGTAATCGATAAGAAATTGTATATAATTGACTTCCCGGTATCATGGATAAACCTCTTCAGTATTGTCTGTGCTGCCTGATTCTTGAAGAAAGAATCCTTCGTGCTTTACAATTTGGCGCAGCAAGCAGGGTGCAACTGGGATCCTCGGAGTACTTCCCACGACCAAGAACAGAGGTGAGTATCTTTTATACTTACCACCTCTGGCGCGCACCTTGGTCTGGGACTCCCTGAGATACCCCTTTGCACCCTTTTTTAAATAAAACAAACCATGCATAAGGCACATAGACAAGAGGACTGAGCAGGGATTGTGTTTTGGGGTTGTAGTTTTGGTCACATTTTCGGGGTACAGGGATCGCTCCGGCAAAGGCTGCAATGCCAAGTACTGAGCCCCAGTGTGCTTCAGTAATGCTGAGTACAAGGTATTCGGCTGATTCCCCTGAAACACCATTTAAGTGGGTTTTAGGAAGCTGGGTGACAATATCGTACGAATTGCCCCAGGGTGCTTCAATGATGCCCTCAACAGGAGGAAAAAATCATTGAATTTCTAAAAGAAAAACATGCAAAAGTTCCGCATTCTATGGTAAAAGATGGATGGACCGGTGTAAGTGTAAAAGCCAGTTTGTTTCGGTGGTCTGGTCAGACAAAAGGAAAGCTAGAGAAAGGAGTTGTGATACTTTACTGTGAATATGAAAGAAAGGTAAAAAAGTTAGAGGAACTTCAAAAGGCTTTCACATTGGTGCAGAGCCAAAAGGCAACTCTGAACCATAAATTAAATTAACTTCAAATGGAGAACAGTGCTTTAAAGGTTACAATGAAAGAATGCAACTCCTCCGCATATCATATCAATGCTATCATGCAACAGGAGGATCACACCGATTTTGGTTCAGACAATGATAATGAAAATAACCAAAAAGAAATGAATTGGAAACAGCTTACAAAACAAATGTAAAAATGGACGGGACAGGGAGGTAACAGAACAGCTCAGCATGCTTATAAGTATACTCCTCTCAGTACAGAGGAAATGAGGGGCTTATTAAAGGATCTCCCACATCTAAAGCCCAAAGACTCAAACTTGATATTTTAGAAATAAATAAATCAAATGGTTACAACATATATGTTACATCCTAGGGATCTCCATATCCTGACTAAAGCTAAATGCCCTGACCTTTCATGGGTCAAGGTCCTTTTAAAGGAACATCAAAACGGCAATTGGGCCTCTGTTAAGTTTAAATCAGAAGCTGATATGACCCATGCTTGCACTGATTTTAAAAAAGCCATTCAAAATGCCCTGGGCAATGGAGCTGGTAACTGGGGACTGAGAGTGGAATGCGTGCAAAGATGAGCCTGCTGCCAAGTAGTGTAAGCAAAAGTGAGACTTGTATTCAAGTAATGCAGGCATTGCAGATCCCAAAAAGACTGACCCTGGAGCAGGGCAGAGCACCTGCTAATTATAGCTGTTGTGAATCCCTGATTAAACTGTTAAAGAATGTTGTTGCAGTTAGCTTGTACCTTAAAATGATTTTACAAAGGTAATTGGTTGCTTCCCTCCCCACCCCACCCCCACCCACACACACTTGCACTTCTGTTTTTCTGAGATTTTAATAGAAGGAATTATGGATACACTTTAAATGCTAAAAGATATGGCTTGTGGAAAAGTCAGCCAGATACAGGAAAATATGAAGGTAATTTCTCTGTTTTGCCTGCGATCAGCAAGGAAATTTGTAAAAAGAAGAGGTATTTTAAGCAATAATCTGCCACCCCCAAAATGGGGTAGAAAATGTTCTTTTTGTCTTTCAGAACTTTAAGAAAAGTGGGTGCCAGCAAAACAGCTGAATAACAACCCCACGACTTTATTATTGCAACAAAGATTGTGTTTTGTGCTGTTTGTCTTGTTACTAACATTGTGTGGTATACTACATTAAGCAGAAGAGAATCAATAAGCATTGTAAACAAATATATATATATCAATGTGGACTTAGTCCAAATAGGGCTGGGAAACCTTAAAGCTGTATGAAATATGTGGCAATAGTTACACGTGGCTATTACACAAGTAGCAAATGAAAATGGAAAATAGAACTGCTTTGGTTATTGGATGTACTGAAATGCAAATTCTCAGTTTGGCTACATTAAAACATGAAATGTATTGGGTTATATCTGGGACTATTAAGGTACTAGCCCACTAGTTAAGGCAAAAGGAAAGATCCTTGTCTGATACATATAAACCATTCCCCTTCGCAGCAACAAAGTCTCTTTCTTCTATTGCCACTGCTAAATTTGTAACTCTCACCTGGAATACCTCTAATCTTTTTCAAGAATTATGTTCCAGGTTTCCTTCCATCAAGTTATCTTGCGGCTTGGTGCCTGCTCATCTCTGCCCACCCATCCAGGTCACTGGTCAACTTCCCCCACCTACCAAAAAATATCCTCTCAAGCCTGAGGCCTTAAACGCCGTAGGTGACATTATTCATTCTTTACACCAACAAGGCATACTTGTTCCCTGTTCCTCCCCCACCAACTCTCCTATCTTGCCAGTTTAAAAAAACCTGATGGCTCAGGGCGCCTTACCATCGACTACCGCACCATTAATCAATATGCAGATAAACTTGCCCCCATTGTAGCTGACCCATCAGTTGCCCTTTCGGGCCTTGATCATTCTTACTGCGTCTTCACTGTGTTAGACATTGCAAACGGCTTTTGGAGCCTCCCCGTGCATCCAGAGTCACAACACTGGTTTGCGTTTACCTTTGGCCCACCCAGTTCAACTGGACTTGTTTGCCCCAAGCACATCATAATTCTCCCACCCTCTTCCACCTCTTCCACCGGCAAAGGCCCTCTCTTCGGTAGACTGGGCTTCTGCCGATTCTACTTGTTTGCAATATGTTGGTGATTTATTGCTTGCTTCCTCCACTGTCTCTGACCACTTACATGCCCTTCAAATGCTACTCCAGGCCTTAGCCGATGCAGGCTTAAAGGCCAACCCTCGGAAAGCTCAGATAGTTATCTACAGTTCAATATCTGGGATACACGGTCTCCCAGGACTCCAAAGCCCTCACTTCAGACCGCCGGATTGCAATTGCTGCAGCCCCACGGCCGACAACAGTTCGGGAATTACGTAAGTTAATGGGCCTCCTTAACTTTTGTAGATAATATATCCCATTGTTTTCCACCTTAGCACAACCCCTCAATGACCTTCATAAAGGGGCTCAAGCCTCCTTGGACCCCATCTCTTGGTCACCAGAGCATGACCACTGCTTAACGCAGCTTAAAACAGCCCTCCTTTTTGCTCCTGCAGTTGGGTTCCCCCGCCCGTCAGTACCATCCGAGCTCTGGACCCATGTACAGGATGGCTAGGCTATTGCTGTACTCACTCAGAACCACAGCAACAGGCGCCGCCCTGTGGCCTACTATTCCACCCAGCTTGATCCAGTAATTCTGGCTTTTAACCACTGTCTTCAAACTGTAGAGGCAGCCTCCTGGGCTGTTACTGTTTCTTCACCTTTGGTTTCTGGAGCCCCCCGTACAATTTTCATGCCTCATGCAGTTCACAAAATCTTGGACAGGGGCCACTTCTCAAAGGTCACCTCAGCACGATGGTCCAAGTGGGAATGCACCCTTCTAAGCCCCCACATTACAATTGCACATTCTAACCTTCTTAATCCTGCTATCTTAATGCCAACAACAGGGGAACCTCATCAGTGCCCTCCTTCTGAGGACACCATTATACAGGACCGACTTGTGTCTGAACAACCACTATCCTCTTCTGATCTTGTTTTGTTTGTTGACGGATTCCGGTACTAGGTCGCCGGTCAACCTTGTTCCGGCTGGGCAGTTTGCGACCTGTCAGGTACACGCCTCTGGTCGGGTTCCTTGCTGCCTTCCTGCTCGGCTCAAGTAACCGAATTAGTGGCACTAACACAGGCCTAGCATGGGCCAGGCTGTTACCATTTACACAGACAGATGCTATGCATTTGGGGTAGTTCATGACTATCTTGATTCTTGGACTAATAGGGGTTACCTCCCTTCATTCGGTACCACTCTTAAAAGCTGGCTGTGGTTAAGATCAAGGCACATACCAGAAAGAGTGACCCCCTTTCTCTTGCAAATGCAGCTGTAGACGAGGTTGCTAAAAAGGCTGCAACAATTCCACAGGAAAATCTCCAAGTGGCAGCCACCCCAAACTCCTGATAGTATTATCCATTTGGGATCTAATAAGACACTTCTACATGATGCAGTCATGGTTTCTGTTAAAGTTAAATACGATTTGTCTGAGTTTACTGTACCATTACAAAATGTGTGTTTCGACCACCCTAATTCTTTACAATGGCTACAAGAACAGTTAAAGTCACTAGTGCACCAGTATACTGTCCGCACCCACACAGTAAAAAGACAAAAGCGAGGCATCCTAGGTGACATTGGAGGAATATTTGGAAGCTCAAATTCCATGATAAACTCACTTAATGCCAATACGGATAGATCTTACAATGCCTGGGTTAAAAGCCAGACTACCCAGGCCCTAAAATACACCAATGCTGGCTTATTATACTCTTTCACTGCTATTGATGCAGCCATGGATGGATTCTACATAGCAATTGAGAAATCCTCCGATGTCATGATCAATATGACTATATCCCAATCTAAGGGACATGCTTGTGCTATGTTAGCTCGTGATTTGTTCAATATGTTAAAAGAAGATATGTTAGATCTATGCCTTGGTTTTCCTCCCACACACCCTCTCTTCCTCTGCCCTTGCAAACTTGGTATCTGCTCAGTTGATTGTTGCCTTTCCCCTACCCCCTCAGGCCTCTTCCCCCCCCTTTTGATTTTCTTCTTACATCCTTTTTTGTTATCCCCACCCATGTTTTTCCTTCCTCTTTTTAATTTAAATCTATTGGTTATGTGTCTAACAACACTGTCTATCGAATCGGACTTTCTGGCTTTATGTCTCCCTCCCCCAGTGGCGGCATGCTCATAGCAACTTCGGACTGTTGTACAGAAACTGCCGACTATATTATTTGCTTTTGTTCTACCCTCCGCCCTTTGAATACTTCATCTACAACTATGGCCCACTACAATGTCCAGCCAACTCCTCCATGTGTCTACAGATTACAGGCTCCTTCACTCTGGGTGACCTTCACTGGAATGACAACACTTCCTTAGCGGTATGGCAATCCCAAATTGCAAAGGAGCTGCTGGCTAAAGTGGTCCTTGCTGCTGCCTCTGTGTCTGCCACCGTTCATAAGAACACTGCTAAAGGCCGTGTGAAGGACCACCTCTCCACCCAGATTGTAACCTGCTTGGAAGATTCAACTTCTGGTCTGTCCTATAGCCTCATCACCTGGTGGACTCTCCTGCAAATAGCAGCCGCTGCTGCTTCTATTCTTGTCCTGTTTTCAACTTTACTCTTGCCCCCATTCCCTGTTTTCCTCCCCCTCCATAACACCTTCCCCATATAATCCGAAAATAGATCATGAATATCAAAGTATCTAAATAATTGATCATATCTCACTTATGGGTTCGATTTGTCAAACAGGAGGGAACTGTAAGGCTTGAGGTTGTTTTCAGCTAACGAGTTGTACATTAAAACTCATTTAAAGGCTAACGAGCATACTTGATCCTCAAGGACAATGGCTAGTGTAAGCATCCGATGGCTCAGGTAGCCAGATGTCCTCTTAATGATTCTAATTCCAATGAGAACAGCACATTTGTTTTTAGAATTTCTATCTCATCTGCCATCTATCTGTAAGGACCCCCACTTCCCCCCACCCCGAGTGTAACCCTAGCATCCTTGATGTAAGTAGGGTGATTAAAGTGTCTCTGCATGTATTTAATGACCATTATCACTGTTGTTCTCTCCGGATGGGACAATATCTGTATTTGTAAGTGAACAGATAAAGAATTTAAAACGTACTATGTAATCGATAAGAAAGTGTATATAATTGACCACTCTAACCCCATGAAGTTGAAGCTGATTTATCAGACTTCCCGGTATCGTGAATAAACCTCTTCAGTATTGTCTGTGCTGCCTGAATCTTGGAGAAAGAATCCTTCGTGCTTTACACTACGGAAAGAGGAATAAAGTATGCCTAGGTTTACATATCCCAGCTTCAATGGACCAACAGGGGCAATCCATTTCCAAAGCTGAGAGGTATTGAAAAAGGATGCCCTCCCACTCAGACTCTTTAAATTGTGGCAGTGTAACACTGTGAAAGAGGTAGTTTCTCAGGAAGCCAGGTTCCAAAATGTATATGGTTTTATTGACTGAACACCAGCTCTGTGTATTGTAAGAAAGCCCTCCCAATAAAAAGAATACAAAAAGTATCAACCTAAGCTGTGTAAATGCTGAATGCACAAGACAATTTGTATCTCTGAATTTCAGAGCATGCTGTTCTAAAACATGTGTTCCTCCCATAGGAAAATCCAGTTCAAGGTTGAATGCAGCATAGTTTCTCTCCTACAAATTATATTAGGGAAAAGAAAGTCAATGTGGATCAAAGAACTGCCCCTAGCTTCCTTTGAATGTCAAAGAAGTCCAGGAACATTATGTAATGCTTTGACATCTAGTTGCACTGATTTCAGTGGATTTGTGCTGATTTACATCAGCTGCAATCTGGCCTTTGTAGTTCTTATGGTGGTTTTGAGGGGTTACTCTTTAGCTAAAAACAAGGAGCTAAGGAAATTTTGTGAAACAGTTTTTCTGCTTTATCTACCGCTGCAATGCAACAAGCAGCACTTCCAGGGGAAGGAGCAGACAAGTCATGCCCAGATTGTTCACTTTAGCTCACATTAGGGTGACCAGATAGCAAGTGTGAAAAATTGGGATGGGGTGGAGGGTAATAGGCGCCTATATAAGTGAAAGCCCTGAATGTTGGGGACTGTTCTTATATAATCAGGACATCTGGTCACCCTAGCTCACATTCTCTCTGGATAGGTAGCCTACAAGTCCCATATTCAGGGCATGTCCCTGTTTTGTTCTACAGAAAAGTGTTTTGCAACTCTGCAGCCTGGCTACCTGTATGTCTATTACATCCTGTCACCCCTACTTTGCTCCCTGAAAACCCACCCACTGCATAAGTACTGGAGCCAGCCCTTGCCCACTTACTGAGTTAAAAAAATGTACTGAGTTCACACATTGCTGTACGTAAGGATATGGCAAGAAAGAACAATTTCTGTTAGACCCAGACACCCTTTTTGCCTTAATTGTGCTTAGTGCTTAGATATCAAAGTGACAGGTGCATTAGAAATATCTATGCTATATGCAAAGATTGGTTATCATTTTAGTACTGGTTATGATTTTTAGTACTGCGAATGTGCTGGTTCGTGAATGAGAAAGTCTTGCCCCAAGGAATTTACAAACAAAATCCACATGAAGTTACAGACTGGCTCTGACTCTGGGCATTCCTTCTTGTGGCAAAGTTACTGGCAACTCAAGTGTCACAGGCAAGCAATGACTCACCACCTGACCTTTGCCTGAGTCCATGATTTCACTGCCCTCGCTGTGTCAGAGCATTGGAGTGTGGGAGGTCACCACTTGTGTGTGTGTGCACATGCATGAGTATTTCTGTCTCTTTTTCGCTCTCAACTGGCAACATATTCCTGGTGCGGGGGTAGACAAGAGTAGGGTGGGATAGTAAGAAGGAATATAAGTGGGGCAGAGACTGGGAGAGGAAAGAGGGAACAGATTGAAGATGAGGGGTTCAGAGGAGAAAGTGAGAAAGAAACGAAGAGAGATGACAATCAAAGTAAATATGAGAACCAAAAGCCTGGGAGAAAGAAGAGAAACTATAAAAAGTTAAAGCCTTGTCCACACTACAAGGAAGATTCTGTTGCCTGTTACAGGCATGGTGGGCGTAACCAGTTACAAGAAATGTGGGTCAGTTTGTGTCCACACAGCAGCTTTTCTGCCATCACAAATGAGGTTGTGCATCTACACTTATCTGTCTGATTAACCATGGGTAGGGATATGATTTAGTCATGGATTCCGTGATGTTACTGGACCTCTGTGACTTCTTCGGCTTCAGCTGTTAGCAACTTCGGCTGGAGCCACGGTTGTGATCCCCCCACCCCTATGGGAATGGGGATAATGGGGATCGGGCTGTCAGTCCCCTGAACCCCATGTGGCGCTCCAGCTGTCATTCCTCCCCCGATCGCCCCACTGGTTATTTTTTAGTAAAAGTCACGGACAGATCACGGCACCCGTGAATTTTTGTTTATTGCCTGCGACCTGTCGGTGACTTTTACTAAAAAAAATAACCGTGACAAAATTTGAATGATTTTTTTTAAAGCAGTGCATTCTAGGAAAATATGTGCAGCTATCCTATTCTGCCTTGCCAGGTGAGAGGATCTGGAGGATATGGCATCAGTTGCATATGTGGCAATCTGCTTTAGGGTGCTACCACAAAGAGCTGTGGGGAAGAAGATCAGTCAAACTGGTTACACAAACGTGGGTAAGTTCTCATGCCAACACAGCAAAGTAACCACAACCGCAAAGACAAACATGCCAGCAACCTGAGCTACAGCTTCAGATTCCTGTTTGGTTCAGTTCCTGGTTTACACTACAGGGGTGCTCTCATTTATGACTGAGCTGCAATGCTCCCCAACTATCCAGCAGCTCAGAACAGCTGAAGAATAGTTGCTCTTGCCACAACCTTTCTTTCTCCAATTCATCCCAGCATGAGTCTAACATAAGCGCTTTGAGGCAGGGAGTAGTGTAGAGCCATTATGCCAACCTTATGCTCCCTCCCATATTGGCAAACTTCCTAGTGGGGAAATCCAGATACTAATCAAGTTTTAAACACATTGGGTGTGAGCGCATCTCATGTTTAGAGCCACCCATAACTCAACTGATTACAAACTAAGGAATAAGGTCAATAACCTTGAACTTGGCCAAGGCAAGTAGATACAAGGCAGAAATACAGGGAAGACATTTAAAAATGATTTTAAAAAAAGGACAGGAGCAGAGTGAAATGCTTTGAAGAAATGCCTGGCACATTTCTCCACAATCAATCAAGGCTGTCTGTCCTCACCCTATGAAGATCACACAGAGCCTCAGGGCCTTGTGAACTCTGCGCAGTTGCTATACTCACAGAGACACAAACATGAACCACTATTTCTGCCGGGCGTTTGTCAAGAAGCTGTGCCCCTCCCTGTCAAACACAAACCAAGCCCCCGTGGCTCTGTCTCCACTAGGAAAGTTTTCTAAGGGTACGTCTACACTGCAATTAGACACCTGCAGCTGGCCTGTGCCAGCTGACTGGTGCTTGCAGGCTTGGGCTAAAGGGCTGTTTAATTGAGGTGTAGATGTTCGGCCTTGGACAACCTGCGCTTTGGAACCCTTGCAGGATCCTAAAGGCTGGGCTCCAGCTATCCGCTGAAGCCAGGCTTTGGATCAGGCTCCACATGAGCGAAACTTGGGAAAGTGGGGGACTGAATGCCGCCTTGGCTGCACATCCACCGCGATGGAATTCCCTCCCTTAAGAAATCAGGACAGCTCTGAACTTCACCATCTTCATTAGTGAGTGTTCACTGGGGCGTTCTGCGGCAGGAAGAGAACAGACAAATAGTGCCGCTAGTTGAGCCTTTAGTCCATTCCTAACACACGGAAGGAAGTATTAATCCCAGCGGTTTGACCACTTGCTAGTTAGACAAAGACTTCTGCCTACCTAAGCTCCATGTAAAGTGAATTCACACTCTTTTTGATTTCATGTCCTAAAATATTGTGGTGTGCTGCTGTGAACTGTAAAGCAGCTGCTACTTCTCATGTGAGAGGGGGTTGCACTTGAATAGTGAATGAAACAATTGATATATATGGATTTCATCTACCGAACACTGGCCCTAATCCATTGATTTCAATAGGATGTTGGTTTCTCTTCACAGCAGTGTGGCACAGTGGATGGCATACTGGACTGCAACTCAGGAGAGCTGCATTATATTCTCAACTATGCCCCTGGCTGACCATAGGCAAGTGAATTTGCCTCTCTTTGCCTCAGTATCCCCATCTGTAAAATGGGGATAATGCTACTAATCTCCTTTGTCAAACACTTTGAGATCTACTGATAAGAGGTAGGTGTCATTATTATTACCCATGTGCTTAAATTGCTGGTTCAGGGCCAGAGTGCTCATCATCTTGAAGGATCAAGCCCTGGGCTTGTAAAATACTTTGGGATCCAGTGGGCTAAAAAGCTGTACAGATACTGTGGTTATTACATTTTAAATCTATGACAGAGACTTGCATTTTGTATTGCTACTGTTTATTAATATAATTAGAAATAAAAATATTATTCCCACCAAGAAATTGTCATGTTTAACTGTCGCACAGTCTTTATTAAGTTGTTTCAATAACATGCCTTCAGAATAGTTGAGAGGACAGTTCGTTATATGATTAGAAGCAAGTGAAATCAAGTTCATGCTCTTGGGAGAAGGACAAGAACTCCAGAGATTTAAAAATCAGAACATTTAGCCAGAAAAGTATTCCTTCAGTCTGCAATCAAACCTCTCTGTGATAATGATAAACAGTAACAAGCTGAAAATACATTCAGGAGTAGGTGAAAGTTCAATGGTCACATTTAAAGAAACCTAAAACCATTCAGTGTCATAATAACCAGTGTGGGAGGCAGGGGGACATTTAGCTCTGCTGAAAGTATCCTTTATACCGTTTATTATATGTATAAAAACTGACTTTGAAAATAACTGCCATGGCTTAACTATTAAAGTTAGCACTTCAGCTACTCACACAGTGAGTTTTTGGACTTTCAGACTCCCATTTTAAAGACAGTCCGTCATTCCTGATTTCATGCTGTCACTCAGCTTTGGAAAGCCTCCAAATTAATCTCTGCCAAGGACTTTCTCCCTTTTTCCCCCTTAAAACAAACTCTTGAATGCTCAGTTATACAGTGACGTGTTCCATCTATGAAGACTGCACCCCACTCCATATTTATTCTGTATTGTACTCACTTGTTCCTTTCTTTAGAAAGTAAACTTCTGTGGGCGGGGACTGTTTGTTATTTTTCGCAGTGTGCAGTACCATTTACCTCTGGAGCTACATAAATAAATAATATGGTGGAGACCTGGAGTTTATACACTAATAACAACATGCACACAAAGGCTGATTAAATCAAGAGCAGACGTCTTTCTAGAAGATATGCTGTCATTCAACTAGAGGTTACGGGCTTGATGCAGGAATTACTAGGTGAAATTCTATAGCCAGTTATGTAGGCCCTTCTGGCTTTAAAAATCTATGAACTGATTATGGTGAATGCTTACAATCCAACTGCTTCAGACGCTAATACAGAACAAATGAAGGGGCTCAATCATATAAGGTGCTGAGCATCCTTATCTTCTATTGAAGAATGGAGCTATTTTGGAGCACTTTCACATCATTTGGCCAATGCAATACATTATCTATTACAAGGATGTGTGAGAAAAAACATTTATCAATTCATCCCCCATAAACTTATCAAAATGGCTGTCTTGATCTCTAGAGAAAAGCTGACATGTCCTTTACATTTAAAAAAATTGCTATAAATTAGTGTTTTAAAAAGTGTTTTTCCATATATGCATTTTATACAATGAAGTACTACCGGCAAAAATAGTTTTTTAAAGAGTGCCTGAGCATATGTAGCAAGGTAAAACCAGAATTGTTGGTCAATCCCTATAAAAAGATCAGACTGTACTAGCAGAAGAGGAATTAAGTTCATCCAAAACCCTCACGGGAACTGTTTTGTAACCTCTAGTCTATATATTACTATGAAAACACCAGAACAAAATTGAAAGTGGGGAAAAGGTTAGGGAGCCACTGAAATGTTATTTGCAAAATACATTACAACAAATACAGTGTGCAAAGGTAAACTCGTCCTGTGTTTTAGTGCAAACCAAATACTAATTTTACTAGATTTGAAAGAGCTTCCCTCTGTTTTCAATCAATTCCACTCTAAACTCTTCTTAGAACATGATAGGTAAAGTGCTAGGATAAAAGCATTCCAGTGTTGAGAAGTGCAATAAACTGCATACAAAAGATCTCCATCCTCAAGCGAGGAAGCAAGAAAAGTGGATGGCAGCTTTATGAAAAATGTACATACTATGGCAGTGCTTGGTTAAATAAGCAAGACAAAACCAGCAGCACCAGACAACTAACTACTGGCTCTGCCTTGGCTCTTGCATTGTGATAATCTAGTTTGTGTATCTAGAGAGAAGGAAATATATATTGCATCTAAAATCCTCAAAGCCTTATGCTTATGGATTTGTGAGTGGGATTAAGTAAAGCAGAGATCAACAGCCCCTTCTCGGTTATGGCATGCAGTAACTGTCTGGGACCGCACTGGGGGCTGCAATGAGGTTGGTTACCTGTTCTCCGCCTTCCCTGACTTGAATAGCGACCACAAAATGCTTGCAGTTTCTAGGATGGAATCAGCCCATCACTTCCCACTGTCAAATGAGTCGGGGTAGGGTTCCTAAGTAACTGAAAAGCTTTGAGTTTGTGCTAAGCCAGCTCAGAGCTGGCTTCCCAGTGTCACAAAGGCAGCTTAGTAAACAAAATAGAGACCGAGCTCATGATTTTAAAGTGGATTGGCTTTGGGGGCATTTTCCTCCTAGCTGATGGAGAGAGTGTGTGTGTGACAGAGACAGAGAGATCCGACTCTATGCCTAGATTTTCTGCCGACAGCCACCACAACTGCATTCAATATTATAGAAGGGAGTAACAGAGCTGCCAGAAAGGGGTTTGTTCTGCATTTTTCATTCACTGAATGCAAAAGCAGCAAGGGAGGAAATGGGAGCGCTCGCTGCTGCAAATCAAGCAACCCATTAACCCAGGACGTGGCGAGCCATCTGACAGCAGAACGGATAGCGCGTTAGCGTTTTGCTTTCAAGAAATCAAGATGAGATACATTCGCACAGAGCTAATTTCTGCCAACACGCCCGGAGGCGCCTTGGCGGTAGCAGCTGTTGCAAAAGGCGGAGGCGGCTCGGCTCGCTTCGAATTAAACCTGGGCTACACATGACATTTCCTCAGCTGACTGTAACGGAAGAAATAAAAGGGGGGGTGCAGGGGAAGAGAGAATAAAACTGCAGGGATCAATCTTACCATTTGCTGGGTGGCCCTGAAAGTGGCATCCAGCAGCATGAGCTTCCAGGGATCCGACACTGTGCTGGGTAGGGGCAGGTACACATAATAGGCTGTCAAAGCTGCCAAGGCGGTCAGCAAAACAAAGGCTGATTTCATGTTGGGCCGGGACCTTCCTGGCTGGGTACAAGCCCGGACACTGAAGCAAGTTTTTTTTTCTGCCTCCTGCAAGTTTGCTGCAAGGTTGTAGCTCCCATTCAAGGGTTTCATAACCTTCACAAGCCAATCAGCGGACGCCTGAAGAGGAAGTCTAGGCTTTTTCCGTCCCTACATCTGGGTCCTCGCAATTGTTTTCGTCTCAGCGTGTTTTCGGGGCTCAGCTGAGCACAGAGACATCTAGGGGACACCGCGGTGCAGTGCACCGCTGGAACCGCACGGCACATGCTGCCCTGGCTCGACACCCGGCTCAGCGTTTATGTCATCCAGCCCCCAAATCATCAGCCACCCCCTCCCCCCCCCAAAAAAAGTTGATGGCGATGTGCAGCAAATGTTGCACCTTGTGATGCCCAAGTCTCCAGTCCCTCCGGTGCTTAAGTAACGTTACACCCAGGAGCAGTCCCACTGGAGCCCAAGCCGGACACCTTTATGCCTATGAAGTGCCAAGGGCTTCCCTGAGGCTGCTCAGAGGGGGATGCACCCTGCAGAAGCTAGCAGGATTGAGATCCTTGTTTTTACAGAATACACTGCAGTACCGGTGTGAAAGCATTGTTGCAACTAATAGAAACGACACCACACTTGTTATGGAACGTGAACAATGTATGCATTTCTCACCTCTTTCCTTCTCCCCCAAATTTAGAAGCTTAGCTGGCCAGGGACATATTGTCAGTTACAGTCATGTCTGCTACAGAACCATTGACTCCTCACGGACTGACTGGCAGTAGCACAGGGAAGGTACCCAGGACCTGACTTGTGTTTCATTTTACAGAGCCCATAACTCCTATGCGTGGCAAGGATGGAAGGTGAAAGGAATGGAGAAATGGAAATCCAGTGAGAAGCATGAGGAGCGTTGGATCTGTCTTTGTCAACTACCAGTGAGTCTAGCAATGAGAAATGAAGGGTGTATGTTGGAATCTATTACTTTGGGTCACCGGAAGGGGTTTTTTGGGGGGAGAAGAGGTGGTTTTGACCTGACAAAGGTAGTAAATGGCCATTTCAGTAAATCAGAATAACAGAAAGAAGTCTCAACTGGAGACGATTTTTTAAAATATGTGTGATAGTTAAATTTGTACATACTGTAGTTTGGAATGGGCATGTGGAAAACCTAGGGAAGGAACTGTGGATTTTGGATGAAAAACTGTCCCTTTGAAGTCAGTGGCAAAACTTCCCTTGGCTTCAATGGGGCCAGGAGTTTACTAAATGCCTATAGCATACATATTGCTTTTTTGCGTTAGCAGGATTTATCCTGCATAAAATAAAAAAACTTCCTCAACAAGTTTCTTTCTGTTATTCTCTTCTTCCCTCATGAATTCAAAGTGGAGGCCATCTTGCTGTGTCATGCCAAGTAACAGACACGATGACACTGTTCAGCAGGTTCTGACTAAACTCCACATCATCAATGGTAACTACATACTTGTGCTTGTTTATGGGACCATGTTAAACAAATTCAAATATCTTGTTAAATGGCTAGTTTCAGATATACCATGAATCAAATACACATAAAAGAATGAGCACACCCTTAATTTTAATAGATGTTTTAAAACTAATTCCTCAGATAAAAAAAGACAAAGGAAACTAATACAATTTCTGTTAAGCTCCTGAAAAGAAAAGCTTCCTAAAAAAAGGGCATGAAAAATTTGCAATGACTAGTTTATAAGAAGTGAAAAGCTGACACTGATCCTGTTCTCATTTGAGACAAAGATAAAAAAACATCCATTAATTCCAGTGGGAGCAGGAGAAAATCCCTGTACTTTGTGAGAAAATGGGGTTCCAAGGACCACAACAATGTGCTATCTGTAGACCATGAAATATCAGGTAGGCTGGGCCTACTTATAAAATTAAGCTACCAAATATTAATAAGTTGCATATTGCAGAGTATGTGAAATGGTGGCTGGAGTCCCTTTTGAAAAGGGGTGGTTTTTCTCATTGCAACACACCTATGCGATCTTTCCATTCTCAAAGTATGTCTGGTATTTCATTAAGATAACTGCTTATTAATTGTCTCTCTTGTCTGGACCATCTTCCCTAATGAACTTATCCTCTGGGAGTAACTCATCTATGCAGTAAACAGAAATGTGTTAAATGCAGGGTGTGCTATACCTCCATGGATCCAGAACTCTCAAAATACCTTATGATCAAAGCCCATGGCTAGATGCCACCCCAGGTATTGCTCAATTTAATCACAACAACCCCAATACCCCTTTGTTTGAAGGGTGGAACACTGAAACTAAACAACAAACCTAGGTGGATAGCGCCTTTTAACTAAGTAAAACACATGGGTCTCTCCCTCTTGTATTGTTTTCAGGAATTACTGTGTTTACTCATGTAAATTATCAAAATGCTTTCAAAAACATTGAATTTAAGAATATAAAAGAGAAGCGATGGAAATAAGCAAGGCAAGCAATCTTCAAGAGTAAAGAATCACTCTGGACAAGAAACTGATAAGACCTGCCATTTTGCCCAGCTGTCTTCTGAGACCACCAATCCAGGCTCTTGGGGGAAGCTGCTGAGAATTCATCACCACTTCTTGCCTGCATTGGTGAGGATAATTGCTTTTGCAGCTAAAATATACTGGACTTTTGGTTTGGGGGCTCATTTTATATGTTTATAAGTATAGTAATTAAAGCCTTTCTGTCATTATCAAACGAGAGTCATGTCAATTCCTGAGCACACTAATAGCAGATCCCAGTCTGTGAGTTAACACTATCACAAAAGCAGAATGTGCTTTCTTGAACTGTTTCCCCATACACTTTGTTGAGCAAGTTGTTTGTTAAAGGGCTATTAGGAAACGAGCTACGGGATACAGCAACACATTAGCATTGCTTTATTAAAAGAGAATCAGAGGTTCCATGATGAATCTATTTTTTCCAAGAGTTCATAACTAGGCTGTAAAAATTTGCTGTGGGTTGAAAAACAACAAGCCAAGGTCTAAGCCTGGGAGGTATTTTTTTTTTCTTTTTTACAAACTAGCAAAACATTCAGTCATTTCTAAAATTGTACATACGCAATATATATGGGACATATCTGCTGTTGCAAATTGGCACAACTCTACTGATTTTGATGAAGTAGCACCAATTTACAGGAGCAGAGAATTTTTCCTGGAATTAGAGTGAGAGCCAGCCTTTGTTAAGCAACCACTCCAAGATATTGCCAAGGATTTTACAAAGTTAAATTATCTGTAATAAGAATCATATAATTTAATGCCCATAAGGCACATGGTATATATGCACAAAGGGCTGGACTCTGCAAACACACACATACATTGAGTTAAGCATATATGTTAGTGCAGAATCTGGGGCAAAGTTTGTGTACAAGAGATTTTACACTTTGCATTGTTCCGTCTACTCCTAGTTTTTATGCTGAAATGCCAAACAGCAGTCAGGTACAATCTGTATCATCTCCCTGTGATTCAAGCTCAGAACTGATCCTCTGTGAAGGTACCTCACAGGTAATAGGCAGAAGTGGAGTCAGCTGTCTTGTGGCAGGATTCCCCCATCCTCCAAACCCCCTGGAGACCTTTCTGATGATACAGGGTCCATGCTGGGGGAGGAAGTGGAGGTTGGACGGCCAGGGAAAGAGGAGTAAGGTGGGGGCAGGACTTAAGTGTGGTGGACAATATTGTCCCTTCTCTGTCCCTGCAAAACACCCCAATAGATCCCATGGGCAACTACAGTCAGGGAGAGACCCTGACAGTGCAAAGCAACCAATGACCAGAGCCAATGAGGAGGCACAGGTCCTTGCATGGATCGCTCAGACCCCCCACAATGCCCCCTGGTTCCACCAGGTGTGTGGGAAGCCCCACAGCTTTTCCAATGGGAGTGGGCAAACTGCATGCCCTCAAGGAGACAAAGTGGGGAGCTTCTCTTAGCAATGTCATCTCCCAACATTCACTTTCTGTGGATTCACCATGGAAGAAAAAGATCTGGCCTAATAAACTGTACACGTTTATGTTGCCAATGTTGAGGGTAACCAGTAGACAGAGCAAAGTTTCAGCCGCAGGTGACATTTTACTTGCTGAAAATCACATTGAAAAACATTTGTATTTTGATGGGTTTATAAATATAGAAGTATTTAAGTTCTGGATTTCAAGTGTTTTAGACACAATAAAATAATTGTTGATATCAAATCATTCTGATCTGATCTTTTATAGGATCCCATTCAGTTTATCAAGCAAAATTCCTAGCCATCTTCCTTAAATAATCAGCACCCTAAAGTTGGACCACTTTTTGTCATCCCATTGAAAGGTGGTTTAATTCAGGTTTCATGGTCGTTTATCAATATAGCCTTGCAGTTTTTAATATTGTAATCTTTGTTTTTCAAATATAATATTTTGAAAATGGCTAATACATTTGTTCTCTAACTGCTTTTTACATGCATAGAATGGGAAAAATTCACCTTTGTGCTGAGACCTTATGTATCACCTAAGCCTTTAAAATAGAGATTAAGTGGTGCCTGGGTCTTGCGTACAGGGGTGAATTTGATTCAGTATGAATATATTTCTGCTTTCTTTACAAATTGTCAGAGCATTCTGTGCATCTCTTTTAAAGTTCTAAAGATTAGACAGCAAATTTTAGACCAGGAAGTGGGTGCAAGCCAAAGGTTCAAAATCAGGGCTCAAGAAGGTGACATCAGCAGAGAACCTTCGACACTGCCTACCCTACTGCAAAGGAGTCTAAGGAGCCACTGGATGCCGCTCAGAGGAACTTTGCTGGATATGTGAAGTAGCAAGGGACACGAATGTAATAGGAAGTGTTCAGCACCTTACAGGATCTGGTTGAAAGTAACTGGGAATCAATGAGTTTACTTGAGTTGGAACTGCAAGATTAGGTCCCAAAATGGTTTTGAGACTATAAGCAGAAACAACTGTTGCCAATGCCTTTAAATTTTGATAACAAGCAAGCAATCACCAGCACGAGTGTTGCTATTATTGTGTGAAATAAATGACTGATTGTTTTGAGTGCCAAAACTGAGGCCACCTACCTGGTTCACAGGATTCTAACCTTTTATTCATGCACATAATCTCTGTTTACATGAGACATGAGCCTGCAAGCCCTTGCTCGCATGAGCAATCCCTGCTATCACATGCAGTCTCCCCTGTCCTTCGGTCCTTAGGATCTGATCCAAAGCCCTCTGAAATCAACGGAAAGACTCTCACTGACTTTGTATCAAGTCCTTAGCCCTGAAGATATCTAGAGTAGTAAGAATGCCTAATATAAAAGGATGACTATTATCCAAATGTTTAATTTTGGCATATAATAATTCAGCATATAATAATTAGGTTAGAAGGACCTTTTCAAGTTCCTTTTAAATTGACGCAGTTGGAACTTACAAAATTGGGCCTTTATTAATAAGATGCTGAGTACATACAAAAATATTCCTTTCCAGATCACAAAGGTTTAATAGTAGAGAAAAATAAAAAGAAGAGGAAATTAAAAGCATTAGGTTTGATTAATTTTATATCAGTTTTGGTACAGTTGAGTCAGCTAACTGACTCTGACCTGAGCCATTCATATTTCCATAAATCAACTCATCTTTCCTTCTGATTTAATTTGATTATTCAGAAGCTCCTCTTCATCAAAATCATAAGACTTTTTAACATCCTTAAGACAAAGTTTATTGAAGTTATTAATGTCTTAGTATTCTTTGGTGCCCAAAGTAATTATTCATATCACGCCCAAAGGTGGCGTAGGTGGTTTATTGAACAATTAGACAGACATGATCTTTGCCTTGAAGAGAGGGATTTAAATATGAAGTGACAACTCAGGCAACAAGAAGTAGGGAGGAAATGGGGTGAGAAGGGCAAGCTAGCAGTAGATGGTGTGACTCAGTTTAAGAATGTGCACACCTGCATGGCCAATTATACTTTGCTTTTCTAGTTATTATGGTTACTGTCAGGTCACATTTCTAGGGCGCATTTTAGAAGCTGTCCCTGGCCAGGAGAAATGAGGAAAGAAGGAGCGTTGGGTTACCAGGTCGGGAAGCTGAACTGAGAGTTCAACTGAGACCGCAAATCCTAATGGAAACAGATTATTTCCCTTCTAGCTGGGGTGGAGCTAGACCTGCCTGGGAAATACATCAATGTAATGGCTCCAAAACCCAGTCCGATGGGAATCACCCACGCTCCACAGTTCACAGGCTGGGGTGCCCGTGCTGCACTCGGGGCTGGGGATGCCTGGCCGGCTAAAGCGATGTGGCCTGGAGAGCAGCCCAGTGGCAGGGTGCGGGGACTGGGATGGATGGATGGAGGGATGGGGACCACCAGTGTGGCCAGGCAAGCACTGTCCAGCAGCAGCAGCAGCAACTGTTGCATCCGGGTCTCTCCGTCTTAGCCGTTGGATTCGTTTGAAAACCTCCATCAACGAATCAGAGCCGAGGTGAGCTCAGCGCCCCTGTGACCTGAGTTTGGGCGAGAGGGGCCTCACAAATAACTCCCTTCATTCACACACCGAGGCATCCCGGTCGGCCAATGGGAGACCGCTTTGCAACGAACTTCACGGGCAACGTCCAATGAGAGAAGGCAGGACAACAAGAAGCCCTTTTCAAAGAGAGGGGGAGGGGGAAGAGCGACCGCTCTTGGGAATCCCGCGAAGGGCCAATGAGAAGGCGGCTTTCAAAGGGACGCCTGCGCCGACACCGGCTGGCAACCAATGGGCGGCTCGCTTAGAGCGGCGGCTCGCTTTTTGAATTGGGGTCGGCGGCGGCCGCTAATGGCGGCGGGGAGATTGCGGTGGCTGGGGTTTTCACGGTGAGGCGCGGTAAGGCCTTGTGGCAGGGCCGGGAGCGAGGCCGGGACGCGGAGCCGGTGGGGTGAGAGGCGAAGGAAGGGGCTGCCCAGGGAAGGCCGGGCCGGGCCAAGCCTGAAACGTGCCTGGCCCTGGCGGCGCAGGGCTCCCGGCGCTGGCCCTGTGGCGCGTGTTTTATGTAGCGGTAGAATCCTTTAAAAGGCGAATCACTGACACGGGCCTTAAAAGGCCGCGATCAGCTTCCACCACGGGCCCGAGCGCGGCCTCTGGGACTGCACCTGCCGGGAGGGGGGACGGGACGGGACGGGACCTCCGTGCGAGCCGCGCTGGGGCTTTTACAAACCCACCCTGCGAAACAGCTCCCAGCCCGCTGCCTCCTGCCCCAGCGCGCTTTGACACGGAGAGAGCCCTTGTGCGTGGGCGGGGAAACGGGCCGGTGACGCTGGAGGTACCGACAGTGCTGTCCAATGGCCGGAATAACCAAAGCTGCCCCCTTCCCCCCAGCTGGCTTATAATAGTACGTGTTCTAGCAGTAGCAGCTTTGGGTTTGGGGGGGTGGAGTTCGTGTGTGTGTGTGTGTGTGTGTGTGTGTGTGTGTCTCTCTCTCTCTCTCTCTCTCTCTCTCACACACACACACACACACACACACACACCTACCCCTGAAATACTAATTGTTGGCAAACTGATGCCTGGATTTGGTTGCCTGCGTATTAGCTGCTTTATTTTTCTTGTAACCTTAGATACACACTCCCAGTATTTCCCGGCTGTTTCAAAGCCATATTCCTTAGAATAAGGGAACTCACAAAATATAGAATGAGACTTTTTTTTCCCCTCCATACATGACTGCAAAAATCACTCACAAAAGAGAGACCTTTGAAAGGGGATGCACGGTGTGTAGCTTGTATTAAGCAAACAAGAGAAGATCCTACTATTTGCTTGTGTTGGTATACATTTTTAAATGTTTACGCTGGTATGCATGTTACCAGGTATAGGATTCCAGGTGATCGTTAATGTCAGATTGGGCACCCCTGTTGTTTTAAATACTGCTTTAATAAGTGCTTGTTTTGGTAGCCTCTGTATTTCTAATTCAATGGTATCATAGTCTCTACCCGATACTTTATTTAACTTGTGTAATTCTTTCGTACAGTACTGTAGTACCTCTGGGGAATTTATTGAATGATTATAAAATACTTAGTGCCTTTGTGTAAGAATAGGGTCCTTCTGAACTGTGGTGAGAATCCCTTCTTCTGGCTGTTTACAAGAACTATAGTAAATAATAGAATTATCAGACACATAGATGAACACTATTTGTTGGGGAAAAGTCAGCATGGCTTTTGTAAAAAGAAGTCCAGCCTCATCAGTTTATTAGAATTCTTTCAAGGGGTTAACAAGCAAGTGGATAAGGGTGATCAGGTCCATATAGTATACTTGGATTTTTCATCCAAGGTCTCTCATCAAAGACTTTTAAGAAAATTTAAGTAATCATGGGATAAGAGGGAAGGTGGTCTTATTGGATCAATAACTGACTAAAAGATAGGAAACAAAGGGTAGGAATATATGGCCAGTTTTCACAATGGAGAGCGGTAAACAGTGAGGTTTTCCAAGGATCTGTATTGGAACCTATGCCATTTAACATATTCACTAATGATCTGGAAAAGGAAGTGAATAGTAAAATATCAAAGTTTGCAAATAATTAAGTCCAAGGCTGACTGTGAAGAGTTGCAGGGGAATCTCATAAACTGGGTGATGGGGCAACACAATGGCAGATGACATTCAACACTCGTAAGTGCAGAATAATGCATGTTGGGAAAAAATAATCCCAGCTACCCATATATAATCATGGGTTCTAAATTAGCTGTTTCTGGTCAAGAAAGAGACCTTGGAGTCATTGTGGATAGTTGTCTGAAAACTTCTGCTTAATGCACAGTAACTGTCAAAAAGGCTAACAATGTTAGGAATTATTAAGAAAGGGATAGGAAATGCTATATGAATCTATGTTGCTCCCACACTTTGAATACTGTGTCCAGTTCTGGTTACTTCATCTCAAATATAATATAATGGAACGGAAAAGCTTCAGAGAAGGGCAACAAGATTATCATGAATATGGAATGGCTTCTGTCTGAGGAAATACTAAAAAGGTTAGGGGTGTTGACCTTAGAAAAGACAGTTAAGGGTGGAGGGGATATGATAGAGGGCTATAAAATCGTGACTAGCATGGAAAAAGTGAATAGAGAAGTGTTGTTAACTTTCTTTCCTACAATACAAAAACAAGGGGTCACTCGATAGGTAGCAGGTTTACTAGAAGGAAGAGGATGTACTTTTTCAGACTATGCACAGTTAGCCTCTGGAATTCATTGCCATGGGATGTTGTGATGACCAAAAATATAGCTGAGTTCAAAAAAGAACTAGATGAGCTCATGGAGGATAGGTCCATCAATAGATATTAGCTAAGATGGTTAAGGATGCAACCCCATGCCCATACCTCTGACTGTGGGAAGGGAAGTGGAAGGGGAAGACCGGGGTTGATCACTCCAACTGTCTTGTACGTTGCTCCCTGAAGCTCTGGAACCAGCCGCTGTCAGAAATGGGATATTAGGCTGGATCCGTTGGTCTGACTCAGTATGACAATTCATATGCTCTTAACTCTAAGGGCTTGTCTTCACACACAGCACTACAGTGGTGTAGCTGCACTGCTGAAGTACTTGAATGAAATCACTCCTATGCCAATGGCAGAGCTTCTCCTGTCAGTATAGTTAATCCACATCCCTGAGAGGCGGTAGGCATGTTGGTGGGAGAAGCTCTCCTGTTGACATAAGGCTGTCTACATGTGGGGTTAGGTTGATATAACTGCATCTCTTAGGGGTGTGGATTTTTCACACCTTTGAGTGACTTAGTTATACTGATTATAGGTCTATAGTGTAGACCTGGCCTATATTGGTATATAATGCAAGATCAACCTTGCTGCCTGTAGAATAATGTTGGTCTTCGTTACTTACTTCATTCTTTCCCATACGTGAATTTCTTGGGATTTTACTGTGTCCTCTTCCATGCAGTGTTTTAACTTGTGACTTCAAAGGCTACTATTTTAAAAGGGCATTGTATCTTACAAGTTTTGTTTGTTTATGTTTTAAGGAAAAACAACCCCCCTTAAATATTTTTGCTTACAAAAATATCCCTTTTGAGCACACTGAGTTGTAAGATTATCCGTGAGTAACATTTTGCAGATGTCTTTCCTTAAAGTAATAAAAGCATTGAGCATTTGGGTGTGTAAAGAGAAGAGAATATCTGAAAAAGGATACTTAGCACTTTCTCCTTGATTTTTATATAGTATCTATACCATGGCATCTTAAACTTTTTTTATACCTTTTCATGCACCCTCAAACCACTGTACAAATACTTAAAGTTGCGTGATTGATCACAAGAACTGCATATTTCCAAACCCACTTACGAAAAACATGGTTCTTCCTAGTCAGGAGAATCATGGCTAACTGAATTGATGGCTCTCTAGCCAATCCATTAGTCTGCGGGTGGGAGGATTGAGGGATTTGAGACAGGCCCGTCTTCTGAAGTTCACAATTGTTCAAGCAGCTTCTTAGAAGATGGAAGAGAAATATAGTGTGCTGACAGGGAGTCAAAGGGCCCCTTAATGTGGGATGGGGAACTCTGTGAACGGGTATTATTTTCAACAGTCTGTACTATTTCCACGGAATGAAAATTTCCTAGTGCTGGTTAGCAAACTTATGTTGCTGCTTTGCCTTCTGGTGTCCTGCAAATTCACTGTTTTTTGTTTTTTAATCCCTCCCACATTACCCCCCCATTGTCAGATAACTGAGGATTTTTCTATTTAAATGCAGCATTGAGTTCTTTATTAAAAATTGCTAATAATACTGGATAATTCTGTATATAGATAATGCACTTGGTGCCTCCATGAGGCTTTCCAGTGATGGCAAGGAACCCTGTCTCTTGTCTGTGATAAGGATTGCGTCACTGAAATTACCCAGCAAGACAGGCCTGAGGAACTCCAACAGTAAGCTAGACAAACTTGGTCAGCTCATCTGGGAAATCTGAAGTCTATTGTGGTGGCCTGTACACCCCAATCTAATTTCTTCAAACTTTCACCTTAGGAAAATATATGCAGATCCATCTCTTCAGTGTGAACCTCTCTAAAATTAAATGCAAATAATAAGTTATTCCAGCTCCTTGAACCTCATTCAGATCATGTTTAACAAAATTCCTATCCGGAATAAGCAAGCGATTTCTTGACACAAGATCAAAATAAATCCTTGAAGATGACTTTTTTTCTTCTCCCATATCCCTAACTATCAAAATGCTCTGTCTTCATACAGTTTTCCTCAAAAATAGACTATTGTTAATTACCTGTCGAAACTATTTCTGTAATAGTCGTTTGTATAAACTCTGACTTCTAGAATAGCTCTAGCTAAGAGGATACTAGCATGCAAGTGGGATTTAGTAGTTTTGATTTTTAGAAATCTAAAGCTAACTTCCCTACTAGTCCACAGGACTTTTACTGACTTTTTAATATGAACCGTTCCCATTAAACTTATTTTGGATACTTATTTTGCAGCTACTGAAGAGAGAAACACAGACTTGATCATGGCTGACAGCAGTACGCTAGTGTCTGACACAGGGAGGAGTCTCTTGGCAGATTTTTCAGTTCTTGATTCAAAAATTACAGAAACTTCCAAGGAGAATATATTTATTGGATTGACTTCAGATGTTGAAGGTAACAGGAAAAACCTTTTTCAGTACTATCTCACTTGTATGTGATTTGAATGTTGTTTTTTGGAATATGTATAGCTTTCATGGAAGATTTCAATAACCTGAAGTCCCTTTTATGGCCACAAAGTGGGTACTGAACAAACACCAGCGTTTCTGCCTTCTTCACAGCTATGTTAGAAAAGGGACACAACTCTACAGGTTAAAGTAGTTCATTCTTCATTCATTCTTCAGCGCCAATCAAGAATCTAGTCATAGTGGTGGCTTTCTGATGTGGATGCTTTTACTAAGGCTACGGCTACACTGACGGCAGCAAATCGATTTCTCTGGGTCGACTGAACGGTCAGTGCAGACCCGCTCAGTCCATCCAGAAATCGACGTACTAAGACCACCTTCACAAGTGGTGTAGCGCTGCATCGATGGGAACGCGGTTCCCGTCAGCACAGTGCAGTGAAGACGGCGCGCAGAAGAGGAGCAGAGAAGTTGACTGGAGTTATGCAAGTTTTTTCCGTAGCTTGTGTAACTCCCGTCGACTGCCGCCGAATCTCGGAGGTAAGTATAGACAGGGCCTAGGAATAGGCACTGACCACCAACTTGCTTTATAGGTCTGTAAAGAACCATGAGATGGGTGGCTCTTGGTCTCTACTGATGTCTAGATGTTTGAACCAGCGACCTACATCTGGAAAGATCTGTGTTCATTACCAGTCTCCTAAATCATATAGACCAGTTTCTCGTTTTAAAAAAAAAAAAAAAGACTTGAGAAATTAAAGTATACTCTATTTTTCACAATAGTGTAGTTTTCCTCTGTATTTGGTTTATCCTCTTTCTCTGGGGACATCCATTCTGGATGTATCTACCTGCACACTGGGGAAGCTATGAGCAACAGCAGCAGTGAAGGCAGGCATTGGAGCTGTCCATATAGAGTAGTGCTAGTCTCTTTGGAAGACTGGTGTATTTTTATCTGGTAGATAGTCCACTCAGGCTTTCTAAAGAACTACGTAGACTGAGCTCTCAAATTCCTCTTGAAGGGGATTCTGAATATTTTATTGCTTGACATCCTGCCATGGTATAGACTTGAACTACTGTCATCACTTGCTCCCTTTTGTCCTCTAAGAAAGAGAGGTCTTGTGGCGATCAAAAGAGGAAGGCTGGAGAGAAGCTAGATTCTCTCAAGGTAACGCTAACTTTCCTCTTTAGTTCCTCCATGACCCTTTCAGACACTGGCACCTTGGCTTAGATGTTGTCTCGGGCTCTAGATACGCACCCCATTCTGCAGGTGACCTCTGGAGCCCTGCCTCATTCCATAATTGTTTGCAATACACACCCCCATTCAGTTTGATTTAATTGGTATGTGCAGTGCCGGTGGAATGCTAGCAAATCAATTATACAATGTACTAATCAATAAGTATACATGAAGTAGGTTTTTTTTATCCCAAAGCTGTTCTAAATAAAAATTGACTTTCAGTGGAACACTGACAGGAGCATTTGATCTAAAGACTGTCATTCCCAAGTTTCAAGTTTCTTCCTTCTATTGAGGTGGTAGAGCTATGTATAAGCTAAGTTAAAAATTCTTTAGTAGGAAGTACAGTGGAACCTCAAAGATATGAACACTAGAGTTACCAACCAAACACCATTTGCAACTGGAAGTAAGCAATCAGGCAGCAGCTGCAGGGGGAGGGGGAGGAAGCAAATATTGTGCCTGTATGCAAGGTTGGAATGCAGAGCAGAAACAGTCCGGGGTCTGTGCTATTCCTGTAAACCAAGGGTGCTGTTTCATCCCCTCCCACCCCACCGAGAGGAGGAAGCTGTTTTCACATCCCCCCCACTCCAGAGCCCAGGAATGAAAGCTCCCTGTTGCTGCTGCTGCAAGAAACTTAAGGAAGGTTGCAGCCAAAGCCTAGCCTGGAGCTGGAGTGGGAGTCAGCTGTGCTCTGGAGGAGTTTGAAAGGGCCACAGCCTGCGCACTGTTGCGGCCCAAGCTTTGCCTGTGGCTGCACTCCTGAATCCTTTGAGCACCTCTGGGAGTGCAAGGGGCAGGGGAGGGAGGGTTGCTGGCAGTTGGACTGGCACCAACCCCCTGCCACATGCTGCCTCTGGAGCGTGGCAAGCAGTGCACTGAGCAGGGTGAGCCCTGGGGAGAGGCGGCTGAGGACTGGAGCTTGTAGTGCCAAGGGTGCAGGGCAGGTCCCCTCAATTCAGCTCAAAGGCAAGAAGCAGGAATAGGGCAGGGAGCTGCTTGCGAACCAGGGAGTGCTGCCAGGTGCCACTTTTGCAGTGATTCTTCCCAGCCTCAGGGAAGACACTAACTGCAGGGACTGTACCATAATGTTTTGTTCAGACTTACGAACAACCTCCATTCCTGAGGTGTTTGTATCTTTGAGGTTCTACTGTATATCTTACTCTAATGTTGTCAAATGGATAATTTCCTGTGCTGAAATTAGAGGGGGTGGAAAATACTCAGGGTTGGAGTCAAATATAACAAACTTGAATTCAGAATTTGACCCAGTTGTAAGTTCTAAAAATGAACCCTTCAGAATGTGAATGCTCATGTAGCCCTAACTGTAGGTGTCTCTGTGTCTAGAATATAGAATCTTTTATACACACAGTGCTATACAGCACATGAATTAAGCAAAACAAACAGCACTCTGCCTTGAAGAGCTTGATGTAAAGACATGAACAGGAACAGAGGTAAATAGTCAGTGTAGCAGGAATGAGCCTCTGGGATGAGTTTGGCAAACAGTAAATATGAGGTTATTACAAGGAAGCAGGGTATTATGAAAGATGATGTGAAGTTGGGAGTGAGTAAATGAGATTGAGGGAGCAATTTAGGAAGATTCTTGGTCATAAAGTGATGTGATGGAATTGTGGAAAAGGAGTGGCTTAAACAAGGCTTTCCATTAGTGAAGGGTGAAAACACAGCACTTCATGTTGAGTCTGTAGCTAAGTGCCGTTCTTAAAGATGTGCGTTAAATTTTTAATTACAAAAAAATGAAAAAGCAAATTGCCACTAGCTCAAATCTGCCATGTGTACCTCTGACAAATCCTGCCCATAGGAGCTTCCCTTTCCTTCCCTCTTGCTGGCATTCCCATTCAGTAATTATTGATCTAGGCTTCCCATAGAAACTCATTAATCAGTCACACTGTTGCTTGTTAATAAAAAGCAATGTGTGAGAAGCCTAAAATTGTCTTACTGCAACTCCAGAATAAACAGACCTTTTAAGATCTGCAAACTTATTGCTTGGGGTAGGGCACTTGTATGTAATTTATTCCTTTTTTCCAGAGGACATAGTTAACTTAAACTTGTTAAAAATAGCTTCAGATACACTTGCCCTGAGATATCTCCCTCAATCCCTCCCGACCTTTCAATCCTTGTGGCTTTAAAATCCCACTCTCTTAAATTGATTGTCCTTTCCTTTGTATGAAAGGTACACAGATTGATCTAGTCATTTTCACCCTATGTTTCTCAACCTTTTTGATACCAGGGACCAGCTTGCTGCCTTCCTAAACTGTGTTAGGGAGATCTTGGGGACCGGCGCCAGTCCACGAATCACTCGTTGAGAAATACTGAACTAGACAAACTGGGAAATGCTGATAAACTGGGAAAAATATCAGATGCTGTAGTGACCTTGTGTTATGTGGGGCAGTTCGTCTTTCACAGAGAAATGTGATTTTATATTTTTAGTAGACTCCCTGCATTGACTTTGACAATCTGCCTCTGGTATGTCAAAAGACAGAAATCTGTGAATGCTACCAGGAAGTCTGCAAGACAAAAGGAAAGAGTTCGTAGGGACTTGGACATCACTTTTCTCTTTTTTGTTTTTGGAGAACGCTTTATTAATGTTAAGATATTAAGCACTACAACATAAAATACTAAACAGCCACGACTCTGCACCATAGACTAACTCCTACAGTTTCTTGTAATTGTGAACTAGAATATCTTCTTTATTTTATGTTACCATTCTTCTGATTCACCTTATCCCATCAGTTGGGGTTGGCAGCTCTCACTCTTTGTCACCAAGAGTTATACTCCTTGAAGATGAAGACCAACAAGCATGTGTGATTGGCACAACTTTTACCACCAGCGGGCTAGATCTAATGATAGTGGTTTGAAATTGGAGACCTTTCTCCTAAGGCTGCCTACGATAGTTAACGAGCCCCATCTACCTGGAGCCATCTGGTGATAATGTGTCAGGCACCCACTTTAGGCACCCTCGCTTTCAGTTAAGAAAGTCTCTGCCAAGAGATGGTAAGTGGTAGGAGTCAAGGATGTACATTACACTGGTCAAAAGAGGCATTTTCTAAGGAGTGAGAGCTCGTCCTCAAACACACCTTGACAGTGATGGCTTTTTAGGAAGTATTTGTATTACTGTTTTTGGGATTGATTTGCATGGTGAGGGAAGAAGACTGATGAGTGGTTTAAACAGATTTTTTGGTAAATCTGTTAGTAGCATGGAGTCAAACTCTACCACTGCTGTGTGTCTCAATATGTGTGGGTCACTTTTTTTCAGACAGTCCCTGTGTGAATGACTGAGCACTTGACTGGCCATAAACTGTGTTCTTGCTTCATCATATACTTTAGCAACTAGATGGCTCCTGAGTTCTAATTTAAGATGAGTCATCTGGCTTCCATCAGACTGGGAGCATTTACCTAGTGGGGTCCCAGAGGGGTCTGTCTTGGGTCCAGTACTAGTAAACATTTTCATTAATTACTTGGATAATAGAGTTGAGTATATTTACAAAATCTGCATTTTATGCCAAATTGGAAGAGGTTGCAAGTATTTTGGAGGACAGGATTAAATTCAAAACACCTTCACAAAATGGAGAGTTTGTCTGAAATCAACAAGATACTTTCATTCATTTATAGTAAATTTTATTTCACGTAGGGAGGAAAAATCAAATGCATAGATACAGTTATTCCCCATTTTGTAGGTGGTGGTATTGCTGAAAAGAATCTGGGATTATAGCAGATCACAAATTGAATGACTATATGATAGAGTAGCAAAAAAGCAAATATCACTGTGGATATATTAATGGGTGTAAGACACAGGAGGTAATTGTCCTGCTCTGTTTGGCACTGGTGAGGCCTCAGCTGGAGTACTGTACCCCGTTTTGGGCACCACACTTCAGAAAATATGTGGGCAAATGGGACCGAGTCTAGAGGAGAGCAATAAAATAGGAGAAGACTTAGCTAACCTGATCTATGAAGAAAGCTTAATTAAAAAAAAAAAAAACAAAAAAAAAAACCCCAAACCACTGGGTATGTTTAATTTTGAGACAAGACAACTGAGGGAGGACTTAATAACGTGTGAAGACTGTTAAGGGCTGTAGTATAGAGAACAGTGATGACTTGTTCTCTATGTTAATGAAAGTAGGACAAGAAGTAATGGGGTTTAATCTGTGGAAGATTGAGGTTAGATATTATGAAAAAATTCCGTTAATAAAGATCATAATTAAGCACTGTAATAGGCTTCAAAGGGAGGTTGTGAAAACAGGTTAGACAAACACCTGTCAATGATGATCTAGTCTTACTTAATCCTGCCTCAGCATGTGGGGTTGAACTAGGTGACCTCTGGAGGTCCTTTCCAGATTTACACTTCACAGTGTAATCCATTGGCTTCAAAATTGGCTTAAAGAAGAAGCTTGTTGAGGTAGCATTAATCTTTAGAGTTGGACTATTCTTGGTAAATAACACCTTGCTTGAGAAAAGACTCTGCATCTTGGCAAGATACAAGTGTGGAGTTAGCATGTTTCCCTACTTTATGGCTTCATTTAACACTAGGATTAGATTTTGCTATTGGATATGAATATTGCAATTTTTCCTTCCCCAAACAGAGGAAATGCCTCAAATTGAAACCAGAGTGGTTTTAGTCCAGGAAGCTGGGAAACGTGAAGAACTTTTGAAAGCCTTGGAGGTATGTGGCTTTAACATAAAGCATTCACTACAATCAGAATGTTGTGACAAACTTTATGTATGTAATTTAATCTCATACCAAAGTTCTCCTCTTTCACAGACCATTAAGATAATGGAAGTCCCAGTTATAAAGATAAAGGAAACTAATCCTGGTAAATCGGAAGAAAAACTAATAAAAAGTATAATTCATATGGTATGTCAGGCATCTGTGCATATGATTGCATGCTGCATGTTGCACTTCACTGGGATTGGAGTGCACAAATATTTAACCTTCATGATTTCTGATACAGTATTTGGATGTGATAAAGCAGGGGTAGACAATAGGCAGACCGCAGGCCAAATCTGGATCACCAGATGCTTTTGAATGGTCCCTGACATCTTTTTATCATTATTGGGGGGTTTTATTTTCTCTTGAATCTGGACCTTGGCTATACCTTGACAAAAAGTAATGGACTACTTTTATGGTAAAGGCTCAATAGACAATGTTTCCTATAGTGTAGTTTGAAGCTAGTTGAGTAGAAACTAATCAAATTTGAAACTGCAATTTCCTTAAATGTCTGTTCTGAACCCCTGAACTAACGTAATGGGTGTACTCAATGTGTTCTGTAACTAGGGTATGGAACACTCAAATTATATAATCTCCAGATGCTCACTTCTATTTAGACAAAGCTTTCATATGTTTCTGCTGTGAACTAGCTTCATAATCCGTTAAATGGCCTTTCTGATTCAACAGTGAAAGAGCTGCAATTTAAGGCAGGTGCATGAACTATTCTGTAAGGATTTTTTTTGTTTCTTAATGTGAAGGAGTATAGAAAATGGAGTTTAGACCTAATGCCTCCAGATTCAGAGCGGCCTATAGTTGAACCTTTGGAAATATAGAGTGTAATTTCATACAGCATGAAACATTTCTTTATGGAATCTTTTGGTCTGCAAGTTGCAACTAAAATAGTTAAAGTGAGTCTGTTTTTAGTGACAGAGTTCCAAAATAAATACTCTAAATTCAGATGCCCTGAAAGAAACACATTTTCTGTTGTACAAGAACAATTGAATCCAGATATTTTTTGATCAAATACTTTTATCACTGTGAACCTCCAAAGCCTGAGGAAATTCCCTAAACAGAGGTAAAACAATTAGTATTAGAACAAATACTTTGGATTCTCAAACAATTCCTTAAATTCTGAATCAGAAATAATTTTAGAAACCTAGCTCATCACTGGTTCGGTGCTAGAAATATACAGAAACAAACAAACAAAATCACCTCTTTGTATCTTTTTAAGCATAATATATAACTTTTAGAACATGGGTGAAAGGTGTCTTTGATACCTTGAAGTGTTAGAGAAATTTAATAAAAATCACTTTAAGACTTTGACATTCATTTACTATGTATGTTGCTTGAATGACTCTTTGTTTTAATACTCTGTGAAAAAAATTAAGGAAATTAAAGTGCCCTATATAAAGATGGAATCGGTGGAAGAGTTTGGGGATTCTGAGTCTCCAGAATTTGAGACCGTCTTCATTGTAGCAGACTTTCAGAATTCCATCTTGGACAACTTGTGCAAGTTTGACTGTCGAGTTCTTGGCCCTCCAATAGTACTGCATTGTGCTAAAAAAGGAGAAGTAAGTATTCAGGTGATAGCAAATGTCCTATTTCACTTTATTTGTAGATAGACATTTACATGTTAGTATTACTGGCAACACATGAGTCGTGTGACTTCTTCCAATGGTAGACGTTTCATTTAAATTGCAATACAGCTTTCCTTATTGTTTACATAGATGAAGATTTTGTGTTACAATTGCACAGCTATTCTGAATTTCTAATTCTTCTAAACTTGAAGAATTGCTGAAAGCTGTATCAGTCTTTCTCAGTGCCGAATCCTGGCCATTGACATCTGAATGTTTCACTACATACTTACAGCTTTCTTTAAAAAGTAGTAAGCACCAGTGGCTCTATTTAACTTCAGTTGGATTTGTTGATGCTCAGAACTTCTGGAAAGTAGGCTGTAAATGCAGAGTGAGTGGTTTAACACTGCCAAGTCAACCTTTGAATGTAGCTCAAACCAGTCAATTATGTTAACAAATCACTTTTCCCTACCCCATCAGATATCTTTCCAGAGAAATGTAGACCAGGTCTAATGCTTTTTACTACACTTGGAAGCTTTACTGGTATAACTAGTTTGGTTAGTGGTGTGGGGTTTTTAACCAAAATAGTTAACCCAGTAAAAGGCCCTAGTGTAGATGCAGTTATGCTGGCATAAAATCTGCCTTATACCATATGCTTTATTCCTGTACATAAAAGGGAATAGATATACTAGTACAGTAATTCTCAATCAGGGGTACACATACCCATGGGGGCACGCAAAGGTCTTACAGGGTGTACTTCAACTCATCCGGATATTTGCCTAGTTTTATAACAGGCTACATAAAAAGCACTAGCCAAGTTAGTACGAATTAAAATTTCATATGACTTGTTTATACTGCTCTATATGCTATATACTGAAACGTAAGTACAATATTTATATTCCAATTGATTTTCTCATTTTTACCATAATAAAATAAGCAATTTTTCAGTAATAGTGTACTGTGATACTTTTGTATTTTTATGTCTGATTTTGTAAGAAAGTAGTTTTTAAGTGAGATGAAACTTGGGGGTATGCAAGAAAAATAAGAATCTTGAAAGGGGTACAGTAGTAAGGAAAGGTTGAGACCCACTGTACTAGTATAAGCACCTCTACGCCAGCATAATTGTGTCCACGCTAGAGGGCAGTACTGGTTTAACTAGACTAGTATACTATTTGTATTATCAATTGTAGCACTTAGGGTGGTTAAAGCAGTATAACTTTCTAGGGTAGGGTAGACAAAGCCTTAATGTATAGTATTTTCTTCATAACACTTTCAAGCATGGCAGCATCATGAACCCCTGCGTTACTTTCCCTACCCTTTCTTAAATACTGCTATTTGCAGGCCTTTCTGAGAATGGGTACAGTATTAGGAAGTTAAGTCCCGAGAAACCCAGTTGAATTAACTTTTTAAAAAAAAACATGTTGTTGAAACCGCTGGTAGTGATATTGAACAAGATTATTCAAAATAAGGTCTTTGACAGACAAGAAGTGTGCAGAAAAGCTTCTCTGCATCAGCAAGAGGTTTAAGGAAATATAGATGCTAATAACTTTAATTTCAAGTGTTAGTAATGTGAAATGCTTTTCGTCATTGGAATACTGCACTGAGTGAGTAAAGACAGCTTTAGTGCCAGGGATATCTGTTCAACATGGTTGCAGTATGGTGCAGAAAAAGATTCTAGCAGTGGTGGGGGGGTAATAATGCTCTGTTACAGGACAAGAAGAGGTATGTTATATGATCCTGTAGGAAACATAGGGACACCTAAAGTCACAACTGTAAAAAGTTTACAGCATCATTTCAGCACATAATACAGAGATAGGTCAATCATTTCACCAAAATGGTGGCAGTTCCTATTTCAAGGCATACCAGAGAACACTGAGCCTTGTTGATTGGTATCAGTGCATTTTAACAAAATTACAATATTTTAGAGCCATTGTCTAAGTTTTTTGTTTAACATTGTTTTTAAATAAAGCTTGTGATTCTGGCTACTGTAATAAATCAGTTATCTGATTTCAGCCTCTACCTTTCTCATGTCGTCCATTGTACTGTGCAAGTATGTTGAATCTGGTGCTGTGCTTTACAGGATTCAGGAGGAAAGAAGAACTAGTAAGATTCTTTTGTCTTATTCCCTTGTCCCCTCACCTTTCTTGGGCTAAGTAACGTTCATGTAACTATGTTCAAAGTAGTCTTCTGTTATATCAGCTCTAGTGTACAACATTCAACAGTGACTAAAGTTTGTATTCTTGAGTACAGAACTACGATTCTATGGGCTACTTAAGACTGTTCTGCTCCTGTTGAAGACAGTGGGACTCACTGGCTTGCATGGGAGCAGGATTGGATCCTTAGACGGCATCGATTTGACCTGCCACTTGTGTTGGATTATGTACGTGCTCTTGAGTGCACTCTAGTAAAACTTGGAGATCCTGTTTAGAGCATTTGGAGTATCACTATCATAAACAATAATCTTATCAGAACTATAGCTAAGCAGCATCATGCCTGGTCAGTACTTTTTGAAGGAAAACCCAGATATTACAAGAAACAACTGATGATTTGCTTGGTGTCTCACTATCATGAGCCACTACTGAATCAGTGTTCTGGCATGGCATCAGGGGGAACTGTACTGCTGGAGATGCTGGCAATTGCATGAAGCACCGAGCCAAGACTATCTTCCAAGAGCTAGGAGTTAACTCTGATGTTCTGCCAGACTCAAATTGAGCAGTCCACATTCATTTGTTCTAAACCGCTGTTTTTTCAGCCAAGTATGTTACCCTTCATTTCTATGTTTTAATAGCACAGAATCCAAAGACAGCTGCCAATTCTCTCCACAGAAGTGGCTGCATTACAGTAGGCTGTGATATGTCTGAACTCATCTTGTTTGATTGCTTTATGAGCTGCTATCTAAATTTGACTTTGAGGGGATGAGATGATTGTGAAGCATTATGAACTACTAACTATAGCTGAAACTACAATAATCGTGGCTTGGATGATTCTTTAAAATACACTTGATATATGTTAAATACTTCCAAGGCAGGTAACATTTATGCCTTGCCAACCATGTCTTGTTTTAGAACTGACTCCTTTCATAACTGCAACAGTACAGGTTAAATGAACATGCAAAAGCTTTGCTTTAAGTTTATAATGGAACTAACTTGCAATGTATATAACTCTTGTTTTGTCCCTTAGTTAACAGCTGCATGTTTCAAAACGTGTATTGATTCTCTTACTTTCTGATTCTTCAGGTTAAGCTGGTGACCTTGGTTCATCATATGGGCGGAATTATTCGGAGGGACTTCAGTTCAAAAGTTACACATCTGGTGGCTAATTCTACACAAGGAGACAAATTCAGAGTATGTGAACTCCTTTGCACTTCAAGGACTGGATTTGAAAAGTTTCTCAGTGTAGATCGACATTTTGAAATCATACCTTCAGATGCACTTTCATATTGAAGAAAAAGGGCTAACTGCAAGTAAATGCCAAAGGATTAAAGATTTCAGTATTTCTTTGTTTCTTTGACGTCAGACTTTAAAAACAATGAGTGGTAATTGCTTTTTGATTCCAGTAGCTGAACAGCCTGTTCTAAAAATACCTTTGTCTAAAGACTCTGGTTACAGATGAGTGCAACCTTCAAAAATAAGCATTTTGTCTCTTTGTGGAGTACTTAGCATTAAGTTAACGGAGACTTCTGCAAGTGTGGTTTCAGAGCATTTACCACCTTGTTACCTGCTGGAGAAGATGATTCTCCTTCAGAAAATCATTTATTTATTTATTTATTTATTTAGTTTTGTTGGGCCTTGGGGTCTTGCCCAGAAAACAGCAACAGAGCTTTGTTTTCAACTGAAAACTATACTTTGCTGTTTGTTGGTTTTTTGTAGTTGAAGAGGAATTTAAGTAAACTTGAGCTTTGTCTAGATTAGCACATTTGTTCAATCAGGGGTGTGATGGACGTAAGTTTCACTGACAAAGCGCTGGTGTGGACAATGCTGTGTTGGCAGGTGATGCTGTCCTGCCAACATAGCTACCGCCACTTGTTGGAGGTGGTTTAATTATGCCGGTGGAAGAGCTCTCTCCCATCAGCATAGAGCAGCTACGTGGCAGACTTTACATTGGCGCAGTTGCAGCGGTACAGCTCAGCCGCTGTAAAGTCTGTAGTGTAGACATAGCTTTAGAAACTTTTTCCACTGGATAATGTACTTCAGGCTTCAACTATCTTGTAAATGGGGTACAGCTTAGTGCTCACATTTACCGGGTGGATGTTGAATGAATATCGTGGTTTTCTGAATCTGTGCATGGGTAAAGATATTTGCACTCTAACTACAGTGATCTATACTACCACTTGATTATCTGCTGTTATGCATTCCCACCTTATAGTAGGTCTAACTAGTTGAAAGACTGCATTCAGAGTAATTATCAATGGTTTGCTGTAGAAGTGGGAAGACTTAGGTAGTGGGATCCCACAGGGTTCTGCTCTGGGTCCATTACCATTAAATATTTTCAGTAATGAGTGGGATAACGGAATAAAGAGCATACTTGTAAAATGTGTGGATGACATCATGCTGGAAAGGGATGCAAGCACTTTTGAGGACAGTTATAAGAGACCCTGGTAAATTGGAGAATTGGTCTGAAATCAACAAGATGAAGTTTAGTGAAGAGGACAAGTGCAAAGTACTTCACTTGGGAAGGAAAAAAAAATGAAAAGTACAAATACAAAATGGGGAATAACTGGCTGCAGAGTATTGCAGAAAATAAACTAGGCTCATTCAACTTGTGATCCACTTATAACCCCAACAATGTGAAAGGCTAATATTCTTGTGTAGTAGCAGGAGTGTCATATGATGACATGGGCGTTAAGTTGCCCTGCTTTATCTGGCACTGGTGAGGGCTCAGGTGGAATACTGTGTCCAGCTTTGGTGCCACACTTTAAAGAAAGAGGTGGACAGATGGGAGAGAGTCCAGAGGAGAGCAACAACAGTGAGCAAATATTTAGAAAACATGACCTATGAAGAGAGACTTAAAATCTGTATGTTTAGTGTTGAAAACAGTGGCGGTGGGGGCTCTAAGTCTCCAAATGTGTTCAGGATGGCTCCAAAGAGGATGGTGATCGATTGCTCTCCAGGCCCACTGGCAGTAGGACAAAAAATAATCCTCTTACTCTGCATCAAGGGAGGCTTTGGCTAAATATTAGGGAAAATCCTCTGTGTAAGGATAGTTAAGGACTGCAGTATGTTACCTAGGGCAGTGTTTCTCAACCTTTTAAGGAGCAAGTACCCCCTAACTTCTGAAAATTTTAATAAGTACCCCAACACTCAATATTCCATGGGATTTTATATTTACAGACTAATGTGAGTCATATGTTGGAAGAAGGGCTGAGTATATAAGGCCATGATAGGACAGATGTCAGATCCGGTGTGGGTTGCCACAGCTCAAGTATGTACCTAGGCTAGAGGTGATGTTGGCCAAAGCTAGGCGGCTTTGAGCGGCATGCCAATTCTGGGGAATATAAAGTGCCGTGCCAAATATTTTGCCATAGATTTGAGAGGAGGAAGGGGTGAGAGAGAGGGAGACAGGAAAAGAGGGTAATTTGGTGAAATCTGGGACTGTCATAGCTGTCAATTTCACTGTTCAGCTAGAGCAGTGAAATTGACAAGTTTTTCTGGGCACTGGGCTTGGAGCCAGGGAGGAGGTCTGCCACCTGGGTAAGTTGCAGGCGGCTGTCACCTGGCTGCCAGTTCAGGAGGCGGGCGACTGCCACTCAATCCGAGCTGGGGCGAAGGAGGCTTCCGTGCCGGCTGGGACCCGGGGACGTGGGCAAGCGGTTGCTGCCCATCTTCAAGCCGGGGCACTGGAGGCTGTCCCTCGGCTCGGAGCCGGAGCGTGGGTGGCTGCCAGCCAGCTGCGAGCCCAGCTCGGAAGACGCAAAAGGCTGCCACCGGGCTCCCACCTGGAAGCGGGGGGCTGCTGCCCGCCTCCCCCAGAAGCTAATGGCTGCCGCCTGCCTTCTGTCTGGGATCTGTGACTGGGTGGGAAGTGGGCTGCTGCTGCCTGCCTCCCTTTCACTCTGTTTTTCCCTGGGTACCCTCTACCTGTGTCTCGCGTACCCATGGGGTACGCACACTACAGGTTGAAAAACTATGACCTAGGGAAGCTGGGGAATCCCTATCATTGGCTTTTTAAGAACAGATTAGACAAACTGTCAGGGATGGCCTGTGTGAATGTGTATGTGTGTGTGAATGGGCTAGATACCTCTCAAGGTCCCTTCAGTCCAACATTTCTGTGATTCAGCCTCTCAGAGGAGTAACTTAATTCTTTTTACAATACCTGTTTTGCAAATCAGAAATGTTGCTATTTAATCTTTTTCCAAGTGTGGGAAGAATTTAAATGGAGAGTTAACGTATCATACTGACTACTGACTTCCTTCTCCTTGTAGGTTGCTGTGAGTCTGGGAACACCTATTGTGAAAGCTGAGTGGATTTACAAGGCTTGGGAGAGAAGGAATGAAATGTAAGTGTTCAAAAAAAAAACAAAAAAAACCCAAACCAACTGAACTTAGACCTTTTTCCGTGATACAAAAACAAGTTTCTGTATAGTAAAGAGTGACTATAAATATCCAACTAATTTTAATGAATATTTATTTTTAAGTGACTTCTGTGCAGCTGATGATGATTTCAGAAATGAGTTCAAGGTTCCCCCATTCCAGGACTGCGTGTTAAGTTTCTTTGGATTTTCTGATGAAGAGAGAATTAACATGGAAGAAATGACAAAAATGCAAGGTGGTTGTTTAATGTTTCTGTTAACTGGATCACATTCACAATGGAATTTATAGGAAATGTATTTTTAACTTTTATTAAAATGTCTTTGAAACTAAAATGGTGACTGTTTGTACGCAGGTTGATGTGAACAGGTCTTGCACTTAAAAAGCTACATTTAGCTTTTTTAGATCTCATTGGGCATAAAGCATATAGCAAAAACTTTCTATGCCAAATTGAGGTATTTTTCTGTCAAGCTGTGGATTCAAAACTGTTCCAACCCACTTCAGCCCCGTGTGTGTGCGCGCATGCACATGTCTATTGGCTAAGATTTAACTTTGGAAAGCTGGTTATGTAAATATGCAGTGTGTACGTTTAGCTTTTTTGACCCTTAAAGTTGCATTCCACAAATATCTGTTCAAGTGTTACTTGAAGCATGTAGTGCTCACAAATGTTGTTATAATATATTTGTAAGAAAATAATTTGTATAGAACTTGTGGCCAAATATTTGTTTCCCTTCAGTAGTGTAATACAACATAATGAAAATACTTGTCTGACTCAATAATTTGCTTAAGGTCTGTTCTTACAGTGCTATGTATATGTAGCATCTTGCTCCTAAAGTTTTGTTGCATGTTCTGTAGAACTGCACCAGCTATTATCTTAGAAACGTTACACAACTGAGCTTTTTATTAAGACAGATACAAGGAGTCTCCTTTTTTCAGTGTCCTTTTAGCCCATATGGTATAGCTAGTTTTGTAATGTGCACAGCTTCCAATTTGTGATGGCTTGTGTTTAGGCAAGCTATTCTGGCTTGCTCATTAGGAGACAGTCTTTCTGGAGGCTTGTTCTAAGACCTTCTCCAAACCATTTTAAAAAAAAATCACTGGTGCCCCTTGAGCTCCAGAAGAGTAAGATTTTTATTCTCTCTTCACACAACTTTCATCATAACAGAAATTGTGAATTTGGGAAGGGGGTAGATTAACACTACATAAATGGTGCGCCTTGGCTTATCGAAGCTGTCCCCTGAACTTGTACTGCAATAGAATGTCTGCTGGTACTACTTGCATTCCAGAGTGGTGTGTGCTGGGGGAGCCCAGCATGCAGCTGTCTCAAAACTTGCCGACCAACTCCCCCTTCATCTTAATCTTCTCCCCTCTAATTCTTACTCTTCTTTACCCCCAACCTTGATGATACTGCAAAGTTGTCTCTTGCAAAACTATAGATGCTTAATTCTTCAGTTAATTTGATTTATTTTCTTACGCTAGGAGGGCAGTACTTGCCAGTTAGTGATGAACGGTGCACACATCTGGTTGTTGAAGAAAATACAGTAAAAGATCTCCCGTTTCAGCCTTCAAAGAAACTTTATGTGGTAAAGCAAGAGGTTAGTATTAACAGAAGTTCTTACCACTTTTTAAAATCATTCAATATGTAAGCCACAATTGTATTGCATATAATGTATATTCTGAACAAACATGTTAACACTTTGAGGATTTTTGCAGATATGTAAAAGATATTCAATATCACAGGTCAAAAGCTTATCAAGTTTTGAAACAAGTTACAGAAGACACTTTCTTTTCCCCATGTAGTGGTTCTGGGGAAGCATTCAGATGGATGCCAGAGCTGGAGAATCCATGTACTTATTTGAAAAGGTATGTTGACCTTTAGGATTGTTTCTTTGTAATATTTGAATGTAAAAGCCCCGATCCTGCAAATACTTACTTGTTTAACTTGACTATTCTGAGACATCCACTAAAATTGATGCAGTTACTTACAGTAATAAAGTTAAGCACATGTGTAAATATTTGCGGGATTAGGGCTTAATTTGAATGCTTATAACTCATGATAGTATATTTCTAAAATTCCTTAATGTTGTCTTGAAGCATTCAGACTAAACCTTAAACTTGATTTACTTGCACTTTGCTCATTTAGTGCTCACTTTCTGGTGGTCTTGTAATTATGCAGTGCAGAATTTTTAAATCTGGAAAATCAAATACATACTAGCCTTTGTTTAAAAAACAAAATCATGTTTAACATGAGGTACTAGAGTGTCTTAAACTACTAACATGTTTGCTGTATAAAACTTTCAATGATTTTTTTTTTTTTTTTTTTTTTTGACCTCTACAGTGAAATGGGGGCAACTGTCCCATGTAATCTTTATGTATCTTTTTGTTTGTAGCCTATACAGAATCAAGTTGGAGGCAGTGACTAAAAATACTAACCTGCGTTTTCATATCTAATTACAGCTAGAGAGTCCTGAACTCAAAAAGTCTGTGTCACAACTTTCTCTGAATACCCCAAACAGCAATCGCAAGAGACGTCGCTTGAGAGAGACTCTTGCGCAGCTGACCAGAGAAACTGAAATGTCACCATTTCCTCCTCGGAAACGTCAATCAGCTGAGCATTCCCTTTCTATGGGGTCTTTATTGGATGTTTCTAACACACCCGAGTCCATCATTGCTAATGGAGGTATAGTTGAAAGAGGTTTAACCAAACTTACCAGTGCTTAAAGCAGTATTCTTTCTATGCAAATTATAGAAGTAGAAAAAATTATTAGTTATGCTACAGTATAAGTAACCACAGGCTTTATCCTTTCAAATTATTCAGAGAGCAGAATAAGAATGAGGCGTTCAGACACAAGTAGAGGCCAGGTCAGCTGTCGTCATGTCAGTAGATATAGTCAAACATGGAGGAAAATGAGGAAAAAATATACATTTATCAAATATCAGCTTCTAAATAATGTTACTCCAAAGCAGTGTTCGAATCCTGTCGAAAGTCTACAGCAAATGAACAAGGTAGCTAGCAGTAAGTCATTTGGAAGCCTAGGCAATAGCACACCTGGAAAAGGGACAGTATCAAATCTCCAAAAAAAAGTGCTTTTTCCAAAGGAAAGCAACAAGCCCACTGTAAGACCAACTTATCTTGAAGCCTTGAAAGATACTTTTGGCTCATGTGAACACCTTGTAGGGACAAATAACATGTCAAACATGCCACAAAATTATGAAGAGCCAACTTGCTTAGCTTATGTTGACCAATTAACTAACAAAGAAGCTAATATCTCTGCATATGGCTCTTGTGGAAGAGAGAAAATTGCAAAATCCACAACTAGTCAACTTCTAGAACTTGGACTTCAAAATAAATCCCAATTCCAATATACAAGAGTAAGAGCTGGAAATGCTACAGATGTAAATATGAATGACCTGACTCATCTGAACACCAGTGATTATGTCCAGCAAGTAACCTACAGGCATAGTCATCAGGAGGAGGACAGTAAGGACCAGTGTAACTTTATAGATCAAACGTCTTTGATAGAGGAGACTAACATTTTAGTAGGGGATTCTGCGCCTTCTGCTTCAAAATCAAAAGCCAGTTACAGTTACAGTGATACCAGTGCTGCTCTGATAGCAGGTAAGAATATTTGCTGCAGGAACAGTGATGTTGAAGTTGATCAGTACAAATTCAGAAAAATCCAGTTTAAATTGCCCCTCTAAGCAGTTTGATTATTAAATGTATATCTTCTAGTTTTGGGTGTGACTGGTGGTCTTCAAAATGTGCAGAATACCTCAAATTAATGTAAGGATCTGTATTCGGAACACCACTAGTTGCACATTAGGGTCTCTAGGATTCTCTCCTGTTGGATAGTGGTTTTCAGGCTTTGCATAATGTGGACCATATTTTAGAGAGTTTCATATATGCCACCTACCCTTTTATTGGCAATTGTTTATCTTATGACAAATGCTTACATGGAAAAGTAACAGAGGAAAATACTTGCTTTTTTTTTTTTTTTTAAATGGTGTTCAGCTGCTAGAAATAGAGAGGTACCTTCATATGAGCTGAGCAGGCAGCTCTCTGAACCACCAGTGAGTGGTGCACCAGTTTGAGAACTAATCCTATAGAATATAAAATAGTAAATTGAAAATTGATCACAGTACTCTCCCTAGCTTTATGGCTGATATCCAGAGTGAATGTCCTAGGACATTTGAAGGTAATAGTAGGAGTTTAAGTGTGGACCAAAAAAGGTCTCCCACTAATGCAACAAATGTTCTCCTTGCATCAAATAGGATAATATAACTTTTCAAAAACATCTTGCTATTTGAAGGGGATTCCTTTAACAAAATAAGTTGGTATCTCTTTCTGATAATCTTGGGAATCCATCTCAGACAGTGGACTTTAATTTCCTGGAAAGATTTTAATACAATTCTAAAATAGTCTGCCTCTCTTTCAACTTCATTAGAAACCCCCAAATCATGTGCAAAGCCTTCCAAAAATTCAACTCCTCTGCCTCCAAAGCAGTCTGCAAGATGGCAGGTTGCAAAGGAACTCTATCAGACAGAAAGTAACTACGTAGATATTCTGACAACAATCATTCAGGTAAGTTTGTAGATTTGTTACTGTATCTAGATGAGTCTCACTGTTTAGTTTTTAATTGCCCCACTAACTTGCAGTTTGATACAGCCTTCTACTTGGAGGATCTCAAAACACTTAATAAGCATTTATTAAAAACTCCCCTTTTTTGTCTTAATTCCAAAACTTGCTCTAGTGAGGAGCTGGAGAGAGAAATGTAAGATTTCAGAAAAAGGAACTTGTTCAGAATTCCTTTTAAAAAAAAATCTACAAACAATACACTTAACTCAATGGCATTCAAGATTTTAGTCAATTTCCTTTGCAGTAGCTGACTATACACTAAAGAATGAGCTCAAATATGATGGTTCAATTAGACATGCTACTATAGCATAAGCTTTTGCTCCACTTTTTTCTAATGTGGTGTTTATAGAATTGAATGGTTTTGGTAATGGATGAATTTATGCTTGTACCCTCAAACCCAGTATTTGTGGCATGTGGAATGATGCAATACATTCCAATGAAATGTGAGGATAATGGGATCCTCTTCTCAAGGTTGTGGTTATAGAAGACATGATCAGAAAATAACAACATAGCAAATCTTTCCCTCACAATATTTCAAGTTTAATAGAGTGGTTAATGTGAGTGTATACACTATCTCAAAGATGAAAACTTTAATCCATTACTTTTCTTTCTGCTTACTCTTTCAGTTATTTCAAGTTCCATTGGAAAAGGAAGGGCAGCTTGGAGGGCCTATCCTTGCTCAGGAAGAGATTAAGACCATATTTGGCAGCATTCCAGACATCTTTGATGTGCACACTAAAATAAAGGCAAGTTTTGTCATGTTTCTCTTTCCCTCCATACCATCAGTTATTTTCCATCTTGAGTTACTATCTTTTGTGTGCACATTAAAAATCAACATCTGTTGCACTCAATTGGAGAGTCTATTCTTAACTTGCTTGTTACTGTTGTATAATGCCGTCTGGTTCAGAATGGCTGGCTGCCATGTTCCATCCTGAGTTGGCTGTATTTCAGGACTGGTGAGTGATGTGCAAGTCTAAAATGCTTTAGGATCCTGCAGGATAAAAGGCCCTGTATGTATAAGGAGGTGGAACTTGTAGATTGAATGTAGAAGAATTCAGACCATTTAACAGTAGATATTTGCAGAACTCTTCATTCAGATCACTCCACTCTACTCCACAGGCTGGCTTGTTTCATTTCCATCTTAATAGCTCTCTGCAGAGAGCTCTGTAGCTCTGGATTCTTTTTGTCTTTGATCTCAGTCCACATTCTCAAAAATAGTTTAACATTAGGGTAACTTTCCAAAGTGCTGGGCACCCAGCAATTCCCCTTGAAGTAAAGGGACAAGACACTGAAAAATATCTAGAGGTGTGTGTCTGTGTTTTTGGTTTTGGTTTTTTTTTCCAAAAGGTTCCTCAATTTTTCTGTGCCCAATAGTAAATTTTTCAGAGGGGATTAGCATTCATCTCTTCGTGAAATTTAATCCCCCTTTAAAAGGTGTCTTGAGTTGGCCAAACACAAGATTTGGTTTACACCAAGATTTTCAAAAGCAACTATCTGGAGACATTAGCCAGGAGCTGAGGTATAGGCTGAAGTTTGTGGTAGAATATAGCCTGCATCACTCAGTCTCTCTCTTAGTTTGGACTCTTAATATGCAAGTTGCTGTCTAAATTAGACTAAGCACTTTGCTGTAATCTTTCGGAACAAGGAGCCATAACTTTGAATCTCCTGATGAATGGAGAGAGAAATTTTAATCAAATGAAGAAAGTTTGCTTTTATAGTGTGCTTTTCTTTCCTAAAACTTAGTATACAATTGCTAGATGCCATTTTTCGTTGTTTTGGGTTTTGAGTCCCGATTCATATCTGAATAATCTGGATTAGAGGGATTTCAGATTGCTTACATCCTTCTGAAATTAATTTTAATAATCTTAGAAATGATACTGTAATTTGGGGGCATAGTTATCAGTGCATTAACTGAGTAGCCCCCAACACACACCTGCAGGGAGGTGGTACTAAATTTAAGGTTGGGGAAGTTAAGGATACTTACTTCCTTTCTGTTTCCTTAGTCATGCTGAAAAGGAAGAGCAGCACAGGAACAAGATACTCAAATGACTTAGTCTTTGCCATGGGCAAGTACAAAGGCCTAGGATCATACAATCCTAGTTGCCAAATGGAGCACTGTAGAAACAGAACCTCTCGAACTGTATCATAGTCCTTTTCACTGGTAGTTCAGGATGCATCTGGAGTGCTAACACACTCCTAGCTCTGACATCAGCAAATGAGTATAAACCTGTGTAGTGTGTGGGATGCTGGACCTAAAGTTGGCAGAATGGGTAAGGTTTCTGTGGTGCTCTGGTGCAGTTGATGGGGAAGTATACAGCTTTTTGTTTAATTTATTTTATTTTTTTTTACATTGAGGGTTTTAATGGAATAACTATGAAAGTGAATAGAATCACTATAGTAGCCTTGCTATTTTGAGGTTAATTCAGTTAATGTCCTCTTCATATTCCTGCTCATGGGATGCACTGGTGTGGGTGCAATTCAGATGGTGGAACCTCCTCAAACATTGCTTGTTAGACTGCTCGTGCTTGTCCTATGCCTCCCCTCTGTGTTCCTGACAATTCAGAGAGTGAGACTGTGTGAAAGGGGGGTATGGCATCCTCTGCCGCCTCAGTTCCTTCCGACTGCAGTAGCAGATGTATGTGACTCATCAGGATCCATTTACCTGGATGATACTTTTGAGAAGAACTTAGTGGCTTACTTCATTATAGCTTTACTATTTAGTGTAGTTCCAGTGTTAGTTGTGGTGGTTAAGTTTTATTAATTATGGGACAGTTTTTATTCTTAGATAGTACAGTCTGAGATTCTTCTTCCCATTGATGTGAACATGTATTCCACTTAGGTGCATCTGCACCCTGCACACCAGAGCTGAAGAATTTTGCTTAGCAGTACCTGTAGAGGGGTGGCACTTGTGCTTCATGGCTGCCACCTCCCTGACTATATGAGGCAACTCCACCCCAACCGTCCCTCAGCTCCTTCTTACCACCTGTGACTGGAGTCAGAGCTCAGTTTAATACCACATCTTTCTCAGCAACAGCACCATCCGCAGCATGCTCTATTCAGCCTTTCCCTTCTTTGAGTCAGCAGAATTATCTCAGAATGGGCATAGGTCCCACAGGAGAAAGCTGTCGGGCTCAGGGGTTTGGTCAGTCCACAAAGAACCAAGGCCACACCTTGCAACCTGAGCTCAGATCACTGCATCTCAGGGCTTGACTCTTCAGGGCGGAATGAGGAAGAAGAGTGGTGTTTGGCAATTGTTCAAAAAGACCTTTTCTACAGTAGAAAGCCTACACTAGGGTGGCCTATTCAGCAGAGTGAAAGCGTTTTCAGTGTGATCATTAGCCCACAGAGTCCTACCAACACTGGCTTCTAGCCAGGACATTTTGGAGTAGAATCATAGAATATTAGTGTTGGAAGGGCCCTCAGTAGGTCATCTAGTAAAACCCCCTGCTCAAAGCAGGACTAACCTCGGCTAAATCATCCCAGCCAGGGCTTTGTCCCTCAGCTTAAAAACCTCTAAAGATGGAGATTCAACCACTTCCCTAAGTAACCCATTCCAGTGCTTCACCACCCTCCTAGTGGAAAAACTTCTTCCTAATATCCAAGCTAGACCTCCCGCACTGCAATTTGAGACCATTGCTCCTTGTTCTGTCATTACTACCATGGAGAACAGACTAACTCCATCCTCCCTGGAACCCCCTTTCAGGTAGTTAAAGGCTGCTATCAAATCCCCCCCTCCCTCCCCCCCCATTCTTCTCTTCTGCAGACTAAACAAACCTAGTTTCTTCAGTCTCTCCTCAGAAGTCTTGTGCTCCAGCCCCCTAATCATTTTTGTTGCCCTCTGCTGGACTCTCTCCAACTTGTCCACATCCTTTTTTGTAGTGGGGGGCCCCAAAACTAGACACAATACTCCAAATGCGGCCTCACCAATGCCGAATAGAGGGGAATAATCACTTCCCTTGATCTGCTGGCAATGCTCCTACTAATGCAGCCCAATATGTCATTATCCTTCTTGGCAATAAGGGCACACTGTTGACTTTCATCCAGCTTCTTGTCCACTGTAACCCCAGGTCCTTTTCTGCAGAACTGTTGCACCTTCAGTCATTGGGGCTGGCGATTACTTCATTGAAAGTACATTTGGCAATGATAGGGATCTTTTGCATCCTCCGGTCTGAGAGCCTTACTACAAGATGGAATTCCACATTACATTCCACCATAATGTAGTCCGTGTGGCCTTAATGGGCTTTAACATACCCCGTTAGCATCTTGTCCTTACCTGATCCTGCGTCAGAAAACCACATTCCTGGTAGCTATAACATCTGCAAGGAAAGTGTGAGTTGCATGCCCTGATGTCACAGCCTACTTATACACAGTTCTCCAAGGATAAAGTGACTTTACAAACCCACCCAAAGCTCTTGTCTAAAGTGGCTTCTCAATTGCACTTGAACCAAATGGTGTATTTACCTGTGTTCTGTCCTAAGTTGCATTCCTCTCAAAAGGAAGCAGCGTCTTCATATGTTAGACATCAGGTGATGCTTAGCCTTTTAGCTGGACGGGGCCAAACTGTTTTTTTTACTTTGCCTTGTTTGTTTCATACGTGGATCACATGAAGGGTCAAGCAGTCTCTTTCTCAGATGATCTCCAAGGGGTAACATCCTGCATTAAGATTGCATATGAAGTAATTTCAGCTTGTAGAGTTTTTCTCAGTGATGTTTCCATATTGGACATTTGCATGGCTGCTATGCAGTCATCAGTTCATATGGCATAATGGTTCGTGAACATAACCTCATCTTCCCGGGCGGATGTGAACATTGATAGAACAGTCCTGCAGTCTTTGTTTAGGTGGACTCCGAGCCCTGCCTCCCATGGGGTACTGCTTGTGAATCACCTAAGTGGAATACACATCTGCATCGCCTTGAAGAACCAGTTACAGTAATTGTTTCTTCAATGGTGGATTCAGAAGTTGAGACCTGGCTTCAAAAGATGCATCTCTTTGTGCCTCACATGCTCTTGAAGGAAAGTGACCCTCTGAATCAGCAGCACTCTTACCCCAAGGGCACAGAAGGAGTGTAGTGTCAGAAAAGGCTGAAAGCCATATTGTTTCTAGAAATCCTGGCTGCAGAGTCTCCCAGGTCTGACAAAGCTGAGGGATCCATATCCAATGTGAATAGGCTACTGATGGCCCTGATACTAGAATGAACAGTACACAAAAGGCTCCAATCTCTCTGTTACAGGACTTCCATTGATTTGGTTCCCAAATCATTGGATCTGACTTTGAAGTGTTCTGATCTGGACAGTCCTGGTCTCTGAAATAAAAGCCAAACCATGGGGAAAAATCTCAGAGGCTTTTGTGTTTTCAGAGACTGTGAGGTAAGGTTCCTGTTAGTAGGGCCAAATCACATGCAGGAAACCCTTTGGCTTAGGATCCAACGTTCTCTGATCCAAAATCAAACTAAAATTCTGGTTCCGGGTAAACTCTCTGCCTAACAGTTATCCCCCTTGGTTCTGAAGATCAATGATATGAAGATTGTCCCAGAGCCAGCAGTAGCTTCTTCATTACTTAGCCACAGTGCACCAGTCTTCACTGTGGTGTAGTGCAAATGTAGATCAGTTGCTGGGTCGGCAAGAGGCAAGAATCCTTCTCACCCATAAGGGGGGTAAAAAGCAATCTATTGCCAGTTATCCTCCAATCTCCCACCGGAGAGGATTATGTTGGACAAATTTGTCCACAGATGCTTTGCTTCTGCCTCCAGAACACGTGTGAACTCTCCTATTAAAATTTTCTCTCTTCTCTATTTTACATATGCCAGGTCCAATAGTTTCTCCGTTTATTTGTCAGATCTCCAGTCTGAGGAGGAGTTGGAATGTGTTAGACATACTGTGACAGCATGCACTATATTGTATTCACACCCTGCACACTATCGTAGTAATCTTTATACAAGGGTTGCCTTGTGAGATATCATTTAAAAACCCATCACTGTTTATCAGAAATATCATGGTAAAAAGTGTGTAGCTGTATTAAGTAAAGTTATAAACTTCCCCCTGTATGATGATGATAAAAATATTCGTTCAGACTCACATAGCATCAAACTAGTCAAACCAACCGGTCTTGATCAAAGGAGTGTATACTTCTCCATAAGTATTTTGAGCAGTAAACAGTCATGAAGTAGAAATGGGAAAGGGAGAAAACAAAGGAAGATCTCACAGGTGAGAGAAGCCATCAGGGAGCATCCTTCCACACTGACTGTCTCCTGGGTCTCAGCTGGAAATGCTTTTCAAAGGGGGACTGAAACTAGAAAAAGGAGGGGCAAACACATTGAGCTCTCTATCTCTCCCTGACCGTTTCACTCTGTGTCTGACAAGACACAAGAAGCAGTCATTGGCCTCTGAGGGAAGGGTCCTAACCTAGAGGTTGGCCAGTAATACTACTGGAAGCATGTGGTGAAAAACTTTACTTTAATTGAATATAATTTGGTAGGCACTAGTAAGCATTTTATCTTGTAACCGTTTCTCACTTTTATGCCTCATTACTTAAACTCACTAAAAATCCATTTCTTTGTAGTTAGATAAAAACAAAAGAAGTTTATTAATCCAGTGTTTTTAAATTGAATGTCTGAGTAACTCCATTTAAGGGAGTTAAATTGTTTATTATTCCCTTAAAGGAATAATGGATTTAATATATTTGGACCCTCCAGGAGAGGGCTGAGCAGTACATGACTTACATTTCTGGTGGAAAATCCAAGACTGTGAGTGTGTTGGGGTCACCCTGCAGTATAACCAAGGCTAGTGGGAGCCAGGAAATGAGTGGCAGGCTGCAGTTAGGTAAACACATCTGGGAGTGACATACATGTTGGCAAGCTGTTCGTGAGGGGTACAGATTGGGAGATACAACAGCAGGGCATTGCAAGGCACCCCATATTGCAGATCAAGGGCGACACAGCCCCCCACTGGCCTGGATTGCACCCTGGTATGTCTCACACTTTATAGGTTCCATTCTCTATTGGTGGGGGCGGCAGCGGCTGTAGAAAGGAGAGAAAAGTGGACATCTAAATGATAGTTTGTCTTATGAAGGGTTTTCATTCTCTCACCCACCCTTTCCCTAACTACCATCATTAGGAGTTAACATCCTGTTGAGAATGAAGGAGTTCACACGTATGTAGTTAGTCTGTCTGTAGACTGGAAGATAACCATGCACTGGCTTATGTTTAGATGATGATTGGAAAGCTGTTTCACAACTATGAATGCTAGGCATATGTATGTTTGTATGGTATGTATGCTTTGAATCTAGAGCACAGTTCTATAACAAGTGGTGGATTCCCTGGCAATTGCCACACAATAGGTCAGGACCTGAATAAAGAAATGTATAAATTCTAGCTGCAAACTTTCAAAGCTGTACAACTTAAATACATGGCTCTTTCAAATCAGGCTGCTTATTGTCTTACAAATAATACAATTGTTTGTTTATATTCCAGGAAGACCTTGAAGACCTTATGATTAACTGGGCTGAAAGCAAAAGTATTGGTGATGTCATTCTTAAATATGTAAGTTATTTTTGCAGTAGCTGTGAACTAGTTTTTCCTAGTGTAATCTGAAATACATTGAGGAACGCCACTAATCTTTTGGATTAAAACTGATCTGTATATCATTCTCATTAGTGTATCCAGGGTAAATCCTTCATTGTCATTTAGACAGTGACACAGTAAGGAAGCTCGTGTAGTAACCCACACAGAACTAAAGACTCCTCTTTCTCTTTTGTGTTGTAATATTGGGCAAAGCTCCAAACAGTTTGGTACAGAAACTTATCCAAACTCTAGAAACCAGACTTGAAGTGTAACAAAGAGGTTCTCCTGTAACCTCTGGTATTCCACTGCTGTTTGAATAAACTGGGAGCACCAAGAAAACAGCCTGTCAGTTTCCTAATTGTGTGGTTGTACTTCATTCCTACTGAAGAGAAGCATGAGGGGCGGAGAGAGGGTGGTTGAAGGAGGAATAAATCTAAATTCTAAACCAACTCAGAGGGTTAGTTATTTTAGTCAGACCAAGATTTCCTGTCCTTCAGTAATGAAGATACAGAAGAATGCAGTTCTAGGGAAACAGTATTCAGAATACAGCTATCCAATGCTCTCCCTGACTATTGACAGTAATGGGCTTAATTGAAAATATGGCCATAGTAAGGCAAATGGTCTGTCACTTTCACACATCTTAGCCCAAGATAAAACCACAGGCAACCCTATAATCACTTCTGTGGGATGGGGAGGAAAAACAGTGAAGGAATGGGGTTCTGCTTCAAGGAAGGTGTGTTTTAACCAGAGAGACCCTCAGAGTTCCAGAGTGGGAAATGGGTAAACCTTTCAAAGCTGGCTATCTGAAATTAGATTAAATGGAAGCCTGATCATTTATTAGAGTTGCTGAGCACCCAAAAATTCCATTAATGTAGTGGTATTTTTGGGAACCTTGCACCAGAAAGCAGGTCCTCCTTGGTTTAGGAGTCTAACTTCAGGCAACTGACTTAACTTTGGCCCAAGTCCCTAACCACATGCTATGTGACCCTAATGTAGATTATAATAACTTTAAGCATAAAAGATATAGTGCATACTCTATCTTGTGGCGTATACGATGCATAATACAAACTTCAATTGCTTTGGTAGCATGCAGGATACATACTAAAGCCATAACTAGTCATTTATATTTTTAAATTTTGTTTTTTAATGTTCTAATGTAATGTACATGAAGACTGCTTGCTTGTTTACCTAAGGGCTGCACTTAAAACATTTTGCAATATTTTTTCAGTCAAAAGACTTGTTGAAAACATACCCTCCTTTTGTGAACTTTTTTGAAATGAGCAAAGAAACTATAACGAAATGTGAAAAACAGAAGCCACGGTTTCATGCTTTCCTAAAGGTATTTATGCACTGAACTTTATTTTCAGCAAGTCTTTGAATATGTTTACTGAAATGTAAAAATTCACTAACTCAGTAAATTCAAGATTTCAATTAGGGGAAGGAGAGATACTGTAGAACTGTAAACTTTAGGCATAGAGTAGGGTGGGAGGTTTAGGAACTACAATCCTCAGTAACTCTTCAAACCTTTATAATGAGATGTGGCATTTTGTGACTAGTATGAGATACTAGTGTGTCTAGGCTAGCTGCCTGAAACCAGGCTGTTGCATTTCAAATGTAACTATCACCACCACCTCCAGATAATGTTAATATCACTGTGGGATTAAGTTCTTGAAAACAAATGGAGGGCATATTGCTTCTTTTTAGATGGGCAACCTATTTTTCTGGACTAGAACAGAGATTTAACTGTCCTTGGTTGAGTTTTGGCTACTTTTAGTGTGGTAGAAAGTTGGAGTTTCTAACTACAAGGTGACTTTTTTTTTCATGGTTATTGAAAATAAGATGGAAGGCATTGGGTCATCTGTTAGACAATGTTAATACCTCCATAAGGAATGTCAGGGAGCCACATTCACTCAGATTACTGGCCAGACTCATAAGAATCACAACAGTTAGGATCTTGTCAGCTACTGCTCTCTAACTTGCTTTTCTTGGGAAGTGGTTATTCGGAATGTGGTCAAACTCTGGTATCTGAAAGTCCTGAGATTTCTTTGATTCATAGACAATCATGTTTCAGGCCAGCATGTGGAATGTTAACAACTGGCTTCTGTTGAGTGATGGATAAGAATTGAATTGGATAGCGACAGATTTAACACATACTGTCAACCTGTTGGGGTGGATGGGATTGCACTAGGATGCTATTGTTCCCCACCTTTCAGACTTCCCAAAGGGAAGGGGATCTTTGATATAGAAACAAAGGGGTTAGGAGGAGGGAAAGTTCCTTTAGACTCTATTGTAGTGATAATGTGTAAGCATCCAAGTTACCTTAATCTAGGTAATAAGGGCTTTAGATGTAGATTTAACAAAAGCTGTGTAAAGGTGCTGAGTGAGCACTCAGAAGTGTTTGCAGTAGTTAGGAACTTCACCCATGCTGTCAACTTGTATTTATAGGTACTTTTAAATATTGTCTGTCTTTTGGCATAAACTGTGCCAATGATAAGAAAATTGAAAGTACTGCTTTAACATACTAACTTGAATTAGTTTCATATTTCAGGAATGTAACTGAGAATCTGCTATTCTTAAGAACCAATTTTTTTAACTCCATGTTAGATTTCTGAAGCAAAAAAGCCTGTATGTTGATCTGGTGTAAAGTACAGTGAATTTCCTCCTTTCTAGATAAACCAAGCTAAACCAGAGTGTGGCCGTCAAAGTTTGGCTGAACTACTCATTCGACCAGTTCAGAGGTTACCCAGTGTTGCTTTACTTCTAAATGGTAACTTTTTGTCACTGTATTTTGGGTCAGCCACCTGGCCTGTTGGGTAGCAAAAGAAATGAGGTGGCTGCTGTTGGCTAACTTTAGTAGGGTTTTGTTTAGATGAATTAGGATCTTATTTCATTGTTCCAGTCAGTTGGTAAAGCCAAGAGCCAGATTGTGTGTGTGATATATATTTCAGTAGATTTGATTGCTCATGCTTGACTTCAGCATACAGGTATAGGCAAGCCTCTACTCTGAAAATGGGGTATATGTTCTAAATCTGAATATATTTCAGCTCCCAAAGCCACAATCTTTGTGCTTAAACTATGGGAAGTACTTCATTGTCCTAGCATGAACTACTTTCTGAATTCATTTCAGTGCTAGTGACTCACTTAGTGTACGAACAGCTGTCTGCCGTAACAGTCATTGTGATGGCCTTGGGTTGCCCTTAAAGGCACTATAGTTTAAAAATCCATGTTGTCTTAAATGTTCTAGCTAGTAGTGTTATAAATATAACCTAAGATCTCTAACAAAGACATTGTTTTATTTTACCTTGTATCTATCATAAGCTTGTGTCGCAAGTTTTGTAATTTCTTCTATATAGGACTATCATGTGATGGTTTTTGTGGGTCTTTCAAGCCACAAAATGAACCCCCTTGCTGCAAAAAAAAGGAGACAAGCTAAACTGAGAAGAGAATGTGATGATAAAAGCACAAAAACTGGCATGTGGAGGATAGTATTCTTGAAAGTCTTCAACTTTCTTAATTGACTAGATTTCAATTTTATGTTCCTTCGCAAGCATTGTATGTTAAGGGGAGAGCCCAATATTTGTTGCTGGGATTGGAATGCAGGCGACTAACCTTTTTCAAACATAAACATAGGTGTACAAAAAATACATGCAAATGGCTTAAGTGACTAGCTATTGTAGAAAGTGCATGTGCAAATTGAACATGCAGGCCTGAACCAGCAATAAGCATGCATGTGAGTAGGTAAGCATAAAGGTGATTGAAAACACCCATGAGTGTGCGTGACTGACTTCAGCAGAAAATTCACCAACAAGTTGCTTTTTTGTGTTGGGCATGAGGCTGCATTAACTTAACAATGAAAAGTAAGAGGTCTTCCTATCGTGGGAACAAAGCTAAAGTTAAATGATTTAGTGTTGTAGAGCTGCAACACTTGTATAACATTTTTCTATTGTAGACCTTAAGAAGCATACAGCAGAAGACAACCCAGACAAAGGCATGCTAGAGAGAGCTATTGAATCATTAAAGGAAGTGATGACGTAAGTAATGCTCTTGATATGAAATATCCTCTTGGGTCTTGCTACTGTATCTTGCGAATTTCCTTCTGAACTAGTATGGCAGACTAATTTTGAGTGGGTTTCCTACTCAGGAATTGCTAACTGTGTTGCTGGGCTTAGCTGTGCTCACTCAATGTAAAAAGTTCATCATGAGGTAATCGCAAACAACTTGACACAGAAATTATTGACACAGCTCGGGAATGGGAGCCATGGTGGGTTTAAGCCATGTGTGGGGCATCTCAATCTTGGAGGGTTCTGTGGGGTTGCTGAGGCTCTATGCATAGTTTTTGAGAGTCCTGGGAACCTGTCTAAGTTACTTCAGCTTCTGAGCTGTCCATAATCTCAGTAGTGCTGTGGCCCCCCCCCTTCCTTCCTCAACGTTCCTCTCACCCCATGCCAGAGATTTCAAGAGAGTCTTCCAAAAGCAGCCTCATAATTATCTTCTGCAGTGCCGGTCTGGAGAATTCCTTCCTCTTGGCCCAGGTTGGATCTAGTGCTTTTAGAGTCTCTTTATGCCACTCTTAGCCAGTGTAAAGGGATCAAAGAGCGGGTGAAGATCTGAACCATTATCTTATGTCCTTCCAATTGTGTTCACTGGATTCAAACTGCTAGTAGAGTGTCAGATTCTGTTGTGTGATTTTTTTTTTTTATTTTTTTTAATTTGTGTGTGTGGTTTAACTGTGTATTCATATAAGCATTCTCCTTGAAGTCTTAGGTTATAAGAGTCTAACCTCTTGCATGTACCCTAGTGAGGAAAAACAGTTCACTTAAATGATCAAACATGTTTTTAAAAAAACTTGAACCGGCAATTACTGTATATAGGAGTGTGGCCGTGGGAACAGTATCTCGGACTGTCCACTTTCACTTTTGTACCTTTAAATTCAGTGTGATCTGTTCTTATTGCATGATGTGATTAAACCAATATACTTTCCTCAGACACATTAATGAAGACAAAAGGAAAACAGAAGCACAAAGACTGATCTTTGATGTGGTCTATGAAGTTGATGGATGTCCAGTAAGTTACTTCCCTCAAGCTATCAACCTGTAGAATGACTATCCAACTGTCTTAGCCCTCTTGGCAAAATTATACTTAACTTCATGATTACCTCTATGTAACTATTGTGTTGGAATATACATTCAACAATATCTAAAGTTGAAAGATCACTATATTTCTAAGAACATTAGAACAGCCATATTGGGTCAGACCAATGGTCCATCTAGCCCAGTATCCTGTCTTCTGACAGTGGACAATGCCAGGTGCTTCACAGGGAAGAAACAGAACAGGCTATCATCGAGTGATACATCCCATTGCGCATTCCCAGCTTCTGGCAAACATCAGTCCCTTCCAGTATTGAGTGAGTGGTAGACTAGCTTTCTAATTAAATGTCTAATGAGCTTCTCATTTCTACCATTTAGGCTAATCTCTTGTCCTCTCACCGAAACTTAGTTCAGCGATTGGAAACGGTTGCACTTGGCGATGACCTCTGTGACAGAGGAGAACAGGTCACGCTCTTTCTGTTTAATGACTGTCTAGAGGTAAGTCTGTAGAAAATGCTCACTGAACGGTGACATTGCAGAATGCTTTGTTATGCAGTAAACTTTAATATGAATAAGCAAGTTATCCAAAATACTGAAACCCTATGAAGAAATACAAAACCGAGAGGGTGAGTTGAATAGTTAGCTTATTATTAATCTGCCTGTTTCTTGGAGCTACTGTACAAACTTGCCAGAGCAGTCTGTCATATATCCCTAATGAACGGACTACTTAATGGCAGTGAAAGACATTGTTCTGTTGAATCAGCATATGGAATAATATCGTCCACTAAAGTTGATGGATGAGGCTTCCAGTATCTGTTGCTATTCCACAGGACATAGCTCTCTGGAACAAACCAGTGACATCAATTAAATGAATTTAACTTAGTTATAATTTTCTTCTGGCTTATGTCTTCTGATTTACAAAAAATGGAATGATTTTTTTAAATTAAATGTTCACTTGAATGGGTGAATGCTGTTTGAGAGGTACAAAGTTTTTAAAATGCAGCAAGTTAAGTATTTTACTTGTCCAAAAAGTCAATATGCACTTTCCTTTAAGTAAGTAGAAGATGTTAAACCTCAGCATGCTTGGAATTGGATTAACCACCTGGATTTCAGTAATTACACCAATATATCTATGGAGTTACTTTCTGCTTGCAGTGGTATGAGAGGTGAATCAGGCCTTGGTGCTTCTTTCAGTCACCAGCATTACTGGAAGTGCTGGAGATACTGGCTTAGCAGCACACTGGTTCTTTGGGGCTTATTGGTATTTAATGTGAGTAAATAATGGGCTCTATCAGGTAGATGTCTATGTACACATTTTTATGTAGTCTGAAGTGTCCACACAAGCAGTATATCCAGTAATTGCTGCTGGGGAAAATGAAGAGGTGCGTGGTGCGCTTCCAAAGCCTAGTTAAGTTTTTCCCCCCGCAAGTGAAGAGATTGAGATTGTAAAGTATATGCTAATGAAAGTTTCTGAACCAGTCATAGTGGTAAAGAATTTTAAAACTCACTGCAAAGTCTGCCCAAAGAAGACCACAAGACAAAATAGCTTATTGTATCACTTACTGACAAAACAAAGCTGAGCTACTTTGACCAAGGGAAACACCACTCTCCCCAAAGAAGGGCAAGGGAAAGTTTAAATTGGCTTTGATGAAATATTGGGTTTTTTGTTTCTCCTTTAGAAGGCTTAAGTTATTGAAAATGAGGTAGTGTTAACTGACAGGGCCTCGTGTAAATTCCTAAAACTATAATAATCTTGGTGGGCTTTTATTAAGCAGAATCCACCACCATTCATTCTAGTCTATGCTACCATAAAGGACTATGAGTAAATATGACTACTTGCAGCACTGTAACCATATTGGGGCAGAAACATCTCTTGTTAAGGCTGAGACTAGTTTACCATTTAACAGCTGACATTTTCCAAATGGTCTAAAATAAATGTGTATATGAATTGTCTTGGAAACTGCCATGTATCATCACTGTCTGGGGTAGGGTTAGTGGTCCACATTGGAGATTGTTTGAGCAAGGAGTTTCCAAGATACTGCCTACGTTAAAAAAAGACAGAAGAATCATAAAATTGTACACTTAGGGTTTAAATGATGGCTCTCGTCTTCCCCCATATTGATATCACCCACTCAGGATTGATCTCTGCTAGTATCTGGCACCCACTGCCCCTTTGGGGAAGCAGTGTTCTCCTTCAAGTTGCATCCCTATTGGTGTTCACTTCAGATACACACATCTTTCTTGAGCCCTTGATTGAAGATTTTTCAAGGTAGTAATAGTAGTGCCTGTTCAGCCCATGCACATGCCCTATGATACCTCATGGCAAACACCAAGGCTATATAGCGAACCACTCTCCATTCCCTCTCTACTGCTTTGGCCGGAGAAGGAACACTAGCGTGCCTGCTTAGAACATGAGGCCTTTCTCTTTAATCCCTTTTTTCTGTCATAGTTAGCTTAGGATTGTTTTAGTGTTTGTGTGAGAACTGTTTTTTCCTTCTCTCTTCTCCTGGAGACTTGTCCTTTCTTGGTGGGATATGCCTGGTTTGCCAGGTTTCAAATGCTGTGCCTCTTGCCAAGAAGCTATAGCAGTTAACAACGGATGCTTCAAGTGTGTCTGTTGCCTGGGGGAGTCTCTTATCTCCCAGAAGTGCTCCCATTTTTTTTGTTTTGTTTGATTTTAGTCCTCAAATCTAGAGCTATTAAAAACAGGGAGATAATGCTCAGATTGCTGGCAATGGAACATCCCTGCAACCAACCTCTGAGCCAGGTGAGGGCTCCCACACCTCCCCCATACACTTGTGCCCAGACAGATCCAGCATTCTGTCAACCCTCAAGATCATGCTTCTCTGAAGAAAAAGCCTTTGGAGCCCCCTGGGAAAGCTCCCAAAAAGAGGAGCACAGACTTTGTATCTAAGGAGCCAGCTCCAAAAGAGATTAGTCCCCTGTCTCCCAGGGTGTTGTGGAGGCCAAGGACTCTTCCTCTGGTACGAGTGGGCCCATGAAGCCCAAGAGCTCCAAGGAGAGGAAGCACTCTGATAAGGTGCCCATGCTTTCCACTAGAAAGGAGAGTAAGCATAGGATACCATCGAGATCAGCTTCATCATTGGCATTGAAGCATTCTATTCAGCCATTGGTGCCATCAAAAGCCTCAATGCAGCCATTGGCATTGATGCAAGTAGTTCAGCTGGGGATGCCTGTACAAGCAGTACCCTTGGTTTTGAGCAGGCATCAGCATCTCATGCAGTCTATGGTATGCTCGTTGTTATTGGTGCCATTAGTTCCAGCCACTGCGATCTTGGCTGTGATGTTGGTTTGGGGTCTTTCCATTACCACAGGAGTTCTGATCCTCAAGGAATCTCTCTGTCAGATGAACTAGAGTCCCCATTACTGTCAGGTGCCAAGCATCACAGTGCTGAGACCTGGGGCTCTAAGTGACCACTCTGTGGCACAGGACTCTCCTCCATCCTCATTGGCCGCTTCCCTTTCTCCCCTATGGGAAGACATGGAGGAAGAAGAGGACTCCCAGTCAGTCTCCTCAATTTTTATGCTAGGGTTCTCCTACATTTCCCTTCAGGAATTTGCCCTTGCACAGCAGGAACTATGCAGTTCATCAAGGATAGTGGAACCAACCTTGTATGCCACCCATGCTCCTTTATGGACCTCTGCAATGGCTGTTTTCGGACTCATGGCCTGCCTATTGGCAACAATTCAATAGACCAATGGTACTGTCCTTTAGGAAAACTGGGGTTTCACATCCTCCCTCTGCTTTTTCACAGCAGGAAGTGGCATTTGGGGAGCTGGAGGTTAGGGCAGAGGAGGAAGTCACCCTGAGACTCCCATTTCATTGTCATTTCTAGAAGGAGGCAGGAGGCATAATCATCTCCTCTATCACTGACTTGAGACAAATCCAGGACCTCATTAGAAAAATAACTGACACTCTCTGTAGATCCCTGTGGAAGAGGTCAAAGATCAGCAGCACAGACTTCTAGATATTTCGCAGTCAGCAACACCCTCTAGTGTGGCACTACCTATTAATGAGGCTCTGCTGAATCTGGCTAAGATGATATGGCAGATGTCGTCTACTATTACACCAATGTGTGAAAGGGTCTCGGACAAGAAGTACTATGTGCCCCTAAGGACTCTGACTTTTTATTTTCCCATTCCTCATCTAATTTCCTTGTGATGGATGTTGTGAATGGACAAAGACTTTCAAAATAAATATCTGGTTGTATCTAAACCTGTTTGAGTCTGTAGATGCTCAGTCCCCTCAGGGGTGAGGGAGGTGAGAGTGAATTCAACCAGATAGCAAGTGACATCTGCTGCATGTTTGAAGAATATCCCAGTATCCGACATATGTAGAGCTGCTACCTGGTCTCCAATCCATACTCAGACCTCAGAGGTTCAGGAGCCAAATTAGCAATCACCGTTACCCAAAAGGGCTGCAGTTGTGTGAATTCATTGTTTCATTTATTATATTACTATATAGTCACATTTAAACAGTATGACAGGAGAAATATTTAGTTTTTGTTTATAATTCTCACAGCAAAATGACAAAGTATTGTTACAAACTATAATTGGTTAATAACATATTAAAAGCATCCTGTTTGGTTAATAATTAAATCAGTGTTTTAATCTCATGCTGCAAAGAGCTGCAGGAGATCCACTAAAGAGCCATCTGTGGCTTGGGAGTCTCAGTCTGAGTATCCCTGCATTAGGCCCTTCTCCATGCCATCAGATCCAATGCGGCACTTGGCTCTGCAGGAGGATCTTTAGTTCTGGGTCCTGTTCTGAAGCTCCTGCCTCCTTTTTGGGGATAGTGCTGAGAAGTCACCTGAAGTGGAGCACGCATAGGGACGCTACTTGAAGGAAACGTTACTCCTTTTGTGCAGTAACTATAGCTCTTTGAGGTCTGCCCATCTGCCCTCCCTCTCTACCTAGGTTTCCCCTAGGGAAGGACCAAAGCAGAAGGGAAAGAACTGAGGGCGGTTTGCCTGCGCACTCCATATAGCGTTGGTGTCTGCTACAAGGAGGCGTGGGACACATACACAGGCTGAACATCCAAACCTGAAGTGGAGCACCTATGAAGTGGAGCACATCTCAAAGAGCTATAGTTACTCACCCTGTGCAGTAACACTTCCTTTAAAAAGTTATTCAGGGTAAAAGTTGCATCTATAATGTAGCTTGAGCTAAGATGGTGAGCCAGAGTCACTTGTCCGTGTGCGGCAATGCTGGGGCAGACTATGCTATTGGCAAGACTATGCTTGTGGGCAGCCTAACATCTGACTAATTGGGTGCCTCAAAGTGATGTGCACCATGAGTTAGTCTTGCCCTTGACAGCTTTCTAAACTTTACCTGTGCTGTGCCTGTCCTATACTCAATCTCTTCCCCTACTCTGAATAAACAACCCTAAGAGTTTCCAGATGATTCCATCTGCTGACTGTTACAAGAATTCCTCATGGAACATCCCCTGCACTTTACCTGTACACTGTCATGTATGCTAACAGACTGCAACAGAAGGAATAGATTTTTATGCTCCTTTTGCCCATCTCTCCTAGCTCAGCAGAAAAATGAGAGGGCTGCAGTCCCTTGTGTCTCATCCTTACTGTGTTGTAAGCTGTGGCAACCTGCTGCACGTAATCTCTGCATCAATCAACACAGTTGCCTTGAACCGTTTTGTGTCTTGTATTTGGGAAAGGAACTTGAGCTAGTGAAACCAGGCAGCTTGATGGAGGAAAACTCTTCACTTTAAAAACTAATGAAAGGCAAACATCAACATAGGTCTCCCAAAAAAATGCTTGAGTATTTTTTATATTTATCAGACTGGTACACAGAATGCTTCCTTATGGGTTGGAGTCAGGATTTTGGCAGCTATCGACTTTGTGAAATAGTAGACAGAAAATCACTTCTGCAGTCTGTGCTAGATAGCTTTATTAGAGGTCTTGATGATATAATGCACTTAAACCCACATACATAAAACTCTGTCATGAGAAAGTTATAAATAAAACTGCAAAAGCCGAATGGACTTCAAAGAAATCTCAAGTTCTTTAAGTGCCAGGATTGGATATAATGTCTTTGGAGGGAGCAAGAAAGGATTACTTTAGAGGTTCATGGATTGTAGAGGATGGACCATGAAAATTCAATTTTGAGACTATTGTGAAAATGTGTATTTCACAAATCACTGCAGATAACTTGATAGCGTTTTGATTTTGGGGGTAGTCCTTCCTCTACCTCCCGGAGTTTCTAGAATTGCCTGTTCTAAGGGATGTCTTGAAATTAACTTTTCAAAGTACCCCACCTCCTACTCACTTCAGTATAAGATCACATGAATTGGGGTAATAGTAATAAATAGGGAATTTTGATTGTACAAACGTACAAGATTTCATCAGAAAATATAGTTCAACTTTTGGCTCTAGTGGGGCCTGTTTTGACTTTAAAAAAAAAAAAAAAAAAAAAGTATTGCTAAATACATGCATTGTCATTGGGGGAGGAAGAATCTAAAGTAGACTAGTACTGCATCAAACTTCATGGAAATCTTGCAAGCAAACTGGGAGCCCATTATTTTGTAGCCTTCATTATACACTCACCACTCAAAACAAACACACTACAGCAAGTGTGTAATTTAAATAATTAAGATTAACCACCACACTTGTTTCTCTGACTAATAGATTGCTTTTTTTTATGCAACTGCCCCAGGCTCAATGGCTTTACTTTGGGTTTTTTTTAAACTCACCAAACCAGTAGGAAACTGGACTGCTGGGGTAGAGTCTGCAGTATTGCACTTTTCTGATGGAAGACCATTTCATGTCATTCTATAATATCTCCTGCTGCTGAGCAAGGAACAGAATACCATTCAGTCCTCAAAGAGCAAAAAAGTTGCTGTGTGTGAACTCTGTATCCCTTGGAGACTCAGTATGTTGATTCAAGGGAGAAAGATCTGGGAGTAAACAAAGGGAATGAGGAATCTAGAGACAGAATCTTGAGGGGCAAAGATAGTTAATCATTGAAGACAGCAGGTGGAAGAGGAAGTAATTATCAAAAAGCAGCAGATAGAGCATAGAGAAGGCATTCCCAAAACTGGAAGAGTAAGAGCAGAACCATGAAATGAGTCCATGAAGGCTGGTGAATTAGGTATGACATGTCAGAAAAACACAGCACACTCTAAGTTTGGAGATAAAATGGAAAAGTACTACTTTGAGTGTGGGTGGTGGTGGAGAGGCAGGTTAGGTCAAAAGATGGCTTACATTGGCTATGTTCAAACTTTCCCTACCTTGGACTACTTATGAACAACTTACCCACAATTTCCTTTTTTCCAGCAACAAATAGTGCATGGCTATATGGAAAAGAGCAGTTACATTTTAAAAATACTATCTCCTTCCACCTTCCATTGCTATGGCTCTCATTGCTCTGAACTTGCCATGTTTTGCAGTAGCTCATCTCATTTAGGTAAAGTCAACCCTACCACATTTGTAGATGAAATGGCTTTAAATCACCCTCTGATTGCAGAGAAGTGGATTTTCTAAGAGGGGCCAAGGGCTCTGGAAATCCAAATCCTGAACTGGGCCACAACTAACAGGTGGCATCCCTATTTGCTGTTTTTCGGATTTGCTCTATGGACCTGTTTGAAATACTGGGCTAGGTGGATAGAAGAGTATGCTGGCAGGCCAAGGTAAGCAGATGAGAGGAAATATCATAGCCTTTCAAGGACCATGCCTCTTTTCAGAAGAACTAGGATTCTTTTCTTTAATAGAATAGATGTACAGCTTCACTTCAAGCAGAAGTATAAATCCATGTGTTGCAGCTGGTTACTAAATGAAGACTTCATCTCTTATCTCTCACTAAACATTAAGCTTTGATTTAATGATTGTTTTAATTGTAAGACTTGTTACTTCACACTCTCCTTACAGATTGCAAGGAAACGGCACAAAGTTATCAATGCTTTCAAGAGCCCCCATGGCCAGACCAGGCCCCCAGCAGCTCTCAAACATATTGGTCTCATGCCTCTCTCGCAGATCAAGAAAGTGCTAGACATCAGGGAGACAGAAGGTCTGTGCTTGGAATGGTGGTGTTGCTAACAAACCCAGTGGTGGAAAGGAGGGGGGAGATAAATAAAACATTGAAGTGTGTGTATATACAATATATTCTAAGAACTAATTATGTGATTACACTCAAACTGACAGCTACAAATGCTAATGTTCTGGCTTGAAACCCCCTAGCAACAAGTTTTTTATTTAAAGACTGTTTGCTTCCTGGCTGATGATCTTGAAAAGGTCACTAAAGACTGTATTGAAAAAGAGCCAGCCAAATGGCAGTGAACCTGCAATTAAAAAAAAAACAAAAACCCAGGGAGCTTTTGTTCTGCTGAGTGCACTTTTGTGTTGCTTGGCCCACTGCTATCTCCGCAAATACAAATCTTCATTTTGAATGTGGTGATGGCGCTGAAGAGGCGCTATCCCTGGCACTTGAGAACAAAGGTTTAACTTGTGTTACCACTTGATCATCATAGTTAGATTAATGTTTCACAGTAGCAACAATTCATACCACATTATTCAAGGCTGTAGCAACAATGCCATCATAAATCTATATTCTGAAGTTTGTAATTGCTGGAAACATTCTCTGCTTAGAAATTAAGATACAATAATGTTTCACTTAAAATGATAGTCTTTACATCAAACTTTTTTTGGCTAGTGTTTGTATGTTTTGAGAGCTTAAGGCACCTCTTCTGAGTAAGTAGTAAGAAGAGGCCACTAGTTTTAATTGCAGTTATTTTTAAAACTGGTATTAATGCATAGTGCTTGTTTTTACTGTAGCCTAATTATTTCATGGACGATACCAGAATAGACTGATAAATTTTAGCCTCTGTGGACTTCTCTACACTAGAAAGATGATCCATTAGTGACGAGGGTAAATGGACTTTTCTGACCAAGTTCTAACTCACATTTCTGCAGCAGTGATGAGCACTGTCTGTCTCCGCTTGTGGCTTAATTGCAACTTAAACTTCCTCCATAATAGAATACCTAGCCCTTCAATGCTGCTTCTCAACGTGCTCTACAAATTAGGGCTGGCGTCACTTCCCTTTGCTCTGCAGATGGAGAAACTGTATCTGCCCGAGGTTGCAGAACTGAAAAGAGAATCCAAGATTTGTGACTGCCAGTTACCCTTGGAGGCAGTATAGTCTAATGGTATGTGTACACCTCTGGATGGCCAGCTGACTTGGGCTAAGGAGCTGTTTTTTATTGTGATGTAGATGCTTGGGCTAGAGCTCAGGCTCTGGGACCCCTCCTTCACCTTGCAGCCTGAGTCTTAACATCTACCCTGCAATTAAACAGTCCCTTAGCCTGAGTCCCGCTGGCGCGAGTCAGCTGACACAGGCCAGCTGCAGGTGTTTAATTGCAGTGTAGAAATACCCTGATAGTCTTCAACTTGAACCAGACTGCTACTTAAACATAGGTTATAAGATTACTTGCTTAAAATCTATTTCTTCAGAATTGTATGAAGGTTGATTGTCCTCTGTTTGAAACAGTGTGAACTGGATGTTTGTCTTCAATTGTAGACTGCCACAAAGCTTTTGCCTTGGTTGTACGGCCACCAACAGAACAGAGCAACTTGTTGTTCAGTTTTCAGATGACAACTGAGGAACCTCCTAAAGAGGATTGGCTGAAGATGCTGTGTCGACATGTAGCTAACACAATTTGTAAAGCAGATGCTGTAAGTTCTCTAGTATTAGGTTATCAATGAAAATATTTCACTGCGAATGTATTTGGATACATAAGTGACTGCTTCCTTGTGGATAATAGGAAGAAACTGGTTAATACTGGACCAATGCTGGTGACATACATGTACTGGCTAAAGCAGAGCATAAAACCAGGCCTTGGCATAGCCACAAACTAACAGAATAAGAAACTTCCCTAGTGATTAAGAGGGCTGCTGAGGCCTTCTCCTTAACCATTAGGTTCTGTAGAACCTAAGTATTTTTAAAATACAAGTGCTAATTCTAATTATTTACGTGAGGGATAAGGAATTGTGATAACAGTCCAAGGTCTGTAGTATACAGACACAATGGGGCAGGTCTAATCTGAGTAGTCTTTTGGGTCTTTCAACAGTATAAGCTGTGCCAGTGCAGTGCTCTCTGCACTGATGCAGCATGCCTAATGACAGGCAATTTTAACTTGGATGTAAAAATTGATTGTATTATCTCTTAGTTTGTTGGTCTGCATAGATAGCCTGATAGAACTGTGGTATGAAATGTCTGGTCTACACTGCCGGCGACAAGAGATATTAAGTTGACAGGAGATACGCAAGTTTATGTTGCCGTACCGCAGCCTCTTCACTGCACTGCGTCGACAGGAGATGTCTTCCGGGCAACACATCCTTACTCCTTTTGGGGGGGATGGGGATGGATTTAATGGCGTTGACCGGAGAGCGCTTCCGGGATCAATTGAACGGGCTCTGGAGACCCACTCAGATCGATCCTGCTGTATCCATTCCCGCAGCCCTGGCAGTGTAGACATACCCTCAGTGAGGCATAGATCCCTAAAGCATCTTTAACCTCAAACTGGCCCATTAAAGGTGTCGGCCGTCTCCCTGCACTCCTTAAGCATCTCCAGACCAGACACCAAAAAAAAAAGTACTAACTTTGAAATACTGAACAAGTACTTAAAATGGTAATAGGGCAGGAACCTTCCAGCTAACGTTTTCTTAATTATTTCCATAATATATATGCTTGTGTCATTCCAATTCCATTGAAGATGCATGCAGTATAACTGGAGTGAGCAGCTGGTTTGAGTTTGATGTCAATGTTCTAAATGCTACTTTATATTTTCACTATACAATCTGTAAATGAATTTTTCTGCTTTAAAGAAACAACTGTTCTCTAAATGAGTCTCATTTTTCTATGTGGACTTTAGTTCAGAAGATTCCCCTTGTGTGCCATTTCTGATCCACTGTCTCACTTTGAAAGTGTGCACTTCTGGAGAAGGGGCATGTCAAACCCGGGTTTGGGCTTTCCCCCCAGCGATGTGATCCTGACAGAAGTCTGTTAGCTTTGTGAAGCCCTCCCAGCCACCCATCTGTCAGTTCCTTTAATTGTCTTTGTCACCACTCAATTCTAATGGGTGTCATAATCTGTATTGCTAATGCTCTCACATTACAGTACTGTAGAAAAGCGCTTGACCTCCCGCTACCCTCCACATGGAGTGTGACACTCTGAAACGCACCTTGTCTGCATGGAAAGATTGTCCATTCCTAACTATCACTTTTGAGAACTGGGTGTAATACAGGCAGCAGCCCCACCACACTTTAAAACAACACATTCAGGATGGAAATGTGCCCCGATCTTTAGCTTGGTTTGAATACTAAATAGAGCTTAAGTTGGAGTCTTTGTACTTTAGGGGTCACAAACTTGCTCCTCTTCTCCATCTGTACCAGGACGCCACACCCTTTCTGAAAAGCCTGTGACAGTGGCATAATTCTACAATGTCTAGCTTTCTCTCATAAATTAAGTAGGTATTTACAAGTCTTCCACATGGTGGCAGTCAAGGCTTTAACTTCAGTTCTGTGTAGTAGCACTATAGTGTCTATGCTCTCATAAGCTCATCTTGAAACTTAACTATATGTGTACAGTCATCTCTGGGTGAGTTGGGAAGTCTGCTTTCCTCTGACTTCACAAAAGATCAATTCATTATCCCTTACATAAATAATTAGTCTAATCTAAAGACTGCTGTGAAGCTACTGGAGTTTAAGAATGCAGAGTATAAAAAATGTATTGGGATGTCAGTGACACTACTTAAACTGGCAAGTAAAACTATAAAAATACTTAAAGCTTTATCCTATCCCATGCACTAGCACCCTGCTCTTAATTATGTAACTGAAGATTCTATATTTTGAATCACTTCATTGATCTTAATCTCTCTTCACTGGAGTAGCTTGGGATCTTCTGAAGCACTTTTTACAAACATAGGCCAAAGGTATAGATTCTTGCTAGCTAAAAAAACCTAAAAGTTAAGATCAGTCTTTGAAGACTATCAGATCTGTCTGTTAGAACAGTGGAGCGGCTTGCCTTGCCATGCCAAGACTCCACTATCTTTATAGTCCTAATGTGTACCCCTTTGTATCAGGTCTGGTTGTTTTAACTATTTCAGATTTGACCCACTTGGTTTGCCTTGATCCACCCTGATTTTGAAAATGGTGCTAAGTTTTCTTGCAGGAGACTGTTCTAGTAGCTAGCTTCACTTAATTAAGTAAATCCAAACAGCAGCTGCAAGGCTAATTACAGCTGCTGGTGGTTTTGTGGACCTGTTCTTATGGTTATGCCTGTCTGCAGGAAAACCTCATTTACACCACTGACCCTGATTCAATTGACATAAATACAAAAGATGTGGACAGTACATTGAGCAGGGCATCCAGAGCAATAAAGAAAACATCAAAAAAGGTAAGAGTTAATGCCTTACTTATTACGTAATCACCTGGCATGTGAGCCTGCAGAGGCCTGGTCTACACTGGTGTGCGAGATATGCTAGATACATAACATAACTAGCATATTTCACGTTGACGTACTTATGTCTACGCAGCATGGCGTCTTCATGACGCTACGTTGACAAGGGAGCATCTTCCATTAATGCTGCCTTTCGAGGAAGTAGATTAATTCCGTTGACAGGAGAGCACTCTCCCATTGACCGAGCGCATCTACACAGCCCCATTCAGTCGATGCCACTGCATCAACGCCTGCCGCAGCAGTGTAGACATGCCCTTAGTCCCACTAAAACCTACTAGTGCCAATCTAGTCAAGAAATTGTATTTTGGTATTTCTGCCAATGCTACAAAATGTAGGTATATATGTGAGGTGGGTGGGTGGTGGGGGTTTAATTACAGGAGTGTAAATATATCCAAAATATTTCTGTTGGCTTAACTTTCATACAGTAAAAGAAATTCCATGAGATCAGTTGTGCTGCAGAGTTGCAATGTGGCTGTTCTGTGACCTGTGTAAAATGAAGTTTGTCTTAATTCAAATCATGGTATCCAGACCACAAGTTGCATTCAGCTGAGGGAGCAGGGATTGAAAAGATCGCACGCACAGGCTGACTACTAAAACAGAGCTCTATGATGTTGTATAGAAAGCACTTTAGGACATGGTCTCTCATTCTAAGATCTGTAGAACAGAGGTTCCCAAACGTTTCTTACTGTGTACCCCTACCCTTTTCATCAGTGATATTTTGTGTTCTTCTTAATACTACCTGTTTCCAGCCATCTGTCCATATATCACAATGATGTACTGATATAGTGCGATGTATACAAGTGAAAAAAATAACCCTGACTAAATTCTGAGCTCAGTTAGACTGGACAATTGCTAGGCAGCTGAACTCGCACTGCATGGTGATTGGAGGTGCGGGCTCTGTATGTCAGTGTCAGTGTGTCAGTGTTCTCGTTTGGCATATCTTGAAGTAAATTAATTACCGCATTTTATATAACAAATTCCCACAGAGTTTTAAAGCTTTGTCTGAGTAGCCTATTATAAAAATTCAATAAATAAAATAATTTAATAAATCCACCATTACACAATTTCTTCTGCATACCCCCCAGAGATGTCTCACGTAGTCCTGGGGGTACACGTACCCAGTTGGGGAACCCCTGCTCTAGAGTGTTAAGGTAATTTCACAGCAAGTCCAAAAAGTGAATGCATGTTAGATGCTTATGTTCTCTCACTGAGATTTAATATATGTAACAACTTTTGTCAAACTCTGCAGGTTACAAGAGCATTCTCTTTCTCCAAAACACCAAAGAGAGCTCTTCGAAGGGCTTTAATGGCACACGGTACAGTAGAAGGAAGGAGTCCCTGTTCAGCAAGTGTGAGTTATTTAGGCAGCCGTCTCACCAGTACATCATCACTAGCAGTAAGTGATTTGGCTGTACAGTCCAAATGGCATAACCTTCATTTTGATAAAGCTGACTATTTATTTTGGTGCACAGAGATTATTCTTACATGGCAAACTCTTACTGAACAATGTCCACAATGCATATGCAACACTTGTCTATGCTTTTTAAAAAAAATCCATTTATATTCTGGTCAGTAAAGTCACTTAACAGGGATTGCTGTTTGCCAGAAGCTGGGAATGGTCGACTGGATAGATCACTTGATGATGACCTGTTCTGTTCATTCCCTTTGAAGCACCTGGCATTTGCGACTGTTGGAAGACAGGATGTTGAGCTAGATGGACCATTGGTCTGATCCATTATGGCCGTTCTTATATTCTTAAAATGTCCTAGCAATTTGTAAAATGCGGAGAAATCTGCTCTACCAATAGGAAATAAGGAGTTAGACTTCACTATGCAGATTCCAAAAAGTGACCAGCTTTTAAGAGTGAACATGCTCTCTCGTGGCAAGATGAGAAACTCAGAGCACAACTGGGAAGTGAAATCATTTTTGAAACTATCCTAGGACAAAGTATACAGCTGGTTTGTATAACTTTGAATGAATGATGCATGGCTAAATTGCCCATAAAAACAGACATCTTGTGCTGTCTTACCTCATTAAATTCCATCTTCATGTACTCTAAATTGGGGGAGGGAGGTTGCAGACAGATTGGACCAATAAGCTACAGCACAAAAACCCCTGGAAAGGATAGTTTTTGTGTCATAGATTTGGGGAGGGGAGAGGGGACTTCAGTCTTCAGTGTCTAAAACAATAACATATAGTGCCATTCTTTTTCTTTGCTGTAGTTTAAGAACTATAGCAGCAGAGACCCAAGTTGGCAGCACAACTGACTATAACAGAGAAGTCTTGGTGGGAATGAAAATAACTACATTTTGAGTAAATTGTATGCTAGAACACCTGCTCATAGATCTGTAACTTGTTGAAAGAATTTCCTTGTAACTCTCATTGTGTCTTTTTCCTATAGTTGCCTCTGGAATAGAGGTAATGTGCACTCTGAAGGCCCACTGATAATCAGCCCAATCAAAGTATAGCTTCACTCTACTGCTTGAGTTAAGGATGGCAGCATATGAACTAGCATTCTGAATCAGAGCAAGGTCCACTGAATCTAGTATCCTGTCTCTAACAGTAGCCAGAAATAACTGCTTCAGAGGAAACTGCTAGAAATTCTGTGTAAGATAACTAAGGATTAACTTGCCCTCAAGGATTGTTGCATCCTAGTTCCCTTGAGTTAGAGATTGGAGTTATGCAGTGAGCATCCCCCTTCCAAAAAATCATTTTTTATTTATTTTTTTTAAATTCCTTCCCCCCCCCATTTTAATCTCTAAATTAATTAATCTCTAAATCCTTCGGGGTCTGTCCCTCTTGGTCAGTGTTATGCCAGTCCTGGATCAGGTGAAAGTGACTTTTTCCACTGTTACGGTGATCACTTCATACTGCTCTTTCTGTGTTAGTCAGGGTCTCATAGTAGAATTAAATTAGTATATGCAACTTCCCCCAGAAGGTAAGGCTACTCTGGACTTGCTACTTGTGTAGAGATTTGCATTGATTACCACAATGGTCTTAGTTTCTGCAGGAAACCCTCTAATTCCTAATGGGATTGTGTTCTGGATCATAGTTCTTGAATCAACTTTACAAGTGTTGTATGTAACTTAATTGTCTGAAATTTTATTTTGTATATTGCTATGACAGATAATATAGACACCTGGGATACCCAGAGTATTGGTCAAAGCCGTACTTCATGTAGGCATTGCCATGGCCTAATACACAATAGCACTGATATATACATAATGTATATCCAAGAGCATCATTGGTATGGGGGAAAAAGACTTGTGAATTTGTCGTTACTTCAATTTAAGGCCATGAATACAATCTCCACTAGAGCAAAGTACTGCAGAAAGAGTACTGATCTTGCTTGTATGCATTATTGAACCTGTGGTATGATCTCACTGATGTTCCTACAAAATTAATCTCTTGAAGACATTGAGTAAGTTTTAAAATTCGCAGAATACAAGAGCCCCCTAAGCTTCTTACAAAAGGTTCAAAGGAATTGTTTAGGTGAAGTGGTTTGTCTAGATAATACCTTGGCCATAGGTATGTACAACTTTAATGAAAAAAGAGAAATGGCACTGGAAATAAGGTGTAATAAGAGTAACCATTGAATTTATGCAATGCCTGCACTAACTCTTCACCCCCCTCCTATTTGTAGATTGCTCGTTCCTCTTCTACATACAGCCTAAATGGATCTGTCAAACATGTCGTTAGTGTTCAGCGCTCCAATTCAGTTGATGGGAGCTCTCAAAGTTCCAGGTCTCAACCCATGCTTTGTCCCGACTCTCCAACTAGCCGCCCTTCATGTGCCAGAGAAGGAAAATCTTCCTCCAGCCCTGAAAGCTTATATGGCCACTCTTCGGCTAGACCGTGTCCCATGCCTGTCATTACTACCACTTGTGATGTAGGAGATAACTGGAGTGGTGTTCCGAACATTTCAGTCGTCAAACCCTGATCTTTAATGCCCACGTTGCATAAAGTGAGCTTCCCAACAATTCTTATATTTAGCACTAATGGAGATGAAATGGCAGAATTACTAAAAGATACAGAATCTGTCAAACATTTCTAATGGGTGCTGGGTTTTTCTTGGTCTTTCTTGGTGTACAGCTCAGCTACCTTTAGGCTACTTAATATTTCTTCTGTTAATTAGTTTTGGTCTGAAATTGGGAATTTAAATTCTTTGGAAATGGAATTGACATTACTGATAACGAGGGGTTTTGGATTTCTTTCCAAGTTTTCTAACCATGTTCGCTCTACAACAGCACTGAAGTGCCTCTTTATATTTATACAGTCACTAAGTATGGGAGAGTCTTCATTCTGAAGTCTAAAATTTCACAGATCAGATTCCAGATTCAGCATAGTCTATTGCCTCTGATTGCAAATACAGAAGACTTCTCACAACAGCTGTACTCTAGATTTTCATGAGTTTTAATCCGTGAGTTATGCAATTGTCATCCTATGTTAAATACCTCCATAAGAACATGCTTCTCTTTAGTTCAACAACTGAAGCATAACTATAGTACAATCACCTGTTATTACTTCCACCACGTGAAATTAAACTAAGGTTGTAAAGAAAAACATTTTAGCTCTTAAAGCAGCTCTTACAATTAACCTTAAAGTAAAACAAATATAAACTTTTGATGAACGACAAACTGCTAAGCCTGCAGATCACCACAAAATCCACATTGATGATCAGTTTCACTGCGACTTGTTCACAACATCAGAAAGTAGCAAACCTGTCTAGTTTTGCAGTCACATACAGGCATACATAGGCTAAGACTATTCAGTAATCAACTATCAAAATTAAGTTACAACATTTTTTGCCTTTTTTATACCTGCGTCTCTGCAGGGGTAAAATCAGTAGTTTTTGAGGAGGCTAGAAAATACGGTAAGAGCAGAACAAGTTTAAGTTGTTATGTAGCCATGGGACGCTCCTCTTAATCTTTCGAGGTTTGATAATATAGCAAACTGTCTTATAACATGTTTTGTGTTAGAAAACTTGGAAGAGATACTACACTGTTGTAAAAGCATGAACTGCACAAGGATGTGGGTTAGAAATATTTGCTTGATCAAGAGAACTCTTCAGACAGTCTCCTAGTACTGTGCATACCTCTCAACAGTCTTGTTATGGGGGAAATCTTCATTTTTATTTATTTAACCATGTGTCTTACCAACCAAGTTTGTTATCCAAAACGTAGAAATGCTGAATGCTTAAAATAGGGATTAGGAGACTACCTATATTGAAGAAACTGAACCCACTGTGTCCCCCTTACTTTGAGTCCTTGAAATGTTGAGCGGTATGACTACAACACTGAGACTGATACCTTGATCATATTAACAAATGCCTTTTTTGTTTTTTTGACCTAACAGGGTATCCCTTCTCCTTCGTTGGTCAACCTTTCCTCAGTGTTTGAAAAGAGGAGTCACACCTTAAGTCGATCAACAACTCACTTAATATGAAGTAGGACTACTATAAATGGACTACTGTACTGAAATGACTGACAAGCAACTGTCTATTCAGATGCCCTATTACTGACATTAATGGTACTTCAGTTACTGTCACCTAGTGACAATTAGCAAGATGTTAGGTAACATTATGTTAATCAGTAGTGACTGTTTGACTTGTACTGAAGCAGATCAGTTAGTCAACCAAACAAGTGAAAAACTTGATCTTGGTTTAGATATAATGTATTCCTTTGCACAAGCCCATTTCCTCACCAGTGTAATGTAAACATTTTTTTTCAGCAAACTATCCCCTTCTTGCAATAAATTGTTTTGGTGTCAAATGCTGAAATTAAGAAGTCTCTGACTTGAGCCATCCACTGGACTGAAGGTTCTTCAGTTGTTAATCTAGAAGAGATTGCTTAACTTCATCAGTTGGCTTTGTACTCCTTATCTTAAAAACCTGAGGCATGGACCATTGACTAAACTGAAATAGTCTGCTTAAGATATGCCCTTTAAAGTATGACAGTTGACCTGTTATACAGCTGCTTTTTCTGAAAATTCTAGAAGATCTAGCTTATTAGTGCATGAACATGCCTTTTGAGCGGTCTATGCATATGGTCCATGTATATGGTCCTTCACATTTTCTATGCATCCTTTTCTAGTACAAAGTTCTGGGTGATAGATGTGTGTATTTGACCAATATATCCAAATCCTATGACTAGCTTAACCACCAACTTGGTCTAATAGGGAATTAAAACTAACACACTTGTGATGTGGAAGTCCAATGAAAGAAATCACTGTACTTAAATTGTATTTATAGCCTTTGTGTTGAGACTTTTTAAAGCTGTCTCCAGAACCTTGTTTAACTACATTTTTATATATAGCTTGTTCATATAAAGCTGAAATTGTGGACCTGGTTTCAATGTCTAACTCTGATATTTTTACTTAGTCTTTTGATGTATACTTTCCAAAACCTTTTCCTACATCTGTGCTGTACTTAGTCTTGGTTTTTTGAAAGCTGTACATTTTAGAATAATCACACTTTCAATCTGTATTATCGAACACTGTCTCAGGAATTGTCCAGATGTGTGTGTGTGTCTAAACTTCACTTTCAACCAATTGTCTGTGTCGTGGGTGGCATTTCCAACTTACAACTCTTTAACCACAAAATGCTATCTTTTCTGTTATATGTAATTAGTGCTGCTTTTGAAGATGTGAGATGGCCTCTTACTTCTGTATTTTTAAGATAGATTTTTGCCAATATAAATCATGTAAATAAATTGTTTAAAACAACATTGCTTACTGTTCTACTAAGCAGGCTTTTCAGGGAAGTCTGATCAGTCTGTGTGTCAAGTGAGTGTTACTGCAACAGGAGCTAATCTAGAAGCTTGTATTGTGAATCAGAGCAATATAGGGGGAGCCTACTATATAGCCTACTATATAGCCTTGGTGAGAGCTGACACCTGGTCTATCAGCACGTCAAAGGCAAATCAAGAGACAAGGTCACAGGACATTTATGTATAGATCTGCCTGGGTTAGAGATGACTAACTGTTCTCATGCAGTTTGTCATAAGAATGCTTTGATAGAATTACTGCTTTGTATTGTATATTTGCATATCTACGTCTGTATGTGGCTATAGCAAATGCTATCAATATAGTCTGCTATATTTCTCAGCTGTGGTGACATTAGTCATTGACTTATAAAATGTGAGAAGCCCCAAATTGATCCTAATTAATAGGGATCCAATGTACCAATGAAAATAAAAGCAAAGGCACACTGACTGGCTCAGTTAGTTCTACCAGTCCCTTAACCCAAAAATTATATGAATAATGTTCAGTAAACCAGTTAAGTTTTTTTGTTTGTTTGTTTTTTTCCTGGCTTTCTTTAGCAAAGTCTCTTATATTTTGTGAAGGCGAGAGTCCAAATAAAACAAGTTGGGTACTCTGTAGGTTCAAACCTGAAATGGAACTAGGCTAAAGCGTAACTAATCCTCCACCAGCAGAGACCAAAACTTTGCCAATCTTTGCACTCTACTTGGTCCTCTTGTAACTGCAGTCTGTTGACTTATCCTGGATCAGCATGGTCCATTACTCTGTAATTTGGCTATGGAATCTAGCCACTGGCTGCAGAATTACGGCCTACTATAGAGTGCATCACTTTTTTTTTTTTTTTAAATCTCATTCTAGCAATGACCACAAATCAAGTTAAGAGATGACTACCACTGGTGATACTGAAGTGGGTGGACATGACCTATTTTGAGGTGCTCATGAGACTTGTTTTATAGTGGGTCTGTGCCAAAAACGGGAAATGAAGCAGTTATGTAATAGGAAGAGTTTCCTACCACTCCAAAGAGACAAAGGGAAAAACCAGTTTAACCTAGTTTGTCTAACTTCTTTAACAGAAACAGTAAGTTTAACTAAAAATTGGGTAATTGAGAAGTGAACCTTGTCACAAACAATAGTATTGTGGAATTCTATAGACTCAGAACGTATTTAAACGTATTTAAACGTATTTAAATTATACAGAGCTGAGAATTTTCTAGTGAGCGTGTAGTAATCCAGCAACCACCCAGAAATTGGTGGTGAGAAAATGTCTATAGTTCCCAATTATAGTCTTCAACATTAAAAAAAAAAAAAAAAAAATTCTGGGTTTGTTTCAAGTTTTTTGTGTAGTTGGCCAACCCTGTGAAACTAAAAGTAGCCTGGATTCTTTCATATCCTTAGATGTCTTTGTTCTTTATCCAGTTACTGTCAAGAGTTGGCTGATCAGGCCTTAAAGTTTCATGGCTTTGCTAAATTAATCAGGTTTTAATGCTTGTGAGAATAGAGCTGCAAAAAATCAAATTATTTGACCTGAGAAAATCACCACTGAATTTTCAAATCTTTTTGTGTGAATTCCTTTAGATTCCGTTTCAAGAAACTTCTTATACTTCAATGTACGTAGGAACTTCTAGTTAGAACTGTAAGTTTCTAGGTCTTAAGGGTGGGCCATGAATCACTTGGTCTTTGGCTAACTGGTACTGCCTCTTCAATTTTCCAACTGCTAAATAGCATTAAAGACAACTTTTGAAAATGTATTAATATTCTAATTTTACTTTTCCATGGAAGCAGTTGTTACACAGACTTAGTGATTGCAAATAAGACCAGGTGCTTCATGGGATTGTAAATAGGAAGCATCAGGAGACTAGGATCAAATGACAGTAGAGACTAACAGATATTAAGGCCTTGTGCCCCATTTCCCTGAATTGGAGAATGGTCTTAAAAACAAATCAGTCAGGCAAGGTACTTAGTGGATGTTGGAACTTAAAATTTGGTTCTGGAAAGCTAAACTTTCATTTCAGATTGTGTAGTGCTGGCCCAAGGGTGTGTTGTTTCCACATTGAAGTGAAGGTAAAAGGCTACTAGAAAACTCTGAAAGAACTGCAGTAAATAGCTTAAGTGATGGTGGTTTTGTTTTGTGTCAAGTATAAAACCTAGAAGTCGGGGCCCATCTTTTCTTTTTTGGTGGCTTGTCTTGTTTGCTTTTTTCCTTATTGTTTTACTCCATTATTTGGCACAAATGGGTAGCAAGACTATTACACCTCAGGCTGTTTCACAGGCTTTAGCATAACCAGTCTTCAGTTGATTTCTGCTTGCTCATTTCATGCACGGTGTGCTAGTTCCTAACACTGAAGATTTCCCCTCTTACCCAACCAGTTGGATTCTCCTGTCTAGCTTCTGATGCGAAGCAGACTCTCTGCATAAGTCAGGAAAGTGCTTTAGGCAATCTCTGTAGCTGATAATGGACACCTAGCGTACTAAATGGACCATAAAGAGGACACTTTTTCTTTTCCCTTCTGGCTGGTCTTGTCTCCTCTGCTTGCCTGTCTGAATTTGGCTGGAGCAGAGCTTTCAAACTGCAACCTTTGGGGGGAGGGGAATTTGAGAACATTCTGATTTGTAATGTTTAACAATCCATCATTCAACAAGGTTAAGGAACAAAGCTGATAACTTGCACTTGTTCATGTACATATCTTCAAATAGGGGACTAACATGTGGCTTAGAAATTAATGCTTAAAATAGTTTAAAAGAACCTAGTTTCAACACTAGTTTTGGGCTGCAAGGAAAACATCAAATCCATTAACTAAACAGAGGCATTTTAATATTCCTTTCCTTGCCAGACAGGGTAGAGTCTTATCTTTCAGATTCAGTTCTTGCTAGCTTTGTCCAGACCTTTTTCTTCAAAGTTAGACTACTGCTATATGCAATATCTGAGAGGCTGCATCTTAAATTGATTTGGAGGTTGGAATTGGTGCAGAAAGTAACCACTTTTTTGTTTAAATGCGATGTTTTATAGAGAACACAGGACAACTATGCTCTGATTTTAAAAAAGGTGCAAGAAGTCCCTATCATCAACCATATTGGGGGCAGTGAATGTGTGAGGTTGTAAAATTCTTCAGTGGGCTTTCTCACACATAGGATGTGGAAGGAAAGTTTGTTTGGAAAACTCCTGATTTGAGAATTTAGGAAGTAAATAATACTACTATCCAAATGAGGCTATTGGTTAGTCGTTCTAAGACAAAGACCCAGTTTAACAGTAAATGACAGTTGCAGGTCAAGGCTTGCAAATTCTACTTCAAACAGTCACTCACCTTCTGTAATACTTCTGCACCAAGATGGAAAGCTGGTAAGAAGGGAGGGTTGAGCTATAATCACAAAATTAGAATTACAAGCCAGGTGCTGCAGCCTGTTTATCTACTCAGAATATCAAATCTCACATTTTTGGACTTTAACATACTGGTTCATTGCATTCTATTATGTTGCCATGTTTTTTAAAAATATTTTCAACTTTCAGGCTTAATCTTTCTTCCTCTGTTAAGAGGCAAGGAATCACTGGTGTATTCTCAAGAAACAAGGCCGTCTCCCTTCATTGCCAGTGCATGTGGCTGGTGCAACCATTGTTGGATTTTATAAGTTGTGTTGTAAAAAGTAAAATGAAAACCCTGAAATTCTTGCACAGAGATAAACTGTGTATTCAGTGTGGTAAAAGAGGCCAAACAAATATCCTCTGCCCTCAGGAAGTTTGGGAAATGGACACGTGCTTAATTCCTCATTTTGTATTTCACTGCTACCAATGATATAAGCGCTAGTGTAGACTATGTGCAGACGTTTCTACCACCCTCACTGTTATCAGAGTGTAGCTCTACTGTTGCTGAAGGCAATGAAAAAAATTCCTGTTACTGACATACCCATTCCCCCAAAGACTTTTTCTTGACATTTAATTACTAGTTTAAATCTCTTTAATATTTTCAAATGGAGGCTATCATTCCGTTCATGTCAACGGGCCAAAGATTCTATTAAGAAGAAGGGGAAGAGTGGGGATAATGTTTCCCTTTTTTTTTTGACCTTACTCCCTGACATAAAATAGTGTAACTAGGCTAATCTGCCACAGATGGCAGGGATGAATTTAACAATTAGTTAAAGAGGTTTTGCAGCAGGGTTGCACAAGGGCTGAGCCGTTGGCTCCCTGGTCAAATGAGGTACTAAAGTGCAGAGAATGCACTCTGTGACATCATGCGCTGCTTTGTGACTGCTTGTAAAGTGACAGACTTGAACCGCAGTTAATTCAGAGCATGTTTGTTCTCTGAGTTGCTAAGAGTACCTGCTAAGAGTTCTCTGAGTTGCTAAGAGTATAAATCTCACGCTAGTGTCAAAAGCTCTTATTCTGCTTCTAATATTGCCCCTACGAGAGCCAGAAGTTGATAGGGAATGGGGAGATAAGAAAGAGGAGAGAGTTGTTTGTGTGGTTTTTTTTTTTTAAAGGTAGAATAGATGGGTTAAAATACTAGAGATTTACACAGACCCACAATAGATTAATTGTATAACTGACAAAGCTCATCAGTTTCATAGATTAATATGGCTCTGCTGTTTCACTAAATGCAAAACAGTGCCCAAACCCACAAACGGACTAGTAGTTGTGTTATGGTAGTAGTTAGAGATCCAAATTCCATTGTGCTAGGCATCACCCAACCACAGGAAAAAATGTTCCCTCACCCAAAGATCCAAGGTTAGACTCAACGTGCGGCTGTAACAAACACAATACAATACTGTCAGACAATGAACAGGGCACTTGAGGAAAACGTTCAAGGAGGCCAACACGATGATACAGAGCATTGGGAAGGATTACGTGAGTAATAGTCATCAATAAATGATACTACCTAGCTTTTCAGTCAGTCAGCCATCAATCCTTTCCCTGCTCCTGGCAGGGACCAGGTCAAACTGTCCTAATATCCAGTACATTTTGCACTGTTTGATCAAAGAGCACATTCTGTCTGATTGACCCAGTTAGGGGAAACCATTTGGGAAAATAGCAGGAGGGGACAAAAAACCTCTGTTGAATGCGCCAAAAGTACTACTATCAGCACCCATAGTAGAAAGGGGCAGGACTGGAAAAAGTCACATTGGCTGTCCTCTGAGAGGGTTGATAGCTGACAGAACTAGCAACCCTTCATTCCACTTGGCCCAGCAGGTGGAGAGATGGAGGTCTGCCTTGTTCACTGACTAGTCCACAAGGTATTCCTGCTCCTGGAGGAATGGATGAAAGGGGTAGCTCCCACTGGAAAGAACCTCAAACTACTGTAGCAAAGCCCCGGTCTACACTGGAAAATTAGGTTGGTTTAATTATGTCAGTCAGGGCTGTGAAAAATCCATGCTTTGAGCAGCCCGGTTAAACCAACTTAAATCCCTGTGTAGATACTGTTAGGTTGATAAAAGAATTCTTCTGTCAACTTAGCTACCACACGGTGGTTTACCTACGCTGCTGGGAGAATCCCTCCCTTTGGCACAGGTAGTGTCTACACTGGAGCATTTTAAGTGTAGACAAGCCCTAAGATTTTAGTATATTCACTGCTGCAACCGTCTCACCACAAAAAATAATCGTTTAGTCTCTTAGCTGTATGGTATCCTGTAGCACACCGGATAATTAATAGTTACTTATCTTTATACTACTTTGTTCCTGCTCCAAAGAGCTTAAAGCTATTTTCGTTCAGTCACTAGTACAAGGTTGTTCATGGAGCTCTTAGATGCACCCCCATATTACAAATAACATGACTCTCTGCTGGTAATTTGTAAACTTGTTTCTCTTCAAATGTAGTTTAAAAAAAATCATTCAGGTTTCAGCCTCAGTAGTATACAGGAATGCCCTCAAACTTTTCTAGGGGACAGGTGTCAGTGTGAAAAGAACAGTAGCAGCCAGGGTCCAAGCATCATTTTTGGGGCCCACTACAAACTTGTAACATGGGCCCCCTCTCACACACATACCACAATCCCTCATCCCATACATACAATCTCATGATCTGGACCGGGCCCCAGAAAAATGTACCCCGCCCCCATGTGGGGGTCCTGGTAGCAGCAGGCACTTTTTAAAGCCTGCTTCATTTTCACTTATGACTTGGCAAAAGAGTAGGCCAGTGAATATTCAGCATGCAAGGGATGGTTCAGCTTTCCCTAAGTGAAAGCAATCTCAAGATGACTTATAGAAAATAAAGAACATGTTCCATAAACTCAGCAATCTATCTTGTCAGGGGATGTACAAAATTAGAAACTCTTAAAGAATTGGAGATTAAGCTGACTTGTACTGGCAGTTATCGGAAAATAACTGTAAATGGAAGACATTTTATCTATTTGGGCTAATTCCTGCTCCTGTTGAAGCCTGCAGTCATTTTGCCACTGATTCAATGGGGCTAGGATTTAGATTTTTGTAATAGTGGACAGGAACATCCATCTTCACCCATTGTTTCAAACCAGGTCTGAGGAAAGGCAATAACAATCTCTTCAGCAAAGGATTCCTACTCAGTTGGTTTATTTTAGGTGGGGACGTAACTTTTCTCAGTACCCTGAGCAGCTGTTCCACCCACACTTACCACCTGCACTACTATATAGTTGCATAACTACTGTCAGGGTGAAGCCACACGCTTCTCTCTCAGTGAGAGTGTATATGTCTTTCAAATCCCAGGTCCCATGGCAGAAGGACAGAAATCCCAGTGCTGTGGTGCCATTACTGTACTATTGCGCTGCTAAAAGACTTTTTTTTTAAAATGTTAAATGTGCTGCCGTTTCAGCAGCAGACCAAGAAAACTATAGGTCCCTTTTGCTAACAGCCTTCTCCCTGGTTTAAAGCTATCATTCCTGTAGATCAGTTAATGAATTAACAAAATACGCTGGCCATGCTTACACTAAAGAGATTTGTTATAATAAAAGTTATGGTTGTGCCCAGAGGTCTTTTCTGTGATCAGTGCCCCAAAAAGTTTGCATTGTAAATAGCGAAGACAGACAAAAAATAGAAGAAGTATTATTGCTCCTGTTTTACAGATGGGAAACTAAAGCACAGGGGGAGGAGATGACATTCTCCAGGTGTCCCAGGAAGTCTGGGCTGGAGCTAGGATTTGAACCCTTTCCTCCTGAGTCTGCCCGGTGCCTGAATTGCAAGAGCACCCTTCCTTACATCAAATGTGTGCTCAAAGGTTCCAGCCACGCATAAACCTATTCCTATTTGAATTCAGAGCTCACTGTTAGAAATAAACATACTTTCACTGCAAGCTATTAAAGCATTTATGGACTAAGATGATTCATCTTTCACAATTCTTTGTTTGAAGAGAAAAAGTGGAGCGATTGAAACTGCTTGAGAGCACCTGCTTTTGAATCTGGTGCAGAGTGGACTGCTTGACCTGTGTTTTTCAGTAAAATAGCTGCTATTTCACACTGTTTTCTTGTTACTATTTTTGAAACTGATGTTTACATCTAAAAGCCAGACATCAGCTGAAGACAAAATAAAGGCTCACTACAGCGTTTAAAACCCTCCCCAAAACAAAGCAGTTCCCAGCTAGATATGTTGGCCAACTCTACACAGCAGCTGTTGGAGAGGTGAAGTAAATTGATGTTCAAATTCTTTGCCTTGGGACTGGTTTTAAGTGCAGAATCAGAAAACTTCTCTACCATTTTGATAGGGGCCAAAATGGAAATCAGAATGCCACAAAAACAAACTAAACATCTAACACTAGAGATTTAACACTTGCAGACATTAGGCAAACACAGTTTTTAGATAAGAACATTAGCGCCATTAAGGGCTGGGTTTTCAGTTGCCACAGAATACATTAACAGACCATGTGCAAATACAACTGAACATTTGTTTGTGCAAAGTAGATAGGCGCACAATTATCTACTGTGTGTGCAAAAGCCTTTGTGCTCTTTTAGTGCCTTTAATTGTCTGATCCCAGCAGTAATTAATTAAACCAAGCAATGTTCCAATAAGGGGTATGTATAACCACACATGCAGTCACTGCTAATAATATAGGAATAATGACAGAGAGATTTTTTTAATTATTGTATAAAGAGGGGAACGGGATCTATGATGAAGAAAGAGGAGTCTGATAATATAGTAGTGAAAAGTATAAGGTGTGAGGTATTCTCATATTTTGATTGTAGATAGGAAATATGGGAGGCTGTATACCTATGATCTACATATGTGAACTGCGAGATAAGAAAGGATTATCTGCAGTGTGCGCTAAGCAATAGGGTAGAAGAGGCTAAACAGTGACCTATATGTGCTAGATTGGACTGGTCTAATTGAACACTAAAGCTGTATTGACATTCCTCAAAATTTCAGTGAAATGTTTTCATGATCATTTATTTATTTATTTTTGTGAAAAAAGTTCACAATTTTTCACTTCTCTTTTCCCACTTTCAACAAAATGATCAATGGCGATGAGTCCATTTTGTGGACTGGAGTAGAAATGTAAATGGGATAGGATAAAGTGGGTAAAGGGAACAATGGTTGTGATACAGAGACTGAATTAATGGTGGTGGGTAACCCACGACTGAAATCTCTCGTCTTTCAGAATACCTACAGCTAATAATGCAAAAAGTATTTTGCTAGATGTGGTGGGGCAGGATCTGCCTTTTGCCCTAATGCCAGTGATATGTGAATCCTTTGCTCCTGAGGCTGCTGGGATTGGGAGCTCTGTGGATGCAGCATGTGTCCCCCTTTTGGAGAAGTAATATCTTGTGCCAGTCTTAGTAATTCATAAACTTGCCCCAATTCATGAGCCTTGGCAAATGCTCGGGATGGAATAAATGGGCTCAGGAGGGCGGCTGCATTCTACTTTTGTGGGCTGGAGAAAAGTTTGATTCTCTCTGAGGTCTTGGAAGGTGGTTTGTGGGTGATCATTTCCCTCCTCACCTCACATAAAAAGCACAGTATTGCTCTGTTTAGAGAATGTTCTAAATTGGGGTTGACTAGAATATAAATCCTGTTACCTGTGCTCTTGGAGGATTTGTTTTGTGTACAGTTAAAAATGGTAGTATGTATTTGCCACTGATTGGAGATACTAACTACTTCAGCATCAGTGCCCTCATGAATATTCAGATTCTCAATCTTTGCCTAAACAGTACGTGATTTATTGCCTATACTGGATTGCAGGTTCCTACATGCTTTCTGCTACTCTGTGATGGCAAAGATAACATTTTGGTAGTTTCTGCAGTGTCTCAGCCTGGAAGGAATGTAAATATAAGCATAATTGATTTCCAAAATGTGTCTTTTCTCTGTGTTTCAATGGTTTGTGCATTACAGTCGGTATGGCTGACAAATCAGCACTGATTGCTAATTAAAAAGCTGAATATATTAAGGAGTTTCACACATCCATTTCTTCCTCAGATTAAAACTCTAGCTGTATGAGTGAGTGGAAGCAAAGCTCTAATGGATACAGTCTAATTACTTGCCATTTTGCTTTGACTTAACAGTTCATGAATTACAGTAGCTATGACTGACAGATCATTGCTGATTGCTAATTAAATGGTAGAATTCAGTTTTATGCACCTCCAGCTTATACCCCTTGAAAAGTGACACTCCGGATCTTAGCAAAAAGCTTTCTCTGTGCTCATTTGTTGGTTATGTAAAATCTGATGCTCTTATCCCTGTGTGAAATGAAATGTCTCAAGGTAGTTTCAACGTAAGTGGCAGATAAATTCTATTTTTCAGTAATTCTATTTTCTAAATCTATCATCTCACTTATAAAGGAGACTTTGGAGGGAGACGGCTAAAGGCAGCATAATGGCACAGTGTGGTTCCCGGCATAGTCAATCTCTTATGGATCACTTTACCCATCATTCACTGAACATGAAGAACAATGAGATCTTCAGCCTTTATCTGCAAACTGGGACAGTTCATTCACCACCCCAGGCACCCCCTAGGTCACCCCCAGAAACCAGAACAAACGCAGGAATGGAGTTTCTTACCCTTCCATTTGTCTGTTTAATCAACACGCTTTCGGAATTTAATTTTGATCCCTGCCAGAGTGGTATACTTTAATGATAGCGATCTAGACAAAGAATGAGGTAGCAAGTGGGAGCTCTTTGAGGTGGTTGGCATCCAGCGCTAGATGGGAACAGACAGATGGGAACACGTCTCAAAAAATGTCTGATAATATTGAAAATATTATTCCAAAATTAAATTCACAACCCGATCTCATTAAAATTGGCCATTATGCTACAGGATGGAAGGGCAGCAAATCTTACATGATTTACCTTTAAAAGGGGTGCCAGAGGTAATCCAAGGAATTACAGACCAGAACGCCTTACTTCAGTAGTGGCAGTTTTACTCATTGAAACTGTAATTAAAATAGAATTGCAAACACCTTAGACGAACGTTCATTAAGGAGGACAAATTGGGCCTTCCTAATCTGTTAAGCTTCTGTGAATGTGTCAACAACATAGTGAATAGCTCAACCTATGCTCACAAATGTCCACAAAAGACAATGCCGTCAAACCAAGGTAAAGGAGAAGAAAACTTTCTTGCAGCTGACATTTATCAAAAAGTATTGTGTTAGAGTTCTTGGCATCCAGATAATCATAATGGTCCCTTTTGGAGTTAAAATCTATTAATCTAAAAAAAAAAAAGGGGGGGGGTTGGGGTCAAACCAAGCAAGGTATATTAGAAGAAAAATATAAAGCATGATAAGATACATCATTACTTCCTAAATATCAGTAGTATCAGAAATATCCCCATCTAGTTCTTTACCTTTAAAAAATCAGGGACCATTTTTATTATTAATCTGAGACAATAAAAGGATTTATCAATTCCCCAACAAATGTAAGATTCTAAGCAGTGGTATGTAGAAGGGACACCCTCCATCCAAAGTAAGAATTAAATTATACTGCGACTTAGTGTTTAAACACATAGTTTAGAGATTTGTTTCATTAAGCCAAAAAGGTGCTTGCAGGGCCAGTACAGAATCTTAGCACGGAAAATGGAATAAAATGTAGTTCATCCGCATGTGCCAAATGTGAGTAGATGATAAGGTCACCCTTGCCTGAAAATAAATGCGACAGCTTTTCATAAAAGGCGCGGTTAAAAATAAAGCTGTTGTATTTGTTCCCAGCACAATCTCAGGTGAAATCCTGGCCCCATTGAAGTCAATGGGCATCAGTGGGACTAGAATTTCATTCAAAGCCTGAACGAATCCAAACGTGCTGCACTGCAGTAGTGCTTGTGTTAGTTAAGAACTAACCCAAGGAAGGTAGGGATTCCAGATACTCCTTACACTGGCTACTTGCCTTTAATACCTCTGGCCATGATCCTGCACTGCAGTTTGATCTCCATGTAGAGAGCGCTGTGCCCATTCAATACAATGTGATTCTGTTTGGATTAAAAAAGTCCTCGTTCGTGGGTCAGCCCCCATGCACTGCAATGATCACTTCCTGTACCTGGTGCATAGAAGAAGACATGGTTCCTGCCCCATACAGCATGCACTCTAAGAAAGGCAGGCATAAAGCCAAGCTATAAGGTGGGATTTTCAGATGTGGTCAGGGTTGGCCTACGTCTGGCTGTTTGACGTAACCATTTGCTTTTGTGATTTTTTTAAAAAGTTTTCCTTGAGAGCATGCGGTGGCTGAACAATGCATCGCTGCAAACTTGTAATCACGTCTGGAATTCTGTAATGTACTAATGAAACTATTCCACCATGAATTTTCTTTATAGAGAAGACATAGTCCGGAGTGATTTATTTTTAATATGCACGCTACCCAAGGAAACAATATGGGCTTTATTTTAAGAAAGTGATTTTAAAAATATTTTTATCTGAAAACTTTTTCCAAGTTAACTCACTGCTGAGATGAAAGAATCCCTGATACCATTTGTGTCCATCTCTCCAGCCATTTTATTTGAGTTCAGTGCAGGTAGCCTCTGTGGACAGAAGGGAGGAATCTAAACAATGTTCAATATCTCAACTGCATTGTGTGTCTGAACTGGACCAAGAAGAATATCCAAGGGGCAAGATTTTCAATTTTGTCTAAGAGACGTAGGCTTCTAAGTCCCATTTTGGAAAGGAACTTAGGCATCTTGCTCTAAATTGACAAAGAATCATAAGCATGGTAATGCTAAATGTTGCCAAGAGTAACTTTTAGGCACCCAGAAAATCGCAGGTATTCATAAAGCCTGAGTTTGGCACCTAGTCCCCTTGTCCAATGAATGGGAAGAGATAGGCACCTCAAAACAAGATTCACAAAAGCCAGCAGGCTAGGAGGCTTGTCACCAAACATAGCCAATGGGAAGGTAGTGTGCTAAGCCTCTCTTGAAGACAGATGCCGTGTGGGCTGCAGGGAAGCATCTCCCTCTGCTTGGGATTCTCAGATGCAAACCCTCTCTTGGAGTTAGGTACCTATGCCATTTTTGCAAGAAACCAAGAGGGAGAGGAGGAGGAGAATGGCAATGGAAAATTCCAGCCCTGTCCAGCCAAAGTGGCCTTGCTTCTCTTCTGAAGGGAACCACCTCCCAATGTTATATAGTTAGTGCAATGACTAAAGAAGCCCATTCCCTCTCTATTGTCTGCGCTGACACTGCCAAAAGGGGTGACACTTAGTACTGGTTGTGTTAAAGATTGACACGGACACCTGCCGTGTTGGACTACACCCCCCCCTGTTCAATTCACATAGTCTAAACAAAAAGGCATGAGATAGTAACGAGTGGAGGTCTTCACCAACTGGGGTAAGATTCAAACCATTGACGTAGACGTGAGAGGTTCTGTATTTCATTACCAATCCAATTCTCGAGAAGCGTGCTTCCCAACCTATGGCCAAAAGTGGCCTGTGGGGGCTTTCAAAGTGGCCCACTGCTCCCATCCCATCCCGCTAGCTACAGAGGGGAGCTGCTGCCTAAGGACCCAGGTGGAGTGCGGTGCTGTGGAGCTACAAGACCGGTGCAGGTTCCTTGGTGCAGCCAAGGGGATAGGAAATCAGCGCTCCCCTCCCTCTGGCTGTAGCAGGTAGCATGGCAAAGCGTTCCGCCTGGGTCCTTACGCACTGAGGTCCCTGCTGGAGCCAGAGGGAGGGGAGCACTGATCTCCTGGCCCCCTGGCTGCAGAAGGGATCCACTGCCTAGGGACCCAGGTGGAGCGCACGGGGCTACAGGAGGCGTGAAGTTTCCCTTCTGCAGCTAGAGAGACAGGAGATCAGTGAGGAGAGGCAGCCTCCTTGCTGAACTCTTTCCGTCTGGCTACAGTAGGGGTGGGGGGGAGAGGAGGGCTGCTGGCGGAGATGGGTGGCCCTTCAGGGTTGTAAAAAATATCTGTGGCCCTCGAGCCAAAAAGGCTGGGAACCACTGCTCTAGAAGATCCATTTTCTAATTGAAATAAGATGCTCCAAGGTGTGCACTATTGCGTGGTTTTCCTCTCCTAAGTCATTTATAGAACTTGGTCCCTAGCCCACTATTCCAAGTGGAGAACAGCATCTTTACATGAACCGGGCCTTTTCATTTTCACCATAACTGTTAATCAAGTACTTTACAATTTGATAATTGGATGTGTCCCTTCAAGAATAACACAATAGGGATTATGAATTGATGATCCCTCATCAATAATGGTAATCTCTGGCTTGTTATTTATACAGGATTCTGTGAGGTCTATGATGCATTTGTTTCTGGTCATTACCAATTGTTTACACTGTAATATTTGACCCCCCCCTTCATGCTTTAGAAAAAACACTGTCCAAAAAGAGCCTGAGTACTCCTGCCATTGCATTAATAGAGTTTTCTGCTCTACCACCATACATTAAGGTTAAAGATTAGCCGCTATCCACAAAGTTCAGCCTAATTCTCACTTGTTCTGAGCCCTTCTAAAACTTAATGCAACCCTACACCCAGCCAAACACAATCTTTCTGCACAGTGATGCCCATATCACCTCTCTATATAAAATAGACAAGCCACCTGCACTTTTCCAAGCATTGTCTGGGGGTTAGAGCAGGTGATTTCTCTGTTCTTTCCCTCATGCGCTGGGAGATCTTGGGCAAGAAACGTAGCGTATGCCTCCACTGCAGCTGGGAGTGAGCCTTCAGCTTGAGTTGACAGATTTTTCACTTGTGGGGCTCAAATTAGTGTGCTAAAAATAGCTCTGTGGATGTTGCGATATCAGTGGAGGTGTGGGCCACAGGAACTTGGACCCAGTGGGTTAGCCGGGCTTGAGTGTGGCTGGCTATCCTGAACTTCTGCTGGTGCTCTATGTCCATGCAGCTATTCTTGCGCTTAGCGCGAGTCTGTCTGCCTGGGCTGGGTGGCTTGCTGCCTGCTGCATCTATCTCCCACTGACATTCAATGGGAGTTGGGCACCTACCTTCACTAGGTGACTTTTGAAAATCTCACCCACAATCCCTTTGTGCCTCAGTTTCTCCATCTGTAAAAATGGGGTTAATAGTATTCATCTACCTCACAATAATGCTTTAAGTTGAAGTGAAAAAAATCTGCACTTGACAGCACATAGTGAGATGGATGAGACTCTTTTTTTAGGCTAGGAAATAACTGCAATGACTCAGGTACAACTGTGTGGTAAATGGTGACCATTTGCAGGTGACGGCACTATTATTAGTAAAAGAAACATCGAAGAAGGAGAAGATTTAAAAGCTTTTGATCTTCAATATTCGGTTTACTCAGGAGGGACCAACTTCAAGGGAGGACAGACAAATTGACTGCTTTAATATAAAGAACATTCAATCCAGGCGTAGAACTGGGGGGGAGGGGTGGAGGGAGTAGTAAACATCACACCAAGTTTATTCATGCATAAACTAGCGTCAACTAGGTGTGACGTCCGAGGAGAAGTACATGATTACAATCTGAAAGCTGGAATGAGAATAAGGTTGGTTCACCTTTTATCATTACTTATTTGCATTGCAGATTCTGAAAGAGGAACAAGATATCAGAATGTTAATACCCACTGCCGCTGAGGAAAGCCAAGAATGTGCAGCTCAGTGTTAACCTTTTTAATATTCCGCAGGCTAATTGTCTGTCCATTCCACCTTTTCCTCCCAGGTTAATGAAGTGGTTAACAGGGGAGAACAGGAATGGCTGGCCAATCACGTTACAAAGCAAACTGTGAAGGTCAAAGTAATACAGAGTATTATTATCTTTCATGGACTATGCAGAGGCATCTCAGATCTCATCATGATGGATTGCAACAAGAACAAGAAACGGCCCAATGTGATGTGTTCTCCTGACAATGATTGTAGTTAAAATGGGAATGTGTAAGACTGTAACCTACCCTTGCCCGATTTTAAAATTAAAATGACGTGATCAGCCCAAGATTTAGGTGGCCCACAAGATTATATTCTTAATACATCAGCACTGATGGGTTACACTGGGTTATAATCATTGCATTGTAATAGTGTATACTGCTGGGCTCTTTTCTAGTCTCTTTCATTGACTTGCAGTGGGTAAATGAATGCATTTCTCTATAGCATGAACTGTGTGGGTTGTTTTTGACATTTTTAACCTTTAAAATGCTGTTTATTTTATGGTATTAGTATATTTGTAATATAATAATACCTAGAAGTGCAAAACGAGATTGTGGCTACAGGGCCAGCCACTGTGCAAACACATGGTAGGGGAGTTCCTGGTTCTGAAGAGTTTACAGTCTAAACAGACAAAACAGAGTAAAGGTGGGAGAAAGGAAGGATTTATTATGCCCATTTTACAGATTGGAAACTGAGGCACAGGGAAATTAAGTGATTTGCCCAAGTTGAGTCAGTAGCAGAGCTTTCTTGAGTCCCAGGGCTGTTCCTTAACCACTGGACTGTCATTCCTCTGCTGTTTCAAAGGATCCTGTCCTGTATTTTAAAGTGTTTGTGCAGTATTCCAACTGCTTGCCAGATGGAAAGACTTTTCAAAGTATTAATGTGAAAAAGTTTATTATGGCAAAATGCTTTGTTAACTTTGAACTGGTGGGCAGATTTCATTGCTCGCGATAGTTTTGGTTCATGATTAAGATTAGTAAATAATTTACCTGGTACCTGAATGGGTTAAACAAAAGTGCCTACTGTTCAGAGGAGAAATGATGGTCTTCATGTATAGGCTCTATACAGCAGCAAGAAAAAAGGATATACTATACTTGCTCAGCAGCAAGAAAAAAGGATAACAGACAGGGTTAGAGGGTTTGGATATTTATATCAATTTTTGAAATTGGTGCAATGTTTTTTGTTTTTCACTGAGGAGTTTTAACTGACATCAGCCGCTTGACGCCAGTGAACCCAGTTGTCAATAGGACCATCGTTTTCATGACGCAGGAAAAAGAGCTATGGTAGGAAAATAACCATTATTCATTCAGGAAACAGCCCTTTCAACAGAAATAACCTGGAAATACCCTATAACAGGGTTCAAAAAGAGCTAGCTAAGTTCATGGCGGATAGGTCCATCAATGGCTGGTAGCCAGGATGGGCAGCGATACAAAAACCGTGCTCTGACACATCCCTAGCTTCTGTTTGCCAGAAGCTGGGAAGGGGCAACAGAGGATGGATCACTTGATGATTTCCTGTTCTGTTCATTCCCTCTGAAGCACCTGGCATTGACCACTGTTGGAAAACAGGATGCTGAGCTAGATGGACCATTGGTCTGACTCAGTATGACCAGTCTTATCGTGAGGCAGGTGCAGTTGAATCTTATCCTTTAGCATATAGGTTGGCTGCTGCAGGAATAAGGATTTTCCCAGTATATGCCACTGAGTAATTGATCAGGTACATTAGATGTGTCTCTCCACTGGTCTCTGAGGTGTGAGTGATTGGGTGTTGTGACAGGACAGGCAGGTTACAACATTTACTGAGCCACAGGGCTGATTTGTTAGAGCAAATCCTGCATTCTTAGAATGGACTATGTGTTCTAGGGGTCCTCTTATACTCAAGGCGTTCCAAAGCACTTGGGAACCTAACGAGCAAAATGCTGGTGCTGCAGGAAATTCACTGTGTAGGTTAAAAGACAACGGTAATTACACACTCAACAATAATTCACATGCAGCCTTGGACAGAAGAATGGGGTCAGTGAGACTGTTGTTATAGGGCACCCGGACTCTTTCTCCATGTCAAGTTGAGTCACTTTTCAGGTTTTATTTGCATTGATTCTCCGATGCCTTTCCCTGCAAGATAACTGGTATAGCACGAGGCTTCCCGCAGGGTGAGGCACATGCCCGCTAGCAATGCTACGCTACCAACTGGCGTGCAAAATGTCGAGCAGTCCTTCTTCCCTATCTGGACCGCAAACAGCTGTTCCTTAAAGTGAGAGGCAACATCTTGCTTCTCTTCCCTTCTGCCCTGCGCAGTACCAGGTCTGTCACAGGGATCGATAGCTGGAACCCTACTACAGCGAGCTGATGTCTAATGCTGGAAAGGAAACGGTTTTCTATAGTGTCAGTGACATGTCTCCCTTGCCCCAAGCTTTAGCGTTTGTGAAATCATTTGTTTTCATTGCACTTTGCACCATGCTGGACAGAACCATTTATATTTGTATTCCATCCTGCAGAATAAGCAGGAGTGCTCATTTACATCATTTTACACCACATTTCCTATGAGCCTGACAATTTACCAAAGGAGGCTGTGTGTGGACTGTAACGCTCTGGTCCTCGGAGAGCTAGCTTGCCACTGTACCCTGTGAATGCTCATCAAAAATGGATGATTGCTACCAGGTGTCATAAAATTGCAGCTGACAAAACCCGCTCTGTAGTACAATGACCCTGCCTCCATAGTACAATATCCCTTTATAGCTGTGTCCCATGAGTCTAAAAAGTAGATCTAGGTAGCGCAGATTATGTAGAAAGCAGTTGATCACATTTTCATTTCTGTTATATCATTTCTTTGACTCGTGATTGTGTATATCGAGCATTTAGCCTGCTGCAGGTCTCATGGTTTTACTCGCAGTTTGATGTAAGGATCCTCAGTCTATGTAAATCTCACTACTCTTGGTGACCCACCCCAGAATACCCCCTAACCCAAGGGTTGGGGCACTCAGTTAGGCAGACGGTTTGTGTTATTGTGCGTGGGTGGGAGGTGAGCACGTTAATGGGTGACCATATTTCCCTAAACTGAAAATGGGACGCGCAGGGCTGGCCCAAGCCTCGCCCCGCCTAAATGCTCCTCCACACACACACACACACACACACACACACACACACACCCACACACACACACACACACACACACACACACACACACACACACACACACACACACACACACACACACACACACACACACACACACACACACACACACACACACACACACACCCCCAGTTGGGTCGAGTAGCAGAAAGGGCGAAGAGGCATGGACATGGGCTGGGATCTGGGCAGCAAAAGCAGGGTGTGAGTACTTCTGAGGTCGGAGCCAGGAGGTGAGGCTATTGGCAACGCAGCTCAGGGTCCCATGGCAGTAACACCAGAATGCCTGGCACCGCCAGCCAGGAAGCGAGAGAGTGCGGGGGGTATTAGCTTCTCCACCAGCTGCTCTCATGAGTTTTTTTGCCTCAACTCAGGGCCTCACAAGAGGAGGAATCCGTTTTCTCATTCACTTTATTTCACAATCCCTGTAACGCTTTATTGCCAAGGAGGGGACAGAAAACTGATAGCACCCCCCCCGATCTGAATCCTCAATTACTGAGGGTCTTGGGAAGACAGACACCCCCTCCCAATCTGGGGTGGTAGGGGCATCTGAGTGCTCCACAGAGCTCTGAGAAAGCACAAGAACCATCCCCCACCCAGCCGCCTTGCCCTTCACTAGCAATATGCTCCACAACCTCCGCAGGGCCGCCCCAGGGTGAAGAGGTACTGGAAGCTGAAATCCCTCTCCCCCAAGAGCTCCTGGCTCCTTTCCACCAAGAATTGTTGTTATTATTATGGTGGGAGGCACCAGGTGGTCCTGCTTGCTACACAGGCTGATGGGTTCTTTTTCTTAGTATGCGAGTAAATGTTCAGTCTTTGGCAGACAAGCATGTCACTGTGAGTTCAGTCATGCAGTTGTCCTGAAGAGAAGCTGTGGCACCCAGCAGCGTTTGCACTGCTTTATTCTTTGTATGCGGTGGCAATTGTTGGCACAGAGTAGTTTTCTGGGAACCAAGCGTTGGTGTGTACTGAGATTTCTGCTATTTGCCTCTGTTCCAAGGCTGGTGTATGTGTGTATATAAAGCAAAGCACATTTAACTTAAACGCTGTTCACTGATTTCTACTTCACGGGGATGCCAACCTACAAGACACAGGCTCGCTCTCACTCAGCAGCGGGGCAACACTGGCATCAGGAGGGTAATATAATAATCATGGGATTGTTAGTTATTATTTTAACAGTGCCCATGAGAGTGTGAGGTTCCCACCGCCCCATGCAGCTAAATGATGCACTCCCTGACCCCCAGAGAAGAGAAAATAGTCACAGAAGTGGCTTTCTGAAAGAAGCGTGGGGGGTGGGCACCAATGAATTTATGCAATTATTTATTGAGGCAGGGCCTGCCATAAAAGAAACCCCTGTGCAAGCCCCCTTGGCAGAGAGGTGGAGCTGTGATGTGCTCAGCACCGGAAATCCAGGCTCACAGCATGGGAGGGATCTGCCCAGGGCTGATGCAGTAAATGGAGCTGGGCAGATCTGGGAGCTAAGAATCTCTTTCCCTTGCAGGCCTCTCTCTCTCTCTCTCTCCTTTCCCTAACCCCTTCCTCCCCTGCTAGGAGACTTGATCCGTGTCCCAGTTCCAGCGGCATTTTTTCTGTAGCTGTATCTGCTCCTCCTAATGGGAGTGAGAGCCTCTGTGTGCCAATGAGGGTAGCAGCTCTGGGGGGCACAGGTACAGATGGGCCAGGGAAGGCTCCTTTGTGCAGCGTGACTTTCCTGCCCATCCCCAGCACTTTCCCCACCTGAGCTCTCTCTCCATGACCGGGAGTTCCCGGCTCAGCAGATGATGAGTAACATGAGGGGTAACAAGCAGAGTGCCGCAGGGGTCGGTGCTGGGGCCGGTTTTGTTTAACATCGACATTAATGATCTGGAGGATGGAGTGGATTGCACCCTCAGCAAGTTTGCAGATGACACTAAGCTGGGAGGAGTGGTAGATATGCTGGAGGGTAGGGATAGGATACAGAGTGACCTAGACAAATTGGAGGATTGGGCCAAAAGAAATCTGATGAGGTTCAACGAGGACAGGTGCAGAGTCCTGCACTTAGGACGGAAGAATCCCATACACTGTTACAGACTGGGGACCGACTGGCTAGACAGCAGTTCTGCAGAAAAGGACCTGGGGGGTACCGTGGACAAGAAGATTGATATGAGTCAATAGTGTGTCCTTATAGCCAAGAAGGCTAACGGCACATTGGGCTGCATTAGTAGGAGTATTGCCAGCAGATTGCAGGAAGTGATTATTTCCCTCTATTTAGCAGAGGGCAACTAAAATGATTAGGGGGCTGGAGCACATGACTCATGAGGAGAGGCTGAGGGAACTAGGCTTGTTTAGTCTGCAAAAGAGAAGAGTGAGGGGGGATTTGATAGCAGTCTTTAACTACCTGAAAGTGGGGGTTCAGGGAACATGGCTATTCTCAGTGGTGGCAGATGACACCACAAAGAGCAATGGTCTCACGTTGCAGTGCAGGCGGTCTAGGTTGGATATTAGGAAAAGGTTTTTCACTAGGAGGGTGGTGAAGCACTGGAATGGGTTACCTAGGGAGGTGGTGGAATCTCCACCCTTAGAGGTTTTTAAGGCCTGGCTTGCCAAAGTCCTGGCTGGGATGGTTTAGTGGGGTTGGTCCTACTTCGAGCAGGGGGTTGGACTAGATGACCTCCTGAGGCCCCTTCCAACCCTAATCATCTATGATTCTATGTCACCAGACCCCAGAGCTGCCCTAGCAGAACTGACCCCCTGGGCAGCTGCCATTGCTCTCTGCTCTGCCTTGCAGCTGGAGGGCAGGGGCTGCTGGGGGGGGTGGGGACAGATCTGAAGGCAGCACTGCCCCACCAGCAGCAGTGGAGACGATTACTGGTAGGCAGCGCTGTCTGCACAAGTCAGGGACAAATGCCCAGTTTTGGCAAAAAAAGTCGGGCTGGCAGGGACGGAGCTGAAAAATGGGCCCTATGGTCACCTTAGCTCTAACCATTGGACTAGTAAGTACATGTGGAGGGGGCAGTACCACTACTTCCACAGCTGTGTTTTTGTGGGTCAGGCATGCTGTGAGAACACCTACTTGAGGAATGGGGCCTCGTTGGTGAATGAGGTTTAGCTGCGTAGCAGCTCAGCAGGACTTAGGTTGCTTTGCACGTATGCCCTGGCAGACGTTGGCACCCAGGGAACTTTACCAGCGTGCACACCCGCACTTAGGCAATGTAGGCACCTACACGGCTAGGAGGCAGCTAAGCAGGGTTCCAAGGATCTACATTTTGGATTTAGGCGCCCCAAAGTGGCAGTTAGGTTAATAACTTACTTTGTGGGCATAGCTCTAAAGTGACTTAGGCTGTGTCTACACTACAGCTATGTCGGACTGGCATGTGAAGCGGTGTGAGCCCTGCCCAATATCGCTGTGCCAGCAAACGCCCCTAATGTAGACACAGTTATACTAGCAAAACTGTGCTTTTCCCATTACAGCTTGTTTCCCTCAGAGGGGAGTGGAATAAAATAAGCTGTGCTGGTAAAAGCACCGCATGGCCGGGATGGTATGTCTGCACTAAGCTCGCTGGACCAGTATAGTTACCGGCAGGGTACACAGGGGAAGCGCAGAGATGGCGTTAGATGGCGAAGTCCCATTTTTAAAAGTGACTTAGGTACTTAGGCCCAGCAACTCCAAGGTGTTTATGTGCCTAGTTCCTGCTGAAATCGAGGAAGATCTGGGCCTCTGGCCTTGCAGTGCTGAACTGAGCCACACCTTTACGAAGCTGCACCCTACAGCCTGGTTTTCTGCAGCTCAGGGCATCCATTCATTTCAGATGGATTGTCAGGTGGATGCGTAGCACTTCTGTGAGTAAGACCCGCACGCTGGGCACCTGAAAAAGGAGGGTCCCCTTATTTCTAGGCCACTTTTGTAGAGCAGGATAAAAGCCACACACCTTTAGTCTCTAATAAAAGGAGAACGTGGGAAAGATGCAGCAATGGCTATTTCTCCACCGGGTTTAAATAAACAAGATGATTTTGAATAAGATGCAAGCCAAGCTGCCTGCAAACATTTATTTCTGCCAGTTAAGACTAATGAAGTGCAGGAGCTCCTTGCAAAGGATGAGCCATCGTGAGAGGACACCTCATTAATTTGAAGGCAGGCCCTGGTTGTCCCAACTGTCAAAACTTGCACGGTATGAATGTCCTTGCTGCCTTCCTCGACATGTCTTGGAGGGCAGGGGGGAGGAGAAGATAATATCATATTTCCCCAGAGATCAGTGCTGCTGTATGCTTTGAAGCCTCTTCATTTTCATTTTCTGCCTCCTGGCCATTCTGAGCTTTTTGGTCTTTAAGAAGCTGTCTTCTAATTGGTATAAGAAGTCTTCAATTATTCCAACCTGCAAAGAGAAATAAATAAATGTCAAAGGTATGTTCCCCCCTGCAAATAAACACAAAAAGCGTTTCCTCAAATAGGTTTGTTCTTTCAAAATAAATTCTTTTTTTTAATAAAAAATTAATTTACGGAATAAACATTGGTTGGTGTATCTGTATCTAAATATTGTTTTGTCCCTTTCCACTGGGATTGAATTTACTTTACTGATGTGGAATAGACTCTTTCACTGGGTTCTGCACACTGGAAATAGGAATTTATCACAGCACTGTCTTTTAATGGCATTGAAAAACAGTCCTTTTAAAAGGAGGCATGATGAGGAAATTAATCTCAAGCAAATTTTTCTGATAAGGAAAGAAATGCGGAAAGAGAACAGAGGCATCTGGCATTTATATGCTGAAAGTCAGCACAGGGAGAAAAATGAGTATTCCACATTGCCATGGCAAGAGTCATTTTTCTATTAAATCTAAATGAAGTTTTGAATAAATACATTTTCCCATGAAATATCATTCACCAGAGGATACAGTAAAAGACTAAAGGATGCAAAACAATAATTCCTGAGAATACCATCAGTCTCCTGTTAGAATAAAATCAAAATGATTCTAATAAATGGCACTTCAGATACACATACTTTTTTTCCTGTCAAAAACAGCTTAAAAACAATCTAAAACAGCATATACAAAATGGGATGGTGTACAGGTGTTCTGTAAACACTGATGCATATATATTTACATGGCTCTCCAGGTCCATAGTTCAGGTTTAGTCATACCCATTTTCATCCTCTGAAATGAGCAGCATTCTCATAAGGTGAACATGATGCTGACGACTTTGCATTTAATGATATACAAACCCATTCCAAAGCACCATATCTATAAGCATCTAACGAATCAATCTTCCAATTGCATTCTAAGATGCACGCTTAAAAAAAAAAAGGCTTAATCCATCATCCTGACACACGTTCAGTGGAGCGTTGCTTTTGTCATAACAGAACTAATCTGAGCACGGTTTACTACTGCACTTTACTTGTAGATTAGGGGCCAGGATCTGCTTCCATATGCCTCCAAAATGGGTGAGGCTACTACTGCAGTGTGACTCCTGACCTCCGGCGCTAAGCAGCTCCACTCCACCCGGGGTCTGCCTGGTGCATGTGCATATGGGGTGGGCGGGGGACATGGTAGGTGTTGTGTGTAAAAATCATGCAGGTCATGCACACTGACTCAGGGGTTTGCCTAGCAGGCCCCTCGGAGGCTTCTGCTGTAGTAGGCCCACAGTACGGTGTCGCCTGCTGTGACTTTTGGGGCAGCACCATCCCTGGAGTGTAGACTTTCAGTGGGGCACCTATACCCCGCACCTTGCTGGAAAGCCACTTGAAACTCTTGCACAGGTTGGGTTTTTTTCCCAGCTATCCTCGGCAACATGGTGCGTGCTCAGTGGTGGAATTTCACCCACATGTGGCTAAGTGCTCTGTCACAGTAGCATCTACAGGTGCCCACCAAGATTGAGGCCCCATTTCAGTGCGGACTGTACAAGGAGAGAATGTGAGACAGCCTCTGCCCCGAGGAGCTTACAATCCAGCCTAACGAGACAAAGGGTGAGTGAAAGGTAACGTTAACATCCCTGTTTTTAAAAAGCCCCCTCCCCATGGTGCCTAGGTATGAAAATACATACCCAAGGGCCCACAGGAAGGTTGTGGCTGAGCTGGGAACTGACCGCCCCAGTCCAGTACTTTACCTGCAAGACCAGCCTTCCACCCACGGCTAGATTAAAAAGCCACTTGTTTTTTTTCTTGAAGTTAACAAAATTGCTCTTTTCTTTCAGCCAAGCATATACCTTGGGGCGTAGCTCCTGAGTTTCTTCCCCTCAGGATAGTGTTTCCTAAACCTTGTTCAGAACAGGTTATATGGGGGGGTGGGGGAAATGGGAAAAGCTTTTCCTCTGGGTTCTTGAGATATAATAAACCAGTGCAGCACGGATCCCAAGATTGATAATGTCTCCGGAAAGCTCTGCATGGAATTATTTTCATAGATCAACTCACAACTCTTCTGCTATTGTATGCATATTATATTTATAACACATCTGTCAAAGCAAGACCCCCCCCAATAACTTCTAGTATGGCATAGCGAGGGAAGGTGGGAGAATAACAGTTGCTTCCATAACTGCTGTGCTACTGCCACAGCTGAGGCGCTGATGATGTTATTTGCATAGCAGTGATGGCATTCAAACCATACCTGACTTACAAGTAAAATGTATGCAGTGAGGCTGAGCAAGATTTAAATTACCATATGAACACAATGCAAATCCTGTCCTTTGACAAGATGATAGGAGGTGGGGGAATAGTTTAAAAATGGCTGTTAGGTGGCTGCACCTTTCAGTGATTCCTATTCATGGTTTTTAGCTTGCACATTTCCTTTCAAATGGTAAATTGGAGGCATTGTAAACGGAGCATATGGATGTCAGGTTGAAGGGTTATAGTCAGAAGATGGCATGAAAGAGGCTACTGTCACAGAGCAGGCTTTTCAGATGCTGTGGACATGGCTGTTGTAGAGAAAATGTTAGAAATATTTATAGCCAAATGGTGACGGTAGCTGATATCTGCCTTCTACGGACAGGGCAAATCCTGCAGCAACAGAACTAAGTGCTACAGTCCTTACTCAGGCAACATTACCACTGAAGTCAAAGGATTTGGTCCAGAGACCTGACACTAGTCAATAACGTTAGTGATTCTTGTGTGACTCATTTCAGGCCTGGTCCTATGCCCACTGGATCAGCCTTTCGGCTTCCATAGTGGGGAAAACCCCCCCTGTCTACAGTATAGAGATGCAGCACATTCCACCTTGACGTCAATGCCACGACTGGGCCTTTAGGATTATCCAATACAAGAAGCCAATACATGAGCTCCACCAATGACGTTTCATCCCAGGCGTAACATCCCTTAATGCCTTCCCTAGTTGCAAGCGATGCACTTCTATGCATCCAAGCGTACAGTGTCTTGGCTGACCCTGTGCGAGGGTGCAAACTTCCACGTACTGAGAGTCCATGAGGTCCATTTTCATTGAGGGACCAGACAACTTGGATTGCTACCCGTGCTTTGCTCTGTTGCTGCCATGAGCTGCACTCCCCCATCATGCCACACCACCCCTGCCTCCTGGCTGTGCAGAGGCAGCAGAAACCATTTCGACTCTGGATAGGCTTCCAAACAGCAGAGCAACAGCTGAACGAAATCTATACTCATGTTCTTTGGGTTCATGACGGGAATGGCCCCTTCACTGAGGTGGCTCTCCCCCCCAGGGCCCAATTTCAGGTTGTGCTTGACCCTGTTTCTTCTCACTGGGTCACTACAGACAGGTCCCAATGGACAGAGGAAACAGGGGAGATGTGGAAAGACATTGAAGAACGGAAAACAAAGAGAAAGAGGGAGAGATGGAAGAAAAAGGGGCACGAATACTTACACCAAACTAGACCTAAAATCTGCAGCAGAGCCCTCCATTTTGCAGTACAGCTGCATGACAGGCTGTAAGAGCAGTGGCAGCTCTGGCTAACTATAAAAATTGACGCTTTTGATGGAATGAACTATGTAACTGAATAATGGCAGTGCAGTTCATTCCTTGTGTGACTTCACCTGCTATTCAGTTCAAGTTCTGGTATGCTACCCCTAAAGTTTTTCTTGTGCCTTCAGAGTCTTGTATTGACAACACACCGTAGAAGCGGTCACTTGTGGAAACTGGAGGTTTTGGTAGCTGGGTAGTGGAAAGCGGGGGCATTTGATACTGAGAAAAGCATTTCCTCCCTGATCATCATAGTAACGAATGTGTGTATCCCAGGATCTCAAGCTGCTTCTCATGCCTAACAATGTTGACATGTAAGTTGTCCTAATTAAGTTTCATTGCTAATAACGAATAACCCATGGAGCTGCATAGAGAAGTCTATGCCCATCTCACAATTAATTTAAGTTATGCTATTGGCAGCCTAAGGAATACAACAGCATCATTTTCGGCTGGGTTCACACTTACAAGCTTTTATCGGTAGCCATATGAGTTTCTACTAAGGAAGTCAATGGAGTTCCGCTGGTTCTACAATGTAATTCTTTTCTGAGGGCATGTCTGCACAGCAAAGAAAAAACCTGCAGCTGGCCCGTGCCAGTCGATTCGGGCTCATGGAGTTCGGGCGTTGGGGCTGTGTCATTGCTGGGTAGACTTCCGGACTCAGGCTGGAGCCTGAGCTCTGTGACCCTCTCACCTCACAGGCTCCTAGAGCCTGGGCTCCCCGCCAAGCTCATAAGTCTATGCAGTGATGAAATAGCCCCGCAGCCCAAGCCAGCTGGCATGGGCCAGCCGCGGGGGTCTAGCTGCTGTGTAGACAAACCCTCAGCTGCTGGTCTATAATTCTGCATTAAGGACTATACGGGGCCCTGTGTATTTACTGATAGAGAGAAAAGCAACAGAGGCCAAACTGAGGAAAAGAGAAAAAGAAAAGAAAGCTGTAGAAAATTGAGACAGACTGATAACCTGGACGATGAACAGAGGATGAAAGAGACACAGAAAAAATAAATAACGGACGCAGAGTGGGGGAGGTTTTTAAAAATGGGAACTGGGACTATCAGAATGTGGCAAAATTATACTGCAAAGGGACTAACACGGAGAGGGCCAGGCTAGAGGGAGTCACAGTCCTCCAGGAGGAGGCCTTTATTAAAGAAAAAAGCTACAAACACAAGCAAAGAGGCTTCCACCCAGCTTGAGTTGGAGTTTTCTTTCTCTTGTTTACCAGAGACCACGCCCCATCTGGAACTTTGAACTCCATCCAGCGATGGCTAGTGGCTGAATGATATACTGTAAGTACGTCTCATTATGGAGAGCAAACCATAAATGAGACATGGGGAGTAAAGGGCTATTTTGCCCATCCTTCACTGTGTCAACTTATTCTGGACATTTTGCGTTGACTATAGCTGTCACTTCCAAATTAGAGAATAACCAGCCTCTGCACCTTCCTCTCCAACCCTCACCCCATTTCTTACCTCTCTCTGCTGGTGAGCCTAGGTCTTGTCCTGCTTCCCAGTCCCCAGCACCGAGAGGAGCTGCCATGGCTCTGGCAGGTTGAGGGCTCAGCCCACAGAGCGGGACCTGAGTGCCAGTCGCAATCCCGCCATGTGACATGCACGGTAGTTAGAAGAGTGCTGCGCAGCTGTGTGCGCATAGCTTACAGTGAGCATTGGTCCCAAGTGAAAAAAAACCCAGCAGTAGAAAAACTGGTCAAGGCTGTTACAAACCAGGCAGGTGGAAGCTCTAAGTGGAACCCAAAGTGAAAAGGATGAGGTACAAAACCGGATGTGCCATCAAACCATTAATCCACAGGCCTTGTGTTCCACTGACACACAGAACAAACCTTGTCTTCTCACTGCTGCTAAGACACATGCATGACCTGAAGGAGTTCCTTTTTTCCACTTTCCCACTTCACCTTTTTTTTTTTTAAAGACCATAAATGGAAGGATGGACGGTCCATGTCTGTCTGACATCAGTGCCACACACACAGGCATTTCCATTCTCACACGTCTTGAAAAGATGAAAGGTATAATTAATGCACTATAAATGACTGGATGGGCTACATGTCTATTACCCTGCACTATATGTTAATTCTGAATTCACTGTAGAAAAGAAGATGGTCTCTGGTTCATTTAACTACAAAGGCAAACAGCTCATATTTAACTAAAATGCTGCTACATTATGCTACAAAACTGTGCAGATATTGTAAATGGTTAAATACTTTCAGCAGATTTATTTAATATAGTTAATGCCAGGCTACAATGCCAATATGGGGTACTTTGATAACAGAATATGATTAATTTGAAGGCTGAACTGCAGAATTTCTTGTTAGTTGAGAAGAATATATGGCTTTTCCTTTAGCTGGGAGTTTGATTCAGAAACATTTTATTGCATTCTTGAAAGAGACATTAAATAGAACTCCATACAAAGATAAGGAAGAATATATGCCTTGTTTGAAGTGAATAAAGATATTTCCAGTCCTGACCCTACTCATTTTACCAATAATATCCTGCAATATCCTGAGGCTTGCCAGCGGGGAGGGGTAAGGTGGGTCAATGATAGTGAATGGAAATGCAGCAGACAACTGTCGACATTGCTCATCGGCCAGGAGAGAGCCCTGCTCAGGGCATTGTGATGGATCCCAGCCACGCCACTTTGCTGCTCCCTGGTTCAGGTCTATTCTCTGGGGGACATCCTATTTGCTTTTGGTAGGAAGGGAAAGGAGGGATGTAATTGGATGCATCTCACTTACTGCTGCGTATGGGCCAGCTGTGCTCACATTACTTGTATCCTGTGATTGCTGTCATGCCCAGATGGCTAGTTTTGGATACTTGCACCTAGCCACCAAGGGTCACTGTAGAAGTCTCCCTCATGAATGTGGTTTATATCCCTGTAGCAGATCACACCCTGTGTCTTGAATACCATTAGCAGCTGGATCATGGATATTACCATTATTATACTGACTTATCTGGGGGTCCCTTTAAGGGATAAAAATGATGTGGCGCCTGATTGGCTATGATGTCCTTATTCCTATTGTAGACTCTCCTGGTGTCTCATGTGGCTGCCAGCACTCAGTACTCACCCATCCCTTTAACTCTGCAGTCCCGTAAGCACACAGCAACTGGGTGGGGAGGCATCAGAGACAGCTAATTTCTGCGTCTCTTGTGTGCTTTTGATATGCAATGTCACGGGAGCAGGGAAAGGGAGAGCATGTGACACAGGCTCTTTCAGCCTGGCCATGTTCCTTCTTGAAAGACTACTTCCCTCCTCTTCTGATAGTGCTTGCTTCATACATACACTACCAGTACTCTCACAGAGAGCCCGACTGCTTTGGCTTTCTGTGCATTCGGTGCTGTTCTTCACTAGGACAAGGGCACCTTGCATAGTCTTTCTTAAAGATGCGGCAAACCCAAAAAGGATGATAGGGCCAAAGATGTATTATACAGTTATTATCCAGAGTCCAGGGTCTTTTCATCCAAGTCCTGATGGGTCACGGCTGTCACTAAACTTGTCACTTCTACACATAATTGCTACAGAAGGCTTGTCCCAAGGAAGAGATGTCCATGATCAGTGATTTTTTTCTTTGACAGGGTAACGAGTTTGGTGGATAGGGTGACATACCTGGACTTTAGCAAGGCTTTCACTACAGTCCCACATGACAGTCTGATAGGTAAGCTGGAGAAATGTGGCTTGCCGGAACTACCATTAAGTGAATCATAATTGGTTAAATAACTGCAAACAAACAGTAGCTATTAATGGAATGATATCAGAGTGGAAGGAAGTCTCAACTGGGGGTTCCACAGGGATCGCTTCTGGGTCGATGTTATTTAACATCTTTATTAATGACTTGGATGTAGGAATAGAATGCATACTGATCAAATATGCAGGTAACACAAAGCTAGAGGGGGTTGCAAACACTTTGGAGAATAGAGCTAAAATTCAAAGGGGTCTTGATAAATTGGAGAATTGGGCTATAGACAAGAAAATGGAACTCGTCAAAGACAAATGTAAGGTGCTGTACTTAGGAAGAAAAACAAAATGCACAAACATAGTTAAGTGGCTTAGCAGCAGCATTGCTGAGAAGGATTTGGGAGTTGTGGTGGATCATATCCTCAACATGATTCAGCAAGTCAATGCTGTTGCAAAAAAAAGCAAAGACAATTTTAGGTTTATTAACAGAGGCAAAGCATGAAACTGATGGGAGGTTCATAGTACCACTCTACTCGGTGCTGGTTAGATTTCAGCTGGAGTACTGTGTCCAATTTTGGCCACTAATGTATAGAAAGGATGTTGAGAAATTGGAAAGGATCCAGAGGTGAGTGACAAAGATGGGATGGAATGCAAGCCATATGAGCAAAGGCTGAAGGAACTGGGTATGTTTAGTTTGTAAAAGAGGAGATTAAGGGGGCACATGATAGCAGTCTTCAAATATCTGAAAGACTGCCATAAAAAAGATGGAGAAAAGTTGTTCTCTCTTGACACAGAGGGTAGGACAAGAGGCAATGGGTTCAAACTACAGCATAGGAGATTTACATTAAATCTCAGGAAAAACTTGCTATCTGTAAGAACAGTAGGACAATGGAACAGACTGCCTAGGGAGGCCATTGAAGCTTCTTCACTGGAGGTTTTCAGAAGGTTGTCTTGGATGGTTTAGATCTAACAAATCCTGCACCTTGGCATGGTCCCTTCTAACCCTATGATTCCAAACAATCAACAGGACGATGTTAACTTATCCAGTACACGGGAAAGCAGTTGTGGTCACATAACTAGATGCCTACATATTTTTTTAAAGGGGCAGCATGACAACTTCATAAATTTGAGCAGGAATACCTTCCATCAACCATGCTAGCTGCTAAAACAGATCAAAGGCTTTGCAAAAGCAGAAGATGCAGGAGTTAATATTCCATAGGGGCAAACCAATAGAGGAAAAGTATTTATCTGATCTTTAGAAAAAATTAGATAGATATGCAACAAGCCAATTTAGTTTTAACTCTGGAAGATGTGACACTTGGTAAAGTTGTCAAATGCGCAGAAGTCACTCAAGAGCCTATGTCCCAGTTTCCAAGGTGCCTAAATCTCATTGAACAAATCAGTGGGAATTAGGCCACCGTGGGGGCGGGGGAGGCGGAGCAGATTAAAAAAGATATTTAGGTGCCTACTGGCATTTTCAAAAGTACCTCAAGTTCTAGTTCATATTGCTATCAATGGGAATTAGGCACCTAGTGCAATTTTCAAAAGCACCTAGGCATCTATCTGCATCTTTAGGTGTTTAAATACCTTTAGAAATCTGGCCTATGTGATTTTGCTGCACTTGAAAATTTTATCCAAGAGCCATAAATTACATGTAGTGGCAGAATAAATTTTAAAACATTTGTATTTATTTCTATTAGTTAGGAACTACTGGTATTAGGAGGCAAAGGTGTTGACCTTCAACATCTTGAAACATCTCAACATCTTCATCCTTCATACTTTTATTTTACATTCAGGATTAACCAGCTTATAGAAAACCTCAGTGCAATAAACGTAGACAGTAAAACTCTATAGAAAAGGATATTGGAGAGAGGCTAGTGAGGTTTATATATGAAGCACAGGAGTAAGAGTTGAGAGGATGAGTAAAAGTGATGAGCAGAAATCTTTGAAGATTTTTATAAAAAAAGTAAGTGATGTGGTTTGCACAGATTCTGGGAGCAAAGGGTGCTCATTAGCTGGGAAAACTCTGGCCATAGAAATGCATGATTTTCCTCATTGCTGGAGTCCCAGCACTGTGGTCTCCTTTGCGGACTGCCTGCTGAGGTGAGTCAGGGGATGGAGGCAGAGGCAATGAATTAATGGGACTCCAGCAGCAGGCTGCAGCTGGCCGGGGGGAGGGTTGTGGCAGGAGCCACGCTGCTGCTTCCTCCCTTCTTGGGCTGCAGGGACACATGGAGATTTTGGGGGAGGGGGCCATGGCCCTGCTTGCCTGCTTTGTGCATGCCCCTGCTCTGGGGGATGACATGACTAATGTAAACCCTGGGAATGGTATAAACTTCAAAGAACTATGTGAAACAATGTGCCAGACAAGAATGATGGTTTAAAGTTAAGTCAGTTTCCCAGGAAATCTCTAAGGGGAGGTGAATGCAAATGTACTTCCCTGGTGATGCAAGAATTCAGCTTTTTGAAGATTCACCTTGAGGAGAGGATCGTTGTTTGCTGATCACCCGTTAAATGAGGACAAGATCAGAGGTCCAAATTGTATAAAGGAGAGACTTATAGATTCATGGGTGTTCTTGTTCTGGTCAAAAGATGTCACCACACAAAACCCCCGTGTTGTGGTTCAAAGGACTGACTCCTACCAGAGCCCTTGTTGGAGTTGGGATGATCTCTGGCGAGCTTATTAGCATGCGTTTTTTTAATATGTTTTCTCTGTAATGCTTTCACCTTAAAAATAAATGTGCTTGCTTAGGAAAAAGCTGTATTGTATTTTATAATTATTTATAGGCTCTGAAAAGAAAGCAAAGCAGGCCTACTTATGCATTCTGACTTACTGGGGAACTCATAGTGTAGGCAGGAAACTGTGCAACCTGGGAAAGTCCAGGATAGGTGATGGTTGAAGAACTAGGAGCCTAAATCTGGGTGCCTTGCTGACCACATAGAGGGAATACAGGTGCAGTTGCCCTGAACTGTGACATACACAATACACATAACTACTGTTTCCAGATCCAAAGCATTTACCTACAATTGTTTGACAACTTAATCTAAAAGATTGTGCAATTCTTGCCTTGGGCCTGCTTTCAGAAGAGGCCGCAATTTTGGAAGCTGATGCAAGAGATAAATACAATGTTTCTCTTTTGTATTTTGCACACATCTGGCTCATCTTCACTGCCATTCTTTAATGAAACAGGCATGTAAGGTGACAGACGGCTCTGTCATACATTTCCTTCCTAAAGGACTGAATTAGTAAAACACTGAAAAACGGTTCAATACGCACCGATAGGAAACAGGATGGTTGTAAGTATGCTAGCATTAATTTGGTGCTAAAAGCAGGTGGGGGAAGAGGATTGTTTCGCAATGAAAGTGTAAATAATAATAGTGATAGATTACATTTACTAAGTACTTGACAGCTTGAATAATCCAATTTCACTTCACCCCTGCAAACACTCCTATCAAGTATAGTGCTTACTATTACAAGTAGTCTTGATAACTCGTAGCATTTCTCTTAGTAGTGAGCATAATGCTTGGTAGTAAGAATTTGCAGGATTGGCTCCATATGCATACCTGACCATGGACAGGAGGGCAGCAGCTAAGCAGGGAATTTATGCACAGGGCGCTTCATGATAGCAAGGGCTAGGGAAATGTTAGCCCAAAATACCCAGGCCAGTCCCTATTTATAGGGAATGTGTAGCGGGATCTTCAATAGAACTGTGAAAATAATTGATTTGTCTGTTCACTGACAGTTCTGAAAAACTGGAAAAGAAAATTTATTTCAGGTAGCCTAGACACAAATAAACCAAAAAATTAAATTTTCAGTGAACCAAGAAGTCAGGGAAAATAATGCTTTGAGTCAACTGAAATGTTTTCATTTTGAGTGGTTTTTTTTTTTTTTAAATAATTGAAGAAAATTTCAAAATGAAAAGTTGTTTCAAATAGAAAAATTTAAATATTTTGTTTTAAAAAAAAACGTCAAAATGAAAGTTTTGATTCTTCTCATACTATTTTTTTCAGCCAAAACAATTTGATGAATTCGACATGAATTTGCAAAATGTGTAACACAACTTGAATCTACAATTTCCACTGAAAAACATTTTGGTAAACATTTTTTTGCCCAATGCCAATATTTAATGCCTCATGCCCTGTAACCTACTGGAAAAGGAGCTGACCACAATCAGCTGAGTTTTTTAAGGTTTAAAAGAGTACAATGTTGCTATATTTGACACCATTATTTAAACTTCTTCCCGTGAACAGTCTCTTCCTGCATCGTATATAGTGGAATAGGCCAAATATCTATAAATTAGGAGCTAGTGGCATTAAAAGTCACTTGTAGCACCAGAGCAGTCATTCCCTTCTCTCCCCAGTAGTAACATCCCACGTGTTTGGTTTTTATTACTGGCCTATCAACAACTTGGAGGCACATAAAAGGTCAGTGGTTTAGGTTAGTTCTAACATTAAGATAGACACTGGCCACTTGGGTGGATGAGGAGCTGGTAAAATGCAATCACTTTTTTCTGCATAGCTGGTGGGGTGAACTTAACCCCTTTCACCGTCATTATGAGGCAGAATGAGCAGCAAGTTCATAGAAATGCTCATATGACATTGTGAGCACCACATTCTTGCCATTTCCTCTCTTCTGCCTATTCTGTGCATGAGATAGAACCAGAGGGGTTACTTTCAAAGGCAGTGATTCACTTATGGACAGGAAGTTTTGGAAACTCTGAAAATTCCATCATTGCTTATACAAGTATAAAAGTGAAGATGATGACACGTTTTTATTATCACAACAATGCTATTGAATTTATTAGTTTAATTCTTTGGTTGTCTTTCCAACACTCCCATCCTGCATCAGTGGAGACAACGGTGCAGAATCTCATTTCCTACTCTAACTTCTCCTTCCCCTTTGAAAATTCCACTGGGCTCCCTGGCACCCACGTTCAAAATAGTCAACTCCCGCAGGGGTTTGCGTACCTCTGGTTGAGAACCACTGGATTAGATTACCTTTACATTTTTTTCCCACATCCACCTTCCAACATCAGCTATACCAAGTAAGTATAGTAGTATCCAGCATCCAGTGCTATTTAACGTCCCTCCTTCCATCAAGATATCAAGAGTCTCCCTTGTTGTTCCTACTCCTGACCTGAAGACTGTCTAGTCTATTCCCCTTTTCCATGGTTAGGTTTTCAATTAAGAGGGAATATCAGTGGAATACAGCAGTTCATTAAATAGCATCCTGTGGCTGCTGAATAAAGCATAGGCACTGGAAGCAAAGGTTAACTATCCAACAGTCTGTTTGCCTGGCAAAAATATAGGCTAATTTTATTCGATTTTATAGTCACATACATTAGTACTACTTTTTCCATATATTTATCCTTCTGTTAGTTACATCTGTTCTTTTATTCATTATTACATGTTTGGTCTGCTTTCAGATTTATGAAATAGTCATTCCACTGAGCTCAGCAAAAGACGGCCATAATAACTTATCTACATTGCAAAGTATGTAATGCCCTTGAGGTAAACTCAGATGTGAAGGTTTTATGAAGTGTCTCACATGTAGCAGCTCGGAGAAGTCTATTTGTCAACTTGTGGCTATTATTCAGTTGTTCCAAAGATGTTAAAAGGATCCTATTAAACCACAAGCTGTCCGTATTCCAAGGGAACTGAAAGGAGGAGAGGGAAAGATCTGTATTATTACATATGAAGATTAAAAAGATCTGTATTGGGCCCTGCTGCATTATTGTACCTTCCTTTGGTTGTGGAAGTTACCAGTTGGTAGGTTCTAACGTGCCTGTTTATCAACTTACATGCCCTCTCCACCCCGTCACGGTGGTATCTGGGCACCTTACACATATTAATGAATTGATTCTCCCAAGGGCGGGAAGTATTAATATTCCATTTATTTATTTATTTATTGTACAGTGGGGGGAACTAAGGCACAGCGTGATTAAGTGACTTGACCAATGTCGCACAAGATAGCTGTGGTAGAGCAGGGAATTGAATCTAAAACACCTGAGTCTTATAGACCATAGAGCTAGCTTTAGCATTTATTTTATTTAGCAGTAGCACTAAGAACCTACAGGCCTGTCTCCTGTAAGACATTGGCTTCACCAGTTAGCATAGGGCTTGAGGCCTATGAACTTTGGTGCAGATATATAGCCCAACAACAGTCACCCTAATTTTTGTGGAACTGGGAATGGAGTATTTAAGGGGGCAGTTTGTACCTACCCACATCAGGCAACCAGAGGAATATGACCTGACACCAACTTTTTGGATATTTTAGGATAGGAACTTCTGCAGATGTTTGACCACAAGAGTGCCATGGCAATGAATTGATGTATGTGATAATAAGCTGAGATATTTAATATACTAACCTGTAGGAGAAGGGGCACCCCAACATGTAGTAGGGTGAGCAAATACAAATAATGAAGAGGGGAGAAACCCCTAGGGAGTATGAACTAGGCATAGTGGCGTCAGCGTAATATACTATAAAAGTTGTATTCCCAGCCTCTGGCAGAAAAAGAGAGAGCTGTAGCCCTTGGGAGGTGTCAGGATGATGGCCACTGGTGATGATGACGAAGGTGTTGAGAAAGATAATGGCTAGCATTTCAGGTTGTTCTGCAAAGGATGGTGCGAGTATACGGATGTTCGGATGTACACTCTGTGCTATTTCTATCAACCTGGCTGGGTTAGAATGTTTGTGACTGTGCTAAATGTATTAATAAACCGTTACAAATACAGAAGAGTTCCTAAAGTGTGAATGTTGCAACCATGCACATCGGGGTTCCCAACTGAAAGTAATTTTGATAATACTAGGCTTGATCTCAGGGGTGCTGGACCAATTTTTATCATGGGGGTGCTGACAGCCATTGAACCAAACTGTAAACGCTGTATATAAGGGAAACCACTTCAAGCCTGCCTCACCTCCCACACCCTTAGTTCCAGGACCTATGCCTGATCATGGGACAAGAACTTGTCAAACTTCAGAATGATAACTGAGTATTCTTAAGTAATCAATATAATTAATACATGATCCATAGATCAAGGCTACAGTCCTGGCCCAGCGACTTGAACACAAGACAAAACTTCACGGTTGCAACCCCAAAAGTTATGGTTTTTAGGCTCTCGCAAGTTTAAGATGGGAGTTTCTTAAAACTGTAAAAAGAGGGATGAAAGTCAAAGATATTTTATTAATGTCCTTTCTCCTATATTGAAATGACTGAACATGAATTCCTCCTTCAATTACCCGAAAGGTCCTGAGTCCATGAGTCAGTGTTTCCTTGCAATAGTCAATGACATCGCTAACGCCTACAGCAGTCAGACAACGTACCCTGACACAAAGTCCTGCCTGGTAGATAGAAGATCATTTTAAATACAGGCACAGAACAGAAAGTGACAGTGCTAGTTCTTCAGCACTGCTCAGTAAATGTGCTTGAATGCTGACTTGGTGGGATTACCCTGATGAGGGAGAGGAAGGAAAGTTAGGTCTCTGTGGGTTAAACGTATCTAGTAGTATATGGGATAGAAAGTCCCCACTGCAGAACTGCCATTGATTCACCGCATGGAGGGTGAGCAGCAGCTGTTTAATGGGTACACAGGAGATCTCCAAATCCTCTACACATGGTGGAAGCAGGCTCTGTGTCAGCTCCACTTGGGAACATGGAAACTGGGCTGGGACTGGACATAAGCATGGCCAATGGATCCTTGATTACATGGATCCAGGGGCCACAACCTCCCCTGGAAGGGATGTGGAGAGATCTCAGCCTCTAGTCTAGCTTAGGGGATGGTGTGGAGGCACATGGACTGTGGGAGAGTTTTTATACCTGCCACCTGCAACATTAGCTTCCCTGCACAAATCACAGATACTTGGGCTTTGGGTGGAGGGTGAAGGGAGGTGACTTTCAGCTTCTCTGTACCTAATTCCTTGGCCAGTCTGCTGAGAATACCAGCTGGGATGTCAGGGATTAGTGAGCATTTTGTGGTCAGGCACCTGTTCACTAGAAAATGGACTGAGACTGCCTCCAACTCAAACAGCTGTCAGGTGCAATTATTTCAGCAACTTTGTACCTTGGCCAAATTTTATCTAGGTGGAATTCTCCATATCCCATTAATACACAGAAAGGCAGCCTCTTTACATTGCAATTTGCTTTTACCGATAAAATTACTTAGCTATTTTTTTCTTTGTTTCTAATACTTTAAAATAACATTTAGTCAGTATGATACATTCGGTGACAACATTCAATGGAAAAAGGCAAAGCCATCAATGAACTGGATGAGTGCAGAATCCCATAAACATCTGCATCCACCAAAATCTTATTTTTTTGTCACTCTTGCGGTTTAAAAATGGCCAGAATAATTTGAAATTAATTTGATAAGCTCTTTGTCCTATCACAGAAAGAAAAGAAATGCATTTCAAGGGCCTTTGCATATCAAGTTTCAGCCTGAGTGAATTTTTATGGTTGACAACGTTTAAAACCCAGAAAATCGTGGTTTGCAATGAGAATTCTGACAGACGCTTTAACCATTTTGGAAAATAGGCACAGCTATAATTCTGCTGCTTCAGAGAAAAATGTTGAGTGTTTTCATTAGGTGCAACCACTTCTTCTATTGAAGAAGCCAAACTTCAGCGGTGGCAATCTGGACTGCAGATTTTTTAAGAACTTTGCATTTATAACTGATTGCACAAGCTACACTGTGATCTCATGCTTGTTCCAGCACATTTAAATTAATTTAATGGCAATAAAGGATATTAACTAACTTGTAACTGTAGAAATCCACATACAGCTGTATGCATACTGCCACGTAATCAGTCACATGATGGCTGAGCAATTGAGAGCTCTTTGAGAAATTTGAACCATACAACCTCCATTCACCAGCTCTTCATCTCACCTAATCCTGCTCCTCAACTATCTGTTAGGGCTGTTTACTCTAGTCTAACATTCCTAACTAGAGCTGGTCAAAAAGTTCACAACAGAATGATTATCTGTCAGGAAATATGGTTTCTTTGAATTTGAAACTTTCTATGTGATTTTAATTAAATTTCATTTAGGGAAAAAAATGAAAAAAATGTGTTTTGATAAAATCAAAACAAAACATTTCATCCTTATCTAAATGGAACATTTAGATTTTTTGTTTAGAAATGTGTTAAATTTTCAATTAAATTATAATACACGATAAAATAAAATGCAAGTCAGAAACAGAACAAAGTGTTTCAATTGTATAAAAATGAAACATTTTGACTGACTGGAAAATAAATGTTTTCAAAAATTTTGTTTTTTGGGAAATTTCTAGGGTTTTGTTTTTGTTTTGTTCCAATTCAGAACAAAAAAATTTTTTCCCCCAAAGAATGGAAATTCTGAATTTTGGACAGCTCTATTCCTAACCATAGAACATTCTGTTCCGTTTGGACTAATTGGACTAATTCATGTTAAGGTCACACTGAAAAGGAGCAAAATACCCTGACCAAGATTTTAAAAAATGCATGGCTAAAGTTAGGATACCTAAAGCTTGATCCAGCACTTGTTGAAGTGTGTGGGGATCCTGCCATTAACTTCAGTGGGCATCCAATTAGGCCTTAAGTCAATATTTAGGTGCCTAGATAGAAGTGGCCTGATTTTCAAGAGTGCTGAGAACCCAGCAGCTTCTATTGAAGTCAATGTGAGCTCCAGGGTTGCTCCGCATTTTTGATAATCAGATTATTTATATAGGCACCTAACTATTGACTTAACATCTAATATATGGGGCCAAATATGGATTAGACTCCGTCCTTTAGGTTTCCATTTTTGAAAAAAATTGTCTCTTAGATTTGTTTTTTTTTTTTTTTCCATATTTCACTGTTCTATAATACCTCTCTGGTACCTCTGAATTATAGGCAGAGCTGATCATGCTGCCTATATGTAATTTTGCCCAACCCTTTTCACTATATGACTTTTTTGCAGTTGCTTATAACTTTGCCAAACTTGATCCATTCAGGTTGAAGTTTTCTATGCATTTTGCTGGGTGGCTGCCCTAGGCAGAATTTATCTGAAAAATTTCAGCAAAAATAGTTTAGCTGTTTCCAAGAATTAGGTTAGGGAAAAATCTGTAGTTTTGCCCTTTTTATACAATATATTATATTAAGATATAATTGTTTCATTCAGAAGCTCTACTGCCCCCATATTTCGGAGCAGGGACTTGAAATTTGCTCTTTGTGTCAGGGATATGCCTTTTGCCATCTTCATGAATATTTGGCTAAGTTAAAAGCCTTTGAAAAATCTCAGATCTCACATGCTCGGTACAGACTTGTTAAGACTTTGGCAGCTAAATTCTCCAAAGGGCTCATATGCACTGAGCATACTCCCAGCCCTCGCAGCTTGTTGGAATGTCATAAGCATATATAGTGAATGTACATAAAGTACATAAGCATATATAGTGAATGATGTTGAATAGGCCAGGGTAATACTTACACTAAGCTTGCTGGCTTTGATCTAATCTTTGACATGGGTGTTTGCCTTGCTAATATGCCCTTATGTGAACTTGCTTAAGAGTATTGTATAGAACAAACGTCATGTTTTGTTCCCAGAATGAACTGACTTGGAGGATATTACATCGCTAAGAGGAAGTTATCAGCACAGTGAACACACAAAATATGCTACCCAAAAGTCCGTATACCGAGCAAAGGGTGAAAGGCCTGGTTAGCAAGCACGATCAGTCCATGATCGGGGTAATAAACCAATTAGAAGAGAGATATAACAACATGGAAATAGAATGGACAGCAAAAATTAAGTAAACTGAAGTTTGCACTTGCATATTGTACAGGTTATGAAAGACATACTGCTTAATGTTGATTGGATGGAAATAGAATGCAACTGCTGCTCCTGGCGGCTGCAGATCACTGAGATGGTCACACCGGGCACCAGAACCAAGAGCCGGGAGACTATTTCTCCTGTACTCTCAGTGGTCCTTTGGTGGCATGCTGGCAGCATGGGAGAAGAGGACAAAGCAGAATGACTGCACAGAGAAGCGCTGGACCCATGGGGCAGGGAGGGAGTAAGGATGGAAGGGAGAGGGGTCATAGGGAGTAGATTGGGCCGAGGAGCCTGCGGCAATAGTGAGACTGGGAGCCGGTGTGTGTTTGTGTGTGTGTGTGTGGTGTGTGACACAAGAGAGAGAGAGATCATGTAATTAAACACAGCATCACAATGCCAATAATAAAGTTGCCCAGTCAATCTTAATTTTGATATTTTCTACCTTTGAGTGCTTGACTTTGCAAATGTAATATTTGTTTAACATAGATTTGCGTGTGTGATGTATTACAGGCTGTTTTATTTGGAGTACTGTATACCTCAGACAAAACCATTCCACAGGCCTGTGGCTCAAACTGGAACTGTTTGGGAGACACCTAATTATACAAAGAGATAATCTAAAAGCACCAAATTCTGCCACCAGATATGAGCACACCACTCATACTGCTCCATGGAAGTTGCTTCTGTGTATGTGAGGCTAGAAATTGGCCCTTTTAACTAAGAGGAAGGGGTACCTGTAAGTGAGGCATAAAGCAGATGGATCTTTGTGGACTTTCAATTAACTGTTTGTATTCATTTTAGATTTTTATATCAATGTTTAGTTATTATTTATGAAAGGAAACATTATAAGCATTAAAATATCCTCTCATGGGATCTGTGGGCAGATGTGAGATAATCAAAAGATACACCAATTGCAGAGCAAAATTTTGTGAATATCATAGCATTTCTTTTATTTCTTCATATTTCTAATAAAATATGACAAAAATACATCTGTTTATTACTCTAGATATCTTTGAAAAACATTTGAAAAAACCCCAGTGGTTGCATTTTATAACAATCCTGTACTTTGAAAAAGTCATCACGTGATCTGACATGAATTATTTCTTGTTAAAATTGCACTCAGACACAACGTATTCTGGGAATCTTAACTCAGTTGGCTTAAGTTGTAATCACTGATTCTGAAAGGGACTAAATACATTTACTTTCCTCTGGCAGCACCTATTTGAATACTTTCAAACATCGCTGTCATAGCATGTAATGGAGGCTATTTGGGGATTCTGGTGCTGTCACAAATCACTACAGCTCACCTGGTTGAGAGAACATGGAACTCTCAATCCTCTAATTGCTTTGCATAGATGGAGGGGCACCCTAGAATTCTGAGTTTCAGGTGTGAAATAACTAAGGACATGCTCTTATCTCAGTTTCACCTGTATAATACGATTGAGTTACAGTAGACCTCAACTCCCTGGAACCACAAGTTCAGGTCCCCGCAGTATTCAGATTCAAGTAATTTGCCCTTCATTTTTCTAAAAGAGATGCAATTTGCTATACATTGGTATTTAGATGGGATCTTTAAAACTGAAGTCCCATCCGTCTGGCTGGGACATTGAAGGTTCCATGGCAATCTGTATCAGAGCAACACTCTGAACCTAGAGCAAAATTTCCCCTTCCCTGCAGTGTTGTATGTGTACAATTGTAAAGTGCTTTGGGGGTGAAATGCGTTGTGTAAATATAAGATATCCTTATTTCTTCACAGCCAAGACATTATTTACTATATAGGGTCAAATTCATCCCAGTGCTGACCGTCAGCACAAGATCCTAAGTACTATTTAAATCCTTCTTAAGTCCCTTGGTGATATTGACCAAATGCAGAAGTCCTAAGAAAGGCATTACACACCCTGTAAGCCTCACACCACCTAAATCTCACTTATGCCTTTCAGTGGGGTTTAAGTGAGGTGTGAATAGTGCTCAGAATGTGTGTGTGTCCTCTGATCTGGGCTGAATTTTACCCATAATGAAAAACAATCAAAACAATCTCCCAAAAGACTGAGAATGAAGGTAAGTATAATAATCAGTCAAAAACAAACTATTCAAACAATTTTCCCAGATGATAGCCATGTGAAACTGTTAACGCTGACAAAGACTTAACATATGACAGTTTTAAAGCAAAAATAAATACTTGTTTGTGGCTAACTGTCTATGCTCTAATAAGCTCCAAGACAAAGGGTTGGGCTCACGATAGCACCAACTTTCTTCTTCACCATCTGACCAGACGTGACCCAAGATGTGACACTCCCTCCCTAAGAAACAGTATAATCTGCTGTCTGCAGCTGCAAGTTTTACCTTCTGAATTTTATTCCACACACGTTCTTTGTCACTTCTTCCTTCAAGGGTGTCCATGGCATCTGCCATTAGCAATTGCAGCTGTGGCACCAAGATAAAAATTATCAGTGTGGAATTCACACAGAAATAACTTCTCTAAATACACAGATTAAAACCTAATTAAAAAATCATTTGTACAGTGATGATTTTATTACTCATCTTTCACACAATGAGCACTGCCACCTCATCTTCACTTCAGCCATTCCACTGTATTATTGTAGATATAAAATACTTAACAATGGGGAAAATTCCACTGGAAAATTTGTACTTAAGTCTATACGTTTTAATGTAGCAAATGTTTATCTTTTGTAAAGGAGTTTTGGATTGTAAAGAATAAAGGTTCCATATTTTATTTTTTAATTCTCCAAGATAGTCTGTGGATTACATGAATGCTTTTTTGTATTTTCTTTCAAGCCTAATGCATCATAATTTAAGAGAGCATGTAAAACCTCACCAGAGGACAATGCTAAAGCTGAGATGTTTTTACTGTGTCTCAAAGCAAATAGCTCATTTACCTTCTTTTACTATCCTTTTCTTTGACAGAGCCTTCCCATCATTCAGCATAACAGAGCATAAAAAACAAGGCAGGTTATAAACTATAAAAAAAACCATAAACTATAAAAATATGTATTGATAAATGCTTGATAACCAGTATTCAATGCTAGAGCCTAGGCCCAGTGTGGTTATGACATTGTCTCATTTGGGTTACTTTTCTCAAACATTTTAAAAAATATATTTTCAGGTGCATTTAAATAACACAAGAATATAGGAATTGCCAGACTGGATCAGACCCATCCTTCATCTAGTCCTGTTTTCTGTCTCTAGCAGTGGCCAGCACCAGATGCTTCAGAGGAAGATGCAAGAAATCTTACATTAGGCAGATGTGGGGTAACTTCCCCTGCCCCTGCCACTCCGCCATCTCCCTTTAGCTGTCCTCCTAAACCCTTTAGTTAGAGATCGGGTTAAAGTCTGAAACATGAGATTTCATATCTCTTCCAAAATTTGTTAGCATTATCTATTATATCTCTGGAAATTCTCATAAACTCATATCAATGTCCAATCTCTTCAAGGGTCTGGTATAAAAAACCACAAATATAGGGGAATACATAATTAACTTTCAGAAAATTCAGGTGAACACTGTGATTTGCTTACCCTTCTGTACCTAGATAGTACGTGTTCTGATGTCGTATAGGAGCACTGATGTTAAGGCTCAGTAGAGCAAGGTAAGGAAAAGTTGCCATGTAATCTGAGCAGTAGCTCTGTATTTCCTAATTTTATGGAAGTAAGCCTCAACATTCAAGTTTTTGCAGTTAAAATTTCTTCCCCATTCTCCAATGCTGGATAGATAAATAATGCAAAATCTTCTCCATGAATATGCATGTGAAATCTCTAAATGGTTTTTCTTTGGCTACTTTCACTCCCCTTTTGTGTTCATTTTCTACAAGCATCTATTGGACAGAGTCTAATTAGTCCAAATGTTTGCGGAAGGCAAATGTCAAAGTCTTTCACACGAGTAATTGTGGGAAACAAAAAATGCAAATTCTGCCATTGACTTTAATGGGAGCAGAGTAAAAGTCTTTGATAGAGCTGTTTGGGAATTTTTTGTTGGAATAGCTTTCTGCAAGGATAATTTCATTTTTGCGGAAAAATTTAAATTTTCGGTCAGGAAAAATTCAAACAACTGCTCTTGGCTACTTCTTGGAAGGCTCCTTTCACTTTCTCTTTCTGCCTTCTTGAAGAAAGTGAAATTGACATGAGCCATCCAGGAAGGCAGCTGGCAAGTTGAAAAATTCTGTTTTGGTTCTCTTGAAACAAAAGTTTTCTGGAAATTCTTTCTGATGAAAAATTTCATATTTTTGACATTTTATCCCATTTTGGAATGGACAATCTTTCAAAAAAGCAAAGTTTTTCATGAAAAAGGATTTCCATTTTCCATCTAGCTTTGGTCTTTGATTTATGGAAATGCAAATGCGGGGTTGTGAAACCCCTAAGCCTCTGGAAGGTCTTTATTGATTGTTGTTCACATTTGACAACTCAAATTGACTGAAGTCTCCTCTTCCCTCACAGATTTTATGAATTAAGAGTAATTTAAAAAATCCTGAGCTGGAGGTGTTATATGCCATATTTTAGGACTCTGAATTTATATGGTTCAGTAGTTACAGAAAGGAGTTTAAATCTGAAATACCTGTGGGCCCCTCACTGTATCAGTGGAAATGACACACTGCTGTAATTCTAGAGGTTTTTTTCTTTATCCTGCTTATACTGCACATAATAATAAACAGATGGCAGTTTTAGCACTTTCCTACTAGTAAATCTGAATTAGTCTACTTGGGTAAAGTCTAATTTCAATTGTACCAGTGTAAATCCAGAGTATCTCCACTGATTTACATAGGTGCAAACAAAAACAGGATTTGACCTATTATATTCTTGATGGAAAGATATAAAAAAATCTATTCACATAGCTATAAAAGGGAATGAAGGACTAATCACAACCACCACAGAGCGCGTGCTCATTAAGGACGCTATCCAATGCCCATTGAAATCAGTGGGAATTTTTCTATTAACTTGAATAGATGTTGTATCAAGCTCTTAGAGCCCAATTGTGCAAACAGTTATTCCTGCATGCACAGTCTCTCCCATGTAGCTTCCAATTGAAATAATCGGGATACTGGGCAGGAATAACTGCAGATTTGTGCCCTAACTGACAGATACCTAGATTTTGCCATAACATTCCAGCCCTAAAGAATTTGAGCCTCTTTTAATGTAGACAGTTTAAAATAATGCAGTCAGACAGAATCCTGGAGAAGATGAGAAGACAAAGAGCCATAGGAAAATGCATAAAATCATAAAGTACATTTTAATACCATGGACAGGACAGTTTGTTAAAGTTTTCTCTCCTTTTAAATCATCTGCACTTTGAGCTTGGCAAACAAGGAATTTCCTACTGAATATTTAACATTCACGATGGAATATTCTGTAACGGGCTCTGGTTCTGCCAAGCCCGATGCAAAAAAAAGAAAATAATAGTTTTTCCGTGTCCCTGTTTGTCCTGAGGCTTCCTGGAACCCAGATTTGAAAAGGTTCCCAGGAATGTCAGGCTCACAAGTGGAAAAAAGCTGCTCTAAAGGGATTTAGGCAACATTTTAAAAGCATGTGCTTGAGCTGTGATATAATACAAATATAGGACTCTGGAGAAAGTCTGCATCAGTAATTCAGGATATTCCTCTAGTCAGTCTTAAAACATGGAAGCATTGGGTTTTAATACCAGAAAAGCCTGACCAAAGGATGGTGTCTTGTAATAAACCAGTTTCTCGGTAATGTGGTTTCCCCTTACCTTGAACACAGATTTCAAAATCTGGTGACTACCTCCCCCAGCTATAGGCAGTCAGTCAGCTTCCCTAAGGGAAGCAAGCCACTCTGAGAAGCTGCAGTGCTATAGAGGTTAGGAGCTTTGGAGGACGGCAGTCAAACCTTGGGGGACTGGCCTTAGGAAAACCAAGAGTTTCAATAAACCAGGATTTGAATCATCAACGTGTGACCAAAACCAAATGTAGGGAGTGAGGATCATGTCATCCTCATTCAGGCAAATCATGGGAGTGATTTGTTTTACTCGAGTAAGAGGACTAAACATGTTTAAAACCCTCACGGAGTTTAATAAAACAATCTTTATTCTACACACTATTGACGACACTCACACTTTTTTAGTACTTTCCATTTGTGGATATCGAAGCTGGTTAAAAACTTTAACCAATTCGGCTTCACAACACCCCTGTGAATGTTAATATCCACATATTGCACACATGGAAACTAAAGCACAGAGGGGCAAAGTGACTTGCCCAGGGTCACACAACAATTCTGTGACAGAGCCAGGAATAGAAAACTCTTGATTCCCACTGCGGTGCTCTAACCGCTAGACAAGTCTGCCTCTTTTGTTTCATCTGGCTACAGTGCTCAATGTTTTAACACATCACAATTTGAATAACTGCAATCATTTTCCAGGATCATTTTCTGAGCGGGGGAGGAAGGGAAAAGATTTTTAAAATGCCAGTGTAAATGATTCAGACTGGTTGCATAGAAGTTATTCTTCCAGGTGCTTAGCCTCTCCTCTGACAAAACACTGCAATGAGGATTTCAAAACTATTCCAAGCTGTCTGCATATTAAAAATTGACTTCCAGTACAAATAGCATTGCAAGGTTTTTTTTCCCCCTTGGCTCGCTGCCTACAAAAGCCAAAACAAGGATTAAAAATAAATACTTACCAATTCAGCATCCTGCTGACTGATGTCCTGTAGATAGGGTATGGTTGCTAGCTCAGCCATGGCTTGATTAATCACTTGGGACTGTTCCTTGACTCGCTGCAACTGACTGAGGAGGCTGGCATACTGCAACTTCTCTATCACACCTGAACATGCAGAGAAACTCTCCTATCCTCTCAGCAAAAGCAAATGGGTTAGAAGAGAGCGACAGAAAACACACTTCTCTCTTGAGACTTATGTCAGGGCTTATCATCATATATATTCACGCTGGTAATACTGTAACCAAAGAGTCATACACCACCTTTAAGATGATGCTTTCTAAAATCTTATGTAGACAAAAAAAGGCATCCTTTACACAATCTCTCTTGTAGTATTAGAAAAATAAATACATAGCTTAAAACAGATAGGAAGGTGGAGACTGCAGATATCCGATATTAATGTAATTTTTATGGTAATCACTTAGAAAAGGCTTTTCCATAATCCTCTTTGTTAAAATATTGTCTGGCTTGTATGCATTGCTTTTATTGTTTCAGTAAAGAGGTTGAGGAAACAATGTAATGCATAAATCTACCACATGTTCACAGGCAAAGAAAATCCACAGCTTTCGAACCTAATGCCAGAAAACTGCAAAGTTCGATTCTGATCCTGCAGGCAGTTAGGCAATGGGTAAGTTTAAGTACACAAGTAGACTAGTCATGCGCTTACATTGAAGCACGTGCCCGAGTGTTTGCAGGATTAGGGCGTTAGGGTCAGATTTTAAAGAGTGCCTAAAGATCCAGATAGGTGCCCAGGGGGATTTTCAGAAGGGTCTAGGTGTCTAACTCCCATTCCCTAACCTACTTTAGTACTTTTGAAAATCACATTACATGCCTAAATATGTTTGAAAATTAAATCTTTAGAGCATATTCAAGTATTTTGGGACAGGGGGTTTGTAAATGGGAGCCAATATCTGTATTAGCCTCTTTTTTGAAAGGTAAACAGCTCTTCGAAAACTCCTCAACTGGTTTTATGAAAGCAAATTAAATTCTATCAGTGATTAGAAGGCCATACGTGTTCAGTGGGAGCTGTGGGTGCTTAGCACCCCTGAAAATCAAACCACTTATTTAAGAGCCTGAAATTCAAAATGTTGGACAAGATTTTCAAGATAGCTTCTAATAAGTTTTGGCAGATCTTTGTTCCCACAATTACATGTAGTTGCAAGATACAATTGCATGCAATTAGATACCTAGCTATGTGATTTATGGGTCCACTCCGACAGTTAATGGGCTGGTTGAATGAAAGGGTTTGTTTTTTTAATTTGCAAAAATATTGACTTTTAAAACTCTTGGTTTTTCACAAAAGTTGGAGATATTTTTAACTGAAATTTTAATCATAAATGTCATCATTTGGCCGAATCTTGCTATCTTGGGGCAGGTTGCAGGTGTGCTTCTCCAGTTATTATGAAAGTAAAGGAAATAAAGAAAGGAAACTGCTTTTTGTCATCTTGATTTGCCAGAAAAAAAAAGTGCGTGTGTGTGGGGACACACACACACACACACACACACACACACACACACACACACACACACACACACACACACACACACACACACACACACACACACACACACACACACACACACACACACACACACACACACACACACACACACACACACACACACAATGGAGCTAAAGAAAACATATTTGGTCCCTGAGCCAGCTTGTGCTCTATGGACATGGCAGTGTTCTTGAATTTTACAATAGGTCAGAAGTAAATAAATAAATAACCAAGAGCAGGATATTTTAAAAGGAATTATAACAGGTTGAACATTGTCAGAGATTGTGTTTCAGTGACAATGAAAAATGAAGAAAGAGAGCGCAAATAATCGCTGCCGGCATGAAAAAGCGTTTACAGGGATATGAACCTTATAATGAAAATACATGAACTATAGTGGAGTTCAAGAGGCTACTAAGCCGCAGTAAAAAATATAATAAAGTGGCCAAGGATGAAGCTGAAACTGCCTCATACAGGTACAGTGAAGGTTAAGTAAATAGCAATCTTAAATGGAGGCTTTAGGGGAAAAGAATTGGCCTATTTAATAGAGGGAAGAGTTAAAGGTCTAAGAAATAGGACTGTGATATAGCCAACAAATTCATCATAAGGGGTTGAAAATGCATCTTCGATAGGAATGCAATAAGGGACTAAAACATTAATTGGCAGACAAATCACGCTTTTCCCTTGCAGACGCGCACATTCATCATCCAGATCTTACACAGAATAAATGAAAAGTAAAATTAACAATTGCCAGGCCTTATCCTGCAGCCCTCACTCACATGTATAGTCTTATTGAAGTCAGAGGCCAAAGTTACTCCCGGCCAGATTGCTCCCTCCCCAGAGAAAACACACAGCAAGCCACAACTAAAAGAGAAATCTCATGAGAGTTCCCCCTGAATATAGAGAGGTAGGGTTTGCCTCTCTCCACAGAAAAGTAGTGGGATCTGCTGGAAGGATGGGACCATCTAAGGATGTGGTGCCTGAACGCCAGCTTTGGGATCCCTCTCTAAGTCCTTGGAAGCTCATCTCCAATGGAGGGGACCAACCCAACAGCAAACCAGCCCATTATAGGTGGAGTTTGCCTGATACCATTAGCTTGGCAGTTAGAGGGGTCTCTGAAGCACAGAACCTAAAGCAAAGCAAGACTGTTGTGCTATTGCTAAAGAAGCTGGAGAGCCTGTACCATACAGGGCAACCTTAAAGTGTCCTTAAGAACTTCAGGCTGCATATTATAGGTCCCACATGACACTGAGATATATCAGAGAGATGGTATTCCCCCTCTTGTTTTTCTAGATAGTACTTAAGAAGTAATATTTATATCCTTTCCATTCATTAATAAAGTTTGCTTGCTGAGTCCTAGAGAATAAGAGAAACAAACTGGTTGTTCGGCTTGGATTTAAAGCAGGAACTCTGACATCAAAGGCAAGTGGCATGTTTAACCATCTAGCCGTGGGGAACGCAACTTTGCAAACATCTGCAACCCCCCACAGCTGTTGTCCTTCATTTTTATGGGATCTCCATTTTATCAGCTTATCATGTGAAAGATGCTGGGCCTTGCAAACAGGTTCAATGGTGACTTGGAACAATCCGTGGAAACCTGTCATCACATTTCTTCAATACCCTCAGGATTCTTCATAACATGCCCTGGAATCTGCTTATAATAAACACTGTTGCCAAACTGAAAACACAGCAAAGTAATTTGTTCCCTAAGTGTGTTTTATTTCTGTATGTCTTGCTGTGGAAACCCATTAAGTCTTGTTCACCTTCATATACCTCAGGGCCGCGTTTGGTCATGCTATGTAGCACCCTGTCCCATACATATGGAACTGTTCCAGGAGCGAGGACATAGACAAGAGAGGCAGAGTCTGGCTCAGTGGGACTATTTGTTTGAGTACCTACCAAAGACTTCATAATCAAGCTCTAGTGTAAAACTCTGCTCCTGCTCCCATTGGCTTATCAGGAAAGACTTCCACAGGAGCAGGACTGAGCTCCAACAATTTGTGGGAGACACTCAGATACCACAGAGGTGAGTCTGGTGTAACTGTCTGGATGATTAGATTTAGAGAATTTTTACTATCCAAAGAAGTTGCTACTATTTAAAGGGTAGACTTGCTATGCAAACGATCTCAGTGATTTCAATAGGACTCTGTGGGTAACAAGGTACTAATATGTGATGTAAATAAGGGTACCACAGCTGGGAGCATAACGTGTGTTCTGTGTTAGGTGTATATTTATCATTAACTCCATGACTTACGAACAGCAAAGCTTGAATGAATTGTATAATTAACTCCAAGTTCCTGTGCGGCAAGTCTGAGGTGCTGGGATTGATTGATATTTAGGACAGCTGCTATTGTTTAATTAACTTTGCTTTAGCACTAAGATGTTTCCATCAAGGAATACCATTAAAATGACTAGGAGAGGAATTTTGGACTGCACAAAAAATAGCTCTGCCTTTTCAATTGAAGTATAGTTTTTTGTATTTGTTTTCCCCCACAAATGACCTTGTTTCTTTTCACTCATGAGACGCTTGTGCAGCTAACATCAGTAATTGAAGTAGAGTGGTCTACAAAGCAGATTCTTCTTGGGACTACATTTTATGTAGTTTGTGAGAGAGAAATAATAGGAGGAACTTAAATTCTGGCTTGAAGAAAAACTTGGAATCGTTTCAAGAAAACTGAAGTGTCCAGTTTCTGCCATGCCTCGAGTGAGGCTTTTATCAGGGCTAGAAGAACAGTCCCAGCTCTGTGCTATCAGGTCTCCTTTGCTTTGTAATCTGATTTTTCGGTCAGGGGTGCTATGTTGTCAAAATCATTCTGCACTAAGAAGACTGAAGGGATTCTTTGGGGCAAGATTGGCAGCTGCCAACGATAAGTAGTTTTGTCTCAGGTTTTTCTCTCTTCTAGCAAAGTCCCCATCTATGACCTCCTGGCAAAGTGGCTGCTGGTTTAGAATCGCTATGAATATGTCTTACTCAGTCCACTTAAAATTCTGCTTCTTGTGAAGTTAAGAGGCATTCAGGGAGATCTCATCAAAATTCCATGGGTGAAATCCTGGTTTTGCTGAAGTGAATGGAAGTTTTGCCCCTGATTTCAATAGGGCAGGAGATCACCACATATACTTTGAGGTTCCTCAACAGCAGGGGCATGCACAAGGGGGACAAGCAGGGGCATGGGCCCCCTAATAATTGGCAGAGGCACAGAACTCCTCCAGCCCCAGGACCACGGCAGGCAGAGCAATCTCCTCTGGCCCTGGCACTGCAGCAGGAACAGAGCACTCTTCCAGCCCACAGGGCCACAATGAAGGCACAGAACGTGCCCCTCCAAAAATGGTGACATTTAATTTCCTGCTCACAGTCCTGCTTAGCAGGTATCCATCTCAGCAAGTACAAAAACACAGAGCTAGATCCGTAGCTGTTGTAAATTGGCATTGCTCTATTGAAGTTAAGGGAGCTATGCCAATTCACACCTGTTGAGTATCTGGCTCATAAGCACAAATAACCCTACCACATATTCCACTGATCTTGTCTCTTAGGTTGGTTGATTGTGTCTTTTCTCTTGCATTCCATATACCAAGATCTCACATGTGAAACTTTTCTATTTGGATCATCTAGCCTTGTTTCTGCAAATTCATTTCCAGGATAGACTGGAAATGGGGAAACACAGGATTCCTTTGGAGACAATTTTCTCTTCCTGACATTCTTTAGTCTGTTGTTGCAGGCCCTGTCTAGGAAGTATGTAATGTTACCACCTCTCCTCTAAGACCTTCAAATAAAACCTTATGGAAACATATTTAGGTGACAAATCTGAGGAAGTGTCCCAGAATAAAGTGTCAATAGAGGAAGTTTTGGAATTAATTGATAAATCAAACAGTAATACATTCCTAAAACCAGATGGTATTCGCCCAAGAGTTCTGAAGTATCTCAAATATGAAATTGCAGAACTACTAACTGTGGTACGTAACTAACGCTTAAATTAGCCTCTGTACCAGTTGACTGGAGGATAACTAATGTGATGCCTGGCAATTACAGACCAATAAGCCTAATTATTATCAGACACATAGATGAACATGATTTGCTGGGGGAAGAGTCAACATGGCTTTTGTAAAGGGAAATTGTGCTCACCAATCTATTAGAATTCTTTGAGGGGGTCAACACACATGTGGACAAGAGTGATACAGTGGATGTAGTATACTTGGACTTTCAGAAAGCCTTTGACAAGGTCGCTTACCAAAGACTCTTAAGCAAAGTAAGAAGTTCTGGGATAAGAGGGAAGATCCTCTCATGGATCAGTAACTGTTTAAAAGACAGGAAACAAAGGTCAATAAATGGTCAATTTTCAGAATGGAAAGATGTAAACAGTGGTGTCCCCCAGGGATTTGTACCTGGACCAAGATTGCTCAACATATTCATAAATGATCTGGAAAACGGGATAAACAGTGAGGTGGCAAGTTTACAGATGATATAAAATTATTCAAGATAGTTAAGTCCAAAGCAAACTGCGAAGAGTTATAAAGGTATCTCACAAAACTGGGTACTGGGCAACAAACTGACAGATGAAATTCAGTGTTGATAAATGCAAAGTAATTCATATTGGAAAACATAATCCCAACTATACATACAAAATGATGGAGTCTAAATTATCTGTTACCACTCAAGAGAGAGATCTTGCAGTCACTGTGGATAGTTCTCTGAAAACTTCGGCTCAATGTTCAGCGGCAGTCAAAAAAGCCAACAGAAGTTGAGGAAGCATTAACAAAGGGCTAGTAATAGGACAGTAAATATCATAGCACCACTACAACTATCCATGGTACACCCACACCTTTAATACGGCATTCAGTTCTGGTTGCCCCAACTCAAAGAAGATATATTTGAACTGGAAAAGGTACAGAGAAGAACAACAAAAATGATTGAGGGTATGGAGTAGCTTTCATACAAGGAGAGATTAAAAAGACTGGGACTGTTCAGTTTGGAAAGGAGACGACTAAGGGGGGCTATGATAGAGGTCTATAAAATCATGAATGGTGTGGAGCAAGTGAATAAGGAAGTGTTATTTAGCTCTTCACATAACACAGGAACCAGGGGTCACCCAATGAAATTAATAGGCAGCAGGTTCTTCACACAATGCACAGTCAACCTGTGGAACTCATTACCATGGAATGTTGTGAAGGCCAAAAGTATAACTGCGTTAAAAAAAGAATTAGATAAGTTCATGGAGGATAAATCCATCAATGGCTATTAACAAAGATGCTCAGGAATGCAACCCCATGCTCTGGGTGTCCCTAAGCCTCTGACTGCCAGATACAGGGACTGGATGACAGAAGATTGATAACTTGATGATTGCCTGTTCTCTTCATTCCCTTGCAAGCACCTGGCATTGGCCACTGTTGGAAGACAGGATACAGGCTAGATGAACCATTGGTCTGACCCAGTATGGCCATTCTTATGTTCTAAGATCTGGGCTGAAATCCTGCTCCCACTGAAGTCAATAGGTGTTTTGCCATTAACTTCAGTGTGTCCAGGATTCCATGCTTGGAAGCATCAAAGTTGGAGGGTCTAAATAGCATAACAAAATCCTGAAGTCTAACAATGCACAAGCACACGACTAAAACATAATATACTTTCTCAAAGTGGCCCCATTTCAAATCAGTCTCCACACCAATTAGAAGGGGCTTTGGCAGTGGCGTACGGAGGGGAAGGATGGGGGAGGCATGCCCCTGGGCCCTGGCCTGGGGAGGGGGGCACCGGCCAGGCCCTGGGAGGAGGAGCTGCCCCCTGTCACAGGCAGCCAGGGCACACTCCCAGCCCCTCCACGGAGTGCAAGGAGAGAGCTGCAGGGACCAGAGTCTGTCACCCCCCCGCCACACACACTACCAGGGAGCCCCCGCCGCCCCCACAGCGGGGGAAGAGCGGGAAGTGGGCCTGCAGACAACAACCCATAATGGGGTGCTGCCGCCGCCACTGTCGGGGGGGGGGGCGGAGGGGAGTGGAGAAGAGCAGGACATGCTGCTGCTGTCACCACCGACGGGGGGGGGGGGGAAGTAAGGGAGAGCGGAAAATGGGCCTGCAGATCCCCCCCAGGGCGCTGCCCACGCTATGCTGCCGCCGATGGGGAGAAGGAGTGAGGGAGAGTGGAAAACAGGCCTGCAAATGCCCGCCCCCACCCCCGTGAGGCGCTGTTGTCGATGGGGGGTGCCAATGGCAGTATGGCCCCGGGTGCCAGAGACCCACGGTATGCCACTGGGTTTTGAGTTAGTCAGAGAATGGTCAAGGACAGATGAATTCAAGGAGCTTCACTAGCACTGAAAACAAAAAGATGTACATTTCCTTTGGGATCTCTGCCATCAGACTCCTTCACCTTCCTCATACTGGGCTAAGAAGCAAATGCTTTATAGGGTCCATTTCTGCAAGGTGCTGTTCACCTTCACCTCACACTGAGTTTGTAAGATGAGCCCCATATTGTCTGTTTACTTACTACTGTCAGACTGAAGAAGGTATAGCTTCTCCAAGATTTTAGCTAATGTTTTTCACTTGATAGAGGTTGCTAAGTAGCAGTTTTTTTGTCAACCTCCTGCCTACTGTCAGAGACTAACAATATCAATCCTGTGGTTTGCTAAAACACCTGATGAGGAAATGAATCTGATTTTTCCAAGACACAGATAACTAAAAAACTGTTATTGCTAGGGAAAGAATGTTAACATTAATATTTGCAATCTGTTTGAGGAGAGGTTTCTTCCACTTATTTTCTGGAGAATAATTTAAGAATTGCATTAAAATAGTCTAGTCTACATGCAAATTTCATTTTTGACCTTTTGTGCTAATCAAAAGACAAGGTGATAAAAAAAACTGTGTACATTATAGCAAAAAGTATGGTGTGGAATATGCTAATAAACCTACAGTACGTCTGTATCAGATCTGAAAGTAATTTCACATACTTCATTATGCAGAGGCTAGGTTGGAATTGAATCTAAGGGTGCGTCTACACTGCAATAAAACACTCATGGCTGGCCCATGTCAGCTGACTCAGACTGGCGGGACTCAGGCTGTGGGGCTATAAAATTGCAGTGTGGACATCCAATCTCAGGCTGGAGCCTGGCTCTGGAACCCTGCCAGGGAGAGGGTCCCATTGCATGAGCCTGTATGCCCGCACTGCAATTTTACAGCCTCTCAGCCCGAATTCCACATGCCTGAGTTAGCGGACATAAGTCAGCCATGGGTGTTTTACTGCAGTGTAGACGTATCCTTAGTTTCTAGAAAAGTTTCAAGGTGTAGTTATTAACTCTTGATGGAGAGATTAATAAAATGGGTAGAACATTATGCATTTTTAAATGTAGCAAGACATTGTGGTCATTATTTAGGGTTCAGAGTACATTATGATACGGGAAATGAATTTGAGAAAACCAAAAATGAAGAAGTCATTTGGAAAAAATTGGCTAACCTATCAAATATTGGAGGCGGTGGTTTTTTTTTTTTTTATAAGTTCTTAATGTCGAGCTAACTCTGCTTCTGTTGAAGGCAGCTGAGTCTTTGCAAACACACATGCAGAGTTTGCTGCACATCACAGTATTTTTTTAACATGTGGCAAAGAACCACTAAATAAAAATATTTTTTTGTTTATCACGTTATAGATTCATTTAAATATGTCTGTAACAACAGAATAAGATACATCCACAGAACACATCTTAGTCATTCACATTTACACAAACCTCTAAAATTGCATTCACTGCATTCTATAAAGTAGATGCTATACCCACAGTTAATTTGGTGCCTCTGATAAAATCCATTATTGGTAAGATCTTTTTCCCTATGGTCTCCAAGTGTCTTACTGATTCTTCTCTTGTAAGAGGACTAAAAGGAGGTTTGTGTTCTAGGAAATGAAATAGTAAAACTTTGATATTGTTTTTGATCATACCAGTGTATGGTGCACATTTCATACAAGGTATTCTACAGGGGATTTAGCAAGCCATGTGAGCTCGGGGAAGTGAGAAATTGTTGGGAAAAGCCACCCAGACATTCAGCTGGCAGGAGCAGAGAAAGTCACCTGCAGGTGGAACCTCTGGAAGCTGATGATGTTGCCAGGGCCTCCTGCTTTATTTTATTCCAGTTTTTAATCTGGTCATTCTCTCCCCTGCGCTTGACGGATATTCACTCCAACCCCCTCCTTCACAGTGTCTACACTTCAGTCTCACTCCCCCTGCCTTTCATACTCCCTTTCTTCCCTCTCCCCCCACCCACTGTTGAATCTTCTGCTCTTTGCACAACAATATGACGGAACCACTGTGGCGCTGTTGGGTCCCAAATAACTATATTTACTCAATAAATACAAACATGCAAGGCCTAGCTACATACACACTATTGCTTTGGCTGGTTTCTGGTGCTTCTAAAAACATGCGAGTACCCTAGAGGAATTACAAACTATATAAAGAGATACTATCCTATTCCTATACATTATACACCCCCTTCAATGTTCTCTCTACCTTCCTTTGTTTCTGTTTAACTAATCCCTTTCCAACAAAACCCAGCCTCCAAAAAAATTAAAAGATAGAAATAAATCAACCAAACACGAAAAATCATTGGCATGGACACGACATTTGCCAACTGTCACGTAGTTCCTCCCACCCTTTTGTCTGCCTTATCTAACTATATTGTTAACTCTTTGGGGCAGGGACTGTTCCTTACATTGTGTTTGTACAGTGCCTACCACAATGGAGCCCCATTCTTGGAGTCTCTTGGTACCACTATAATCAAATAAATAATAATAGTATTTGCACTCCAACAGCGTCTTCCATCTCTGAAATGTTAATTAATTAGGCCTCACAATACGCCAGTAAGTTGAGTGATTTTTATCCTCACATTACATATGGTGAGAATGAGGCACAGGTGGATGAGATGGCTGGCCCCCAAAGACTACTGTAACACAAGTGCTTTCAGGACCACTAAGGTTTTCTAAGAGCTAGTCTTGGATCAAGGCTCAGAAAAACATTTGATCCCCTGAGTCCACGCAACACCACTCTTCTGCAGTCAACAGCACAGTGCACCACCACACACATATCCAAGGGTCATATGCATCCCTCATTTCCATAATATCTGAGCACCCCACAAACTTTGCTGTATTTATCCTCACTACACCCCTGTAAGGTAGAGCTGGGCTAATCACCCATGTTACACACGGAAAACTGCAGCACACAGAAATGTAGAGACTTGTCTAAGAAAGTGTGAGGTGGAGCAGGGAATTCAACCCACACCTCCTGAGTCCCAGTGTAGCACCATAACCACTAGATCTCCTTCCTGCCACTGCCAGGTTAATCATTTCAAGTGAATATCTGCCTGCACTGGCATTTGGCAAACACAGTGACAAGTGTCTACATTATACAAAATGGGGAGGAGGTGAATGACTGTCTGGTTGCATGATGGAGTAGCCCTGCCCTCTGTGGCCTGTGCTTTGGCATAGTCTCTTGATCTGTGCCCCAGCCAATCCCTTTGCCCTGGAGGTGACAAACCCACATTGCACTCAAACTACAAGGCAAAACAGCAATGCATACCTGAAAAGGATGGCAGCTTTTTGCTTGACATCTTTTCCAAGAATTTCCCAACGTCTTTGTTTTTGAAACCCAGAGTCAGCAAATATTGTTGGGGAGGCAAAGAAGCCCAATCAGCTGTCTGTGGTAAGATGTGTAGTCCATGAGGATCTGGAACAAGGCAAGGATAGCATTTTGCACCATGGCTTTTTCTTGAGGGATTTAAGTTAGCTACTCTCAAAAAAGAGATGTTAGCTTCCTTGCTTGAAAGAGAAAAGGGCTAAAAAGAGTACTGCCGTCAACTGAATTTAACATAAAACACCCACCAAAACAAGTGACCAGAGAAACCCCTTAAATGTGTTGTTAGGTGCCAAGGCACAGGTGTAAGTAGATTTTGAAATTCTGAATGTCGATGAATTTTTTTCACTAAAATTTAAAATTTTACCGAAAAGAGGGTAAACACGTTCATGAAAATTTTGTCTCATTTTTTGACTGGCTCATCAAAATATTCCTAAATTTAAAATGTCAACAACATTTCTGTTGAAATTTTTAATTTTAACAAAACAAAACAAAAACCCCAAACGCCACCATCCTGCACAAAAAGCAGAATGAAATGTTAGTGATGATGGTCACAAAAAATGTATCCTGTTTTCAACCAGCTCTATTTTTAAGCTGCCTAGTAGTATAGTTAGAGACAAACAGAAAATTCCACAGAAAATGGACTTACCAGCACATAAATGAAATGCAGTGAGCTGGATATTCCTCTTTCCCAAGTATTATGCCAATTGATGTCCATTAACTTTGCTAGAGTAACTACTGAGTTCCAATGATGTGATCTCAGAATGTGTTCTGTTTGGTACAGTCCTTGTGTACTCATACACTATACCCTGGATGTATGCACGTTCTGAATTTATGCAGATATTTTAAATGATCTAATTTTGTGCTATACCATTTCATTTTTTAAATCTCATTTGTACATCCAGAGTTTACTTAGCAGGTGGTTAACAGCCAGAAATGATAAAATACTACCTATTGAAGTCCTACGTAACTTTTAATAGGATGCAATTGTTGCTCTTAAAACCCTACCTATATTCTAAAAGCTTTCTGCTACTGATGGATTCTAAAGTTTAAAATAGCCTGTACTGTGCATTTGAATTTAAAAATATACCTCCTTTTCTTCCTGTCGATCAAAGGAAAACTTGGGGAGAAGTTCAGTATGATACATCCTCACAATAAGTCAAAACTTGAACCAAGATTTGGATGAATGAATGTTACTGGAATTCATTATTAAGGTTATTTTAACTGACAAGTCCATGAGAGGTTTGGCACTTCAAACAGTATTTTTTAAAAAGTGGTTTAATTCACATTTAAAATCCCAGAGAGATGTGGGATATGGAACCTCTCACCTGCAGGTCACAAGTTCAGACCTGTGTCAATCTGGCAGTGATTGAAAATCATCACTGTGACAGATATGACAATTTCCTGCAATCTCTTTGGGAGAGCTTGTTGAATTAAGTTTACATAGCTTTGTGTATTACAAATGCAGAGTTTATGAATTACAGTGGAATTGTGTATAACTTCTTTAGGAGGGAGACATGGACATTCCAAATCTTGGGAAATTTTATTTGCTTCAAAGAACTATTTTAAACAACGTCTCAGACAAGAAGGAATATTCGGGACACACGAAGGTAAGTAGGTCTCCTAGGAAATACGTAGGGGGAGGGAAATGCAAATACTTACCTTTGGATACAAACTTTCGAAGCTACACCCCGAGGAGAGAACCATTGTCTGATTGATTACCTATTCCCAGTCCCTGCATATCAAAGATCCAAGCTGCAGAAAGGAAAGGCTAACTTGTGTTCTTGTTCTGAGGAAAAGCTATTATGAACTTGTAACCACAGAAAAGCCCCTTGGTGGGGTTTGAAGGACTGTTCAACGACCAGAGTCTTTGCTGAAGTTGGGGATGATCTCTGGTAAGATTATCATCATATGTGTAGGTTCTTTTATTGTTTTTAATATGTTTTTCTGTTATGCTTTCACCTTAAGAATAACTGTGCTACTTAGAAAGGGCTGTGTGGAAACATTTAACAGTGGGCAATTACGCTGGGCATAGCCTCTGGAGAGAAAGCAATGGCCAGACACTGGCCATTTAGGCCATCTGGCTTGCTGGGGAACTCACAGAGTAGGCAGGGAACTATGCTGCCAGGAGAACTCCTGATCAGGAGGGAGAGAGATGCCAGTCTCCACACAAGAGAGGTGACAGCTGAAGAGCCTAGATGCCCACTCTAGGCTGAAGAGCCTCGAGTGGGTGTCCTTGCTAGTCCACGAGGTGCAGTTGTCCTGAACTATGACAATCACCAGCTGAAAGCTCTTTGATGAACTAAGTGAAATGGCTTGGAGTCTCAGTCCAGTTCTGAATAGACAAGTCACTACCACAATTGGTGCTACTGGTACCCTTCTCAGCTGCTTCAGCAGAGCGTCTAATGACAGTATATTTCTCCATCCTTGTCGTAAGTTCTCAGCTTTAGAGGGTACTCTGGTCAGAAATGGGATATATTCGTGGAGAAGCTTGCACTACAGCACTGCCTGCACTTGTTCCGTGAATATAGGAGGGCGGCAAATCCCCGAGTTGTGAGTTCAGCATCCTTCACCATCATTACATTCACAAAAGCAAACAAAATAAAACAAACCATGCTAAAGCTTTTAGTTGATTTTTTCTTGCATTACACAGAAGGCTGTACACAATGGACCCAATTATGACCTCAGATACATAGGACAATTCCCAGAGAACTCAATGAGCCAAATTCTGCTCTCAGTTACACCAGTGTCAAACAGAAGTAACTCCACTGAAATTTAATGGGAGTTATAACCCTGCACCTGGGGCCAGAACTGGGTCCATTACCTTTATTCTATGAGCAAAATAATTGATTAAAGTGGTCTATAAACCAGGTACTCTCCTTTTCCCCTCCCCTTTTTCTTTTTTTCTGTCCTTGGTTGTGGTAGTGAAAAAAGTTAAAAAATAAGGGTGACATTTTCAGATATGCCTAAATGATTTAGGAGTACAAGTCTCATTGACTTTCCAAGAAACTTGTCCTCCTAGGTCACATGTGTGCTTGTGAAAATCCTACCTCTCTTTATATTGTTTGGGGGAGATATGGTATTGGGAGGTGTGAATTTGTCTCCTTTTCAATCAGGTTCAGGGAGTTTTATATTATACTCCTTTTAATGCCAATACTTTTGTTCCCTGGAAGTTTTCCACAAATTCACATCAGCAAGTAAACAGAAGACAGCTACTTTATAACCTCCACGATAAATATCGAGTCCCTATTTTCTCTATTTAAAAACCACCACCACACACATATGGGTGTCCTTCCACTTGTAAAATCAAGGTGATCTGTCTTTACAGTGACGTTTTTAAAACAAAACATAAAATGAACAAAATAAATGTGCTCACTTGCGTACAACGCTTGCATGACTTTGTTGTAAGTGTGTGGACTTACTGGTGTCTGTTTGTTTTTTAGCAAGGAAGTTTTTAGTGCTCCTGAAAGATTCCATATTGATTGCCCTGAAGGATGAAGCCTTTATTCACCGAGCTGGTATGGCATGGAGAGTGGTATAGTCATATAGCCCAATCAATAAGCCTCAGCTCGGACCCAGGGCAATACCTCTATGAATTAGAGAGCATGTCAGTCTTCTGGAGCATTCTGCTAGAACTACCCACAAGGTGCCAGCTGTAGTGTGGGTTCTTGTGATGGGAGCAAATGTCCTCGAGCAATTGGACTGAGATGGAGAAATTTACCTTTCCCTCTGCCTGATCCTCAGTCGTGAACACAGTGTGATGCAGTAGGGTCTTATCATAGTCACCAAATAACTCAGTTAGCAATGATGACAAGACATACCTTTCCCCCCATCTTCCACTTTCCACGCCCATTCCTTTTTGGGATGAGGACCTACTCTAAATGCTTATCAACTTTGGAAAAGGCTGCTTTAACTCGCTCAACCAGCAGGTGACAATTGGGGTCACACAAAAGATTCCTCTGTTCACACAAGAACTCAATGCCTTTCACGGGATCCCCATTCACTTCTGGGTCCTACTCAAGGTCCAGTTTCTGAATGAGGCCTGGCTGCCCATTCATGACTGCTCAGAACGATCGATCATTAGTGCTCAGGTTAGGTGAAACCAATGAGAGGCAGAGCATCATCAGCAGAGGGGCCCTTGACTATGCAGCTCCCTACTAGAGATTAGGGTGAGCCCAAGTCTGACCATCTTCAGAGCACATTGCAAAGCCCAACTTGCAACAAAAGCTTTGCTGCAATAATGGAAGTCAAAGAAAAAAGCTTTGAGGCATCATAGGTAAAATTCATGCTTGTGCAGGGTGCCAGTACAGAGCCTATCCCTCACTTAAGTGGTGTTTGAGGACTTAAGTGCTACCTAGGTCATATGTTGGCCCTCTGCTCAGGGATGACTTTCACCCCAGGTGAGAGTAAGAATTTTCAGGATCAGGCCCCAACCACCCACAAATCAAACTCCATGTCAGCTACAAACACACAATCCAATAAGGTCCAATGCAACTTGAGAATGTGAAATCCACTGTTACCTGTGTATATGTACTCCACATAATTGGGGTGCTTTTTAGCAAAAGCTTCCTTCATCTTCTCTATTTTGTCAGCCTTTGCTTTTGTTGCAAATGGTGTATACATAACTGAAAAAGCTTCCTCTCTGGTGATGGCTTCTTCAATCATAGCCTTAAAAAAAAGGGAGAGAAATGATACACACTGTGCTGGTAAAAAGTGAACTGCCATTTAAAAAAAAAGTGGGGAGGGAAAAAAAAATAATTGCCGTCACAACTGATATTTTCCCCTTTAATAATTGCACAGTCATGCAAAGATAACACATTTTGGTCTTGAATATTAATTAGAGAGGAATTCAAATTAGTTCCAGAAAACATTGCCTATCTCATGCTCGGAAAATCAATTTAATGTAGAAAAAACATTTGTAAACAGTTTTCTGTGCAGTGAGCCTATGTCTTCAACGGGGAGAAAAATATTAGATAAATTACCTTCAAGTTAAAGAGACAAATTGATTCCATGTTCTTTGAAGGTCACATCCTTCACTTGAAGTTTTATTCAGTATTTGGGAGCCGGTTAAACAATACTATACATTCACATTACCCCTGGGGTTGGCATGAATCAAGCACTGGGCTGTACAGAATGTTAGCTTTAAAATGTTAAATTTATTCATAGTTTGCATAAAGAATGAAATTCATCCCTGTGCAGAGGGCCAGCACAAAACTTATGCATCATGTAAACCCTTAAAATAGGGCTTAAGCGTACACTATGCTGGCCTCCTGAACAGAGGTCAATTTTACCCTAAATGGACTAAAATGAGTAAAATGAGATCACCCCACAGCTGAACTTGTCCTCAAATGGGGTTAACTGCCTACATAGGTCGGAACTAATTTTGCTCAGCATTATTACTGCCCCTGCATAAGGCAGGATTTAACCACAGTTTCTGAAACAGCATTGAACACACACCACTCATTCTGGTTTGTATGTCCTGCTAAATCATGTTTAACACTGATTCAACTGCATCCATTACAGACACATGTTGCATTGGACAAAGCTTCAATAAAATTGGGAAAAACTGAAACATTTCTTCAGTGTAAGTTTGTATATAGGTAAACATTCACCTGACACAAAGTTAGTAGAGACAATGACAAAGAAAAAGAATGAAGAGACAGATCTACATATTGTAACAGGGAATAGCCCTTGTATCACCGAATCTCTGAAATTCTCAGTTTTTGAACTGAATGGTACACCTAGCTGTTTCACTGACAGACCAAATGGGCCTTACTTCAGAAGTCATTCTCAGTGATGTAAAATTGCCCAGGAAATAATGTGCATGTCTGAGTGATGTGCTCAACAGACAATCGTTTCTGCTAGGCTGGAATGGAAGACTGCAATAGGATAGGAACTAAGTATCTGTGTCCTTTTCTATAATGGCCTTAAACAGGTCCTTTTATATGTGTTATACCAGTTTACCTCCAGTAGCAGAATACTGGATCGAGTGGAAAGATTTATTTTCCTCATGCGATGTGTCTTGCGAATGACCTGTGTGTGGATGTGGTTAAGAGTCAGAGGGTCTGCCCTTCATAAACATTTTCCAAGGGAGGCAAAATTTATAAATAGGCAACTTTATATAGAAGAAACACGTGCTCCCAATAGCAAGACAATACTATACATATGGTAATGATATCCATTGAACCAATTTATTTATGCAACCACGGAATATAATGTGGAACCAGGAAATTAACTGCATTCAGGCCCATGCCCCCTCCATCTCCTTTGCTGGTATGGTCAGCTCTCACAGCAGCAAAATGGGGCAGTTTCACTTTGCAGGGACTCAGACAGGATGCCAAGCATACATGCAGGGAATTGTAACCCCGTTGCAATGTGGTGCTCAAAGCCATAGAATCAGCCTGTGCAATCATGCTCTTGGTAGGTAAGGCACAGTCTAAAGAAGCTGTAGCTGAGTGGACCTTCTGGTCTTTTTCTCCCAGTTTGTGTGTGTAAGGGCCATATAGACTACTCCTTTCCCCTTTGCCCTGGAGGAGTTCTCCAGGTCCTTGCCACAATGCTCAGTGTGATCACGCTCCTGCGACTTCTAAAATTCGGCGGGTGAAAGTGGATTTAAAGTAAAGTGACTTCAGTCTGCAGTGTAGACAAACCCTCACATACCAAACCTCAGAGACATTGAAAACCAAACCAAACCAAACCCTGCCTTCTTTCACCCTAATTATGGAGCAGGGAAAAGCCGGGATTGAAAAATTACACTGTTCTGCAGTTCAGAATGGGCAATATTCAGTCCTGGACCCGTAACAGGTTTAAAATATCTGTTATATCATGAGCTACCAGAGGTAGGGGCACTAAGGATATATCTGCACTAGAAAGAAAGAAAATGGCAGCGAGTCTCAGAGCCCAGGTCAACTGACTCAGGCTCAAGGGGCTTACACAACGGGGCTAAAAGGTAGCAGGTGGATGTTCAGGCTCAGGCTGGAACCCAGGCTCTGAAACTCAGCAAAGGGGGAAGGGCTTGGAGGCCCGGCTCCAGTCCAAGCCCCAGTCTCTACACTGCTATTTTTAGCTCCACAGTGTAAGCCTGAGTCAGTTGACCAGACTCTGAGGATCACTGCCACAGGGTTTTTTTGCAATGTAGATGTACCCTTACTGTTTCCTTCTGGTGAGATGGGATACTAGCATTTATGAGATATATGTAGAGTAGCCATGGCTAGCTCTGGCAAGTTGAGAGATATTAGACCTTAAAATAGCACCACCATGATTTATAGGAAAGCTCTTTTAAATGCAGTATGTTAAAACTCTAATTTTTCTGTCTCTGTAGGGACTGTACATGGTAACTAGCAAAACCTGGCTTTAAAGATGAAGGAATATGAAAAATAGCACCAATAAAATCTTCCAGAGACATTTTTAAAAAGCAGAGGCCCAGCTATTTGCACATGCAAACACAACTTACAGTTCAAATACAGGCATTCAACAGGGTTGACATTTTTGTACAGATATTGGGCATTCTTTATTCGCATTTGAGCACAAAACTAGAGAAAGCAATTTTCTAATATGTCGTATAAACGGAACGCATAGTGGTGTGCTGCAACATTGAGGTTTTCCTGGAATTTACTTGCATAACTCACTTTTGGCTTCACCAGCCATGAGACCAATTCAAAATCATGACAATAAAACCTTTCCACCGCCATGTACCCATAGATAGTCTGTGCAGTATGCAAATAGGGACCGGGTCAGTGTGCAATACAGTAAAATATCACTCAAAGGGGAAAAAAAACAGTTCCTTAGATTTTGGTCAATACTACTATTGAAAGTATTATTGTTACCCAAGAGCAATTTTTTTCTCCAGCTCCTGAACCTGCATGTAGCTGCTATTTGTTTTATTATCCCCTTGGATTTTTATGGGCTAAAATCTTTAAGGACATAAAAACTTCAGGGCATAAAAACTTCGGAACAGAAAACTTTATGCAATGGGGTCCCTAAAGATTGCTCTGCTGAAGTCTTTATGCATTGAAGTCTATATGCTTGGGAAGACTTCAGCACAGAAATCTGCAGGCATGTCTACACACTGAGAATGAGATGCTAGCAACCATTATTCCCCTCCTCCTGTGCACCCAGAGCCCATCCAGTACCCATTCAAGTTAGTGGAAAGACTTCCAATTACTTCACTGGACTTTGGATTGGGTCTCTGGAGAACAGGCTTGGGAAAGTCATTCTGTTTGCTGCCTTCATGCTTCTTGGTCTTCTAACAGCAGCCTCACCTTGATGGGCTCTGCTCAGGGGCAGCAGGGAGAGGATGTTGCTGTTTTACCCCACTAGTGGCAGAATCTCCACACCCCTGCCTCAGGATGGAAGTGGACACCCTTTAGGCAGGCAGAGACATCTCCCTATACACTATGTAAGGCTGAGATGGAATTTTCACACATGCCCGATAGGAGTGATTTGTGGGGACATCTCAGTGGTGTCATTGGCACTTCTTTGACCTCAGTGGGATTAGAAAAGTGGGTGAGGGGAAAGAATACCAGGAAAAGATGGTTGCAATGGATTCTAGTCTTTTGGGACGAGTGTTGTCTTACCATGTATAACGTGTTTGGATGGGGGAGGCAGGAGCAGCATAGTATAGAGTCCCCGCAAAAGACAGGTGGGCTCCCATTTCTTTTAAAAAGGAGAGAGGAAGAAGTGTGGGAACTTTTGGCCTTTGATCCAGACCTGCTATATTTATGTATAAACATATAAAATGGCCAGGGTTACCAAGAGTTAGAATATGGTCACAATGAATCTGAATACAATTTTTTTTCTTTATAAACATTTGAAACATTTTCAAACATTCCCTGTCCCTGACCTCTCAATTTTGGGGCAAGGAAAGTTAACAGAGCTACAATTCTCCCTCATTCAGGATCTGATGCATTGCTCACTGAAGTCACTCAGTGGGCATTGAATCAGGCCCACATTGAGCATTGCAAGGAATCAAAAGTACACTCTTCAGCAGTGCATTGAAACATAGGAATTGCTATACTGGATCAGACCAGCCCATCCAATCCGGTATCATGTCTCCAACAAAGACAGTACCCATTGCTTCAGAGAAGGTTCTTTAATATGAAATTATTAAATGCCTTTCCCATAGGAAACGTTTCCTCCTGTAGTCTATGGTTGACTTATGCCCTGAAGTGTGAGGGTTTATATCCTTGTTTTGGAACTGTGTGACATTAGAGTCTGTAGACAAATTATTAGACAGCAGAGTATTTAAACTTTCAACCTCAGTTACTGAATCACTGATTCATTTTAATCTGAAATAGAAGCATTCTCACGGTTTACCAAAGGCATGTTTAAGATTACATTGCTAAATTAAACTAAAAAAACTCCCAAACAAAAAACTCTTTCTAGACAGAGTTAAAAGTTTAAATACATATTCCTAGACAGAAGGAACATCACATATCCCCTTTATCTCTGACCACCCTACTTCTGCGGAAGTATACCAGAGATATTTTTTATCACGTCTATGAAAGAGGTTTCATAGACCGTTAAATGAAACTTAAATTTTAGCCAAAATAATCTTACATTATCTCTCTAATGCCCTCTAAAATTTTGGCAAGAACTCATGAAAGGACCAGGTAGATTTACAAGAAACAAAGCTTTCCTATGCCAACTTTTTATGGCAGATGATATAACTACTTTTTTTAATGAAGCTTTTGCTATTTTGCCTCACTCATAACGGACATGGGAGAAGAAAAATTACAGAGCGGCTACAAATTCTTCATAATGGTGACAGTTTTTGCAGCTCCACTCCCTAATCTTACTCCTCTTTAAATGCATAAAAGGTTTAATTTGGAAAATACAATTATCATGACATCTAGAATTAGCTAAACATTTAGACATCTTCCGAGAGCCTTATCTCAGGGCTGCAGCGCAAGCTCAGCCACTGCTGCATATACATCATAGCAGGAATTGATGTTTTTATTGATGATTTTTATTAATGTAATGATATCAGTCAGGGCAAAGCTGTGTGTCTCCTCTACAAATGGTTACTGCTCGGATGCTGGAATATTACACTTCTTAGAAATATGGGAACGCTGCTGTGCAACCTACACACTGTCCTCTATATTTTTCCAAATGTGAGGGAATATTTGGCAGCTATGCACTAAGGCTGTCAGTGCTGTGATATGAATATCTTCTTACCGTTGAGATCTTCTTAGGTTATTTTTATTTTTCTGGGAGAAAATAAGTAGCATGTTCTTTCCCCCAATCTGTTTATGCTATGAAAAATGATATATGGTACAGTAGATGAGAACTTTCTGCTTATCTATTAAGTAATACCTCCCCATTAATGTTGGTCACATCAAATATCAGTTTATTAATGTATTTAAGTTGCTACCAGTTTTTTTTAAATCAACTTTGCAGAGCAGCATAAAAATACATCTGTGGATTCTGCTGAGTTCTAACAGGCAGAAATGCTTAAGGAGGTTACTCTACAGTTCAAGATGGAACAGATATTTCAGTAACTGTCTCTGTATGTTTTGGGGAAAAGGATCCATGCTTTACATTCTTATGTAGGGATCACAACTCATTAAAAAAACTATACCTACCATAAATTGGTGGTAAGGGAAAGAAGTCTGAGGCTGTTACTGAAATTCCCTGCATATGTTGTTATCAGTTGGGGTAAGCATTCAGCAAGGTATCTACACATGTCTACAAAAACTCATCCCTCAAATCCCACAAACCATTATGCAGGAATGATGGCATCTCTTATGTAACACATGTTTACAAGCCAATCATGAGTGACATCAACTGTGGATCTAGGGGGACTGAATCTTTCCTTTGTTCCCCAAGATAGGAGTCACAGTGATGGATTTCATTCAGCGTTTCTCTTAGTTGTGGGTAGGGGGAAGACCCAAACCAATGAGACAGAATTATTTGGCATAATTAATGAGGCATAGCTAAATTTGTAATGGAAGAGAGGGGGGAAAGTAGTTGCTAAAATCTGTAATTTAAAGACCAACTCAACTGAAAATTCAATGCAACTCCAGTGCAAAATATGGTAGTCCACTGAATTGATGCCCCTCCCCCACATATTTTTGTGGAGAAGTACTGAAGTTGGACCAAAGAGCTTTTAACCAACATTGCTAAATGTCTACCCTTTCTTTATAAAGAAATTGTTCTGATAGTGAGCCATAGTATAATTCCAGCAGCTGAAAAGAACAATTTAATGTGACTTGTCCCTGTACAACAGAGCTTTCCTTCAGGCACCATGTAGGCCGGGGTCTTGTCTGGCCTGGTCGTCGTGGCCCTTCCTCGGGCCCAGGCTCTGAGGAAGGCCACTGCACCTTCCAAAAGGGGAAAGTTAGCATCTCTGTACAAGTCTTAGTCCTGGCCTTCTGGCAGGACAGACTGCCAAGTAGTCAGCCGCTTCGGGCCCGGAGGCAGGGCGAGGCAGGTGAGCAAGTAGTCTAGGGGTCTCCAACCCCTCAGGCAGGGCAAGACCAGTAAGCAACTAGTCTGTTGCCTCCGGTCTTCAGGTCCGGTGAGGCTGGTAGCAGTTGATTGCCCCAGCCCTTGGGCAGGGCGGGCGAGCAGTGTCCTCTGGTCTGTAGAGCAGGGGATGGTAAACACTCCCTAGGAAGCAAGGGGAGGGGGATGCAGGCCCACCCGAATCCACTGCGTCCCACCCCAGGGCCCTATCAGTGGCAAAGGCGATGCCACTGAGTCAGCGGGGCTCCCGCCACAACACGCTGACAGTGGGGGTTTCGCCCCTGACTCAGCCACTGGCTATGGCTGTCCCTGGGCTACTTCCTGCCCATATCCCCAGGTACCTGTATCCTCAGGGTCCTCAGGGTCACTGGGGTACTCGGCCCGTGGCAGGATCACCAGTCCCTCCTTGTCAACTGGTGGCAAGGTGGGGAGGTCCTCTGCAGAGGCAGCTCCTCTAGGTCACTGGGTTCCTGGGGTTCCTCTGCAGAGGGCAACTCCTCCAGGTCACAGGGTTCCGGAGGTTCAGCGTCAGGCAGCTCTTCCAGTCCAGGGCCACCCTCCGAGAGTATCTCCCAGCCCTGAGACTCAAGGGGCTCAGTCCAGTCACTGGGGCCCAGAGGCCCTATCCAGTCCTTAGGGCCTGGTCGGTTGGGCCACTCACAGTGCCTCTGCTCCGGGGGGGCGCGCGCACGCACGCACGCACGCACGCACGCTCGCTCGGGGCAGCGGCCCAGCTGGGGTCAGGCCTACAGTGCAGCCGGTGGGACGGCACATCTGCCTTCAGCAGCCATCTGTCCCTCACTGAGATACAGGGCCTGCCTTTTATACTTCCTGCCCCGGTGGAAGCTCCGCCCCTCTCTTGCCGGATTGGCTGGTCTGCCGGACCTATCACTGGCCGGCTCCCTGGTTGCCAGGCAGACTGGACTGCTGGCCCTTTCACTGGCTGGCCTTGGGATCACGGCCCTTCCTCGGGCCCAGGCTCTGAGGAAGGCCACTGCACTTTCCTGCACACCCACAGAACTAAAAGATCTACAGTTGTGGACCTTTGTGAATTTCATGCTACCAGCAGTGCTTTGGGAAGGGAGCTGATATTTGAACGTTCTGCCCATTGTTAGGTTTCTCCAATGACATAAGAATTGTGAACTGCACCCAATCAGAAGTTTTAAACAGTTTGATCTCAAAAAGCGAGGACAGTTTCACATCACATGGGACGAACCAAAAGCTCAGCATCAGTCAGTATTTGTGCAAACACAACTAGAGACTAAAATCTGGACAAAGTAGTCGGAAGCCACCAACTGACTCCTCAATGTGCTCATAGACTTTAAGACCAGAAGGGACCATCATCAGGGGTGGATTTAGGGGCAGGTGACTATCTGGGATGCTGGGCTTGGGGGAGTGCCGGGTTTGGGGTGCTGTTTTTGTTGTTTGCGATAAAATGGAAAATAGAATGTTTGAAGTAAAATGTTTCAGGTATTCCACATGTGGATTCATTTTTCACTAACTTCCTAGAATGATCTGCACTTTTGTAGAATCTTGTGGAACTTCCAGACTTGAATGGCATGAATAAATACAGATTTACAATCCTAGCATGCAAATATATTGTCTTATATGGCAGGGATAAATCAAGCATGCAAATCATGCACCAAAGTTGTGAAATGGGCTACAAATGTAATAAAAAATAAGATATTAAAAAATTTAACAAATGGGGTGGGGGCAAAGATGCTTCTTGTCTGGGGCTCCATTTAGTCTAGGGCCGGCCTTGACCATCATGATCATCTTGTCTGACCGCCTACACACTGCAAGCCACTGAACCTCACCCACTCCTGTAATAGACCCATAACCTCTGGCTGAGTTAATGAAGTCCACAAATCATGATTTAAAGACTTCACCATTTACACCTGCAAATGACTCATGCCCCTTTCTTCAGAAGAAGGCAAAACCCGCCCAGCTCTCTGCCAATCTGACCTGGGGGAAAATTCTTCCCTGACCCCAACTATGGCAGTCAGTTGGAGCTTGAGCTTTTCTGCAAGACCCAATAATCAGACTCCTGGAAAGGAATTCTCTGTAGTAACTTGGAGCCCTCCCCATCTAGTGTTCCATCACTAGCCATTGGGAATATTTGCTACTAGCAGTTGCAGATCGACTATATGCTATTGTTGGCAGTCTCATCATACCATCCCCTCCATAAACTTAACAAGCTCAGTTTTGAAGCCAGTTAGGTTTTTTTGCCCCCACTGCTCCCCTGGAAGGCTGTTCCAGAAAGTCATTCCTCTGCTGGTTAGAAATCTTTGTCTAATTTCAAGCCTAAACTTGTTGATGGCCAGTTTATATCCATTTGTTCCTGTGTCAACATTGGCGCTTAACTTAAATAACTCCTCTCCTTCCCTGCTATTTATCCTTCTGATTTATTTGAAGAGAGTAATCATATCACCCCTCACCCTTCATTTGGTTAGGCTAAACAAGCCAAGCTCTTTGAGTCTCCTCTCATAAGGTAGGTTTTCCATTCTTCTGATGATCCTAGTAGCCCTTCTCTGCATCTGTTCCAGTTTGAATTCATCTTTCTTAAACATGGGACACCAGAATTGTACACATTATTTCATATGAAGTCTCACCAATGCCTCGTATAATGGTACTAACTCTTCCCTGTTTCTACTGGAAATACCTCACCTGAAGCATCCTAGGATCGCATTAGCCTTTTTTCACAGCCGCATCACATTGGCAGCTCATAGTCATCCTGTGATCAACGATTACACCCAGGTCTTTCTCCTCCTCTGTTGCTTCCAACTGATACAGCTTATGGCAAAAATTCTTGTTGATAGGCCTTAAGTGTATGTCTTTGAACTTTGCACTATTAAATTTCATCCCATGTCTACTACTCCAATTTCAAGGTCATCCAGATCTTCTTGTATGATATTCCGGACCTCCTTTATATTGGCAATACCTCCCAACGTTGTGTCAGCTGCAAATTTTATTAGCACACTCCCCCTTTTTATGGCAAGGTCATTAACAAAAGTGTTAAATAAGATTGGTCCTAACGCTGATCCCTGAGGAATTCCACTAGTAACCTCCATCCAGCCTGACAGTTCACCTTTCAGTATGACCCATTGTGGTTTCATCTTTAACCAGTTTCTTATCCACTTTACAGTTCTCACCTTAATCCCCATCTTCTCCAACTTAACTAATAATTTCCCAGTTTTTGTTTTTTCTTCCATTTACTTTAAAGTGAATTAGCTCATGATCACTCAAAGCAAGGTTGTCCCCTAGAACCAGTTCTTCTATGAGGTCCTTACTCCTCACCAATATGAAATCTAAAATGTCATCACCTCTTGTAGATTTGGTGACTGTTTGGTGAAGAAATCTGTCAGCTATCACATCTAGGAAAATCTGGGCCCTACTATTATTTATAGCACTTGTTCTCCAGTCTCAAAACATGGGGGAATAAGAAGCAACACTGAGCGGAAATACTCCTTGAAGGAGACATGGAATGCTTATTTCTGGAGCTTTCCAGTGCCCTTAGCAGGAAAAATAGAAGCTGACACGAAAGCTGTGCAAAAAGCTGAAACTAACTGATGGAGACATCAGTCCTCCTTCCCAGCACACAGTTCCATGCCCTTTGGGAACCTGACCCAAACATGAGACGCTTAATCAGTCAGTGACAGACTGAGACAGACAATGTCTGCCTACAAACAGGATGACATTATTGGATTTCAGAAGTGCACCAATTAACATGACTGGGCCAGTGCAACGGCAAACAACATTTTATATAAGTGAAGGGCTGCTGATCTAGTGGCAGGGCAACTTGACTATCTGTAGAATTAAGGTTTTGAAAACTACTGACTTTTTTAAGATACTTCATCTGTGGTATCCTCCCTGGAATAAGAGCAGATGTCCAAGTGAACACTCATGTGGCAGTTAATACTTCTAGGAACTGCACAGGCTCCCCTCTATTGATTCATCTCCTTTCAGGGAGGTGGTGGTGTACAGTGATGGGGGGAAACAGGATAATTGAGGTATAACTCTTGAAGGAATCTGCAGCCTGGGAGGGAAGTGAGACTTGGTTTTCCTGCTGTTGCTTTGGCATCCTCCTGGATGGGTCTGGATTCCTCTGTGAATCTTCAAGCTCTCTTCCTTCTGCAGTCTAATAAACCCACCCTCTAAGCAGAGTCTGAGTTCAGAATTCCACTCCTGGCATTTTCATATTACTTTTGTACTTGGCGACATTTTTAAAAATGGCATGGACCGTTAGTCAGCCAGTCAGATTGCTCTCTTTTTCCACCTCTTTTACAACATAATTTATGGGTCTTCATTAATGGCTAACACTTTTATTGGGTTTTGTATTGTACTTTATATTGGATTTCAATAGCTACAGACTATGACCAAGATATGTATTGTCTATTACTTTAAATTGAAATATTGGTTAAATAAATCCATCTCTTCTGAAATTAGAAATAATTAAATCATCTGTTTTAATAAGAACGACATTCAAAGTGTTAACTTCTCATTGTGTGTAGATATTAGTATGATTCAACCAGCAATGACCCTGCCATTAATTATCTGATATTAAAAATATATGACTAATAGAAATCATGGGGAAGGGAGGAAAATTAACAAGGGGAAAAGAATATGTGGAAAAATCATTTTAAAATATCTTGGTTATATACATAGAGAAGGCTGCCTGGATGAAGATACCAGCAAAAACTACAGCAACAAAAAGCCTATAAAATAGCATCAGACATATTAACTTGCTGCTATTTATGGAAAAATTCAAATATAAGTGATTGGTGCAGTCTCATAAGCAAAGGGTCAAATTCTGCTTTTCAGTTACTCCAGATTTACACGTGTATAACAGAGCAGAGGTAGTTCTGAGTTCCAAAAATCAGTCTAAAGGTAAGCATTCTAGCGCTGTTTCAGTGTGCTTCTCATCATTATATATTACAGTGACTCCAATTGTGATTAGGATTCCGATGGCAATTGAGCTGCACAAACATTTCCTCAGTGAGGAAGGATGGTCAAGTGGTTAGTGCACTAGTTTAGGCTGAAGGAGACCTGGATTCAATTCCTGTCACTTGGGCTATCTCTGAATAAGTTTCCCTGAATAAGTAGCAGTTCCCTACTTCATTGGCATATTGGTAGGGAAAATATATTAAAGATGGGAGATGCTCAGATACTATGCTGATGGGAGCACATACTAAAAGGACAGTTCCTGCCCTAAGGATCTTATAATCTAAATAAGCATGACAGAGAAGAAGTAACTTTAATTGGTTGTAGATCACATCCTAAGTGACTTGCTCAAGATGACACAAGAAGTCTGTGGCAGAGTCAGGAAATGCAGCCAGATCTCCTAAGTCCCAGTCCAGTGTTTTAAGAAGACTATCCGTCTTTTGTGTGCAAAAACATTTTAGTTTTTGTAGTGGAAATGCTAGATGATTTCACTCCAAATTCCAACCAGAAAAATAAAAGCACAAATGGGTCAATCCTTTAAAACATCTGTGTCTTATATATACAATATGGATAGGCCTAGAGATTTTATTAGCAAGAGGGATGAAAGAAGATTAAAAGAAACTGAAATGTTATCCTCTCCCACAATGAGAAAAGTTAAAAATACGTCTTGGGACAAAAAAATACTGCTAGAGTATATGCAACTTGGATATTTCTTTCCATCTAACGACATTGTTTCAAAATTATGGGCCCAATCCTGAATTACTTACACTTACAAAATACCAGCTGAAGTCAATGGACTTTCCATGAGCATGGATTGCTGGATTGGGCACTTCTGAAGTGAAATATGACAATATGCTTAGCTACAAGATATATGGTGTGCTCAAGAACTGATGAGAAATACATTTTCTCACTAATATGATGCCACAGCTATCCAAAGAGACTAAACTGTCAATTCATGTGAAACCCTCCCTTAGAAGGACTAAAAAACATTCTCTCTGTTGCCACACTGAAAACCTGACATGCCATGCAGTGCTGATGACAAGGACACCTATATAGAACCAGCATCTAATACTATTGGTAGCCCCAATAACCAGATGAAGATTGCTGATGATATTTTGGTTATAGTCTGAGTTTTCTCGCAATTAACCTTGCTGTCTTGGGTCATGCTCCTACAAGATGTCAATTGAAGTAGAACTCTATGGAAGTCTTACCCACATGCTCAGGGTTTACCTGATCACCATATTTGGGGTCGGGAAGGAATTTTCCCCCAGGGCAGATTGGCATAGGCCCTGGGGGTTTTTTTGCCTTCCTCTGCAGCATGGGGCATTTGCTGGTGGATTCTCTGTACCTTGAAGTCTTTAAATCATTATTTGAGGACTTCAGTAACTCAGTCTTAGGTTAGGGATCTATTACAGGAGTGGGTGGGTGAAGTTCTGTGGCCCGTGTTGCGCAGGAGGTCAGACTAGATGATCATAATGGTCTCTTCTGAGTCTATGAGTCTATAAGTGCTCAGAATCTTGCAGGACTGGGGACTAGTTGCTTCATCATGCAGTAAATTAATTATTTTGTGTTGATGACATCCTAGATTTTTGACATGGAAAGGACTGAGGTCAGCAGTAATGCTGCATGAACGGAGCAAAACAAATTCTGTTTCAATTTTTAAAGAATTTGCATCTACCATTCTAGTGCTCCTTCTGTTTTTTTTTTCTGTAAACGTTTGAGCAATCCATTTGAACTGACTTAAATGTTTGTAGAAAGCCAAGTCCAGAAGCCCCATGCACAAGCAGCCACAGAGCCTGCAGGTTCTCTAGCAGGGGTTGTAACAGACAGATCGTCATAGATCCTGTAACACACACTCAACAGGGGGTTACGCTTCCCCAATAATCAAGGAACAGAAAAAAAACCCATGTTACTAATACGACCAATTGCAACTAAACCAGACAATTCTAATTTTGAATATTTGTTATCCACCTGGGGGTAAACTTTTGAAAAGATATTCTCTGACCAGAATAAAAAGCTTAATTCATTGAATAATATAATCCATTGCAAATTATTTGTTCAGTTCTATTCAGCATTACACATAGGACTGGTCAGGAATTATTTTTTGACAAAAAAACCCCAATTTGTTAAAGCCAAAACTGGACCATGGGAAAGTGCTAGTATCGATTAAGTTCCAATTTAAAAAATAGTTTGGAAAAAAAGTGTTGCAATTGGCAAAATATCCTATTTCAAGATTTTTGAAGCAAAAAATTCATTTTGTCAGTTTGAAATGACTTTTCAGTTAGTAAAAAAATGTAAAAAAAAGATTGAAATAAAAATGAAACATTTAGAAATTACCTAAATGAAATGTTTTGATTGACCCAATTCAATTTTTTTAATCAAATTTTCGGTTCATGAGAACTTGAGATTTTGATTTTTCATTTTGATTTGGGATAGGAAAACCATTCCCCACTGAGTTCTAATTATACCTCAGTCTCATAATGCAGTAGACAGAAAACATTATTATTCAAAACTAATATTGTGTGTCGTATTATACGTCATTTCACAGAAGTATAGTAAATGGAAGACCTCCCTTATAGTGAGAGACGTAAGGAACTCCATCTATTTAGTTTACAAAAAGAAGCTTAAAAGAGGCCTTGATCATAATCAATAATTTCCTAACTAGGGAGAAAATATCTGTCAGTAAAGGGCTCTTTTCTCTAGTAGAGACAAAGGGATATTAAGATCCAACAGCTGAAAGTTAAAACTGACACATTCAAGGTGGAAATAAAGTGCAAATTTTTAACACAGAGTGACCAGTAGAACATCTTTCCAAGGGATAAGGTGAATTCTCCATCACTGAAATGTCTCAGTCAGGATGGAATGATTGATACAATAATTACTAGGTGTAATTCTATGGCCTGTTTTATGCAGGAGTTCAGATTACATTATCACAATAATCCAGTGTGTTTTTAAAACCTGTAAGAGTTTAAAACGTGTGTGTGTGTGTGTGTGTGAGTATCAAGGCAAACAGACACAAGAGAAGACATAGGTCATCAGTGGAGAAGAGGAAAAGTCTAGGGGTTACTATAATGAGAAGAGAGAATAGCTGTTTGAACAGGTGAGAAAGAGACAAAGGAAGAAATAAGGTGAAAGAATCAATGTGATCAGAAGGAACAGAAGAAGGAAGAAACGCTGAGATTTTGATGGAGGAAAGATGATAATAAGAGTGTGTATGTGGATTAAGAGTCTCAATTTTATGCAGTAAGAGCATACCAGTCAATAGAAAGATTCAAGAGGGGGGTAACACATTTGAAGTCATGGAAGAGGCAGCAGATGGACTGTGAGTCTTATTCCAAAGCAAAATCACCAAGAGAAGAAACAAAGGTAGCCAGTAGAATCCTGAAAGCCTTGTGTCAGGCTACTGGATAAGAAGTAAGTGTGATAAAGTTTCCCCTGCATAAAAATCTCAATGATTCTCAAAGTCTCAATGATCTCCACCAAAATATCCTGTTCTGGGTCTGTCTCCTTCCTCTTCTCTGCTTTCTCTCAAAATCATGAGACTGCCTTGCAGAATTCTGGAGGAGGAGAATGGTTAACAAGAAAAGGAGCGTGCATCAATAGCTGTTGCTTTGGTTACAAAGACACATAAGCTTGTACAGTCGTGACAAGTTATTTTCAGCTTTATCCAGAGATAAAGCGAGATTATTAACATAAAGATTAGTACTTGTTAATGCTGCTTAGTCACCCTGTGGTGATAGGTAGCAATATGATGTCATGCCCCACAAAATGCTGGGTCATCGTTGCTACGTGCACTCTTAACAGTGAAATGACCTTTAATGCTGAATGCACAGAGTTCAGCAAAAAGGGGATGTTTGTTGGTGCATCTTCAATGCACAGTGCTTTCTAAGGCACCAATATTTCTACTGATTTCAGTGGGCACAATATTGGCCCACTGTATGTGACTGCCCCTAGATGTTATTGAATCCTTAGTCTAGCTCATGCTAAAGACACTAAACTGAAAGCCTGTGTCTTTGTCTAGTGAAGCAACGTCTGCCTCACAGGAAAAATCAAGTACCTGGAGCGATCCGACAAATGGGAAGATCTTCATTGACACTTCATGGCAAACAAAGGAGACAAGCAACTCCAGCTCCAAGGACAGGCAGAAAAGAAACAGGAACAGACAGGGCAAAGAGTGCGTGTTCCCACCAGTGAGTTGGGATTTTACTGCATGTGCATCAAGAGATCCAGTAAGGGCTCAGGGGCCAAATACCCTCCCCAGTGGAGAATGAAGCTGGGGCTGAGGCAGTGGTTAAGCCAGAGGGCTGCCACTGCACAGATCCTTTGGTCTTTTCGCATTTGAAAGTTCACAGGCACAGCAAATGCTAGCCCAATGGGTAATCCTCTGAACGAGATATGCTTTGCACTCACAACAGTTCTGAAATATGGTGGCTCTTCGAGTGAGATGTATTCCTGCGTATAAATAAAAAAATCAGAGGATGCAGCTAAAAATTTAGGAAAGGGAGGATTCATCAAGCAGACCCCCAGGCGTGACAGTTGAACATAAAGGGTCTGATTCTAATCTCCATTACACTGGAGCAAATTAGAAGTGTTTTGTCTTTCGCTCTTCATACAACAAAAAGCAACTATGGTGTGGTCAAAGGAGTTATACTGGTGTACACCAGCTTAAGTGGGATCAGAATCAGACCCTGATATTTTATTATAAGGTAAAGTTTATGCACAATGTATGAAACCATTGTAGACTGTATGGATTTTTATTAATCATTTTACCAGCCAATGACAAAATAACTTGACAAGAAACCTCTTTCTCCTAATCCTGGGAGTCAGACCATGAAGCACTTGCTTGTGGACAATGAGGAGTGTAGATAGGGAGGTATAGCTGGGGCAAATATTGATCAGGAAACTAAAAGAATTAGCTTTATGACTGATAGGGCCACAGGCAAAAGTGAGCCCTCTAAGTGCTAGAAAGTGGAGGAACAGCCCATGAGTTACCCTGTGATGGTAGGGGATGAACCGATTCCTTCCTGATGGGTCTCACTGCCAGAAGAGTAGATTGGGCCCCATCTGCGAATTGCAAAGATTGCATAAAAGGTGGCTCCACCAAAGGCTGGCACTTCAGCTGTCACACAGTCTTTGCAACGTGCTCTGTTTGTGCATAGGGCCAGATTGGGCAATCAGGAGGGAAGGCACAGACAGGAAGGGGGGAAGTAGGGAACTAATGCCCAGAGAGTAGAAGGGAAGAATGCAACTGAAAAATAAGGGGATCCACTTCTACTATCCCCTTAACCCAATCCTAAAAATAAAGAAGAGACAGGAAAGAGAAGAGACTGTCAAGCACAGTTTCAGAAGAATAGGTATATGTGAGTACATGTGGCTTTGTGGGTGTGTTTGACAGAGAGGCTAGAGATGTAACCAGTACCAGTGAGCTAACACTACGCATCTGGGCCCAAATCCAGCAAATACTTACTTGATTACCTGCAAGAATACCAGTGCTCTCATTACAGTCAGTGGGGCTACTCATATGCTTAAAGTTAAGCACTTTGTTGAATCAGGGCCCTGATCCTACAATACTTTACTTAAGTGAGTAATAATTGCTCGAGTGATGGGACTATGAAGTTGATAGGACTTTGTGTAGTGCTTAATCTTTGCAGAATGGGGGCTTTAACCAGATATCTTTTATTTATTGCACTGTTTCCCTGAGACCATTGGTTAGGCCTTTTTCTCTTTCAGTTCAAAAAGTATGAAAAGGTATCAGAAAAACAGTCTCAAGCAAATTTTTTAAAAAAGTATCAGTATATGGAATTAAATTTTACAGCAGTCCATAAAATTGAAGTATGAGCCAAGGGTTAACAACAACCTTGAATTTTGCCCTTAAAATGAATCCCAGAAAATCTACTTAATTATAAATATGTTAGCACTATACAGTGTCCTGCTGATTGATATGCCCCAGAGCTACCTTTGTCGGCAGTCTTTTAAGCACTAATCCTTCATTTTGGTTCTAATAGCGAGATGGGCTCCTCCTTCCTAGTTAGACCATCAATTTTTACCTGCCAATACAGCTTGATGAGCTTGCTTATATGCTGCTCACAGCCTCCTGACAGCCAGTATATGTAGTCAGCAGTCATGGCACTCCTAATGACAAGAGAAGAATAAAGACCTGAATGTTGGGTGGCGGGGGAGAGAGAAAAGTACCAAGTTTTTAGAGCAGATGATATAAAATGAATATAATATGAAGTTTATATAAAAAGGGCACACAGTTATACATAACTATCAGTCATTGCTCAACAGTAAAACACATTTTGGGAATATAGTAAGCATTTTTATTAGGTAGCTAAACTATATGCGAGAAAACAGCCTTACATTTTTTCCTTTTATGGTTTTCTGTTTATATTGTGCACAGATATTTAATGGCTGCTCAAAAATATTTTATTCTGGCTGCTACTTATTATTCTTTAAAGCATTTATGGACTAAAATACATTAAAATACAGTCTAAATTTCTTCCAGAACAGCACTGGGGTGTACTGTAAAGTGGGAGTCTGAAAATCTCTCACTCTACAGCAAAGTCAAATTTAGTACACCTTTGATTAAATCATGCTATTAAAAAAACCCAAAGCAGTCAGCAATCTTTGTATCTAACTGAATACGCTTTAGTATCCAGACAGTTTGTTACAACCATTGCACTACTCTTATTAGACTGGGGGGATATTAAAAACTATTGTAAAGCAGATATTAATGCATTGCTTTAACTGACTTTAGAAAATCAGTTTGCTTTTATAGCTGCTTCTCCACACTGCGCTCCATTTCCTATCCTCTGGAGATTCTAAATCCAATTAAATGTGACTAGATGTAATTCCAAATTGTCACTTTAGTCAATTAAACATATAATAATCTTGTGTACCTAATTACTAGCACCAAAAGTTTATTTGTTGATGTAGTGCTATCAATGTGTACGTCTCCATGTTTTCCTTATCATTGCCTATATATTAATCGTACTTTGACACTACTGTAAATTGAATTTGAAATCTCCCACTCCGCCCGTTAAGTGTCTTGCAACGAGTAATCCCAATCCTGTTGTAATACCCTTTCAGTCTGTGTTTTCCAAGATAGTATTATGTTCTTAACAAGATATGACCAAAACTTACAAGGATTTAATAACAAACATTTCAAAGCAGTCCTGGTAAAAGGGGGCTGCGTATTGTGATACTGTATTATAAACCTAGGAACTAAAGGCAGCTCCCATTGATTTGGAAGAGAAGGATTTCAGGGGAGCCATGGCTTTGCAGCTGAGGGCTGGATTTAGCTCTAAGGCTCTATCCAGCTCTCATTCACATCACTGGCACAAGTTCCATTGACTTCAGTAGAACAAAGAACAGCATCTAACTAAGCACATCTAGGGCTTGTCTACACTTACCTCTGAGATTCGGTGGCAGTCGACTAGAGTTACGCAAGCTACGCAAAAAACTTGCGTAACTCCCGTCGACTTCTCTGCTTCTCTTCTGCGTGCCGTCTTCACTGCACTGCACGGTTCCCGTCGACGCAGCACTACGCCACTTGAGAAGGTGGTCTTAATATGTCGATTTCTGGATCGACTGATCGGGTCTTCACTGACCGCTCAGTCGATCCAGAGAAGTCGATCTGACGGCGGCGACTTTGCCGCCATCAGTGTAACCACAGCCCTAGTACTCTTATATTCTGATACAGTAGACACAAAGGGTGAAATCATAGCCAGAGTGAAGTCAATGGAAAAACTCTCATTAACTTTAACAGGGCCAGGATTTCACCCCAAACATGTAACTGAGGGGGAAGAGAGAAGCTCTGCAAGTGGTCTGGAAGGATTTTGCCTACATTTATAGAACTATTCAATACTATTCACAATTCATATGCAGGGTGGTCTGTAATATTTCCACCCACTTTGATAAAGGCGATAGTATTGCAATGTACTATACTAAGTGTGCATGTGAGTCAGGGATGCTGCCCTCTAGCGTCTAGCCCAAAAGAAAGATAAGAGACTTCTATTATGAACTAAAGCAGTTCTTCTTAAAGTCAAGTGGCAGGTCTACACTGTCGGCAAAATTTAGCAGCAGCCGACAGGAGTTTTGCAAGCTATGCACAGTAGCTTGCGTAACTTCCATCGACTTTGTAACTTCCCCTTAGCGCACCATCTCCACTGCACTGCATCGACAGGATATGTGTTCCTGTCAATGCAGAGCTATGTTTTTTTGGAGGTGGTTTTAATAGATCCACTTCTGGAACAACTGAGCGTGTCCCCACTGCCACTCAATCGATCTGGAAAAATCAATCTGATGGCCTCAGTTTTTGGAGTTGAAGGTTTTTGGTTCTAGCTCCAGCTCCCAGAGAAATGTGTGTGTGTGATGAGAAGAGATTTATTTAATAACCGTGCCTGCTGTCTGCAGCTATGGATTCTTTGCAATACCAAATCTATCTATCTATCTATCCAGGTTTGACATGTGTCAAGCTTTGATGAAATGTGAAGGTGCATAGATAGGATCCATAATCCATTCAGCTGGCTTTATGTTTGGAGAATGCAGAAATAAGCGGACATTTGCTGGTTGGGACTGTATCTGGACCCATTATTCAACAACTGGTACAATTTTAAAGATTAAATTTTGCAAATCTTAGTCTAAAATATGCCCATCGCAGTCTCACTCTGGCTATGCAGTGTGGATGTGTCACTGTGGGGATGCAGTGCTAGGGATGCCCAGCTCTGCCATGGGGCAAAATTTGACCAGGTGGGTTGGTCGGAATATGCACGCTGTTTGTTTACCCACCCTCACTGCAGACAGCACTCACTGAGCCATTTGACTGCATGCTCTTGAAAATGTAATCCCAAATCCAACTGTCATTTCTGTGACATGGCCAGCCTTTTCCTCCCCAGCTTCACACAGTTTTCAGTGGAGTTTTGTAGTTAAAGCACTGGACTAGGACTCAGTACCTGACACAGACTTCTTGTGCGAACCTTAGACAAGCCATTATATCTCTCGGTGACCTAGCTTCCTGTCTGTAAAGTGGCAACAATGATACTTTACTATCTTGCCTATTTAGTTTGTAAGATGGCAAGGACCATTTCTTACTAAATCTTTGTACAGTGCTTAGCCCAATGGGGACCTGATTTTGGTAGGGCCCTGAGGCACCATTGTACTTTAAATGATATCCTTCCCCTTTGTTCTTCCCCATAATTTTGTTCTCATTTCTATTAACAAGATTCTAGCCATGTACACATTTCATGCCTCCATGTTTAGTTTTTCAGCATCAGCTCCAGTTCTTGATATATTTTTGCCCCTTCTTAGGCACTTTCAAAAATCCCACTAGGCAAGTATCTATACCTTTAAGCACTGAAATACCTTTAAAAATACAGCCCTTAGTCTTCATGTGCCTCAATTACCCATCAGCAAAATGGGGATAATAATCCTTCCTTTCTCCTACCTGTTACCTATCCTAACTCTTTAAATTGTAAACTCTTTGCAGAAGGGACTTTCTCTTACTCTGTGTTTTTAGAGCACCCTAATTTCAGTTCTGGTAGTCTTGTAATACAAATAACAATAGCAATACAGAAGATGGTGTCTCACTCTGTTTTAAATGAATGTCGATTACTGTACACAACCAACCTCTATTCCAAGGGACCTGTAGTCTCTGCTCTTCCTAAAACACAGATGGAAATTGGAAATAAATGATACTCCATAATCTGCTGTACATGTTATAGGGTTCTGTTTATCTTGGGCGTTCAGGTGACATATATAAAGCAGTTGAACTTCACTCTCACAATATGTATTGTCACCATAAACTCTTAATAAAAATACAATCTTCCAGTATAATGTAGAGTAGTGTATATTTTATTCTTTCTATAATTTCAAGTGTAAAATTGAGTAACTCACAATGCATGGCTTCCTTAGAGTCTTTACTCTCTCTGGTATTAATCCATATTTAGTATTATATCAATCTGCAATTTGGTCCATCCCATTCAATATTCATATATAAAAAATACTCTGTTTGTACTGTAGCTAATTTTTAAACATTAATAACTCAGGTTATTTGTTTCATGGCCTAGTGCACATTGTAGATTTTGCAAAGGTGGAAATGAAAGGAATATTGGAAGCACTAAAAGAAGCAGTGATAGTAGACACATACTATCCAAGAACTGGCTATGGACATTTAGAAGATCAAACTGAAATGTGGGGTTACTCATAAGAAGCACTATTTCATCTAAATGCTTTAAATATTCCCAGGAGAAAATCTTCAGAAATCATACATGAGAGGAACGACAATGTTGTGGTTAAGCCAAAGGCCTCACAGTTAGGAAATCTGGGTTCTGTTCCCCAGGTTACCATGAAATTCCTTTGTGATCTTGGGAAAATCACTTTAATAGCTCTGTTTCCAAAATGGGGATAATACCTTCTTCCCAAAGACGTTGTATTAATTCATTAATGTTTGCAATGCTCTTGGAGATTTTCAGAGAGAAGGCTCTTCGTAACTGGATAAAGTATTATCAGTAATTGGTTTGTTTATTACAAAAGGAAGAAGAGGGCCCCCAGATGGGCAGCAAGCTTCCCAAATTGCCTTAGATTTGATGACAGCATTGTCCTTTTTGCTGAAATCCTTTCAGACATAAAGCAGTGAAGACAGAAATCAGAGCAAAGAACATGGAGTCATTGGCAAAAGTAAATTTATATATAGCTCTAATGAAGCAGCAGAAAAGAGAGAGAAGGTAGTGAATATGGGTCACCAGCAGAGGATCTGAAATAACATTTTCAAAAGCGCCTAAGTGTTTTATGATCCTAAGTCCCATTTTCAAAAAAGCCTTTGGTTCTTAGAAGCCTAGTTGTTATTTAAAGCCAATTGGACTTAGGCTTCCAAGTGCCAGGTTTTCAAAGGTATTTAGGGGCCTAACGATGCAGATAGGTGCCAACTGGGATTTTCAAAAGTGCCTAAGTGAATTAAGTGCTTAACTCCCCTGGATTTCAATGGGAACTAGGTGCCTAACCTGTCCCTGTGTTCCCCTGAGCCCAAGGAATGTACTAGTGCTGTGTCCCTAGATGGGAGGAGGGAGTGGGGAGACACAAGAAGGGAAGAAAGCTCCTATGCGGGAACAGGGCAAATGCTGACTTCATACCTTATGGTTAGATAAACAGTATTTTCAAGGCACTGCAATGTAATATGACTCCAGTTCATGGTGTCATCTCCCTGTTTCTGACACCTTCCGTGACCTGGCATCACAGTATAAAACACAGACCTGTGCAAACTTGTCATTTCACAGGCTATCAGTACACTCCTAATTTACTCATATTGCTCAGGTGACACCAAATGTCCATGGATAATCTGGACTGAAAGACGACAAGTATTTGCTGACAGTTTATGAGAAAGTGAGTTCCATTAACTAGGCTTTCCCACTGAATATTCCTACATGGAAAGCGACCTTTTCTCTTCACAGTTTCGTTTTTTAGATGTTCTGGTTAAAGCAGGGGATTGGGAATTTTGGACTCTGTTCCCAGCTCTACCACAGTTTCCTTGGGGGACCTTGGGTAATTCAGACCCAAATTTCAAAAGTGTGATCCCCAGCTTGAGAGACCGAAAATATGGCCTGAATTACAGAGGTGCTGCACACCCACAACTCCAGCTGGAGTCAGAGGCAGCTACAGGGGCTCAGCACCTCTGATATATCAAGCCCTTAGTATTCCTAAATCTGACACACCCAAAATTAATGCATGCATTTGAAAATGTTGGCCTTAGCCTTTGACTCTGCTTCCTCATCTATAAATTAGAATAACACTTCCTACATCATAGGGATATTGGAGGGCTTAATTCATTAATAGCCAAAACGTTTGAGAACTCAGATGGAAGGTACTAAGTTTAATAGCAGGATCAACAATGACCACTAAAATGTTGCCGGGCAGTTTCCATTCTTACCCTCTATTTTTAGCAATGCACCACAGAGACTACGCTTCCTTCCCTTTTAGTATTCGAAATTAATCTTTTTCCTCACTCTCCTTAGGGAACTTCTTTTGTTGCCCCCAATCAGAAATGAATAGCAACTTCTTCCTTCCAGCTCCTTCTCCATGAGGAAAGGAGCAGTTAGGAGGCGGTGTGGCATGGATTGGTGGAACACAGCTTTTTCCTGTCCTTGCCACCATCTGAGTTGATGTAGTCTGAAGTCTGAACTGGTGTCAAGCTTTGAACAAACTAATAACAGCCGCTTGCCAAAACCTACAATCAACCGCACAAACCCCTGACAACCCAGGCAAAGCCTGACAGTGACCAGGGAGAGGAGCTGTTGGTTCTGAACCCCCACCCTCCACAGGGACAGTAAAGGAAATGAGAACTGTTGAGGTTGCGGCTTCTCATGTACTTGCACCCTCAGAACTGCCATTAGGGGGCAAGCACACAGCCCCAGTGGTCACTGCTTTCAAGATGGCTAAGGTGCTAATGGCACATGCATCCAAAAGCGGGGCGGAGAAGGGCGTTGCAGAGGCAGTTCAAGAATCTGCGTAGCACGTAAGCAGCTTTTCCAAAATGAGAGGTGTTTTGGAAGAGCCACTAGTTAGATAAATACCTTCGCCCTTTAAGGGCTACCACAACAAAGCTGTAGCCAGTTTGTGTTAAGCTAGTAAAGCGAGATTAAAAAATTCTTGCTACATTTGCTCAATCTGGCCACTTGGTGGTGTAAAACAATAAGATATTTCTATAAAATGGAAGAACACCAGGACTGATCCTGAACTCTGTCTTCTGCAGCTTAGCAGCAGAATCTTAAAGGATATGCATGAAAAGAATCAAAGCAAGTTTTAGATACTTGAGTACTGCTGACCCTAATGGAAAGCATCTGACCAGACCCTGCACAACAGCATTAGGGATACACGATGAAAACTGGCAGGAGTAATTATGATAAACATACACAATGTTATGGAATGCACCAGAGTGTTAAATTTCTAAAGAGGACAAAAACCTACCATTGTTACTTGCAAATCATTCTGTACATTTCCTTTTGTAAATTCTGGCAATAGTAAGACTCAGGGCCAGATCCTCAGACCTGCTAACGTCCTCCTGCTGCCTTAAAGATCAGATGAGGATTTCCCTCGTGTAGGGGGATTCTCCTCTTGAGATGTAGGCATCTCTATCCCACCCTCTATGGTCCTCTAACGTAGGAAAATGTCAGGAGCAATAGGGAGGGTGGCCTTACTGGTATAATAGCCCATAGGGGCCCCCTCAAAACTCTGTGCAAGTTAGAGCAGCCTTTAGACTGTTCTAAATTTTGCCAGGTGCTGAACTGGCCTGAACTGCTGCCAGGATCTAGAGAAGGCAGATAAGTGGCAGAAAGTAAGTTTTACTCCTCATCTGAGGTGTGCTCAGTGATCTCCAGTGGTCCTGAGAATCTATTATTACTAGTACTATTGCAATAGTATGAGGAATTTCTCCCAAAGGGGGAGGAGGAGAAGCCATGTACCCCTAAGGCTGAAAGGATCGCGGCCACTACTCCCTAGAGAAAATGAAGGGTGGTGGTGGTTGGTGACTCCCTTCTAAAGAGAACGGAGGCATTCATCTGCTGGCCTGACCTGGCATCTCAGGTTGTGCTGCCTGCCAGGGGCCCATATATGAGACATTATGGAAGGATTACCCAGGATCATCTGACCCTCTGATTACTAACCCATGTGGTAGCTCAGCCATGTGGGGACTAATGATATTGAAAGCAGCTCAGAAGTGACTACAGTGCTCTAGGGGTGAGGGTGAAGGAGCTGGGGCACAAGTCATGTTCTCGTGATTCTTCTGGTCAAAGGCAGGTCCAAGAAGAGACAGACACATCATGGAGGTGCATGCATGGCTGTGTGGATGATATCACCAGGAGGGCTTCGGCTTCCATGAGCATGGGACGCTGTTCTGAGAAGGACTGCTGATCAGAGATAGGATCCATCTATCAAAGAAGAGGGACAGTATCTTCAGACGCAGACTGGCTAACCTAGTGAGGCAGGCTTTAAACGAAGTTCTTCAAGGGTAGGAGATAAAAGCCCACAGATAAGTCCAAAACCTTGAGAGTGAGATGATGGGTCATAATTTGGGAGGAATATGGGCAATCACATCAGGGACAAAGGAGAGACAAGAGGGAATTTAGAGGGGAAATCTAATAAACATCTTAGATGTCTGTATACTAATGCAAGAAGTATGAGGAATTAACCAGAAGAACTAGAAGTACTAGTGAATAATCACAATTATCACATAATTGGCATCAACAAAACTTGGTGGGATAATTCACATGACTGGATTATTGGCATAGAAGGTACAGCTTGCTAAGGACAAGCAGGGAAAAAAGGGAGGAGGTGTTTCCTTTTATATTAATGACGTATACACACACTGAGGTTGAGATGGAAGTGAGAGGCAGACTTATTGGAAGTGTCTGGGTACAGATATAAGGGATAAAAAACAAGGGTGATGTCATGGTAGGTGTCTACTATAGACCATCTAACCAGGAAGAAGAGGTGGATCAGGATTTTTTTAAACAACTAACCAAACCATCCAAAACATAGGACTTGGTAGTGATGAGGCACTTCAGCTACCCCGACATACATTGGGAAAATAATACAGCAGGGCACACGTTATCCAATAAGTTCTTGGAATGCATTGGAGACATTTTATTACAGAAGGTGGAGAAAAGCAACTTGGGGAGAGGCTGTGCTTGATTTGATTTGATTCTGACAAACAGGGAGGAGTTGGCTGAGAATTTGAAGATGGAAGGCAGCTTGGGTGAAAATTATCATGAAATAATAGAGTTCATGATTCTAATGAATGGTAGGGGGAAAAACAGTAGAATAAAGAGAATGGACTTCAAGAAGGCAGACTTCAGCAAACCCAGAGGATTGGTATGTAAAATCCCATAGGAAGCAAGTCTAAGGGAAAAAAAGTTCAGGAAAGTTTGCAGATTTTTAAGAGACATTATTAAGGGCACAAGAGCAAACTATCCCAATGCATGGGGAATATAGGAAGTATCATAAGAGACAACCATGTCTTAACCAGGAGATCCTCGACAACCGGAAACTCAAAAAAGAGTCATACAAAATATGGAAACTAGGTCAAATTGAAAGATTAATATATATGTATAAAAATAACATAAGCACATAGGGACAAAATTAGAAAGACCAAGAAAAAAACAAGATTAAACTAGTTAGGGACATTAGGTAACAAGAAAACATTTTACAAGTCCATGAGAAGTAAGAGGAAAACCAAGGACAGGGTAAGTCCACTACTCAATGAGGAGGGAAAGAAAATAATAGAAAACATAACAATAGCCAAAGTGTAAAATGCCTTTTTTATTTCAGTTTTCACCAAAAAAGTTAGCAGTGATTGGATGACTGATATAGTGAACATCAGTATAAATGACTTAGAATCTGAGGCTAAAATAGGAAAAAAACAAATTAAGAATTATTCAGACAATTTAGATGTCTTCAAGTCGGTGGGCCTGATGAAATACATAAGATAATATGTAACAGTCTACATGGATTTGTCAAGAACAAATCATGTCAAACCAACCTAATATCTTTCTTTGACAGGGTAACAAACTTTGAGAATAGGGGAAAGCAGTCAGATTTGATATAACTTGACATTATTAAGGCTTTTGATACTGTCTGGAATGACCTTCTCATAAACAAACTAGTAACAGAACCTACTATATGGTGGGTGCACAACTGGTTGGAAAAGCATACTCAGAGAGTAGTTATCAATGGTTCACAATCAAACTGGAAGGACATATCGAGTGGGGCTCTGCAAGTATCTGTCCTGTGCCTGGTTCTATTTAATATCTTCATAAGTGATTTGGATAATGGTATAAAGAGTACACTTACAATGCCTGCGGACAATACCAAGCAGGGAGGGGTTGCAAGTACTTTGGAGGATTGGATTAAAATTCAAAATGATCTTGAGAAACTATCTGAAATAAATAAGATGAAATTCAATAAAGACAAATGCAAAGTACTACACTTCGGAAAGAATAATTAATTGCACAAATACAAAATGGGAAATGACTGTCTAGGAAGAAGTACTGTAGAAAAGAGTCTGGGAGTTACAGTGGATCACAAATTAAATATGAGTCAAAAAGGCAATACCGTTGCAAAAAAAGCTAATGTCATTCTGGGCTGTATTACAACAGTGTTGTAAGAGAGACACAAGAAGTAATTCTTCCACGCTACTCAGCATTGATAAGTCATCAACTGGACTATTGTTATATCCAGTTCTGGGCACCACATTTCAGGAAAGATGTGGGCCAATTGGTGAAAATACAGAGGAGAGCAACAAAAATGATTAAAGGTCTAGAAAACATGACCTACAAAGAAAGATTGAAAAAAATATGTATGTTTAGTCTGGAGAAAACTGAGGGGAGATATGATAATAGTCTTCAAGTATGTAAAAAGGTATTACAAAGAGGTGGGTGATAAACTGTTCTCCTTAACAGCTGAGGATAGGACAAGAAGTAATGGATTTAAATTTCAGCAAGGGAGATTTAGGCTAGACGTTAGGAAAAACTTCTAACTGTAAGGCTAGGTAAGCACTGGAACAATAGGGAAGTTGTGGAATCTCTGTTGTTAGAGCTTTTTATGACCAGGTTAGACAAACACGTGTCAGGGATGGTCTAAATAATACTTAGCCTTGCCTCAGTGCAGGTGACTGGACAAGATGACCTATCAAGGTCCCTTCTAGTCCTATATTCTATGGTTTTTATTATTCTATAATACTGTGCAAAGGTCCAAATCAGGGCCCCATTATACTGTCTCAGTCTTGAAATGGTAAATATATTTATACTTCTTTTGCAGTTTTAATATATCTACAAGGTTGTCTCTAATACACAATCCCATGTCTTTTTGGTGCTAATGTTACTCTGATTTTACAACCTTCCTTTCCTATATCCTGATACTGTCCCCGCAGAGACAAGGTATCAGACTAGATGAACCACTGTTCTCTTTTGGTATGGTACAGCTTACATTTTTTGGAGATTAAAAAACAGAAAGAAGATATATATAATTGGAATAGGGTTAGAGGCAGTTCGTTTTTTTACCTAATTAGCCAACTCAGAAAGTGAACAAAGAAATAATAGTTCCGTTTTAAATATCTCCCACAGGTCCTGAATGAAGGGAAACACTGATTATTTTAAGGTCTCTGGAGATATCTGAAACCACCAGATAATCAGAGTTTCAGATAAATAAAATTCGGTTTCTATAAGAATTTTGAATACAGGAGAAAGATGTGAAATTAGCACAATCAGGGTTTGATGATTGTATATATGGATATGGAAATAGCTACCAAATGCAGCAAAATGAGCCCTGTGGCTTGTGACGTAGCTAACATCTTACTGGATGCAGAGGCGTGGATAGAACTCCCATGGAACTTGCCAGCAGTGACCCTTTATCATATGGAGAAGTAACACAAAGCAGCCAAGGGCTGAGAATACTATTCTGTTGTACTCCAAGTCCCAAATGACTTAGGCAGTGAGCGACCATTACTAGGAAACAAAAATAAGTCTCCAGCAGGGCAGTAAAGAGTACTAACCAGCAGGTCCGTATTTCTTATTGTACAGTGGTTGCCTTTTAAAAAGAACCTGTCTGTTGGTAATAAACAGTAATATTTTCCTACGTTGTACTGAGATGAATATAACTTGTTACAAAAATGTTACCTATGAAATGGCAACTGCTATGTAAGGAAACAAAGATCTTGCAAATGTTGAGTAAAGAGCTGAGAGGATTGACTTGGAAAGGACAAAATTTAAAGGAAAGACATGACATGAGGCACTTAGGAAAACAGGTCATTAAGCACAGCAAGATCTCAGATGTTCTGTGACACAATATCAAACAAGCAGTAGTTTGCATAGATGCATGTCATGCAAATCTCAGAAGTGCTGGAAAGCCATGCTGCCTGTTTTAAGTTAATGGCATGGCTGAACCGTTTGAGAAAAGATGGAGTAAGTGGGATGAATGGCTTAAAAACAGGTACCTCTTGTAACTTTTAGAATAACAGCAACTATACTTACTCCAAGCCATAGTTGATACTTTCTCACTTTGGTTGTATTCTCTTCTCTGATACACCCATTGTCCCCTCTATAAAGACAAAACCTGTACTATCAATAATTCTGCTTACCTTTAGTGAAAAATATTAGTAACTAATGCCATTTTCTGTCCTTGACACTGCTTCTGCTCAATAAAGTATTGTTTGACACTCAAACATTCTAGAGTGATAGAAGAATAATGAGTGGAGCATAGAAATAATAGCCAGGTTTTTTTGGATACAGACTGACAACATATATTGCTGTCAAATTAAATAATAAGCTGCATGGACTTTCTTCTGGGCTTTGACTGATCCTGATAAATGTCAAAGCCTCTTTCTCAGATGCAATTTATGAAGTGCTCCTTTTGTAATATTTCTCTGGGGAAATAGCACACACACAGGAGAAGCTCTCAGTTCTTTGCTTGCAGAAAAACCCCCGATTCATTTTCTTCCCTCAGCATTGAAAAACATCACGGTTTGTCATTCTCACCAGCAGAGGTCTCCCTGCCCCCTGGCTCTGGGAAGAAAGTGACTGTAACTAACAAGAAATGCTTTTATCAGGCTGCATTAGAGTGAAAAACAAGGTGGAGGGGAAATGAGTAGGATAAGGTGGGTCAGACTCTTCCTTTATCTATGCAAGGGTGTAGGAAAGAGGGCAAAGTCAGCATGCAATATGGACATGCAGGGAAGATCCTACCAGTTCACAAGAGCATGCTATTAGGTATGAGCTTCATGAAGGCATTCATTAAGGCAGCAGGGTATGTGATTTCATGAAAAGGTATCTGGCTGGTCCAAAACATGGCAAGCACCTCCACTGGCAGAAATGCAAAGATAATGTATGCATAGAATATTCAAGAGCGTCTTTCACTAAGTGTGTTCTTTGCCTAGCCCATAAATTAAACCTTCAATAAATGATACTTGCGTGCATTGTGCACCATCTTTGTGTAACCCACTGGTGAGTGTGTGTTGCAGGTCCCTTCTCTGTTGCAATCTGCAGAGGACAGGAATTGAAGCAGCTCTTAGCTACACAGCTTTGGCTTTTTCGCTCAAGCTGTAACAGTTTGTGCTTTTAGCTCTTCAAGTCCCTGATTCAGTCCCTGGTGTGTCAGCCAACAAGGCAGCCATCACGCATGCATGATGCTTACAGTAGAGTTGGTCCTGATGTTTATGCCCCCATGAATAACAGATGCAAAATAGTTCCCTTGTCTCTGAGCACTTCATTCCTGAAAGTGGTAGCAGTAAATGACACCCCAAAAGATTTCACTGTTGTGCCAGCCCAACAGAAGGTATCTTGCTTCACTGGATGTATCTGGGTATCTGATATCATGACTCTTTCACTGGCTACATCTTCCTCTGCTGAAATGACTTTCTGGCATATTGAAGAAATGTTGCACAGGATATTATCTTAAGTTCATTCTCTACATCTTGACCCCAAGAAATTCATAAGGCCTGAGATTCTAGTATAAAAATAAACTTCGCTACAAGATCTGTTAACCTTGTGCAAACCACGTGGCCCCAACGGGACTTTCATTAGTGTAACCAGAACAAAGTTGGTTTCCATGACAACAGATTTTTATAGAAATGGTTTTTGCTTTGTTTTTTGTAAACTGAAATAAAATCAGTAGAGAGATAAATAGACCTTCCTCCATTTCTTGAAAAGCAAAAACACCTTGTAGGATTTAATTTTTTTAACAGGAAGTAGCCCATGAAATAGGTAAGTGTAGAAAGAAGTAAATTAATGGCTTTGGGGGAAGAATACAGGATCAATATTTAGTGATAGCACCACACAGTGAATTTAAAGTTATACCGTTCCTAAGAACAGAGTAACTAAACTCCTTAGAAACACTAAAATGTTCAAGCACTTGCCTTTTACGTGATAAACTAGAATAATTTATCCACCCCTTCCCCACTGTAGAAATTTGGAGGGTTTATATAAAATGGGACCTGGAACGAGATTCATGAAAAGAGAGAGAGATCCTGTAATAGACAAAGTGCTGAGGTTCAAAACTACCAAGTCTATTTTGCTATAGAGCTGATGGGACTATCTAATGCCATTTTTAAAAGAAGCAGTAAACAGCTAAGTCATCCTTACTAGGACTATTGAGATCCTAAACCCTCTTCCTCCTTCAAGACTGCTTAGCACTATCCTGTATGGAGTCACAGGTGAATATGAGTTGTTCTGGCATTGGGAGAATGTGCTTTGATCCACTTTCCTCTGTCTTTATACAGCTAGTTCCAAGTCACTCGTGTTCTAACTGGTTATAAAAAGCACTATCAAGTGCCTCACAGATCATGAAGCAGTTAAACCAGGCAGTACAGCATTCAGATCAGCAAAAAGATGACAGCGAAATGTTTTTATTGTATGAAGCAAAAATAAGCGTCTGGACGTTAAACTTCAGGTTTCAAAACAATATAGAGCCTGACTGTTCCTATGCATTGCAAATTTTCACTTTGTATTACTCAGTCTCAAGGCTGCTCCAACTGAAGCAGTTAGATTAGATCAGTTGTAACCTATATTAGCAAGGTAAGGAGGAATGATAGCTTGCATACTTCTGCCCTGGTTTTGCCCATTTATGTCTGCAGGAAATGCATTCTCTCTGACTCCTGCCTTACCCCTTCCCTCAAAGGGAAAGTCTAGTGACAACTGCCCTTGCACTGCCCTCATCAGTTTCCCTGGATCATCTTTCAATCCAGACTCCAAGTTCCTCTTCACCCTCTAATCCATTTCTCCAGATTTCAGAGATGTCTATGGAGAAGAAATATTTTTACTAGCTGATGTCTTAGAGTCAGTGGCCACCACCTTCTTGAACTGCTCATTTTCAGAAGCTCTGATCCCTCAGGCAGTGCCTTTGGGATTACTGCACAACACAGTAGACAGCATGAAGTGCAGCCTATTAGAGTCATGTAGACTTGCCAACCCTCCAGGATTGTCCTGGAGTCTCCAGGAATTAAAGATCAATCTTTAAGTAAAAATTATGTCATGTGATGATACCTCCAGGAATACGTCCAACCAACACTGGCAATCCTATTAGAGTCACATACAGGAGTCATTTGTACACATGGAGCCAAATTCAGAGAAGATACAGGTAGTGATATGCACTAAACTGCTCACACTGATTTAGACTCCCTGGCATTCAGGTTGCCTCATACATACTTAGGCCTGGTCTACACTGGTGATGGAGGTCGACGTAAAGTCATTTACGTCGATCTCCGAACACCTGCATCTACACTGGCACTACAGTTAAGTCGACTTAAGTCGTGGCAAAAGTCGACCTAATAAGACCACCTCTGCAAGTGGCGTAGCGCCTAATTCGAATTTATTGGTTTGATTTAGTGTCAGTGTAGACACAACATCACTTAAATCGACTTTATTGGCCTCTGGGAGGTATCCCACAATGCCCCCTTGTGACCGCTCTGGACATTCGCGCTGTGCTGTACTGTGGTCACGCTACCCAGAAATGTCCCCTCCCCTCATGCCCCGGGAACATTTGAATTTTCATTTCCTGTGCTGCCAGCGTGGAGAGAGCTTTGTCGCTGTACCCCTCATGGCTACTGCAAAGCCCAAACACGCTCCAGCATGGAGTCGACCAGAGGTCTTAGATCTCATCGGTCTGTGGGGCGAGGAGTCCGTTCTGGCTCAGCTCAGAGCCAGCAAAAGGAATCTGGACATTTATGGGAAGATATCTCAGGGCATGCTGGAGAAGGGACACAAGAGGGACGTGCAGCAGTGCCACGTGAAGATCAAGGAGCTGAGTCAGTCATATCAGAAAGCCAGGGAAGCTAACAGCCATTCTGGCTCCTCACCCAAAACATGCCGCTTCTACGATGAGGTGCATGCAATTCTTGGTGGTGATCTCACCTCAGTGCCACCCCACAGCATTGATACCTCCGCTAGGTCACAGTCCATGGACAATGATGAGGACTCCGTGGACGAGGAGGAGGAGGAGGCTGAGGAGAGCAGGGTGCAGGAGAGCAGGGTGTCCATTCTTCCTGAAATTCAGGACATATTCCTGACCCCAGAGCAGTCCAGCAGCACACAGGACAACACTGATGATCACGGGGAAGGTACACCTGGTGAGTTATTTTTCTTCTTAGAAGTTCTGTCCTTTTACATGGGGGCGGGGGGAGAGGAAGGGGATTTCAGGCGTTTATCGGACTTTACTGGGGGTTACCCACGGAACAGATTATTTATGTGATGAGGTATGCTCCGATAATCATCAGTTGATATCTCATGGATCATGTTTAAAATACCCGAGCTATACAGCAGATGCCCTGTACCTTTGTATTCCCCACTGCAGTGCCCTACCAAAAAACTTTGATTACTTTTATTTGGTTTAAGCAGAGACTATATAACCCCCCCACACACACACACCCCGCCACGCTGTTCGCAGATCCCCTTGCTTCTCATCTCTGTAAGGTCACAGCGATCCGACCCTTCTGGGATGTTAGGAATGGAATGAGGGTCTGTGTTTGCCCTGTGCACTGTGTGGGGAGCATTGTCTACACTGGAGCAGTTGTATCATTTTCTTCACTCTGCTAACTATGGCTACCTTGTGAATTTTTTTTCATTCTGTAGACACCTCGGCCTTGGCCCCACCCTCAAGAAATGCTGCAGAAAGACTATCGCAGATTAGAAAGAGGAAAAAAAAAAGAGACATGTTTGGCGAGCTCATGAACTCCTCAATGGCTGCAGAAACCAACCTCAGAGCGTGGCGGCTGACCTTGTCCCAGAATATGGACATGGACAGGGAGAGTCGCAGAGAAATGCAGGAGCATGATCGCAGTACCATGCAGGAGATGCTGCGAATCATGCGGGACCAGGCAGACATGCTCCGGCGGCTTGTGGAGCTTCGGTAGGAGCGGAGGCAGGACAGAGTCCTGCTGCATCCCCTCCATAATGCTCCTCAACCGAGGGCTTTGCTGCCCTCCCCCTCCCAAGAGGTCTCAGAGGAGAATGGCCAGGTTGCAGTACCTGCTCCCCTCCACCCTGGTGGAGGCGAGCAGAAAGCTACGGTGGCCCCACTGACAGCTGTCCAGCAAGCTACCACACTACCCCTTGAGGCTGTGAATGAACACTTCCCCCCTTCACCCATGACTTGAATGTTCATAAATAAAAGTTTGCATCATTTCAACATGTTTCTTTATTAATTCCTATGTTGTCCTGAAGGGATTTGGAGGGTACAGATATCAATTTTGGGGGGATGTTTAGCAAAGGCAAACAACATACAGGAACAGAAATCAGTCCTGCATCTCATTGCAGAATCTGGTTTTCAAAGCTTCCCTAATGCAAAGCGCTCCGCGGTTAGCTCTCAGCGTACTGCTGGCATCTGGCTGCTCATAATAGGCAGCCAGTCTTTCTGCCTCCACAGCTCAACCCTGGGGGAACCTCTCACCCTTTGTTCACACACATTATGAAGAACACAGCACACAGATATCACCGAAGGGAAGTTCTTTTCACTCATGTCCAGCCTAGTGAGCAGACTCCTCCATCTGCCCTTTAAATGCCCAAAGGCACATTCTACAACCATTCTGCAAGTGCTTAACCTGTTATTAAAACACTCCTTGTCACTGTCAAGGTGCCCGGTGTATGGCTTCATTAGCCAAGGGAGCAAGAGGTAAGCAGGATCCCCCAGGATCACTATGGACATTTCCACACCCCCAATGTGAATTTTTTGGTTGGGGAAAAAAGTGCCCTCCTGCATATTAGAGAACAGCCCTGAATTACGAAATATGCGCACGTCATGCACCTTCCCAGACCACCCCACATAGATGTCGGTGAAATGACTCCATGATCCACCAGGCCCTGCAAGACCATGGAAAAGTACGCCTTGCGGTTTATGTACTCAGTCGCTAGGTGTGCAGGCGCTAAGATGGGGATGTGCGTCCCATCAACAGCCGCCACCACCACCCCCCGGCACTTTGGGAACCCCACCATGGCAAACCCATCCACTATGTCCTGCACATTTCCCAAAGTCACTATCCTTTGTAGCAGAAGTCTATTGATGGCCCTGCACACTTGAATCACGGCGGTGCCCACTGTAGATTTACCGACTCTGAATTGATTCCCATCCGAGCGGTAACAGTCGGGGGTTGCCAGCTTCCACAGAGCGATGGCGACTCTCTTCTCCACTGTCACAGCTTGTCTCAAGCGAGTGTTCACGTGCTTCAGGGATGGGGCCAGCTCCGAGCACAGTTTGAGGAAAGTTGCCTTTTGCATACGGAAGTTTTGCAGCCACTGGTCATCATCCCGCAGCTGCATAACGATGCGGTCCCACCAGTCTGTGCTTGTTTCCCAGGACCAGAACCGGTGCTCCACAGACTGCAGATGATGCGTTACGGCCTGCAGCAATTGGGAATTGTTCTGCTCGATGGCTTGTAGCAGGGCAGCCTTGGTGGCATCGCAGTTGCCTGTGCTTTGGCTTCTTGCTGTACTTCGAAAATACTCGATGATAAGCCGTGATGTATTTGTGACGCTCACAATAACAGTGCAGAGTTGAGCTGGCTCCATGTCTCTGCAGCAATGGCGAGCATGCGGAGTAAAAAAACGGCGCAAAAACAGTTTTCCTGTTTGTTTGGGGGAAGGAGGAAAGGGGAAGCAGTTTTGCATCATGGGACGATGACACTCGTCCCAACAGCCACCGCAGCTAGTTGCACTGTGGGATAGCAACCCACAGTGCACTGCTTTGAAAGTCGACACAAGCGTGGTGAGTGTGGACGCACGAGACCTGTGCAAGCAGTGTGGTGTGTACATGCTGTGCGACTTCTAAAAATCAACGGGTGAAAGTCGACATTAAGTAAGTTGATTTCACTTGGCAGCTTAGACAGACTCTCACATTCATTCTACCAGTTACACTGAGGAGCCAGAAGGCAGTGTAAATTACAATACCCCTCACCCTACTTTAACTTGCACCTTCTGGCTACTCAGTGTGTAACTTATACTGGCTTAGTCTTTTTACACAGGGAAAGAATAGGTGTAAGTAAGTACGAAGGAGTCTAACTGAATGCAGTGGGGTCTAACATACATCAGCTGATGCCTCATATCTGAATTTGGAACAGAGAACAGAATTTGCTTCAGGGAATTTGGCCTGCTATATCCTCAAAGAGATCAATACTTCTCTATCTTGGACACTCTGAGTCTGCCAGGTGGGCTGAGTTATCCCTGCCCATTTTCTGTATACATATATGTTACTTGCACCAAAAACAACTGTTCACAGCCTGTTCTGGGTATGTATAATAATAACTAAGAGGAAAAAAAATCACACAAGGAAACACACTAACCTCATTCACATGCACAGAGCTGGCAGAGATATATGACAGCTCAAGCTAACAAAAACATATTTAGACTTTTAGAAACTGCAGCTAAACACCTGCATACTGCAGTCTATCTGTAACAGACGGATTGCATTCTACTATGTTAACAGGGTCAGACTGATAACACTGATTCCAAAAAGATGCTGCTGCTTAGCTTAGTTTAACACAAGGCTGGAACAAAAGCTCCACACAATTATTGCAACACTATGTTAAACTAAGCTAAACTCACAATACTACTGTCACTTCTTTGGATCCACTTGGTCACCATCTGTCAGAACGTTCTCCTCCTTTGCAAAATACATAATAATCTCATTTAAAATCAACTAGTTCCATGAAAGCTTCCGGACATGAAAAAAAGCTGACAAAGTTCCTTTCTGCTTGCTGATGCAGTACTCCTCTTGAATGATTACTTGTCTGCAGCAACACGAACCATCTTTTTTTTTTTGTTACATGAGCACCTCATTTTCTTCTTGGATTACACTGTGCTCTCAGATACTTTCATTTTCTATGCATTACTTTCTAGGAAAGATCAATTCCTGGAAGTGAAAAAAATATTTTTCTACTTGGTTTCAAGTAAAACCCTTTTATTTCATTTTGCCTGTTAGTGAGATAACGGGGAATTAACGGATCTGGAAATACATGCTTTAATCAGGCTTCCTTACCAGTCATGGAATAATGTTGTCTCCTGCTGCAACTTTTAAAACTGTGAAAGATCACTGAACCTTAACTGTTGGTGATTCAATAGGTGGCAATCTTCTCCCTGAATCAATACTGACCCAATACCCCCAGCAAGATGCTAGGTAGCATTGTGTTGTTGGAGGTACTTTCTTTAGAATGAGATATAAAACCAACTACAGATTACTTGTGGTCCAAGATCCCATGGCAACTTTTATAGGAGTAGGGTGTTAATCACAGCACCAGAGATGAAAGGTTCTATATCAATGCCGAGTATAAACAGTAACATAGATATATAGTTACCACTTGCATTAACCAGGCAACCTCACTCACCTCCTCGAAGGTAACTTCTTTCATCTAAACCTGTCAAGTGGTAACAACATTTGCTCCCTGTCGACACTACAGCTTCCACCATTTGGTAGCACCAGTGCTGCACAATACCTACATAGTTTTCCACTATAAACACACAGGTAAAGCCCGATCTTGCAAGACATTATCCCTGTAAGCAGTTCTTATTCACGTGAGTAGTCCCACCGATTTCAGTGAGACTACTCATGTGAATAAGGGCAGCATGATCAGATTTCTACTATAGGCTTGATTCTATGCACACTGCAATCAATGGCAAAGTTGCCATGGACTTTAGTGGCGCAGGATCAGGGCTTCTAGGAGCACTTTAATATAGAAAGAAGGAGTAATTACTAAGTATTACACGAACTACAGGAAATTACAAGAAATTGATTCTTAAAAGGGGTTCTGACAAAGTTTTGGACCACTTGAATGAAACTTGGACACATGATGATGTCCCTAGTACTGAATGAACTGTAGGAAATCGTTTCCCCAATTGTCTGCAGTACTGAGAGCTGGAACGAAGGAGCTGTAGGGAAAAGATTAGATGTAGAAAATCCACAAATGCCACACATACCTTGCAGCTTCAGAATATCGTTCCAACCATCTAAATACAGCAGCTTGACGAAGATGGTTCCGGAAATAGGCTGGGTTCAGAATAATGCTCCTTTGAAAGATAAAAGAGATGCTTAAGTTAAACCTCAAATTGTTACATTAAAAGATCATTAATATCTAACTCTGAATAAGGCACAGGCTGTACACACTTTCTAAACACAATTCAATATCTATCTCCCAAAACCCAATAATGAATTATCACTTTCTCTCTCTTGACAGCTAAGATGGATGAACAGGCATTATTAAAATGTCTATTAAAGTTGTATCATAAATGCAATTTCATTGATAGCTTTGCCTATTATTATAGAAACAGCTATTAAAGTCCCGGTGAGCGTATGTTATACTGCATTTAGCTAGCATATAACATCAGCAAAGATACCACATATTATTGTAGAACTTCCTTTGTTATCTGTCATCTATATTTCTGGGTTTGACGATAATCTTACATTATTACTTTAAAGGAATTATTCACAAGTAACTAATTAAAAAAAAAACCTAAAAGCCAGTTCAAGTGCTTCCATAATTGTAACAAAAGGTGGGCCCTTTCAGGTCGCTGGATTTTTGTGGGTGAATCCTTGTACCTTTCCCAGCCCTATTGACTTCACTGAATGTACGTGTCCTCACACATGGATCCAATTGCAGAAGTGGGGCCAATATCAATAAGAGGTGTAAAGAAAATTAACATACACTATACTGTTGGAATAGACAGGCAGTGTGTCTTTTGGGACATGGATTTAGGATTCATTTGGATTCGACTTCTGCTTTTCTGATACGACAATTTCATTACTAGAAGGGGCTCAGATACTACAGTCATGAGAGAGGTATGAGGATTTAGCTAGAATACAGCACCCAACCCCTCTCAGTAATCTGAAATATTAATTATAATCTATCTGTAATAAGTGACCATTTTTTTGTAGGGTTGATCACTGTTACCAAGGATAGACAGATAACGCATTTTTCAGATATTGCATCAGATATTACATTTTCAGCCAAATGCTGGAGAACTTGGAAGTTCAAAAGAGACTCTGAGGCACACCAAAAACTAGTTTAGTCCGAAAGCAATCCCAAAGGACTTCAGATATTATTGACATTTCATGATCAGTATGCCCAAGGCATTAACATTTTAACAAACTGGATGATAACTGGTACTGCAGCAAGAGATTTTAAAGGAGATTATTGCTGTTATAAACTGTAGTCAACAGTTGATAATAGCAGCATTGATTTTTTTTCCAAGTTATCGGCTCTACCACACCTAAGCAACAGCAAAGAAAAAAAAATCAATAATTTCCTGGTAGTTAGCAGCACATTTTCTACAAGTCTTAGAGCAGGATGTACTCTGATAGGTTTATAATAAATACAGAATTGTAGCAGAATCTCAAAGAATTGAATTTTAGCTCTCCTTTTTCATCCTGATTCTTTCCTAATCTTAAGAAGATCAACTCCTTTTTATCTATAAACTCTATACTGAAAAAATATTATAGCATTCTCTAATACCTACAGTAAATTTCTCACTCACTTGCTATAAGCAGAGACCTAAAACTACCTTTGATTATTTGATAGTCCAACTGAATGCTGTTATTTCTTCAGAGACGTGTACACTCCCAGGCTTGCCCAGTTCTGGGGACTTACATAGAACAGCTGTTTGACATAGCAATACAGCTACAGTTTAGCAGTCTTTGTGTAGAATAATTATCATTCATGCCATGTGATGAACCTAAAAGTGGGTAAAGCTGACCCGTGGCATGGATTATGCTGTCTCTAGATCTGAGAAGCCACTACTGGTGAAAAAACAAAGGTGGGAGTGAAAGGGGGTCATATAAAGGTGTAAAACATGAAGGATTCTTTCTCCAAGAATCAGGCAGCATAGACAATACTGGAGAGGTTTATTCACGATACCGGGAAGTCTGATAAATCAGCTTCAACTTCATGATGTTACAGTGGTCAATTATATACCCTTTCTTATTGATTACCTAGTACGTTTTAAATTCTTTATCTATTCACTTACAAATACAGACATTGTCCCATCCAGAGAGAACAACAGTGATAATGGTCGTTACATACATGCAGAGACACTTTAATCACTTTACTTACATCAAGGATGCTAGGGTTACACTCGGTGGGGGGGGGGTGGGATGGAGGAAGAAGGGGGGGGGGATCCTTACAGATAGGTGGCAGACAGGAATTTCTAAAAGCAAATGTGCTGTTCTCATTGGAATTAGAATCACTAAAAGGACATCTGGTTACCTGAGTCATCGGATGCTTACACTAGCCATTTACATGAGTTTTAATGTACAACTTGTTAGCTGTTAGCATTCTCAAGCCTTACAAAGGAAAAGGGATGATACAAACAGAGGTTGAGAAGAAAAGCCACATTCCAGGAAGCCCACCCCTGAAATGAGAGCAGACTGGAGATCCATCTGGCTATGTAGGAATCTTCCTGGCTGTGAACACTGAGAACAAGTCCCTGCTCCATTATCCAACTCCAGCCATGGGCCGTAAATGACACTAGACCAGCTACCCAAAGATTTAGGAGGGCTCCGTACGCTGACAGGCACTGAAAGACAAATGAGATGGGGAAGATCCAGCAGTGAAGGAGATGAGCCTAGTGGATGTACTACAGGGTCATGAAGAGCTGTGTGTGGATTGTGTGGAGAAGTATTACTCACTGCTAGATGCAAAGCTGCCATTGAAGTTTTATTGACGTGCTTTTGGGGGGCATATTGTAAGGAGAAAGGAATTTGAATACAGCTATGTCTTGATTCACATGCAAAAGTTTTAATTGGAAACATTGCAAATAAAAACACTATGTCTGATGATTAAAACTTCTATTCTTTCCAGGCTTTCCCACCCAACATCTCCCCTCCCCCATTCAAGTGACTAGACTAAAGTAAACATAAAATGGATTTTCATTTATTTTTCATCTACAGTGTAATCCAAAGACTGTCCAGTAAAAGCCTTTCCTAAATCATTTGGTCAGTTTTTCTCAACAAAACAGTTTTTAAGTAATACAGTATATCAACCTGTTTTTTGACATTTTCATTTTTTCATCTTGACATCTTCCCTTAAAAATAAATACAGGGTTTGTCCTATTATCTTTCTTCAAGTTCTAAGGGGGTGTGGGGAAGGGGAGAAAGAAAACCAGACATTAGCTTTCTCCCACCAGAGATTATCAGGGCACATGAATTAAAGGTGTACATATTTGACCATGGTTTTCTACCTTTAGTTCTCTTTTGACCTGACTGCTCAACTCCAAAAACACCAGACGCAGCAAGAAAGGCAAGTTGCTGTATAACAATTGATCTCTGGAAAACATCGGTCTCCCTCTTCTGTGACCCCATATGGGCCCATATTTGAGTTCATAATAAAATACACAATCCTAGTAATGATCTATTTGCACATACCTTCTTTGGCAGAGGCTGAGTTAATTTTGCTGGTAACTTTTGGAGGGTAGAAGGAGTGTGTGCTTACTTTTCATTGGCAATCGCTCCATGGTGGCGAGAATGTGGTTGTATATGTGCCACCACACACACACACACACACACAAAAATCGTGGGGCGGTGAGAACCATTTAAAGAAATGCATGAGACCTGCAGCCTCTCTGAGTGGGATATCAAGAAGACAATAAAAAGCTAGAGGATACATAACTTGTTACCTCCCCATTGGCTGCATCTGTGAGTGGTGCTATGCGCATGCTGGAGAGTGCCTTCCCAGGAGACAACTTAAGATGTCTTCTACGGAAACCTGAAAATTAGTTTGAATTCCTTTCTAATTTAATCTTCACTACAGATCTGATTCTACAGCTGCTGACGTCAATGGAAGGACTCCCACTGATTTCAATCGGGTTTGGATCACGGCTTTTTTTGTGAGACAATTGTTTCTCCCTCTCCGTCTGAGACACAACTTGGTTTTGTGTAATCAGAATTCTTTTAGTATAGCCTAACAGAATTAGCTGTGAATATAGTGTCTGCAGCAGCAGAGGACATTTAGCACACAGACCAAAATATATTATGAAGTTGCTAACCATAATGAGGGGGTTTTTACACTAAGGCTTTCACATACACATAGTATCTTTTTTCTGACAGTAAAGGGGAATGCATCTTCCATGATAAACATTTTTCTTCTTGCACATAGGGTTCAGTAGAGACCCACTTTGAATTGCAAACCAACAGATAAATCTGCCCGCCAGCTCTCAATTCATTAGCTATGAAGGAGAAGAACAAGGAGAACATTCTCCTTCCCTGCTAAATAAAAGGATATTTAGAAAGGCCTTGTTTCAAAGCATCCAGTTCACGGGCATGAGCTATTCCTAATGCGGGTGGACAGATTCTGCTTTCCCTGTCTTGTTCACGAAATGCACTGCTGATTGATTTCCCAACCGTAAAAGTACTAATTTCTGCACTACCAAATTTCACTAACATCTTTAGCACTGCTGTCATTTTTAGGATGAAGATACGTATCTCAGCCTTTATAAAACCTGTTGAACTTTGCTTTAATATTTTTTATCACAAAGTGGGTTTCTCCTAAGGGGAAAAAAAAGACTGTTTTAGGAGCTTCTTTTTGAATGAATCCTACAAAATAATACACATTATGGGCATAATATCACCCTCAAAGTCAATGGGAGTGTTCAACTTTATTAGATAATAAATATGTAGTTGGCATACTGACCTGGAAATAAAATATGGTTCAAATGTTAACAGAAAATGTTTTTCATAAAGCAGCTGTGTTATAAAGAAATATTCCAAATGCAGCGTAAGAGAAGGGAATTCTATTGTGGGATGCTAGTTTGTTTTTTAAAGCACATCTAAGCTTATGATGTCTCAGAACATCTCAAGTGAATAGCCTTGTATTGAATAATTGCTTATCAATTATGTATATTGCATTATACCCCTTATATTTGCGAAAGGTTATTAGAAGCTACTCATTTGATTTCTCCAGGAAGTTTGTTTTGTTTTTTGTTTGGGGAGGGAGTGAGAGGATGGGATTGGAGGGATGTAAAGCACATGTTAAGGCCTTTCCATAAACCATCAGCATTGGTCTCAATTCCTTTCGCCTTTCCAGTTTTATCTGTATACCTCTCTTCCCATCTATAGTTATTTTTTCCTCCCTTTGATTCCCACTAATTGTATTACCTTAAGCTCTCACCATGCTATTTATTATCAATTAGTTATTACATAACTATTGCATCATCCATCTGCCTCTCCATAAATTGTGCAAGTGGTATTACAAAGGGCCATATCCTCCACTGAACACATAAAAAGGCACAGAAGAAGCAGCCTTAGTAGAAAAGGCCTGTGTGTTTGCTGTGGGTAAAATCCTCTGTGCATTCCATTTTCAGAAAGGAGATGCAGAATTTGCAAAAATGCAAACTTGCAGAAAGTGTGGGGTCTGAAGGTTTAAAGGGAAACCAGGGTTAAACCCCACAGTTCTCAGAAAATCCACAGCAAGTCTCATCAGGGAAGTAGTAAATCTGGCTTTGCCAGGCATCGTTTACATCATTCAGAGAGGGAAACATGACACGAAGGGTGGCTTTCCCCTGACTCCTCACTGTCTCCTGCTCAAGACACTCCTTTTCTTGAAGGACGTATGTTGAGGAGATGCCAATGGCTTTTTGGTAAGAGGAGCATAGTAAACTTTCCATTCCAGATGGCCCTCGCTGACATACCTCACTTCCCACCTCCCCCCCCTGCATTTCTGTGATTTTTATTCTCGATTGCTCAACAGAGGGGAGCATATGCCCATTGCTTGTCTAAGGATTAGCCATCTCTGTAAGACTTACGGTCATTTCATTGGGTGTGAAGTCCTGCTCCTTGTCCAGGTTAGGTAGTTACATTTTATTGCTAAACTATCCTACTTCTGAAGGGATCAGTCAGTGTCCCGGATTAATAATCTGCACTTTTACAAGACTCCACAACAATTGTGTTGCTGGATATATTACAATCATAAAACAGAAGGGAAGGGGGAACAAAACAACTTCCTGTCGGTCTTCGTGTAGTTATCTCAGATGTGTGCGTGAAGCTAAAGTTCCTTCCTGTTTTCCAACCCTTGCACCTCTCCAGAACTTGAGGAAAGTTCCATTTTTCTTGAACTCCAACATATCTGCCCTGGAATTTCTCATCCTGTATGCCTGCAAATCTTCCAGATTGATGAAAATTCCCACAAACCATCATCGCTGACAAAATGTGTGTGCAGGGGCGGGGAGGAAGTGTCTTTTTAAAAAAAGACAAAGATACTGCTCTGTTTTCCCCACACACCAACTGTGAAGCATAGGGGGTCAGTGTAGGTTATTTTTAATTGGGGGGGAAGGGGGAACCCAGCAGAACAAGACACAAATCTAACATCTCCTTGAGAAAACAGAATGCCTGTCACGGTTTGCCAGATCTTCCACCTTGAGTCACAGCACATCTCCACCCTCTTCAATTTTAAAGCTGCAGGAAGGAGAAAACCAAATCGTAACAGCTCCTGCATGCCACTGCACTGCAGCTTCCTGTATTTCTCTGTTGGTCATACTCTCCGAAGGGCAGGCTCAATAGAGGAGACTGGGAGTCTGAAACTTTGTGTCTGTTTCAAGAAGGCTTTCGGTTAGATCCAAAAATAAATAAATGAGTGAATAAAAGAAAAATCAACTGTGGAGATCAGGTTGAGCAACATAAGGCCTCAACACTATTCTGAGGTTCCAGTCAGTTTCCTGACTTTAGACCTTCACTGTTTTGCCATCTGGTGTAATTGAAAATTGCCTTCTGCAGCAAAAGGGAAAAATCTAATTTCTCAGCAAGCCATATGGGGTTATTAGGATCATTAAACCCTTGTATATGCCATAGTGCCTGGGCCAAGAGGACTGCAGGGAATGTAAATATTGTATGATTCATTTTTACCATTTTAGACTGGATGTTAGGGTTTAGATTGATGGCTACCTAATGATGAAAGCTTGTGGTCAAATAAGTTACGGTAGTGGCTGTTTGGCCAGGTCAATTCATAATGCATTTGTTGGCGCTGATGATGTATTAGGAGCGTTTCTAACAGCCTCTTGTCACTCAGTGTGCATCTTTTATGTCAGCCTGCCAAATGGTCAATATCCAGGGGATGTCCTCCCCTCTCATGCTTCCAACAGTGCTAAAAGGTAGCCTCAAGACATGAGAGTAATAATCAGCAGATTTATTTCCGGTTGTGAGGAGAACCTCATCTTTGCCTCTTATACCTGCTCAAAAGCCAATGGCAATAGCAATGTACCTCTTTCACTCATTTAGTGGGAAAGCTGTTCTCTGAACCAGCAAAATCCTCTTCACCTAGACACTGGAGTTTTGCAGTTGTGACATTGTGCAAGCTTCCTTCAACCATAATATATTTTTATTATATATTTATATTTAACATGCTTGGAAGAAAGCATCACAACTGACAAAACTCCTTAAAATACTGTTGATGTAGCACTTTAGTGAAGATGCTCTAAGCTGACAGGAGTGAACTCTGCCGTCAGCATAGTCAGTCCACCTCCCCAAGACGTGGTAGATACTTTGGCGAGAGAAGCTCTCCCGCCAACATAGCATTGTCTGCATGACGGGTTAGGCCAATATAACTATGTCACTTGGGGTGTGGATTTTTCACACCCCTGAGTGATGTGGTTATACTGATATAGGTCTGTAGTAGAGACCAGACTCTAGTTCTGAGGAGTGTGCAGGACCAGACATTTAGAGAACAGCTTTATGTCTTTGTGTCAGAGTGCACACATGTGCACACAAATATGCATGAGGATTTTTAGCTAATAAGGCTTCCAAAGTGTATGCAGGAACTCTGAGATTTACATGATATTAAATAAAGATAGTCTAGAAAATGCAAATAAATGCAGAAATGAATATTTTAGTTTTGATTCACGATTACTACCAAACCATTAAAACGCAGTGATATAAAAACTCAATAGGAAGCAAAATTCTACATGCACCGGATAACTGATGGCTAAGGGCTATTTATAGTGTACATACTCAAAGTAAGTTATTTATTTATTCTTTCTGAAAAACACAGGTATTGATTATGCTTCATTTTCTGTATTTATGTTAATAGTATCTCAGAATATTTTCATATTGGAGTACTGTATGTATCTGCTCCTGCAGCTCCACTGCGTGACAAGCACAGTGTGTAGATTTATTTCACGATCTGCATTATTAATTGAATTAAACTGAGAATTTAGCTATTACTGATTTGCATTTCTCCTTTATATTAACTAAAGGGAAAGCAAGTGAGAATGCCTGTTAAAATCAGATGCAAGAAAAAAAAAAAAAGACCAGAAAACACCCCAATCTGACACCATATCTTTTATTCCATCAATAACCTAGAAATCCTAATCCAACTTCATGTACTCCCTCTATGGGCCCCTATCTCCACATGGGCAGAGCCCCATGTAAGTTAAAGAGGCCCCACCATCAGGTTCTGCAACAGGCACCAGTGTTACCCAGCAAGGAGCTTACTACAGAATCAGGGCAATGTTTTGCAATCCGAGTAGTTTTAAAACAGGCAAAAGAAGGTTTGCATGTTTTTATTACACAAATTTGTTAGCGTCCCATTTTATTTTGATGTACATCTTGGGGATGGTGGTTAGAATGAGACTGACAGCTCCATTATCATTTTTCCCAAAAGTAGGCAAATAAGCAAACTTTAAGTATTTTTCTTTGCACAATTTTAAAAGAAATTTGGTGTGTCATTTACAGGGCAGAGTTGTTCAGGGGGCACAAAAACCTAGACCCATAAATCCCGGTAGATTTGCATGCAGAACTCTCCCAGACATCACCTGCCCTTAATGTAGCAGATTACTAGTTTAGCACCAGACAGCCATCATATTTTTATACTGATGAATTGCCCTTCACCAATTTCTCCAGTGTATTAGGCACAAACATACCTTTCTTCTTAGATAAAATCAACCTGTCTCTTTCACAATAGTTTTCCTTCATTTACATTCACTTGAAACAATTGTAAGAAAAACTCAGCTTGTGTTGACTGCTGTATTTATTCAGATATATTTAATGATAATGAAAAGTGGTGGACTGACAGGCCGCAGAGTGAAATCCTTTTCCTACAGAACAGGTACAAGATGGAGAGTGGCAGTGCAAGCTTCTCTTAATGTGCCTGAACATTGATTGGAAAGTCCAGGCAAAATCCTGACTCCGAGGAGTCAAAGGGAGCATTTGATTTTCATGCCTTTTTGATTTCTGGCTTCTCTGTGGTGCTAGTCTTTGAGATGCAGACAATGACTAAGACCACCAAAGAACCATTTGATGGAAAGAATTTTAAGTCACCTCTGCCTAGCATTGAACTGGTAACAAGTAAAAAGGAATTATATCATTTCTGATCACTTGAGCCTTCTAGCATCACTGTGCCTTAATGACCAAAGTCCCAGCATTCCTCTTAGCCCAATCCTAGTGGGATTTTTTGGAGGCAGGTTATTGATTTCCCTTTTGTTGTCAAAGGACTGGTTAATTAACTGTTGCACATCCTTCCAGCCCAACATGTATACTTGTTTTTCTTCTCCCTACTTCAAGTCTTAGTAACAAATTAATCAATATTCATTTTTACCTGTGAGAATGATTCAAAGCAAGGTCAGGCTTCCGCATCCTTAGGTAGCAAGTTACAAGCTTTGTTTCAATAAAACTGGCAATACTTGAAATATCTTGGGGAGATGCATTGAAGGGTTTCCCCAAAGCTGCGCCTTTACTGCAGAGCTGAACAAGAAACAAAAACATTGTTTACTACTTTGCAATACACTTCTGTTACACAGCAATGCATTTGTTAGCTAATGAATGAAGAAAGTTGTCTTCTAAGTGAAACATACTGTGACTTTAAATATACATATTAATATACTGTCATAACAATCAATACACACATGATCTATTGTCTGTGAACGTAATGTAACATTTACTGTCACCTTCCATTGTGCAATACTCCACGTGAGGGATATTCCAGACAAGATACAATAAATTAATAGCTAAACAAACACTGTTAGAAAAGATAACCATTTCTCCCCATTCACAACTATCTGGGGTAGTTCATTGAAATCACTTGCAATCTCTGGATCAGGCTCTAAGCAAGGGTAATGTCAGAAAGCCACTAGGTTGCCTCAGTCATTCTTATAGATAAGAAATCCCAGGACATAATAGAAGGAAACTGAAGAGAAATGAGGCAATTTTCTCTCCCAGTTTCCAGGTAATGGGCAGAATTATTTGCCTTTATGGAAAAGTCCCATAGAATGTAATAGGGATGAAGCCAATAGTCTTGGTTTTATTCCTATTACTCTAAAATTGTATAGAATTTAATAGTGAGTAATCTCCTATTATAGGTTTAAAAAAAAGACTTTTATAGAATTCTGAATCACAAATATATTTCTATATTCAATTATATGAGCTTTTTATGTCTATGAAAGGGAATTGTTTTATATTAAAGTTCTATAGGACCTTTCTAGAAGAGCAGTGGTTAGGTACAGGACTGGGAACTGAAGTTTTTGGTTCTGCTTCCAGCACACTCACTCTTTGATCTTGGGCAACTCACTCATGTACGTTCTGTGCTTCACTTTCCATGTCTGTAAAATGTCAATCGTGATACTTACCTACCTCTCTGGGGTCTGTGAGGGTTAATTAATGAATATTTCCAAAGCGCTTCAAGATCTTCAGGGGAAACGCACAAGGATTATTGAAACAACAGAGGTCAAGACAATGACTGTTCTTTATGTGCCAAGGAAATCTTTTTATGCCTGATTCTGATCTGATCTGATCTCTCTAAGACTGATTATGAGTAGCACCTGCCTCAACATGTAACCCCATTCATTTTAATGAGATAATGATTGGAAGATGCGGCTATTCAACATTAATAAGGGTGTTAGAATCTGGTCCTATGGGAGATGAGTTGTGTTAAATCTAATAATGAAAATCCAGAGTGCTAGATGTGTGGTGACCATAATAACTGTAAGATAACCTTTCAGCAAGGTTCAAGGGCCTCAGGCATGTAAACAGACTATTAAAAAAGAGCTGCCACACTGAGACCTATTAGGAAAATCATGGTATAGCTCACCACAGAAAGTTACAATCATCAAGTTGAAATATACCTGCTACTGTATAGTGTGCTTGAGGATACACAGGTCATATGGGTTGCAGAGAAAGCGTCCTCTCACGATCCTTCCTGCCCACTTACAGGAACAGCCAGGAGTAACATAAAATTGAGACTATATCACACTAACCCTAACTTTTCCTCGTTAACAGATATCCTCAATACCTACTTTGCGATCAAAAATGTTTTATAAAGATCCCTGTGCTTTTAGATGATGAGGATTACCTGCTCTTCCTTTATGACCTGTTTCCTGTTATCCTACTCCATCCCCCATTGCAGGTTGTACATATTTTTCCATTTAGGGAGCTTTCTTTGCCGACTGTTAAGATTTACAGTTGGTATTTCATAGCTCTTTGTCTGGCTGTGAAGCTGGTACAACTCCAACCTATTGGAGATAAAGATCATCCATTTATCTTGTCATATCCTCCAAGAATCCTCAGACAAGGTCTCTAATGCTTCAAGGACTAGCTAACTGACTAATTTGAGAGATCTAGATTTTCTGCCAGACGAGTTCATCCGTTAGCACCTTATACAAAGTGTATAAACACTCCTTTTCGGTAAGGTTGTTCTTAGATGCATTAACATTGTATAGTAAGTGCTCTACATAATGAAGGAGTTTTATATTGATTTCAGTGGAATTGCCCTAAAGAGCAAGAACCTTCTATCCAGCAAAAAGCCTCATGAAGGGAAGAGAGAGGAAACACGATAGCCTTGAAGACCTATTAGCTCTCCTTCGCTCTCAAGATGTTGACTCCTGCCTCTGATCAGCCCATGATGCCAGCCTCCATCGCCCACTTGTTATATTTTCAAACAAGCACCATCGTGCTTTCGCCTAGGCTGCCCTCACACTTGGGAGGAGCTCCCCATAACAGCCACAAAACTCATTCATTATCCTCCCTCAGAATCCTCCTTTTCCATGATGCCTACAAAAAGTGTGACAGTTAGGCTGCTGGTACGCTGAGACCAGAGCCTTTCACACTGACCAATATTGTCTCATTGTTTTCTTGTACTTCCCAATATGTCTGTATCCATCTGCTGTCCGATATTTAGATTGTAAGCAGGGATCATCTTTTTATTCTGTGTTTGTACAGCGCCTAGCACAGTATGGTAATACAAATAATAATAATAACTATAGCTAATATGGTAGACTCAGGAAACATGGGATGTGGGAGGGAAGTGTAAGCTTTGAATCTCTCCATTACTGAACTAGTGAATTCTGCTTGCTGACCACAAAGTCACAGTGGGTTTCTGAATCTTTCCAGCTATCGGCTGCTGCTGAAGTGTAGGTCTACCTATAGGCTCCCCGTCTAAGGCATATTTGCACCGCAGGCAGAAGCCTGTGGCAGCGAGTCTCAAAGCCCCTGTCTGAAGCCCACCACCCTCCCCAGGCTGAACATCAGCCTCTGGAGCTTAAGTCTGGATATCTACACAGCTAGTTTTAGTGCCACAGCATGAGTCCTACAAGGCAGAGTCTGTACACATGGGTGCTTAGACTAGCTGCTGCTGGTTTCTGCGTGCAGTATAGATGTACCTTAAGACTGAATAGTGTTTAGCAAGAGACTCATGGGTAGAATTTAAGAACAAAAAGTTGGTTGAGGTATAACTGTGTTTCAAGCACTCTGATGGGCTGGTACTAAACTGCCTCATCTAGACAATGTAATAAACTTTCTTTTTTATTTACTTAGGAAAAATAAAAAAGTTCACAAATCCTTGTCATGTAAATATCAGAAACAAACAATCATTACAAGAGTTAGCTTTTATTTACAGAGCCATTATACAGGAATATAGTCAGGTCTTTCTATTTAACGGGGTGTTACCATGACAGTGGAATAACTTTCTAGTGCCCATAAAGAGGGAAATTAAACTTAGGATGACTTAGTTGTCCATTTCTAGGAGGGGGACACTGAAATTAAATTACAAGCACACTGTGGATCAGGTAGCAGAACAATGTTTTTAGAGAAAATAATGATATGGGGCAATTTAACAAAAGTGTAATTATAATATGTCATTCCTTTTGGCCAAAGCAGATATCTTTAAAAGGATGGCTTTATGGCTAGTCTACACTTAAAACTTACAGCTGTGCCACTGTATCAGTACAGCTGTGCTGCTGTAAAAGCGCTTGTGGAGCCGCGTTATGTTGATGGGAGAGAGCTCTTTTGCCGATATAATAAAACCACCTAAATGAGCGGTGGCAGGAGACCGTCTCCTGCTGACATAGCGCTGTCCACCCTAGCGCTTGTGCTGGCAAAATTTATGTCACTCAGGGTGCGGGGAGAGAGGGTTTCACACCCCTGAGCAATAAAAGTTTTGCTGGCTTAAGTGCTAGTGTAGACAAGGCCTTAGTGGTACCTGAGTTACATCACTGCAACCGAGCTTTAAACTATCATGATGTTTGCATGGGGGGCGGGACTTCAGAGGGTGCTGGAGCTCATTTGATGATGATGTGAGAAGCTCCATTCCCTCATGCAGATCAACCGACAGAGTCTCTCCCCTTTGTTCGTCCTTCTCATGGGGGGAGGGGAGGGTACAAAGGCTACATCTACTCTGTGACAAAAGACCCAAGATGTGGCTGGCCTGGGTCAGCTGACTCAGGCTTGCAGGGCTTGGGCGGCAGGGCTAAAAAATTGCAGCGTAGATGTTTGGGCACAGGCTGGAGCCTGGCCTCCGAGATGCTGCAAGGAGGGGACTCAGGCTCCAGCCTGACCCCTAACATCTACACTGCAATTTTCAGCCCTGCCACCCAAGCCCCACGAGTCCGGGTCAGCTCTGAGACTCAGTTCTGCAGGTTTTCTATTGCAGTGTAGACATACCTTAGGAACCCAGCACCCCAATGGGGGTCTTCCCTGTAATCCCCCCCGCCTCTCCTGTAAGAAATATGAACAGGATGACATCTCTTCTCCTCTCCCTTCCCCCTGAAGTGCCTGGTCTGGGCAGGGGCAGTGGGGGTGAAGAACTCTGGGAGCCTAGAAATGAGATAGGGGACCCACTGCAGCCCCCCAGAGCCAGGGGAGAGCGGTGAAAAGCCCTAGAAAGAGCAGAAGTGAGGCTGGGGGGATCAGAATAGGAGGGGTGGAGGTTGAACTGACTGGGGCACTGGTGGACAGGATTAATTGCTGAGCAGGAGATGGGTAGATGCGGGGGGTGAGAGCTCCTGCAGCAGGGGCCATAAACACCTTACCCAATAAATGTGGGAGAGCGGGCAACAGTGTGTGTGAGAGAGACACACACACGGGATGGGTGGGGGGGAGTTAAAAAAAACCCAAAAGTCAGACTGAAAAAAATCTCAGTCTAATAAAAAGTGCTCATGATTTTTTGGGCCAATCTCATGATTTTTGAGGGTCTGACTCTTGGTTTTTTGTCTCTGGAGCGTTGGCTATACTGAGTTAGGATTTCGGATTTGCTAAAGATGTGTCTTTAAACCCTAAGATCTCACTGAAAATGATCTATAGGACCCCATGAGCACACTAAGCCACAACCAGGTTCTGTCATGGAAGAGTAACTTCTGCCTTGATCATGGTACAACTGAGGCTCTGCCCCCCAGAGTTCAGGTCTGACAGTTCTGAACTGCCTTCTCTGCTTATTACTGTGATCAAGAACCTTAGAATGGAGGACTGGGCATATGCCAGTTTCTTCTCCGTCCATTCCCTCTCCACCAAAATTAGTGACCTGCTAATATCTGTTTTAGATGCAATACTCAATTGTTTTTTGAAAGAGTTAAGTCACAGTAATAGGTCAACACATCTCTTTAAATAACAAAGAAAGCGTCTCCATAGTCTCATCTGCTTTTGCAGACATGCCCACTAGAAACAGGAAGGATCACGTGCCAGTACTGACACTTAACACTTACAAGGCTACCCCAGTCTTTAACATTCATTTTGTGCGATTGTTTTGAAACCAGCTCCATATTTTACAGACAACAGGGGTCATACAAGTAAGCAGTCCCTTAGTTTAGGGGTGATAAATATCTTCTCTTTCCCTGCCTCTTCTGGAAGAAGTTGTGCACTGTGCAGCACCCATAAGCTTACAATTTTCTATTATCTTGTTACCAGGAAAAGTTATAAATCAGAGAATACATCAGTTGTAACTTTATTCAAGGTGCCATATACATCTGCTGAAGTCTTTCTCCGGGTAAGACATGCTATATGTGGCTAAAAGATTCAGAGAATTATGTTCACACATCGGTGAGCATAAAGGTATCATCAGGTTTCTCAGTGGTAATGCTTCTCAGCTGAATAGGTCATGCTGCGACCTCTGTTACATTTATGGGAATTGGAACACTGAGGCTACTTCCTAGACTGCAAGTTCTTGAAGGATAGTGAGAAGGAGGGAATCATATGGGATCCATACCCTGAAATTCTGCAGTTCAGTGTCTTTTTCAGGGTTTCATTTTATTGCTGATTTGAAAACTCATGTGCAATGCTATAATCCTTCTTAAGTCTTTGAAGGGAGCATGAGCCTTATTAAACTACTTTAAAAGAGATAAAGATTTGCCCAACAAGCTTTGACATAGACAGGAAGAATGGCCTTATGATTAAGGCACTGGTCTAGGACACCAGGGTTCAATGCCTACCTGTACCATATACTTGCCATATGTCCTTAGGGGGAGATTTTCGAAGACATAAATGACAGTTTCTCCTTTGGTCCTTAGTTCCCATTTGCGAAATGGGAGTAACAATACTATGTCTGTCTTGCTTATTTATGCAGTATATTCTTCAAGGCAGGAAGTGTCTCCTAAGTATTTGTATATAGTGATTAATACAGTGGGGCCCTGATCTTGATTTGGGCCTCCACATACTACTGTAATATCCCAAGTACAGTGCTGCAATTAGAACATAAACTTTTACTTTTGAAAATAGAGTATGTGCAACTGAATGGTTTGAATCCTTGAAATGTTCAGAATGCCTGATACTAGTGAGATGAACTGTAAATTAAGTAAGCTCCTCGTTATTACCCTCATTATAAAGAAGACTTTTTTGTGTTAATATGAATAAGGTTGAAAGAAATCTGTGTTGGGTCATCCACTCCAACCCACTGCAGCAAGCAGGTGGCCTTTTGAAAACCATTCAAAAGATGGAGAGCTTCCTAGCTTTTGCACAGGTGATTTTGTTTTCCAGTTATGTTACAGAGCACAGTTTGCTTTTAATGCTGAACTGGGAAATTTTGGGGTACTTTTTACAAAATATTTTTATGCCATTTTGGCTCTGTGGAAATCTGTGTGTATCTAAAATGTTTATGGGTGCTATAAAGTTGAAGAAAACAATTTAAAAAGTCGAAGTTTTACAGCCATTCTGGGTTAAAAAAATAAAAAGCTGAAATGTGTCATTTTATGTCCTGCACATATGACAAACAGTATTTTTACTTTCAGAAGGTTTACTTTAAAACCGAGATAGGCTCAGACTACCTGAGAATACTTACCTGGGATACACTGAAGGGAAAGTACTTCTAGTTATAGTGCTCAGTGTCTGAATAGCTGCAGAACAATATTTTTTAAATGTATAGTATGGTATAGTGAGGTATCAGCTTCAACTGTGGTCCCACCGTACATACACATAGTAAGAGACAGTGTTGTGCCAAAATGTTTACTATGTGAATAGACAAGACAAAGGGTGGGAGAAAGGAAGTATCTGTATTTTACAGCTGGGAAACAGACACAGCGATTAATTATATTATATACTCTTCAGTGCAAGGACTGTCTCTTACTAGTTGTATTGGACGTATAGAGCCTAGCACATCTTGACTGAACCCGCTCAGGTGCTACCGTAATACAAATAAAGTGATTTGGCCAAGGTCATAGAAGAAGTTTGGGACAGGGAAAAATTGAAGTCAGATCTCTTAAATCCTAATCCAATGCCTTAACCACACAACACTATCATCACTCTAAATACTGTGTTTAGGAATGTCATCATACTGCAGGAGAGAAGGCGGTTGAAGTAATATCTTTATTAGACCAACTACTGTTTGTGAGAGAGACAAGCTGTCGAGTTTACTCTTCTTCAGGTCTGGGAAACTAAATCAGTGGCCCATATCACCGCTCTAGTCATAGGGAGGAAAGGAAGGGTGTGGGTGGGGAAGGCAGGGAAGCAACTGCAGGGAGAAAAGTTCCAGAGGGGTAGACGTGTTAGTCTGTTTTAACTGCAGGGAGTTGTTAGTGGGTTACAGATGGTTGCAATAAGCCATAAACCCAGTGTCTCTATTGAGTCCATGATTTTTAATATGAACACTTTTCACAAAGCAATCACTCTATATCTGACCTATCAGTCCTCATTCTCCAAGGAAACCTGCACAACGCTTTCAAAAGACAAGCCTGGGAGCTTAAATTCATAACCTTTCTAGACACTAAAAATCATGGACTGAATAGAGACACTGGATTTATGGTTTATTACAACAATCTGTAACTCACTAATAACCCCTTCCCCCCCTTCCTTTCCTTTGTGTGACTGGAAGGGTGTTAACAGGCCACTTCACCTTCAAGGGTCCCTTGAAATATGTGTTGACTACTTATGCTAAACAATCTGTTCCACCTTGTATTTATCAGTCATACTCTGAGTTAGGGTTTGAAAAGAACACCCCACTGAGCACCAAAAGTTTTGCCAGTAGAAGCGCTAGTGAAGACAAGCCCTTAGTTTCCCAGACCTGAAGAACAGCTCAGTGTAAGCTCCAATGCTTGTCTCTCTCCCCATTACCTCACCCACCTTATCTCTCTGATATCTTGAAACCCACATTGCTACAAAACCATTGCATCATGCTGCATGTCCATCAGCTGACAGTTCTAACACTGCAATTTCATCTCAGGAACTGCCTTTTCTGGAAGGCTACTTCCAGGCAAAGCTTTCAAAATTTGGCAGCTCCTACTGCTGTTTATGGCTTGACCACCACAACTTTCATCTAAACTAATTTTCTTTTTGTAAAAAAGTAAAATAAAATACAAAGAAGAACAGTCTCTGAATTTATTGGTATATTCTGTTCAGCCTCACTTTCCAAGCAAAATAGTAGGAAATCAGCATAATGAAGAACTAGTTAACAGTGGCATAGTATAAATCAGTATGGATAAAAAAAAAACAGGGAAAGGATCGGTTCTTAGTGATATCATTGTTCAGAACCCAACTTTCCTTCTTCGGTTCAACATAATATCAACATCTTGGATTATAGTTCCAGTCAACTGAGCAGGAATTCTATGTAAAAACCCTGCCTTTACTGCTGATGATATTTGTGTAAATAATTTTCTGCACAATGAATTAAAGTGTCATAATTTTAATTCATTATTAAATCTGTATGCAGCTGTCACACAAAAAGAGCTAAATTTACTAGGCTTTGCACAAGCTATTCTGCCATGGATGTTTTATACAGTGTATGGATGGGGATACGATTGTCTATTATTTAGATGGTGCTAGCAGTGAGCTAGGTGCACCTGTGACATGCAAAACTCTGGAAGATTATCTTTTATACTTAAGTCCGCCATTCAGGAAAGCATGGCTATTCAGGAAGGGCACTGAAGCACATGTGTAAGTGCTTTTCTCAGCCAGAGTCTAAAGCAACTTTTAATATGTCTCACTTCAACAAATAAGAGTATGCGAATGATTTGGTTGCAGGCTGGGGCTGCAAGTAAAAAATTCAAATCCAGATCCAGATTTCCAGTACCCCAAAGTTTGAGGGTATGTAGATGTAGGTGTTTGGTTGAGCCTGCTATGAAGATAGGGGCAATTGGCAAAATTCAGATTTCAAATGCCCACAGAACTCAAGGGATGCTTAGATCTGGTATTTCAGTTTGCGCTCATTTCTAGTTGGCTGTTAAAAGTCTTTTGCTAGACTATCTTATAGATATATGTATATTAACTTTACATGAAGCAGTCTCATATACAATAGCTAAGCATACAGTCCTTGCAGCAGTCCCACCCTTTAGTCATGCCGTTCTACTGTCCTAATTTAAATCCAAAGTTTTACCCTACTTGTAACACACAGCCGGGGTTGTGTTGCTATTATCATAAATTATTTCCTCGCCAGTGTAAAATCAGGAAACTAAGCTTTCAGAAAATGTCATCCATTTTACAGAAATGACTCCACCATCATATTAACCTGTGTGCAGTCCTATAAAACTGTGCCCCTCATTAGGAATAATTATTTCACAATATGTTCCAGATGTGAATATTGCCAAGGTGAGAGGTGTGGCCAAGGAAGCAAAAAACCCCAACCTCTGCAATTAAACATATATTATTGAATCAATATACTGTGATGGTTCCAGAGGAACGATTGCAGTCTGAGCAATACAATAAAAAAAAGTCATTTATAGAGCATCTTGTCTTGCAAATGTCTCCTGGCACTCTCTGATCTACCATATCTGGTATCACACTCATCTACAGCATGAGATGTTAATTGTTAATCCAGATAAGGGACAGATTCATCCTACTAGTGCAAGGAAATGCAAATTTCTGCACCTAGCCTATTCTCTGTTACTGCTAACTACATCATTATCTTCCCTGCTATCCAGGCTTGTACCATGGGGTCATCTTCAGCTTTGCTGTCTCCTTTCTCGATTACTGCAGCCTCCTTTTTGCTGATCTCTGGATACCTACATCCCACATATTCAGTCCGCCCAAATGCAGCCACTCAATTTATGTTCCTCTCCTGTCAGTCTGACCACATTGTCCCCAGCCAACAATTCATGGAATGACCTTCCACTCTCACTACTCCAATCCCCACCTTCTCCTCATTCAAATCCCATCCAAAGACACAATGGTGTGAAAGCTAGGAGAGAGACAAAACCAAAGAAAGCATTTCAGCATTCTAAGCTAACACCTCAACTGGGTTCCCCAGTAGATCTTGCTCTATCTGTGAGGTCCGTGGGGACAAGATCTGTCTTCATTTGTGTCTTGTACAGAACTGAACACATCATTTGCACTTAATAAACAGGGGCTACACTGGACCTCTTTGAAGCAATGATGGCCTACGTTTTGTTCTTAAAAAAAAATTGTAAGTAAATCAATACTCTGTGACACTAGTGGCTGTTCTTGGTAGATTTCCAGCTTGTAAGGTGGTGTACTCACCACTTGTACCACCGCCTTATGTTAAGGTATGATGCTGCCAAGGGGTCCTTGTTCCTGGAAGCTCCTGCAGGTTATCTCCATCTAGCCTGGTCTTCTGTGGCTTAGCCCTCTGGCCAACTCACATGAAGTCCAAACCCCTTCTGGGATAACAAAAAAGATCCCAGTGAAAGTCCTAACAAACCCAAACTAATAATTCTTCAGCCCCTCTCAGGCCAGACTGATATCTACTTTTACTCCAGCAGGGATTCTCCATGCTGCCTCCCTTCTCCAAGGATTCTGGAAGTTTAACTCTGAGGTCTTGCTACACCTACTTAGAAGCCTGATCACAGGATTTCTCCCACAGGGGCCTAACCTGCTCCTGTGGATTTCTTCTATCTATTGTAGGTCCTAGCTCAGGTCTTCCCCCATAGGACTCTATTTTGCTCCCCGTGGGTTTTTTCTCTTGGGTCTGGTGGCGTACACCAGCTCTCTTCCCAGAGCCTAATAAGAGGAGCTCTACCACTGTCTCCATTTCCCAGGGACCCTGACAACGCTCTTGGGGCTCTCACTGTCCAATTCCAAGTCCTCATTCAGGGCTTGCCCCCACAGATGCTCACTCTACCTCCTATCGGCTCCTTCCAGCCCACAGCAGCCGCAGCCCTTCTCTAGAGAGAGCAGAGTTCAACTCCTCTTCCTGATAAACAACTTTCCCTTTATATTGTCCTAGCAGACTCTTTCAAGCCCAGCTGCTCCCTTTGAATTTCTAAAGAGGCACCACCTGGGGCACCTGATTGCTCCCAAGTGTAGCCTACAGCGTCATCATGGGCCAGTTAGGCCCTAATTCTCCTCAAGAGCTATTGGCCCCATGACACAGGTCAAGGGAGAAGATGGCAGGGACACCGTTTTGTTGTTAATCTCTGCAGGTAAAGTTTGCCTGAGTGAATACTTTTTTGTGATTAGTCGTCACCTGATGTAGTGTCTGGTCATCTGGGACTACAGGCGGCCAATTCAAATGCTGGCCCGCACATCACAATAAGTGGCTTTCACATCAAGTACTGATGTTCTTAGCTTGAGTTAGCTTGAGATCTGTCATGGACAAAGGACAAAGTGGTAAGGGACCAGGCCACATAACCCCTTTGGCGCCAGGAGGTTTGCTATCCCTATTTCCAAATGTTCACACATCTCAGTGCACCAAACCATGTCCTGAAGCAATATAGTTAAGAAACGGAAGGTGTTTCCCTTGGATGGCCAACTCACCGGAACTGGCGAAACGTAATCATCTGCGGAAATTATTTTCAAGCAATATCAGCATATCAAGCTCAAGTTAGCTGCACAGCCAGCCTCCCTCACTTTCACAATTCCAGTAACATGTGTGGTATCGTAAACTCCAAAGCAAGCCTTGCTCTGAATGGTGCTGTCAGCATAAAGCATTAGAAACCTGGCGATCTCACTTGCATTACCAACAAACAAAACCAAAATCCTCCCCAAAAGCATCCAGAACCGACTACACCCACCTATGCCTTTCATTGTCTGCTTCACCAAAGCTTTTCAGCACTTATATTCTTCGTACGCCTGTTCAGCCTTTGAGAGAGTAAAATAACAAATGGGTCTGGGAAGAGCTGTCACCGTCTATTGTCTGTGTGTGCTGGTGTGAATCTTTAAATGGATATAAAGTACCTTAATAACACATTTTCTCTGAACTGTCCTCACAGATAAAGTTACTCTCAAATCAGTTCATGAACACTTACCAACTTCTGAGAGTGCTCACTTCAGCCTGCACTTTCAGCTCTCTTCTCAGAGGAGTCTGTATAAGTGTGCAGCAATTTGATTTAAAGACTCTTCAGGTAGAAAATACTACAACATAATGCCCCAACCATTACCACCACTGCCTGTGCTATGTAACCTATGCTGCTGGTGTTTGGACCTTCTCCGTACTTGCCCACATGTTCTCCTTACAAATTAAGCTGCATATCACCATGTTTTCAATCAATGTTGCCTCTAATCATGAAATGTCACAGCCACAAACTAAACAATAATTCTTGTGCCCCGTATGATCCTATTACGCACCTTCCAGACAGTGGCCACCTGCCCAGGTGCTCTGGTTAATTGTCCCAGCATGTGAATTCTCAGACACTGTTGATGGTGAATTTTTCTATGGAAGCACCTAGATTCTAGGAAGAAGGATGGACTCATGCTTAAGGCACTGAACTGAGCCGAAGTAGAGCTGGCTTCAGCTCCTGGCTGTGTCACAGACTTCCTGTGTGACCCTGGGCAAGTCACTTAATCTCTCTATTCACTTCCCCATCTGTAACTGTGGGGATAATCAGGCTTTCCTGTTTCACAGGGATATAGTGAGGGCACTTTAATTATTGTCTGGGCGGTGCTCAGATAATATGTTGATAGGGCTATAAAAATACCTAACATAGTGCAAGGCTCACACTTTCACCCTGGATACTGTGCAATAGCGTGGGTAGCAGATAACACAGGCCTGTATAATTGGGGTTCCTTTCAATTACTGGGGTGACTGTGACTAATCTAGAAATTGCCTGCCAGTTTCCAATTGCTGGTGAATCATCACTAACTGGTGTTTTTGAACATATTGAAAGCACACTCACAGGTGGGTTGCATTGCTTAGAAATGCAGATGATAAAATATTAGTTCAAATAAATTAGTCACAAGCCATATGTGGGGCCTCCTGATTGTTGGATCCACTCACCACATTTCTGTGCAACATTCAAGAAAGTTAAGAGGGGGTTCGGCCAACTAAGTAGGAAAGAACCTCCCCAGCATGCAAATTCTCTAAGCTGTCAATTCAAACACAACAACCTGCTTTTCTATGGTGCTTATCAGTCTGCCGTTACTGTAGTATCTGAGCACCTCAGAATCTTTAATATATTCATCCTCACACATGTGAGGCAGGGAAGTACTAGTATGCCCATTTTCATTTCCAGGAAGCCCAGAGACTTACCCAAGGTCACACAGGAAATTTGTGACAGAAAGGAACTGAACCCAGGTCTCCAGCTAGTACCTGAATCACTGGACCATCCTTCCTTTTCTGTATGGTACCTACTGAGAATCCACTATATGGACCACATTTTAGTTTCTAGTTGGTAGTGATACAGAGCAGTGGGATTTTCAGCTGTAAGTGAAAGTTAAGGGTGATTTTTTTTTTACAATTATTATTATTTTGTTTATTAATGTTTCCAAGGCAATAAGAAATATTTTGTGCTTTTGAATACCTGTCACCTCCAGGTAAATAATAGCATGTAAGGATGCCAATTAGAACTAAGTATAAATTGACTGATCTGCTTTGGCTCTGAAATGATAGCAAAATATACTCTGTCCTTTCTGTGATAGGGATTTTGCTTCTGTACAAGTCTTATTGGGGAAGCACATTGTTTTATGGATTCACACATAGTGTTCCTTTGAGAAACAGCACTGTGTAAGCCAAATAAGTAACAGCAGCTCAAACAAGGCATAGGACAGAACAAGATTCCTTGTGGACAATCTGTTGTGCAGATTTTAGCTCTACCATGGTGATACACACCCTAAAAAGCCTGGAAGACTGAAAGATTCAAATTCAGTAATGAAAAGGTGAGGATATGCCCAAATGGATCATTATAATAGAATCCCACTCCATTCCACAAACCAGATCTGATCCATCTGTAAGTTTCACATCCCTGATCTAAAATCCTCTGCAGCAATAAAAGACAATAAATAGTGGGTGAAAAAAATCAATTTCTTGGCTTTAAAGCCTACAAATATAGTGATTGTACCATAGGGAGAGAGAAACTGCTGATTATGAGGCTTTTCTTCAAGAAAGTCAAATTCAACTTATGCATTTAAGAAACAGCTTTGTTATTAGAGGATGAAAACTTTACTCCTGGAGTGTAAACTCAGCATCTTGATTTTAAGCACTTTGGGGCAATGCCTATCTGCTTTGTTACTCAACTGTGCAGTGCTTAGCACAATGGGGCCTTGATCTTTGGATGGGGTTCATAGGTGTGGCCTTAATGACGATGATAAAATAATTTAAGGGTTTGATTTCAGCTCTGGAAAGCAATGTAGTGCAGAGGCTGAATTTTCAGCTTCAGCCCATGGGATTTTGCAGTTCACAGGGGTCAGGCTGTGGCTGGCTCTTGTTCTGGGGCACAATGAGGAGGGGTTAGGGAAGTGACAGGGAGATGTCCTCTCTTCTCTTTCATGCCAGTGCAGGGATCTGCTACAATTTCAGGCCCCTGTGTACTCCCTTGGAACAGGTTGTCGAAAGGGACAGGAAGGAACATGGAGAAGGCAGCAAATGGCTGCCCCCGTCCCTCCAGCGCAGCTTGCAAGAGTTTACTAGCTGCAGAAAAGAACACATCCAATATGTCTCCAAGTGTGGTGGAGTGGCTGCATACCATAGGCACTCAAGCAGACATTGTGTACAACATCTCCTGAAGTGCCCACTGCAGCAGGGGGTCTACACTGTCTCCATGCAAGCCAGCTGTGCCTAATAGGCACTATCTGACCATCATTTTTCAGATTAGCCTTCTGTTTTGTGTAGGTGTTGCAGCTGCCTAGGAAATACTCCTCTTTGTTTCATGCCTCATTTTGCATAGAAGTTATGTAATAAGCCACATGATGGAGGGCTACTTTGGATCTCCTTGACTAACTGTAATTATGTCCACGGTACACCGTCACCTTCATGTTCTCTCTCCAAATGCCTGGCCATCAAGGATGCTGTTGTAGAGAGGGTGGAGAGTGTCACTGGCAAAATCTTGTTTCACAAGGCAACAGCAAGTCACACAGAGGGTTAATCTAAAATCAGAAAGTGCACTAAAAAAAAAAAGAGAGATACTAATGCTTCTTTCACTGTCAGAGAAGCAGAGACCATAATGGCCATCTGTGGAATATGGAAATAATCCAGCTCATGAAAAAGACCACTAAAGCACTCCTGTGAATTAATCACACTTTATTTAAGGTCTTCACCTCACTCATGGGATGAATTTCATATCCCAGAGACACACGCTATGCTGGATATTGTACCTACCACAATAATGTGGGATTCTTTCTATGCTCTTAAGTAACAGAATAGTTGTTAACTTCTTTCATTTCTTTGTTTAATGACCAGGAGAAAAATATTTTCAGGACAACAGAGTGTAAAATTTAAAGTTGTAAAAGATTTATGACACAGCATGATGTTTATGAAGTATTTTTACAGTTTCTGATACTGGGAAGATCAATGTAAGATCAGATCTTTTGATCCTGCCCCCCAAAGGTACCCTGTTTCTTGCTAGCAAAGTTATTAATAAATGGCTACAACAATATTTTTTGACATATATAAATCTGGGTTTTGTAGAGCTTGCTTAAGCGAATGAGTAATTTCTCATATCCCCTTATAGCAATCTGGATGTTTCCTTCTGTTGCAACAGATGGAGCCCAAAAACGAAGGTGAATTTACAGGGCTTCTCTCTCCACATACCATATTGCCAATGTACAGGGACTAGTGCCCCAATTTCTTCAGGTGTTCTCTGTGCTAGTGGCAGAAACTACTTAATTCTTAAGCTTCAGTGATGACAGTTCTCCAAGGAAGTATAATTTTGTCCTAGCCCAGATCAAGTGTAATGCAGACAAAAAGTCCCTTCTGATTATTTTAATGGCAGATAAATAGTGCAGAAATGGTGAAAAGTAACTTATTCTTCTCTTGATAGCACCACTTTTATTGTGTCTGGGGTGATCAACAACATGCTGTCTAAGGTACAAGAGTCACTGAATGAGAAAAGAAAGTCAATTTTCCTCTTTTCCAAATATTTTTCCTTGATTAATGAAATGTGACATCTTTAGAGCTAGATTTTCAAAATCAATATTTACATGTGCAAATATATTACCAGGCTAGTACATATGCCATTCTCTAAGAAATACCAGGATAGTATCACTAATGCAGGCACCTCTAAAACAGGGACAGAAGCGTGTTGATACATTACAAATACATAGGTAGGTGTGCAAAGGATAATTTGACAAAATAATTGCTATTATTGTTATTTATTATTTGTGTGATGGTAGCACTTGACTCCAGTGGAACTGCTCATGCACATACTTTTCTGGATTGGCTCCTCAGACTCACTTGGGGTACCAAGTGTCTTTCTTACAGTTGCTTTGGGAATCATAAGTTTGAATTTCCTGGCCCATGTGCATGAAAAAACGTAACTGTAATGTTCATTAACCTAGCCAGTCAATTGAAAAACTATAATTAGGCAGTCCAAAAAAGAATGTGAAAAGCAACTAGCAAAAGACACAAAAATGAACAGGCTCCAGATACTATATTGGCATTTACAGGCCAATAAGTCTAAGTTCAGGCAAATTGGTTGAAACAATAACGAAGAACAGAATTATCAGACACATTGATGAACACGATTTGTTGGGGAAGAGTCGACATGACTTTTGTAAAGGGAAATCATGACTTATCAATCTATTAGAATTCTTTGAGGGGGGTCAACAAACATATGGACAAGAGTGATACAGTGGATGTAGTATACTTGGACTTTCAGAAAGCATTTGACAAGGTCCTTCATCAAAGGCTATTAATCAAAGAAAGCAGTCAGGGGATAAGAGAGAAGGTTCTCTCAATGATCTCCTAATTAAAAGACAGGAAACAAAGAGTAGGAATAAATGGTCAGTTTTCAGACTGGAGAGAGGTAAGTAGTAGGGAAAATATAATCTCAACTATAGATACAAAATGATAGGATTTAAATTAGTGTTACTGCTCAAGAAAGAGATCTTGGAGTCATTGTGGATAGTTCTCTGAAAACATCCACTCAGTGTGCAGCAGCAGCTAAAAGAATGTTAGGAACCATTAGGAAAGGTATAGGCAATAAGACAGTAAATACATAATGCCAACATATAAATCCATGGTACACCCACACCTTGAATATTGCACGCAGTTCTGGTCACCCTATTTCAAAAAAGACATATTAGAAATGGAAAAGGTACAGAGAAGTTCAACAAAAATTATTAAAGGTCTGGAACAGGAGAGATTATGAGGAGAGATTAAAAAGTCTGGGACTATTCAGCTTGGAAAAGAGACAAATAAAGGGAGATATGATAGAGGTCTATAAAATCATGAATGGTGTGGAGAAAGTAAATAAGGAAGTGTTATTTAGCCCTTCACATAGCACAGGAACCAGGGGTCACCCAATGAAATTAATAGGCAGCAGATTTAAAACAAACAAAAAGAACAACAACATACAGTCAACCTGTGGAATTCATTGTCAGGGGATGCTGTGAAGGCCAAAACTATAATGGAATTATAAAATTAGATAAATTAATGGAAATTAAGTCTGTCGGTGGCTATTAGCCAAGATGGTCAGGAATGTAATCCCATTCTTTTGATGTCCCTAAACCTCTGATTGCCAGATGCTGGGACTGGACAATAGGGGATGAATCATGTAATTCTTGGTCTGTTCTGTTCATTCCCTCTGAACCATCTGGCATTGACCGCTGTTGGAAGACTGGATACTGGGCTAGATGGACCATTGGTCTGACCCAGTATGGGCATTCTTATATTCTTATGTTTTTGCACATAATTATAAAACATGGAGAAGTTTTGTGGGCTTCATAGGAAGAGATGGGTTAAACAAGAGCAATTTCCAATCACTTTGATTGACTCAATAAAGTGCCTAAAATAAGGGTCTAAATATCAGTCCTTCAGAGATTAGTCCTTAGATACTGGAAAGGTAGGCCCAAAGTCAATAAGCATCATTTCCAAAATATTTTGCTTTTTTAATGGCCTTTCTGTAGAATCAACATTTTCCTGTCCTCCTTCATGGAGCCATAGTAGAAATCTATGTACTTTTTGATGAAGATGATGACCAAGATGATGGCTCAATTAAGTTAAGGGGAGCAGTAGGGGAGGGGTAGTGGCTGCTGCGTAGTGCTGCTTGGCACTTTTAAAACTCAGGCTACTTGTTTTGGAGTCTAAATATAACCTTAGGACCCTTACATCAGACTAGGTAGGATTTCTAGCTGCCAAATTCTTAATAGCCCTTTACGGTGAGATTTTTGCATTACTTATTGGAAAAAAGGCAAGACTAACTAGGGCTGTTGCCTTATCTGTGAGGCCATCCTAAAGCTTTATTGGGCAGCTATATGAACTTCCTTTAAGGCAGCTATATGAACCTTCAAAATGCTATAATATCGCTTCTTTTGATGCAGCCTTTGGCTGCAGGGTGATACAGGCTAATCACTAATGATTAAGAGAGACTGATGCCATCATTAAGGTTGATTGTGCACACAAGCAAACAGTTTATCATAGCCTCTTCCCGGCAATTGTAATCCAATTTCTGCTATCTTTCATTGTTTAAAAGAAAGAGAGCAAAAGTGAGGGCAAGAGAGAGAGAGAGAGAGAGAGAGACTGTACATCAATCTGATAAAGATGTAAAAAAACTGGTGCTTTTTTGTGATTATGTCGGTTTTATAGCAGCATTATGGAAACATGACAGGGAAACTAAAATCTGATTACATCTAATTCCTTGTCCATTATGTGATTATTATGAACCATGACTTCTACTGGCACAGTTTGAATTACACGGTTATAATACAAGGGATTTCCAATATAATTAACTGATATTGGCAGCACCAAAGAAATCTGGGCATAATGTTGCAATGCTGTGACTTCCTAAAGATTTCACCATTTTTCTCTTCCTTCTCTTCCAGTAGAATTCCTTGTGTTCTTAACAGAGCCCTGGAAATTCCTCCCTTTATTCCATTAATCTAGGACGTTATTATAACACTGGCAAAACCATGGGACCTCACTCACAAGTTTGACCAAGATTTTCAAAAGTGACTAGGGATTTTGGTACTTCAGTTTTGGAAGCGTGATATTCAGAAAGTGGAGAGCATCCACATTCTGAAGATTAGATTCCTTTAAGGTGCCTCCAGAGAATAGTCACTCAAAATCATCTGTCAGTTTTGAAAATCTTAGCCAAGATCTAACGTCTTTTGTGTCTGGAGCAGCTAAGATTTTTCCTATCATCACTGAAGCTGGAGCTCTGGTCTCTAGCTGTCTGAGAAAAATTAAGCTATATCCACAGAGGACTGCTGTCTAGCAGATTGATCCCTAGCAAATTAGACGAAAAAGGGCCCCCACACAGCAGCCAGGGGTCACTTCTCCATAGAGTACTCTAAGGAATAAGAGAGCAAAACATAACTTCACACAAACTCACAGTCTTTCCTGCAAAGCACCCTACAGCCTGTCGAATCCCAGCAGAATAGATGTGGCTGGGGGGATGAGGTGGAAATCATCAAATTAAAAGTGGTAAATAACAAAGGTCTACTGCTGTCTGGTCATTGAAAGAGCTATTTACAGGCTTATCTGCTGAAGAGAGGAAAACAACAGGTCAGGATCCTTTCCTTTTATGGGACGAGTGACATCACAAAAATGTCACTTTACTCCTGTCTCCATATACTGGTAGGCAGACTTTTACCCATTGTCCCGGATGGTAGAAGGGAATATGGAATTATTTTCTTCTCACTCACTGCAGTCCAATATCCCTCAGTTGTATGTCTGTGCATGTTTCTATTTGCAAAAAACGGTGCAGTGAAACATCTAATATCACAATGGAAAGAACATGAAAGTAATTTAGATAAACAGGAATTCAGATGAACAGGAGAATTTTAGTATAGAGTAAATGGGAGCATAAGAGGGGAGTTTCAGATAGTCCAGGTTCATTTTGCTTCTGTAGTTTTGATCCAGTGTCAGTGAGTGCAATGTGAATCAAAATATCTTTTTTTCAGATATGCATCCAAAGATTTGATTTTTCATTAAACATGATTATATATTTTTAACCACTAAGATGCATTAAGGGAGAAAGTGGAGAATGATGACTGGTTTATTTACCTTTGATGTCACATTCCCCCATGAGAAGGACATAACAATTAGATCTGGGTGAAATTTTTCAGACATTTTTTTCAGACAAAAGAAATGCAGATTCGGGTCAACCAAAATGTTTCACAGACTTGTGTCAAATTCACTGAATTGTTTTATTTGAAAACAAACAAAAAAAATTCCCTTCTCACCTCAAAAAAATCAAAGCATTTTGTGTTGACATTCTCAAAATACAGTCTTTTAATTCTAAAGGACTTTTTGTTTTGAATCTTGCTTCAATTTTAAGTTAAAAAACTCAAAAATGAAAAAGTGTGTTTGAGCCATAATTATTTTTTTCTTCGGTTCGGCCACTGAATCAAAAAAATCCATTATGTGCATAGCTCTAATAATAGTAAGCCCAAAAAGGATCTGTTCATAAAGCAACAGGAAAAGGTTGAGGATAGTGATGGAAAGTAAGGGCAATGAACAAGGAGAAATATGGATCCTAGTTACTTACAAGACACCTATTATTGTAGTATATAGGTGCCTTACAAGCTTTAATGAATTTATCTTCACAAAGACCTCCATGAAGCAGGGACGTACTATTATCCTCATTGTACAGATGGGAATGGAGGTACTGAGCGATTAAATGACTTGCCCAAGATCACACAGGAAGTCTGTGGCAAAGTAGAGACTTGACCCCAGGTCTTTGCAGTGGCTTGTGCCCTAACCATTGAGCCATCCTTCCCCTCTGTGACATACAGGAGGAAATAAGGTGATAAAGGAGCAATGCATTTACCCTAGCAGTCAAATTTTTTCCCCCATACATTATATTACAGTACATTAGGGTGCAGGTAACATCACAAATCACTTGAGCTTTGTTGTGTTTATTATAATGCCTCAAAAAACCAACGATTTATTCATATCCCTTAGTTTGAAGATTTGACATAAAATCATATCTCAAGATTCTGTTGAAACCATAAACACACTTGAATTTTGTGACTATTGCTCATGATGATGTTGTCAGAACCATTCAGTGCAATCATAGCCGTGCATTTCACAGTTTTCTACCATTAATCTATACTCCTTTAATCTCATACCTCAAGTGCCGTTCTGAACTGCCCTGCTGCTACAGCATACTTCTTTTGTCTATAGCAAGTGCTGGCATCTTTTAAGGCTACCTGAAGCCATTTGTCAGTCTGTGGCAGAAAGCTGAAATTAGGCGCAGTCAGAGAGCCTACTATTTCAACATCTCGACACGTTGATTGTGTGCTGGTAGACGCCATGGGCCCGACGAACTCATATGTAATATCCTCCTCATCAACATAGACCAACTTTATTTCCACATCCATTAGACTTTTCAGAGGAATATGAGGCAGAGGCATTGTGACTAACTGATTATCAAGCTCTAACATTCTTGCCTCTTTTTTCACAGCTGGCTTTTCTTCACTTTCTAATTTCCGTTTAAATCCTGCTCTGTCTAAATCATGACTTTGTTTTTCCTTGCCATTCTTTGCCATTTTTATTCTCTCCATTACATTTTCTACTGCCATTTCCCCAAGGAGGGTTTTCACCTCTTGCAATGCTTCTGGAATATCATTCAGTTTGTTGGCTGCTCCTGTTGGCTCCCTACTAGCGTTTGCTTTGGGGCAGGTTTCATTTTGGCACACCTTGTTTACGATGTTCCCAAAACTTGTGTTGCTTACTGACTCCATGACTCATTGAAGAAAGCAAAATGTCCTATGAGAAAATGTGGAAAAAGTTTAGAATTCTAAACTGTTGCAAAGAAAACAATGCAAATGTTTTATTCAGCACATCGACCGCTGGCATCATTACCAGTCAACATTCACCAGCAGTTAGCATATAGCTTATCAGAGGCAGCATAGTTATTCTGTGCATATGGCAATAGATCAGGTGTCTCAGATACTCTTTGGTAGCTGTTGGCAAAAGATATCTTTTTAATGGTGACACCAGTGTCTCTGTATCTTACATTGATGATGTGCAAAAAAAAAAAAACTGCTGCTTTCATGGACTCTTACCTAGGCTCACATAAACAAAAATACTAAGGACTAGATTACAGTTTGGTCTGTGTCTTTGTGGCAAAATCTAGTCCTAAATTGTTATTAGTAAATACATAGAGTCCTAGGGTTAAACCTCAGTCCCTTCAATGGGAGTTAAAAGTGCAGCAGGAATGGAAGAGTCAGGACCTCGGTCTCAGAAGGAATCATCTGTGGCTGATTGAGCCATAATGCACACTTCTATGGACTGCACAAAGTCATCTCAAGAGAAAACCATAGTCTGATTTCAGGCATTGAGGTAATGGGAGCTGTGGGACGTTTGACAAAAATCAGACTAATGAGGATATTAGAGAGAGGTCCTAACGGTAGATTTCGAAGATGGATCCTAGTATTAGACAAGTCTGAGATCATTCACATCTGGCTTGATGACTCAGGTGTATGTAGACTGTATGGGTCACTAAGTTTTGAGGCATATATTGCAGTTAACAAACATAATTGCCAAAGGGCCCAGTTCTCTACTCCATTTTAATGTTACAGAGGCATCAAACCAGCATTACAAATTGCAGAATCAGGCTCAAACTTCATCTCTGCATTACTTTTCTCAGAAAGAGACAGGTAGCCTGAACCAAATTACAAAGCTGACTGCTCGCTCACATAATAGACTTCATATTCAAAAGAAATTTCCTATTCACAGCTGCCTCTTCTGAACTCAGTCTAGAAGTGTGGGAGGCGAGAGGAATTTTTTTTCATTTTTCAATTAAGTGTGAGAACCTTAATTGTAATAGGTTTAATGGTGAATGTCTTTCAGAATGGCTTGTTAAGCAGAAAGGTTTGGCCTCTAACCTCGCATTACAGTTAAACAATCTTCTACACACTTACCATCATTTTAATGTGTTTAAATACAGGTGCAGATTGTACAAAAGATAGTTACAAAATAGATGCAATGATCTGTTTGGGCAATAACAGATTTTAAAATATTACACATAGCAACCTTTTCCAGCTTTGGTAAAGGTCTACAGTGAGTACTATGGGGCTTATTGCAGGCACCAAGACTATGCCCCTGGACACCATGGCACAGTGATTGTCAGATTCGCTGATTAGGGCACTGGGCATTAGACAACAGAAGAAGAAAAGAAAAAGACAGAAGAGAGCAGAGAAAACAGGAGGCGGCATTTTAGACCGTGAAACGGTGTCTTTAATCAGTCACAGTATAAAATAGGGGTTCCAAACCTTTGCCATGTTGTAACCCACCTTATCACCCTAGGCCCCCCTCTCATCTAGTTGGGATCTAATTAGGACCCCACTCCCATTTCACAGTATTTGAATGGTAGGGTGGTCACAACCCGCTGACTTCAGTTCACAACCTACAGGTTGAGAACTCTGTTTTAGATTAACTGCTTCTAGAAAAGCCTTTTTAGGCCTCTACAAATACTACAGGAGGAGCAGCAATATGTTAGGGCCTAATTGCCTGATTCAAGGTGATTTCAAAGACCCTCTGCTGCGATGCCCTGAGCACCCACAACTCCCATTAACTTGAATTGGGGTTGAAAATACTCAGCATTTCCCAGAGAGTGCACAGCCCAACCCTAACTGGACCAAGGTGACCCTATCTATAGCAAGCTTTTCAAGTGACCGCCCCAAGCAGCTGAAGGAAGCTACCCTTAAAACTGGCATCAATTTTCCCTGTTTTATAACACACACAACTGTTTTTTCGGAAGCCTGCATAATGACCTGGAATTGTGATTGCTCGATGCTGCTTGCAGTTTTAGATTAAGGGTGAAATTCTCAAAAGCTCCTAAGTGATTTAGGAGCCTGAGACCCATTGACTTTCAATGACAACTAAGTCGTTTTTGAAAATGGAATTTAGGACTCTAAGCCTCTCAGATGTTTTTGGAAATGTTGCCTTAAGTGTCCAGCATGATATTGTACATACTAAACTGACATACACTGGAACATGACTGAATTACTCTACTGTCTCCTCAGAAAACTCACAGCAATAGCTTCCAGGCTCAATGGGAGTTTTAATAGTGGCTATAATGGGAGCAGACACTGACCAAATATGCTATCATGGAACCAGCCTCGTGAGCAAAGTTTAAAATAATTAAGCAAAGCATAAAAAAAAAAAAAAAAAAAAATTAGGCCACAACCCTTCCTTTTAAAATGTAGACCTGTGTTTTTGTAATCACTGGTGGGAGATTTTTCCTCTCTATTTGGTGTCTGAAATGACCCCAGATGTATCAAATAGATTTACACCACCTGCCTCCCCTACTATTGTATTTTTATGTGTTCAAGTTGATTAACGTGACTTTAGGATGTACTAAGGAAGCACATTATAACTCAGCTGGGCTACACTTTAATCACTGCCTCAATAAAGAACACCTTTAGGAAAAAGCTATTAGAAAATCATTATCTTTGTCAGATAAGTATTTTCCTGATAGACTTTTGTTAAAATGCCCATTCTTTATTTTGGAACAGTTTACTGCAAAACTAGGTTCCGTATAGAAGCAAGCAATCTAAAACACAACTCTGGCAACTGTAGAAAGAAAAAAATTGTACTAAAAACAAAAATAATCTAAAATGCTTATTATGAATCCATGTGCAGGATTGGATGCAGAGGGGCAACTCATCATCATTTCCAGAGGGCAACTGTTCTAAATTTACATAGTGGGCTCCCAAGAATGAGTTTATTTGTGGAATGCAACCAAGCATAGCTTTCCATGTATTTTGGAGTTACTTCTTTTTCGCAGAGATACTATAATTCACAGAACTGCCAGGTACCACAACAAAGCATTTTGTTGGCTTCTCTTATGATAGAAACAGCTGCTTTCATATGGAAAGGTCTCCATTTAAAAATGTGTTATTTTTATCAAAGAAATCTTATGTCATATAGTTATCTTTAAAATCTTATAATTTTAGCTCACTGATTGTTCTGCAATGGTTATGACTAAAAAAGCCCTTCTAAGGGAAAGTAGCCTACTTAGTAGACTTCATTCAATTCACCAGTCCTGTTCCTCATGCCTTTTTATTCTATAGCTAGTTTAGTTCTACCTTCAACATCCTTTACCATCTCTCGTCAGATGAAAACAGCACATGCAACTAAATCATACTAGCACTTTAGAAGGCACCTGTTGTTAAGTTCCGCTGTCACTTTTCAAGTGACCACATTAGTTTCTTCAGAATTTAAGCAGGCTGCTGACAAGGATTCCTTTCCTGCATCCGCTAAAACAATTAACCCACACCAAAAGTCATCGTCCTTGAGGATCTCAGCAATCTGGAGAGGTTGTGGCTCTGGAGGGTGAACGAATTTGGAGAAAGAATACTTCCAGCCCATTGAAAGCTCTGCAAAATCAAACCTAGAGCACAGACCCTTAGCTATGGAGGAGTACAGAGCTCAGCTTGGACTGAGGAATAAAGGGCAAAGGTGGATATTTGTGCTCCTCCAGTCCTTGACTGACTGCGTACTCGTTTAGCACTTTGGTGTAATTTAGAGTAATCATCAGGCAGTCCTGCTGGAAGCCAACGGCTCCAGTAGGTCAATACAACAGCTGGGGAGTAGCAGGATGTAGAATTGCTGTGGCCACCACACCTTTTCCCCCCAGCTGGGTTCTCTGCACCAATGTGCGTGTGGCATAGAAGCCTATTTTACTGGACGATCCTCATACATGGGGTTATCGTCCAGGGCTGTTCCAGCCACACCCAGACTGATTCTGCCCACAAAATTGACACAAAACAGCCATGCCAGATTTTGACTGTGATCCAATATGGATATGAATAGGCATCTAGGACAGTGATCAGAAGATCAGAGTAATGTAATCCCAGTCACCCGGGTATGTCAGGCAGGCACCCAGTAAAGTTTCTTTAGTCGCTCTGGATTCATTCCCCAGGCAGTTAAGGTTACCTTAGTACTTTTCTGTGCTCGCAGTTGGAAGTATTGAGGCTATCCAGCTCACAGTTGTATTTTGGTATCTAAGATAACTGGGCCACTACAATATTTTACTGCTTTCTTTTCCACAGTGATTGAAGTACTCATGGTCTGGTTCGGCAACATCACAGTTAGCTCTTCATGTAAGTATAGAACAGTCTCCTTCCTCATTCTGAAGTTACACAGACATTGCTACTCATCCCAGGTCTCAGAAACAACTCAGTCCCAACATTTTGTAATCATGGGGCCATAAACTGAAATCCAGTCGAAGCTGCTTTGTCTGTCAGCTGCAGTATCATTAGCAGATATTTCCCCTTACAGAAAGGAGGTCTTGCTGGCACATCTAGGTCATTGGTGGGCCTTGCATCTCTACCCCCCTTCCAACATAATGGGCAGGTCAAGGTGAGTTGGGGTGTGGTGGAGGCAGAGAATGTAGTGAGGTACCTTTATGTTACACCAATCTCCCATGGACTCTATGCCAGTGGCATAATTTTAGAATTACCCGAAAACAGCTCTAAATGGCAGTGTGGCCCTCAAAGTCAGAGAGCCAACATCTTGACATTCACCATAGACCTGGCATAGAGAATTTCACCAGGGTCTAGGCCTGTGACAGGGTCTTTCCTGGGGTCATGAAAAACCACTGCTGGGTCCTCAGTCTGGGACACAAAACAAAAGATCTTTATTTTGTGGTAGGTTCCTTCAGGCAGGGCAATCTTACCCAGCAGTGACAAGCAAATTACAAATCGCTGGTAGCAAATCAAGGTAGTAGTTCCAAATCAGGCCTGCTTTCCTTGAGAGAAGCTCTGGCAGTCTAGTCAGTTCCTGGCCCCACGCTGGCTTTTCTCACACAGCAAGGGCTGATGAAGAGTTGTTCTCCTTCCCCTCCAGATCCCAAATGAGCAGTGCTCACCCTTTTAAGTCCTTCTTGCAAGTCTGACACCTATCGCAGATGTAGCAGGGCAAGGCTGATTGAGCCTTTCCTGTCCAAGGTGGGGTTTTGTTTGTACCCCTCCCCAAAAGCAGCACTTCACCTGATGAACAGCATCTTTAGCCACTGCATGGATCTGGTACTGGCAAACCACCCTCCACAGTTTCTCTGCCACCTTTCTCAGACACCTCAGGATTGCTTTTTAAAAAGCTCCCAGAAAAAATCTGTCTTACTGAGCAAGCTGATTATTCATCTTGACTTTCATCTTCACAGAAAAATGGGGAAATTAGAGCTGGACCAATTTTTTTGTTGGCAAATAGTCAATTCATGAAGAAGTTCATTTTTCAGGGCATTGAAGCTAGTCATGAATTCAGGTTGAATTTGCAAATAATGTCCCTTTTTTAAAAGTTGAAATGTTTAATTTTGCTGTTCCAAAATAAAGTGTTTCAACTTTTCATTTCAAAACAGCATTTTTATTCTGAAAATAAGCTAAATAAAAAGATAGTGAAATAAACATCCCAAACGACCCAAAGCTAAATGAAAAACCCAAAACAAAAAAGCTGAAAAAAATTCAGTTTCCATTCAAATTGAACTGATTTTTAAATTTTTTTTTCCAATTGGTCCTTAACATTGAAAAAACAATTATTCACTCAGATCTATTTGGAAATGGCATCAGTTCCTAGGGATGTATCGTATTTTTGCCCCTCTGCTGAGCAGTAACAGATATCTGTGGCCTTGGAGATAAATTTCCTAGTGGAGGAAACATCAGTGACATGGAATGTGGATATATTCTAACTATAACTTGTTTATTTGCACATATATACCAGTCCTGGAACAGAGATGGTCACAAACACCATGCAAGTAATCCCTTCTTTCAGGAATGCACTAGACCATTGGTATGTACACCACTATCATCCCACTAGTTCAATGACCAATGTTCCAATTCACCAGGGTGTATACAGATATATAGTACTATTGCAAAACATATCCAAAGCCCCCTACCAAATAGGCCATTAGCTAAATTTCCACTATCAAAACGCATTTGTACCAAATTCCAGATATCCCGATAAGTCCAAAAAGTCAAGGCTTACCAGATTTGTCACTTAAAAATAAAACAAGATACATCTGTGCTAGATAGATTATTTTGTGTCTGTGTATGCAGACAACAACTACACTGAGATTTGAACTAGAGATTTTTCCAACTGACATTTCAATGGGATGACTTTTTAATCACTCCCTTTACTGCTGAAAACCACAAAAGCTTAGATTATCTATTGATGACGAAGGTCAACACCTTCTTAGCAGCCCATAAAGTGAATCTCTCACAATCAGGTTTCAAACTTTTTAAAGATTCTAGCCGTTTCTCTAGGCAATGAAGCAACCTTGTTCTTTCATTTTGCTATTTTTATTGTTTGAAAGCCTGAGTCACATCTGATCTTTTTTATTTTTAGTTTTCCTTTGGGGGAAAAAAAAAAACTTTAATGTATTTTTTTCCCTAGTACTCTATTTCTTTGTGGTAGACATAAGTAATAGCTCATTCTGTGCAAAAATCAGAACTCCTTACATTTTTCTTGCTGTGATAAGGGCACACTTGCCATTACTATAGCTGCATTGTCCATGCTGTTGCAGTAAAGCTTTGTTAGCATTTCCACTATAAACCGCTATTTTCACTCACTATGTTTAACGTGGTTGTAAAAAGCAAAACAAAAAACAAAACAAAAAAACCCCCAAAATTGTGCTCTGGGCTAAACCTTGGCAGGAGGAGTGGTAATTTTTCAGAGTAGTTTGCAGAGAGTTAGTCATATGTCTCCCATTGCTCTCTGAGACTGGAAGTATCATTTTTTATATGTTTGTATAGTGCCTAGCACAATGGGACTCTGACCTAGTTAGCCTGTAGGCACTGTCACAATATAAATGCTAAATAATAATAATAATCAATGAGACAAGGTGGGTGATCTTTTATTTGACTAATACCTGTTGGTGAAAGAGAAGCTTTTGAGCTAAAAAGAGTTCTTCTTCAGGTCTGGAAAGACGAAGAGCTCTGTGTAGCTCAAAAGTGTGTCTCTCTCACCAACAGAAGTTGGTGCAAAAAAAGATATTACCTTAGCCATCTTGTTTCTCTAATATCCTGGGAGTGACACAGCTACAACAACAGTTCATACAGTAATAATCTATGTTAATATCAAAAGGGGAGCTAAATCTCTGGGCACTGTTGTGCAGAGAGACCTGTGCTCTCAGTTGTCTAAGGTAACAAAAGTCCAACTCAGCCAGTACCATAAAACTGGTTATGAAAGCCAGCAAAAGTTGTAGTAAAATAGTCCAGATTATTTGGGTTAAAAGAACTGGGATAAAGGGTCTTCAAGGCTCCTGCTAAAGTCATGGGTTGGCAGGACAATGAACTGAAAGATTCTAAAATGAGAGGAAATATTTATAGCGGAGATCATTGAAATGCGTTTCAACTGATTTAATGTTAACAATATAAAGTTGCCATACCTTCTTGGACATTGTTTGTCTGGGGTGGGAGCAGTGGGATTCATGGAGTGGAAAGAGCGAGCTTTACCATCATGGCTGTCATATCCACTGTCTCATGGGACCCCAGGAAACCTCACGGAATCATAGAAATACATGACTAGAAGTGACCTTGATAGGTCCTCTAGTACAGTCCCCTGCACTGAGGCAAGACTAAGTATTATCTAGACCATCCCTGACACGTGTTTGTCTAACCTGCTCTTTAAAAACTCCAATGACAGAGATTCTGCAACCTCACTAGAGGCTTAACTACCCTTACAATTAAGAAGTTTTTCCTAATACCTAACCTAACCTAAACCTCTCTTGCTGCAATTTAAATCCATTACTTCTTGTCCTACCTTCAGTGGTAAGGAGAACAATTTATCACCCTCCACTTTGTAACAACCATTACATACTTGAAGGTAATTATCATGTTCCTCCTCAGTGTTCTCTTCCACAGAATAAACTACTGACAAACAATTTTTAAAAATCTTTCCCTGTAGGTCATGTTTTCTAGGCCTTTAATCATTTTTGTTGCTTTCCTTTAGACTTTCTCCAATTTGTCCACATTTTTCCTAAAGTGTGGTGTCTTCACGGCAGAGTTAATCTGGGCTCTTACCTCCAACCTGCCTACGACTGACACACAAAAACCTCTTATCTGGGTTTATAAGTGGTTTGAATGGGCTTGCTACCTGGCTTGGGTTTAATTTAGAGACCTCCTATTGCTTTAACTCAGGAGCTAAGTCACCCATCTTGCAGTACAGGTACAGGCTATAAACTGGGTTACAGAAAGGAGATGCAGATAGTCCTCCAATGTCTTGCCACAATTCCCTCCAAAGAACAGACAAGTTCTTCCACAACTGGCTGGGAAAAGAATCATAGAGCATCTCAGCACAAAGAACCATGGGACACAGAACCCAGAAACACATGGTTTTTCATGCACCCTCAGATTTTCAGGACATCAATGGGGAGACAATGTAATACCACCTACAATTTTCTTGGATGGGCAGGTGGTCAGTTCACAGGTGGCTGGGACAAAACATTTTCAAAGTCCCACTGACTTTGACCATTGTGCTGACCTTATCCCCTGGCTCATCTTGGACAGGTGGATCAGGCAGAAAGAAAAAAGGAAAGGGTACTATAAGGTCAGAAGGGACCACAGTGACGATCTAGTCTCATCTCATAACACAGGCCACAGAATGTCCCCTAAAGTAATTCCTGTTTGAACCTGAGCATATCTTTCAGAGAAACATTCAATCTCCAATGGTTAAAAATGTATGCCATATTTCCAGTGCAAATTTGTCTAGCTTCAACTTCCAGGCATTGGATCTTGTTTTACCTTTCTCTACTAGTTTGAGGAGCCCATTCTCACATATTTATTCCCTATGTAGTTACTTATAAACTGAGATCAAGTCACCCCTTATTCTTCTCTTTGGTAAACTAAATAGATTGAGCTCACTGATTCTATACTACGAGGCATGTTTTCCAATCCTTTAATCATGCTCATGGCTGTTCTCTGGTCCCTCTCCAATTTATCAGTTGAACTTACTGAACTGCGGATACCAGAATGGGACACAAGTAGCAAAGGCAGCTAAACTGCCCAGGGGAAGGATCAAAACAATAACAGCCACTAGTGCAGAACAAGTAACCAGGCTCAAGATAAAGGAAGCCATTAAGCAGCACACAGATAGACTGACCAAGGATACAGACATACTAGTCTAATGCATACACAGTAGAAAGCAAGGGATCTGGGAAACAGAACCTTTTATGTCCCAATACGACAGATACACCAGGAAGAAAAAAACCAGCAGCAGTACATGCACCCTCCTCCTCCCATGCAACTGGGGGGAAAGGTGAGGCCAGTGGAAGGGATTTCCTCCAGACTCAATGGGTCCTTAGTTAGGGAAGAGGGGCCGCTCCCATTGAAGATCCTGGAATTGAAGAGGAGCTGCATGCATAGTATGGTGGAGTGTCCTTACTCCTGGTTATATGTAACACATAACTAAAAAAATGTGTGTAGGCAGTCCCTTAGGATGAAGCTATGCTGCTTTGATGCATGGCAGATGAGTGCTAACTCTTTAAGTAACTGATTTTAGTGTCCACATTATGGCCTTTTATGTATGTCAAAGACCGTTCTGATCCCACACCACTTTTTTTTTTACTTCAATGGGAACCAGATCAGGCCCTTACCCCATGGAGTTTCTGCACCAAAGAACTTACAATCTATCCTGGGACCCATCCTACAAAACCTTGCTCCTGTGAGTAAGCATTTGTGATATCAGATCCTAAGTTCAGACAAGACCAAAAGGAAGAGATGACAGTCACAGGAGCTGAATCTACACTGAGAATTTTCAGGTGCTCTACACCACTCTAGGTCTACCACCAGTGCAATTCTACCACTGCTAGCAATGGTGAAAGCCTAAGTGTAGATAAGGCAAGAGATATTTTTAGTTCCAGGTCATCAATTCCCTCCCTGTCCCATCAAATCCCTCTTTGTGCTAGAATGCATGGAGACCTTGTTAAGTGTGCAGACCCCTAGTGTGGGCTTCCCATATTTTCTTCCCTCCCATTGCCTCTCCTGATTCCCAGTGGAATTAGAGTCTTGGTTTGAATGGGGGTATTAGTGGGACAGGATTCACTTTCCAAGCCAGACTATAGTTTTTCAAATATCTCATTGCCAATTTCTGGTTCTGAGACTATAAAATGTTGCTCTGAGGCGTTGAGAGAAAAATTTTGTCTATACCTAAGAATGGAGTCCTGAAATAAGAGATTTCCTATTTGTTTTCTGGTGAGTCATTGATGCTAATGCCATCTTTATTGTCTGCTCTTGTCTCCTGTTCAGGGATGCACCCAGGGGGGAAAATGACGGGGAAGTTGTGAAGGTGAAGGATATAAGCAGGTTGGGCTTTGTACAAAATATTATTCATCCTCTGGATAAAAATGGGAGGAAGAACTAATTACATTTAACAAAGCATGTTTCAGTTCCCGAAGACAGGTAGATTCTTGATAAAATATCACTTTGCTCCAATTATTGGTTAGACTTATTAATGTAATCAGGTATATTTTATAAATATAGCTTTGTGGGAACCCTGTCCACTGCATCTTAAACCTCAGAACCTTTTTCTTCTGGACTAGATTATGATTTGGACTATGCATTCATGCAACAGAGTAAGAACCCTCTTGACATTTCCAAGTGGGCTACTTGGGTGTTGCATCCAAGTACGTAGGAGTGAGCAGTTCTAGGCACCTGCTTCCTTCCTTCCCCAAGCAGGTGGGTAAGGAAAGGGTGAGATAGGAGGGGAATAAGCAGGGAGTGCCCTAAGGGAGAGCATAGCTCCATCCTTTCTACTCACTGGCCATCATAGATGAACCAGCTGGTATTGGTCAGCAATGAATTACTACTCCACAGAGCAAGATAAGAATTGTTGCTCAGAGGAGTGTGAAAGTCATAATGTCTTCTGGGGTTACTCCTGAGTTGATGCACTATATGGACCACCTCTTGATCTGAGTTATGCCTAAAGTTTCAATCCAGCCCATTGCCACATCAAAAAAAACCAAACAATTTGCAGAAGGACCAGTGAGAACTAACATGTCTGATTAATAATAGGTTCAGTTCAAATAATTACGTCCAGTCTTTACAAAACAGATTATGCTACTCTAGAGTTAGCTGAAGAACTTCCAATAGCAAATGCCACAAAACCAAGATACAATATTTGTGTGGTGGTTATAAGTTTACTTGAAAGATCAATAACAAAATTATGAAGAAACTGGAAAAAAAAAGTTTTCCTCTGGGACACAGGGAAAGGTTTATGGCTTAAAGAACAAGCTTTATATATCACCGAAAAAACAGACAAGCACAAGAAAAGAGAAAGGAAGACAGAGGATGAAAATGATGGGGGAAAGAAGAAAAAAAGGGGGAGGGAGAAGAAAAGGTGTAAAGGAACTCAGAAGGAGGGGCCTGAGAAAGAAGAAAATTTAAGCCATCCCAGCACTGCCCTCACCTATGAATACAAAAGCCAGTTTTAGCTATCCGATGGGCATTCATCCTTCCAAAATGTTCTCCCATATTATCTTCATTCACTGCATAGGTCTCCCTGATTACATTTAGTTAGCGCTAAAGTTCATTTTTGGTCTATACTGTTTCACTGGTTGGGTTTTTTGTTTGTTTTGGTTGCTTTGTAACTACTGTATCTGATGTTCTATGCAGGAATAGTAAAGTGGAAAGAACAGTGAAAACAGCAGAGCAAAATCAAGGGTTGGAACACAGAGCACCAGACAACAGATGTTGAAAAGCATAATCTGTTCCTCAACTGAGAAAATGTTGCAGGAAGGGTTCAGGGGGCCCAGCCCCTCAAAGAGAATTAGGAAATCAGGCCATATCCTCAGCTGGTGTAAACTGGCAACAATAGAGTTAGATCCATTTATGCCAGCTTTGGATCTGGCCTGGAGTTTCCTGCACATGTATCTAGAAAGAGGGAAGCTGGTGATTCTTTCTGGGAGCCAAGTAATTCCTATTTATCATAAGTTCATTCCTATAGAAAAGAATGAGTAAATATGTCATAACCATAATCCTTGTACTTCAGTCTACAGAATTAAGTTGTTTTCTGACAAGTTAGCTGCACAGAACTTCGGTGCACTGAACAATACAATTTATCCAGAAGTTTCTGCTCAGGTGATCCTTAAAGGCAGTATTGGAATTCTTCTGCTTGAGTTAGGCTGGCTAATAAGAATCAAAGTGATAAGTGATGGGAGGGCACCGAAGCATTCATGCATGTGAAATCAAATGCATACCCACAACCTGGAATTTCCTGATGCCATGAAAAGAAAAGGAATGCAGTGCCACAGGGACTCAAATTGCTAAAAAGTTTCAAGTCAATCTCTAGGCCCAGGTGTCATTTCAATGAGCGATGGTTAAATGACTCAGGTTCCTTATTGAGATGACAAGACATTTATCAAAAATAAACATCAAGGTAAAGTGGAGATGTTTATTCTCAAAGCCACAGACATTTATTCACGTGCAACAGTCTGTGCTAATCATTTTTGTTACAGCAATTAAAGAGCCAGGGCTAAATCTGAGACCCGATGCACAGTTTTATTAAATGGGCTGTAGACTAGGGAGGACTGCAAGTGCTGGTAGGGGGAAGGGCGGAGTTATCCTGATGATGGAAAAGATGATTGCACCTTCCTGCAGCAATAAATACACTTCACTTCAGATTTAGTGGTGGCAAAGAGCAATTAGATTTAGAAGCAGCAGCAGTAAACACAATGGTGCCCGATCTCGACTGAGGCCTCTGAGTACTACTTGATGGAAAAAACACATAATAATAAGAGGACATCAGTGTTTGGTTGAATAATACAACCCAGTAGCAAATATAGTGTTGTCTTACCAAGAACGGATAAAATGCTCTGTATTTTCTAAGCCCTCTTCTAATATAAGCTCATTAATACCCAGTGCAGCCCCAACCAATATTGCAACGGGCTGTGCTCCCACCTGTTGAAACCCACCTCCGTTAGACTGAATTCCCCATTAGGTATGAAATTAAATATTTGTGTTTCCATTTTACCGGTGGGGAAACAGACAGATAAATCAAGCAATTGACCCAAACGCACACAGTAAGTCAATGTCTAAGGAGGAACTAGAGTACAAAAGTTCTTGGCAGCTAGTCAACCTATGATCAGTTCTATAGATTCATGCTCCTTCATTAGGCAAGCACTGCCTTTTGCCTTATCATCTTTATGGTAAAGAGCTACTTGCTCTTCATCTGAGCTATAATATTTTTGTAGTAGTAGCAACTATAGCTAGGCAAACCTCGCAGGTTTGGATAAATGACGAAGCACTCAGATAGCTCTCCAGACCCCAAGTCCTGACTTGCACTAGCTCCTATGGCAAATACACAAGATATGCTTATTCCATTTCATGCAATGTGGAATAATGTGGACTTTGTTTAATATTCCTAGACAAAAAAAGAAAGAAAGAAAATAACCTACATTAAACTGGAGATAAGCTTGACAGTAGATATCAGTAATTTAAAGGTAAATAACAGTTGCTATGCTTTGACACTGGTTTATAGTGTCCTCCTAGAACAATCACAAGCTTCTAGTTGGTCTCTGAGATAGCTCTTACTTTTGAAGCTTTTGAAGTTTATTTGGTAATTTACCAATGGGCTGGTCCTAATTTCTGACCTTAATTCAGTTTTTTCATCTCTCCACAATTGGCGTTGACAGTGATCTCTTTTTGATCTCTGTGCTGTGCTCTAGCAGTGTCTATTACCTTCAGTGCATTATTTTTCATCACTACGGATTTCAAGATTACAATGTTACAACGTTAGGTATTTTCTCTCTCCTTACTGAATACTGCAGTCATCTTGGTTTGATCATACACATCTAAAGGAAGGGCTGACATAAAATGGCAGTGTAGGCTTCCTATTTATACTGGAGAACATTCTACCAAGTACACCACTTTATACATGTATGCATTGATGCTGATTTAAATGTCCCTTCGGCTTCCATTAAAAAAAACCCAAATCTGGGTTGCAATAGACTTTTGTGTCTGTGTTCATCATATTAAGTATATGGTTAGTCCTTGCTCTTATCTCCTACAGATTACTGCTGGAACAAAGCCAACACTGTCACAGACTAATGCTAATGTTGTAGTCCATGCTTTCGTAACCTTTAAGTTAGACTACTGTAATGTTTTATTTTATGACCTTCCCGAGAACATCTTTCAAGGCTCCAATGGGTGCAAGATGTTGCAACCTGAATATTAACTTGCAATAAGGTGACTCAAAATATTACACCAGTTGAGAGGGAACTACCTTGGTTCCCTCGTTCAGTATCAAAATGATTTTAAAACTGCCAGGAGAACCTGGTAGTGAATGGTGTTGCTATATTTGGGACCAGTGTATCACAGTTGTTGCCAAAGCATGACTTTTATCATCGCTGGAGATCTTCCAAGCTGGTCTACTGGCTGCTGCAAAATTCAGGTTAAAAGAGGAGCAGGTGCTTTCAGTGCTGTGTGTCCTGAATTAGAAATACAAGCCACTTCTGACCAGAAACCCAAACTGCTGAATTAAGAGACTGTTTTCAATTTCTATTTGATCTTGATTTACTTGTTTTAAAAAATATGTTTTGCTTTTTTGTATCACGTTTTAATGTAAAGCTCCTTAAGATGTGAGTTCTTCTAAGGGCTTTATTTTATTAGATGGGTATGAATGATGAAGTGGTGTGACTAGCTGATGTCAGTTCCCAATCACATATAGAGGCTTTTTCAATTGTGCAATTCAAAGTTATTTTATTGCCCTCCGCCACCATCATATCAATATGTCACTGAAAAGGGGGAAAGTTATCGGACCTGGTTCTCAATTACTCTGTCCTCGCATTAGGGGAAGGAGCAATGATGGTGGCAATTTCTTTTGTGCCTCATCTGGGTCTGGGACTATTTAGAGCCCTGCTGCTACATTTTACATTCTGCTTCCTCTGGTCCTCTGTGGGCCTTGTAAAGCAGAGAACAAGGAATGCAGTACACTGACCATGCCTGCCTCCCTGCCCCTGACATACCGCATCCCTTTGTGCCAGGATCTAGAAACAGCCCTGGCCAGTTCTACTTCCATCAGGGTCAGCCACTGCACAGTGGATATCTGTGCCCCCTTACACTGCAGAAAGGGGCCTTAGTGTGACTGAGAACATAGCCCATATTTTTCCCTTTTCCTGATGCTGTTGCTTTTAAAGAAATTGCTTTAGTGTTGGTCAGGAAGAATTTTTTTTTTTTTTTTTTAAATGAACTATCATTTGCTGTTCTCCAAATGGATGTGTCTACAGAGGTACAGTAAATGCAGAGGTTTTCAGCATCAAGGCCAAAGAAAATGACTCTGAATTCAACCCTTAGCCATTACCAGCATGAAACAAGCATGAGAAATAAAATAAGTAAATAAAAATAGAAAGATAACTAAGGAAATTCTGAGTGGAGCTTGCTTCAGAACACTGGTTTCTCTTTAAATTCCTGCTGCAACTGCAGCAACATTATTTTCAAAGAAGCAACAAAGGCACAGCAGCTTGAGTGCTGCTCTGTAGCCTAGTTACAGAAGGATTAAGGAGCCTACAAGATCCTAAAGCTTACAGGGTTTTTATATACTGTACATTTTGAAAGATTGAATTTTTTTTTAAAAATGTTTGAATTAAAGTGGACACAGTAAGTCGGTTTTTTTTGTTTTTTTTGTTTTTTTTTTTAAAGTGTAAGATAAGTAGTTATTTCCTATGGTGCTAAGTACTAACACCCAGAGACAGGCTGAATCTTACACCTGTAGGTCAACTGACTTTCATAAAGTTAGGCAAGTGCATAAGTGTTTGCAGGATGAGGGCCTACATTTACAGTGGAGTAATACTTTGGAACCAATAAAACCTTTTTAACTGTACTCTCTGCACACTTTTAAAATAGTATATATCGGTGGCATTTTCTCATCACTGGTCTAACTCTGCTTTCATTGAAATCAATGGTAAAGTTCCCGTTGACTTCAGTGGGCGCAAAGTTAATACTTTTAAAAATCCAACTCTCTATGTAACCGGTGATTGTCCATAAACACCTTTCAATTGCCTTTGTATTTAAATATTATCATAATTTCTCTTTAATATTCCCTAAGTATGTTTGCAAGTTTTAAAAAATACTGTGACTAACCTGGTAATGTTACCTAGTTACAAACGAAAAGTCAAATGTTTTTGAAGGGAAACTACGATATATAACAGACCTCATAAAACACCTCATTTATTTTTAGAAGTAACACTGCATCACTTGAATAACCCTTCCTGGTTTGTGGTCACAAAATTATATGCAGAAAGGTTGTGTTCTTTAGTTATAACCTGTGCCCAAACCTGCAGCCCAGCGTGCCAAATTCATGTGAGATCAAAAGAAGTCTGAAAGCATTAGAAAAAGCCAGGCACAGTATGGATGGGCTAAAAGAGGAATTTGATATGGTAATATAATGTTTTACACAAAATGTATACAATATAACCGTGGCAATGTTGCCAACTCTGATCATTTTATGACAAGTCTCTCCATATTTTGTCTGCTTCCCAAAGCCCCACCTTCATAGAAGCACGTGATCAGGTGAGAAGCTCAGCTTTCATTAAAACAAAAAAAAAAACCACACCAAACCTCAAGCTTGCAAAGAAAAGCTTGCAAATGTGACCCCAGTGCGATGTAAAGGCTCAGAAGGCAAAGAAAAAGACTTCACATGTATTACTTTTTTTAAATCTCATGATTTTTTGGAGCCTGAGTAATGATTTGTATTGCTTAGGGGTAGCAATGCTGGATGAGGAAGGATGATTTTGTGGTAAAGGCACCTGAATAAGAATCAGGAACTCTGTCAGCCTAGCTATGTGGCAGATTTCTTGTGTAGCTTTGGACAAGTCACATGATCTTTGTCCTTCAGTGAGATAATGTTTCCCTTTTTCACCAGGGTGATGTAAGAATAAACTTATTAATGCTTGTGAAATACTAAGGTATAAGGATGATAAGTGCCATTGAAAAACCTATAAATGAATAAATGTATCTTCGCTCATTAGCCCAAGAGAGCTCTGGTTTGTTTCAAGCTGTGATTACCGAAAAGGCTTTATCATGTATTTTTTCAGTAAACAAGCTGACATTAAGTGGCAATATTTTCAGATTAGTTGTCACACATTCTTTAAACTTTACTGGAAAAAGTTATAATCCAAATATGAAATGTATTTCCCCAACTATAAAATAGACTGGTGAACTATGGATGTGGATATTAGATTTAGAACATATTATTAAATTAACTGAGAAAAAGGAAGCTCAATGAGATAAAGATCAAAATGTCTGAAAAATATATTCTTTTCACTGGCTTGGAGTTGGAGTCTCATGTTCCTTCTCTTCTTTACAGCAGTTGGCAGGAATTCTTTCACCTCCCAAAATGCCAGCTGAGGCCCTGATCCTGCATTTGGATCGATGCATAAATCCATGCAGAGCCACTTGTAGGATCAGGGCCTTATGTCATTAAATCTATTTCTGTGCAGAGTAATTATGTGTGCTTAATATAGTTATTATTATCACAGTAGCATGTAGAGGCCCCAGCTGAGATCAGGGCTACATTGTGTTAGTACATACACTCAGGGTATGTCTATACCGATGGCGGCAAAGTCATCGCCGTCAGATCGATCTTTCTGGATCGATTGAGTGGTCAGTGTAGACCCACTCAATCTATCAGGAATTCAACACAGTAAATCCACCCCCTCAAGTGGCATAGCGCTGCATCGACAGGAACAGTGCAGTGAAGACAGTGCACAGAGGGGAAGCACAGCAGTTGATGGGAGTTACGCAAGCTACACAGAGTAGTACTCGGTGTAGCTTGCGTAACTCCAGCTTGCGTAACTCCCGTTGACTGCCGCTGAATTTCCAAGTAAGTGTAAACCAGGGCATAGTAAGTTTCTGCCCCCAAAAGCTTACAATCCAAATATACAAAGCAGAGGAAGGAAGTATTATTATCCCCATTTTACTGAAGGGGAACTGCAACCCAAAGAGATGTAAATGCCTTGTTCCAGTCACAGAGGAAGTCAGTAGCAGAGATGGGAACTGAATTCATATCTCCTGAGTCCTAGTCCAACTACTTACTCATACTCATATTCACTCTCTCTCTCTAAGGATCACCTCCTCCCCAAAGGTGAGCTAGCCAGCCCAACCCAGTCACGGTGTGGGGATTCTTCCTAGCTCAATAACTTGCTCCATGAGGAGACAATATTTTGCAATTGGAACATGCCAGGCCTGATGGAATGAGGCCCTATGAGCACACACTCCCCAGGGAAAGTTTATCCTGCACCCCTATCCTATCACTTCACTCACAGCTTGTTTCAGCACAGAGCAGGGGCATTTACCCACCTTGAATTATCCAAACCTTGGGCCTAGGCAAGAGAGGTTAGCAGGTCAATAGGATCCCATGACATCTTCACTCCCTTCCCACTTGACCTCCCCCAAATTTAAATGGTAAACATTTTTTACAATAACATGTTTATTGTTCATTCCCTTAAAGAGATGCTAAATGAGGCACACATTTAAGTCGGTATGGGCGAACTACAATTAGTAATATGTTAACATTAATCTTTATAAGAGTGCCATGAGGATATACAGCATTTAGAGAACACCTGAAGAGACAAAGTCCCTGCCTGTTCTAACCCAAATGAAGAAGACTCATGGGACAACTGACCAAAAACAGGAGCAGTAGAGAAAGGCTCATCATATTGATATTTGATACTATGCCTCGGTATTGCACATTTGTCAAACATAACACGTCAGAATAGGTCACACAGAGAAATCAAACTCACAAACCATTTGAATCCCATTTGAACCCAGCCCCTGAAGTCCTCAGCACTACAAAGTCTTACCATCAGAGGTAAAAAGGTAGACAAGGCAGCACAAAGAAAATACAATTAACAAAGAACAAATAAGACCTGAAGCCTCAAACAGAACAATAAAGGCACCAGATTATTACAAACCACGCAGCTGAATGATTTAACTCCACCTAGCTGGAAACTTACTTTACAGTAGCTGCAGTCCTGGTGCAACCTATGAGTAGCAACCCCAGCTGCGTCCTGCGTGTGGCCTCTAAACCCCACATACCCCAGCTGTGTGGTTGCTGGGACAGGCGGAACCCAGAGGGGTTTGAAACATGACATTCTATCCATACCTCTGCTCCTCTGGCCTTCAGAGTATGGAGCTGTGGTACTGAGAACAGTGAGACTGGGCTGGCAAGGGGATCTAAGGCAGCAAGAAGGGTGAGGAAGAGAAATGCAGGCAGCCCCAGGTTCAGTTGGGTAGACCGTGAGAAGGAATGTGGAAGACTCAAAGGAGGAAGAGAGAGGTAATGGGTGACCCTTCCGAGTCTGGAGGGGAGGAAGGTGGGAAATCCTGGGAGAGAGAATGCAATAATCAGAAGAAAGGAAGAGAGAATTGAATGGAGATGAAAGGGGAAGGAGAGATGGAAAAAGAAGGTAACATAGAAACAAAAAGGGGGCCAGAAAGAAGGGAGGCCTCTGTCCTCCTTCCCCCCTGCCCCATTCCTTTAAAGTTAGTGAATGTAATTTTTACTTAAGTGACCCTGATGGGAGCGGGTGCAGGAGAGAGATTGGGGAACCCTGCTGACGTGAGCAAAGAGATGGCGGTACTGTGTGGAGTCTGATTCTAGGCAATGGAGGGAACAAGGGAGTGTCAGGGAACTTGACTATAGGAGAGAGAGTTGATAGGGAGGAGAGAAGGCAGCTTGGAAGAAAATGTGTTTAGTTTCTTTTTATTCTTGAGGCTTGGTTGTAAATTTAGGTCTTTTGGAAAGGAAGAGACGCTTCCCATTCCCAAGCCTGCTCGTCTGTTGGCTGAGTGGGGGACGAGAAAGAGGGTGTGGTTTGCTATACTACAGCCAGAGCCTTCTGTAGTTCTCCTTTAGGGTGTCTGTGTTGTCAGGGGAGAGCTGAAGGGCAGTGCTTAATTTGCAATGAAAGAGGTGCCGGCGCTCAAGCAATTCTTTTACTTTCATAACTGATGTGGCAAGCCCAGAGGTCCCAGGGCTATGAACTACCAAGCCTAGAGGTGCCAGGGCTCAGCCCTGCGACAAATTAAGCATTGCCTAAGGGTCACTTTGACCAGCTAAATCAAAGTAAAATGTACCTATATAAGGGAAAAGTTTAGCTTGCCCCAACCTAATTTAAACACCCTCTTCATGCAGCTGAATGAATGATCAGTTGTCACCCAAGATGGAAGTTTTAACAGTGGAAACTTACTTTTGCAGTAGCTGCAGTCTGGGCATGAACTCTGAGAAGCTTCCCTAACTGCAACCTGGGTATGGCCCCGAAGTGGCAGGTGGAACCCAGAGGGGTTTGAAACATGACATTCTATCCACGCCTCCTGCTCCGCTGTGGAGGTAGGGCCCTGGAGCACAGACCAGTTGGAGAGGAAAACAGATAGCAGTGGGAACTGAAGCAGCAAGATGGGAGTGATCAGGGTGGCTAGAGGTTTCTGTTAAGTAGAAACCATACGCCTTCCTTCTACAACCTATAGCCCTAACACCGTGTTGACAGAGGTCCTCCATTTCTTAGTTATGGCCCTCTGACTGGGAAACAAGTTGCCCAATCAGTACAGATCTAAACCAGTGTGTTCTCCCTCAGGCCACATTATAAGGTATAAGCAATTATTTGCATTACTTGTTCATAATATTGGACCTGTGTTGGAGTACTGGGTGACAGAGCTGAAGTCCAATACAAGTTTTTTGTTAGGAGTAATATACTGTACATCCTATAATGTGTTTTGTTGCAAGGGTCTGGTCCCTGTTTATAACAAGCTTTATTCTATGTTTCTTTGCTTTCCTGACTCTCAACAAAAACATCTGAAATGGAAGATTTGAGGAGGTACCATACACAGTGCAATAACCTGCATGCCTTTAAAAGGACACTGTCAAGTTATCTTTGTCCCCACATTTAGATTTAACAATGAAGTTTAGAATGGATAGGGTGAACAGATAGCACGTGTGAAAAATCAGGATGGGGATCAGGAGGTAATAGATTCCTATATAAAGACAAAGCACCAAATATCATCGGAACTGACCCTTTAAAATCAGGACATCTGGTCACCCTAAGAATGGAAAGGTTTCCAAGAAAAATTTCTTCAAAACTTCAAATGGAAACAGACTTATTTTTTGGGATAAACATTCCCTGTGCAGCAATGTTTGAACTAGACACTCTTGGGGTTTGGTGGAGGTATTATGTGTTCATCCATATGGGAGCTGGCACACAAGCTTGCTTTCTCCATGCTGTGGTAGAGCGCTAACTCAAGCAGAAGAGCAAGAGCTAGGCTAAGATTTCTCTTTGAGCCCTACGCACCCTGCTCCAGGGGGAGTGAGGAAAGAAGGTCTTCTGCCTCCACTGAGTTCTTACCTTCACCTTAGAGCAAGGGTATGGAGAAAAAGCAAAGAATCCTTTGTGTTTTTTCTCATACTCCATAGACCGAAGGGGAACAAGGAAAATAAAATCTGCTCCTGAACCTTGTCACGTTCCTTCTCCCAGGGAGAGAGGGAGAAGACTTGTTGGGAGCTATTTGTGCAAAATGTTTGCAGTGGGCAAATCTATGTCAGATGCAGACAAGCCAAATAAGAAAAACAACAGTTCCTCTCTCTCTACCGCTGAATATTTCTAATGCGCATAGCACTACGGTGTTTAAAGAGCATAACGGAAATTAAGAGTCCAGTGACATATAGCAGTATATTTTTTTCCCCTGTGTTTGGTTGCATTTCATTAGGTCCTCTAGGAGAGAGAAAAAACTTGTCAACTATATTAAAGCCTCTTTATTGGGAATAGGCCCACATGAAGGAGACCATCTGGTAGGCCAGATCAAAAATTTACTCTGAAAACTTTTTTTTGATGGAAATTTGGGATGCCAACTAAACAATACTTTTCACAGAATTTGCTTCTCCCCCCCCACACACACAACAATTAAAAAACCCCATCTAAGTATGAAAATATGTTGATTCAAATATGCTGCTATAGTGTCTCATGGGACTTGTAGTTCATTGCCTCATGTTCCTATTCTCCTGTATGGCTGAGGGCCTCAGACAGAGTGCTTCATGATGCACCAGCTCCTGTCAGTTAGGAGGGGAAGGCTGTGGTGCATCGTGGGAGATGTAGTCCAACAACAGAATGCTGCTTATAGAGGAGAATGAGAGAATGAAGTACATCAACTACAACTCCTTAAGGTATTTCCAAACTGAAATACTCTAGGATTTGGCTGAAACATTGTTGTTTACAATTTTTCACTGAAAAGTTGAACTTTTCTATGGAAAATTTCAATTAAAATAATTTTTTCCATTTTCATCAACGTTTTCCTCATAACCTCCCCAACCCCACAATTTTCTAATCAGCTCTAATGTCTGGTACAGTACACTGAAAGGAGAAGGACATGGACATTTATAGGAAGATATCCCAGGGCATGCTGGAGAAAGGACACAAGAGGGACGCGCAGCAGTGCCGCGTGAAGATCAAGGAGCTGCGGCAGTCATATCAGAAAGCCAGGGAAGCTAACAGCCATTCGAGCTCCTCACCCAAAACATGCCGCTTCTACAAGGAGCTGCATGCAATTCTCGGCAGCGACCCCACCACGGTGCCGCCCCACAGCTACCTCCGCTAGGTCACAGTCCATGGACAATGATGAGGACTCCGTGGACAAAGAGGAGGAGGAGGCAGAGGAGTGCAGGGTGCAGGAGAGCAGGGTGTCTGTTCTCCGAGACAGTCAGGACCTATTCCTGACCCCAGAGCAGTCCAGCAGCACCCAGGACAGCAATAATGATCCTGGGGAAGGCACATCTCATGAGTTTTTTCTTCTTCTTAGCAGGTTGTGTCCTTTTAAAGGCGGGAGGGGGGCTGGGAAGGGGATTTCAGGCGTTTATCGGACTTTACTGGGGGGTTACCCCCGGAACAGATTATTTATGTGCAGAGGTATGTTCCGAGAATCATCAGTTGGTATCTCAAGGAAACTTTCATGCAGGTAATCTGTTATCCTTTGCACAAGGTTTCAGGGGAGGGCAACTTTGTTCCTTCTTCCCCAGTAGGATACTTTGCTGTGCCACACTGCAGTCAAGGGAGTCGGCATTATGGCAGAACACAGCATAGCGGCAAAAGGGCCAGGCCGGTACCCCACTGCATGCAGCAAATCTTCCCTTTCCTCGTGCGTGACCCTCAGGAGACTGATATCGCGCATGGTCACCTCGGGAAGCCCGCGCACATTTAAAATACTTGAGATGTACAGCAGATACCCTGTACCTCTGTGTTCCGCATTGTAGTGTCCTAACAAGTCACTTTAATTATTTTGATTTGGTTTCAGAAGAGACTATTAACTCCCCTGCGCTGTCCTCAGATCCCCTGTGGCCGCCTCTTGACAAAACAGTCATCCAAATTAAACCATGTTGCCCAGTCACCGCTCTAATACAGGGCATTTGAAATGAGCTTTTTAAAGATCATTATTCCTCTCTATAGCACCGTAAAGTGCCCCTGACTTACCAGCTCTGTAAAAGCACAGCGAGCCGACCCTTCTGGGATGTTAGGAATGGAAAGAGGGTGTGGGTTTGCCTTGTGCACTGCAAGGGGAGTATTTTATACATTGTTGCAGTTGTTTCATTTTCCTGCCTCTGCTAGTAATGGCAACCTTGTGCATTTCTTTTACTTCTGTAGACCCCTCAGTCTTGGCCAACCCTTTAGAAATGCTGTGGAAAGACTATCGCAGATTAGAAAGAGGAAAAAAAAAATCAAGAGACGACATGTTTGGCGAGCTCATGAATGCCTCCGCGACCACAGAGATAGAGCTCCAAGCGTGGCAGCTCACTTTGTCCCAGAATATAGACATGGACAGGGAGAGTCGCAGAGCAACGCAGGAGCATGATCGCAGTACCACGCAGGAGATGCTGCAAATCATGTGTGACCAGGCAGACATGCTCCAGCGGTTTGTGGAGCTTCAGGAGAAGCGGAGCCGGACAGAGTCCTGCTGCAGCCCCTCCATAACGCTCCTCCGCCTATGGTTCTGCTGCCCTACTCATCTCACACCCCCAAGAGATCTCGGAGGAGAATGGCCAGGCTGCAGTATGTGATGCACTCCACCCCGGTGGAGACGAGCAAAAAGCAGTGGCGGCCCTGCTGACAGCTGGCCTGCAAGAAACCACGCTACCCCTTGAGAATGTGAATGAACACTACCTCCCCATCCCCCGCCCTCATGACTTGAATGCTCACAAATAAAAGTTTGCATCATTTCAACATGTTTCTTTATTAATTCATATCTTGTTTGGGAGGGATTTGGAGGGTACTGATATCAATGGTGGGGGGGATGTTGAGCAAAGCCAAATAACATACAGGAACAGTCTCATCTCATCCTGCATCTCATTGCAGAACCTGGTTTTCAATTCTTCCCTAATGCAAAGCGCTCCACAGTTAGCTCTCAGCGTATTGCTGGCATCTGGCTGCTCATAATTGGCAGCCAGTCTTTCTGCCTCCACAGCCCAACCCTGGGGGAACCTCTCCCCCTTCGTTTCACATTATGAAGAACACAGCATGCAGATATAACTGACGGGAGGTTCTTTTCACTCATGTCCAGCCTAGTGAGCAGACTCCTCCATCTGCCCTTTAAACGCCCAAAGGCACATTCTACAACCATTCTGCAAGTGCTTAACCTGTTATTAAAACACTCCTTGTCATTGTCAAGGTGCCCGGTGTATGGCTTCATTAGCCAAGGGAGCAAGAGGTAAGCAGGATCCCCCAGAATCACTATTGGAATTTCCACACCCCCAATGTGAATTTTTTGCTCAGGGAAGAAAGTGCCCACCTGCATGTTAGAAAACAGCCCCGAATTCCAAAATACATGCGTGTCATGCACCTTCCCAGACCATCCCACATAGTTGTTGGTGAAACCATTCCTGTGATCCACAAGGCCCTGCAGGACCATGGAAAAGTACCCCTTGTGGTTTATGTACTCGGTTGCTAGGTGGGCAGGAGCTAAGATAGGGATGTGTGTCCCATCAATGCCCCCCCCCCGCAGTTTGGGAACCCCATCGCGGCAAACCCGTCCACAATGTCCAGCACATTTGCCAAAGTCACTACCCTTCGTAGCAGAAGTGCATTGATGGCCCTGCACACTTGAATCACGGCAGCACCCACTGTAGATTTACCGATTCCGAATTGAATCCCAACCGAGCAGTAACAGTCGGGGGTTGCCAGCTTCCACAGAGCAATGCGACTCTCTTCTCCACTGTCAGAGCTTGTCTCAAGTGAGTATTCATGTGCTTCAGGGACGAGGCCAGTTCCTAGCAAAGTTCAAGGAAAGTTGCCTTTCGCATATGAAAGTTTTGCAGCCACTGGTCATCATCCCACAGCTACATAACGACACGGTCCCACCAGTCTGTGCTTGTTTCCCAGGACCAGAACCGGCGCTCCACGGACTGCAGATGATGCGTTATAGCCTGCAGCAATCGGGAATTGTTCCGCTTGATGGCTTGTAGCAGGGCAGCCTCGGTGGCATCGCAGTTGCCTGTGCTTTGGCTTCTTGCTGTACTTCGAAAATACTCGATGATAAGCTGTGATGTATTTGTGATGCTCACAATAACAGTGCAGAGTTGAGCTGGCTCCATGTCTCCACAGCAATGGCGAGCACATGGCATAAACAAACAGTGCGAAAACAGTTTTCCTGTTTGTTTGGGGGAAGGAGGAAAGGGGAAGCAGTTTTGCATCATGGGACGATGACACTCGTCCCAACAGCCACCGCAGCTAGTTGCACTGTGGGATAGCAACCCACAGTGCACTGCTTTGAATGTCGACACAAGCGTGGTGAGTGTGGACGCATGAGCCCAGCGCAAAGAGCATGGTGTGTACATGCTCCAGCGACTTCTAAAAATTGGCGGGTGAAAGTCGACTTCACTCTGCAGTGTAGACATACCCTTTGTGTTTTGACTTCCCCTCTCAACCACTTTAGTCAGATCCATTGCCTTTAGGGCCATATGTATCTGCTAAGGAGGAGGAAGAGGTGAAACTTGCCTTTTAAGAAGAACAGTGGCATGCTAGGCCCTAGAATTGAGGTAGTACCAGACTGAAGTGAAAATGAGAGACACTGGATCCTATCTGCACCCAGCTGCAGTTTGGAAAGGAGAAGCGTAAGGAGAGATTGTCTCAGTGACAACTTAAAAAGGCCAACAGAACTTGACAGACATTTAGGCCTTAAAACAGACAGGCTCTCCCCCAGCCTATTTTTAAACAAATTACTTTTAATATTACCTAAATATTAATGTTTTAGAGTGGATACTCTTCATGTTCCATAAAACTGCTTTTCATAAATGTTTTAATAGTTCGAAGCCTGAACTCCACTGAGTCAATTAGAAGACTCCAAATATATCCTTTTCTCCAGTTGTATTAGTATGCAGCTGGTAAGAAGACTAACATTGGTCTGTGCTTTTATCTTAAAATAATCCCAAAAGACAATTACTTTTCATATGGGAAGTGCTAGAAGTGCATCATTCCTGGGTGATATTAATGGGGATATTACCAGAATAAAAATAATATTTATCTTTAATTTAGGGCCTAAATTTCCAAGGTGTTGGACACAGACAACTCCTCCTGAAGTAAATGGGATCTAGGGGTTTTCAGTACCTTTGAAATTCAGGCCCTTAATTTTCAATTTAGCACTGAGGCTTATATTCTACAGCGTGATTTTGGAGTAATTGTGCAGAGGGTTGGTGTATAAACTGACTGCAATAATCCCAATAAAATAAAGCGATAAATCATGTTACTATTACACATTTTTAAAAATACAGAATACATTGGGGTTTTTTATTTTCATCATAATTCCATATTTTTGGTATCTGATGGTGTGGTTTACTTTGCATATTTAGAAAACTGCACTTCAAACCTTCCAAGTAAATGATAATTGATAATCAACATTTCTTCACAACGAAGAATTGTGTTAGGTCATCGCTCTGACATGCCATAAGGAAATAGGAGACTGGCTGCAACATATCATGAAGAGAGAATTCTGATTATCTTGCTTGCTCATACTAGGGATGGCTAAATAAGGATAAATATTATATGAGAAAAAGCATAGACTAAATGCAGGTGCCAGAGTTCCTGAATTTGAACCTCTGTCCTGACTTTTACTTGCTGTATGGGCTAAGGCAAATCACTTAGGACCAGATTTTCAAAGGTGTTTTGGTGCCTAAAGATGCAGATCAGTGCTTTTGAAAAATCCCACAAGGCACCTAGGACCAGCTCCACAATGGAAGTTTGGCTGCAATTTATGCACCTAACTCCCCCTGAATATTAACTTTTTCACCACTTATACTGTTTGTTCACTCCATGCATTTCACACATTTGCACAATGGAATTAGATTAAATAACTTCATGCATTAACTTTTTTGAGTCTCATGCACTAGCACAATGTCAAGTCTACTACACCGCAGGAAAATATTTATCTTCTGAGAGGAAGGGAGAAAGCCATATTAATTTAAAATTAAGATTTTTTTTAAACAAAAATGATAAATTAATACTTGGAGATGTAAGTAGTGGACTGTTAGTCTCTAGGGAGCCAGCTTCTAGAGGAAGATATCGTTATGGACATTAAATGTATTTCATATGCATAAGCCTCTGAACCAAATAGGTCTGGTTTTTAGCATAACAGCTTTGACATTGTCCCTTTGATGCTGTTTAAATGCAATTTTCATAAATATTTTCTTGGAATGCACTGTCTGTAGAATTTCAAATTCTCCAGGAGACTTTAAGAAATCTAACAGGCTTTCTGGTATTTGAAATCAGGCTTGAAATTGTGCTGAAGAGACAGTTCTTACAAAAAAAAAAACTTTTCTGCTGAATAAATTACATCAGAATCAATCTCTGGCATATGGGACAAGAAACATCTGATGATAACCTTGCCTGATCTTATTGTAGATCACATTCATGATTCAAAATAGAACTAGGGACATGTTGATAAAGCCATTATAGCCTTCAATTTATTTACTTGCTATGGTTTTGGACGTCTTGAGCAGGAGGGGAAAAAGAATTCAGTCAAAGACTCTGGCACCCTTTACTTTCAGTGAGAAATTACTTGCAGAGTCATTAAATGTCTACACCTTCTTGTAATAGGAAATCTGTTTTGTATATTAGTAATGTACATCACTAGCTTTGTATATTCCAGCTAGAACTATAAGAAGCATCTTGCTCAAAACAGAAACTTGAAATGATTCAATGATCTGAATAAGAAACCAAGCTGCACCATTCTTTTTATCACTTTTTTGTTAGATTTTCTATGTGCACATATATGTATAGAAGTAATACAGGGTATGACTACATTGCAGTAAAAAACACACGATATCGAGTCTCAGAGCCCAAATCAATTGACTTGGGCTCATGGGGCTCAGCTGCAGGGCTACAAATAGCAGTGTAAACATTCACGCTTATGCTAGAACCTGGTATCTGAGACCCTCCCCCTCTCAGGGTCTCAGAGTCCAGGCTCCAGCCTGAGCTTCAGTGTTTACTCTGCTATTTTCAGCCTCATAGTGCAAGCCCCGTGGGCCTGAGTTAGCTGATCCAGGCTGATCCACAGGGCTGTTATTGCAGTGTAGACATACCCATAATGGCTAGGTCAGATGAAGGACTAAAAACCAGACCATTTTGCTTTAAAAAAAAAAAAAAAAAAATCTGCCACAGCTAAGCAATCAAATACTTGAAGCCTCTGACAAATCCATGTGCTCGATTCCCCATCACCTTGCACTTTGTTTAGTCATTTGCACCTGTGCAAGAGTGGGTGTAAAGTGCCGTCACTGTCATTTGGCAGCATTCTACACCCACTTTGCACAGAGGTAAATGAAAGGCAAAGCACAAAGCAATGGAGACTCAGACTCCTTTATGTTTTGGCATCTTCAAAAAGACCAAAATAAGCCAGGACTGAAAAAAGGGCTTGTTACATTTTAGGAACGAAATGCCTTTTGGAACTGGAACAGAAGCAGAGTAACTGTGTAACCTAACATTTCTGTATTCCATGGAGGGTTGGTGATGACATCCAAACCACTGAGAATCTGCTTCAAGAAATGTATTCATTTGGCCGGGTCTCCCCAAAGAGAATGGACAGCCTCATTATACTGCACTCACCCACCCCTGCATCTGCTTCTCCCGCCAGCATCAACACTCTCATGGCTTCAAAAGATCTTATTAGTAGTTGAACTAGGCATCATACAGGGATGGAATTCTGCCTGAAATGGACCCACTCAGGGAATGTTTGAGGTCTGTTCTCTTCTTGAGACAGGGGAACTTTATGTTGTCATTTTTATTAGTTATGTGTACAATCCCATTCCTGCTGTTGGATCCACTTATGCAGACTCTTGTACCTGAGTAGAGCTTCACACAAGAGACTCCAACTGCAGGATTATATAAATTATTTTTACAATCTATGTCATATAAATTCCCACAGAGGGATGAAGTTGTGTCCTGACTGATAACCCAGTCAATGGGGTTGCATGGGATGTAAATCAGTAAAGAATTTGACCCTGAGAGATTATAATTATTATTAGTTTGCAGTAGGTAGTACCCACAATGTGCTATGTGCTGTCCAGATGGACAAAAAGGGGGATGGTTTCTTCCCCAAAGGCTAATGATGGACAGACAGGTAGACAGAGATTTGGGGAGAGAAACAACAAAAGGGATTTTCTATACAAATACCTCCTTTTCTGCCCAATGCAGTCTTTGTTTTATATCTTCTCAAAAATAATGCAAATAAAATTCCTCCTTCCTTGTATTTATGATTCTCTGTCATTGTGTTTATTATAACATTTATTTATTTTGCTTAGTTACAGATTGCTACAGGGTTGTTATATGTGCAGAATTTGACCACTGAAGCACTGTTTAAATAAAAAATGTCCATAAAACATTTTTGACCTTCCCTGTGTCCACAAATACAGCCATCTTGTTTTGCATTATGTTTTATACAGTGTGTATATATTTTAAATTACGCAATCAATCCAAGAAGCAGTTGCTATTGACTGCACATCAGATTGCTTTATCTGAACATGAAGTGAGAGTCTATGAAGTTATAAAGAAATATTTCTGTTCTGTTAAAAAATTGTGGACCTGATTCTCCTCTCACTTTCACTGGTGTAATTCCATTGATGTCAACTGAATTACACCTGATTTATAACTGTGTAAGTGAGAGAAGGATATAACCAGCAGTCTTGTTGTTACTGCAGTGCAGTTTATAGAGACGGGAAATTTTATTTACTGTTTTTTGTCAATCGCATTAAAGATCTTTGTACAAACCTGAAAGCTTTATAAAATTATTTTTAAATGCTTTATAAAATTTACTCCATCTGTACTTTATGTAACATTTGCATTTGCTTTCATTTCTATTTAAGTTACCAGTATTTGAATTTTCTTGAAATTCACAAATTTTATATTTAATTGACCCTTTTTCATATCAGTGCTTCATTTCTTTAGATAAGATTAGCCTATTTTCTAAGAATAATTTTTGAACTTCACAAACTTTTCTTTGAGTGGCTCTTCATATTCCCACGTATGGGCCTTCTGGTAGTATTCAACAGTAGAATCTTCTCCAAGTAGTGCCTGTTGGAGTGCATGTGCACCCCCTCCCTAACCCTTCCTTTGGTGTTTTCAAATACCCAGAATTGCCTTACAAAACTATTCTGATCTATATTCTACTATACTTAAAAACTACTGGATATTAAAACTATACTTGCAACTATAATAGGAGAAAACCCCAGATCCAAAATACCAGAATGGTTCACTTCCATCAGGTGCAATGGTTGCAAGAACAGTATGTCAAGAACCAGAGCATGGGCAGTCATGTCCAGCAGTTAGAGTCACAGACATTCAGGCCTAAGGGATTGATCCAGAGTCAGCATCTTGGGTCTAGAGCCCAAAGTCGAGCCAGAATCAGTAGCCAGCAACTGTAGCCAATGGGCGAGCCAGAATCAGCATCCAGGAACTGTCGCCAAGAGTCAAGCTAGAGCCAGTAGCCAGGAACCAGGGGGCTGGGAAAGGAAAGGCAGGGACTAGGCAGGGACCAGGAACAAAGCAGGTTCTATTCTAGCAATAAGTCAGAGATCTACCTAGTTGCACGGACAACTTCCTGGTACTCCCTCCAGGCTTAAATAGTAGATCTGAGCCAATCAGAGATCACGGGAGTAGCACGGGAGCCAGTTCTCTCCCATGGGTGGCACTTCCTGCAGTGACTGATCTCCCACGATGTATATGAGGCATTGACAGTAGCTCTGGCAAGGCTACCTGGAGCCCCGCAGACCCAGCTTCAACTCCCATGAATCCTAACACAGAGGCAGCAGAGTGCATAGGGCCCCCTTACATAGTCTTGCCCTCAGAATGTCCAAAAACCCTTTGGAAGGGGCTGTGCAGACACTGCTTAGAGAAGGTTCTACCATTGGATGCCATCAGCTGGCACAGACTCCATACATGGGACTATGCAGAGTCATCTCAAAGAAGTCTGGGAAGTAAGTAACCTTCATTTACAAGGAGATCCTAATTTTGAGGGCTCAGTCAAGGCCAGAATGTCAAAGGAAACAAGAGTTTGCTTGTCCAGCAAAAACGAAGCAACACCCTATGTAAAATTAAGATATTTATTTTTGGAAATAATGCTCCTGAAATTAGGCATGGGAAGTTTTTAAACTGGGATCTAATTAAAGTATCAGCCCCCAAAGTCAATTCCACACCTACTGCAAATACATCCAAAATTATATTAATTGAATCCCTGCCTAGGTATGAATTCTCTGACCAAGACTTTTTGCTGCTTTTCACTAAACTGACATTTAATGCAGTTCCTAACTTTACTTTTAATTAAACAAAAGCATTGTTCAGTGAAGATTTGTGTGGATCTCAAAGCCATTCTCACATTTTTACTGCTAGGAGGCGTTTGCAAGCATGGCAGGCTTTCCCAGGTCTTATTGAGGCTCATATAAAAATTTGCAGCAACAGGGAACAAAATAATCAAAAACCCATCCAGATTTTTATGTGCAGTTGTCAGCCTGCATTTCCCCCAGCTCTACAGGACCAGTGGGATTCGATGCTGAAAATGTGTGTGTAGGGGTACATCTACACTGCAAAAAACACCACAGCAGCAGAGATTCTTAGAGCCTGAGTCAACTGACTCAGGCTGCTGGACTTGTGCTATGGAGCTAAAAATAGCAGTGTAGACAATCAGGCTTGGGCTGGAGCCTCTCCAAGATCCTCTACTCTTGCAGCGTTTCACAGTTTGGACTCCAACTGAGCCTGAATGTCTACACTGCTATTTTTAGCCCCACAGCGCGAGCCCCACGAGCCTGAGTCAGTTGACCCAGGCTCTGAGACTCACTGCCATAGGGTTGGGTTTTTTTGGTTTTTTTTTTTTTTTTTGCAGTGTAGCTACATGTGGCAGCTGACAGCCTGGCCCCAGACCCCATTAATCTCAGCCCATTGTGAAGGTCTCTTCCACCATACCCCTTCAAGGGCTGCAGTCCAGCAATGGCAGTCCAGGCTAGCTCACAGACAAGCTGACAGCCATTAGCTGTCGGACAATGCATGCATTCCCTGATTCCTCTAATGGAGCTCATAAAATATCTTGGATAAGCTGGTGCAATGACAAGCAGGAACAACTCATCTGGTATTTCTCCCTATGGATTATAGAATACGTATGAGAGGGGGAATGTTCCACTTGCAGTACCCATCCCCCAGTTCCAACCCCTCCGCCAATGTCACTTTCCCCCCTTGAACAGCCCAGAGGCTACGCAGAGTTTTTGCAGAGGGGCAGCTATGCAGAGGTGGGATGAACATCCTATTTGGCCACCTCTGTGGCCCACCTCTCTGGCCCACTCTTTGTTTTGCTCCTCTCTGCACTGCACTGGTGGGAGAGGACAGGTGCGTAAAGCAGGAGAAAAGTTCCTCATGTTCCTCAAATTCCTGAAGAGGTTACTCTCGTATATAGGAAAACAGCATGGGAAACCATTGCAGCCAGAGTTATAATCTGCGATGTGTCACTGCTCAAAAATATGCGGGTAAATATGGGACTTTCAAATCTGTCGCATGAAAAAGAATGTGTTTAAGACGGGTTCAATGGGATATTCATGTACAATTAATAAAACCAGACTCAAATAATTAAACTTTCTGCATATGAACAGTAACGGCCCCCCAACCCTCCAATCTCCCCAAAATCCACATGCTATTTTCCCCTGTGGGAAAGGAATGAAGAAGTAACCACTTGTAACAGTTCCTAGTCATGTCACTTAATGTGCCACTAGGAGACATTCAGACAACGTGGTGATGTACACAGCATAAAACCTAAATGGAATAGAAGGGAGATGCAGTCAAAAACAAATAGCAAAGTATCTTCCAACCTGGGCTATGATTTTGAAATGCAATTCCTAAAATATGTATTCGATTTACATACTAAAGCCCTGATCTTTTATTGTAATTCTGCACAGGCACATCTGCCAGCACAGAGCTCCACTGAAGCCTACAGAACTCTGTACGGGTGGCCACATGTTGCAGTTCATGGGAAAGAGACCTGAATATGTAGACAATACGGGCTAGAGTCTCATCTCAGTTACACCAATATAAATCCAAAGTAATTTGACTCCAGTGTAGTTACTCCAAATTTACACCAGTGTGAAGCAGAATCCGGCTCTGTGATGAATTAACAGCAATGTGTGGTATTCAAAACAAGGGCATCGAGGCTTGTGAACTAAAACTGCAGAGATGCATCAATGTGCACTGACATTCAAGAGACAGCCATTGATCTTTTGAAAATATGCCTATTTATATAAGCCACCCCAGCTATGAAATACTAGACACCTGGACAACAGGTGCCTACAACCAATTAGTTACTGACCATTACATTCACTCAGTTTTTATTTTTTGAAATTGTAGTATTATTGCTGTAAAATAGTACAAGTCATAGATTTATAAAAATAGATTAATTATAAAATATTTGTGTTTTGTTTTCTTGAATAAAACTGATATAAAAACTAAAGTATTTTTTTCTTTTTCCAAAGAGATACATCAGTCAATTCTTTAATTATAACAATATTTAAGCTAGAAGAAAAGAAAATTTCTATCTATATGGCTCCTATTACATCTGAGCATTTCACAATCTTCTGTGTATGTATCTTCATGTATGTGAGTTAGGGAAGTGCTGCTATCCTCCTTCTACAGATAGGGAACTGAGGCACAGAGAGATTAAATGAGACTTGTCTTCACTGAAAAATTAACTTGAGTTATAACTTGAATGTTGCCCCTAACTCAAGTCCTACCATAGACTCAGACTTTAAGGTAAGAAGGAACCATCGTGATAATCAAGTCTGACCTCCTGAACTTCGCAGGCTACAGAACCTCACCCACTCACTCCTGTAATAGACCCATAACCTCTGGCTGAGTTACTGAAGTCCTCAAATCATGATTTAAAGACCTCAAGTTACAGAGAATCTACCATTTACACTAATTTAAACCTGCAGATGACATGTCTTCTATGCTGCAAAGGAAGGCAATCCCCCCCAGGCTCTCTGCCAATCTGACATGGGGAAAGATTCTTTCCCAACCCCAAATGTGGTGATCAGTTAGACCCTGAGCATGTGGGCAAGACCCAGAAACCAGATACATACTATAGAGAATTCTTAACTAACTCAGAGCCCTCCCTTAGTGTCCCATCACCAGCCATTGGTAATATTTGCTATTAGCAGTTACAGATTGGCTACATGCCATGGTAGCCATCTCATCATACCATCCCCTACATAAACCTGTCAAGCTCAGTCTTAAAGCCAGTTAGGTTTTTTGCCCCCACTACTCCCCTTGAGAAGAATGAATGGCCATACTGGATCAGACCAACGATCCATCTAGCCCAGTATACTGTCTACTAACAGAGGCCAATCCCAGATGCTTCAGAGGGAATGAAAGAAAGAGGGCAATTACTGCTTGATCCATCCCTCGTCATCTTGTCCTAGGTTTTGGTTGCCAGAGGCTTTGGGACACCTGAGCATTTGGTTGCATCCCTGGCCATTTTGGCTAATGGCCATTGATGGACCTATCCTCATGACTGAAAACTCTTAACTTGATTATGGTGGTGCTTTAAACTCAAGCTGGCCAGCCTGTCAGGGGGTCTAGGTTAAAGCTCGAGTTAGCACAACTCAGCTGCTAATATGACCCCCCTGCAGTGTGGATGCAGACTAGCTCCACTCGAGTGCCAGTAGCCCTTCAATGCCTTCCCACCTTCCCCCTTGAAAAGACAGACAGACAAGTTATCCCACAATTCAGTGGGAAAATTCATAGAATGGCTCAGTTTACTGCAGCAAAAAGAACCATGGGATGTACCCCCAGAAGTTCTAGTGTCCTGTGTTAGTGCAGCACTAGTGGGGACGCAGAAGTTCAAGTGTCGTTTCACAGTGTGGCCACTCTCCCTCAAGCTAGGCTAATTCAATAGAAATAACACGAGTGGAGATAACTCAAGTTCACTCTGCAATACCCTGATTTGCCTAAGCTCACACAGGACATCTCTGGCAGAGCAGGGAATTGAACCTCAGTTTCCCGAGTTCTAAGCTAGTATCCTAATCACTGGATCAGAGAAGTTGGAAAAAGATGGAAGGGAGCCAGAACAGGAACAGGTAAGTACATCAACTTCTCCCTTAGTTACCTCCTCATGATCTTTTGTGTTTTAAAGGCCTCCAAGACTTTCATTTTGGCCATACAGTTACCTTCAACACATACCAGCCATATTTTGAGGAGTTACCATCCAAAGTATGTGAAAGAAAGTTCAGCACAGTTAATACATTAGAGTAGAAATCTAAATCACCAAGAGGAAATTGTAGAATGCGGGTGTCATGCTGCTACCTGTTGCCTAGCAATATTGCATTTGTGTGGCACAAGATTGATAGATATCACCCACTCAGATCACTGGATTCAGACCTTCACCATAGTCTTGTCACTTAGGAAAAACTGCCAAAAATCAATAAGAGAAACAGCAGATGGAGAAGTGAAGCACCACAGGCTGACCTAATCTTACTGTTCCAGTATAATAATGCTCAGATGACCAGCTCTAAACCACTGGTTGTTCAATTATTCTGCGTATATTTTTCCTGTGTAAATATGAAAACTTACTGCCTGGAGAGATATATCTGGGTCGTGCAAGTTGAGATAATATCATCTTAGAATTAAAATGGCAATTTGGTTTCATAATTTTAGTGACTCACACTGCATTATCTTTATGGAGGATGAACAGAAAATTCTCAGATATTATACATAATTATGATGTTATTATAGTGTTCCTGATATCAAAAGTTACAGTTAAGGTTAAGATGCAGCCCAGCTTTTTCAGCAACCCATAACATTCTCAAAATATACCTATTTATTTTGAAATTTTTCATGATCCAGCTCAGTCTCAAGGCAATATTAAAACAAACAAAAAACAACCTTTCATCAGAACTAGTTCAGCCATCTTTTCAGTTGAGTGTAAAAAGACTCTCCATGTGTTCCATTTTTAATTTTGGACTTGCATAATTTCAAGAAAATGGCTAAAGATAGGAACTTCAAATTCAGTGTGGTTTATAGCCCTTGCTAGGATAGAAATAAGATATTCAGGTTTGAAGAAAATGAACTTCGTATTTTTAAAATTCAAAACTTTATTCATAGATGTCCAATAGAATAACTTCTGCACAATTTTTCAGGACTCACTAAAGCTAAAATGGTTTAGAACATTGCATTTACTGAGACACCCTTAACTACTTAAGGACTCAAGATGAGAATCATAGAAGTGTAGGACTGGAAAGGACTTTGATAAGTCACCTAGTCCAGTTCCACAACCTCCCTAAGGAATTTGTTCTAGTGCTTAACTACCCTTAAAGTTAGGAAGTTTTTCCTAATGTCTAACCTAAATCTAACCTAATCTAAATCCCTTGCTGCAATTTAAGCCATTACTTCTTGTCCTGTCCTCAGTAGTTAAGGAGAATAATTTATTACCCTCCTCTTTATAACAACCTTTACATATTTGAAGACTGCTATCACATCCCCACTAGGTTCTCTCTTCTCCAGAGTAAACAAACTCATTTAAAAAAAAAAATCTTTCCTTGTAGGTCATGTTTTCTAGACCTTCAATCAGTTTTCTTGTTCTTTTCTGGACTTTCTCTAGTGTGTCCACATCTTTCCCAAAGTGTGGTGTCCAGAACTGGACACAGTAGTCCATTTGAGGCATCATCAGTTCTGAATAGAGTGGAAGAATTACTTCTAATGCTTTGCTTACAACAGAATGCTTTGCTTACATCCCTGAATTAGGTTTGCTTTTTTTTTTTTTTTTTTTTTTTGGCAATGGTGACATTGTTGATTCATATTTAGTTTGTGATCCACTGTAACCACAGATCCTTTTCTGCAGTTGTCCTTCTTAGGAGTCATTTTTCATTTTGTTTTGTGCAATTGATCATTCCATCCTAAAATGTAGTATTTGCATTTATTCTTATTGAATTTCATTCTATTTATTTCAGAAAAGTTCTCCAGTTTGTCAAGATCATTTTGAATTCTAATCCTGTCCTCCAAACAGCTTGCAACCCCTCCCAGCTTGGTATCAGCCACAAACTTTATAAGTGTACTCTTTATGCCATTATCCGAATCATTTATGAAGATACTGAATAGAACCCGACCCAGGACAGATCCCTGTGGGACCCCACTTGATATGCCCTTTCAGCTTGACTGTGAGCCATTGATAACTACTCTCTGAGTATGCTTTTCCAACCAGTTGTGCACTTTCCTTCTAGTAGGTTTGTCTACGCTATTTTTTTCCTATTTTGCTTACAAGAAGGTCATGTGAAACATTATCAAAAGCCTCACTAAATCGAGATATATCACATTTATTTAACTTAAAGATATTAATTAAAGAAAGCCTGGTTTATTTCATGTAATCCATTGATGAATATCCTATTAAGACCTACAATACAAAACATTGGAAAAAATTTAAAAAAGGACCAGCCAGCCATAACTAGTAGAGCACAAACCAAACAGCTCTCAGTCACACCACCCTATTTGCAAAGGATTCAACTGCCCATTAGCAAGGTGAAATCGGGAAAGCAAAGATACAAAAACGAAGGAGCTGTTGATTATGAAATTCAAGCTATGCTAGGCCTACTTATAAAATTAAGCTACCAAATATTACTAATAAGAAGCAGATTGCAAAAGCATGAATGTGGCTGGAATCCCTTTTTGAAAAGAAGTGATTGCGTCTTATTACATCACACGTGCTGTTTTCTTCTTTAAGCATGTCTGGTATTTCATCAGGGTAACTGCCTTTCCTATGATTAATGGCGTCTCTTGACTGACCAGTCTCCTTAATGAAATTTTCTTCTGTAATTAACTCATCTATACCTCAGTGGCTCCATATTTTTCAAGGATACCACATGATCCTATCTTCCGATGGGTACCAACTCAGGTGATATTCAATTTTCATTTCAGCAAACTCCAACCCCCTTTTGTTAGGAAAGAGTGAAACTGTGTGACAAATAAGTGCTGGATTGTCGATTAAATAAAATCCAGGTGGCTAACACCTTCTTAGAAACATATAGGTCTTTCCCCTGTTTTGTTTGGATTTCCTTTGTTCTGTCATGTAAATACCAAAAATGCTTTGAAAACACTCAATTTAAGAGTATAAAGAGGGAAGCAATCCCGCTAACAAGGACGCTTCAAGACTGAGAAATCATTCCAGACACAGAACTGTCATCTCACCCAGAGTTCTTCTGAGACTACAGATCCAGGCTCTCGGAGAACCTGTCAAGAATTCAAACCACTGCCTCTTGCCTGCATTGATGAGGAGAATTACTTTTGCAGCTAATGTATACTGGATATTTGGTTTGGGGGGCTCAATTTATAAGTGTAGTAGTTAAAGCCTTTCTATCATTATCGAACCAGTGTCATGTCAATTCCTAACCACACTAATATCAGATCTTGGCTGGTCAGGTAACAAACCCCCAAAACACAGAAGAATGACAAATGAGAATTGCAGTGGCCCTAATGTGGTAGACTCCAGTGACCTACTTTTGGGTCAGAATTCCACAACAAAGGATCACTGATCAGTGTTGAATCTGGAGAAAGAGCATACCAGCCTACACTGACCGAAACTGCTAGGCAACATCGATGATTGTAATATAGGTCCTAAGTAATGAAGCAAACAGCTTTGTATATTCATGCGAAGAAATTGCATTGCATCCTTTGGAATGCTGACATCCAGTGTTAATTAAGGAAGTTGGGTAAAATTTTCCAAGTGGCTTAGGAGTCTTAGTCCCATTTTCAAAAGTGATTTAGGGATTTAGGAGCCTAACTCTCATTGAATGTCAATGGAGCTTAGGTTCCTATCACTCAAATCCTCAAAGGTATTTAGGCCCCTAACTCTTAGTGAAATCAATGGGAGTTGGCATCTAAATATCTTTGGAGATATGGGCCTAAGTGCTTAAATCACTGTTGAAGGTGGGACTTAGGATGCTTTTGAAAAGTTTTGCATTCCCCCTAGGCAGCAAGAAAGCAGCCACTTTCTGCAGCTGTTGCAGCCTTTTGCTAAATTTTAGGAATAGTCCAGTATAGTAATCTGGATGGATGAGACAGGCCTGGGTGGCTGTAGGAAGGTTTGCTTCCCCATGACACTGATATATAGGAATTTCTTATTGACATTTCTGCCCTTGATTTTTCAGCTTTAACATGGCATTGACATTAGTTTTGATATGTAATATACATCTGTGTTTATGAGTAACAGTATTTTTTCCTCATATAAGAAGAAAAAACACAAAGAGGAAGACAAGTGAGATGAAAATTGATTTTTCAACTGAGGGGACCAAAAGAGGAAATCCAGCCATCTTTCCTTAGCACAGAGACCATCTCAAGAAAGAAGTATTCTGGGAGACACTTTAAGAGTTAGTACTGTAGACTCACAATTTCCTGCAATGCTTCCAGCTCAGAAATATAGAAATCTCTCATTTTTTCCCATTTGGTAGCTATATTGCACTCAAATACTGGGGTGAAATTTACCCCTGTGCAGAGTGCCAGCACAACATACATGCACCAGTTAAATCCCACTTAAGCTCACATCCTTCCAGTTTGGTGAATTTACCATTTTTAGGACTATTCTGACGCTAATGAACTCAGTATTCTTTTTTCTATAAGGAAAATAGATGGGCACCAATAGCTGCCCTGTTATTTGGCAGGGAGGAGATAGCTGTTTACTATAAGGTTATCAATTTCACAGCCTACCTGATTTTTAGTAGTTCAAAAGGGAAAAAAGTGGCTTGAGGCTTTTCTTTAACCCAGGTGTTCTGTATTGAAATACCCAGGGTTACATTTAACTCACCGGGTCAGGATCATATGATTTGTCTATAATAATACCAAAAAACTGCCTTTAAAGCATCAACCTCTTTTTAACTACACCAGATCTATAAATCCCTTCTAGCACAATTTAAGTTCGGGATCTAGTATAAAGATCAAATCACTAAGAAAAGAAAATGAAGTTGAATATATATATTTCATATTTATCAATGCTGAGTTATAGAAAGGGTTCTCAAGCTTTTTCAGAGCATGGGCCACTTTTTAATAAATAGTGTCATAGAACCCTCTCCCCCTGCCTAATGACAATCAAACAACATCCCTGGGACAACTAGAGCAGTTTATTACCTAGAACAGTAATAATAGGGATTTATTTATTGTGATTTTAGCTGTCACACAATTCAGTTATAGAGGCTGGAAATCAGGAAGGGCCAACTTTATATGACCAGCCAGCTTTCCACAGGCCATCAGCAAGTGCCCCCTGAGACCACAGTTCAGGAAACACAGTTAAAAGAGGACTCCTCTGAAGCAGTGATTTATGACAGTTTCTCATGCATTAAAGAAAGAACATTTAAATCCACACTGTAATTCAGCATCAAGGCAAGTACTTTCAGCTGCTGCTGCAGACTATGTATATGTATTTTACCTATCCATCAATGACAGCAGACAATTAAGCGGTAATTTAATTGGGAATTCTGGAGCAAAGGGTGTTGGGAGGAATATTGATACTTTAATGAAAGATCAAGCTGTGGTAATGAGTCCTAATGGTCATGTGTAATGTGATGAGCTGGTTCTTTCATGCCAGAAAGTTAAAAAGAGATACGAAGCAAAGAGTCACTAATAATCTAGCTATACATTATCGGCAACCATCTGTGTACATTTTTAGAATCCAGCATACTTGCATGCACCTGGAATCTACACCTGGATGGTGCTAAATTGTTTCTTTCCTGAAAGATTCAAGCATGGCTGTTCAATTTTTAACATTGCCTCTGGTGATGAGGTTTACAAACCCTACACTGGGCAACAAGAGATTGAGCAGGTACTCAGGGCTCAGCTAGCCCCGCCGTGCCACACCTGCAAGAAATGCACAAAAGGAGTTAAAAGGGAGCAGGCCAGGGAAGAGGAAGGATTATCATGCTATAATTCCTGTAGGAAGGACTGAAGGAAGACAGGATTTCTCTCATCAGCAACTGCCTGAAAGTAGCTCTCTAAGGGAAGGGAAGACCTGCTTCTGATAAATCCTGAGATGGAGGCATTTCCCCCTTCCACATAATAACCCAGTTTATTTGCATTGATTCCCTGTGGTTTGTTTACGGACTGCCCCTGAAGGGGAGAGACTTGGAACTGACCAGACCCAGAGGGCCAAGGCATGAAAGGAGGTAGCTGCTGCCTCAAGAGGGGGAGAGCTAGTATGCCATGTTTGCTGTGGAGAGGGGGCAAGTGGTTAGCTGACCCCTTCCACCCTTTCCTGTTATAGACCGCAAACTTTGGGGTGGTAGGCAATGGCCCATGGAGGGCAGGCTTAAGGTGCTCCTGAGCGTCAGACCCCTTTGTTGCCCTCACAGGGGCTGAAGTCTGGTGGAGTGGAAGGGCCTGGGCTTTCCTACCAACCACCCTTGTATTAGAGGGGGACATAAACCTCCCTTCCACAACCCCCTGCAAGGAGCAGGGTAGAGATGCTATAAGCACCAAGGCAAGGGCAAGCCACCTACAAGGATCAGGAGGTGGACGTAAAGCCCTCCCTGTTGTGAGGCAGTGGAAGTCTGTTTCTTTGAACTCTATTACCCTGCAAGGGGTGAACTGAAATGGAGACCCAGCAGGAGGGCTGAGCGGCCACCTACCAAGAGGTGAGCGGTCACAGTGTTGGAGTGGTTGCTGGCAGCAGGCCCGGAGATGGGCGCAAAGTGAAAGCCCAGTGACCTAACCACTAGGCAAGGCTACTGGTGAGCCCACTCCCTATCACACACAGATTCTTGGGGAGAAGAGGGGAAATTATACCCCAGAGCAGAGCTGCTGACTGTATCTTAGAAGTGGACATTGTTTGGAAGATAAAGATGTGCACTGCTGAGAAGATAAAATGTAGATTTATTGAAGCAAACAACAAAAAAGGCTATATATTGGATTTCAGGTCCTTTTTATATTTTAGAGTCTATAAAGTCCGGCATTCTCTACTTTATAGTGCAAATCGAGCAAGAACCACTATAAAGAATTTTTTGATCACTTTCTTTTATGTCCCTTATAATCAAATATAAAATTCTAGAGCAATTTAATAGACTCATAGAAATGTAGAGCTAACAGGGACCTCAAGAAGTCATCAAGTCTAGTCACTTGCACTGAGGCAGGACCAAGTAAACCAAGACCATCCCTGACATGTGTCTGTCCAGCCTGTTCTTAGAAATCTCCAATGTTGGGGATTCCACAACTTTGTAAGCCTATTCTAGAATTTAACTACCTTTATAGTTAGACCATTTTTCCCAAGGTCTAACCTAAATCCCACTTGCTGCAGATTAAGCCCATTACTTCTTGTCCTACCTTTAGTGGATGTGCAGAACAATTTATCACCATCCTTTTTGTAACAGTCCTTAACAGTCTTGAAATACATTATCAGGTACCCTTCCAGTCTATCCTTTTCTCAAGACTAAACATACCCACCTTCTTTAACTTTGCCTCATAGATCAGGTTTTCTAAATCTTTTTTCATTTTTGTTGGTCTCCTCTAGACTTTCGCTTATTTATCCACCTCTTTCCTAAAGTGTGGTACCCAGATTAGACACCGTATTCCAGTTGAGGCCTCACCAGTGCCAGAATAGAATAGGACAATTACCTGCCCTGTCTTATATGCTAAACTCCTGTTAATGCCCACCCCCCAGAATGTTTGTCTTTTTTGCAACTGCATCACATTCAATTTGTGATCCATTATAACCCCTAGATTCTTTCCAGCAGTATTACCGCCTACCTAGTAAATCCCCATTTTTGTAGTGTACATCTCTTTTTTTCCTTCTTAAGCAAAGTACTTTGCACTTGTTTGTACTGAATTTCATCTTGCTGATTTCAGACCAGCTCTCTAATTTGTCAAGGTCATTTTGGATTCTAATCCTGCCTTCCAAAGTGCTTGCAACCTCTCCCAGTTGGGGCGGGGGGTTTGCAAATTGTATAAACATTATCTACTCCTTTATCTAAGTCATCAGTGGAAATATTGTCTACTACCAGACCCAGGACTGACCACTGCAGGACCCCACTAGCTACACCCTCCCAATTTGACAGGGAACAATGGATAACTACTCTTTGAGTATGGCCTTTCAACCAGTGGTGCACCTACCTTATAGTAACTGCCACTAGGCAACATTTCCCTGGTTTCCTTGTGAGAATGTCATACGGGACTGTGTCAAAAGCCTTACTAAAAACATATACAATGTCTAACCTGTCAAAGAAGGAAGTTAGGTTGGTGGCATGTTTTGTTCTTAACAAATCCATGCTGGCTAGTCCTTTTAACTCTATTACCCTCTAGGTGCTTACAAACCGGTTGTTTAATAATTTGTTCCAGTATCTTTCTAGGCATTGAAGTTAAGGTGACTGCTCTATAAATTCCCTGTGTTCCCCTTTTTAAAGGGAGGTATTATGCTTGCCCTTCTCCAGTTCTCTGGGATCTCACCTGTCCTCAGTGAGTTCTGAAAGATAATTGCTAATGGTTCCAAGATTGCTTCAGCTAATTCGTCAAGTACCTCAGGGTGAATTTCATCAGGCCCTGCTGACTTGAATACATCTAACATGTCTAAATAGTTTTAGCCTGTTCTTTTCATATTTTGGCTTGGATTCCCTCCCCCTTGTTATTAATGGTGACCAGATACTCAACACAATTTAGTCTTGCTGATTTTGTCCCTACATGCTCACGCTATTCTTTTGTACTCATCCCTAGCAATTTGTTTCCACTTTTATAAGAATCATTTTTGACTTTCAGGTCATTAAGGGGCTCTGGATGAAGCCATCTTAGCCTCATACTATTCTTCCTATCTTTCCTTTACATCAGGCTAGTTGGCAGTTGTGTCTTTAATGCTGTTTTCTTGAGAAACTCACCTCTCTTGCACTCCTTTATCCCTTAGATTTTCTTCTCAGGGGAACCTTGCCTACCGCTCTTTAGAGTCTGGGAAAGTTTACCCTTTTAAGTCCATTCTGTTGCTCTAACTCCTTCCTTTTCTTGGAACAAGCTCTAGCCTGTGATCTTAACAGCCCCTCAATGCCAACTGGCAGAGGAACCACCTGATTAACTCATATCAGGCCTGACAGTCTCACTACTTCCTTCCCCCCCCTCCCCCAAACACACACAGTTTTAATATGTACCTAAAGGGTATCATGTTAACTGGTGAGATGCTGGTCCCAAAAATCATTGTGATGTATGTATGGGTTGTGTACAAAGTTACATATATGTGCTATAAAAGTGGGAGTTTGGGAAGCCAACAAAGCTACTGTGCTAAGCAGCAGCAGCAGAGACAACTTAGTAAGCATGCTGCGGGACAGAGTCTGCATCCCAGGATGCCTCCCTGGCTCTTGAGGCAGGCATAATGGACTTTGGGTAATATAAGGGGTCCAAAAAGACAGTTTAGGGACCCATCACGTGAGACAAAACAAGCCGGAGATCTCACTATTTGTGAAAAGTGGATCCTTCAGCCATGTGAGTTGACTATAGGTGTGGAGTTGCCTGAGACCAAGCTTGTAATGGGTTATGCTTTACACACCAGAAACCATGTTTTGTTTGCAGCCATACCTGTCTTTCTCCCCCCACCATCTTTGCTCGTATCACTTAAATCTCTGTTCTTAATGAATCCAATTATTCTTGTTTTTATTACAAAACCCTAGATACATTGCTGTGTATTAAAGCGATGTGTGGGTCTTCAGCTAAGCCAAGAGGCTGCTGGGTACAGTGTCACTTTGGAGGCAGCAAACTTCATTCCTGTGAGTGCCCTAGCGAGAGGCACCAGCTGCTGCAGAAATGCCTCTAGGAACTCCTGTTCACTGATGGTCTGCCTCACCAGCAACATCCCTGAGACACTGCTAGTCTAAACCTTGTCCTGCAGGTAACAGAGGTGGTAGGGAGCTGACAGTCTAATCTCTGGCAAAGATCAAATATTCCAGTCTTGAAATTTATCTTTTTTTAAGACATAATGGAGCAAATGTATTCCCCCCCCATACTTTTTGCATGTATATATTGATGCAAGATGTGGAGCAGATTCCCTCACTGACTTTCCTCTTGCTGCTGCAAAGCATCACAGTTTTCCCTATGAAAACAAAGCAGAGAATAGTGCTCAGTCTTATCAATGTTTTGTTTTAGATGCAGTGGAAGTTTGTTTTCTTGACATTTCTCACTGGAGACTGATGCATCTTCAAGATGTACAGGTTTAGGTTCAAAGACTGGCTCAGATTTGTAACCCTGCACAAAACCATCACAAGCAGGAACTGTCAGGAGACTGAGGAAAGGGAGCTAAAGTAGGATTCAAGGGAAAAACCCAGCAGATTCACAACTTCTCTAGGTTCTCTACTCCGGCTTCTGGGCTGAAACAGGAACCATTGCCCTTGTGTGGCTCTTATAGAGGAGTCTGTAGCCACTACATTCAAGTAATTATATGGCCAAAAAATTGGGCAGGCCCACTGCCTTTATGCCAATCTAGCTCCAAATCCCCATGCCCCCCATGCTGGTCAACATGGTGTCAGGCTGGAGCATGATGTAGCGTGGAGTTCCTGTGTAGGGTCTTTTCCTCTCCCTCCTGCAGTGAAACTGAGCTATTCCTCAGACTCTGGAGGCTTTCTGTTGAGCTAATGCTGTAGAAACATTTCAACAATAGGTAGTAGTCTCCTTGATGCTTAATATTAGTAAAAGTTATGTCCCAATCCACTTTTCCCTGAGAACCTGCAGAAGGGATATCAAGGAGAGGACATAGGAAGTTTTTTCCCAAATTGTTCCACTGAAGGAAGTGGAATTTGCTCTTTGGCAGATTAAAGCAGTGGGACCTACCCCCAATCTCATGGATCTCAGCAGTTTACCATAGATATCTCAACCCTAACTCTCTGTCTGAGGCATACTTCCCAGTTTCTCACAACACAGCTCACTCATGTTGCACTGCCAGAATTTAAGCAACCAGCTGCTTTTTTTGAGACCCAGCTCAGCACTGTGAAAGAGGGCCTGGCTGGTTACTTTTGCAGCATTGGGTTGATTGGGGTATGCTGGTGGCATTAAATGGGTGCAGAACTAGAGTAACAGTGGTAGATTAGAGCCTGGCTATTAATTACAAGGCTTTTTACTGTATAATATTTGTGCTTAAACATGTGACTTGCTATAAAAATCTTGGAAACTTATTTTTAACAGTAAATGGGGCTATTTTGCATATACATTAGGCAATTTTCAAAGTTAAACATCTAAGCTGTTTTTAAACAAGAACAATTACAGTACATTATGACTTATTTACCAGGTTTCATTTTATCTTTATTGAAAGGATAGAACATCTGGAAATGGGATTTTTGTTTCCACACGGTATTAACATAAAACAAAGGAAGATTTTAAAAAATGACATACCTTAGAATGGAGGCTCTGATAAGACTTACTGTGTCAAGCATGAGGTCAGCCACAGCGCTTACACAGGGGCTACAAACCCTGAAAACTAAGATTTAAGCATTTCTCAGAATTTGGTCAGTATTGTCAAGCCCCCAGGTTAAAAAATCATGAGTTAGACCACCAGAAAATCATGAGTGGCCACAGCAATCAAGAGAGTTCTTATTTATACATAAAAAGAATGTTTTGGTTTGGCCCCTGGTGTGAGTGACAGTATGTGAGTCAGATTTATTACAGTGGCTCCCACTTCAGGAGCTTTCATCTCCCCACATCTGCTTGACTCCAGCCAGCTATTAATTCTGACCCCCAGCCCTTTACATCAGCTCTCCTACCTGTTCCTGTACACACACCCCATCCGTGACGCCACAAAGTCAGGGGACCTCCTCATCGACCTCCTGGCATTGGCTAAGGTAGCCATTTACAACAACAGGGAGAGGATGGCGGTGGAGGAGGTGCTCTGTGACTGTGGGGCCTACATCCGCTCCTCTGTCCAATCACGCATCCGGGCAGAGTTCCTCTGGGCCACATCCCCTGGCTCCTTAGACACCTTTGAGAAGCAGTGGGAACTATCTAGGGTTCTCTGCTCAGTGTCCTCTTTCAGGGTCTCTCCATTTAACCCTTTGACCTTCACACCTGTTCCTGTTTTCTCATTTGTTATCCCCTGAATTTAGTTGAGTCCCAGGCTCAGTAGTTCCTCCCTTTAGGTGTGGAGAGGGGCTTTTAACAGGTCCTGGAACCCAAATAGGACCACTCTTTTGCATGTCTGTGGCCATATCACCCCGAATGTGCCAGAAGTTAAGCAGGGTTAGGCCTGGTTAGTAGTTGAATGGTTAGTAGTTGAACCTGCCCAGCCTGACTGTCATAATATATAGATCCAGTAACCACCCCAAACAGGCCAAGAAATCTGTTACTTACAGCCAGGCACTCCAAAACCTCCAAAAATGCTCTGAGGAGAAAGTCTGGGATACATTCCTCAACTCTCTTAAAATGGCTTTCACAAAACAAGGACCAGAGAAGTAGACCACATCATGGAACAGGCCACCCAAATATCCTGAAAGAACCTGCTTCAATACAGAAATAAAACCTGCTGACCGCACACTAGTTGTCACCCCCCTCCCCCCACCTCACACTGGAACCCATATAAGTTAACGACTACAACCCATCCTGAGCCTTCACTTCTGGCTTTCAAACAACCCCCCAACCTTTCCAACCTCATCATCAGAAGCAAGCTCCCCCACAGACCACCAGGCACACCAACTCAAAGCAGCACCAGACCCTGCCAGAACAGATGCAAGCAAATACATCTCCACTGCTACAATGATCAACACCCCCAACAATACTTTTCAAGATCCATGGAACCCACACATGACTATGACAACGTGGTATACCTCATCCAGTGCACTAAATGCCTAACAATTGTGTGGGTGAAACAAGACAATCATTATGCTCTCAAATGAACACAGGAAAATGATAAAAGATAGAAAACACCTTATCACCTGTGGCCCACTAACCCCCTTTTTTCTTCTGACTACAAAGGTGTTAATAGGACACTATTTTGAACGGTTCCTTAGAATATGTGCTAACTACTTATGCAAAGCAATCTGTTCCACCTTGCATTTTGCTGTGACACTAGGAGTACCTTTCCAAGACCCTGTCTACATTTACCTCTGAGATTCGGCGGCAGTCGACGGGAGTTACGCATGTTTTTTGCGTAGCTTGCGTAACTCCCGTCGACCTCTCTGCTTCCGTTCTGCGCGCCGTCTTCACTGCTCTGCACCGACGGGAACCGCGTTCCCGTCAATGCAGCACTATGCCACTTGTGAAGGTGGTCTTAGTACGTCGATTTCTGGATCGACTGAGCGGGTCTTCACTGACCACTTGGTCGATCCAGAAAAATCGATCTGACGGCGGCGACTTTGCCACTGTCAGTGTAGCTGTAGCCCAAGACCTGAAGAAGAGCTCTGTGTGGCTCAAAAGATTCTCTCTCTCTCACCAACAGAAGTTGGTTCAATAAAAGACCCATCTCATCTCTCTAAGATTCTGGGACTGACACAGATACAAATACATTGTATACTTCCATGCATGTAAACCTTTTACAGTTACAAAGCATTTAGAGCCAAATCTAACTCTGAAGAAGGAATACTTTGTTTGGAGGAGGCTGTTTTTGAATGGCTAATCAACTGCATCACAGGCTTCAAAAATAAACTTTTGCAAGGCCTAAACCCAATTGGACCTGCTGAATTAACATCATTTGTTATCCAGGGGGCTGCAGCTCAGGACCTGGTCTAAGAGTAGCCAAATTGCATATTTCTACTTCAGGAAAGTAAAGGCCTGAAGACTGACACTTCTGGGGGCATACACTTAGAGATCCCAAGAAAGAAAAGTAGTACAGCTAGCTTGGTAACTGACACCTTACCCAAAATGTAATCCCTCCATCTCATGCTTGGAAAAATTAGACAGGCCTAGAACTAAACACCCAGGGACTATAAATAATGTTTGCTAATGAGAAATAAAACCAACTCACTCTCACCTAGTTAATGATTTATACCCTACTCCAGAAAAGCTACATGAAATTATACAGGACAGCCCACACAAACGCTGGAGGTACAATGGTGTTTGAGGTATTATACTAGTATACTTTTGGATTGCCTAAAATAAGAGCATTGGCTAGAGATAGTAAACAGCTAGGAGACATGGAATAGATTGAAACTATTAGAACTGGGCTTTCTTTTGCTGTACTGGGAATGAAAATAAACAGGGAGCCTCATTATGCCTTTCTCCAGGAAAACCTGCAGAAGAAAGGAAGGGGTTGAATCTTTGTGAGGTTTTCCTTATAAAGGCTTATCCTGACCATTCACTGGGGGAATGGGTTTTACCCATTTGCAGACCATGTTGAGGGACTACCCACAAACCCCCATGGATCTTATAGACACTGGAGTGCCAAGGCAATCTGGAGGTTCATGCAATCTCTGTGCCCCTGGCAGCATCTTTCTATTCCCCAGATCCTGTTGATTTGGATTGTTAATTTGTTATAATTCACTAATAATTTTATCTGGAGTGAGTGGAGTTGGGGATTCTATTTATCTCCATTCCCCAACCCAAACCAACATGCCAGAAAATTGCTTCAGATACACTTTCCAAAAAAGCATCTAACTGAAAACATTTGTTTGGCCACTGTAGAAAGCCTAATGGACAAAAGAGCAAGTTAAGGTGCCGAAGTATGGTCTGAAGAAGATTGTTGTGTTGGTGTATGTTCTTTTTGGGAATGCTAATGGCTTGATCAGTTCGTAGGATGCACAGCTAATGGTCTGAGCACAGTATTGGCATGTGGGAACTCTGGACTGGTCTGTGTCTTGGGCAAATCACTTAACCTCTCTGCCTCTATTCCACATCTGTAAAATAGAGAGGTTTGTATTAGCTGGCTTAACTCACATTAGTATGTGGAGGTTTAATTCATGTTGGTTTAAAAAGTACTTTGAAGATAAAAACATGTATTTTTATTAGGTGTTGCCCTCTGACATCCCCCCTTCATAAAAGAAAATAGCAACATTTCCCCTGGGGCCTATCTACTAAGGCTACGGCTACACTGACGACAGCAAAGTCACCACTGCAGATAGATTTCTCCGGATCGACTGAGCGGTCAGTGCAGACCCGCTCAGTCGATCCAGAAATCGATGTACTAAGATCACCTTCGCAAGTGGCGTAGCACTGCGTTGACGGGAATGTGGTTCCTGTCAGCACAGTGCAGTGAAGATGGCACGCAGAAGAGAAGCAGAGAAGTCGATGGGAATTACGCAAGTTTTTTGCGTAGCTTGTGTAACTCCCATCAACTGCCGCCGAATCTCAGAGGTAAGTGTAGACAGGGTCTTATTTAGCTGAAAGTGCAAAAATAAAGCTAGTGTTCCTCATGTTACATTCCCCGAGAGCACAAATGTCTCCCAAGGACTGTATAGGAGATTCACTATACAGCACATCCCTGATGACATGAATGTCATATGGGACACTGAATGTGGATAAGTTAGACATCAAATATCTGAGGGAGTTTTCAATGATATACTTCAGGAACTATATTTTAGACAATTGCAGTTGTACTGTATTCCACCAGTTCCAACTATCAGGTATAATGTTGTCGATTTGTAAAAATCCACAAGTAGCTTTCTTTATTTTTCATACAGACTTATGGTGTACACCTTGCTATTAATCAGATACCAGCTTTTGCCAGTTGTTTAGATGAGCATGAAGCGGTTTACATTGGCATGATGTTACTCTATGGCAGGAGTTCGAATACTGTTAAAGGGAAAATGGAGTGAAATACACCTCAGTCTTGCCCTACCATCTGGTATAGTAGAGTAGGGCAGATGCATGTCAGTACAGACTTTGAAGGCATTGATGTTACAAGCTTAAGTGCAGATCAACAGGGACTCTCGCTAAAAATTTTCTATTCTTGTAGAGAGACACACAAAACGTAGAATGACACGTACATCTGCTGAACTGAGTTGTTTAGTGTGGCAGTCGGGAATATTTCAGTTTACTCAACAAAATGTCAAAAGTATCATGCAAAATACAACAGAAAATATTTAAAATTAAAACAAGCTAAACTGTAGAAATGTCTTGTTAAAGATGAGAGACAAGCTGATCTACTAGGTTGGTAGAAAGACTACAGGAGTCCTATATTTAGGGACAGCTTGGCGAATGCATATTTGAGACCATGGCAGTCAAATGCATTCAGGATTTGAGGCACTAGGATTCTGAGAAAAGTAACAAGTGCCTGCAGCTGCTGCCAGCTGATTTATGGAGAGGCAATGGTGTTGGACTGAAAGAGGCCACTACTTCATACTAAAGAAAAAGCACTTTGTGGGAGTTGAAGGGGGATGTATATAATTGTTCTCATCTAGACTGTATTCAGCTAATCTAGGTAAAGATGCAAATAGAAGTCTCAATCCCCTGCCTGGGGGGACTGACAACTTGACCTCTGCCCCCATTCATAGGAAATTGTGGTTTTTAAAAGATTTTACAACATTTTAGTCCTACCTAAGTAGCTTGACATTGACAGGTGAGGGAAAGTTCCCAAGCATCACATAAGAAATTAGCATGTAGTTCACAATGTGAAAATGCTACTGAGGTGAAGACAGTGTCTGAAACAGTGACAGTATTTTTCACAAAGGAACCATGGCTTCCACTAGCTGGCACAAGAAAGAACACAATTTGTTCTCTGGTAGGAATGAGGAAGCACAAGGCACTTCCCATCTATTCAGCCATTGCTGGTCAATCTGTGTCTCATGCAATGAGAACCATTGAAACTTTCATATTTGCTACTTCATGGCAACTGCAGCTCTGTAATAACTCCGGTTTTTGTAAGTATAGGAAGGTACCACAGATACCGCAAGTTCCTGGGGTGGTGAAATTTGTCTTCAGTGGCACCCCTGTAGATGTCAGTTTTAAAGGTGCTTCTTAAGACAGGTGTGAAAAAGGTGGAAGCTTCTGAATAGAAGAACATACGGAGTTAAAAATCTGAACAAGGGGGAAATCTTACCTGTTGTGAATTTACTCTTGTTTTGTTGAGTAAGGTATAGCAACCCAACTTTAGTGAATAAGTCTTTCTAGAACAAATCTGTATACAAGTTTGACAATCAAACCTGCCCCTGCTGTGGTGACATGAGAGAAGACATGACTCAAAATTCTGCAGACTCCAAAAATAAGTAAAACGTTTGCCAGGCAAGAGAAAGATGTGATTTGATGCACCTTTTAAGAAGAAAATTGAAGCTATACTTCCATTTGATTGAGACATTAATCCTAGAAAATTGACTCCTCCAAATAACCTGAAACTATGCCAGTCTTCTCCCTCTGATATGAGAAGTCAAAACCACATCAAGGGAACAAAAATCTATCTTCTTGTCCAAATGTGAACCATTTCAAGAGAAAACACAAACCAAAGAGGGATTTGAATTTGAAGCACAAAAACTAGTAACCTCAGCAAAGAAATAAGATGTTTGTCTCCAACTAAAAGTGAGGCAGAGTACGGCAATTGACAGTAATATGGCAACTATAATTTGGATCACAAACCTTTCAAGAAGCAGTAAACAGTGTTATACAATTTCTTGATGAGAAGTGGGCATGTTGTTGACCTGAGCAATCTAAGATATTTCTACTGCTCTGGATATTCAGAGCACATGACATTTCCATTGAGTGCTCTTGTTCTGTTTGCTGAAGTGTTATATGGCTGTTTCATTCAGTGGCTAAAGTTACACAGAAGCCAAAGCAGAGATCCCAACCATGCAGTCACAAAGGGTCCTGGGGAAACATTACAAACAAAATGGATGCTACAAATATTGAACACAGTAGTAAAGAGAGGTGGTCTCACTGCTAATATTTGCAGTTTTATTGCACACGATAGTTGCCTGAACAACACAGAGTCACCAGATGGTGCTATTAGACTTGCAAGCTTTGTTTATGGACTGTATAGGCAGTCAGACCTTGGAGAAATTTCTCATTGTAATACAGTTCTTTATAGAAACTGTGCAAATTACTTTACTTAGGAAGGGGGAAAAATCCAGTGCACAGCTATAAAATTGGGAATAACTGGGTAGGTGGTAGTACTGCAGAAAAGGATCTGAGACTCATAATGGATCTCAAATTGAATGAGAATCAGTGTGATGCTGCTGCGAAAAAGTGAATATCAATCTGGGGTGTATTAACAGGCGTGTTGTATGTAGGACACAGGAGTTAATTGTCCTACTTTACTCAGCACAGCTGAGGCCTCAGCTGGAGTACTGCATCCAGTTCTGGGCACCACACTTTAGGAAAGATGTGGACAAACTGGAGGGAGTCCAGAGGAGAGCTACAAAAATGAGTAAAGGTTTAGAAAAACCCTAACCTATGAGGAAAGGTTATAAAACTGGACATGATTAGTCTTGAGAAAAGACAACAGTGGTGGGGGGGACCTGGTAACATAGATGAAGACTTAAGGGCTGTTATAAAGATCATGATTTATTGCTCTCCCTGTCCGCTGAAGGTAGAAACAAGTAGTCATTGGCTTATTCTGCAGCAAGGCAGATTGAATTAGAAAACTTTACCTAATATCTAACTGAGGATAGGTAAGCTCTGGAAAGGATTCCAGGGGAGGTTGTGGAATCCCCCCTTTCATTGAAGGTTTTAAGAACAGGTGAGACAAACACCTATCAGGGATGATCTAGGTATCCTTGGTCCTCTCTCAGAACAGGGGACTGGTCTTGATAATCTCTTGAGATCTTTTCCAGCCCTACATTTCTAGGATTCTTGGGTACTACCAGTTAAGTTATATTATTGCCTTAGTCTCTCTGACTTAATTATTTAAGCACAGAGCTATTGCCTATGGTACAAAAATATTACATGACATTACAAATGTTCAGTGCTTTCTTGTTCTAGATGTCAGCTAATTAGCAAATCTCTTCAGTCCTAATGTTCTCTTCAGGTGTAAAAATGCACAAGAGGAGACATTAAATAACTTAGTGGCATTAGAATCAATAAATTTTAGCCTCATAAATGACTGAGGTGCTTTTGAAAATGTTACCCAACATTCTTATTTATGAGAAGCAAGCCCATCAAAACAACTGTAAAACTGACCATTATTATGTGTTTTAGCTTCTTGCTCTGCATAGGCATAAACCTCTTAGCACCTGGGGAAATAATCAGGTTACTAACACATTCTACTTTTGGGATCAACTCTAGAATCATCCCTGTTGCTGGATTCATTACTTGCTTGCTTTTTTCCTAGAGGCAAAATAAGATCAAGTCAGGAGAGGAAATCCACAGATTTCGGTGGCTGTTAATACAGCTCTTGATATCATGTGGTAATGCAGCACTATGTCATCTTTGGGCCACCAGTCACAGAAAGAAGAGAAATGTGGGCCAAGAGAAGAAATGCATCTAAAAAACAGTTCATGTTCCCAAGCAGGCCCACAGCCAACCAAACAAAGATTTGCATGAATAATTTGCAGAAATGGGTGAAAGCACATCCCAGTGTTCTTGGGACTCTGCATTGATGTAAATACAAAGAAAATGTTGAAATACCCAGTGCAGTTTTTTCCATTGTAGAGTTTAAGGCATTTCAAAGTAATTTTTTCTGTATGCAGAGTCAAGGTACTATTATGTCTTCCTACTCTGGTCCCCCAAGAGAAGGGGTTTGCTAGGGGGAGAGAGATCTACTAGGTTACAACTACATTACAATTAAAAACACCCACAACTGGCCTGCATCAGCTGCCTTGGGCTTCCAGGGCTGTAAAATTGCCATGTAGATGTTTGGGACCATGCCACCCCCCACCCCAAAGGGTCCCAGAGCTTAGGCTGGAGCCTGAACATCTACACTGCAATTTTACAGCTCCAGTCTGAATCAGCTGACAGGCCAGTGGCAGGTGTTTTCAATTTCAGTGTAGACATACCCTTGAAGTAGAAGAGGCAAGTGGACTCCCAGTGGAGACACCTTCCTCCCTCTTAGCAGCTCTGGCACTAGACACCTAAATTCTATTGAAATCAATGGGAGTCAAGGACAGACACTTCTGAAAATCCCAGTAGGTATCTATTTGCATTTTTAAAGGTATCTAGGCCTCTAAAGATCTAGCACTTCTTTCCTACCGCCATTTTAAATTGAAAAATCCCATTCTTCACCATTATCTGTATATCTCTGTATTCCAATGGGGAAAATAGCTGTGTTTTTATTATAATGACAGATTGAGTTACATGAGATTACAAAGCACATATGATTTTAAGTTCATTTGCCTGCTGTAACCCCACCTGGTTTAAATGCCACTCAAGTTTTAAAGTCTAATCCTGAGCTTGTGTAAATTGGAGCTATGCAAATTTATTTCAGCTGAGGATCTGACCCTTAATTATTTTGAATAGAACATATGAGCAAAAAGTTCTTAGAATGACGTCCACATCATAGGGGGAGGGGGAGATGGGGAGGAGGAGGGAGAGAAAAAGAAGGAGGAAGGAATTTGAATGATGTCTCACTCTCCAAATAAGATTTAAACAGAAGTATTTCACTAAACTTACACACAAATTGGACAATACATTAGGATCTATAGCAAAGAGATAGCTGTGTTTTCAGGCAGAATTGATTACTTGTTATGGGAGGCAGACTTACCAACTCTAGAGAGAACAGATGTTGACTGGCATAATGCCCTCTTCATGCAAATAAATACATTACATGCCATATAAGACTTTAAACCAGGAGAAATTATCTTGGCTGAAAATATTTTTACTTGGTTTTTTTGCACTATTTATTTTGTTGAACAGAACTGGGATAAAGTATTTGAGGAATTTCTAAAGAAAAAGTGAGATGCTCAGATTCATGTTAGTATTTGCTATTTTTATGGGTTTTATATGAATAGCTCTTTATATGTGCATAGACTGTTTTACTTGAGAGGAAAAGCCAGGATGCATGGCTGGTAGACTAAACGGTGTTGCTGGCACTGATCCATAGCGACCAGAGACTGAAGGACAGCACAAACACACATCAGACAGTAGAATTATTGTGTGGGAGGGTTAACACTCAAGGGTGCCCAAACCTTCGTAGAAGTGGGGGGCCAAAGCCATAGTGCCCCCTCCCTCTCCATGACTGCTGCTTTGGCAGTGAGCCAGCTGCCCTATCTTCTGGCACCACAGTGGCTTCTGGTGGGTGAAAGGTATAATTGCAGTGCCTCTCTAGCAGAATCTATTATTCTGTGGGGAAAAGAAATCTGCGGGGGACATGAATTTTGTGCTTATGTTTCTTTTGTTTAAAAAGGGGGATGGGGGCATGACTCCCTGGCCCCCTGGTTCTAGTGCAAGTGTTGACATTTAAAGGGTATCACATTTATATGCTTTCCACATCACACATGCTTTTAACAGTTCATATCTTAACATCAAACCTGTACTTAATTCCCTGTTTACATTTTTAAAGAGCAATTCTGTAGGGCACAAAGATATTGATTTCTTTTGGAGCCTCAAGCTTCATTAAGATTTTTAATTTGGCTGATGGAGAAAGGTGATGCTACCATATTACGAGTAGCATCAGCAGAAGACCTGCAAAAGAAAGAAACTAAGTTATAATGGTCTAGCAACAATATGTATACGTGGAAAAAAATTCTAAAATATGAATGTGATAGGGGGGCCAAAAGGGAGGCAGCCATCTAGCACTTAATTGCTGTTCATTGGGGCAGATGGGATTATTATCCTGATACTAGTGTACATGATATCTTCTCTGAGCTTTGATTTCAGTTATTTTGCTAATTCCTCTCCCTCTCAAATCGCTCCTTTATTCATAATGGGTGGAACTCCTTGTCAGGAGCAAAAAAAAAAAAGTACATGACTGTAGAAAAGTGTTCCCATCCATCACTGTTCTTTGAGATTCTGGGAAGGTGCAAGGGCTATGAAAACCCAAATGAATCCGGGCTGTAAGAGGAATGTGCTTTGGAAATTTGGATGCTTTCCTTATAGTCAAATACTTAAAAGAGCACCCATAAAAGAGGCACACACTGAGGTTGAGATTATTTGTTCAGTGTTTTCTTTTACCTAGCAATAATTGCTAACATATGCTAACTACAAGCCTGGCGCTGTAAAAAAAAAAAAAAAAACTTCAGTCCTGCAGGAAGAGGCTGACAAAGAGGAAACATGATAAAAATATACAAAATAATGAATGGCATAGAGAGGGTAGAGTGGCAATTTCTGTTCACACACAAAATACAAGAATATGGGAACACTCAAGACTGATTAAAATAGTTTTCAAGCCACACACAAATTAGCCTGTGGAACTCATTGCCACAAGATAGCTTTGAAGCTAAAAGCTTGGCAGGATTAAAAAAGGATTGAACATTTATAGGAAAACAAGACTATCCAGATTTGTAATAGAAAATATTTTAAAAAATGCTTTGGAAAAGATATAAATCTCCAAGGCAAGCCTCAGGGCATAAACCAAACTATAATCCTTTGGGATTTAAGCGGACATTTTCTGAGGGGGTATAACTGCCTGCTTCAGGATTTCTTTCTCCAAAGCAGTTTGTATTAATTGCTGTTTGAAAAAGTATACTGGACTAGATCGGCCATTAGTCTGACTCAGGATGGCAATTCCTGTTCTTTATTTTACAGGAACTCAATACTAGTCAGTTGAATTCACCCTGCAGGGCAGGAAATCTTCTGCAGGACAGATGGAATTTTAAGCATCCAGCACCATAAAGTTACCTACCCTGCTAACTCATGGAGCTGATCCATGGTATCACTGCTATGTTCTGCTACATGGCATTGGAGCCTTAACATCACTCACTGTATTCCTTTGACTAAAAAGTGGGCTTTTTCTTTTTAATAAAAGATGCCAGCACACTCTAATCCAGACCTGTGGACTGACTGCAAGCAGAATGAGACTCACATTTCCTCTTGCACATCCACAAGGGTAGGCTGTGCAGGGAGCAGAAGAGAGCCACAATCCACCTCACCCCAAGAGAGCTTCATACTGGCACACACAAGTCTCACTCTGGCTTGGAGATATCCAGGAAACAGCTGTGGGATGCACAGACATATCAGGGGACGCTTAGGAACTTTATGTGAAATAAAAGCAGCTGCCTAAGCTAGATTTGGCAGGGACAGTGTGAAGCTCACTGAGGTGACTGCATGAAGAAACCAGTGGCTCCAACTTCTGCTCTGTAGCTTTTTATTTTATTTAGTGATGTTATCTTACACCACTGTGGATTCAGCTCTGGTCGGTACTGTTTCAAGCTCAACAGATAAGCGAAAACAGTTGATGCTTTCATGAAGATGCATAGAGTGTGTTAGTTATAGTCAAAATTACAATATAGAAGAGGACTCCTGGATTGGGCAAAATTGGGTGTGCCCATGGAAAACCACAGCAGGGACCATCCCTCTACTGATGATCGATAAGTATTTAGGAATAAGTATGTATCAAGTATCTAAGTGAAGCAGGGCCGAAATGCAAGGCCTACAGGCTCAGGCCTGTAATACTTTAGACCCAATTTGGGAGCCCTCTTTTACTTTGTAATTTTGACTACACCTAACTCTATGCATGTGGATGAAAGCATCAACTCTCTTTTCCTTATATGCAGAACCAAAGGCCCGGTTATAGTAGCAAATGGCAAACAAAGATGATTTTGTAAAGGATATCTAAAGCCTCATGCTTTAGAACTTAAGCCAACCTCTAATTCTCCAGAGATAGAAGACATTTTTCCCCAGGGGTAACTATGTATTTCAGGGTATCTTGCACCTTTTTAAAATGCCTCTGGCCAGGAGAGTGAAATGGATGGACACTGGTTTCTTCTATTATGTTGATTCCTATCTTCCTGTGCCCTAGAAGTTTTACAGCAGGAGTTCTCCAACTTTTTTTGGTGGGACCCCCTTTGAAAATATTTCAGGCTGTGACAACCCATTGCCTCAAAAAGTGATGAACCCCCCCATGCCACGCCACCTTCCCTCATGTCATGCCACCCTTACTTCTGCATTGCTGCTGGGGGAAGCACTGCCTTCAAAGTACCCGGCCAACAGCTGCTGGTCTCTGGCCACCCAGCTCTGAAGGGCTCTGGCTGTCAGCCATGCACACAGCTGACAGCCACAGGCCCAGCATGCAGGGGGGCTGACAGCTCCCGACTCCCCATAATAACCTCACAACCTCTTGAGGGGTCCCCCACCCCCACTTTGAGAACCCGTGTTTTACAGTTTTCCAACTTTCTTAGAATGAGGGGTGGGGACATGAGGGCAAAAGGGAGATACAGACACCAGGAGAAGAGTTTTCCCCTGCTAGCTACTTGTCACATTTCATAGATGCTTCCTTTACCTTAGCCATTTATTTGCTCTCTAGCTATGTCCTTTTAGCTTCCTGAAATTATTTTTCAATTATTTCCAATGTCTTACTTATCTACTCATCGCTCCCATTCCCCTCCCACTGTCAAGACAGCTTCTTTGTGTGCAGCGCTGTTGTTTTACAGAAGCCACTCCCTCCTCACACTTTTCTCCCTGCTCTACATGCTACAGTGAGCTCCCTTTACTGGTGTCTGCATTTCTGCAGAACACCATTCACATTCTGACATATGCGACCTCTAAAGTAACTTGTGTGTGTTGCACGTAACCCTAAAATAAACATTTATTTCAGAGTTAGGTGCGTCCTATCTGCAAATAACCTCATTTATCCAGACAAATTTATTTTAATGATCATTGTATAGATACCAGTCTCAGCACACTCTACAATACCATCTGTCAGTTGCTCTTGTATTATGCATAATTTAACATAGCCCAGTGTTACTCCGGTTTTTTTATGTTGCCAAATTCCCACACGTGTTTCTACATACTTTGACAAGTGTGTTATAACCATTACATAAAATATTATACAAAGATTTAAAGTCAGGCTTTTTTGGTTACATGATGTTGAGCCAAATAACTTCTTTGACACTATCAGTTGCACAATTATAGATTTGGGCAATGCAGATATTTTCCCCAAACGCTGTTTGAACATTTCCTGATAATTTCAGCATCCAGGGGTATATTTGCAGATTGGTGTGAGGTGAGAATTAGATGCATTGCTCCCCTTCCTGCTAATGGATTTAACTACCCAATTCTTCCTGCTCCATGAAAAAAGTTTTATCTTTTGTGAGAGTAAATTATTTTTTATGGACTTATCTTTTTATTCATTTAGTTTTTGGCTCAGTTTATATCCTGTTTTGATAAGTATGGAAAAAAAAGAGGTTACTTTCTACTATTTGAAGTTCTTGTAGCTCAAAAAACATTCCATAGAGACTGATGTAACTTTGCCACATATTATTCATAGGACTGCAGTTGCTATATTGGAAAAGATCACTATGGTCCTGTGTCCAGTATCCTGTGTTTCAGAAGAGATGCAAGAAATTCTGCAGTAAGCAGCTATGGGATAACTTGGTTCCAAGGAAAATTTCCTCCTAACCCACAGTAATTAGTGGTTGGCTTCAGTCCTGAAGCATGAAGGTATATAACCCTTATTTAGATCTTGGCATACTGTAGGCTATACATTCATACTTCCACAACTGGAGTATGTATTCTTTTGTTTTCTAATCCGAAATTCTTTAGAACAGAATTGCAACTTCATTCAATAGTTGGCTATTTTTTAGGAAAGATGAATGCTGGCTGGCTAAGAACTGCTTTTGAAACTTACGAAGAACAACTGACTAACATCAGTACTTAGGGCCCATTTCAATACCATTGAAATCAATGAGTTTTGTCACGGACTTCACTTGGAGCAGGATCAGATCTTAAGTCACTAATGCACTTAAAGCACTAAATTGGTTATTAGTGGAGGAAAAAAGTTGGCAAATGCTAAAGTTTTATCAATGATTTTTTTAAAAACATGCAGTAGCACAAATCTAGCCACCAGCCACTAATTGTATAGATCTCCAGGGGTGATGTTCACAACTCCTAGTAGAGAGGGCCTTGTGCTGTATAAATAGCCACTGGTCATTATTCCCATTTAGATAGAAACTCTGCAAATGGTATAAGAATAAAGAAAATCCCCAGAAGATTCCAATTGCTATAGGAATATATATAAAAAACAAACAGCATTGAAAGTTATGGAGAAGTAGGGGACTTCTTGAATATTATAATTTGATAGTGGAAATATTTTAACCAAATAAAATCATTCAAGAAGGCTGTTTTAACAAATACTTTTTCCAAAATATATTCTGATTTAATAAAAAATTACTGTCTTTTGACAGGTTAAAAATGAAAACTATGTACAATTTTTCATCTTTTTTGGTGGGAAAGATGCCCCTCTCACATTTTAACTTTTTTCCACTAGGGAAAGGGGAGGGAGATGTAAGTAAAAAGTGAGTGTACATTTTCTGTTCCCCCACACCCATAACATTAATTTTCAAAATGTTCAAAAAATGTCATTGCTAAATTTGATTGAAAGTGAAATATATTGTGAAAAAATATGAACAAAATTGAATCCCCCCCCAATATTTTTTGTTAAATATACTTACCTCTTTTCAATCAGCTCTAATGAGAATCATCATTTTTCTTCCTTTTTAAAAAAATGTGCTTAATATGTGCTGAACTAATACTATTGGGGTAGAAATATCTTTTACTCTCTCTGTGTAACAGTATACAGCATAATAAAATGCCCTTCAAACAGAATGAGAATCCACTCAATTTATGTTTAACTAAACACAGTTTCAAAATAGAGGATTGACTTCAGTGAAAACAGAGTTAGGCCAATCTGAGCATTGATTGCTTTTGAAAATTCTATCCAATAGAGTTCAAGGACCTGCTCTCAATAGTATGGGTGATTGTATTTTATTCTTTAAGAAATACTTATGCCAAACTATCTTTTTGCCCAGTCTAACAATTCTTGCTTGAGCACTAGCATATTTTAGATTTAGGATTAAACAGTTCTCATTTAACAATCAAAAATCCCTTTTTGACTATGGTGATTTTAGAGGACATTGAGAACATTAGTTCCAATTATAAGCACCTAAAGTATTTTATTGTTAAAACAATGGCTAAGAATTACCAATGTCACTGGAATGGAAAGGACTGATGGATGATCAGTCAGATATCTGCATACTACATTTCTGCTGATGTGATGTCTGGTTTGGTCCTTTATAAAACAGATTTGAAATCCTGATCCATGTTAGAGTCTGACCAAGACACTCAGGGTCTTAAGGTGGAAGTCTCAAAAGTAGTCTCAATGTATCCTGAGCAGTATAATCCCAAGTACTGTACAATCCTAGGACTATATTGTAAGGTAAGCCATTGTAGCTAAGCCAGAATTTAATTTTTATTTTAACCCCTAGTTTTCAGGGCTTGGATCTCTCTGAAACATTCATCTTTCAGGCTGAAATTTTCCAGACTGGATCTCTGCCTGAAGGCAATTTTGTTTGGGAAAGTTTATGCAACAAAGGTTCTGATATTTGAGGATACATGGATAGTGAATAAAATACACGATCTCCATTACGTTATAAAACAACGCAACTTTTTAGATCAAATCTACAGCAGAAATATCTTGCAGCAGAAAATTCATATTTTTACACGGAATTAGCCCTTATCAAGTCTTTCAAAAATATCTCCTCTGAAACATTGGATCAGCCATAAGACATTAAAGAGAACACTCTGTATAGGCAGGGTACCTCTTGAATTGGGGTTCTCCCACAGAGGGCCTGATCCAGAGCACATTGACTTCCATTGGCTCAGGATCTGACCCTTAGCTAATAAAATATGCAGCTAAGGACTGAGCCTACATGCATAGCTAAACTAGCCAGGTAGTCTACTCCTTTATGCTCATCCCCTGCACTCTGACTTAGCTAGGATTCACATGCATATGTCTAGGGAAATACAGGGCCTGGTTAAAAAAAGTCCCTGTCAACATGGTCCTTTTGTCTAAAGGAACGTACAGAAACTGATATCCAGGTGGTCCTCAGAGCCACTTCTGTCCTCTTCACTGAGCTGAGTAAGACATTGTACGTCACAACTCCTTTTCAGTGGGTGTGAGGTTGGAGGAGATAGTTTAGCAACCTACACACCAGTTCAAATACAGGCCTGGTCGGCTCAGACCCCCTTTCTCAAGCATGACAAACTGCCAAGGTCATAATAGATCAAGAACAATGAATTTTCAAGACAAGCTCATCGTGCAGTTTGTAAAAGCAGAGGTTTGCACTGGTGTTGCTGGACAAAACAACCCCTTGCCCTGCTGTCAGGGTCTTGTGTGCCAGTTGGTGGCTACTGACCCGTCACCTCAGAGCCTGGTGCAGCGCCATAGTGCTCAACGGATAAAATACAAAAAGTGCTTTGAGACGAGAGAGACTATATGCATAGCAAATATAATTACAGTGGATTCTAGCTCACTGGGACGCAGTATGTTAGGCCAGCTGGATAACTGGGACGTCTCCCAGGAAACTGATTTAGCCTAATGCAAGGGAATAGCAATAACTGTTGGTTAACTGAGACAATGTTGGTATAAATCTAGATAGTGCCAAGTAGCTTAATGGTGATTAACCAGGTGCTAATCTTAAGCCTGTTGCCTTCTGCACACATAGAATGAGGCAGGCTGTTAGCACACAATCATAAGCAGTTTCTCAAATAAATTATAACACGGCTTACCACAGGCGCATCTCCTTGTTGCAAGACATGGCAACAGTCCGTTAGTCTGCCAACAGTCACTCTGGTGGTGATCCTTCCTGTAACTCAGCCCTCCGGTCAAGCCACGACTTAGTTCTCCCCTTCTGGAGTAACAGAAAGTCTCACATAAAACAGGCTAATGTCCTCACAGAAGCAACTTTGGTCGCAACTCTAGGCTCATGTCACTTTACCAGTGGCTGGGAGGGAAACCCAGGCTGTTCAACCACATCAGGCTCCAGCCCATAGACCCTATAACCAACAACCAAGGTCTGCACAGTCCCACACCTTGTTGTTATTTCCCTGGTCTCCTTCTCACCCAGCTGTTCTAAGGCTTCTTCCTCACAACTTCTCTAGGCTGACTCTCTTTTCAGGACTAAGAGCCCATGATTTATTGCTATGCCTGTATCTATCACAATATCTCTCTACCCCCTTAGAGTGACCAGCAATTTTTTTCCTTTCAAACCCCTTCTGCTAGAAACTTCCTCTCCTTTTACTAACCACTCTGCTCCCATCCAGCTGGGCTTCATGATTAATTAAAGGCTGTCTCTCCCTTCAGGTGTAGCCAGTTGGGCCCACATGAACCCATTCAGAGCCTGTGTGGTACATACACCACCACAGTCCTATTAATTTTTGAATCACCTATGTGTGATCTCATTGCACTTTTCCGGGTATGGGAAGTGACAAAATTAAAGACAAATTTTCAACATCCTGTTAAAGAGATGTGACTTGATGAAGTGCCTAGGTTATATCCCCCTTGTTTAGAAGGGACTGCCAATTAATCAGAAGGGGCTTCAACCTGCATTCTGATTGAGCCAAAGGAACAAAGCACACTGCTCACCAGGGTTTTCAGTAGTGCCAAAAGGTAACTGCAATAAACCAGGTGAGTATAAGTATTTACATGTTTTGCAACATCTAAGGCAGGCAGCAACCAAATCACCCAAATCTTACTCTCTTAACAGTTGTCTAGTGATTACATATCCCTAAAATGGAAATCAGCCCATTTGCTGTGTTTGATGATCTTTTTATTGGGGGGGCTAGGTTACTTTCCAGCAGAAGAATAGATCTCATGTTCCTTAAAACAGAACGGAATTTGCTTTTCTATTGCTGCTCTTGGTAGGGTGCTCCACAAGTTTATAACCCATGGGGGAAAACATTTTGCTTCAATTCTATTTTTAACTGCTGTTTGTTTATTTTTAATTGCTCTCCTAGTGTCCTGGGGTTTATCATTGATTTTTATCTGCCTGCTTTCTCCTGCTTAGTATGCTGAAGGCTTTGGTTATATTTTTTGGCTATATATGCTCTTTTAACCCTCTATTATCCCATATAACTGCTTGCAATTTGTAGCAATCCTTTGTATTTAAGGAAGGGTGCATTAATATAACTGAAGTTATGAGAGTATAATACAAAGGGAAGGTGCTATGTGAACACCAGCAATTTCCTTGGGGCAACTGTCTATATTATATAGCATCTCAGGGAAATAAATACCATGAAATGAGGAACTTCTGCCCCAAGGTTACCTAGAGAACCTTGTGATTTATATGTAGCAGGATAATTTAAGTGTGTCTTAAATGTGCTAAACTTCTCTGCAAAGTGACACCCACCAGCTTTAAACATACCTTTTAAGATCACTGAAAAATGTATCTGTAATTCCACTGGAGGGTTCATTTTTATAAAGACTTCTCACAATACGAGCAAGTAAATTTCAGGGGAAAATTCAAAATAGATGTGGGTTCTGTGCTATCATGATCTTTTAAGAGATTCCACTCTTTCATTTTAAAGAAACAGGTAGGTCTGCAGTGGGGTAAACTGGAATAGTTCCATTGACTTAACTTACATCCACTGAGGATCTGGCCCAAAGTTTCTGTTCTCTGCAGAATTAACTTTTCCTGCCTTAGCAAACATATAAAACTTTCTCTGCTCCGGCTAAAAAATATTGGCAGCAAAAGAATGAAATTCACTTCTGCACTCAACCCAGTGGATTAACTATTAAAGGAGTTATGACCAGTTTCTCACTAACATTAAATATATAATTATATTATATAAACTCAACTAGAGTTAAAGAACATTTTTAAACAAAAGTCTAGAATGTGATCTCATTTAGACAGGTGTAACTTCATTGCAGACCTGGGTAAATAATTCACAATGAATAGTATATTTGATTAACCTTGGGTTTGTTTTTTTTTGTTTTTTTTTTTTAAATCTTAGGCCCAATACCAAGGCAGAGTCTCATTGACAGGGACTTTAATAATACTAGTGGATCCACACAGGGAGACCCCTACACCCAGCAAGAGCCCAATTGACCTTAGTGGATCTGATAGCAGGCTGAAATGTTGGACTGTAAACTCTTTTTTGTGCATGAACTTTTTATGTCTTGTCAAGTGCCTTTCGGGCACTATATAGTGACAAATAACAACTTGGAGTAGTTTAGTAATCTCGCAAATGTATTTGCTTTTCAAAATTAGCTGGTGAATAATTTCTAAGAATAATTCTTATTCTGTAGGTTGTTTGTGTCAGATTGTATTCCCCTTGTTCATGATGAGTAGGGTTCTACTCCACAAGCAGCACCAATGAAGTCAATAGGACTATTTGAGGAATTAATGTACTGTGCAATGTGAGAACAACAATCTAGCCCTTTGTAAAGTAGTTCTTGGTGAGTATTCAATATTTGAAATTTGAGTTGTGTTGGTTAATTTTTCCAGAACACAAATCACACGGCGTTTTGTTCCCTTATAGAAACAGAACTCTTTCTGGTATGAATACAAGGACAAAATTCACTTTCTGCGAATATTTTCCAATATTTCTTAAAATGCTTTATTCCTGTGGAAAGTCCATGAGAGGAAAGTCATTTGCTAGAATATTTATGGAAATCAAAAACAACAAAGGGGAAAAAATATAGCTGAAAAAATGCAGTTTGCGCAAACATAAACAGTAAATGTTTTGAAGTACTCAACCACCTCTACTCCACTGACTTCAGTGGAATTCTTTTGGAATGGATCAGAATTTGGCTTAATGTTTCCATGCTCTCTATTTCCAGTTATTGAATATAACTAGAAAATGACTGAGGTTTTCACTGCCCCTTTTTTCTTACCATTTTTCAATATCCCCTTTTCTGTAAAAGTGTATTACATCAAGGTTGCTTGTAGCTTTTGTGGAGCCTCTGCAAAATAAGATGTGCAAGGTCCCAGACAGCTACAGAACCTATAATGAGAACTAGTGGTGGTGTTGCAATTGACCAGACAATTGGCTCAGACTATTACTGAGCACTTCAGCTATGTTCACCCTTTGGACCAGATGCTGCATTCCATTTAGCGCTAAATCAAGAATTGCCTCTCCCCTGGTGGGTTCCAGGACTATTTGCTCCAAGAAGCAATCATTAATTGACTCTAGAAATTTTATCTCTGCATCCCATCCTGAGATGAAATTCCCACTCAATATGGGGATAGTTGAAATGTCCCATTCTCACTGAGTTTTCTGTTTTTGTAGCCTCTCTAATCTTCCTGAGCATTTCACAGTCTCCATCACCATCCTGCTCAAGTGGTCAGTAGTATATTCCTACTGCCATACTCTTAGTATTTAAGCATGGAATTTCTATATATAGAGATAGTGTGGTATAGTTTGATTCATTTAAGATTTTTACTATATTTGACTTGATGATTTCTTTCACATATAGTGCCATTCACCCACCAGCACAGCCTACTCTGTCATTCCTATATTTTTTGTACCCTGGCATTACTGTGTCCCATTGATTATCATTGTTCCACCAAGTTTCATTTAATACCAGGCACTCAAGTTTACCCACCTTCTAGCATTTATATGCAAGCACTTATAAAATTTATCAATATTTAGTTGTCTGCCTTCATGTGGTGTAATTGAATGGGACACTTTTTTCATTTGACTGTTTCTCTTCAGCTCCTACCTTGTACTTTATCAAGTTCTATCTTCTCTTCTTTACTAGGATATCGAATATCCCCTTTAATAAATCCTCCCTCAAGGGATGACTCTGGCCCAACAATGTATTCTTTTGCTCCTGTCGGCTTTCCCCTAGCCTTTAGTTTAAAAACTTTTCTGACCTCTTTAATTTTACGTGCCAGCAATCTGGTTCTGTTTTGATTTAGATGGAGCCAATCCATCCTGTATAGGCTCCTCCTTCTCTCCTCCTAACACCATTATCTAATCCATGCTTTGAGACCCTGAAGTTCTGCCTAATTGGCCCTGCTTGTGAAATTGTAAGCACTTCAGAGAATGCTACCATGGAGGTCCTAGGCTTTATTCTGTTAACTAGCAGTCTAAATTTAGCCTCCTGGACCTTTCTTCCATCTTTCTGTATGTCACTGGTGCCTTCATGTACCACAATCAACCTTCACACCCAGCAAGCAATTCACCATGTGGGTTTCCCAGTTCATCATAAACCCAACTATCTATATTTCTAATAAACTAATCCCCTATTATTATTACCGGTCTCTTCCTAATACTTGTGGTTCTCTCCTGCAAGGAAGTATCCTCAGTGAGAGAGGATATTATGACATCATCAGATTGTTGGAGGGTCCCAACTATGGGTTCATTTCCTTCCGCTGCAGCTTGATGTTCTCCTTCCCCGAGTCTTTCATCCTTCTCAATAGCACAGATGTTGTCAGACTGGGGTGAGACCGCTTTATGGTGTCCTGGAAAGTCTCGTCAATGTATCTCTCTGTCTCCTCCAGTTCAGCCACTTTGGTCTCAAGAGCCCAAACTTGGTCTCTGAGGGTCATGAGCTGCTTGCACTGAATGCACAAATATTCCACTGGCCCATAAGGCAGGTAATCAAACATGCTGCACTCAGTGTATTAAACTGGATAGCCCCTATTCTGCTGCTGGACTTCCGCCTGCATTATTTTTATTCTTGCAGGGGGTTTTTTTTGTTTTTGTTTTTTTCTGCATTTCATTTTTTTCTGTGGGTGGAGGGTGTTACTGGCTTAAATTTACAGCATGCTTAGTAGGTCTGTCTGACTGTCACGCTCCCTTGCAAAACTTCCCTGTTTGCTGCTCCTATTCACTAGCTCCTCTGGTCGCTTACAAGCTGGATTTTAAAACGTGTTCTCCCTGAATTAGCCATGCCCCCTTGTCCAGGGATCCTAAAAGGATTTGGGATCAAAAGATGGCAGGCTAGAGTCTTGTTAGGAAAGTCTCCGGGTATGTCTACACTGCAGTTAAAAACCCAGGGCTGGCCTGTGCCAGCTGACTGGTGCGAAGGAGCTGGGGCTAAAGGGTAGTGTAGACATTTGGGCTGGGGGCTGGAGCTGGACTCTAGGACCCTGCAAGATGGGAGGGTCCTAGGGCTTGAGCTGGATTCTGAGCCTGAACATCTACACCACAATTAATCAGTCCTTATCCTGAGTCCCATGAGCCTAAGTCAGCCGGCACAGGCCACCTGCAGTGTCCACATGCCCTCAGGCTTGCCTAGGCTCAGCTCAGCACACAGTCCCCCAAACCACCCTCACTATAAACTCACCAAGCAGGCACATGGCAAGCAAACAAGCATATGATGTAAACAAGGACTGAGTGTCTGAGTGGCACTCTCCCTGCTCAGCAGCTGCAAGGGGGGCACGTTATTTGCATGGGCTTTGTATTTGCATGAGTACAATTAAGTACTCAGCATATTGCATAAGCACGCTAGGCGTTGAACATGATGGGAAATGGTCAGTGTGTCTGGTATTGTGTTACAAGTCACTTTTGTGTTAACCGCAGGGGTAATGAAATGTTGTCCTTCGATTGTCTGAACAAATGGCAGCAGATCTGTGTTTAGCCTGTTCTGAAAAAAAAATTCACTTTCACCCAAACAGAGCCCCAAAGGGGTGGAGGACGGATGTTTCAGCATTGCAAGGGGAAGGGAGGGGTGAGAAGTTTCCTGTTGAGATTGCACTAGCCCTGGCAAAGGGCTACCCTCAGGCATGGATTGATGATCTCCTTCCACTGTTAAAAGGTAGAATTAATGGTTCCTCTCGGAGCCTTTTGTTTGTTAAAAGCAGGGACATTGCTTCTGTGTCAGCAGAAGGTTTTCCCATGAGCTGAAATTCACTAAGAGCTGAATCACGAGAGATACTGGGCAAACTTGATGGACAACCACCAGAGAGGTGCCAGCAGTGGGTAACATCTGCAGATGATGGGATCAGTCAGTGGCAGTAGATGGCAGGAGTAACAGCGGTCAATGCCAGCAGATGGTGGGATCGGTTGGCGCCAGCAGACAGCGGACGCCAGGAGTAGTCAGCGCCTGCAGATGCCAGAATCGGTTAGCATCTGTAGACAGAGGGGCGCCAGCAGATGGCGGGAGCCAGGAGCGGGGATTCAGTGAGGCCTGGAGGTGGCAGGAGGCAGCAGTGGAGGAGGCCTGGTCAAGCCTGTGTTTGGCAAGAGCCTGCAGAGGGGGACTAGCTGAGCCCCAACCGAGAGGTGGACATTGCAACTACGATGGTCAGTACAGGGGAAAGCAAGAAGGGAGAGGGGAAAGCAAGAAGGGAGAGGCGAAGGACATGCCCCAATACTCTGAGGTGGGTTTGGCTCATTGAGTTAATGAATTCTGTTTGCACAGGTTCCCAAACCAGTGCTGTGTTACTTCTTTCCTGTTATTAAAAGGTTTACTTTCTGCATTCAGACTCTGTGCTTGCGAGAGGGAAGTATTGCCCTTTGGGGCACCCAGGGGATGGTGTGTGATTTCCCAGGTGACTGGGTGGGGACTCGAGCCAGTTTGGTGTGGTATCATTGACAGGGACCCCTAGATATAGAACCCGGCCTTTGCTGCTGCCGACTCTGTCTGGCAGAAGGGTTACACAACAACAACAACAAATGAACAGACATTGCTCCTCCTTCATCTGGAGCATTCTTTCGCAAAAACTCCCCTCTTCGATGCTTCTGTTCACTAGCTCCAGTGGGATGCACTGGGAGCAGAAAGAGATGTGATTGGGATGGTTTCCAGGCCCCATTCCCCAGCTGCTGCAGGGCCTACAAAGACCATGGCAGCCAGAGTGCGAACGCCTCCTCTTAGTTCCTGTGATGGCATCTGATGGATGAGTTTTGTCACTTTTGTAACTGTCCCCAACCCCATGTCCCTCCCCTCCCCAATCTCATTCCATGTATTTACCCATTAACTTGAAGAATCTGCTATTTTTAAAATAAAGACCAAGGCAAATAAACAGGTTTGGATTGTCTCTGTTTGTTGTAAGGAACCTAAGGTTCCAAAAAATCCAGCAGTTAGGTTGAGGTGTGACACATGCTTATTTCACACCCACCTTGCACAGGTATATTTACCTACTACAAGGTGCCAGGCTGTGGCGAATCAGGCCTGTTATGTTGTAAACAGGGCCCCCACATGGGGTGGGGGAAAGGGTACACTTTGCGGGGGCCCGGAGGACCTGGGGGGCCTGGCCCAGGCTGCGACCCTTATGGGTATGTGTGGGGGAGGGGGCCTGTGTTACAAATTTGTACTGAGCCCAAAAAAATTATGCTTGGGCCCTGGTTGTAAACTGTTAAATTGGATTAAGATTTGAACATAGTCACTCAGTTTTAATAATCCTTAGTAAAGAGAAGCAATGGAATGATGTCATGGGAGGAGGGCCCCAAATGAAGGGGTCTGCCTGGAGCCCAGTTTGTGCTTGAACAGTCCCCGAGGGGAAGCAGCAGAAAAGTCAATCCAAAAGGGAAACTCTTGAGGAGCTTCTGAAGGAACGAGTTAGGGTTTAGACTGGCTGAGACACACCTATGCTTGTGATATCACTCCCTGTAGCAGAGAAAACCAGAAGTCTGTGGTTCAAGGTTCAATTCTGAATTTCACTAAGGCATCTTCACACCACTTCGGGCAAAAATGGTCCTCTGGAAATACTCCTTCACAGGGGACCTCCTAAGCCAATGTAGTGCTATGATAGCTCTGTGCTGGCCCGGCGCCCAAACTCTGGAGTTGAGGCAAGTCAAGGGTTATTTCTATACTGCAATTAAACACCTGCATCTGGCCCGTGTCAGCTGACTTGGGCTCACGGTGCGGGGGGGAGGGCTGAGGGACTGTAGGATTGCTGTGTAGATGATCAAGCTACAGCCTGAGTCTGACTGTCTACACTGCAATATTACAGCCCCGCAGGCAGCCCAGCGCTGTGAGACTGAGTCGGCTGACCCGGGCCAGACGTGGGCATTTAATTGCAGTGCAGACATGCCCAGTGTGACCCATGGGCAGGAAGAGACATGGCCACAGCCTACTGCCCCACGACTTTTCTCTGCTTCCTAGGGCCGTTGGTGTAATTATAAGAAGGGAAGGGGGGGATATTGTCCCTCCTCAATTTTTGGCTGGCTTTGAAAGGGAGGGAGGAGAGTGAATCTCCTTTGTGCAACTGGGCTCGGCACTCTTTCCCCTGCATGGCTTACGTGCCTGTCAGCGGTTTATAGAAGCTGCAGTTGCAGTCTCCCACTGGGCAGCCAGGCGTTTACAACTGTGGCTCCAGCCTGTAGATTTCTCAGCTCCTTCCTTGCCTGGGCTTATCTGCTAACTTTCGTGATGTGCTGAGCAGAAGGGGTTAGGTGGGAAATGAAACTGGACTGAGAGGCAGTTTGGGTCTTAGGAGTGACGGGGAGAGCATGAGGAAAGGGACATCAGAGACCTGGGGGGGAAAGAGATGAAGATTTCTGCAGTGCAGAGTCTGAGGGAGAGTGTGGGGCTGAGGAGGTTCCTGCATGGTAGAGACTGTGATCTGAGCAATGTATGGTCTTGGGAGAAGGAGGAGACAGGTTGCTTGGTGGAGAGTGAGGATACATTGGAGAAGTTTGAGCGAAATGAGGGAGTTAGGCAAATGTCACACAGAGAGATGTCCAGGGGTGAAAGAGGGGAGATTAGGGGATCTAGCAGGATGGTGGAATAATCTAAGCACATGATCTGCAGGCTGCTGCAGTGCAGGATGGAAGCCAGTCAAACACAGCCATATAGGAAGAGAGAGGGGAGAAGGACAAAGTAAGTGCTGGGGTTTTTGCTTGTTCTTAAGGGCGTGGAAAGAAAGGAATGTAGGCTGGAAAGGCGTCTGCTTTGAAGGGTGATGGCCTTGTGCTGCTGCAGGGGAATGTCTGCCGCCTTTACTTTTTGAGCAAAACTACTCCAGCGCTCATAGGAACATGGAAAGCAGAGTGTAAATCAGAGCAGTCTTGAGGCTACTGTAAATTTCACTGGGGATTTGGCAGGCCCCTGGCTGTTCCAGAATGTGGGGAAAACAAAGTCTCCTTTGCATCCTCCCTGGCCCCACTGCCACAACCGCAGGAGCGGAGTAATTGACAATCTGACCGTCAAATTGTATCATAATATGGTGCTAATTCCATTTAAAAACAGCTGTGTACTTTTCAGTTCTGATGTTATGAGATCTCAAGCAAGTTTTTAATTTGCAGCAACTCCTTTTCAGATCGTCCTTAATGTCAGGCCCAGAGCTAATTTTGGTTGAGTGTCTGAGGCATGGTTCTGGGGACAGGAGGGAGGGAAGTGTTCTTTAATGGCATCACAGAGTTCAAGGAGATTTTTATGGTGTCCTAAAGCTTAGGACACAATGGTTAGTGCTGATGGTGACTGGAAGTAAAACCTCATTCCAGTAATAAATACAGAAACCTACAGTAAACGCAGCTGTGATCAGACAGAGTTGTTAGAAAAAGGGAAATAGTAGGGCCCTCCAAAGACCTAATTCTCCTCTCAGTTAGGGCAAATCAGTACTAACTCCATTGACATCAGTGGGGCTCCAGTGGGGTAAAATGTGGGGGATAAGAGAATGGGGTTTTAAATTCAGAAAGATATTGGTAAATAAGCAAGAATTCATAGAAGAGCAACACAGCCTGTTGAATGGCTGGAAGCTCTCACCAGAAAGATCTATCTAGCCCTGCAAAGCCATTGCTGGGAGGGTAGGGAGACATAAGTCTAAAAATATCAGACACCAAAGAGGGATAGGAATTATTTAAAGCCGAAGAGAGGAATAATGTGATGAAGTTGAGAAAAGGAAAATTTAGGCTGCATATCACAAAAAGCATCCCATCTTTGAGATCTACTATTATGCTGCAGAATAGGCCCTAGTGAGAAGTAATGGAAGACTTGTGCCTGGGTATATATATATATAATGTGACAAAATGAGATTTTCTAAAGGCATAAATCCAGTTTAATTCAATAGGAACACAACCCTATCCTGCCGTGCTAGCGATGGACTAACTGCCCTAGCAGAGATTAGCGTGTCTAATGTGGATATGGGAAAGCAGTGGACATGACATATCTTGACTTTAACAAAGCTTTCGATGCAGTCTCCCACAATATTCTTGTCAGCAAGTTAAAGAAGTATGGGTTGAATGAAGGGATGGAGAGAAAGCTGTCTAGATTATCGGGCTCAATGGCTAGTGATCAATGGCTCGATGTCTAGTTGGCAGCCGGTAACAAGTGGAGTACCCTAGGGATTGGTCCTGGGGTCAGTTTCGTCAACATCTTCATTAATGATCTGGAGGATGGAGTGGATTGCACCATCAGCAAGTCTGCAGATGACACTAAGCTGGGGGGAGTGGTAGATATGCTGGAGGGTAGAGATAGGATACAGAGTGACCTGGACAAATTGGAGGACTGAGACAAAAGAAATCTGATGAGGTTCAACAAAGACAAGTGCAGAGTCCTGCACTTAGGACAGAAGAATCTTATGCACTGCTACTGACTGGGAACCGACTAGTTGGGCAGGAGTTCTGCAGAAAGGACCTGGAAGTTACAGTGGACAAGAAGCTAGATATGAGTCAACAGTGTGCCCTTATTGCCAAGAATGCTAATGACATATTGGGATGCATTAGTAGGAGCATTGACAGCAGATCAAGGGAAGTGATTATTCCCCTATATTTGGCATTGGTGAGGCCACATTTGGAGTATTGTGTCCAGTTTTGAGGCCCCCACTACAGAAAGGATGTGGACAAATTGGAGAAAGTCCAGTGGAGGGCAATAAAAATGATTAGGAGGCTGGAGCACATGACTTATGAGGAAAGGCTGAGGGAACTAGGCTTGTTTAGTCTGCAGAACAGAAGAGTGAGGGGGGATATGAGCAGACTTCAACTATCTGAAGGAAGGCTCCAGGGAGGATGGAGTTAGACTGTTCTCAGTGGTGGCAGATGACAGAAAAAGGAGCAATGGTCTGAAGTTGCAGTTGGGGGCAGTCTAGGTTGGATATTAGGAAAAATTTTCATTAGGAGGGTGGTGAAGCACTGGAATGGGTTACCTGAGGAGGTGGTGGAATCTCCATTCTTAGAGACTTTTAAGGCCCGGCTTGACAAAGCCCTGGCTGGGATGATTTAGTTGGGGTTGGTCCTGCTTTGAGGACGGAGTTGGATTAAATGACCTCCTGAGGTCCCTTCCAATCCTAATCTTCTTCTCTGATTCTATATCTCTAATTTTCTTACTGTATGTCTATGAAACTGAGACTGCTGATGAGGCTTCCAAGTTATGATGGTGATTTTGTAAAGTGGAAATTTGTCTAGTGGGAAGAGGACTAAGACAAACAGTTCAGGTCACTCAGCAGCCATTGGATAGTGATAAGTGTTCACCAGTACTGTCATCCTGGGTTGGATTTGAAATAGTAACTCAAAGGCACAATAAGACACAGCCTACTCCCTTAAACTATCAATCCCTGTAGCATGATTTTAAAATACATAATTATACATTATTAAGAGGCATTCCAATTTATTATATTTTTATTAGTTTATTGACAGAGTGGTTTACAGTTATCATATGCAGGAACCAGTTATCAAAATTAAAAATGTGGCATTTAACAATATGCTTTCTAACATTTTGAAGATTTGTAGACAGATCAGGATTTAGCTGACCGACTGGAAAGCATCTATGGGTTAAAAATGCGAAAAACTAATCAGGTCATGTCACACTGCCATTGGCTACAAATTTCACTGTTGTTTCAAAATGATCTGTGTGCTAAGTACGGCAATTGTAAAAAAAGAGGAAGGGAAGATCAGATAAGGAAGCATGTATTTGTGAGGACTCTTACTTCTGACTCTTACTCTGGGTTGAGCCTGATTTCTTTTAATCTCTTTTGCCTCATTTATTCCCAACTTCACAGGGGTGTTGTGAGAATAAATCCATAAACACTTGGGAGGCAGTCAGGTACTGACTGTGACTGTAGGAGCAATATAAATACATAGAAGGTCTACTGCAAATACAAATCTGAATTAGTTCATTTTTAATTATCAAAGAAATTTGCTCCCATATTAGGGATTTCATGCCAGTTTTCATCTTTAAGTGTATGCCCAACTATTAAGCTTCTGAAAACAATGGGTTATTCAGAAAGTACTGTCACCCTCTTAATTAAATGGTGATATAAAAATGTGAAGCTCTAAAATATAAATGTCTTTTTTTGTTAAGATCTTGGTTATACAGGAATAGAGTAATTTTTGCAGTAAGTGGATAATAATAAATCTTAAAGTATCATTGAATTCATATGGAAATATACATATTAATTTCACATTAAACCAAATAAATTGATAATGATTAATATTGTTACAATAAATGAAGGAGCTTTTTCTGCAAAACTGTTACCCAGGGGTCAGTTTGAGCAGACAAATGGAAGACAAGTGCAGATTAATTTTTCTATATTGAATATCTTCTTTTTGTGTGGCATATTATTTAGTTCATATCTCACACAGTTGCAGTTATGTTTAATGAAGCAATAAAAGTGAAATGTAAATTGCTTCAGTATTTATATTCTATTTTTTTCCATTATAAAGAAACAAAAATTATTTCAGCAATAAATATCTGTAAGGTATAAAAGAATAGGTATGAAGTTTGGTCTCTTTGGTTTGGACTTACTGCGTATTAATATAAAAATTGAGGGGGAAAGAAGGAAAAGGAGATTGTAGAAGAACATGTTACCTATTTGCCTTACTTTGAAAACTGTAAAAACTGGTAAAAGTTGGAATGATAATGAGAAGTAAAGCAATCTCTGGGCAGCTTTAACCTGAGTAATTCACACCAGAAATGTGCTAACCTTGCTCAGTTTTGGGGCACAGGTGTTTCATGTTAAGTTGCATGTTTGTTCAAATCCAAAGCAGTGAAAGTACAGCCAGCCCAGTGTATTTAGTAACATTTATGGATTGTATATAAGTTCTGAGGGCTTGTTCAATGACAGAGTGTTATTATATAACTAACTATCACAAGTTTAATTATAAAAACACCAGAATCTCTATGTGCCTGATACAAAGGCCACTATAATGAATGAAATTCTTTCAATTGACTTCAATAGCCTTTGCTTCAGGCCCTATATAGAATAGAATATAAACACTGAGCATTTCCCTTACCTTGATAGCCACCTCTCCCAGACTGCCAATCTTGATGTGGAGATTGAACATGGGATCCTTTGGAAAGATGTTTTGTCGTGTCTTTGTTGTCAGAGATCTGTGAATGGAAACTAAGATCCTGGTCTACAATGCAGTAGTCACATTCCCACTCTTCTTTATGGGTGCGAGACATGAGTGACATATCAAAGCCATCTTAAGTGGCTGGAGTGGTTCCAACTGTGCTGCCTTAGGAAAATTTTCCATATCAGATGGGAAGACCATCACACCAATGCCAGCATTCTCTCTGCAGCTACCATCATCAGTGTTGAGGAAGGTTATGAAACATCAACTTCGCTGGGCTGTTCATTGTGTGCAGATGGCTGATACTCGTCTTCCAAAGCAAGTCTTCTTTTTCCGACTTAGTCATGGTCAGAGGACTCACGGGGGACAGAGAAAACAATACAAGGACATTCTGAAAGTACGTCTTAAGAAGGGAGACATTGACCTCCCCCAAATTGAGAAGAGATGGCTGGCAATAGATGCAATGGCATCACATCATACATCAAGTCAGAGCCCATTTTGAAGAGAATCACCTTGCTCAAGAGGCTGAGAAATAGCACAGGAGGAAGGAAAGTGTACCGCATCCTGGCTGGCAGTTGTGCTCTCTTCAAGCAACCACCTGTCACAAATGTGGGAAAACCTGTAGAGCACAAATTGGACTCCTCAGTCATCTTAAGTCTTATCAATGACGTTTCCCGAGGCAGACATCATGCTCGTATCAAGGGATAGCCAACAACACAGTATATATTAGAACTGAATCAAATTTCCGATAAATTTGGTTTCAAGACCAAATTTAGCAATTTTGGGTTCAGCGGAATCTTTGCAAATTAAAAAAAATAAAATGTCTCCCATAGCTGTGAAGTTTGTATAAAGGTGTCCTTTGCAGACATTGGGCCCAATTCTGATTTTGCCATAGTAAAACCTCAATTCAGGACATTACTTAACCACATGATTATCATGATTAGTCAATTGGACTCATCATCTGATTACAGTTAGGTATTTGCTTAAATACCTGTCTGAATTGGGACCAAAATGAGGAGTAATTGCACTGAACCCCATTTGAGTTGCACAGGTGTAACTAAGGGCAAAGACCTTTTTACTGCTGATGATGGTGTACAAGCAAGGCAGAAACCAAATTGAGACCAAATTGCCAGGGCTGGCAATCAGAAAAAAGTAACTTGTTAAGTGAGTACATTTGATATGGATATGGAAGTCAACGAGACAACAGAAATTCTCGCAATGTAATTTTTACAGAATCACTTTTTGGAGAAGAACCATGATTCAGAATATTTTAGGTCATGTCCTGCAGACATTATTAGTATTATTTACTCATACTACAATAGCACCTAAAGTCCTTAAATCAGATTATAGCCCCATTATGCTAGGCATGATATATATATGTGCGTGTGTGTGTGTGTGTGTGTGTGTGTGTGTGTGTGTGTGTGGTAAGTGACTGATGGTCTCTGCCCTGAAGAGTTTAGTCTCTTGCTCATGCAATGGGAGTTTTGCCTAAGTAAGAGTTGAGTAGGACTTTTCCCCTGTACCCTAAACCAGACTTTCAACAACAAAACTCAAATGAAAATAGATGTCAACCACTCTTCAGTAATCAGTGCTTATTTTGTAATGACTGGAATGTATTGAATTTCAAAGAGACCATTCAGTTCTAGTAAAATGTCTTAATTTAGCCAGTTGAACTGAGTTAGAGATATCACAGCTCTCCCATATCATAGTACCTATGTAAGCAGAGCTACCCATCCACTTGCTCCTTTTCCAAAGAAGGTGGGTTGGTAGGAACAGGGAATGGACACCCCCTACTTTTGTAGCAAAGGCCTCTACCGGGCTTAAATTACAAACTCCCAGGAGCAAGGAGAAAGCACTGAGACCGAACTGAGACCCAGAGGTGTGTGTCTGGATCACAGCAGCGCCTGGAGCTATTCCATTTATACATTCACCCCAGCTTAGTACCAGAATCTAGTCCCTTATCTGGGGCCAAATCCTGCTATCCGTACAGAGACCAGACATTCATTGCAGGATTTGCCGCCGGTTGAGCGATTTTCTATTGGGTAAATAACTTCTATGGCTGGCCTTATAGAAGTAATGAAGTTAATTGTTTCTTGTGAAGAATCTAGGTACAAGACTTAAGAGCTTATACTAAATATAGTGAATACCATAATGTGAGTTTGTGAGATGGTGGCAATTCCAAAATATCAAGCAAAAACATTGCTTCCAGAACTACAGCATTTCTTTCTAATTTTATAGTGTGCCTAGCTCTAATTTGTGTAGTAATATATGCCCAAAATTTACAAACAACCTCTCTGCTTAGTTTTAGCAGGTATATATTTCAAGTGCAATACAAATGACTGTGCAGAAATATATATATTGCTAATGTTTTTGAGGAACTGTAAATATCTGCCAAAAAGAAGTAGTATATCAAATATTCAGCTAATGATTCTTACACGTACAAGTTTTTATTTTAATTTTAAACAAAGCAGTAATGGATATACATCAAGTACACTAAAAATGTGAATTTTCCCCTAGTTCCTGTAAATAACCTGAATTTGACCTTATGGGCATGATGCAGAAAACATTTATTTTATAGGATTTGTGGGACGTCTGAGTGATAGTGTGGGATGAAGAGGAGTTTTTCTGTTACTTTGGCTTACTAGCTGGCTGAGTTAATTTGTTACCTTTCATGACTGTTGCTGCTAGTGGACTGAATTTATTTGTTTTCCATGTATATTTCTTTAATGCTGCTGGGTGGTCATTATTATATTGTTGTAATACTATTTATTGTCAGGGTTCCTAGAGCTTTTTGCAGGGATGTTTTTTAAACTACTAATTGTCTAAGTAAATAAATACAATTTACACTTAGTGAAGTTACTCAGTCCTTACGCAGCACTAAATTGAGCAATTATCATTATTTCAATTGCTATCCATAAGTAAACACAATCATGAAAACATTAGCTTTGTATGCTTGATTGTTTTGGATCATTGTCATAAACAATAGGTGCAAGAGCACAAGAGAGTAGGTAGACAATCCAGGATAATGAATGCAGAATTTTTCCTCTTTTTATAAATCGCAGTATGAGCACCAGGATAACACGGTATCTCAGCAACAACTTGACAACAGATGTAAACTATTCCCTCAGAGAATAGAAAAAACATCATTTGTCTTCAATAAAGGTATTTAACATTCTGAACAAATCTTAACATAAATTAATTTGCAGTTATACTAGCAGTGTTTTTACATATGCATTCTGTATTTGCATCAAAGTCCTTCCCAGTATTCAGGAACACTTGCTGCTTTTCTGAGAATTAATCATTCAGAATATTAGTAGAGGTTAGCATTCTGCATGCTTTAAGATCAGCTATGGTTTCCCACTTATGTACTGCACTTAGTCTTCAGAGGATTAAACATGTCTGTTCTTGATGATTCAAATGAGAATGAATATTTATTAAATATTGTGTTGGGATGTGCTTATTCATACAGCAAATACAATATATATACTTAAGCTATGTACAAGGATATGAGCAGATCTTAGAAAAAAACTTCTTTCTGTCCAGTTGAAAGCATGTGTTTGGCTACTATTTATTTTTTTAGGACCTGGGTGTATGAAATACTACAGATATATAAGTTCCAGAGGGGTAGCTGTGTTAGTCTGCATACAGCAAAAACAACAAGAGTCCTGTAGCACCTTAAAGACTAACAAATTTCTGTGAGCATAAGCTTTCGTGGGCTGCAACCCACTTCGTCAGATGCATGAAATGGAAATCACAGATAGGAGGTGTATATATATATCCAAGGGTAAGAAACAATAATGGGGAGGGCAAGTGCTAACAAAGTCAATTCAGTTAGAGTAGATGAGGCCTATTCACAACCGTTAATTAGTAGGTGAGAATGTGTGAACAGTGACAATTACTTCTTGTAATGAGAGAACCATTCCAAGCAATGCCATCAATGCCCCTCTGCCATGTACATTGGCCAAACCGGACTGTCACTACGCAAAAGAATAAATGGACACAAATCAGACATAAAAAACGGTAACATCCATAAACCACTAGGAGAGCACTTCAATCTCCCAGGACACTCTGTAGCTGACTTGAAAGTTGCCATACTTCTACAAAAAAACTTCAAAAACAGACTTCAGCGAGAAACTGCAGAGCTGGAACTCATATGCAAACTTGACACAATCATACTGGGTCTGAATCGGGACTTGGAATGGTTATCTCATTACTAGAAGTATAGAAAAAAAAATTAAAGCAGAGGAGGAGATATTTGGTCTCTTTAGTATTTATGGACTAAACAATAATTATTGTTCGTTATTGAGCAGAGTTTGTAAAGTGTGCTGAAAATGGAAAACACCAGGTATTATTATTTGACCAAAAAGATGAATAATCATTTACAGGAATATAACAGTACTGCTCTCTCGCACCTACAACAATGTTTATAATATTGGACTGTTGTGTATTTTGTAATTGATAGGAATAGTTTAGTTTAAGGCCCATGCTTTTCTTTGCTAGATTATATGTTTAGACACTGGCATACATTTTCGAATAAAGGAAAGTACAATAAGAGGAAAAAAAGATTTTTCTTTCATTAAAGCCAGGGGTACTTCAGGCTTAAGGATCTTCAACTGTGCTTCAATCTAAATCTCCTTGCTTGGTGTTATTGACCAATCTACCTAATTATTCTCAGCTACATGGTCAATGTTCTAATATATTTTCATGAATCTTGATGTCTTCCCTGTTTAAATATTAGCCCCTTTAAATTTCAAAATGTTTACATTGATTGTGTAGCATCTGGCCTCATTAAAATACAACAGTTGATAAGAGATTTCACCAAAGAGCTTATCAGGGAGTAGGAAACACAGAACTATAATATACACACTTGTCAAGTATGTTATGCAGACAGACATGGAAATATGTTGGGAGGGAATATGTGACCATCTGTAACTCTTTGCTCAAGTACAATATATGGCTATTAAGGATCAGCATAAAGTAGTTCTGCATAGAGAATCCCGTAAGCATAGAGAAAAATATCTTAAATGAATATGCACCTTTTGATACTAGTTCTCATGCTACATAGCTGGCCAAAATGTCTTCCTCACACAGCTGAAGTGGGCAAATGCAATTAGCTCTGTCTGCTTTCTCTTGGGCATGTGTCTGACATACTAGGCCTAGTAGAAGATAACCATAGCTGAGTGAACCTACTAGCCTCCTTCTGATAAAGTTGATATCAGCAAAATACCCAACATGCTATAGGCCAGATCCTCACATGTTGTAAATCAGCATAGTTACATTGATGTCACTGGAACTATGCCAGTTTACACCAGCTGAGGATCAGACCCCACAAATCCAGAGCTGGCGAGGGAAATAGTGGCCATCTTATATCCATCTGACCCCACATATAGAAGAGATTGTCTTCTATTTCCCATGACCCCATCACCGTGATGCCAAAATTGTTCAAATGCTACTTGTCTGATGTGAATCTAGGGCAGGATCGGTGTCAGAATTCTAGTAGTGTATGGATTATTCAAAAAATTGTTCGTTTATTGTGGTAACATCCTAAGCCATTGACTATTGTGGCATCATTGTGCTATACAAATACATAGAAAGAATTAGGCTCTTTCCATATTGTGCTATCTGAATTATCACTAATATTGATTATTATTATTATTATTATTATATGCTTTTTATGCCCTGATCTACTGATACGAGGCAACCTAGTCTTTTCACCTCGGACGAATGCCATGTTTCTTGCTCTGTTATAGTTTGTTACTATGACAGCAACATCTTTCTCAGTGGTTTTCTTATATATCATCTACCAGGTGGTATTTAGTCAAGGGCTTGTCTAAGAATTCAGTTGTTTGACATCCTTATCTACCCAGACTGCTTCATCCTTCTTTCTCAAATCGTTGTCTCAACAGTCTGCCAGCCTGTCCTTTGTAACGCATCTGCATTGGTTACTTTATCCCACCAGCAAATACCAAATATTCTACACAAGCATCTCTAATGGAATACATTGTTTCCTGTTGTGGGTTTCTAGCATTTGTCAAGTTTCAGAAACATATAACAATGTGTGTCTCATAATGGCATTGTATGTTTTCTTGGTTCTTGTCTGAATCTCTTTATTTTTCCAGTTACTTGCCTGTCTTGAAAACTTGCTTTCCCAATTCTTGCTTTCACCTCCTCATGGAGCTGGCCATTGGCACTTATTGTCCTTCCAAGATATACAAAGTCATTAACCATGCCATATTCTTCACTATTGATCACATATACATCATCTTCACAGACTCTTCTTTCAACAAACATGACTTCTTTGTTTTCTTTTGGCTGATTATTAATCTTGCTTTGGTGGCCTCATATTTGACATTGGTAGTTGTCTTTTTCATAGTATCATCGTCTGCGTCCAACAGAACAACGTCATCTGCAATGTCAAGATCTTGACGTTCTCCTCTACTCCGCATAATCTCTGTCTCTTCCTTTCATGTTGCTTTTCTCATCATGTTATCTACCACAGTGCTGAAGAGGAGAAGTGATAAGATGCCTCCCTGTCACATTCCAGTGACAATAAAAAACCAATCCATCTCTCTCCTCTTTCTGTCCTTGTACAACATTTTGAACCTTCATACAGCGTCTTAGCCAGTGACGTTATCTTTCTAGGAAGTCCATATTGTCCCAAGATATTGCATAGTGGCTTTCTGTGAATGCAGTATTATTTATTTACTTATTATCAGTAACATTGGGCCCAAACCTGTTGTATATGGGACTCAATGACAGTTTTGCCTGAGTAAGGAGTAGGATATTGCCCTTATCATTTACTTAATCAAACCTTTATGGAGAGTTTGCTGTAGTGTGAGTCTACTTCATGATCCTTTGTGCATACATGGATCAAAAGAATAAAAATAATTTGATTGGGTGATCATTATCCACTGTCAATGTTTATATTATGAGAACTCCCAGAGACCCGTGGGGCCTTCTTGTGTTGTGTGCTGTGAAAACATAGAAAAGAGACATTTCTTGGCCCCAGACGGTTTTGCTGAGCCAAATGCAGAACAAAGAGCAAAAGACGTGTTGGACTGGGCAACTGCAGGAGTAACAGCAGCAGCAGCTGCAGCACTCAGCTTCCGAGGCTGCAGGAAATACTGTCAATGGAGTGAAGGATTTTGGCCTGCAAAACTGCAACAGACTGAAGGAAAATGGCAGAAGGAAGATGTAGGAACATGAGCAGCCGTTTGCAAGACAGACTGGCTTATGCAAATGCAGAAATGGCAGCAGCAGATTCGGATGGGGAAGCGTTACTGATCTGTCTCCAAAAATGTTAAAACTGGCTGCTCCTGTAATACCAGGGCCCTGCCACCTACATGCTCAATTTATCACTGTGTCTTGGAGCTGTTCCATCTGACTGGAAGAAAGCAAATATTATCCCACTATATGAGAAAGAGAGAGCACCCACTCAGCTTATTACTTACAGACCCATCTCACTGCTTCCAACCCTATCCATAATAAATAATGAATTGGTTCACAAGCAACTGTTTAAATACTTGGAGTTAAACGACACACTGACTGAGGCTCAGTCTGGATTTCATTCTCATTATTTCACTGTCATTGCACTAAAAAGTGTTGGAGACATTTTCTCTGTTCATGGATCAAAGTTTATTTATAGGTGCAATACTTATTACCCTGTCAAAGGCCCTTTGACATTGCTGGTCATTCTCACATACAGAAATTAATCTCAAATCAATTTAAATCAAAAAGCAGCTGATGGGTTTCAATCATGTTCATCCTCTAGATACCAGATGGGCAGTATTAGTGATGAATTGTCATGTCTTCAGCATATTACTAATGATGTCTGACAATGCTCTGTATGGACCCCACATTGACTATTGTATGTTTGTAAAATACTGCAGCCCTTCTTAATAGAAGAGAGTACCTCTGTATGGCCAAAAGTGTTGGATGTACCAGAGCGAAATCTTCGCTAAAATAGAAAGTAAATATGCAATTAGAGCTTGATCTCTTGCAGACAAACAGCTGATTCTCCTGTCATGATCACTGATACAAATCAGGAGTAACTCCGTTGTTGTCATGGGAGATAAACTGGTGAGAGAGGAAAAATGAACCCCATATCTTAAAAAAATAAAATCTGGAGAGGGATGGAAGCAGTCCTAGTAGGAAGAGTTGTCTGTGTTGAGTTGATGAGTCATAGAGTGAACTTTTACATTTATACTCTCTATTTTGGTTTCATTTATATTTTTAAATCCCAGACATAAGAAATGGGGGGAGATCTTCACTTTGGTTCCTATCATTAGGCAGAAAGATGAAGCCCTTCTCATTTGATTAAAAAGAGCCAAGTGAAAGGGCAAAAACAAAAAACCAAGATAATTTTATTCTCAGGCTCAATCTTCTCTGAAGCAAGAATCTCCAGCGTTGAGACCATTCCTCATGTTCTCAAGTGTGCTTTTTAATTCTAGAAGCTAACGGAATCTTTGCATGAAAAATGTGATTGCCTGAAATTAGAACCACAGGGGCTAGCTTTCAAAATGTTACCTCAGTTTAATTATCCTCTCTCTTCACCCCTTCTGGAGTTATAGTCAAGGTGACGTACCATGTTTAGTATTCAAGGCAGAAAACAGGAAGTCAAGGGATCTGGGCTATACTCTTGTCTTTGACACAGACTCGCTGTGTGATGTTGGTCAAGTGTGTGTGTGATTTCTGACTCAGAAAGTCAGCATTACTGAAGGTCCTACATTAAATTATAATACCCTGCAGGTGGATCCATTTGAAGTGAAGTCATTGACTTATAAAGGGCATATATGGTAATCCCTCTGTTTCTGTATCAGTAAAATGGGAGTAACCGTGCTTACATATCCCACAAGAGGTGAGATTTTAGGCCTCATTCATACATACCTGGCCCCAGTCCTGCAATCCTTAAGGGCTACATTGTGCCTCAGATTACACACTCATACAAGAGAGTAAGAACCTCTCTACCTTACACATGCTGCCTGGGCCTTGTGTTCTTACTCTAACTTACTCCCTTGGGTTCAGGTGCATAGGAATAAACCCAATCATTTGCTGATTACTCCCTCCCCAGAGGATTTGGGAAGAACCTTAGGTCAACCTCCCCTAATTACTGGTCAGAGTAGCTGAGTCTGTGCAGGAAAGGTAGTGTCTGACTATTGATGTATGTCAGCAGTAAATTACTAGTCCCACTTCCAGAACAAGGAGGAAGCAAGGGAGAAAGTGTGATTCAGAGGTGGGTCTCTTAATTTTAGACACAATAATTCCCAGGATTGCTCCTGAGATGAAGCAATTTATCCACCACTCCTTGCTTAGGGCTGTGTCTAAACTCAGAATCTAGCCATAAACAGATAAAACTTTCACTGAAAATCTGACTTCACACTGAAGTCAGGGAGTTTGGCCTGAAAAAATCCACAGGATCAGGTCTGATGTGTTTAATGGGAATGGGATTGCCTCCTTAGAGCAGCCCAAGATTAAATGAGGCATGAGCTACAGACATGACAAAATACTCTTTCTTCTTGATATCAGTGACTTGACCCAGATGAAAAAGGGGAATTTTGTCCCAATCAGCTGACTGGTGCACAAGGAGGGTGTCTGTCAGGAACAAGACCCTTAGCTGCTCCTGCTCAGTACTCCTCACACCCTAATGAGCCAGCCAGGCAGCCTGATGGACTGCCCTGCCTGACTGGCTGAGGGAACCAGAAGACTGGTTCTTAAATCTAGCAGCAGCTCACTATCTGCTCAAAGCACATGCCTATGGACTGTGTTTCCTTGTGCACATTGCTCCAAGCCCCTCTCCTGCACCCAGCTCTGTTTCTCATCTTGCTCCTACCTTCTCTGACTCCTGGTAATCCAGCTCCAACTCTTGGCTTTGGCTCTGATTTTGCCTCAACCCTCAGCTCTGACATTCAGACTCTGACCACTAGGTCTGATTGCCTATGACCCAGGCTGCTGACAGTGTCACGATATCAGGTATCAGGATATTGGACTTAATTTCACACTTGAGATTTATAGATGGCAATCAACAATAAACTTCGAGTTCTACTGTCTTAAGCAAAAAGACAGACAAATTAAAATTTCATCTTTTGTTGTCCCATCTAGATTAGGGTGGAGATGTGAGGTTTTTTTTAAATTTCTTCCTATGAGCTCACCAACTAATTCAATAACACTTAACATGATTTGTAGGCTTGTCCTTTCTTGCAATTTTTCTGTCTATCATTGAAATATATATATATGCAACTGTCATGGATTTCTTTTTAAAATATGTATCATCTCCCCTGGTTCATATTTTTATTCAACTGCCTGTCTGTTTATGTACCTGCATATTAGAAAAGATTCATTCTTTCAGACATCTATATCTGTTTTTTCTCTGAGGTCCTCTAATGAATCTAGTTTTGTACTACCCAGAGTTAGTGTGAATTGTAGAAAAGCTGCTTCTGTTCCTCCTGCTCACTCTTCCCCCAATTGTGATAGTTTTGTTTTTGATGTGAGAAAATGCCACAACTTTAAACATTTTTAAAATGTGTGTTAGAGAGTTTAAAAGCACAATATGAATGTCTTAATATTTATCACTGAAATTATTCACTCGGGTGTATGAGTTAATCTTTGTAACATGTTCTATACTTGTAGTTTCTCTCCAGTATGCTTGAAGTACAGTATTTATATCACGAATAAATTCACGATAAAACATGTTCTAAATTAATTTCTTATTGAACTGTTGACAGTTGATTAGCAGTTGCTTGGTTCATGGACATAGGCGAGTTCAAGCCCCATAATGTCTTACATTTCTTCTTTAAAAAAGAAGCACCTACAATAGGAAATCCATCGCTCAGAGAGGAATCCCCTAGTAGTGAAAACTTTATTATACCCTTGAGTTGCATGTATGAGTTTGGGCACAGAAGCCATGCTTGGGAGGGGCTGCCAAGTGCTAGGGTAGGGTGCTCCACTCTCAGTATGAATAGGCTGGCATGGAAGGGAGAATTAGAATGGGCCAGAAGAGGGGCTCACCTCTATGTGGAACCTGTGGTAGGGAATCTGGGTATAAGGGTGGAGGAGAATCCCGTGGCCATAGGGTGCTGGCCAGGAGAATCAGCGGCCGTGGAGAAGCTGTGTCTAGCTCCACGACTATTCCTGTGTTCATAAACTGATAGGTTTTAAGATGAGAAGAGACTATTATAATCCTCTACTCTGACCTCTTCTGTCACACAGGCCATAGAACTTCATTCAGTAAATCATTCATCTGAAAGAATTATCCTTCCCCACTAGTTAGAAAAAGGATTGTGTGTCTTTCCCCTTCCCCACACCAACTTCCACCTCGATAAAGACCTGTTACTCTGCCTTATGCAGTTTACCTGCATTTCACCCTGATGCACAATTATTTTAAACAACTCTGTTTCTTTGTGCTATATTATTTACTGTTATCATGCATGGACAAAAAGGGGCATGCTCTTTCATCAAGGCAATCACTGAAGAAATGATGGCAAGAATGCACTGGCAGCAAACATGGGGGGAAAAGGAGAGATTGAAATTGCTTTGAAATAGTCCTTTGATGTTGGTGAAGTAGAATCTGTCTTCCACCATGAATGGGGTATGGAAAGTAAATAAGCAGAAACTGATTAAAGTGAACTGCACTGAAGGCTACAATTATGGGGCTTTTAAATTTTTTTTATATAACATATTTAATGTACCTCATAACTTGTCCCTAAATAGGGCTTCCCAAGAACAATATAACTTCCCTAAATTCCAATGGATTTTCAAGCTATACTTCTGACTACCTTAGCATTTAGCTGTTTAAATGCTTTTTCATGTGGTCAGTGATTTTTGAGACATCCAATCTTTTCAGGTTCCCTTTACTCTAGTCTCACATTTCCATGAGGTCTCTACCACCATTGGCCAACCCCCATTGGCATCCACTTCTGTTGGGGAAGGGACAATGCCCAATGAAATTAAAGTTGTTTCCAAGGTGTATAGTTTGTGCTCCTAGCGGCATTAATCCCAGCTGTTTTTCCTGGCAGTATTTCCGCTGGTTTGAGCAAAGACCATCATGCAGGGTTCTGCAGCTGCTCCTTGGCCCTGCTCGCACATAGAGAAGCTGCAAACCCCAGCCACAGTGGAGGCTCAGCTCATGTTAATGAGGGCTTACTCATGTCAGTATCCTTTTAGTTTCAACGGGGATTATTTGCTAGTGTGAGTGCTCCCCTGGGTGAGTACAGGTAGCCACGTCAAGCCCTAATGTGTGGAGGGGTTTCTGCAGACTGAAAGGGAGTTTACCATGAAGATGCTTTGCCTTCTGTTCCCCCTTTCTCTGTTTCTGAATTCCCATTCAATGTCTGCCTGCCTCTTCTGCCTTCTGTTAGTGAGAACAGAAGGAAGCATCCAGCCCCTTATTATATATACTTGTAGGGGCCTGTGTGTATTTTTAAATTAGTTCATCTACTTCCAAGTGTTACCGTAAATCCCTGATGTATTAATTTATGTATGACCTGTCTTCTGGAACTTTATCAAGGACTTCCTGAAATTTTCAAATAAATTACATTGCATCTGCTCTCCTTATTAATAATCTGTGATAAAACCTTTCCTGGGCTAAAACCATTTTCTGTCTGCTTACCTGTACATACCGAGATCAGAAAAGGCATCTCAACCCAGCTTTTTCTCTCTGTTTTACATCAGCAAGTTAAAAAGAGGAAAACATCTAACAGGTATCATAAAATTTGGGGTTTATGAAAGATAGTGTTTAACAGGAGAGTGGAATCTTGGAGACATTTCTCCACAGAATGGGTCTGAAATATACAGTGAAAATGCAAGTTTTCTTACAAAGACACACTCTCGCCAGAAAACCAAACAATAGGTAAGGGATATAATTAAGAGAAATGGAAAATCTTACTCCTGTTTCGGTTAACAGAACTATTTAATTAAATGATGAAGTGGGATGCACTACTTAAATACAAATTATGGTCAAACCTGTAACAGTATATATAAATGGTATGGCCCATAATCTATTTGTGTCTCTTGCTGTATTCCCTTACTTTGTATATTTGATGCCCTCTCTTTCACAATTTATATGAGAAAATAGCTTGCAATGTCCACATTTCTTTGTATCTTAAAGAACAGAACTCACCACACCTCTTTCAACAACTGGTAGTATTGAGTCAAAGTTCTAGGGGTTTCTCAGCACCAGAGTGGAGACTCAGTCTAGTACAGAGAAATGTGCATAGTATTCAGAAAAATGAGAAAATCTTTGGCTTCACCAAATTGCGTGCTGGTGACTAATGGGGAAAATAAGCAAACTGAATGCAAAGTCAGAGCTCTGCAATGGGTCGAATACAAATGATGTCCCCAGCAGCAATTTTTAGGAGCGGTGGCTACTTAGGAGTGTTCCAGAAACCTACAGCACTAATGCAGAGGAAACCGATTAATGGATTGCAAGGTCAAAGGGGAACACTGTGATCATCTACGTAAGACCATAAAATGGCCATACTAGGTCAGACCAATGGTCCATTTAGACCAGTATTCAGTGTTTGGGTAGTGGCCAGTGCCACATGTTTTGGAGGGAATGAACAGAACAGGGCAATTAGTGAGTAATCCATCCCCTATTGTCCTGTCCCAGCTTCTGGCAGTTGGAGGTTTAGGGACAGCCAGAGCATGGGGTTGCATCCCTGACCATTTTGGCTAATAGACATTGATGGACCTGTGCTCCATGAACTTACCTGGTCTCTTTTTTTTGAACCCAGTTATGCTTTTGATGTTCACAAGATGCCTGGCAACAAGTTCCACCGGTTTACTGTGCATTGTGTGAAGAAGTACTTCCTTATATTAGTTTTATACCTGCTACCTATTAATTTCATTGGGTCTCCCCTGGTTCTTGTTTTATTTGAAGGGGCAAACAGTTCTTCCCTATGCACTTTGTCTACACCATTCATGATTTGATAGATCTCTAGAATATCCTTCCTCATTTGTCTCTCTTCTAAGATGACTGTTCACGTTTTTTAAAAAATCTCTCCTCATATGGAAGCTGTTCCATACATCAATCACTTTGATTGCCCTTCGCTGTATCTTTTCCAGTTCTAATATCTTTAAGACAGGGTGAATAGAACTGCATACAGCATATATATATATAAAGGTGTGGATGTACCATGTATATTGTGGCATTATGATATTTTCTGTCTTATTACCTATCTCTTTCCTAATGGTTCCTAACAGTCTGTTAGCTTTTTTGACTGTCATTTCACACTGAGCAGATGTTTTCAGAGAACTATCCACAGTGACTCGGAGACCAATTTCTTCAGTGGTAACAGCTAATTTAGACCCCATCATTTTGTACTTATAGTTGTGATTATGTTTTCCAGTGTGCATTATTTTGTGTTTATCAGCACTGAATTTCATCTGCCATGTTGTTGCCCACTCACTCAGTTTTCTGAGATTGCTTTGTAACTCTTCGCAGTCTGCTTTGGACTTATCTGTCTTGATGCCAAGACAAGGACGTGGACAGTCTGACCTAGTGGTCAAAGCAGGAGTCATGGTGGCTAAGATACTGGTAGGTCAGAGTCTGAGACAGGCCAGTAGGCAAAACAGAAAGTCAGGTTTCAGGAGGTAAGCTGGGTCAGAAGCAGGAGGCAAACTTGAGAGCAGAACCACAGATCAGTAACCAGAATCAGGCCAGGTCAGGATACCGAGAAATCAAGCTGCAGGAGCAGGAAGCACACAGTCCAGAGTCAGGTGGATCCCAGTTGCGTGGACAACTTAGTGTTCCTGTGCTGGGTTTAAATATGGACTGTGGACCAATCAGGGACCCCAGTGTTCTGCCAATCCATTCCCAGGACAGGGATCCTCTGTCTGAGTTCAGCTCCTATTCTGACACCAATTAGTAGGCCCTGGGTGGCAAGTTGCAACCTGCTAACTTCAATGAGCCCTCAGGACCAGAGTTCAAGACCCATAGTCCGTGACACAAATAACTTGGTAACAGCTAGGAATATTGCTACTTCATTGTTCACCCACTTTTCCAGACCATTTATATATGTGGAACAGCACTGGTCCCAGTACAGATCCAGTCCTGATGGCTTATTAGTATTTATGTAATCAGTTTGTTCCAAAACGTCTTTTACTGACACCTCAGTCAGGGGCAGTTCCTCAGATTTGCCACCTAAATAGAATGGCTCAGGTATCTCAGAATCTCCCTCACATCCTCTGCAGGGAAGACCTTTGCAAAGAATTCATTTAGCCTCTCTGCAATGGCCTTGTCTTCCTTGAGTGCTCCTTTAGCACCTTGATCATCCACTGGCCCCACTGACTCTTTGGCAGACTTCCTGCTTCTGATGTACTTCAAAATTTTTTTGCTGTTAGTTTTTGTTTCTTTTACTAGTTGCTCTTCAAATGCTTTTTTGGTCTGCCTAATAATATATTTACACTTGACTTGCCAGAGTTTATGCGCCTTTCTATTTTCCTCTGTATAATTTCACTTCCAGTTGGCAAAGGATGTTTTTTGGCCTCTTTTACTCTGTTTAGCCATGGTGGTATTTTTTTGGTTCTCTGTGGATTTTTTTTAAAGTAAGAGAGAGAGAGTGTGTGTGTGTGTGTGTGTGTGTGTTTGGATTGAACCTCTGTTATGTTTTTAAATAATTCCCACTCAACTTGTAGGCATTTCATTCTTGTGACAGTTCCTTTTAATGCCTGTTTAACTAGATTCCTCATTTTTTGTGTAGTTCCCCTTTTTGAAGATAAAAGAGATTGTGGTGGGTTTCTTTGATCTTTTATCCCCTTCAAGGATGTTAAATTTAATTACTTCAAGGTTGCTATTACCTAGTGGATCTGCTATAGTCACTTCTTGTACCAGATCCTATGTGCTGTTTACTTACTAAATCAAGAACTGTCTCTTCCTTTGTGGGTTCCAGGAGTAGCTTCTCCAATCATTAATGAAGTATAGAAATTTTATCTTTGCATCCCATATGAGGAAACATGTATCCATTCAATAGGAAGATAGTTGAAATCTCTCGTTATTAATGAGTTTTCTGTTTTTATAGCTTCTCTAATCTCCCTGAGCATTTCACAGTAACTGTCACCATGCTGGTGGTTGGTAGTATATTCCTTCTGCTAGCCTCTTATTATTCAGGCATGGAATTTCTATCCATAGAGATTCTATGGTACAGTTTGATTCATTTAAGATTTTTACTATATTTTACTGAATACTTTTTCACATATAGTGCCACTCCCCCCACCAATGTGATCTACTCTGTCATTCCTATATATTTTGTACCTTGATATTACCATGTCCCATTGATTATCATTGTTCCATCAAGTTATGGCTAGAATAGGCATCACAAAATCCTCATTGAATACCAAGCACTCAAATTCACCCATCTTAGTATTTAGACATCTGGCATTTGTATACAAGCAGTTATAAAACTTGTCAGTATTTAGTTGTCTGTGATGTAGTTGAATAGGACTCTGGTTTTTTGTTTGACTTGCTCTTTAGTTTCTATTTTGTACTTCTTCAACTTATATCTTCTCTTTATTAGGATATAGAGTATCGCCTTTAATAAATCTTCCTGTAAGGAATGTCTCTATCCAAATCATGTGCTTCTCTTTTTTTCCCAAATCCTTAGTTGAAAAATTCCTCTACGACCTTTTTAATTTTACATACCAGCAATTTGATTCCATTTTGATTTAGGTGGAGCCCATCCTTCCTGTATAGGCTCCTCCTTTCCCAAATGGTTCCCAGTTCCTAATAATTCTAAATGCCTTCTCCAGACATCATTGTCTAATCCATGTGTTGAGACCCTGCAGTTCTGCCTGTTTCAATGTCCCTGCAAATGGAAATGAAAGCAATTCAGAGAATGCTACCATGGAGGTCCTGGACTTTAATCTATTACCTAGCAGTCAAATTTGGACTACCGGCCCTCTCTCATACCTTTACAACGATCACTGGCTCCTCCCCAGCATTGTACATAAGTCTATCTAGATGTCTTGAGAGGTCTACAACCTTTGCAGCTGGCAGGCAATTCACAATGCAATTCTCCTCGTTATCGCAAACCCAACTATCTATACTTCTAATAATCAGATCCCCACTACTATTTCCTGATAACAGGGTTCCCCTCTCCTGGAGAAGTATCTTCAGTATGAAAGGATACCATGACTTCTGGAGGAAGGGTCCCAACTATAGGATCGTATCCCTCTTCTCCAGCTTGATGTTTTCCTTCCTCGAGACTTTCATCCTCCTAAACAGCACAGAGGCTGTCAGATTGGGAATGGGACCACTCTACTGTGTCCTGGAAAGTCTCGTATATGTACCTCTCTCTCTCTTAGCTCCTCCAGTTCAGGCACTCTGGCTTCTAGTCATCTATTCTGACCTCTTGTAAAACACAGGCCATAGAACCTTCCCAAAATAATTCCAGAAGATATCTCTTGATTTAAAATTGTGAGTGATGGCGAATCCACCACAACTCTTGGTAAATTGTTTGGTTAATTATTATCACAATAAAAAATGTGTGCCTTATTACCAGTCTGAATTCATCTAGCTTCAGTTTCCAACCATTGGAATATATTATTCCTTTCTCTCCTAGATTGAATAACCCATTATTAAATACTTGTTCCCATGTAGATACTTGCAGACTGAAAACAAGTCGCCCCTTAACCTTCTCTTTGTTATGCTAAGTAAACTCAAAGAGCTCAATCTATCACTGTTAGGCATGTTTTGTAATCCTTTAATCATTCACGTAGCTCTTCACTGAACTCTCTCCAATTTATCAACATCCTTCTTGATTTGTGGGCACCAGAACTGGACACAGTATTGCAGCAGGGGTTGCATCAATGCCAAATACAGAGGTAAAATAACATCTCTACTTCTCTGGAAGATTCCCGTTTATGCATTCAAGGATCACATTAGCCCTTTTGACCACAGTGTTTCACTGGGAGCTCATGTTCAGCTTATTATTCACCACAACCCACAAATCTCTTTCAGGAACCACTGCTTCCCAGGATAGAGTTGCCTATCTTTAAGTATGGCCTACATTCTTTGTTCCTAGATGGCTATATTTACATTTCGACATATCAAAACACCCATTGTTTGTTTGTTGCACCCAGTTGACCAAGTGATCCAGATTACTCTTGAATCAATGCCCTGTCCTCTTCATTATTTACAACTCCTCCAATTTTTGTCATCAGCAAACGTGATCAGTGATTTTGTTTTCTTCCATGTCATTAGTAAAACTGTTAAATAGCATAGGGCTAAAGAACCAACCCTGGGAGACCCCACAGGAAAGACACCTACTTGATAACAATTCCCCATTTACAATTACGTTTTGATACCTTGCAGTTAGGCAGTTTTTAATCCATCTAATGTGTGCCACATTAATTTTATATCATTCTAATTTTTTAATTAAAATGTTGTGTGGTATCAAGTCAAATGCCTTACAGAAAACTAATATCAACACTATTACCTTTATCAATTATTACCTTCGTAATCTCATCAAAAAAAGATATCAAGTTGATTTGACAGAATCTATTGATCTACTTATTTACATTAATTACATTTACCCTGCTTTAGTTCTTTATTAAACACATGTAGGATTCTCAATATTAAACTCATGTATTACCAGCTTCTTCAATTGCTGAAATCTGTGTCAAGAGCCCTTGCATGTGTGGATCAAAAAATAGCTAGAATGGACAAGTCTGTTAATAGTTTATAACTGGTAAAGATTTACTATCTCTGGGTAGCAAAAAAACTTAGAAGTAGTATGTAAAGATGGTCACTATGCCTCTTGGAATACAGTTTTTAATGTGAGATCATTTCCTATATAGGAGAAAGGTAGAAACTTCAGAAAACCAACCCAAAATACCACAATTGAAGATATGGCACCTACCTGAGACGTCAGTTTGCCTTTTGTCTCTAAGGAACTGGTTTGTGGCTGCTCCCCCAGATTTGTAATATGTCTTAGTAACATCATACTGTAGAATCTTATAACTTTACATACAATGTTGCCACACATTTTACCAGGACAATATTGATCGGGAAATCATGAGTTTTCAGATGATACCTTACATGGCATAGTTTTATACAAAATTTATCATAGTCTTAAAAAGGGGTAAACCTAGGACACAGACACTCAGTGACAAAATAATTTCTGCCAAGCTGGACTGGGGCTTGAACTTTTGCTCAAAAATGTAGTAGGGACACCACAGACAGAAGGACTTCTGGTGAGAGGAAAGGCTCAAGTTGGCTGCACAGCTTGGGGTTTCAGCACAGAGGCAAGCACTTGCTTTGTAGTTCCTGGAACAGGAACAGTGGCTAAGGGAGAAGGACAAAGCTCAGCAGAAAGAGTTTTTTGAGCAGCAGATATCAATAATAGCCACAAGAGAACCAGCTCCAGCTGCATCACCCACACCAGAGCCTGAGTCTCCTGCACAGTATTCTGTGATGCATTCCAGACACAGCTTGAAAAATTCCACGGCTAGGTGGCCCATGCAATCATGTCCCAGGAGCAGCTGGGCAAGGCAACTTTGCCTCATGCAGCCCTCCATATTGGACCCCCTCCCATCACTGTGGATGCCAAGTGCATGGCTAACAGAGAAAGAAGGGAAAGGAGAATGGGAAACCAGGGACATGCAACGGTAGGGGACTTCTGTCTTCTGCATGGTTTCACCGTGTGCACTTATTCATGCACTTTGGGTTTTTTTCTTTAAGGCTCTGTTGTCACTGACATTTTGGTGTGGTAATGGCAGCTAACATGCCTGGAAATGGGTTAAAGTTTATAAATAAAGCTTTTTATTTCAGCAAGGAGGTCTATTACCATCACTGCATCACATCATTCATTGTTATTTAAAATAATAGAGGTAAACATGATGAGGAGCCCTCAGGAATTAATATGCAAACCCTATTCCTCAATACCATTGTCTGTCAGTGGTTCTCAACCTTTTTACCCCAGAAACCCCTAAACTTAAATAGACAAACCTGTCAACCCCCACTTCGTGGTGATGCATGGGGGGCAGGGCACACAGGGTCACATGTCCCCCTATTTCTATTTCTGCCTTCCATTTGACCCTGCTCCATGAAGTGCTGATGTAGCAGAGCAGAGCAGTTGTGTGTCTCCGTGGCTAGCTGCTGCCTGCATGTGGAGGCAATAGTGGTGAGGCAACGCCTTCTGATGGCAGTGGGAGATCTCTCTTCTGCAGTGACACTGCAATTTTTGGTTGCACTTCTCCCAAGCCAGACAGGCTGTGTAGCCCACTAAAGTGAGTCAGGTGCTGAAGGTGGCCCTCCCTCACCAAGCCCCAGCCCTGCAGGGCTGAGGCCCAGTTTATTTGGGCAGACCAGTTTATTACTTGCAGACTGGGAGGGGGCCACAGACCCCCATTTGAGAACCCATGGCCTATGTCAATCACTTCCTTAATCAATCCATATGGTGAATCAACCTACCCATCCCCATTTGATAAGTGGTCGTGTCATTCATAAGTACACTGCACGGCAGTCATCCCTCTGCACGTTCATAAATGTACTATTCTCCTGCTTCGGGCCATGCGAGTCCATAACGTGGGAGCACAAAGTGACTCTGACTTCTGGTTCCTGCGTGCATCCAGCTCCAGCTGTGGCAGGTGCACTTTCTGGCTGAGTGTACGGCTTCAGCGCATCACTGTCATGTTTCCATTCAGGGGAAATAGCTCACCTCTGGCTTCGGAGACTGGGATGAGCACACCGCAAGGAATGCAGAGATCACTGACAGTGGAATCCCAACGGGTCTGTAGACATCTTCACCGCGATTTTGATCTGCCAGAAGGTGCCATTCTACACCTGCTGAGAGGGTAATTAAACTGTCTTTTGCCAGGGCCTCTGATATCAGGATACAGTTTCATAAGCCAAGGCAAAAGTAGGTAGAGGGGGTTCCCCAGAACAACAGTGGGGACAGTCATTCTGTTTATGACAATATCATTTAGTAGGAATAGTGTTCAAGCCTGTCCATCAATATAGATTTCTCAGTGGTGAAAAACCGCACCATCATGCACTTTCTCAGTGCAACCCACACTGACATTCCTAAATTTCCCTCTATGGGGCCCCAAGGGCCTGCATGACAATGCAATAGTAGCCTTTCTGGTTTATGCTCCTTGTGGAGGGCATACCATGGGCACATGAGTCCCATCAATTGTTCTGGCGCAGCTTGGAAACCCATTATCCCAAAGCCAGCAGTTACTTCAGGAATATCTTTTATGCCTGTCACCTTGGGGTAACCTACATACCTGATAGCCACATTTCTGGACCTTTGTAAGCAGTATAAAGACACAAACATGAGGGCAGCCATCCCAGTTCAGAGATAGGTAGCTAAAACTGTCTGGAAGCTGGCTACCCCAAACTGCTAGATGTCCATTGCCAATCAGTTTGGCGTTGGAAAGTCAAGGGTGGGTAAAGTGGTGGTGGAGGTTTCTGTGGCATTCTTCATGCAAAAGTTCTGGACCCAGTGCTGGTTATCCCAGGTCTGCCTGATGAAGTGGTCCCACCAGTCTGTGCTTGTGGCCCAGTCTTCATAGGGGACATCAGTGATTATACCAAGTGTCATGAGCAGCATGAGCCAATTAGTCTGCCATGTCTCCTCTTGTTCCATCAAAAGCGCTGTCAAGTGCCTTTGGTGGGTCAGAAAAAGCCAGCAAAATGTCCACCAACATCTCTAGGAAAGTTCTGCCTGTTTCCTGACACAGAAGTGAAAGCACAAACAAGAAAAATTCTTCAAAAGGTGCCTCCTCCATGTTGCTGGCTCCAGGAGCTGGGATGCTGGGAGCATAAAATGACTTCTTGGAGGGATCTGTGGGCAAGCTGTTCAAACTTCCTGTAATGTGCAGTGTGGTCAGTCAATTTTTTCCACAGTGCATCTAGTTCAAAGGGCTAGAGTGACCACATTTTGGGAGGGTACTAGAGAGTCTGAAATATGGTTGGTTTGACTTGGGTCTGGGTGCTCTAGTGTGATCGTGCAGTCCCAGGTTTAAGCCGGGTTAGAAAATTCTTAACATAGGGTTAACAATCAATGCGGATCCTCAACCTAGGATTCTCTAACCCAACGTCAGCTGACTCAAGTCCCACTAACCCTCGTCTTATATTGCATTGCAGACATGCCCTCAGTAACTGGAAAGAAGAGTCATTTTAACTTTTAAATTAAGATAATCAGCAATGAAAATAAATTTTACAGTGACCAGTAATGCTTTTAACAACATGAATTTGTATAGTGTTTTTCATGAAAATCCCAGGACACTTTACAGCTGAACCATTAAAGAGAAAGAGACAACACAGTTACAAAATGAAAGCCCTAGCAAAGAAGGCTGCATTTGGATCTCTGTCACACAGGCCTATAACATGTTCTAATTAAGTTTCCAAATAATTTTTTGGTCATAAAACAGTTGTCATTTATTGCCTGTTAAATGAATGTGGGCTAAATATTAAAACAAATTTATTAAGGATTAATAATCTCTGTATATTGGAACTATTACTTAGAAGACAATTCATCCTAAATGATTACATGAATTTCGAATGCAAAACCTAAGCCAGGCACATTGAAACAAAAGCAAATGTTTGCGCAAATCATCTGAGTTTTGCATATCTGTACATTCACTTTATGCCAGCCAAGGCTCCAATCCAGCAATGAACTGAAGCGGGTGCATCACTTGATGTGAATAGTCCCACTGGCTTCAGTTTACAAATGTTTAATTTGTTTTGCTGGATCAGGGCCTGAGGGCACAGTCCTGCCAACCCTTAACCACAAGAGTATCAGATAATATCTAAAGTATGCCTGCCTACTTGGCCAAAATTTATCTCGCGCCACTGTTCAGAAACCTCTAGAGCAGAGGTAGTCAATTAGTTTTTGTCAAGGTCCAGATTTCTTGGTCAAGGTATAGTCAAAGTCCAGATTCCAGAGAAATATTTTTCACACCGCAATAACAGTAATGATGATAATAAGTAAATAAAAAGATTTCGTGGTCCCATCAAAAGCAGCTGGCAGTCTGATTTTGGCCTGTGATCTGCATATTGACCACCCCGAAATACAGTGTCACTTTAATACTCTAGAATTACTAAGTGTTTGTTTTTTCTTTCCAAACCCTTGGAGGAAGTGAACATTCTATATTCCCCAGACCCACTATTCCCCACTTCTTCTGCCCCTTCCTCCTCTGTCCTGCATGTCTGAGTTATCAAGGCCTGTTTGAGATCCTGTACCTCTGACTTTTTCATGCCTCCACAAAAATCTGCATCTAACCTGTGAATTACATTAGGAAGAGTTGTGCCTGGAGCTTCATTGCAGGATCTCACCCCCATTTCCAGTGCAGGCTAGTGGCAAATCTGTCCATAAGACAATTCATCATACTACCCTAAAAAGTAAACAAACTATCTTCATACCAGGGGGATCGTCAAGTGCAAAATACTAAATCTTTTAATTACATGTAAATGGCAGGCTCTTTCCCTTTTTCCTGTACAATTGAATCAAAACAGTGCTAATGATTAATAACTGGATTTTTGTCTGTCTTGAAAACCAGTGTTGTGGAATTATATAAACTACCCTAAATAAGGAAGTTTGGTTACCATTGTAGCACTGCAACTATCTGCCAGCCTTTGAAGCTTGTGGGAAATCTCAGGGGATTTGTAGTGGGACAGTGATCTTTTCTTTTAGCTCTAGGTTTACTGCTTCAAATCTGCCCTACACCTAAAGTTCTGAATAATATCGACCACCTCTGCACCACTTCATATTATCAAAGCACTCTACAAATATTAATTAAACCTTGCCATATGGCTGGGAGACTAGTGTGTAATTGTTACTATCCGCATTTTACAGATAAGGCAAATGAGGCCCTGAGATAAAGCCAAAATTTGTAAACTTTTAGGCACCTAATTTTAGGCACCCGTGTTTAGGCACCTAAATAAGTGGCTTTAATTTAGAGGCTCTGAGTCCTTACAGGTCCCACTGACTTCAGTGGAATGGTCCTTCCCAGTCTGGATTAAGGCACATTAGTGAGACACTCAGGGGAAGCTTGTTGTTGCCTTTGATATTCCTGTTCGTAAACAAAGGCTTCCAGTCTCCATGGCTGTCAGTAAGGCACCATTCATAGGTAATGATAAAATATTTAAAACCGCATATACATAAATACAAATACTCAGGGAGAACCAGGGTTTAAAAAGCCCACTCCTAAGTGACCGGAAGAGCTAGTGACCAGGGGCAGCTTGTGAGGGAGTTCTCCAGGTGCCAGAGGAATGAGTACATGACCCTTGGGGTGAGTGTGTTTGTGTTTGTTTATGGTGTACTTTCTGCTTGACTGAAGTATGTCATGTGGTCTGTTTGTTCAGGGGACCATGTGCTGAGCCTAGCGGCCTGCTAGGCAAGGCCGAGAGTTTCATATGAGTCTTTGATCCTCAACCCCTTTAGCACCCATCAACCCTTAACCAGGGGGTGGGGCCACTCAGGGAGAACCAGGGTTTAAAAAGCCCACTCCTAAGCGACCAGGAGCAGTTAACAGGGGAGTTTTGTGAGGGAGTTGAATGGGAGAGTGTGGGGGAGTAGATACATTCATTAACATTTTGTAAACTGAAGGCAATAACCCCCCCCCCCCCGATAAAAAACAAACAAACAATTAAAAAAAAAAAAAAAAAAAAAAAAAGAGCTGCAGGAGTACAAGGATAATGCAGGCAGACATCCAGCAACAAAGTGGGGGCTATCCAGTTTATTGCATTGAATGCAACATGTATGATTAACTGCCCTATGGGTGGGTGGCATATGTGTGTATTTGGTGCAAGAAGCTCCTGGCCCGCATAGACCACATCTGGCCTTTGAAGGCCAGGGTGGCTGAACTGGAGGAGCTAAGGAAGACAGAGAGGTACATAGATGAGACTTTCTGGGACACTGTAGAATGGCCCCACCCCTAGTGTGACAGCCTCTGTACTGGTGAGGAAGATAAACATCTCAGGGAAGGAGAACATCAAAGCAGAGCGGATAGAAATGATCCCATAGTTGGTACCCTCCTTACAGATGATGTCATGGTATCCTTTCGCACTGAAGGGAGAGAACTCCAGTTATTAGGAAGAGACTGGTAATAGTAATGAGGAACTCGATGATTAGAAACATAGATAGCTGGGTTTGTGATGATCGGGACAATCACATGGTGACTTTCCTGCTGGGTGCTGTCTGCTAGACAGACTTATATGTAGTGTTGGGGAGGAGCCAGTGGTTGTGCTATACATGGTTACCAATGTGATAGAGAAGGATAAGGAGGTTCTGGAAGCCAAATTTAAACTTCTAGGTAAGAAATTGAAGTCCAGGACCTCCAAGGTAGCATTCTCTGATGAACAGCTTCCAGTTCCATATGCAGGGCCAGTTAGATAGGCAAAACTGGAGGGTCTCAATGTGTGGATGAGATGATGGTGTAGGGAGGAGGGGGTTTAGATTTATTAGGAACTGGGGAATCTTTTGGGAAAGGGGGAGCCTATACAGGAAGGATGGGCTCCTACTAAACTAAAATGGAACTGGATTGCTGGCACGTAAGATTAAAAAGGTCACAGAGCAGTTTTTAAACTAAGGGCTGGGAGAAAGCCGATAGGTGTGGAGGAGCACGTGGTTCAGATGGAGACATTCCTTAGGGGAGGATCTATTAATGGAGATGCTCTACATCTTAGTAAGGAGGAGAGGATGGAAAAGGATAAAATATGGGTAGGATCTGATGAAAAACACTCAAATGAAAGAGTCCCATTCAATTACATCACATAATGGCAGACAGCTAAAAACTGACAATTTTTTAAAGTGTTTATATACAAATGCTAGAAGTCTAAATACTCAGAGAGGTGAACTTGAGGGACTTGCATTAAATGAGGATATTGATATAACAGGCATTACAGAAACTTGGGGAATGAGGCTGATCAATGGGACACAGTAATACCAGGTCGCAAAATATATCGGAAGGACAGAATAGGTTGTAGTGGGGGAGTGGTACTATATGTAAAAGAAAGCATAGAGGCAAATGAAATAAAAATCTTAAATGAACCAAACTGTGCTATAGAATCTCTATGGATAGTAATTCCACGCTTGAATAATAAGAATATAGCAGTAGGGATATACTACCGACCCCTTCACCAGGATGGTGTTAGTGACTGTGAAATGCTCAGGGAGATGAGAGAGGCTATAAAAATAAAAAACTCAATAATAATGGGAGATTTCAACTATCCCCATATTGACTGGGTACATATCACCTCAGGACGGGATGCCGAGATAAAGTTTCTTGACACCTTAAATGACTGCTTCTTGAAACAGCTAGCCCTGGAATCCATAAGAGGAGAGGCAATTCTTGATTTAATCCTAAATGTAGCACAGGATCTCGTCCAAGAGGTGAATATAGCTGAACTGCTAGTGACCATAACATGATAAAATTGAACATCCCTGTGGTGGGGTGACACCAAAGGCGCCCACCACGGTAGCATTCAGAAAGAGGAGCTACACAAAAATGAGGAAGTTAGTTAAACAGAAATTAAAAGGAATAGTACCAAAAGTGAAATCCCTGCAATATGCAAGGAAACATGTTAAAGACACCACAATAGAGGCTCGATTTAAATGTATACCCCAAATTAAAAAACATAGTAAGAGGACCAAAAAGTGTCACCAGGGCAAAACAACAAAGTAAAAGAAGCAGTTAGAGGCAAAAAGGCATCCTTTAAAAGTGGAAGTTAAATCCTATGGAGGAAAATAGAAAGGAACATAACCTCTGGCAAGTGAAGTGTAAAAATATAATTAGGAAGGCCAAAAATGAATTTGAAGAACAGCTACCCAAAGACTCAAAAAGGAACAGCAATATTTTTTTTAAATACATCAGAAGCAGAAGCCTGGTAAACAACCAGTGAGGCCACTGGATGATTGAGATGCTAAAGCAGCACTCAAGGAAGATGAAGCTATTGCAGAAAAACTAAATGAATTCTTTAAATCGGTCTTCACGGCTGAGGATGTGAGAGAGATTTCCAAACCTGAGACATTCTTTTTAGTTGACAAATCTGAGGAATTGTCCCAGATTGTCATTAGAGGAGGTTTTAGAAAAATTGATAAATTAAACAGTAATAAGTCATCAGGAGTAGATGGTATCCACCCAAGATTTCTGAAGGAACTCAAATGTGAAATTGCAGAACTACTAACTGTGATATATAACCTGTCATTTAAAACAGCTTCTGTACCAGGTGACTGGAGGATAGCTAATGTGACGCCAGTTTTTTTAAAAGGCTCCAGAGGTAATCTTGGCAATTACAGGCCAGTAAGACTAACTTCAGTACCAAGAAAATTGGTTGAAACTATAGTAAAGAACAGAATTATCAGACACATAGATAAATACAATTTGTTGGGGAAGAATCAACATGGTTTTTGTAAAGGTTTTTGCCTCATCAATCTACTAGAATTCTTTGAGGGGGTCAACAAGCGTGTGGATGAAGGTAATCTAGTGGAGATAGTGTATTTAGATTTTCAGAAAGCCTTTAACAAGGTCCCTCAATAAAGGCTCTTAAGCAAAGTAAACAGTCCTGGAATAAGAGGGAAGGTCCTCTCCTGGATCAGTAACTGGTTAAAAGATAGGAAACAAAGGGTAGGAATAAATGGTCAGTTTTCATAATGGAGAGAAGTAAATAGTGGTGTCCTCTGGGGTCTGTACTGGGACCAGTACCATTCAACATGTTCATAAATGATCTGAAAAAAGGGGAAACAGTGAGGTGTCAAAATTGCAGATGATACAAAACTCCTCAAGATAGTTAAGTCCAAAGCAGACTGCAAAAAGTTACAAAAGGGATCTCACAAACCTGGGTGACTCAGCAACAAAACGGCAGATGAAATGTAGTGTTGATAAATGCAAAATAATGCACATCGGAAAACAGAATCCCAACTATAAATATAAAATGATGGGGTCTAAATTTGCTGTTACCACTCAAGAAAGAGATCTTGGAGTCATTGTGGATAGTTCTCTGAAACCATCCACTCAATGTGCAGCAGCAGTCAAAAAAACTAAGAAAATGTTGGGAATCATTAGGAAAGGGATAGATAATAAGACAGAAAATATCATATTGCCTCTTTATAAATCCATGGTATGCCGACATCTAGAATACTGCGTGCAGATCTGGTAACCCCATCTCAAAAAAGATATATTAGAATTGGAAAAAGTACAGAAAAGGGCAACTAAAATGATTAGGGGTATGGAAAAGCTTCCATCTGAGGAGAGATTAATAAAACTGGGATTTTTCGTCTTGGAAAAGAGATGGTATGATCGAGCTCTATAAAATCACTACTGATGTGGAAAAAGTAAATAAGGAAGTGTTATTACTCCTCATAACACAGAAACTAGGCATCACCAAATGAAATTAACAGGCAGTAGGTTTATAATAAACAAAAGGAAGTATTTCTTCACACAACGCACATTCAACCTGTGGAACTTCTTGCCAGAGGATGTTATGAAGGTCAAGAGTATAATGGGGTTCCAAAGAGAACTAGATAAATTCATGGAGGATAGGTCTATCAATGGCTATTAGCCAGGATAGGCAGGGATTGCTGTTTGCCAGAGGCTGGGAATGGCTGATGGGATTGATTACTTGATGATTACCTGTTCTATTCACTCCTTCTGAAGCACCTGGCATTGACCACTATTGGAAGACAGGATTCTGGGCTAGATGGACTATTGGTCTGATCCAATATGGCCATTTTTATGTTCTTATAAATAGGGAACAGAAGTGCCATTTGCCCATTAAAATTCTGCAAAATGTTTTCTCTTATTAGCCTAGCTCAAAGTCCAAGTTCTGCTTGGTATTACACCAATTTTATGTGTGTGTAACTCCGCTGATTTCGATGGTATCACACTGTATAACATGATATAATGCAGTGGTGAATCAGGACCTTATTCTGCACATGGTTTTAAAATTTGCAAATCTCATCAGTGTCATTTGCTTCATGCTATTAATATGGGGCCATATCCTGCATTCATCATTCATGTGGGGTAAGATTCACCTATGTGTGGAGGGCCCACACAACTGCAAACTTATTGATATTTATGTGGTGCTTATGCCTTGTGCTGGCCTTCCACACAGAGATGAGTTTCACTTTTGAAACTTTTACTGGCTTTGGTGGCTATTTTTGGTGCGCTAGGAATGCGGGATCAGGCCCACAAAATATAAAGTAATAAAAGAGAGATCTGAGTGAAATTTTCTTCTACCTCTTCTATCATGTCTTTGAAGAGAGAGATTTCCAGCAGGAAATATACTGCAGTATGTTTCTAAGGCATCCGAACGTCCTCCCCCTGCATTCTAAATCTGTTCTTTTCACTGATTTTTATGCTTTAACCTCAATATATATAGTTTATGGCAAAGAATATACTAGAGACATTTGAAATCCATTAGAAAATTCCTGGATAACCTCCAATGGTAGGAACATTTACTAGTGACCTGTAATAGCAAATAGTGATTAATATTTTTTTAAAAACATGTCGTTATTCAACAGAAGAAGATGACTAAAGGACGATTCAGAAAATCTTAATGATCCCTTTAGATGGATGTGAGTGGGACTCTTTTTAATCCACACAGAAATATGTTCATGCTGTTTTGAGCTATTTATATCAGTTTGCCATAGAGATAAAACTAACCTGCAGAATTCTTATCCTAATCCAGATTTTGAACACCAAATAATTTAGGGGTGGATGTTTGGCACCAAATCTTTAGTTTGACCTAAAATAGTGTTAGGGTCAGCCTTGGAAATATGGGCTCAGATTTTGACCATACCTTGTGTTCCTGAGTATCGGGATATGGCGTTTTGGTTTGAGCCCATCCATAGTTTATATCTGCTAGAAGGAACAAGTTGCTTGTCCACGTGCCAGGATTTCAGATAGATTATCTCAGGATGATGAAACTATTGAGGGCCCAATGCTCAAATCTGAATGTGACGGGTCGCACCGCACCACTCACTGCCGGACTGGTGCCTCCTTCTGGTCATCTGGGGATTAGCTCAAGGCCAATGCCCACGTCTGGGGTCTGCACACCATCACTCTTTCTCTGCAGTTCACCTGTAACTCGTATTGCAGCTGTCAGGAACCGCAGCATCCTCTTCGTGGCTCGGCCCTCCGGCCATGTCACTGTCTGTGTCTTCCCCTTCTGAGGGGAGGTCTGGCTCTTCAGCAGTCCAGTCACTTCCCCAGTAGCAAGTGGGGGGGGAGGGGAAGGGACCCAGGCCCCAGGCCAGGGACCTTGTGGACCACAGCCTCTTGCTGCACCTCAAATTCTTCTCCCTGCTGCTGTTTCCCTAGGCCACTTCCCCACAGCCCGAGTACCTTCTTCTCCCATCCTCCGGGCTTGCAACTACCCAGTCTCAGGGTATGTCTATACTGACGGCGGCAAAGTCACCGCCGCCAGGTCGATCTTTTTGGATGGATTGAGCATAGCAGTGTAGACCCGCTCAATGAATCAGGAAGTTGACTGAGTAAAACCACCCCCTCAAGTAGTGTAGCGCTGCGTCGACGGGAACGCACTACATGCATGGGGGAGGGGAGGAATATGGCCCATGCTTGGGAACTATTTGTCATGTTTTATTTGTTTATTTATTTATTTTTATGTTTATTTATTTGTTTGTCATGGGCTATTTGCACTATATTTTATTAATAAGCTCTGTTGCTGGACTAGAGGTTAAGCTTGCCTGGAGTTACTGGGGACCTGTGACAGTGTGTGCTGAGTCATGAACTAAGCCAGCATCCTGTCACTCAAATCGCCAGCAATCTCGGTTGAGACCTCTTTAGAAGGTCTATCAACTGAGCAGAGCTAGAGCTGAGGGGGATAATTAGAGGGAAGCAACAGCAGCTGGGAGTACGTAAATTGAGAGCAAGGAAGCCCCAGAAGGGGGGAAGCTGAGGGAGGCAGGAAAGGAGGGAGGGGTAGGTTGTTGCTGCTAGCTCTGTTCCCTTCTTCAAAAGCACATGGGGGAGCTGGCTGGGGGTAAAAAATTATGTACATAGCACTAAAAATGTAGGCCTGCTGGAACACCGAAATAAAACATGATGGTGTTGTAGGGGGCCTCAAATGATGTGTTCTGGAATTAAGACCTGAAGGGACACAGGGGAACCCATGGGACCCTATGATGGGACCCAAGAGGAAAACTGAGGTGAGGATCACCTGAAGGGGTGCTCTGAGGCCATGAGGGGTCACCCGGGAGGAGGCCATGTATTTACATCTATAATTAGAACCAACAGAAATGTATCATCTCTTTTCAGGTAAGAAGGACCAGCCAAGGCTTTCAATTTTTCCACCTTATTTTTTGTGATCTTGTTAGACTTTTTGCCTAACTGATTTGGCATCATCCATCAATTTTGGATATATAAATTGGTGGAATGCAAAAACAATACCTTTATTATAGGTGGATGTCACCCTACTTTAAATGATCCTCACTCAGTCTTTCCTACTGTATCATCTGATATTTCAGAATTCAGAAGGTTATCAGGGAATATTTCTCATAAAATTAATGAATTCTAGAAATTGAAGTATACATCTCTGCTGGGCAAAAAAGATATAGAAGAATTTACAAGAAAGAACAGTTTCCCTTCATTCATTCTGGGTAGAAATTAGGAATATTGCCATGTTTCCTATTTCTGTTCCAAGTCATCCCATTTTATTTGCTTTAGCCTTTTTTTAAAAAAAAACAACAACTTGTTACGCTTGTCAAAAGCCATGAATTATGATTTTCTTCCTGGAACTTTGCAGTTCAGTTGTTCCAGATCCATCATCAGCATTATGGCTTTTGTGATGTCCTGCAATTCTACTGCAAGATAAATATTCCTCAAGTCTGACCTGCTCTTTTCTAGACTACCTGAGCCCCTTCCCTGGATCTTTTTACTTTTTTCCTGAAATGCTGTCCAGATTTTGACATTTATTGCAAAACTATGGTTGGCCCTTTATTTTTCCTTTGGATTTAGTATGCCATATGATCAGCAAGTCTAAATAAGGTCCTATTTTTCATCTGCTGCCATTTATTTACATATTTATTTAGATTTTCTTACTTTTCCTTGATTTGCAGTAGTTGCTTAGAATGCACGTATCGTAATACTCCAGCATATTTATCATTGCGTTCTCTCCCCTTTTGCATTTCTTATTATATAATGATATAGTTCTCCATTTTGGGGGCAAGAAAGATTTTCAGTGAGGATGCTAGAGAGGTTGATGGAAGGATGTTTTTGTGTTCAGACAGAAGGTGTGGGAGGTCTTTTTCCTTTTCCACATCTCTGGGTGTATTTTTTGTATGGGTGTCCTATTTCGATTTTTTTCATTTAAGAGTGTGTATTATGTGACTCTGGTAATGCACATAGAGTTGAAGATAGGTGCAGCTAATGCAGCTATATTCTCCATCATTAAACTAACTTCAGGAAAATTCATTTGCTCTTCCTCCTCCTTTTACCTATAAGTTCTTTGTTCTTTATAATTTGTTCTTCATAATGCTTCTTTATCTTGTTGAGAGCACTCCAATCGACCTAATTTCCTTTTGCATTTTTGTTCATTAAGTTTCATCTGACCTGCATATCTGTATTCCACTTGTTTAACAATGTTCCCCAAGTATTCTAATCTGTTTAAGCTACATGACTATTAAGGATTGTCTATATTTTGCTACAGTGCCTCTCATTTTCATTTGTTTTGTTGCTTTTATAACTGGAGGCCTTAATTAACTATTGTACTTCACATGTGTTACCTGTTACCAACGCAATATTGTCTTTAAATCTGAGGAGGTGGAATTGCTTGCTTTTTCTCTGGAGTGCTCTATTCTGATCCCTGATCTGCACCTGCTTAGCAACAAAAAGACGTGTTCAAGGGGCTAACAGCAACCTATACTCAAAATGGAAGCTACACCGGGATATTACCATCCTCAAAAGACATTTAGAATTCAGCAATAGTCTATCCGGTGACATTAGATTATAATAGAATATATTTCAACATTTGTTTTGAATACAAAACCAATGTGCTGCCAGGCCATTGTGTGGAGCAGACGCCAAGTCATATTGTTATAATATAATTAATGGATAATAGTTTATATACTACAGTATGCAACCTATTTGAACAATCCTCATTCACATCATGTTCAGATGACTGAAACCAGTGACATCTTTTGCCCAGTCAAGTGAAGAAGAAAAACAAACAACACAAACAAACATGTTTTTTAATGCAGGAAAATTCTTTCTTCTCTGCTGGTCTGCTTCCATCTGTTACTTGATGGTACCAGCTGCCAACCATCCCAATACATACACAATGGTACAGATAGGTACAGGGCAACTTTATCTTCTGCTGAAGAATCTGGTTCCTTGTTGTACATCACTGATGTGTTTAATAAAGTTCCCCTGTGCGACTGAAACTCTGCGCTGGTGAAAAACCAGAGTTTTGATGGACATAATATTTGTTCTAGTATAAAAGCAATATCTCTAAACTAATATAGATGCCAGATGTGGCTTTGACCCATCTCCTGAAAAGTGGGACTGTTCAAAAATTAGCATTATAGATTTTGTAATGTTGAATCTTTGAAGGCAACGGAACTTGTACCTGAGTAAGAATGGCAGGACTGTACCCTAGGTTTGGTACCAGAGTGCAGACGTTACTTCTGCTACCATATAGCCATGAAATGGGATGAGGGAGGAGTAAGGTTTGACCTGCAAATGACCTCGCCTAGTATTGATAAGCAATAATTGTGGGAGGTTTTTTTCTGCTTGGATAGCCTGACCCTGTGAAGAACTGAGTTCATTGGCAGTTGCTGGTGCTCAGCACCTTGAAGGATCAGACCTTTTGTAAACCCAGTGTAAACACAGAATTACCTATTTCACAAAATCAGGGTGTTCTGATCCTTAGTATATCTCCCCATAATAATAATGAATACTTACAGAATTTCTATATAGTTTTTACACATGACTCTTAATATTCAAACTGCTTATTCACAATTTGCTTAATTATCATTTATTTAATTAATCCTTACAACGTCCTTATTTTACTGATGGTGAAACTGAATCACAAAAATTCTATGCTATGCCTGTTGAATTTCCATGAATATTTCTCCTTATTCCAAGAGGAGAAAACAGACTTTCTTCTGACCAGTGTGCAAAGGGAAAAATTATGCCTATGAGCAGGAGTCTAGTTTTCTATTTTTTGTGTCTCTCTGAAAGACGGTGCGAATGTGTGAGAGAGAATTCTTACATTACATCAGCATCAAATGACAAGAGAATTCTCTTCCTTAAGTGACTTCTGAACCTGGCACCTAGGAGACTCTTGTACATGCAGAAGATAATTTTCAAATTTAAAAAAGGAAAGGAGAAAAGTGTAATTTCTGTTTAATTTGTGCAGTTCTCTTTGATTCTAGCCTCCTCTCTCTAGGATGCAGAGTCTTTCCAGCTGTGCCTTCTACACCTGTGTTTCTCAAGCCTCAGTGCCATTCACTTGATTTAAGGGAATAGCTCTTCTGTGGTAAACTCATATGTTGCATTTGCTCTTGTGCTCCAGACCAAGTAGTACAAATCCCACTGGGGGTTCAGCCAGGCAAAACTGAACAGCATTGCCACCATAACAGCACTGAGAGTTACTTTCCATAAGGTCCTTAATATCCCTTCTTTTGGAGTTCAAATACCACACCCATCTCTGTGTTATCTGAGCAGCTATAGTGCCAAGTTGTGAGCACATGCAGAGCCAAGGCATGCTATGGTGCCCCTCTGATATATTGACATGAGCTGCCAGCGTCCCAAAGTTCCCTGTCTCCCACTGGGGCCAAAAACATTACTGAAGCTTTAGGGCTATAGCAATTTCTGAGACATCTCCTAGGCAAGAAGGAGGGAAAGGAACCTGGATGGATTCCACATGGAAGGCTGGGAATTCTACAATAATGAAGGAATGGATTTATCATCAGAATGTGTGACCGCAAATGCTGCCAGGAAAGAGGAGAATCTTCCTATCAGTGGTGCAGGCTGTGATGAAAAATGGCACCTGCCTGCTCAGAGATCTTCTCTCCTGTGTATTCAGCTGACTTCAATGATGAAAATAAGTTTTTAATATTTTTATTCTGCTAGCAGAGCCAACAAAGCTCAGGGAAAGCAATCTGAGTTCTGTACTAGCTCATAAAACACTAAGCATTGTTAACTATGAGCCAGACATACACCTGAGCAAATCCATTGCTTTTTGTCATTTTTATATGGAGTGTAAGTAAGTGCAGAATTTAGTGCTAGGTTCCAAACTGCAGTGAAGACAATGGAGTGGTACAAGTCTGAATGAGGCAGAATCTTATTATTGGTGATAATGCATGAGCCAGAAAGAGCACATTGTGATTTGCATATCCCAGGTAAAAAGCCAGAATCTAATGTCAGCCACACCCGTCAATCTGGTGTAATTCTACCAAAGTGAATGGAGTTAATCCATCTTTACTATGGTGTAAATTGAAATCAGTATCTGACCTAAATTTGTGAGATAGTAGTTAGAAAAGATTTTTTTTTTAATTTGTACACTGAGCCATTGTGATCTGGATGTAATTGAGCCACAATGCACACGGAATCCCACCATGACACTTTTAAAGTCAGTTTTCTGAGTAAGCCCACACTTTAAATTAGAGCAAGATTTCATCAGAGTATGGCTGAGCTCACACCATCTGCACCATGAAAAATAAAACATGGGTTGGTGGGTTTTTTGGAGATGGGACTTAAATGGGAGTGTTGCATCATCCTTAAGATGCTGGCTGTATGCTCAGGAATGAATTTCACCCATAAGGTCTGATTTTGTTCCCACTGAGGTTAATGACAAAAGTCTCATTGGATTGGCTGGGGCATCTCCATAGTTAGTCCAACAATGCAGAAGTAGAACAAAAACCTATTTTACTGTAAGCATTCAGGAAGGTGTTCCAATTACAAGCTATATTTAACAGAATAAGGCCATAATCTGTGTCTCCGTCATATAATGCAGCTAGATAAATTCTGGAAGCACTTTAAAACGAAAAAGGCTTTAGGATTGTAAACAACACATATGTCTGTCAAGGCTGTCATTTTGCTGCAGCAAGTAAAGGAAATAAAACTTAATTTGCAATGAAGCTTCCCCTGCCTAAAAGCACAAGTCTCCCACTGCTCTCATTTAAGTTACTCTCCACAATTACAGCTTTTATGCAACTCCAAAACCCTTGTGAAATGTCTGGTGTTTCTTTTTTTCATAGAATCAGAGAAATGTAGGTCTACAAGGATCTCAATAGGTCATCTAGTCCAGTCCCTTGAACAGGGGCAGGTCTAAATATTAGCTAGCCCATCCCTGACAGGTGACCTGACAGGTGTTTGTCTAATCTGTTCTTAAAATCTCCAGTGACAGAGATTCCACAACCTCCCTAGGTAACTGGTTCCAGTACTTAACTACCTGTGCAGTTAGAAAGTTTTTCCTAATGTCTAACCTAAATCTCCCTTGCTCCCTCCCTTAATTTAAGTCAACTGCTTCTTGTCCTGTCCTCGGTGGTTAGGGAATCACAACAAGTTGGTTTTATGGTAAACAGTTTTTGTTTTCGGATGTGCGCAAAGGAAATACAGTTATTGTTGGGTGTGGGATGAAGAGGAGAGGGCAACAAACTGATCATGATAAATGTTTTTTGGCACTTGTGCTGGTAGAACTCTAAGCACCTTAGCAAAAGATAAAAATCCTAATGAATTATAAATGGGGGACTTGCTTGTTTGATTTAAGGAACAGAAGAAAATAAACATCCCATCCCCAAAGATAACATAAATATATTTTATGCAACAGATCACCCTACAGTAAACAACAAACTTTAGTTTTAGTCTTTACTTTTGCCCTGCTAAAAGATTTTTCTTGGGTTAATTTTTTTAATTTGTAAAAACTAAGAGGTGGCATTGACCTAATTCTGCTCCTACAAGAAAGAGAGAGAGAGACTCCATAGCCTGGTGGTTTGGGCATTCACATGGGAGACCCAGGGTCAACTTCCTCTACTCCAGTGCCTCATTAATTATTTATCCAAACTGGAAGAGCTTGAACAGAAGAGACGGGGGAAGCCCCATGTCAAAATATCCCATAGCCAGGTGGTTGAAGGAGCACTCCTCTAAGAGGTAATAGATACCTGTTCAAATCGCTTTCCCCCTCAGATGAAGAGGGGACATGAATAGGGGATCTCTCACATCCCATAAGAATGCGTGGAAGGAGGTGGTCAGCCCCCTTTATGACCTCACTGCAGACTTTCAGAGGCTTCTTATGGGGTCCAGTGTCCACGTGTGGGGAGAGGGTGGAGACTAAACCACTTTCTGGCCCTACAGAGATTTCCCTGGGAAAATAATATGTTGATTTTTCTGCAGAGCATCTTGTCAGGGATTCTTGGCCTGACCTCCTCTGGATTCTTGGAGATGTGCTGAAACAAGGGATATGGCACTGCCCTTTTTTCTATGAGGCTGGGTATAACACTTACTTCCTCAACAGAACAACAGGGAAGGAATTCTATGAACAGTTTTTCATGGAGATTTCCTCTATTTGAGCCTCCTCCTCCTTTTACTGTAGGAGGGGATGATCTACGTCAGTGTAAGGACTAGGATTTTGGTCAGTAATGCAGATCATCTGGCTTTTGCTTCTGTAGGATACACATAACCAATAATGTTACAACAGATGCTGGACAGGCTCACAAAGTATGGTTGAATGAGAAATATAATTAGCTAAAGCAAGTTATAGAAGTGAAATATTTAAAAGAAATAATGTAGTAATAAGGTCAAAATTCTGTTTAGTCACAGCAGGGTGTCCCGAGTAACCTCCCTGAAATCAGTGAAGTTACTCCGGATTTACAGCGGCATCTGTTAGGACAGAACTGGGTCTTACATTTTCAAATACCAACCATTTTTGTAGCCTCTTAGAAGAGGATAACTTAAAAATTGTAGAAATGCATGAGTATGTGAACATCATTTTAAATTATGTGTAGATTGAAGAAAAGGTTGAGTTAAAACAAACACACACAACCTTCCCCCAAACTTGAAAACTTTTATAATATTGTACTGTTACTGAGCCAACGTGTACAGGAACTTTAAAAAAAACAAACCTATTGGTTCACTAATCTCTCCACATGTGCTTTTAGAGATTAATACATTGAATTTCAGAGCTTCTTTATGTGTCAGGTCTGCTAAAAGGATGAAACCGCACAAATGCACTGGTGACAAGTTTAAAGTGTTAATAGCAATGCCAGATATGTTTTAAGGACAATCACAGATCTTTCCATCTAGTAGACCTAGTATTCTCAGATATGGAATTGAGACTTTTGACAACTAAAATATTTGAGAAAGTAGGAAAAGTCTAAAGAATAAGAATGTATAATATTTTAAACCTAGGTAAGCCATTTCATCTCTCTGTGTTGAATATTATATTCCATACTACATGTATGTCAGTTTTGTTTCAATGATTGTAGTTTAAAGATCCATTAATTTTCATGATCATGAAACTATGATTTCTTCCTTCTGTTATCTGATATGTGGGTTTTCAACTGCTACTTCTTAAACAATGCTTCTTTATTCAAGAACAATATGAAGTTACTTTGAGTTCCTGCAATAATACACTCACAAATAAATACAGACTTCTTGAATTAGCCTTCTTGAAGAGCATGTCAAATTGATATTTTATCCTTTATACACATCTTGGGTGCCATTTCCTCCCATTAATATCAATGGAAGTTTTGCCTAAATAAGAAGAATGCTGGATTGGTCCCTTTTTATTCATCTGAGTTGAAAATATATCTGATTTGCAGCAAAATAGAATTTTGAATGTATCGTACTAACGCAAGGGTTGAAGATATCTTAACATTTGTTTGACTTAAATGTATGTCTTGCAAAAAATATTGGATGCTGATACATTTTTGTTTGTTTGTTTATACTGTTATATAGCATTTTAGCATCTAACAATAGTTTTACAAATGTAGATTGTGAACTTCTATGCTTGTGGAGGATGTTAAAGTCCAGTAACTGACTGTAATTCTTTGGGCTGATAAATTTATAGCTTATTTAATGTAATCTTGGCACTTCAAAATGAAACCCTCTATTTGCCCACAAGCCAGCTACAGTCAGACAATTGCAGTGATGACTATGCTGTACTATACCTTTAATGAAGCTGAGCTTTGACCCGTATAGCACAACCCTGTACATGAGTTAGTCCATAATTCTGCCTCTGAGGGGTTTATGAGAGAGACCCTGCTTTTCAGTTAACATTAAGCTGAAACTATATGAATTATTCTCCCACTTATTGTCCTATGCTATCAAATTGCCTTTTAAGCTTAATTATAAAACTCAGCTAGTCAATCATTTAATCTGATTGTCCATATCATAAACACAGCAGAATTTATGAAATGCTATGATAAATTGTGTGCATTCTAAAAGAACCACAAGATGCTCGGTCTAGATTGTGCCAGACGGCTGTGAGTGCATAAGGGGTATCAAGGTACCAAATGCCTCCTATCCTTGAGCTCCTGCATTTGGGTCTGGGCCTCTTCAGTATGTCACATTCACCTGATCACAAGGACTGCACAAGGCTAATGCTGCTAGCCACCTCAGTGGAGGTGGGGAAGAAGTGTGGTCGTGGCCTCTCCCCTTTGCATTGGCCAGTTTGAACTTTAAAGGGGCATGGGCTGGCTCTGGAAGTCAGATGAATCTTTTTTTTTTTTTTGAGTAAGGTCTCTGGATTTGGCCCAAAATGATCTCACTGGTCCTGCTCTCATGGGAGTCAGTGGCAAAATTCCCATTGACTTCATTAGTAGGAACTGGCTCTGGGCGAGTAATTCCACACATAAATCACCACATGTTTGGCCCAGTCCTGTGAAATGACGAACACCCATAACTCTCAATGAAATAATTCAACTTTTGAGCACTTGGCACCTCAAAGGACCAGGCCCTACACATGGAGATGTGAGAAATAAGACTACACTTTAAAAAATCTGGCCCCTGGCAGTTAATTCTAATCTGAATTATATCAGTTTATCATCAGTGTAGCTCATTTGGCTTCAGTGGGATTACTCCTGATTTCCAGGCCCAGGGTTCCTTGAATAGAAGTTTCTTCTAGCACCTGTATCCATTGCTTAACACTTGAAAGAAGTGTGACTTTGTGACACTACTGGCATAAATGCAATTCTATTATTTAATGTTCTGGGGAAATGCATATATTTAAGGAGAGTTAACATACACCAAACGCTCGTTTGTCACTTTTGTTCTCCATATAAATATTAAAAATAACAGCAATGGTGAGACAACTGCAGCGAGGCGAAAAGTGCAGCCACCTCAAACCACAAAAGGATCCAAACACATCAGCATTTGTTTCCTCTTTACATAATGGTCTCCTTTTACTCAATAAGAGCCTCTTAACACCGCTGTGTCCACGTTAATAACAGAAGGAAGTAAAGTATTGTTACTCTTTTAAAGCAGTAAGCACTAAACGCAGGAATGTTTTCTTATAGTAAGCAGTATGTCCCATATATTCTATTACAAGCACCTTTAGTACCATACTATACGTAATTTTTATTTAAAGGTATTGTGTCAGTTTATTTAGGTTTTGAACTTAATCCTTCAGGACATCTGCCTACATTTTTGAAATGGGGGGGGGGGGGGGAATCCTTACATTGTTTAAAAACAAACAAACAAACAACATTGCTTGAGGTTTCAGTCTTTAACAATCCAAACATTTTATTACACACAGACACATACCTAGAATTCTTAGCATCTCAGTCATTACTCAGGCAAAATACCCATTGTCCTTGGAACCAAACCTGCTCCCAATAGTCAGTGGAAGTTTTACCTGAGTAATGACTCTTGGAAGATGCACAAAGAATGAGATCTAAAGATATAGACAAAATTTAGCAAACCTGAATGCTTAAATTTACTCTAAAATTCATATTCAGACACTTAAATACATTTTTTTGCTTTATTTTCAGAGGTGCTGATCACCTACAAATCACACTGAAGTCAATGTGAGCTGTAGATGCTCCACTACTCTGAGACTTGAGCCATTTTTATTTTAGTGCCTACATTAACTTCAGAGTCTCTAGCTTTGCACCCAGGGTTGAAAATTTTGTCCATAAACTATCATTTATATACCATGTGCATAATATTTCCCTGTGCATTTATATAGCTCCTTTTACCAAGAATCTTAAAATTCTTCTTTACAAGGATGGGTGAGTACTATCATCCCTATTTTTACAGAGGCAGAGATGTTAAGGTCACACCGTTAGTCGGTGACAAAGACAGGAACAAAACCCAGGTCTCAGTTCATCCTCCCTTCCCACCCTAACACTGTACAACACTGCCCCTTATATAATCATTTCTCATAAGGCTGTAAATTTGGGGAAGTTGATAGTTTTCTTTATCAGTTGTTTTTGCGGTAATTCATTTTCAGCCTTCTCAGTCTCTTTTGGACAGTTACAAAAGACAGCTTTATTATGCGGCTTTCTTCCCTCTACTTACGTGCATATCATTTTCTGTTTGTCATGTTTTGGGCACCTTCATTTTCTCAGTCTCATAAAGCAGAGCTGATTATGTTACGTTTAGAACTCGCTCTCTGTCTCAGACATTAAAACAGGCAATTATTTCCAATTGTGCTTTATAAATTCTAGTGAGGTTTCTTTGAGTATTAAAGAACCTGGTGAGACCCACGAGCTAGCACACAGAATTGTGATTACAGCTGAGGAGGGCTAAATTTGTGTTAATAAAGTGACTTTATGTGTCCTTGTGAGCTGTGTTAGCTACTGGCTGGATTACAGCCTCTTGCTCTCTATATAAATCTACAGGAAAAGGTGTAGGAGCTGGGAGGGACTTGCAAATATCTTCAATCCTGTTTCATCCTCACAAGTAAAGAGAAGGTATAAGAAATACCCCTGAGGCTAAATCTGATGAATCACTGTGATGATGAAAGGAGGAATTGAGATGTGCAACTGCCTTGCATTCGAGTTTCTACCCATAGAAAAACCAGCAGGAGAAGGGTGGAGGGAAGGAACCACATAGAAATCTTCAGAAAGTTCCCACCTGAAGGGAACATGCTGGGGAAACTCAAAGTGGAAGGGCGTAAGCAATCATGAAGAAGGGGCTGTAGGATGAGATCTTGAAACCAAGCACAGCCACATATTTTTGGGTGCTTATATTCTTGGATGCCCCATTTGAAACACACATGCATGCTGATATTAGGATCACATAAATACCTGAATGGATGGATGGATAGATGTGTTTCTCAGATTGGGCACCCCAAACGGCGACTGCTTCAGAAAATGTAGCCTTCATACCCCCTAGACCCCTTTGCAGCTTTCATAACACTCTTCTTCCCTTGGACAGCATGGTTTTTTGGGGTTCAGGGCAACTGTGCCTGTCTTCCCTTTCATGGTCCACCAAGTACACCCATTGAAAGGTTTGCAGCTCCCAGCCATCATCTCTCTTGGGCGGAGTTCACTGTCTCTGTCCCTCTTGACTGAGGTTTTCCCAGGCGGCACCATTCCTTGCCTACATTGTTATATTTCTTACAAGCTAGTCTGCCCAAAAGGCCAGCATCTGCAGTTTGCTTTCTCTTTCAAGGCTTATGTATAGCATAATTGTCCACAGTTATGAGTTACCATGCACCTTGAATGGTGAACTAAACACCATGGAAGAATAATTTCGGAAATGGAGGCTCAAACCAAATCTTCACAAAACAACAGTCACTGCGTTCCATCTTGATAACAGGAACGCTAAGCACACCCTGAAAATGACCTTCTGCGGCAACATTATGCGACATGATCACACTCTGACATATTCTAGGATGAAGCTGGATCACACGCTAACCTTCCATGACCATCTGAGGAAGATAGTTGCCAAGATGAAGTGATCCAGAAACTGGCAAGCACAAACTGAGGGGCAACAGCATCAGTGTTACGGACATGAGCGATAGCCCTTGTATACTCCGTAGCCGAGTACTGTGCACCAATATGGACCAGAAGTAGCCACGCCTGATTTACTGATGTTCAACTGAACACTGCAACGTGGTGCATCTCTAGAACTCTCAAGTCAACCTCAACACGTTGGTTCCTGGTGCTGTCGCACATTGCTCCCCCATCCAGTCACTGTGATCCTGCAACCTTTTGGGAATTCCAGAGGATCATGGAAAATGAATATCTTCCCATCCACTAGGACCTTAATAACATCCCTCACCATCATTTGAAGTCATGTAAGCCCTTTTGGACCTATGTTTTTAACCTTCAACAATGCAATTTCAACCTTGATGAAGCTTGGAAAGCCGAATGGAAATTACAAATGCTGCATAAAAGACCTAATGCAGAAGATCGCTGGCTTTGATCTCTCACGAAGCTCATGGACAACCCTAAATTGCATCTGCACAAACCATGGCAGATGAGGATATCTGCTGCATAAATGGAAAATTAAACACTCTCCAGTGTGTGACTGTGGTCACCCAGAACAGACCATGGAACATATAACAAGTCAGTGCCCGATTTACAAATAAAAAGGGGGCATCACAGCAATACGCTCTGCTACTCCAGATGTAATTATCTGGCTTAACCATCTGAATGTAAAATTATAGTTGTTGCTCTACATTTATATCAGCCATATGAAGAAGAAGACGCAGCTCTTTATAAGCACATTTATTCTTAATATGAAACCATTACAAAGACAACCTATTAAAAACAATAAAATAATATTTATGCATGCTAACAAGCTTGCCAGAGGTCAACCTTAACTCCAAACTTGGGTACTGGTAGCTGTCAGTCCTTCAAAACCTTCAACTGTGTTCTCCCCATGACTACAAATTCAGAACCAGAACTGAGACCATCAGCCTGTTTCTTTATGCAACTCCGCCATTTGATCTCCAGTCAGGGGTAGCAGGGAATCAGCAGATAATCACCCTCTTCTCAGGGCTTGGCTTCGAAAGGCTGGGTTTTTGCACAACTAGAGGTGGGGAATGTGCATTAACTTTTCCCTAGGTATTCCACAATGTTTATTGTCCCCAAAATTCCACTCTTGTCTGGCATATTTTCAATATAGACTTTTGAACTACCTGGCCTCATATCTGTCACATCTCCTCCCAGAGAAGTTACTCGCAATCCTGACCCACAATAATAAATAAACTGCTCATTTAATACAACGGACCCCAAAGACACTTAAAGTGAATTCAATAAGGTATTCCAGAGATGTGACAGGATGTTGCCACATCTGTCACACAGCTCCCTTAAAGAAACGAGGCTGCCTTAGGTTCTCTGGTATTTGCAACGTACTACTTTCTCAAATGGGTCTGAAGGTGAAGGCTAGATACTAGTGGTTCCATCAGCAGTAACAACTATGCAGATTTCCAGGAGAAATTCACACAGCACAAGGGAAGCATGTCATGTAGGACAACTGCTCCCCAGCTCTCTCTCCTCCACCTGTGGGTCCCCTCACCACACAAGCTGCAATTGCCTGAACCACATATTTCTTATGTGTGTTTATGAGTGGGGTGGGGTCATGGCTGGAGGTCTACATTTCTCTGAGACTGGGGAGGTATAGGTATAGTAGGGATGTTACTTCCACTAATCCATGTATTTGGGGCTCTTCTGGCTTATTTTGCCTCACTCCGTGCCATACAACAGATGGGAGAACCTGGCCCTGTTTTTGCAGCCATTGGAAACAGGCACTAAAGAGAAAGATCACACATTCCAAAGTCATGTACATTTCTCTTGGTGATAAACCAAGGTTTTGTATGGCTGTTAAAAAGACATTTCCATGCACCAAACTTTTGGGATTGCTGGACAGAAATCTGTCCATATGTTACATGGATTCCAGGGCTAAAAAATGATACTTTAACACATGGACGTGTGCTATCTTTTGGAATATCTGTAGGATTTCCAAACTGCTCTGCATCCAGCACTACTATTAAAGAATAAAACATTTCACTCCGTCTGTTCATCCAATTGTACTGATTTCTCGGCAGTGATATTTTGCCCTTTCTATTAATAGCTTTTGTGCATGCCTATCTCACACAGGAACTGTGAGGAATCTTTGCTGTGTTCAGCCTTATGCCACCTCCTTCAGCCACTTTTATATCCCTCCTCTCCTACTTTACTTTGTTAGAAATCACACTCTTGAGACAGAGCTACACTTACACACAAAATCCAGCAATATAATGAATTGCTGGGCTGTGATGTTGGGCTTACTTGTCTCTCTCAATAGGAAACACTGTGTCAGATTTTCTTTCACAAGAAAGTATTGTCTAATGGTCTTCAAGGCCCTGCATGATTTAGTCTCTGCTTGCCTCCCTGGGTATGTCTACACTGCAATACAGCATCAGCAGCTCGCCTGTGTTAGCTGACTCGGGCTGGGAGGCTATCAAATTGCAGGGAGATGTCTGAGTTCAGGCTGGATAAGCACAATTTGTGTGTAGATGGAAAGGGGTGGCTTGATCCAGAGTTTGAACTCTGGGCTTAAACTGCAATGTAGACATTCTCTAAGCCACATGCCTTACCACCCATTTTTTCCTTCTGTTCCCACTCTGCCTTAAACCATACTGCATGCTGGAAGCCCTTTTTCTGACTCCATTCTTCTTTCAAGTTGCTCCTCAATACATACTCCTTCTGTGAAGCCCGCACACCTGTCTCTTCCCCTATAAAGGCATGGCTGCACTACAGAGTTTACAGAGATGCAGTGGCACTGCTGTAAGCTCTTTAATGTTGCTGCTCTAAGCCCGAGGGAGAGAGCTCTCCTGTCGGCTTAACAACTCCAGCACCCACGAGCAGCTGAAGCTATGTCGGCAGGAGAAGTTCTCCTGCCAACATAGCGCTGTCTACACTGACGCTTAGATTTATTCAGCCTTCTGAGTGACATAAATTGTGCCAACATAAGCTGTAATGTAGACATAGCGTTAGAAACAGCACCTCACAAGGAATAAAACAAATATCTGAATCTATTCACAACCTCTGTGATGCAGGTACCGTTAACAAGTAGTACCATATGATATTGCTGTTACTCTTTATTTCCATTCATTATTTTCCCCTTTACTTTGAATGTCTTGTTCACTCAAGTCAAGTCCTAACTTAAATTGTAAACTCTTCAGGGCAGAGACTCTGTTTTATTTGTTTGTTAAGCATCTTGCACGTTTATGAAGCTATAACAATAATAGTAGTAGTTAAAGCAAGAGACTTTGTCCCTTATCTATCCTGGGACTTTTTTGCACTGGGGTAGTTACACCAATGTATCTACACTGGTACAATCCTTCCAGTACAGAAATACTGTACTGGTGTAAAATGAGCCTTGCTCTAGTACCAAAGTAATTTACTGGCTTAATTGGCCCCAGTACAAACCACATTTTGCTCTGATGCAACTGCCTGCATTAGACAAGCCTTGAAAGATAGGACTGCTCGATGCCATTCACAGCTCTGCTACTGCCTCTGTGAAACTCAATCTACCCACCTGTAAAATTAGCCTACTGGTGATAATAATAGTAATTAATACTGTACCAGAGGATCTGTTGATCCCCATTAATTAAAATGGATAAAACTCTTGGAAATTCTCAGACAGATGTGCAATGGAGATTGGAAAAAGAGGTAAGGAAAGATGAGAGTGGGTGGTCGCTCTTTGTCTCAGGCACCCATAATGTGTGGAACTGAACTGATTACGATCAGTATAAGGTGGGGCATAGGGTGTATACGTACCACACACATACAACTATTAGCAATGGACAATGCAGGGAGTTGGAATGTACATATATGCCATGGTGAGCATTCTTGCCTGTATAATGCTGTCCTGCATGTAGAGAATGAACAAGGAAAGGGAAGTGGAGGGGTGATGATCAATCTGTTTTTGTCTTGTTTTTTTTCTCTCCACACACAATACTGAACAAACTGACTGACTGAATGGTGTGTTTTCCTTCCGGATCATCTCAGTTCCTGCACTTATTTTTTTTGGGGGGAAAGGGCTAAAGAGGGGGAAAAAACTGTGGCAGATCCTCCCCACCAAATCCCAGCATGCTGTACTGATTCCATGTCCCCATGGTCCTGTTTCCTGCAGTTAAAGACTGGAAAATTACAGGCGGAGGAAGATGGGGAAAGTGGTCAGACAGATAGACCAACGGATCTGGGGAAACTTTCAGTGGCAGAGGCTGTCAGCTGCTATTGCTGCTGCTTCTCCTCACTCACATGCATCTGTGTGTGTTTGGTAAACGTCACATCTGACGTCTGGGCCCTTCACCCTCAGTGCTGCCACCACTCTACTGCTGGCCAAGTCTGGAGCCAGGAGAGAGAGGGAGTGTGAGAGAGACACGAGAGAGAGAGAGCAAGCTAGCAGGACGCACACACGAGGGGGATCCCCTCAGAATCCAGGCTCCTGAAGAGTGGCCAGATCCACTGTGGGGGGAACCCGAGGCAGAAGGGAAAGGAAGGCACGTTGCTAATTGAGTAACCTCTTCCTCGGTTTTGCACAGGCAGCAGCAGCGTGCATGTTGCACAGCTGTGGGTCCCTGTGTGCGTGCATGCGTGTGTGTGTGTGTGTGTGTGTGTGTCTCTACAGGTAGCAGCACCAGCAGCAGGAGAGAGAGAAAGCAACTCATCTGCAGCAGCCCTGGCTCGGATTTGGAGGCGATTGCTCACTTTGCTGACGGATGTACAGCTAGGGAAGATTTGCCCAGCCATCCCATTTGTGCTCTTTTCATGCATTTTTCCAGCGGGTTGTTTTTTTGTCTAAATCTCCCTGGGAATGTTGTATTTTGCATCAGTTTCTTGCATTCCTGCTAGGAAATCCGTGGATACGTCTAGCTTGCCAAGTTTGTAGTGACACCTCTCTGTTTCTCCCTCCCCCTTTTTGGATATATTACAGCACCCGTTTGTATATAGACCTATATATGTTTTGCCTCTTTCAAGAAAATGGGAATTTTTGGGGGAGCTAATGGAGACTGAGGAGGACAGTCATACAAGTCTTCTTTTGAGCCTGTAAAAGAGGTGCATGAAGAAATTGCTTAAATTCAGCCATCAATTGAGGTTCACAGTTGAGCACCTCCATGCTCGAAGTATTTATGATTGCAGATCAGGTGCAAACGAGGAGTAGTGATAAGGTAAGGGTGAGCTATTTCCATCGTTTGAGGCAACAGCGTTTTCTGTGGGTTACCAATAACTTCTTTTGCAGAGCAACTGGGCTGATTTCTTTTCATTTTCTGTGCAACCCCCCCGGTCATTTTGCGTTTTTTTTTTTTAATGCATATGATTGCTTCCCGGCGTTCATTTGTATATTCTCAGCTACTTGCATCGCAATATTTAAGAGTTTCTTGGTTGTGCACATGTTTGGGCTGTATTTGGTAACTGTTTCAAAACACCCATCTTCTGTTCAACATAAATCCTCTGCTAGCCCTGGCTCGGGCAGGGCAGGATTTCTGAAAAGCCCTGTGGAAAATTGCGCACAAAAGCCTGTATTTGCATTTAAAAAGGAAAGATAAGTAGTTAAAATTCCCTGGGGGAGAACTCGACGGTGGAGCACAAAAAAAATCGCAGGTCCTCCCTGCACTAAAAGCAAATTGATTTCACTGGGAGGTTCATTTTAGCAAGAGTTCCCGAGATGAGCCTGAACCGTGTAATTACAGCAAGGGATATTAGGGTTCAGACTGGAGGACAAGGGGGATCTTTCTCTGCTCTGTGCTCAATCTCCATGAGCAACCAGCACATTTCCTGCTCCAGACCAGACTCTGGTATGTCATTGCAGTCCGAGGGACTTTCTTTTACCAGTGTAAATCTCCCCCCCTTGGCGATCTGTGAATTCTTGGCTTTCCCACCCGCGCCTTCCTAAATCTCATCTTCTGCTCCGCTCCCCTCCCTGGTTCGCCTGCTCGCGGCTGCTTTGCTCTGAGATTCCCGGGGCGCGCGCTCTCCCTTCTGACCCCTGCGTGTCCAGTGCGGTGGCTGCCGCGGGCATGCGGGAGAGGTGTGTGTGTGTGTGTGTGTGTGAGTGTGCCGGTTGTGTGGGATAGCGGTGTGTGTGTGTGTGTGTGTGTCCGGAGAGAGAGAGAAATCACCAGCCGGACAGGGAGCCAGCGTGTGAAGAAGGAAAAGCCGGGGGGGGGGGGGGGGGGAGAGAGAGAGACACGCAAGGAGATTGCTGGGGCTGCGGCGCGCTAGCTAGTTCGCTGCCGCTTTGCAGCGCCGGGAAGGGGGCAGAGGAAATAAAGGGGGAGCAGGAAAGGCCGTGCGAGGGAGAGGGGGGGGCCCACCCGGGAGGAGGCGAGGGAAGGGATCGGGCCACAGAGGCAGGGCCAGATTGCCAGGCCAGCGCAGGCTGCGGCACCCCTCCCGGCCCCCCCCCCCCGCATTGGGCCCCTGCTCGCCACGCGCTCCCGGGGGCAGCCCCCGCTCACCTGGCGGCACGCGCTCCCCCAGCGCCGCCCCAAAGTTTCTGCCTTTCCTTTGGAAGCACGAGAGCTTCCATCCTCCCTCCCCTCCCCCCCCCCCGGGTGCGGGCACTTCTCAGCTGCGGTGCAGTGCTGGGCGCTCACGTTCCTGGGGGAGGGAATCCGGACGTTGAACCCGTTCTGTGCGGGCCCCCGCATCTCTCAGCGGAATGTCTGGTGCGGATGATGGAGAAGCCCCTGCATTGAATTTCAAAAGAATCTGGCTGGTGACTTTGCACTGGAGATGATTCATTCCGGCCAGAGCTGGGCTAGCAGGGCATTTCTACCTGGGCGTGGGGATGGGAATCAGAAGGTCGGTCCACTCTTCATTTCTCAGACATTACAGATCCTTGATCTGGATCAACTTGCTCTAGTTATTTTTGTTTTTTTCCAGGTCCGGCTTAATGACACACATGGCACCGGAGAGATAAGAATTTCAGTTAGCAGCCCATTGTAGAAATAGTCAGCTTTTTATGGGATTTCATGGTTTCTCCTTTTTAAAAGCAAAAACCAAAGCTCTTCATGCTAATAATAAAGCAGGCTGTAAATAATCAAAATTAATTGTGCTCGAGTAAGGATAATTTTAGCCTTTTGCTGCATCCCCCAAATAATTAATTACACTCAACAATTACTCAAAAGGTTCTTGGTAATAAAGATGTCTTAACAAAAGGTGGATGTTTGTGGGTCTCATATTCATAGATCTCCATGCAATGTATCTTGATTTTTAGACAACCATTGTCAACAGACCAGCGTACAGAGAAGAGCCTAGTTGGAAATAAGGGTAATGCGATAACATACCTTTTCAGTGTTGTAATATTTACATTGTCCTTGGCATAGACAGGAACTAAAGTCTGCCTCACAGCCTGCTTTAGTGACTTACACGGAAAGAAGAAGGTAATCATCACTTAGGCCTTCTGATTACATGTTTTGATTAAAAGAAGTAAATGTTTTTTGTAAGCTTGCCGATTCTGTCCTTAGCTTTTCCAATCCTCTTAAATATAAGCAGGAGCTGTGGTGTGCAGTCTTCCAGCAGAATATATTAATGTTCCTGCAGTGCTGAGGGGAAAGCTCTTTTCTCATGTTATCCCTTTCCCTTGCCTTTATTTCCACCTTTTTCTTTATTCATTGACTGGAATTTTTTGATCCATCATTTCCATTGAGGATGTATCCAAAATATATTAATGCCATTCTTTTGATAGTTGGGAACTCACTATTGCAGAAGGAATTAAGCCTGGCTGTTTTAAAAGATTGCTCAACCACAGGATTTGCATTTACCTAAGTTTCCCGTCAGTTCTCTTTGGTAATCTTTAAAACAATCTGTGACTGGTACTAGAGACAATCCTTGTATATAAGGTGACTGTCAATATTTATTTTAAATATATCTCACACAGCCTTCAGTTGGAATTCCATTTAATGTTAGTGACAAATCATTCATGGTGGAAAAACTTGATTACAAAAGTAGGTTCAATTCATCATATAGTTATCCACGCTAGTAACTATTGACCATAATATAATTAGTCAAATAAATGGATTTCTTAACCAAAACAGTACCTTGTATTTTTTCTGTACAATTTGTATGTGCAGATTCTGATAATACTGTCTTCAATGGGCTACTGGCAAAGTAAAGGTACTTCTGAGGTAAAGTAAGGATTTCAGAATCCAACGTTATTTCATTATTTATATGGTGACATTTTTGAAGGGAGGGGGGGCTTTCCACATTTTATCTGACACTGCTTGGATTACAGTTTGAGAACTTGTATTAACCTGAATGCTCTCAGAAATGCTGGGCCCAATCCTTTTGTCCTTACTCAGGACTGAAAGGACCAAAGAGTTTTTTCAAAATGAGTTAATATGCAACCCATGCAACTCTATAACAAGAAAGCCATCTCCTTTCACCCTCACTGCTTTTAAAAGGAATTTTTTTTAAAAAAAGTCAATCCTGCAGTGAGGGCAGGTTTATTTTTAATTCTACTCTTTTAATTTCCTTCTTTTTAACATCAGTAATATTTAGCACTAATAATTGGTGACTCATAACTGGTATATCCATGTGACCTTCCCATTGTTAAGTGTGTTGTGGGTTATTTTTGTTGTACATTTGACTGTGATTTAATTATGGGATCACTAGGTCAATGTTTGTGGAACTTTATTTGTTGATCATTTTAACTTGAACATCCCTCTTTTAGACAACCAGTCTATTTACTGCATCAAGATTCTAGATTCCAGGGGTACATGTGCTGTGATAATAACAGTTCCTAAAGTGACAGGGAGTTGCAGGCAAATGCTCCAGTTCACAGGTCAACACAGTAATTCATTATTGCATAGAGAACATTGCTGATCTAGTGCATGGTAAATTAAATCTCTAAGCATCATTTCTGGTAGAGGCAAAATACAATTTCCCATTTTGTTCTTGTTGTTAATTTAGAATTGGGAACGTCTTTTAGAGGAAGAACAATATTACAGGGACCTGGTATGAGTAACATCACAGGATGGAGTTATTTATGCTCTGCACTGGGAGTACTGGGCCCTAGTTTTTTCAGTAACAAATACATTGATTTGTTGTACCTAATGGTTCTTCAAATGGTTATTACTAATCCTTTGAATTTACATAATACCTTTTATCTGAAAATCTCAAAGTGCTTTACGGTTGTGGGTAAGTATCATTATCCTCATTTTTGCTGACGGGAAAGATGAGGTCCAGAAAAAGTAAGTTACTTTGCAAAGTCACACAGCAATTCAGTGGCAATTGTAAAGAGAACTCAGGTTTCTTGGCTTCTGGTTCCATGCTCTATTCACTAGATGGAAGTTAAATATTTGGAAAAATTGCAAATATTGCAATATATAGGACAGATCTGGAGGTGGACAGCAGCTAATGATACAGGAAAATGAAATGGTTGGTACCTTCCCCAAAATAGACGTACTTGAAAGAAACATGGAGATAGGAAACATGGAGTCAGCACACCCCCTTTTGCAGACATCTTGCAAAACTCCCATTAGGGTTACCGGACCCCAGATTGGCCTCACCATTCCGTCAAAAGGCCAGAGAAGTGTAAGTGGCTGACAAACCTGGTCTGAACAAGGGATCCATGGATAATGTGGCCTCCACCACATGGGACAGCAGAAACGTTTCAGGCATTCACATTCCCCTGCCTATCCAGGTAATACTGATGGGTTGCATGTTATACTGGCATTGGTATCCACATTGTGGTGGTGCAGGTCCAGCTCCGCAAATGGGGTGTTTATGCCATTGCAGTGTTATGAGTGAATACGAATCTGGCAGCACTAATCTTATGTTTTGCTGTGGAATTTTATTCTTTGTGCTAGCAGAGTATGGGACAAGCTCTCCTCTAGTGGCTTGTCTGCAGAGAGGATAACAGCCTACTGCTGCTGCCAGCTAATGGAGTTACTCCTTTAACTTATGTATTGCAAGCTGAAAATCTGGGGTTCAGACTCTGCCAGTGGTTCATGGTGGGGACCTTACAGTAATCTGCTGTATGACAAAACAAGCTGGCCTACCAGTGTCTTCCATAACATTTTCCAGAGAGGGCCAAAATGCTGACATTTATTCTAAGAAGGGTAATTTAAGTGAGGTCATACATTTTATCAAAAACCAGATTTAGGATTTTATAAGTGCTGATGAAGGGAATAAGATTCTGCTTTTGATTATACAATAGCTTGGAATTGGGGAGAGATCAGATAGTCTTAAAACAATATCCACACTCTCTGAGGACTGTTATGTCCAAGATCATATTGTGCAACCATCTGAGAAATGGCAATATGCAAGGATGATGCACACATGCACACACAGAAGACCCCTTTGTAAAAACTGAGAAAAAAGAAGAGAAATGGTTTTATTATTTCTTCAAGTATGTTTCCACCTCAAAATGTAGTTCCAAAATGAAAGCCCCAGAGCATTCCGTGCTGTGAAAAAAAAAAACACCAGAAGGGAGGAATTATGTGGTTGCTGTTGTATGCTGGAAAGGAGTCAGAGGTCTTTTCCTTATGGAGTGGGGGCATGACCTGAACAGATAATGGGACTGCTACCACGGAACGCATGGGGGCTAGGCAAGCTCATGCATCTGCAGGTGGAAAGAGGGGGATGGAGCTAGGGGAAGGAGATTGGTGGAGGCATGAAAAATCAAACAGGGAAGGTGAAAGTAGAGAGAAGTGAGGACAGGAAACAGTGAGGAAGGTGAAAAGAAGAGACATGCCTGGAGAGAAAAGATTACATATCCAGCTTTTATTGGTGATAAAATCACTACTAATTTAATATAATAATAGCTATTAATTGAATATAATTAGAAAATTCTTCCTGGTCAATATCCATTATGTGTTGGTGGCACACTGGTATTTGTGAAGCGGCCTTGCAAAGAAAACTAGTTCCAACTCAAATGTAAGACCTGAATCAATATTGTGTTATTCTGTTTTATGTCATGTGACTTCATTGATTTCAATGGAATTACTCTAGCATAAAGTGGGAGTGAAACTGGAGAATCAGGACCATAGCTGCTAGATGTCTTCACTACTATTGGTCAGTGAGAACACAGGGTTTCCCAGTGCCATTTTCTAATATACAAGATTGAACTAGGTGGAACTAGTTAGACATGTTAGGCTGTTTCGCAAATCCATATACTCATGAAAGAAAAAGGGATAAATAGTAGGAATGCCAATAGTAGCATCTAAGTTTACTCACTATAAGAAAAATAAAGCCATCTGAAGAATGCTTTTTAGAGGGGTTTTATATTTTCATAATGTAACTGCCATTATTTTCAATTTAAAATAACTGAGGATTGGTACATATAAATACCAGCTATTTTTATTATTTAGTTAGGGTCTAATTCTCTTCCCATTGAAGTCAATGGATGTCTTTGTACTGACTTCTGTGGGAGCTGGATCAGGTCCTTATTAAGTTACAAGTTAAATATAGGTTGCCTCCTCCTCCTCCCTCCCAACCCACATTGTGGAAGCACAATCACAGGATGAGAGTAAACAGTCAAAGAACCCACAGCACTGCCTGGTTATCCAATGGAACCACTTTATCATTCTGCAGGGATCTATATAGGCATACATCAGTTCTACAAAACAGGCCGTATATTTGGAGTTTAATACCTCCCACACATCTACAGCATATGCCATTTGAAAGCTTATTTGATATATGTTTAGAGGAGGTCTGACATGGAGCTGACAATTGGTGCTGTAAGCCTGTAGGCAAGGTGAAACAATGGCACCCAAAACGAGAGAATGTCATTTCTTTGCACAGTTCCAGAAACAGAAACACTACAACGTGACGGTGACTACAGTTGTTACCGTTTAAATTAATTTCAACACTGTAACAAGATGTTTATTGCTCAAAGCTACCAAACCACAATGTATTAAAGGATTTTTATTGGTTTTGCATAGGCAAGGTTTTTTCCCCCCCAGAAATAATGAAGCTGTTTAGCATGTGACAAAAATGGTGAATATGAACAATTTGCAATGTACCAACATGAAATGTTTTCCTCTCCCATTCTTAATTGTTAAAATATCTCACAAGTGATTATAATAGTTTTTTATATTTTCAGTTGAAATTTGCTGACCAGAGCGTGCACACACTCAAGTTTGTGCACCAGTAGCAGTAGATTGCATGCCCACAGTGGGTAGATGTAAATGTATGTGAATTCCTAATGTAATGCTTCTCCATTTGTAAACTTTTGTACATACAAGGTAGCATTTGGTCTGCCTGGTAGAAGGTTTTAATTTGTAATTGCCTATGCAAGCAGTACTAGCCTTTGAAATATTCTAGAAGCTAGCTTTTTAATTCAGTGACACTTATGCACAGGTCAGTATTAGTATTAGAGATGATAATACACAGGTCCTATTATGAATATGCAAATGTTGTCAGAGAAGGAAGTGGCCCAATAAGAAATAGTGAAGACAAAGTCCACAAACAAATCCTTGCCTCTGCATGGAAGAGGGATGAAGAGCATTTTATAGCTCTTATCAACCATGTCATCAACAATATGACAAATCCATTTGATTCTGAATTACATCCAGAGTTGCTTAACAACATATCTACTGGACTGTATGTGACATCAGATGCACAATAGTCTCTGCTGAAAATAGCAGATGTTGGTGAAGAACAGATGGAGAGATTTGTGAGCGGTGCACTCGATTCTGATGGGACGCATGGCTTCTTCAGGCCAGTCAAGAAATCTGGCATCAAAACATTTGCTGACCAAATCAAGTCTGGCAAGGGAGGGACAATCACAGCAGCTCTCTGTTCAGAAATTGTTTTCCATGGAGCCCTGTCTTTAGCAAGATGCAGACATAATGTTTTAATGGCAACTGTTCTTAGTCACCCATTAGGATCTGTGCCTACGTCCGTCTGGCATGCCGATGAACAATGAGAAGAGCAGACAAAGCTGAATGGCTAGAGACAAATTCCACACATTTGATTAATTGGCTGCTGAGTACTTGAGGCAGGTCCTAAAAAGATTTGACAAAACTAATTCTTTAATCAAAGACTTTGACAGCTATCACAACAGCAACTCTGTGAAAACTGCAGAAAGACACCGCAGGATGGGATCTAGGGTTGGATGCAAGAAATACCAGGTGATTGGTGGATGCCCTGTGCCTCCAAGGACAAAATTTCTAAACATGGCACCAAGAAGCAGTCACTTGTAAAATTCCTCTGTGAATATAGGATTCAGATTCCACCTGGGAGTGGAGGAGCACATCCGACACAAACAACACTTCTTGCTGGAGGCTTTTCCAATGGTACAAAATTCATCACCAGTAGAGGTGTTGAAGAAGCCCAAGGTTCTACAGTACTCAAGAGGAAGTGGACAGAAGGAAGCTCCTGCATTCTGCATATGTCACTACGGCTGTTAGGTCTTTTGGTGTCAAAAAAACCAGTCATTAGGTCATCTGATACATATATTTTGATCTTTGCTGTTCACTACTTTCCAGAAATGGAACACATAGATAACATGTGGATTGAAACAGGCAGCACCACCAGCACAACCGATAAGCATCGTTTCAGACCTGCGCATGTGACATTTGTGGCACCGTCACCCTTTACTTCTGCAACACACACATTAACAGGATGTGACACTGTCATCCCTCTTTCGTAACTTGGGGGGGGGGGGGAATCTGTTTTTATGTTGTCAAAGAAAAGGGAGCTTACTACTTCAGAGATCCTGCCAAAATGTGGGGGAGAGAGAGAGAGACAAACCTCAATTTCTGCAGGAAGGAACACAATGCTGTATGGCGAGAGCAAGAGAGAAAAGGAGACCCACAGAGCTGTGCATTGCTTGCACCTCTATCTCGTCATCAAAAAGGACAAATCACTGGCCAAACTCTGACCATGCGAGAACAGTTTTGAAGAGTATGGAGAAAGAGCATCTTGGTAAACAGACTTGGATGTCTTTGCACATAGGTGAACCAGATATTGGATCACCACTGTAACATGGATGTAACATAAATGTAACACATAACATAAATGTGCATGATGAACTACTTCCAGTATTCTTCAAAGACCCAGTGGCATCTGAGCTTCTGCAAGACCTTGTTTGTGTCTATACCAGTAGGACTCGCTGCACAATCAGCTGTGTCTGTAGTCAGAACACTCTTTCCTCCACAGCACTGTGCACACGCTAAGTCAATGAAGGCTGTGGTAACCCCTGCACTCTCGACAGAGACATAATGATGAATAAGATGATGATAATGATATTGACTAGAAGTGTCATCAGTGCTATTTCATTTCAGTGATACCTGCACTAATTTATTATTAGATTTTGTTTTACCGGTTCGATTGCTGTTGTGATGCTCTGAGGTCACAGAGAAATCCAATGTTATGTCTTGAAGTAATAGATAGAGTCATTAAACTAACAGAAATGAATGCAAATATTTCAAAGTGGTCATTTTAATGCATTGATGGTGTCATGGTTTATCCCTGTTTCTATGGTAATAGCACCACTTGACAGCTCCATAGCACACCTCATCTTAAAGTAGACAGAATAAGCTTTCAAATGATGTCTGATGTGCATGTGTACATGTTCTGTTTCTTAATATTTCATATTGTTAATTACCAAAACTCAGGACATGTAAAATTAAATAAACAAAAGTAAGTGTATGCTAGAATCTTAAAGGCCCTGCTCATGCTGGTGGTATTTTATTTTGACTATTTCTGTCTTTTCTTTTTGTTCAGCATTCCTACTGCAGAGTTAACTTATCTCTTAATTTCAATACAGCCTCATCTCCAGCTGAGATGCATTTAATTTTTATATTTCATTAAGAAAAAAACTGAACTAGAAAAAAACCCTGAATGCCTCCAATTAAACATGTTTATTAGAAAATTAAAGTTAAAAAATGGCTGAACAACAGATGAAGCTCTACTGAAAGCCGTAGCTGGCTGGCAATTTTATTGTTAAAACGGCAGTACTGTGAAAATTAATCTTTTAATTATGGAAGAAAAGATACTCGCCAGACTTTATTATGTGTTACTATTTGTAGTCCAGAGGCCTTTGAGGCCTCAGTTTGAATCAGCACCTCATTGTGCTAGGTGCTGTACAAACACAAAATAAAAGACAATCTGTTCCCTGAAGAGTTTACATTTTAAGGACCTATTCTTGCAATGAGCTCTAAGGCAAGCAGACCCCTACACTGACATGGATATCTTTTCAGACTCATGGCCTAAATAAGTCAGGTAAAGGGGAGAGAAATAGGTTGTAACATATAAGCAGAGTGATCAGGGCAATGGGTTGCTAATCTTGTTGGTATGCAAAGGAATCTGAGCATTTGGGAGCAGTTTTTTTTAAATTAGGAAATCAGACTCATTGGAAACCAAATATCTTTGATAAACTCCTCTGTAAATGTATAAACTATACTATATGATACTGTACTGTATCAAATATTATATACACAATGGAACTGATTCTGATATGAGTTACACCAGTGTAACTAAGGAGCAATTTCAGTTGTCAGTGGAGTTAAACTGGTGTTGACAGTTTACGTGAGATTAGAATGAGAGCTGTTCTTTTTTAATTAGAGTGCAACTTTATTGTATTTACGTATCATGTAATCTGATATGACAACATGTATATCTAACGCTAACTTACTTTCTGTGTTTTTCTAGTTTGATGATTCTTCAAACACAGCAAGCAAAATATAAAAATGTACAGTAATATCTAAATGCAACCTGTTTTAAGCAACTATTCAAGAGACAAGTGACATTTGGTTGCCAAGTAAAGGTGGTTTTTAACTACACATTGAACAAAATTGTCCTGGAAACCTTAGTTTAAAGTGGTTGTTTAAGACAAGAGATTGCTGACTGAATGGGGGTCTTTAGAGCAGTTAACACTTAAGTAAGGATAGAGTGGTTTCCAGAAGAGTCAAAGCATGTTGTTCTTGGCTCACACCTATGACGCTTTAGTCTTGCAACTCTTATGCTTTTGTACCTATGATTACTGTGAGAGAAAAACCACTTTGTCCTTCAAGATTCATTGTTTTCAAGCATAAATAAGTCGAACAACATTACTTTATTGTAAATTTCATGTCATTCTTTTTATTTTCCCCTTAAGTTTTAGTTGACACTTTCATACAAAAATGGCAACTTTATCTGGAATCTACTTGTAAACGGTGGAGAAAATTCCACAAAGAATCCTGCAGTTCAATTGCAGGACTGTATAAGCTCTAATGAATTTCACTGTGAGCGTTAAGTGCTTTGTAAAAGAGACTGACTGAACAAAAAGCTCCCAGTTCCATATTACTGTCCCCCTAAAAACTTTTAAAATAAAATTCAGGTCTGGAGCCAAACTCTGTGGCTTGAGTTGATCTTCACTTGTTAATAGATGACATCCTCTTCACACTCTAAAATTCTGGATTTACTGTGTAAAAATGAAGGATAAAAATATTACCAGAAAAAGACAGTCTCCAGGGCTGAGAGTCAACAACTCTGCTTTCTGATCCTGGTTCACATGCTGATTTCCTCTTTGACCACTTGGGGGTAATTATTGCTTTGCCTCAAGTTGTCTGAGAGGCACAGTTCCTTCTTTGTTTCCTTCATGCTACAGGGTGATGTGGTAATTTCTTGCGAGCTTATACCATTATCAAATTATAACAAACCCACACCGACTCCGGTGGACTGGTTGTTACTGACTTGGGTGGGCAGAGAAAAGCTTGGCCCATTCCCAATCTATTCCTCATCCCCCTGCTGTGGTTAAGGGAGTAGCAAGTGCATTGCACCTGCTAACTCTTGTATGTCTGTACCCAAGGTCTTAGCCTAAGGGGGAAGGCCTAAGGAAGAAGTGAGGGAAGTCTTCTATCTTTATCCTCCTTCATGGCTGTGTAGGCCAAGACTCAATCTCTCTGAGTTAACTTCCCATAAATAAAATGGCTACCTTACCGAGGGGCTGGATGTAATTAACCTCTGTAAAGTTCGTTGAAGATGAAAAGGAAATGTTAATTATTCTTAAAATTATTATGCATAAATACTGTGTAGTAAGCAAGAGTGTTTCCATACTATTTGTGATGTGCTGGATAAACCCTGCACTGGAGTGTCAAGGGTGCAGGAACAACTCTGGGCCTGGGAAGCCCCACCCTGCTAGGCATGCTCCAGTTGGAGGAGGGACTTAGAGGGAGTCTCTTCAGGAGAGCAGGATGGCAGGCAGAGAGAGGCAGATCTGTCCTCACTGCTGCAGAAGGACTATACTAGGAAGGCTTTCCCATGGGAGGTCTACTTCATGGAGCTGAGACTCCCTAGCCTACTGAGACCCATGGACCAGATTACCATGGGCAACTGCCACAACGTGCCCTGATGGTGGGGGAAGAGCGGTAGGAAGAGATCTAGGGGGGAGTGTAAGTTGGATATCAGGTAGCAAACACTTGTTTTACAGTGCCCAAGAGGGCCCCTGGGTTGTAAACTAGTGGAGTGGGAGGGTCCAAGTTCCTCATTCCCCATGCCACTAGGTGGGGCTGTCACCACGGACTCTTACTGCTAGGCAGGGCTGCCTTTTGAAAACAATGGGAATTCCACAAGGAAGGCTTCCAGGATTGGGCCCATGATAGATGCTGTTCAGCTCTTTTCAAGTAAAGGTATTTCATCCATTTCAATCATGTTTCTTTCCAAAATGTTACGGATGAAGGAGCAGCTGCTTGCAAAATGTTTAAACATTAAGCAAATTGAGAAATGATGTAGTGATAACCAAAGGGAGGCTCAAATCCCAAGGTTCTTGTGATACAAATCTCAATTTACCCATAATTTGGGGTGAGAGGATTGGATCCAGTGTGATGTAGGCATATGCTTAGCTATAACCTATGAAACAGAAACATCTAACATACTGATGTCCTACTTAGAGGTAAGCATATTTCCTTGAAATGTGTATATTAGATTTCTCCAGAACACTGTATAATAATAAAAAAAAAACCACAATGATAATAAGGAATGGTAATGGAAATATTGACAGGTACCTAACTATCACAGAGCTGTGATCGGTGCTGCTATAATCTTCCTTGTCATACTTTTTCCTACTCTACTATTTTAATGTAGGGCATGGAAACCTATTGTGACCTTAGTCTTGATAACTATGGCCCCAGAGTGCACTGCTTTCAGAAAACTGGGAAAGTGATTTCTAACATAATTCTAACATTTGCAAATACCAGAAATATATGAAATAATCTAAACTAAATAACCAGCTGTTAAGCCGGTATGTTGCACTTATTATATCAAGCAGTTGAGCCTCAAATGATAATTTATCCCTCGTACCATTTTGCAAAGTTATATATTAATTCGAAAAGTATTAAATGTTTTTAACTTTAAGTTGTTTTTTATTCAAAATGCAGGAAAATTCATAAATACCAGCAACGAGCTGAATACTGTAGTATGCTTCTTATATGATACCTTAACTTCCGCATGTTACTTTGTATGCTGTTAAATTAAAGAATCAAAAATTCATAACTTCATTTTCTAACTGAAGACATGGCTATAAAAAGAGACTTCCCTATAAACCCATGGACCTGATCCTGCTGTGGGCTGAGTGTCCCGTATATAGCCCTAGATTGTGAAATATAGTCAGCAAGATCTGTGAAATGCATAGAGCAGTATTGCTGTTGGCACCAGAGGGAGCCACTTGCCCAGCTCTTGGCCAGATAAGAACTATAATGATGGTAATGTTCAAACAATAAGGGACAAAATGGCAGAAAAAATTGGTAATCAGTTGGACATAGTCCAGATACTGTAAATTATATTTTAAAACGTAAGTCTTTACGTGGAGCAGTTGCCCTGTTGATTCTGACATTTTTTATATTGAATACTCTTAATTTGTTTATATTTAAATCTGAATGTATGCATCAGATTTTGCATTTAAAGTGTTGTCACTAAAGCTAGAAGGGGGATACAAAGTAAATATTCTTAAAACTGAATTATGAAATTAAATCACTCTAGATCCCCTATATACTACAATGTGTGTTGCAATCTGACTTACGTGCATTTAATATATTATGCATGCATTTGCAGATTAATTTTTAGGTAAAAAAATACAGTAAATACACACTGGGCCTGAACATTTCTGTTTCTAAGTCAGATATCATGTAGGTAGATTGATATGGCCAATTCTGCATTCCTTGTGCCCCCAAATCCTACATTCCTTGGCTTCAGTGAGATTGTTGGGTGCAAAGGAATTAAAGATATGGCCCATATTTTGACATGTATTCCCTCAGATTATTAGACAGTGAGATTTGTGCAGTATATCACGGGAGAGGCATTTCTCTTAGATTTGCATATAAGATCTTGTATTTTAGGTGTAACTTATTATGTATTATTTATTTGTATTACAGTAGTGCCTAGATGCTCCAACTGAAATCAGAGCTCAGTTATGGAAGGCAATGTACGTACCAAAAGTAAGAGCTCCTTTTCTGAAGAGTTAAAATCTAAATAGACAAGACAGACAAAATATTAGATAAAGAAAGTAGTATCCCCTGAATAGCAGTGAAAAGCTGAAAAGTTGGTCTGAAGTGGGGCTTGTCTGACTTGCCCAACGTCACAAAAGGAGTATATGACTGAGCTAGGAAACTAATCCAAATCTCTTAAATCCCATTTCAGTACCTTATCCACAAGATCATCCTTCCTCTCCTAACTTTAATGCCAGAAGAACTGATAGCCATACATTGAATAAAGAGGCAAACAAGAGTAAGGTTTTTTTTTTCAAAATAGATTTGTATTTTCAAGGATAAACTCGGGTAGTACAACTCAGTTACTTACTTACACACAAATATATCCTTTCCTCTGACAGCGTACTCCACTGGCATTCCAACCATGTAACAAGACTGAAAACATCATGCAAATTCATACGGAGCTGAAGAGTAATTTAAAATATTATATAACTACAAATTAACTGGTCTACTTGAACAGAACATTTCCAAATATAATATTCAAACCTATATATTACACACAAATATATATTATACATATATACAGATGTGCAAAATTAGAGATTGATTTTGTAAATTAGCCCGAAATTGCCCCAGAGTGCTACGTTGCATTAACCATACATCTACTGAGAAACTTCAGCACACATACAGTGTCCTAGCTTTGTTCTACTTGATAAGAAAGATCAGAATTGCCTAATTTGTTTGCTGCGCAAAGTTTGGAAATGAATGGACATGCTTGCCAATTTTACATGTTTGGACTAAATCAAGTATGAAATTCATCTATACTTTACAAGTTGTGCTGCCAGATTTAAATAAATTCCCTCTCTCAGAGTGAAGAGAACAAAAAGTGATGGGGTTTCTACAATAGATTTTCCACTTTTACATTTTTTTTCTTCATTAAATCCAGAAATTCTCCTGAAATTCTTACCTTATCTATCCCTTTGTTTGGCTTACGGGCAGCAGTAGGTAAGTGGACTGAGTTCAGAGACCAGGAGTCAAGCAATCTAGATTCTAACAGCGCTATTAACTCCTGTGGAGACTTTTGGGCAAGTCACTTCATGTTGCTGTCTCCAGCTTCTTTCTCTGTATTATGAGGATAATATGTTTGCTTGTAAGGTGCCTTTGTAAAGCATGATGGGGTCTTCACGTGAAAATATATTATACTTCTAATAAATGTAAAATATTATTTCTTCCCTACTTTTTCCTGGATCCTTTAATTTCTATTTAATTCTCCCAGTGTCCTAACCTTTCTGTTCCTTCAGTCTTTTTGTAACCTGTTCAGTTCTACCACCTTATATATTTGCTATACCCCCACTTTCAGCCGCAGGGCTTCTGTCCCTTTCACTTGAAATGCTTGTAAGTTTCTACAGTGTGCTGCTGTTTTTAAAGAAAAATCAGAACTTTAAACAAACCCTTGCTATAAAATATTAACAGTAAAAATTCACTCTATATTCATATGGCCTCATTCCGTGAAGGAGCAGGAAGGGCAAAAAGTATTGCAGCCATTTCTGCAGGATTGGTAAACTGCTAGGCCACTGACTGGTCTTCTGAGCTTTGCATTTTTTCTGCCTCAGGCAGTGGACTTGAAGTGACTGTGGGAATGTAGCACATGGGTTAATCAGACAGACATAACCAAAGACTGGTGATTTTTTTGAACTATATTGATTTAACAGGTCTGCTTCTCAAATGACAAACTCAGGGATTTTAAACAAGTTGCATTCAATCAACTCAGCACAGAATTTGGTTATGAGCTTCTCAAATGTCTGCTACAAATCATCATGGCTTCTATGAAATCCTATATACTATAGTGATGGGGGCATTAGAGATGCCTAAGATGAAGAGATGAAATGCTAGAGAGAAGGCAGACAAATCCACAGAGTTACAGGATCATAAAGAAATGGCTAGGTGTACTGATGCAAATGAAGGTCAATGATTTAGATCCAGACTTCGGGGAAGAGGGTGTTGCTTGCAATATTTGCTGATTCAAAGAGCTCTTTACTGAATCGTAGAGATGCGGTTCTTCTTTTAGCTGTTTTAGGTACTTATCTGAGTCCGTTACCAGAGCATTTGAGTGGCTCACAATCTTTCATGTATTTATCCTTGTAGCCCCCCTGTGAGTTAGGGAGTACTGTTATCCCCTTTTACAGGTGGGGGGTTTAGGCACAGAGGAACTTGCCCAAGGTCACACAGCAAGTAAGGGGTAGAGCATCCTTCTCACTGGACCATTTTCCTGTTCTTTCCAGGATCTGTAGAAACGGTCATTTGCACGTCACTATGCTTTTCCTTGCTTCTGGATAAAATTGTATCCTTACAGATCAGTCATGGGGGCGCTGCATCTTTCACTTCTCTTTAAGCCACTTATCCAAAGCTTGAAAGCTGAAGACACTTTCTTGCCCTGAAGTGATAGGAAAGCATTATCTTTGACAGTCTCCAAAAATGTGAATTGCTGCTTGAAATTTGCAAATTTTGCAATCATGTCCATGAAAGAAAATTCTTCCACAGTGCTTGCAAATTCAAAACCTGAAAGGTCTTCATAAGAGGACCAAGTCATTTGAAACAACCACAAGAAGACACTTCCTTGTGTTTTTTGTTTTAATGTAACTGACTTTATTCTCCTGGTTTTTGCTTCAGGTTTTACTTTCATTTTGGCTTAGAAACCAAAAGCAAATAAAAGATTCATTATGATTTGACTGGACATGTGAAGGGCATCCAGATTAGGAGTTACGTAATGAGTCTTCTGTCTTCTTTCAGGTCAAGTACAGTATTCTTAAAAGAACCATTTAAAACTGTTGTTTATATTCAGCTTTTCCAAAGACTTTCGGCACATCATTTAAATGAGTCTGTCTATCCAAAAGTCTTCTTTCCACCAAAGTGTTCAGAGAACACTAGTTGTTGCTTATGTCTTGATGGAAAGTATTTATTACTGGGACAAAATGAGTCTGTACTACCATTCTGATGATATAAATAAACTCTGGAGAATTATGAGAAACTCTAGTGAAGTGATTGGATAGAAAAATGGCACTTGAAATCGAATGTGCATAAATGTAAGTTGATGCTCTTTGGCAGAAATAGACTCAACTTCCCCTAAATATGGACAAACTCTGATTTTGTGAGGTACCTGAGGAAAAACCTTTAGAGGCCTTGTGAATTGAAGATGTGCACTGATTCCTTTGGAAGCAGAATTGGGCATCTAAGGTGGAGCAGCAAGCAATTAAAGGAAGTAACCAGGATGTTTTGGTGCATTTGATCCAAAGCCCATTGAAGTCAGTGGAAGAGGTCCTATTAACTTCTGTGGGCTTTGGATCATACCCTCTTAAACCTGTGGAGTTGCTACTGTCTTCCCATAGTAATGGCATTATAATGAAAAACGGCACATCTCTGTCTAAAGTATGGTGCCCACTTTTGGTCACCTTGGCTTTTAAAAAGCTCTGAAGGTAAATTACCTCCTCAGTTCCAGAAGCCAGAGGGATTGCCTGGTTACAACCAAGGACAAAATATAGCCCAGAGCTACTGTGTTGCTTCCCAGGTGTACTGCCTTGAGATCAGTATTTTCAGCAAGATGCATAACTCCTTAAATATTATCCCTGCATAGATTTCGAAGTGATTCTGGTGACCTGTGGACTACTGTTGCTCAGTAAAGACCTCACACACCCCCTTTAGTGAATTATTATGAATGCATCTGACCCAGGGGATCCCTGTGAAACTCTATGCACCCTTGTGCTCTCTGAGATTTGGCAGCAAGAAGTTCCTGGGTCATAGCTTCTATAGACAAAGTCCAGAGGATGGCAGTAAAAATGCTTAATTATATCTCCTTTTTAAATGTGTCCCATAATGTGAGCACAAGGGATCACATGATGGTTGAAACATTTAGAATAAATAAAAATAAATGTGCTGAAATTCGCCGCTGTGAATACTGTGTCTGGATTTTTAAAAGGCTAGACAATTTTATGGCCATTAATACTATGTGGAGCTACTGTATGCAAGCCAAAATAAAGGTAATCAAATCTCATGCTTGAGGGCATAAGCTGATCATCTGATGGGTTTGGTACAATTGGCTTAGTGCATAATAATGGGAAAGGAGAGTCTCTTTCCTCTAAAAATTTGGGTTGAAGCCACCTCCTACAGCAGTATACTGGATTTAATGAACCTGTAGTTTGACCCTGTGTGGTTCATAACAAGAGGTGCAACAAAGACCAGTCAACATTAATGCTGGAACCTTAATTTTTTACATTTCCCTTTTTTTTTTAACTATGTAAACTTAAAGTTACCTTAATGTGGGTTATTGCACCTTATATAATACATAGTATAGATCTGTGTTTAATGGTTCTTGATCTTTCCCGCCATTTCCCTCAAAACTGGGAAGGTTCCCAACTGACTGTGGAGATAGGCTTCACAATAAACAAACTCAGTGCTGTATGTATAGAATTTGACATTTGATTATAGTTATTTGAATCCGTTTATTTATCTGCCCAGCGCTGTGTAGTGTGGATGCTGTGTTTGTTTTAAATAACAAAAAAATGTTTACAATGTTTCCAAATTGGAACAGTAGTAAGTTGTAATAGCTTTTTGATTAACACCTTTGCTTTGGGAATTGGACTTACTTCGTGCAAAGTCTGTTTCTGACAGTGGATACGCCAGAAACCACCTGTTCAAAAAGATTAATTCTATAGTTGAATCTCTGCTTAACTTCGTGAATGGGTTTTGTTATCCGAGGGCCAGATAGTGGCCAATCTTGGCGGGGCTGTATGAAGGGGGGGAACAGGAGGAAGCCTCTCTCCTCCAGTCCTGCATAGGTTCAGACCACAAATGCAGTCATTGCACTCTAGTGAAAAACAAGAGATCCTAGCTAGTGGTGCTTAGTCACCTGAGAAGGAAAAAGCATAGAAAGTTCTATCTCTTATAGAAAAGTCCAATAGACTCATAGAAAATTTTTATAGATTTGGGGATCAATCCTATAGAATTTAATAGACAATGAAATCCCCACCAAAGAGTCAAATAAGATGATTTTGAAAACTTTGAATAGAGAATAAGATTTTTTCTATTTTTTTTTAATTTTTGTACAGCACTACTGATTTCATCCCTATTGAATTGAGTAGGGTTTCTCCATAGAGATGTGATACATTCATAGAAGGATGATTGATTTGCTACCCATCTAATACACAAGGTTATAAAGACCCCTTGCGCGGTTTTGTTTTTGTTTGTTTGCGGGTTTTGTTTCCTAGCAGCTTGAGTGTCTGTGGTTTTGTTGGGTGCTGGACTCTTTTTAAAAATCTGGCCACAAGTAGTTACTTATTGAGGCCTTGGTAGAAGCAAGATGTTCCTGAAACTTTGTTACTACTTTACACTTAAACAAGCTTATAAATTCATGAGTTTATGTTTCCTTTGCACATGGTTTGTCCAAAGGAATCTAACATAGTGTTTGATGAGACAGTATTGAGTTCAACAACCATACCAGTCTAACTCCCATCGAAGCTGACTGACTTCACTTGGAGTTCATGTCATCTCATGCTGGGTGAATTGGGCCCAGAAGCCCTACAATTGAAGCGAATGTTCTTATGCCTGTGTTGAATTATCTCAACATTTTTTGGTTTCATAAGCTAGTCAAGATGTCTACTCTGCAAATGACTGAGAAATAAATGTCACTTTTCTGTGTGCAAACTTCAGCATGTAACTACCATCAAATGGGGCATGAGGAAACTCACAATTCACCCATAGCAAGCACTGATCGGAAAGCCAACAGCTGAAATATATGTAGCGGGTTTTTTTCTGCTGAATAAATGTAATAAAACATTTTCATAATTTCCACACAGTGGTAATCATTTTATTGCTTTCCTTTATCTGTACATATTACTGCTCATACTGTAGCTGTTCAGTTCTGATAACCTGGTGGAAACGCATTCCATGCATAACAGAAGTTTTTGCAGAATTTAATAAATTTACTGAATTTCCACTTCAAAGTACACTGGCAAGGTTTATGGTGGAAGATATTAAGAAATTTGTAGTCTAATTTGATCTGGAAACATTTAGTAATTTCATTTCCTGATCATTTATTTATATCTCTCCAGAAGGAATTAAGGCTTTTCAAAGTTATATGCATAATTAGGATTTATACAATTAGTTGGCCTCACACCATGGTGGCAGAGTGTAGGCTTGAATGACTCAGGAGAATGGGATTGAAGAATGGCAGCTTCAATCTTGCAGAAACTACCCCAATGGCTAAGCATTTAAGAAAGAAAAGTAATTGATGGAACATGTGCCAGCACTCTGTTAAATGGGTGGCAGCCTCAACACAGTGTGTGCATGCACATACACATATATATGCACCTGTAGACACAAGTGCTGCATATTATCCAAACCCATTCTCTTCTTTGGGTTTGTCTTTATTCAAGTAACAAAAGCCTAAAAGGGGGATATACTCACAAATTTAAGGTTTGATTTTGTGCCCATGGAAGTCAGTGATAAAGCTGTAATTGAATTCAGTGGTGTGGAATCCAGCAAAAGGAGCCAGATTTTTAATGACATTTAGATTCCTGAAGATACAGGTAGGAACCTAGTGGGATTTTCAAAAGCACTTAGGTGCTGAACTCCCACTGAAATCAACCCCCGTAGGCACTTAGGTGCTGACCTCCCACTGAAATCAACCCCCGTAGGCACCTATCTGTATCTTCAGGCACCTAAATCTCTTTAAAAATCTGGCCCAAAGTGCGTAATCCTGCTGCCGTTGGAGGCAACTGCAAGTCATCATAATGGCAGGATAATCAACCCTATAAACCTCAGAACTAAATAACTTCTTGAGCTGGCTGTTCTTAGAGTTTCTCCTTGCAGGACCTCATGTCTTCCCCCTTGTAGCTCTCCCTGGCCTCAGGGAGATGTGCTTAGCTTTTTATGTATTTGAGTGGGACCTAATGAGACTGCCTTGAGGCTTCTGGAAGAGTCAGCAGAATAGCGCTCTGCTTCCACGCATGATTTTAAAGCTGATAATTTGTCACATGCTAGATACTGGATGAAGACTGGAGAAACACATGAATTTATCTTATTTTGGAGAATCTGGCATGAATTCTGGTCAAGGGTGGACTATTCATGTATAAGTAGAATTTTTTTAAAAATTTCCATTACATTAGATTGTCAGTTTGGACAGTAGCAACTGATTCACCCCCCTGTAAACGTATACATAGTTTGGTACCTTCTGTTTCAGTTTTACATAATCCAAGTTGCAGTAAAATACCTGTGAAAATAAAGATAGGGGTCTTTGACATAAATGGGATTACTTATGGTTTTACACTGACATAACTGAAGAAAATTTCACATCTCTGTGATTTTGTAACTGTTTTCACAAAGAATAACATTTAAAAAAGAATCCATATAAATTGTGGATCAGATTCTAACACTTTTTACATCTGTGCAACACCACTGAAGTAAACGATGTTGCATGGATATAACTGAAGGCAACATTCAGCACTATTAATTTCTTTATGAAATGTTTTGGCAGCTTTTGGAATATCGAAAGAGGTCATGTGTCTTTACTCTGGTGATCTGAGGATTTACATTTATAATTCTAATTAGTACTTCTCATCTTTAAATCTCAAAGTACTTTGCAAAGGTTCATAAGTCTTTATTATTATTATTATTTATTATTATTATTTTATTTTATAGATGGGGAAAACCGAGACACAGACAGGTTAAGGACTCAAGCTCACAAAGGGTATCAGTAACAGTTTGGAATAGAACTCAAAGGCCTGATTCTCTTCCCACTTGCATTGTTGTAAATCAAGTGCTTGTGTTTAAGTCAATGATGTTACACTAATGTAAAACTGGTGCAAGTGAGAGGAGAATCAGGCCCAAAATCTCCTTGCTCCTACTTTGATCTCAATCCACTAAGACATGCTGTCTCACTATCAAGTTCTGAGTCTACACATGGGATTGCCTTGTCTTTCCGTTCCTGATAAATTAACAGTGAAGTCTGAAGAAATCGCTATTTAATATTTTGACTTCTGCAGGGAAGACAGGAAAATCTTGTATTCGCACAGAAATTTATTTATAAAATGTAGGACTGACAATGTGAGAGGTTGAAATTTGCTAGAAAGCTGAAGATAAATATTCTTACTACTTTAAGAATTTTCAGGTGGGTACTCCCAAAGAGATTTTGACATACCTTATTGGCTTGTGCAAGATGTACATCCACCGTAGTACTAATAACGTGAGTCATTAAAAACTTTTATTATTATGCAAAATATTTTATTGATCAAATACAGAGCAGAATATTTTTTTATCAAGTAGCAAATGAGTGGCTAGCTTTTATGAGAAATACTGATAGATCCTGATCCTGCAAGGTATGTTGAGTACCCCCAACAACTAGTAACTTCAACAGGAGTTGAAGATGCTTAGCACCTTGCATGAGCCTCTTAAGTCCTTGCAGAACTGGCCTGTACTATCTATTTAAGGTTGTTTGTAGTGCTAATCACTAAAAAAAAAACCTAAGGCCCTGATTCAGCAAAACACTTAAACACATGTTTAAGGATGTGAGTAGTCCCATTTAAGTCAACGGATCTACTTCTGTGCTCAAAGTTAAGAATGTGTGTAAGTGTTTTGCTGGATCAGAGACTAATCGCTGAACAGCTAAATTAGATCTGATGCCCATGTCTACAGATGACTCCATAGAGGAGTCTGCTCTTTGCTCCTCCCTGGTTTTGAAAAGTTATTCTGCTTTTCTCTTTTATTAAATAAATACTGTGCGCTGAGAACCTGATCCTACACATGCTGAAATTTACTCCTGCAATTAGTTCCATTGACCTCAAAGTTAAATATGTGCATGTCTGCCTGATCAATACCTTAGAAAGTTTTGGCTAATAAGTGGATCCTGCAGAAAATTTAAATATTACCCATACTGTTTCACATTAATAGCAATGCAATTAAATATTTTGAACTTAAAATCAATTTTTGTACTGGAAACAGACAATTCATACAGTATTGTTGAATGTCCATGTAAAAGAGCAGGGGAGAATCCAGCTAGGGAGTTCACATAATTTCCCCCCATAAACAAATAGGTATGTAACAGTAACGTCTCCATCCACACCATACATTTTGAATTACTATGTTTAACTAACTATTTCAAATGGGAGTTGGTCACGTAACTCTACCTGGCACTTATAAAAATCTCACCCAGAAGGGACATTTGAAACAGTCATTTTACCGTGACATCTCCCTTCACGAACCCGGTGCATTGGCCTTTTTAAGCAACAATGATTGCCACTAACATTTTTGGACCAAACCAGTATTCTTTTGCTAAGCAAAGCATGCAAATATGCAGAATTTTTCATTTTGATTTTAATATCCATAATTTAATTTTTGATCCCAGATGTTGTTCACCACCTAATTGTGCCACCTGCATAGCCAACCCTGGCAGGCACAGCCACGCTTAAAGGGATGATGCTATTAGTTATGCCCACCCTGTGAATTATTCTCTTATTAGGTACAGCTTGGCATAATCCAACTGAATGTCCATCTGGCACTATATTTCCTGAACTGTACCTATTTCCTTGCCTAGACCAATATAAATGAGCGTATAATGAGCCTGATGAATGGATCCTTATATAGGCATGATATAATTGACACAAACAAGAATACACATTCTGCTGGGATAGGGGAAATCCCATTAAAATCTATGGCCCGAAATCAATTATAAATGGCAATACATATATACTCATCATGTAGTAACGGGAGACAACTCATTCACCCTGCAAACTTCAGGTAAATTACAGAATTTGAACAAACTGGACTTTATCTCTGGAAACCATAAACTGAAATGAGAATGATAAAAATGGAAAAGAGAATTAACACTTCATTTACCAGTCCCAAGCACATGCTTTAAAGGATATACTGTTATTAAACAAAAGATTCTGTACATTAGGTGAAAACCCCAGTAACATATTGCAAATAATTAATCACCTGACTATTGGCCTGCGTCACTCTCTGCCTTTCTGATAGGCAGATAAATTACTACTTATTAAAACCCAGATTCTCAGCGTTATTTAAGCATCTAACTCCTGTTGAAATCAGTTGAGGATCGGGGCCTAAGATGTTACCAATATCAAATTCTTCATAAAACAGGGTACCTAGTTCCTGTCTTGCTCCTGGCAAATCATGAATACTTATGAGCAACTCAGGCTCACACAAGTGCTTCAGAGAGGGGTCAAAACATCAGATGCTTCAGGAACTGGGTACCAAATGCTGAGCATGGAATATTATTTTCTTTTTTACCAGTTTTTCTATGTATTTTGTGCTGATCTCCTTCATTAGCATATACTTCCCTTCTTCCTTTTTCCTTGCCATTCCTTGGCATGCCATACCCCTTGAAATAATCAACAGGCTTTCCCCTCTGTAAATGTTACTTCAAGTAGGACACTGTCTACCTCTGCTGTAATCTAGTTCCATTAAAATGTAAAAATATTTCTTGGACTATTAGAAGTTCTTCAACTGCCTGGCCACCCCAATGACATAATAGTCTTTTCCTGCCAAGGTTTTCTGTGGAATCATACATGCATCATAAGAAAATTCACCTTGCTGGGATGACTCTACTAGTCAAGTCTGTTGATCTGTTAACCATTGCGCTGCTTCAAAGTGATTCTCGTACCATTAACCTGTACAGATTTTGGAAGCCGTCCTCACAGAAATATGATTTGAATTGATATGTACAAGATCTTCACAACCAGCACTTGATGACTTAGATTATTGATAGTACATTTTCCTTTATCTGGACACCATGTGAATGAGGCAAGCTCTCAAGAATCTTAATGGAGTGGCTTAAGTATCATTGTAGACTGCACATAAAGGGTGTGATGGATTAGAAAAGATCATTCTCATTTGTGTTTAGCAAATATAGAAGAAAAAAGAAATCACTTTAGTTATTGGGACTTTTTGATGTGTTTAGGCTGAAACATGGGCACTCTCCAAAAACTGCAATGAACAGCTGGTCCTTTTGACTTGAGGATGCCAAGATGCAGGAGTCTATCAAAACAGATACGAGATGGAATTATCTTATGCTAGATTCATTGTGGTAATTCCAAAACCCTCTTATTCTGATAGTCTGCTTGAAGTTTTAGCAGGCATGTATTCCATAGAAATGGCAGTACCCTGGGGTAGAAGGGATAAATGTATGTCTAAACAGACTGATGTCAGAATTTAGATTTTTTTTAAAAGGTAAAAGTTTTAAGAGGCTATTTGAGACTGTATTTGTGTGGTCTAACTCTATGCTGCAACTAGTATGGAAGCATATAAGGTGTGAAGATTATAGAAGTGAAGAGGGAAGAAAATGGATTTAGAGACTTGGGTGTCTTTTATAAAACACATGGAAATTGTAAGTCAGATGGGCTAATCACTGGGATAATCTTCCTGATTGTTGGTATTGAACAGAGATGTGAGTTTGGGTTCAATATAAATGGAAATTGTATTGCAAGTTAAAGGGAAGCCTACGCTCTGGGCTTGGGACAAATAAATATTCCTAAAATGGTTGCCCGGTAACTTAACTATTTCTCTCCAGGCAGTGTCAGGAATAAATCAATGGGAGCACAATTCATCCATCTGATAAATGATTGATACAAGCAAAAGCGCTGTTAACTAAAACTACTATTTATTAGATTTTCCTGATTTCAACAAACTACGCATTATCTCACAACATTTCTAGTATGTCTAGTCATAATAACAATATGCCAGGGGCATTTAAAACCAAGGTCGCTATTCACTCACTTTCTTCCATCATTTCTACGCTGTTAACTTTCTGGCCCATCATCCCATTCTGATTAGCAAACTGCAAATGTTCATCTGTCTGACCTGGTTTCACAAAGGCCTACGATGATTCCTTGCTATGTGATATTTGGTTTTCAGCTGGCAGTGGTTGAACATACAAAATGGCTGACTGCAGTACTGTCAAAGTTCTGGGGTACATGCAGGAAGGTCAAATTCTGGGCTAACAGAAGCCCTGGACTGGAGGTTGTCTGCAACATTCACTGATTCTGTGTATCTTCCAGTGCTGTAGGCCTGTGCCCTCCCTAAACAGCATAAACTGTCCACATTATAGATAATGGGGGTTGTGGATGGTTTTTGCCATTTTGTTCTCTCCTGCACTGAGGGGAGGCCACCTGTGTTCCACCAGAGGAAAGTGTATTTGACCATATGTACTTTGGAGACCTTTTCCCTCTAGGAGACATTCATGGGATCAAAATTGCTCTGCTCATGATAATTCCATCATCCAGGAGCTGAAATATCATGAGATGATTAGAGCTCACATTCTTTTGGTCCCATAAATGTCTCCTTGATGTGTTATAAAAAGCCAGTAGAAAAACATAAGTAAAGGTTCAAACATAAACACCACAATAGTAACAACTATAGTAACTATTGCTTATTTTATTGCAAAAATAGAAGTGTTAATGCCTAGTGCCCTAGGCAAATTCCTAGTAGGTAGTTTACAAAGATGTTTGGAGAATATCTGATTGGCAGAATGCCTATCACATAACCAATACCAACCATAAGCAACTCTCAATGGATGTGAAGCAGTTCTGTAAAAGTATGGCCTACTGAGTACGAAGAGTTGTGGTTAGCAAAATTTATATTGCATCTTTTATTTAGTGCATTAGTATTTGTGAGAGGTGAAAGACCAGGGGCCAGATTTTTAAAAGTATTTAGACACCTATAGGCCATTGAAATCAATATCTATGGAAGTTAGGCACCTAAATACCTGGTCCTCTTTCAACAGAAAAGGAATAGAACAAATTTCATCCCACACTGCTTCACCCACGTGCTGAACACTGACCTTGAGAGAGAACCTCTAGGGTTGAGAATGGAATTTAGTTTCCATTCCCAATCTATTATTGACTTCTCTGCTGTGCTGAGATTGCAAACGAGGAAGCCAACTATTTCTTATTGGGTTGTGATGGATGGAAAGTAGACACCATTATACTAGGAAATGATCAGAAATCTATGAACATACTTCACATATAATACCAAACAGCCATCGGATGGTAACAACTTTCATTCGTTACTCATTTGGACTGGATATGAATCAGTGATCTAGAGGTAAAATGTTCTGTGACCCAATAGCGATCCCTTGAACCATCCAGTCCCAGCTGGTTTCTATGCTTGTAATTTTCAATTTTTAATTAACAACATAGTTAGCAAGTGTTGCTATAATTATTAATGGTCAATTACAACTGTGGAGGATGCTTTGAGTATGATGACAAAGAAAATAAAAATCTTTCTAGCAGAGAGACATAATGAATTTTGCAAAGTTTCAGTTGCCATGACTACTTGATTCAGCTCATTATGTAGTGCCCTTTCTTCTGTCATTCCAAGAACTTCAGTTACCCTAAAAAACTACACAGCCAAATTCAGCAGGTGCAACACCCAATTAACTCAATGGGGAGTTTCACCCACTTATACTGGGGATGAATATGGCTCATTTTCAGTCTGATTTTCTGTAATGGAGACAAGTTGTTTTCCTGGGAAGAAGTTTGGAGAACATATCATGAATAATTAGACAATGCTAGGCTGTAAATCCCAATAGAAACAATGCATTTTTGAGATTAGTTGTTTCTTCTGCAAAGGGCAGTGTGCATTGATGGAGCAAAGCCATTCATTTTAGATACATTACATTTGCAAGTGAAAGGAAAGCAAAATGTATGATAGTTTACATGTCAATTAAAGCATGGTAGGAATTGTAGAGCATTTCCTTAAATTAGCTCCTTAAGATAAAGAATTGGATCTTAGTTAGGGTTCAATACCTATGTGAGAATCAACAACAGACTCATTGTAATACTACCTTTAGCACAGATTCTCACAATTAACATCGAAAGTGAATGCAGAGAACCTAATATTGTAATTAGTGTAGGTCTGGAACGTATGAACTGTCCCAGCAAGAGCATCTGAACTTTCCCAGTGTGGTGAAAGAAAACTTCAAAGAAAACATTATTCCCTCAGTTCAGTTGGATAGTTGATTGTTAATCCTTTAAAAAAAAAATCTAGCTCCCTGCTGCGGAAGCTAAGTACTGAAATGCTGATTTGCAGAAAGACTGCTTAGAATAAAATCTGCTTTTTCTTCCCATTAGTATTTACTGCCCCATGTATAGAAGGGGAAAAGGGATAGTAATATGGATTATGATAGCAGCGCCCTTTGGCTTCTTTGTGATATTGTTTCTCTTTGTTGGTTTGTAAAGTTTTTGGTGCTAGGATGTCAGCCACTTGTCTTGAATTCTTGAGTACTTGAAAATGGTCACAGTGGTTGAGATTATGATTTACGCTATTGTTTCAGGTCTGTTAAAACATCCTTTCCATGCTGCCTCCCTAAAGAAATAATCTTGTGTCAGCTTCTTCACAGGTTCTTTCCTCTAGTCAACAGGACATGCCTGCTGCATTATCCACAGCGGGTGCCAGCAGACTAGTAATACAGTGCTCTCTTTAATGAGGTGGCAGTTTAAATTTTCTGAGGTAGGAAGAATGTCAGTCTGCATGCAATTTGGCATGGGGTAGCTCTGCCCATATCACTGTCTTCCAGTAGCACTGAGAATGAACTGCTGCTATTATTCATGAGCACAAATCAAACCTTAAATCCTATATGTAATATATCTTTAGCTCATCCTCTAATCAGGGCTCCTGCTGTACAGCTCAGAAAGGCCTCACCACAGGTAATTCTTCCCAGTATTGTACAGTTGGCAGGTTTTGCTCAGGATGGGGGAAGGCAAGGACAAAACAGGAAATAAATAGTAAATCACCCATTCCCAAGATTTAGATGTTTGATTAATGCAGCGTACAAAATAGAAGGACCTCGCCACCTTTTGAAAATCAAGAAATTAATCAAATCAGCTATTAACTTTTTAAAATGTTTACATTATTTAAAACAGCAAACATCAGAAGTGGCAAAATCATGCAAAATAATTTTCTATATAACCTCAAGTCCTTTCTCTGGCAAATCTGCCATTGAGTAAAGACTGCAGGATTTGGCAGTGAATGAAAATATGACTGGGTTTTAAAAATGCATATATGGTCAGAGAAATGACTGCAAAAATAACATATTATTCAGCAGATCTATTCCCTGTGTATATTCAGAGTCTCATCTGCTGACTTTTGTAGAAAAATAAGTACGTGCTATTCTTTACATGAGTTAACACTGCAGAGCCATATCTGGGAGACAGTGAGCTGGATTCTGGCTTGGCTCTACATCGCTAATAGAACTGTTAATTAAGTCCCAAAAGCAGAGATTTATTTAGGATTATGATGCATGAGCCATAAAAAAAACCACCTTGATGTTCAGACCTCATGCTGAAGTTTGTGGTGCTGGCAATTAGAAAACCATCCTTTTCCTTTCAAGCTGAGTAAATTTGATCAGGAGTCATTGAGACAAAATATGTTGAACTCAGTGATGCCATTTATATAGATTTGGTTCGCAGAATATAAGTGCATTTTAACATGAATTTAGTTCATCCTTATCATGAAAGTAGACATTTTTTGTTCATTCATAGAACAGATATACCATGGACTTCGACAAGGCCAGTTTCCAAATGAAGAGATTAACGTTTCAGTAAGAACCACCTCCTTTCTAGCCCACTTCTTTGTAAGGTTGATCTGCATTGTTTATAACTTCACAATCTGCAGATTTGCCAGGGTTTTGGTTTTGTAATGGGGGGCAGATGAAATTAGTGATTGAGAGCACCAGAGGTTCAGGAAATTGAGTAGGGAATCTGGATCCATTTATTTTTTCAATTAAAGAAACAAACAAAAAAAAGCACTTCATACACATAGGAGGTAGGCAAGATCATTTGTTAAACAAATTTGTGAGTACCCTTACTGTAAATCTGTGTATCATCTTTGACTCCCATATAACAGTGGGTGAGTACAGATCTTGTGGATTTTATTGATAATAAAGCCTGTTGTTTCAATGGTATTTGGACCCCCTTTTACTGGAACACATTTGAGTAAGCTAGGTTTTATTTACCAGAATGCTCACAGAAAGCATGAACACTAGTTAATATTGGCAAAAACATTTGCACTAGTTTAAAAGCTCTTTGCGAGCTGGGAGCTGGAGAAAGAAAAAGTAGGGTGACTATATGTCCTGTTTTGGCCGGGACAGTCCCTTTTTTAACCCGGTTCTGGCTGTCCTGACTTTTTTGGCAAAACTGGGCATTTGCCAAAAAAGTAGGGTACAAACCCGAGCAAGCTGCAGAGGAATGTGCGGGGGGGGGGGCGAGCACTTACGCCAGCCTCACATGGGTGGGAGGACTTGGACAAGCGACTTGGGCCAGCCCGGACCCCACACCAGCTGGTGGCAGAGCTGGGTGGCTCGGGCCAGGCAACCCAGGCCTGCGTGTAGGGAGGAGCAGCAAGGGGGGTTCCAATTGGCCCCGCGCGACATCCTATTTTCCCTTTGGGAAAATATGGTCACCCTAAGAAGAAGGGAAGATTTTATATAGAACCAAGAGGCAAGAAGTAAAGGAAAAGAAAGCAGCAAGTAAGTGGTGATGGTGGAGAAGCTTTAGTCGAGAACTGGTGGCACTTTAGGCTCAGACGGTACTTTTGATTGTCTCGAGCTGCTTGAGTCTCCTGATAGCCCAGCCCTAATTGTTCATGTGATAGAAGCTGGTGGGTATGAAGGGAAATATTCTAGTTAAATCTAAGGTCCGTATGTGTAAAATTAAGTATCTGCATAGGTCTTTACAGGTGTGGGGCCTGAATATCTTTTAAGGACTAGAAATGAAGGAAGAAACATTTGCACAGAGAAGGAAAATGGATTTATGATGGAATATTCACTTTAAAAAATGTTTTCTACTGTGAATGTTTAACATTAAGGTAATTTCCTGTTCTATTGAGGACTACCGCAATTTTTTTAAACAAATGATGCCATTTTTCATCACTGAAACAGTAAACATTTGTGTAATATACTTATATTTAATTTATATTTATTTCTTTGCAGGCTTTACATTTATTTAAAGTAACTGCCCTTGGTGGATTCTGTCACATACCACTGTACCCTGCCAAAAACTGCAATGATTTTAATATTGACTTAAACAGATTATACAATTAATGTGAAAAATAGATGGGAATCACATCAGATACAGCACTCTTAATATTTTCATTCCTGAACTTGATATTTATCATTCATAATGTATTTAACAGAAAATATTAATTTAAATATCTACCAGTATTTGAAGTGAATTTACTAGAAAAACTTGCACCCGTCTTAGGTCATATCCTGCTTCATTTACTAGACCATTCTCTTCTCTGTCCTTCTTCCCTCTAGCAAACTTTCCAAGGTTCCACTACTGAAATCCTCTTCCACGATTCCAACAACATCACTCTCCTCACATTCCTTCCCTGGGTTTCTCTGACCCCATCAAACTCAGGATCCTCTCCATCATTCTAAAGGCCTTGCATAATCTCACCTACACCCTGCATACAGTGATGTTCCTATTTCCTCCCACTCCATCAGTCACTTATAGAGTCATAGAATCATAGAGTATTAGGGTTGGAAGGGACCTCAGGAAGTCATCTAATCCAACTGCTCAAAGCAGGACCAGCCCCAACTAAATCATCTCACCCAGGGCTTTATTAATCAAGGCCTTAAAAACCTCTAAGAATGGAGAATCCATAGGTAACCCATTCCAGTGCTTTACCACCCACCTAGTGAAAAGGTTTTTCCTAATACCCAACCTAGACCTCCCCCACTGCAACTTAAGACCATTGCTCCTTGCTCTGTCTTCTGCCACCACTGAGAACAGCCTAGCTCCATCCTCTCTGGAACCTCCCTTCGGGTAGTTGAAGGCCTCTATCAAATCCCCCCTCACTCTTCTCTTCTGCAGACTAAACAAGCCTAGTTCCCTCAGCCTCTCCTCATGTGCTCCAGCCCCCTAATCATTTTTGCTGCCCTCCGCTGGACTCTCTCCAATTTGTCCTCATCCTTCCTGTAGTGGGGGCCCCAAAACTGAACTCAAGAAAACATGTACTCCCCAGCAAACTAAATCTAAATTCCGTGGCAAGATTCCTGGAGTCTGCATCACTCTCATGTAGCAGTTGGGAAATTTGGTGGCAGTTCCAGTTAATTTAAAATGGAGGTTTTTAATGAATCCAAGACGAATTAATAGTCCAATCAGAACAGTAGGCGCTGTGTTTTTATCTTGATATTCAATTCCATTTATCTTGTACTGTTCACATATGTACAGTTTACAGATATCACAGATACTGGTACTGACCTGACATAACTGCATAATGGGAGCAGTTGAGGGAATTTGGAGGTTATGGCAACCTGGCCATATGGGCTTTTGGCTCCAGAGGAGGCATTGGAGGTAGTTTGGGAGTGTGGAATAAACTTATTAGCTGGATATAGCAGAGACTATGGCAATGTGAGCTGTAATCTAGACAGATGGATACACAGGTGTTTCTGCTAAAATGATCACTATTGAAACAATAATATTCACATTTAGACTGCAATTGTTAGGTTCCAGAGTCCTAACCTCATTAAGATGAGTGTGGTATCTTGCACCTCTAAGAGCTATTGTTCTTGCTATCTGCAGTCTCAGAGAGACAACACTATGTCAATTATGCTCATTTTATGTTTCCATGGTTCCCTTCTCAATGATGAATGCTCTGTGTGCGTGCCCATGTGTGTGTGTGTACATATATACACACAAAATGAAAGTTTTGACTCTCAAACACAAGTGTGAAGCAAAAATTGAATTCCACTGCAAATTCCGCTGTCATGTAATTGGAGAATACCCAGGGAATTTCTTACACAAGGCAAAATAATCTCTCCTTTTTTGCTGTTTGGTCTTTTTTCCATACTAATAGGTTGATTGCCCCAATTCTTGGAATATCTCCCACTTTTGTCTGTCATGCCTCTTCTGTGTCCTCCCTAAAATTCCTCCTTAAAATCCAGTTATGCCAGGAATCTTTTCCTTCTTACTTATCAATTCCAATAATCCTCGCTCACCGTGTTCTGACATTTTTGTCGTGTCTGTTTGTATGTCTTCCGTAGATTGTAAAACAACAGATCTGTCTTAGTTTATATTTATAAAACACCATATAAATGTACAAACCTCAAAGTCTGATTGTTAGTAATAATAATAAAACGGAACAAAAGGCTTCTATAAATTGTATGGGTTTGAGTTTGGCTTGGCATGTATTAATTTTCCTTGAAATTGCAAATGTAGTTTATTCTATGGAATTTGTTAAATTTGTTTGGTTGACATTGATTCATGACCTCATGCAGTCATATTTTATGATCAGAAGAGTGATTAGCCAACACAAGGCTGATAAATGAGTGGTCTGGAGAGGTATAAGTACCATAAGTTATAGTGTTACTTAGTATCAGATGATCCGTTATCTGTCAGAGTGTAATCAATAAATCATGTGCCAGTTGTAGTTATTCTACACATCAAGTCATAGTTCTACTTTACAGTGTCCTGATTGTTACAGAGCACATTGTGTGTTGAGCACTTCTTCAGTAATGTTTTAAGAGTTGTTATGCTTATCATTATATATACAGAAACCTGTTATTTGGCCTTAGTAATATAGGTGTGACAGTCAAAGCAAGGTAAGGTATTTTCTTCATAGTGTATTATTGTAAAGCAAATAAGTGTATTGAAATTAAATGGACACTCTCATACTTACATAAAGTTAAATTATATTTTATCCTCATTTGTATATAATGCCCTCTGAGAAGCTGGAGCAAAAAGTTTTTAGGCTTTCTTCTGACTTGTCCTTTTTCTATTTGTCAGGCTTTTTTTGGATAGAGTTTGACATTAACATGCCTTTTTGTTAACTTCTTTGCTTGTGCATCACCATCAGAGGTAATATTAGCTCTGCTCTGGGAGCAGGGTGCGACAATTTGCTACTGTGGCAGAACAAGCTGACATAGCACAAAATGTTGTTTTTCTTTAAGACCTACATAAACATTTTTTATAACATGGCAGTTACTGAGTGATATACAGTGATCACGGTCCTATATACCTTAATCAGGCAAAGCTTAGAAGGCAATGAAAGTTTTGACTGAGCAAGATGATTAGAATAGGCACACAGGAGTTGCAATACTTGATCAGACCAGTGGGCCATGTCCTGTCCAATGTCCAGTCTCCAACAGCGGCTTATATCATACGCATCAGAGGAAGGTGCAAGAAACTCCATGATAGACAATTATGGAATAACCTGCCTATAAGGGAAGTTTAACCTTAGCCTCATAGACACCAGGTCTACACTATACATTTACATTGGTACAACTATGTTGCTCAGGGGTGTGAAAAATCCACTCCCCTGAGTGATGTAGTTATACCGACCTAACCCTCGATGTAGACAGCGCCATGTCAATGAGAGGACTTCTCCCATCAACATAGCTACTGCCTCTCATGGAAGTGAATTAACTATGCTGATGGCAGAAGCTCTCCCATTGGCATAGTAGAGTCTTTACTGAAGTGCCACAGCAGAGCTGCAGTGTTTTATGTGTAGATCTGTCCTTAGTCAGTGGTTGATTGGTTTATGTCATAAAACGTGATGATTATATCTCTTCTTAAAAAACAAACAAACAACCCTCTGTTTAATAACTGTGAATGCTCTCATCCATATATGCTCACTCTCATCCATGCTCTTGTAAATGCATAGTGCTTGTGTGAATACAACTAAGCTCGCTCCCTCAATTGTGCATAGTGGAAACGAGTTAATTTGGATAATGTATGTGTGTATATCTATATAGATATTCAGTAGATATCCTTTTATAAGTTTTTAAATCTGTGGCTTTTAAATTTGAGTATCCCCTTATCCTTGTATATTGAGAGTGAGTAAACAAGAAGTCCAATCTGCTTCTCTATAGTGTGAAATTTTTGTTTATTCTTATTCATTTCCTTTCTTTAATAAATAATTACAATCCTTTAAAACTCTTTTCATATGCAAGTCTTTCCATGCCTCTAATTTTTGTTGCCTGTCTCTTAACCCTCTTTATTTTTGCCATATTCTTTTCAGGTAGGGATTGAGATTTTCAGAACCGATTAGGGGATTTAGACACATAACTCCTATTAATTTTTATGTAATTAATTTCAGCAGAAGATGTGTATCTAAATATCCTAATCAGCTTTGGAAACTTTAAGCAGGGTCATTAGAACTGAATTTTATATTCAGTGGGCGTATTAGTTATATAATGGTATTATCATCAGTGGTTCATACAGATCTGCCTTTATTTAAGGTTGCCCAACTTTTCCCATTATAAGACCCTGTTTTCAGTTGCTTATAACTTACCTAAACTTTAACCATTTGGGCTGAAATTTTCTGTGCTGGGTGCCTGCATGAGGGTTTTTTTTTAATTATTATTTCAGCTATGTCAATTCAGCTGTTTCTCATAATGAGATTAGAGAAAAATACATTGTTTTGCTCACGTTAAAAAATTAATACAACCTTTTAGTTGAGAAGCTCTAGATCTTCCTTGTTTTGGAGTAGAGACTTGACATTTGGCATGGGGGTCCACTGGTATCAGGGCCTTTTGATGTTCCCTTGAAAAATGGCCCAAATTGGTTCAGTTATAAACCTCTCTGAAAAATCTCAGCACATGTGCAGCACAGATTTGTTAGAGTTTGGCAGCTAAATTCACCAAAGATTCCATCTGCAATGAGTGTGCTCCATCTCTGGGATTCAGGGGCTTAGCACAATGTTTCCTACAATTGCTGCTTCTGGCTGCACAGGAAATGAGATCAGGGACATTGTCTGTATTGCGCTCTCAGTATACCACTGCTGGTGCCCACTGAATAAGGCAGGGGTCCTGTGGAACAAATAGCATGTGATCATATAAAGACTATATCATAATGCATATGCATAAGGGAGCCACATTAAGGTTGCATGCCTTAATTTTTTGTAATAATATTTATAGTGTTCTTTAGCCCCCTGCTTATATTGTAAATCCTGAGATATTCTGAGCAGCTAAGTACAATTAAATAAACAATTTTTAAAGATAAGGAAAGTGTTTTATTTATATTGAGGTCTGACTACAGCATTAGTGGTATCATATAAACAGTTTTTGTTAATAATAAAATGAAAGAATTCAGAATTATGATTGAAAGTCTGGATTAATTCTGGCATCAGTTACACACACTCAACCCCAGTGAAGTCAACAGGGGATATAACTGAAGGCAGAAATTGGCCTTCTAACTTTAACTCACCCCATTATATCTCCCAGTAGCTGATGCAGGAATTATTGGGCCTCAATGAGCACTCCTTACTCAAGTCAAACTCAATAAATTTAACTGCAAAGCAGAAGTGTAAGATCAGTAAGTTCGTATGTAAAGTCAGACACTGGATGGAGAACAGTTCTGATTTTGTTAGGGCAGTGGGACACATACCCACTAGCCAGTTTCTTACAATATGTAGATTTTCTGAATGCCTAATTTTAACCTCACCTTCAGAGACAGTACAGCCTACCGTCACACCTTCTTAATTATGTATTATTACAGTGTTGTTCTGATTTATGGTTAAATGAAGTTAACTCATCATGATGCATTTATTTCATGGAGGTGCTGTTTTATCTGTTGCAGTATCACATAACATAGTACACAATCAAAGTACTCAACAGGACTTAGCTTTTGTAACATGGTAGCAAATATAGCAATGTTTTCTAATTTATCTGTAGGAAATCTTGTGAGGATCTAGCAAGGTAATGGAGATTTTTGCATAACAACCACTTTTTTGTTTAATTATTCACTCTCTTATCTGGTGCCCTGAGCTCTTTGGATAAGTGTTACTTGATTGTTTAGTAACTAAGGTGCTTTTGATAGTGCCTGTCATACTGCCAGAATCCATGCAGTTCAGTTCATTCATGTTCTGCTTATGAATAGGTAAAACAAGATCAGTTGGGTAATAAGTAATAACTACTTTGGGCTATCACTGAAAGACTGTTGTAATGTTGACTGTTGTGTTGTAATGGAGGGTATTGCAGATGTAAAGATACTGTATTCTGGCAATCTACTCTGAGCTGCATTGTAACTCATTTCTGGAGAACACAATGCTAAAAAGAATTACTTGGTTCCCAAGAACAAGCTTCTAGAGACTGTGGATTACACTGAACAGAGTCTACTGTTGTGTCCATTATGATTGTCTTTAAATCTTGGTTCTGATTCTGACTGATTCTAAACTGAGTTTACATGGGTGTAACTCCATTGACGTCGTTGAATGTACTCCTGATTTATACCAGTGTTTGATCAGTCAGAATCAGAACCAAGATTTAAAGACAATTATAGAGGGCACCACAATAAACTCTGTTCAGTGTAGCCTGCAATCTATATAAGCTTGTTCTTAGGAATCAAGTAATTCTTTTTACCGTTGTGTTCTCTGGAAAGGAGTTACACTATACCTCAACAGAGCAGGGTGCCAGAATACAGAATCTTTGGGTATGTCTATACTGATGGCGGCAAAGTCAACGCCGCCAGATCGATCTTTCTGGATCGATTGAGCGGTCAGTGTAGACCCGCTCAATCGATCAGGAATTCGACTGAGTAAAACCACCCCCACAAGTAGAGTAGCGCTGCGTCGACGAGAACACAGTTCCCATCGGCGCAGTGCAGTGAAGACACTGCTCAGAAGGGAAGCACAGCAGTCGACGGCAGTTACGCAAGCTACACTGCGTAGCTTGTGTAACTGCCGTCGACTGCCGCCGAATCGCCAGCTAAGTGTAGACCAGGGCTTTATGTCTGCAATACCCTCCATTACAACAGAGGTCAGAATCAAGTCCTTTTTTTCTACTTGACAGCATATTTCTTCAGAAATTAAATCTAACAGTAAACCTTTCAGGCAAAGGAGTCTTATTCACTGACCTTTTCCAACATAACAAACCATACATGCACATGACATGTAACAGTGAAGAAGAAAATAAAATGGGTCTAGGATACTTTGCTGACTAATGTTGTTCTTCCCCATCCCTTGTAAATTCCTATAGTGCAGATGGGATGACTGTTATCAGCCCAATCTTAAGTACAGTTTATTATCTGCTAGTCAGTGAGCAGCTCCTTGGGAATAACTGTCTGTGAAGGAGCTTACAGCAAGTTACAGATGTCTGCCCAGGTGTAAGCTGTTCTTTTGCTTCAGAATGATACAGCCTAGAGGTACAAGGCGAGCTTGAAGGGGAAAAGATCACATTATTTCATAATTAGACCAAATCTCCAGCCATGACACACAAAGTGGTAGTACAGGCTTCTGTGTGCACCGCCATTTTTAATCAGTTGCTTTGTAACAGCATGTGATCTGTGAAGCAGGATTGGAAGCAAATCAGCAATACGGATCACTGGAAAGGTCAAAGGGCAATGTTGCTGTCCATGAATATGTCAGGAATTGAAATGGTGATACTTTTATTCTTATGACCAAGAGTATGACAGGGATGTGGGAACAAACTGCACAGTATTGATGTAGTCTCATGACAGAGATAGTAATGAGATTGCAAAACACTATAAATTTATCCCATTCTCTTTACATAGTAATCTGGCGATCCTCTCAGATGCAATTAATAAAATAGATTAAGGAAAAGAATAGCAGGGGAAATTTATATGATCACAAAATTTGATCTTGAGGCCAATAATTTTGGTGTCACCTTCCAGTTACAGGCACTCTATTCCAGTCATCTGATTATTCTAGACTCTTACTGTTTACAAGGTGTACTTATGTAATGCATGCTGTTTCTCAGAATTGACTGTACTTTCCTTGTAATTAATCCCCTATGTTATGTTTTCTTTATTGTGTAATATTGTTTCTGTGGAAAGCTATATATGGATTTATTTAAAGTGCTGCTGATTAACATAAAGTAGGCTGTCCCTTTTCCCCACCCAACTCCTTCCTCCTACTCATTTTAGAGGCATGTTAAACGGCTGTACAATTTTATGCTTGTGATCTGAGATGGTTAAGATTGTTTCACACTGATGTAGTTTTGAAAATCCTGTCTCATACACTCAGTGAAAATTCCTCTCAGCAGTCATGTGTCCGGGCCGGTAGCTCACAAAGTTTTGACCAGATTTTCTAAAAACATAGGGACATGAACTAGTCTGAGTGAAGTCTGAAAAAACCTGTGAAAACCTGGGCTACCAGTTCTGGTCACATATAGTAATGGATAAACACGCAGCTCACCAGCCATGGGCTCTCCATGTCCTTCTCTACCAGCCAGAGCCACATAAGGTGTTGTGGACAGATTTGATTTTTTTCCCCTGAATTTTTTGTAATTGTGTTTTTAAGAAGTAATTGAATTTTTTGCTGCTTGGGAGGTGTCAGCTAGAGGTCAGCCGCTTAGTCCATTTTATGGAGACATGAGCTTTTTGTGTCTAGCTAGTAGGAGGATCTCTAACATTTCCTATAGTCTGGTCTAGCTCCAAGGAACTATAAGAAGGCAAATTAACTAGTAACAAGTTGTTCTGCTATTTTCAGGTCCCAGCAAATCATGATTGGGTTAAAAATAATAAGGCTTTAAAATAATAAATTGGTGATGTTTTATTTCCCTTCTGGTCTCCAAGGCTGTAGGGTGCCCTTGGGCCTTATTTTCAAGTGCCTCTCTGTAACCATAATGTCTAGAAACTTATATTTTTTAAATGAAAGCTGAAATTCTCACTTAGTTATAGGACTCCAGGGGCCAGGGGTTAAGGAAACCAGTAAAATATTAGCCTTGTGATAAAAATCACAAAAGTTGGAACAGTGAAATTATCATAATTTGCAAAATGCTGTTAGGGAACCAAATGTGGTTCTCAACTAGGCTGATGTAAAGCCAGAGTAACCCCATTGGCTTGCGCTAGATTTATATCACTGGGAACAGAATCTGGTTCTGTGATGAATACTAGTTGTGCAAATCAGATATATTGATAGTAGAATGGAGAATTGGCAGGGTGGAAAATCTTTTCAGTATCTCATGCACCTCTTTAAAGAGTTCTGGAAGCCATTTCAGATTTCCTTTAATTGCAATTGTATCGGTATGGAGTGCTAAAATAAACAGCATAGGTTTTTATGCTCTGCAGTATAACAAATAATTTACCAGCAAGATCAAAGTTTCTTTTAATTACCTACATTACCTCTGTATGGCATTTTTAAGCATTAGTTTTTCATAATGATTTCTGACTTTCTGAAGAACACAAATCTTGTGAATTCTTGCAGCTATAGATCTGTGTTCAAAAAAATTCTAACCATTTACATAAGGGTTTTTTTTATGTAGACTCTTCTCATTAAGCAATATGTTCTGTTTGATTTATTTAACCCAACTTGTTGTGTGATGTGGCAGTCACTTCATTAAACATCTAGACAAGAATAAACAGAAAACAAGCTGTCTTGCAAAAAAAATTATAGCGTATTTAACTATATTAATCCCTCCAGTTTTCCATATTAAAAGATAATTATTGCAGGAAGACTAGAAATGCTGACACACACAGAACTCATAAGCAGTGTTCATGATAGACTGGCACACACACCTTATGGGCTTCTTATAAAACGGCCTTATTCCACTTATATACCAGTAGACATTGTAGAGTAGTTACCACTTTTAGAAATAAATCCTGAGCTATCCTTACCCAATTCTCCAACCCTTACACTGAGTAGTAGTATCCCTGAAGAAACGCTACAGAGCATTAGTAAAGGTTGAAGAAATGGTCCTTATCATGTATACCAAAAAACAGTGCAGTGTGGGAAGCTACTCTTCCCCAGAGATGGTGTCTGATGCATCCAGTCTAATGGGAATCAGACCACTTCCTAACAGTGTCATGCAGGACCAGGCCAACTTATGGCAGGCTGCTTGTGGCTGCAGTTCCTCTGCAGCTGGCCTTTTGCTTATGCTTCGAATGGATATATACACACTCGGTAGTTTCATAGATGATTGTACCTCTTTGGTTCATTTTCCATTGTCTTTTGCTTTAGTCACATCTAGTTAGCACTGAGATGTGGTCCTGTTTTTACCTTCATCACCAGGCCATAAATGACCTGCTTGCTGACTTTGCTACAGTCCTACAGTCTTAACATTCCTTGACTACATGAAAGGGGGGAATTGTTTTCCCTGCAGTATTTTATTCAATGGAATTCAACCTCCAGGGTAGGAAATTTGTACAACAGGTGAAATGAAGAATCCAGACCTGTCCTGTCCTGAAGCGTGAATAGCCACAAACAGAACTTTGCCATTAGAGTATGATGTACATACTTTACCATAATCGTAGAGCTGTCTCTTAGCTCTGCTAATCTCTCTCCTCTGTGATGAGATACTGTGATGCCTTGCTTACGTTATCCAGAACTGTGAGCCAATGTGTTACTGATCTGCACTGGCAAGAGTGAGTTTTGCTGCTGCTAACCTATTCGTGAGTTCCCTGATACACTAGCTTGTCTGCCCTGCTAGCAAACACCTCAGGACTCTGCCCATCCAAACCTTGACTCTGCACTTAGGATGGAAAAATCCCATGCACTGCTACAGACTGGGGACCGACTGGCTAGGCAGCTGTTCGGTAGAAAAGGACCTGGAGGTTACAGTGGACAAGAAGCTGATATGAGTCAACAGTGATATGATATGAGTCAACAGTGTGTCCTTATTGCCAAGAAGGACAATGGCATATTGGGCTGCTTTAGTAGGAGCATTGCCAGCAGATTGAGAGAAGTGATTATTCCCCTCTATTCAGCACTGGTGAGGCCTCATTTGGAGTACTGTGTCCAGTGGGGCCCCCACTACAGAAAGGATGTTGACAAGTTGGAAAGAGTCCAGCGGAGGGCAACAAAAATGATTAGGGGCTGGAGCACATGACTTATGAGGAAAGGCTGTTTAGTCTGCAGAAGAGAAGAATGACGGGGGATTTGATAGCAGCCTTTAACTACCTGAAAGGGGCTTCCAGGGAGGATGGAGCTAGGCTGTTCTCAGTGGTAGTAGATGGCAGAACTAGGAGCAATGGTCTCAAGTTGCAGTGGGGGAGGTCCAGGTTGGATATTAGGAAAAGCTTTTTCACTAGGAGGGGGTGAAGCACTGGAATGGGTTACCTAGAGGGATGGTGGAATCTCCATCCTTAGAGGTTTTAAGGTGCAGTTTGACAAAGCCCTGGCTGGGATGATTTAGTTGGAGTTGGTCCTGTTTTGAGCATGGGGTTGGACTAGGTGACCTCCTGAGGTCCCTTCCAACCCAAATCTTCTATGAATCTATGATTCTAGGACTTGCAAGTCCTATCAGTGAACCCCAATTCCTGAGTTCTCCAGAGACATCTCTCAGCAATGCCCAGCCCTCTCACTGGACCCTCACAAAAGTAATCAAGTTCACTGTTTCCAGAGAGACAGAGCACATCAGCCTGTTAGCTTGGCTAAAGATTTCACTCTTCAGTTTATTACACAGCACTGAGATGGTTTTGTAATAAGACAAAAGTAAGTTTCTTAACAAAGAACAGAGATGTAAGTGTTAATAAGTAAGAACAGGAGACACAGATATGATTACAAGTGAAACAAAACAAAACATGCTTTCTAGTGACTAAAACTTAAGTTCAGCAAGATACTGTCTTGGTCTAAGCAGATTTCTCACCTATAATTAGTTCCCAGAGACTTCAACCCTCTTGACTGAAGCATCCAACTTTCTCAGAATACAAGAGTTCTGGTTCATTGTGTCCATCCAGTGCTGGATGCCAAAATGGCTTTCTGCTTCAGCTTATATTTTTTGCTTTTTTTATTTAGAAGGGGAAAATGGAGCTCATGTCTTATATAAAGAATTGTATTATTAAAATGTAAGATCCCACAAGGAGATGATGATTCATTGCTTTGATGCCCTGGCTTTCATAAGTGGTCTCACCCAAGTCTGCCTTTGCTTACATCACAGAACAAACAAAGCAACCTTTCCTAGCAGCAGTCCCCAGAATGCTTGAATAATTGAGGTGTTGCATGTCAGGATTGAGGTTCATTGCCAATATGGTACACAAAGTAATGGAAACCCTGCAAATAACATTCCACTGCTGGGCCAAAATCTGCTTCCCTTCCATCCTCCCTATCTCATCCACTTCAGCAGATGAAAATTATAGTGGATACACCTTGTGTGGATGTAACTGAGGGCAGTTTTTGGCCCAGGATACCCGACTCCAGGTAGAATGATCAGTTTGGCAGTTTCATGAGCATTACAATTCATTCTAAATTTTTAAAAAGACATAAAAAGGAAATGAATATAAAATACATTTACTGTTATTGTTATTACTGTTAAAGGAAAAATATATTCCTTAAATAATGCTAATTGCCGTAAAAAAAATAGAAACCTGAACAAGCTTAGATTGCTCACTGATACACTGTATCTGGGCTTTTGAGAAAGTGCTCTTTACCTAAAAAGTAGCACAAGTGTTATGGTCCAGCAGGCATCTCACTTACCTTCAGTGGATTTAAACAGGTGTAAGTGAGAGCAGATTTTGGCCCTATAAGTATAGGAAACGCCATGGTAGTCAATGGAATATGGTAGGTGTGGGTTTTTGTTTGTTTGTTTTTGTTCTGTTTTTTTTATTGGCAACTATGGTACTTTCACTTTGAAAGGCAAACCAGGCCAAATTCTGTCTCATCAGCGATTAATTTGGCTCATTTACTTTTATTTTTTGATATACAGGCTTTCTTGTGCTTTTTCCAACTAGTCATGCCTCTATTGCAAGTGGTAACTCCCTTCTTTACTTTGATTACTCCCCATCTAGCTAAAAGAAGAGTTATTGATTGACATACACAGTAAGAAACCTTTTGTGTATTGTAAAGCTGGGACCCTTTGGGTGGGTACTGAACTTTTTATGTGTACATGGTTGTAAATGGTGCATAACACACTAATGAATAGGACCCTAGGTAGCTTCATTGGCACATATACACCAGATGGAGCTATATACCTTATTGGTCAACAGAGCAGAGTTATGGTGAGAAGACAAATGAGGCTAATAAAGTATAAAGCACTTGTGATTTCACAATGAGTTTGTGTAGAGATTTAGAGTGTTGGTGTGATCTTAAAATTATAAAAAACCCACATAAACGCTGACCAGGATGCCAATCCAAATCCAATACACTGAAGGCATAGCAATAGATTAATATGATAACGATAATCCATGTTAAAAATAGTATTTGAAAACAAGGTCATTAGGTTTTGATTCAGCCTTTTGTTCTCGGCCACACTTATCCCCTATCAAAATCCTAATCCTCATATACTTTGAACTGTGTTTACAGTTTTCAAAAGACAGTGCTCACTAAACCATACTCCATCCCTCCAGAGATTGAGAACATTAACTGCCAAGCCAAGGACAAATCTTTTCCTCAGGTTTGGAACCATAGCATGAAGGGTCACGTTATTTTGAGTTTTAAAAAAATATATAACTTTAATGATGAAATGTTAATGGGTCACAGTTAATTAATTCTTTTCATCATGACAAATGAAGGCCTACAGCTGGACTTCTCCTATGAATGTAGAATGCAGAAGGTCCTGTCTGATACGATTTAGACAAGTTACTTGACCTGCCAGTCTTGTTTAATTATTACAGCTGCCAGTAAGAAGCAAATGTTAAATGTCAGTAACTAGAAAAGCCCCCTAAAATGCCATGCTAAGCAAGTGCCTTTCTTGGGCAAAGCATTTCAGCTGTGTGTGAGTAATAGCAATAGAGGGCATTTGAAAAAATAACCTAGTCTACGAGATAAAAATGTCAGAAGGATCTGAACAGCCCACTACATTTTGGAGGTGTGTGAAATCCAAACCAGGGTCCTTATTTGAATTTCGTAAATGGCAGTGGGACTACTTGTGTGAGCAACTGCTCACATGTGAGAGTAAGGACTTCATAATCTGGCCCATAATGATCTGACTCAAGGATTAACGGCGGGGAGGCAGTGAGGAGCACAACTTCCCTTCTCCTGCTAAATGCTAAGAGAGATCTCCTCTTTCTGTTTTGTGTAAGCAGCATTTCCTACAAGAACTACCTCTCCTTTGGCCTTGTGTAGGAAGAGCTCCCCCTCCCATTTCAATGTGTTTTAACCACAGGAAGAATCCATGCCTTGAATTTAAACATAAACTGATCTTAGAGATATTCAAAAATCTGAAACCTGACCCTGACTTTGCAACTTGAGCTCCTATCTAATAAAAATACACAGTAATAAATGAATCAATTAGGCAAGCTCATAGCACATAACACAACTAACGTGCATTGCTTTGATGAAATTGGTGTGGAGGAAGCAAGAGGATGAATCTACTTTGCATAAATTTCCAATCTTATGAAATGTATGAGATGCCATTGACTTTGTGTTTGGACCCAAGTTGATGCATGGGGCAGTTACATACAGCTAGCTTTCTAACAGATCAAAGGCAGATGAGGAAGGGCAAGTTAGTCAACAGAGGGAATATGGATTCATGTGGAAAAACGCTGAGGATGTTGAACTTGTGTCTGTGTCTAACAGTGTGGTGCTAACGTACACACTAGTTAATTACTCTTAGATCATTTTATGGTGCTACTTAACATGATGCCATTGCTACGACAGTGGAACTTCAACAGAAGCTGCACTTAAAATTACATTTCTGCTCACAAAAATCCCAGCAAATGAACAAAATATTGGTAGTAAGGTGGCTGTCTTGGAGATTTCTCCAGGAATGGGAAGTTGCTCCAGAGATTTCCACAAAGTTGGAACAGTCTGCAAACTATTTCTCTCCCCCCACCAAACACACCTACCAATAAACCAGAACCATTATTAGTGCACATGCTTCAGTACAAATAATACATTTACACAGATCCTTTCATCTTTAAGTGCCTTACAGAATTAGATCATGGGCTTGGTTGTGGAAAGCCTCGCTGTCTTGAATAAGGACTTGAAAAGTAGGTCCTATGTACAAAGATCTCTCCCCTCACTACGGAAACCTAGCAGCCCTTTTACTCATCTTTATTAATGCCATGTTTATATCCGACACAGACATTAAGGGCCTGAGTTGTGAGCACCTCCTGCTAATCAGTGAATACCTTCAAATCCCATTGAAGTATATCAGAGTCAAGGCAGGACCCTAAGAGGGCAGTGAATTGTCTTTTTATAGCTGAATGAGCTAAACATCTGGATAGTGAGTGGTGGCCCAACAACCCTGGTTGCTCCAGATGTAATGGGAGAATGGTGTAATTTTCTGACATCATACACTTCTTTTGGAGTTCAATGTTCAGCGTACAGCTGTATGTTTGCACCTTCTTGCAGCTTTCACGGAACATAATATTGGGAATTGTGTCTCTTGTTGAATGTGACATTCTAAGTGAGGCCCTGGCCCATTTTATTTATGCCATGGGTGCTGCTTACCCTCATGTTTTGACAATGTGTAATACAACTGGTGGGTAGCTAACAATATGTATCCCTAATTGTTCAGCTTTTGTATATCACATTTCTCCTATTATGTTTCCAGTAATATGACTTAGGTTTTTGTTGTTTTGTTTTGGTTTTTGCAGGTGCTCGTTTGTTTGGGCAGGATTCCCTCGTTGGAAGCTGGAAATTATGGTTGGAAGTTATGGTTGGAAGTTATGGTTTTAGTTAGTTTCAATAAGGCATCCAGAGGTTTCTGGGGCCTGAGTGACCACCAGTAAAAACTTCACCTCATTGCTTCTTATGCATCTGCCACAAGGTTTCATGAATATGGTTTCTGACTCTTTCACTATATCTAAATAATATACGGCACATACTCTATATTAGAAACCTTTAATATCTGCTTACCCTATACTATTCTTAAAAGAATGCTCCTATATCCCTCTTTATTTTCTACAAAAATCCACAAGTCTTGTGGCTGCAAGACTGCCTCAATCCTTGTACCCGTGGTCCAAACTATTTTGTTAATGAATCCTGCATAAAAAATCTTCATCCTAGCCCATGTAAATTGTGTTAACTTAAATATGATATGGTAGTTAGTTAATCCATTTTTTTTTCAAGAATCATTGCAGTCTTAACCATTTAGGGCCGATTCTCTGCTAGTGTAAATTGGTATGACTCCACTGGCATCTCCACTGACTACCCAGCTGAGAATCTGATTCCCTAGAATTTTTGTCAAGACATAGAAATTTTACTAGAGAGAGAGTAATTTAGTTCTTTGCTGTACACCAGCCATTTCTCCAGGCTATTTTATTGTCCTGCTGTGTTTTCAGTACAGTGCCCTGACCCTGTACTGGGATGGAAGCCAAAGGATGAACAGCGTGAGATATTATAATTCGGTTTTATTCAAGGCCTTTTTAATAATATCATAATTTATGGTAGCCAAGTTTTCCACACAGACAATTTATGCGAAAACAGTTTTATCTCAAACTATTTACAGAAGCATGTTTTTTAACTGAATAGTGATTTTCTGCAAAGTGAAGCAATTCTGGGTAGATATTTGAACAAGTTGGCTGTATGTGACATGTAGATATAAATTAAGTCATATTTTGTGTATCAGGATACATTGAGTGCTTTATTTAGAAAAATGTCAGAGTCAGCTTTGTATTATGTGTTGTCTTAACATATAGAATACATACAGCTACAGAATACCCATTTTCACTGAATATAATCAGTGCATCATATATTCTCATATGAAATTGTTCAGTACATTGTATTAATGATAGCATTTCCTGCACATCAGTTGATTTAAAATTAAGTATTCCCTTACATATTTTATAACCTGTGATGCTAAGAAGATTGCTTTTTCCTTAATAATGGCCCAAATAGCTGCAGTTTACGGTAGTGTTAATTAGCGTACAGCACTTTGTTTTTATGTAATTTGAAAATGTTGTGTGACTTAAAGGTGTTTCAGTGGTAGCTTTCAGTTCCTTTAAAAGCAGAATTCCATTCTGCTGATGCACTTCAAATACCTGTCTATTAGGGTTACTGATTTATTCCAGGTTTTATATGCGGTAAATAGAAACTGAAATGGAGTTTGAATCTAGCTAACTAACTTGAACATTCAGTACGTTGCTCATATTACAGAAGTTCTAAAGAAACTTCAGCTTCCAAACCTACTCTTAATTAGTGACGCAGCAACAAGAAGTCCTAGCTGTTCTGTTTTAAATAGATGTTTCAGATAAGCATTGCAAAGTGAACCCAGCCTTAGATCTCCTAAACGAAATAAACAGCTGTATTACTTCATAGCTGCTCGTTCACCAGTTTGACATATTTTGTCTTGTATAATATGTATATTTTAAAATCTCTTTGCTTAGGAGAGCTTTTTCTGTAATGTTTAAAGTAAACAAATAGCTTTTAAAAGGCTAATATATAATTTGTATTAGTTGTTGCAATCATCCTAAAATCTGCAGTGCAATCATATTTGAATAACCATGCTGTTGTGACTTGTGGTAAGCTGTTTCTTGTATAAAGCGTCCAGTTATATTTAAATTTTGGCCATTAACCTTTCCATAGTAGTGGTCAAATGGCCAACAGACTCTGATTATTAATCTATTACCATCACAAGAAAGGAGGAGCCATGAAAAACTGGCATTTTCCTTATAAAAAGATCACATAGTATTTTTCAAACACGACATTTTACAGTGTGGTACTGCATTTATTAGGCCATTATTGTAGTTATATTTTTATTCATCCTCAGCTAAAGTAGTCTTTTTAATTCTGACCTAAGCCTGTCCATGGTGTGTGTATCTCATCTTTTCATGGAAATTGAATGAAAAATAGATGGTATATGCCTATCTTTTTCAAAATATGATATCATTATATTATGAGCCTTCCTAGAATTTGATATGTATCTTGGAAACCTTACCATCCACCGTAAGAGGCTGGAAGTTGTGTATGTCAATAAGGGGCGAAGGTAATTTTAAAATGGACAGGACTCCCCGCCTCCCCAAAAAAAGAGCAGAACTGAAGTCTTTGTGTGTACTGGTTAACAGCAACTCGTGTTAAGATTTAAAGGTGACCTGAAAATGAATTGAAAAATAAAAAATCTGCAAATTTAGAACTATATGCTGAATGCCCAATATATCAAGAATAAAACAGGACATTCAGCACAGAGCAGATATGCAACCTACCTTTCTTTATTCCTTCATTTGTAGGGCCAGATGCCTGAGTCACCAGCTCTTGCTCTGTGTCACGCCTTAATGTGCACTATGCTAGTGAATCACGCCTGTCTCAGAAACCTGATGCAGACTGGATTGGCCTACAGAGTTTGGGATTTTTTCTTGTCTTTTCATATTGCACAAAGCAAAGATTTTATTCTGAAATATTCTACATTACTGAAATAAGGTTATTAAAGGGACTCTGTCAAGTTACAAATCACAGCCCCCGATCATGCAAAGAGTTTCATGCGTATGGACCCCCTGTGGTAAAGCAGAATTTATTGCAGGATTAATGTCCATATAGTAAAAGAAAAAGATCCTTAGCTCTGTCACAGATTATTAAAACTCAAATTATTGAAAAATAGAAGATGATTTTCAGTATTTATGTCCTTTGTTTACTCTTTTTTCATTCCTTTCAGCTTGGACAACTAAAATATAATAGTTGGTTTCATTTTTGTTTCTGTTTAGTTTCTATTTAACATCACTTTCAAGTTCTCCTGCATTGGCTCAAAGCTGTAATATGCAGATTTATTTCTAAAAAAAGGCAAAAACCCAACCACGTTTCCAACTAAATTAAAATATTTAATGGAAATATTTCTAGGAATTTGAGAGCTTTGTTCAAGTTTTATTTATTATTTTCACAAAATATATATTTGAAGCTGAATTGTGTCCCAGTATTGCTGCCATTGAAGTATGAAAGTAATAAGTTGGTTCAAATTAACAATGGAATTCTTTGCTGGTTTGCCCGCAAACCAGGGAGCACAGAAAATTAAGAAAAATTTCCCTTATAAATTTCAGTTATTATTAATCATGTTTATTATAGTAATACTGAAGGAACAACTAAGATCAGGGCCCCATTGTGCTCGGCACAGTACAAACACAGAGGAATAAACAGTCTTTCCCTGAAGAGTTTACAATTTACATAGACAACACAGACAAAGAATTTTTAGTGCAAACAGTATTTCTATGGAGCAGATCCTCGTCTGGTGTAACTTGTCAAGCTCCATCAAAGTCAGTGGAGCTATAGCAATTTGGATCAGCTAATGATAAATCCCCATATATTATGGAGATTTCTTTTCAAAATTTGGGGGGCGGGGTGTTACTGATGTTTACAAGATAGAAGCACAACTGAAAGAAAATTTGAAGCATAATAGAATGTTACAGCTAGATTCAAACAGTGTTATCCTTCAGAAATATAATATGCACCTACTTACTGATAAATTTAAATTCTTAAGGATATCACCTTCCAAAGGAACTGAAAATACTTCCCACCATCCCCAAACTGTTATTACCTTCTTATTTTTGTCTAATCTTCACCTGCCATAGCAACCCATGACATCTCCTTTTTTGTATAATTGTTTGCTGGAATATAAAAACAAAAATACTTGTTTGTCTGTGAATTTTAAAGGTCCCAGTTCAGCAGAGTTCTTAAGCAGATGTGTCACTTTTGTTTATGTGAGTAAGCTTATTGGTTTCATGTCATTAAAGTTCGTGATGTGCTTAAGTACTCTGCTGAACTGGGACCTCAGTAGATTTTGATTCCCAGGGACCAATCGTTGTGTACACTAAATTCCCATTAATTTTAGAGTGTAACTTCAAGTGGGCTCATGGACTTTGAGGAACACAAAGGTTGAAGGAGCACACTTCACATCCTGACTTGATATTTCTGCACAAATGTCCCTGCTTATGACGTAGTCCAAAGGGGAAGGGCCACGTTCTGCTTTCAGTTATGAAGGTGTAAATCTGGAGTACTACCATTCACGTCAGTGGAGTTACACCAGATTTAAATGGTGTAGTTAGAAGCAAAATTTAGTCCTGAGAGAAAAACATTTCCATCTTTTCATTATCAAAAATATGCGTGGGTTCATATAGAATATGTAGTTGCATATAGATTTGAGGCATCATTCTGGGTGACACAAATCAATTAATCTAGAGATAAAGAAGACATAATAGTTCATCTATTCCATTTCTTTGCCTGCTCAGTACTGTCCCCTATTGTACATTCATTCATGCTTTCTCCAGTCTCATTTTAATTGTGCCAAGAGATGGGGTTTCCACCATTTCCCTTAGGAAACTTCTACAGTCTAATAGCTCTCACTATCAAGTAGCGTTTCCTGGCATTCAGCCTTTCTTAAAGCATCCAAAATGTCAAACACACAGGGCACAGTAACTCTGGTTTGTGTTTGGACTGTGTAAAACACTCATTTGTAGTGTAGCACGAAATCCTACAGAAGTTAAACCACAGTTGTAAAATAAATGTATTTATTGGAGTTGGAAGTCTCAACAAGCATAAGTGAAATAGATTTTTTGAAATGAGAACAACATGCATATATTTAATGTGAGAGGAGAGAGCTACAAACAACCTCAGCCTCAAGCCCCCAAGTCACCATTTTTCTGTGTCTAGCTCATTTTTATCTTGCTCATCCCACTTTGCCCTCCCATGCTGCACTGGAGAAAGCAAAGGAACTCAGAGTTCCTGGGTTCGGTTTCAGTGAAATATTGAGATATGTAGGAGATGCAGGTATTTGTTATACTATCTAGTTTATTAAATAAGTTATGATAGTTGGGGGACTGATACTGCTTCAGTTGAAATCAACGAGAAAACTTTCGTTCACTTCTGAGATGTGTGTGCGTGAGCTTGGTTGTTTGTTTTTTAACCTTCTTTCTTATTTTATGTCAGGTCTTCCAAGACCTGGGTAGGTGGAATAGGAATGAGGCAGAGAAAATGCCCAGAATTAGAGCTAATATGATAGGATTTATTTTCTTTTAACTACCCAAAAATGTGTATGTGCTAAGGTAATTCATCAGTAGTCAACTCCTGTGGAGAACAAAGAGAACAGAAAATCTGTTGATTAAAGCACATTTGCTGAAAAGTAAGACCCAGAATCTGTGAATAAAGCTATTTCTTTAAATATTTATGTACCTTTGAAGGTTTTTGGGGGTGATTTTTACTTTCCAGTACAAGTGTCTGACAGACATTTGCTATATACTTATGGGATTATTCCCTTAAATGTAAATGGATGGTTTGGTATTTAACGGAAAGTGAGACAAGATGGGTGTGGTAATATCTTTTTTATTGGACCAACTTCTGTTGGGAAGAGAGACAAGCTTTCAAGCTCTGTGTAAGGATCCTCTTCCTGAGTCAAATATACCATCAGATTTCTAAAGGATACTGTTAGGGACACTCAAATATCCCTTTCTAAAAGAACATTAAAGTCCATACCACAGCTCTAAGAATGCAAGAGGTAAGTTCAGTGGCTCACAAGCAGTGTGGATTGATTTAAATCAGCAATCAGGAAACCTTGATCTAAATGGTTGATTTTAATCTTGTCTTGCATTAGTGCTCTTTAAAAAAGTTAAAAAAGATTCAGTTCATTTTGGCTGGCATAACCATTAAAACATGTTGATTTGCAATCAAATATAGCCTTCACACATAATATGATACTCTATATCTATGTACAATTATATAGCTTAATTTATTAATTTTCACATTTTATGATGTTAGAAAATGGTGAATGGTGTATTTCTTATTTACGAGATAATAATTTTTTCTTTACTCAGGATTTGTGTTGAGCAGCATTTGGAGGAAAATTGGAATTCAATTAAAATATATAAAACCAGCATTTTTTAAACTGTTGTTTTTTAGTTAAATAAAACTACCTTAACTGTGCTGGATATGTTAAGGAGAAAAATTGAGTTTATCAAAACATATTTTGCATTGAAAACTAACTGATTCATTGAACAGAGGAAGTATTAACTTCAGTCAATCAATTGATGGATTGTTTCTGGTCATGATGGACCAGATGTTCAAAGACATTTAGGTGCTAAATTGCAGATAGGTGGCCTTGTGAGATTTTCAGAAGTAGTACCTAAGCAGCTTAGGTACCTACCTCCCATTGAAATCACTTGGTTTTTATTCATTGATTGGAGAAGAAAACTAGCTTTCCTGCTTTTTTCAACTCTCAGTGGGTTTCTCAAGCATGAACTAGGCCAAATGAAGAAAATATTCTCTGCAGCTACTATTTAAATTGAAACCAACACTAATTAAGGCAAAAGCTTTTCTGTGCAACAGAAACTCTAAGTCCTGACATTTGGAAAAATGTGATACCAACATTTGCTCCATTGTAAAAGACTGAAAATACTATAAATACATGACATTGTGACATATTTATATATTTTCAATTGACCTCAAAAGGTGTCTTCCCCCAATTCTGTATATAATCAAAAAAGCAATACTCATTAAAACTTAGAGGTCTCATTAATGTAGCACTTATTTATTTATTTAAATGATTTCAATAAATCATAGTAATATTAGGCCACAGCATAGGTTGTCATATTTTCAAATGTAATTTTAAACAGGTATATTTTTAAAAAAGCAAAATGTATTTAAATTCAATAAAATATATGATACGTTGGGTTTTTCAAATCTGAATTTTTTTTAATAATCAATTTTATCCACCCTGCTCACAGTAGCAGAACATGGGAAAACTGGAAAACAAAGAAAATAAATCCTGAAGCTCTGCATTAATCCCAACACCAGCCTCAGAACACACAAGTGCATTAACCATTAATCACTAACCCCATGTGGTGCCTGTATAACCCTGCACAACACAAATTCAGTAATATGCATATCGTATCATTATAATGTTACGCATGACGATGCAGCATCACATGCTGATTGTTTCCAGGGACATGAGACTCATTTTGAAATCTCATACTAAAGCACCTCTTCAATTTGAAAACCATGCAAGTATGAAAGGGCCACGGTGTATCTCAACTCCTCCTCCGTAAAATAAACTAGGTTTGATATGTGATAGTAAGGAAGGAGCAAGGAGGTTGTTCTCACACAAGGTATATTCATGTTAGTGTGTTTGAATTCCACATTTGAGTCTCTGAAGACCCAAACAATACACATAAGATGGATCTGTGTTTACTTACAAAGGTGTTGACACCTGGCAATAGAGTGTGAGTAGATAGTGGTAAAAAGGCATGAGTTAATTTCCTAAAAGTGCAGGTAAGCAATCTCATCATTTGTATGCCTTAGGATGATTCAGCCGAGAAACTTATGCAGGAGTGTAAAAGATCCCTGATGATGAGGGGATAACAACATATGTAAGTACAATCCTTGAACATGGCCTTTAGTGTTAATAGAATATTTTGTAAGAATCGCATTAAACTGTAACTAGAATTTACATATTGAACAATACTAAGCCAAATCTTTCCTTAAGGGACAAAAATGAAATGTAAACCTGGTTCCTGCCAGACTTAACATATTCACTTGAAATAATTCTCTTTCTGATATTATATGTGAGCCACTATGCTCCCTCCCTTCTTTCTCACACCACCTAACTGCATTATTTTTACCCTTTGGACCTGTAATCCCTTGACCCTGAACTACTGTATTATAATGCTGTTTAGATCTAAGATCTTTTCATTGCTCATCCGGCATCTAAGGGATGCTGAGCTGGGTATTTGAGGGGAAGAATGTGACAGTTAAACTGCTCAAGGGAATTAATTCCATTGGCCATCTTTTTTAATATCATTGGAAGCCAATGTAGGTGCCATGAAATGGGATCAATGAGAACCACAGAGTTACAGGAATGTCTGGCTGGAAAGGACCTTAAGTGGTCACCTAATAGAGCTCCCCTGTGGTGAGGCAGGGCCTAGCCCATCAATGACAGGTGTTTGTCTAACCTCTTCTTTAAAACCTTTAATGACTGGATTCCACAACCTGCTTTGGAAGCCTATCCCAGTACTTAGCTAGCTGTACAGTTAGAAACCTTTTCCTTGTTCTACCTTCAATACATATGGAGAACAATTCATCACTGTCCTCTTTGTAAAAGCTCTGAACATATTTGAAGACTGTTACCAGGTCCTCCTTCAGTTTTCTTTTCTCAAGACTAAACATACCCAGGTTTTTTTAGCTTATCCTCATAGGTCAGGTTTTCTAAACTTTTTCATCTCTCCCCTATACTCTCTCCAGTTTGCCTACATCTTTCCTAAAGCATGAGATCTGAAACTGGACACAATACTCCAGCTGAGGCCTCACCAGTGCCAAGTAGACAAGGGATAATTACCTCCCATGTCTTAAATATGACACTCCTGTTAATACCTCCAAGAATATTAGCCTTTTTTGCAACTGCATCACATTGTTGGCTCATATTCAATTTGTGAACCACTATAACCCCAGATCTTTTTCAGCAGTACTTCCTCCTAGCCAAATATTCACCATTTGGTAGTTGTGCATTTGACTTTTCCTTCCTAAGTGTAGTATTTTGCACTTGTCTTGATAAAATTTCATCTTCTTGATTTCAGACCAATTCTAGAAATTGTCAAGGTCATTTTGAATTCTAATCCTGTCCGCCAAAGTGCTTAGCACCATCCCTCAGCTTTGGGTCATTCACAAATTTTATAAGCATACTCTTCATGCCATTATCCAAGTCTTTAATTAAAATGTTGAATAGTACTAGACCTAGGGCTGATTCTTTCAAGACCCTGCTAGATATGCCCCTCCCAGTTTGACAGCGAATGATGGATAACTACTTTGAGTGTGGTCTTTCAGCCAGTGATGGGTGCATTACTTTATAGTAATTCCATCTAGGCTGCATTTTCTCTACCTTGCTTATGACAATGTCATGGGATTACATCAAAAGCCTTACTAAAATCAAAATGTATCATGGCTATGATTTCCCCCCATCCACTGTGCCAGTAACTGTCAAAGAAGGAAATTAGGTTGGTTTGGCATGATTTGTTCTTGACAAATCCATGTTGACTATTACTTGGTACCCTCTTATCCTCGAGGTGCTTACAAATTGATTCTAATAATTCATTCCAATGTCTTTCCAGGTATTGAAGTAAAACTGAGTGATCTCTAATTCCCTTCATCCTTTTTGATCCCCCTTTTAAAGACAGGTACTATATTTGCCCTTTTCCAGTCCTCTGGGACCTCACTTATCCTCAGTGAGTTCTCAAAGATAATTGCTAATGGTTCTGAGATTGCTTCAACTAGTTCCTTAAGTAATCTAGAATGAATTTTGTCATGTACTTCCAATTTGAATACATCTAGCTTATTTAAATGGTCTTCAACCTTTTCTTTCCCTATTCTGTCTTGTGTTCCTTCCCCCTTGTTAATCTTAATTGTGTTAAGCATCTGGTCACAATTAACCTCGCTAGTGAAGAGTGAAGCAAAATGGGCATCTAATAGCTCAGCCTTCTTGATGTCATCTGCTATTAGCTCTCTTTCCCTTCTAAGTAGAGGGTCTACTCTTTCCTTTGACTTTCTCTTGCTTCTAACGTATTTGGAGAACTTCTTCTTATACCTTTTATGTCCCTTGCTAGATGTAACTCATTTTGTGCCACAGCATTTCTGATTTTGTCCCTACATGCTTGTGCTGGTATTTTGTACTCATCCCTAGCAATTTGTCCATGTCTCCACTTTCTATAGGCCAGTGGCTCTAAACCTTTCCAGACTATTTTAGCCCTTTCAGGAGTCTGATTTCTCTTGTGTATCTCCCAAGTTTTACCTCACTTTAAAACTAATTGTTTAAAAAATCAGACACAAAAATACAAGTGTCACAGCAGACGATTACTGAAAAATTGCTTACTTTCTCATTTTTACCATATAATTATAAAATAAATCAACTGGAATATATTTATACTGTATTTACATTTCAGTGCATGGTATATAGAGTAGTGCAAACAAGTCATTATCTGTATGAAATTTTAGTTTGTTCTGACTTCGCTAGTGCTTTTTATGTAGCCTGTTGTAAAACGAGGCAAATATCTAGATGAGTTGATGTACCCCTGGTTGAGAACTACTGCTATAGGCATCCTTTTTTATTTCACTTCAATAAAGAGCTCCTGATTGTGCCATATTGGCCTCCTACTATTCTTCCTGTCTCTCCTTTGCATTGGGATCACTGACAGTTGTGCATTTAATATTGTCTCCTTGAGAAACTGCCAGCTCTCCTGCACTCTTTTATCCCTTAGATTTTCTTTCCATGCAACCTTACCTATCAATTCTCTGATTTTGGTGAAGTCTGTTTTTTGAAGTCCATTGTTCTTATTCTGCTGCTCACACTACTTCCTTTCCTTAGTATCAGGAAAACTATCATTGCATGATCACTTTCACCCAAACTGCCTTCCATCTTCAGATTTGCAATCACTTCCTCCCTGTTGATCAGAATCAAAGTTTAAAATGGCTGTCCCTCTCGTTACTTACTCCACTTCCTGCAATAAAAAGTTGTCCCCAATACATTCCAAAAATGTACTGGGCATTTTTGTGTTTTGGCGTGTTACTTTACCAACAGATATCTGGGTAATTAAAGTTCCCCATTACTACCGGGTCTTGTGTTTTGGATATTTCTGTTGTTTGTTCTAGAAATGCTTCATCCACCTCCTCTTCATGATTTTGGCGGTCTATCGTAGATCTGCTACCACGATGTCGCCTCTGGTTTTTTTTCCTTTTATCTTCACCCAGGGACTTTCAATTAATCTGCCTCTCACCTCCTTCTGGACCTCAGAACAAGTGTATATATTCTTGTTGTATAATGCAACACCTCCTCCATTTTCCCCCGCCTATCCTTCCTGAACAAGCCTCTGTGTTACCAATTTAGTCATAATTTAGTTTATATATTAATACCTCCAGCTCTTCCTGTTTATTCCCCACACTCGTTGCATTTGTGTATAGATATCTAAGATGTTGAGCAGATTCTTCCACTGTTGAGCAGATTCCCCCTTTTGTTGATCCTAATACCCTATTGTAACTTTTCATTTCCCCCCAACGTCTCTCTCTCTGATAAGGCTACCTTTGCACATACTTTCCTGTAGCTTTTGTCCTCTGCCTCCTTTGAATCTAGTTTAAAGCCACCCTGACTTGGTTGGTAAGTTGGTGTCTGAAGATGCTCTTCTCCTTCTTGGTCAGGTGGTCCCCATCTCTGCTCAGCAGTCCTCCTTCCCAGAACAGCGTCCTGTGCTCAAGGGAGGCAAAGGCTTCCTGTGAACACCATCTGTGCAGCCAGGCATTTATCTCCAGGACGTGTGTCCCACTGCCATGCGCCCTTACCCTTAAATGGGAGGATTGATGAGAACACCACCTGACCCCTTCTCCCTCACTCCCAGAACCCTGTAGTCACCACTGATCTTCTCAGGTTCCTATGGCAAGAGGGTGAGCATCATGCAGAAGTGGTCAGAGGGATGGGTGAATCTCAGCAACCTTTCCATATCATCTTGAATGCTGGCTCCAGGTAGGCAGCATACCTCCCAGGACATCAGGTCAGGTTAATAGATGGATGCCCTCATCCCCCTCAGGAGGGAGTCCCCAACCACCACCACTCTACATCTCCTTCTCTTGGTGTGGTGGCCAGGCCCCTCCTAGCCGGGGTGGTAGGTGCCTTCTTTTTTTTCAGCGATTTGGGTCTGCTCCTCCTGTTGCTAGCACAGCTTGCTGGTTCTTATCCCCGATAGATGAGTGGGGAGGGGGAGGGTGGAGCACAGTCTGGCGCCTGAGGTGGCCAGTAGCCAGTCTCGTCCCTGCAGAGCAGCTTGTTCTCCTGCCTCCACTGTTGCTGCTATAGTCTTCTCTATTTGCCTAGCATCCTTCCTCCTGAACATCTCCATGTGCATCCTATTGATGAAGTCCTCGTGCTCCCAGATGCTAAGCAGACGAACCGTCTCCTTCTGCAGCTCTCTTACCTGCTTTTTGAGTGACTCCCCCAACAGATACCTCTCACATGGGTGGTTCCCCGAGTCTGACTTTCTTGAGCAGAGACATGCAAGTCTGCACAAGGTGCAGGTAGAGGAAGAGCTAGTAGTGGTGAGGGCAGTGCACTGTTTTCTTCCCATTGTGGGTTCTTCCATGTATAGTACCTGCAAGTAAAAGACAGAAAAAAAAACCCAACCCTACCTCCCTGCTTTTCTCCACTTAACTCATCTGGGTAACATCCTTAGTCTCCCAGCTGCTTGAACAGCTGAATCAGAAGACTAAAAATTAGGATTTAAAATACCAATTATTATAAGAGTTTGAGTGTCTAAGAAGTATAATTGAGGTTGGAAAATTTATACATACTGCATATGAGTTTTAGTGAAGAGGAAATCGATTTCACAGTTACATTTCAAGGGTGTGAAGCCTTCTTGTGCATTAGGCCCACAGTGTGCTCCATCTATTTCAACTATCAAGGTTAGTGAACTTCAGATACACTTTTCCTACTGCGTTTACAAATCAATTAAGTAAAAAGAAGAAAGCTTTTTTACATGCTGCAGAAGTAATACTCATTAAATTTTGGATTAAGGTACAAAGACAATTGCTTCTAAAAATGGATTAAATTAATTGCTGTCTTGGTTTCTTTTGATCTTCTTTAGCTTACATTATTCTTTCTGGGGTTTTTTCCTCTCATGAATATATTGGTGTTCCAGAGACTACCATGCATTACTAATTAAAACAATATTTTTATTGATAAATTTGACTACACTCTACCATCTCCCAAAACAATGATCTTGCATGAGGGAAACAGATATCAAAGACAGGTAATATCTTCATTTACTAATGCCCTCATTAAGGCTGCTTTAAGAGGTAATATTGTCCAGCTGGTAGAATATTGTATTGGGAATTACTCTGGCCTCAAAAACATATTCTTCAGATGTGATTCCACATGTTTTGTGCAACTGAAACGTCCACTAATTTTGGATGCATAAAAATTCAGCACTTGACTACGTGTCTCAGTCTCTCAGTCTGTAAAACTGGGATAATAAAACTATTTTACAGGATGAGCACTGAGGATTAATTAATGCTTATACTTTGAAGATATAAGGTAGGCTATGTAGTATAAGTGGTAAGTAAAATTATTTAATCATTCAAATCACAATTTTATAGGGAAACAACATCTTAAAGTACAAAGAGCTATTTGTTTAAAGTTCAATTGACTCTCAGTTGACAACTAGTGCTTTGGAAATGAATATTATTCTAACATTGGATATTATGAAGAGCAAATTTTTATATTTAGAGTACAAAGTACTTTGTATTCAGTGCAAATACCAGAATAAGCACTTTCTCTCTACTTTAACTTTTTCTTTTCATGAGTATAAGTGACACCTCTTAGTTCAGCACAGAAGTGTGCATTCAAAACTGAGTGGAGTCATTTCAAGAGATGCTTCTGAGAATATATTATTCAGAAGTTAAAATACTTTTGTTGAGAGAGATTGTAAGTTACAGTATTCCCGGGGTACAACCTGATGCTGCAGTCCTTAAAGCAAATCACCCACTAATGTCAGTTGGATTTTTGCCTGAGCAATGATGATAGGATAAGGATTGGGTTCTTAGTGTAAAAGTAGCTTACATGTCACAAAGAGAGCACATAGATTCCTATGCACACTGATGTTTAATTAAACATACGTGTAGCCTGGTAAATCTTGCATCCTTGATTTTGTATGGCACTCTGCTCGCTGGAGTAGATAACTGATTGGTCCAACCAGGATTAGATTTCCTGCAGATCTTTCTCATCCATCGGATAGAAGAAGACAATTGCCATTGGGAGAAAGAAGTTAGGGGGAAAGCCGAACTCATGAAACATCTTGGCCCTTTCCCCTTGAATTCCCTGACCTGTATGGGGCTCCATGTAGTTGGGGAGGGGTGAGAGTCTTTCCCCAGCTTGATGGGGGGGCACAGGACTTGGAGGGGAGAGCAGTGATCCAGTGAGGTAGTTTTGTTGTCAGGGGACAATACAGAGAACCTGAAACCCAAGGACAAGGATGGATAAGGTAAGACTGAGTCCTGCTTAAGATCTGAGTGGAGGTAGTACCTGAATGTGTGGGCAAAAGTGAGTGGTCCTTTGGTAGGCTTTCAATTCCTCAGATACAAATTAGTTTAGGGGATTTGGGGTCAGGGTAGTCAACCCTGGCCTTAATCTGGTACTTTATTGTAAGGAATTTACTGCAGTGGAGCAGGTGCTGCTGGAGGTTTATTGGCTATATAGATTAATAGCATTGCTGCCATTATTGAGTCATAGTCATTTTTCTCCATGTCTATTTATATCTGCTTGTATGTCATGCCCATATCTATCAGCAGAGTAACGTGGCACATGTATGTTAATATCCTTTGAAATCTTTTGTAGGAAATATTTGATAAACTTGCTATTGAAATAGGAAATATTTAACTAGATGCTTTTGGTGGTATTTGGATTCTCCAAACATATTTTTTAGATGGGATGTAGATACTCATGTTATATTTAAAATGTGATCACTCATGAAATTATCCAACAATTCCAAATCAGTGGAAATATCGCTGCATATCAGACACATTTTAGCTCATGTACAAAATAAGCCCCTTTAAATATCTGCTCTTGACCGAAACTCTTTGTTCTTAATAAGATGTGTGAAACAAAAAGATTGTGGTAATATTTGGATGAGCAGAAATATAGTATTGAGATTTACAATAATGAAAGATGGAATTTGCACAACTGAATATAAACAATTATACATAATGTACATTTGACTTTCGTCATAATATACTACAGCATATTTAAATAATTGCACATACTAATAAAATATCAAAATAATAAAAATACGATTAGAAGTTATTCATGTTCAGATACATGAGAGATAAAATTGGGTATTTTTTTCTTTCATTGAATTATGAATAATAATAATAATAATGAGTCATGTAATTGAAGTGGAGGACAGTTAATATTTACTGTAGGCTTTTAAGACTGAAGTCAATGAAAGACTTTCCATTGGTTTCTCTGGACATTGGATCAGATCATTAATCTTTACAATGTGTTACAAACGCTAATCCTCACAAACCCGTGCCAGACAGGTACATGTTGTTATTTCCATTTTACAGATGAGGGGAAGCTTAAACAGAAGCGACTGTCCCAAAGACTAAAGGAAGTAGCTACTGATAACTGAGACTGAAATAGTAGAAGCTTTGGAATTGGATCCAAATGTTATGGTTTCTTACCTGTGATCTGAGTCCATTAGTACTTCTTGCAGAAAATACTGATTTTCCCTGATCTGGGTGATTAGCCAGGAAGATCCTAAGACTACAGATGTCTTTTTTTCTTCCCCCACTGGTCTCTGTAGGCAAGTGTACAAAGTGATTCTAAAGGAAATGGGTGATGGGTAGTGGCAAGACGCAGCAGTGCATCCCAAATTTTCTTTTAATATCTGAAAAGCAGTCAGCTCAACCATGCCTAAATTTTGGGTGCTCATGGAAGCGTTCTTAGAAGGATTTGCTTTCTGTTTGGCTCTGTGATTGTTTAACATTCAGCATCAATGATTTTATTCACAGATGCTGGCATTTTATTCATTGTCACTTTGGTTCTCATGCCAGATTTTTGCAAGAAGAGTATTTGATGCCAGGTGCCAAATAACCTTTTGTCATCCTGCTGAATGAAGCATCGCTTGTGTTCCACAGTCAAAAGATTACATCCAGTCCTTGTGAACATTTTAAAAAAACAATAACAGAAAACAACTCCCCCCCACCCTCCAGCCAGCTCATGGCCACACATAATTTGACAAGGACTGGGAGTACTTCTGGGGCGGTACATTCTGCTCAGAATGAGAGCAGTAATGCCTCGCATTGCTCAACATCATCATCTCTGGCCAGCTAAGGGTTGCTGTAATTAATGGGTTCTGAAGGCAGATATTTTCAATATTCCTTGTCTGGAAGCCTGCTGGCTGTTCTGTGGAATCATGAGGGTTAAGTAAGACATAATATGGTAGGTCTAAGGCTCCTCAAAAGGTACAAAGCGTGTAGGTGGATCACTCTGAGTCGTGCTTGCAAAAATCCTGTGGAAAGAACATAACACACTGTAAATCCTTACATTAATTAAAGAATGATTTATGTTAAATTATCATACATTTGCAGAATTAAACATCTTCAATTCTTGATGCACTAAATTATTATAAACTTAGCAACTAATTCCTGATTTGCATTCTTATGTGCTTTATTAAAAAAAAAAAAAAAAGAAAAAGAAAAACTTAATAATTCTTACGTATTCCACTGGAATCATCATCATTATTTTGAACCATTGTACTGAGTTTTGGTGATGAAACATCTAAAGCAACAGTAAGTCTTGGAAACTGTGCAGGACTTTTTAAAAATAGTTTTATTCAGTCTCCTAATTTACTTGGATTTAGTCTAAATAAAAAGGAGTAAAACAAACCTGCATATGAATAAATTAACATGCTCTTTCTCTCTATTTAATTCAACCAAAGAGATGTCTCAAATAGTTCTCTTCTAGTTTCCAAGAAAAAAATATTTTATGATGCAACTTACTTCAATTTCTTTCTGCCACCAGGTTAAATTATTCATTTGTCCCGTCCCTTTTTTTTAAACCAGAAGGCCTCAGCACAGATTGTAGGCCTGATTCATTACAAGTTACACATCCCTCTTCTCAAAAGCTCTGATATAGTTTGAGAAAGCCCCTCATCATTCTTGGCTAAACTTTCAAATATAAGTGGCCAGATCCTCAGGTGAGTCATTGACATAACTTCACTGAAGTCAATGGGATACACTGATTTATAACAGCTGAGGATTTGGCTCGTAATAGTTTACCTAAACACCATTTAAATGTTCTATAATTTTACATTTCATTTCCCATCATTCCTGATTAGCAAGATATATGAAACTTCCTTTTAAAGTTGGCTTCTTTTCCTTTTAACCTTTTGGCATGTGTTTTTCCATCATTTATAAGAACCATCCCTAGAAGATGAGAAAGCTAGTAATGACTTTATACATGGCAACCACCCATCTCAAAATATGATGGTGTAAGTGCCAAAGAAGTTCAGTGACTATATGTTGTACTGCAACATCCTGAGTGGCTAAAACATCCAGTTCTTGGGCAGCAGCCCATGCTGTGGGTGGGGTGTAGGAGTAAGGTGCAGAGCCAGAAGATGAAACCAGCGCACCCCCGGTGCTTGGGGCCAGGGCCCCCATATGGGGTGGGCGGGAAAGGGTACACTTTAGCGGGGCCCAGAGGCCCTGGTGGGCCCGGCCCAGGCTGCAACCCCCATTACCATGAGGAAAAAATATTTCATGGCTCATGAGATTGTAGGTATGGGATGAGGGATTGTGGTATGTGTGTGGGAGGGGGCCCATGTTAGAAGTTTGTACTGGGCCCAAAAAAATTATGCTTGGGCCCTGCTTGAGGCCTGTAACACTTTTCTCTTTCTCAGTCACCTGACTTCAACTTCTCTGACTTCCTGGGGCAGCACAGCCTTCCAGTATAGCCTGTTACCAGCTGCCTCTTCCCTGTTTTCAGTGTTGATGCTGAAAGTTTTCAAATCAATGCCCTTGAAATAGCCTTGGAGCTTTGGCCTGGTTATGACATTACAGTCACAGAAACCCCATGTCACTAATACTAGTCTAAATCCTTAAATTATCTCATTGAAACTTTGTACTTTTCAATATTAATGTCCCAGAGTGGCTGGTGGCTATGATTAATGACTATCCACAAGTGGGACAGTGTACACCGATGCACACAGCCGTAAATGATATTTGTAAGCCCTGTAAATCATGTATTATAAAGGACTCCCCTCCGACAAGCAGGATTACAGCGTAAATGAGAGTTTCATAGAAAAAGTTGGGTGGAAGAGATTGAAGGACTAATGATTACTTAAAATAATGCCTCAACTACCTGAATGAATGGGAGGAAACAAAAGAGAGCCCTGGACTTACCGCCATGCTCAAATCAGTTGGGTCTAGCACTCGATCCTGTAAAGTGTTGAGCACTCTGGCCCAGATTCAGTAAAGCACGTAAGCACAGGCATAACTTTAAGCACCCAGATAGTCCTGTTGAGACCAAGTCACTCTCCTCTATTTTCATGTTCAACTTCCCCCTCTCCATTCTCCTGGAGCTCCACTCTATGTCATCTCCATTGATTAGTTCCCCTCTTCTTTCAGTCCCCTTCCCTGCCAGGCTAGTGTTCTCCCTCTGCCTCCTCACCTAGCTGTTACTCAGCATGTCTCTCTGTCTCTCTTTCTCTTGTCCCCATAGCACTACTGGCTGTCTCAGTTGAGCATGTCTGGCACCTAAGCTGGGAAGAGTCATGTTGTGTAGCATTCGGGCAGGAAGGCAGAGCAAACAAGGGAGCCCTCTGAAGCACCTAGCATTGGCCACTTGTTGGAAGACAGGATACTGGATTAGATGGACCATTGGTCTGACTCAGTATGGCCATTCTTATGTTCTTAAGGCTCTAACACAAGGGTTTACAGGCATCAAGCACCTAATCCCCATTGGAATCAGTGGGAGTTTGGTGCCTAAAATACCTGTGAGGACCTGGGCCAAGGCGCCTTGAGCTTCTTGGTGTATTATATTAAATATGCTAGTCATCTGCAGTATGCCCAAAGGACTCTAGTTTAATAAACAGATTTTAGAACTTGCTAAAATGCATGAGAGCGTATTGCTTGTTAGTTTATAACATTTATAAGTTCCTCCTGGATGTGGAGCTTTGTCAAATGTTTTTGACAGTCTAAATAACCAACATCTTTGACATTTACTACATCCTCTTTGCCAGTCCAGACAGTAATCACCTCAATAAAGTCTGAGTTGCCGAGGCATGACCTGAAACAATATTAGCTGTCCTTGATCAAACTCTGCATTTCCAGATTTCCCCCGCTCACCCACCACATGATCCCTCAGAACAGTCTTCTAAGACTTCCTCTACAACTAATGGGAAATGAAGTGACTGGTAATTCTTTGCTGCATGTCTGGTTGGCTCCACTCCAATCTCTAGAAATGAGTGAACTAAATATACATTTTCATTACATTTTCTTCACTGACTATGCTTACTTCATTTAGTACTTTCAGATGAACGTTGTCTGGTTCTGGTCTCTTATCAGTTTTAAGAACAACAATCCAGTTAATTGCCAGTTTAGGTATTACTGCATGTTCCTTAATTCTTCACTTTCATTCCAGCATGTTGAGTCTTAGGCAAATGTCTGCGCTCTTCAATTTTAAAGATAGGTACAGGAATAATTGCTGTATAGCCTTCCTATTCCTTTACACTCCGTCACCTTTCTCTCCTGTCAGTTGCTAAGTGTATAATTATGCTTAAAATATCTTTTGGTATTAGTTGAGATGTTCTGCACTATTTGATGCTCATTTTTCAATTTGGCTTCCTCAAGTGTTTTTGATTGCCTCAGGCTCTTGTTATAATTTACATAATCCTTCTGTTTCCCAGGTTCTCCTTAGCTTTTAATGCTGTCATTTTATCCTTGATAGTGTTTTCCTCCTCCTTTGCTGCCTCACCTTGGCTTCTGTTCTCATTTGTGACATGCACTGTAGATACAAGCATAGATTGTAATATCCTTCCTTTACTATACTTGATTTTCTGGATTCTATTTAAGTCACATCAATTTTCTTAAGATCACTCCTTCAGAACCCATCTTTTTAAAAGTCCATTATTTTTGTGCTTGTTTCCTTTGATAATGTTCTGATGTATATCTTGAGTATATTTTACATGGCTTGTTTTCTAAATCCACAATAGCCTATAAGGAAACACTACCTCTTCTTAATAATTCATTCTTATTCTAGGGGGGAAAAGTATAGTCATTATGCATTAAACTTTCCTACTGCCTCAAATCATTAAATAACATTAGCTATATGGGGGCTACTGCAAAAACTGAGGTAAAATCATCTCTGGCAAAATTTGAAAGGTTTCATGCATGATAACTGTAAAATACCATGGTAACGAGTATGGTATAAAATACAGATTTCGTCCTTATTGAAATTAGGATGTACTCATGATAGGAAGCAATATACTCAGTTGCCATTAACTTGTTTAGTCATTTATACTAGTGCAAAGCGTGTAAACTATAACCATTATGATATAGAAGTATTTAAACCCCTTTTTGTACTCTTTGCACTAATACTGACTACACAAAATGCAGGGTAATAATGAATCTGTCCCTAAGGATGAGGCCCTGGTATCCCACTTTAGTTGTGAGAGATATATTTTGAAATACATATTAAATTCAGAAAACATGGACTAGAATAACCCAAACCACAAAACTGCAAGATCTGCAGAGGATTTTCACACCTATGGTTTTTCTCTTGTTCCTGGCATTCAGGTGTTGGGAGATTTCAGTGAAACATTTGCAATCAACATTGTGCCTGTGAGCATAGGTAGATAAAATGTGCACGGATGTCACCAGAGGATCAGGGCTTCGGTAATTTTTCCTAAACTCTTAGAAGGTGCCACTGAAGATGCTCAAAAAAGATTTATATCTGAAGACTCAAACACATAATCTACATTTCCTCAGTCTGTCCCAAAAACATCCTGGCAGGCAGAGACCAAGCAAGGAAAATTTCAGCCCCAAAGCTGAATGTTACAGAATATTACAAGCATATAGAGATAAAGGCCTGTAATGGAACCTATTTTCCCACCTGATAGGTACAGCTACAGTATGCAATTGCTCTAATGCTCTGCAGTCTTAGTGCTACTATTATTCTGATAGAAGCAAAACTTGCCTTGCTGCTCATGTTTTTCTTTGTGCAGAGGTGGAATAAACTTTCTGTCCCTTCCCCCTCATATCCCACCCCCTACACACCCACACATACACTTTTGTGTTTCTTTCTGATTCTGTCACTTTCACCTTTCATGGTCAAATTAATTCTTTGCCATGAATTATTGATGATTTATTTTGTATCCCTACTCATTAAGTCCTGTGGTATAAAAAGAATATTCAATGTTAGTAGCCCATTCAACTGCTCACTAAATCTCTGATGCCAGCTTATCTCTTAACCATCTACAAAGCCTATGTTTTCTCTCACGGGTAGTTTTGGTAGCCAATTAGTTATTAATTTTGTCTTCAACATATCAAAGGTTCCATCTATGAACTGTGAATTAACGTGATATATCTTCTGCTCAATTTCTTTAATCTTACCTTGGAAAATATATATCTTGTCTATAGGCACATAACACTCAAAATAGCACATCAAGATCAATACCAACCCATTATTCTGTGCTCTGGGGAAAGGTGAAACTCTCGCATCATCCAGTTTTTTGCTTAGCCAAATTGTGAACATTTATTTTTTGGGGAAATTCCTTCTCCATACCCCTGTGGGTGATTATCCTACATCCAGAACAATGAGATTCATTTTCCTCTGTCATTAGTGTGGACTAATGTAGCATTTTAGGGTAACTATCTATGATACATTGCATTTATTCATGTTCCTAAGGTACCTAGGATCTTTTTACAGTCTACTAAACTACTTGACTCAGTATTGTGTTGTGAAAGTGAATTCCACCAATTAATTATACATTGTGTAAAGAAATATTTCCATTTATCAGTTCCAAACTGTCTTTCTCTTTTAGGTACAACCCTTTTGGCACAGCTCCCATACATCGCAATGGGAGTTGCATGTCTAATTTTCCAAGTGATTTAAAAATCCTTTCTTTAGCTTTTATTTATAAATTATACCTTCCACCCTCCTTTATCATGCACTTAGTAATTTAATTCATGGAGTGGCCTTTACTATCGTTTTCATAATAATAACAATGTATTGTTATGTAGTGGTCAAATCTCAGTGGCCTTACTCAGAAACTAATTTTGATCACACTTTTATCAGTTTGACACCAGTGTAACTCTACTGAGTGCAATGGAATTAGTTCTGATTTACATCACTGTAAATGGGGTCAGAATTAGGCCCCCACTTCTTATTCAGAACTGTCTCTCCTTAAGGACGTTTTGGGATTCTGCACCCAGAATCCACAGATGTCCTGAGGTCCATAGAAGACAAGGGGCATTGGCTTTGTCACTGGGGCACCCTAGCTCATCACCCCACTCTAAATTTGTGGATCCACAACAGAAGGGTTGGAGGCAAGTAGGAACATGCCATGTAGGTGGAATCTCCCCACCTCCCTGGAGTAGACGCAAACTCACCTCCCTATGCAGATGTGGAAGGAAGCATAAAGTAGGGACCTTAATTTGTATTAATGTGACACACCCATAGTGAGATCAGTCGGAATTTTGCCTGAGGAAAGACTAAGTAAAAACTGAGTAAGGACCTCAGGATTCGGTTCTATTAAACAAATATATCAACCTGTATGACTATATGACATAACCTTACATTGGTATATATTTCTGTCCTTCAGTACCCAGCATTTCCTTCACACTCTTGGTTCATGATACCAAAGTAGAATTGTCTCAGCAAGTTAGAGTACCAGAGGATGCTTTTCGGCTACTGAGCCATACATATAGTTTTGTCTCTGCTGTGCATTTTCCTGCCCTCTGATTGGTTGTGGGTGTTTGAACTGCACAATCACTAACCAGTTATTTCTCAAGAATCTAAAGAATGAATATGCAAATCTTTCTACTGTGTCTGGCTGCCATAATCCCTCTCTACCGGTTGGCTCATCCTTTCAGAATTTGGCTGCATCAAATAAGCACCCACACCCCCTATTTCTCAGTCCTTTCATCTGATGCAAAATGAAACACCAGTATTTATGAGAGAGAGAATAAAACTCCTGCACCAGAAAATAGAGAAGGGGGCTTAATAATAATTTGTAAAAACCTTTGACTCATTTCCTTTCTTGTTCTCTTATCCTTCCTCCCTCCTCTTTGGCCAGCAAGGTTCTTGTCCCCAGAATAACTGTCATGTATTTGTGCTTAATTTTTTTTTTATTGGAATAATCCCAGCCCCTCCCTCCAGAAACACAATGTAAACAAGAAAAAATATCTCAACTCTTCTGGGATGAAGAGGTTGCTGCCTCGCAGGGGCTGGGAAAAGGAGATAATAGGGAAGGAAGAAGGAAAATGAGAAGGGTGAGAAATGGGAAGGAAGAGCCAAAAGGGTTAAAGTCATTTCCTGAGCTACATCACTTTGGCCTTCATCCTCGGCATTTATTCTGCTCTGGATATGGTGATTTATCTTGTAAAAAGTGAGTTGTTATAAAGATATATTTACTACAAGAGTAGTAAAGGTCTATGGCATGACTCAAATTGGCAAATACTGGGTAAAATTCAAGTGATTCCAAGGGTTATTAAGTCACTGTAGTTGGCTGCAGGTATATCACACTCCTTACTTAGCCCACGATATTTACTTGTGTTCTAGCATTTGACCCAAAAGACTAAATTCTGCTTTGATACCAGAGCACTGTCATGGACTGTTCAGTATAATATTATCAGAAGAGTTGCAAAAATCAAAGCTCACATGAAACAAACTATTTGGAGAGGTAATGGAAAACAGTCCTCTCGAATGCCGGTTCTGCTCTTTATAACATGCAAATAGCCTTTTAAGAAATGTCAACATTTTTAGTGGGTCAGGAGATTTAAGACTTATATGAAGCAGCCTGTAATATGCACACATTTTTTTTTCCACCAATGGGATCATGACCTTACTGTGTATGTTGAATTGAAGTTTAAAATCATAATGGATTGTTCTTGAAATAAAAATTGCTAGATGTTTTGCTGGTGTGTAAAAAAGAGATCAGAGTGTGAAACCTGAACCCATAATGCCAAAGATTTTCAAATGCTACTGAATCTGTGTTACCTTTTGGCATTGTTTTTGTGCTTTCGAAGACTTATTATGCAATCTGGGGTCCATTATTTAATTACTTTTACTCCATTTTTGGTACTTTCCTAGTAGTTTAATTGGTAGTTTGCATAAAATGCTACCAGTCTTAAATATCTGTTTGTGCAACTACCAATACTGTGGTGTTTCTCCTATCCCAATATATCACTTAAATGGAGATGAACTAGTGATTACACTTACGCTTTAGAACAATAGATTTGGATTTACATTCAACTGAGGCTACATATGTAACCATTTTGGCAGTCTTATTTGAGCTTTTAGAAGATACCCGTACTTACTGCCAGTGTTATTCTGGCTTTGAACAGAGAGTTTTATTTTACAGTCCTGTCCTTAACCTGCCCATTTTTCAACAGCAGTACAGATGAACATTTCCTTTATCGTAGCAGTGAAAAAAGTAGAACTTTTAGGAGCATTAACTGATATGTGATACTGTTGTTTGGCTCTGATGACAGATATGGAGTTTCACAATCTTTTAAAAATATGGAGGTCAGTACACCAGAGAGCATTGCAGCCAAGGTGGATGCAGGTTCCTTGAGCTCTGAAGCAGCCCATAGGGAATCCCCAAACATCATCCCCTAAACCCCGCCATCCAACCCAAAACTATCAAAACCCCTCAAGATGCCATTTAGTGCTGCATCTTCTTCTCCGAATCTGAAAATACCAAAAAAAACCCAGAGGAGATCTGCCTCCTCTCCTTCTAGGAAGAAAATGGTACTGGAGCCTGATGGAATGCAGCTGATGAGTGTACTACAACAGGTGGCCACAGATACTGTTGAAATTAAATCTACAGTTTTCACCCTACAGACCACCATGCCTGAGATTCAAAGCGCACCACAAGCGCTAGTCAGACGGGTGGGTGAAGCGGAACACAGAATTACTGCAGTGAAAGATGATTTGAGAGGGAACAAATTATAGCTTATGAAGAACTGTAATGATATCGACTATTAAGACCAAAGTAATTGATCTAGAAAGCTGCTCATGACAATGTAACATGAGGATTGTGGGTGTCCTTGAGGGAATAGGGAAAGGTAAATCCTCTGAATTTTTCCCTGAACTCCTAACTAAATTGTTGGATCTGCCGGTAGTTTTTTGTTTTTCTATAGAATGGGCACACCAGGCCCTTATCCCCCAGCCAGCTCCAAGAGGTCAGCCCTAGAGCATTGATGATGAAATTTCTGAAGTTTACCACTAAGGAGCTTATACTGCCGAAATCCAGAGGAAAAGAAAGGAACTGTTATGGGGAAAACCAGCAATTAAAATACTGCTCTTTCAAGATTATGTCTGTGATATTGTTGCAATGAGGGCAGCTTTTAACTAAACAAAAAACTGTCCAGGAAGATGGACTTGAAGTATTTTATTAAATACCTTGCATGAACTAATGTATCAGGCAGAGGTGATTACTATAGTTGTAATATCTGGGCTATGAGGATCTCCAAGTTTCACCTGATCTGACCACCCCCTCTAGGTGTGAAGTGTGTATTTTAGACTATGTGTATTTCTCTCTCCACTATCTTTTCCATTTTGTTTTTCCATTTATATAATTCCTCCTTCTGCCCCCGCCTGTTACCCTCCCATGCTGGGAATTTCCTTCTCACTCCTGTAGAATACGTACTGGGAAGAGACACCCTACCCCTGGATTATATAACTTTTGCTTAGATATACAAGAACTGTATACTGCTCAAGAAAATTTGCAATTTCTCATTTATTCACAAAGCGACGTTGTTTTATCCAGTATATTTTAACCATGATGTCTCCAATAATTAAATGTGTCTCCTGGAATAGAAAGGGTTTCAATAACCATATTAAAAGAAAAAAATATACTCAATGCTTTAAAAAGAGAATGTTGACATTGCTATGCTCCAGGAGACACATCTGACAGAACTGGAAGCTCGTAAACTGAATAGAGATTGAGTAGGCCTCTCAATTTCTAGTTGTTTTAATTCTAAAGAGAGGGCATTGCTATACTAATACATAAATGGTTGAGTGTTAATATTTGAGCATAAAGTTTGACAGTGAGAGCAGATTTGCAGTCCACAAGACTAAAATTGGCAATTCTATAATCATTTTTACTAATCCCTACAGGCCAAACCAGGATGATCCCAAATTTTTTCCTAAATTTTTTAATGAGTATAAATGGCATAGGCCATCATCCTATTATTGTAGCTGGAGAATTTAATGAAACTTAGACCCAGTCCTTGATAAATCTTCTCCATCTCCATATAAAAAACACAAATACTTGTCAGTTACTTCGTACATACATGTCTGATTTAGGTTTACAGCAAGTGAGGAGAATGGGTGATCCTACAGCCAGAGATTATAGGTTTTTTTTCCTGCAGCTCATTCAACATATTCAAAATTGGACTATTATTGCCACAAGACTTGATCAGTTCTGTCACTGGTTGTGGCATTGTTTCTATTGTTATACCTGACCATGCTCCTATTCATATGTCTTTTAGGCCCCCAGGATATGCCACCACAACTGAAACGTGGAGATTAAATACTGCTATACTATTTGATACGTCATTTGTTAACTTTATCCAGCAGGTGTTAGAACTTTTTAAAAAAACAAATGTCCCTACTGCTTCATCAGCTGCCACACTTTGGAAAGCTTTCAAAGCCTTCATCAAAGGCTATATCATCTTTTATGCCACCTTTAAAAAGAAATGGAGAGAACATAGAATCGATACCCTTGTGAAGGAAATTAAGGCATTGGATATAGACTATGCTCCTGCCAGAAAAACTCAGAACTCTTATCAACCTAGGATATAAAACCAACAAACTTCTGTCCTAAGAGGCTGAATTTGCTTTATTCTGTTTGAAGCAAAACTACTGGGAATCTGGTAAGAAAGCTGGCAAGTTGTTGGCATACAGACTTCAGTAAAAGGCTGACAGAAATAAGATTGCTTCATTCACAATAGTAGCAAATTTTATACAACAATTTCAATGTTTTATTCAAAGCTATATTTAGCTGAAGAAGGACTCAGTAAAGATGCCCTAGATAACTTTATTTGCTGGTTTGTCTCTGCCACAGATCTCTGACTCTTAGAAGGGACTTTTAGATGCCTCTCTAGAAATCACAGAACTGACTCAGGCTATAAAAGAAATGAAAGTCAGAAAAACTGGCACAGATTCCCAGAGAATTTTACAAAAAGTTCTCTGAAACTTTAACATCTAGATGATTGAATAGGTTCAATGAGGCCAAGAATGAGCAAACTCTCCCAGTGCAGGACTGCCCCCTTTCTCCTCTTCTGTTTAATTTAGCTCTAGAACCTTTAGCTGTTGCCATCTGAACAAATCAATATATTCATGGTATTCTGGTAGGCCAAACAAACCACAGAACTTATTTTGGAGAAATCTTCCTGGATTTACTCAGCCAGCAATATCCTATAATTTTCTGGCCCCAAAAACTCTTCCAAAGGTTAATAATTTGAGTATTGCTTGGAATAGAGATTTGGTTACACAACTATCTCCAACCCAATGGAATACAATTTTATCTAATGTTAAAAAGGCAACTATAGACCTGAGACTACGGCTTATTCATCAAAAGGGGCTTTTTCAAATATACTGGTCTCCACATAGGCTAATGGTAATCAGCCTCATAAATGCTAACCACTATTGGAAATTTAACTCCTTTGGTGCTACACAGGTTCTCATGTTTTGGGAGTGCACCTGCATTGGGAATTTCTATTATGAGGTGGGTCAAAGGACTAGTTTGATATTGGATGCTAAATTGGAGATCTTCCCCTTAAGTGGCAATCTTAGATAGATTCCTGATACCTGGAGATTACATGGTAACATGGCATCATGGTTCCAATGTGCAGCTTTGATTGCTAAAAAATTAATGCTGCAAAAATGGAAAAGCCAATCCCCACTAAATCAATCCCCTAAATCGATCGATCCTTTCAATCCATAGATCAGTGATATGACTAACCTTCCAGCTAACAACGGCTGGCATTCCACAAATTCAAAATTCAAAGCAATTTGGGCTGATTTTTTAGAGGTCTCTGATTAACGTAGATCCTGAAGATAGATATGTCACTTCCCCTCCTCTGCCTTTATCCCTACCCTCTTTATGTGTATTATGATGAATCTGGTATTTTGGTATATTTGGTATATTTGTCGTATTTGGAAAAATTAATAAAAAAATTAAAAAACAATGTAGCGATCAGGCAGCAGGGCTAGTTGCACATGTGCATTTGAGAAGATGAGCATGTTGCTTTCTCCTTTACCAGCAAAATGATAGAATCCTTGAGATGACCAGAGGTGGGTTAACAGCAGAGTCAGTCATGGCTTCTTCTAAACCTCCTTCCAAAAGAAAGATATCATGGTGCAACCTTTGCTTTGGTGGAGAATCATACCATATATTAAATTGCCTTTGTCCTATTGATCATTGTCTCAGAAGCACAATTTAATTTTCCTGTTTAGTTTAAAACTTGTCTTTCAAATGTCAGTTGTTTGAGGTTCTACCCACCAAACTTCAGGTAAAGTCAATGTAAGTTGCATGAGTAAATGCCCTTGCAGTACTGTAAAATTAGGATTTAGGGTTTTGATGATTGGTATTGACATGCAGTATTAATGACCATAATAACACCTTTGAAAACGTAATAGAGGAAAAAGCAGAAAATGTTTACATTAAAAACATATACTTTTTCAGTCCTAGAATTCCACTTGCCTTGTGGTTAGGAGGGTCAATTTCCTGCCCTACTGAGTAAATACCATTGAATAACAGTGAGTTCCTCATTTAAAAAAAAAAAAGAGAAAAAGAGAGAGCTCTGTTCCCTGCACTGTATGTAGAAATTTGCACTCCAGGACTGTACACACTTCTTTTGCTTTGCATTCCAGTGCATTTCATGGCAGCAGCAACTATAATAGTTAAATCTGTGCTTGATGCATAACGTTTGTATCGTGTGCATGATACTATATATTACAACAAAAGGCCTGAGAAGGTTACTAGATAGTTCAGATGTGATGTATAGTTTAGAACTGATATATAGAAAGATTATATCAGATCAGAGAAGGAAGGGAGGAAAAATTCATGTTTTCTGTGTAAATTTAGGTATTGATTACCTTTGACAGGTTTTCAAAAATCTCTTTGCACTCTTGAAAAAAGAATCCTTTGTCTATCTCATATAGTCTTTTATTTTGTTTCCCCTTTTTCTCATTGTGACAGGGTGGACTAGGCCCAGAGGCCCCCTGCTGGAGCCCTCAGGGTTCTGCCACATCCTTCCCAGGAAAGGAGCAGTAGAGGAGTCCTCCAAGCAGTTTAGAGTGGCTGCAGGAGAAGCAGCCAATCAGAGAGGCTGCAGGGAGCAGCCAATCTGTGCCCAGGTGGGCCATATAGAAGGAGGGCAGCGCCAAAAACAGGCTACACTCTCTCTAGCCAAAGGAGTGCCAATGGTGATTCTGGCTGACCAAAGGGAACTGCAGCACCATGGACAGCTCAATTCTGGCAGGGACCAGGGGAGCTGGGAATTGGTCCTGGCTGGCTGCTGAGTCTGAACTTTTAGATGAGCCCTGCGGTAAGGGTGAAGCTTTGTTGAAGGCTGGGGCTGCAGGGAAGTGGTTCAGGGAACTAAAAGCAGTTTCATTAAAGGGACACGGTGGCATATGGCTGCTATTCTTAGGGTCTCTGGACTGGGACTTGGAGTAGTTGGTGGGCGTAGATCCCCCACCTAGGCCACTGGGAAAGTGGCCTACAGTTTGATGGAGATAAACCCCCAGAAGGGGAACTGAACTGTTAAGAAACCCAGTTGATGAGCAGGGGCCTGAAGAGATCAAGAGGGCAAAATCATTGCCTCCCAGGAGGAAGCCCTGAAGGTACAGCCTGATACCAGGGCCAGGACTATTTAAAATTCACAGACACATTTGACCTGATGGGGGCACTCGCAAGTGGTGGGTGCCATGCCTACATTGCTCAGATGCACTGTAGCTCTTTAAAAATGTCAATAATAATGTGTACCTAATTATATTATCACAGTTTCTTTGCTTTACAGCAGAAAGATATAAATACCTCTCCCTTTGACCTTCATTAGGCCATTGTGATTTATGAAGCATTAGTGCCCTCTGTTGACTCATAGGGTGGCAAGTGTCATTCTTTCCTTTATTCTGACAAAAATCAAAGTGGATATGACAATACAGAGGCAGATGAGCTGCTTCCACAGCAAACAAATCTGAAGAATGGCTATGGCATTTCTCTGTAGATAGAAGCAAGATGAACATGAGGGATAAGAATCTCCTCCCATCTATTCATGCAAGAATTCCAACTGATATAAAGTCAGTGTGGGTACCCTAGACAGTCTGGGAGAAATTGTGGCTTAGAGTCCCAGTCCACAGTAGAGGAAGGTGTGGAGGGGCCATGCCACAATTTCTCCTGGGGGCTTCCAGAGAAACCCATATTGCAGCAAAAGGGCTGACATTGTGAAATGGGCATTCATCTATATGCCATGAAAGAAAGAGGGTGAGACCTTACCTAGGCCCTACATGCCCCTTTGGAGAAGCCAGTGCCGCTGGTAGTGTAAGCCATGCTTCATGCCTCTAATCCCTATTGATATTATTCCTTATCCATATGCAGGGCCACAATAACAGGAAGTTTTCTTGCACCCTAGTTTGAAAGAGAAGGCCAGTTAAAAGCAGAATGTACTGACTCTGTTCCCGAACAACCACCTGTTACACCAGAAGCATTCACCAAAGGATGAAGCCCTCCCACTAGATTGGTAAAGCAACACACAGGTTCCTCCCTGTAATTCCAGAGCTTTTGTTCCAGTCTTCTAGGAGCCCATTGCTTTTCTGCAGCTAGCACTGTAGCTCTCAGAATTTGATGATGATAATGAATTTGGATGTCCAGTGCTCCATGGTCAAAAAAGAAACAAAAATGCTGACAGGAGCCAGCTCTGATGAATACCCTGTGAAAGATGGGAAAACTCTTACCATTAGTGATTATGCCATTAGAGATGAATGATGCTGAAGGGTATAAACAGGTGTATAAGGTGATATATTAGATCATAATATGAAACTCCTCTTAACATGAGAAATGTACCACTGATCAATTTCTTCTGAAGGTCTTGTCTTTAACCAGCCAGAAGGACTCAGGGCTGTAGACTTCCATTATCTTGCTGAGTAATGTTTGAACATTGCCTGATGTTATGGGGTTTGTTTTGTTTTATTTATTTGAAGAACATAGTCTTGATCTGTAAGCAATGGCAGATGAGGGTTAGCTGTTTGGATGGGGCTCTTAAATTCACGTCACGGGGCAACTACTGGAAGTGAACATGAGTTCTGTGCTGTGGTTGCGTGGTTGCGCAGTGAAGTCCTGCTGTTGTCACTTGGAATCCTGTCCTGGAACATGCATATGTGCACGTTCTATTCATGAAGCTCTCACAAGGCTAACCCATCTGAAAGAGTATTCTGTTAAATGAATGGCAGCAAACAACAAGCAGAACGAAGGGGAAGGCACATTTATTTTGCTCAGATTTTATGTTCTAACGCGAGGGGGCAGTGCCCCATTTGCCGCAGCAGCAAATCCGCCTCAGCCTGAGTGGATCAGTGGAGATAAGAATGGCTCAAAAGCACTAGCCAAATATACGTGCAAGAATGTGGTAGTCAGTGTTTAATACAGATGTGGTGCAACAGCTCTGACACGCTGCGGGAGATAACTTTGCATTTCTAAGGCATGACAGCCACTGAGTCAATCCTCGTTGTTGGCAGCAGAAGTTCCTTCCATTTGGATTCATTATCTGAGCATAGCAGTAATTAAGGTTCTATAATTGTCCTCCCTTGGGGTTTGGTAGGGAAGCGTGGCCTAGTGGTCAAGGCTGCAACCCATGATTGGCAGGGAGGATGTGGGGAGGAGATTACCATTGTTTAGGCTCCACTGGTGGGAGAGAGGGGGAGATACTTCCTTTCTCTGATTATTTCTGGGGTGGGTCCTTGCTTCCCTCAGGTAGGGCTCTTCTACAGCAACTGTGCCAGAGACTCTAGGAGCTATTGGCTGCAGGTCTGCTCTTTCCCAGCTCTGTTGCCCAAATGAGCTGTTTCTCTCTCTTTTAAATGCTCCATCTGATGGGGCATTTGCTGCAGGTATGATGGGGCAGGCCTGGCTGGGTCCAAAATAATCCCGTTGCCCAGTGTGGGGTTTGTACACCTCAGCACAGGTTCAAATACTTATTTTTATAATTCTAGCATCAGACCAAAATGCTTCGACTGTCATCATTGAAATAATAATAATAGCTAGTCCTTATATTTAGGGCTTTTCATCCATAGACATCAAAGTGCTTTACAAAGGAAGTTGGTATCATCCCCACCTTGCAGATGGGGAAATGATGGCACAGAGAGCACAAGGTCACCCTGCAGGCCAGTGGCAGAGCAGGGAATAGAACCCACTTCTCCTGAGTTGTAATCCAGTGCTCTCTTCACTAGGCAACACTAACTAAAGATATTGCCTTTAATTTTGTTGCTGGTGGTGGGGCTGTCCAGAATGTACCTGTTTTTTGTGGGAAAATGTTTGAAATGTCTATATCTGGTATGTTCAGAATTGGTATAGAGTATTGTAAGATTGTGAAGACTGGTTTGTCCTGGTATGCTTGACTGAAACTATCCATTTAGCTGGTACAGTGTAAATACATGTGCCTTTTTCTATCTACAGCAGAGAGCAGTGTCCAGACCCGCCAAAATAACATGAAGCTGGCTCATTTTATTTTCAGTATGTTTTATGGTTTGCACAGTTTAATCACATTTGAGAATCTGTTGTAGGATATGAAACAAATTTGTATCACAATAGCATATACTAAAATTCTACTGCTTTGCCTTGCCAATTCAAAACATTTTTTCAAGGAGAAATTGGGACATTTCTCTCATGCATAAATGCTAATATTTTTATGTCCCGTAAGAGTAGGGTGCAGCAAAATTCCATTCTAGCGTTTAATTTCTTTCTCTGAGGTTACCACCATTTTATCTTCCTCCCACATCATAAGTCTTCAAGGCCTTCCAAAATGGTATCACTAGAGCAATCAGGTGTTAAATTTGAAGGAAGATAAAAGAACTTTATCATGTATTATGGTTGCTTTCAAATTTTCATTTTGTATCCTGTTCCCATCAAATACCATCTTTAAAGACTTATGTTGTGGGTAGTCTAAAGCAATCAGTAAAGACATTGAACCATAATCTAAAAGAACCATGTTTCCTAGCGGTTGGAATAAAACTTGTTTTAAATTTATCCAAACTATGTATTGTTAGGGACATTTCAGGGCATAGAAGTGCATGTGAGAATAATGCAAATATGACACTTAAGACTGTTAAATATTCAAGATGTTTTGTTCTTGACTGGATGGCTTATCTGATTAATATCTCAGCTGCCCCCCTACCAGTTATCAGTGGTGACTATATTTTTTTCCTTTCACTCATGATGTATGCAATAGCACAGCTATATCACCTCTTTATAAATCAGCATTATAAAAATTAAATGTGTTTGTTATTTTTATTTATTTTAATACACATTCTTTGTCTACGGGGCCCAGTTATTTTAGTTATATTTTTATAGAGATTTTCCATAATGACATCAGTGTTCTGTGGAGAGAATTTATAATGGTCTCTGGTGTATCTGGTAGTTAAAGTGCAGTAGCCTTTCTATAAGGGTAGTTATGGCATCGTGTAGGTAAATAAGCATCAGGGCATCTGACAAATTAGGGCTTCAATCCTGAAAACACTCCATGAATGACTGCTCAGAGAGTACTTGAAGATTCAGACTCTAAGAATCTACAAATACAACACCTTGTAAACTAATGATCTTTAGTCCAAGGCAGTTATCACAGAAGCTCTGTCTACACTGCAGCTGGCAGGTTTAATTCCCAGCTCAAGTAGATGTACGTGTGCTAGTTGTGCTCAAACTAGTGCACTGAAAATAGCCGTGTGGCCGCACTGGCTAGCAGCCTGAGTACGTCCCCCTCTCAGGTCTTAGATACGTTCGCTGGTGGCCAGCCCAAGCTGCCACTGTGCCGCTGTGGCCCCAATGCTCTTTGTAGTGTGCTAGCTGAGACAGAGCCAAGCTGTGTATGTGACATAGCCTGAGACTTCCTCAGTCATGCAGCACGTGAGCCATCTCTGAAATTATACTTCTAAAAGCCAAAACAACAAAGAACATGGAATGGCATCAAACATTGTTAAAGGCCCTATGTGTTTAATAGTTTTGTCTATGCTGAGCAGGCCTTCTAATTAAGAGTTTGAATCAAAGATAAAATAATATCTTTCAGTGTCTCCTCTGGAGAGCAGTTCAGAGAGGGAAATGATTGTAAACAAAACGGATGTTAAAGGGAAGTGGATCTTTTGTACATGATCACACCTCTCCAGCAGAAACTGACCTAGACCTTAGAATACATACATCTTCATTTGGATAAGATCTAGACATTATAAACCCTCTAAATATTCCCACAAGATAACTTCTGTTATAAATCACATGCACTTTATGCTAACATGGGAGTGATAAACAACATCTCATTTTAACATCTAAGCAGTTTCACAGAAAAAGCGTTTAAAGATTCCCCGCACTGCACCCAACAAACAAGGACAAATAGCCATAGCATTGTTTGGACCAATTCTGCATCATCCCAACACATTCATGCTTTGTATGTTGTAATTTTATGATCAAGTTACTCTAACTATGCTAATAAAGCACTGTCAGTATTGATTAGCCTCAGATATAATCCTCCTCTGCAATTTATGACACTTGCACCATATAAATAAGTTCTTAATATTGAAGAGATTCTTCACCCTCTGAAACAGTCTGCAATAACCTCAAAATCAAATTGTTTAAGCCATGCGACCTAGACTGTCTGTGCAATGGATCCTGGATTTCTCGTGTATGGAATGTTGCTCGTCCCTTTGCTCATTTTATTCCGTTAGTCTATTAAAAACATTGTTATACTTTTCTCAAAACTCACTGACATTGTTCACACTGGCATGGAAACCATATTAGCTAAAAATAATTTTTTATAACGTTTCTAGCTAGCAAGGTACAACTAGGCTTCCTCAGCTACTGTAGACATGACCTACCCATATTATTAAGGGTTTTGCAGAAGACTAAAATAATAAGAAAGCCATAATCACTGTCTTTTGCCCATTGTGTTCTTATGTTTAACATAAGCAATGAAAACACAACACCTTGGGCAGGTAGTCCACTACCAGCAATGGTATATGATTCCTGGGCTTCATCCACAAAAGGACTTAGCCACCCAGCTGTCACTTTAGGCACATAAATCCAACATTTAGTCACCTCCAAGATCCTCAAATGTGAGTGGATAAGAAGCTCCCCAACTATGAACAGAGCATAGCAGAGCAAGGAGATTGGTTAAGCGACTATAACAATGGAAATAAGCAGCCATTGCCATATATATTCCAATATACTGTATTTCTTCCCCTTTGTGAAATACAGTGACATACAGATATATTAGATCTAATTTTAACAAACTTCCATGATTCATAAGCATTAACCAGAAATATCACAGCAAACATGCATGTCCGAAAATAAGTCAGATGATTGAAGTTTTACTTTTTCATCATCTAATATCTTTTCAGCATCTTTTTCAGAGCTCCCCATTGGTGCCTGAAACTCATGCCAGACAGAGGGCCATCCTTTGGCTGTTATTTGAATTCTATCTCCACTTGTGTTAGTCAGTAAATTGTTTACTTGTTCAGTGGGATTACACTCCTGACATTGAGGGAGCTACTTCATCCTAATTAGTTCTCCAGACACCTCTTATTTTTTTTAAAAACAATTCTATAAAGTCAAGATGACTATTTTGGTCATTATCTTCTTGAAAAATGTTCTCACCGTCAAGCAGGTGTTTCCCACAAGGGACCTTGCAATGTAGAAATATGTTGTGTTACACTTCCTGTTCCACGATTGCTTCAGTTTTCTCAATTAACCCAACATCGTTTCCAGAAATACAACCCCCCATCATCAAACAACAACATCCAAATTTCAGGACTGGTAACAGACACTCATAATTCATCAGAGCATCATTGATCATAACTTCTCCCCTGCTTGTTTCACACTTTGATGGACAAGATGCCTGAGGGGATTGGTAGTAGTTTACAAGACATTTCATTTGATAGATTGGTAGTTGTTTCTGTGTCTGGTCCAGGTTGATATTGACCTGAAGTTGTTACTATTTGATGGCTGTCTGTGTATGTGTGAAATGAATTGACAAGGTTCGTGCTGTTCTTACAAGGCAAAGGTCGTTCACTTCTAAAATTTTCCATAATAATTTTACCCTGAAATCTTGGGATGTGATTTAGTCAGATTTTGTACACTAAGAAGGGATAATCTTGATCAACCTTTTGATTAGGAAACCTAGGAGGTGCAGGAAATGGTGTTGGTGATACAGTGGGTGTCAAGTAGACAGCCCTATTGCACACATCTTTAAATAAACAGTTTGTCAAAAACGAAGAAATCTTTCACTGTAGACTCAACGTTTATCTCCAGCCCATATCTCCAGCCCATCCTCTTTCATTACAGAGAATTGTGTAATTATTGGCCTGTGCTCCTTGTTAATTATTCACCTGCATGATTCAGTAATATGTCAAAGGCAGCCCAGCACTTTTGTTAACTACATGAGCACTCAAACTCCATCTGACTGTGTTTAGCCTGTTGGAAACATCTAGTTCACTGTAAGCACACTAGGAAGCTTATGACAGATATGATATAAGCATGTTCCCTCCCATAATAACCCAGCATCCTCACGTGACACTCACACCTGGAGACCCCCATCACAGGTTCTGGCCACTGGGCCACCTGCTTTGCAAGCAGCCAGGCAGCTTCTTTGCTTTTGTTCTTGCTGCTCACCCTGCAGATTGCAGCCACCCAGGAGCAGCAGCTGGGGACGGTGTGGAAGCAGTGCCAAGACAAAAGGTGAGAGAATACTCCCCTGTACCAGCACCTTCAGAACCACCCTTCCCTTGCCCAGAAGTACCCAGCGTTTCCAGCTCTCCCCATTTCATTGCTAATCTCACAATAATGTGTGTTTTTCTTCAAGCCCCAGGTACTGGAGTCATGTGAATATGAGAATCTCACTTTACTACATTTTTTTTTTAAAGCTTGTAACCCCTGTGGTGGCAAAGCAAAGCAGGAAAATGTGACATTCCTCCCCCATGTACCCCCAAGTCACTAAAAAGAAACCCAACAAAACATTAATTTTAATGTTGGGAGCTGGCTATACTGGGTACCTCTCTCCCCACTCAGCATTCCCTTACCTGTGCACAGCCTGCCCAGCTGCTCTGTTGCTCCCCAGGTGACCCCTCCACATTCCCCATCATTAACCCCCCACCCCTCTCATTCAATTGACTGAGCATCCCAAAGGGGAGGGGTGTAGAAGCAGCTTCTGCAGGTTTATGCCACTGGAGGATCTCTCTAAGCTAGATGGGGGGATCCTTCAGTGGTGAGATAGCTGGTTTCAGGCAGGTTTGTGTTACTGGAGCAATATAAAGCAATCCCAAGGTAGCAGATGATGTAGCCCTGTAAGTGCTAAAATTCTTCAAGATGGGTATTCAACTTCCAACAGATGTAGGGGAATGGTAGTCCCGGACTCCAGGTTATTAGGAGAGCACTCTGTTCCAAAACTTCTCTAACTGTTGGCAGCTGTGCCCAGAGCCTAACAGTTACCTTGGTAACTGCTGGCAAATGTTCATTGTCCTCTGTACATCACTATGTACTTTAATGGCGCTCTATAAGCAATTAATAATGATATAGGATGACAGAGTAATATTTGCAGTCGACTTTATACCCTGGTGAAACACAATACGTTAACAACAGATGTGTGCAAATAGTGATTGCGTTCAACCTGCAATTTTGGCTTTAAAAAAAATGTTCCCCAGTGTTTTCTATCACTGCATTCTGTTATCTGGGATTCTAGCAATTTCCATCTTTTTGCCTGACTCCTCCTCCTCCTCCCCCTGCTGCTGTATGAGTTGTATGCTTCTGTCCCAATTTTTCATCAATGAGTCACTTTTTCTATTAGGGAAAAAAAGAGGCTGATTAATTATCTTAAATAGTAACTTATGAATAACAGGCACATTCTGTATTCCCATAAATTAAGCAAATCTTGCATGAGGACACAATGATTTTGCTATTCTGTATTAATAAAACTGTTTTAATAGTGTGTTTTTCACAAAAACAACTTTGGGCCACTCATTTTTTAAACCCACTGTTATTCATCAGGAGCAATTCAATGTGTCTAAATTGTCATACTACAGAGCTCACATTTGGTAATTACAAAGTTGTATTAACATTTGTAGGAGTTTCTGTGCGAAAAGTAAAATGTACAAGAAACACTTTTAATTATTTGAAACATTTGCTGAGCCCCTAAGAATAATAAGTGGCTAACTGTTAAAACTTCTTCCAGATTCATTTGAACAAAAGGAAAGGGGGAAAAAGATCATTAACAGCATTTCAAGGCTTGAGATTGTATGCCTTTTTAGTTTCGGAGCCCAAAAGGTCATACTGGCACTTGGAGTATCAAACAACAGGCAAGAAATTATGCTTACTTAAAGGTGTGTTGCAGATTTCCAGCCAGGTTGTGCCCACCTGCCCTGTGGTTGCCCCAGGGTCAGGGACACATGAAGTCTCCACTTTGCACCTCCCATGCAATAGCGGAGCATGTTTGCAACCTCTAAGCTTCTGTGTGCCTGGGCCACCCCAAAGGAGGGGCAAGAGTGGGGGAATTGTGGCTCCAGCCCATCTTTCCTATCAATGACAGGAAGTGACACTTCGCACAAGAAGGGAGCCTCTTGTACCTCTCTAAGGAGAACTCCCCCACACCCACCTTAGAGCAGTGGGAAGTTTTGCACCTGGCCTGGAGCTTCCCCTTATTCAAGACTCTGTCTGACAAGCACAGCTGAGCATTTTATGATTTGCACCTTAAAATCAATTTGTACTTTATGCCTGCTAAGCTCCCCCAGTATAAAAATCCACTTTTAATTTGGATCATCTCGGCAGTTGGATAACTGATATTCCAAAAACCCTAATAGAATTTTTCTTTTTTTACTTCAGTGGGAGCTTGCTTGAATAAAGACTGATTAAAGACCTCAAGATTTGATCTGACAGAAATAAATGTTTCATTGCTAGGCAAATGCAGCGTTTTATCCTTAATGTTTATGAAAATATCCTTATACTATCGCTCAAGCTTGCAAGCACATATTTGACACCACAAGCCTTCCTTGCCGGGTAAATCTACTAGGTATGCATGTGTCGTAAAGGCCTTGTATGATTATAAACTCCCGAGAACACTTCAGAATAAACTAAAACAAGAGCTGAGCAGAGTGTTCTTAGAACAGTTCGTATATTGCGTTCAATATTGAATTAAAAATACAGCATACACTTTGGACGCCTTGCTCACATTTGTTGACCTACCCAAACAAGCTAAAGAAACAGCATGCCCAGCATTATCATGTAGAAGACCCAGGTTTACTCTGATTGCACCCTCTACTGGCTGATGAGCAGACCTATGATTTTAATTTGAAAACAATTCATTTGTATTTCTTTGTCGCCACCTGAGACAGCCTTCATTAACAGCATCTGCCAGTGGAAAAGTCAGAAGGAATGGATAAGCAGAAAAAGGGAATAGCCTCACATAGCAAAGTGTGAGCATTGTAATCCTTCTGGGAAAAATCACTTGTGGGCTACCTTAAAACAATTTATTGAAGCAACTGCATTCTGTGCTTTCTGCAGCTATGGAATTCCAAAATTTTGCCACCAAAAAAAGATATTACAGCTGTGCCACGCTTAGTGCGACTCTCAACGATTTTGTTCTTAGGGTCTGTGAATGCCAGATATGGAGGGGAAAAAAAGTCTTTTGGATAAAAATGAGTATTCTTCAGCCACGACCTTCTAGAGATGTGTGTTAAAAGTCAAGGTATTTGTCATTCCTTGCTGGAAGCTGGAATCAGTTTAGTCGCAGATACATCATATTAGATTGTATTTGTGCCAATTCTTTTAGGACTGTGCTAACAGATTGATTCCAAAGAGCAATTATTCAATTTTAAAGTCCATGTAATATACATACTGCAATCTGATTGGATTACATGTAAGAGAATACATTTCCATTGGTTATGTCATCAAGTGAATTATTGGCTTCTGAATTGCCATGTGATTCCTCTTGCAAAATGTTCATGCTAGAAGAAGTGACATTGGTGATTCAATATTCTTCTCTTTGAGCCAGTGTTAATCTAATGCCCTAAGATGGTGGTAAGGCAGCCACTGTGCTGCTACCAGCCCCACCTTTCAGGTGATATAGAAAATTGACATCCCGACCATTTGTAGCCATATACAGATCTCACTCGAGCATTTTGCAAGAGGAGAAGTTTTAATTCCAATATCTGGTCAACTTCCAATTTAGAACATTCCATTCTATCTATCTTACATCTCCTGTAGTTTTGAATGGGAAAAAAGTTTTCTTCACACTTTGTCGTAAATTGCTGTGTAACATGCTGAGCCTGATTAAAAAAAACTGTTACTACATTGCAACCCACTAAATACATTTTGTGGCTGGGTGATGTGATATACATGTAGTGTTTGTTACATTTGTAAAGCACTTCAGCATATTTCTGGATAGAAGGACTTGCATAAATGTGCGATAATGAAAGATGTTTATTATTTGCCTATCCCAATACATGATGCTCTGATATTAAAGTATTGAGGTACTACTACTAATTTATTTAGATCATAATTAAGTGCACTATGGTTGAGATATTCAGAAGTGACTATTAATTTGGGCTGCTTCAGTTTGGTGACTAACTTGAAACACCTTAAAAGGAGCTTGTTTTTCAAAAAGTCTTCAGCACTCACCCACTGAAAATCCGATCCCTGTAAGGTGTCTCAAATTAGGACCACAAATCACTTCTGAAATTCTTAGCCAGTGTCCTGCAGTGTCTGTGTACTGCTGCCCTCTACAGGGTTGCATGCCAGATTTGCTCAAGTTGGTGTGATTTGTCCCCCACAGTAGCTGCAGTTTACAAAAAATGTAAGCCCTTATGCTGACAAATGAGTGAACATTATTTGAGGCTATCACTAGCACTTTGCACGTAGCACTTTGCACTGCTACAACACCTTCCAGATTTCAAAACACACTAGAGGTATTACTAATTGAGCCTCACATCACCAAGGTCATGCAGGTTCATGTTTCAAGAACAGAAAACATTTCTTGTATAAAGCCTCTTCCTATCGTTCATTATTATTATGACAGCAGTACCTAAAGGCCACATTGTGCTAAGCACTGTACAAACATATAGTGTGAAATCCTGGCCCCACTGAAGTCAATGTCAAAACTCCTAGTGATTTCAATAAGGTCAAGATTTCACCCATAATGAGAGATAATTCCTGTCCTGAAGAGTTTACAATCTCAGTAGATCAGACAGGAGGTAAGAGAGGCGAAATGACATGCCCAAGTCTCACAGCAAGTCAGTGACAAAGCCAAGAATAGTATACAGGTCCCTTAACTCCCAGTCTAGTGCCCTATCCACTGCATGCTTCCAACAGAGCTGCACTTGAAGAACTGAATTACAAACAAATGCCGATCAAATAACTAGACTGAAGTGATTTACTACTATTTAAAATTATTTGTATGTGTTCAATAAACTCTTTGTGGTTTTCTTAAAGTTATAAATTCACATGAATTGCAATAGTTGTTAGTTAATAGGACTACATTAGTTGCTATATTTTAACATTTTTAAATATTGGTGCAGTGTTTGATTCATTTTGGACAGTACCCGTAATGCCAGCCAGGCTAATTACTAGGTCACTGAGTTATTGGTGTAATCCTAACTAGAGGCCAACAGATGCCAATCAAGGCCAGAGAATTTGGGAGGAAAATAATGCTATATTTGCCAAATCCGATTATTACTGACTGATCCAAGTAAGGAACTGAGATATTTCTTCAGTGCAGTGAGAACCTCAAGATTGCCACAAATCTTCATGCACAAAATTTTAAGCCTTCCTGGCTTACTGGAACAGGCTAGGAAACAGGAGAGAAACATCCTTTGATGTAAGCATGCAGAAAGCTTGCAAAAGTCTTCTTTTACTTTTAAGTGCTGAAATCAGTCTTGCCTATGTTGCGATTTTTCAGATGAGATCACTGATGATGTAGACATCAGAAAGCAACCAAACACATGGGGCCAAATTAATCTCTGCTGAGATTATATTGACTTCCACAGAGTTACACTAGAGATGAAGTTGGTCCGTGCTGCCATGTCATTATTAGGCTATGGTAATGAAAGAATATGATCTAAATTTAATAACAACTCAATGCATTTGTTCAGCCTTCTTCACCGATAGTCACTGGGCGCTTTGTGATTCAGATACCATTAGAAGCAGCATTCACAGCATGTACCTTTTTAATTTTGACTTAAAAATTAGACCCACCCAGGCTTTCCCACTGTAACGAAGCTGACTTCATAAGCATAATAAATAATAAAAGTTCTAGCCCCCCAATGTTTCCAGATTATACTTATAGCAAACCCATACATTTGTGGACTCTGACTTCAGAGAACAACTGAGAACCTTGTAGAGGAACATAAAGCTATTCCAGACTAACATATTTGCAGCCCTATAAGTATGGACATGGACTTTTAAATTAATGCAAAATTTCAGTGGTGACCAATGTAGAGGCTTCTAAACTAGAGTGTCATGATCTAATAACCAAGATCCAGTAAGAACTCTGGTCGTTGCTTGCTTTATCAATGGCAGTGTCTTAATAGCAACCAAAAGGGGGGTGAAAATAAGTTACAGAAGATGAATCCTAGAAATGACTAAAGGGGTGGTTAACATTTGTCTGTCTTGGTGAACTGAGGTCCCTGTCAAGACAATGGAACAGTTTGGAGGCAGTAGGAGTTTGAAATCCTATTATTCTAAATAAATTCACCAGAGAGAAAGCCACGTCCAACAGGCATTTTGAGACCATTCAATAAAACGGCACTCTGACTGGATTCAACTTCACAAAAGTCTTTGATAGATGACCCTGAACATTGGGCAGACCACTGGTCATAACTGTTAATGAAATGGAAATGCTCAATAGATCTACATCACAAAGACACCTAGATCCCACTGATGACTAGTATTACCCCAATGGCAAGATGTGCATGCTAAAAAGCCAGTGTCCCAGAAGAGAAGTCTGTGTGATGTTAGCGCATAAATCCCAGCAAGTGATGGTATGTATGAATCCCACCACAGGCTGGCAAAGAATGGGGTTAACCTTCACTCTCTGGCTGGAGTACAAGTATTTGTAGAAGAGCAGAGCTGGATCGGCTGTGGGATTGATTCATTCCCTTCTGGTTCACTATCAGAGAAATACGCTGTGAAGAATAGCAGATGAGTCTGGTTATTAGGCAGGGAAGAAGCATCTCTAGGAAACTGGATAGAGCTAAGAGGCGAACCAGAGAGTTTCCTTTTCCTCTTTCTCTCTGGAATTAAACTGAAGAGAACCATGTTTTAAATCTTTGCTTTTGGACTTCGGTACAGAGAAGCCTTGTTGTGTTTGGCCCTTTAAGTGGCCGGATATTCTTCACATTCATTTTTATGTTTAATGATAAAGCAGGTAACAAGGTGTTAAACCCCACCTGATAGTGCACTATTCTTTCCTGTAACTGGAATCAGACAGTTTTATAAACAAACTGAAGTTGAGAAAAAAGAATATTATGATTAACAGTGTAGAATGCTGCTAAAAGTCTAAACAAAGCAGTGAAGAGAGATGATCAAAATCTTTGCAATCAGACAATCAAACTTTTTTGCCAAGGCAGTCTCAATATTGTGATGTATGCAAAATTCAAACTGCTTTGTTGTTGTCTTGTCCCACGATAACCACATCGAGCCATGAAGATTGAGAATGAATTTGGCCACTCTTACTGGGTCGTTTGTAAGGGTGCAATCCAAGCTGTCAAATCCAAAGAGCACCACTTTCCTTTCAATGATACATTCATAAGTGTGGGCAGGTGTTAAAGCTTGCTCTTGACACAGCTTGCAGAGTGGATATATCTTGGGCCCATCTCTATTGATTTTCATTCTTGTAGTGCGCCCTGTCTGTACTCTCATGGTAGTGGATGTTATTTTCTGAGGTGCTTTCATGTCAGTCAGAGAATCTTTTATCTTTCAACCATTTAGCTGAGCTAATGGTCCCTTGATAATGAATTCATATCCTCAACCATTGTCATTTCAACCTGTTTCCAATCTTCCAACTCTGACCAGATCATCAGCTACTTCATTCCTGTATATACCTTTAGATAAGAATGCAATGAATATAATGCGATAGATGTGATGTCTCTTGATTTTAGTTAAGCTTTTGGCACAGTCCCACGTGACCTTCTCAGCCGCAAACTAGGGAAATGTGGCCTGTGAAATTACAATGAGATGGTGCAATAGTGCTTGAAAGACCAAACGGCATTCAAACAGTAGTTATAAATCGTTTGCTGTCAAACTGGGGGGGATGCATCTACAGTGTCCTGCAGAGGTCTGTCCTGGGTCCAGTACTAGTCAATATTTTCATTAATGACTTGAATAATGGAGTAGAGAGTATGCTTATAAAATTTGCGTATGACCCAAGCTGGGATGGGCTGCAAGCATTTTGAAGGGCAGGATTAGAATTCAAAATGAAGTTGACAAATTGAAGATTTAGTCTGAAATTCAATAGAAATAAGTACAAAATACTATACTTAGGAAGGAAAAAAAAATCAAACGCACTTCTACAAAATGAGGAATAACTGGCTAGGCATTAGTACTGCAGAAAAGGATCTGGAGATTATAGTGGATCACAAATTGAATATGAATCAGCAACGTGATGCACTTGCTAAAAAGGCTGGATGTATTAACAGCAACGGCATATGTGAGACATGGGAGGGAACAGTCTGGCTCTACTCAGCAGTGGTGAGGCCTCAGCTGGAATACGGTGTCCAGTTCTGGGCACCACACTTTAAGAAAGATGTGGACAAACTGGACACAGTCCAGAGGAGAGCTACAGAATGATAAAAGGTTTAGAAAACCTGACCTATGAGGAATGGTTAAAAAAAAAACTGTGCACATTTAGTCTTGGAATAGAACACTGATAACAGTCTTCAAATGTGTTAACGGCTGTTATAAATGGGATGGTGGACAACACTTGTCCATGTCCACTGAAGATAGGACAAGAAGCAATGGGCTTCATTTGCATCAAAGGAGATTTGGGTTACATGTTAGGAAAAACTTTCTAACTATAAGGATAGTGAGCGCTGGAGTAGACTTCCAAGGGAGATTGTGGAATCTTCAGCACTGGAGATTTCTAAGACCAGGTTAGACAAACGCCTGTCAGGGATAGTCTAAGTTTATTTGGTCCTGACTCAGTGTAGGAAGCTGGGCTTGATGACCTTGTGAGGTCTCTCCTAGCCCTACATTTCAGTGATTTCTGTAATCATCGGCAGTTTACTTAAAAACTATGGACCACATTCCTTGGAAGTTGGATTGATTTACATTAGGGCTCATTTTGTTCCTCTACATTAAAAAACAAACAAAAAAACCCAACTTGAAAAATTACCTTCAAGTGGCAAGAACTGCTTTTTGTAAAGGATTAAATGTGGCCTCATTTTTTTTTTTTGGTTTGTTTTTACTTTCAGAATGAAAAGGAAAGGCTCTTAATTTAGAGGAGAATTGCACTGAAAATAGGTAGGCATTCCTTTACCCACCAGCTTGGAATTAGGTCATAGGAAGATGTAACTGGGCTAAGTGTAGGGTTTTAGCGCAATTAAATCTGAGACGGATAACTGAAGAGGACATATTTTAAATGTCTGCAATGAAAAATGCACAGAGCCACAGCAGTTGCAATGAGAGATCAGAAAACGCAACTCTTTCTTAATACTGAAATCTTTATTCAAAAAATACCTTTAAAATATTAAACACCAGAACTGAGGGCATAAAAAGTTACCTTAATAGTTTCATTGATGTCCGTCCAAGTTCTCAGTTGTGCTTTCACCACCTATTGTCATTCAGGAGCAATGGAATGTTAGGACATATCCAGAAAGCTTAACAGAACAATATGTGCATTCTACCTGGAAGTCAGTACAGGCCAAGAGCTTAACTGGTCTTTCCTGATTCAGAAGCTTATTGACATTGCATGGGATGTTTCTCTCCTGTAAAAATAATCTGAGTAATAAAAAATGCTTTTGAAGCAGCCAGAATCTTGGGATATACTAAAATCCTAATATCTTGGAATTCTAAGACTCCAAAAAGACCCATAAACCAGTTGCTCTCAACTTCTATTTTAAACTCCATGCTCCACAGTCAGAATGTAACAAAGCTGATAACTTGGAATGCTCCTAATCAAGGGAGCTATTTTCTCCTGATTAATAAATGAATTTCTATTATAAACATTTGCAGCTGTATCTATTTGCTCAGATGCCAGTCATATTTACCAGATCAGAAATAGGGACAAAATAACTTAGGGTTTGTCTGCACAGGGAGTTATTCCAGAATAGTTATGCCTGATTAATTCCATGTGTGGATGTTCTTATTCGGGAGTAAAAGTGATTTATGGATTAAACTAATTCAGAATAATTGAGAAAAAAGCATCCAAGCATGGAGTTAATCAGGAAGAGTTAATCTGCTTTAAATTCACACCCCATTTTATTCCAGATTAATTTTCATGTGTAGACAAGACCTTAATTTAGTGACAGATGCAAAACCCAGTAGAATTAATGGAAATCAAGCTTCTAGTTAGACTGGACATCCATCTATTAGACTAATCAGTAGAAGAAGAAATTTAAAGTGTAAAAGACATTAGAGGTGAAAAAGAAAGCAAAAAAAAAAAAAAAAAAAGGTAGTAGTAATGATACTAAGTAATTTCAGATAAACACAAAGCAAGTGAATTAATTAAATTATAGCAATGACCCCTCACTCTTATGAGATAGAAAGATGTACTAATATATACAAAGTCCAATAGTCACAAGAATTGATGGGAAAATCTATCACATACATCATTCATATGGATTTTAAAATTGCTCATCAATAATATTTTGGCATTACATATTACCAATGCAGGCAAAAACTTTGAATAAAACCTGCATGTGGGTTGGAGGACTAAAAGATGGTGCCTAAAAGAAAAGAAAAAAACAAGATTCCAATGAATTAAAATTAAAATTTCAGTGGTTTCTGCACACTACCTAAGAATAGATTTAAAAATAACTGCTATATTACCATCTTTCCCAGGACTTTGTGTCTGTTGTGTTTAATTCCTTAGATTTACCTGCTGTAAAAACATAATTTTGTGTAATCTGCTAGTAAAACCATACAGAGAAGTACACATTAAGTTAGATCATGTGCAGTCCATGGAAAGAGAAGGGAAGCAGTGAAAAGCTTTTGATCTGTGCAGTGGTGAATGGTTAAATATGCGACTTGTAATTCTTTAGGTTTTGAATGGAGATTATTTTTTCTGCACATTTTTGGTCAATAATGAGTTAGTGCTTCATCTTTGAAAGGGTGTGAGTAATTTAGGGTTTAAAGGCCTCCTTGAAAAAGGAAAGACTTGAAGGAAAAAAAGGTGGAGGCATGTCCAAGAGGATCAGAGAGGGAATTCAAGCTGTATGGGGTATCTTGAGAGAAAGGGATAGATAGTCATACAGCTTGGAAGGAATGAAGTATGGCAGGGAAGGCAGTGGAAAGAGATGAGAGCAGAGAAGTAGGTAGGAGACAGGTTGGCCAAGGTTTTGAAGGCCTCTAGACTGTGAGGGGAAGCCAAAGGAGTGATTTGAAGAGGAGCTCGGTGTGTCTACAGTCGCAAACTTTCAGATGATTTTTGGAGCATCAATTTTGAAAAGGCTAAGAGAAGTTGTGAAGGAGTCAGATGGGAGCCTACCAGGTAAGAGATGAGGATGCAGTAGATGAGGTGTTAATAATCAGAACCTCAACCATGGTTTTGTCACAGAGAATGGAGAATAATGGGCAGATTTTTGAGAAATGGTATAAGAAGAAATGCCAGGATTTAGCAAGCCTTCTTAGCCTCACATGCAACCATTACCTAAGAGAACTTTTTTATATGACCCTTAGGATTCTGTAGTGGTTGCTGAGCTGTTAAAACCTGGGTGCTCTCCTGCCATCTGGTTGATTCTTCTATGAAACTTCCTGGAGGAATATTAACTACTCAATGTGGGGGACCCTGGAGAAGCTGCATACATCTTTTGGAGATCTGAAAGAGGAAACTCAGTTACGAATAATTCATAGAATGGAGAGGAGGATGCATTTATTTCATTTTAATGTTGTTTTCTCCGATTTTTGAGTGGAACAGTGCTTCAATGATTGAACCATTATTGGCTGGCCATTACCAAATTCAGAGTGGCAATAAATAGGCTGGTGTTTGGTGGGTATCTATGGGCACCCGTTGGTTATTTTCAGTTTTGCCTTTATTTTTAAATAATGTTGTTAAAATCTAGAAATATCAGAAGCAACAATTAGAAACGAGCTCCTTTTCCCCCCACACTTTACATAATAATAGTGTTTTGACTTTTGGTGGTCTAGTGTTTTAGGTCCACATTTTTAAAGGTATTTAGGTGTTGCTCTGATCATCATTGCAATGCCTAACCGATTTAAGATCCTAAATTTTATTTTCAAAAGGACTTTCAATGAGACTTGGCACCAAAGCACGTAAGTAACATTTGAACATGAGATTTAGGCAAAGTCAGTTAGCTGTTGCAGGGTTGAACAGAACAACTCCTAAATATCTGTAAAAATCTGGGCCTTGGTCTAATTGGTGGCATGTGATTGGCTGATATTCATAAATTAACTTTGTAAACAGAACCTATTTCTGGGTTTCAAACTTTGTTTTGCCAGTGCCTCATTCAGAAGAATTTGACAGAAATCTGATTTCACAGGCAGAGCAATGGGCGGTGTGCTTTTCTCCACCAATTTTTCAAAGCTTGTGTTTTCAACTGTAGTGAAAGAGTTAAATTACGCAATCTGTGAGTGCTTATAAGGCCATGGGACTTCGAAAATGAATCCTGAAATTCTGTGTTATTGGTGCATGCTATGTTAAATGCATACAGGCTAAAATGGTTCCAGTGCTGTGTAAATACCACAGAATTCACTTGCACTGCTGCCATATGCGCTCATCCTTGCTATGGACATATAGATTGGATCTGCCACTGGATTCCAGGAGGGGAGGGGACTGTGCTCAGGTAAGACAAATAAAAGCTTATCAAATTTAGGGGCACCTTTAGTCTTTGCTTGAAGCTAAAGGCACAGTGGAATCTTTAACATGTGTGCTGAGCTTGATTAACGTCAGTATTTTTCAATGAGACAGATTTGTTAAAAATCTAAATTTTTGTAGTGTTACAGAGAGAAAGGAGTGCCTGTGCTAACAGAACATGAGATGTTAATGTCTTCTGTGGAACAGGCTTAACTCAGGATGTTTGGAAGCTTCTGAGCATGTTTCTGGTTAATGTTGTTCTGGTTAATGTTGTTAATAATGTTTCTGGTCTAGTATGTTGGCATTTCAGAATTCAAAGGATTACTTCCCCCATTCATCCATCCTGAAATGTCACCTTTCATTCTCCTGCCTGGCCTCAGGAGCATAAATGATATTTTAGTAGGGGGGAGTATATTTCTGAATGTAAATATGCAAAATAGGCAAAATCTATCTTAAAAAGTAAAAAAAAAAAAAAAAATGTTTTAAAAAACAATGGGAGGGAAATCGTCACAAATATATGAAGTCCAGGTAGTGACTTTTTCAAATAAAATGGGTAAGAACAGCTATTGTTTCATACCAATATATGTTTATAGGAAATAAGATAATTGCATATACACTCTATGTATATTGTGTAGAATCTTTCTTTTAGATGTAATTATATCTGCATAATTTCATACATGTGTGTGAAAATGTGTACATGTGAAATTAAATGATGTGCACCTAAATTTGTTTGCATGAAATAAGTCTTATGTATATAAAAAAAAGTTTAAAAAATCCAGTCATTTATTCGGTGGCCTTTGCACAATTAAAGTTATTCACTATCCAGAGGCATGGTTAATTAAGAAGGCTGAACATCCCCCTAAAATTGAACTTCTGTCTTTTAAAGTAGGTTCTGTGCCATTCAGCTGTTGACCACTAGGGGTATCTTTGTACTATTTTTCATCCAACAGCAATTTGGAGTTGAAACCTATAATAGGGGAAAACCAAGGTTCTCGGCATTTTTTTTTAGCGAGCAGTGCATCCAGGATCCAAAAAAGATTATAAAAAAAAAAAAAAAGAAAGAAAGAAACACACACAACCTCCTCCGGTTACCCAACAGTGCTCTGAAATCACACAACTGGACATCAAGCAAAGGGGATTCATCTGGAGGGCAATTTCAAATCGAGATAAATCTATTGGATTAGTAGGATTATCTGATTGCAGCTGAAAAGAAGTAACGTTTGATCATTTCTATTTCTTGCCTGATGGTCGGATTTAAATGGAGGTGGCTTGGTACAGATGATGATGAATTCCGGATGGGGATTTTTTCCCCCCCAATTTTGGGCGAGGGGAAAAAAAATGATATAAATCGATACAATTTGGAGGTGGCCGGGGGCTGATTTAAAAACCTCGCGGGTACAGCTGCCTTGAGAGAAGGGATAAAGACGCGAATCCAGTGAATTAGTTTTAGCGGCGACTGCAAAAAGCCACTGTGAACTGGTAAATACTTCGATGCTATTCAACGTTGTGGTATTTGCGGTGCAATGGGGTGGAAATTGACCCCTTGAATTATTTGGGGACGGGCGGGGGGAATCAGTGCGGTGCCCTTGTCTGTGTTGTGCGGGGGTGGGGGGCTTAAATCTCTGTTTCTGTTATTGGGAGGGGTGGCCGGGGGGGGCTTCTCCGCTTAAGGGTGGGGGGATCGTGAGTTCATAGGCATTTTGCACAGCTGCCAAGCGGTTAGTGTTTGCCTCTCCACCGACTTGCAAAACATTCGTGCGTGCATGTGTGTGTGCGCGTGCAAAGAGAATGGCATTTAGCGTCTGCAACTTTGCACAGAAGACAGGGCTGGGGTTGATTCCTACCTGGTAGATTTCTTGTGTGTGTAACTTACAAGAGGCAGCTGCGATGTTTGGAAAGGAGCCGGATGCAGGGATCGCTCCAGTGTTTGCCCTGCTGCTGCTGCTTGGAGAAATCTTTGCAGGGGGATTTGGCTGCTGACAGAGAGAGGGAGAGACGCACAGGGTTAGAAGGAAGTGCTGCATCTCTTGCAAACAGGAGCCGCTATGTGTTTGGATCCGCTCCTTTGCAATGGCATGCATTGCTCTCTCTAGTGCAGCCACAGCGAACTTTATTCCCCCTCTTCCTCTTTCAATAAGTGGATGATATCGCTTGATTTTTGCGCATGCACTGGGACTCTTGTGTGCATAGTGCAACGCCGAGTTGCATTTCTGGTGCATCGGTACAGTACAGTGCTTCTCTCTAGGCTGCCGTGCCTGATGGAAGGATGAGCTCTTTTTTTCCGTTCAGACATCTTCTTGCATCTGAATCCTGAGTGTTAAGTACTCTTTCTTCCTTTTTCCACTGGAGCTTGCACTAGAGCCTCATCTTGATTTGCTGAAGAAAAATCAATTTTCAGCAGGTTTAATTAAAATTAATCAGGCAGATTACTTAATATTAATTGACTTCTCATTAAAGCTAGAAGTTACCTTGGAATCAGGAGACAGGGTGTTAATCTCAAACCATTTTAAGGGTGTGCATATGGTTCCAGAGCCATTATATTAGAATAATTGTTTTATTTAAACAAAACACAGCTTGAGTAAACTGTGGCATTCTTGCTGCAGCAGGTAGCATAATCTGAAGAAAGCCCATTGCCCCCTTTCAATTTAGTGACCTTTTTAGGGGTTATATTTTTAGTTTGATTTTTTTTTTTAAAGATTGGTTTGTTTTAACATGCATTCATATAAAACACACACATCTTGTGCCTGCAATCAATATCAAATACAGTGTTTTTAGCACACTTCAATGTCTCATGCATTTGAAATGAAACTGCTTCCTGTAGCATGAACTCAAGCAAGTTATTTCAGCAAACATTTTCCAGGCAATGCCTTCCATTGGAAACACTTGCCTTTATACAGCAGATGCATGTGGGGTGCCTGCCTGTACCAGGAGGTATGGACAGGTGACTCACATTAGAAAACATTTATTTGTCAACATACTGAAAACAAATTTTCATGGACTTCTAAACGCCTGGTTGCTTGTCTTTTTTTATGGTAGGAGCATTTCTGTGTATTTAGAGATGGATTATTTGTGAACGAGTAACACTGAGCTTTTCAGACTTCCTTTTACTTTTTTCTTGGTGCTTCATTCAAATAAAGGAGACTTCTGAAATAACACAAACCTTATAAATGGCGCAAGACAGCCTTTTACCTCATCCATGTGCATGAAACACACGTACCACCTAAAAACATGGGCCATAATATTAACATCTGGGTGTCTAAAGCTAAGCCTCTAAATTAATATGCAAGTGATCTGTGTTTCAAAGATGTTGAGCTCCCATTGACTTCTGTGACATTTGTGTGGGCTCAGCGCCTCTGAAAAATCGATCAGTTTCTTTTTATTTTTATATGTAGATTTAGAAGACTAGAGTTAGCCAGGTTTGAAAATTTTGGCCTTGTAACTCTTTTCAGCATATTGCCCTGCTAAAAAGTTTCTTCTTTTCTCACCCTAGCTGCTTTTGATGAATGTCAACAGCTTTCTTAGAAGAAAGCAGGAGTCTGAAGTAATGTTCTAATGGCTTTTTTGCAGCAGGGATGAGGGAAGGATAGAGACATGCGAAGAACAAAGGCGTTCTCATGCTCTATTATATGTCATGCAGAATGTGACTGGAAGAGTTGGTGAGCCTGCACGTAATCATGTGAAGTGTGCTGAGGAGCAGCATTTGGTTGAACACCTCCCTTTTGGGTGACATATATGGAAGCAGCAAAGGAAGCTAGTGAAGGCAATACCGACTGCTTATGACAATAGTGTTATCTAGAAATGAGCAAGAAGGTTGGGCTGAAACTGATTGGGGATATTTTTACCCCATCCTAGCAAAAAGATAATAGCCTGGCTGTTAACACTTAGCATTCTGAACAAAGTGGGCATCCTCAGGATTAGATCCCTGGAGGTGGAACAGTCTGTTGAGGAGGGTGATTTAAAGAGCAGGATAGTGTAGGAAGCTGATAAATTGATTTGAAAGTGGATGGAAGACTTAAAACCTGGGGATGGTGCTAATTCTATTTTTATCCATATGCATATTTCATAACCACTGACTCATACAAAAGCACACACTACTCTATTGTTAGAATAGAGTGAGGGGGAAGAGCAGCAGCAGCAGCAGCTGAGATGATTTTAGTTTGTAGGCATCCCTTTCTTTATTAAAAGCAAATATTGAGTCTCTAAATAGATATTTAGATCTGTTTTACCGCTCTCTGGCCTACTTTGAATCATTTGTTGCTGTATTTGTGTGTTGTTGTTGTTTTTTTTTAATCACACGATAGGAACGTATTTAAAAATTAAATGTTGAAAAAGGACGATGAGCATAATACAGTCATTCTCTGAAAGTGGATAATGAAAAGGCCACACAGTGCCAGAGACTCATGAGAAAGTATTGTAGAAGATATTTTTAAAATGTATGTGCAGAAATAATTGCAATAAAATCTGTTCTGGTGTGCAGTACTATGTCCATTAGTTACCAGTATCCTAAAAATCCCTATTATTGTAGGAGTAGCAGGTACTGAAAGGACAAAAATAAATGGTGACTGAATATGATGTATTTTTTGCTTCATTATATTTCTATTTCTGTATATTGCAAAGAAATGCTTTTAAACATGTGGGAACATGCCTTTAAACTGTGATGCACTGGTATTTGTTGCAGAAGAATTTGTATCAGAGGGAGGGAGAAAGTTAGTGGATGGTGAAAGAGGGAGCTGGTTGGGAAAACTACAAGAAGCATTACAAGTTGAAAGCACATTCTGTAATTTTAGTAACAAGCAACGACATTAAGTTCCCCACAATCACTATCACCTTTTCAGTATTACAGGAGAGAATCCTGCCAACTTCTGAGTGACTCGCCTTTGTATTTACACCTGGCTCTGAAGACCCACATGTTTTCCAACAGAGTTTGCTTTTCATAATTATTAAATGATTAACTAATGGCTTTGGTGTGTGTCAGATGTCGTGCAGAAATGTAATGGGTGTATTTGCACATGTAAACCTGCATTTAAGTTTTTCTGTGCACCCTCTGTAATCAGCTTTTTAACCTAAAGAATGTTAAAGGGACACCGCCTACAGAAAAATTATGGGGTGGATCTCAGCTAGGTGAAAATGGAGCCATGGCAGTTCACACCAGTTGAGGATCTGGCCTCCATACTTGCATCTAAAACATTTTTTTTTTGCCACTGTTACAAGTAAAAGGTTAGATTGCTCTGAATGAGAAGCATTTTGAGAATTACCCTGCCCCCTTTTTAAGTTTCTTTACTTTGTGCATATAGAACACTTTCTGTATAGTCAGTTTCACTGTTTCCTCTGAATCTGTTAGTCAGTTTCCATTTGTGTTTGCTTGGGTATTTCACACAGTAAGGGGAGAAAAAACATTTTAAAATTAAGGCACATGTGATTGTAAAACCCCAGAAATGGTGCAGGGAGACATAATTTGGGAGTGGGGAGGAATGACTAAATTTCAAGTTAACTGTGTTCCTTTAATTGAACAATGAATGTAAAGGGCAGAAGGTGTGGGGTTTTTTTTTTTTCGGTTTTTTTTTTTAATATTTTCTAAAAATGTTCCAAAATGGCCTTCCTAAAGATGGCATGAGCACAGTTATTGAACTGGTTGTAATAAGTTAATGAGGGAAACCAGTTGGTATTGCACTTCATACTTGAATTATCCGTTTAATTGATTTAGAAAAGAATAACTCAGTATTTACATGCCTGCTTATATGGAAAGCTGCAGGAGTTGAATTCCTGTCATATTTTGATGATAGATTTTTTTTTTAAAGCGTATTTGTTTAAACCTAATTGAAAGGGGAAAATGACATTTTCCCATAGGATTAATCCAGAGATTAGTAAAAGTGTGTAACTCCATAACAATCACATTTAAGAGGAACATTATGATAGAAAATACAAAGTGTTCTTCATCCCACCACTGTGACTTCAATGAAGTCAGTGGAGTTACCCCTCTTTCTCCTTTGGTATGAGAGGAAAATTAGGTCCTTAAAATGTTTTTTTCAAGGGAAGTGATGCATCCTGGTTTCAAAGTATTTCTTATTGCAGAAATCATGACCAACATGATCATAAGGAGACCTAGGACTAGGTTGCTGTAACTTAATTAGGTATCTTTTGTCATACAGGTGGCAAAAGACAAGGAAAACTATCCAGCTGAATGACGAGCTAAACATGAAATCAGATGGAAAGAATAAATCACAGTATTATACACTAAGCTTTTGAGGAATTTTATTTTAATTTTTTTACAACGGTAAATATAGCCTCTGCTATATCTATTTCATGTGAGAGAAAAATTCCCAGTCTATGGCACAACACTTTACTGCTGCCATTACTGCAGACTTTATAGATCAGAGATGTGTCAGCGTGTTAGCTTTAGCTATAATGCTTTTTTGTGTGAAACCTTATGGGCCTTACAGCCACTTTCTCATACTGACACTCATAAAACGTTCAAGTTCTCATATTTATTATTTAGTTTTCTTCCTTTCTAAAGCAACAGAACACGTCAAGCCAAAAGTGACAGGCAAGCATGAATAGGACTAATGAGTTTTAATAATACACATATTAGAGACTGCTAAAGAAAGTTTTAATTAAGAAGAACAAGCTAAGCATGAAATTCATTTTAGGACAAATAGAAGTTAAGTTACAACTACTGGTGTAGAATCAAAAACCAGAAAGATACATCACAGGAAATGGAATCCTAAACTGGATGATAAGTCCATTTAATACCAGTATTGGATTCTAAATGTAGTGTGTATTCTACAGTGCCGCAAGTATGGCAAATAGTACACACAAAAAATCACTTGCTCTAGATTCTGAACTACAGTTAGAGCTGACAGCTTCGTGCACAGCAAAGTTATATCTTCGAGTCTATATTTCTTCTTAAGATAAACATAATCAGCTTGATTTTGATCTCCATTACGTTGATGGTACTAAAATCAGATTCTGTCTAAAGATGAAACATTTCCTTTTTTTGTGTAGCACAGAAATATACACTATTTATTTGTGTACTGAATTGAATAAGCTATTTATCTAGCTGCACAAACATGGATTTTTAATGCTCTTGTAGTGATACAATGTGGTGCTGTGATGGAAGAACAATGTATTGCCAAAGTCTCTGCACATACCAGCACTTTCGCCTTCAGAGTTCTTCAGCAAACTACAGGATTTTGCAGACAATTGTATTTGCTTAATGTTGAAAGATAAGAAAAATGCAGAAATTGGCATGTTTCCTATATGTTTTATGTGGAAGCCTGGGTTATTTGATGAACATATATTAAAGGACAATGATAAAAGATTGAATCCTGCTTATCTATGCACAGGATTAGTCCTGTCGAATCAAGATTTGGCCATAAATATGTATTATTCATCTAAGTTTAGTACGGATTTTAGTGCTTAATCTTTCACCCATTGAAGTCAATGACAAAACTTCTGGCCATTTTAATGGGAGCAGAATTGGGGCTCTCTGGTTGTGATTTTTACCATGAAATGTAAGAATGCTCAGATTTGATGTAAGATAGGGGAGCATGTGAATGTTTCATAAAGTTTTGGTCAGCAAAGAATTAAATTCATGTAAGTCTTCCATATACAGGAAGTCTTCAGTATCCAAGATCTCACATGAGAAATATCTGGGGTATTCCCTCCTCCCCCCATGATCTATCATTCAAACAAGATCATCTAAATTTCTAGACCAGGCCAAAAAATTATCACGTCCAAAATACATGGTTGCTGTGAACATGGTAACCAGCTGTACATTGCATTTAGTAGAATAGCTATAAAATTCAAACTGAACATAATACTTGGTCCATTTAAGAGTTAACCATAAGCTGCTAAAAGGAATAAAGGTTCACTTCACTACCCATTATATTCCAAGCCAGTGCATCTGTCTTTTTTAATGTAAATCTGTATTACTTAACTGTCTAAACTTTACACACAAATGTCAGAACTATCTATTCTTTTTGTTATGGGTAAAATCACCATTTTTGTTACCTACTTACATTGCAAAATGTCAGACGGTTCTAGTCCACATGTTAAAAAAAATAGTTGCCAACTTATGGTAATATAAACAATGACTGTAGCTAAGGAGGAAGAATATTTTAAAAATAATTATTAATCTGAGAAAAAGGAAGATACAAGTAAATGACACTATGCAATGAGACTTAAGGCATGCCTCGCTCAGAAACCATTTATCTTGGTAAATCTAAGTTACAGAAAAGTATTTAAAGAGAACATCTGATCATGCAAATACCAATTAATTAGCAAACATTCCCACTAATGGGAAGAACAAAAATATAATGAGGCTGAAAAATGTAAAACAAGTTTAAGATGTGTGCCCCTTTTTAGTTTTGTCATCCATTTGGTTTAACTTAGCTATTCATTAACATTATGCCTCTAAATGAATTATGTATATAGAACTGTACTATTTATATTACATATAAAATTGTATATTTCTTACTAATTTGTTGTGTATAAAATGAAACATAAGGCTTTACTTTTACATCTGTAAACAATGTTAAATACAGTGGAGCAGATGGCTCAGGGAATAGGTATATAGGGAATGAAGCCAATCACCTCTAGATAGTGGGTTCAATCTGATCACTGCCAGTAGTGTCTGAAAATCCTTACCCTCTGATAGCTATTTGGTGACTTGTTGCAATAACCTTTGTGGTCTCAGATCAGTTCCTGGTGAGCAGGTTACTCCATCAAAATAGCTAATGTAACATCTGGCACCATTGTTGACTTTTCAGCAGAGATCAAGGATTTGAATGGGTTTGGATACTGAATTTCTTTCTAACGCTTAGAGAAGCTCTCAGCAGTTACTGTAAGGTTGAGACACATTGGCAAGACAGTGTGAGGAAGCGTTCAATATTGTAGCCTGTGTTGTACATCTCTGGGGGGGGTATAAGACTTCAGTCTCTAGTGCTGTCAGTTTGTCAGACTTCAAAGCATTAAATTCACGTAGATAGAAAGAACATAATTTTCTTTAACATTTCTTTTTTTATAATTCCTTTTCTGAGTTCAATCCATACAAACCCATTGACTACACTTGTGTACACAAGAGTAGAATTTGTCTGTCTTTACTATCAGATGGAAAGAAAATGTGACACGTTTGTTATAAAACTTCTCTTCAAGCAATGTAAAATGTTAGGGAAAAGAAAGCAAACCCTAGAATAGAATATATCTTTTCGTTTACCTGATAGTGTTTACAATCAACATATCCCTCTGGTGTGGAATTATTATTATTATTTTATTTTATTTTGCACCATGTGTTGTCTTGCCTGTAACTTTCTTGTTTTGGTATTACATTATTTTAACTGTCTTCTTTTTTTGTTGACATGAAATAACATTTTTACATAATTAGAGGTGAATGTCAGTGGAGCGCGATGAATACTGCAATGCTCTGCAAACTTGTTTGAGTTTTGAAATGAAATTGCTTTGGAAGTGTTCAAGTCCCTTTTGTATTCACTTTCTGTGAACATTTGTGCAACAGTTTCACAAGTGCTTGTGGAAAGGCAACAAGTTATGGGGTACTTTATGGGTTACATTATGGCAGCTCTGTGCTAGTTCCCCAGCTCAAGTCTGCCCCAAAGATGGAATAAATGACCTCAGGTTGTGTAGAGCTGCCACAGCGACTCCTCCTACTTCCAATAACTGGCACAGAGGGTGTGGCCATTGGAAAGGAGACCTAGCTAGCTACTCCAAATGTCTCACTCACCCAGTTGTTGTAACAGTCCACTGAGGCTATTGGCGGCCATTGCAATTTAGAGCATTCCCCAGGCATGAAAGTAAATTTAAAAAAGGAGTGAGGAGGAGTTAGACGGCTCTAAATTATGCTGGGGAACTAGTCTGTTTCAGAAGTGTCCAGGTCAGAAGCACCAACGTGACTTAAAGCCATCTTTACATCTGAGCTACGGTGAATGCTTCTGTGCTGTAACTCCGGATGAGGTCCATAAAGTACATGAAATTCAGAACAAAAATCAAAATTTTGAAGAACAAGCGAAATAGAGCAGAACCTCAGGGTTATAAACACCTTGGGAATGGAGATTGTTTATAACTCGGAAACATTTGTAACTCTGAAGAAAACATTATGGTTGTTCTTTCAAAAGTTCACAACTGAACATTTGACTTAACACAGCTTTGAAACTTTACTATGCAGAAGAAAAATGCTGCTTTTAACCATCTTCATTTAAATGAAACCAGCGCAGAAACAGTTTCCTTACCTTGTCAAATTTTTTTTTTTTAACTTTCCCTTTCTTTTTTAGTAGTTTGTTTAACACAGTACTGTATTGTCTTTGGTTTCCTTTTTTGTTTTTACTGCTGCCTGGTTGCATACTTCCGGTTCCATATAAGGTGTGTGGTTGACCGATCAGTTTGTAACTCTGGTGTTTATAACTCTGAGGTTCTACTGTATAGAAAATCTCAAGATGCTCAAAAATATTCCAAAACCCATGAAAGAATTCATTGAATAAATTTGATGTTATAGATGATTTACTTAGTGGTAACTGACAAGGATGATCCTCAGCTCTAGACAATGATAACTCTTATCATTGTCAGATGTTAAGTCTAGACCTCAGAACCATTCATGGCTATAGCTTCAGCAGCAGAATATAATCTTTATACTCTGCCAAGTACCTCAAATTGCTCACTTATTTTCCAGTCCACCTTCCTGCTCATTGCTGCTTCAGATAGTAGTGCACCCCAGAAGATATATCTTCTCCTTCCTGGTTCCTGACCAGTCAGCTACCATACAGGTGTCAGGGGAAATTTATAGAGGGAACAGATGCAGAGGTCTAAAGAAAGTTTCTGTCAATAATTAAGTAGAACAGGTAGATGTGCTCCAGACAAGAGTTCCAGCCTGCCTTAAGCTACAAAGTAGATCTTTGTATTTGAGTTCCAATACAATAAGCTAAACAATCTCTGTATTTGACTTACTTTATGTTTTTAGTCTTATTGCTCAGGAGAGCTATCGTGGGGCTGAAATAATGCACTATTTCCGCCATCTCAGAAGTGGACTATCCAGAAGAGGTCAGATCTCTTATTACTTTTCCATAAACAACTCCCTTAGCAGTTGAAAAAAGCCTATTAAAAAGAAATGTAAATGTAGATACTAGAATGTGTGGACATGGCTACTGGAAGTCCTTCCCCACCTACAGGGTTATATGCTCTTTACCTCTGCTGGCTCCTGCTGACCAGGCTTCTAAGGGGTAATTCATGAAAATAGCCAAACATATTATTGAGCTATGTTCTTATCACTTCAGCCTCCTTATGATATCATAGAGCAAAACTTTATCCATGGGTGGCAGAATTTAACAGCCTTTTAATCACTCCATAGCTGTTTAGCTGCTTAAATGCATCCTATGGAATAATTTAAAAACACAGCTCTCCACATACGGAACAAGTTACGTGAAAATAACTTAGGGCAAAACCCTCCAACATCTGAACTATTAGGGGAATTATTGCTGATTATTTAACTTCATAATTATTTTTAAGACAAGTGCTAGATTTTTCTTTTTTTGGTACAGAAGTATACCAAAAAAGTGATTGTCTTAGTAATTGAAAAATAGCTTTGAGACTTAAGAGAAAGGAGACTGCTAAATGAACTGTTATTTAAAGCGTATCTTGGTAATTTTCCCATACTGAACTAATTCAGCAACTCAAAATGAAAAAGAAAGGAAGGAATTGTTTGGTGCTGCATTGTTCAGTTTGATTTCTCCTTAGACATTCCCCAAACCATATAAGTTAGTGGGACAGCTACTTGAATGAAGTACTTATTATTATAGAGTCTAAGAATGTTGGGGGGAGAGGGGCAGAGGACAGAGCATATTCCTTTACTGCTGACAAAAACAAGATTTTGAGACTTAACTAGATGGATTTAATACAAGCAGTTTGGCATATTTTACTGACCTATCACTGTCTCCCAAAATCTGGAAGGTGACAAAACAAAAATCTCTCAAGATGCAATTGTCCAGGTGTCGTTCTGCACATGTTTGTTAAGCTAAGTAGAAATGCATACTTAGCCTTCAGAAATGGTTTGGGCAGGTAAATCTGTGTGTGTCCAACAAATACTAAGAATTTGAAACAGAAGAATGATGGGGCATAAGTCTGTCTTCTGTATGTTAATATAGTTTCAGAGCAAAAGATATTAGAATTAGCAGAGAGAGAAAAATTGTCAAAAAGCTACATCTATCTTCTTATTGCCTTCTGAGGTTTTTTTTTCAGAGCTAAAGGAATATTAGACATGAACCAAATCTCCTGCTGTCCTATATAGCTTTTACAATCTCCTTTTTAATAACCCAAACGGCAGGGCAGTCTGTCAGTTAGACAAGCTCGTCTTTTGAATTCCCTTTACCATGTGTATAGATGTGATAAAAACAATTCTCATTAAAGTTGCCAATGCTGTCTCAAAAGGTGTTTCAAAACGTTGCTTATCCCAAAGTAAAACTCATTTCCTGTACCTTACACACTGTTTTACGAATGTAAGATTAACCTGTTATGCTGTACATTATATTTAATTTAAAATTAGAGTATATTGTAAATTGTGTTGGCAATGTGATTAACATGAAAATGAAAGATGTTATGGGATGCTCTAAGCAATCTTCAAAACTACTGTATCGCAGTCCCTGTATCACAATCCTTTGTGATAAAATAGAGTTGAAAATAGAATCTGGGATTCTAAATTATATAGTCTCTGATCCTAACAGATTATTTTCCTAGGATTTCATGCAGTAGACACATTGGTGTCTGAAAAATCTGGACTTGTAGGAGCATTTAAATGGATTAATTGCAAATTAAGAGTAGAGAGAACTGATTCTGCGTTCCTTGCATACTCACATCTTTCACTGCAGTCAATAGTGTGCAAGGAATCGGGCCATAAATGAGAACTGTGATACACAGACAACTCTGTCTGTTCTGTATGCCCATTCCCCTCTTCAAGTAATTGCCAAAGAAACAGCCTCTGAGGTCCAGTCCTGCTTCTTTGAAAACAGTGGCAGTTTTGCTTTGACTTCAGAAGGACCAGAATCTCTTCCTGTATTGTGAATATTTGGAAATCCATTAGCTATCAAAGATAGATACATGGTTAACAGGTCATCATATAAAGCACAGTATTTCATGTTTTGCGCTATAAAATATTCCACAAGATTAGTCTTGTTTTCCTCCAGTTGCTTCAGCTTTTGAATTGTAAATTACATTTTAAAATAGCCAAATGAGTGTTTTTTATCTGTACATGTAGTCTGTTTTTAATTAAATAAGTTACTTTATGCTTTAGCATTCAGTATCCCGATCTGACTTGCTTTTACTGAATATTGAGATTTAATAAAATAATTGATCTATGGTTTCTATTGTCTTGGTAAACCAACCTCTGTTAACAAGTTAACCAGTCCAAATTCCATTTTTAAGTCATATAAAAATGTAACAGTAAAACACATTTAATCTGAGCTACCAGTAATTTGTTTATTTTTGGAAATGTGCATTTTTATGAGGTGTTTCTTCTGAAAAACTCTGTAAACTCAGGAGGCAACATTATAAATAATCCGATAATCCGTGGTTCACCCGTCATTTCATGGAACCCATAAACTATCTATTGTAGAATTTTACTTACATGACTCCAGCAACTATTAATATATGTACAGTAACTTGTAAAACAGCTAGTTTTCATTCTGCCCATATTAGCTGTTTCATACTAATGATTTATTTTCATTTTCTCCAGGATATAGACCTGCAACTAATTGGATTTGATTTATAAGAGGGGAATCTGCAGTAAATGGCCGCTCTCTTCATATTGCTACTATGGAAAACAGAATTGTCGATAGGATGTAGTCTGATAAATAGTGCTGTGTGAAGATGCTGCTTTGAAATCAATGGAAGATACTTGCCGTGCAAAAAGCCTTTTGAGATTTTTCTGACAGGCTCATATTTAGGAAACTCGATCCATTTCCTTCGGTTTTCCTGTTTTTACACAAGTGGATACAAATACGATTGCTTCATTGTAGCTATACAACTAATGTGGGACCATGGCCCTTCCAAGATCTGTGTGGCTGAACTGTGTATGGAGAGCGATAATGGTCCGTCTGTTACACATGGGATTGGATGCCACTTTTGTTCTTTGTATACTTGGATTTTTGCTTCATGCTGCAGCTGTGTCCTCACAAAAATTGGATGATACTGACCCAATGGTGACCACCAACTTTGGCAAGATAAAAGGGATTAAGAAGGAACTTAATAATGAAATTTTGGGGCCTGTTATTCAGTTTCTCGGGGTTCCATATGCTGCCCCACCAGTAGGAGAGCGTCGTTTTCAACCTCCTGAACCTCCATTGCCCTGGTCAGATGTAAAAAATGCTACTCAATTTGCTCCAGTGTGTCCCCAGAACATTATAGAAGGCCGATTGCCTGAAGTCATGCTTCCTGTGTGGTTTACTAATAACCTGGATGTAGTTTCTACCTATGTACAAGATCAGAATGAAGACTGCCTCTATTTAAATATATATGTCCCAACTGAGGATGGTGAGTTAATAGCAGGCAAAACAAGGAGACCTTGTTATTTTCCTATTCTAAGGTTTAACAGTATTAATTCATGTGTACTGGTAGCATGCCTGGCTTTCCTTGTTTGCATGCCAGCATTTTACATGTATGCATGCTGCTTTTTCTGTGTATGCATCTGTTCCAATATAAATTTTTTTCCTGCCTACACTCATTTTCTTTCTCCCACAGCACGTGTATTTTAGGTTGAAGTTGGTACCTAATTCTCATTCCCACCCACTGACTTCTGGGAAGATGCATCAACATCTTATCCATTGCATGTGCAGGCACAACAAATTGGGAATCCTCCGTACCTAATAAAAGCAGGCCATATTTCAGTTAGATAGCGGTGTTGCATGCTCCTACTGTCTGTGATGGAGCTCCATTTTATTTTCTAGTCTTCTATTCATTTTTCAGTCAAAAGAATATCCAAGGAATGTGCCAGAAAACCCGGCAAGAAAATTTGTAGAAAAGGAGGTATGTATAAAAGTGGACCAAAAAAAAAAAAATGGGGGAAAAAACAAAATCTTGCAGAGGAAGAACAAGTAACAAATCTTAAAGATTGCTGATACTGTGAAGTGAAAACCAGAAAGATAATTAGAGACCCATTTTAAGCAGATGAGAGGATAACATTTGTAAGACCTGAACTCAGTTACACCTGATTATATCTCTTGTACTGTCTTGTGCTGACTGTATTGACAAGTTTCATCTGTACTTTGACCTTTTTAGTCTAGAGAAATGTCATTCAAGTATTACTACAATATATGCAGGCACAGTTGGTGGTGCATGTGCATTAGGGACTGCCCTGTTGCCACTTCTGTCAATGGCAACCCTTCTCCCCCATTGATTTCAGTGGTGTAGGGATTAAGCCCTTGCTGTGGTTGTGAAGCTCCCCAAAGCAGAACTCCTTTAGTAAACTGAAAACATACGTTTGAGATGTGATGCACACTACTTTTTTTTTTTTTTTTTTGTAAAGTTCATATGTGAAACACTTTTTACAGCTGATAAATTTTAAGAATTGAGGGTGGATTTGCTTTTTCTGCATCTGTAAAGCCAGAAATCTCTTAATAGAGGTGTACTGAAATGTTAAAATATTTTGACCCTATGACTTGGAAACTACAGTTCTTGGGTGATTTTTTTGGTCTTCCAACATTGAAGTCTTTTTCTGCTAGTAAGGGAGAACTTGCAAATTTCTTTTGTAAACATTTGCAGATTCCCAAAGCTATTGAGAAACAGTATAAAATGTGTATGTCTAGGCTAATGAACACAATTTAAAACATGTGAAACAGTGTGTTTTTTAGAAACCACTTCACTCTTAAATCCACAGTAGAAATATCATATTTACATTGTTAATACCAGTATATAAATGTAGATACTTAGTTGTTCTGACCTAATATATTTAATATTTTTTGCCAAGAATCACGTCAATCTCCTGCATAATTAAGCATCAAGGACTATGTCAAGAAAGAATTTTAAATCCTTAGGCCAAAAATTTTAGGCTCCTAAATTCCTGCTTAAGCATCTAAATAAAAGTGGCCTGGCTTTCAAAGGTTTCTGGCAACTGTAACTCGTATTGGCTTTTAATAGTAATGGTGGGAAAAAATCAGGCTGCTGTTATTTAGATGCCTAGATGTTGATCAGCAGCCTAAGCATCTGGGCTTGACAACGTTGGCTTTTACCCATGGGTTAGGCTATTTCTGTGTGAAGTTTTCTGGACTTTACACAGAAGACCATGCTTTATGTATGTTTCCATGTCTGTCTGGTTTGGAGGGAATCCTTATATTCTTTTGCTCAGTTCTTTAAAGATGCCCTTCCTGTTTGTTAGGGTTACAGTACACCAAGCAAAGGTGGAAGGAGAGAAAATAGGATGTTCTTGGCAACATTACCTCTTATTCCTATCTCTTCCAAATTCTCAAAGCTGCAGTAATTTGCAGATCTTCAAATAACGTGCAGGGCTGCAGTGGCGGTTCCGCAGATCATCAAGCACGTGTAACTAACTGAGTGACTTTTGCCTCCTATCACCCAGACGTTGATTCACAAAGTCATAAATAAAGATGCAGGGGGCTTTCACATTTCTGAAGATGACACAAATTTCTATTAGAGAATATTAAAACCATAAAAATCAAGAAATAGGAAAAAATAATGGAAGAAAGGGAAAGACTTGTAGGTGACAAGGTCATATTTACTTGTGGACAAAACTGAAAGAACAAAAATAATTATTTGAAATGTTGTAGCTACGCTTCCAACTGAATCCATAATCTAGAGAAGAACAGCAAAAGTTTACCTTTTCGCTTTGACAAACTCAGATCCACATCTCCGGGGTATGACTGTAGTAGTTTCAGTACTTAGAGTGACTCTAGCTGCTACTCATCCACACTTAGATTCTGGGTACAGTCGCTGAAAGAAATCCCCCTAACTCAGTCTCCTAGAATGGTGGGTGGCAGTTACTGGATAAATCAATCATTCACTGTATAAAGTTGCCAGTTAATTTGTAAGAAAATTCAACATTTTGAATGAGATAGAAAGAACACCTGGAAGGTGAACATGGTAATGAAAGGCAACTGAATCTAAAAGTTATGTTAAACGTTATACTGGACATTATAGATTAAAAGGCTAGAAGGGAACACTGTGGTCACGTAATCTGACCTCCTGTATAACAGGCCACAGGATATCCCTGAATTAATTGCTGTTTGAACTAAAACAGATCTTTTAGAAAAACATCAAATCTTGATTTAAAAGTTTTCAATGATGGAAAATCCACCACAACTAGTTACTTTTTGTGAACAGCATCAATAACTTTACAACACTCTGACATTAGCAATATAAGACATTTTAGGGGTTTGAGAAGGAATGAAGGAAGCCTATCTTAAGTTGTTCTGCCTTGGTTTTTCATGCTAGTTTGTTCCAAGTGTGTATAAAAGAATTTGGCAATGCCATTTGTCCTGTTGTCAAGTGTTAGAATAAAGAGGAGTGAACTTAACCTGAGAAAGGGATGGACACTGAGATGTGTGTAAATTTGTTGAACAGTTTTCCTCAGCTAAACATGATTGCTAGTTCAGAGAGTCTTGTATCCTGTAGTGTCTGAGTTCCTGTCAGAATTTTGCATACTTCAGTGATACTCCCTTTTGGTCATCTTGGACCACGTCTTGCAAAATGCTGACTGCCTCCTGCAAGAACCCTCATTTTTTTATTTCAGTGGGAGTTGACACACTATGCCGCCTTTTCTAAGAAACACAAATCTACTTTAGCTAGTATTTCCCAGGAACTAAGGATCAGATTTTGGCTATCCTTGGGTAAGGGGGAGAATACAAGGTGCCTTTTGCTTTTATACCTCACCTAAGGACTGGCTTTAGGCACCTAATACCTTTTTGAAAGTCTGGCCTTAAGCTCTTACTGGGAGGATTTACCTCTGATGGCTCCTGACTGAAAGGCAATCAGTCTGAATCTGCACTTTCAAGGCCAAATTTATCCCTGCGGAATCAGCAGGCATTAATTTAGCACCATGGTCCCTAACACTAGCGCTCTGCACTACCTAAAACAAGAATGTTTCATATTTTATTTGTGTTTGAAGTATTGTTTGTTCCTGTTTTTCATTTATCACACAGGCATTTCCTCTTGAGCCTGTCTACTAGTAATGCATGGAGGAAAATAATGAACTAAACACTGTCTTGTTCAGACCCTTTCATCCCTTTCACAATCTAAAGCTGTTAGTGTCAGGTAGCAGCGAGTTTTCAAAGATGTGAGGTAGTTTAATGTCACATCTGAAACAACGTAAAATGCTTACATTCAAGCACACTTTCTGTGGTCGTTTTTCTGAGAGACATAAATGCTCATGGTAGAAGATTTTTCAGACTTTGTATTTTAAAACATCAACCACCTTTAATGCCATCTGTACTGATGGAAGCCATGTTTAAATGTACAGCTATTTAGGCCACCTGTGAGCTCTTACGATGAACCAGCACACTGTAAAGAACCTTGAGGCACGTACATTGACTCTAGATGTAACTTTATCAGTCTGTAATCCTGCTTTAATTCTGTGCAGTTCAAAACTTGTTTCATTCCAATGTCCCTGATTTTTACTGCTTACTTCTCAGTTTCTACATCCTCCCACACACAGATATGCAGGGCTCTGAAGTATCATCATTATCCTGATAAAGCTGTTCTGAATAGCATACAGCTGTTCTGATTCTCTCCCCTCCCCTTTTCTTGTTTTGGATAGTTGTATGCAATAAGCCAATAAGCTAACGTTTTAACTGTTCTTTCTGAATTTCGTACTTAAAGCTAGGCTGGACTAAGCTGTAGAAAATAGTTGTTGGGGGTCCATTCATACATTGGCAGGGGGAAGGATTGGATGGCTTTTCAACCTTTCAATAGCTACGATTCTTCTGCTTTACTTTTCCCCTTATTGTATTATTCCTCTGAGTTCATTCTCTTTACTTGTCTATTCTCTGTAATATACACGGATACAAGTACCATTCTTAGCAATGCTTTACATATGTTTTGAAGCTGGAAATATGCCTACATGTTCTGTCAAGGCATTCTTAAAGATCGTCTCAATTATAATGTTAGTAATCCGCTTATAACTAGATTATTGCTACAAATATCTTTTTCTTGTTTTTTCAAATTCTTTTCACTTACAATTCTTTTGCCCTTTTAATTTTCACTTACTTTATATTGTCAGCTTTACATGCCTTACCCTTCCTTTCACTGATTTATTTTTTCTCCCCTTTGATATCTGTAGTATTGTTAATTATACTCTGCATTCAGAATCTCACCGCGCTAATGAGCTTAACATCAATGAGATTTGTTTTTGGGATATCAAGTTTTTTTTCCTTCCACTTCTAATATTTTTTCTATTTTGCTCATTATTTCTGCATGCTCACAATAATAAACTCTTGAGGTCAGATTCTGTGCTGTATCTCCTGAGAGAAGCAGTATCAAATGCACAATGCAAGGGGAAGCGGGACAAAGCTGGCTTTAGGCCATCTTTACGCTACCTGGCTTCTGGGCTGCTGCAGGGGGCCCCTGACATAAATTAGAGCAACTACCAGAGTGGGTCCAACTTAGGACAGCCTTTCCTGGGTTGCTTATTAACTGGAGCACAGTCCAGAATCTCCATAGAGCCAAGTGCTGGGACTTCTATCCTCCCCACCCCCATGCTATGTCTATACTAGCAGTGTGGGTGGGGAGGTAGGTGGAGTAGAGTAGGGTGACCCTGCTCTTACGCTGGGAGAATTTTGCAGTGGTTCCTGTGTGCCACCGAAGCAGAAGGGGAAATCTCCTGGCTACAGCTCATTATTTCTCTTCAGAAATACACTGGATTCAGATATTAAATAAAGGATTGATCTTGTCCCCCTTACTCTGCTGAGTGGTCTACTGAGGTAGACTGCTCACTTGAGCAAAGAGTACTCCTGTGTAAGCGATGTAGGGCCAGTCTCTAAGGGCTAGTCTACACTGCATTTTTAGTCAACCTAAGGCAGCTTCGTTGACCTAATTATGTCCGTGTCTACACTACAGCCTTCCTCCCATCGATGTAAGTGCCCTGCTACATGTACATAACTCCACCGCCATGAGAGGCGTAAGACTTTATAACTATGTAGTTAGGATGAGGCAGACACTGCGGACCTTACAGTGGCTGTTGTCTGTCTTGTTAATTTCACGGCAGGAGTCGTGAAATTGAAAAGAAAGCTGGGGAGCTGGGGTGAGGAGTCCGGGGGGCCTCAGACCCCTCCTCCATGGGAGCAGGGCAGCTCTCTCAATTCCACAGCTTTGTGAGCCGTGAAATTGACAGGGCTGCCTGGCTCCCAGTGGGAAGGAGCTGAGAAGCTGGGGCAGCTGGACCCCACTCCTTGGGCTGGGGGCGAGAAGCCCTGGGTGGCTTCCCCCGCTCCTGACGGGGAATGGGGAAGGGAAGATAGGGCTCTTAACCCCCCACACTGCCCCTTTTAGGTCCGTGGAAGCACTCCACACGCACTACCGACCCAAGAAGGGGAGTGTGGACCTGAACCATCGCAGTAATTACCGTGGTGGTTGTGAGTCAACCTAATATAGGTCGACTTAGGTTTTTAGTGTAGACCTACTATAAGTGAATGGCAGTTCACCTGTTAAAAGCAGGTACTTCTCTTTTTCAGAGAATCAGAAACACTGAAATTACAGCATATTTACTGTATTGTTACTCTTTGGCCTGCTTATTAACAACATGCCAAAGGATGGGAAATTACCTCAGTGATGCATTTTACCTTCCCCAACTGCTAAAGATGTGGAAGGCCCTTCTTGGACTAGGATTGCGTCAATTCCAGTTTGCACTGGTTTGGTGGGAAGAGGCTATGCGGGGATTGGATGTATTATAGGGGGATTTTTATCTGCGGTGGCAGTGGTTTGATCCATCTGCATATCTACGGGCCAAAAACTGCCTTTGGGGACAGGCAAAGCCACTACTGCAGCTCATAAGGCTCTCTGTAGTAGCAGCTGTGCTGAGCAGCTGAGCGATAGCTTCTTCTCTCACAGCTCCTATAAAAAACACCTGCACAAGGCCCATTTTCTCAGTGATACCGAATTTGGTTCTCGCTTTCTAGAGATGAATGAAAACACTGATTTTTCTGCAGTAACTGCTATTGATCGAGTTCCAGGGGAGTAGCCATGTTAGTCTGTTTTTAGCAAAACAGTGAGAGTTCTGTGGCACCTTAAGACTAACACTTTTATTTGGGCATAAGCTTTCGTGGTCAGAAACCCACTTCGCTGGATGCTATTGCTAGGCTTTCTTTTTTAGTATGAAGATGGCAATTCAGAGCCCAGTTTCTTGCTAAGGTACTGAGTAGCCACACAAGATCACCGTGTTAGGGCTCCATTGACTTCAGTGGGCTTTGGGATCAGAAAGAGTATCAGTCTTAGTGTGATTTCATAGTCACTAAAATATATCTTTGAACCTTTCAGTAATGTATACTAGAGGAAAAAGAATATACACAGAAGATCTAAGAGGCTGAAATCATATAGAAAATAAACCGGTTTAATATTTATATTCATTTCCTGGCAAGGTTCAGTTTCTCATGTTTTCCCCGTTTTTTCAAAGGTCTTCTTTAAAGTAACTGTTATCTGAGAATCAGGTATTTATGCAATTACCGTAATTATATCTATGCATCTACTGCACATGCAATTATTTCATTAAAAATTGTAATTATATGATTATAGGAGATAATGGCGTACTTGCAGGATGTGGCAAATGTCTTCATTAAACTGTGGCACAAAAGAACTGGGGGCGGATTCTGAAGTCTTAAATATTGTTTTATTGGAAATATCAGACATGATGAGCCCACATTATGAACTGGCTGTAAGATGTATGTGAAAAGCACAACACCCCTCCAATGTTATTTTGAGAAAAGGATATACAGAAAACATCATAAAAGCCTCTCCTCTATTTCTTTCTCTCTTACTCTTCTTATGCCTGCAAAATGGCAGCAAGCCCCTGATGGAAAAGCATGTTTTATAAGGAGTAGAAAATTGCTGTCTTCCGGAATCTCTCAATGTGAGGTTCAGCCTGGTGGGGGAGGGAGAAGAGGAATAGAGGACCTTCCAAGATCTCCAGACACAGATCTGTCCCTTTTCACAGGGAGGGAGGAAGGAATCCAGTGTGAGGATGCATTAATGGCCTGTTCCAAAGCCATGGAAAAGCTCCTGTTAATTTAACAGACTTTGGATCAAGCTCACAGATGTTAGTGGTCCCTCTGTGTCATGGAACCCCATTTAAGTGGGGATCCAGGGGCAGCTGGAGGCGGGAGAGTTCCCGGCAACACAGCGCCATTGGAGCAATGCTGCCAGGGAGCTGAGGGTGGGAGGTGACCAGTGTGGGGCCAAAGACTTCATATACTGGGCTTCGTTTCTCTAGTCGAGAAGGGCTCAGGGATTGGGACCTGAATTACTACTACTTCCCCACGGGAAGGGCCAGGATCCCTAATGGAAGACTTTGCAGGAAACTGCCTGAGGGGAAGATCCTGGTGCTTTCCTCCTCGCTACCCACTCCTGTCCATAAGAGGGGGGGGGTTTCTCTGCTCGCTCCCTAGAATGGATTTTTAGAATAATCCCTGAAAAATGGGAGGTGGAGTCAAAGCAGTAGGATTTTTTTTTTTTGTAGTAATATTTTATTTTTAGAAATCTTTTAAGCATTTAGTGCTTGTGAAAAGTGAGGGATTGCCAGGCCAGGACACTGTCCTCTTTTTAGCCACAAGACAGTTTATAGACAGCAGCAATGCCCCCATATGCCATTGCCTGAAGGGACCAACCTCTGTGTGACTGAGGGAAGTTCAGTTTTTAGGCCATACGTCGTCTGTGGAGACTGCCAACAAGCGTATTAATTTGTGCAAACTATTGTGGTGTGGACAGTCACTTCCCTGAGAACTGAGCCCCGGCGTCCTTCCCTAATGCCATTGCAAATTCTTGAAAATTCTATAGTCACTTTCTTCTTGCCAATATTTCATTTTGCTTTTTGGTCTCTTATCTTTTAATGTTATAATAATCTAATAAACATACAAATAAAATGTATGATTTGCCAGCAACAGGAAAGATCCGGTTATGTCATTCTATTACCAGAACCAATGCTCACTGGTTCTATAAGAATAATAGTTCCTGTGGTAATCGGTGTGTTGGTCACCGATGTTTATCCGTGTAGGCTGCGTGCGTGTGTCCCTGTGTAGATGCTGTCCCAGCTCTGGCCAGGAAACCGAGATGGCTCTCACGATCGAATGAATTGACACGACCACGGATTAGCTGAGCAACGAAGGCACCCAGGCCTGGTTTATTGCGTGCGGCCCAATGAGAAATGACTTACAGAGTCATTTCAGTTTCGTATAGGCGGCATTACAATGGCCTCGGCCCAACAGCGGAACTTTCCATTATCCCCTAGACCGGACGCCGTTATTCCTTCTGACACCCTCTTTTATGCATTGTTACATACACTTTCATTCTGCCCTCTTTGACGTAGGTAGTTGCCACCCTCTTGACGTAGGTAGTTGCCACCCTTTTCCGTTAATTGGCTGATTTGGGCAAAACAACTCCATGTATCACCTTTTGTCATTTCTATCCATCAAAGTGTCATTTTAGGGAGTTAGTATCTTGGTACCTCGTATACCTGCTACATATTTTAGTAATATTTTGGCAATCTTGCAGTATCAGCACTTAACTGAAATTGGCACAGGAAACTTGAGTGACCCCTCATACTCCTGTTCACTCGGCTTTTTCCATTTAGGTCTTAGCTTGTTTTACAGGCCTTAAGCTCTCACTTCTTACTACAGTTCCATCTGAGGGTTGCAGCCCTCAAAAGCTTATGCCCGCGGAAATTTGTTAGTCTTTAAGGTGCTACAGGACTCTCTCTTTGTTTTTTGTTTTTTTAGAAGAATAATCGCTTTTGTTAACAAAATAGACTGGGTGCTAAGGCAGTACAAAAGATGTACACTCTCAAAAAAAGCTAAAACCTTGTGTAGCTTGTCTTTATTTAACTGCAAACCCAAAGTGTGCCAAGATTTTCATATAGAGACGGATATATTTTTCAAAATTGTCTAGGTGACTTAGGAGATTTTTCAAAGGTCCTTAGTCACTTAGGCTATTTTCAAAATTTTACCCATGCAAATCTAAGGCCTATACCTGCTTTCTTATAATTAATGATCATATAGTTGTTGACTTAAATGGGAGCAGGACTGGACCCATGATCTGTAAAACACTTTGGGATCCTTCCCAAAGGTATTACAGTAGAGAACTTAAATGATCTTTTGTCAGAATTCAGCAGACTATAGACCCACTGCTGTAGATCTTAGTCCTTCCCTGTTTCTCCATGCTACACTCCAATAAAGTACCCCACGGTATGAATAAAGTAATCTTTACAATATCTTGAATTCTAATGTTCTGTCTTTCACTTTTAATTAAAAAGATGGCATAAGATTAAAAAGCTCAGTAGATCACTCTTGGCTATCGAAAGACAGTATTTCTAGCAACATATTTCAAATGATTAGGTACTGGGGATGGATTGGTGTCACAGTCACTTATGTGTTACGTGCAACTTACATATTTTTCCTTCGTTAGGTAAGAATCTATCATGTCTTGTTTAAAAGGCTATAGACGGCCCCTGATCCACTGACATCAATTGTATCCCAGCCTATTGCGTCATATGACGCCAAAGGTGCGCACAGGATTTTACAGACAATGATAGAGATGTGATCTGATTCCTGAACAATAAAGAGCCTGATTTTCAAGTTGAATGCGCTAGTTCCGATCCTTTGCTTTCACTGCTCTGAGCCTATGTCTTCTATGTTGTTTGCTCAATCACAGCACAGAATGTGGCCTCATTAATTTTCTTGCCCTGACACATTTTGCTTGGGTTGTTTTGTTTGTTTTTATATAATTATTTTGCAAGATGATTATTGAAATATGGCTAGGCATGAGAGAAGGGTATTGACCTAAAGGGCTGAGGTTAGTTGTGGAAGACCCGCTGAAAGAAACAGAGCAGAGATTTGAAGGAAAGGGAAGGCTCTTGACATACATGTGTAGTCAAGACACAGGAGGCAGTGCAAAACAGGCACAGAGGTGAAAAAAAACCTTTAATCTGTTGGAGAAAGGAGGCAAAGAAGAGGGCAGCACTTAAGGTATGAGATGGTGGGATTCATGTTAACTGTGTAGTTTAATGTAAGAAATTACCATGGCCCAGATCATTAAAGATATTTAGACACCCATTAAAATCAATGGGAGATAGGCCCAGATCCTCGAAAGGGAATTAAGCACCTATCTGCCTACCTAAAATTCCCCTCTGCAGTTTCAACGGGAGAAGCCACTCTTCACTCCTAAACTCTTGTGTATGTCTCTGGCACATATTGGCTGTCATTTTCCATCCCAGAGTTCTGATGTATTGAACTATGGACTGTATGGACTATGGACTATGGACTGTATGGACTATGTATTGAACTATGGACTTGGCTGGGCCAAGGCCGGGGGCAACAGGCAGCAGAGGAGGGGGAGAGAGAGGAAAACCTAGACGGTTTATTAGAAATATTTCCATTTCCATTTTTTATTTGACTTTTTTGTATCTTTGACTGTACCCACTGGATAGTACTCTGACAGCTTCTTGTGGCAGGGACAGTCTTTTTGTTCTGTTCATACAGCGCCTTGCACAATGCGGTTGTGGTATGTGATTAGGGCTCCTGGGTGCTACGGTAATACTGCTACTAATGATGATTGGACGCTGTATTCGGCATGTTCTTGGTATATGGGAAGATTTGCCTTTTTTCTTGAATTTAGCGCCAGTACGTTAGGTAAGCTAAAGCTAGTGGCTGGTTGGAGTGAGTTTCTTACAGTCTGTGTTAAGGCAGAGTGAACTGTGAAATTGTATGAGGGTTCTGCTCAGTGTTTTGAGGGCAGAATTTCTTCCGCAGTTTGTTTGGCATTTTGTGATCTTGTGGGATGAAAGGTTCTTTGTAACTAGCACTACAGGGGAGAATCAGACCTTTAATATCACTTAAAATGTTTCTTTTGGTTGAATATAGATAAACTCATGACCATGTGGGGTTTTGGCTGATGACATCATTTGCACTATGAATATACTGCTCAATGCTGCACCTTCCTTAAAGGAGTTACAGTGTAAATGATTGGCTGATTGATTGTCTGGTTCATTGAAGACTGTTCTTAAGAGCAAGACTGTTCTTAAAGCCTTCGTTTTTGGATTCTTTGTAACCAAATGCAAAGTTTGCCACTGTGGTGGTTTTTCGGAACTAAAAGGTAAAGAAGCAATTGACATATACTCAGGAAATTTCATAATTTTCAGGTTGGGGCAACTCTAGAATAAAACAAATACACAAACTATAACAATAATTACATTTAGCAACTAAATAGCACTTTACACGTCCAAAGAAGTGAGTTTGAAGGGGAACATACCACAGGCAGCAGCTGATTCTTAGCTCTGCCCCTATCAGGCATGGCACATCTCCTCAAATCTTGTGTAGCTCCTTTTATGTGGTCTTTAAATGGAAGGAGGAGTTTGACACAAAACCAGTGCTCCCTTTCCAATCACTGTGGGCTTTTCCTGCCATTTCTCCTCTCCTTTGCTACACTCTGCACCACGTGGTAAATCAGCATGTGCCTCGTTGCTTTCAGTAAGCTTGCATGACTAGATTTCAAGTATCGAACCAGTTATGTTCTGCTAATCAAATAATACAGTGATTAGCACTGTATAAATGCAGGGATGGATCAATTCGATTCAATTATTAGAAGAATAATAAGCAAAGCCTTTAGAAAGACTAAACAATAGAAAATAGCCCAGTATCACAAGTATTTCTTTTAAAATAATCATTCATACTTTATTGATTTTTGTTAACTGGGCTAAAATTGTACTGAGAACGTGCCTCAATTTCAGATAGAGACCATTAATACTAATTTCTTTAGTACTCTGTATGATATTGATCACAGGATAGAACATAATTGTATATACTCAAAATGAACATACACATGGGACTGAAGATATGATTAAAACAAAACAATGGAACACAGATGACCAGTGTATTAAAGGAGCACTCAAGGAAGACAAGGCCATTGCAGAGAAGCTAAATTAAATTCTCTGTAGCAGTCTTCAATGCAGAGGATGTGGAGCAGAGACTCATATTGGAGCTATCCTTTCTGGGCAACAGATTTGAAGTTTTGTCCCATACTGATGTGTAAATAGAAGAGGATTTAGAGCAAATTGATAAATTAAACAGTAATAACTCACCATGATGGTATTCACTCAAGAGTTCTGAAGGAACTCAAATGTGAAATTGCAGTTATGTAACTGTAGTATGTGACTGTCGCTGAAACCAACCTCTGTACCAGATGATTGGAAAGTAGCTAATGTCATGCCGATTTTTCAGAAAAGGGCTCCAGAGCCAATCCTGGCAATTATATGTGGGTAAGCCTAACTTCATTACCAGGCAAATTGGTAGAAACCCTAGTAAAGAACAAAATTATCAGACACATAGATAAACACAATTTGTTGGAGGAAGAGTTAACACAGCTTTTGTAAAGGGAAGTCATGCCTCCCCAATCTATTACAGTTCTTTGAGGGTGTCAGCAAGCATGTGGATAAGGGTGACCTCATCAATATAGTGTACTTAGATTTTCAGAAAGCGTTTGACAAGGTCCACACCAAAGGTTCTTAAGGAAACTCAGTAGTCCTGGGATAACAGGAAAGGTCCTCTCATGGATCAGTGACAGGTTAAAAGATAGGAAACAAAGGGTAGAACTAAATGGTCAGTTTTTTCACAATGGAGAGAGGTAAGTAGCAGAATTCCCCTAAGGATCTGTACTGAGACATGTGCTGTTCAGCATATTTGTTAATCGGGAAAAGGGAGTGAACAGTGTAGTGGCAAAGTTTGCAGACAATATAAAATTATTCAAGACAGTTAAGTCCAAAAATGACAGCAAAGAGTTACAGGGGATCTCACAAAAATGGGTGAATGAGCAACAAATGATGCATACCTATAATGGCAGATGAAATTCAGCATTGATAAGTGTGAAGTAGAGCACACTGGAAAAAATAATCCCGAACTATACACGTCATGATGGGATCTAAATTAGCTGTTACCCTTCAAGAAAGAGATTTTGGATTCACTGTGGATGGTTCTCTGAAAACTTCAGCTCAATGGGCAGAAATGGTCAAAAAAGACTAACAGAATGTTAGGAACTTTTAGGAAAGAGACAAAAAATATCCTAATGCTACTGTATAAATTCCTGGTGCACCCTCAGCTTGAATACTGTATCCAGAAGGATATAGTGGAAGTGGAAAAAGGTTAGAGAATGGCAAGGATGTGGAATGGCTTCCATATGAGGAGAGACTGAAAAGATTAGGGCTTAGAAAAGAGATGATTAAGGGGCAATATGACAGAGGTCTATAAAATCATGAATGATGTGGAGAAAGTGAATAAAGAAGTGTTCTTCACGACAACAATAGACTTAGACAACAGAGGGCACTAGCACCAAGTGTCCATAACCACACACTGGCTTTATTCCAGGTGTCTAAGAGCCTCCACAGGATTATTAGTGATCTGGTGCAGCCAGGTTAATCATGGGTGACCATCTGACCACAGCCAATCCATGACCAGGCAGTGTCCCCTGCTGACCTAATGTCTGATCTTCAGAGCTTGATGTGTGGGGACTTTGTCTCTGGGGTGGGCAACATGACCAAATTAGCCAGCCAGTGGTTGGCAATGGTAATTCCAGTCCTCTGAAGGTCAGTTCTCGATGCATACCTATTACTGATTTACCCCTTCCCACAATACAAAAATCAGGGGTCCACCTGATGAAACTAATAAACACCAGGTTTAATACAAACGAGGAAGTACTTTTTCACACAGTGCACAATTAATCTGTGGAACTCATTGCCATGGGATGTTGTTGTGATGTCCAAAATTGTATCTGGGTTCAAAAAAGAATTAGATAAACTCCATGAACTTAAGTCCATCTAATTGCTATTAGACAAATCAGGGATGCAATCCCATGCTCGGGGTGACCCTAAACTTCTGACTGCTGGAAGCTGGGAGGGGATGACAGGGTGGACAACTCCAACTGCCCTGTTCTGTACACTCCCCCTGAAGCTCTGGAGTTGGCCACTATCACAGACAGGCTACTGGGCTAAATAGACCATTGGTTTGACCCAATATGGCAGTTTTTATGTTCTGTTACCTCAGTACTGTCTTTGGGCAAATCTGATTCCAACTCTTTGGATTTTTAGAGAAAATAGCCTTCTACTTTTCAAATATCCTTTTCATTTCTAGGTTATATACCTTTAATAGTATGTTGCATGATTCTTTCTTACATAATGAAAGCAAACAAAGTATGGAATTATCAACCTACTATATCTGCTTCAGATACACAAATCTGAGCTGATTCCACTGCAGTTTGTTCTTTTCCAGCTTTCCTTTGAAGATGGTTGTATATAATACACTGTAGCTGTTCATGTGCCAGTATTTTGCCTTAAAGTAATGTTTTCTACAGAGTACAATGTTATTCTAAGTGACAACCTTAGTATCTTTCCTTTATATATGTTGTATTAGGTGCTAGAGTTATACAGTGTTTGCATGAGGGAAGTGGGCAGAGTAATATATATCAAAGACAACAATTAACGTATTTTCATTTGACTTGTTCAGCCTATTAGGTTGTTAAATTTTGCATAGCAAATTATTAGCATGTTTAATATACGAAGGAAGCTTTCGGATGAGCAGTTGTAAATGTAAATCAATCAGTGGACAGAGTCACTCTAACAATATTCTGTAGCGTCAGCTGCTATCATAATATCGCAGAGTATTTTCCCGAGCCATTTTTGTTAACATATTGAGCAGAAAAAGCTGCAACATTATCACTAATCTTGCTAGTTAATGCAGAAACTTGCAATGGCATGGTCCAGTAACTATTAATGTTAAATGCAAGGATGGCAAAAGAAACAGCCGTGGAATAATTGTAGTGTCCTGGGCACATTGTCTTGTCACTAACCAGATTTACATCAGTGTAACTTGGAGACTTTGGTACAATTACTTGAGATTTAAGCAGGGTGTAAATGGGGGCAGAACCAAGCCATGAGTGCCACTTTAACATAATCAGTAAATGACATATTGAGGCCCTTAATGTTCCAGCAATTCATAAATAAAATTCTTTAGTTATAAAATACTGGAAGAATAGTTCAGATTTTGCCCAATAATAGTCAAAAAGGAAAAAGCAAAAGTCAACAACAAAAAGCATTGAAAGGGAACAAATTATGTAACTAAATAGTCCTAGGCACATAAAGACTAATCAGTGCCTCTGAGTATCATGCTGTGTCCTGTTCAGAAGCCAGTTTTTAGGTCTTATTATGGAAAAAGATCTAGTTCCCAGAGTCTTTACTGCAGTAAAATCAAGTACAATACTGCCCTTATGAATGAATTTTTTATTTTGCTCTTATGATATTTTGTCAGATTAAACCTTCAGGACAAGACACTGGCCTAAATTTTGTGCCTGCAGTTTGCAGGTGCAAATAATTGTGGGGTGCAATTCCTATTATTTAGATGTCTAGGGACTGGTTCACACTCATAAATTGGGTACAAAGCTATTTGTGTGAACTAAGACCCTGTCTACACTTACCTCCGGGTTTCGGCGGCAGTCGACGGGAGTTACGCAAGCTACGCAAAAAACTTGCGTAACTCCCGTCCACTTCTGGGCTCCTCTTCTGCGTGCTGTCTTCACTGCACTGTGCCGACGGGCAGCACTGCGCCACTTGCAAAAATGGTCTTAGTACGTCGATTTCTGGATCGACTGAGCGGGTCTTCACTGACCGCTCAGTCGATCCAGAGAAATCGATCTGACCGTGGCGACTTTGCCGCCGTCAGGGTAGCCATAGCCTGAGTGTCAGAACTGCAACCACCTTTATTTTAAAAGGCACAAAAAATGGAGGCCTCGTTAAAGTTGGGTTGAAAATTTGCCCCTAGAGGTTAATTGCTCTCACAAAATGTGTATATATGCCCATTTGCAAACACTGGATGAACTCCTGGGTCCACTGAACCCAATGATAAAACTCCTATTGACATGAGCAGGTCCAGGATTTCACCCATTGAATCCCACATCCGCATATCCAAATCAAGTAATGGACACATACTTAGGTGTGGGTAGGGGATCAGTAACGTAATACGTTTTGCAGGAGCTTTTGAAAATTGCCTCCAAAAGCCAGGTTCTGTCTTCTGGTTCACATTGCCAATACTTTGTCTGAATGCAGTAGTCCACATGCAGGTGAGAGGAAAAGCATTAGTCCCCAAGCATTGCTATCATGTATTGTGATATCCCTATGGACTAAGCCTGCTGTAGTGTTTTGGGGTTCACAAACTCAGTGGACTCCTATCAGCCCTAATCATACTACTGCACTCAGGACTAGCTTTAGACTCTCAGGTATGTCAAGTGATATGAGTTTGTGCCCTTCCCTTTAAATTTAACTGACTCATTTTGTATTAAATGGGGAGGGGTATCTTTGGGCTGTCCCCAAGACTGCTGTGTTGCAGGTGAAGAGGATAAATATAGAGACATACCAGATGTCTGCCAGGAAGATGCAATAAAAAAGGCCATACCTAAATTAAAGCCACTAACTTAGTGTATGTGTTTTCTCTGTCTTTTCCTGCTTCTTCTGCCACCTATTTATTTATGCATTTTTCTGCTTCCACGTATCTGTCTGTCTCACTGTAATATCTGAGCAACTCACATTACCCTGCAGAGAAGTGCTATTATGCCTCTTTTACAGATGGGGAAACTAAGGCAAGGAAAGGTTAAGTAAAGTCACTTGTCTAAGATCACACAGGAAGTGTGTGGCACAGCAGGAAATTGAACCCAGAATCTCCCATGACAGAGGCTACCCTAGCCACTGGACTATCCTTCTCCCAGCTCTCCATCTCGCAAAAGAAAATACTTTGTTTTCTCATTTTTTGTCAGTTATTTTTCCTTTATTCCATTCTTGTTTCCTCTAATTAATTCCCTTTCATGTTCATAACGTTGCACTGTCCCTTGCTCACAATACCTAGTCTTTCTCCTTTCTCACCTTATGTAATCTGTGTTCCATTGCTGTCACCCTATTCCTTTTTTTCCAGGTGATACTTCCCAGTTCTCTCTCTTTTTAGAAACTATTACTGCTTCTGCAGCACTGTACAAACATTAGCTAATTATCACAACACCCCATAGATGCTCGAACAATTTTTATAGTGGGTGTGCTGAAAAACATTGAACAAAACTACATCCTGTATATGATGGAAACCACTTCAAATCAGGGGCTGCTGCCACACCTCCAGCATCCCTACTTCCAGCACCTATGCTACACCCTGTAAGAGTATCATCTCTGTATTGAAGATGGGGAAACCAACTGAGAATGGCTGACTTCCCCCAAAAGCAGGGGTAGAGGGGAGTTGTCACTGTCAAACCTGGGATTAGCATGCAAACGGGCCTTCTTCTGTGTTCCATGTTCAGTCCATTAAACCATGCTGCTTCTGATGCTGTTAAGTGGCCTTTTCTGGCTTTGTCTTAAATTCCTACATTGTGTAATGCTTGCATCTTCCTAAATGGAGGCATTTTATGTGGGTCAGTTAAGGTCCAGTATTGTCAACTTTAAGAGATTGAAAATCAAGAGTCAGATCCTCAAAAATCATTAACTGGCCCCATAAATCTTGAGACTTACAAAACATCATAAGACCATGTTTTTTGGTCTGTCTTTTGACTTTTTAACTCCACTCTACTTTTCTGGCAATGTAGGTATGACAATTTCAGGTTTAAAAGTCAACCTTTACCATGCTTCCCCTGGCTGCTCAATGGGAGACTTTCTGTATGCTGGAAATACACAAACCTATTTAAGCAGAATTAGAATGGAGAAGATGCACCCTGGTTAAGTCTTTGTTTTATTTGGGATAGTCCGAAGTAGCAGAAGACTCATTTCAATATACTTGTAATGCTTCTTTTCATGGTATCTCAATGTTAGACTGGCTGTCCCCTCAAAAGTATCCTTTCAAAACCAGAGAGATGTGGTGGAGGGAAGGCATCCAAGCTGGTGGGGGAAAAAGGGAAAGTACTTATATTTGGTTATACTTGTGTACAAGATTTTAAGTACCCAGGGGAGAGTGCTGTAGCGTGATAAAGTTAAAATATGATGGAAAAGTCTAATTCCCACACATTTAGAAATATACTATACAAGGCCTATAAAGTGGAGCAGGAAAATGAACAATGAACATCCAAGAAACACAAAGCATTCACATGTATCAAGTTTTTCAATTATTTTGCAATAAAGATTTATGTGATCTGCAACGATCCTTTACATGCAAGAATATCTTTACAACCTCAGCCACCTTTCTGAGCTTTCTGTATTTCAGCGCAGTGACTGTATTTATAATCCCTACATACTATTTTGAAATAAATAAATTTAGTCACTTTCAAAAATAATTTTAAATCATTCTTCTTTCTTTGTATAAGTCAGATAACTACCTACATATATACGTTATCCAGGAATTACAATTTAAAAAAATCTCATAATTAATTGCAAAATAAATAAATAAATTTATTTCATAAATAAAAAGCAAAAACAATTGATTTTGTATTTTAATTATTCTTCCCTCCTGCAGCTCCTAGGGCTTCTCCTCTTCCCTGCACCAAGCACTCTGCTCACTCCCCATCCCCCCAGTCCAGCCACACTTCCCCCAGACTCACAGCTGCTCCTCCTCAGGTCTTTAACCCCCCCTTGCCCAGAGCTGGGTGGCTGCAGCAGGGTTCTCTGTCCCCTTTCCCATGCTGGGGATAGCAACTCTAGGGGGCCTATGCCTGTTCCCAGGCTGGGTGCTGCAGCGGGAAAGAGCAGATGCACTGTCCTGTGTGTATTTCTCACAGGAGGGGAGGAGGGAGCAGAGCCATGCTGGGCTCATTGCTCCCTCCTCCCTGTCCCCTGCTATGAAAATGGCAAGCATAGAGGAGAGACTCTGCCAGCTTCCAGCAGGCCTGAGCTTTGCAAAGAGGCTGGAGCGTCTCCCATCATTTAGTAGATGAGCTCCAGTGCCCTCTGAAATCCCATCACTTGTGAAAAATCACAAGAAATTGCAAGAGTTGGGACTCCTGATTACTCCATATTGTTACCTGGGGTTCTTTCAACCCAGAGCTCTTGGTAACTTTACTCTGTATGAGATGATCAATGGAGACATGGCTGTCCGACCGATAGACGGTTGGCACAAACAGTACAACACATGAGTGCTGTTGAATAAAGCTATGCTTTATTTCAGTGGTTCCCAACCTGAGGCCCGAGGGCCAAAAGCGGCCTGTGGGTCTTCCAAAGTGGCCTGCCACTCCATGCCCACTGGTTGCAGAAGGGAGCTGCTGCCTAAGGACATAGGCGGAGCACGTTGCTGCGGGGCTACAAGACCAGTGCATGTTCTTGCTGCACCCAAGGGGATGAGAGATCAGCACTCCCCTCCCCTGGCTCCAGCAGGTAGCATGGCAAAGCACTCTGCCTGGGACCCTCGGTGCAGGGGTCCCTGCTGGAGCCAGACGGAGGGGAGCACTGATCTCCCGTACCCTGGCTGCAGATGGGAGCCACTGCTTAGGTTCCAAGGTGGAGCGCCTGGGGCTACTGGACACATGCAGTTTCCCTGCTGCAGCCAGGGGGACGGGAGATCAGCAAGGAGGCAGCCTCCACGCTGAACTTCTGTCTGGCAGAGCAGCCAGGACTTGACTCTCCAGCAGAGAGGACTCTCCTCATGCTTGAAAAGAGGGGCAGGATTCTAAAAATCCGTGCCTTCTGCCACCGTGACTTAGCTGCCAAGCCATGTGCTTCAGTGTGTAGTGACAGTCACTGATTTACACTAGTGCTTTGTCTGTGAGTGTGTGACATACTGTGTGTAATTCGTAGGTGTAAAATAGTAAATGTAAAAACGAGCACAGCAGCATCACAATGTTTACTTTAAATAGGTAGTGCTTTGTAGTCCTTAATGGTGTATGCGTTATAGCATTTTTCATGAGTTGGTAGACTGGTACCCCTTCAGGGTTGTAAAAATGATATTTGTGGCCCTCGAGCCAAAAACGTTGGGAACCACCACTTTATTTAGTCTCAAGCACTTACCCACATCCACAGCAGATTAGTAAAACACCCCCAACTCTCAATAATTATCGAGGCGTGGTGTGGCTCTCAACTGGTACACCAGCAGCCTGCCATTGGCCAGTCTTCTGTCTGCCGGCGGAGACCATCCATGAACAGATCTCACTAGTTCAAATCTCTCCTCCCCTATTTATCCTTATTGGTAGATAATGACACGTCAATCAAAAAACTTGTTGGGCAAGCAGGGTCAAAAGCTAAGCCAGAGGTTTCCTCAGATCACTAATTAGCCAGGTGTGTTCCTGCAGAGCCTGCATGCCTTGAGGCCCTGACAGGCACATCCCAGAAGGCAAATATGGATATGCTGCTTGTTTTTCTCCTAAACCAGTGGTTCTCAACCGGTGGTACGCGTACCACCGGTGGTACGCCGAAGAAGGCTGGGTGGTACGCGAGCCATACCGCGCCGCCGAATCCACCGCCGGAAGTGCCCTCCCGCCCACCCTCGTTAAACTCTGCCGCCGAAAAGGGGCAAATGGCGGAAGGGTTTCGGTGGAGGGCATTGTTCCCACCATGCAGCCTGCCCTGCTGCGAAACCCCGCCGCTGCCGCACGTCCTCCTCCCCCCCATTTTTTTTCCCGAGTGGTACTTGGGTCAGGTACAGTCAGGTGGTACTTGACCTGACTGTATCTGACCCACTTGGGGAAAAAAAGGTTGAGAACCGCTGTCCTAAACCACAGACCCCAGCACGTTCAGCAGTGACTTCAGCAGGGAGGGAGGGGAGTAGGGTCAGGTAAAGGTTGAGCAAGAGGCTCCCTTCCTCCCTGGCTTATCATGCTAAGCTGCACAGACCTGCAAAAAGGCCTACTAGTTTTGGGTGCTGTTAATTATATTGACATAACTGATATTCCAATTATCGGTAGATGTCCAGGCATTTTGCTGGTCCACCAAAATCTCACTGTACAATATAGGAGAGCGAATCAGATACTCAGGCCTTAGAATATTTCCTGCCCCAGTTTTGACTGACTGCTAGCCAGAGCTCTACCCCCAAACACAGGGAAAGAAAGGATTGCTGCAGTTATTTAATTAATGTATTTATTTATGCATTGTTGTCCAACAGTCAGAGTGTGCTGCAAATTTACATGGCTTTGTGCAAACCTAGCCATGTTCCTTGCCCTGGAAAACCTGTGACGTAAAAAAAATGAACAGAGAAACAGAAGTGAATATATAGAACCTACAGTTCTGGAAAAGGAGGTGACGATTTTTTATAAGGAGAACAAGGGTTGCTTGAAGACGGGTTGGAAGGAGGAGAATGAGAGTGCTTGGCAGATGAAAGCAGGAAGGTATTCTGGGCATAGAGGGCAGCACAAGAGAGATCAGCAAGAGGAGACAGGCAGTAGTAAAGGCGAGTAACAAATAATGGAGAGAGAGTGCAAGAAAAGTAAAAGGCTTGACCTGATTTGTGTGTTTACCACTCAGAGCCTGCTCCTAGAAGTGCACTTTCGGCTCACCAAGCATAAACATTTAGCTCAACGGGGGACAGAGAGAAATGCAGGTTTTATTTTGGAGCCTGAAACATATTCCTCTCCAGGGTGGGCTGCTCCATCCCATGGTATCCCAGCGTGTGATCAGCCGATTGATACGTATTTTCAGAAGTCAAATGTAGCTATTGAAAATGGCCCATTTGCAAGGATTGTTAACATGTTTGGCCTCCAGCACAGGGTGTTCTTCAGTGAAGTAACAACAGCCACGATTTTTCCTTCATTCCCACAGTCAATATGATTATGGCACAAAGCAAAATGCTAGATCAGATACACTACTGAGTACAGCTGTCCTTTGTATGCACCTACACGCTATCTAGCCTATCTATATGGTCTTGTCTTCATTTTAGAAGCATGAAAGGACAAGGGCAAGTGAGAAAAGTTTTTGTAAATAGCATGGCGTACCCAGAGGGAAATATGCTGGACTTTGCATGAAGCACCACAGAAATCTACAAATACTGAGCGTACTTGCCAGTGATTTTTTGCTAATGCTATTCTGTGTGTCATATGGTGCTATACACATGCCAGGAGATACAGCGGTTACTATGGGAATCGCTCAAATTAAATGAATATTGAATAGTAGAAAGTATGATAGAATAATTAACCACAGGGAAAAGTAAATTGAGACAATACATAAAACAGAATACATTTCTGCCAAGAGAGCACAGTGTGTCTAAGTGAGATAATGTTTCACATTTATTCAGCTCAGGACAAATAACTTCTCTAACTTATTTCTGGCCAAGTATTCTTGCATTGTTTCTTCTGTAGCAATATTCAGGTAGTCATGTTAAATATAAAGTACTGTGGCTACACACCTAGAGGGCTTGCTACTGCTCCAACTTAAAGCCCCCTGCTAGGAAAGCCCTTAAGCATGTGCCTAACTTAAATGTGGGACTACACGTGCTTAAAGTTATGCATGTGCTTAAACACTTTCCTGGATCATGTAACCTAAATCAATGGGAATGTTGCCATTGACTATTACAGGATCAGGATAGCTCCATATACTGTAGATTTTGCAAGGCTGATTCTCATTGGCCCTAAGGCTTGGTCTACACTTAAAAGTTATGTTGTCATAACTATGTCGGTCTGGGATGTGAAAAAACCACACTCCTGAATGGCATAGTCATGCCAACAAAACTCTAGTGTAGATGAAACAAGTGCTTCTGTACTTAGCATTGATTGAGCAGGGGGTGTTCCTACATTGACAGAAAACTTCCATGTGTGGGTGTAAATATACTGTCACCTTTACAACACTCTGGTAGTGTATAGCAACCTTAAAATGAATGTAAATCTAACGTATAGTGTAAATGTAAATACACCCACTTTGTAGCCCTTTATCTGAGTAAGGCATTTTTTTTTGTCTGCTCCTTTATGTTCCACTATTAAATGGAGATGGCTAGAGGCGTTGCCTAAAGTATTCTTGTAACTATATTATTGTAGTCCTGTTCATTTATTATAACTTCCTTTTTATTAACTTTTAAAAGGGGTTATTTTAATATACATGCATGAAGCTAATCTGTGTACACAAAAATCATGCAAAATACACAGAAACAAACAAATATATAGTCACCGATCTTGTAGGAATAAACCATGCTTTCACCTTCTAACAAAATATCTTTAAGCAACATAACATTTGACTTGACTGGAGAATTTCCCTGCCAGGGGAACTGTGCCCAAGGGATTCTGTCATTTATTACAGCTGCATGATTGCTAATTGCTTTTATGACAGCATTAGCTTGATTATGCTTTTCATGTTTCACCTGTAGAGTGTTGCATTGTTAAAATAAAATAAAAAAAAAAAAAAATCAGTGAAATTCTTCACACACATACAGACACATAAAGTAAGAAAAGAGATTCACATTTGAAGTGCTTCCGCTGCCTTAACTATACCAATGCTAGAAAGCAAACTGCATAGTCTATATCATGCTCACACTACAGAAGATTGTTATGAGATAAATCACCATTGTTTTTCACTACTCCACAGAAATGCTGAGCACTTGAATGCGCCTCATTTTGATTGTGTACCTGGGACTAGAGTGATGGAATGCTGTCCCATGTGGCAAGTATTCATTGTTTGTTTGCTGCCTCTGGGTTTGAGGCTTCCTCACTTAGCATGGGGTGGCTTAAATGCTGACTGCAAAAGCAATTTTAGTTGCATAGTAGAGTTATTTCCCTGACTATGGAGAACTGCTGATGCTGATAACTAACTTTCAAAGGAGAGATGGGCCCAAACATAAGAACTGTATCCCCATGAACTTTGAGGGAGTTCAGATCTGGATCCAAACTTCGTGACTTGGGCCCTCCCTCCTGCAAAGAAGAGGCAATTAAAATGAATTTCATGCTTTCTTTAGAACCATTGTTTCAGTTGTTCTGGCTACAAATGAAACAACATCATTGTGATTTTTTCATTTTTCAGGCTATCTTACAGGCCCCCAATACTTTTTTTTTTTTTAAAACAGAAAAGTTTTGTTTGTGTAAAATACAGTGAAATCTGCCCTAATTCCAGCTATGGTTCCACAAGCATGGGATGACTATATCTGAATTCACAGTCATGGTAAGCAAGAAGATATACTACTCTGTTATCCAGCTATATTTTAGTGAATCATAGTAATGCTCCCTTCCTATTATAAAGAAAGTTTAGTTCTGAATTACCAAAACCTGAACCCTGACTGACCTCACCAGGCTGTCAGTCTGATGTAACCCAGATTGGTGATGTGATCTCACCCTCCTTCCCAGGAAAGAGTGAAAATACACTTATTTCCTTTGAGAAAACTTGATTTATGCACTGAAAGCCAGTCAAGACTTAGAATGGTCAAGAATTTCCAGTAAACACTCTTAACTGCATCAATGGGCATACATTTCTCCACTTCTTTTTCCTGTTGCTAGTTAGGATTTTTCAATTTGTTTTTTAAAAGTGATTTTTTTTTTAAACTAGAGACGATGCTGGATTTTACTCTGCAGGGATTCATCACAACCACTGCGAAACACAGAGAGGGTCAAATTCTGCTCTGCGTTATGAGTGCCTTATGGTCCAGTGGGTTTCTGAGTTTGTGTCCAGCTCATCTTTAGCATATAGAATGTGATTTTTCTTTTGGCAGGAAGAAATAGGTGTTAGTTACATTGTATTCAGGTGAAAAGAACTGAATTTTAAATGATTGTGTGAGACAGACTCGCAGAAATTAAACCTGAAAACGTTTCTGGTCCCACGAATTACTTCCCACCGAGTTTGAAATTGACTAGAATATCACTGTAAGCAAAGTGAACTGATTTGGTCTGTTTTCCATATCCCACCGAAGTGAAATGCACAAAGTAAAAAAACAGGATAAAATTACGAAAATAAAATCTGATGTTAAAAGTCCTTTCAGTTCTAGCAATCTGAGGTGATATTAGGTATATAGAAAAGTTTCTTTTTAAAAAATCCTCAATTTCAGAAGGCCTATGTAAATAAATAATGCAAAAACAGCTCAACACTGAGGAGGAGGAGAATTCAGGCTTTCAAAAGTTCGGAACTTACTTCTATAGATTTAAACTTTTACTAACATGTTTGTCAGTCACACTATATATCTTGTATGTTTTATGGCCTAGATAAAATAACATGAAAAGCAATATGTTATACTGTAGATTTAACAGTCATTCTGAATGACCATAAATTGTCTTTCTGAATGACAATGAAGAGTCATCGGGCCATGAAATAAATGAGTGTGAGAATGACTCTGCACCCGTGTGGGTGTATCCAAGGATGAGGAAGCCCTCATTCAGTCCTTGCTCTAGTAACAATTTAATTATTTATAAAATGTGGAACAGTGTCAACAGGAGAGATTAAAAGATACCTGCACCCTTCCATTTTGCTGCAGAATATCCCATAGCCCAGTGGTTAGGGCATTTCTTTCCAAGGAGAAAGACCCACATTCAAATACTTTCTCCATATTAGAAAGGGAAATTGAAGCTGGATCTCTCCCATGTTGTAGGCAAGTGCTCTAATTATTGGGTTAAAAGTGCACCAGCTCCTTCAGCTGTGTTGTGAATAGCACCTAAATCCCTCCAAAAAATTTTTTTGGCTGAAATTATTCAGCAAATTTGTATCAAATAATTTTGGGTCAACCAAAATGGCATTTTTTGGTGAATAAGCTATTAATCTGAAAAAATTCTCCCAGCTCTACTGCATGCATGTAATATGTCTGAGCTGGACAGCTGTCAAGGGAGAGGGCAGATGGGAATATTGTTCTAGATCAGGCCAGGAGACAGTAGTCCCCAGTCAAACTGAGAGCAGGTAGTTTCTGCTGCATGTAATTCATACAGGCACAGACAGAGGGAACCAGAAAGATTTTTGCCTGCAGTAGTATGCTGCTCTGCAAATGTCTCTCTTTCCTAGGTTCTGCACAGTCAGCTCCATGCTCCTGCTAGCAAGAGTGTGGATGTAACTAAGCTAATTGGGCCAGAGCTTGCTAAATCTGTGAGTGCCTTCTCAGCCCCCTGGTCTTGGGAGGAGGTACCCCAGAGTCCACTGAAAGGACTGGGGAGGAGACCAGTCCTGCAACATGCTCAGCTTTCCTTTCTCCCTGTGGTGAGTGATTCTGCAAACTCCACTATGCGTGCAGACCCTTGCTAGGTTGGGGCCTTATGAATTTTAATTGGGCTCAGAGTCTGTGTGGTTGTAAGACTGCTCCCAGGTGAGCAAGCTGGCAGGGTTGAGGTTTAAGAGAGGGAGGTAAAGAGAGATGGGCAGAGTGTGAGACTAAACATAGAAAAAATGAGTGCTAAAGGAGTTTATTTAGAGAAAACTATGAACAGCAGATGGGTGTGAGTGTGAGATGGGGGAAATGGAAGCTAGAATTCCACTCTTAACTGTAACTGTTGCTATCAAACAAATGTATATGTCACTATAAAACACACTTCCATGTATTGAACACATGAAATATTTTTGGATTTCTGAGATGAAAGGATGTAAATATAAGTCATTGTCATTATTGCTTTATTTTTATAATGTCATATATGTTGGTTAAAGACAGTAATACTACTCCTAATAAATGACCTTTTGTTTTTTTTATGATATATAAGGAGGGCCTGAGAGGTTTTTTAAAATATTTTTTCTGCTTGTGTTTTGCCTTAGAAATAGCTGAATTATCAAATTCTGTGATGTTTTGTTTGTTTTTCTTTGAGGAGGGGAGTTGGACTAGGTGACCTCCTGAGGTCCCTTACAACCCTCATCTTCTATGATTCTATGATTTCTTGGTTGCCTCTGCTATGTATTTTGGGAAGTTTTCTTTAATTAAAAGGACTGTGGTAATAAACCCTTATCAAAGATCGCTTTTCTCCCAAGTGTTAAATAGTTGTAAACAAACTGACGTTTTATACAGTCTAAAAATCACTTCCCCTTTCAATAAACAGACTTAATTTCCTTAATGTATCTGGATATCATAAACCATAATTCTGCAGTTTTCCATAGACCCTTCCAACTCCAAATTTCTAATGCAAAAAACTAGGAAGTAAAACCCTTTGTTTTGAAAAAGAAAGCAAAATATTTAAAAAAATAACTCTTCAGATCATTTGAATATATAATAAAAGAATTAGAAAACTACACACACCTGTTATGTGTATTGTCTGCAGGTTATCATTAAACTGATGCAGCTTTTTGGGAATTCCTTTTGACTGCGAATGTCTGTTTGTAATCATGGCAGAGAAATTTTGCCAGAAGTTAAATACCAAAGAAAAGCGTGATTTTAAAATGGAAAACCTGACAGAAGCTTAACTGTAGGTAGCAAAATGCTATAATGTAAAGTTAAAGACTACAGCAGTGTGCTTCTTTGAACAGTATCCATAAATATTTACACTTCAGAATAAATGATGAATAATTCATGGTACGTAACAAATACAAATGTATTGTGTGTAACATATGCTGCATTTGGCTCTTTAAAAATAACTTCTATTTAGGCAACATCTTTAATCCCAAAGTGCTTTGCAAACAGATATACAGGGATCACTTCACCTACCCCTGAAAAGTGGCTTTCTCTGGAATGTTTAATAAGGCACAGCAAACATGGAATTTTGAAGCATGGAGAGAAGACACATACCATATCAATTTCAAACTGCAGTAGGAATTTAGGTGTACTGTGTAATTGGCCTAGAAACTGGAGTTTACAGCTTGTGAAAAGTTCTGTGGGATGTTGAATAAGTACAAGTGGGCAAGGGCTTTGGTTTATATCTCATCTGAACAATGACCCAAAGCAGCACAGGGCCGTCTGTTGCTGTGGGGGCATTGACTCAGAACTGACTCAGAGGTTAGAATGCCATCTGCTGATTCACTGGTATTTCTTTATGCAGCATCTGTGGTTGGTTGGTTTGTTTGTTTGTTTGTTTGGAAAATTCCCATCTGAGTACTGACCTGGGCTGAACCTCCCTGCGTGGTGACCTTTGATGGGATCTCAGCAGTACGTGCTTTAAGTGTTGCTCGCATTCTTGTCAAGATACATGGATTTCCTGATGGGACTATTCTGAGTGATGCAGATAGTGATGCTTATAGTTAAGGTTGCCTAACACTTTCCGTTATAAGACTCTGTTTTCAATTGCTTATACTTTTGCCAAAATTTAACTCTTCAGGCTCAAGTTTTCTTTGCTGGGTATCTGTCTCAGACAGGACCGTGTCTGGAAAACTTCAGCAAAAACAGTTCAACCATTTTTAAGAATAAGATTAGGAAAATATATGTTGTTTTGCCCCATTAAAAATTCTTATGACCATTTTGTTGAGAAGCTCTACTTTGAGCAGGTCTGTGATAGTATATGATCATATAATTAAGCACTGGATCATAAGGCATATGCACAAGGGGGCTGAATTAATGTTGCACCGGCAATTTAATTCTGGTGTTTCCTAAGTTCTAAGTCTCTGACTTTTCAACCTTAACAGTCTTTTAATATAGTTTTTATATGTAATATAGGCATAAAGTCCTTTTAAGTCCCATAAATCTGATGACCAGGTGGAAAATGACAGGAGGCCATTGTGAGAATGAACTGGAGAATGTGCATTCACACGGAAAAGTTGAAAGAGAGTTAAACAAAAATCCATAGGTTAAAATCTTGGCTCCATTGAAGTCAGTTGTAAAACTTCCTTTTCCTTCAGAGGAGCCAGGATTTCACCATAGAATTTAATAGAGAATTATGTTGCTGCAACATAATCAGAAATAGAATAATTTAAAACAAATCTTTCAAAAGGACTTCCATTCTCTATTAAATTCTGTAGAGTTTTCACAGTAAATTCTATAAGATCTTATTAAATATCTGTAGAATCCTTCCATAAGGGAACAACAGATTTGTTTTTATCCCTGGTAAGGGATATATCCATAAGGAACAGGCAGCTCCTTAACAGGAAGATAAACAGTTGCAAAATAAAGGTCTGGTGTAGCTTCAGCTCCAGTTTCTCTTGACTTCCATCAGTAGAGACTCATGCACAGGGCCCTGGAGGCAGAAATTCCACTCAGAGGGATGTTGCAGTGCTAAAAAGTGAACTGCAGCAGCCCAGGAGAGGACTTTTAGAGTATAGCACAGGCCACAAAGTGGGTAACAATAGTTAACCAAGAGTTCATCCATGCAGAAACCCCACTGGTGGGACTCCTATGAATCCCCAGTGGATATTGAATTTGCCCTTCCACAGCAAAAGTTCCAAGGCAGGGAAAGTGGCAGAATCCCCACCTGTCTTCCACAATTAGACAGTACCTGGGAATATAAAGGGATTAGCTGGCACAGAGAGGTATAAATTACATGTTCCTGCACAGCCTGTGTGAATCGGGACCAACATCATTGGAATGTAAATATAATTTTCTGATCTAGATTCTACATTTTGTTTTAAACAGATGTACAAAAAATCCTTATAAAAAGTCGTAGTTTCATTTGTAAAAGGCTATCTCGCACTCTTTCCCCCGGAGAAGGGTATTTATGTGATAAGCAGGTGTGTGTTCTTTCTGCTAGGACCTTTGTGAGAGAAAAAGTGTTTTCATACATCACTTTGAAACATTACATGGCTGCCTAGAAAACTAGAGGAGTGTTTTGGGAGCTGACTTTGCTTGCACCAGTGCATATTACTTACTGATAAGGTTCTAAATAACTCAAAGTATCATGCAAATAAATGTACTGTTTGTTTACTGTTTTGTTTTTCCCCCTAAATCTGGTCATGGTAGAAGCTGGTATTGAAAACCATAACTATTTCACAACAAATTTTTTTGTATATTAATATTACGTTATGATTAATGACATAGAAAACCCTAGTCGTATAGAATTTCCTAGAAACACCTATGTACTCTGGGTTACATGTTATATGTGTCTATATATAATATTTCCCCTTGGAACAAAAGGAAAATAATTATTGATTTAATAGAGTTTAATCAGAGCCCTTATCCTGCTTAGAAGACATTTCATAAACTCCTTTTAACTCCCAACTTCACAAATGTCTTTGAGACCACATGGCTGTGGTAGATGTCAACCAGTTAATTCCTAAACAGTATACATTTTCCTAAGCAGAGTTTCTGTATATAAGAATGTTGTAGTTTTATGAACTGATCTCTTGCCAATTCCTAGGGCAAGAAATTAGTGTTATAACATTAGAAAGTAGGGAATATCGGCTCCCCAGAGGGATACCTGATTCTTTTCTAAACCCTGGTGGCATGATTGAATTCAGCATGTGTAATTTTCAGTGCTTTTTTCTGATCCAGATTTGGTTGGAATGCAGAAACTTAAATAATTCAGGGGCAAATTATTTCATCTTTAAAAATGAAAGCAGTGGGGAAAATAGTGACAGGACTAGATCTTAGAAGTAGTCTTGGCAGGGCTAGAAGAGTTAGCAGAGTGTTGGTAAGAAGATCAGTGGTGCCAAATAAGTGCAGTGTATTCTAGGGTTTATTGAATGGAACTCAACTTTATACTGCAGGCTAGATGTTGCTGAATAGTACTTTGTGTTAATTTGGATTTTGTCATTTTAAACTGAAGGATTCATAGTTACTTTTCCTTACAGACTGATTAGCACTGGATTAAGGAAAGTAACAATAACCATTATTTTCTTTATCTTCCAAAGTGAGCTTTAGTCTGGTTTAAAGCTTTATCGTTTTTTACCCTCATAAAATAAAAGTAGCAAACAATACAACATAAAAATGTCAGAGAAATAGTGGGGTCTCCTGCACATGTTTTTTAATGCTGCTGGGTTTTTGTTATAATACCATGTGTCAGGGCACTGATCTTAATGTAAGTGTCTTTTTATTTATTAAATTGAAACAGATATTCAGTATTCCCAACTATATGGGATAAAAAAATTTCAAGTAGGCCCAGAAAATCATGAGATTAAAAAAACAAACAAACAACTGAGTTCTTGTAATTTGCCTCCTATTTTTTTGAGCCTTGAAGAATCACATTTTCAAGTTTCCCCCTGCAATCACAAAGGTTAGAAACTTAATCCTTTTTTTTTTTTTTTTTTTTTTTTTTAATTTAATTTAATTTAATTTTATTTTTTTTAAAAGAAAGCTGAGATTCACATGTAATCACTTGACTCTAGGTGCTGGGTCTGGGATGCATAAATGGGCCTCAGTGGTTCCAGGGAAGGTGCATTATCCCCATCGAATCGGGAACAGGGAATCCCCCAAAATAGCTGATGTATCCTGAAGCTGTGTTCATGGCCTTCCCACCATGCTATGGAATCCCTGTTCTTGAAATAGGCCTAGATTGCAGGGACCTGGAAGGGCACTTCTATGAAATCATGCAGCATAGCCTGCTACCACTTGAGTGAAAGGAATAACTCCACATTTTATTGGGATGTGAGGCAATCTTTTATCAATACAACATTCCCTTTTGTCAGTAACACCACAACCCCAAGCAAAAAGCACTGTCTTCACATACAATACAAAGGCAGCGGGGAGGCTTCACATGCGGAACGGTGTAAGAAAGAAACAAAAAAACCAGAATGAGTTTTTAAGTACTAGGTGTCAGTGTGTACAGGGATACAGTATGTCTATCAATACATTGTCTTCCCAAATACCTTCTTATAATTTGGCATCTCAAACATGCAGTAGGTGAAAGTAACAAGGGAACTAAATACATTCTTCAAGCTTTGTAACTGACTGTAATGAGGTAGAAGAAAAAGGAAGTGATAACCAAAATCGCGATGAAAGATGCTATAGGGACTATGCAGAAATTAAATGCAGGTGCCATTTATAGCACCACTCTAGACCCTGCTGATACTATTTATTTCCCAGCTGAGGTAGAAACCTTTCTCTGTGAAAAGCCTGTGCAAGAGTACTGATGATATCCATGTGCAGCAGTGTATTACAGGGCTACACACTTGACAGGAGAACTACTAAGGCCATATCTTCATTTAATTGAATTATTGCAAAATATATTTTGTATATCTAGTTAGGGGAAAAACCCAGCTGTTGCATGTAGCACTTTAGGAGCTGTCACTTTTGCTTCAGTATGACATTGAAAATGTATATATCCCAAAACAAATGGGGAAAGTTATTGTTTGTTGAAAGAAACAGATTCAAGATCTGGATTTCTTCCATATAAGGAAATTGGCCTTTGCTATGTTTCTTATGAGGTTTTCAGACAGACCCAGCTAGGTTTTTTTCTCTAGTTCACTAAGGCTATGGCCTTCAATCATTTCTCCTGATACTGACAAGTCTGCCCTTTATAATGGCAAAATGACAACCTCCTTGACTTTGCCCCATCAACTCCGTTTATCATAGAAATGTAGGGCTGGAAGGGATCTTAAGAGGACATCTAGTCCAGCTCTCTGCACTGAGGCAGTACAAAGTACAGTAGATCATCCTGGACAGATGTTTGTCCAACCACTTCTTAAAAGACTACAGTGATGACGATTCCACAACCTTCCTCAGGAGCCTATGCCAGTATTTAACTTTTGTTAGAGTTAGGAATCTTTTCCTAATATCTAACCTAAATCTCCTTAGATATATCAGTGGCATGTCAAAACTATTAACCATGTGCATGCAGTGTTGTTGTAGCTGTGTTGGCCCAGGATATTAGAGGTAATATCTTTTATTGGACAAACTTCTGTTTGGTAAAATTTGATATCTTCCATTGTTGCAGGCAGTGTTGTTGTAGCCTTATCTCTCTCTTATCTTGGGATGACACAGATACAACACTGCCTACAACAATAGAAGATATTGAATTTTGCCAACTGAAATGGAAACTCCACAACATGAAGAAAAAGGAAGCAAAGCTTAACAGCAACATCTACTTCTTGAGCAAATGAAAGAAACAAAACATCATACCCAAAGCTCTGACCAGTTATAACCCTCTGACCACTACATACAATTCCAAATATGTTGAGCAGCTTTGCAGATGGACTTCAGAAAAACTGAGGAACCACTTACTGCACCTCACATACTCCAGGAGAAACTGTCTCAAAAGAAATCACATGCTCCCACACAATCGAAGAAAAAAATCAGGAAAGTTACCTGAAAATCATGCAAGAAATCCAAAACAACTATCAGAAAAACCTGATGACAGCCATTCAACACAGAACAAAAAGGGGAACTTCACAACACTATCTGTGGGAGAAACCATGACACCGGTACCCACCACATGGACACTACACAACCAGAAGGTGGTCCAATAAAAGATATTACCTCACCCACCTTGTCTTTCTAATAACCATGTGTATGTCATTTAAAGAGCAGCTAACTCCGACCAACATAATTCAGCAGTTCGAAGGGTTTAAACCAGCAGTAAGCATAGCTATGGACCTCAGTCTCTTTGATAGCTGATTTATGTGTTTTTGAGCAGATAAAGGAAACCACAATAGTTTGATGGCTATTACAAACGTGTGACAAATGGCATCAAAATGACTCCATTCTTAGTGGGGGTGTTTGCAATACCATATAAGCACTTTGCAAAATTACTAAATCATAGGTGACGAGAGAGTGAGTGGCTTCTTTTTATTGCATTTCCTTGCTTTCTACCATTTTTTTTTCAAAACAGAATAAAGTGTATATATTGACTCTGAGCCAGAATCATAATGCCTTAAGCTTCTTGTGGTGGTTAGTGGAGCACTGTGGTAACTTATTTTCTTTAATTACAAAAAAAAGGGGTTTCTTATTTCACTACATTCCATCTGTTTGTACAGAGCTTCTGTCTCTGGGACACAAAGATAGAAAATGTAGCATGAGTTTTTATTTAAAAAAAAAAAAGGGGGGGGGGGGGCAGGGATTTTAACCATTTTTGAGAATCCTGCACAATATTGTGACAGCTGTGGCAGGTGAATAAAGGCACTCAGGTAAATTGGCCTTTCTCCTTTTTATGCCGCAAAAGGTACCTAGAAAAATGCAAAGCAGTTTTCTAGTATTTAGTGAATCACTCAGTAAGGCCAACTGACACTCACAAAACACTTGTCCCAGATATTACACCTTTGGAAGAAGCCACTTATCAGACTATGTCCGTCTCAGTCACATCATGACTTTACATTTTCTTCACTAGAGGAAATACTTGTGGCAACTCTCTACAGAAAAAGCAATGTTCTGCTTTTGCTTTTAAACCTGAGGAAAAGCCATAACTCTGTAAATAGAATTACCAAGGTGTTAGAAAAATATTACTTTTTTAGCTGTAATGCTAGAGTGTATTTTGAGAGCAGTTTGGTATCCATTGAAGTAGACCTTATGTACTTCACAAATGGCAGGAGGTATTTTGTTCACAAACTTGTCAAAATCAGAAAAGAAAATACTAAGAAATGTGAGGTTACTCTCTCTCTCTCTCTCAAACCAAAGCGACTATTGGAGGCACTTGTATGAAACAGATTTTTCACTAGGTGCTCAGATTCTACTGTGATTGGAAACTCTAGATATACCTTGATGAGTTAAAGGAGTCTGCATTTGTGAAGCAGGACTAAAAAGGAGTTTGGGCTAAATGTGATTCAAAGTTGTCCCTTTACTGTGATATTGCAAGCGTTTACTAATTATGCCATTTGTGTGATATAGTGTGGTGACATGCATTAATATAGCTGTTATCACTGTTAATGTAGCTCTTATAACCAGCCATATGTCTTGAAACGATATTGCCCAATGTGAACTCTCAGAGGAGTGTGTGAACAGCACACATCTCTCTTATGATAGATGTATTGGCCAAATATGAAAACATCTGGCATTGTATACATGAGACTTTAGGTTAGAAATTCTTCCCATTTTCCCTTGAAAATTGCCGTAAGATATGAGAAATAAAGTAGAAATAACCATATGTGAATTCACATTCCAGCTGGATTTGGAAAATACAAATTTAACTGAAACACTTATCAACCACTCCATATAATTCTTTACTTCTTGAATAATCCCTTTCCTAGTATGTATTTCAGTGGCCACTCTTGGAGATTTATTTATATGTAACCTTTCTTAGAAAGTTCAGTTTCATTTGAATGTGCTTTTGATGAGACATTTTGTCACAATAATTACGTATCTGCCTGAGTTGGAAAATGTATAGTGAATGAAATTAGCCCATCTATAGCCCTCTCCCTATAGTATGCTGCTGATGTTTAGTTATAAGACTAGGTTAATCCATAATTTTTGTACATCCAAATTTTGGGCTAAAAAGGGCATAAAAATGCCATAAACATATGATTATTGTTGGGTCCCTGCTAATCAAGTGTGAGCAGCTTCCTGTTAATTAGAATTACTGTAGGTTCATTGCTGAAGGCCCAGGGCTGTCAGTATTTAACTGAATTCTTGCACTTTTTCCCCCTCAGGCTTTCTGCATGGTAAATTCAGCAATCATTCCCCTTCTCTGCTCTTTAGGTCACAAGTATATAATAATCTATCACAGGGAAACTGAACTGTCTTTTACTTTGGACATAAATGTAATGAGACGGTGAAGCCTGTGTGTGTGTGTGTGTGCGTGCGTGCGTGCGTGCACACGCACACACACCAGTATACAGTATCTACCGAAATGGATAAAGGTGGTTTCCTTTTAAGGGCCCTTCATGCTTGCTTAATGTAACTTAAGCAAAGCCCATATTCATTGTCTTTCACAGCAAAAACAACGAGAGTTCTGTAGCACTTTAAAGACTAAAAAAATTAATTTCAGCAGGCATAAGCTTTCGTGGGCTCCAACTCACTTCTCAGATGCAAGGAATAGAAATCATACAGGAGGCAACATATATATATCCAAGGGAAGTGATAACAATGGGGGAGGTGGATGAAGGCAGGGTACTTGAGGCCTAATTACAACCATTGAGTAGCAGGTGAGAATGGGTGATCACAGTATCTCCTGGGGAAGCAGGATGGCTGGTATCCTGAAGGGTGATTGTTATGCACTAGCCCCCCTCCACCCCCCCCCCCCAAAAAAAAAAAAAGAAAGCAGAAGAAAATCCAATAGCCCAAAAACTGAGTAAAAATTTCAAAACCACTTAAGTCCCATTTTCAAAAGTGACTTGGGCAGATTTTGAAAGGTATTTAGGTGCGTAGTGTAATTTTTTTTTTTTTGAAGGTCACCTAGGTACCTAACTCCTTCGCTTTTGAATATCCTCCTAGGAGCCTATCTGCATCATTAGGCATTCAGGCCCAGGCTTTTAAAGGTATTTAGATGTTGCTACACTGAGCATTGCAACACCTAACTGACTTAGGAGCCCAAATCCCCTTTTCAAAAATGACTTAGGCACTTAGAAGCCTTTTGATGAGACTTAAGCTCCCAAGTATCTAAGTTGCTTTTGAAAATGGGACTTAAGCTTGTAAATCACATAGGTTCTTTTGAAAATTGTACCCCTGATCTTGTAACCCATTCAGTCATGATGCCAGGGGTGGGGCGGGAAGTTTTTGGAGCGGATACTAGGATACTGAACCTCCCTGAGGATGACCTAGGCCTCCAAAGGGTCTGCTGAGATGTAAGATTTGGGGACAAACCCTCCTATTCATTCTGTGCAAGGCAAGCTCTGCTCCCAGTGCAACAATTTGGGGGAAATCACAAGTGAAACTTCTAGGGGCTGTCTTCACTCACCCCATCCTTTTCTTGTGTGCTTCCTATGGGAGGGACAATCAGATCCCCTATGAAACTTTCTGTTTTGACTCTCTTACTTTCTTAATGCCGAATTCTGAGCCCCTTATTCACATTGGTGAGGAAGCTACTCTTGTCAGCAATTAATTACACTCAATGAGACTGCTCTGCTGAGTAACTACTCACCAATGTAAGAGGCCCACAATTTAGCCCATAAAGGGCATGATCCTGCCTTCTTCAAACAGGGAAAATTCCCATTAACTTTGGTGTGAGAGGAGTAAAGAGAGAAGGCTTGGGCGCAATGCCATTTGTCTAAATGCAATTCAGATTTGTTAAAACAAGTAATTATTTGACATGGTTGATCCTCATTGTCAGAGCAATTTCAATTTGAAAGCAATAGTAACATTACAAGAATGAGCAGAGCCAAAACACTTACCTGTTCATATGCGGGGGTGGGGGAAGGGAAGGGAGAAGCAGAACAGCTGCTTCTCCTCCGTGTCAGCACCAGGTCATTACTGTGTTTCGTTCAGCCTGCCAAAACCTGACTGTGTGGACTGATCTTCAAAATGGGCAGCAAAGATCCAAACTGAATAAGAGACACTACAAAAACTAGTCTGAAGTTACGTGGGTTAGACGTCTCTGAGGGGTCTTTCTGAGGATCTTGGTTTCATTATTCATCTTTTCAGATGTTAATAATTTATATTGTAAAAAAGGTATAAATGGGACAGATTTAAAATTGGGCCCAAATTGAGTGAAGTCATCTGCCGTTCTATACACTGAGGTGCAACATGCTCTATGCATGTATTCACAATGTCCAGGAAACAGACTGGAAAGACTCCCAAGTGTCATCTTACATAGATTAAAGCAACAGTTTAAAAGTAATGTTCAGTGATTTCTTTCCTATCGGGCTCAATACAATGATAAGCAGAAAACCCATCATTTTAAGACTTCTGAAATGGTTGTCTCCCACTGACAAGAGTTGCAGTGTAAAGATAAAACAGTAGATGGTACTCTGGAGCATAACTCAAAGTGATACAATCCAACTCTATAGTGATGATGGTGTTGGAGAGGGGTTTAGGGCAACTAAAGCAATAATTTCGTCTTTTTTAACACATAACCTGTTTAACTTCCTGTGCACTGAAATAATGATGTACCCCTCAGCTTCCTCCTGTTGTTTGCAATAGTTGCAGTCCTCTAAAACTGCCTTATATATTTTAAAAAGTAATTGGATTCATTATGATAAAAACCCCACATATCTTTGATGTGTATAGTTATCGTTACATAAAAATCAGTACATTGGATTAAAAAATGCCAGGGTACAAAGTGAAATAGAAACAGGTACAGACTCAAGAACTTCATTAGCACAACATACAGTATTTCTTTTGAAAGCAAATGGATTCAGGTTAAGAATGGAATGTTTCTATTTAATCAGAGTTTGATAGTTTTAGTCTGCAATGGATCTTCTGTCTAACGGTAGGGATATGATTAACAGATCAATCATGTCGTAAAAGGGATTCTCCTGATGATATCCTTGCATTTTTAAAAATGAGCCCAGTTTTCCTTGGATGAGTAGTTGTTTCATAGCTATCCTGAGGGTTTAAACCCATCAATGCTTCTGCAATGCATTTAAAATAAAAGCTGCATTTACATGAGGTAAATGTATCCCAAGTAAAATTGCAGTTGCATTTAGAGGTCATGTCTGCTGTTTAAAAAATAATAATTACATCTTTTTAAACAATTCTTAAGCAAAATATAAAACGTGTGCAATGGCAACTTTGTACATTGATTTAATATATAGATAATTATGTGCATAATCGCAGCACGGTTTCTAACAGCAATTGGGTATCATATCATGTATATGACATGTATCATCGCTACATATTAATAAATTTTATTAGAATGCCAAAAACTGACCAGTATATGACTTACAAGATATGCAGACTATTAGACAAAATAATAGATTTTTTTTTCCAGTTTAGGATTTTTTTAGATTTTATAAATCAAGAAACAAACTGCAATATATGAATGTATTTGGTATAAATTTGAAATGGGCTAAAACCACAGCAGTTTATCTGTCAAACCCCACAGTTGCCCAGATGTTGAGGGTTCAGATAAAATGGGATCTAGATACAAACCATCCCAGCTTTATTCATCTCTAGAAATAAAAATTATAATACAGAAATATCACTGATAAAAGGCATAATATATATGAATTATATGCTGCATAATAATTCACTTCTTTTAATAAAGTTCAGAAAAAGTAGGCAATATACCATCTAAAAATGTCTACTTTGATCAGCATCTTTTCATTACGACTGATTTTCCAAGACCTAATGTCTATGATTCAGATGTAAATGACTATTTCTATTTTATGAAGACTGATTTTCTTTTTCCAATGAGGAAAGCTTATAATATCCATCTTCTTTGATCTGTGGCATTTATATGAAGAACGTTGCTTTATCCCCTAAAAATAACAAGATGTAACATGTAGAGTATTGGGATAGTCCTATGCAGATGGATTAGATTAATGGCACCTTTCTGAAAGTGTGAGGGCCTAATTCTGCTGGAGGGTGCATGCAACTGGCTATCTGTGAAGTCAATGGGATGCTCCTGGACACATCCAAGGCAGAATTTGGCCCTTGTAGCATTGTACTGTTACAAAATGTGTCAGAGTATTCAGGTTAGAATTGCTGTTCAGAATGAGGCAGCATGTTCCAATGGCCAGGCCGCTGGACTGAGAGTTTGCAATCCTGGATTCTGTTCCCGGCTATGCTACTGATTCTCTGTGTGACCCTGAGCAAGTCCGTTTGCCTCATTGTCTCCTACTCTTTTCTCTCTGCCTATTTACATTGTAAGTGCTTCAGATTGTCTCTCCCTATGTGTTTGTGCTATGCCTAGTGCAAAAGGTCTTTCCTGGGGTTTTGTCAATTCCAAAGTGAGCCTCAAAAAAGTTGAGTAATAGCATTTTTCTCATCTAGGCACTAGAGGCACTAAGGTAACTGAATTGGAGAATGTTTTTTAAAATTAAATTTAGTGCTCATGAATGGTGCTGAACTGACCGCTCTTAGAGACTGAGGACCCTTCCTTCCTTCCTTTAAACGTAGATCTGCAGAGGCAGAGGTAATGTGAGCTTCCCACGGTGCCCTTGCAACGTTCCTTTGTGTATTTCAAATCAAGTGGCTATTCCATCTCCATTGACTGCCAACAAGACAACTAATTGTGGTGTTGTGGTGTGGTTTTGTGATGTGGACCTCATCAACTAAGAAGTGGCCAAAGATCCTATCACACATGTGTCATTGAATCACAATCCAGTGGTAACTGCTTTGGATCACTTAATATTTGATTATTGAACCTGCCTGTCCCATCAGACAGCTATGTTACTTTAAGGTACAGTAATGGACCCTGGATAGACAATAGCATTTTCTGTCCAAAATAATGCTAGTGTAATTAATTAGAAGATATTAGTAAGATTTGCCACAATGTCTAGGTCCTTTGGAACATGGAAATGGAAGGAGGGGGAATGCTATTTTCAAACATCACAAATAAAATGTATTTTAAAAGTTATTTTTGAATAAAAAGCCATTGCAAAAGGTGCACCTTTTTATATATTGAATTAATAAATAGTTCAGTAAATCCTTTGCAAACTTGTCAAAAATGTCATATCCGGGTACTGGGTTGGAAAATTAGTAACTGCTGAAGTGTATGAGTGTTTAAAGGTGTCGCTGTGTGTGGCAGCCTGGCAGTTTTTAGCTTCTGGCAGAAAGGAGAGATGTTAATCATTATGGTTGATATTTAAAATGTCAGAAGACCTTAGCATGAAGATAAAGGATATAAGGTGAGCTTCTTCTGTGTGGCATTTTGTACTATAACAGAAGGGAGAAAGGCGCACGTGGTATCACAAGAGGCAAACCAATAGAGTGTGGGGCTGTGAAGTGGATGGTATCGCTATTGCTCTTGGTAGGAGCACCTTTTTCTCAATGGTTCTTCCCTTCAGGTTATCATAATATGCTCATCACTGTAGTGTCTGAATGCGCTCCTCTCAAAAGTATTGATAGGAAAGAGAGGTTAGAATAGGGGACATGGATTCTTGACTTCTGGGTTCTTTTCCTGATCCAGCCATTGTCTCCTTCTGTGACTTTGTTGAGTCACTGAGGAAATGGGGGAAATTAATTTCTCCCAGCACAAGCTCCCTCCTAGGCTAGAACAGTGGTTGCTGCTCTGCACTTTCTGTATATTCGTTGGATCAGCATAATTGCAGAAACATTTTACTTCTACCTTCTATTTCCATTTACTTCAATTTCCTTGGTAGGATTAGGCCTCAAATTGGTGGGGAAGAGGTAATTAAATCTCTCTAATTCCAATGTGGAAATTGCAACGTGTGGTCTAGTGATCTGAGCCTAGGAGTGGAAACCTAGAATTCCTGAGTTCTAATCTCAGCTCTATCAATGACTACTTCTCCAGTATTGAACAAGTCACATGTTAACCTCTCTGCTCCAATGTTGACACTAAAATGAGGTGTTAATAGTTACTTAACTACCTTGTGGGGGGGCATTGGGAAGATTTGTAAAGCACTTTGAAGATGAAAGTCTTCCATAATTACTAAGTATTATGTTTGCCTAATTCTTTTTTAGAAATCAGTAGAATTAGGACTGGTCTACACACAATTTTTATACTGGATCAACTATTTCAGATAGGGGTGTGATTTTTCTTCTGAAATAGTTAAATCTGTATAACCCTTAATGTGGATAATATCTGTATAAACTCTAAAGGAAGCATTCCTTATACTCATTTAACTGCATCTCCACTAGTGGGTTGTGCTACTTTAACTGTGCTGGTCTATTTAAAGCACTACAACTTTTATGTGTGGACAAGGCTTAATTGTACATTTTAAAGCTCAGACATTTTGCTGAAACATTAAGTAGTAAAGTTCTGCCATTGTTATAAATTGTTGCCATTGTGCAACAAACTACTCAAAGGAAGGCTCAAAATATCAATTTTAATTCATATAATGATTTTAAAGTACAGTAATGGTGAAAAATGCTCTTTGCCACATGCCTTTTCAGAGTGCTTAGCTTGATAGTTTAAGCATAGCACTTTTAAAAGATAACAGAGATCAGCAAAGTATATATTATATGCTGAAGAGCATTTTAATATGCTAGGAAAATAGACAAAAACACCAGATTTTTGCTCCTGGCAAGGTAACACAGAGTCTTTATGGTTGGTATTCAAGATTCAAAAAAAGAATGGAAAAAGATGGATGTTTTGATGGATTATAATTGACGCTTAACTTTCCTCACTTTCCTATGTAACAAACTATTTTCTAAAGCAGAAATGAATTTGTGGTGCTATTACCTTGGTGTCATTCTAAATAATACAGATCCATGCCTCGACCTTTTATCAATAATTTTAAGCAAGTACCTTTTTTCCAGGAAGAATGAATAGCGTGGGAGATTGTCAGTAGGCTAGAGGTTTTCACATCTGGGTTCATAGATTCCAAGGCCAGAAGGGACATTGTGATAATCTAGTCTGACCTCCTATATAACACTGGTCATTGAACTTCCCCAAAATAATTGCTAGAGCAGATCTTTTGGAAGAACATCCAATCTTGCTTTTAAATTTGCCAGTGATGGAGGATCCAACATGACCATTGCTAAATTGTTCCGGTGGTTAATTACTCTCACCATTAAACATGTACGCCTTATTTCCAGTCTGAATTTATTTAGCTTCAACTTCTAGCCATTGGATCATGTTATACCTTTCTCTGATGCATTTAAGAGCCCATTATCAAATATTTGTTCCCCACTTGGATACTTATAGACTGTAATCAAATCACCTCTTAACCTTCTCTTTGTTAAGCTAACTAAATTGAGCTCCTTGAGTTTATCACTGTGAGGCATAATCGTTTAATCATTATTGTGGCTCTTCGTTGAACCCTCTCCAATTTACAAACATTATTCTTAAATTGGGATACCAGAATGGACAGTTTTCCAGAAGTCGTCACACTAGTGTCAAATACAGAGATAAAATAACTTTTTTCTACTCCTACTCCCCTATTTATGCATCAAGGATTGTATTAGTTCTTTTGGCCACAACATTGCACTGGGAGCTCATATTCAGCTGATTAGTCACCATAACCCTCAAATCTTTTTTAGAGTCACTCCTTCTCATGATGTAGTCCCTCATTCTGTAGGTATGGCCTACATTCTTTGTTACTAGATGTATATATTTACATTTAGCCATCTTAAAGTTCATATTTTTTGCTTGCGCCTGGCTTATCAACCAATCCAGATCATTCTGTATCACTGACCTGCCCTCTTCAGCGTTTGACATTTCCCCAATTTTTGTGTCATCTGCTTACTTATCAATGATGATTATATGTTTTTTCCAGGTCTTCAATAAAAATGTTAAATAGTTTAGGGCTAAGAACCAATTCCTGTGAGACCCCCTAGAAACATACCCATTGGAAGATGATTCCCTATTAATAATTACATTTTAAAACCTCTGTTAGCCAGCTTTTAATCCATTTAATGTGTGTCATATTACATGTATATTCTGTTTTTTTAATCAAAATGTCATGTGGTGCCAAGTCTAAGTGTATTAAATCAACACCATTACCTGTATCTTTTTTTGATGAGATGACAAATTTGGTTGATATCAAGTTAGATTGACAGGATCTACTTTCCATAAATGCATGCTGGCATTATGTTACCCTCCTTTAATTCTTTATTAACTGAGTCCCATATCAGCTGCTTAATGTTCATGTGTGGAATCCAGCCCAGGTTGGTAATGGCCAAAAGTTAGTTACCATTTTGAGGGCTGTTTGATAACCTGTGAAACAAACATGGTTGTCTCTATTCAGTTCTCATTGGGAAATGATTTGTATCTTTGATGTTCTATAGTATAGCAACAGCTTATGTAGCGATAAAGGAAAGGGGACTTCACTGGGTCACAGTGGTCACCCAGCATGAAAAAAAGAGCAAAAGTGTCTGATTCAGTTGGGATTGCTGAAGGCTAAATGAGAGTATCCTTGGCATGGTGTCATGACATGGAACTTCCTTTTCAAGGTCAAAAGGGAAAGGGATAATCTGTCCAAAACCAACGGCCATAAATATATCTACTACAGTGGATAAAATAAATGTGAATGAAGGGCTTGTTAAAAGTTGCACATTGATGAGTGTGAAAAACAGAATCTTTTACTCACCTAATAGATACAGAAAGCACAGAGCACTGCCACCCTAAAGTGCTGCAGGTTAACACCGACCAACATTAGAGAAAATGGGTGTGACCCAAAGACGTCTTGGTGCCAACTGGCAGAGAGCATAAAGGGTACATGGATTACAGGGATCCTCAGGGCCTGGTATTTAGTGTCATGTAAGGTTTCTACTAAAAGTCTGTGTCACACAGGTCATCATAATCTTTGCAAAATGTATGCGCAGATAATATGTAAGGAGATATGTGTGTGTGTGTGTGTGTGTATATATATATATATATATATATATATATATATATATATTGAAAATTACATTATTAAATTCTTGTAGTTAAAGGCAGGTCACTCAAAGATAACATGCGTTGAGACAAACTTCTCCAGACAGTAGGTGGAAGATACGTATTTCCCTAGCTAACCACTGGGTATTGTGTGTCTTACAACATAATTCTATTAGCATACTGAGTCAAATGTTAATGAAGAGTGAGTCAAATGTTAATGAAGAGCTTGCAGGGATTTCAGAAGAAAAATTAAACAGAAAAAGGTTAACAGCAGAGGGTGGATGGGGACTCTGTTTCAGAGATGAAGAACGAAGGACTGGTCTAGTATATCTGGGGATGCAGAGAGACACCCTGGCATCCTTCATCAGTGGAAGACACTGACTGCAGGGTACTGTACCATAATGTTTTGTTCAGAGTTACGAACATTTCAGAATTAACAAACAACCTCCATTCCCAAGATATTCGTATCTTTGAGGTTCTACTGTACTACAGAAAGAGATACAATGGCTAAACACCTAGGTTTCTGAGCTGGTTGCTGGAGGGTTGTTTGTAAGCGATGCGCTGCATGGTTTCTTCCATCACCTGAAGGCTCAGAGCATCAGCTCTGTTATCCTGCTAGCGTTCACGTACCACAGTGAAACTGAAAGCCGAGTTAGTTTCAAACTCAGGTTTCTCATATAGCTGAGCAGTGCACTGAGATCAAAGGTGCAGCATCTACCTAATTTTAAGGAAGCTGTCACAGGATGTGAATTGCTGGGGTTATTTCTTATTCAATCTTTTTGCTTATTTCTTAGCATAAGATAATGTAATGAAGATAAAACAATACATGTCATTACAAAATATTTTGCTTTCAGCAGCTAAGTGCTCAGTTTTGTAAAAGTACCTTTCAATGGGGCCACCTATTGTAGAGCATTAATACATGTGTTGTTTATCATTAATTGCTTTGGAACAGAAAGCATATGATAATCACTGGGAAAAAGAGACAGCACACAGCATTCTATCTTTTCATCTCTTTTATCCTCTTCCAACCCCATAACTTGTTCTCCCTGGCATCTACTCACATGGCACCTTGTCACTAGCTGAGAGAGTGGATGGTTTCATACCAGAGGGTGCAATCAATGTACTATAGTTGATATTATCTTACCCAGGGAGTTAAGTGGAAGAACTTCCAAATCCCACTAATTCTTCATCAGTCTGCCCACCCAATGGGAAGTGGATTCAGGTTGAGAACCTGGGATAACCAGGTGGCAGAGCACTGGGAGGGGGGTGTATGATGACTCATGTACTGAGAACAAAGGCTTTATTTTTCCATAACAAAAGCAACTTTGTTTAATCAAAAGCATTAAAAAGACTCATATTTGTTTTTCTGTTCTCAGAGATAAAGATGGATATTTTTGCCATGTCCTGTATTTCACAAAGACAGACTGCATTAGGTAGAGAGAGTTTTTATATCAGTATCATCAGGTGCAAAATATTGCCTATAATCTTAAGTATCTAAGGCAACTTTGACAAGTAAAAACTTGACAGTCAGTGGTCAGAACACATTTAATATACCTTTCATTTGTTGAAGTTAGTAGGTCTTAGGTCTCCCTAGGGTAATATGAGGTAAAAGGTGTTCAGTGCACTCACAGGCCATTAGCTCTCTCCACAAGCTAGGCTTTGAAGACCTAGATAGAAAGAAAATATGCTTAAGATGTCCAAAGATTCAAAATTTCTTCATTTCCTTAATGTGTAATCATCTATTGGTCACATGACATACAACTGAGGGTAGATCTTAGAAATTGTGAACTCAGCATAATAGATCTTGTTATTTTGCACTAAATATTTAGTGATTTTTCATTACTTAACTAAAGTGCAGTGATTGAATTTGAAATATAAAGATGATTTATTGCAGTCATCTGTGACAAACAGCATTCTGTGCTGTTTCAGTATTTTTTTGGCACAGGAAAATGAGATGCTAACTTAGTTTTATGGTGCTTTTTCTTTATATTCCTTCTGTCTCTGTTGTCCAATTTTAATGAGGCACCTATAAAAATGAATAATGAAATAATATATTAACATTATAAAAGCAGTCTTTTTTCATTAGGTCTTTCACCCTACCATAATACAGATAGGATTTTATTTTATGAAGATAAGTTTTATATTAAATGGTGAGAAATTGTAGAATAATACATATCAATTGAGGTTTAATGTCACATACCAAATTGTGTTGGTGTCTGAATAATATATCATACAATATCGTGCCAGCAGATTTAACAATCATGTAAGCCATCATTATTACGTTATCTAAGGGACCATCTTCTTAGCACTTGATAGTCTAATAGCTTAGAGTATACACGCAATAACAGATAATTATCGGATATCGGATGATCTTCTCAGTTGCTGTTAATGTGACAATAGATATAGACAAAATGAGGCTCACTTGACAGTTACTAATTACAGCAAGCAGCCAAAGGAACCCTATGGAGATACAAGGATAGAACATGGCTAAATTAATAAACTGTGTTAATGCACTGGCTGTCATTCTAAATGTCTGAGTGTGGCATATTCCCAGTCCTGCCTTATAGGTTCATGTTACTTACATTTTTTGACAATGGAGTACAAAATATGATTTTTAACAATTATGGTAGCTCAAAACTAATTATAACTGTAAAATGAAAAGAGCAAGCTGTCCCAGTAGGGGAGCTGGCTGTGGTCTGTGTTGCTATTTGAGTTCAAAGAGACTCCCAGCAGGATGCTTTTTAACCTGGGGATGTCACTGACGTAATGCTCTTGTTCATCTAAGAGAGAGGATGCAGGATTCCATCCCATTTCCCAGCCACTCTTTGTCCACAGTGGGATTGCTGTATCACACAGCTGCAAAGCAGGAGTTAGGGAAATGTAAATCTGGGACAATTCTACTCTGTTGTTACTGAGTTGCAGAGCTTAAAGTTCCCTTGGCATATGCCCTGAGTTGGGATAGTGGCCAAGAACAGAACATATTCAGTTGCCTGGGAATGGAGGGAGGGAGGGAACAAGCCTTTCTTTTGATCTCTAACAGGTGCCAAATGATTTTGTCATATTTTGGATGAAGTGGTATTCATTTCATTCAGAAATTTGCACGCCCACAGGAGGCTCAGCTTGTACCTCACAGATTGATCCTAACAAAACTCTAAAGCAGAGTATGACAGTTGTAAAATTGATTCCTGCATTAAAAGCACAGGATATAATATCCTCTAATTTGCCAGAACATTCCTGAATATTTTAAAAAAGGAACTATAATTTATGAGACAGAACTCTCTCCATTAACTCTCAGCCTCCATTATTAGCATGCTGCATTTGCATCTCCACACTTCCAGCTGAAGGAGATCAGGGACTTTTTCAAGGTCATTGCTTCTATCAGCCAGTGGAAGGTTATATCACAACATAGTGGCCTCCACCCTCCATCATGAACTGCATGTTTATCACGTGCTATTTTCCACGTTAGTGTCATTTTTTTTTACTCCTCTCTCTCTCTCCAGACTTGCCAAGTCCTGCTGTTTCTTCCTTTGCAACATCTCTAAAATCTGACCCTGCATCGCATTCCATTCTGCCCTCTTAGTATTGTCAAAATGTCTTAAATGCCTTGCTCATGCTTTGACCTTTGTCTCATCTTGTCTGCTGAAACTTCCTTCTCTCTGGCTTGTCCACATCTCATCCTACTCAGTCTTTCCGGAATACAGCTGTTGCTAGAATCGTGACTCTATTCCACTGCTCTTGACCACCTCCCTCTTTTATTTGAATCCATTCATTGACTTCTCCTTCATTTCAGTGTTAACCCCATGCTTCTCATTTTTTTGCTGAAGGCTCTGAATAACGCTATCCCTGCCTACTGTACATCTCTGTTTTCATCTACTCCTGTATCCTTACTCCTTTGCTTCACTCATCCCAAACATCCCCCTTCTCTGTATATTTCTTTCAATCTCTTCTTCATGCTTTTCTCTTGCTATCGCTTATGGTTGACATCATCTTTCTCGACTGGTGCACCAGAGATCTGCCATTTCTTATATTAGATCCCTTTTCCATGACGCCTTTCAGTGATGATCTCTCCAGCCTGTTTCCCCTGCTTTGATCTTGTCCACTGACAATTATGGAAACTCCAATAGAATGTAATGAATGAACCAATGGGGTATAGAGAAATTCTCTAAAAACCTATGGAACGGAAGACAAAATGAAATTCTTCCTATATGTGTATTTTTAAAATCAACCCATAGAATTTTATAAAAGTGATGTACTTTTCTATTACATCCTATAGAGTCGTGTAACAAACCTATGTGCCTGAATTAGATTGTATACTCCTTGGAACAGGGTATTGTGTATGACTATACCCGAACAGTGCTGAGCACTAAAAAAATAACTTTGATGGTAAGCCCTTTGGGGCAGGCATTATCTTTTCATTCTGTGTTTGTACAGCACTTAGCACAGTGGGGCCTTGGTCCATGACTGGGGCTACTAGCTGCTATGATAACACAAATAAATCATAATTAATAACATAACTCCACCATCTAGTTTCCATCTTGACTGTTTGGCAAAGTGAAAAAACTACCACTGTACCATCAGGCCAGAGATTACCATTATTTTATTTCATCCCAAGATTTTCCACTAAATTATTTTTTTCCCAGGTTTAGGTTCATATTACAGAAAAAAAGGTAATTTTCTTTTTCAGATAAAATTTAGACTTGTTTAAAATGATTTTGTTCTCACTTTAGGTTTATTGCTTGACTGGCCAATGGAAAGTAGTTGAGTGTGGGAAACACAATGGAGAATGTTGAGTATTGAAAATGGGAATGTGCTCTTCACAGAAGCAAGTTAGTAGTTTCTTGGTTTTGACATCAGAGTGGTAGGCTCTTCCTTTTGTTTTCATTGCACATACAGTTGAGGTCCATTAAAGAAAATATCCATTCAACGGATGATGTAATTTCCTGCAATCTGATCTTTGATTGTAAACAATATCTACTGGAAAACTCTAAACTCACATTTTTAATTCACTAATTGCCTCAGCAAATAATACTTCTCTGGTAACATTTTGTACTAGAACTCTGATCCTCAGTCACTTCCTGCTGTCCTGGGGCGCAAAGAGTCTCTAGAGCTATGGGAGAAGCACCTCATCATAGATAGTTCCTTCAGAGGTACAGTGTTGGTATATTGACTACAAACTCCCCCCCAACCCCAGGAACTGGCATAGAGGGTGTGGCTGTGGGTCCCTATACCCTGGCTGGTCCCCAGTTGTAACAACACAGGGCTTATTATAGCTGACTTCAGGCTGTTCTAATCCCCTTCAAGGGGCCACCCTGTTGCATAACAGGGTCAGCATCAAGCCACCTTTGTACCACACCCCATCCCAACATTCACAGTGTGCTCCTTGAACATTGCTGAGGATTAGGCCCAGTGTCTTATTCAGCCTCTTTAATGATAGCTAAGATTTATTATAAACTCATAGTCTGTGCTTCAATTCACATATCCCGTTAACTTTTTCACTGATAAATTATTGATAAAATGCTTTTTATCTAGTTGACCATGATTTAGCATAACAGATATTTAACTTTCAGCACTGCATAGTTCTTTTCAAAAGTCTTTTCCCTGTGTGGGAGTGTGTATTTTTTTCCAAACCAAGTATTACTTATTCATTCTGCATTTTTAGAAGCATAGTTAAAGGAACTGCACAAACAAAAAGTGCGAGTATAGACGCAGAACGCTGTTCAAGACTGTAAATAGGCCTGGGCCAAAACACCAGGTCTGAGGTATGGATTTAAGTCTAAACTAGATTTACAGTTTTTAAGGCCAGAAGGAGGTATTATCATACTCTAGTCTGACCTCCTGCATAACAAAATCCATAGCACTTTACCCAATTTTGAGGCCAATGATCTGTGATTGAACCAGAGCACTTATTTTAAAAATACATACAACCTTGATTTGAAAACTAAGTAACGGAGACTCCACCACATCCCTTAGTAATATGTTCCATTGGCTAATTATCCACACTATATGCCTTATTTCCTGCTTGAATTTTTGCAGCTTTAACTTCCAGGCATTGGATTTTGTTATGCCATTGTCTGCTGTAATAAAGAGCCTGCTAATATCAGATACATTGCTCTGTAGTTACTCACAAACCATCGTCAAGTCTTTTTGGAGTGTTATTAATAAAATGATATACGATGAGATAGAGAAAATCAGTGATTTGATTGTCTTCTGAATGTGCTTCGTTAAGGGAGTGTGGAGTTCTCGGGGCCATCTTAGATCCCTTCCTGTGAGAATAGTTTGTGAAACTCACTTTATTAAAAACCTCAAACAGTATTCTGGGGGCATGTGTGTTACATTGTAATAACTGCATTATTTCAGTGCTGAAAATGTGTCTTTTGGCCTTCTGACTGGCAGTACACCTCAGGGGAAGAATTATTAGTGTATGGTATATATGATTCATGGGTTGTGAGCTGTGTATTTTTAGTAGCTCAATGCACTAGTTTTGCAGTGGCAAACAACTTCCTCCATGGATCTGAATCTAAATAAAAGCAGGTAAGCAAGTTAAATCATTCCTATTAACCAGTGAGGAATGCTTCCGTTTAATTTTTGTTGGATTTCTCCAGAGTATCCATGTATTTGTATGAAAAGTCACCATCATATCTGTTTGGCACCTGTAGATGCAAGGTGTTTTTGTCACAACCCTCCGTCCCCCCCCCTTCCCCGTCCCCTCATTATATGCTCCCTATACATCCAGGTTCTTCTGAAAAAAAGATTTAGAGAGAATTAGGGTATTCCAGAGACTTTCTGTATGAACTGCTGCGGTGTTGTAAAGCAGGTATATATCTGGTTTAAAGAACCCCTTGATTATTACCCCAGCCTAAGAGAATCTCCTGGTGATGTAAAAATCTATATCAGTTGGCTGCACTACCCTATCTCCTGATCCCAAGTACAAGAGGCATGGCTGGGAAAAAGTGAATGTGGTTGAGGCAAGTCACAGAGGGCAGAATGGTCCATTGGGGCCATGTACAACTAGCACAATGCCAGGGCAACCTTCCTGGTTCTTGTCAGTCCTTGGGTTGGGGGCATCAAGGTCATACACAGCCTACTTTGCATATCCCCTCCTTCCTTGCAGGTACACAAAGGCAGGCCTGACGATCAGGCCTTCAGTCTTCATAATAAAAACTGATAACCAGTAACTACTATGTAAATACATTGGAAACAATGCTGCCCTAGGACCATGGTAACTCACATTACTGCTGCCATATTAAGTCTTGATAATTGTAAACAATTTACTTCATCCCACCACATAAACGCATTTTGGAGACAGTTAATAAATACAATCTTCTGCAGGGCCTGTAGTGAAGTATTGAATAAAAATTGACTTTCAGAGGGGTAGCCGTGTTAGTCTGTGTATAGCAAAAACAGCGAGAGTCCTGTAGCACCTTAAAGACCAACACATTTCTGCAGGCATAAGCTTTCGTGGGCTGCAACCCACTTCATCATCGATGCATCTGAGGAAGTGGTTTGCAGCCCACGAAAGCTTATGCCTGCAGAAACTTGTTAGTCTTTAAGGTGCTACAGGACTCTCGTTGATATTCACTTTGAAATTCTGCATCACAGGAAGGCAGATCTGCAATATGGTTCATTATTTCCTGCTGTTTTATGATCTTCTGGGTCTCAAAAAAACATTTCATCCTTCAGGTGTGCGTGCGTGCGTGCGTGCGTGCGCATGCAGATAACAGTGAGTGTGAAGGTATATAAAGACTATCTGGTGGTGGTATTCAGTAAAGGTTTCATCCTCATTAAGATGAACAGATTAGTCATGAGTGACAGTCATGTGAGTTACTCAGTTCATCCACTTGCGGAATGCAGCCACTTGTAATTTTGGAGGAATCAGAAAGTACTTATTTGGTGGATTGTTTTATTTTTCAAAATGGTGGCAATTTGAAAGCTCCTCCAAGTTTCGGAATGTTAGAAATTCCAGTGGAGATAGATTATTTGCAGAATACAAATTAAATGGTCAAAGATAAATTCTATAGCCAAGCCATGATAAATTTTATCATATGATCCTCTGTCTCTCTCATGCAGTACCGAAAGCAAGGGAAAATCTCAACATGAAACCACCCTGTGCACAAAAATTCATGCATCTGACAAAGTGGGTTGCAGACCATGAAAGCTTATGCCTGCAGAAATTTGTTAGTCTTTCAGGTGCTACAGGACTCTTGTTAAAATTTCTCTTGTGCATTAAATCTGAGTGCGAATGATTGAGACTGTACGTTTCTACACTGCACCCCTGTAGAGTGTAATACAAAAGCCTATTTTTTTTATGTAAAGAATTCTTGCTGGATGTTTTAATTGTTCAGATGTAAAAATAATTTCTTGAGGTTAGAATACTTGTGCAGCTCAGAGGTAGATTTTCCATATGAATGTTTCTCTTTACATTGAGCTTGATTTGACTGGTGTTCTCTGACATTTCCCCCTTCACTGTAGACCGTTCTGTATCTCTTTAAGGCAGTGAGCCATTCTGGTACTGATGTGACAAGACATGTCAGGAAATTCCACTGAATAAAACAAATTACACACTAGAGATATACTGAACTGACTGAAAACAATTTGGATACCAGGGTCCAGGAATGCTGCTGAGAAGCATGTGAACCATGACATTTCCTCTTAGAATTTTTTAAAAATGTTTCAATGTGTCTATACAAGATGTGACAGAAGGCAGAGTGCTACACTTAATCACTATATTGGTAGAAATTAGTTATAGAATAGCACTGTGCCATATTGTCCCATATGATAAAATGTGTTGTGACCAAATAGTTCATTTTTGGAGTTGAGGGAAGGCGTTGGTATACAAACGCCTGCTGTTTTAGATATTTTTGTGCTAGATATTTTAATCTAAATATATCTAATTCAAGATTCAACAAGGATGCTCCACTTAGCAACCAAATCTGTTTTTCTACAGTGGCCTGAATTCTGCTTTCAGTTACATCCTTTCAACCTCACTGAGTTTGGGGTGTTGCACTGGTGTGAATGAGGGTAAAATTAGGTTCCGGTTGTTGATAAAGTTTTTTAACAATCAGAACTAATGAAGTAATCTTCGTAATAAAACTAGAAACTCAGTTCATGCTCCTTTTTTTTTTTTTTTTTTTTTTTTTTTCAATGGATAAACCTGGCTTGGTTTTTAACAAATTCAACCCAATTTATAGTTTCGTACTGGAAACATAAAAGTCAGTGTTCTGTGTGAGTTCAGTGTAAAACAAAGTAATACAGGATGGGTCTAACTTGAGTTTCACTTTGAGATTTTGGATTCATTCCCAGCAAAACTAGTGGACATCTGATCCACAAGCAAAGCAAATGTTATCATGAGGCCTTGTGATATGAAATGGCTGCATTTTACATGGCACTAACACGTAGAGCTTGATATTCTGGTGGTTTTAATATCTCTTTGGTGGAGGAGGTAAAAGTTAGCTAATGAATATTTCATAAATAGTGATGAAATCATGTTCAGCACTGGTCTTGATTTGTACTGGGTAGTGTGGTGCACCCATTTCTTTTGCTCATGTTTTACTGATTAATGGTGTCTACCTAGCTTGTAATGGGTAATGTCATGAGCTCAGGTTTTGTACTCATGTTGTACTTGTGCAGTGTTGTCCCACTTCATTACAGCAACCACATGCATGGAATACAAAACAAATTCTAAATTAAATGCATACTATCATACAAATATCAAAGCAATTATTAAGGCTGCTTTTGCCACGTACAGTGATGAAGAGTTTCTTATAAATTAAACCAAAACAAAGGAAGACATGGAAAAAGTCCAAATGTCCTGGAACAAAAATCCAAAAGTCCAGAGGAAAAGAAATTAAAACTAACAAGAGAAAATTACTTGTCTAGAACTATATATTAAGCATTTCCTCCAACCTTCACAGTAAATGAACCCTTGAAGACACTGGACCTGATTTTTTCTCTCATTTACATCCGTGTGACTCAATTGACTACTGCGGGGCTACTCCTGATTTACAGTGTTGTAAGGGAGAGCTAAATCAGTAAGGCCTGGTCTACACTGCCCGTGAAATTTGGCGGCAGTCGATGGGAATTACGCAAGCTTACGCAGAGTAGCTTGTGTAACGCCCATCGATTTCGTAACTTACGTTTAGCGCTCCGTCTCTGTTGCACTGCGCCGACGGGAAATGTGTACCCGTAAACGCAGCGCTACACTTTTTGAGTAGGTGGTTTTATTGGATCGAATTCCGGATCGATTGAACGAGTCTTCACTGCCGCTCAATCGAACTGGATAAACTGATCTGACCGTGGTGAATTTGCCACCGTCAATGTAGACATAGCCCAAGTTATTGTAAGTAAATTACCAATGCCAGTTTGCCCATGTAGCAACAAATGACAAACATGAACCTTTAAAAAGCTGCACGGAGTGGCTATGTTACTAGTAATTAATGGTATTTGTTATCTTTGGAATGAAGATCCATTTATCTGTCTTATCTTGCTTTTCATCATGTAATCTTTTTTTGAAACAGAACTGATGACTTGGCAATCTGAGCTGCAATCTACAGTAAGATCTGCAAGTCAAAGGTTTTCTTCATTAGGAGAGGATATTCACATGAAGAGTTTTCTTTCTGTGATGTCCACTCAATATAGAAAGTATTGGTTCATTAACTAAAATGGAGCTAAACTGGTTTATACCAGCTGATCATCTGGACCATAATATTTGGAGAGAGAGATGGAGTGAAGATATCCATCATCTTATTTGAGCAATCTTGCATTTTGTCATAGTGTGCTGAAAATCATCCCTGGAAAAGTAGGGGTTTGTTTAAGAGTAACACCTGAAAAAACAGGACATCTGGGTGCCGTATTGACACCTGGAAATAAGAGTATTGGGTCAGAAATGTAGATCATAGCAGACCAAGCTTAATGAGCCTGAAGAGAATCAAGCCAACCTTAAACTTAGTCAATGTAATCCTAAATTTGTTGTACACTACAGACTGGAGAGCCTGATTGCTGTCTCACCAATATAAATCAGATGAGATTCTTGACAAGTCATTGAAATTATACCAGTGTAAAAACCTATTTAAGTAAGATCAGAATCAGGATGTCAGGCCAATTTCTACATGCATTTAAATCCATTGATATGTGTTGGCATAAATCTGATTAATAGAGTTATTCTGGATTTACACCCATGTAAATGGGACCAGAATTTTGCTCACTGTCCTCACTAGGATTACTGAGAATGGCAATTGGTCCCCAGGGATCCAGTTCTGAGGCACGTCTGTCATTCCAAACTATCTACTATTAGTACCTTGCTTCATGGAAAAAAGTTCACTGCATTTTAGAATATCTGTGTTGTATGAAATTCAGTATAACCTGGAAATTGAACTATACCATCATTGCATGTGTTTTACTAAATACACAGTTTTTAATCTCACTTTTCAGAAAAAACGCAATCAGAAATATTGGTCTCCATGGTAATTTAAAGTAGATTACAAACTCAAATGCACTCAAAAGCAGTTAAATGGGAACATATTCATGGACAATGATTTATGCATGAAGATCTAGATTTGCAAAACTGCTCAGCACTCAGCAGCTTCAATTGTGACACTTATAGCCAGATTTTTCAAAAGAGCACAGAGTTCAGGGTGCTGAGTTTTTGAAACAGACCAAAGACTTCTGTAATACGGTCTCCCATCTCCAGCAGTGACCAATTCCAGATACTTCATACAATGGCATAACTGTTCATAATGTACTTAAGTGGGCACTACTGTACCATTGAGAGACTATCAAACTGACCTTGAATAATTTATGCCCTGAAGTATGAGGTCAGAGACTCTTTATAATTTTATTTTACAGAAATAAATATTTAAAATGTTGAATTTCTCCAGAGCTATTTCTTCACCTTCTTACAATTTTCTTACAATTTTGTCATCACAGACATATGAACTGACAGACCTTCCTCACTCCCATTTTTTAATTTTTTAATTAGGAAAAATGCCAGGTGTGTGTGCATATATAGACACCAAACTAAACACAGTGTTCCAAACACAACTGAATAGATTAAAAATATTCAGATATTTAGCAGCATAAAACATACTTTTTATGTCAGAAAACTGTATAGTACCTTGTATATACCCTTTTCCCATCTGTCTATGTCTAAATATGTGCTAAACATTTTTATTATTCTAAGTTCAACACTACAGATTTTTCTGGGATAAAAAGTGCTTTTTTTCTGTGCTGTTCATTAGGTGAGCATTTTTAAATTAGTTACATGTACGTCTTTTGGAACGAAAGGGTCTTTTCTATAGCCATTCTACAGTTGTAACTCCCATAGTGGTAACAGGAGTTAAATGGATGTTGCAACGGGAGGCTAGATCAAAAAGAAATATATCTGCAGATACGTTTTTCTCTCTTCAGTTCCTTTTGTTTTATTCTTGTTTATTGCTAAAAGCTTGTCTTTGTCAAATACCCGATTCATCCCTTTATTTTATCTGATTCTGTCTTCCAAAGTTCACTTGGTCATATGCTCTGCTGATGTTTAATTTAACAGTGTATGTAGTGCACACCTCATGTTTGAGAGGATTCTCATTAGGAACAGCTCACAAAATGCTATCCTCAAACCTCTCAGAATTATACTTTTTTATAAATAAAAGAAAAAACCCTAAATGCCAATATTAATTCACATGCATTTTAATGACCAATGTTAAATGTTAAGTGCTAACAGTGAATCTATGGAGATAGTGTCATATTTTGCAATCTAAGTACTTTTAAGTAGCACGAGGTCCTTCAGCATAATTAGCAGAGAATATTGAACTCAGCCAGAAATATGGGATTCATCATTAAATTTAGAGGCTTCTTTATCTCTGTGAGTCTAACCATGTGTGCAGAAGACTAATTGTTAATGGCATGGTCTTTATTGCTCATAGCTTTCTTTTATTTTAAATGGAATGGTCTTCTTTGTGAGAAATAATTAGGTTTTATGGTCCTACCTGCACAGAGTCTTTTGTTGAACATCTTGTGGTTTTACCAATTCAGTTTCTGAGAGCAATTAGCAGCAGTGAGTGGTGCTTTTCCCTAAATCACTCATATTGTGTTGTTTTTCTTTTTTTCTTAACAGCAGTAGCAGATGTAGGAGCTGTAGATCCTTAAGAGTAAATTTTAATAATTAACTAGTGCAAAACATGCGAGTTTGCAGGATGTGGGTTTGGAAATAGAAAATGTTTTGTGGGTACATGTGTTTTAATGAATTGCAGGAAACTTTGTGTTGTTGAAAATAGAAAATGAAAGGTCTTTAGGAGAGAATACACAGCACAATTCCACATAATTTCCAGTGACTACATCTTCTTTTGACCTTGATTTTTCATTATGTTTAGGGGAATGGTGACTATAATTAGGCATTGAGTATTCTTCTGCTAGCTGTTAACATGGATGAAAGATTTATTTCTCTATAACAAGGGTCATCTGTTTTGTCTTGAAGTCTCTAGAGAAACCCTCCTCACACTTCTGTACAATGTAAGTACAATGCACTTCGGAATTAGTGTAAGTGTAGTGTTTATATAACAGCAAGGAACTGTATGCCAGTGATATTTAACAGATCTATTGCTTGTCGGTTCAAAGATGGAGATCTTGGCTTTGTTTTGTATAGGTATCAAGTCTCACTTGTTGATTGGCATATCTTGAAATGTTTTTAGAATGAGATATTTACCCTGAAGACCCATTAAGGAAAGACAACAACGACAGAAAAGTCAGTGTGAGATGCATTTCTCTTTGTACTAGAATGGAAGTGGATAATTTTTTGAGTCCATCTCCTGTACTTTTGAATGTGCCTCCCGCTGGTTGCTAAGGTGTCTGTGACAGTACTTTGGTGTATGCACATACACTCCATTAACTGCTTGTGCCCTCTGGTGTTGGAATGTTTTAAAAACAGGAAATTACTTGACAGTATATTTTTCCTTTCTCATGGGTAGGCCAATTCTTTGAGAATTTTTAAGCTTAAACTCTGTATTACCGGCTGATGTCATTGATTTTAAAATGCATAGAACTAAACACCCCAATTAAGAATTAATCTTATTTTAAATGCACTTTTTTTCTCAAGGACAAAAGAGTACATATGTTAATGAGAAATATTTAGCAAAGAACTAGGCAGGCTTTTTTGTTTGATTACGTGAAGGAAATATTTCCCCATGAAAATTACTGTTTGCTGCTGGATGCATTTAGGGATAATCCTGTCTTTGGCAGCTGGCTCCACTAACCTTGTTTAGATACTAGGGAGATGTGGAACTTGAAATCACCATGGCTGTAGGTGAGAAGTTATAATAACCTAGTGTGTTTCCTGTGCTTTATAGCATTTATCGTAAAGAAGGGAATGAGAAAAAGCAAACAAACAAAAAAACAGGGTTATGCTGTATCACCGATATGATAGAATAGTTAAATTAATGGCTAAACCTAATTAGGAACTGAAAAATTACAGCTTGTCTGCTGCCAACATTAAAGCCAATGGACTGTGAGATAGAGCCATGGTTACATTCCAGAATTATCTCACCATTGTTGAATCTTAAGATGGCTTTGCTGCCTGCACTTGGAAATAAAATAATCCTAGCAATTATGGTTTGTAATTTGTGAGTGGTTTGAAATGTAATGGCTTTTACTATAATAAATGGATTATCATATGTTGACAAAGTACAGGTTTAATTAACAGTGACAGATAAACCTACTTGCATTCAGAAGCTGTTTATATTAAACATTACCTGATAAATGAATTTTTTTTAGCATCCTAAGGACTCACTTGTTCAACTGTCATCTAGACCTGCTACCATATATATTTATCATTGCATGGAATTTGCTTGGATTTCAGGCATGATACTGCAATGATTGCAGTATGTATTTCTGAGACATTAGACTGCCCTAATAACTGATAAATTAATGGCTTGATTTATATATTGGTTCTGGAGAAACTGCGTATTTGTATCAGTGTAATCTCAATTCTTATGCACATTTTGGCTAAAGGGAGTTTGCAAATAATTATTTTCTAATGGAAGCTAATAGTTTTTATTATGTTTTAATCAATCAGTTATTTACCCTGCCCCCTGAGAATCACATTCAGTGAAATAAATAAGGCATGATGTCATTGAACCATATTGGAACACCTGGTAATAGTACTTATGGGGGAATTCTGCACCAAAAGATTAAAAATTCTGTGCACAATATTTTAAAATTGTCAAAATAACACAATATAATCACGCCAGTTTCAATTATTTTGGTAATTTATTTCAGAAGACCTGTCAGCAAGTATGTCGGTAACACTACAGACAACAAAAAAGATTCCCTCAGAAGTAGAGAGTTAAAGAAACCCCTATGATAGCCCAGTTCCTGTTTCTCTGTTATGCTTTTGTTGGGTGCCTAAGTCTGTGTGTGTCATATATGCCAGCTGGGCACATCTCGAGGGAAAACTCTGCCCCTCCAGTTTTTTATTCGATTCCTAGTTTTTCACCCTGCCCCCATAGGGTTACTATATAGAGGTTTCTAAATAGACGACACTGCCAGGGGGAGGGGAAGAGGGAACTGGAGGGGGGTTCAATTGGGGGGTGCTGGAGGGATGTGTGTACTGGCAGGGGGTATTGGGGGCCCCCCCAGCCCAGGCACCCACACCCTCTCCTCCCTGGAGCCCAGCCGTGGGGTGCTCCCTGACCCAGACATCCGCACCCCTCCAACCCAGAGCCCAAACCCAGAGCTGGGCCAAACACCCAACCTTCCCCCTACCTCCTCCTGAGTTCAACCACGGGACCAGACACCCGGCCCAGACATCCACACCCTCTCCCACTCCTAGAACTCCGCCATGGGACATCCCCTGACCCAGAAACCTGCACCACCTCCCGCCCACCTTCTGCCCAGAACCCAGGAATCCAGAGGGAGAAACAGCCTGATTCTGGGTCCAATGTTTGTGTGGAGTTTCCTGCATGGTGCCTCATTCCTTCAGGGCATGCTGGGAACTGCAGCTGCTGGGAACCCACCAGTTCCCCCTTCCCATGGCAGTGTCCTCTGTTTGCGAGCTGGGGAGCCAATTTCTGCAGAGTCCAGGAATTCCTAGTGGTGGCCAGCAGCTTTGCAGCGCCAATTCTGTGGAGGAAAATTGAAGTTCTGCACAGAACATTAATTCTGAGCAAATTCTGCATTGCGCAGGGGGGCAGAATTCCCTCAGGAATATAATAAGCAGCATTGTTGAGTTCTGAGGGATTGTGCAAAGAGTGTCAATCACATATGAAGCAAAATCAGAGTTGATGAGCATTGCGCAAGCAGGAAAAACACTGTTTTTTGCAGGTGCCATCTGGCAAAGCCACAAGTGAAGTTTCACTCTGCACAGTTCATATTCAGCAGTTTAGTTTATAAGTCACATATTACTGGCAGCATCACCCTACATCTCAGTCCTAACGAGGAAGGGAGATTCCATAGACATGTTAGTGCAGAAGCCCAATGGAAATAGTCACTAAAGTTTTTATGCAACACAAAAAGTGAAAACCCCTTGTTTCACTCCATCACTCCAATTTGTGAATTTGCGGAGAGACTTTGGCTCATTGGTTTTGATCTTGTGTGCAATTCAGTGTGGCAAAGAAGCGATAGGTAGAGAAGATGGGATTGCCATTTTGCCAGAGTTCTTTTGTTTTTCAGCATTATTGTGCTATTTATAAGGGAGAGGGGGAAATTAAGAGGAATTAAAATGAGGAGACAATACAAAATCAAGGACTACAAAAAGCACCAATGAGCAATGTGCAAGCAGGCCCTGAGTCACATACCAGAATGGCAGCAGAACTGATGGGGGCAGGTGAATAAGCAAGAACAGGTGAGATGTGGTCGGTACCCAGCTCAGAGTCATAGAAGTTGGAAAAGACCTGTTAAACCATTTTGTACTTCATCCCCCTAACACTTATTCCCCTTCTTAATACAGGATTCATCTCTATGGTATTTTCTAGTGCTGTCTCCAGTCTCATTTAAAAAATGTCAGCATCCCTACTTAGCACCTAAATCAGACACTAGAAGCAAAGCCCTTTGCCAAAGGGCTCCTCCATCATGATCCCTTGCGTCCTCCTATGTGAACTAAATGTAGCACCACTGCTGCCAGTGCAAATTATATTGATGTGAACTGAATATCTAGTTTGTTTGGTAAACAGAATCAAGAATGAGAGTGAGATTTTGTGTTTTCATGTGTCATCAGTTTAGCACATCTACCAGCTGCATGCTGATGTAGACAGAGGACATGATATTCGCCTCCAGCCTGTTACTAACTTTAGTTTGTTTGGTAAGGGTTCAGCTTAGTTCATTTGTTTGGCTCACAGCATGGTTTCTGTGACTAATGCAATAAGGAAAAAAGTGGTAAACTGATAATTTACTTGTTTATTTAATGAATCAGAGGAGGGGTTTTTAACACTTTATTATAGATGTTTCCCAGGAGTTTTAAAGTGAAAAATAATTTTAAAAATTCAGATGAAAAAGCAGCATATTGGCCATTTTTTGGTCAACGGTTATCATTGTAGCACTAGCAATAAAGTTACACAAATGTGCTTTTAGTGCTAACACTAAGGCATTGTCTCATGTAGATGAAACCTTAAGGCTGCTTAAAATAGTTGCTGGGTTATGGTTATCACACCGCAGGGAACTGAAATGTCCATTGCCATGCTCAGCTCTGCTGTTGGTGGGTCACTGAAGGAAGCTTCTCTGAAGGAGTGTTAGTGGTATTTTGGGTGGTGTGGGTAGGAGGATGTAAGAAATCTTCCAGGTTCTTACTTCTCATTTAAAAAAATGATATTTTAAAGCATCTCCTAGTAGTTCATTGTACATTTTCTTTTGGTTTATAAAAACGATATTTTCACTGCAAGTAAAATAAATTGAATGACAATGAAAACCAGAGAATCAACTATAGTTTTTGATTTCAAAAGGGCAGATTTTGGGACATTAAGGAAATTAAGTAAAAAAAGTCAGCTGGACTGAAGGGCTCAAGGACTTCAGTGTGGATGAGGCTTGAAATTTCTTCAGATCAACTATATAAAAACTGTCTGAAATCCCAGGAAATTGGGAAAAAATGTAAAGAAAGGCTCCAGTCCCAGCTGGATGAATAATCACCTCAGAGGGGCTATTAAGTGTAAGCAGAGAGCCTACAGGGAATGGATAAAAGGGTTAAACAGGAAAAAGGGTACAAAATGGAGGTTAGAAAGTGTGTAGGAATAAAGTGAAAACTGCTAACAGTCAAGTCGAATTATATCTTACCAAAGAAATTAAAATACATAATAAGGGATATTTTAGTTATATAAATAAAAAGAGAATAAGGAAGGATGAGGTTGGGCTACTATATTGTGTGGATGGGAAGGAGATTAAAGATACTCTAGGCATGGCCCAACAATTGAATGTATACTTTGCCTCAGTTTCCAGTAATGATGATAATATGGAACGTGTGCATAAGGCATTATGACTGATGGAAACGAGTGTCTAGAAATGGAAATTATCACATCTGAGATGGAAGAAAAATGTAAAGAGCTTAGTGCACTCAAATCAGGAGAACCGGATAATTTCCATCCCAGAATACTGAAAGAACTGGCACATGAGATTGTTAGACCAGTAGTAAAGATTGTTAATAAATTTATCTATTAAGGGTTAGTACCGTATGAGAGAATAGCTCATGTCTTAGCTATGTTTAAGAAGGGGAGGGGAAAAGGGATCCAAACAATTCCAGAGCTGTTAGCCTGACCTCAGTAGTAGGCAAGATTTTTGAGCAAATTTTGAATGAAAGAATAATTAAATTCATGGAGGTAAACAATAAAGGGAATATAATGTGCCATTGATTTACCAAAGGCAGATCACACTAGACTTTTTTGAGAAAATACCTGATTTTTTTAGATAAGGGAAGTGTAGAAGATGTAATGTATTTGGACTTCAGTAAAGATCTGACACAGTACCACACGAGAAATAATAAGTTAAATTAGGGAAGACAGATCAGTACAAGCATTGTAAGGTAGATAATAAATTGGCTAAAGGGGAGAAGGCAATGGGTTGTACTGAAAGGTGAATTGGAGAGCGGTTACTAGTGGAGTTCCTCAAAGCGACCAATCATATTCAAAATTTTGTTAATGACTTTGGCACAAAAAGCATGACTGTACTAATGAAATTTGCAGATGGTACAAATGTGGGAGGCATTGTTGAAGAGGATTGGAGTATTATGCAGGAAGAGCTGGATGACCTTAAAGATTGGAGTGACAGAAATGGGATGAAATTCAATGATAGAAAGTGCAATGTCATGCACTTAGGGCCTAATAATATGAATTTCTGCTATAAGCTGGGGGCTCATCCGTTGGAAGCAACAGAGGAAGAGAGAAACCTGGGTGTGTGGGTTGATCACAGGATGAAAGTGAGCCACCAATGTGATGCAGCTGTGAAAAAGACAAATGTGATCCTAGGATGTATTAGGTGAGGCATTTTCAGTGGAGATAAAGTAGTATTAATGTCAATCTACAGGGAATTGGTATGACCTCATTTGGAATACTGTGTACAATTCCAATAACCCATGTTCAAGAAAGATTAATTGAAACTGGAACAGAGAAGAGCTACTATTAAGATGATTAGGGAAATGGACAGCCCATCCTATGAGAGAAGAAGGAAGAGATTGACTTGTTTAGTCTTGCAAATAGAAGACTGAAAGGGGGTACAAATGCTTCCTGTAAATACATTGGGGGGTAATTATCAGTGAGAGAGAAGAGCTATTTAATCTAAAGGACAATGCTGGCACAAGAACAAATGGATATAAACTGGCCATGAACAAATTCAGAACGGAAATTTAGAAGAAGGTTTCGAACCATCAGAAGGGTGAGGTTCTGGAACAGCCTCCTGGTAGGCGGTGTAAGAGCAAACAACTTAATTAGTTTTAAGACAGCTGGACAAATTTGAGTGCAATTTTATGATGGTGTTACTTGTAATGGAGGAGGGGCAGAGCTCAACAGCCCTGGCTCTCACTTCCTGTTTATGTCTCATGTTCCTAAAGCTCATGCTTCAGGGTTCAGACAGGCACCATCAGGGGGTCAGGAAGTGACTCCTCCATGTATTCTGGAAGATATTTTTTTCTCCTTTCTCTGAAGCATCAGGGATGATCATGACTGGAGATGGGATACAGGGCAGGTGGGCCAGGGCTCTGATTTGGCACCAGTCATTCTCCTTCTCAGATGCTTAACTGGCTGGTTCTTACCCTCATGCTCAGGGTGTAAGTGATCACCAAATATGGGGTCAGGAAGGAATTTCCCTCCAGATCAGATTGGTAGTGATTGTGGGAGGGTTTTTTTGCCTCCTTCTGCAGTGTGTGGGTACAGGTCACTTGCCAGGATTACCTGGGTATGTCTCAATCATTACCCTGCAATTGTAGGAGTCTCGAGCATTGATGGTCCTCAACTTCCTCCTGTTATCTGCCTGTGGCACATAATAGCCTAGTCTGCTGTGGGTCACATTCCCCTTGGTCTCATTTCCATTGTTGGATTTTGTGCATGGGTACTGGGTGGTATTGCTGGTTTGTGATGTACAGGTGATCAGATTAGATAATGTAGCAGTCCCTTCTGGTCTTAAACTCTATGACCCTATAACCTGAAGTGCAGTCCCCATAGTGGTGAAAGGTTGTCAATCCACTAAAAGAGGTATGGAGATTTTTGTATTAGTAACCTGTCCGTTCACTGACATTTTGTTTATATCTTTATTTTAAAATGAACTAATGATATAATATGATGTAAGTGCATTCTTTGATCTGACTTCTCTTTTTGCTATGGCTCTCAAGAAGAAATTTATTTTCTTTTGGGTACTATTGCTGTTTTTAAAATAAGTTAGTTTTAAAATAAGATAGTTTTTAAAAATTCAGCTCCCTGCTCCATGAACAATAATATATGCCACTACTACATTCCTCTTTTTCTCTGTCATACCACTGTCTTTGTCCAAGTGTATGTGATATCTATCTATATAGATACATAACACTATTCACACGTGTAAGTATGTAATTCAAAAAGCTACAGTACCTCAATGCAAGTTGAAATCTTAAATCAGAAATTGCAAAATTTGAGCTTGCAACATCAATGCTAACCAACTGCATAACATATTTGGTATAGATTTTATGATATTGGTAGTAATATACTAAACATTTAAATTTAGAAAAACAGGAAAAGAAAATATTGCTTTATGTACATACAATGTGGTCAAGTTAATGTTGTTGTTAGAATATTTGGGGCCAAATTCAGGAGTGATGTGAATAATGTCTTGTTATTATAGACCAATTTATTCAGACTATACCAGTGCATTTTCAGGTATGCTTTTCAATTAGCTAAGTATCACAGCTGCATCTTACCCATCAGGAAGCCTGTGTTAGCTTAGCTTCCATGCTGAGATGCTGGGAGCCCAGAGTAGTAGAAGGAAAAGGAACCACATGAGGCTTTAAGGTGGGATGTGCTGATTGCTTTTTCTGCCTTCCTGAAAGTTACCATTTGGCAACCTGGTAAAATTAAGTGTAACTTACGCTGCTACTTATGTCACCACTACACTTGTCCCTTTGTGATTTTTAACTGTGCAACTTTAATCTTGCATTAATATAATAGTTTGCATTTATTTCTCTTTTTTAATAAAAAAAGAAAAAATAAGTTACTTGTGCTTATCAATGTTGACATTTGAATGGTCCCACATAGGTTTTGAAGTTAGCACCTCACTTTAGGTGAATGGGGTTAGGAGACAGGATTTTGAAGTGCGTTGAAGATAAGTACATTGTTATGAAGATGGGAGGTTGGGAAAGGGCCTGGCTCATGAAAAAACTATTCTCAACTGACTTGCAGAATGTGAGAGTTGCAGAAACGTGAGTTGAAGGATACAATCTTCATGGTGGTTAAGGTACAACTTCTGAAGTTTTAAGGATAAATAGTACCTGTTTTTATTTTACTCTCTTTGCTGTATTCATTTATGATTGTCCCCTAAAAGATGTGGTGTGTGAAATAGAAGCACATATGGTTTATGTCAAATAATTCAAAATTGCTTTTCCTGAAGAGTCTGTCAGTGGTTCTGATGAATATCAAAGTCAATATAAAGTTGTGGTAAGATTTCACTTTATTTTCCCTTTTTCCCTGTATTAATATTTGAAATTTTTGTAAAAGTTCCTTTGTTCTTTGGGTGTGAGAGTTTTGAGGTGACTGATTTAATTGTAAATGCAGCGATTGTTCAGTTAATTGGTAATGCTTTAAATAAAGGTTCCATTTATAAATTATTCATTAATATGTGATTCATGATTAATAGATGCAGCTCTGTTCTTCAGCTTATTGAAAAGCCTGTTAAATTGTATTAGTAAATTCTTAACAGATGCTGCTATTACAAACTGTTATGATGAACATTATGGATAGATACAGTTTAATCTGTTCATATCAATATAGCATTTTTTATTATAAAGGATGTTCTGAAGTGTCATTGGGCTCGATTCTTTGGGCTTTGATTCTTCTTCTTACAACGCTTTTGACATCATTGTCACTCCATTGAATCAAAAGGTGTTTCTTCTAATTTATAGGGGGTGAGTGAAACCAAACTCACACCCATTGACAAAACTTCAGTGAGGTCAGGATTTTCACCTATTGAGTTAAATACTAATGCTCAAATTTTGAGGTGCTATAAATTGGTATAACTGTACTGACTTCAGGGGAGTTATGAGAATTTAGACTAGTGGAACTTCTAGTCCTAAGAAAAGATTTCTAAACAACCTTAGTAGAAAATTGTAGTTAATGTTTTGATTGCTGTTCATAAATGTTGTCATAAGGAATAACTTACAGTTCTAAACTTTCAGTTGCAAGTATTTACGCACCCTAGAAGCTCAGGTTCAAATCCCAGTAAGATCCATTCAGACCCTCTTCTTCCCTCTGTAGGTAAATTGAGTTCCAGGCAGTTTCCTAGGTAGATGGAACCTTAAGACCAAAGTTCTGCCTGCTTTGTCTTAATGTTCGATCTCAAGGCACATTTTAGGAGGCATATTTTCACTATGGTCCTCTGTGAATCTAGAGGCAGCTGCAGGTCAGTGGTGCTACATGTGAAGAGGGCCCAATCCTGCAGCAATGCATGAGTCCCCTTACTTACATGGACCTCAGTGAATAAAGCCACTCACATGCATAAGTGTCTGCAGAAACAGGTTCTTAGTCTGTAAAGTATAGTTGCCAACATTAAAAATATTTTGCGAATACACTGGGGATCTAGGAGTGTGATCTGTTAAATTTTAGCTGATTTTTAATATGAATCTTAATTATAAAGGACGTTGATGAACACCCACCCAGCCACCCCTTTTGAGATTCTGTAAAAATGCTAGTGATGGGAGAGCTTGAAAACATTTGCATTTCAGGTTAAGTACACAAAAGCAGAGATACTTATCTGAGCTAGCGTCCTCTCTTCCAGCACAGTCCCTTACAAGTAAGGAGAGGCTTTGTTGGGGTAATTGCCTATTTGGGGTTGGGGACAGTTCCAAAAGGCTGTTAGCTCAACCTCCTTCCAACATCCCTAGGAGGAGAATTACAGGCTCATTTCCACTTCTGCTGGCGTTTTCCAGGGACCGTGGCAGGCCCATTCTCAATCACTTCTAGCAATGGTAGGGAGGATAATTTTCCTACTTTTTCACAGCTGGATTATGCGTACTCAGGTTACACAAACCTCATGTAGGACCTCCATGGTCCTACCTCTCTGTTGAGGCCCTGCCTATCCTTGGGGAGGAAACAGCAAGGGCCATCCACACAAGAATCATTGTTGGGCTGGGGAGTCCTGTCACCATTCTTGCTTGGGTGGGCTGGGCCTCCTTTCTTGCGCCATCCGTGGGACAGAGCTCCCTGTATTCAGTGATGGGAAGGGAAGACCTTGTCCCCACCTAGCTGAGCAGATGTGTGTGGAGACCCCTGATGAAACTACCTCAGCTGAGCCAGTGTGGAGTGCTGGTAGTCTGTCATGATCAGGACATGGGCAATCTGGCCAGAGTGCAAACTGAGAGTTGAGTGTTAGGAGATAGGCCATGTCAGGTTACCAGGAGACAGGTTACCAAGAGATAAGAAGCAGAAGACAAACTTGAGAGCAGAACCACAGATTGGCAATCAGAGTCAAGCCAGGGCAGCAGGAACTACAAGGCCCAAAACAAGGGGGATCCTAGTTGCATGGACAACTTCGTATTTCTGTGCTGGGTTTAAATAGGGGCTGTGGACCAATCAGGGCTCCTAGTGTTCTGCCAGTCCACTCCCAGAAGGAGCTCTCTCTGTGTGCAGCTCCTATTCTGACAACAGTTAACACCTCCTTGGGTGGCAGATTGGCACCTATTAGTTATATAGAGCCTTTTCAACCAGGGTTCAAGACCCATCCTGACACAGTGAGGGCTGCTCCATGTAGATTTCTCTGCTGGTCTAGTGTTGGCAAGGCCCAGCCAAAGCAGTGCTTTTTCAGAGTTAACTGCCCATTAAGATGAATAAGGCAGTTCACACCTGTCATAGTTATTATCCCAGACTGTCTCCACACTCAGGCAGACATAACTGCATTGGTTACAGCACATTCACATTTTTTACGCTTTGTTTTCCAGACCTAGAAATGTAAGTTTTCCTTTTATATAAAAAAAAAAAAAAAAGCTCAGATTCTGAACTCATCACTAAAGTCCTATAACCAAGACTCTAGGCATGGGTCTAAAGGGCCTATGCTTTAATCCAGTGGTTCTCCAACCTTTCCAGACTACAGTACCCCTTTCAGGAGTCCGATTTGTCTTGTGTACCTCAGGTTTCACCTCACTTAAAAACTACTTGCTTACAAAATCAGACATAAATACACAAAAGTGTCACAGCACACTATTACTGAAAAATTGCTTCCTTTCTCTTTTTTACCATATAACTATATAAAACAAATAATTTAGAATATATATTTTGTACTTACATTTCAGTGTACCATATATAGAGCAGTAAACTAGGCAAATATTTAGATGAGTTGATGTACCCTCTGAAAGATCTCTGTATACCTGTACTTCTGGTTGAGAACTGCTGCCTTAATCCACACCTGCCTGGAAGTACTTTGTTTCACCTCCTTACACTGCCCCCAGTTTGATTCCTTGTGCCTTCAGATAGTACCAAGTAACAGTAATGTATCCAATTTGTTTTTCAGTTTTCAATTCTGATTTTCATGCCAGCTTCCTAAAATTTTAGTTAGTAAATATTACAGTAGATTAAAGTATTTGAAATTTTGTTTAATGTTAAATTGTTCTTATTTTTCTGAGTCGTGTGCATCTCATTTGAAAATAAATAGAGAGAGGGAAAAGACTAATTGTGGTACAAATATATTCTCATGCATTGAACTCTACGAGCAACATTTACAGCTTCTAATTTGAAGCCTGGAAGTATGTCTGCTATGACTAAGCAGCTATATTTTATTTAATTGCCCAAAACACACTGGTTTTGATGTTTCTTTTAAATAGTAGCTGATTCTACAACAATCTTCTAAGTAACTTTTCATACAGAACAGCTGAGAGTAAAGTGAGCAAATATAAGGGAAATGTGTTGTAAATAATTTACTGTGTTAAAATTATGTTTTATAGTAAATGTCCTTATAATCAATTTTTTTTAGATGACATAGGATATGGTTCCCTTTGGAATACTGATGCCTGAACACAGCGAACTCTTACTGCAAATGATATTTAGGTTTTAAAAAGCAAATTGTATATTACCAGCATTTCCTAGATACTATTATTCTGGTTACATTATAAATACCTAAGATAATTAGAAAATACTTTACTATAAAGAGTTTGGGTTTACAGTAGATACAATAAAATATACACTAGTCAGGTGCTGAAAGTTAGGCATGAGCTTAACTACCTTGCTGAATTGCGGCCAAATTTACCGCCACGAAACACTCATGCTTCCTTTTGAAATCTTGGGGTCTGTGTAAGAAAGGATTTTGTGTGTATATATGTGTGTGTTCCATATTCATCTGCTCTTACCATAAATGGTGGTTTGAACTGGAAAGTGACTCCATAGAAGTGGCTTTGTGGTGTTTCATTTTTGTTGCTCACGGTGATTTCCAGTGCTCAGTTTACAAGTAAAGAAGTTTTTTTTCTAAATGCCTTTCAAAACCAGCGATGGATCTGAGGGAAATTGGGCCCTTTCCTTCTCTCACATCATCACCAGTAACAACTTTCCTGAAGCTAAACAATGCCATGACTCTCTCTCCTGAGCATCTCTGTTATCTTCAGATTATGCCCAGGGTGACAGCTGTTCAGCCCATTGCCGTTGGTGGGTTTACACAGGTGTAACCAATTAGATTTTAGTGAACAAATACATTGACTTGTACAAAATGGCATAGACTCCCACTTCCTGGGCAAATTGAAGTAAAAAGCAGTAGAAATATGCAGCCATGTTTTCAGTAAGTATTCACTTATTTTGTCTCTCTCTCTTTTTGGGTACCTGACTTAAGGCACTTTGGGCTTTGTTTTCAGAGGTGCTGAGGACTCCTAGCTTCTACAGAAGTTTGCTGTATCCAGTCTAAAGTCAGTGAAATCTGTGGGTCTTCAGTACCTGGAAAAACCAGGCACAAACAGCTGCTGTTGAAAAATCTTTTTTTTGTCTGTAAAATCAGCATGTCGGATGCTGAATGTGCACTTGGAGTAGTCGATCTGATGAATGAATCAATGATCTTCTTACATAATAACCTTTTAGAAGACAGCCCTGCTTTAAATCTCCCTCCTCTAATAGCCTTATGTCTCAGCCCTGAGACTTCCACCACTTTGGTTGGAGACCCTCACTGCCGCTTCTGTAATAGAGGTGGGCTGCAGGATGTTTCCTCTACCCTGTCGGCTCTTCCTTTTCCCTATACAGTGCAGAGGATCAAGCCCTGGCTGGCCCAGGGACAGGAGAATTGTTATTTTAGTGAGGAAGAGTTCTAATGTTGCTAGGAGTCAAAGTATGTCATTGTTCAAGAGAGAAGCTTGCAATAAGGGTGCGCAGAATAATTCAGTTTAGCTTATTTGTTAATCGTGCTTTTTAATTAGGATTTTTCACTTCTACAGTCCTGTGACTGCCTGCAACTCCAAGATGAGTTATTGCCACATGTCTTTAGGAGGATATCATAGCAACTGAAATATGGTGACGGCAATAAACACAGAAGTCTACAGTCCAGCAGTTTATTTTGACAGACGTTAATCAATGAAACTGCAGCTTCGATCGCAGAGCCTGAATTCATTTCTAGTGTTTGATTCCCCCTCCAGCTACCAATGCAAGTTACTTTTTATTAAATAACTGCTGATGAGCAGATGGCTTTAAACGCTCCTCAGTCCTGTTCCTCCACTGCATTATTGGGAAGTGGAGATGATTAAACAAAAACTATCCCAACTGAAGTAAATGTAAGCAACATAATTCTGTTTTGTGATGCTGCAGTAATTCTCACAGTTACAAAGCACCTTTGGTGAACTTCATTCATTAACTGATCTTAATGTAATCTAGGCTGAAGTGCTAATTTTATCTTTGTATAGACTGATAAAAGACTTCTAATAAAGTTGAAAATGTCAGTAGCAACAAAAAAGACATGAAATCAAATAACTCTTTTACTGTTTCCAGCATAGGGGTTAGCACTAGAGGATGCCCTTTTATAATATCTACATTTTTTCTAATTTATTTCCATGCCCAAAGGAGTTGTATCTTCTGCCTCACATGGTCCAAGGAGGCATGGACTAGCAGAGATACAGTTCAGACAGTGGAGACTATATGACTGAGCATCCAAGTAGATCATGCTGAGTTGATTCCTCTAACCCTCTCACTAAATCAGTTGCAAACAAAGCACTTTGTACACCAATGGGATAGCAAACGCATTGCTGCTTGACACAGCTGATGCTGTGCATTGAAAGTCAGTAGGAAATGGACAGTCTGAGTCTGAATGCGTAATCTTTGCCAGAGTCAGTATTACTACTTGTCTGAGGCCATGGGAAAATCAATTGGGGGAAACCAATTTGTAAGCAGAGGAGGCAGCACGTAGCATAACTATGGGAAAGACAAGGGCTTCTGCAACCGCCATGTAAAGTGAGTTGTAAGGAAATGAGGAATAATAGCCAGAGAGAAGGATAGATTTTTTGAATGGTCTGTGGTGCTGTTAAGGGTTTCCCAGAAACTTATTTTACATGGTGCATTTTAGAATGAAATTATGCACAGCAGAATGAGGGGGAAAAAAGAGCATTAGCCAAATAGACATTCAGAACTTTTACTGAAATTCCTCAGACCTTGTTGCAAAAAACATAAGGAGAATTCATTGTGTATATTGATGAGTGAGGAAGTTTTCAGAGCCGGGGGCCTGAGTGCAAGTCATTGTCATGCCACAAGCAGGACAAACCAGGGAAGAGAGCAGGTGTATTCAGAGGGGAAAAGGAGTGATCTGCTGCATACCAAGCAAAAAGGCAAGTGCCGGCATAGTTAATAAAGTAGCTAGTAACCAAGAGCTCACTGGTGGAGCGTGCTTGTGGGAACACATGGGCTATAATTGTGGTTGGCATGAAGGTCAGAAGGCAAAGTTAAAAGTTTCTTGCTTCTTCCTATTCCTGGGACTGGTCCCAGACACAATCTGGTCTCAAGGAAATCTCAGATATTTATCAGTCTCCTTTCTCTCACTCCATTTATTATTCTTTCATCTTGTTCTTTTTCTTCTGATCCTTCATTCCTTCTGGCTCCACCTCTCCTCATCTCCTGTTCTTCCATTTGCCATGTTCCCCTTTCTATTTTCCCCATTTCTCCCTTGTTTGTGTTTTGTTCTCCCTTTCTTTCGTTCTTTCTCTTTTGCTCCATTCTCTTTCCCCCTACTCTTTCCTTATTTCCTCCATATCTTTCGTGTCTCACTCCATTTTTCTGATCAAGGCAAGCTTGGATCCATCTGAATTCTCCTTAGTATAATACTTCCAGTTTCCTCCATTATTATACCAAACAGCGTGTGAGATACACAGAGCTGTGGAGGTGCCAGGAAGTAGCACACAATGAAAAACAGATGAAAATCACTAAGCAGCAGACCAGAAGAGTGTGCTCAAGTTGTCACCTAGGATTACAAGAAGCTCATCAGGCCCTCCAGGGGCTCCCTATAGAGCTGTATATGTTGTGTAAAGCTAAGACAAGTTATATTTGCTATGAATCCACTTCACTCCCTCGGGGTTTCAAATCTAATTTCAGTTGTTAGAAGTGCTGCCACGTTGCCATGATGCTATTGGCTAGTTTTAATGTTCCCTCTCCCCAAAATCTTCATTATAATTAAGAAAGCTCCAGATAAGAAAACCTCAAGAGTTGAATCATACCAGGCTTGCAAGCAGTTATGATAAATAAAGAGTTTGTTCCGATTCTTGCATTTTAAGTATTGCCTTTAAGTCACAAGTGCATGTAAGTGATAATGCCTTAATGGCTATTCGTCCTCATCAAGAAGAATGCCACAAAATTTGGCATGACTGAGTCTGTGCTCCAGACAAGCCCCGGGCTTGGAAAGCACAGGGTGTAACAGGCCAGGATTGATGTAGATCGGCAGAGCTGTTTGGGGAAGTTGTAATGATGACTGGCTGTCCTGTGACTGGGACTGAAGGGGAGGTTTGGTCTTGTCACTTTCACGGCCATCACCTTTGATGTGGATTAAATGTAAATTAGTTACTTTTAGTAAGTATATTATTAAAAGTTATTTTTTGTTGTTATAAAATTCTCAGTGATAATGCTTGTTGATGTTTCTGCACTATATCAATGAACAGATTTCCTATAAAGAAGAGTATTTAAGAAAATAATTTTCCATTGAATTTATCTGTATATTTCACCTGTGGAAAAATGGAAGCCAGTAAAGGGCTTTGTTTTACACTCACTGGTGCTGGCTCACTGTTTGTTTGACGCACCGTTTGCATAGCTATAGGCTCAGAGGAAACACCGCTAGGCTGTGTGTATGTTCTTGTCCTACTACGTTTCTTGCACTCCTTCCTGCTGTCTCCTTTCTAACTATTTCAGGAGCATAATTTAAATGAGCAGTATCCTCCAGTCACACTAATTCTGCGTTCATGGACGTTTGAGTGCTTCTATTTTTACCTGAAAGCAGAGAGTGGTTGCACCTTTGTTGTGAAAGCACATAGGTTTGGTTTAAAAACCAAGAATTAGAACTGCACATTTTGCAGCAAAATTTTATTGCCCTTTTTATTGCCTACAAAATGCAAGGAGAGTTTAAAATTAATAGCACCCAATGTACAGTAACAGAGAACATGAAATAAAAGATACATTTATTGCTTCAAACAGATGTATTCCTTTTTTCTCTTTTCCATAGGAACACTGTCTGCTTTATCTGCAAAAACACGCACCACTTTTTTTTTTTTTTTTTTTTTTTTTTTTACTAACACCAGGAATTTTTTTGTCCTTTTTTTAATCATGAGATAAGATCTGTAGGAATGCATGTACTGCGGAAGTACAGCAGGAAAACAGAAACTTTTAAAATAGTTAACATTATTTAAATACCGCTGGAAATGTGCACTGGCAAAGAACAGTTAGATAATGTTCTTAGGAATTTACGTCCTGAATTAAAACTGCAAAATGCTGGGGTTCAGATTAGGTGTCCCGAATCTATTCTCTTCTATTCAGGTTTTTACACTGCCCTCATCACCATAGTCTCTGATCAGCAGGATATTAAGAATGTAACTAGCATTTGTCATGTGTGATTCTTTGTCCCTTTTCTCCCCAGTTGGAAAATTATGTAAGGGTTGGGAGTTTTTTAAAATAGATTTATTTTTAGTTTTTTTTTGTCTGCTGTGCTGTGTTTGTTACTGAAGACTTGCTCAAACAAGTTCACCTTGCACTTGGAAGAAAAAATAGTGATGTTGGAAGCCCTTCTTAGGAGTGCACTCACTTAGGAGCCACCTGTGAGAATTCACAGCTTTGTACCAGCCTCAGAGAAAGCTGTCTCCTGCACAGAAAGCGTTACCCTTCCAGAGATCGCTCCATCATGCCTCAAGAACGGAGTTTTCAATCACTGCCCTTATCTTGTCGCTTCAGATGATCTTTTAGGTATCTTGGACCCATATCCTTGAGAATGAGAAAAGAGACCTTGAATTTGACTCATTAGTCTTTGGGAAGCCAATCTAGAGAGTGGAGGACAGCCTGTGTTACTAGTTGGAGTTTCCTAAGGGCTTATGACTTCATGCCTAGCAATGTGGCATTTCTGTAGCCCAGTTGGACGATGATGAAGGCATGTATAACTGAGACTAGATTATAGATGGGATGGAGTCTTTTTGATAACTGGAAATGATTGAAAGTGTTAGGAGACCTGCTTTCAGAGCAAAGCTTAGCATCAGCGAAGAATCCAGGACTGAATAGTGAATTGATCCCCAGTAGCTATATACCTTCAGCCAAAGGGGACTGCACTGGGTGGTTGCAAACTCCTCAGTGTTTCCCTCTGCTAACCAGCACTACCTCCCTCTTGCTCAGGTTAGCTTCAACCAGCTGTTATTCAGCCATGAGCTGATCTCAGCCAAGCAGTGGGCCAGTACTGTCCCAAAAGACCCACGTGGTCTTTTTTTGGCCATGTGCTCTGATTCTGACTAGACAGCATAAGATGCCTGTCAAATAAATCTGCCTCATTTAAAAATCTTTTTACTTCCATTTGGGGAAGGCTGGTGCTTAATTCATAAGCACACTGTTCAGAAGCTGTTGCAAAACAGAGTCAAATCAGAGGAGCATAAGTACTGTCTACGCTTCATTTACTCAGGGAGAAATGCATCTCATTTAAAAAATAGAGTCCACAATCTACAGCAATCACTTATAGGTAACTCAGCCTCTCAGTTCGCTTGGAATAACACATTAGGCAACGCTATTCTCCAGAGACAGTCACAGCAAATATCAGACTGCAGTTGTATGGCCATGCTCCTCTTGAATAGCCTATACCACTGACCCTTCCTATACAGGGCCAGGTCGTTTGAGGTACTGAGGGCCCACAGTTCTAGTTAGCTATTCCAGCAATGGATGCCATTCAGCATCAACTTGCAGGCCTGTCCCCAAAGATTGCTGTGATTGGATTTAAGGCAATATAATAGTTATAATACATCTCAGAGACAATGTGGGTGAGGTAATATCTCTTATTGGACCAGCTTCAGTTGGTGGAAGAAACAAACTTTTGAGTTACACATAGCTCTTCTTCAGGTCAATCTGTAGCTTGAAAGTTTGTTTCTTCCATCAACAGAAGTTGCTCCAATAAAAGATATTACCTCACCCCTCTTGCCTCTTATCTCCTCTTTTGTACATATCATGGGACCACCACGACTACAGCAACACTGCAAATTATAATATTTCTGTCTATTTTATCTTGGGTATCTTGCCAGTGTAAGAGGATTGCTTACCCCTCATGATCAAGTCATAGCCATGCCTTCTTCTCCCTATTGATCAGTCTCTCAGGCCCTGGCGCCCACTGGAGCCTCTTCCTTCCCTGGTGGGCTGGCTGGTTTGCTTGCCTGCCTTCCCTTCCTTCTAGACATCCGTCCCTGGCCCTTCCTCTGACTTCATTCTTGGCTCCCTCTTACTTCTCCTTCCCTTCACCACAGCCTTTATCTAGATCAGTGTTTCTCAAATAGCATTCCACGGAACCATGGGGTTCCACGGGCTGAGTTGAAGGGTTCCGTGAAAAAGCGGAACCGCGCCGCCGAAATTAAGAGAAATTGCGCGCTGCCGAACAGCTATTGGCGCGCTGCCGAAAACTGCTTAGAGGGTGCGCCGCCGAAAAGGGGATGATTTCCTGGACTTGTCGGCGGAGGGTATGGCATGGCTGGTATGGCATGGCCTGGCTTTTTGCTGTTACTTCTCCCAGGAGTTCTTGCTCTCGGACTTTACAATTCTAATGGTGCCTGGACTACAAGTCCCTTGAGCTGGAGGAAAACCAGGCAGAAATAGAAGCTGGATCTTGAACTCCTCTTAGCGCCCCACCTCATTCCGTGACAGCCAGTTAGCATAATATCTAGGCAATGAACGTAGTAAGAGAGCATAAGCAAATGAGAGTGGGAATGCTCTTGCCATTCAGAGTGCTGCCTGATTGTATCAGGTTCTCTTGGTTTGTTTATATGTAATGGTCATCATAGCTCCAGTTTTTGTGGATAGCCTTTTGCATCCGTAGGTGTGAATTTTAAATTGTAGTGTTAAATCCTGTGTCTCTACAGTAGTGAAAAAAGTCCCAACTCCTTCCTGGGTGTCCTTGTGGGAATAAGAACCTACGCTAGCAGGTGCTATAGCAGAATCGGGACTTGAGATTTGAGCTTATGAGACAAAAATACCCTTATTTTGTTTCAGTTTCTGAGGAAGCTAAAATTTTACACTTATTGTTGTATTCTGGAATAACAAATGCAAATCTGCACACAATTTCTTGGCATGTTTTTCTTTGGAAGCTGACATCCAGGACCCATATTTATTCTTTAAATTGTACTAGCTAGGAACATAAGTTGTGTAGGTGTGAAAACTGGCAACCAGGCTACATTCTAAAGCAATATGCACACTGTTTGAAATGCACTAATAATTCCTTCCTTCCTCTGTTTTTTACTGTGGTATTGGGAAAAAATGCAAATATGTTCTGCAATTCTGATTTATATTGTTTATGACAGATGTACATTAATATAAAAACATTTTTTTTAAATGCACACATGGACAAACCAGATTTCATACAGCTATAATTGGGCTAATTAAAATTGAATGAATGTTTTAATTACCTTGTTTTTTATTTTATACCTGCATACTCTGGATAATCCATTCGTTTTGGAATCATAAAATTTGGAAAAATATCTGACTGCATTAAAGTCAGGAGGAACTAAAACATTTGCAGGGGTTTGTTAGTAGTGACTTTTTTATGAGGAATAAATGATCAAAAATAGTCTCAGCAAATCCCCATAAATTGTGCACATTCACAGTTAACCTCAGGATGGTTTCAAAATCTTGCCGCTGATGTTGGGATTCAATGTGTTTTAAAATAATATAGATGAAGACAGAGCCAGCACTAGGCAGATTAAGCAATTGCTTAAGGTCCTGAGTAGCTCAAGGGGCCCCCTATCACTTTTTATTATGTGTTGTGTGTGGGGGCGGGAATAAAAATATTCCTGTTTAGGACCTCCAGTGGGCTAGCGCCGTCTCTGGATGAAGAAGAGCTCTGTATAAGCACAAAAGCTTCTCTCTTTCAATAACAGAAGTTGGGCCAGTAAAAGATATTACATCGCCCACCAGCTCTCTCTTTTAAAAAAAAAAAAAATTCATTTTCTGTTATAAGTATCAGAGATACTCTATTAGCTTGTGCGCTTGACCAAATCAGCTAAGCACTTAAAGATCATTTGTACAGTACAAACATTACCTATTCCAGTTACATTATAAATGAAAATAACCTCTCCCCCTCAATATCACATGTTTTCCCTGCCTGTCTTGCTACCCTTCCTACCTGATGCTGGATTCATTGCATGCTAAAAACTCTTACAGATTTCAAGGAATACAGTATCAAGTATTCCTTTATATGTACTGTAATCTACTTTTTTTGTGTTACAAAATGACTGTTCTCTTACCCCCATCTTTTTAATACATATGCCACCTTACTCACACCAGTATTGTCTAACTAACAGTTGTCAGCTTGAAGTCTTTTCAGTTTGAATCAATCTTGTTCCAGTAACAACTGTCCACTTGATTTTTTTCCCCCCAAATTTGTATTATTTCCTAATAATGATCTTTGTCCTCCATTATTTGCTGTGGGGCTTTGCAGTTTAGATGTTGTAACAGTTTTCATATGCTAGGGCTGTGAATCCTTTGTTCTTAACATTTCACGTGTACAATGTAAGTAAAATGCTATTAACATAATTAATTTAGGCTTCCTCCACATGAAGAGCAAGACTGTTTTTCTACTGTTTGAGTGCTGTGACACAGATGTGAATTGGGTCTAATCAGAAATCTCCCTGATCTGATCCCTAACCTTGCACTTCTTGGATGGAATGCTGGCCCCATTTCAGTCAATGGGAGTTTTGCCATTGACTTCCCTGGAGTCAGGATTTCACCCTTCCCTTTCTCGCTCTCTTTAATAAAATCAGCATTCTGGCTCAACCCCAACCTGTGCTCAATAAATCCTCTCCTCCCAACATACCTTTTTCTTCTCTGTCCTTGCTTCTTACCTCTCTCTCTCCCTCTCCAAAAGCCCCGTTAGCTTTGCTCAACTTCAGCTTTGACAAATCCATATCAGGGTCTCTGCAGCTTTGATGGTCTCTGTTGAACGGATTTGCCTTCACAACTTGCAAGTGTTGGACTTTTTCTGGATCAGTAGTGCCCCAGTTTGCATTATATGCTGTGACTCTGGGGAAATACCAGAGCACGCAGGATTTGAAGACTGCCACAAACAAAGCACAAGCTGCCAAATGGATTTAGACCTTGCTATGGATGTGGGCAGCATCAGATATGAACAAAGGTTTGAGCTCTTTTGGGAGGTGGGAGGGATGGGGTAGAAGAGTCCTCAGATCAAATGCATAGAGAAGAATATGCTTTGAACCTTCAGAAGATCTGGGATTTCTTTGGTTTAGTGTGTCCTTATGATTCTTAGTTTTTCCAGCTGCTTTCCCCATTGTTAGGTATTGTATAGTATTCTTAAGAGACAAAATACACTAATGAAAAGTGGGTTCCCATATCATGTCTTCATGGTATAGTCATTATTTCAGGCTGTGTTAAGCACAGCCCTATTAAGTAGTTACTACCTTGCCCTAGTGGGAACATCCTTGTAGCATACTCCCATGTGAGATATTCCTGCTGCCTTTGGAGTGATATGAACCCCTGTGGTTCTGACTGGCCCTCGCAAATGGCTCAGAAGATTGGGGAGCCTCTTTGCCTACTCTCCTCCTTGCTTCCACACTACCATAAAAAGGCCTCTCGGAATTTGATTCTTCATTTTCAGGTTTGCCTCCCATCTTCTTGAAGAATTACAGGAAAATGAAACAAATTAAAATAGTCTGAATATATATCCCCAGGGAAGATGAAATTTAAAGCTGTGGACCACATTCCAGGTGTAGCCTCAGTACTCCAGTTAGCATAAGTGGGAGTTCCATGCAGAGCTTGGGTTGCATGGGACCCTGTAATATAATTGCTTGTTTGATTCTATGCAAACAAATGAAAGGTAGTGGTAATATTTCAGGGAAGAAAAGTGCTTGTGGTAGAGTGTGTTGGAAAACAAGGACCAGATCACACACAATGTTTAACACACTCCATTTCCGTTGCAGCCAGTGCCAATTGAGGGCACTCAGCACATTGTCCAGAAAGCACAGGGACTGTTCCATCGTTTGAGGCTTTCAGGGTAATTGCTTTTCATGGGATGGATTTTAAAAACAACTTTCATGAACCTAATTTAAATGTTAACACAGAGGTGATGTAACTGACTAATATCCACGGCTAACTGCTACTGTATAGAACTGTTACCATCTCCTGAAGCATTTTTACACTGAAATCTTATAAAAGAATCTTCACATTGCCTATCTCATACACAGTCTCAGGAGATAATAAATGTGTCTCTGGGAGAATACAGTGCTCCATGCATAATTTAAACAGCTTTATTATTAGGCTGCCTTCTTAAAGGAATAACAATTTTAAAGCTCTTTTTCTTGTTCTATGTTCTGTGGTGTGGTTTTCTACATCTTTTCCTAATTTAAAAAAAAAAAAAAAAAAAGATTCTGAAACAACATTACTGTTGTGGCACAAACTGACAAGAAGGGATGAAGTAAAGATTATTTCTAGGTCTTTAACTCTAGCCAGTTTGTGAAAAGAAAAATGCACAAATGAAGGAATAAGTTAGCTTTGTCTCTGAAATTTTAAGAAATTTTCTTTTTATTAGCTTTGTCTCTGAATTTTGTTGCTTGTCTGTACCCCAATAGGTTGACATCCCAAATTTTAAATGTCATATGACAAGTGAAAGAACAAAAGATGCTGAAGAAGGACAATGATTATAGCAATATGACCTTGTTGGCATTCAGTTTAGGGAAGTGCACACCTTAATAGTTCAGTAAAATGTTTTGGGGTCAGATTCTTAGTTATGTTTCAACCCCTTTGTGTCACATCTGCTGAAAAACATCTCGATCTGACCAGTTAAGAATTACCCTGTTGGGAAGGAGATTTTGGTCAGTGCACAGCCAACATAGATAGCACCTGTGCTGCCCCCTTTGGCCCCAGCACAAGTGGCATGTTGAAGAGTGGTGGGACAGGATGGGGCCATGGCCAGAACACGTTGCATTCCATCTGTGCTCAGCAAGCTACTGTTCCTTAGGGATACAAGCCAGGTGGTACAAATTTGAGCAACCCTAAGGTCTGCCCTGAGAATTTAAGAGATTTAACCAGCTCCCTGACAGCCCCCTTTCTCTGCTGTGCTTATCATAAGCTTGGAGAAGCAGAGAAACCGGTCTCCATTTTGATTTTTAATATAACAGTTGTGAAAGTTTACCCACTTCTAGTGAGCATTGCAGAAGAACTTAGTCTTGATGTGTGTGTCTGTGCTTGAGGAAAAGAGATTGCAGTGTGTTGTGCTGGGGGATTAAAAGGCTCCTTACATGGCCTTTGTAGTCAGTATCAAAAGCACTTATTCTAATATCCACGTGACAACAGCTGTAATTCTTTCATGTCTGGTTTATGATGGTCTACCAGGCTGAATAACATTGCCTAGCTCTGGGAAGATGGTGCTTTGGTATTTGGGGGATCAGTCATAGAGAAATGTCTAGTTGTTTTGCTTATGAAATCACCATTTGATGTTGACAGTTTGGATAACTCTGATCTCATAACTTGTCTTCCGTTCTTGAATAAGTATATACAGAAGGTTGTGTCAAGACCAACCTCAAATGTCATAGGTCTCTTGGACTAGGCAGAGGCACACAAGCTAGAGCCACTCAGTATTATCTAAAGAGAGCCACTACCAGGGCATTTTCTATGAGGGGCCCTCAAATTTTTCAAATTGCTCCTCTTAATTTGTCTGAATACCCCATCTTCATTGACCTTGAGGGCATGCTGCAAGGCCTATGTATTTAAGAGGGAAAGGCATAATAAGGGCTGGTATTGTGGTTAAGTGGGCATTGGCGATGTATTGATTCTGTCTCTAATCAGTATTTTTTTGGTTTTTGTGTGAGATGTAGCTCCTGGTTGAGGACATGGAATTGATTCCATGTTTAATTTATGGCAAAGGTGTATAGATCCTTGGAGAAGTGTTATTTAAAATGAGTACTAGAAACTGAGATAAATAATGAGAGATTTTGAATAACAAGATGATAGCGGCCTGGCAGCAGGGTGGATGGATTTTAAATCAACAATTTTAATAATTATTTAAATCAGCAAGCAGGAAACCTTAATTTAAATTTTCCATTTTAATCTTGTATTGCATTTGTATTTTTCAGTTATTTTTCCTAGAGAAAGATTGATTCTTAGTTATTGGTATAATTTGATACTACTTTTTGCTAACCAGGAAGATACATTATAACTATACACATTTATTTTAGCAGTTATGTAGCTTAATGTACACTGATTCATATTCTTAATTTTTATATTTTTGTTATGTTAGAAAATAGTGAATGATACTTTTTATTTACTAGATTTGTTTTATTTGTGGTTTATGTCAAGCTGCATTTGAATCGAAATTGGAGTTCAATTAAAAATGCACAAAACAGTATTTCAAAATTATTTTTAGTTGGTTAAGTAAAACTATCTTAAAATGGGCTGGTTACAGAAGAAAAAAGTAAATTTATCAACTTATGTTTTGCATTTAAAACTAAATGATTTATTAAACAAAGGAAATAGTATCTGTACTTTAGTTAATTGAACTGTAGATCTCATCTCGTCTCATTGGTATTCATTGATTTGAAGACTAAAACAAGTTTTCCTGCTTTTTCAAATCCCAATTCATTTCTCAGTTAGAACAAACTAGTCATTGAACTGAATTAGTTGAATCAAATGAAATGAAAAAAGTATTCTGTCTGCAACTGCATAAGTGACTGCTGCTGTCAAAAGCAGGCTTATCACAACAAACTCTGATTCCAGAGGCTTCGTCAGTGACCTCTCCCAATTCTGCGGTCTGATTTTCTTTAAAACTAGCAGCAAACACTTAATTTAATTTTTTAAAATATAATTAATTTCAATAGATTGTAAATTTAGGCCTTAATATAGGTTGACATAATTTGAAATTTAATTTTAAATAGGCTTATTTTTTAAAGGAGAATGTCTTCATTTTAATTAAAAACCTGATTTGAATAAAAAAAAATCTGATTTTTTGTTTGTTTGTTTAAAAATTGATTTTTATCTACTTTGCCAGGCAAGCCGTAATTGGCAGGGCATTGCTTTTGTAAGGGCAGCATGGAAAAATGTAGAGATGATGAGGAACAGCAAAGCTGTCATTGCTGCTGGGTGGCCTGAGAGAGGGATGTGATGCAGAAAGAAATTAGGGTCCAAATTCTCAGCAAGAATCTGTGTAACTCCATTGAAAATAATGGAACTGTGCTGATTTGTGCCAGTTGAGGATTTGGCCACAGGGCTTAATTCTGCTCTCATCCACTGTTCTAAACCAGGAAGAACTCCTTTGAGGTCAGTAGGATTACACCAGTACAAGCAGGATTTCAATCATGACCTAGGCTGGTTATGAGGGCTGGGCTGGAGTTATGGAGGGCCTTGAGGGTGAAGATAAGAAGTTTATCCTTGATTCATTAGAGGAGTTGGAGCCATGCTTATTACTATAATCTGAATATCCCTGAAGGCGTCATTCCATCCTACTGGGTAAATATGTATACATTGTAAACAGGTTTGTTATATTGAATGTACTAGATTTTCCAGAGGGTTCATGTACTGTGTACAAAAGCCTTGACATCTATAGATAAAAAGTGCTGTATAATAAGTATTATGAATCTTAATAAGCACAAGTGAAGTGCCTAGTGCAATTGAATATCATTTGGTGTCTTTTTGTGTTATACTTTTGTATGATCCAGTTCATAATTTTAATGTCTCTGAATAATCTGAAGGGTGATGAAAGAGAGATAAAACCATTGTAGAGGATATGTACGAGTATTCTTCCACAGGAAGAGAGAGGAAAGATATACTATATGATGTAATGAGGTATATTTCAAAGGCAAAATATTTGGTGTCTTTGAGCTGGGATAAATTTCATTTTTGAAAAATACTGTTTGGCAATATCCAAAAAGGTCTGAAGTTCAGGGAAATGGAAGAAATCCAGCAGAGGCAGGGAAATCTTGTGGTTCTTTTTTGAACCCTCACCAATTTTTCAACATCCTTTTTGAAGTGTGAACACCAGTACCAAACACAGAATGTTATCACTAACACTGTAGACAGAAGGTAATACCTCCTCCTTGATATTCCAGTTTTACATCCAAGGATCACATTAGCTGTCTTAGTTACAGCACTGCAGCTCATGTTCGGTTGGTTAACAACCATGACCCATAAATCCTTTTTGTAGCTGCTGTTTTGCAAAATACAGTTTTCCATACTATAAGCATGGTCTATATTCTTTACTCATCGAGGAATGATTTGGCATTTGTCCATATTACAATGTGTGTTTGCTTGTGACCAGTTTACCAAGCAATTCAAATTGTTCTGCATAAATTGTCAAATTTTTGTAATTCACTGGCCCCACCAATCGTATCACCTCAAATGACCCCTGCCTGTGGGGCTAGCAGTTTGATTCAGAACTGAGCAATAGTAAGAGAACCCAGTCACTGGGTTGAAATACCTGAAGGTATAGGCTGCTCCCTGTGTGTTCTGGACATGTAAGAGGTTCTCTCTGATAAACAAGTTTAAAGTTTCAAGCTTCTCTTGCAAGTTAAGGATGTATTGTACCACGTTATTGGCTCAAAGTGGTTGTTCTTCCCACACTTCTGAAGCAAGACCTAAAATCCCTTATGGTTGCCTCCCATATTAGAACTTGAATGGAGAGAAGCGGGTGGAGGACCGTGGTATTTCTCATGCGGCAAACAGGAGGTGAGGGAGCAACTGGTCCCAGTGTCAGACTTCTGTAATGACAAACCTCCTCAGCAGAGTTTTGAGTGTGCTGTTGAAATGTTCCACCAAACTGCCTGTTTGGGGGTGGTGGACAGTCATTCTGAGGGTGTCAGTCATAGTTTTGGGACAATGCCATGTTTTCTCCCAAGCACAGTATCTGGGTGAACTGTTCAAGTAGGACCAACTCGGTTACCTGAGCTCCCGACTTCATATCCGCTCTGAGCCATTTCCAGCATGAATCTTGTTGCTTCTGGGGACCAGGCAGTTGCTCCCAAAGGGTACTGCTCATCACTGAAGCATTGCTGAAAAGTCCCTTCTGAGATGTCCATGACATCAAAAATGGCCTCCTTGACCCGTGCATATTCTTGGGCCACAAAGGGTCTAAAGTGCAATAAGTGATTTGTGCTGCCCCAATTACGTATGGGGCCAGTGGAATGGCCCATTGTTCTAGGGACTATCAGGATACTATGGCCACTTGCTTGAAGGTTTTGAGGAAGCTGTCAGGATCATCATCAGGCCCCAACTTGGTAAGCCTGATGGGGTGGGGTCGAAGCTCACTGGCTCTGCTGTGGCAGATGGTTGCAGTATCATGACCACCTGCTGTACCAGTTTCTGCTGTTGAGCAGCTAGATCATGGATCAAGTGCTGCTGCTGGTTGTCCATTTGTTGAAAGAGCTGCTGCCATGCTTTCTGTTCTGTAGTCCGCGTCAGTGGTCTATAACAGACCCTTAATGGGATCCCATCTTGTGCTCAGTCAGTTAAAACTTGAATCCAAAACCATTCCAAGTCCTGCACTTCTAAGTTGTCAGTAACAGGTAATGGTGTCTTTGATGTAGAGTGTAATCAACTGGGATGTAGCAGTCTGGCCTAGCTGTCACAACTGGGCTGGGATCTGCCCACCAGGGGACTCTAGTTTCCGGGCAGGAGCTGGAGGGATTGCAAGAGCCAGGTTCCCCAAGCAAGAGTCAGGGTCATGCTGGGGTCAAAGACTAAAGATCAGAGGCAATAGCATGTTGGAATCAAGAGGGGGGGTGAGGGTGAGGCCAGGTCTGATGTCGCAACAGGCCAAAATCTGTGTAGTTGCCCACACAACTTCCTGGGGCAACCTCGGGTTAAATAGGAGGCTTGGCCAATCAGACGGCTTCAGGGTACCATCACTTTGGGTCTCTTGGGCGGCGCTTCTTGTGGCACCTACTCTCCACAGAGCTCCCTGGGTGTGTCTCTGTGTAGCCTCCTGATGGCACAGCGGGATTACCAACTATCCAAGGCTCTGCAGACCAGAGTTCTAGTTCCTGAATAGAATGTATCCAAGGATTTAACATTCCAATCATGCAAATCCTCCAGTGGGTTCACTAATTTTGAATGTCTAATTTCTTCTCATATATGAGCATTCCCCTTATTTATAATAGACTTCTAGCATTAGCATACATGCAATTAAAGAATTACTTCTTTTCATATCCCTTGATAATTTGATTCATTATGTTTGTGATACCTTGGGTATGAGTAGTGTGTTTGAGTATTTGTATGACGTTGAACACCTCAGAACACTCTTATCTTATCGTTAGTTTAATGCATTCCCAACTAGTTTAGCTAGTCTGTGACCCAAAAGACTAAATTTCCTGCTATTAAGATGGCGTCTGTCTAGACAGTACGTTCCTCCCTGTTCCCATGGAAGGTGGTCTAATATTTCATAAAACCAAAACCCTGCACTTTATACCTTGTACTCAGCCGACAGTTCACCGCTATTATTTTCTACCATTTAGCCTCCTTTGCTTATTGGACCAGAAAGGATTTCCAAGAATATCAACTGGGTTCTCCTGTCATTCAAGTCCCTTCCAAGACCCCAGAGTTCTTCATATTCTGTTAAGTGTCACCTGAAGCTGTGCTATTTATGCCAATATGTGCCATCACCACCAGAGCCTTGCCTGCTTGTCTTCAGAATCCCATTTAATCTTGCAGTCACAACTCCTGTCTTCACTTCTGGAAGGCAGTACATCATCCTGCTGTCCTTTCACTCTTCTTCATATTGAGTCCTAGATGAAGGTTGCCTGTATTCCTTGAATGGCTAGAGAACTTCTCTTGACCATTCTTGTTGTTTTTGTGGATTGGACTGAGAAGTCCTCCTCGGGTATGTCCCCTGAAGTTCTCTGTTGCTTTCCTGCCACTGAATCTTTAGCGTCTCTGCAGCTGCAAAGCTGAGTAGCTGGATACTAATTTGATAACCTCTGGCAGCACAGATCCATCTGGATCTCTTCCCTCTGAAAGCCACAGCTGCCAGTCCTCCTTAGTTTCTACTGTCTGCTCTTCCCTCTTTACCAATTCTTTCTTTTGTAGGATTCTTGATGGTGCTGCCCAAATCTGGTTGTTTAAGAACTTTTCAATCTTTTTGATGCCAGAGTGGTGTAAAGCAGTCTTAGTGTAATCGAGAATCAGGCTGAGACTTTCAACTCCAGGCTTGATCAAAGAACCTGAAAGCCCACCTATACAGGGCCAGATTACAGAAGTATTTAGGCACCTAAAGATGCTGTTGTGACTTACAAAAGTGCCTGTGCGTACATTTGAGCTGGGAGATGTGATTCTTAGTTTCTGTAAATGTACCTGTGCTATCATCTAAAAATAGCAGTGTGTCCATGACAACTTATTGCCTAAGTTCCTACCCAGTGGGTCAGGCAGGATAGTACTCACAGCAGATAACCCCAGTAGATACACTGCTGTTTTTAGGTGCTAGCTTAAGCAGAGCTAGCATAGTGTAAGGCCCAGTGGGTCTCAAACATGACACTATGGAACTGCTAGGTAGCAGATCTCTCCGTATTACTAGCCAGCAACAGCTATAACCAGCTTGTGCTCCATTATTCATGACCTTCTGAGGACACAGACCACAGGAAGTCCTGCCTCAAGAGGTCTGACAGGCAGCAGCCTCATGGCTCTTGATTGGATCCCTGTCCTATATAAACCCAAGGGGCATTCCAGAAAGTGTCCGAGTAACAGTGTGGATTTTATGTAGTGTTTATGACCATTTCTGCTCCCAGTTCTTGAACTCCTGGCTTTGACCTTGGCTAATCCTGGGTTCTGACTCTCCTAGTCAGGATTCTGACGCATAGGTACGTTTATGCAAGCTCAGAATTACACCTTCCAGCTCAAATATAGATGTACCCTTAGTGAATTAGGTACTTGTTTCCTATTGATTTTCAATGGGAATTGGGCACTTAAACTGCAGTGGAGCTTTTGTAAATCCTAGTAGACACCTGTCTTCATTTTTAGGTGCCTAACTATCTCTGTAAATCTGGACCACAGCCCTCTGAGACACAATAAACAGACCAAATGCCCTTGAAGTAGATACACACAATTTCTTCTAAACATATAGAGCCAAATTCTCTTTGGCCTAACTGAGAGTAGAATTTGCCCCATATTATCTATCAATTAAATTGTGGTGGTCCCATTAGAGCACTTCATAAAAAATACTGATTCAATTTATTTGAAAAGTGAGTACTGCTTTACCTGGGCATTAGTCATTCCTAATACTTCCATATCCTCCAGAATTTAAAAAGAATTGAACAAAATGTTTGTCAAACCAATTTTTTGTGATCCAATAATTGTCTTTTTTTGTGTGGGCAGACATCTGTTTAGTTTTTTTTTACTTAAAAATGCATTTCATTTTATTTAGTTAGTTTTGTAAACAACAAGAAGTAAGTTGATTGAGTCAGACCTTTGTGTGCCACATTTTTGCCAGGAACAAATTTTTACAGCCAAGTTACAAACCTAGGAAAATAGGGGCTTATAATGAAAATGGCAAGACAACTAAACTGTAGAGGGGGAAACAGTGCCACTTATAATACAGTGAAACACTTACATTGAAAAGGAATTTCCTCAGAAATGAAGCCCCTCTGATTGCTTTCCACATCACGTTTTAAACAAACACTGCGGTGCTTTAGCCATTACTTGGTTGCCTAGGATACACAGTCAGTGTAGGCCTAAGATGCTTCTTGCAGTTATACTTTGAGGCCATGCCTATAAATGCTGTAGATAGCTGATTTTTAATATAGATTTATAGGAGAAAATGTACTACAGAATTTTAAAAGTAACTTTGTGAGGCAAATTGTGGTTTGTTTGGTTTTATTTTACCTAACTAAATGGTAGCATGACCAATTGCCAAACATACAGGAATTCTGAGCTAAAGAAAAAAAGCTGACTTTTACTCTTTTTTTTTTTTTTAAATGACTCTCTTTCCATAAAAATGGGAGGGAAAGGGGAAAGAAACAAAATGTTGCTTTGAATCAGATGGGCAGCTCTGATGCATTGAGCTGAGTCTCCTTTTATAAATTATTAAACACTGACTCTTATTTCTGAAAATATCTTATGGAGGATTCTTGGGAGTGGCAAAAGATGGGAGAGGAATATGTTTTTTTTCTGAAGCATGCCACTTCTTGGCAAGGCATCGGGTTTAAACTCGTAATGAACAGTAATATGGAATTTTTAGTTTTTGTTTAATTCTGAGTTGTTACTGGCTTTGTTTCTAAAATAAAGAGCAGCCAGCCCTAGAGATGATTTTCAGTCATCAAGAGATTTAATTAATTCTTTCAGCAAATGTGTACATTTTCCCTGTGGCTGCTAAATAGTAACTGCCCAGCTAGGGATACACAGAGCCCCCTCTAGGGAAAAGTATTCTTAGGCTTGTCAGAATTAGATGTTTATTTTAAGCTTTTTTAAAAAGATTTTTATTTATTTAAATGTTCACAGTTGTAGTAAATTATAGGGAGGGGTCAGGCAATTTATGACAGTAGACTTTGAGATTCAAAATATTAAAGCTTTATAAACCATTAAATTGTCAACATCACATGTCAAATTATACAAAGTAAATAACCTTAAATGCTGGCATCACAGCATATTTTGTACACATTAAGGTGGGACTCTATGTTCTCAAGCAGCATTTTTCTTCTTTGCCTGTCTGTACATTTCAGTTATTATTGATGGAAATATTTTGTGTCCATTCTCATGTGTAGAGTGAAGCCGACATTTACTGGCATTTACCGATAAAAATCTAATCCTTCCAAGCCTAAGTATTCTGTAACTGCTTTATTAAAACTGAAACTTAAAATCATACTAAGTCTTAGGCACATTGATCCAAACTCCATCCCATGACATTTTCCTGGCACAGTGCCCCTAGAACCCTTGTAGTCTACTTGAATTCTATAGTTGTGGAGGCAAACTGGACTGCTGTGGAATCTCCACGTCTCCTCACTCTCGTCATTTGAGGAGGAGGGGTTCCTTCCTACCATGGCTGACAACTCCATTGTAGCCTCCTATCATGGCACTCAGGCTTGGTGGCCTCCCTGACTCTCCAGCTGGAGATGGGGTAGGAATGAGTGACCATGGGCCTGATTCTTTCCTGCCCTGCACCTAATTTAGTTGTTCACACTTGTACAAAGTGGGTTTAAAATGCTACTGAATCAAAATCCATCACTGAAACTGGTGGAAAGTATTTGAAACCCCATTGTGTGCCTTACTTCTATGTAGCATGTGTGCAGGGTTTGATCCTGTAGTGTAGTAGAAACCTTGAATTATTTTTAACATTTAATAATTTTCATTATCCATATCAAAATAAGATGTTGCAACTTCCTAATCTGTGGGTGAGAAGAAACAGTGCTGTTCTCACATTTTCATTATGTTCTTAGTATTTTCAATCAATTATAAATCAGACTCCAGAATACAGTGAGTTCAAAAGCAGGCTTCAGTGAATAATGTTCTAACCTGCTTGTTTAAAAAAGTAAGCCGATGGGATTGTGTCAAACTTATAAAGAATACAGAAGTCCCATCATGACAGTTTAAGGATAGACTGATTCTAGGGATTCCATCAAGTGGTGCTTAAGCTGAAAATGGATGTGAAACAGAACTGTCCCCACCCCAGTTGCTCACAGCATTATTTAGGAACTTTTGGTTGTATCTTTGGTTAGCAATCTCTAAATGTCAGAGTCTGATGTTGGTTCCCTTCTTTTTGGTTCAGAACCCTTCATTTTGTTCAAAATCATTGTTAAACAAGCCACGAAGTTTTAAAGTTCTCCTTTCCTACTTTGGCACTTCCTGTTGGAAATCCTTGCTTCCCGTTTGGGAGAATAACTGAATGAATTTACCCAAAGCCCTTGGCTGAGTTGGCTGGTAGGCAACAAAGCCCCTAGATAAACTGGTTGGCAGAAGCTGCTTTCTGACATGGGCAACTGAACCCTGGAGATCAATTATGTTGCCTGCACAGTGGCAAAAAGAACGGGAGCTCTGTGTTCGCTTCTACCATAAATCCTTGTTTCTCACTTATCTGTTCTGTTTTACTGTCTAAATTAATTTACTATAATTTCTATTACTCATTTTGTTGTCGTTACTTGTTTAGCACCAGCCATGTGCTTTGCATTGCACGCTACACGAGATAAAGACAGTCCATATCCTGGAGAGCATTCCAATCATAACCCTTATCCTACATTCAGATCCCCATGTGCTGAGCCCCACTCATTTCAGTGGGACTGTGCACGGGCATAAGGATCTGCCTCTATGGATCAAAATGCACCATTGGGCCTAAAAGACGGACTTAAAAAGGCAAATATGGCTAAATGTATACCTCTGGGAACAAAGAATTTAGGCCATACTTACAGGATGGGGGATTCTATCCTGGGAAGTCGTGACTCTGAGAAAGACTGAGGATCATGTTGGATAATCAGCTGAACATGAGCTCCCATTGTGACTCTGTGGCCAAAAGGGCGAATGTGATCTTTGGATGCATAAACAGGGAAATCTTGAGTAGGAAGAGAGAAGTTATTTTACCTCTGTGTTTGGCACTAGTGTGACAGTTGATGGAATCCTGTGTCTGGTTCTGGTGTCCACAATTCAAGGATGATGGTAAATTGGAGAGGGTTTAGAGATGAGCCATGAGAATGATTAACAGATTAGAAAACATGCCTTATAGTGATACTCAAAGAGCTCAGTCTAGCTAGTTTACCAAAGAGAGGGTTAAGAGATTACTTGACCATAGTCTGTAAGTACCTACATGGGGAACAAATATTTAAGGCATCCATTTTTAACAATAAAAATAACCAAACATTGGAACAACTTACCAAAGGTCGTGGTGGATGCTCCATCTCACACTTTTAAAATCAAGATTGTATGTCCTTTCACAAGATATCATCTAGGAGTTATTTGGAGGAAGTTCTATGGCAGGGGTGGGCAAACATTTTGGTCTGAGGGCCACATCTACATATAGAAATAGTATGGCGGCCATACAGCAGGGCCAGGGGGAAGGGGCAGCGCTGCTTGGGGCTGGGAGCAGCTCCAGTCAGGGTGCCACTGGGCCCACATGGTGGGAAGGGGTGGGTGGAAGAGGCGGGGCCAGGAGGGAGAGTGGCCGCTGCGCCATACATCTTGTTCCGCAACTTTTCCGCGGACCATCGGTTGAGCTGGAGGGCCTGATGAAAAGCTCAGACAGGCCATGTGAGGCCCGCAGGCCGTAATTTGCCCACCCCTGTTTTATGGCCTGTGTTAGACAGTCAGACTAGATGGCTACCATAGTCATTTCTGGACATGGACTGGGAAACCCAGAGGTGGGGATGAGTATTGGTGCTAGTATTATAAAGGTATTAGTGGTATAGTACTATAAAAATAAACTAACTTTTTGTGAACACCACAGAAGAAGCTTTGCTATAGCTGCAGGATATAGTGCATAAGTTAGGTACAACTGGAAATAAATAGAAAAAAATAATCTTAGCTACTCATATCACACATCACCATAATATCTGAATGCTTTAGAAAATTATAAATCCAAATGGATGATCCATACAGATGTCTAATTCTCTTGTACTTCCATTTCAACAATGTATTGCTTTCATTTTTGCCATCTGTCTGTTTAGTTTTGCTAGTTTGTGACACGCATGCACAATTTTTCTTGCTAATAGGATGTTCTTTTATTTCTCGAAGTAGAAAGGAGAGTTTTTAGTGAAGCTACAGTATTTAATAAATAACAACACATAAGAGATGCAGATTTCGCACCCTTCCCCGGAATTCTAAGTGCAATGTTCAGTAGTTAAGAGAGAACCAACACCAGTTACAAATGGAGAGGCAGAAATTAGAGCAATTCCTGAAACATCACAGAAATTAAGGACCTGCTAGTTTAGTGTGATTGGAGCATGTAAATATTAACACTAATGATGACAACATGTAAATTGGAGTGTGCTATAAAATTTGAGCACATGGTACAGAAGTGCCACAGCCTGCTTTACTGATGATTTTAAAAAACCAGCTGCATTTAATTTGCTATATGCTGCCCAGTAGTTAGAGCTGCAGCAGAGTTTCTGTGTAGAATCACTGTTATTTTCAAAACTTTTATGTATCTGTGTGTAAATGAAATAAATATAAGTAAGATAAATTATTCAAATTTAGGACTGAGTTAACCCTGAGGTTTTTTCGATCCACAAATATTCTAATTGATGTTCTCCAGCTTTGTTGACAAGACAAACAGTGATAGAAAAGTCAGAGATAATTACAATGTAACATTAAAACTTTGTTGCTTGTTTAACTATTGAAACTATCAGCAGCTAATCAACTAGAATGCTAGCAATAGACATGTGTTAGTGCTTGTGAATAACTCAGTTCTACAGAAAAACTGAAAACTAACTGAAAAGTGGCTAGTTTCAGATTTGAACAAAGGCAAACTTACAAATTTAATCTAAAATTGCTTTGGGGGGCAAGCATCTGTTTCATGAAACCTTGGAATAAAAATATTGGTGTCCCTAAATAGGCATGAATTTTTCAAAACTGAGCTTTGTGGCTTTATTTTTGTTTTTTAACAAGCTGTTTCTGACAGTTTCTCATGTGCTAGGTCTTCTACTTCCAATAATTTCACAAACAGTGAGACACTGCCAGTTTTGTTTTAAATGTTGGCTTTGCTATATGGGTTCATCCAAAATGGAATATAAATGATTTTGAACCTGGGGGAAAAAATTGTCAAAGCTAGCATTTAGATACTATATGGACGGGTGGTCTTCAAAGTAAACCTGGAGGCCAAAGTTGGTCCAACTGCTAGATCGGGGATGAGTTGGACAAAGCGATAAGGCTAATTAATCCGTTAGCCCAGAAAGTAGAAAGGCACAGGGAGGAAATGCTTAGAGAGGAAGAGAGAGGCTTTTAAGAATTGAACCCAGCTCTTGGAGGGAGACAGGGTGGTATCTTCACCCCTTCTTGGCTGAGTGAGCTAAGTGTATGCTATTGTAAGTACAGAGCTGCACAAGTTTATAAAGGTCGTGGGGAATAAACTGTAAATTTCACAAGGTGTTTGATCAGAAGAAGGTCTCCAAGCAGTTTGTGATTATAAAAGAGACAGGAAGAGGATGATGCTGTGTCACAACATCCAGTGGCACTCTGATTATTATGCCAATGCCACAACAGGACTTACAAAATGACAAGTGTCCATTCAAAGACGCTGTTCTGATACAGACATTTTTCTGTTCAAGCATCTCCATGTAAGTTTCCAAAGAGCTGTGTGTGTTAACTTTTTGTTTTAGAGCCACTGAGTATGGTCAAAGCAAGGAATTCAATTGTTTTGACATTCTGCTGTGTTTAATGCATCTGGCTGTGCTTATGTATTGAAGGGGGTCAACGAGGTAAACCCATGTATTGGTTTAAAAAGTTCTGTAGAAGCTGTATGTGGTAGGATGAGTTACTTCTGAGGCTTTTCTTGGTGACCTCACTGAGGGCTGAAGTCAAACCATTTCCTTTTGTGTTTTTAATTGACTGGCTGTAAGTAACTTTCTTAGTGCTGTGGCAGAACATCAGGCTGTAACTAGCTTGGCAAAGGAATATATAGAAAATTGTTTATCTAGATCAGTTTGATGACAGAAGGCTACCAAGAGATCCAGTCCTTTGTGAGATGCCTGGCTAGTAGCTTTCCTACAGGGAAGAAGGGGAGGGAAGGTGGAATTGTTTATCCTGACAGCTGACAGGGTTTGCTTACGCTAACTCAGGATTTAAGAGTAGACAGGCAGAGCCATGGGGACCAGCTGTCATTTTGTCAGTGGCCTTGTGGAAAAGGTATTTCTGACATGGAGGGAAAGGTTTCTTGCCAATCCATAATTAAATGTCGTGGCATGGAGTGGGCAGAGCTATAGGAAAAATAAATCAGAAACCTTTCAATAATATAGGAAAAAATGAGGCTGTTTGGCAAGAAGTGATTTTTTTATAGATCACTGAAGAAACCTTGACCTGTCAGCAAAAAACGTGTGTTGCAAAACTGTCACTCAGCAAATAACTTTTTCTTACAGTAACAGTTAGCACTAATCTAACACCTTTCACCCCAGGATCTCAACAGTGCTTTAGAATTGATTGATTGATTAATACAGAGAAACATAGTTTTTACTGCATTTTGTCTTCTTAGCACTCTGTAAGTTCAATTGTTCCTGACTTGTACCAGTGAACAGATATTGTGGTAGATGAATATAAAAAATTGTTGACCTAGAGAAGTGTTATTAGTAGCCCATTGATGTCAAGGAAAACAATGGTGTTACTCTTTCTCCCATCCTGATATAATGTAGGCTCAATTTGAAAACTGTGGCTTGATTTACAGAGGTCTGGCATGAGGAAATGCTATCTTCTGCACTAGTGAAGCAGTTAGTTACTCCAGAATAAGCCAGCTCTCTCAAAGAAAAGAATGTGTGTGGTTGGAAGGGGGGGACAAAATATACAACAAAGCATGAAGTACCTTCTTCGGGGTGGTCTAAAATTGTGAGGAGTGCTGGGGAAACTCAGAGTGAAATATCACAGTAACCTCCTAACCACAGCTGAGGCTAACTAAAATAATGTGGAGTCTGAGACTTTTAGGACCAGGCTGAAGTTTTCATTGCCTTTTGTTTCAGGGTGTGCTGAAGCAAAACAGTAGTCACTTAAACCCTTGCTCTTCTATAGCACAAAATACGGGGCTTAATCCTTCAAACTGTCCTCACAAGTCAGAAGGCTGGTGTGGTCAGATTCTTAATATACCTGTGCTACCAATTCCATGTCACTGACTGCAGATTCAGAAAGAAGCTGGAGGTTTTTTTGTTTGTATTTACAGTGCCAATTTAGCACTGTGCAACTACTGTACTGCTGCGTTCCTTAAAACCGATCAGTCAGATTAAATTGATTGAGAAACACAGGAAATAAATATACTGATTTGGGAAGAAAGGCGGGATGAAGAGGAAAACAGAAGGAGCAGAGAGAAAGAAGAAAGTGAAAGGAGCAGAGGTGGCATGAAAGCAAAAATCACAGAGGTAAAGGGAGAGAAGGAAAAGTAGACAGGAGAAAAGGAAAATATAGTGGGAGAGGAAAGAGAGAGAAGGAAGGAAAAAAGGTAGTAATACAAAAATAGAAAAGGAAAGGTTAAAAAAGGGAAGGCTGAGGAAAATGCACAAAAGAGAAAAGTAGAGGTAGAAAAAAGGGAAAACAAATAGGAAAAAAAGAGTGTTCAGTAAATGGTGCTTCCAGAGTCCAACATATGGCCCCATGGCATTGGCAAAGCCTTTAATCTCACGTAGTTATAATTTTGCAAAAGTGCTACTGCAGCTTTCCAAGGGACATTCACTTCCCTATGCAAGTCGCCACTTTCTGCATTCCAAGGGCTATATGTGTTCTGCCCTCAGTCTGTGTGGAGATCCCTTTTGATAGCACTAGAATATCAATGTGACTTGCAAATGTGAGGCCCTAAATATTTATTTCAGAAAAAGTCAGTGTCCAGTTAACCTATATATTGAAATACTAGTACAAATACTCTAGGATCAGAGAAGTTAGAAACGGAAAAGACCTACAAAGTTACCAAGTCTGCCAGTACAAGATTGCTCTCAGCAATATATTTCATGAGACAAGGTCTCCACATATTTATTTGATGTGTATAATTATTTAATTTCACAGGGCACCTATTGTAAGCATTAAAGCACCAGACAGCAAAGACATATCTAAAGATAAAACATCCAGTCAAAATACAGTACACAGACTGGCAGCTTCTAAAAATCCACCCTGTCCAAGGAGATCTGTTCCTAGCTAGATAGAGGAACTGGGGCAAACAAAGGACTGGGAGAATCAGAAACAAACAGAGGAATTCTGAATAATTCATACTGAGTTTTTTAAACAGGATTTAACCATCGTTGCTGCATGTTTGGATTTAATAAGTCATGATATCAAATAACTAACTCAGTTAAAGTTTTATATAAGTAAGACAATCAAGCAATACTTAATACAGCACTATGCACAATACAGAAAAGGAAATGTATGTATCAAATATGAGAGTGGAGAAGGGGCAGCCTACATAAATTCACTTCTGCCTAAAACTCACCTCTTTTATATATTGTTCAAACAAAGAAAAATCCTCTCTCAAGCTTGAACTTATTTTTAATCAATAAGCCAATGATATTTGTAACCAATTTATCAATTAGGACTATCTGTGACCCAATTAGCTTTTAATACTTAAACATTAATCCATACATTAATATTTTGCTGATACATTGATTATAAAACATACCTGCTATCCCATAGATTCCTTGTCCATTTTATAAATTAGTAAGTTTATCAACTACAGAGCATTTATGACCAGGGGTAGTCAATAGTCAGATCGTGGGCCATATACTTTTGAATGGATCCTGAAATCTTTTTATTTACTTCTTCTTCTTATTATTATCATTGTTATTATTTGCTTAGTTATTTTCTCTGGAGTCTGTACCTTGACTATCGCTTGACCAAGAAATTTGGACCTTGACAAAAAATAATTCGCTACCCCTGAATTAAACCATTTTATCCATTACAACATACATTTATAACAGGCATCTCTTTGTATAATATGTGTGATCACAAAAAAGAGACAACAAAAAGGAATATTGACTATGGATTTCTTTACATGGTATCTGATTTACATAATGGATAAGCTAAAATTAGCCTTTGATTGCTAGAAGCTGTGAGTGGACAACTGGAGATGGATTACTCAATGATAGCCTGTTCTGTTCATTCCCTCTGAAGCACCTGGCATTGGCCACTGTCAGAAGATGCTGGGCTAGATGGACCATTGCTCTGACCCAGTTTGGCCGCTCTTCTGTTCTTATGACATGTTCAACCATCCAGTATTTTATCAATTACAAAAGATATTTATAACCAAGCCATTATGACAGAAATCTGTTGGAGTAATTCCTGATAAGCTAAAAGCATCCTTGGGTAATTGTTATCTTATTAATTACAGAAAACATATAGATAACAAGTGGCTTCTTTCTGGACATTTCTCTAAGAGTAAAGAGTACAAAGGACACACACACCATTACATAATAGCATGCTAAGGCCCAGGTAAAATTCAGCTTAGTGATAACACAGAAGGGTCAGCTGAAGTTCAGAGTGCATAATGAAGTACAGGCCTACTAGGACAAAAATCCAAAACAAAACTCTCTTTAACATTAGAGTTTAGCCAGCACCTTTGGCTAAAACAGAAAAGATGCTGGGATGTATGGTCAAGAAACTGAGAATTTAACATAAAACAAATAATAAAAGAATAATATTTGCTAACAATATCTTCCATTAATTTTAAAACTGATTCTATTATAAAATTAATGGAAGCTGTGTTGCTAAGTTCCCTGCACTGCTTTGGAAATACGAGTCTCCGTTATTTTTAGACCAACTGAAATGCAAGGGGTTTTCAGCATTCCTTATAGTCAGTAAAGGATTCTGATGTACTTTCTCTAGGAAGGAGATTCCATAATCCAGGACCTTTGACAGAGAAAGACTTTCCTGGTTCTGATGGAATCTAGGGGATTTGCTCCCTACCTTAACTCCCAAAAAGATACACAGGGTGAGAGGCAAATGTTCGAATACTTAGGCCACGATGAGAAAATACACCAATATTAAAGCTGTAGACCCTATTCTTGCAACAGGATTGTACTATTTGTAACCTGCGCCCTCCCACTGCTAAAGGCCCCTCCCCCAGCCTAAGGGGAGGAGTTCCTGAGCCCGAGATACAACTGATTACGGGGGACAACTAATGAAAAAAACCAGGAAAGGGTGTGGGGGGGTCACAGGTTTAAACGAAGGGAACCAGAAAGGGACACCGAGCAGAGAACCCCGGACAGCACCCACTGGTCTCGGAAGGTGTTAAGGAAGCCAGCGGACGCTGCCCAGAGGAACTCTGTCCGGATACGTGAGTGCAGAAGAGAACGGAAGTAGGCCCCACAGTCGCAGAGTGCCCCCCCGCCAACCTCCTCTCCCTGGTCTTGTAGATGGCCATGGTCTCCCTCACACTGCAATAGGAGCAGGTGTCAGGGTGAGGGGTGAACCGCGCCAAGTACACGCCCGTGCTCACGGGTACAAAGGTCCTTTCACTCAGCCAATTGCAGGATCAAGGCTGTTAGGTTGCAAATCCATGCCCCATTGTACATCACAAAGGATAGGCTTATGCATATCTGGATAGCTAGTGAATTTTGTGAATGCTTTTCTCACACAGCGCTTTAGCAAAATGATCCCTTCGCAAATAATAAACTCTTACTTTAGAGACAGAAAGCTGACCGTTGTCTTCTGAAGTCTAACTTTATTTTATTTTTCTCATTAATGTTTTACATCCTCATTAATTTTTAAACTCACAATACCTAACAGAGATAGGTTGAACAAACAGAATACGAACTGACTGGTTTAACCACTCGTGACAAATGCTACAGTTTTTCTCATCATGTTATGTTTCTTTTGTAGAACTGTGTTACTGTTTGTCATGGTGTCCTAGTGGATTAATAGTAGTCTTGTTAAATTTGCTTTAGTTTTTCATACCTGGACTTCAATTAAATAGATTTATGAGTTAATTACATACACATGACCTTGATTAAATAGTTAGCTCTCCCAATATATGTTCAATGAAAATGAAACATACTGCATGTAGCTAAGAATATATGTTCAAGTGTCAGTATATTTGTGAACTGGAAGCAGAAATACTGTCTAAGACTTTTGTTTTACTTGGTAGGCACATATCCACAGCTCTAGACACCTACCAAAATTGAAAACGTGATTAAAAAGTTGTATTTATATAATATTTTCATTTAAATTTCCCATGACAAAAATGCCAATGTACAGACATTCCCACAAAAAACCCAAAAAGCCCTCTACCCAATCATATTATGAGATCCCACCAGATCATCCTTCAATGTCCAGCCCCTCTGGTAAAGACATCCAGCCTCTCTAAAACTATGATCGTAAGCCCATTTGAAGTCCATGAAAAAATTCCTATTGACTTCAAAGGGCTTTGCATCAGGCCTTATGTTTGTGAGTAAAAATTGGCTTTGCAGTATGTCTAAAGGGTTGACGAATCCTGTCTGTGGCTGGTAAAGAGGAATGCATATTACAGAGACAGGAGAACACTCTGCCAGAAGCACAGTCCTATTTGTATCCGTCCCCATTTATATTGAGGGAGCTGGAGCTCTAGTTTCACTGTTAACCCTGACTTAGAGGTTCTTTCATTTCAACTGGAATAACGATTGACAGAAACATCAAGCATTAGTGCTTGCTTACCTTCTTCTTGGTTTAGCTATGAGCTAAGAGCGGTATGGATTTAAATTTGTGACCTTTGATTATTGCAAACTTTAATGTAAAAAAACAAAACAAAAAAAAAATAAGTAAATCAATCTAACCACTGCTAGGCAGGGTTTGAGCAGAAGAAGGTGATGGTTGAAATTTCTTTTCTTTGGTATTCATACCCTTCTCTGACCATTCTTCCCAGGAATAACTGTTATCTCTGTCTCATAGAGTTATCTCTAGAAAAGAAAATATTTTTGACTCTGCAAGATTCTGGATTGCATATAGTTTCAATGAATGTGCCTCCCTTTCCCCTTCTCCTTTTAAGTTCTTTTTACCAGTTTCTGACCCCCCGGCAAATTATTCACTTCAGACATGCTTCAAGGGAACTTCACTTTAGCTCCAAACTCCTGGGAAATCCATCTCAGAAATTATTGTTTTATTTGAACATTGAAAGAATGGTTCATGTCCGTAACCCGGTTCCTTTTGCAGGTACCTTAAATTCAACTTCACCATTACTGCAAATATCCAGGTTGCAGTTAACAGCAGCAGAATCCTACTTATTCAAAAGCTTGTCGACATGAATTAGCAATGTAGACTAGGGCACATCACTCCTTTGCAGATTGACTAAGTGCAGGTGTAGTGGTTGTACCTCATCTATTGGGGAGGTGTTGATAAATCTCTCCATGTTGTCTGTCCTCACTGAGAAGCCTCCTATAAATCTCTCTAGGCTTCTTGTCCCAGCAGTGAAGGGTCTATAAATCTCTCCATGCTCCCGTCTTTACCACAAATTCTCCTGTAGCAGTCTCTACACTACCTGTCCCTCAATGCACTGAATTGAGGCAAAGAGATTAATTGCTAGGAGATAGGTGGTGCGGGGATATTTAAAGGAGCCTTCCCATCAGGCAAAGTTTAGATTTCTGTTTTTTGAGGTAGTGGTGCACATGCACAAGCTGCTGGGCACCTAGTAGAATGGCTATGCCAGTATCTTATGCTATCCTATGTTTAGCAACAACTCTATATGGATATAGTTGCCATTAAAAAGTCGACTTTTGTCAACAGTTACCATGATATCTAAGAAACCTCATTCACTTCCTATTTCAACTCTAAGGGAGAAAGTGGAATCTCTAATGCCATTGTGTTGGTTAACCTTTGACCTGTGGTAAAACCTGTGCAGACAATGATCTCAACAAATACCATATCATCCTGAATATGCAAAATGCCATCCCTTCCCACTTGAAATTTAATGCAGGATTTCAAGATTCAGGTATGCGGCATGGGTGAACCATTCTAATTCCTGGAAGTCTTGTGCCTTTTTTTTTTTTTTTTCCTTTTCTGACAATAAGTTCAGAGGAGGTCTGCCTGGATGATTGATGTCTGTAAGGCTTGGGGCTGAGAAGTGCCATTTAAATGCTGTTCTATTATCCTGTAGACATAAGAAGATGGAGGGCATGCTTTTTTTTAATACAGAAAGTTAAAAGACTTATGCGTATGAATGTACTTAGGACACTACTTTCTATGCCTCAGAACCATGGTGGTTTGGTACACCACTCTTTGTTTCAGACTGTAGTGAATCAAACATTCATCTATGTTAAAAGATATTTGAGAGCCTATGGTGAGTCTCTACACTATATGTATTTAGTTTGTGGAATGATGGAGGTGTGCGGTGATAAAGGTGCCACTCCAAGTTCAATGCAGCCTGCTATACTGGTACTGCCTCTGTCACAATATCTAAGGACACTCACAGTTCTGAGGCGGACAGGTAATTGAGATTAGATGTGCTGCAACACCTAGGCAAAACAGAGTAAGTTAAGACTGGAGTGATAGCCTGAGTATGAATTTGTTTTCTCTTGTGCAGTTGTGAGACCACTAATAATTCAGAATAAATGAGAGTTGGAAGACATCACTGCTTTATCAAGTGGTTTAACAGACTTCCCAGTCTCTGGTTTCCCACCACTGGGTTGATAAATTCACTCCATCTCACTATCTGCACTTGTTTTGTGTACTTATCTGCTATATGAGAGTTGTGTGTTGAGGAATACTTCAGCATGTGTTTAGGATTTCTCTTACCTCTGTGATAATTCATGCTATGCAGGAGAATTCATGTAACATTACTGCTGTATTCAGCAGCTTAACACAGAATCCCCTAAAGTAATGGGCTCAGTTGAAAAGGAAGCAGTGAGCTCTGCCACCTTTACAGACGCAATGGTAAAATCAGGAACAATCCACCTAAAATTCTGACTTACATGACTACAAGTTAGTAGTAAATGCATGTACCTAAAGCCACTTTTTCAAAGTGCCACTTGGTCTATTCTCTTTTATATATATTCTTATACCACCCTCTTCACAGCAGTCTGCCTATGCCTTCCAGGAGTGCATTAAGTGTTATGACTAAAGTCAGCCACATGTGGTTTTGTTTTCTCTTAGATCTTCACACCAGGTGGATAATTGTGTATGTAGTGTTTTGCTTAGGTAGGGGATTTCTTGATGGGTTTTTTAACATATATATTTTCTGTGTGTTATTTTATAGATAATATTTAATCCTGCCTCAGTGCAGGGAACTGGACTAGATGACTATCAAGGTCCTATATTTCTATTGCTGTATGTTGGGAAAGGCAGGTTGAAGACATGCACCTTTCCTTGGGGTGGAAGGTGATGATTTTTGTGATGGTTCTTAATAGAGCTGAGTGAATAACTAATTTTTTTGGCTTAGCCAAAACAAAAAAAATCATTTTGGTCAAACTAAACATTTTGTTCAACCTGAAATGATATTTTTCCCTTGATTTGTTTGGTTGTTTTTTGCACCAAACATAATAAGCTGCTCAAAATTTTGACTCTCGTGTTAAAAAATGGCTGAAGATACATGAGGGAAAAAAAGATAGCATCCAGTCTCATTATTCAAACATTAAGGAAAGAAAATGTCCAGGATCCAAATGTACCCTTGTACAGAATTAGTACATTGTAACAGTGATGCCCAACCTAACTGGTAAAACAAATCCAGAGTATTTTCATGATGTCATGTTTTTAAAAATTGATCTGGGATGTAGTAAGAATGTCTGTTTATGTAACAAGGACATTCTTTGTTTGTTTGTTATATGAACAACTATATCATTCATATTCATCAGAGTAAACTAGGTAATACTGGTTGGTTAGCAGTTTTATAACTGTAGAGACTGTTTTATAAGTTCATTCCATGTAAGGGACATTTTACAATGCACTGTGTATGAAGTAACATTGTGCATGAACCTAGATGGAATACAAACTATTAATCCAAATTCAGGTCGAAAGTTGAATGGTAAAATACCCTGTAGCTGACTTGAAAGTTGCCATACTTCTATAAAAAAAACTTCAAAAACAGACTTCAGCGAGAAACTGCAGAGCTGGAACTCGTATGCAAACTTGACACAATCAGACTGGGTCTGAATAGGGACTTGGAATGGTTCTCTCATTACAAGAAGTAATTGTCACTGTTCACACATTTTCACTTTCTAATCAATGGTTGTGAATAGGCCTCATCCTAACTGAATGGACTTTAACACCTATCCTCCCCATTGTTGGTTCTTACCCTTGGGGGTGTGTGTGTGTGTGTCTGTGTGTGTGTGTGTGTGTGTGTGTGTGTGTGTGTGTGTGTGTGTGTGTATACACATACACACACACCTCCTATCTGATTTCTATTTCATGCATCTGACGAAGTGGGTTGCAGCCCACGAAAGTTTATGCCTGCAGAAATTATGCAGACTAACACGGCTACCCCTCTGGAATTAATTACTTTGTGGACCCCATCTCATCTCTGATTTCAAGTTCAAGATTTTTTTTAACTAAAATTGTGAAAAGTTAGCTGCTCATTGCACTCAGTACTTATCTTAAAATGAAAAACAAATAAACGTGGCCCAAGCCCAGAGATTCCACACCCGAAAACAACAATGAATTATGACTTGAACACTCTGCCTTTTTCATTCTGTCAGTTGATTCCCCTCCATATTTTTTTCAAGGCCAGATTCAACAAACCTCACTCACATTGAGTTGTATCTTTCTGTACAAATTGTTCCATTGGTTTCAAAGAGACAACTTGCAGAGTAATGCTGTGAGGGCAAGTCAGGGTGGCAGAATTGGACTCTAAATGTTTTTCTTTCATCCATTCTTGTGTGGAAATCCCACACAAACAGTAGAGAAAACTGACTATATAAGGGAAAGAGTGAAAACTGACTATAAACAGAATGCTGTGCATATTATAAATAAACTGGAGGAAAAAAGGAGATTCTTTTAATCCCTTTCAATGACATTAACCTTTAGGTGTTACTTATAACAGGTTAATAAAACCCAGACAGAATGTTACAGTGTCCCTTTAAAAATTGTTTTTAAAAAATACTGGTAAAATGAGGTGAAATATCATGGTTTCGAGCTTACAGAGATTTTTGACTTGAAAAAGAGCTTTATGTAAGCTCGAAAGCTTGTCTTTCTCACCAACAGAAGTTAGTCCAGTAAAAGCTATGAGCTCACTCACGTTGTCTCTCTAATATCCTGGGACCAACAAGACTACAACAACATCACATCCTGAAATATCACGATCATGTATCTGTTGTATAGTGAGATATAAACTGTTGGCAGAGTCAAAAGTCAGAGAGGTCACAAAGGCAAGGAGAAGCTCTTACTGAAGGGCCATTTGAGACATGGAGACCATATTTGCTAGCCAGCTGGCATAATGTGGGTGGTGCACAAGCATTAAATTGCCAGTTCATTTCTCATGGAGGTAGGTTACCCCATTTATATTTATACCCAGATTATTATTTTTTAAACCAGTATGGCTCATCTCCTTTCAAAATGAAACTGCTGGCTGTAATCTGACTAAATATGTCCATGACACTACACATTTCCACATGGATTTGTTAGAAATAGGATAGGAGAAGAATAATAATGAGCTTATATGTTTATCCTACATACATAAAGGGATAACTCATTTGTCCCTTTGCCAGTTATGAGTTAAGGACCTTTTACCATGATGCACTTTCTGTCTCCCTTTATCTGTTGAATTTGCAGGTACCATAATGATATTATGGTGGGGGGAAGAGTTATATTTTTGGTACGTTTTTGTCTGTATTTACATAATACCCACTTTTCCAGTGGTGTGCAGCTCATGAAAAGTACTTCAGGCTCAATGTTGACATTCAAGTTCTGATCTTTGGAGCATTTGTTTCTCCAGATTTGATTGAAGTCCATTTGAGCGTGGTTTTGTTGTTTTAAGGCAGGGACAAAACATTAATTTTGGTGGGTGTTGGTTTAGTGTTGGTGCTTCACTGTTTCAAATTAAGAATGAAAGTTTGCAAACCATTTGGCCATAATGTGGATAATAGCTTTTGATTTTATAACTAATAATACCACCTCACTGTTAAATAGCATTGCTTGTCTATACATCTCAAAGTGCTTTACAAAGGAGGTCCGTATAATTGTCCCGTATAATTTAGAGATGAGGAAACTGAGGCATGGAGGGAGAGAAGTGACTCGCCCAAGGTCACCCAGCTCTCCAGTGACAGATGAGACGAGAACCCAGATTTCCTGAATCCCAGACCTGTGTTTTATCCACTAATAGATCTTTATTAATTGGAAATGAATATAGAGAAAATCCTGCAGTCCTTACTAAGGGCTCATTCCTGCATCCGTTACTCATCTTAATACCATTGACTTCAGTAGCAATATGTGACTATAAGGAGTGACTTGGAGGATTAGCCTGCTAGATCTTTACACATTGGCTTTTGCTTCAATCAGGACTGAAAGATTTGCCCCTATGTGCTGTAACATCCTTCGTAATAATTTTGAGTGCACATTATGATTGTAATTAGCAACAAGGATCAAGGTTGAGGTAATGTAGCATGCTGATGAACCATAGTCCTGTATCATATAAGGGATATGATTCTTGATTATTTATTTAAATATGCAATACATATCAAAGAAACCTTGAAACAACTAAAACGTTTTGACTTCAGTGTATAAAATCAATGAAAATGGAAGCTAAAGCTCCTGCTTCTCCATTAATTCAACACGGTACCTGCACCTGGTCAGTGTTACAGCACATGTGGAATAAAATATCCTTGAATGATTCTCTACAAGATTCCTGCAGCCCCAAACAGTGAGATAAGGTGAAGATGGAGTGATGTGCTTACTCTGAACTGATCTGCTTTTGTGGGCTTAGGTCAGAATCTCTTAATGGTTCCTTCTTTATTATTTTATCTATTGTATATCACTGATACATAAGTCTCTCTCTGTATAGCTATTTAATCTATGCACCAGGCTAGTTTTAAGATTCCAAGCTCCTTGCCTCTCCCTCCGGTCCCACTGTCGAAGAGTGAGAGATGGTTTATTTTCTATTCTGTGAACTACAGAACCTTTATGGGGTGCAACCCTTCCATAAAACATGTTCTTTTTTTGGTTAGAGCTTTGTTTCAATTAACATTTTCAAGCCAGCTCCACTAATTTATAATTAGAAACTGATAGATTTCATTTGTATTAAAATACATGTAACCTTTCGTCATAGTCTTTGTGTTTGTCTAGTTAGGTTCTTATAATAGTACCCATCAGTGTAGAATCTGAGTGCCTTCTAAGAGCTAACAAAATCTACAATAGGTCTAGTTATCTAATTTACTTCCCCCAAGGCAGCTGGGAGCATGTGGGTTTTATTTGTAACTTTATTTCCTTCTTTTCTTTCCCCTTCCTCCTCTCTTACTACTCTCTCTCCTTTATTTCTTGTTCCTTCCTTGTCTTTTTTCTTCTTTTTGCTTCCTTTAGTTGCCGCTCTGAGAAAGCGAAGTCAGAGATGTGAGGTTTACTCTTCTGTCAGAAAACTGTGAGATTTGCAGTCATTCTAATCTCCTTCAGTGGCGAGTTCCAAAACCCAGGTCCTCTCCTGAGGGAGCCCTGTCTCTCCCTATCATTAGTTCCACCCTTGCGGCTGACAGCTCCAGAGTTCCTAGGGAACATCACTCTCATGGGAGATTGTTATTGTGGAGAGAGGCACTCTTTAGAGATATTTTGGCCCAATTCCATGGAGGGCCAGACGATAACATTGACCCTGTATTCTGTGGGAGCCAATGTAGTGAGCACAGCGGAGGGGTGATATTACCAAGGAAGCAAGCTGCTGCATTCTGGAGTAACTGAAGCTTTTTAAATGGTAGAAGTGTTTAAACCCAGGTACAGAAAGTTGCATAGTCCAGTCAAGGTACCACAAAGGCGTGAATAACTGTTACTAAGTTGTATGCACAAGTCTCACTCTTAGGCAGGGACCTAGTCCTCATATGTGTTGGTACAGCACCACACACACTTATGGTGAAATAAAACATGTTTACTTTCCTTTGTGATGGTAATTTTGGAATGTAAATTTCCTTGAGTCTGACTCAGTGTGTACATATTGCCTGAGGGGTTCCTTTAATATGGATGGTATTGTGTTAATGTTTCTTAGTCTTGAGAGTTTTAGTCCTTTGGTGCTGTTAATGTTTCTGGCAGCATATGGCTTTAAGCAACTTTTGGTTTTTGACTTAATTGTCATTTTAGCTTAACTTGTTTTGGCGTTTTCACTCAATTTTTTTTTGACACTGAGATATCATGCCACCATCGACAACAACACAATCTTTACATCCCCAAGAGCCAACATATTAAAGGAGTAGGTATTTTCTCATGATAAAAAAGTTGCTTGTCTCTCTCTTGTTCCCTCGTATATGTTCCATCTAAACTTCCCGGGGCAGATGAGAAGTTCTCCTTGGCATAGAATTCTTGCCATCACACTCATGTAAAGGTTTTTATGTGTTGATGGGAGCTGATTTAGGGTGCTACACTCTAATAAGAGTCTGAGTTAACTTTGCCATGAAGACGAGCCCTGTGCTGACTGGATAACTAAAGAAATGATGAAAGAACAAGTCAGAAGGGCTAGGTCTTCTCTTGAAACTGATTTTACATCAGCTGAGGATCTGGCCCAACTGAGTGAAAAAACTGAGCAGTTGAGAGGGGAAGGGATTTTTAGTTGAGTTGTTTTGATAACACACATTTAATTTCAGTGACTAATTAATATTGGGGACATTTTGTTAGACTCAAAGCCACCCACCCCCTTCAATAAAGGTGTTAAAACACACAATAACACTCTGAGACACACTCCTCTCCTCCTCCCCCCAAATTATTAGAAAAACGGAGGTGACATTTGTGATATTTCTAAGTTTAAAAACAAGAAAGGTCCCACTTCTCTCAAACTCAGAACAACCCCCCCCCCCCCCCAACCCCCCCCCCCCCCGCCATCCCTTCCCCCCCACAATACTTCAGGCTGTTTTTATATATTATCATAAAAAATCCCCAAATGCCCAACTTTTTCAAAAATACTTTGCAGGTCACCTTCAAAATCAGAGCTTAAAAAAATCAAGGAGAAGTTTAGAATGGGACTGGGCATACAACTTTAGGACTCCCAGAGGGATACAGTGTTTGAAGATGGTTCAACAACCATAACAAAGAATGGAAATGTAATGTTCAATAATCAGGATAAAGTGTTATTGCTCTGGGCTGCTATAATAAAGACGTGGATTTAATTCCCAATATTTTGATTCCTGTGCTTATCTCCCTGTACTTAGCCTTGCTGGGAATGATGCCAATAGTATTTCTCCCATCCACTCTTGCTCTGCCAGAATTATGGTGTTTGGAACACAGGGCCTCTAAGGGATACATTGGGATGTGTGCGGGAACTGAAGGGGTTCCCTGAGGACTCTGAAAGGGACATGGACAATGAATGGTGCCCACTAGAATAAAAGAGAACCAAAAGCATGAAGAAACTAATTTGGTGAGGAGGTGTATTTGGATCAATGTGACACTAAGACCTGAAACTGTGAGAGAAAAGATGATCGGTTTGGCAATAAAATGTAATTGACGACCCAGAAAAGCAGACTGTGATATGGCTGGAACAATATTCAGATTGAGAATAAGTGAGGAGAGTCGTATTGGAAAGCAGTTGAGAGAAAACAAACTTACTTTCCATAGAAAGGAAGTGATGTTGAAATTTTGAAAAAGACAATAAAGATCTAAGATTTTAAAGAAGACAGCAGAGGAAAGACTCTGGAAAGATTTCAGTGGAAATAAAAGGATGACTAGATTGTGTTGGAAGGTGACAGATGGAAGGGAGGGCAACCAGGAATGATAGGATCCTGGAGAACAACATTTTCTCCAAGCTCCAGACAGATGGAGTACTTTTTACTTTAAAAATGAACTTCGATCCAACACATCCATCATGTACTAGATTTTACTTCACTCTGACTATCATGTGAAGTCAATGAGTATCTTTTAATTGACTCCAGTGGACGCTTGATTAGCCCTGTAATGGCAGTCAGATCAGAGTCCTCACTTTAAAATGGTAAGAATAGGGATAAACTCATTTTCACCACATACACTCAATCTAGTTGTCCAGGAGAGCTGAAGGTGTTACCTTGTTGTTTTCCCACACTCTGCCAGCACATGGTAACTCAAGACTTGCTAAGCAAAAACTGGGGCAATATAAAATGTAGGTAGTGTTATCTTCTGCCTCTTGGTAGGAGGAGAAAGTCAAAGCTTTCATCTGTCAGGCCTTGCCAAAAGACTGAGAACACTAACAAAGAAACTCTGATGAGGCTGAAGTACAGGTGACTGAAGGCAAGTTCTGAATGAGAGACAAGTCCCAGCTTCTAGATCACTTAGCACCACTTAAGCATTCTTTGGAGTTTTGTCATCCAGGAGAGCGGGCCTAAACCTACTTGGTTTGAGTTTTGTTTTCCACACATGTACTTTAGCCTCAATGTACCTGACATATTAAGCTTAAATTATAGTTTCTAGCAGATCTGAGCCTCTGTAGGCTCTTAAAAATGAGCACTGGAAAAGACCTATGAGACCGAGTTTGCCACATGTGCAAGTCCCCACCACATTTTGTCCGTAATGGAAGACATGTCAGATATTAAATTCATTCTACCCTTGATCTTAATCAAAAGACCAAGAAACTGGAAGCCAAGGTATAAGGATAATGTTGTATTATGTCAGTAGTTAAAAGAAGAACTAAAATATAATAAAAATACATAAATATAGCTGCCATGGCAAGGACAAAAATGAGCAAACAGAAGATTCACATGAAGCTTAGTTCACCCTTGTGCAAGTGATGAGTTCTAGGCCTGTAGCTTACTTTATATTCCACTTAAACCCTCAGAATAAGGATTAGGGTTAGGGATGCTGTGATGGGGTGTATGCAGCCTTTGCAGCTCTCTGCTGGGGACTCCACAGGACTACTATACCTCACCCAAAGAAGCAGCAACCTGAGAAGAAAAAAAACAACAACGATGCTGGGTCTTCCAGGCTTGCCTAGAGAGCACTCTTTGGAGCAGTCATTTTGGAAATCACAGAGATCTGGTCTTCAAAGGGCTAGAGGGGCTAGCAACAGCCAGTCAGGGACCTGCTGTCCCAGATAAAAGGAGCTGCTTGGCCTTAGCAGCTCAGTTTTTGCCTGGGATTAGAGGAGTGAGAAAGGGGTCTCCTGTCTCTCCAAAGAAGCCTGACATTTAGAGTTTATGGTAGGCTGATCTTGGATAGCTGGTGTTGCAGAGAAAGAATAACCTGAGGATGTTGGCCTTGAGATAAGGCTGGAGATAGAAGGCCTGAGAGGAAGAGGCCCAGGGAAATAACTGTGATGGACTGGGGTAAGCAGTATATGGCTGCTGTGTATAGAATCCCTGGGTTGAAACATGCAGTAGTAGGCGGGAATAGGTTCCCCTATCAGCCACACATAAAAGTGGCATAAACCCCAGAAGGGGGACAAGCCTAACCTAAGCCCCAAGAAGAAGATAGGGTTTGTTTGGAAGCCCAAATGAAGGGCAGAATTTAAAGGGTCTGGAGCCGGGGCCCAAAGACCCTGGCGCAGGCAGATAAACTGTTTGTTTATTTGACTCTTTAATACCCCAGAAGGGGTTCATTTGGACTTTGTGACTTGATTAGAGGACCAAACCACTGAAGACCAACCCAGAAGTTCAGCCAGCAACCTGCAGGGAGCACTAGGGGTGAGAAAAGGACTGAGATACCATCCCCAGTCATTCAGAAGTGCTTGAGGTGAGTGTCCCTTTACAGGTGCATAGTCCTTATCCTGGCCCATTGCACAGCTGTGGATTTCATCTATAGTGTATATAAGTGCACCATGGAATAATTATTTTATTCATATGGAGCAAGATTCCTGTATCCTAGTGATGAAGAAATGTGACTAAACCAAGCAGAAACAGGTAATGGTGGATTATGAAGGGAGATGAAACAGCATGAGTAACATTTTGGAGGTATACATTTTCCGAGAGTTGTAACAATTTCCAGTTTTTACCAAAAAAAAGCAGCTCTTCAGTATTTCTGCTGTTGCGAAAAGGAATAGCAGAAATAGAGCCAAGCAGAAGAAGAAAGGAATCGACAGCAGAAAAAAAGATAAGGGATATCCACCTCCATTGGTGATAATGGTTGTATTATGTTGTACTCATTTTGTACTGGTCTCAAAGTCTGGTGAGACTGAGATCTCATAATGAACCACTGAGGCAAGAAATGTCATTGCTTTGTGAGGCCTAAATTGCATTTCCATGTTAAGGTTATTTTTACCAAGGTGGCCAACAAATATAGAGGGAACCGTTTTACTCTAAAGGATCCAAGTTCAGTGCAAATGGTAGACAAAGCAGAATAAGTTTCCATGCTTAGTGAAGGGGGAAATGGCTTAGCAACTAGTGGATTAAGGAACAATATATTGTCAAGTAATTGAATTGTATCCAGTTGCTGAGGAGATAAGGAAGAGAAGTTTTTATTGGAAATATAACTCACCCAAAAAGCAATCATTAAATGCTCTGGTCTCCCAAGCTACTAGTAAAATAGTTTAGAAATAAACACCACACTCTGGTCCTTGTTTAAGGTTCTGAAGTGCCCTTGACAAATCTACCAGTTGGTGCAGAAGATTTATCCCAATTGCTTCACTGTTCAAAATTTGTGTAGAACTTGTAGGAGGGAAGGGAGTGGGAATGAGAAGAAAGGGAGATAGGCATGAAGGCAAAATGGACATGTGGTTAAGGAAATGTAGATTGTGGTTCTAATGGCTTTGCCACTGATTTTTTGTGTGACCTTGGGCAAGCCACTTCATCTTCCTGTCTCAGTTTCAACCTCTTCAAATTGAAAATGTGTTGAGCATAAATTCATTAATTTATGTGCAGTGCTCATATACTTTAGTTATGAATGTTGTAGAAAAAGCTAAATAGAAGGCGTAAGCCTGTAAGAAGTTTGAAAGTCTAAAATTGATGAGAGTTGGGTGCTTTACTCCCCTTTGTGTTTTTGAAAATCTCGACAATTGGCTCCAGTGTAAATCTGCAAAGATCTCAAGTACATATAACCCTATGAAATATATCTAATCTTTACCCCAAATCTAGACAGTGTTTGAAGTGTGTATCTACCTTTTTTCCTGCTCAGCCTTTAACATGTACAACTTCTGTTTATAATCATGACATATTATTATTTTTAATAAGCTACTAGGGATACCAGTTACATTTCTGAATTGTTTTGAGTTAGATCCTTCACTTTCCTTGCTAACTTCAGTCCATGTCTGCATAGTTTTGAATATAGTTTCTGTCTCAAACAGTTCCTGGGCATAAATCTGTTATTTTCCAGTCTTTATCAAATATCTCTTTAGTCTCCTGTTTTCTAAAATATAGAAACTAATTTTAGCACATTTGCATCATAACTTATACCCACAAACCCTGATTCATTTTAGTTGCCATCTGTTGCATATTTTCAGTGTCTGCATTATGCTTTTCTATAACATGACGGCCCAAGATGCACACAGTACTCTAGATATTATCTCAATAGTGGCTTTAAAAGGGCTGGAAGAGTGCCCTCTAATGTTAGACTACTTAGCCTAACAAACATTACCTGAGAGACTGTTATCTCTATAAATCAAATCACTATGTATCACATTTTCAAATATGCTCAGAAAAAGAAGGTTTTGGCCTTTATATACAGACTTCTGGAGAATATCTTGATTTTATCTGCAGTGTTAGTTTCAATTTATAATCTACAGAAGCATGATTAGTAAAGTGCATTTGTTTTTTTAAGAGATTTTCTTTATAAATGAGAGTTTGAATTAAGATCTTTAAAAAAATCTCTTTATTCCATGCAATAACAGATGCACTACATTGGCAAAGTTTATGAAATATTTATGGGGCAATGGGATCTGCTCATGTAAATGTACATTTTTGCTGCTGCCTGTGTGGCAGAAGAGAACTATAACTTACATGGCTTGCTGTCCTGACCTTTTACAAAAATCTGCATTGGCTGATGTGTGATAAGGTTCAATGTCCCATAGATTTGCATATACCAAAAGACATATGACCATGTTTAACCCATGCTTTAAACCTTACATATATAGAAAACAATGTGCTTTGTTCTAGCTTTCAAGTGTAGAAAGGATTCCAAAGTAATTTCTTTACTGTGAAGAGCAGGGAGTCAACATGTACCTGCATAGGGCTTGTCATACTATGTACCTGACATGTAATTATTACTTTCTCAGTAATAAATTTGAGTTTGGATATGCTGAAAAGAGGGTGCAAGAAAAAGAACCTCCCGGGAAGTCGGCAATATTTAGCTATATATTCTTCTACCAAACCATTAGGAGTAAAGGGGAGCAGAGAATAATGACCCACATGCACGTTAGGCTCAAGTTTTTTCCAAATTCCCTTCCAATACTGGGTTCTCTCCCGTATGTGCCTCACCTCTGTGGGGTCCTCCTCACACCCTAAACCAACTTCTCCATAAGGAACATAATGACCTTCCCCATGACTCAACAGAGACCAGGATGTTCTAAGCTTAACCATACACAGCCTCCTGCCACTGAGACCAGAATAATTTGTGAGTGAACAATCAATGAGAAGTCAATCCACAATTCATTATTTATGATGCAGATCTCTACCCTTGTCCTAAGGAAAGGATAAACCAACACACTCAATCCTACATGCCTCTCAAAACACCTGGTTGTCTACACACTCCCAAAAACCACCCCACTGTAGCATCCCTTAATAATTTCTCCTGCCTTTCATCATCAAAAGCAAAATGAAACAAAAATCTAAAATTATTCCCATCCCCTTATGCTTTCAAAAATAAGATGTACACAATTCCCCAAAGTAGTCACTGTATCTTTTTAAAAATAACTTAAAAATCCATATAATCTTCTGAGCATTGGATATTTTAATGGCAGAATTTGGCCATTGGGCTGAGTGTGTGTCTTGTGTTTAAAAAAAAACAAACAAAAAACCTGCTGTTTACAGCAAAACTGAAATTCACCCCTATGCAGAAGGCTACCATTGTTACACTGCATAGTAAACTCTCCAAGTAGAGTGTAAGTGGAACTTTGATTGTGCATAGGTCATGTACTGGCCTTCTGTACAGGGGTGAATTTTCATTCTTAGTGAATGCTATATTTTCATGCAATCATATTCTGACACTACACATAACTGGCTTGTTACAATTAACTAATTCAGGTTTTTACCTTTAAAAACAAGAGGGAATGAATAGTAAGGCTGTAATGTAGGAGCCATATTCTAATTTAGAGGTTCTTTTCCAATAACTGTCTCTCACTTGGTTTTTAAATTTGACCACACAACAAACAAGCATAGCCTCATACAGTTCTATATTTCTCCTTGATGAATACATCAATCATTACTATTGACCTGTAAGGAAACAAAATCTATAGCACTATTTATTAGTCACCTTAATGTTCTCTTCAGTCATTAAAAGTAGAAGGGAACAGATTTCAAATGTTACTGGCATGACTCCAGTTTCCCTTACAGGGAAACCAATTAAGCTTTTGACTAATTTACTTACTCCTTAACCATTAAGATTTGGAGTCTGAGTTTTTTTAATAATAAATGCAATAGTTTTTCTTCTCATATAACAAAGAAAATTTTAAAATGTAAATTTTTTAGATTTGTTGTAAGTACTGAAAAAACACTGTATACTTTTAATACTATTAAAAAGGGAAGGTGTGATAACTTTATTAAGTACATAACTGTTCACAAGTATTTATAGCACAAGAAATGAACTTAGACATTTTCCGTAGGAGCTAACTAATCTAGCATTTTATTGCTACAAATTTTCTTAGTCACTGATCCAGCGAAGTTCTTAAGCGCATATATAACTTTAAATAAATAAAGTAAATAAATCAATGCTCATGTCCTTAAAGTTTAAAAAAAGACACCGATGCAAGGCTCTGGGTGTCCAAAAACGTAACTAGTAAACAGCAAAATCCCAGCAGCATTAAAATAAGAATTTCAAACAATAACTCAGCTAGTTGCCTACAAACATTTTTTTCCAACCCTTTCATTCTAGGAAGCAGTCTCCTCATTCTTATCCCAAAACCCTGTCAGTATGTCAGGTCACTAAAGTCACATGCAGGGAGTCCCCATTGTACTCAGTGGGCTACTTACGTGCCTAAGTTATACAGAACCTTAAGTGCTTTTCTGGATTGGGGCCTTAGTCCTGAATTCCAGTCCTTAATTTGTAGTACAGATTGATGATTTCCGTTTCATTAACATTAATTTCTTTGCCATGAGAGAGGCTTATAGAAGCCATTTTTCTCATCTGTGATGGTGTCATCCAATTTTGCTAACTCTTATGTCATCTTAATGTTTATAGATGAATAAAAATAAAACACTGAGAAGGGTAAACCACTTTTTTAAAATATCAGATGACTGTTCTACTGTAAGATAAATGTTTAACATTTCCCCAATTTATGGTTAGAAGAAATCTGAAAACTTGTTCAGACAAGTGTTTAAATACTTTCTCAATCATTTTTCTGTGGATCTTAACATTTAATTTTTAACTTTCGCCTAATATATTCCTTGACAAGGTAACAATGTAGCGTATTATAAAGCTCATTGATATAGTGTGATGTGGTGTTAGACAAGGATATTGACTGAAATTTTATAATTGTTTACCATCTCTTTTTTGTAAGAGGGAGAACTTCAAGCCATATTAACTGACTGTGGGGAGCCTTTCAGCTAAACATGCATGACAGGAAAAATACAAGGTATTTGTTAAAGCTTAGTATGGAGTGTTCTGTGTAATGCATTTCTAGGAATTGAGGCTAGTCTGTAATTAAAAATCTCAGCTGCTTTCTTTTTCCATTCTCTAACAATATTAGTCACCCAAGTGAGATTTCATTTGATTAGTATAAATTAATGTTATCAGTTGGCCTGTTTGAACATTTGAGCTTGGAAGGTTGTGTTTCTGGCATTGCACTGTGATAATTGGTGGGGAAAATTGCTTCAGATAGAGAGTTTGTTGGCCCACAAAGTTTCCTCTTGTTTACTCTGATCACACTGGAGACTAGGAAATCTGAAGATTCCAGATACTGCCAGGATTGGTTCTCTACAATCTCTTGATAAGATTTTCCCTATGTGAGAGTTCTGGCAAGGTGGTGATTAGCAAAATTGCTCTATCAAGTGCCTTTTTTCTTGAGCAAAGGCCTAAATTTAGGTTCACTGCTTAAAGGAATGATGGCACCTTGTCCCGCCTAAAGGAAGCATTGATGTTCTCTTCTAATAGCAGACCTGGAACTTCACCTCTGCATTTCAGGTTGCAGGACATTAAAAGCTTCCCCAGCACTTCCAGAAACGCATTGATCAACACTGGCAGTAACTCAAGCAGGGAACACTGCATTTATTCACCTCAGCTACAGCTCTGCTTCCAGGGAGGCAGATAATTCAGTCTGAATTGGACAATCTTATTCCCAAAGCAGCATGAAAACTCCTTACAATGTGAAGTACTATAGTGTGTAACCAAATGGAGAAAGTCTGGATTAAATGGAAGTTCATCACCTGGAATAGTTTCACTGAGTGGGAGGTGCTATGGTGAAAGGCAAAGAAATCTTTCTTGAACTCCTCCAAACCTACAGGGAGTAATTATAAAAAAAAGTCTTTATGCTGCATGTGGTCAGACTCAGCAGGAGATTTCTGCCACTGGCGCTCTATCAGTCTTTCCCCTCCTCCTTCATATGTCACAAGCCTTAAGAATATCATGGTGTCCTATTGTATTAAGCAGAGGGGGAAGGCAGTTATGGGCCACATATTTGACAGCCAAGAGGAAAAGACGGTTATAATACCTTACCGCACTATCAGTATAGTAGTTTGTCACTTCTACATATCTTCCATGGAGTCTTCCAAAAGCAATCTGACTCCATTTGGCTCAGAGAGCAGATCATCAAAATAAGTCTTCTGCCACAATGAGAAATGTGTGCTTGAATATCAAATTGGAGGTGATAATGGCTGATCCAGTATGACAATCATCTCCCTCTCTCTCATCCCATAATTCCAACCAAAGTCTTTACTCACTGTGTGGCCAGGTATGCTTTGAGCTATGTATCACCATTGAATTATACTCTGGGCCATATACTCTTGTTCTATGCATAGCACTCTTTCACAGGAGTTCATTCCTAGGATAGTCTAAGGGTCCTTAATCACGGGAATAGTTCTTTAGCGAGACTATTGACATGAATAAGAATGAGTCTCATGAAACAAGGGTTTGCAGGACTGAGTTCTAGAAAAGAACTTTAATATATATTTACTAGCAGGCATTCATTGTGACTCATCAAGTAAATAGTATTCATTTTCCAAATTAGTACTCTATGCATATAAAATATGTACTTACCAGGCAGCTGTGGTCCATGGAGTATATAATTTTCTTTAAAAGAAAATTAAAATTCAAAGTTAAAATGACACATTTGGATAATTTTTTTAACTAGCCAGGGACCCCGGTTCCTTTGTTTTTTCCAGGCGATAAATCTTAGTAGTTGCATGTCTATCTAAAACTATTGGCATCAGAAAGTCAGAACTTTGCCTCTAAAAACTCCTTACTCCAAAATACCACTGTTAAAGACTATCAAATAACAAAATGGTGGGAAATGCCAATGATCTTGGAGAACCTCATTCCTTGAGAACAGCTCTCTTCAGGTACTGACCTTAAATAAAAATACTGGTGTACTTTAAAACCAGCGAGAGTGGAGTGGCAAAAACTGGTGACAATATGACCAAGTAACAGCTTGAACATTACATGAATCAGTGCCCCCATCAGCTTGCTGTTCTCTGGAGGACTATTTGAGATAAGTGACAAAACCAGTTTTGGGGGTGGTGGTTTTGGAGTAGAAAGCTATCATGATGAGCAAGTCATTGAATTTGTAACACACAAAATGTGAGTGGCCACAGAAGTAAGATTGGGCTATTATAAATGTGTCTGTTCTTAGTTCATGGTGTGGTGCCATCTCCCCTTCATAATTATGAGGTAATTTGTGTCAGAGCCTTATCATTATTTGTGTGCTGTCTGATATATATCATACACACTAACACAATGTGTATCTATTGTATGCACGTCTGTGAATATGGGAAAAAATCTTATTGGCCTCTGACCGAAGCTTGAAACCCAAAGCAGGCTTCATGGTTTCAGTTGATGTGGCAGGAAGACTTAGAAAGTTTGGTGAATTTTGCATATAATGTACATTTTTGAATCACCCATCTGTGCCCTCAATAACAGGTGTACTAATTTTGGACACAATGTATCAGCTTGATTGTACAGCCATAATGCCAGACTATATGTTCACTTTAATGATGGTTTATAAAACTAGTACATCCTATCCGTAGGGGAATTGAAATCCAAACAAGAATTAAGAATGAATTGACAACATTTAAAAATATAACTAAATACCCCATTTGCTTCGCAAACTTCTATTTCCAGTGAAATAATATTGAGGTTCTGATACTTAACTCACTGCCTACTCGCCAATTTGCAATACAGATGTGGCTTTTAACTCAGCTCACTCTCAAGAAGGATACATTATATTTTATTTAGCCTGTGGTCTTAGTAATAACTCACATCCCAGGTAAATGCATCCATTTACTTAGAGTCTGAGTTAGGTTTTGCTTTTAGGCTTGGAAAGGGAAATGGCGCCCAAGAGAGGACTGTATTCTAAAGAATAGCAGCAAACTGTGGGATAGTCTCCATTACACTCTTCACTTGCACTTTTTGATCTACGATTAAAAGACTTCAACCGGTGAAGTTTCAAAGTAGCCAAAATGAGTTGAGATAGTGTCAAAATCAGCATGGTGGAGTAGAGAGTGTGGTATGAGCAATTACTGGGGATGGGATGAGCTGTTTTGGAAGAAATAAAAATCAGCCTGAAAATATGAGCATTTTCAGATGAAACTGCAACTTTTTTGAGGTTCAGATAAGGACCACACATCTCTTTTTTTCCTCCTGTCCTCCATGCCCTGACTCCCAAAAGCTGCAGCTCCGTTCTTCAATAGTCCTTCAACAGAATCCACCTTACTTTGCTGGCTCTGCAGGGCTAATGAGTATAAATTGTAAAGCTTTAATCTATTAACATAGTAGTAGGTATGGTATTTAATGCACTCACAAAGAATATCTGTTGAAATAGAAGGTGCCATTTTTACATAATCACCTTCGAAACTGGTGCCACACATCTGGTTTATTTTTTAAGCATGTTGAGTTTTTACAGATTGGGCTTTTTAAAATTAAATCACCATTTATTGGTCCACTATGTTCATTCTTTCAATCACCTTATTCTAATTACTATCACTTCATTTTTCCTTATAAAGAAATTAAAGGATTCTCTCCTCACACCTGTTTCTTTTATTATCTTAACGCCAGTGATTTCAGTGGAAGGTTGTGATAGTATTTCATTCCATTTTAAATGAAACATTTGCTTTAAGCTGTGCCTGCTCTGGATAAGTTGCCAGTGTTGTTCTCATTCTAAATGTAACTAATTTATGGGTCGTCCAGGACTGAGTTTAAATACAGACGCTAAACAAAACAGTTTTTCATTTTGGAAATTTAAATCCCTAATGGATGAAAATGTGCTTGATTCTTCTCTCACGTTGATGTAAATCAGGAGTAACTCTGTTCAAATCAGTGGACATGGAAGGCTGAATAAACAGTGTAAGAGGATAATCATTCCTTTAGTTCTGTTCTTGGCTTTTTTATTATTATGTCACAAGTACTCCTGAAGAATTGCAGTAATCTTCTTAAAGTAGTAAAGTTAAATCTCTGCTGGCACAGCTATAAGGGCCTAAAATATTCTTGGGAAAGTGTTCTGCTTGATGATACTTATTTTGCCCCAAGTGAGATATGTAGCTAATCCCATCCATCCCAGTCATTATTTTATTAATAATTGGACCCAAGTTAGCATTAGCCAGATCTTGAAGCATAGTAAATATCTTCTGTCCAAAATGTTTCATTTCCTCTCTTGCCAAGTCAAAATTTCTTTCTAAGATCTGTGCTCCGTAACATCTAGAAAATACTTAATGTTTTATGGCCTGAACTTGCACTGCTGAATGGGAATTTTTCTATCATGGATAAGAGAATCAGCCCCAGTATTCCTAGGGCTTGATTGTGGCCTTGTAATAGACACTGCCCAAAACTGAGCCAGGGTAGATTCATACAAAGTATGAAATTCAAAAGGCATTGACTTCATAGAAGCCCAGTGCCCCTTGGAGCTCCTCTGCACACAACTGAAGCTCTGAGAAATGAACGGGTCATGACCTTTCCTTCTGCTCAGTTCTTACCTTCTGCTTTAGGATAACTGGTATGATTAGTGTGTTGTCTTGCTCACTCCTTGTATTTAAGGGAAAGCAAGTATTGAAATTATACTCAGCCTCTGCATGGGTTTGTGAGCAAGAAGAATACAATTTGCCTTCCCCGATCCTTTGCCTTCACACAGGGACTAGATAGTGTGAATAACTCTCACTTTTCCCACTTTAAGATATAATTTGATATTTTAAGATTTAAAATCTTGTGTACTATCAGTAGTCTACAAAAGATGCCTGAGACATGAAGGCAATTTACATGTACAAATATCCATAAGTGCTGTGCTTGCCAAAGGAGTTTGCTCTGTCCAATAAGATAGAATTGGATTATTAATTATAATTTAAGATTTTAGGGTCCAATCCAAAGCCCATTAAAGTGAAAGGCAGTTTTTCCATTGATTTCAGTGGGCTCTGGAGTAGGAAACAAGGAATATGTGCTGAATTTCTTTTAGAGGCATGTCTGTAGGTTTATGTACTAAACAGAAGATATCCCAGTGTTACCCCAGGGACTGTTTGCCAATGATTATTGATGATGTGCTTAATACTCTTATGTGTCCTGTTATTACAAAAATATCATTCTTTTACCTCATGTTGTGTTAATATCGTTTTCCTTATCAAGAGGGCACATAAAAGAAACCGTTGGCCAACTCGTAAACAAGACAGCTCAGTGTTTACTTAAATTACATGTGTGTTAGAAAAAGACCTGTTTTGTTCCAGTGGGACCAGCTTCAAAATAAAGTTCCAACAGAAAAGTTAAAAAATATCCCGTACAATCATTTGTCTTAAGTAGAAAACTTTTTTCCTGTTCTGTTGGTAGATGGTATATTATTAGCATATGCTTAATTTGCAGAGTAGTCTGTAAATGCCAAAATGTAATGCCACTGCAGCTGGGATACAGTATCGTCAGATCACATTATAGCAGAAAAGAAATTGCTAGTGAATCATTGCTGCGTCCTTGTTAATACAGTTTTTGTCCTTTATGGTGAATGTAGTACTTGTGAAATCAACTGTGCAAAAGTATACATATTAGCAATGATCATTTCTAAAACGTCTCATCCTGTTTTAAGTTGTTCAGGAATCAGTTTACAGCAGCAATAACGTTGCATGTCTTTTTTTTTTTCTACACTGTAAAATACTATAGTTCACAGAGGTTTTATAAGCTCTGTTTGCCATATTAAGAGGATAGAATGTATATTAATATGACTGCATGAGATCACTAGTTTTTTTGTACAGATAAGGGGTTGGGAACAAAACTCAGCACTGCAGTTCCTGTTCCAAATGGGTGCAGTTTCCTCTAATAACAGTGCTTATGCCCAGGCAGAATTTGGATCTAGAAGTGAATCAATAGGATCTGTATCTAGTATATTAAAACCATCTCCAGGGTAACTGGATGGTACAGGGATTAATAAGGTCATCAGTTCAAGTTCAGCACAGTTTAGTAGATGCAAACAGGCTGTTAGCAGCCTGTGTGAAATGTGTGGTTTTTGGTCCAGTTAACAGTTCACTGATAATCATCCTTGTTTCCTTGGTTTCCTTGTTTGCAGTCTTACCACTGGGAGTGAGGACTGAATCAGCAGGTTGGCTTCTCTGTCTTCTCACCCCTTCAGTATGCTTCCTGATGTTCAGGGCTGAGGTATATTTTCAGAGAGGTGTGAGAAAACAGTTTTTTTGTTTGTTTGTTTTTTTAAGGTCAGAAGGGACCATTCTGATCATCTAGCCTGACCACCTGCTTAAGACAGGCCTTAGAATTTCACTCAGTAATTCCTGCAGTGGACGGAATTATTCTTCCTTAATATGTAAGTGGGCAGTTTACAGTGCAGCTGCCAATGCTGTATATGTGGTGTGGCTAAAAAAAAATACTTCAACCAGCGGTTTTTCTTAAATATATTTCACTAGCACTGAGTTCCTTGCAGATTAAAAAGGAAATTAACAAACACACCAATGATGAAGTATGCATGGATTATTTCAGTGGCTCAACTGTTTAATGCATTGCTCCCACCCTTTAAATTAAATCCAAATAGACACCAGTATTCAGTACAATGTTCTTTATCCAAACATGAAATACAGTTGTTGATTTCAAGATACCTCCCCTGTCTTGTTTCAGTAGGGATGAAAGGAAAGTGTGCCGCGTATAATTGAACAGGAAAAAATGTGACAGATCTGAAATCAAAGGAATTCTATCATCTAAAAAGGTTTTGTGCTCTGATATTCACAAAATAATGACATGCCAATACCTAGAGTTTTGAACTGCTTAAATTACCTTTAAAAAAAATTACACAAAGTAGGCCTTTTTCCTCTCTCCTAAAGAAATATTTTTGATATTTTATTATAATACAGGGAGGAGGAGAATCAATGCAGGGACAAAGGGGAAAATCAATAAAGTATGAATGCAGCAGAACTTTCTACAACTTACAGCCTCTTATCCTGTATTGACCATAGTGATTCAGTAAACATATTAAAAATTATTGAAAAAACCCACCTTCTCTTAGATGCCTCTCCTTTTTAGAAGATCAAATAATTTTTCACCTTTTGAGGCCCTGAGTTTAAAGAAATTCAGTTTGGGATTAAATTTTTTTTCTGTATCAAAACACAGCTGCTGTATAAATTTCAACAAGTTTTCAGTATCTGTCAGGGTGGTTCTTAAACCTTTTATGTAAGAGAGCTGCACACATGCTTTATGAACAAAATACTTCTTTTTTTTTTTTTTTTTTTTTTTTTAATATTGTAAAACACTCCGTATAAAATCTATTACCTGTTTTTAAAAAATCCCTTTGTAGTAATTTTGCTAATTTTCCACACAGTCTTCTAAAAATAAGTAGATCTTCTGAGGGAAAAACTTGAAGTGAGAGAACCTTCTGTGAAATGCTGGGAAACCTTACATTTTTATCTGGCATGCATTGTGTCTGCCTTTCTCCACAGAGTGTTGGCATTGTCACTAGATGAGAATTAAAAATGTTATATTGTCCCCAGTCTGTCAACTATCAATGTAATGAGTACTATGAGAATGGAGGCATGGGCCATGTTGACATTTTGCTCTTAAACTTGATGTAGTTTAAAAAAAAAAAAAATCTATATACCCAGACGTGGTATTTTTTGAGTCTATCTATTTTTATTGGCCATTTCCTGTTCGCTAACTTCAGTATTATAATAGTCAGCTACTAAATAGTAAGTGGGTGAAGAAGGCTTCCAGTGGAAGTGTTTGCATCTGTTTTGAACCTTCTGTTCCCATGTCCACTGCAGCTGTCTGAATGCATAATCTCAGACTCTGTGCTTATCTGTTAGTTCTGCTGTATTAGGAATGCTGTGCTGATTTCTTTTCATGCTTCATTCAGTATAAGAGCTTTATGTATCCATGTGGGAATTCTTAATATAACATGCAGAGCAAGTGAATAGTAGTTTCAAAATGAGCTACACTAATGTTGAAAACATGCCTGAATGCAAATGATGCTTTTATGACATGTATTTGATCCTTCTAATCTTCAAGCACTAGTTGTACTATTCTTGTTCAATGTCACTGCAGTGCCAAGATGTTTTGAATTTTCCTGCCTCAAAACTCTGCTCTTTTAAAAAGTCTGTATGTAAATATAAGAAGATTGGTGCATCTCCCCATGCCTCACACTTACTTCTTTAGATAGTCTTTGAAATAGATGTTGCCCTCTTATCTTTCCCACCGCTGTTTTTGAGAGTGATGCACTTTGATTCTGTCAAAAGGTGTGATAATGACGGCAATTATAATTGTTTAATTTAGCTGGTGGCCAAGGTCCCAGTTAAGGAGTATTGTAAGGATGCCCTTAAATCCCTTGAACTGTGGAAAAACATTTAAATTGCAGTGTTGTTATTTTATAATGCAGCAATCTTGTGTGAATGGTGCAGCTCTGAACAACAGGTTGTTAGTATGGGGTTTTTATTTATTTTCAGCGTTTATCATTTCTCATTTGGTAGCACTTGCAGTGTGCTAGATGCTGCCCATGTGAACAAGAAAGCACAGCTTCTACCTTGGAAAGCTCACAATTTAGGAAAACAATCCAATATGTAAAGTATGGTTGTATGTTCATGGGTGTACAGGTACATAAATATATTCACACAGCATGGTGTATGGTGCCTAACTGATGCAAAGTAGGTGAAATTCACTCTGGCACAGGGGTTCCACACAAGTCTCTTTGCACCATATAATCCCCAAATTTGCTGTCCTAGGAGAGGCTTAGAGCAGAGCAGAGAAGTGAAGGTTAGAGTTTTCCTCCTTTAACAATACAGCTGCATGCCCTCCAACAGTATCAATATATTCCCAGTGCAGCACTGGCTTTTGAAGTGCTGTGAATTTTAAAGATGTATTTGGATTCTGGCTGTCAGTACTATGTGGCCTAAAGGTCAATTGCTAAAGTATCAACAAAGCTTTCCGGGACTGTTTTTCCCTACTCTTTATAGCTGCCCTAGAGCCTGCATGAGAGACGAATGGGACTGAGTAGCAGGGGACAAGGCAGCTCCTATGCTCTTTGAGCTACCTACCCCATTACACGAAGCTGTTCAGCTGAGGTTGATGCAAGGGTATGGGGAACCTGGCTAGCACATGGTTCCCTTTAAACTCCTGGCCCACCCACCTATTGTATGTTCCAGTGTTGGGCTAGGAACAGAAACTATCTAAGCAACACCCTTTGCCCCCCTTTACGACTACTATTGCAAGACCCCTGGTTAGTCACTGATTTTGGATGTCCCCAGAGAGAGTTGGATAATGAGGGTTTACTTGTAATTCTTTGATTACATCAGCCCTTAAATTACAGAGAACTGAAGCAGTAAATCATGCATTATAAATAGTACACAGGTTATAGTGGCCTTCACAAATTTGGAAGGATGTGGTCTAAATGGTGGATCTGCACAGAAACTAATTCATGCCTAATAATGCTTCATGCTTAATTAATAATTCATGGTTACTTTGTGAAAATATTATAGAGGACTAACTTGATTGGCAGGTAACGTGCAGTTATTTCTACATGTCTACTTTTCAAGGGCAGCAGCTTACTCCAATATCTAGGGCCTGGGTTCAATACCCAGCTATCCCACAGATCAACCATGTAGCCACTGTAACAACCACTACAGTTAATAGAGCTACTTGTGGATTATAGTGCTACCCAACATAAAGAAGGGTATTAGAATCTGGTCCCAAGAGATTATTGTTGTGCATATGGATCTCTGTTTGTAGTCCAGCCCTATAGGTCTGTTCTTCTGCCTTAACTAAAGCTGCTTCTTTTGAAGGCAGTATAGTTTGGTCCACAATCATTAATGTCACACTCACTTGACAAACTTGTGGTTTTGTCCTAAATCTTTGTACTAAAGCCTGCCATGCTTGAGTACAGGGGAGAAGCATGAAGTGCATAATAAAAATTAGGCCTTGCATGTCAACTTTTAAACTGGTTGTGCTAAATTCTTTTAGGGATTCTGGGCAAATGGTAGCAATGGGTATCATCTGACAACATAGCTTATGGTTGGTGGTGACTTTGTGACCTGGTATTAGAAGTGTGGCTTCTTCAGTAGCAGCAGTATCCCTTTCTACATTTTTAGGCTATGAAAGTTTCATACACTTAAATCAGCCATTGCAACGTGAATGTTGGAGACCTTGAAAAAAGGGAGAGTATTTTAATATTGATAGATGACAGTGTGGCCAATTTCTTCTGCTGGAATTTGAACTATGGACTTTTGAACACCAAACTCTGCAACTGTACCACATGAGCTGAATAAGATCTTTTGGAAGTTTGTAGAATAAAGAGCATTCATAACCTCCTTTATAATTCTAGAGCAATTTATCTGATATTTTTAACAAGAGTTTAGTATTCCATCTATGTGATTCCAAATAGAATAAAGAAGAATATATTTATAAATGTAGACAATTTTTTATTTTTTTCACATATGGTATGTGCTATTTTGGCACCTTTGATGCTATTTGTCAGCACTTAAAAATCCAGTAATGGACCCAATTAATCCCTGGTGTAACTCATTGGGCTTTTACCTGGCATAAATTTGACCCTTCAATTCAAGGCCCAATCCTGCTAACACTTGTGTGTGTGCTAAACTTTAAGCTCATGAGTTGACCTGTTGATCCAAATCTTCAGATGGCCAATTACTGTAGTTCCATCAAAATCAGTGGAGCTACATCAATTTATATTAACTGAAGATTTAGCTTTTTTACTTCAACATTTCTAAGATGCTTAAAGTTAAGTATGGGGGTGCAGGTGTTTGCAGGATCTAGACCTTAGTCATTACTCATGGACACAGAATTGTTTCATGCACTTTTGAATTCAGTTGGCAGAGCAGCTGTGTAAGAATGAATTCATTAATGCGGTGTTTCATGGCTGGAATATGAATATTTGTAAAACAAAGTGAATTATTAATACAAGTTAAATGTTAAAAGCTGCATAGATTTAAGGATATAACCAGATGGGGTGGGATTGTGATTGGTAAATGCTGTAAAGCCAACAACTGTAGAAACAATAACTATATCTTGTAATATCACTGAGATTTACTTTATAGAAGGCGTAAAAAGAGTATAAATAATGGTCATGTTGTTGTGATGGGAAATCTATGAAATAAAAGTTCAAGTTCAGAGGCTGGCATTCCATCTTTAACCTTAGATTCTCTAGCTTTGAGGTTTTGTGTTTTAGCCAGACATGATTTTTTTTAATTGCTTTGATTTTTTTTTCTTTCCGAAGTTTCCTGTGTAGCCCTAGTGTAATTTAAAGATGCTTCTCCTCCTTCCTGATGGAACCCATATGGGTGGGGCAGCACTATTTGCAACTCTACACTATCCCAAGTGCCTATTCCATCCCCTTGTGCCACTGAGAGTGAATCAAGCTGATAGACTCTAACTCTAATGGTTTTATTATCCTGCTGTTTTCCCTCTTTTCATTGGCATCTGGTATACGTGATAGAAGCCAATGTAGCTAGGACGTTCCAATATGTATGTGTGATTTCCAATACTCAAGTGAGCCAGAAAGATTGATTGCCAGACTATCAGACTTTTTTTCTTCATTCCGGTCCGTTTTATGAACATTAATACCTAGAATATAAAAAAGATTGACAGTTATCTAACTTATTACCAGAAAGCAGTGATCATGACTACAAAAAATAATATTTAATTGGACCTTTTGACACATTTAGTAAGTGCTATCACAACCCAGGGACTTTTATTAGGTGTTTCTGATGTTGGAGCCTGATCCTGCAGATGCTTAAGCACATGAGTAACTTTACACACATAAATAGGTTCATCAAAATCAATGGGACTCACATGCCCAAGTGTTTGGGCCTTTATTTAAATCAGTGGTTCTCAAACTTTATGTATTGGTGACCCCCTTTCACATAGCAAGCGTCTGAGTGCGACCCCGCTCATCCCTGTGGTGCCTGCCCCTGGCCCCTGTGGGCTCTCCACTCCCTCTTTGCTGCTAAATCCTACACTGTGCCCTCTTCACCCTTACCCCCTGAAACTCCCTCATGCACCCACCTGGGGAAACAACTTGCATGCACGGACTGGCTGGTATTGCTACTTGGTCCCACCTCAAAGGCTGCTCCTCCACTCACCCCTAGGGGGCTTTGAGGGTGAAGCGAGGAGCACCATCAGGGCTCCCTGCATTCAGGTCACTTTCCCCACTTGGGCTGCATAAGGGGAGGGCAGAGAGAAGCAACTCCTGATGCTCCCTTCACAGCCCTGCCAAGGTGAGGGAAGTGACCTTGATGCAGGGAGCCCTGGCGTTGCTTCTCTCCCCGCCCCTACCCAGTCCCTTGGGGGAGGGGTGCAGATAAACATTGTGGGGGTGAACAGTATCTGTGTGTCACCGCTTGCCCCCTCCCCCCATGTTCCTCCTCCAGGAGGAAGCAGAGAGGCTCACAGCCCCGTGCCTTGCTGCAGTTGGGGCTCACAGCTTGTGACCCACCACATCACCACCCCCTGAGGGCTCGCCACTGCAGTTTGAGAACCAATGTTTTAAATGCACTGCGTTGCCCGTTAATTTAAACACTGTGTTCTAAAAGTACTAGACTGGTTGTCTATTGTGAGAGAACATTAATGTGTTACAGCCACATCACCCCAAAGTGATGCATTTGGCTGCTGCCCTGTGCTGGGAATAGAATACTTGCCACCCCTAAATAGAAAGCTCTTCTGTATGCCTCACTAATGAGGAGACTGCTTGCTGAGATATTCTGTATAAGTTTAATGTAACATATAATCAAAAGCAAGGATAAAGTGGTTTTGGATTCCCCTTCCCCCAATACAGAGCATTTTTTAAAAAATGGCGGCCTCCTTGCATGGCCACTGTGCCTGTCATATACTTTCATTAAAATCCTATAAGGATTTATAGCTGTCTCATACAAAATATTAGCAGCACTATCATAAGCAAAATAAAACAAAAGTACATATTACCATTGTATCTGCTCTTGCAAAATGTACTCAAATGGGTATCACCATTGTGCCCATTTCTGATGTCATTTATACCCATATAAATCTAGAATTTACTTACACTGGTATAACAGAGTTCAGGATCTAACCCACTGACTCAAGTGTGACTATTCGTGAAAGGCAAGGTTACAGGATTAGATATACTGTCATAACAACTCAGCAGCATGTTGGTGTGAAGAACTATAGCAGTGGATAGTTAAGCAGTGCCATGGTAGCCTGTTTGGTGATATGAAGGGTACACAATTAAACAGGTAAGCTTTCACCAAACGGTGGCTTCCTTGTTGTGCGTGTAATTAGTAAATCAATTTTGTGCCTATATTTTTGTACCTATAGTTCACTGGCAGGTGTAACTACTGTACCTGATCACAAAGTCATCACAAATGCCTTAGCCTAGCTGCATATACACTCTGTAAGGTTCATTAGGGGCAAAATTAGGTTCTGCGGAAATGAAGACAAAGAAATTTAGCTTCTACGGAGACTAATGGACGCAAGAATCTTTTCTTTCTTTGTTTCATTTATTTTTTTATAAATAGTTGAAGTGTACACAATCATATGGGCTAGTAGCGATTGTAGTGGTAAAAAATGGAACCCAGTTCCTTATCATGCCATGTTTATATCTGAAGCCCTCTTCCGGACAATACATTTGGAAATGGGTTTTTAAACAGGATCAGGTCACATCTATTGAGAAGGGAGATGAAAGGCTTGAGTCTCAAAGAATTTGTCAGCAGGAAGTGTGGATCCTTCCAGTTTTGTTGTTTTTGTGTTTTATCTATTTATTTACTTATTTATTTCTGTGTTACGTACAAAGTAGAAAGCACTTTCCAAACAGGAGTCACAGCCCCTGCCCTGAAGTGCTTACAGTCTAAAAGAGAGAACAGAAAACGGGAGGAGCAACAATAATACAATCATGTTAAAATATGAATAAATAGGGTGCATAAAATATAAACTATTTACACTTCAAGTGCACCAATGTCAGTTAGTTTCTCACAAGTGGGTCTTTAGTAGTTATCTGAGTGTGTGGAGGGTGGGAACCTTATGGATAAGTTCAGGAATCTTCTGCATCTTGCTTAAGGGATAGCATGGAAGACCACACAGAATGGTTGTGTGAGAAGCTGATGAGTGGTTATTTGAAGCTCACATCATTTGAGTATGAGTGAAGATGTGGCTGGGGAATGGGGGCAGGAGGGATAAGAGACATCTAGAATGAGACAAGAGTTGACAGGTGGGGAGAGTCCTTCAGGGTTTTAAAGGTAGTAACAAGTATCATACAATGTTGCTGATCTTCTTAAAGTAATTACAATAAACAATAGAAAATAATTTTACAAGAGGGAGAAGTAATGAGGAAAGGGGTCACCAGCTGGCAAAAGAAGCAGTATAATGCAGGTGTAACCAATGCCTGCTTGGTGTGGTGCTCTGTCGCCCTATTGTGGCTAAGAGATGCGTGGCTTTTAGCTCATGCAGTAGAGGCTCATACACTGAGCTTCAGAAGTCCCAGGTTTGATCCTGCTCACCAATGACCAGGGTCGTCTGTCAGTGTTATAAGTGGGAGCTCGCCCAGGATATCAACTTGGGAGTTTCTCAGCAAGAGGAAGTATGCGACCCGTGCCTGCTTAGTGTGGTGCTCTGTCCCTCTCCTGTGGCACCTAGCCCAGCTAGAGATTGATGAGTCTGCTACAGCCTTATCTAAGGGGGATGTGGCTTTAGCTACAGGGACTTTGGCTTTTTAGGTCATGCAGTAGAGACATGACTAAGCTTCAGAGTTCCAGGTTCGATCCTGCTTGCCAACGACCGGGGTCTGTCAGTGTTACACAGGTACTAATAATGTAACGGTAAGTAGCTACGGTCCTGGATGGGCTTGTACAGCACACACTGAAGCCTATGCTACCAGAGCGTCACTGCTGTTAGCATCTGTGCTGGTTTGGGGATGCCTATGTGTGCTGCAGTCACACTCCCCAATTGCAGTGTAGGTATACCCTAGCTTGGAGCCAGGCTCTGATGTGCTATTTATGCCTCTGAACATCTCCCCCAAAAGAAATTCTGTTTGTTTCTTCTTCCTTTTCCCCTCGCTGCTTTTCACGATTTTTTTAATGAATAAAAATGATTTTTCTACAACCATTCAGTAAATGACCCTCATAATAGATCTTTCCATTTATGTAACATTTATACAGGCAACTGTTATAAAGACTTGTACCCCTTTGTGGACATAGACATCTAAAACAATATGTCAGGTGTCTGATTTCAGAACTGCAAGCAATCAGTATAATGGAGTGTAAAAGTCTAGGAGGTTGATACTATGGCAAAATTAAATTTAAAAAAATAATTAAACGTGTGAAAAGCAGCACTGTTTATTTTGAAAAAGTCTGAATTTAGTCTAGTTGGAGTCCATGTTACCTAATGTTTGACAGTGACATCTGAGCTAACAAAACTTTGGATGTAATATGTTATAGGTCCGAACCTCTAAAATGAACAGATAAAATTGTATTTCACAGATCTTTAAAATATCCAACCAAAACTGCTATACTAATGATGAAGGCATAGTAATAGGTGAATAGACGCTCACCTAAATTAAAGGTAAATATATAATAATAATATAACAGATGTGCACCAATTAATATTGAATCAGAATTCCAAAATGTAGCAACCCATTTAATGAATCTTGGCAATACCCACATTTTCCACTGTTAAAATCAGCTTCACCCTTTTCCACTTACGGGACAGACAATCTAAAGCCAAGCACAATAGTCATCAAAAGGCATCTAAAGTCAGGCACTCAAAGAATTGTCAGAAGTGATTATCTGATCCCTGGAGGCTACTTAAGCCCAAGGGAAAAGACCCTTCCTCCTCCTCCTTATCATTACATAGAATATTTTGGCTTCGTCCACAGCGGGTATAAATCAACATAGTTCCATTGAGTTCAGAGGAGGATTTGGTGCTATTTGGTGCTTCTTTTATTTTTTAAATGACATGGTGACTATGTGCAGTATGAATTTTTGATGATTTGAATTGCCAGGCCAAAACTTTCATGCCTTCCAGATGAATGCACAACTTTCATGCCTTCCAAATGCATGCATGACACAAAAGGCCATGGATAATTTCTGCCGAATGAAGACCATAAAGAGACTTTAGAATCATCTTTAATGTATTTGGGAGCTAAAGTACATTAGTCCTGCATCAAGTGGAGTGGGAAAAGGTGGAGTTAGTATGGTTGGACTTTAATTATTTTGGAGCACATAATTATTCTTCAGTTAATTGCACGGAAATGCTGACATTTTTATTCCTTTTAAAAAAACACTCTGCACTGTGAGCATAGAACGGTCAGTTATAGAGATGTTAAAAATGGATGGTGTCCTTTTTTTAGCATCAGTTGGATTAGAGTTAAGAATCTGAATTATGTTTTCAGTAATGTAAGAACTACTATTCTGGAATTAAATGAGTTCAGAGTTCATTAGGAGTTCTCCTTACACAGAGCATTCCTTATGTTTTTGCAATAAGACCATTCATTGTCTTGATGAGACATAAAATGCAGTAATCACTTTCTCTCTCTTTTCAATTAACATAGGGTCTACTTTGCCATTAATATTAACGAGTTGTGTATACCACAGTGGGAGACTAGACCTTATAGAGTTTCTTGATAAAATAAATCACTCCTGCATCAGCATTTTAGAGGTTTCAGTCTTTTTTTCCCCTCTCATAATTTAAGATACCTGCTCACTGTGCCAATATTTAATATTTATAGAATTAAAAAGAAGCAGAAATTATAGTTGTAACTTAGTGAATTCTGTTTAATTAGCTTTTGGCACCTGCACAAAATATAAAATCAAAATCAATTCTTTCCCTTATGGAAAAACCCTGTAGAATGTAATAGTGAATAAATGGCTGTAGAAACTATTCTAGGCAAAGTATAGAACAATAAACATAAACTTTCTATAAAATATTTATTTGAACCTAACTGAGAATTATGTTCCTACTCTACATTTCCAGAGCTGGTTTAAATTTTTTATAGAAAGAATATTTTTGTCTATTATATTCTGTAGGATTTTTCCATAAGGATTTATTTTTTTACTGCCTCAGTTGAACTCACATTGACTTCAGGGAGAGGTTTCTGTGTAAGAACTGCAGGCTTGAGCCCTTTTTTATTATCTTAACCTAGTAGGCAGACACAGTAACAATATTAATCGGTAGAGTCTATTATTCCTGAGAATAAGGAAACAGTCGGCATTGTTTACTATATTGGAATGAGAAGCACTGCTGAAGCACAGGGAAGCCAAGTCTGCAACTTCTACCACTGCTTTGGTGGTTTCAGAAGGCTTTCCTATTGGCTAGCCTCAGGGACTATGGTTATGGGGCCAGATAAGTACCTAAGATAGAAAGCCAAAGTAAAAGCTGCCACTGCTTCTTGAAGATCTCCAGGTTACACTACCTTTCTTTTGGAATTTAATGGTGCAGACCACCACATGAGCAATAGTACTTAAACATACCTTTCATCCAAGGACTACAGAGCATTTACAAACATTAATGAAGCCTCAAAATACATCTGTGAAGTAGGTAAGTACTGATAGTCACAGAGGCCCTCTCTGCACTGTGATAACAGGACCCAGTTTTTCAACCACATCAGTAGTCTCAGGAAGTAGTGGCAGAAAGCATATCCAAAGTGGCAGGCATTTGTTTGCTCCGAGGTGGCCCATTGCCAAGGTGCCTGCTATATAGTGAATAAGGTTTGCAGGACTGGGCCAGGTCATACGAGAAATTACACCTACTATCTATCTTGGCAGGATGTCCAGGGGAGGAAGAGCAATGGTATTGCTACCTGCCTTCATCAGGAATGAATTCTCACCTCCACGAGAGGAGAATAGTTGAGCCTCTTATTTTAGACTTGATAGAACCTAAATGTAAATCTGGGATTCCTGGACTACACTGAAAGGACAAACCATGCTAGCCTAAAGTATGTTCAAAATCACTTGATTCCACTAACAGTGTATTTCCCACTGTTAATGGGATCTGTGTATGCTGCATATTGTCACATAGCAAGTGGACCTGTAAAGCGACCACCTACTTTTCAAAGGAACAAAGGGCAACTTGATGAAAAACAGAGGCTAAGCTTATCTTTAAGGGACATGTTTCACCTATACTGTGCATGATTTTGCAGCACGAGATCACCTTTATGTAACAGTGTTTGATCTTTTGTATGACTGCTGTTAAAATATGGGATTATATTATATCTGATTTTATACAGATATGAAGTGCAAGGTACCATATAAGGGACATCCCTTAAAATGAGGGACTGGTCAGCTTTCTATTTGCAGTTAAATGTTTTCAGTCAAAGAAAGAGAACTCGCTCTCTACACAATTTATTTACAGAAATACATGAGGCATTTGTCTTTCAAGATGTCACTAGGTTTACCTCTGGGTCAATCCTTTTAACATACTAGGTCTCAAGAAACCCTTAGAAAGAATACATATTTTTAACTGTAATATGCCATCCCTGGTTACTATGTGCATATCTCTTAGAATTGGTAATAGTTAATTCTTCCCTGTATGCTGTACTGGAAGCATACCATTAAGTGAATGATTTTCTAGGTTCCCAGCTATACTTAGTGGTTTTGTTCTTTTTCAGGAGTATAGTAGTTGTGTGAGAATGATAGCAGCAAATCATTAGGGTGCTACCTGCATTTAGATAGGGTCACATTATGTAGATATCATACTTTGTAGCGATTACATTGAGGGTTTCCATTAGCAGAAGCTATTGCATTCACCAACCTTCTGAATTAAACAGGATGATTGCTTGCAGGTGTAATTGTAAAATTCTCTTGTTGAATTTATGATGTATAATTTCACTGTTCTGTATTTAGAATGAGCTTGAAACCATTCTCCTGACCGATGCAGTAATTAAGGTATTCAACTGTGGGTTTCAACAACATGGTCCAGTTTCTAAATTCACAACTAGAATTTCATGGTACATTATGGATTATTTATGTTTCTCAAACACATCCATCTGGTGCAATACAAATGACATTTTCAGATGTTTTTGTTTAAGTGCACTATTCAGAATTATAGCATTCTTTGCACAGGTTGCAGGCTTAATGTCGAATTACTAATATGCTGTAACATAACAGAAGTGGATGGAGCATTAAAATACAAATGTTTTAACGCTACTTCATTGTTCAGTGTGCTTCAAGTTAATGCGTGCCTCTTGCCTACATGTACTGCAGATATTGACACACACCTTTCATCTTTGTTCTTGTTTTTGTCTGTTTTATGCATGAGAAAGTTCTTGTTTTCTACTCTGTGAGTGGCTGCATTTTTTAACTTGAGTCCTGTGTTTGTACTTATTGCTTTTTTTTTTTTTTTTTTTGCATGAAAATTACAGAATGTCATGGAAATTGGATAACTCTGAAAAAAGGAAAGATTATACTGAATTCCAACTTTCTTGTGTTTGTGCATAAGAGTGTGGAATATATGATATATGGATATATTTTCATTCTGGCCTTTGACTTTTCTTCTGCTGTATTGTTTATTACTTGATAAACGAGAAGGGCAATTATTTTCTGTTGCAAAGAACGATGAATCTCTTAACATGTTAATGGCACTTGTGTTGGCATGGAATATGGAATGGAATTATTAAACCTTAATTCCATTATTCTTAGTTATTGATTGTAAAATGATAGTTGTCCTGCCTATCCTAAGACTGGGATAATCTCTGTTTAAATGTTACTTTTTGTATACATTGTGTGACATTCTAGTCCCACTGAAGTCAATGGAAAATATAGCTCCCATTGACTTCAGTAGGGCCAGGATTTCACCTGTTGTTTCTAAACCCACTTTGGGACTTTCATATTTTTTAATAAATATATCAGCAGGTGGTCAAAGGTTAAAGGGAATTTTCAGGACACAGCTGCATTTAAATTGGAATGTAATGTAATGTAAACAAACCAAAAAAAAACAAACCCAAACCTCTGCTTATCCTCAACAATTTGATTTAACTTTTCATCGAAAAATTTCTCTTAACCAATTATCAAGGTATTATCAGCAACATTACTTCATCAAATATGAGAGCTAATTTGGCTTTATTTTGTTATTGTCACCACCGGTTTAAATTTAAAAAATGAATTGGATAAATATAGCTTCTGATTGTTTGTGGTGGGTATGCATTTTAGTAAATTAGTTGCCTTTAATTCTTGAATTTTTAAATGTAAAGTATCAGGCACTATTTGCCTCTCATGCTAGATGTTTCTAAAGCCATACCCTATAGGAGAGATTTTGCTATAAAGTTTAAAAAACAGAACAAAAACGTGTTTGTTGTATTTTTAAACTAAGAGCCTTCCCCCAAATGTTTTTCTTGAAACCTCCTTGGGAATTTAATATTGACTATTTTTTTTCCTCAGTTTTGTATATTCTTGAATTGTCTTTTTTTTTTTTCCCTTCATTTTCTCCATTCTCAATCCTAGGTCCCCTTACAAAGAAACAGACAGATGATTTAGGTGATAATGACGGTGCTGAAGATGAAGGTATTTTTTTTTTTTTTTGCCGCCAAACTGATTTGCATGACAAGGATCCTTGAAAATCTTTTTCTCCCCTCTTTTTTTGACTTCTTGTCTTTTGAAGATTTTTTTTTATTCCCATTTTTGATGTGTTTTGTCTTCTTGCTTGTTTAAAAGAGAGAATGTTGTTAAGTTTTATATTTTTATGCAAAAGAGTAACAATATTTAAAATTGAGAGTTTTTGTTTTCTTGAAATGGACTTTTGATATGTTTCATCCCACCTTTTGACTGAATTTTGTCCATACTATTTGAACTAACACTTTTTTTTAAGTCTCTCTGTACACCTTTTTGCATGTTTTCTAACCCTCTGTATTTACATGTTTCACAAATACAAAGATATTTCTTTCACCAACTGTTCTGTTTGATAAACATGGAAAATGTGTGTTTATAAAGATAAAATGTTAAAAAGCTCTTATAAAGTGTCTCTTAAGCAACTGAATTTTCAATACAAAGGCACAAAACCCCTTCACTTCTGCATTATTATGTCAAGAATTGTAAACTCAGATAACTAATCTCACTCAGACAAGACACTAAACACTAAAACTGTTGCCAGATTCTCAGGTGGTATATATCGGCCTCATTCCATTGAATTTAGTGGAGTTGAGAAGATCTTCACCAATTTGATGTGATCCATTGTTTTTTTCTATTAGAAAGATCTATAAAAGCCTGGCTTCTCTGGCCTGATGTTATTGAACACATTAACAAACACTATTACAAATAGGTAGTCTGAAAATAGGTCATCTGAAAATTTTGAGCATATTACTTTTGTTTAATATTCATTAATCATAAGTCTGTTAAGACTAAACTTTTTTTCATATTCAAAACTAACAACATGCAAGCACTGGTAACTAGGGACTATTTCTTTCAGGCAGTGCAGCCCATTTCTGTTAAGTTTTATAGTTCTGGATCTTAACTATTTGTTTATTTTCAAAGAGAAAATTGAGGTGCTGTCTAGAAATTACAAATGTTGCTACCTCATCTCTCTCTCATCTACTCTTTGGTCAAGTACCATTTTGTGAAAGAAAAACTGTAAATAAAGAGCTCTATCACTTTCCTTTTCGTTAACACTACAGAAAAAGGATTATTAATGGATGCTCAGATTTTTTTTAAGTAGTTTCTGTTTAGAGATGAGAAAAAATGAGTATTGTCACCTGATTTACTCAGATTAACTTGATCTGATTTAATTCACTTGTGTTAATCCTGTAACAATAAATTCCTATATTAAAATATTAGTGGGGGCATAGATAGCAACCAAATCCAAGTGGTTCCAACTTCTGGCACATCTATTTGTATTGCAATATTTTGCCACTGGTACTCGACTGGCTGTCCTCCTATCACCAGGCAGCTCCTATCCCAACACCCTTCTATACATTTAATGATAATGCCCATCCTCTTTAATGCCCATCCTTTTTGTACGCCACTGGCGTGTTCTGTTGCCTATCTCCCATTCAGGTCTGTGGGTTTTTTAACCTGCAGATGGTCCAATATGTGACTGGTGTATCTTTTTCCAATAGTTGCTTGAATTTTAGAATGTACACAGTTAAATCACTACTGAGATACATTTAAAAGCAGAATATTCAAACAAACGGTTTCAATTCAGCTTAGAGTGGTGGTGACAGAATAATGATTATCAAATGGAAGTTCAGTAGCTTATGTCAAATGAGTTCAGTGGTCTCCCCCCCATTTTTGGTGAACAAGGTGTTCATCCTGCCACTGCCATTGGCTGTTTCAGGAGAGCGGCCAAGGACAGTAAGGGTATAAAGGTTGAACTGAAAGGGGATTATTAATTACAACTATAACTAATCTCATTTTAGTTTATGGGACTGGGATTTCAGTCCCTCTGGCATCAGGAATGAAAATTGCACTCCCCTGTTCTGTGCTGATGGGAGCAGATGGATCTGGGTGAATCATCCCAAGGCAAGTGTAGACCCTGTTTACACCTCAGCCTTCCTCAAAGATTTCAAAAGGGACAGGTCAAGTATACATTCCATTGGAGAACCACAGTCACTATGGAGAATACCCAGGAGAAGAGCTGAATTGGTGCATTTCCTGCATGCTTTGGTACTGTACTTCCTGGCCTTCCACAGCCAGCTAACTCTAAACTAGCAGAAAGCTTTCACTGCTGCGACTTCATCTCCCCAGCCTGGATTTTCCACCTCCAGGGCCCTGTGATCTAGGTTGCACTGGCAGGATTGAAAAACCTTCATAAAACTCAAATTAAATTTACTTGGAGGGGGAGGGACGAGAGCAAATAAAACAAAGAACAGCCTACTTTTCCCCTGCCACCTTCCAAAAAAGTCACCCAAGAGGTCAACTTGTCAAACCACTTGCCAACCCTCACCCTCAGCTTTCTTCTGACAATTTCTGCAATACAGTTACTTGTAGTCAGTCCAAAAGTCTGCAGAGAACTGAATGTTTGGGGGCAGCATAAAACAAATATAAAATAAATAAATTACACCAAAAAACCCCTATTCAACTAGGTCTGGCCATGGCAAGGAAAGGCAGTGTTGAATAACTGTACGGTCCTTGCCATATAATTTAAGTCTAATGTGTTGCGAAGAACACACAAGCTAATCTGTTTCTTTACATGCTCAGTGAGCCCCCATTTCCTCTTGTCCTTTGCCCAGCCCCCACCGAGAGCCTGGATCGTAGCCACCTGGCTAAGGGCACTGCAGAGTACTCCCTGTGAAGTCAGTTTCACACTTCAAGTAGCAGCAGATTCCAATGTAAAACAGTATTAGATAACCCCCACTTCCATCTACTGTATGTTACTACTACTTCATCAGCATTCCCAATTGTTGCCAGCCCAGGGACAAAGGAGACTGGATCAGTAATCAAACGTGGGTCTTCTGTATGTGCTACAACCATTAGGCCAGCCTTAATGAGATCATTTTTCATTTTCGTTTTCAGAAGACCCAAAGGCACTAGTGCACATTACAGGCTAATGAGCTGCAAATTTGCAGTTTAAAAAATGAAGGTGGTTTTCAAGTTCTATGAGTGTAAAATGTGTGCAAAGTCAGAAATTATGTAAACGTCTCTGTTTACCCATTATGTTTGCATTTTCGCAACGGTATAACCCTTGTATGTCTTAACAGGCCAGCATCTGTTTGACAAGAGCTGTACTAAAAGTTTGGCCTTGTCTATGCTTGGATATTTTCTTGCCTGTTTTTCAACAAGAAGGCAGCTGTAGTCAATGTTACTACTGAGCTACCTAAACAGGGGCTACTTGACATCTTTGTAAAAACACCTGTGACCAGTGGTCACTGGCACTTACACTGTGTGTAGCATCAGTGCATCTGCATCTTTGCCGACAAATGGATAAGAAATACCTATAGAGTTACCCAGGGAGTGAATAAACTAGCATGCCGGATTTGGAAACCTGGTTTGGGTTAAAAATGTAAAGGATTTTAGTATTTTCATCCTAGTCCCTACTATGTTTTTAGTTCATAAATTAATTTAGTTTAATTTGGATTTATTTAAAAAAAAGTACCTATCCTTTAGGCACTTTTGGTACATACACATTAAAATAATTATTAGTAAAATCCTCAACTGGAATTGTGGCCTCAGAGTACTAGGTACTGTATAAACACAAGAAAACTTGGTCACCAATGGACTCTCCTAATCCAACAGAAATCCTATACACTCTGTAACTCACCTCTATCTGTCTCACTTCATCACCATGATATCTGAGCACCTCACAAGCTTTAATGTGTTCATCCTCACGACCCTCCTGAGTAGGACTACCAATCCTCCAGGATTGTCCTGGAGTCTCCAGGAATTAAAGATTAGTCTTTAATGAAAGATTGTCATGTGATGAAATTTCCAGGAATACGTCCACCCAAAATTGGCATCCTGTTGAGAAGTAGGAAAGAATGTAGCCCATTTTACAGATTGGGGAACTGAGGCACAGAGAAGCTAAGTGACTTGCCTAAGATGACACAGGAAGTACATGGAGGGACCAGGGCTAGCGTTCTAAGCACTAGACAGGCCTCCCCCATCACCATCTCCAAAGTCTGGGAGAAGAGATAGGCATTGCATCATGTTCTGAAAGTCAACAGACTGAAGCTCCATTGCACCAAGAGGGGCAATGAATCCCAGAATTGAGTTTTTCTGGTAAGAGCCCTCTACCAGCCCCATTGTTTTAAAAGTAAGCTAGGGGAGTGCTAACTCAACCCTCTCAGCTGATCTCTTTTGCCATGGTAGCACAAGAAGATAGGCAGCCACTTGGGTAGCTATGACTCAAACCATTTGACTTTAGAGAAAAGTATGTATTAGTACACATTTGTCTATATCACAAAACAACCACATGTTTCAGCATAACCACAGTCCAAGCCAGGCTGGAAAAGCATAAATGTTGCAATTTAGGACGGAAATTCTTTGAATGATATACACAGACATTTGCACAGTGCCTGCTCACACCATCACCAAGGCATATTAGTGTCTACTTTGAAATTCTGATGCCCATGAAATGAAAAAAATTATTTGCATGTTAAATTTTTCACTGAATATTTCTGCTCTGAGTGAGAGCTTTTGTTCAGCCTACATGGAATTTTTACAATGGTGTTGTTAACACTTCAAAATATAGGTAGTAAGAATTCTGACAGCTTCTAAATGTAGCAGCTCTATTGGGTTCCAACCATTGATGGTATAGTGAAGGGTCAATCAGCTTTTGCAGTACTTTCATCTTTCGGTAGTTTAAAGTTACTACTTACCTGGTTGCATAGTCCCACTCTAATTAGAACCTTATATTGCTGCTTAGGCCTATCAGAATTACAACTCTTGCATTTCATACTACTTTGTATCTCTTACATTTATGCAGTGCTTTTCATACAAAAGGATCTCAAAGCACTTTGCAAATTCAACAATTGGTATATAGCAATTACTTCATCCACCACTTATATGCAGCCACCTCTCAGGTGAAATGCAGCCAGCTGCTTAACAGAATACACCAAAATGACCCAAAAGCTTAAGACAGGAACTGAAGAAGAATACTATATTCAACTGAAACTTGAGGGGGTATTTAGGTAGGCAGAATGTAATTAGAGGAAATGGAATTTTGTCAGAACATTAGGATTAAGCACTCCCACTCTTAAAAAAAGTGCAATAGGTTCTTTAACAATCACAAACTGTCAGGCCTTCAATTTGACAACACATCTAAAAGATGTGATTTTTAATGGAAGTTTGCATAATAAGATTTTCAGTGACACTGACTTACGTCTTCTAAAATAACAATAGATGTATTTAGTGTCTCAGATTTGAACTCAACATAAAATGGCTTCAAAGGAGTTTTTAAATTGTGCAAATAGTTGCAGTGGCTGGTGCCATGTTCCAATTTTTGAATAGCTAAAGCAATATCTATGTAGAATCTTGCTAATTAAGAAGTACATGGTTTCCTGAGCAGCTAGTTTGTGTATAAAAATTTTGCTGAGAGTTTTCAACGATAACATATTCACAACCCAAATGGACCTGAGATGGTAAATAGAAATGTCACACATCTCTATAATGTCAAGGTGAGACTTTTAAATGGACTCCTGGAACAAATACAACTTTATAAAATTTATTTTTGAAATTAGTTATTTTATTCTTTATGTATTATTGTAATGCCCAGAAAACCCATTTGGGGCTGATGCTCCATTGTGTACTGTACAAACACAGAATAAGACAGCCTCTGCCCTGAATGGTTTAGTATAATTAAGATCAGAGATAACAAGTGGTTGTAACAAACATTAAGAAGGAAAGGGGGATAATGGATGATGGAAACCAGAATAAGAGCATACATTTACATAGGCCATATAAATAAGATAAATACCAGAAGTACCGAACTTACACATCTATTTAGACACATCTACTTAGACATTATCTGTTAGCAGTTTAAGACCAAATAAATCATGGTATGAAGGCAAAACACAGGTCTGAATAAAAAATGAAGGGAAGGAGACAGCTGGAGTCAGGGAGGTATTTGAATAGAGGTGTCCCATGTGCATGTCTTCTGAATATTTTCACACTTCTTGGCAGAAACTCCCAACTCTTGGCAGAAATACCAAACTTGTGACCTGATTCTACAGGCCGTATTCACACTGAGACACAGGACCGGATTTAAGGGCAGGCGACCCAGGCGACTGCCTGGAGTGCCAGGTTCGGGGTGCTGCTTTTATTGTTAGCGACAAAAGGCAAAATTGGAATGTTTGAAGTAAAATGTTTCAAGTATTCCATATGTGGATTCATTTTTTCACTAACCTCCTAGTACATTTCACTTATTCTTAAAATTAAAAAGTTTCTATAAGTTTAGAGGAAACAGTTTTTTTCTTTCCTTATATATGGCATGAATAAATACAGATTTACAGATCCTAGCGTGCAAATTTATCGTTTTATCTGACAGGGATAAAATCATACATGCAAATTGTGCATCAAACTTGTGAAATGGGCTACAAATGCAATAAAAAACAAGGTATTCAAAAATTTAAGAAATGCGGGAAGGCTGCCAAAGAAGCTCCTCGCCTGGGGTGCCATTAGGTTTAGGTCCAGCCCTGCTGAGACTACTCTCATGAGTAAGTTCTACTGAACATGAGAAAGGGTTACAGAGCAGACTCTTGACAGCCAAGTCCACCACTGGTGTAACTTCTCTGTTGACAGTCAGCAGAGTACACTAGGGATAAACCTGTTCCATGATTCACTCAGAATCAAATTCTGATTTCCCTGAAGGTGCAAAGGTAAACCTGAATGTAGAATTTGGACCTCTGTCTAGACCCTTGCAATGCATTAAATTAAGGATGTTCTAATGTCATGCATTTTACTGCTCCCACTGCAATACTCTGGCTCAACGGGCTGATATCAGATCAGAAGTTAGAGATGGAAAACACCTGTCAGATCATTTAGATGGAATTTTCAAAAGTATCTAAGGGAGTTAAGTGCCCAAGTCCCAGTTGCTTTCAGTGCAATCAGGAGCTTTTGAAAATTCCATCCTTAAGTCTTCTTCATACCAATACAGAACTTATACTTACATGCTATTTTTAGTACTTTGTCCACTCTAATTTTTAAAGGTCTCAGACAATAGAGCTTACACCAGTTCCTTGGCCACATATTTCAAGGTCTAATGGAACTTGCTAGGAAGTGATTCTTGACTTTCAGCCTACATTTCTGTTTTCTTAATTTTATACCAGTTAATAATTTCACTTCTAGTTAATAATATTCTCTTGTCCTAATTAAATGACTCCTCTCTGTCCAGATGTTTACCCCTATCAAATACATGCACATGTGGATAAAGTACCATAATCCTGTTCAGGCAGAATTTCCACTGACTTCACATAAATGCAAGATTGGATCTCAGAATTGAACTGTCTCTAGTCTTAGTTTTAAATTACATTTCATAGTAAGGACCTGATCCTGAATTAGAATCTGCTAGCGCACACCCTGCACATATGCAGTCCCATTAGCTTAGTAATACTGCAGTGATGTTGGGATCTGCACAGCTGTCTCCTGCTGTTGGATTAGAACCTTAATATGTATTTCATCTGAGGATCTCGGGTTTGCTCTCAGGTGAGCTTGATAAAAGTGTGGCTCAGTCTTGTTCACAGTTAAGCTTCTCTTTCCGAGACCGAGATACACAGAACCACCTAGTTTCTAGAAGTGATTACCCTTAAGTCAAGGTTGAGATCTTTGACAACACAGTGTGGAGAAAATTTATATTGCATCTAGTCTTATCTGATGTGGCCTATGGATACATGGAGAGTAATTTGCAGTGCTGCCTGTTCTTAACCTTTTCAAGCATAATATTTACAGGGAAATCACAGAAAGGCGTAATGTAGGCTGAATTTATCAAAGAATCCTTTTTTATACCTTGAACTTTGCTTTGCTCATGAATGTATAGTTTATCTTTTGTTTCTGATAAAAGCCACCCATTCGTCTATAAATACCCCCAATATTATTTTCCACATAAACAGAACAGTACTACCAAAATTTCATTACTGTTCACTGTTGGTGCCTTCTAATTCTGTGTAATTTTAATTAAAGAAGAATTTGAAACAATCCCCCCCTGTGTTAACTCCAAGCATACAATTAGCAGTGTACAGTTTCTGCTGTGAACAGTCACTTAGTGACTTCAGATTAATAATTTATCATTGCTTCCTCAGTATCCATGCTAGAAAAATAGGAAGCAAAAGATATGTGTAAACAGCCATTGGAAATAAACGCTTTAATGAATTTGAAAGGACTTTGCTCTATTTAAGTTTGAAACCCAAACACATAATTCCTTAGGATAGAAAAATACGTGCCCTTTTAACTTTAAACTCTGAGAGTGACACATTGGAAAGTATTTACTGTGTGCTTGGGTGAAGAAAACAGGGCAGGTTATTTCATGGCCATCTCTTAGCATCCTTTTGTTTTTTAAATAAGTGATTATTCTAAACTTGCAGTATAGAAGAGCCAATTTCTGGATTTTGAGTATTCTGACTTTTTTTTCAAAACAAACATCACAGAAATTATACAGTAGCTGCCCTTATAAAAACAGAAACATCTGTGTTGATCTTTGTCACCAAATACAGATGAAGGAGCTTCTGTGTTTGAACAGCCTGATCTCATCACTGTCCTTGCCATACTTGGGGTATGATTCAAGACAAAAGTATGAAGAGTTTTACTGAAGGCTTCATAATTGAGTGTGCCCAAAATAAAAGGAACAACTCATAAATCTAAGCCAGCCTTTTCCACACTGAGCATGGAAGGGAGAAAATTTGAATATTGTTATTATGAAGACGGTTTTCTTTCTTAGTGAAAGCAACTTTTACACCAGGATGTAGAGAGAACTCCCTCTTCCTGACTGTGAAATTTTAAACATCCTCTTCAGTCTGCTAATTTTCATAATCTATTTGGAGACATGTTAGAATGCAGCATTGTGTGCTGCCTTGGGCAATGGAAAGTGGTGAGCTGGTAGCAGATCAGATCAAAATATCGTTAATCCAAACATGTATCAATAACAATTTAATTTTAAACCTTTACATCACTTTATTTCTTCCAATTCCGATAAAATGATGGCTAATCGAGTTTAAACAGTTAAGGGGCAAATTTGGCTTTAAAAAAAAGATCCTCCACAGAAGCCCAGCATGGCTATAGGGGCCAATAAGAAGAATCTTTAAAACAAAATTTGTAATTCAACAAATAGTTGGAGTATAGCTTCATAATAGCCAATAACTATTAGTAGAATAGCCAGTAGTATGACTTCATAATGAATGTTTCATGCTGAACTTGTCGGATGGACTTCCCCCACAATGGGCCATGGAGGAATACATTTTTTGGCCCTACTTCAGAGATCTAAGTTTTTACTTCAGTGAACGCATCAATTTACAAATCACGCTTTGTTCTGGTTTTGGCTTGCTATTGTTATAGCTTCCATCTAAGATTAGTATAAACGAAACTTTGGAGAGTTACAAAATTCTTCCCCTCCCCTCCCCCCCCCCCCAATTTATTTACTTGGTGCATTTGCAGCACTTTGTGCATAGTCAATTTCACTGTTTCCCCATACAGTAATAGCTATGTATATGCAGAGTAGTTGTGGCCGTGTCAGTTCCAGGATATAAGAGAGAGAGGATGGGTGAGGTAATATCTTCTATTGAACCAACTTCTGTTCGTGAGAAAGCTCTGTGTGCCTTGAAAACTTGTCTCTCTCACCCACAGAAGTTGGTCCAATGAAAGATATTACTTCACTCACCTTGTCTCTCTAGTAGTTTTATATAGGCAGTGAGTTTCCCCCTGTCATCACCTACAGCAGTAGAGGAGAGGAACATTTTTTTTCTTTCTTACCCCAAGCCCCCAAGGAAAATCTAATTATAAAACCAAAGAAATTACCATTTGGAAATTGGCAAGATTTTAAATGATGTGTCCTTTGAAAAATAAAGGTCAGGATTTTCTAAAAGAGGTGCCTAAAGTTCCATGCCAGTTCAGTACTAGACCACTTATTTAGATACCTTGGTATGGATTTAGGAATCTAATTTCAGGCAGCTGTGTTTGAAAATCTTGGACAATCTATACTTTCCTTTTCCCAGTTAAGTAAAAAAGTAAGTAACCATGGCTACCCCTGGCACAATGTTGTATCTATTTGAGGTCTAAAGCATTCAAACTGTTTTCCCCAGCAGCAGCAGACTAACTCTGACACTAAACTTCAGGCATGTTCACATACTCTTTTTACAAATTAATGCTCTTATCTTGTTAGAAGCCAGCAAAGAATACGTGACTTCACCTACTTAGACATGGGACCAAATCCCATTCATCTTAATGACAAGACGTGCGTTAGTGTGTACACAAAACAATAGGGGGAGATTTTCAGAAGAGCTCAGCTTTGGCCTAACTCTGCTCCTACTGAAGAAGTCAATGGACATGTTACCATCAACTTCCATGGGGGCAGACTTAGAACAAATGAGTGGTTTTGAAAATTTCACCTCTTTAAACAAACACAATGACCAACTTCTACTTTTTTGCATTTCTTGGCTTATTAGTCTGTTAAAAGCAGGAAATGTGGAAACAAACATTTGTGCCCACCCTCAGCTCAGTAATTAATACTATGTTGCTTGAGAGACACATGAAGAAAAATAAAAATAACCTTACTAAGAAACATTGCATGCATCTTTTTTTGCCACTGTCTTGGGATAAAATGTTTCTCAATATTTTTTTCCAGACATTCGGGACAGTGGGGGACCTAAACCAGTGATGGTGTATATTCATGGAGGGTCCTACATGGAAGGCACTGGAAATTTATATGATGGCAGTGTTCTGGCAAGTTATGGCAATGTGATAGTTATCACAGTCAACTATCGCCTTGGGGTACTTGGTAAGAAGCTTTTGGATTTCAATTAATCCCTGCTATCTGCATTGCACTTAATATTATTTGTGAGAATATATTCAGAAAACTGCTTTTTTTTCCTTTAGTTTTTAAAGTCTTTTTCCAAAATAATTCATGTTATTCTGTAGATCCAAAACACAATTATGCATTTAGTATTCAAGAAAACCTGAAATTCTGCTTCTGATTTAATGGTATAAAAATACAACACAGATGCTCAGATTTACTGAGTTCATGTTGCCTCTTTCTGTCATTTATGAACATTATGTTGATTAGCTCTTACATACTGCATAGAGAAAATGGATCTATAATATTCAAGTGCTAATTCAGAAATGGGTTTTTTTGGTTTGTGAAGGAAAAGATTAGAAATAATGCTTATGTTCTGTTGATCATGATGGCTTTTTGCCCATTTGAAGAAGCAAGAGAGTTTGGGTTACTAAACTGGCATTTTTATAACTATATTATGCTTTCTTGATGCAGCTGGATTTCTTTGGTTTTAAAGCAGGAAGTATCAATCTAGTTAAGTACATCCAACATTTTCTAGACAGGATAAGAAAGTCAGAATGGAGAGTAGGCTCCTATTGTTTTGACTTAGATGAATGATGTGTGCTAACATGGTTGGTTTAAATAAGGAAGAGGTGTGTAGTGGACTTCAAACTAGCCGTTCCTAAATATTTCTTAAAGTAATATTTTGCCCTCATTCAGCATAGTCAAGCTTATGACAGACAGCTCGAGACAATAAAATAACTTGTTTTTTCCATTGTTTTCTGCTGAAATTTCATGTTTTGAAACCTATGCCACAAATTGGATTCTAGGATATTGTATATAGATCAATATCACAATATAGCGTATCAGAAAATTTATGAAAGAATCATGACACTAACATGACATGGCTGCTAAATAAAGTGATAAATAAGCTGTTTAGTTAACAAGGCCAGTGAACTTTATTCTTAGTGGGTTAGCAATAGGAAAAGGCTACTGGGTGTTGCTGAGCATATTGCTTTTGTTTTCCATTCCAGGGTCATATTATTTACTCAGTCCACATTTGCTCTATGTTTAGTACGCACCTCATCTTTTAATGAATTCATTAATTCTTACTGGCTCTCCTAGGTAATTGCCATCTGTTGATTACCTTTTTTTGTTAAAAACTGGGGAATTGGAAGACAATGAATTTGACTTTCTCATTATTCTTGCCTGCCTTTGGTTTTGATATAGTTTAACTTAGATTCTTGAAACTTGGTATAATTTTAATAGTTTTACATTGCACCCAATCATTTCACATGTAAAGTGAACAGTACTATTTAAAGCTTGTATATCTCTTTGTTTAGTGTCCAACCCCTCTTTAAGCTGTATGCTATTTCTTTGGCAATGCAACATGATATCTTGTTTGCTTTTTTTACAATGTAGTTACACACTGACTTGAAGACTTTGGGGACATGTTGGTACAAAAATTTGGAATTCACTTTCATTGTCAATATTCTGTATTAGCTTTCCTTTTTCTAATTAATTTTTGTGCACTCACTGCTGATGTATCGGTTTACATTTATCTGCATTACCAGTCCACTAGGTTAGGCTATCAAATAATATAAATGTTCCTTGTCTGATTGCATTGTTGTTTATTATTTGCCAGTTCCTAACTGTACCTGTATCAGCAATGCTCGAAATCTTGCTTTTTGAACCAAAAAATGAACTAGTTTGCATGGAAGATTATATTTTATTCTGAGATTTCAACACTGATCTCTTTAGTAGCTGGCTAGTAACATCTTACTAAACTTGAATATTCCTTAGTTCTCCTTCTGGTTTGTGTGGTCTTTCACACAACAACAGAGAGAACTACTTTTTTCTTTTTAAATGTAAACTGTATTTTTAAAACTACTAAAACTGGAGGAGGGAAAAAAAAAAAGAACTTAGTGACTGGTGTAATACTTAAAATGGCTGTCCTTTCAAGTGAGCTTTTCAGGTTGACAGTCTTCCCTTAATACAGTAAACATACCATTTGATTGCACATAAAATGACTGTTATACTTCTCTATATAGCCACTACAGCAACAAGTCAGTGATTAAAAAAAGAATTTACATAGTCTGCAGTTTTCTGCTCTGCCTTGCATCATTAAATGTTTCTTCCTTTAAGATCTCGGCAGATACTATTATGCAATGAGTGTGTAATTCCTCAACACAGGTCTTTAGCTATAAATGCAGTAGATATCAACTTCTATTGATGCTATTTAAGAATATCATTCAGCATTAAACAATTGTCCAGCAAAATGTTAGTCTTTGCAGCCATGGTTTTGAAAACTTATAGGTAACTTTCAATGCTCATTCTCCAGAAGCTGCAAAGGCCCAAACTAGCTGTCTCCCCATTAAGGGGATGGAGGAACCAAATAGGCCTATCTCTCACTTGATATCACATCTGAGGGTATGGCTACACTGCGGACTGAAGTCAGCTTACTTTAAATCAACTTTCCCCCGCTGAATTCTAGGAGTTGCAGGAGCGTGATCACACCACACTCCTTGCGCCAGACTCTTGCATCCTCATTCGCCACGCTTGGGTCGACATTCAAAGCAGTGCACCGTGGGTAGCTATCCCACAGTGCAACTACCCGCAGAGGCTTTTGGGAAGCTTGTCATCCTCCCTTCTTGTTCTAAACAAACTGCAAACACTTTTATTCACCATTTTTCTATGCCACACGCACGCCATTGCTGGAGAGGCATGGAGCCCACTCAGCTCTGCACTATCATTGTGAGCATCACGAATACTCACGGCTTATCCTGCAGTATTTTCAAAGGCGAGACAGGAATCCCAGCACGGAAAATAGCGATGTTACTGACGCCGCCCTCCTATAAGCCACAGAGCGGAACAATTCCCATTTGCTGCAGGTTGTCACGCATCATCTGCAGTCCATGCAGCGCTGGTTCTGGTCCTGGGAAACAAACACAGAGTAGTGGGATCACATCGTTATGAAGGTGTGGGATGATGAGTAGTGGCTGCAGAGCTTTCGTATGCAAAAGGTCACTTTCTTTGAACTTTGCGCAGAGCTGTCCCCGGCCCTGAACCGCATGAATACTCGCTTGAGACCAGCTCTGACAGTGGAGAAGCAAGTGGCCATCACTCTGTGGTAGTGACTTTGGGGAAATGTGCAGGATGTAGTGGACGGGTTTGCCACAATGGGGTTGCAAAACTGTGGGGGGGGGCAATAGATGGCACGCATATCCCTATCCTAGCACCTGACCATCTTGCCACAGAGTACACAGAAGGGATACTTCTCAATGGTGTTGCAGGTTCTTGTGGATCACAAGGGACGTTTCATTGACATCAGTGTGGGGTGGTCTGGAAAGGTGCATAATGTGTGCATCATTAGGAACTCAGGTGTGTTCAATAAGATGCAGGCAGGCACTTTCTTCCCTGACCAAAAAATAAATATTGGGGATGTGGAAATGCCAATAATGATCCTGGGGGATCCAGCCTATCCCTTGTTTCCTTGGCTAATGAAGCCCTACACTGGGCACCTGGACAGCGAGAAGGAGCATTTCAATAACAGGCTCAGCAAGTGCAGAATGGTGCTGGAATGTGCATCTGGCCGTTTAAAAGCCGGATGGAGATGTCTGCTTAATAGGCTTAACATCAGTGAAAAGAACATCCCATCAGTTATATCTGCATGCTGTGTGCTCCATAATTTGTGTGAAACAAAGGGTGAAAAGTTCCCCCAGGGTTGGGCTGTGTCGGCTGATAGGCCGGCCGCAAATTTTGAGCAGCCAGATTCCAACGCTACACTCAGAGCCAACCGCGGACCGCTTCGACTTCAAGAAGCATTGAAAAACCGGTTTTGCAATGAACTGCAGTAACATATTTCTCTGTTGTGCCTTTATTTCCCATCTCCCACCCTCCCTTTCCTTTCCCCACCCAAGCTATTAATGAATAAAGACAGCTGTTTTTTAATGCTGCAAAGTTTTATTTGAGAGCTGTTTCAATGGGGGGAAGGAGGATAACTTAACATTGTAAAGTGTCACTGTGCAAGCTACTGTGGTTGCGTGTAGTTTTTAAAGGGGCCGTCGTGTCCTTCTGCTTGCCTCCACCAGTGTGGAGTGCAGCACGTACTGCACCCTGCTCAATCTCCTTCTAGATCACTTGGGGTTGGGGGCTGATAAAAAACAATAGGCGGTGGAGTGTTTTAGAGGGGCTGCAGAGGGAGGCTGTGCAGTTGTCATGAGTGATTCAGCTACAAAGTTCTCTCCATGCTGTGCAAACCGGAAATGGGAATTCAAAATTTCCCGGGGCTTGAGGGGAGGGCCGATTTCCTGTTTACATGGCCACGTTACAACACAGCACGAATGTCCAGAGTGGTCACAACAGAGCAACAGAGATCTGCAAACAGGCACCAAGATCTTGGTCTACAAGGCCGTTGTCATTCCAACCCTCCCCACGGGTGTGAGACCTGGGTGACCTACAGATGACATCTTGAGCAGCTAGAGTGGTTCAGCAGTGCTGCCTTAGGAGGATCCTCAGGATCAGTTGGGAAGAGGCAATAACATCAGCGTTCTCTCTGCAGCCAACATCAGCAGTCTAGAAGCGGAGGTCATGAAGCACCCTCTGTTTGGCTGGCTGCTGTGTACATATGCCTGACACACACCTCCCGAAGCAAGTCCTCTTGTCTCAGTTAAGTCAGGGAAGAAGGGCTAGCATGGGGAGGTGTGGGGAGGTGCTTCAAAGACATACTGCAAGTACATCTTAGAAAGAATGGTATCAATCCAACAAACTGGAAGGACTTGATGCAAAACAGAACACAGTGGTATCATACCATCCACCAAGCTACAGCCTATTTTGAGGAGAACAGATTTGCTCAAGAGATGGAGAAGTGACGAAAGAAAGAAAGGACACAACACTCTAGCCAACAACTATGTCTCCTCCAAGATTACACTTGTCACCTCTGTGGGAAAATTTGCAGGGCACAAATTGGGCTCTTTAGCCACCTAAAAATCCACCAGTGAACCCATTGTGCAGACATCATCCTCGTATTGAGGGATAGCCGAAGTAGACTGAGAAAACCCGCATCTATCTGGGATAGAACCAGGGTCTACTCCTCCTATTTAGCAATATGGGAAGGGCAAAGGGGTCATAACCCCCACCACCTTTTTGCAACCCCCAGGTTGAGCACCTGCATTTTAGGGCAATATAAAGATGGTTTTTGAATTTTTTTGTGAAGCAGTAATGATCCCTTTAACTTATTTAAATAGCATATTTTTTTCTTAACAATAGTAAACTTGAGCTGCTCATTTTGACTTTTTTTTTAGTTTATTACTTATTCAGTACCTTCTCAGAGCCTTGGCCTCTTGGTCAAGTCCAGCACTTTTGAATTACTGCTTTTTGCAAAATAAATTGCAGGGATCATGCACATCTGATATTCCTGTAATTACTAGTTCTTGAATACACATCTAGTTTAAATCTTATTTCTCATTCCTAACGATTGCTTGGTATAAACTTCAATCTATTTTTGATTGTTCAACAAGCTTTTGAGGAAACGGCTTCTCATTACTCTCGGGGTCATACCGTTCCTCCTGCCTAAGACTTTCCACAGTTTGTATCCAAGGAAGTCATACATTTATTGTAATCTTTTCTGATTGCTGCTCTAGGTTAGTTTTAGGCATCCTTATATACGCATTCTGACCTTGTAATAGTTTCTAATAGTTTGATGGTCTCTTTCAAATGTTCACTCTGGGGGAGTGGTAGAGGAGTGGTGCTGTACAGATCTGGATGTGGATTACTTATGTAACCAACAACAATATACTACTGCAGATGAACTCACCACATTGCTCTCCCACAGCAGTTTCATGGGAGGATGGGGAAATATACCAGAGAAACTACATGGAGTTCTAGCCATCATCTCTTCTAATGGGGAAGGAATTTGCAGGTCTGCAGAGGGGCAGGGAATCTCATGTGTTCTGACAATTTATGAAGCTGCATTGAACATCGTTTGAGAAATAAAGCTGCTTACCCAGCCACCGTCTTGACTCAAATGTTAGAAGTCAGTTGAACTAGAAATGTATTTAATAAAGAGAAGATGATGAAAATGAAGGAGGAGATTTAAAACAAACAGACCAAAAACCTGATGAGGTTCCTGACCCAGTTTTACCTTTGTGTGGAACCTGTCTCCAGAATAAAAGCCCATGACAATCTTTCTTTAACTAATGAAAGAGGGAAAGAAGAGCTGTTTGCTTTGGAAGCTTGGGGACCCATGCATGAGAGGCAAATGGATATATACCATTTATATCTTTTGTGCCTTTGTATTCTGTTTAAATGCATGTCCTGTGCAATCTGTCTCTTCCAGTGAGGGGTTGGTAAGTGAAAAGTCTGATATTCTTGAACTTCTGAGACTCTCAAGGGAGAGCCTTGTAGTAAATGCTAGGCAGGTTTTATGTCTTCTTTATAATAAATACAAACTTGCCAAAGGGTAAAATGCAGACAAGTTAAATTTTGAGGTCAGTTAATTTAAAACTTCAGCTGTTTATCTCAAATACCTTCATCTAATAACTGAAATGGTGACAAGTTATTGATTTTTTTCTTAATTTCACAAAAGAAACGTGAAAATAAAGAGCCTCTGTTTTGCAATCAGAATGGATTAAAAAGCCCTCCTTGGCACTTTCTAAAAAACACCACCACCACACTGAAATGACATATACTTGCATATTTTTCATGTCCTTCTATTTGAAAAGAAATATTTAGAAAGGGTCAATGCTTTGTGATTTGCATCAGGTTGCTTTACCATCTGTCTTTCTAGGCAGTGCCAGCAAAAGAGAGTGAGTTTGTCTATACCTATTGCACGGTCATCTTTCTTTTGCTGCATTAGTTTGTTTTTACAGGTCTTGCACACTTTTTACTTCCCAGTATCCTAATGGGATTCAAAGGAAAAATAGTTCTGTCAGTCTTTACTCCACCTCATCTCTAAACTGCCTTGGGGGATGCAAGGGTGATTCATGAGAATCTTTCCTCTGGAGCTAGTGATGGGCCAGGTTTAAATTTCCCATTTTGTTCTTACTCCACAACCCAATGAAAACTTTACCATAGAAATAGCTAAACTAGTTTTCTAATGGCCTGAAGCAAATATTTGTAATGATCAAAGTAGGAATAGGAAACTTCTGATTTCTAGTTTTATGTTTTCCATCTTGCTGCATTGGCGTGTCAAACAAATATCAGATCTCCTAAGAGTGTGAGACCACAGTATACACACATGCAGAAGTATGCCAGTAAATTAGATCCTCCTGGTTCTATTGCAATAACAGTTTTTCCTGCTGAGAAAGCAGATGTAGGTGTGCTTAAATTCTGTAATTGAGCAGTAGTCTTTAAAATATTTAGCAAGATATTGACTCTAATAATCAGGTTAAAACACTTACTTACCTTCCTCTTTTAGAATTTTACATTAAAAGGTTAAACCTTTAATCACAGGTACTTCATCCCCCTTTTTTCTGCTACAGTTTCTGTGTGTGGGGGTGGAGTGTGGTGAAATGGCTATGGGTTAACCTTACCCTCTTGTGTTCAGTGGAATCTAAATCTTCAACACTGTACCCATGTCATCTCTGATATTAAATATATTGTGGTCTGAAATATTTTGACAAAAATTGTAAATGTCAAATAACTTACAAGCAATAAGGAAAATCCATTTATTGTTAGCAGAAGGCTATGAATATTTAGAATGTGTTTACAGTCAATGTGGTTGTGGTACCTATCTATGTATTTATATGGCCCCCTTCACTATAGTGTCTAGATGGGCTGAATTTAAATATCCACTATCTCTTGGGATCTGCATAACTTGAATTACCTGCATATTCTTCTCTCATTTCCTCATATCCCAATTTCCAGAAATTCATATTTCTGGACATTGTTTTCTTGTGCCAGTCAATTAGCTACGACACTCAGTTTTGTAATGGCTACAGAAATGCCAACTCATTAGTTAAACCAGTTTTCCTCTTTCTGAAATTTCATAACTATAAATAATTTCTTAATAGGTGGCACTTCAGGTCAGTCAGAAGTCGGCATTAGCTGAGAAATACTTATTCTCTATGCAGCTCTCCAATCCAGCCTCCATCTTTGTAGTTACCAAAGTATTTCTTAATCCCTGTAGCATGTTTTTTTAACATGGGCAACATGGCAACATGGGAATGATAAAATACAATACATCTTTATTTTGTACTGTAGTGTCTTTGATACAAATTGTATCCCAGAATGTTTTACAGAATTAAATTATAGTAACCCAGCTAAATAACACAGAGAGAGAGAGAGATGTCATGAGTTTCTATCTTTCATGTCATGGTGGTCCTATGTACCCTTGATAATTAGTTTAAAGATGGGTGGTGTTAAAGTATTTCACACTCTGGTCCCAGCATTGTGTTTTATTTCTGTTTTAACTCTGACTTACAGTTAGTAGTATTATTGAACCCAGTCCAGATTCTATATACCAGAGGTGAAATACTGGTCATATTGATGTCAGTGTTAATTTTTCCATTGACTCTGAGGCTGGGATTTCACCTAAGGTCTTTGTAATCCTAGCTGGTGGAAGTCTGTTCTGTAGAAATGTAGCAATTCTCTGTTTAGGAACTTTGTTTAAACGGCTTCTTTTTTCATTTTTTAGTACTCTTGTTCCAATGAGTGTCCTTAAAGAATCAACATCTACCACACTGTTATTTCTGGTATTACAGTTACAGGGACTACAGTACTGCAAATACTTTGGTAAATTGAACTGCTGTTGATAGTAAAAGTTTTCGTTAATAGTGCTTAATTGTATATGCTTGAATTGTATTATTGCTTTTGTATGGAACCTTGAAAAGTGGCTTGTACATTAATAATTGCTAATTAAAAAAAAAAAAGAGAATCTTCATTTTTATGCTTACGGTGATAATCAGTCTATAATTCCCTTTCCCACTCTTTGTACGTGTGATAAAGTGAAGAGCAACTCTTAGAAATCTTAATTTTCTGTAAGGTCACTCAGCAAATACAGAATCTTGGGGGTGTTAATAAGGTTTGACTGAGCATTTTGGCTCCAAGGAGCACTTTATTTAATCTCTGAATGGCCCATTGTTTCTTTATAAAATGCTTGTTGATTGTACTCTGCTGTATTTTTCATTTTGTCCTGGCTCCTTGTGTTTGAAATTATATTTGAGCACTGAATAGATGGTCTTTTAAAATTCCTACCTCTTCAGCTACACTCAAGGAGTTAGTTATATTGCCTCTCTAAGACTATTTTGAAGAAGATAATGTTCTACCTGACTTTGCAGATTGGCTGTGCTTTGAGTTGCCACTTCATTTTTGTATGGTAGAAGAGCATCCAATAACTTAAAAAGTATGAAATAAATGCAACATGCTAAATGTTATGGTTACACAGTAGATCCCACCATCTGAGTCTCTATCAGTACCTAATAGACAAGAATGGGAGTCATATTTCCTGCACTAGAGATGGCAAAAAGAGCACTATCTGTACAGATGCATTTTGAAAGGACTTCATGCTATTAGAACAAACTTTTTAAAAGTTTTAGGGTCAGATTCTGATATTTTTAATCATGTTGTGTAGCAAACTCACTCCAAGTAGTCCCATTAAAATCAGTGGAACTATTTAAGAAGTCAGGTCAGGTGCTTCTCAGTGTCAGTGGGGGCGGCAGAGTCTGGCCCGTATTCATTTGAAACAATGATTGAGCACTAGACTATAAACCTCTTACTCCCTTTGATGAGCAGTTACTCTTGCAAGATGTCCCATAGTGTTTGGTGGGATTATTTGTACAAGTAGCTACTTATCAGTGTAAGTAAGAAGTTTGCAGTCTGGCCCTTGGCTTTTCAACAGTCTGTTCAAGTAGGAATATGCAGCAACAACCAAAATATTATGTTTTTGACCAAAACACTGCTTCCATTGATGAAAATTAAAGCCTGTAGGCCCACTTTTGTGGGAAATGTTCTGATACAATGAATGTAAATTGCATTCTCATTTGGAAAATGTTCGAGCTGTGCAAAACCATTATTGCTTCTACACCAAATGGTGCAGGTGTTAAAGAAAAATGGCAGTAGTTTATTGTATGGAGAGCTACATGCTATTTGCTAACCATGTCCCATAGGAGTATATGCCCACTGGCTTCAAGAGGCCCAGGATTTCCCCAAAAAGACAGTTTATATAATTAAGGGCTATCTGTTTGGATTAAGGAGTACAATGGTGAGCACTGAGTTTACAATATATAATATTAAAAATGTATTTTCAACAGCTTTAAAAATAACTTTCAGTTTCAGCATTACTATCAGTTTAATTAACTGAAAGTGTTTTCCCCTCTAAATAGAATTTTATTTCACAGATACCGGTTTTTTTCCCCCCAGTATTTTCAAATGAGACCTGAATTTTCTCAGTGTTAATCTACCTCACAAAGCTGTCAAGATGATACATACTTGTTTTGGTAATTGTTAGTTTTTTGTGTGTGACCTACTCTTCTTTGTATATGGATATAGCGGATAGAATTATTTTTTATACTGAATTTTTTCCTTCAAAAACATATACAAAATAGACTATATTAGGTAGCATTTTCAAAAGTATATAAGTGATTTAGGACCTGTCTATAGAGTGGGATAATGCATACAACAGGGGGAAGGGGGAGAGGGAGTGATTTCTAAAGTGTACTACTAACGTGTTGCATGTTAACTGATCTATGTAGCCCTGTGGGTGTGCACTAATTATTCTCTAGTGTGTTTTAACATAGTGCTGTTTTAGAAAAAGTGACTTAGGTCCACATCTTACATGCTATTTAGGCACCTTATTCTCAATGGTATCAATAGAAGTTAAGTGCCTAAGGGCCAGATCCGCAAAGGTATTTAGGAACTTAGGGTCAGATCCGCAAAGGTATTTAGATGCCTAAAGATACAGATTGACATGTAATGGGGTTTTAAAAAATATCTAAACGTGGTAGGTGCCTAACTCCAATTGATTTTCAAGTAATTATGTTAGGCGCCTAACCTGCCTAGAAAATCCTCCTAATGCCTGTTGAAAATCTGGCTCTTAAGTCACTTAACTACTTATAAAAATTAGCAAATAGTGTAGCAATAGTTCACTCTTGCAACCCTTAAACTATTTCTTCTTTCGTATGGCATTTGAAAAGCCTTGGGCTGAGATTATAATTGAATCTTAAGACTTGAAAGCCATTTTAATGCTTCTGGGGTAGCTAGGTGGATCCACCTCCTATCACCACTGTAAGCATTAATGCAGCAGTTGTCTGTGATGTGTCAGATGGTACGTACCTCACCACAGTCACAATTTGATGATTCTTCGACTTTTTCCATTTGTGGAAGAAATATCTACACCTTCTATGCATTGTACAAATGTGGCTGAGTGCAGTCCACTGCCTACAGGGAAGGCAGAATCCCAGGACTCCTTTCATTGGGTCTTGAATCAGGTCTTTGGGACATCACAAGGGGCTCACGATTCAAGCCAGTGAGTGCTGGCGTCATTTCTGTTGGCCTGTATTGTTGATGTGTGGATCCAGACAGGCTTCCTGGATTTGAGTTGGCAGATTGGCAGTGAGTTGAGATCTTGGTGTATCAGCAGGTCCTGAGTGGCCAGGATCTTATTGTATTCCCAGACCACAGCAGTGTCTCACCCACTGTTGGCTGGTGCGATGCTTGCCAAAACACCAATGTTGTGGCTCCCAGTTTATCTGAGAGAGCCACTAACAATCCTGAATATGGCATTGATTTCAGTGTCAACAAGATTGGTGTGGGAGCTGTTGCACCAGACTGGTACGTGATACTCAACAAAACCAGGGCTTGTAATGAAATTTGAAGTGTGCGTGCATCACATCCCCAGGATGTGCCAACAAGTGCCAGAATGATGTTAACCCTGGTTTTTATCTTCTTACTCATGCAAGTAGTCCCTTTAACCTGAGCCAGAACACAAGTTATGCTTTAGTCAAACACAAGTTAGTGGTCTCAATACAGCAGTAACTGGGTGAAATGTAATGGCCTGTGACGTACAGGAGGTCAGACTAGATGATCTAATTGTCCCTTCTGGCCTGAACCTTTGAGTCTATGCATAGTCAATGGAGCTAGTCATGGCAACAAGTACTACTTAATGTGAGTGAGAGTTGCATAAGCAGACTCAATACTTAAGTGTCAGAAGAGATACGACTGTGATTATAGAAAAACACTCCTATCTATAGTCTATTTTCTATATTGGCCATACAGTGGAGTTCTTTTATAGTTCATAATTTAATATCTAGTGAAACTTTGGAAAATGTTAATCATTAACGTCAGAGTGACGGGCACGTCCATTATCTTTTTATGAAACTTTAAAAGTGCTGTCAAGAGATGGCATTTTTTAAAGTCTCTTTCTGCTATGCCAGCACTGGCTCTCTGGTGAGCTGCTTTCTGTGCTTCCTCTCACTCCCCATTTGAGTAAAGATGATAAATGAATAGAAGATTATATATTATTGCCTAATTAAAAGTACATTAAAGTGAAAGTAAAGAGGGGAAATTAATAGCAAAATCAAAATGCGCAGTAGAAAATCATTCATTTAATCTTCCTGAATTGTAAGAACATATAGAGGGAATGCAACTCACAACCATTTTGGAGGGGCCTTAACAACTGCATATTGAGGCTTCTAATTTGTTTTCAATTGCTAATAGTTAGTATGTAGAACTTTAACAGTTTTGGGGGGTTACATTATCCTACATGTTATGCAAATTGTCCAGGTTGCCCTACTTGATCCCCTCAGCCTTGGGGTATCAATGCTGTCTGGATCACCTGAAGCATGCAAAGCAAGTATTTTAATTCTCATAGATAGTGGTGGTAAATGTTTAGAAAAATATCAAGGTCCTCTGACCGCATTCATCTATTTCCTATATCAATGCATTTATGATTAGGCTTACTTAGAATTCTGAAAACGTGTGAGTCACCACTTTCTTTAATGTAACAAGTGACCTCAGGATAACCCAGATCATATGAAGCCCAACCACTACTCACCTAGACTTACAATGCCCTGATTTCATAGGTCAGTTAATAGGATTAGCATTCAGATCTCACACCTGCTGTAATTCATGACATTTAAGTGGCTTTTTGTGGGGTGGCATTAGCCAAAAAGAGTCATGTATGCAGTGAAGTGGAGAGAGAAGAGAAGATTGCCATACTTGAATCTGTACCATCAAAATGACAAAATGGACTTATAGTAAATGATAGGTTGTTGATTTGGTATGTTTAAAGGGTCAACTTTAGTGCATGGCCGGCAAGATATTTATGAAATGGGCACCCTGAATATACAGTACACTCATAAAATGAACCATTTCTTTTCTGTCTCTGCTTTTTCTGGCACAGCAAATTGACATTATCCATCTGTTTAGATAGATGGACAGTGTTGCTTTTCTATTTTCAGGGCATGATGACACTATGGCACATAGAGGTGTAGCCTAGTACAAGGACATTTTAAATAGCAACTTTTCCCCCAACATTTATCATTGCACTCTCTTTTTTTCGTTAAAATTGGAAAAACAATATACCTTAAAACTATTCATTTTGGCCCAAAAGCAGTTTGTATTATTCCGGTTGAAAGAAATTACTCGTTGGGAAGAAATTCTCTTAATATTTAATCATGTAATAAATGTACCTCAGTTTTGCCAAAAACCAAATTTTTCTTTGGGAATATAATAAAGTTCAGCTTGATAATGTCTGCAAAATATGCAGGAAGAAGCGTGCATTGAGGGCAAAAACCAGGCATTCAGCATGCCACAGAACGGACAGCAAAACAAGATCTTTGACCCCCTAAACCGTAACTTCCACCCAACTCTTGCACATTTGTTAACTTGCAATACTCATCTAGCTGCATCTAGGAACTGTCATGCTCATCAGTACAGTGTCTGAGAGAGCCACTTTTTTCACCATTGTTTGGTCTCTTGCGCAGAATAAATTGTATTTTACAGGCATCCATGGCTGCATTCTTGGGGGGCAGAGTTATGTTGTACAGGTGGCTTCAACGAGACCAGGCTGGTCCCCAGGCCTAGGAGAGGCTGCAGCCTAAACCTTGCTAACTGACGCTGGTTGTCACTGTTCCCATGTATCCTATACAAACCCGTCACATCTGCTTTCCCCAGGCAGAGGGATGGGGGTAAATTAAGATCCCATATGCTGGCTGTTTGCCAGTATAGGACCCCTCTACATTGGCATAATCTTCCTGTGTCTGGCTGTGTGGCATTAATAACTGCGGTACAGCCCAAGATCTAGGCCAATACCTGTGACCTGCCTTTACAGTTTGAGCCTTTACAGCTCTTTTCACTTAACGCTGCTCTGTCACTTGTGAGTCTCCACTGACTTCTGATATACACCACTGTGGGAGACCAATAAGGCTCAGTTATATGGTACAGAAATTGTGTATCTGGTTTGCTAAGGCTTAATTGAAGTTACTCCTATGTACTATAGTAGCATTCAGTAACACCATGATCATTGATGGTCTCTGAGCATTACCATTCTAAACTCTGCTCCCCTTGCGCACGCTCACTTTTAACTGTATGAAAATGACTAACATCTAATGTTTTTGCACATGTAGAGCTGCAAGCATATATAAGTAGCAGCTCCGTCCTACAGACTGACACAATACTTCATAATACGTTTCTGTATCTAACAGCAGCTCTGTATTACAGCGTGTAGCAATAGCTCTTAATGCCTCCAAAGAGCCATATGCACAGTAGATTTACAAGATTCAGGATGCAAAACTCTCTTGACGGCGATAAGGGCAAAAGAGGGCCCTAAATTATTTCTCTGATTCCGATGTGTGGTCCCTGTGTAAATACAGGCTTTAGTGGGCCAGCAATTTGCATTACACTCCAACTGAGACTAAACAGAAGACTGCAATGTCTGACATGGCAGTTTCTTAACTTGCACCCTTTGAAATCCTGTCATGTAAATAATACTCTGCTGATGAAAAATGACCACGAATGAATAATTATACGACAGACATGTTAGAGCCTATTCTAGCCTAAAGGGTAAATGATGTGCATTTTTAACAAGTCCCTGTAATGTGTTATGAAAATTGTCTTTTATTAAAACAGTGTTTATTATGTAAATATATCACCACCTTCGGAGCATCTTAAACATTTCTTGTGCTGTACACATTAGCAAGCTAAATACATCTTTAGGCAAAAACATATTGGAGCTTTTTTTTTTTCTTTCTTTTAAAGCTAATCATAAAAAAGAAACAGCCTTAATTCATAATTCCCTAACTTCTAGTCTTAGTTTATCCCATTATTAGTTTTTAAGGTAGTGCCCACTACGTGCTCAGTGCTCTTCAGATGTTCCAGAAAGATGGTCCCTCTCTGAAGAGTTTACAATCTGGAAAAAAAAAAAAAAAAAAGACAGATCAGAAAACAAGGTTTGTGGGCATAATACTGTGGGAACAAGAAGTAGCGATGGGACCTTACACTGCATTTTAAAGCTCAATAGAAGTTCAGGGTCCTGCTGTTTTGGTGTTGGTCTGAATGCACCAATAAGGCCAACGTACCATGATAAGATGCTGCATTCTCCTTCAAGGAAGTGGGGGAGAGGGGAGAAATTGCTACATCACAGAAGTATTGTGAGGTGTGATTAAATGTTTGCAATGCCTTGCAAAGCATTATGGTAAGTGCAATGTATATTCGCAGTCATTTCTCATGCTTATGAATTTGGTATGTCTTCCCCATGTTTCAGACTTTTCCCAAGAGTTTAGTATTGCTCAGAATGAGAAGCAAGCTTGAAATCGTGGTTGCTGAGTCATTGGAATTTGTGCTTGCAGTGTGAAGTGGTTTTTGATTGTCTATGTGTCAGGGATCCTGAGAGAGAAAATTAAAAAAAAAAAAAAACGGTGAGCAAGCAGTCTTGTTCTGAATGATTCACTTCATATGCAGAAGTTCCACTGATACTGAAAATCATTTTTCCTGCTGTATATTTCCATCATCTATGGGAAGTTTGACTTCCTGAAGTCTTTCAATATTCATTAGACAGAATTTCGTCCATCTTTTCACACATCTTTCATAAGTGTTTACAGGAAGAGATTTTACATTACTGCACGTATACAGGGGAATGGGGCAGGGAGGGAAGGAATCTTTAGTTGAAGTACAGCTGGGAAAGAGGTAGAGGTGCGAAATACTGGGGTGGGCATAATGCCATGTGTAGTCCAATGATTTCAATAAAAAATTAAAGCCAGACACACTCCTAAGCTATTTACTCTTCTCCTTATATAGATTTTGCTCCCCTTGTACACACTGGTGAGCACTTACCCAAATTGTCTTTAACCATGGACAGTGGATAGGTTTTAATCTCAGTTTCTGAAATGCTTGTTTCTGTCTATACTTTCAGACTAATGGTTTATCTGTGTCAGTGACCAGGATGCGGGCAGTTGCTCCTTGTGGTTGGAGCAGGAGTGAGTAGTCAGGTATCAGAGCTAAGGGTCAGAATAGGAGTCAGAGACCAAGGTCCAGAACCAAGGGTGAGAGCCAAAATCAAAAGTCAGGAATTGGAACCAAGGGCTAGGAATCAGGTTACCTAAAGTGAGACAAAGCAGGGGCAGGGCTGGAAAACAGTAGGTAGAGAAACTATCACAGCTATGACCAAATGCTTTGAGCAGCCACTGAACTGCTTACCAACAAACCTTTTGTAAATTAAGAGTTGAGCTGCTGACTCTTCCAACCAATCAGGCAGTCTGCGACAGGCCATCTACACTCGTTAGGTTGCCCGGAGACTGGATCTGCTGTAGACCCTGGTTCCTGACAATCTGCACCCAGGGCTTCCACCCATTAACAGTGATTAGCACGGAGCAAGCCTCAAATCTTCCAGCTTTGGTGCTAATAAACGGAACTATTACAGCACAATTGAAGCTTTATTAAGGTCATAGGACACAATAGGGTATGCTTTATAGGGCCATTAATGTGTGCCTCGTGTGTTGTGAGGCACAAGGCCAAAGGCCATGTACTTTCAACTACCAAAGACCCATATTAATGATCCTGTAAATTACACCCAGGAGTGTCTTATAATAAGGGATTTTATTATATCCCTTTTGGGGAAAAAACCCCAAAACCCCTTTCTTTTACTTTCTATAACCCTTAACTATGAAGAGTTTATGGTGGATGAAAAAGGGAAAATTACGTTAAAAAAGAGACTATGGACTTCACTTTTATTTGTATTTTAAAATATTTCCTTATAATGCATCTTGAGCTTGTACCCTCTTTGGAGTTTTGTACCCATTTTACCTGCCATCTGCCCTGCTGTCATTGTTAATAATGGTTCACACACATATTGCTGTCTTATTATTCATTATCTTCTTAGGTTTATGTTAAAAAGAAAATTTAAATTGGAAACTGTTTAGTATTCCATAGTTATCTTTTTAATAGAAAAAGAAAGATAATGACTGTGCTAGCAGTCCTTTGCCGTAGTATTTCACCTGCTGTAGAGAGAAGTTAGGCTTTAAAAGTTCAGTTTCAGTAACAAGACGGTTCCTATCCAGGGTTCCCAGTACTGATAAAGTTACTTAGTACTTGCAGTATTCCCAAGAGTTGATATTTGCAGTATTATTTATTTTAAAAAATATTATGGAGGTAATGGTCATGACTCTGTGATTAAGGCTGCATTCTGAAATGCATTTAAAATGGGGCATAAATTCCTGGGTTTTATTCTGTCTGTATAGGCAACTTTTCTGTATAAAATTACATAGTTAGTTTCTGCAGACCTCTGAATTTTCCATATAGTTTTTTTTTTCTTTTGGTTTCTTTTCATAAATGTTTAATAGAAAGTGTTTCATCTCTGTCTGAAATTCATCCATGTCAGCCAGACTTCTTTTGTTGACAGCTTTCTTTTAAAAAATTGTCTGTCTACACAAAAACTGAGTAGATCTGGTGCAACAAATAGTTTTGGGGAAATGATTTAAGGATAATAGCCATAACTACTCATAACTAGGACACCAAATTACCAACTATACCAAATATCCCCAACAAATAGCATTGGGAAGTTGTAATGTGGCGAAGACAGTTTGTAGAATGGAAGTTTGAGAGGAAGACTGGTGCATTTTTCAAGGGGGAAATTTGGTAAGTGGGGTACCACAGACTTCCTGTTTGGCTTTTTTTTTTTTTTTTTTTTAACCTTAATAGATAAATAATTTATCTTAGATAAATCTGCGTGGACCTAAACTTTCTCCTCCGCGAATTGGGGATAATATTTTTCTACCTGATGGGTGTAGTAAGGATAAAATTCATTAAGGTATAGGAGATACTATGGTGATGACTCCCATAGATATGAAGTCCTAAGAATAAAAAGAGGCACCATCCTTTTCTAGGCTTCCAGGCATGGAGAGGAAACATGCCCATTGCACCATCACTTGAAAGTCCACCAGCTATACTAGCTGGTGTAGGGGAGGAGAGAGAATGGCTCTGCCCCTCTCCTGCCACCTCTGGGGGTGGCCTATGTCCAGAGACTGTAGAATTCAGGAGAGTTCAAGCAGGTTGAAGGTGGTTTGCACTTTCCTTTCTCCCTCATTTCCACACTCACTGAAGGACCAATCACAGTCTGTACTTGTACCAGTGAAATCTGGGTCTGCTTGACTTATTTGCCAGTTGCCTATGTTAAACCTACAGACTGATATTATATCTCCATTTTTTTCATCATGTGCAGCTGTTTCTTTCATTTCCTACCACTCACTTGAACTTTCCTTTTGCACAATACTCTGCCACTCCTGACCACGTATTTTTCCTATCTCTTGGCACATATTCATTTTGGTGAACACACATTTTTTAACTAAAAGCTGCCTACGCCACGGATGGTTACATCATTTTGACTACATTAGTGAAATTCTGAAACCTTATCAACATACCTTGTGCAAGTTAAACATGAAACTTAATGCAGCATAAGGGGGAAAATGTAAATTGCCATTTACAGTTGATAGCATTCTGATGTGTATAAAGTGGATTGAAGGCCCTTTTAATAGTTCCTTCTAAGTAAGTGTAAATAGCACAACATTTTAAGCTAAAGTAGTTGCAAAAAGCAGGTTAAATGTCTTATGCTTAACAACTTGCAGAGTGTAGAAGGTTGTTTTAAAGACATCTTTGGGTATTGCTCTCTGAGATGACACTTGATAAATAGCTTTGTTTTGTTTTCCCCCAAGAGACTGTTTACATGCGTCTGGGATCTTTCATTGCATTTTTCTTCATAAATCTGTCTTTTGTTCTCTCTAAAATAATACAAGACTAAATAGAATAGAGAGGGGGAAAAACGACATTGGTAATAAACTCCACATTATTCTGTAAAGTGTTTCCACTAGTGATTATACACTTGCTTTAAGTGAGATGTTGACAAGAAGGATCAAATGAACAAATTAAACAATGAGGGTTTTTTCCAAACTTATTCAGTCTATTAAATTGCTCATTTTGCAGAAAGAATACATTAGTAGTTTTAATAGTGGAAGGAAGCTCCAAGATACGCAAGAAGCTGTTAATACTATTGTAAGTAAAGCAATAAAAATTTCTCATTGACATAGGATTTTCTAAACCATTTTTGTTATGTATTTTTGATGCTATTTAAAGTACACTGGGTACAGATGAAAGGTTAAGAGAATAATAAACGAAGGCTATAATATGAATTGATGGGTGTACTGCACTTTGATCTTTAGACCATAAAGAGCCACTGGGTCAGCACAGGTAGTCAGGAGACAATCAGTGATTCAGTGCACTATAAAATTCAAAATTCATTATTTCATGCCATTAAAAAATAACTGGTTGGTGGCAAAATACCAGGGGGAAGAAAAGAAGTGCCCATATCTTTTAGATCAAAGTCTTCATCAAGATCCAACTGCAGGTTCAGTAAAAATTACAAGTTTGATTACTGTGATTAATTTAAAAAGACTTTAGTTTGCACAATGTTTTCTTTCAATATTTTGTTCAAACCATTATAATAATTAAAACCATGCCAATCTCAGATATGAATTGATATCAAATAGCGTATAACAATGATGACATTGAAAATGATTTTCTGATAATGAAAATGATTTTGTAACAAGAAATAATTTGCTATTATAAAAAGTCCATATTAATTCTCATTGCTAAAATTATACTCATTGTATTCCAATAATTTCCTTTGTAATAAATTCCTTTTTCTGTTCCTCCCCCTCTCCATATTTCCCATCCCTCCTGCTGACGAGATTTCTTGTTCTGATTTAAACTGATTAATTTCCGTGATACTTTCCAGCAATAATTAACTGCGCTATTGGCCATGTTAGAGTTTTACCACCTGCACAAGTGAGTTAAATCCCTCTTACACCCCTATGTGGGCTACACAGATCTTGGGTGCAGTACATAAAAGTAAGAAGCTACTCATCTGTTTACTACTTCCCTAGAGGTAGGTGAGAGATGAGGGGAAGGGATGAAACCTTTGATCTGCCCCTTTACTTGCTGATCAGAGTAGTTGAGCCAGATGAGTAGATGGTGGGAGGAGGTCGTCATTCACTGCAGTTATAAAGTAAATTACTCTATACTAGTGGCCTGCTGCTTGCTGGAGCAAAGAAGAATTGTGGGAAAATTGTGACTCAGGTGTATCTTACCTGCAAAATCCTCCTGGGACTACAGTGCTGGGGTGGTGTAATTTAAACATCACTCCTTGCTCAGGGCTGTACCTATAGTCACTGTCCGCCCCAACATATTTCTAGAATATGTCAGACTCTCTTACCTGAATCCTTCCTAATACGATATTTTAAAAGATTTCTCAAAGCCAAACTCTTTGCTCACTTACATTATATAAATTCGCTGAAGTCAGTGGCTTCATATTTGATTGAGATCAATTTAACAGAGAGCAGAATTTTAGGCCGATATGAAAGTGATCACGAGGGCTGTAAAAGGAAAACAGACAACTTGAAATATAGTCCATTTCAGAAAATGAATTTAACATAGTTATCTTTACTTCACCTACCCCTACATCTCCCTACCAATTTTTGTAAATTTTTTTACAACCCCTTTTTATTATTTTTTAAATGTCTCTTTTAGTTATTGCTCTATGAAAGACCCAAGTGAATAACACTGGAAGCTAACTAAGTTCCTGATCCTACAAACACTTTTGTAAGTGATTAACTTTACACATCTGAGTAGTTCCATTGATTTGCAATTAGACTACTCACATGTGTAAAATTAACCATGCGTGTTTGTAGGATCCACACGTAATTGACTGTAAAGGGGAAAACAGAGAAAGTAATTCGGAAAGAAAAGAAACTAAAGAAAACATTTTCCCCCTCTAATCTCTTTTGATTATATTAATGTTAAATTATATCACTTACAGTACTAGAACAAATATGTGCAGACAGTATGATTTATTTGGTTGATGGTTTCCCTTTAATATGAAATTATAAAATTAATGTCACCAATCATGAAGTCTCTGATATCAAAACTATTTCCTAGTACCTGTGCATAGTCTTTTTTGGTCTCACTTGCAATAATTATCTAACCCAAAGAGTCAGGCATAAGTGTTTTGCAGCCACAGGCTTTCTCCTTCCTGCCCAAATATCTGTCCCCAGAACAATAAATTCTCCCTCCAGCTTGACCAGATCATACTCCTCTCCCATACCAGAGATGGAGAGGTATTTTGTGTTTATGGATGTTTAAAAATTGTATATTGGGCCTAATTACAATAACAAAAATGACCTATAATTGGAAAAGGTAATAACCAATCAAAAAGGTAGATGGATTTAAATCAAAGAAATTTAAATCAATTAATTTGATCATGATTTAAATCAGCAAGCAGGAAACCATGGTTTAAGAAAATCAATTTTATTCTTGTTTTGCATTTTTACTTTTTAGTTTAGGAAGCGAAAGAACTGTTGGTTCTCATAGTCTGGTAACAATAAAACATTCATTTGCAACTAATTATGGTCTTTTCACTGAATTTGGTACTACGTTTTGCTAATCAAGCAAACACTGTGTCTATACACACTTATGTAAGCAACTATATAACTTAATATGCATTTATTCAAAATCTTAATTTTCACATCCTTCTGTTACATTAGAAAATTGCTAATGCCACATTTCTTATTTATTAGATTATTAAATTTTGTATTTATAATTTGTACATTTGGATGGAAATTGGAATTCAATTAAAAGTACACAAAACTTTAAAATTGTATTTATTAGTTAAATAAAACTACCTTAAATGTGCAGAATACATAAGGAAATAAGTTTATCAAACATGTTTTGCCTTTAAAACTAACTAATTTAATTAAACAAAGGAAGTGTTATCTATAGTTAGTGAATTGAACTGTTTGTTTCTGGTCACCATAACCTTCAAGATTGTAGAATTAGTAGATATCATCCTTTCACACTTCATTTTTATTCATAGATTGGAAGAGGAAAACACGTTTCTGCTTTTTCAATTCTCAATCAGTTTCTCAATTTTGAATGAACTAGTCATTGAACAAATTGAAATGAAGAAAATATTCTCTCTGCATCTGCAGAGGAAGTTATTGCTATGATAGGTTGATTTCTGTGGGACTCCGAGAATCCATATATTAACTGCATGCATATGCAGTCCAAATGTTTGGTTATTTAGCGTGCAAGAAAAGGGTAAATAAGAAGTGTCTGTGTATTTTCATCTTGATAGCATTTATTTCTATTTCTCAGCCAGTGAATATGAACAGTTGGTCCTGCTTCACTCCTGTGAACAACTATTACTATAAGAAACCATGAGGGGAAAGGATATTACTTGCTTCCATCTTGTTCTACATTGGAGTGGCAGGCAGCAGTGCTATTCTTTCCCCTGATTCTCCTTGGCTCATACTAGCCACGTTATTCTAGTGAGTGCATAATATTTAAAGCAATTGCAGCACAGTGCACTACCAGAGATTCTATTCTAGGATTTCGTGTCAAGGAACTTGAGTGCTGTGTTAAATTGAGTGACGTGCAGAGAAGTTAGTAAAGGACCTCTGTGGAACTGACAGAATGTGCTCTATTCTTACACTGAGAGTAATCTTCTAAGAGAGCTTTATCAAGAGGCAACATTATACTCCATCTGTTTTTTCAAGATGTTATTTTTAATCCACTCTCATAGATTAAAAAACTTAATTCCAGCAAAACCAAATCAAATATCTATCTGTATCATAGTCTTTTTTTTAACCTGGTGACTCATCTAACTAGTTAAAATGCAGTGAATGATAGAAAAACTAATTCAGTTGTCATGGGTTATTTAACCAACTGAGGGTATGTCTACACAGCAAAGAAAAACCCATGGTTGGCCAACTGAGGCCTGGGCTGTGAGGTAGACTGGTAGTCTACTACTGGGTAGTCATTGCTGGATAGACTTCCGAGCTCAGGCTGGGACCTGGGCTCTAGGACCCTGCCAGGATGGGGGGTGGTCCTAGAGTCTTGGCCACACAGCACTGAAACAGCCCTGCAGCCCAAGTCCCGTGAGCCAGCTGGCAGGGACCAACCATGGGTTTTTCTTTGCTGTGTAGACATACCCTTAAATGCGTTAGTCACTATGGTTCAGGTTTGTATGTGGTAGGCGTTCTTTGCTGTTTCTTGTTGGTAAATGGTTTTAAAATAGAAATCAAATGGAAAAAGTGAAACAACCCCCATTCCATATTATTAATTGACAAATTGATAAATGAGTTCGTCTCAGATATTTTTTGTTATACGGTGGCAGAAGAAGGGTGCAAAGTAAACTTGTAACTGGTACAATTATCAGACAGGCTTGTAGCTAAATAGTTCTCCATGTTAGTTTCAGAAATTGCTTAAGCCAATAATATTTCAATATTTGCTTTGGTTAGTACTTAAATGGTAGTGCCCTAGGCTACCTGAAATTGTACCATTAAACCAAGCTGCCAGAGTGAAATATGTCATCACACAAGGAATGGGATTGAAGAAAATAGAACAATGGGAATATCTGAGCTCGTCTTCTGTTCCACTCAGTCTTTAAGATTTTTCTGGTAATTCAGTTGCTATAGTTTATAAAGTTAGTGGTACATAGAAAAAATGAGAGAAACATAATGGTGCTATGTACTGGTATTGATGGGCTGTTTCTAGCTTCGCATCAGATTTAATAATACTGCTTTGGGTTTAAAAATGTAGTATTCCTTTCAATAAGTTTTTCTTCCTCACATCTCTTAGTTGTTGCTGCTACACTTTCTGATGACTCAGGTATCTGTAAAAAAGTGTCTCCCCTCCCCACCATTGCTATTAGTGCAGTAAATCTGGGTGTCATCTGCCTAACAGCATAATGAGCAGTAATAGTTCATAATGACCATAATGAGCACTAACAGCTGAACATGTCAAATATATTGGAGAAGAAAATAGTTCCCTATGGGACACAAATCTCTGCAAAGTAGAATTACAAAGTGGAGTCACAGTAACTGGCAGTATAAGTGCAGTGGAAGAAAGGTTCCTTCCAGAAATGCTTTAAAGAGGAAGTCATTTTTCTTATCGTTTTTTTGATATTACACTCATTGCAAAATGAGATTTCTCATAGGATTCAAATACAAAAGAGATATTCTGGCTTTAAACTGAACATGAAAGGTGAGCTCATTTTATCAGCATACAAATACAATAAAGCCAATCTTAAACCACCTCTCAAGGTGCTTACAAAATTGATGGTCTTCCAGTAAAGGCAGAGCTGAATTTACTGAATACATTTGGGGTTTCCTTGGGCCAGTCTCTTAATTCAGGATGTTGCCTAATAAATTTGTGATAAATAGCTATACCTTTTTTACCATGCAATTTAACACAGAAATTACTCTTATTTGGTAGCTGTAGCTGAACATACTACATGCTATGCTCACCCAGCTGTAGTGTCCATGTTTCCAGTTACAGCTGGCTTCAAATCAAATCAAGTAACTTACCTTGCACAAAATTTCATAAATTCTCCAAAAGCTCCTATTTCAAACTGTAAAAAGAGTCTCTCTGGGGCCCCTCGTCACATCCAGTTTCCATCACAGCGTTGGCCTGGTACAGGTCACAGCCTCCTAGTCCTAGTAGTGGCTCTGTCCACAGGGGCCTTCTTATGGTACTTCTGGGTGAAGGAAAAGTAAAAGTTCAGGCCAACACAAACTAAGCCTTTCCTGGGGTCAGTAACAAGGGGGAAAGAAGTCTGAGGTACTACCTAACCTGAGGGGTGCCTAGGGTAGCAGCTTTGCTGGAGACCTTATGGCTGGTCATCCCTTTCCTATCGAGCTTACCCCTGGGGTTTGCTGGACTCTCCACAGAGCTGGGACATTTCTGGTGTAAGGGTTCCTCCTACTGTACAGTAGTCACTCCCTTCTCTTGGCACTTGTACATTCAATAGCTGAATATTGTGCACCCGGTATAGAGCAGATGCAGCCACACATGACTTGACACTCAGACGAATACATGAACCCTTAAGTCGACTCCAACATCATGGCTACCTGTTCTGTCTAACATCATTCCTGCACCGATACACCGAACTGTGCGATACTCCATGAAGTTCAGCTAATCCAGGAAAACAGATGTCTTCCTATTCATCAAGGCCTCGACAATGCTTCCTCCACCCCCATGTCTTAAGTCCCGCAAGCCTTTCTGGGAATATTCGCTTAGCCTCATGCAATCAGACTATGATCAGAAGAAGGCTTGGAAAGCAGATTGGGCCAAACAAGACTTAAAAAATAAGCACCTTGTGATGGATCCCATGTTGAAGATTCCTGGGTTCAACCTCCCACAGACATCTTGGTCAACTTTGAACCGAATTCAAACAAGCCATGGCAGATGCAGACATTTAATAGACAAATGGAAAATCAAGGACTCTCCGGCATCCGAGTGTGGCTCCCCATGACAGACCATCAAACATAACAGTACCTATTGTCCAATTAATAAATATGAAGGAGGCATCATTGCAATAAATGCTGCTATTCCTGATGTAGCCATTGACTTGATCAGCTTCAGGTGAAATTGTAGCTGCTGCTCTACACCAGCCATACGAAAGAAGAAGATGACTCCCATCTCAGCGTTTTCCCTCTTGTGTACTGCAGCTTCCTCTTTTTAAAGCCCCCCTCGTTACCGTGTGTGATTGACAGGGCAGAGAAGTGAGGCTATTTTAGTGCACACAGTCTCCCAAGCCCTGTCCCTGTCAGTGCAGGGTTAATACATTCCATCATACAAGCCTTTGGATATTTTTCCAGCCTGTTGTAATTTTCTGTCTTATTTTACTGCTCCATCACAATAAAAACTTGTACACCCATCCCAATATGCCTAGAAAGTAACATGGAGGTTACTCCTGATATCATCAATGCAGTGTCTTCCCTTTCTATTGATGATGATGCAGGTAATAAGCTGTAATACATACCACATATTGATGTTTTCATCAGGAAATGGTCTTTACAATCTCCACTATCAAACCATCTGCATTTTCTTTTTTCCTGGGTTGGTTTTTTGTTTGTTTTCTTTTTCTTTTTTACAGTGCTATCTGACTTGGTTATCTACTACTTTCCCATTGGAAAGCCACAGACATGGGTTTTGGATTAGGCTTGCAATGAATCTGTAACTAGTCTGTCACTTTCCTTTTCTGTACTTTGTGGTGATGTAACTTTGATTTCTTGAACAAAATGTTCTTCATCTAGCTATATAAAGAAACAAATATGCAGTGTTTCCCTTTTTATGGGAAGTTATTTTTGTAAGTAAAAGTCAATTCCTTTAAAAAAAAAAAAAAAATCATTCTTTATCTCAAGCCACATGGGAAAGTAATAAAAACCACAGCTTCAAAAGAGAGAAATATGATAATATGATGATTGCTTAATATTTGTTTACAAACTGATCAAATGTGTATTTTGCTTTAATGTATGAGACTTTGAAGCTTCAATACCATGTTTGGCTTTAAATCCCTCGATGAACAGAGTCAACAAACTGGGAGGAAAGATTGAGACTTAATATCAAATATTTTCTCAAGCACATATCTCTGTATTTGGACATAGTTTGTCATTGAAACATCACTTTTCAAAATTATCTCCTAAATGCCTCGAAGGTGAAGTAATTCTTGTTTAATATAAGGTAATGGTTAAGGCCTTTATCCCACAAACAATGTAAGTGTTTGCGTCACTTTTTTTTCTCCATAATAGTCATCCTGTTGGCTTCAATTGAAATGCTCACTAGATTAAAGATAATCGTGTGCCTAAGTGTTTGCAGCATCAGGGTCTAAGCCACAACATGGGTCTCAACACATGGCCCTCAGGCCACTTGTGGCCCAATCAGCACACAGCTGTGGCCCATGTGACATCGTTAGGGCCATAAAGGTAGTATATATATTGTGTGCATGCACAAAGCACATAGAGAGCTGTATATGCAGCCTACAATGGTAAATGGGTGAGAAGCACTGGCCTAAGCATGTAAGAGACTCAAATACTAAACAAACTTAATTTTGAATAGAGATTCTGAAGACAATATTATTGATACACAATAATGCACTCAGGGCCCAATTCTGCATCTTGTACTCTCTCCAAACCAACCCTGTCAGCGGGACTTTGGGACATATAGTGAATACAGGATCAAGCCCTTAAGTGAGCAGGCTGAATATTATGCAGAATTACAGACTTTGAGAACATTAACAAGTCCAAAATGGCCCAATTTCTGCAAATACTGATGATTTTGTCAATGGTGATTCTATCTTAAACAGAAAAAATATTAGGTGTGTTTTCCCCTTCATGTAACATCTGTTTAAAGCATATTTCTTTAAATGGAAGAACTGAACTGCTTTCAGATCCGGTTTTTTTCATTAGCTGGTGGGTAAAAGAAGAATATGGTGATTTCTCTAAACACCGAAATAGATTTTCTATATAGTGATTCATGTTCATGAAATGCTTTTCTCAGCCTTAACTACACTATCCCTGCAATGATGCTACCATGTTACAATCCTGCATCTGTTGCAAAACACGATAACATGACACTTTTATAAATACAAATGTACAGTTATGTCATGCGACCAACCTTAGTCAAAGCGAATCATTTTACTGTTGGCACATGTGAATGACTAAGTAGTACACATCTGGAAGATCTAGTCTCACTTTCCTTCATGATTTCTTTTAATGTTTTGTATTTAAAAATTAATAAATACATAATTTTTTCAAGCATGTGTATAACAGCCCTTGACACTCACATACCTTTGATTTAAGGATCATATCACTTTATATAATTATAAATTTAAGCCTCACAATTTTCCTGTTAAGCAGGTAGAAGATTGATATTTTAGGTGGGTTTCAGAGGATAAAGGACTTCCCAAACATCCCACAGTCAAACAGTGGAAATCAAATAGGGACTCCTAAATCCCAATCCATTGCTCTAACCACTAGCACAGTGGTTTTCAAACTGGGGATCATGATCGCTCAGTGGGTCATGAGATGGTTACATGGGGGTCACGAGCTGTCAGCCCCCAGGCAGCAGGGGTGGGGCTGTCCGTCCTGTGTATGGCAGGGCGGATAGTCCCAGCTGCCTGCGGCAGGGGGGAAGTTGCACTCCGAGACTTGCGGTGTGAAAGGGGTCATCCAACACAAAAAGTTTGGGAACTACTACACTAGAAAGTACTAGCATAAAATAGTGAACCAATGGGCTGATCAGTGTTTACAGAAATGTAGGTATCTCAGAGCCTTAAGTCCATGAAAAGACAAAAATGTGGTGGGAGTGGGGAAGTCTTTATGATAATTCCTTGCTTTTTTTAGGATTAAATTTATATTTAGTTTTAATCTAAAACAAATGTGTAGGTTCCAGCAGAGTCCAAATGTCAGGATACCAGCTACGTCAACCCAGTTTTCTCAAACTAAGAGAGCAGAATGCTTGACGTGCCCTTTCTTTTAATACTACTTATTTGTACTTGACAAATTGGGGATTTTTGAGACAGCTGCTTCTGATGATAAAAGCAACTCGCTGCTTTAGAGCAGTTTTTCATAAATTTCTGGCTCTGAGATGAGGGAGAAGGGTCTGGGAGTTCTTTATTTTAAACAATGTTCCATTTTTGGAATACTGCTGCATATCCATGGGTTAAAGATGTGTAGGACACAGTGTCTTTCATCTTCTCTTGATTTAGTCCTGCTTTGAGCAGGGGGTTGGACTTGATGACCTCCTGAGGTCCCTTCCAACTCTAATATTCTATTATTCTATGATTCTCTCTGGTCAAATTCTGTGGTTCTTACTCATGTAAAAATCCCATTAGAAATATAGGGGAATTGGGTTAGAGTGGAGACCTCAGAATTTGGTTTTAGGTAAAAATTAACCAAAAGTCTGAGATTCCAGTAGTTTGTGAGACATGAGTCATTTGTTTCATACAAGTTGCCAGTGGAGAGGTGTCAACAGTACAAAGACCAATATTGTAGCTAGCACCTCTGTTTGCATTCTCAACTGGTAGGTCACTGATCTGTGTTTAGATACTGGATGTGCATCTGTTAGCTATAGAGATGGTCCCTGCAGGTCATAATTAGTGCACATAAATGGGATAGTGCTGAGAAATTTGAACTGGTGAAGACTTCCACTGTTATCATATATGCTCATCTAACATGCTTATATATTAAAAAGACTCTGCAATTTATTGTGCTACATGCAGTGATCACTCTGTGAAATTCTGTGGCCTTCAGATTTTCTGCAAATGTTGCTTGCCTATGAGAAAGGAAGACTTCTAGTTTTGGGCAATCAGTGGTTTATTTTTGGATTGTGCAGAGGAATTACAATACAGAAATTAAATCCTAACTGCAGTAAGTCATGCTGAGCGTGTACTCTCAGTATTATCTTTGGATGGTTGAAATTAAATGTAAAGATGAAGATGAATTGTAGTTGGCTACAGGTTGAAGATAGAACTCAGCAGCCTTTTAATAGGGAAGAAGAGATGTTGCATTGTTGTCAGTTTGTCTAATGGCTGGTTTACATGGGTCATCTCAAAAAGAAAACGTATTTTTAATTTGTAAAAAATTCCTACTTTGGCATTAGGTGCCTGTATATCAATTTTTAAAAAATTACAAATGAACATAGTCATCAGTGTCCAAACCTAGACTGCGCCCACTTGATCTTACTTTCCAGTGTGAAGTAAAGCAGATGCAGCCACGCAGGTATTATTATAAATTTATTACATTGAAAATATTTATAGCAACATAAATTTGTGCTTTAGACATTTAAAAAAAATGGGATGGTATTCTGGTCCCATTAAAGTCAACAGGACCGGAATTTCACCCAGAGTCACTGCATCAATGAGATTACGGTCTAAGGCCTGAGTCCCACAATGAGTTCTGCACAGTCAGAGCTCTGCACCCATCCTAGCCTGTGTTAAGCTCCTTGCAAGATATGGAGCATAAGGCAGAGAAGACCAAAGTCATACAGAACTTTATACATCAGAGTCTTTTAAGGGATAATTACAGTTGCCGTACATATAAATTGGTGCATGCACAATTATGTATCAGAAGCTGTGTCTCCAACTGGCCCTCAAGCAACACTCTCATTGAGTCAGTGGGAGTTCAGTGTGTAGATTAGGACATTGGAAGCAGTGTTTTGAAGAGTTGGCTGATGTAAAATCACTCATTTTCTCCTCAGTGGATGCCTTTCCACTCCCCCACCCTCTTTCTCTGGATATTTGGATTAGACATAATATGGGGTTCATGGGAGTCTTCTTTACTTTCTTGAGGCCCAGCATCAGACATGCCTTGTGTGTGAATGTTTGTGTACTGGCTCTCTGTTTAAAAAAATCAAAACCCTGTATGTGTGTGTGTGAGAGAGAGAGAATGAACTTATTTTCTTTGCCTCTGGCATAGATTTACCCCCCTAAAGAGCGTGCTGAGAGATGCGTGCGAGGTGTAATTTTTTGTTGGCTCATAAAAATACTTCTGACTGCCACAAACATTTCTAGAGGAAATTACTCCTGGGCTTTGTTAATCACTCTTCCACCACACTCTACATTGTGCTATAATATGAATCCACAGTACTCAAACTGAAGAACTGTGACAAGTTTATTTAATATATTGATCACTATGGAAAGTGGTGGTGGTCTCCTTCCTTGGTTTCAGGTAGGAATCAGCTACTTTGGAAGCAGAAAGAATGCACAGAAGGGTAACTAGCATTTTAGAATGCAGTAAAAATGCAATATAAATTTGTGAAGGAAGGTGACTTGTAAATAGGAAACATTTCATTTTTAATGTATGTGCCTTTAATGTAAAAATATGTTTTACTGGAGCATGCTAAAGTCTGGTAATCTCTTTGAGTTGCCAAGATTTTTCATTTTTTTCTATCTTTCCTTCATTAAAGTAACAATGACTAAATTTCAGTTCAACAGCATCTTCAGTGAAACTCTTCTTGAATATAGACATTTTGCCCTATGTAGAAAGTTAGTATTTCCTCTTATAAAAATTTAGTCTCTGAGATGTCGTCATCTTCCTTTGATTTTTCTAAAGGCATATTTCTGAAGTGTAGTAAATGCCCCTCTAGAGAGTGTTCAAAGATACACATAATTCCAAGATACTCAGTACCTTCCAGGATCTGGCTTCTACTTACCATCATAACATGTGATGAAGAATGATCTCTATAGTAAGCACTGTGAAACAGACTAGGTCTCTATTTGCTGATCTTTTCTACAGGTTTGTTGTGAGACCGTGATTGTTCTATAGAATGGGATAATACTACTTATTTACCTATCACACAGGCATGTTGAGAAATTACATTAATTTTTGTAAAATGATTGAGATCAAATTATTTGAGATCAAGGAGCTACCACGCGGTAAGTGCATTAGATGAAGTGCATTAGAGAAAAGCAAAAATATTGCCATTAATTATAACTATTATTCTTGTTCAATTGCACATTCTCTACATTTGAAGGACCTATTTTTTTCTTTGTTCTAAAATAGAAAGATGTAGCATTATAGATTGTTTTATATTTTAGAATTGTACTCTAAAAGCTGCATAAGTAGAGTAAGATTAGCTCTTTGCAACTTCTCCTCTTTTATCAAAACCATCCACAAATCGGAGTGGGAGAAGGATTGTCACTTTCTGTTCTGGATCCTTTAACTGGACCAAATAACAGCAGCCCTCTATTTAATAATTACAATTGTTACAAAAAACTGTGCCTCTCTCGTGCCTTAGATTTGATTTATTTTGTTCAAGCACTGCCATTTAAATAGGTATCCAACATATTGGGCTTTCTTACGCACCACAGCTGTTTATTAAAATGGGTTGTGGTTTTTATCGCTGGTTATCCTACCGTTAACACACAACTTTAATTTCCAAAGGTGTCTTCCTGCTTGAGTCCTACAGTAATCCTCAACTCACATATTATTGGATTTCATTTCCTTTTGAATGTCAATTTTAAACCTTTAAGTATTGAGTCCAAATGAAATTTTTAGATGAGGCTCTTTATTCATCATGTGGAGTAAATTGTACAGAACAGGTCACACATGCAGTTCTAGATATCTTAGCTAGGACACTCTCTCTGAAAAATTTTACCCCCCTCTTGGCTTGATTCTTACTCTAAGAATATCTTAGATATTGTTTAGGTATGATTAAAAATGGCTTTTTGTGACTAATCTAAACTTTAGATTGAATTGTGGAAATAAACAAGTATGTCCTCTAATATGTATTAATTGTTAGAGAGAATGTTCTCTTTATCTCTGATATTTGTGTATGAATTTACTTCTGCTGAGCTAACAGCTGTGGAGAAGAGATACTCACAGCATGCCTCGTCCGCTGAACTCCCGCTGGACCACTGAATGCATACAAATTCAGCCTTGAAGTCAGCAGTGATCCATCTGCTGACCTGGCCAACTCCTTGTGGACTCAGTGCCCTATAGGGCACTCGCAAATCCAAACGTCGAGTAAGCTTTGGATATCCCCTGGAATCAGAAACAGACAGGGTTAATTACACTTATTGCCAGTCCCAGCAGCCTTTCAATTTCTAGCACCAAATAGGCTGAACCTAGTGAGAGTGAAAACCCTCTGGTGCTGCCACTGTCACTGTCCTAATCCTGAAAGAATAGCTGGGTTGACTGTAGTACCCCAGAACTTTTTTCAATACAGCAACGAACTGATATCTTGTCAGGAAGCTGACATCCCTGTGCATAAACAGTGGGCCCGGCTCCTGGTTCTCTATGGCTAGGAAAGCTTTGATTTCCCCTAACAGGACACAGGCATTCATTCACATAACACCACTGAGGCCTCCTTCAAAATCTGATCTGCTTTAGAGTATCTTAAGCACACCCGCATTGCACTGGGTGACGACAGTGCAGCTGCTAATTCAACTGCCTACCTAGACCTGTCTGTGGCTGCTTGAGGCACCAGCTCAAGTATCCTGAAAGCAGTAAAGAAGGCCACAATGAATGTTTCCTTAAATAAAATGGTCTCCATCCAAAACTGCATATCCTGGGCGGAGCATTTAATAATCCTGTAATAATTTCTATGGTTATGAGTTCCTGTCAACTTTCCCGTGCCCGTCACCTCCAAGAGCTTCTGCACTATGAAATCCCTACTAAGGGTCTGTGCAGCCTGCTACTTTGACCGAAAGGACAGGCCTGCTCGTCAACCCAATATATTGGAAGGAGCTAACCCATGGTGCACAATTGACACTGCATATCTCGCCCCCTGATGCTGAGGAATGGGCCACAGATGCTGGAATCTTTTCCCGAGCTCTCCATTCTGTGAACTCAGTAAGGCAGGGCTTTAAGACCCTGAACTTCCTTGGGTCAAGTGCATTTTTGACTACTCCTATGGCTATCAGAAGCCAAGGTTCCACAGATGGCTAGGCATCACCTTTGTATCTCTGTTGGCAAATAGGGTGAGCTCCCGGAATCTGTCTGCCAGCTGTAAGGTGTGTGATCTCGGTTTCTACTACCTGGTTGCCAAGATCTCCCTGTCCTAGTCTGCTTCTCGGTCTGGGATGGGGGAGGGACTCCTTTCCAGCTCCTGTCCTCAGCATCGTTGCCTTGGTGGACCCATCTGCTCCAAACTCCTGTGGAAACTGAGATGCGCTCTCCCCATGGGCTACGGTCCTTGGCCCATGATTCCATAGCACAGCTGTGTAAAGGAATCCTTGCTCAATCTCTGAGGCCACCACTATTATTACATTCATGAGGGCTGTACTGGGGCCCACAAGGTCACACACCGGGACATCCTTTCTACAGCCACTCGTGCTGTGTCCCTCCTACCTCCCAGCAGCACTAACCCCTGTGTACTGCAGAGGGAGGGGCAGTTGTAAAGCCAGCAGCTGTCCCAGGTCCCCAGATGCTGTACTCTGGCAGCCATGGGCTGCCCTCCCCCCCATCCCAAGTAAGAGGGGGAGAAGAAACTAATTCTGCCCTTTCAGTGGCTCCACCAATGTTTGGGCCCCCATGAGCCGAGAGAGGTGAGGGAGGGGACCCAGCATCTTGATGGGTCCCAGTCGAACAGCTCCAGGAGCAGGTCCTTGAAGAGCCCCCTACCCTATCATCAGTAGCAGCAGTTAGATTTGTCTCTCGCCCCATACCTCCACAAGTAGGATAATGGGGAAAGGCAGCGATACATTGGCCGGTCCTGGCAACGGGACCCAGAGAACAGGATGCTCCTGCAGGTGCAGTCCCCCTTGCCCTCAGCCCTGTGTCTTGCAAACAGGGAGCAGGGGAAGGGCAGCATCACTCTACTTCATCTCTTCAACTTCTCCGGGCTTGAATCCCCTACAGCAAGCAAGCCACATCAACAACCTCCTTTTCCCCCCTCCCCTCCAGCACAGCTCCTGTTCCTCCAGTCGGTTGCATCTCAAGGTTGGGGAGCTGGATTGCAAACACTGCTGTGGGACAGAGACCCCATCCTCTGATGTGCACCCTTCACAGAGCACCTTCACTCTGGGTGCTGCATCTCCTGGGCTTAGAATCTGCCTCAATTCTTTCCTGTCCTGGCATCTTAGAGCTGAGAACCCACCAGAATCTGTGCTGTTTCTGTTCCCATGATTCTTCCAACATTGCCCACATGCTCTCCTGCTCCAGGCACGGTTAGACTTCTCTCATTCCTCTGCTGTCCAGTCAAAGTCCTCCCCTGCTAACGGTGTTAAGAGGGTATTTTGAGGGACCTTCTCCATGGGGAGAATCAGTCTGTCAGGCCTACTCAGTTTTTGGTTTCTCCACAGAGGTTGCTAACAAAAATGCCAGTTATGATTATTTCCTCCCAATGAGGACACTTGGCAATGGGAAATGTATTGAGATCCACAGTATTTCATACAACCACTAGTAAACTATAAACTTTCTTTTTGCACATTTGTTTTTAATAATTTTTCTCTAGGAAGAATTTCAGTTTGTTTGGTGCCATTGAAGGCAGAATTTTTCTGCATTTGGTATGAAACAAAGTTGGGTTTTGTTTTGTTTTTTAAAGTGAGGATATGATTTATATAAAATTTGTCCTCTGATATTGTGTCTTGCTCGTTAGTCACTTCTTGAGTAGTGCAGTAATTGAAGAGGTATGTGAAAGTGAGACAAATCTTCAAACCACTGCATTGGAAAATAATGTCCTCTACAGCTTGCATGTTAAGTTCAGAGGAGTCCACGGACAGCACAATATGCTGCCATGGATTGGATCTGAGTTTTGGGATTGAGATAGCCATAAGTGTAAATACAAGGGGCTCTAACATTTGAGTAAGAGAGTACACTGCTTCATAGCTGAATGACTCAATGCCCCCTTTAGCTTGTTTTGGAAACGGCTTTTTGATGTGCTCCAAAGAGAGCTATTTTCCACTCTCCTTGATTTTATGACATGTTTAGATGATTTTGGAAGTGAACTGGGAAGAATCATGAGAGGCTCACCCTTACCTCAGACTGAACCTTTTATGTTTTGTTTAAATAAAGTAGTCATGTTGTCTGTATGATAGTCTGTAAATTGCTCATCACTCAGGCTAAATATGGGACACAGGATAATGGAAAAGAGCCAAAGGAAAGAAAATGAGGAAAAGATCATGTATGAAGCTTTAAACCATGAGAGATATTAATGTTTTCAGCATAAACAGTGTTGCTACAACTCGTTCCATTATATTATATTTCTGATGCAATCATTTGTAGCAATAGCAATGAGAATGTTTGGTTAGTATAGGGCAGGGGTCAATTTGATGTCCCTTGTAATGAGAGCTGTTGGAGAAGTATGATAGACTGCTGTGTTCCAGGTTTATATAGCCATCCTGCACTTCAGTTTTGGTTTAAAAAAAAAAAAGTGTCCTTTGCTCTTAGTTGTATAACATGACAGGAAAAATCATGTTTGTGTCAATTGTGGAAATGAGATATAAGCAATGTGTTATATATTTGTTGCAGTTCATTGCTGTGACAATGAATAGATGTGTATATATTGGCAATTTGCTTAGTAGATTATCATTTACTGTCACTTTTTTAATTAGAATGTGATCGTCCATTGTCTTTAATCTATTTGCATCATGGATGATAAATTTATTTTCCTTAGGAGTAATCATTTCTTATCATAAGACAATTTTTACTCAAACTGTTATGCTAAGAGAAGAAAACCCATGATTGTAAGCATTTAACTTCTGAACGTTTGGAAGCTCTTAGAGTGATAGCACACTTTAAGTGATTGATTTATCTGGGCTGTCAGTTCACCACTTCATCTAATAGTACTAACCTCATGCACCAGCTACAGAACATATCCAGTATAGTGTAACTGTTTTGACTCTTCAGATCTCTATCAGAGAGGTCTTGGACCAATCTGTTTACTATAGTCAGAGCAGTGTTACTGACAGACAGAGCTAACCGTTTTTTCTAGATTAGAGAAGGAAGCTGTGAATCAAGATTTCTAACCTCTGTTTCGAGCTATGCCATGCACTTGCTCTTCAACATTGGGCAAGTCACTTAGATCAAAAATTTCAAGTCTGCCCTCTGATTTTGGGTGCCTTAATTTTTGGGTTCCCAACTCAAAATATCTTAGGCCTGGTTTTCAGATGTCAGTGGGAACTGTGGGTGTTTAATTCCTCTAAAAATGGATAGCTTTGTTCTTACTTGCACCTTTGTCTTCCCATAGCAGTCTGGGAAAAGACTACCAGGTAGTTATTCTCCCTAATGGACATAGAGGTAGCTGACTAGGTAACTACTGGCTCCTAGCTGATCTCCCTGTACAACCCAGAAACCTGTACCAAAGGCTAAATAAACACAGTATCTTCTAAAGCCTAGGAGAACCTATAACATGCTGACAGCATAATTAACAAAGGGATTGATTGAACCTGTAACATACTAACAGCATAATTAACAAAGGGATTCAGGCTGATGGCTTCCCTTTGTGCTATGAAAACACAAATGTACAGGTAAAAACAAAATTATCCTTTCCTAATACCTCAGGACTTTCCGTATGTAAACCATCTAAAAAATGTCTGCAGTACCTCAAGCATACCATCAGGGCAGTAGGCAAGCAATTTTGAGGGGGAAATCATGAGGAATCTTGTGTCTACCTGGGATGAAGGCAGAAACCTCATCAGTACTGGACTGATAAAACTGCATATACCTACTTTGGAGACCATCAGGTTAAAGGAAAGGAAACTAATTTTATCTTTTTGTGATGACTGTTTCATTATAAACAGCTCAGTCTCTCTAAATTGCACCTGGATGGATGGATCTCACTATTCTTAATTAAGTCGTGTGCAGTTGTATCTTATGGTGCTTTGTCTTGATTTATGGAAAGAAATGTTCCATTTCCTTAGAAACTGAAGGAGGCATTTAGAAAAAGTAATGAAGAACTGAGGTTCTTACTATGTGTTAGGGCCCCATTGTGCTAGACATTGTACAAATTTAGTTGGGATATATAGAAGCTATTGTAGTACAAATAATAATAATAAAGATGAAATAAGACACTTGAATGCAGTTCTTCCCTGAAATGTTAATGGAGAGGAAGTTGAGGAAAACTCCTATCCAATTCTCCTGATTCCCTCTCCGAGTAGCCTAGGAGAAGGTGAGCAAAGGGAAGCTGAGCTGTCCCTCTCCTTTGAAGCTGAGGGAAGCAACAGAGGTTTTTGTCTTCTCTTTGTCTCCTGAAGAGGGTATGGGTAGAAGTTTTATGGGCCAAAATGCTTGGTTGTCCCCTTTCTTTAGATGAGGTCAGCTGTGAGCACAAGATGTTGCTTGGTAGAAGAAGCATCTGGGCAAGAGTGCAGATGTTTGAATGAATATTACTTACTAATCATCAGTCTAAATAACAGCCAAATTATAGGATTAAGAATATCACCTGAATCTAAATATTGGCCTGTTCTTTACCTAAAAAGCATTGCAAATGTTCAGCAGATCTCATGTGTGCACATATATATGTGTGTGAGTGTATATAAAAAATAGACGGGGGAAAAAAAAAAGTAGATGGAAAAAATATAACCCATCCAAAGTCATTGCCCTTACAGAAATCATTCTTAAACTTCTTATGGAAATGTGTAGCTTCTGTTGGCAACAGTTTAACAAGATATGTTCGGTAACTGGTTCATGTAAAAAAAAAAGTTACAGCTTGGCTTGCGGAATTGGGGAATGTAGCAGTAGTCATTACGAGCACATTGCAGGATTAGAGAACATGAACTGAGACATTATTTGCTCTATACTCTGATGTCATTTTTCATGCTCCTGTAAAAATTTTGTATTGAGTGGAGACTTCAGCTTTTAACACACATAGTGATGAATTTCAAATATGTAACAATACATTGTATAATTCTACTGGAACTTAACATTATGCTTTTTTTTAGTTGCAGTTCATTTATTTTTTGTAAAAATCTACAGAAATTAAACCTGCTGATAACTGATGAGAAACAATAAATAAAATGGATACAAAAAGTAGTTATCAATCACTTGTGACAAGATGAACTGAGCTATGGCAGCACGTAGCAAACAAACACAAGCCCTCATTTGATGAGTAATATTATATTTTCATAATTTTGCCTGATTTAATTACACCAACATTATGAAGGCAGTTAACCACTGTAATTGAATTAGTGTCAGAAACTAGCTGTTAGAAAAGTTAAAACTTAAGGCATGGACTACTGCTAAATTGTGGAGAGAACTGTTGATAATTCTGCCATATGTTGTGCAGCATTGCAGAGCTGTCTTGCATATCAAAACCCAAACTCTGCTCTCAAATACAGTAGTGTAACTCTCAGTAATTGTGCCCATTGTTTTGCCCAGGTGCTGTTGTCAGTGTGTGTTGGTTATTATTACGCACTGATACATGTGCATAACTTTCATTCATGTGAGTAGTCTCATTGACTTACTCGTGTGGAACTTTGCAGGATGAAGTCCATATTTAGTATTATTGCTTTAAGTATCACTTGTGTGCTCAGTGTTGTACAAGACACAAAAGAAGTCCCTCCTCTATGGAACTTCTAGAGAATCCCATTTACAATGGTATTATCCTTGCAGCCAATAGTATGGTTGTTTGTTTTAGAGAAAGCCATCTCCAGGATGAAAACAGACTTTCATCTTTTTAAATTAAGTAGAAAACTGTAAAAAATTTGCTTTAATACTCTATAAATTCTAGGATCCCTGGTGTGATTCTTCATTCGTTCTACTTCTACTTCTGGTAGTTCTAGTTTTGAAAGGTGACCGTGTAAAAATGGCATTCAAGGGTTCCAAATTCTGTTTGCCTCAGTGATTCCAGATCACATCTACACTGCTTTCCCAATGGTCAGTCCTTCAGGTTCAGCCTGCAGTCTCTAAGCTGGTGTGGCTTCTTTGTGGTTTATGTATGGTTCATTTAGTGTGCAACAACAGAGATTCTGTAATCAGAATTTAGTAGACAACCCTGCTGTTTGAGCAAAATAGAATCCAGCTCTCTCTCCCAGAGCTGTATTGTCTCTGCCATGTCTTCAGGAATACAATGTAACAAAATATTGTTTTAATCAATAGAACAAGCAGTTATGATTCTCAATACATGTAGGAAATAACTCTAATGTGTGAGGGTGGCATTTTTACACAACATGTTTTCAGAGTGGAACAGCACTTTGGGCCTAGGCTAGCTAAGGTACTTTATATCCCCAATCACCTTTACTGTATTTATCTTCAAATCATCCCACGAGGTAAAGATAAAAGTACTAGCAACCTCTTTTTTTTTTTTTTTTTGTAATAATGGAAACTGAGACTCAGCGAGACTAAGGGCTTGTTGTCACAAACATTTAGGCCATGTCTATACTGACGGCAGCAAATTCGCCGCCGCCAGATTGATCTTTCTGGATCGATTGAGCGGTCAGCGTAGATCTGCTCAATTGATCAGGAAGTCGACTCTGGTAAACCACCCCCTCATGTAGCATAGTGCTGCGTTGACGGGAACGCTGTTCCCGTCGGCACAGCGCAGTGTAGACAGCGCGCAGAAGGGATGCAGAGCAGTCGATGTGAGTTACACAAGCTACTCTGTGTAGTTTGCATAACTCCTGTTGACTGCCGCCGAATCTCCAGGTAAATGTAGACAAGCCCTTAGTTAGCAGCAAGCTGGGGTGTGAATCTACCCTGCACTAGCCTGCCATAGAGTAACTGTCCATGGGCATCCTGCTGATACTCAATAACAGTTCATTATAGCACTTTGATCTAGTCCTCTTTGAAATGGAACTAGTTCAAAACGCTTGAACAAATGCAGTGGAGCAGGGAACTGAACCTTCATTTTCCACAGCCCAGGGTAGTGCTCTAAAAGACTTGCACTGACTGCAGTGGATATTCGGGCAGAATCTTTCAGATGAGCTGCTTCTAAAATGTATTTATCAGACTAATAAGAAATGTATTTTTAGAGAGACCGCATGGGAGTATGGTCCAGTAGCTATAGAACTAGAATGGCACTCGGGAGGCTTTGGGTTTTAGTCTCAATTCTACCAAGGAGCGACTTTCTTCTCATCCCAGCCATGCTACTAATGTACTTTGAGCAAGTCCCTTAACCACTTGCCCGCCCGCCCGCATGCCTCTGTTTTCCATCCCTTGTCTATTTATACTGTAAACCCCTCAGAACAGGAGCGTTTGTGGCATGCCTAGCACAGTGGGGTTTCTAAGTTTAGCGGGTGAGGGATTTATGGTAGCGGATGCGTGGCGAGTTTCATGGTCTGCAGAGAGAGTGACAAATAATTATCTTGTCTCAGACCCCACTCAACGTCTACCCAGGTTTGATTTACCGTAAAGACAATGGAGCCTTCTGAATCAGTTTCATACCAGACATGGAATTTATGCTGCAGTGGAATTTTGGTGGCATTTTGGAGACAGTCCACTATGTCGATGTGAGCAGCCACAAACCATGACATATTTTTGAGGACTACAAAATGACAACTTCCTGGAGGCCTTCGTGCCTTGAACATCATTGATAAGAACGATTGGCTTGGCTTGACCAGATTGCATATGCCAAATAAATAAAGTACCAGTGCAATATAAATAATATAATAATAATTAATAATCTATCAACTGTTAATAAACCAACATAAAATTACTCAATGATCTATATCATTTGAACACTAATGTTTTAACTGATTTTTCCCCTTAATTCTGTGAAGCATGCACCAATATCACCAGTATTCATCTGATGCTCAATTCTGTCTCTTCATCAACCCCCATTTGTGCTTTGAGTGTCCTAACCAAGATTCAGACGTGGCTGGGAGTGAACTCTTTGGAACTGAATCCAAAGACCTGGTATTGGTTGCTCAGTGTGTTCATTCTAGAGAAATGGAGGAGCACCGCGCCTGCATTATTGATATTAGTATCAGGGGTTTGGTATTGTCCCTTTCCAATATGAGAGGCCGTGTCAAGAGTTCTGTTTGATCCCTTACTACAGCAGTAACACATGGTGTCTTAGTCCATTTACAAAGGGAATGTAATCATTCCTCATTGCAGTCACCTATGGTTCCATTACTTCCAGACTGGACTGCTGTAATGCACACAATTTCGAATTCACTCCCCAGGACCATCCATCAAAGCACAGACAGTCAGTTCATATTGCAAGATTTCTTAAAAATCAAACTTATTTGAGGAGACTAATCTTCTGATTAATTTATTCTAATTTAACACGTTAAAAAATCCTTATTTTCATTGGGGTGTGTTCTTATTTACTGTATTTTTTGCTTTGAAAATGATTGCCCTTCCAGTTCTTCCTTTCCCCTTATGCAGTACATATTTATTAATGAATATTTATAACAAACGCATCATCTTAAATTCACTTATCTAACTTCTTCCAGTCAATATCTTGTGTGTGTTTATATATAGTGGCAAAGCACTCTTTCCTGGTTTAGGGTTCTCTCTGTGGGCGGGGCGGACCTAGGGTAAATCTGTCCCACCGTGAATGAGTCTTTTCGGCTTCTCCCCTCTGCACCTCTTCCTCAGAATACTCAAGGTGGGACTTGGTTCAGGTCCAAGGAGTGCCCCTCCAACACACGGGGGAGGGGATTAAGTTTATAAAACTCAGAGCCTGGGGGAAATACCTTTCCCTAGCCCCCTCAATGGGTCTGCAGTTGTCATGGTGCAGTTCCGGGATGTCAGTCCTTCCCCCTGCCCCTCAAGCCAGCACCTGGTTTTAGTTGTTTCCCCTGTGGGGAGAAGCACAGTCTCTTGTCCTGTAGAAGATTATCTCCCTGCTGTAACAAGCCTTGCAACAGCTTCTCTCCCCCCTTTTCTCTACCAGAGGTGGGATTTTAACAGGCCTTCAGGAGCCTTTATTGTGCTCAGGTGTGTCTAATTGATATGAGGTAATCCCCTCCCAGCTTGTAGGGAAAAGGAGTGTTAAAAACAGGTAGGGGGAAAAAAAAAAGACAGAGAATATAAAACTGACCCTGAGTAAGTGGTATAAGGAACTTGTATTACCTTAAAATAGCTCACCTTATCCTGAAGCTAGGAAGATAGCTACCCGTATGCTGCTGAGTTGGATAAGGATAATGTCCATTTGGAAGCACATACTCAAAAAATGTGACAAAAGTATCTTAATTTTTTTTTTTTAGCTTTTATTAATGTAATTTAAATCCACATTTTCTTCTCAGAGAACGCACTAGGCACTACTTGGGGTAATTTGAGAGAGAAAAAGAGGTCCAGAGTAAGCTATAAATCCAGTCCTATCGTCTTTTTTACAGCACTGATTATTATATCCCAGAATTCATAAATCACCAATCAAAACTTCCATCTTCCAGCTGCACATTTGCACCTTTCAGCATAAGTTTGGAATCAGTTGATGTAGCTGAAATGGTGTCCAGTGCATTCATTGGATTGCTTCAGTGTTCAGTAATTGCAACGTGGCACAACATTCACTGAAGCTTGTAAAGGGATTTAGGCTTTCTTCACTGAATGTGAGCATGTTCTTTCCTGTCATCCTGCACCTGGAAGGCTAGGGGTTTCAACTAGACTTAGCTGATTTGCAATAACATTTATACAGATTAGATGTGTGGTAGTGTTTGTATCTGATTTTCTCTTAAATCTGTCAATTTGCAGCTGGGAAGTTTTCTTGGGAAAAAGTATCCAGGAATTTTTGAATGGTTGCACTCAGTTGTGTTTCCAGAAATCTGACCTATTCAAACCTCTGTTCTGGGGGATCTAAGAAGGAAACCTACAATTTGCAGGGTAGATATGATCATAGAGACCCACATTTGGATATTCATGGAGCTTTTGGAATAATTTACATAGACAAATGTGATTCGGTAGGAAGTATGTGGTTCATCTTGTTCTTACATAGGCTGTTTCTCATAAAGACATTCTTATGGTAGGCTTCCTCTAAAGTAAAACCCTGCTATGGCTTGATGAAACTCTGGTTGGCTGTAAAACCACATGGATTTGGAAGGCTACTTTGATAGTCTTCTATGTTCTTTCTCTGTTCCATTGCTGATGAAAAAAGAAAATTAAGTATACTTTGACCTTGAATAAATTATTTCAATGGCCTCAAAGTTTCCTGAGGCCAGCCAGAGATGACCCTCTGTGCTGTACTCCCACATGTTTAGGATTATCTGATGTAGCTGCAGGCATATGCCAAGGTAGCTTCTTGTCCCACTGAAAGCCCTGCAGCTTGCTTCAAAGACTTTAATCTTTGAGTGCAACATATGTTGAATTTTAGCAAACAGAAGGTCTTCTACCTGCTTTCTGTATTAATATTTAAAGAATACTTTTATCATAAATTTAGTAATATTCTTAGCAAAATCTAACATCTTACAAAAATAAGGCCAGATCCTCAGGAGGTATAAACCAACCAAACCCTTGAAGTCGATAGAACTATGCTGACTTTTCCCAGCTGAAGATCTGGCCCATAATGTGAATTCCAGCTCTATTCCCTTTTATAATTTTGTCTTTACTTTCTATACACATTACTACATTATCATTTCTACCATCACAGTTGAAGATGGTATCAGTGATTCCAATTCGCCCTCTTATTTCAAATAAATATTTAATTTTATTTTACATGTTTTAACAGGAATAACTCCATATTTAACAAACAGTACATCAGTTGTCATAAAAGATGTACGAAGTATATGAAAAAACGATCATGACTACATTGTCAGAATGTTATGATTTTGTATGGAAATCTGAAAGCATACCTAAATGACTAGATTGTGCCTATAAGGCCCCAGCATCATGGCATGGGGGGTTGTGGAAGTGCACTGACCCAGCAGGAGATCTCTGACCTACCTAGGCTTTTGTATTGTGGTATCTGAGCACCTAGCACCAGATGCAGGCTCTGTTGCTCCTGGAGGGTCTGTGGGAGTGCAGTGCAGAACTGGCTTTGTGACACCCTTCTTGAGGGCATGGTATGTATTCACCCTTTCTAAGACAGTTACACTGACTATTGTTATAAGTGAGTGTAGGCATGGCCATGGCCATGTTCCTCTTCACGTAGAGAGTGCTTTTCTTGGTTAGCCTTTAGCGTTCCTTGAATTCCCTGAGAGTAATGTTCAAGAGTTTTTGGCCTTTGTTTAGGGGCACAGGGAAGGAAGGCTCATTGAAGCTTCTTCCTTCGTGAGCACCACACAGAATCAGATGCCTTATTAAGAGAGCACGAGGAGCTGGAGAGAAAATAATTGCGAAGTGGCATATAGACACTGCAATTTAGATTACTCTGTTGTATTCTGTATTATTGGGGTCTGGGTGGTGGCATAGCCTATGCTAAATGTGAAAGGAATGATGTAAATAGATCATTCTGTTCTACTTATTTAGGTTCTTATTCTGCCCTCTACACCATAGTATCTGAGCAGCTTCCGGTAGTGCATTAATGAGTGTGACCACATCTGTCATGTATGGTTTATTCTGTCTCTCTCTCATTCCCTTCCCAGGGAAGAATAGTGTGTACAGTAGAGTCTTTGGCTTTGGAAGGGTTTTGGTAGGGTTTGTTTGTTTTTAAATGTACGTTCTGGTCTATTAGGGAAGGCAGCTTGAAGAAATGCACCTCGCTCCTGGAGAGGTTTGTGATGGTTCCCAGTCCCGTATATTAATCATACGTTACCAGTGTTCAAGGATGGATGTGCACTGGCTGCCCATTGGTTTCCAGGTTGAGCTTAGGTGTATTTGGTTTTGAACTTAAATGCCCTGAAGAGCCTGCTACAGTTACAAGAAGCAGAGGTCCTTGTGTTTGTTTCCCCTTGTTATAAAATGGAGGGAGCTGCTAACAGAGTGTTCTCTGTAAGTGCCCGTTTCCTTTAGAATGCTCATCTTTCTCTATGCAGGTCTGAAATAAATAGAATTTTGTTGACTTTGCAAGCACACTGCGAAGTCCTTCTCTTTCATCAGGCATTGGTAAAGGCCTGAGGTGGTTAAAGGTGGGATTTCTGGCTAATGGGAAAGTGTGATGGGGAGTTAGCTATATTGCTCAGATGACTGGAGATTTACAGATGTGTAGTGGGAAGAAGTGCTTCTGCTTTGGCTGATATCAACTTTGTATCTTCTGTGTTTTTTGTTTCTAAATATATAGCAAGGGTGCCCAGGGATTGGATAGGCCTTCTTTGATATTGAGTTTGAATAAGAGAGAAGACTGTCTATCCAAATAAGTATCTGCTCACGTACATTCGGTTTACTGAATCTCGTGAAAGCTAGTTTTTCATTATTATTCTTATTGATGTTGTATATATTTATGCAAGGTTAAATACAATGAATCTACAATTCACCAGACTGGAATATCTGTAAATCATCTTGACAGTTCAACATATCTACACAATTCTGCCTGTAGTACATATTGTCTAACTATATGTCTTAATATTATGAGAAATATAGCATAAGGCCAGATTCTGAAATCAATGTGAGATCAGATTTTGGCCTATACTTTTAAAATATTATACACTGAAGTGATCAAAAACCTGCTTACAACTGTGCCCTATTTATTGGGGGAGTTTCACATATCAATGAAGACCTTCACATGTACATGTGTATTACGTAAGATATGTCCTTCACAAGGAAGATTTTTCCCCACATTATTATTTCTGGTCTGGGATTAATTTACTCCTTGCTCCATACTCAGGCATAGCTGTGGTTTTAAAAACACAATACGCAATATCTTTACATAATGGAGACATGTTTTGAGGCTTCCGGTGTTTAATTCTTCCTAATTCAAAAAGTTAGGGCAGGATTCTGCTCTCAGATTCTGAAACCACAAAACACGTATTTTTGCATTATGCTTCTGTACACTGTTGCTGTTAAAATAAATTAATTTTATTTGCATAAATTTTGTCAAAAGAAAAGACACATTTAGGAGTTGTATCCGTGGATCTGAGAGCAGAATGTTGCCCTTCCATTTCAATCCAAACATTTGGCGGGAAAGTTGGTAACTGCTCCAAATATCTTTAAAGGTTTAGGAGGCCACCATTATTAACCCACTGATTATGATGGAAATCACATTTTGCTAATTGAAGGAGTTTGTATGGGAAAGGAATTAAGTTTCTGGAATACCTGTGCATTGCTTTCTGACATACCCAGAAAGCATTACAAGATTCAAGATCCTCTCCCAAGCCTTCTTTCATATTTAGAAGTGGAAACTTCCAGATAAACTGTGTAACTATTCCTTTGGGGATGATTTTGTTATTTGTTATAGTTTTGTTATTTCCTGCTGATCAGTTTCCTGATCAAGAATTTGACCGAGGCAAGTGTGCGAACATCGTGTCCTCAGCTGTGTTGCTTTTGTGGCTGTGTGTGTATTTAATTCTATGGTGACCTAGTAGTGTCACTTGCTATCAGTTTTTCACCTCCCCAAGCCCACAGTAAAATGAAGGGAAATATTTTTTCTTAATTGAGTGCTTAATTTACATAGGCTATCCATTATGGAAGAATGAAAATACTCTGTTCTTTTATTAACTTAGCAGGTCCTCCAAAAGGTTCTGATTTAATGTGAAGAGAGTCAAACAAAGGAGCAACTTTCTTTTTAACAAAAGAGAACACACGGGGGTCTTTAAAAACTAATTAACTAAATGAATTAATGTCGAGGTCACTTGAGCAGTTGAAGATGGCAGCTGTTAGTGTCATGCTGCTGCTGCTGCACCTACTTCTGGCAATTTGGTGTGTCTAGTTATTCTTTTAGGATAAGGGAGAAATACTATAATGTCCTTCCCCACCCCACCCTCCAAACCCCAAAACCAAAAGCCTGTTGTATGTGCTAAATTTACAGCTTGTTACTCCCCAGTTTGTGCTGATCAGAGAGAGCCTATCTGTCTTTGTTTTCATACATTCAGGAGGGCTGGATGTCTATGCAAATAATCCTAGGATTGCTGAGGAAGAACTCAGTGGATATTACTAAACAGCAGTTCTGCGCAATTGAATCTGTGGAGGATAAGGTGTTTTGAAAGGTTAGATTCAAGGAGTGAGATGTGAGAAACTGTGGACACAGAGATTGAGATAACAGCTGATGGACGTGATAATATTCACAGAGCAGGAAAGAGGGGAAAGCGCTGAGAAATCAAAGTGATTATTCTGTAAAACAAGATCAGATTAAGGAATTCCTTCAGGATTGCACAAGTGTTTCAGATGCAGGAATGTTAAGAAAAGACCTTGGAGTTTAAATTCCAAACATATACCATCTCCTGATCTCATATTACTTAACAATAGATTCAAGCAAGAATCATTTTGGTACTGAGAAGTAAGGCATTATTTCTTCCAGTTTTGCTTCTACTTCATCTTTGTCTTTTTAAGTTTGTGGCGTCTTCCTATCACATCTGTATTTCCTGGTGACTGGGACAGTTCTTTTGCTTCAGCAGTTTTTTTTTTTTTTTTCCTTTCTCCCTTCTTTACTTTCATTCTGCCAGTTCTTCCCATCTTTAATCTGTTCAGACTTCTCTTTCCTTTTCCCATTGTCTCTCTCCTCTTTCGTTCTCCCTCCTGCCCACTCCCAGCCATTGACTCCCCCAGTCCTCTCAATGATCTCCCTGTTATGAGTTGTACACATCCCACAATAAGTGAGGTAATAACTTATTTCAAAGGGAAACACCCTAGGGAAGCTATTCAACCTGCTGGCTGGAAAGAGAGGATTCCCATCTGTGCTCTAAAAGTCAAATATATTAAAAGAACAGGTAGTGGATTAGAGGCTCTGAGAGGAAGGATTCTTTCCTATCCTCTCAGTCCAGATAGGTATTAGATCCAGAAGGGATCCCTAGGAAACTGACAGCTTAATCACACGTTTCTCCCCATCTTCCTGGTCCAAAGAGGTAATGGAGCTAGGAGACTCCCAGACCAAGCCCCAGCCAATAGGCATGGAGAACCTGAGAAACACTTAACTCAAAGAGTATTTGGCAAATATTACCATCTTAAATTGAGTGCTTATTTTTCCCTTTACTTTGGTTTCCCCTGGCTGCAGTGAGCCTCCCAGAACCTGGCAGTGGATTCTCTTTCTTTTCCCAGGGGAGGAAAACCTTTGCCATAGCTGTCTCCAAGCTGCCCAGAGCAGAGAGGCTCCATGCAGAATGGCATGTTCATTAAAGAAACAGTATTATGTCTGCCTTTTGTTGTGTTTTCCCTTTACTTGCTGGTGCCTAATGCAACAGCTCTGGGCCACTCTTGTGTATTCTCCTTGCTTCTGCCATCAATGTCTCTTGCCTCTGGCTCCTTGTACCCCTGTTGTTATTCCCTGCTCAGCCTCCCATAGTCTTTGATTGCTTGTATTCTATTTATGTTTGACATGTGCAGGGCTTGAAATTGTGCAATCTTTGAACATTTCAAAGACTTCTTAAAAAACAAAGTTACTTTTTTGGTTGCATTTATTTTAAAGTGCCAGCTACTAAAAGTCACTGCAGCCAGGAGTTTTTCACTTTCAGAGTGGAAACCCATAGCACAGTGTTGGAACCGATACACAAAAAGTAGAGGGGATTGTTCCATTTCAAATTCTGACCTCATAATGCGTCAGACTCAAGCATGCATGCTGCTGGTTATTGAGCTTATCCTTTGAAACACAATGATTGCCACTGCTTTGAAATATCAGTTTAAATATGGCTTTATTCCTTAAAAGAGAGCCAGAGTACTTCCCTTTTACATAACCACTCTACCTGTGTATCTTGCCATCACATGCATATAAATGTGTATTATGAAGCTATGTATGACAAATGCACTTTAAACTATTCATCAAGGGTGAAATCTATTGAGGTCAATTGGAGCTGACTTCAGTGGGGTCAGGATTTCACTCCCGAACTTTTCTTGTCATTTTCATGGTGCTCTGAACTCACTCCTAAATTAGGTGGACTTGAATTTGGCAGATGACAGCCTATGGCCCCAATCCAGCAAGGCATTTAAGCCTATGTCTAATTTAATCTTGTGAGTAGTTCCCTTGGCTGGATTATGGCTTCAATTCTTGGCCTCCCTATTGAGACTGCCCATAACGTTGCCAGTTAGAGCTCATGGTTGTTGCAGGATACCTGGGGATAACCCTTTGATTAAGTATTGTTGAGCAGTTAATTGTCTGCTTCCACTTCACAACATGTTTTGTTCTAAATTATTCCTGTGCTTTTTTGGGGTATTTTTAAAGAACCTTCTCCTATTAGAGCGTTAATCAGTCTGGCATTTCTGTATCACAGCACTTGGAGATCCAGCAAATTAGAGCATGCGTGAATCTGATTTGAGACAGGGTTCACTTCTGAATTGTTTACCTTTTCTCCAGATTAAAGCTACCCATCCGTGACTTTCTGTGAGAGGCACATGAAGGTGTGTCTCCTCTGATACACTGTGTGCCTTACCACCATGCAGGAAACTTCAGTGCAACAGCTGGTTTACAACTGACCCGTTGCGATTGGGTTTTTTCTAATCCCATTTCCCCTGCAGCTTTGACCTGTTGGGCTGCCTGTCTTTCATAGTGCTGAATCCGACACTTCTCAAAGCAGTGCCTCCAGGTTAACCCACAGGACTTGCTGTCTCTGGAGAGGAGGACACAGCCACACTGTGACTGACAGGCATTCCACTGGGCTGTGGTAGCAGAGGTAAGGTAAAATCCTTTACAACTTGGACAAGTTGTTTGAAGGAGAGGGTTCATGGGAAGAAAATAACATACTGGTATTTGCCACCCAACTTCTGTTTTCAAGTTTTGCTCCCTAGTTGCCTTCTGGCCAAGTTCCAAAAACCACAGTTTTAACAACCCATGGCTATAACTTTTGAACCAAAATATCACAACTTTCTTATCAAAGTAGTTCTCAAGCCACGACAGCAGATCCCATCTGCATCCAGTAGTGCAAGAGGAGGTTCTCAAAGATTAGTACTCCTGCATAGATCTGAGTCTCCCTATTTCAGCCTCCACTTTGGCAGAGAACATTACTTCATTCCAGCAAGATGGTTATTGTTTGAGTTATTAGCCAAAGGCTGAGTTCACCAGACTCCAGGAATGACATCACCATAGGAATTTCTACCAGATGTTCCAACGGTGGATGCCCATGTATGAAAAAGGAAAAATCATCTTGCTTGCCTTTAATTTTTGTTTCTCATGGAAGTAGGCTACATAGATGCTCCCTATAGAACAAAAGTGATTTTGTAAAATTAAGTTACTAGATATTATCCCTTTCACCTATAGCGTCAGGGTAATGTCAGTATAATGTCACAGTACCAACCTAATGTAGTTTCAACTTGGGAAGTCTGCTTCTTGGTTGAGAGGACAGAACTAAAAGAGGAGCATTCCAGATGGAAAAGTGTAAACATAAAATGAAAAATACAGGCTAACCTGCCATCATATATGTGAAATGGTCAGATCTCACCCAGCTCTCATATCCAGACCAGTAAATGTCTCCACTGTGAGAAGCAAAAATTGCAAGTGAGGAAATTAATTTCCCTTTTAATGGTTTTATTAAGGAAATTGGAAATATTAGGAAAAAGTGAAGAGTCCATTAGTAATTGCTTAGAGTTTCTACAGGAGATTGAAGTAACAAAATAAAAAGTTATAACTAATCTATTTGTTTCCAATTCATCAGAGACCCATCTACAGAAAAAATATGACAGTTTTCCAGTGGTGACTGCAATAATACAAATGTAGATTTACCGTGGCAGCTATTTTCTGTTTTCATTTGATTGTGATATTAAAAAAAAAATCACTTTTTGGGGTAGAATTTACAAAAGCTGAAGTGGTAGGAATATATTAGTTGGCCACTGAGGGTTTGTTGAAGAAGTAAAATTGATTTTTTTGTCTGCTGTCACCTCTTCTTCTAGAGCGGAGAGACGACTTTCTTCATCTAATTACTTCAAATTTAGAAACCAGGAGGGAGAAGAGAGAGAGCAGGAAAAGTAGGCTTCCCATTAGTAGTAATGAGCAAATAGCAGGCAGCAAAGAGACATTCATACTGTGGGTCAGAGACTTGCATAGCCACATCTGAATTTGTGCTGTTTGGGTGCCTAATGTTGGAAGAGGCTATTTTGCTCTGCACACATCAGTGCAGGATCTCCCTTTAGCATGAAGGAGAGTCCTAGCAAGAAGCTCAGCTTCTTCCCTATCCAGAGCCACTGGGGGATCAATGTGCTGGCTAGAAAGCATGGCCAGGCCCCCTGCTAGATAACATAAAAACTCTGAGCCACTTTGCTGTTAACATTTTACCATGATGGACATTGACCATTTAATACTATTCTTTGGTGGTTTTGATCCATGACAATACTTGGCCTCTCACTCATGACTACTTAGCTTCTTTAGTAACCTCCTGTGAAGGACCTTATCCAAGGTCTTTTGAAGTCTAAATAAATTGTCAACTGGTTTTCCTTAATCCTCTACTTTACTGGCACAGTCAAAGTTTCTTTTCACAGGAGCAGAAAAGTGCCCTGAAAGCCCATTCTCTCTAGCCTGCGCTGAGACATTCTGCCCAGCTTACAGGGTTGATCACTGTCGACACACAATTACCGCTCCTGTGTGCTACTTTTTGCCCATGTGTGTCTATCAATTAAAGGCAAGATTTCACTCAGATACTAGAACACATACTGGGCCTAGTGAATTACAAAGATATTTAATGTCTTAAACTGTAGTACTAAGATTTTAAGAATACTTGCTTTCGTTCTGTAGTCCTTGCAATGAAACTGATCTATTCAATGTTATTTCTATTCTTTAGTCATAGATTCATATTAGTTAGTGGTAAACGGTTTTCTAGACACTTTCCTTAGGCTATTGCAGGATTATTCCCTTTAAGTACATTTTGTAAGGCTATTTCTCCATGATACTGCTCACAGCAACATCTTTTGGGTTTTTTTTTAAATTTCATTCCATAACTCTTTCTTGCACCCCTTTTATCATGTGAAATAATTTCTCTCCTCTTTATTATGTTTGTTTTACTACTAATAATAATAAATGCAAAGTACTTATTCAAATCCTTCTGATATGTGTAGAGAGTTGGTTGTTGCAGAGTCAAACTAAAACTATTTTGTTTTAATATTTCCTTCCCTCCCCTAATCATTTGATTGACTTTTTTTTGAGCCCCTTCCAATTTGCCTACATCGTTCTGACATAAAGGTTCACAGGAATAAATGCAATAATTTAGGCTTGTCCTCTGAGTACAGTTATTAGTTCATTAACAGAAAGCATCTTCCAGTTATGTAATTAACCTTGTGTCTAAGGAGAGGCACCAGCAGAGAGGTTCTTAATACCATTCATGATATCAGCCACAAGGGGACATCGAGAAGCGACACAGTCTGCACTTTGCAGTCTCTGGAGCTGAGTCTTAGTTCGCTGCTGTTCTAGCCTTCATTGGCACAAAGATCTAATGCCCCAGAATTGCTTCCAAACTTCAGCCTTCCATATGGCATAACACGGCATTACCGACTCAGTCAGCAGGAGAGCTCTAATTGATCTTGACATACAACATCACAATTAAGTGTCATAATGAAAGCAGCAATTTCAGCTAGTTTAATGACAGACTTCAGGAAGGCAAGTCTTTGCTTGAAAGAATCTTTTAATTAGCGTGAGATAAAAAATGAACGAGGAATAAACTAAATAATATAAAAAATAGTTGGTCTTTTAAATGATTAAAGAAAAGAGCAAATAGTTTAAAATTTCATCTTAAAGAGCGTGGCACTTAAATAAATCAGGCATACATATGCAGTTTAGCAAGTAATTTGCTCGTGCAAATTGCCACAGTTGCACGTACAGTTAGGGTTGTTTTGCCTATGCAGCCATTTATTTGTACATAAAGTTACCAAATACACATGCCTTATTTGTTTTAAAAAAATCAGTCCTACCACAACTACTTTGTAATATTCATAGCACTGACAAACATTATCGATAAAATTCTGGCCCCACTAAATTCAAAGGAGTTTTCAGACTTCAGGTAAGCCAGGATTTCGATAAGGGAAGTAGGTGGGTTCCAAGCAAGCCTTGTCCTCTGAAAGTTAAAACGTTCTGCTAAAGATCAAGCTCACAGATTAACATAATTGTATTCTAAAACCAAAATTCTCACTCCCCTCCATATGCTTTGTCCTGCTGGTCCAGCTGCAGAGATGACTTCATTATACAGCATTTTCCCTCCTGCAATCTGGACTTGCACTAGGAACAGTAACATGAACACAAGGTGGGAGCAGGAGTAGTGGGTTGGAGATTTTTTCATTTAAAAAATAAAAATGTTAAAATAGTGACTTTTTTTTCTATCCACATGTAAAATCTCAGAAATAGATAATAGCGTTCCCTTCACAGAACGGTTCCTGAATTACCTTATATTTTATTTATTTGAATAGCCTCATTCATAGCAACACTAGACTGAAGGAATGAATCAAAAGATCTTCTCTGTCTTCTCCAATGCCAGGCATTACAAAATCACGAATTTTACAGAGAACAGAAGGGGACTATCTATCACTGAGTGAAGAGTGTGGCATGGCACTGAGCATGTGCGGATATATCCAAATTTCCTTCTGTATTCACCACTTATTTGGAATATGAATAAAAGGGTTCAGGAAATGAATAATGTTAACAATAATGATGGTACTGTCTTGAATCACCCTTGCATTGAAGTTAAACGTGCTCAAGTGCTTTGCTGAATCAGGGCTCTGGTGTACCCTGCACTATCTCCCATGTCCATGTGCACAAAGCAAAGGTTTCTGGGCTTTGTCAGCTAGACAGTTTGTCATGGTTTGTAAAGATGAGTTGAATCACTTCCCCATTCTATGCAGGTGGGTTAAGGCAATGCCTCCAATCTGTGGGATTTATCCTGTTGCATGTCTTTCCCAGAAGTACCATTGCTGAAAGTGTTCTTTCCAAAGATGTATATCAATGTTAGGCAAGACTTTAACAGCAGTCTCGGGAGTCCGGTCTTCCACAGACGTTCTTTCAAGTAATGGGCAGGAGGATGCCCACAACAGAGGCCAGGACTTCAGAAGAGTTTGGCATCTGCAGCTCCTGTTGAGAACAGTGGGAGCTACCTATCTCTCTAAGGTGCATATGTGGCCGACGTTGACATGCTCTCTCAGCACCTCAGTCTTTTTCACATTTATACCCCCACAGCACCTTTATGAGGTAGGGAATTGCTATTATCTCCAGTTAACAGATGAGGCACAGACAGATTAAGACTTCACACTGGAAGCCTGTGGCAGAGCAGGGAATGGAGCGTGGGTGTCCCAAGTGCTAGGCGGGCTCCCTGAGCACTGGACCTGCATACTGAGGCCCTTTTAAAAAATCTGTTCCAGAGATTTTATAGGGTGACTTTCTGATTTCTGGCACAGTGTAAAAACATAGTGGTTTTACCTGTGTTTAAAGAAGAAAGAATAAAAGCATGCAGTCCATTATCAAGCCTTAAAAAATGGGGTAACTTTCAAAAAGCCTACAGAATCAGGCAGCAGTTTAAGGTGAATGGGTTACTACACCTAGCAGGCAGCATGGTCCAGTGTATAGAGCTCTGGACGGTGAGACAGGAGACCTGGTTGCTAGTCCTAGCTCTAATGTTAACTTGCTGTGTGATCCTGAGCATATCACTTTACCTCTCCAGTGTCAATGACGACACTTTTGTAACATGATAGAGGACTTTTTTGGTCCTTTGCTTGTGTATTATACCACCTTCCTCACCTTGTCTTGACTGAGGAGATTGTGAGCTCTTCACGGCAGGGGCCATCTACTACGCTGTGTTTGTACAGTGGGTCTGCATTCTTGGGTGGCCTGTAATAAAGTCCTAGCTAATATTACTGTTGTTATTACAGTAATATTATTGTCTTATATTTTACAAAATGATGAATGGTGAGATGTCTTTGTTTTACTCCATGGCAGGGGTTAAAAGGACTAAGCTTTGTGTGTGTGTGAGTGTGTGTGTGTGTGTGTGTGTACATACACATTGAGATCGCTATACCTCCCACACATGTTTTTATTTAAAATTAATATTGTGATAAAAAGGAAATGGGCATAACACCTTCTGAAGCCTTAATTGGTTATTTATGTTGATGGCAGATAATTTTGTTTATGTGACGGAATGCTATTACTTATATAAAGCCACAACTGTTCAGAGTTAATGGAATAAAGAATTAAAAGATAGCCCTCTCTCTTTCCGAGAACATAGCAGTAATAAGAGTGTATAATTTAACAGGCAGCATATCAGCAAGTGCTTTGCCTGCATGCAGAATGGCAAGATGGTTATTGGGAGCACCGAATGGAATGCTGCTGGCAGGGGTGTCAACCTCTCTTAGCAGCCATGTTGCTTTTCTGACTTCGCTTTCTGCATAACTGCACTCTCCAGCCAGGTGTATCCAGCCTCTTGGTAGGAGATGTTGACAAAGAGAGCAGAAAAGAGGCTTTAGAGGTCAGTTCGTGCATCCCCAGGGATTGTTGCTTTGCATTATAAAGACCAGTGGTATGAATATGAAGTTGTAACTAGCCACTTTCAACCAATTTCTTCAGAGATCTGTTCTTTTTGCCTGCCAACAATTAAAGGATACTGTCCAATTTGCCTTTTAATTTTCTTTTTAAATACACTCCATTTTTGCATTATGCTGTGTATCTTAAAGTGGGAGCTTCTTTTGAGTCTCAGAAGCTACCACCATAGGAACTGGTAGATGAGATGCATTTAATTAAAAAAACAAAAAAACAATAACAACATAGATCAGAGTCCTAGGTACTATACAGACTGCTGCTAAAAGTAGCAGTTATAGGAGCCATTTGTAACCAACGAGAAAGCTATTTGATTCAGATATGTCTAATATAATAAGCTTCTTTTTGGTTAGATTTGCTCTCTCTCTCTCTCTCTCTCTCTCTGCATTGTTTGTCAAGCAAACTAGAGCTGCTTGATTTTGGATGTTCTTGTTTTGGGATTTTTCCCCTGCACTGGAAAAAATTCCAAAGGTAACAAGCAGCACAAAGAGAAAGGGCAGCAAGGAATTTGTGATAATGGGATGATGTGGTTTCTTTGTGATGAGCGAATTACCTTCATTTTTAGCTTGGGTAGACGTGTTTGTGGTTTTTCAGTGTAACTTTCATTTCAGGCTTTGTAGCAGTCGTTGGTGACAAGATGACATAATACTATGTGCTTACTGACCACCTTTCATCCAAGAATCACAACAAGTTTCCTTAATTAACAAACCTCCATCATCTTGTGGAGTCATGTGATATTGTTATTTCCAGTTCACATGGATAAAGTGAAGCATAGAGAGGTTGAAGCCCAACTTACTAAAAGTCTGTTGCACAAGTTACTATTTTGAGGGCTAAAGTAGGCTTCGGGCAGACCTTTTGCTCAGGGGTGAATCTCACCCACAAACGATATGTGCACTCATGCTTTAGTATGTACACAACTCTATTTTGCTTAAGTGTATTGGACCTTTTGTGTGTGTGTACAAAAGAGGATGTAGACTTTTAAAAACTGATCTGAGTAACTAGCCCAAAGAACACGGGGCCAGTGACTGATCTGCGCTTGTAACCCAGTCCCCCGCTCAAACAATTAGCTTTTCTCCTCATATTCAACTGCCATGGCTGCTTATTCACAATAGGCCAGATTCGGCCATCATTACTCACCTTGGATAGTTCTATGGTCTGCAAATAGTCATACTGACTGTGCTGGTGGTGAGTCGAGGAGCTGGAGCCCAAGCTCCACCCATTCCTGATCCCTACTCACTTCCTGCCCACCTGGTTCAGGGAGGGTCCTTGTATACCCCACATGCCTGGACCCAAAGTCTGGATAGCCCGCAAAATAATGTAAGAATGGATTCTTACTCCACTGTGTGGGTGCACAGTACAGGTCACAGATCAGTCTTGCGTTAGAGAAGACAAGAAATTCAGGGAAGAGTAATTATTGTTTTTGAGGTGCTGGGAAAGGTTTCTGGAAGATCTAGGTTATAACAAGGGTTATGACTGAGAGAAGAGTAGAAGCATGGTGGGGCAAGTATAGAGAGGATTTTCCAAGCATATGGGGTGACAACAGTAGTAGTTCAGAGCAGAGAGTGGGAGAAAGCGATGAAAAGAGCATTAAGCTGAGAAACAGGGAAGAGCCAAAGGACTGAGAGTCACGGAGGGGAAATGAGGGCAGAGTTGGAAGTGGGGCACTGTTCCATAGACTGTGTTTACTGTCGTTTTCCAAAATATTCTGACTTGAAGACAAAACCACACTCAGAAGATGAAAATTCGTTGGGGACACTATGGCAGACATTGACCTTAGGGGACACAGTCTAGTTTGAATGATATACATTTGGGATAACATATGACCTTGACACTGATGTTTTGTTGAAATGCTCTTAGTTACCCTAAGTCTCACATGTGGGCCAGAATCTTCCCATGCAACCCTTTTGAAGTCACTGTGGGCCAGAGTTTCCATTATGCTAAGGTCAGTTTGCACTGCGTAAGTGTCATCAAGCGGCCTTAAAACAACTAGAATTAGCACATGGAATTCCCTAATTTCTATGTCCGCTGCCCCTCCTACCCCAGCATAAGAGTAAGAGAGGATTTGTATCAGGGACATTCTGGCAGCAAGGTGGCATGGCTTGGTGGAGCAGAGCGCCACTACATCTCTTTCTCCACTGGCATAAATTGCATTCTGCCAGTGGCAGAAGTTGGGGCCTCCACCTTCCCTAACTTCTGCCAATGTCTTGAGGATTAAGGAGCTGCAACTGGCTTCCCACAGCCACCACTCTCACTACAGCTCAGATAACAACTTTCACTCACAAGTTAAAAAAAACAAGATTTCAATTACATGGTCCAGAAAACCAGCATAAAACAACATAATGCTGCACCAGTCATCAATGAGGGATTTTTTCCCTTACAAGGAATAATGGGAATTAAATGGCCTTATGGGAATTTCCCCTTTGTACACCAATCAAGTCAGATGAGGATTCCTGTCTCTACACTGTCCTTGGTATTAAACCATATGTGGATTGGATGATACATGGATATTTCTGAGGAAACCCCCAGGCACAAGGATTTTTTTGGAAGGCTCTCTCTAGACTCAGGACCTTCCAGGGGGGCCTCTCCCACACAGGATCTTTGAGTGGCTTAACTTCCATGGTTTCCCCAGCAAGTTTTCCCTTTTGCTTTGCAGGAAGCAGCACCCAGACCTGAACACCTACTTGGGCTACATGCACATTTGTATTTGTAGGCCGGTCTTTGAATCAACACCAAACTGAGAGGTTGATCTGTCAAAAAAAAAAAAAAAATTCATTTTAGAGGAAATTTAAAAAAATTAAATACAGGCATCCTTTTCATGAGCCAAGAGTGCTAATCATGAATTATATAAAAAATTAAGTTGACAGTGTTCCTTTACATTCTTCCCATTGTACACATCTTTGGGCCATCCCAAATAATTCCTCTGGCTTCCTGGAATATTTGTACTACATATAATATGTATGCTGCTCTCACTATGCTCTGTGTAAAAGAGAGAGAGATGCTTTCTTATATCATTGTTACCTAGGAAAGGAATAGAGTAATCATATTACGACATTAATACCCACTAGTGAATGACAAAGGTGTAAATCAGTATTGCTATGAATGAAGACATATAATGAATATTTTACACCAGGGAAATGATGTTTATTGACCTGTATAAGCTTCAGGGACTTCATATCACAAGTGTGGCAATAGATTTGTGTCCATGGCATAAATATCACTTAAATATTGAATCGATATAAGTAGAATGGCATGGTATTCTTGCATCTCTCTGACTGAGTTGCTCCAAGCAATCAGAGTTACGTTTATAAAAGCCCCTTGTTCAGCAATGTAATGTGCTGTCTAAAGTTCATGTAAAATACAAAGAACATCGATCATAACCTCCAAAAATTAAAAGAACCTCTTTCACCTTGTTCTGACAACTACGGGTGCTGCTTTCAATAATGACTCTTCTTAAATTATAAACATTGTTCCTGAGTGGAAGATTTCAGGCCTGAAAGAATTCAGCACTATCCAGCCACCTAATGGAGGTTGGGTATCCAAATCCTTTAAAATGAAGCCATTTAAATGTCCATTAAAATTAAGCTTGTCAATCAAATGAAGCCATCCTAAGTCTACAAGGGCCTGATTCTGGCACCCAGACTTGCATCGAGTAGTAGCTTAGTCAAAGTGATCTTCGGGAGTTACAGTAAAACAATCCTTGATTATACAATTGTAAGTCTGTAGTAATTTATAGTTACTGTTCTCAGTTTGGAACACTCACTTCAAAACCGAAATGTCTCCTAAGTGATCTTAGGCTTGTCTACAGTGCCTTTTTATCTACACTCTCTGGTGTAGACACTTCAAACCATGCTACAAAATGGGATAGATGCACTGTTCCAGTGTCAGTTTACACTACTGTACCATGCCTAGACTTGAGATTTGCACTCGTGCAGTTACATCGGAGTATCTATAACAGTGGTTAAAAGCACCAGTGTAGACACAGCCTTATTTGAAAATAAAGTTAAGTGAGTTAGCTATTAGTTTTTCTCCAGAATCACTACATGCTGTATGAGTTTTTTCTGGGTTTTTTTTTTTTTTTTCAATGTTAGATACTGCTGAATCGCCTGGCTGGAATTTTTACTCAACAGCTTGTCAGTTAGTTATATGAAGTTTAAACCTGATTATCAAGTGATGTTTGTGCAAAAGCAACAGATTTTCTGGCAAAAAAGAAAAATGTGTGAAATCCTTTTTCTAGTGTCTTGCTCTCATGGGATTCTATCCAGCCCAAAATAGCCTTTGCAGGTGGTGGTTGGTTCTATAAACATCCTGGCTTTCGCAGTAAAGAAGGCAACTCCTGTACCAAGAGACTAGTTCACCCACGGAAGCATCAGCCCAATCCTTCCCTTGTCAGCCAGCATGTGCGCTTTCAGCTTTTGTGCAGCCTACTATGTGTATTTATTATTTATATAGATGTGTGTGATACTTTACAGGCAATTAAGCAGGAAAGATTCCTTGCCCCCATAGTGTGTATATATGCATACATAAATATTTTGTAAACAGTATGGGTGAGGGTGAATACAATTTGTACTGAGAGTTTAGAATTATAGTCTTCTGCTGTTTAAGCTTCCATGTTTCTGTGACTGGGTTAAAGCTATTTATTCCAGTTACCTGACATATATGTACATTTTAATGTTGTGTATTTGATCTAAGTAAGGGATGGGATTTTTTTTTAACAGATTTCATTTGAACTCTTTCTTTGAGCTTTCACTGTCATAGCTGGTTAAAAAACAAACAGTGCATACATGCTCAGAGCACAAGATGTACTCATAGTAATCTTTTTGGTCAAAGTTCTCTGCAAAGTCACACAACTATATGAGTCCTCTTTTGATGTACAAAACTCAAGTGCATATGGGAGGATTTCTGAGAACTTTGTATTCAAAGCAAGTTAGTTTGACCATTTCATTCTGGAAATCAAATTTGGCAGTGACTTCAACTTTGGTAAGACAGATGTTGTAGTCATATCATGTTATATCACTCTTCATTCCATTCCATTCCATTCCAGCAGCTATCAAAGTTAGACATTTTAAAATCAGCAGGTCCTGATAACTTGCATCCAAGAGTTTTAAAACAGCTGGCTGAGGAACTTGCTGGACCGTTAATGTTGATTTTTAGTAAGTCTTGGAGCACTGGGGGAACTTCCAGAAGACTGGAAGAAAACTAATGTTGTGCCAATATTTTAAAAGTGTAAATGGGATGACCCCATTAATTTCAGGGACGGCAATTTAACATCTACCCTAGCCAACGTAATAGAATGGCTGATACAGAACTTCATTAATAAACAGTTAAAGGAGGGTAATGTAACTAAAGCCAATCAACGGGTGGTTACGCAAAATAGATCCGTTCAAATTAACTTGATATTTTTAATGAGATTACAAATTTGCTTGATAAAGGTAATAGTGTTGATGTAATGTTAGGCTTCTGTAAGGCATTTGACTTGTTACCGCATGACATTCTGATTAAAAAACTAAAATGATATAAAATTAACATGTCACACAGTAAATGGATTAAAAGCTGGTTCACTGATAAATTTCAAAATGTAATTGTAAACAGGGAATCATCATCAACTGGGTGCATTTCTAATGGTCCCACATGGATCAGTTCTTAGCCCTATGCTATTTAATATTCTATTAAGGATCTGGAATTAAACATAAAATCATCACTGATAAAGTTTGCAGATGACATAAAAATTGGGGGAGTGGCAAACAATTAAAAGGACATGTCACTGATTCAGAGCGATCTGGATCACTTGGTAAGCTGGCTGCAAGCAAATAATATGTGTTTTAAGATAGCTAAATGTAAATATATACATCTAGGAACAAAGAATATAGACCATACATATAGGGTGGGCAACTTTATCCTAGGAAGGAGTAATTCCTGAAAAAGAATTGGGGCTCATGGTGGCTAATCAGTTGAATATGAACTCGCAGTGCAGTGGCCCAAAAGTTTATGAGCCTTGGATGCATAAACAGGAATCTCGTGTAGGAGTAGTGTGACCACTGCTGGAATACTGTGTCCAGTTTTTTGTGTCCACAATTCAAGAAGGATGTTGATAAATTGGAGAGGGTTCAGAGAAGAGCCACAAGACTGATTAAAGGATTAGAAAACCTGCCCTATCGTGAGATACTCAAGGACCTCAATCTATTTAGCTTAACAAAGAGAAGGTTAAGGAGTGACTTGATCAAGTCTGTAAGTATCAACCTGGGAAACAAATATTTAATAATGGGTTCTTCAGTCTAGCAGAGAAAGGTATAACATAATCTGATGGTTGGAAACTGAAGGAGACACAGTCAGACTGCAAATAAATTGTAAATGGATAACAGTGGGAGTAACTCCTGAATGCTGTGTGATTATTTCTTTACTTTACTTTACTACTTTACAGTCTCTCATGCTATGTCCTTGTGGCACCTAGAGACCATGGTGATGGGCAGGTTAGGGACCCTGTTCTGTTATTCTTACAAATAGATGGTGAAATTCACCCTTTTGCAGAGGCCTGTGCCCTAAAGGTCTGCTTAAGCCTTCGAAGTAGGATATAAGTGATGCACAGGCCTTTTGGTGGCTTGCCGCACAGGGTTGAATTTGACCCACAAGTAGATCCATTTACTGCAGTGAGACTGCTCACATGAGAAAGGTTTACTTAAGTAACGATGCATGGCAGGATCAGTTCCTAGAAATGTCTCAGTGGATAGAATACCATTGCATAAATGTCAACGTACATTTTTTATGAACACATCCTAATCAAGAGAAACTCTCCACATTTAGCTCTATTCCCTCTTTGATGCACGTGTCCTAGTTCCCGTTAGCACTCATGGGAGGGCTTGAGCCATGGAAAGGCTAAGAGAGATCCTTTCGGATTTTTTTTTTTAATGCAAAATAAAAATCCGCATACCCTTATACAAGAGATCTATAAGCAGTATTTAGTAGGGCTCTATAGAATGTATTTGAAAACTATATTGCAGGATCAGGTCCCTTATAAGTATTGTCATGTACAATGCAAATTACACTATTGGTGGAATAAATTAAATTCAGCTAGGGTTTCTTTTATGTTGGAAATCATAGCCCTATATAGTAACTTAATATATTGCAATTAAAAATCACAGAGGGAGAATCCGTTGTGTGTATGGTTTAGTGCACAATAATAGCTGCATACCCTATTCCATCTTATTACCCAAACATATCATCAGAAAACAGGGAATTCCTAAATTTCCACAGTTTAGGTTACAGCTCTGAAAACAAAAGATGAAACTCAAGCAAATTCTAACAATAATTTGAAAGTTATCTTTTAAAAAGCATAATAACATGTATTAATTTACAAGAAATAACTGGTTAGGCCATTACAAGCTCCACTGCTTTTATAGCCAACGTTTTTTTCCCTCTAGGTTGTTAAGTCTAGCAGTTTATCTCAATTATCAACCAATATGAAAGTAACTAGACCTGAAATAAATCCATATTAACCTCTGCTGGAATAGCTTCTAAAACAAGGAACCTAGCCTCATCAGAATGCACAAAAATCTGTTAAAATATAAAACAGCCCTCTAGACACGTTGGCAATTCTTAATTAAATAGCTGAGAGTATTTATCCCATCCCAAAAGTCAGGAATAATTTGCTTCTGACTTTGTGTTGCGAGATGTTGAATGTCAGAAAGCCCACCAAAGGAGTTCAATCAGGTATTAGCTTGAAATGGGAAAATAGAGCTGAAATTGGGGAAAGAAAAAAAAGAGAGAGAGAGAGAAAAGGAAAAAGTGCACCTTGCAAGACGTCTAGGCAAACAGAATGCTTAGAAGAGACAGGCTAATTTATCATAGTGCAATTGCTATGGCAACAACAGTGCTTGGAGATCATGTGACCCGAGGCAGTTTCTGTTGACTGGTTCTGACTATCAGTTCAGCAAAGGTTCCACTGTTTACCAGTGAAAGGGAAGGCAGAGCATTGATACTTGTTGAAAAGGCATAATAATAGTGTATCAGAAACCATGAAAGCGTCTCTTTGTCTTGTCCGTGTTTGTTTCTATTCTAATAAAAGGAACCTCTCTATTTTTTTCCCTAAAAAGCTCTCTTATTTATTCACACTTTAAAAATGTGTTTCACTGTTTACTCAGTAGGAATGTCAACTACATTGATGAGGTCACTGATTTTACATATTTGGTGCCCCATCACATTTTTGTCATAATTTACCCAGTATCTAAAAATGTACCACTTTTTTTTTTGTTTATTTTAGTTTTTTGGGGGAAGGCAGGGGAGGAGGTTAAGAGAAAAAGGTTAACAACAGTGTTAATCTTAGACAGCTTCTTAGTCAAAACTGATAGGTGTAAGAATTAAAAAAGGTGTGAGGGGTGGAAAGCACTGGGAATAAGCAAGCTTTAAGGGCTGGACTAAAGAAAATAATTTGCATGAACACCATTTCATTGTATGTTTGTATTAGGATTTGTAGCCCGCTCCTGAGAGGTGCTTAGCTCAGAGAACAGTGAGAAAAGACAAAGATTGTTAGAAATTCTCACTGTTAAAGAGAGAGAAAACAAATGTTGCCTCTAAAGTTTCTTTTAATGTTACAGCAAAAAGAAAGTAAAGTTAATTTGTCGGTTATGTATACACTGTTACCCTAACCCAAACTCCAAGTGGTCATAACTCTGTGAAGTTAATGGAATTGCTCTGGTTACTCCAGGGCTGAATTTAGCTCCTTGATTTCAATAGAAATTGAATGTTTGTCTCAGAGGGCAGAGTCTGCACTTGGATTTTAAAAATCTTTGACTGTTTCCCCCCCCGTTGCAACTTAAAAGGCAAAATCCTGCAGCCCTTACCTGAGAGAAACTCCCACATGAATAGCTGTTTCTGCCAAAAGTGCTTGGGTTTTTAGACTTAGTAAACCAAGAGATTGTTCAATTTTTTTCTTTGAGTACTGCCCCAGGTGTTCATCTTTCCCTTCTGAACTTTTGAAGTACTTCTCTTAACAACAATTTTTTAATCATATTGGAGCTGTTGCAATGTAAATTCCATCATATATTTTTAAAAGTTTGGGACTAATACCACAGAGTATACACCTACATCATCCATCTTTGTATGGCACTCAACCTCTCAATGTTAGTATCTCATATTATTTAAGGCTGGATCCTGGGTCCATTGACAAAGCTCCCATAGAGTTCAATGATCCGTTCCTAAATAGGCCAAGTTAATATACATTACCTTATTATCCAGACCTCTCAGTCAGTATACATTGCCATAGTAATAAATAAGGACTACAAAAATGATCCAGATATGTCCGGTATTTTCCATGGAAAACAGTATTTACTTCCTTCTACTATTCTGCTTTTTGCATTGTAGTCAGACATTTAAACTCTACCATCATGGAGGGCAATTTTGCTTTGTCATGCTACGAAGCTGTAAAATTGAGTAGGTGTCCAAAAAGGTCTAAGCTTGAGGAATCCAAAAAGCAATTTCAGTCCTCTCAGGGAGTTCACTTCAGCAAATTGTGATTCCAGTTTTACATTCAGCTTTACAAGTACGGTAACGGTAGAATAATACTTAGTTAAGACATCAACAATGAATGTTTTTATCTCTTCTGTGTCCAGGTTTTGTTTTTGCTCAGCAACCTGTTCAGATACTACTTTTTTTCTGCTTCTTTTGTTTGATTACAATACAAGTCCACATTTTCTGCAGTCTGATTTCTTTTTTTCAAATTGAGATAATGCCTGAGCAACGTCAGTTTAATTATCTAGATTAAGAATGTCTGTTAAAATGTACATCAGTAAGGGATTCCTATCTTTATGAAAAAGTATACAAGATTTTTTTGTTTTGGTTTGGCTACATTTGATTGCATAGTTTGCTTTTTTTAATGATAAAGACAGAATCATGATGAAATTGTTATAATTTTAATTTAATTTTCAGTCTTGACAAACCTATTAGCTATTTAAAAAGCAGTACCAGATGATTTTGGGGGAAATAAAATATCTATACTATTATTAGCCAATCCTCATTAATCAAATGCATTTGGAATACAAATAGCAACCCTGATTCTCCACTCACTTACCACAGTTTTACACTGATGTTGCTCCATCAACTTGTGTGGAGTTACTCCTTATTTACACTATTATGAGTAAGGGGAAAAACAGGTCCTGCATCTCCAGCGAAACACAATTTGTTTGCCTGGAAGGATGGCGAAAATGTAGATATCAGACAGGAAATATGCCTCTAGCTGCTGTGTTTACCACAAGAAACTCAAAGAGAATTATTTAATCCTTGTTTGCATAGTAACGTCTGATAAATAATTCAGGAATACGTGGCCTACAGTTTTTTAAGGCATTGCCTAAAGAGGAAACAGTTTTTTAAGGTATTGCTCCAGTTTTAACAAGGAACCCCAGCAAGTTGTATGAGCTGTATTCAAGCTCCTCGGACATGTTTTAGTCTAAGAGGTACAGTGAATTTCACAAGAAGAGGACTTCAAGGTATTGCAGGGAGAGCTGTCACAAGAGGAAAAAGGCCTCTGTACAACACAAATAATGTGTGCGTATTGTGTGAGAGAGAAATTGTAGGCTGGAAGATAGATGTTTAGTAACTGGGTTTAATAGAGTAATCCATTAAATCAGGTGTCTAGAGGGTGGTGTTCTGAAACAGGATTTTTGCGTTATCTCAAGAAGATGCTTTTTACAGCCTTGCTGACAGCAAGTGCTTAAAATTAACTTTTCTCTCTCTCGGGTTAGGTTTAACATGTGTTAAAATGATCCTGATTAAGCAATGAAAATGATATTATTAGCCTTCGCTGCATTTTCTCTTATACTTCCTATTTATATGAAGTTGTTTACCTACAATATCAAAAGCCACTGGTGGATACAAATTTTAGCTTCTCTTTAGGCCGTGTGCTAGATTCTGTTGTGCTTACACTGAGTGTCACCAATTGTATTACATAGTCCCATTGACTACATTGGGATTACATATGGAGTAACAAGCTACTCAACATAAAATCATAGAAATGTAGGGGCTGGAAGCATCCTTGAGAAGTCATCGAATCCATCCCTCATACTAAGGCAGGACCAAGTATACCTAGACCATCTTTGTCAGATATTTGTCTAACCTGCTCTTAAAAATCTCCAATGATGGGGATTCCAAAACCTCTCTTAAAAGTCTATTCTGTGCTTAACTATCCTTATAGTTAGAATGTTTTTCAGATAATCTAACCTAAATCTTCCATGCTGCAGATTAAGCTGATTACTATTTATCCTACCTTTAGTGGACACAAAGAACAATTGACCACTGTCCTTTTTGTAACAACCCTTAACATAACTTTAGGAGTATCTGGTTTCCGCATGTCTTTTTTTCCTCAAGACTAAACATGCCCGTTTTTGTTGCTTTCCTCTGGACTTTCTCCAATTTGTCCACATCTTTCTTAAAGTGTGGTGCGCAAAACTGGATGCAATATACCAGCTGGCCTACTAGTGAAGAGTAGAGCAGAACAATTACCTCTTGTGTCTTACATAGAACACTCCTCTTAATGAAGTATACATCTTCACAAACCCAAAGTGATTTGCCTTAATTTCCTCACTTTTGTACCATTGATATTCACACACACACTGCCATTTACAAATGTTAAATAATAATAATCACCTAGGTACATCCACATATGTGGATTGAAAACAGAATGTGCTGTGAATTCTATTTATCCAAAAGTTTCTGCTAATAACTGTTAGTGTTTTTAGTGGTGATACTCTTTTCCATTAAACTTTTTTTTCATTTTTTCACGCTGAATTACATTTTTTTCAACAAATAAAGATACCGGAAGTTTTTATGAGTCTTATATGGGAAATTTATGAATCTGGAGCCCTGAACCAACTTGCTCAATATTTCAGTTTCTTAGCAATGAGAACAAGCTTGTGGTTCTGGAATATTGTATATATGTTGTTTATTACAAGACCTGCATGATTTACCTACCAAATGTTAATTCCAAAAAAGATCTCTGTGACGAGGATACATTTTAATGGCATTTTATGGGGGGGGGGGAAATCTTTACCCGATTTCAGAAAATTTTGCATTTTTGAAATTTAGTGTTTATACAAGATTTTGGGCAAGGACTGTTTTTCACAAAAATCCACTTTTGCATGAAATCCTGTGCAGGCATCTTACATAGGAGCCTCCGAACATCCATTAGATAGGCACAATTTTTAATCCTTACTGAGCTGCTCTGGATTCAAGCTGGTGACCTACAGGTGGAAAGTTCTGAACTTGATTAGCTCTCTTTCATGCACCCACACAGTTGTCCAGAGATACAAATCTCGTGACAGGTATGCCAAGCGCAGACATCTGGTGTCTCTGAAAGGGCAAAGTAGGATTCAGGGAGGCACAAAGGCCTAGCACAGTATGATATATTGGCTGGGAAGGGTAAATCAACACAGAAGTTCCCAGCACCATGTGGGAGCTAAGGATAGGAAAGCAGTCTGTGTTTTAGATTTATATTTTACTTATAGTTTTCACATTTAAAATATACAGCTGCTCAATAAAATATTTATAACAAACTTGAAGGTGATTTTTAAAGAACAGTCTTAAGAGAAATTATTTGGCTAGCAAGTGCCAAATGTTGACTTTAGCAAGCAGCCTTGTGCTGATAGTCACAAAATTTCTCCTGAATGGTACATAAGGCATTTTTGCTAACTGCTCTGTTCAAAATGGGGAGTATCTTTTTTGTTCTTTCCTGCTGATCCTGGGAAAGAAACAACAACAACAACAAAAAAGTCGGAAGTAGCAAGAGTTAAATAAAGCTCTTTCAAACCATGAATCCATCCAAATTGTACCTTGATTGCAATTTAAAAGTCAGATTATGTGGTAATGTCTGAATCAGAAATCATTTTAGAACTACCATAATGGGAATGTTCAATTGGTTTTGAATCTATGCATGTATTTTCCCTTTATTTTTGAATCTTCTTACCACATCATGTGCATTAACCACTGCATCTCTATTGTGCTGCACCTCAACAGTGTGACAAATACACAGAAATGCAACTGACTGCTTACAGAGGGGTTGCTTAATGATTTAGTTAGCACACATGCTTTTAAAAAGAATTGAATATGTGCAACATCTTCCACAGAATTCCTATATAAAAGACTACCTAAAGCACTTGACAGTACTCTAGAACTGCTTTTACTCAAAGGAAACAGTTGGTAGAACTACCATCAGCACAGGCTACTAGTGTGTTTGTACTTGATGCACTTTTTGATATCACTAAAGTTTCAGAATTTCCTCTGAGCCTTTTACTGGTGGTGTCCATACACTGTCTTCTGAGACGGGGTAAGGGGGACAGAAAGGAACTCCGACATGAAGGCACAGGTGGATTGTACTTGAATTTTCTACAATAACTATTCATTGAGGTAAAAGAACTAAATAAGTTAGACATGCCTAATATTAAATAAATGAGTTTCTTTTCAGTGAGGAGTAGTGACAGTTTTCCCAGTTACGTAAGGAACTTGCCAGATTCAGAAGATAAAGCCTTCATTGGCACTTTCAAGTTGTTTGAAGAAGTCAAACAAGGAGTGGGTGTGGGGGCAGAAGTGGAGCTTTTCAGTTTTCTGATGAACCAAGTTCACATTTACACAATTTAAAGATAATGGAAAGCAGACTAGAGGGACGGTTAAGCTCAATAAAGAATTAGCCAATGTTAAAATTTGCTCTTGCCTTATGCATAAGAATATCTATCTATCTAGAAAAGAGTAATAGTGTAATTTAATGGATTGAAAGCATCTCAGTAGAAAGCAGATTTGTCACTACAGAAGTGCAGACCCAGATTTGAATTTCCCTAAAGCTCAGAGGTAGAGCTGATCAGAAAATTTTCGATTACAATGGCACTTCTGCAAAAAATTGGAGGGGAATAGAAAATCATAGAAAAATGTGAACATATTTCGCCCATTTTCTGAGCAACTCTTTAAAGGGGTGATCCAGAGCTGCTGGTTCAGGCCCATCTTTAGTTGTAATTGATTACAAGGAAGGTAACGCCTAGATTTTTAAAGGTATTTAGGCAATGCAACTCAGAAATCAATGGGAGTTAGGTGCCTAAATACCTTTGAGGATATGGGGCTTAGGCTCCTAAGTCTTATTAAAAGTCAATAGGCCTTAGGCTCCTAAATCACTTTTGAAAATAAGACTTGGGCTCCTAAGTCAGTTAGGTGTTACAGTGCCGAGCGGAGCAATGCCTAAATACTTTTAAAAATCTGGGCCAGAGCCATTTCTTCTGGTCTTTTCACTCATACATTATCAATAAGAATACAGAAGCTTGTTCTAAATGCTTGGTGTAATTTTTTTTTTTCGCATTCATGGACAGCTATTTCCTCTCTATAAATTACTGTATTGCCTAAAGTTGTGTATTCACCCTAAAGAAAACAAAGGCTTGCCAGCTTTGTCTACACACTTGTAATTGGAATTACCTTTAGATTAGTGTGAATGCAGTATCTGATTTTTTTTTCTTTAATGATTACAGTGGAATAATTATAGACAGATCATCTGTTAGAACAGTTTGGGGTTCCCCAGATATTTACTGGGGAAGGAATCTACAAATTGACTTTGTATGGCTATTCTTTCCTTGATGCACATGTTTAACCATCATTATGAGTGAGAGTCCTAATGAGTGTTTGTTAAAGATCGAATCAATCCCTAAATTAATGTCCTTGTTTAATAGATTGCTTATAGTAGTGGCAGAGGACCTGAGTCTAGAAATGCTTATGCATGTGAGTAATTGTATTCACATGAGTAGATGCATTGACTTCAGTGAGACTACTCACACAAGTAAGTGGTTGTGGAATCCAGTTCAGAGGCTTCACGTGTGCAAACCCTGGCTACTGGGAGACTGGATATACCTCCAGGGTCAGGGACTAATATGAGGCAGGAAGCTACTCAGATGAATGTGCTAAAAGTTACAGGAAGAACTGTTATTTTCTTATTTTCTAAGTGACATCGATTTGTATGGCTAACATTTTAGTAATGAAAAGCAAAATGTAAATCTGCAGCCTGCTGTGAAGGGAAGTCTACACATTCAATGAACACTACAGGACCTATTCATAAATATTCATTGATACTGCTTCACCAAAAATGAAATTTAAGTACTTAGGTAATGGAATAAAAGTAGGTGAAAAGCTGTTTCCTGTGAGCTAAGGAAACAGGATAGTAAGAGACAAAATAAGGGAGATAAAGTTATGGCTTGATTTTTATCTTAAAATATGAAATAAGGGGATTGTAAGGTTAATTCATTTGAAATGCTTTATCCCCTGGTTAGGGAAGCCAAATTATCTCGTGATGAGATTTAACAGAATTTTGGGCTCTTTCGACATTTATGTTCAGTCACATCCTCTTGTATCATTCATTGCTATATTATATTATATTATATTGTCAACCATTTTGTGTTCCTTAATTCCTTTGTTGATTTTCATATTATTCTCTACTTGTTCTTAAAATATCCCTGGTCAGTTACAGACAAGGAGCAAAACATGTACTTTCAAACTAGATGACTTTTATTGTAGATTCAAGAGAACAATAGAACAAAGAATAAATAAGAAGGATACATTACACATAAATCTAATTGACTTCAATGGAGTTATGCTGATTTTCATGAGATGAGGTTCAGGCCCACAGTCTCCAGCAGAATGAGAAAGTTGAATGTGTCTCACTCTGTAAGATCCTCCATTGTTCTTCAGATTATTGCCCCTGTGAGTGCTCCACCTCAGGATGTACATGCTGGCACTGTTGATCACAGATTTTCATCGTCTGCTCCTGTACCCTACACATCCTTCTACTCTGGTACAAGGGTATGGGTGGTGGATGCAGCTGCCGCTGACTCACCACTGGACCCCTGGGGCATGGTGGCCTTGCCTTTTCCCATCTCTGCTCCGTCCCTTCCCTGAGGCCCCCACACCGCCCACCGCAAAACAAAACCTATGAAACACAAATAGACTCACATAGTAGCCAGGGGTGGCGGGTAATGAAGGCTGGGGTCCAGCCATTGCGAGGCTCAGAACTCTTCTGGCCAGCTAGGGCTCAGGGCTCACCTCTGGCTGACTGGGGCTTGGGTCTGCTCTCGACTGCTCTGGGTGCCAGTGGGCCAGGTAGGGCAGCTCCAGGCACTGGCTGGGGTTCAGGGCTGCGTCAATGGGCCGGCCAGGGTTCAGGGCTGCTCCAGGTGCCAGTGGGCTGGCTGGGATATAGGGCTGCACCAGCGGGCCAGCCAGGGTTCAAGGCAGAGTGGAGGTGGGGCCTAAGGTGGAAGGGGCAGTGCCTTGGGAGAAGGGTGGGGCAGGGGGATAGCCTCCCCGAAGGAGGGGTACACACTGCCCATGTGTGAGGATATAGAGGAGGGGCTCGGATGTGCTGCTGTAGTTCATTCTCGACTGTCTGTGACTAGAGACTGAGCATTGCAGTGTCTGCTGTTAGCTGTACAGCTTAATTTCTTTATTCTTTGACTTCGTTTCTTTGTTTTAGCACAGGCTTGTGCTTTTCGGGGGTTCCCCCAATCTCTTTCTTTGTGGCCAGGGCTTCCTTCACCCTCAGCCTTTGTTATCTGCAGCCTCCATGCACAGGTTATGTCAAAGACCCCAGGTTTCCAACCCTGCCAGACCTGCCACAGATCTTTCTTGCTCAGCAACAGGCATTCCAGCTACCTTCGCTGCCTTGAAGAGTTCCACTTTGCATTAAAGTGCAAGGTCTGCTCTGAGTTTAAGAAGTCTCAGAAGGTGAGAGAAGACAGACTGAAGCTCCTCTTGATGGAATATACTTGAGACTGATAGGGTCCTATTTACCCCCACTGTACATCAGTCTCAGCTGCTCAGAGTGCTCTGTTGATATATGCCTCACTAACCAGAGACCATGGGGCAGCTACAATTGTAGGCAACTGGTGAGGCAGAGCATGCATTGAGATTGTACTATTCTCAGCCCAAAGGGATTAATGAATACCACTCATCAATGACATTGTTGCAAGAGAACCAACAATGCCAGTTTATAGTCTTTAACACTGACTTTGACATAGGCCCTTAACACAGAATAGTTGATGCACTTACTGTAACGTGGTCCTCAAAAGTGTTTCCAGCAGTTGTTGGTGGGGTTGCAAGCCTCCATTGATTCCCTGATTCTAGTCTTCTCCTGGAGCAGATTGGCTCAGACTCTGAAAACCATTTTCTTCTTAGATTCTGGAAGCATCCACAGGCTTACACAAACCCATTTGTGCCAAATCACATGGTGGTTCCTTTGCAGAGCTTTGGAATGCAATGCAAAGAACTGCATCTGAAGAGAACCTGTTGTGAGCCTGTTCCCAACTGTCATGATTTAACTGAGAGTCTCATGATATTTGGTGTTATTCTGAAGGGCCCTGCACCTGGAGTGAACTCAGGTTTCATTTTTTTTAATAAAGTAAGTTTCTAGATCTCATGATGTTGGACAAAAGCTTGAATATGTCACCTGAGTACAACCTAAAGGCTCGGAAACTGGAAGGCAAATAAAAGTAAAATGATGTATGTGGCACGTATCCTATATTATCCAATACTGCTCATGTTCTGAAGCAAACAGGATATGTGAGTAACTCAGTAAATAAATATTTGTGTATTTAATAGAATTTTTCTGAATTATTTAAAGAGTAATATTGACTAAAAAGCTTTAAATACCTTTAATTAATATTACAAGGCAAAACAATTTTATTTTTAATAAAAAAGAAATTGCAAAAAAACCCTGTACTTAAAACAATTAATATTTAAACAAAACATCTGCTACTGTACTCTACTATGTCATTTATTATGGTAATTGCCAGAACAGGAAGGGAATGTGAAGGCTTGTGTTTAAAATTAGAAAGAAATACTTCATATTTACATAGCATTTCTCATCCAGAAGGGATCCCAATGAGTTTTCTATACTCTGAGCCTGGCTGGTACTTTTATTGCACCTGTGTAAATCCAGAGTAGCTCCATTGAATTCAGTGGTATTACGGTAGTATTGCTGAGAAGATAATCAGGCTCTGTGAGTAGATATGATTATTTCACCTATTGCCATCTCTAAGGTGGAACATAGCAACCTTTTTGCACAAAGATTTGGAGTAATTATTACAAAACCTTATCTAAATAGTAATTAAATTGGATTTTTAATTTGTTTCACCTGCTGTTTAAAATGTTTCTCTAACAGTCTTCTGTGTCTGACCCTACTGGTCGGTGAACATAGCTGATATTAGTGAAGATGCACAGAACACATACTTCACCCTTTCCTAGCCAATGCATGTAGCCTTTAAGAGCTGAACAGTACATACCAGATTTTCAAAGGAGGGCACAGCTGGTGTGCCCTTGAAATTACACACACACACTCAAAGAAAGAGCTATGCATATATGTGCACATTAGAGCATTTGGATGCACAGAGCCAGTAAACGAGTGCTGAACTACCCATTTGTGCTTAAAATTTACGGGGTGCATTAGTAAATGTGCCCTATCCTTTGAAAATATGGCCCTATAAATACAAAATGGAAAATCATAGAACTTGGATCTGTAGAATAAACCAATTAGGTACTACCTGCCTCCCTTTTTTTAAAAAAAAGAAAGACTGATTTGAAGATTTAAAGTTGTTGATTTTTCTATGCAAAGAAGCACCATAGAAGAGCAGAATAGTACATGTATGCAGATAAATAGTCTTAAAGCTATCAACTCTGATATTTTTTCTGGTAGTATGTTGAAGCATTGTTACTAAAGTTTCTAAATTGCAATTCTCAGCTAAAGATGTACCACAGGATTGAAGAAATGACCTTTACGGTGCTGTAACATCCTTTAGCCGTCAGGAATTAGTGTCTTGCATCTATCATTCTTGCAAGCCTTTAAGGTAGGTACCGAGTTCTGTTGTGCCATTCTGGTAATAATGTTACAGCCTTGAGAGAGACACTTCACTCTCCTCAATGCCGCTATATCACTGAAATTGGTACTCTTGTTTCAGCATTATATTACCACCATCATCTGTTATGCAGTCAGTAGAATAATGAAATGGATTTTTGAAGTGGCTGTAGTTTTATTGATCTGATATTACCAGATTGTATCACTGAGGCTATTGCTTTAGCCCAAATACTTAGCTGCAATGTTTGGTAACTCAGAATAAGGTTATATAGTTTAGTTAGAGTAAGTAGGGCTAGTTGGAAAAGTTAAAGGCTCGAGGATTTAGGTTGAGTCTGGCACAAACAAATAAAATGAGATAGACTTCTATTTCCTGGGATATTTTATTACTTGAAATTATTAACCAGATCCTCCACACTTAACTGTCTATTAAAAGGAGAAATATATTGTACCTGGCTCAAATAATTATTAGTTCCTCCTAATAATGCACTTGCAAAACTTTATAGTCAGGAACTCATAAAAAGGAATTTACTTAACCAAATAGTAGTTAATGTAAGAAAAGGATTTTATTTTCCCCAATTTAAAATGTATACAGTAATACAAATCACAACACACGGTAAAATTTTCAAAAGCACTTAAGTGACATAGGATCCTAAGTCCCATTTTATGGGATTTAGGCTTGTCGAGTGAAGGATACTTTTATTGTCCTTTAGGGAAATGGTGGGGTTTGCCCTCTTAACATTAATCAAGGTACACAAGGAACCTGAGAGAACTAGAGTAGTGTTCTTCTGTAGTCTCTGATCTTGATTTCAAACCAGATGGATGCTATCCATAACATTGGTTAGATATTCAAATTTTTACTTAGATTTGAAATTATTATATAGTCTCTTCTGACTCAGTTTGACTGGTGGTGACAGTGATATTTTAATTTATATTAAAGTGAGGAAAAACCAAGTGAGAAACAGAAACACTAAAAAGAAGGGACTAAAAATGAGAGAACCTGGCACAAATGTCTGTAACAACAAGCAGAATGTAGAGAGAGGCAATCACAATGGCAATAATATTTCATTTCCATTTGCCTGAGAGAGTGAGAACACAACCCAAAAATTGGGACCAGCATTGTTTTCTTATCAGACAATCAAACTGAAGTCTTAGCTGCCCTTGGATAAGTGATCAGAACTAATAAATTCCTGTCTGTTTAGGATAGTCTGGTTAGTCAGTAGCTCCAGGCTACTGATATAAATACCTAGCATGCCTCAAACCTGTTAACCTGTTTGAGGCTTTTACTAGGGATAGGTGAACTAGTTTTGGTAAAATGAGAACCAGTTCCAAACTCAAAGCATTTGGGGTTTTTAAAAAAGGTGTGTGTATGTGTGTGTGAGGCGGGTGGTTTAGGGGTGTGTGTGTAGGGATGTCAGGGTGTGAATGGGAGAGAGAGAACTTCCTGGATTGCTTTGAGGATGGGCTTTGGGCCAGACTTGTACCCACTCCACTAATTCCTAGAAGTACTGCCTGAGGATATTGATTCTTCCAAAATTAATATGACTGCCATCACAACAGTAAATCCAGAGGTGAGCTATATACATGCCTGGTGCCGTGTTTGTACGGTCCATCTTTATACAAGCCATTTATATCAGCTGCTGGAACAGAGCCGAAAAAGGATCCACTTGGTCAGTGGTCCAGGTAAAATCATAGAGCTGGGGGATATGGACCAATCAGCACCCCTTCTCCCCAGCTGGCCAGAGGGTGCCAGAGATTCCAAGGTGGTGGGGAGGAGCTACTCGGTGACCCTCGGTGAATGTCTATCTCCTTTGCTACTAGAGCTGTCCCACTTGGTTGCTGGCCCTGTCAAGTTCCACCACCCACTGAGGCAGATGGGTGGGATTTTGATGTTGCTAAACAGAGCAACATCAACATTCTAAAAAACAGTAAGGACAAAATATTGTATTAAATGTATCAGGAGCTCCCATTTATTTCCATCATTGCCATTTTTCAATGTAATCCAAAAGTGGGTAGTTGTTACACACTGGGCCTGTGAAATGATTTGGTACGTTTAAAAACTGTATATAAGTAACAGCTATTTACATATAAAGTAGCAACCTCAGTAAGAGGAAGCTATGTGATGTTGAATTCTTTTCATATTGAACAGAAATGTAGTTAAAGAAACATACAAAGATTTCAACCGGAAAGTCTAATCTGAATCTAATAGTTGTGATCAGAAATGAATTGTGCTCATCTCAACAAGATGCACTGGTTTTCTACAGGCAGTTGTTCGTCCTGTTTCCCTCTCCCCCTCCTCCCCCATTCTTAAACTGAAAAGAATCAGCTTTGAATTGGTGGGAAATGAAACCTAAGTTGTCCTTAGTGTGAATGTTCGTGTTTGATTGCATTTATCTTGTTGGCTAAAATCATTCATTGATCACTAATTACCTGTGGTTGTTTACAAACAAGAGTTTTTCTGAATAGCATGAAAACACATTGAGGACTGTAGGTACCACAGGAAGTAATCAATAACAAGAGTTCATGATGATCTTAATGAGAGGACACTGAAAGTTTTTTCCTTTGTGCAATACAGTGATAGAGTTGTCAAAATAGACACAACTGTTTTCAGCCAGCAGGAAAATGTTTTTCAACATTAGGTCCCACAAACCATTTTTCTTTCTCTGTAATGATGTTAAAGTTGAAAAAGGATTATTCCAGTCCCCTTTTATTAGACAAGCTATGACAAAGCAAATGAAAGACTTCTGTACCTTCAATTTTCTGCCTAATAGTAAAATATATCCATTGTTGCCTTGACAGTATTGATGCTCTGTGTGTGTGTGTGTGTGTGTGTGTGTGTGTGTGTGTGTGTGTGTGTGTGTGTGTGTGTGTGTGTGTGTGTGTGTGTGTGTGTGTGGAGAGAGAGAGAGAGAGAGATGCCACACATGGCACTTTCTTTCAGCTGAAACAAATTGTGATTTTAGATTTTAATATTAAATATAGTTCTCCTACAGGTTTTCAGTGTGATTAGTTAATTTGCAGATTGGTTACTTAGAAGTTTAATAGGCATAGAAGCTAACTCTAAATCTTCACAGCAGGTTTTGGATTATTTTTGGTAATAATAGTAATGTCTTGGACTGAGGCTGATCCATTCATCCTGGATCTCAAAATGCATAATAATAATTAATCATGTCTCACATTACCCTTCTGGGGTGTGTAAACAGCATTAGATACATTGGCCTAAATATTAAAGTGCCCACTAACTTAGGGATCCTCAGTTTTTGAGTCTGCTTAAAACACCAATGGCCTGATTTCCAGAAGTGCTGTGTACCCACAGCACCTAGTGACTTCCTTTGAAGTTGGTGGCGCTCAGCACCTCTGAAAATAAATTGAATGGACGCCTTAAGAATTTAGGCCTTGGTAACTTACCCAATTTCATAGCGAGAAATGGAAACTTTGAATCATACCTCCCTAGTCACCTTCTCTAAACATTAGACTGCCGTCATTCCTGCTTCTTGCACTATAGTTTCCCAAGAGACAAAAAAACAAAAACAAAAAAAGTGAAATTTTCTTGTGGAAAACATTTTCCAGATGCCAAATATAAATTGCCAAAATGCCGCATTTTAAATTCACTGTTCCACAATTACATGAGCTTAATTAATTATAGAAAGATGGAAAGGTCTTTAATGGTGGATCTTTGAACAGAATTTCTAAATAGTTTGTATTGAAAATAATGGTGTATCCCAAATGTCAACCAGTAAAGCGAAGATAGAAATCCTTAGATTATGCAGATTCAAATAGACTTTGTGGCTGTCCATTAATATTTGTATGCTGGATAGTTCAGTGTGCTGCTCCAATTATCTGAAGCTTGATCACTGTGGGTAATCATTTGTTCTCAAAACTACCCAGGCCTATCAGAACACTGCCTGAAATTAAGCCTCTGCTGCTTGCACACAGCTTATGAAAAATTGAATGGCAGTTCATTTTCACAAAACATGACAAACATAAAAAGAAATTATGAATTAATTTTAAACCTTGCTTAGCACAGTCTTATCAAATTGATGGAGCCCTTTGTTTTACTGAAGTCTGGCATCATAGCTGATATGCTTAATTAGTATCAAGCATCTCTAAATGTATCTGATTGACAGGTTAGATCATTCAGAGCCCCTTCATGAATTGGAGTCTAGAACGTAACAATTTAGCTGAGGGAGGCAGACTAAATCCAACTTTTGCACCCTTACACTGAATTAAAGACACAAAAACTGAATTGCTGTGGTGGATGAAGAACAAACAGACAGAAGCAATGAGAGTCAAAGATAAACAAAATGACAATTGCTACTGTCAACCTATTTAGTGCTTAGATGGTTGTATTCTGGTCTGATTTGAATTTAAATGTTGTTTTGACATTTAACACTTTGAGAAATTAAAAAGACAGTCAGTAGCTACCGACTGGGTCCTAGGTGGATCCTATAGAGTCCATGGAGAATGTACAAACTGACAGCTTTCTACGTCATCTCATTGCTTCCTGTGAGACACAAGGTGCCACTGATTTCAGTGGGAATTGAGGGCACTTGACACAAGGGCCAGCCATATGGGTGGGTGATGTGGGTGACCGCTCAGGGCGCCGTGGTTTGTGGGCACTGTGGTCAAGAGGCAAGGAGTAGGGCAAGTCTTAGGTGCAAAGCCATGGAAGGGAGCTCAGGTCAATGGGGGGAGGCGGGGGCGAGCAGCAGGGCCTCGGGGGGATGTTAGGGGAGCCCTGACAGGCAGTAGGGGTCAGGCGGGATGGCTGGGGAGCCCACGGGAGTTAGGGGCAATGGGGGAATGGATGGGAAGGCACTTTGGAAGGCACTTGATATGTGAGTTCCCTTTTAGGTTTGTGAATGCTTCTGCTGTCCAAGATGAAGCCACTGTAAACCAGCGATGAGCTTAACTTGTTTCAAGGAATTTGATTAGTTCCTAGTGGAAACTAACTAGTTTCATTCCAGTGGTAAAGACCTCTTTTAATTTAGCTTAAACTCAGTTGGCACTCTTTTATTTTTCATCATTCCCAGATTACTGTCCTGTAAAAGTCGTTTTTCTGAAATACCATTACAAAGCAAGACAAAGTTTTTATTAAGCATATAGCTGGAGGAGTTATATGTCCAAGAACCACTTTAGGGCTAAGGATAAACTTTTCATTTCAGCTGACTTAACATTTAACAGCTGCTTAAAGTATGTACTCTTTATGTAGCTACCAACAGAAAACAAAATCAATAACTCTTGTGTATCATTATTAAGGAGTATGCTGTTTGTTTTTAAATGGAATGACAAGAAAAGCAACTAATTAGACACATGGAAAGAAGTGAAGTGAAGGGGAGAGGCGCAGGGCTGACTGAGCCCAGACTTGGAGAGATCTCAAGAAAGAGAGACCTCTTCTCTTGAGCCCCATGGAAAAAGCTGATGGTACAAGAGACACTGTAAATACTATTGCTGCATGGAACTGTAAAGGTGTTGATGGAGGGATCTGAAATAAACTGCACACTGTGGATACCTAACTGGTGGAGTCTGGGGGGCTATAAGGCAAAAGTAAAATGCACCCTGTACGCCTACAGCTTTATTCATACAAATAGTCCTTACACTGACTTTAATGGGACTTTTCACACGAGTGAAGGCTACAAGCAGAGTCTTTCTAATAGAAAGTGTAAATGTTTCTAGCATTCTGTTTCTAGCACTCCATTCTGTTCTAAGAATTAGCACCCATCTAATTTGATTAAAATAGCAGATGGCATAATACAAAGAGACAAATAAGATTGTGCTTTTCAAAGAGACCCAAGATAACTTGGCAACCAGATCCCATTGAAAGTCATTGTGAGTTGGGTACCTTATTTGCACTTCGTGCCTTTGAAAAACCTAGCTTAAGAGTCTGTTCAGGGTGACCATCCTGAAAAAAATTTCAGTTTTCCATTAGACAAACAGCTAGGTGATGTTACATCAGTATTTTCAGGTGCACACACAGCCCCTTGTGGAAGGGAGGACAAATTTCTGTAGCAGCAGATCTGTTCAATCAATCTCAATCAGGCCACTTCCACTCCATCTGTAATCCACTCCATGTGCTGCTGCAAAAGGTACTTCTGAAAAGGTACGTTCTGCATTGTGCTGTAGGTGTGTACTTTCAGCACAGCCCCCACCCACCCACCCACCCACACCCACACACACTTCCTTCCCTTGTTCTTTGGAACTGCCCCAGTTCTGCTGGGTGAGGAGGCTCTGTGGCTGATAAGGGGGCTAGATTTATGCCTGTAGATTAATATCACTCAAACAAGTTCTACTCTGTGCTGTAAATGAGTTCAGAACTCCTCCCCTTGTCTTTACAGGAAGTTAGAGACATTTGCATAACATTATACACTGCTTGTTGGTAAGGTGGCAGTGGTAAGACTTGCTGAATTCATGTGTTTACTGAGTGTAGCACTAAGGAAGTTAAAACTTCATCACTTCTAGTTCAGCCATTAAGCATCATTGTAAAAATGTGAATAAATATGGATGACTTTTGAGGAGATTATGATAATTAGTCTGGTCGAAGAAGTTAGTCCCTGAATAAGATTTAGTAAATTAACATGTTTGAACTATATAATTTTTAATGGGAGAAATGCCAATATGTAATTTTCTCAAATGTGAGCATCAAAAGAACATAGGATTAATTTAATGTATGAGTCTATATAATAGTAATAAATTAGCTAGTATATGTAGCACTTTTCTCCATGTCTATCACTTTGTAGATATATACAGAGAGGTGTAATACATAATAAAGTCCGTTTTGCGTTCCTTATGTATTTGCAATACTGTCATAGACGTACAGGTTCCTCAGGTAGTCAGCCCTCCAACCCAAGAATTTGTTTGTCTTATTAACTTTAGGAATTATACATTCGCCTCTCACATCTGAATTTGGCCCTTAGGAATTGTAGAATTAGAAAGCCATTGGCCCATCTAGTCTTTCTTCTGTTTATTTATCAAGCATAGATGTGTCTGTTGGTGATTACAGGCACTATATGTATTCATCTTTGCCTTGGAGACACTGATATTCTCTGCTCCCGCAGTATCCTGCGGGTTGACATCTCAGGTTTCCCTCCATTTGCACTGTGAAGAACCTATTCCTCCTTTCATTTAATAAAACACTCATATTCCTCAGAGATATCTTGGACTTGTAAAGAGACTTCTTTGCTGTACCTGAAAAGAATGATCTCTCTAGAAAGATGCTTTTCCAAGAAAGTCCATTTTTTATCACTAAAATTGCTAAAAAGAATGTCGATGAGGCAAAAATATTATATATATCCTTTTAACTACAACTTAAAATGTTTAAATAAAATGTTCACGGATGGTTGAGATTTACTTGGCCCTGCCTCAGGGCAAGGGCTGTACTGGATGTCCTTTTGAGGTCCCTTTCAGCCCTATACTTCTGTGATTGTACCATGACAATGTATGATGTCTGTAGACTGAGGTACAGTAAAGATCTCTTACCTTCAAGAAATGATAGAAAGAGAAGTGATAAAAGACCATTTAAAAATATTAAACTGAAAGTTGTGGTTCTTATAATTATTTTTAATTATTACCTTTTGTATTAACATAGCATCGAGGAGCCCTAGTCAAGGACCAGGACTTCATTGTACTAGGTGCTGTACAAGCAGACTGAAAAGACAGTTCCTGCCCCAAAGAGCTTACAATCTAAGTTACAAAAAACAGAAGAAAGAAGATGGATACAGACAGACAGGGCAATACAAGGAAAAAATGAGACAATATTGGTCAGCATGATATGCAGCATGGTCTGGGCATACCAGCAGCTTAACCATTGACAAGTGTTTTGTAGGCTTCATGGCAAAGGAGAGTTTTGAGGAGGGTTTTGAAGGATAATGAGTTATCTGTGTTGATGTTTATGGGGAACGCCTTCCAAGCTTGAGGAGTGGCATCCGAGAAAGCACGAAGTTGCTTGTTTGCAAATTTAACAAATGGAGGCTGGCATCATGAGCCAATTGGAGATGGGGGTTGACATTTTGATTGTGAATGAGAGATGATTGGTAAGGTAGGGATAGCTGTGAAAGGCCTTGAAAGTGAAGACAAGTGAAGGGATGCAAAGAGACTGTAAAGAGTTAGAAAGGGATTGCACAAAACTGGGTGACAGCAACAAAATGGCAGATGTTCAGTATTGATAAATGCCAAGTAATGCGCATTGGAAAACATAATCCCAACTACACATACAAAATGATGGGGTCTAAACTAGCTATTACCACTCAAGAAAAAGATCTTGAAGTCATTGTGGATAGTTCTCTGAAAACATCTGTTCAATGTATAGAGGCAGTCAAAAAAGTTAACAATGTTAGGAACTATTAGGAAAGGGATAGATAATAAGACAGAAAATATCATAATGCTACAATATAAATCCATGGTATGCCCACACCTTGATTCTCTGTGTTGTTCTGGTCACCCCATCTCAAAAAAGATATATTAAAATTGGAAAAAGTACAGAGAAAGGCAATAAAAGTGATGAATGGTATAGAATAGCTGAGGAGAGATTAAAAAAACTGGCACTTTTCAACTTGGAAAAAAGACAACTAAAGGGGGTATGATAAAGATCTATAAAATCATGAATGGTGTGGAGAAAGTGAATAAGGAAGTGTTATTTATTCCTTCCCATAACACAAGAACCAGGGGTCACCCCATACAATTAATAGACAGCAGGTTTAAAACAAACAGAAAGGAGGTACTTCTTCATACAACATACAGTCAACCTGTGGAACTCATATCCAGAGGAATGTTGTGAAGGTCAAAAGTATAACTGGGTTCAAAAAAGAATTAGATAAGTTCACAGAGGATAGGTCTATCAGTGGGTATTAGCCAAGATGGTTAGGGATGCAACCCCAGACTCTGCGTGTCCCTGGTCTCTGACTGCCAGAACCTGGGAGTGGACAACAGGGGATGGATCACTTGATAATTGCTTGTTCTGGTTCATTCCATCTGAAACACCTGGCATTGGCCACTGTCTGAAGACAGGATACTGGGCTAGATGGACCCTTGGTCTGATCCAGTATGGCCATTCTTATGTTTTGAGACAAAGTGACATGGTCAAACAACAGGCTAGGAAAATGATCATGGTAGCAGCATTCTGAATGGCTGTAAGCAGGGCAAGATTTCATTTGTCAAGGCCAGAGAAAAGGATGTTGCAATAATGAGATATAATATGATGAGAGACTGGATGAGAGATTTAACTCTGTGGATGGCTGGAAAAGGCTGTATTTTAGAGACGTTATGCAAAAAAAAAATTGGAAAAAATTAGATGTATTCTGAGTGTGTGGACCTAGAAAGAGATCTGAAACAAAGATGATGCTCAGGTTATGGTCCTGAGTGACAGATGTGATGGTGATGTTGTCCACATTGTTTTAGAAAGAAGATGGGTTATGGGCTTGGAGGAAAAGTTTAAGATCTCTGTTTTAGCTATGTTAAACTTGAGCTGATGGACATCCACAAGAAGAAGAGTAAGTAAGGGGATGAAATTTGGCACAAGGTAGAACAGGAGATGGGTTGGGGTGGGTTCACTGGGGCAAGTGTAAGTGTTAGAGGAGAAGAGTAGATAAGAAATTTCTGTGCCTGTGACTGGGGAGAAGGAGAAGAAAGTTAGAGCTGGCAAGGGAAGGGAAACTGAGGAGAGGGCAAAGGTCGGGTTGGTTTTGTCAATTTTTTTTTTTGGAAGAGATCAGCAAGCTCCTGTGCAGACAGAGAAGTGGCGGCAAGAGGAGGGGAGGGTTTGAGGAATAAAGCAAAGGTGGCAAAAAGACCATTCAAATTATGGGTGTGGGATTCAATTAAGTTGGAAAAGTAGAGTTGTTTAGCTAGGCAGATGACAGAACTGAAGGGATAGAGAACAAATTATTATTTAATTTAAGATTTCAAAATGCTTAAAAAATGTAAGGCATGACACTTCCGTGGGCCTACTGCATGTGTCTGTGTAGCCATCGGTGAACTTTTAAACTGCATTATCCCATGCTAAATTACACCCTGACACACATTTTGCATAATGATCACCAAAGTCCGGTGACTTCGAAAGGGGACTGTGTAAGCAGTGTTTGAACTTCTGGCAAATCATTCTACACAGTTTATATTGTAGCTTTAAACAGTAGATGATACTTGGTATGAATGTTATAGGAATAGTTTAAGGAATTTATTAGACTGAACCTTTCAAAGAAAGCCCAATGCAAGAAAGCTTTAGCTATCTAAAACAATATGATGGCCACTGTAAACTTTGATTTTTACCTGTTTTCTGACACGTTTCATCGGGTTTTTAACTATTATAAGAGCAAAGGCTGCCAGGATTTACTTCAGTTCTGTGCTAATGTTTGTGATGATGAACAGGCGTAAGGTTAACAAATGTAACCTGCATATCCCAACATATAAATGTTCAGTTCTGTAGAAGACAAGCCAGTAGTATTTGTCTTAAAGTCAAGGAAGATTGTTTTACTCTTAGTAAATGGCTTGTTTGGATTTAATTTCTAATTAAGCTTGTTTTATATTGGGATTTTTGTTTCACAGTCAGATTATTTCCAATAATGCATCTCAGATAAACAGACAAGAACAAACCACAGTCAAATCCATGACTAATATTCTGGCATTATCAATCATTTTTAAGATAATGCACAAAATCTCCAAAGACAAACATTTAACCCTATTCAATATGTTACTATATGTCAACTGTTGATAGAGAGGTTTTTCAATGATTTTGGATTTGCCATGCTCCATTTAGGATTCTCTAGTGTTTCCATTGACAAATACTGAGGCATAACTTTTATTTGCATGAATAGAAATTGTAATTATAGATATACTTATGCCCTGTGAGGAAGTCAGGAATGTAAAGAGGGAGGCTGGCTAAAGCAGAACTATACAAAATAGGTATAGAAATGTTTATTCTTTACAATGTAATTTATATTTCAGACCACTTGAAATACATTTTGGTTTTTAAATAATAGTAATAAGAGTCTGGTTTTTAATTTTTTTGCTATGTTGCAATTAAATTGTTAATCATATAAACAAGCATGGCAGTAACAATGCATTCATTTCTCAAATGAGAGAAACAAGCGTGAAAGTAGGCTTGGCAAATTTAGGGCTTAAAAGATGATGAAGGCTGACACCATAGGAAAGAATTCATTTAGTTTTAGGACATCATGACAGCCTCCCAGACCATACAAGTGTAAAGCATTATACTTCATTCATTTATTAACCCATGGGTTGGTGTTGCTGTTTCACCTAGACCCAAGGCATTTCCCAACTTCTTGTCAGTATTATGGTGTTACAATCGTGATCTTCAAATGTGGGGGAAGTAAGACATACAGGAAGAGGTAACTCAGTTACTAATTATTTTTTTTGTATTGTGCATGCTATAGTTTGTCTCGGAAAACATCATTTTTCACCAATACTGGAGGAGTTTGAAATAAACGTTATTGTCATCTGAAATAGTGTTGGTTAAGTACCTTATGCCAAGCACTAAGAATAATTAATAACCGTGCAATGCAAAGAGATCATTCCATCAAAGGGTTCTGGCCACCAGGGCCTAATGCAGGCTCCTTCACAAATCTCTAGCAATAGGTCTTGTCTTGCACAGGGAACTGGGTCAAGGGAATAGATTCTTTCCTCCAGACCATCACAGCAACTTCACAGCATATAATTTTGCCAGTGGGCTGAAGTAGTTGCCAGCCCACTGGCAAATTATCTGCTGTGAAGTTGCGGCTGCCAAATGCAAGGGTTTTGGCTATTTGATAGACTAATGTCCATGCTCTTTAACTTCTCTCCACACTGCTGCAGAGAGAGACAGAGATGCGTTGTTCAGTGATGTACAAGGAATGAAGAGTCCCCCTTGTCTGGTCCCTCTGCAGCCTGCTCTCCAAGCAGCAGAACCACAGTTGCTCTGCTATGTTTAGAGCCCGTCATCTTGCAGCATGAGGAGAGTTTGGCCTTCATAGTAGAGTCTGAGTGCTTTTTCTCTAAACTTAAACTTAGTTAAACTTAGTTTGGGTTACATTGGTGCACATTAGTTATTCTGATATACAGTCTAAAGTTAGATCAGCTCCATTTCAAATATTTTCTGCTTACTTTCCATACTCTAAGCTGCCAATCAAAAATGTTATGAACAAGTATGATGTTACATAATATATAACATGTATTTGAATGATAGGAAAGTCTGTTATACATGAATGTGACATTGCATCTGTGCATAATAAAGGTGTCTGTGGACAGGTCGTCTGAGGCAGAATTCTTCTATCCACATATTAGATTTGGATGCTGTGGTGAAAGGATGCTTTAGAAAAGTATACCTCAACATGATGGAACAGATTCTGGTCTCCGCTTCAGCAACATAAATCCAAATAACTTCCCAGAAGTCAAGGCATTACTCTGAATTTATGCTAATGTGAGCTTGGAATCTGGCCCTTGGTCTTTATATCTGCTGTCAAATTAGGATTATTAATTACCAAGAAACTTTCAGCATATCTCTGCTGCGTACATTTATAAATACCTGTGAGGGATATTGAGTTTGTTCTTTACAGTTTATGTAGCACAAGGGTTCATCATTTAAACGGACAGGTAACAATACTTAGCATACGGTCACATATAGCTTGTGAATTTCTTAACCACTAATGTTTGAATCTCTGGCTAGCATAAAGATTCCCTCCCACTGACCCTGTCAAAAGCAAAACATAATGTGTTTTTTATTCAGCAGTCTGACAAAGAATATTTTACATTCTTTCTAAAGAGGTGCCTAAAACATCTTATCACAAAACTTTTGCCATTTTGGAAGGAGGCCAGAAATGAATCCATGATTTTTGAAGAATGAAAAACAGAAGTCTCTTTTTCTCTCTGCGTTTCTCTTGCCCTTTCTCTCACCTTAAAATCTATCTTAAACAGAATTCTTATTTTATGCCCATTTTTGTAGTAGTAAGAATATATATGTTCAGAATGGCAAACAATATCTCATTTACTTCATTACGATGACACAATTTCTGAATGATATGCAATGGAGGGCAGGCTTACGACTATACAAGAAAATAGTTCATCCACAAAATCCAAATCAGGAGCTTCCCTGATAGCTGAGTGCCTAGAAGGAATTATGAGAACTTACATAGAATGCCAAGGAAATCTACATTTAGTTTCTAATATAATTTGCAAAATCTCTGTAAGTTTTTCTAAGGGAGATTTTCCCCTTGGTGGCCTTGGCCAAACTCTCACACTAAACGTTAACGTGTTTTGTTGGCGAGAGTCATTCTCTTGAGGAATTTTGTTATTTTTTAATGAAAATTCCGGGAGGCTTTTTGGTGCTGGCAAGCTCAGTTTGTACAGCCTGGGTCATTTCCTGATATGTTTTTGAGTCTGTATCCAGTTCATGAGCTTTAGTTTCTAGTTGAGCTATCCAATGTGAATAAAACTCGTTTTTGGCCGTAAGTACTTGAATAGCTTGCAAAACAGTATCCAAGGAAGTCAATGTAATTTTAGTGGCACATGGCCTCCTGTTCATCTGAGTTGCAATATTTAAATTCAGATCAGCTGCCAAAACTGCACATGTACCTGGGAGGCTGTAGGAAGAGTAACAGTTGCAGGGGGGGGAAGCAGGGACTGCATGTATGGCTGTCTTAATTTGAACACTAAAATAGACCTCTGCATGGGCACAGTGATTCCATTGCCCCAGTGACCAGCCCTTGGAGACCCAATACACAATGACGCTTTCCCACGTGGAGATGTAGAAGTGTAAAACAGACACCGTAGCTTTACTTTTTTGTTCAGTGGATTGATTCAGTGGTCTGGAGAAGCCTATTTCTAGCCCAGAAGGCTTTGCATCACCCTCAGGCCAGTAAAGTTGGATTGCATAGGGGGCAAGGACTACCCCTCTTCCCTTTCCATTTTTCATGATTGGGGTAGATGCAGAATGAAGCTGCAGCTTATTATTTATTTGTATTGTGGTACTGTCTAGGAACCCCAGTCAAGGCCCAGGACCCCACTGTGAATTGTACAAACACAGAACAAAAAGGCAGTCCCTAAAGAGCTTGCAATGTATGTAAATTATCTCTCCGATGTTAGTCAGTTGCCTCATGAGTAGCACACCTTTGAGCAAAAGAGAGTTCCTGTCACCAAAATAGCTTTTGACTGACTATGATATCTAAATGAGTGGTTATCCAATGAAAAGTTCATAGTTCCAGAATCTTTCTGTTAGATCAGAACTGCCAAAGATAAGGAATATACTGTTTCAAGCTTCATTTATTTCTTTTCTTTTTTTTTAAATATCTGGTTACTTTAATTTATTTCACAACATCATTGTTTGGGCAAGTGACATTTGAATATGTTTATCATCTAAGTGATTATAGTAGGCACGCTTCCCAGACTCCTTTAAAATATACCAGTACCTGCTTTAATTTCTTTGATGCTTTTGCTGTAGATGAGCTGTAATGAAATTCGTTAAGTGAATAACATGTAGGATTTATTTTACAGCCAGATGGTGCACTTTGTATTCTGTGTACAAAAATAGGCACTGTGGGTAAATTATTACAGCAGCAGACATGAATTATGCAGTCATCCTCCATGACCATATATCTGACACCGCACCATAACTAAAAAAAAATTTTTTTTTTTTTTTTTTTTTTTTTTTGCATCACTAGGTTTTCAGCTGAATACTGTTAACAAAGATAAGGTAAAGATTTGTCATTGGACTATGGTTCAATTTGTTGTCAACACAGAGATTAATATATATCAGTTTTTATACTGCTGCTAAAATATATTTCAATCAAAATGAGATACAGACATTCTTTAAAATGAATTAAATGTAATCAGTCTGTTTGCTATACCATGACAGCTACAGATTAGTTTCTACTCTCATATGTTAAATACAGGTTTCCCCCCTTTTCCTTAAGGATTATCAAGGATGTTAGAATTGTTTTTCAAATATAAAGTGTAAAAGAGGTTCATATAAAGTATAATCATTTTTGCTATATTTTTATTATATTGAGTGAAGCAGAATTTTTACTGTAATAATTTGATGTAGATTTGTATTAAATGTACAAGTAGTATCAGTGTTTCTGATAATCTTTGGATTAAATATAAAAATAATTTCAAAATACAGAAAATAGATGATGGGTCATTTTAATTGGGTGCAAAGTACTGAATTATTAAACTGTAAAGTACTGGGTGAATTCTATTTGAAATTCTTTACAAAGTTCTCTTGAAAAACTGTTGCTAGGAAACAGCATCATGTATGGTAGCTGCTTGAGGTCAATTTCTGCCTTAACCACAGTGACAAGTTCAAAACATATTTAAAAGGAAATGTCAGTTTACACTGATTTTCTTTAAGAGCTTGTCCATTTGCTTTGATGTAAACCCTTACATTTTGAAAGAATTGCTAGGGATTTAACCACACATGTCCTGCGACTTTAATGATCTGTGGCGCAGCACCTTGAAAATGTAGAAATGGTATTGTGTAATGTTTGGAAAAAAAAGTTATTCATCTACTTATTGTGTCTCAATCAGTTTATTTTATGACAAATCCTCAAAATTAAAAACTACACTTTTAGAATCCCACACCCATTCTAATGGTATTGATGCATGGGCGAGCAGAATAATTGATTGACACTAAGATCACTAAACAAACAGTAAGCTAACTGAATCAGATTAATGAAAACATATGGTAATTACAACTGTGGAAAAACAACTTAGAATCTATAATGTCGCCTTAGGGTAAATAATCAAAAGTGTTATCAAGGAATAATTAGAGTTAATAAAAATCTTATTGTCCATAGAGGAGTAACAAAATCTCAGAAGGCTACAAATGTGAAATTATGGATGTGTTTTAAATGAAAGATTTATTACAGTTGTTTTTGTCTCAGACTCATGTTACATGTTAACACGTTGGTGCTTAACAAATAAAATAAACTATTCCTTAGGAAGTTACTATTTTATGTCAGAAGATCAAAATGTATATATGCTTTTTCACATAGTCCATAAAAGATTAATTTATATGGCTTATTACCTTACATTAATACATTGTCCTAATGTGTGTACCTTATTAATGCAAATTCTTATAAAGAATATTTATATTGAGGACAAGCATGCAGTTCTCTGGCTACAAAAAAACTATTTTATCTTAGACACAACAAAATAAAGCAACAGATACAAATTTAGGGGACAGAGGCATAAATCTACCACAACTTTATTAAGAAATACAACTATCAGGGCAGGTAGTCTTGCAAGCTCAGCTTTGGGGAGGGACATATCTTTTTCTCCCTGAAAAAGGCCTCACCCCAGCACAGCAGTCCTGGGATACCAGATATGGTCAGAACCATAAGTACAGTATCTCAAAAATAATAAAGTATCCTATCTCAGCGGAGCAGAGCTTGTCAGGAAAGTTTTCCTGTGGCAGGGAAATTTTTGAGATTTCAATAATTTTTCCCATTGGGATTAAATTGAGACCTTTCTAAAATTTTCAGAGACAGAGAGACTCCCGTCAAAGTTTCAGGGCAACTGCACCTGTGTTCCCCTTCTGTGGTCCACCAAGGGCACCCACTTTTAGACTTGGGCTCCCTGCTATCATCTCTCTTTGGTAGAGACCTGCATCCCTTCCCTCCTGATGGGTTTTTCCAGGCTGCAGTTTTCTGCCTACATTGTGATATCCTCAGCAAACCAGACTGCCTAAACAGGCCAGCGTCTGTAGTTTGCTTTCTCTCCAGAGGGTATACTCAGTGTATTGCCCACAGTTAGAAGTTACCACACAGCTCTTTCTAAGCAAGTACATGTATTCTTAAGGCAACAATGTTGCAGAGAAAACATATTTAAAACAATAAAGAGAACTTACAAACATGCTAAAAAGCTTACCAGAAATCAACCTCATCTGCAACCCTGGGCTCTACAAGGTGTCAGTCCTTCAAAATCCACAGTTGGGTTTTCCCCACAGTTACAAGTTCATAACTATCTCAGATTCATAACCAGAACACCGACTGGACAGTTCAGCTGTTTCTTTATACAACTCGGGTCTTTGATCTCTTGTCTCCTGGGAAAGATAATCAATAGCAATCTCCCTCTTTTCAGGATGTAGCTTCAAAAGGCTGGGATTTTGCATAATCGGAGGTGGGGAACTTGCATTCATCTTTCCCCAGTTATTTCCTAGAAAATCCACTTGAAGTTTATTGCCCCAAAAATCCATTCTTTTCTGGCACATTTTCAGTGTAGTCGTTTGGACTCCCAGGCCTCACATCATATCTCCCCCGGCCTGGAATCCCAGCCAACACCACATATATTTTACATTTAATACAATTGATCCCAAAGATATTTAAACTTCAATAAGGGCTCCCAGCACTATGCAGGAAATTGCCATATCTGTCACATATCTGTACCCCAGGATACCCAATAGCTCAGCCATTAGGGCACTTACCTGGGACGTAGGAAACCATAGTTCAGGTCCTTGCTCTGCCTAATTTGGAGCAGAGATTGGATTGCTGTAATAGCTAGGCAATTGGCTATTCTGGGGGAGGAAGGGGTTGTCTCTTTCATGTGTTTTAAAATCAATATTAATTAGCTTAGATGAACTTTAGGGTGTGATCCTGCAACCCTGTCTCATTTGAGCATTGTTTTATCATCAAAGGGTATATCTACACTGCCGATGTGTACACTGCTGGCTCCTTGGGGATCGATGCAGCAGGATTGATTGAGCAGGTCGTGGAGACCTTGTGCAATCAATCCCGGAAGTGCTCTCCGGTCAATGCCATTAATCCACCTCCCTGAAAGGAGTAAAGCTGCGTTGACTGGAGTGTGTCTCCATCGACACAACGCAGTGAAGATGCCACGATACGGCAATGTAAGCTAATCGACGGAAGATATGCAAGCTACATAATGTAGCTTGCATGTCTCCCGTCAACTGCTGGCGGAAGTTTAGACCAAGCCAAAGTTAACTGAGTTACTCCAACATAACTGAGAGCAGAATTTGTCCCCTGTACAGACCAGAAGACAATGTAAATTACCTTAGTTTAAACTCCTTTAAGTTCACTAAGCCACCCCTGCATTTGAGCTCAAGGTGTGTCATTATACCTGTTGCCTGTGCAGGGGCCCAACCAACTGAAGTTATAGCCCCACTTGGGCACCAATGAAGGGCTGGGCACCATCTGGTCCAGATTGCATAGATTGTTTCGTTTTAACAGGAGCAGTATAAATGGGATGACAAAACCGGATGGTTCTAGCCTCTCACTTTCATGCTTCCTTCTCATCTTGTTGCTCTGTTCATTCTTCATCATGGTTCGCTTTATACTGAGCGCTTATAGTGAAATATATCTGGGGAAAAAACATGTTCATTGAGACATTTGACAACTTAATTTTGTTGTTTTCATCTGCTATACTTTTACACAAAAATAATAGGAAGAGAAGAAATTTCTGCTCTTAAAGAAATTAAAATTCTACATTTTATCCAGTTTCAAGATCAGATGATGCCACTGCTATCGTGGTAGCTGTTTTCACTATTGGCAACTTGATTAATCCTCACTTCTAATGGTCGTTATAGCAATATGTGCCTTCTTGAGATAATGTCATTTTGATTTAAAATGGAATTAGTAAACAACTCACAGCTGTTGTGGTGCAAAATGTGTTTGTATAGTAATGCATATCCATGAATATTTCATACTATAACAATTTTATTAATTTTGTTTTGCAAAGAAACAAGTCAATTATACTTTGTAAATTGATGTTTGGCAAATAATGCAGTTTGTTTTTGATGGCTGGTGTTATTTATATATGAATTATGTTAAGTGTATTTTTTCATCACAATACAACACAATACATTAGTATCATCACAATACATTTCCTTAAAGAAGCCCTATGTATTGTTAAGGTATACTTCTTTCTGTGGTTTTCAGACGCAAAATGAAAACAGGGTTAGGGTCATAATGTATTGTGATTTCTTTAATGGTATTTGCTTGCATTTGCATATGACCCATTCACATGTGTAGTTCCACTGGCCTTATCTGTCTGCAATGAGATGAGACTGTCTGCAATTTCTAGTTTTTAACCCAAATTATGTTCTCTGTGTCATATCTGTGCAACCTCAGTGACTTCAATAGTATTTAGTTCTTCTTTAAATTTTGCTTTTTGATTACGTAATCCTTTCATAGTGTTTAAGCATAACTCACAATCCAGTTTTTAAATACATCTATTATCATCATTATTATTTCTCGGTTTTTGTTTCCAGTAGCCCTCATCTAGAAACAGGACAACTAAGTGATTTACATGAGACTAAAGGGTTGCGGGATTGGTCCCCACAGTATTCTGTGATATCAATAGTTATTTACAGAAGTATTTGAATATATTTGAATTGTATATTTTAAGTATATTATAGACAATACTATTTTCTGGTATAACATATTATTTTGTTTGTGGGGGCTAATAATTTCTGTCCAGTGCTGTAAGAATACAAAGATTTGTATAAATATATAATACTTACTATGAGGACTATTTAATGCACACTGAGCTCTGAGAAAGCATTAAATTACCCAGTGAAAGAGTGTATGTTAATGTATAGTATGTAATTATTTAAATGGCTGCTCTATTACTATTTCATAGTTGGATTGTGAGATACCCTTAGCCCAAGGAAATGTTATTTCTCTTGTTAATTTCTGTGTCAGTCCAGATCTTTGGTTAAAGTTCCTGCCTGCCAGCAGATGGAGACAGTACAAGATTTAGTGGTGAGGTCAGAGAGCCTGCAGAGGCTAGTGGTGCCCACAGCTTTGTTATTTTGATTCCAGCAGATGTAACATCAGTACCTTCTTCAGTTGATTGGAAGGGCTTGAGCAAAGGAAATGCAGTAGGCTTCCGAGTCCCATGAAACCTAGGAATCCTAGTAGAATTTTTAGCCATACGTTCTTTTGCAGAAGCCTGCTGAGATACTGTGAGTACCTTTCCCAGACCTGAAGAAGAAGAGCTGTTTGTGGTTTGAAAGCTTGTCTCTCTCACCAACAGAAGTTGGTCCAATAAAAGATAGTACCTCACCCACCTTATCTCTGCACCATATAAGGCACTGATCATCTGTAGGCTCCTAGCTTCTGTACCAGAGAGAGAATCCAGAAAGTTATGAGCTGCAGAACACTTTTTCCCCAGTGGTGATATAGGTGAACTGTTGATCTGATATATGGTGCCATAGGTGACATACTGGAATTCCTTCCAAATGACCAAGACATCAGAATGAGCACCAGAACCTGTAATGTACATTCCTTACCAATAGCAGCCTTAAGAGGATAGAGGAAAACTTCACTAGAGGACTTAACTCAGACATACCTAGATTTGATAGGGTGCAAAAGCAGTTGGATTAATCATGCCTCTTTGGGACTTAAATCTTGTACTAATTTCATTTAGTTATCCTCCATTGAACTTTTAGGAGCAAGAGGCTATTCCTTAAGCTATTGTTGCTCAGCATTTGGTTCCTGTTTGCCCCCTGCTCAACTAGAAGAGTTGTGAGTGCTCTCCTGAAAAGAAGCAAATCAAATTCATTCAGCAAACTAAGTCATGCTTAGGATAATTCCACACTTCATGTTGAAGGTAACAACATGCTTTCAGCTGAATCAGGTTATTTACACTGCTGTCCTTTTGCTCAGTAAAGCCATTATGGAACAGGGCATTATTGTCTTAAACTTACAAAAGCTCTGTGACTCCCTTAAAAGGACCTAGAAGGTAAAGGCCTTGGATAGGCTATTTAGCCTGAACGAAAGCCCTAGAATAAAGAGACAAAAGAGAAGTAAAATGCCATGCAGTGTTCAAATATACTTGAGTGAAAGTAAGGATGTATCAAGTGCTATATTAGAAGTAAGCTGTGTCACAGGCTGGGAAAGAATATGCATTGCTACTGTAGATGTGCAAGGCAGCCACCTGCATTGCATGTTCTCTACTGTTCATGTTGCCTAAACACTACAGGCCAGATCCCCAGCCAGTGTAAATTTCTCTAGCTGAGGAATTGACCTTACTGGTTAGACATCAGTTGATGTTTCATTTGGTAAAAGGGTGTTTCAGGCAGTCATGGGACCCTACTCCCTCTGTATTGTGTAACAGTACATTGCTTTGGTAAATCCCAAGCATCTGGGGTGGCATAGAGAAGATTCAAGAGAGAGAAGAAGAAATCTTTCCTGCAGGGCATGCACAAGGGGGTGGGGGCAAGCAGGGACACACCGCCCCCCAATAGCTGGTGGGGGCACAAAGCTCCTCCAGCCCCTTGGGCCCTTGTGGGAGCTGACAGGGAGCTCCTCTGGCCCTCGGGGCCCCGGCGGGGAGAGCACAAGAGCTTCTCTGGCCCCTGGGGCCCCAGCAGCGGCACAGAAGGTGCCCCTCCAAAAGCACTGGAATTTAAATTCCTGTTAATTTTCTTTCTTTGAGACCATTCTGGACCTCACACTTCAGGATCAGCACTGTCTTCCAAAGAGTTCCAGACTTTTCCAAATAGCAAGTTTCATACTAGATTCAATGTCTCAAAGTTTGGTCTCTTTTGCTTAAGAAATAATCTGATATGAACTTCTTTTAAAGAGGCAACTTGAGCTCTGGGAGTTTGCTAATCCCTGATATACTAGGGATGACATCATCAAAAAATCTCTATATATTGTCACAATCTCCTAGTAGGAACTACACATTGGCACCTGGACTGGCATAGAACGAGACAAAAACCAAATTAACAGGGAGAGAACATTTCCCTTCAATAATCTAGCAATGCTAACCCCATCTCTTCTCAAATTCCTCTTTTATTTAAAAATCAAATCCAAGGCTAAATTCTACCCTCCATTACACCTGTGACATCCCGCTGAACGGTTATGGGTATAACTGAGGGTGAATTTGGCTACACATATATTTCAAACAGCTGAAAATCATAGGGCTAAACCCTGTCATCTGGTATGTTTGTGCACCAGTGGGGGAGGAGGGAATCTCTCCTGTATACAGTAATAGGTCACGATTGCAACCTAGTTTGAGAGTATAAAATGAAGTTGGAGAGAAGGGTAGGTTATGGCATTGGCTGCTAGCATAGGCAATGCACTCTGGTGGTGTTGTCATCTTGCTTGGGAACACGGTCAGCCTTCCATGTACATGGAGATTTCCAGCCTTCCATATATGTTGTAATGTAAGGAGTTACTAGCTGGTGCACGCACTACTCTTGCTTTAAGAATAGCCAGGTGCCCCTTAGTGCATGATCACATTCAGTGGCCCTGAAACATCCTGTCCTGTTCCAGCAAAATAGCTCTTTTCCTATGTGTGACCCTGACCTCTGTCTTCAGTTCCAAATAGTAAAGGCAGGGTTTTGCTGGTAGAAATTAGACAGGAAAAAATGTGTCTCTCTCTGTCACTATAAAGCTGTTTCCTACAGTACAATTGTCAGTGATGCCTCAAGCATCCACAGCCACACACTATTCTTCAGCTGTTCTGTACCTGCTTTGCCTTTAGTGAAGAAGCACGTTGGAGCAAGGATTGTTTAATTTAGTGTATAGAATCTTTTGTATAGTGCTGTATACAGTCACATACAGCTATGTACATGATGCTTTATGGTGACTCTGGATAAGGGTGTACGCACTTCTGAGAGTCTGAGGAAACTTTTGCTGCTGTTCATCCTGTTCAAGGAAGGAGAGTGAACTTCTGGTTCGGTCAAAAGACTGGGAGTCAAAAGTTCTGTTTTAGACTCTGTCAGTGACTCATTATATTACCTCAGAGGCAAATATTTCACTTGTCTGTGCCTACAATTTCCCCACTTATTAAAAAAACCCAACATAATCAAAGTTCGTAAATTGTTTTGAGATCCTTCGATGAAAAGTGCTATACTGCCGGAATCTTAAAAATCTACATCCTGGAAAGAACTAGATGTTTGCTTTTTAGCAGGAAGATTGGTGTTATTGAATAGAATTCACTGGGTATGCCAAGAAAGTCCCCTGCACAAAAAGTGGAATATTAAGGCTACCGAATTTAAGTGGAAAGTATTTTTATGTATCGCTATTAAACTTTCTGTTGCTTTATTTCAACCCATTAATCTTGGTAATGTCCCCTTACATCTCATTGGTGTTTATATTCTTCAGTCTCTTGTACATGGTAATCATGTCCCCACTTAGTCATTATTTGGCCAAGCTATACATATAATTTCTCATAATCTTTCTCCATAAGTCATTCTCTCCAAATTCATAATTACTTCTCTTGCTCTTCCCTGTTTCCTTCCAATTTATCAACCTCTTCCTGGTATTGAGGTAGCTGGAATGTATTATTCTAAATGCAATTATACCAGTGCTTCATAAAGAGGGACCGTAATCTTCTTTTTCTTGATTTGTAAAGAGGCAGCATACTTATTAAATTATAGTATATTTGGTATAGGCAAATTTGTGCTTAGTTATTTATCTTACTTACTCCACTGGAAGGGGTCTTAATTTTTTATGTGGATGTTACAAAAGTGAATCAATTAAAATTAATGATTATATACAGTAGAAGCTCAGGAATGGAGGATTTTCAGAACTCTGAAATGTTCATAACACTGAACAAAATGTTATGGTTGTTCTTTCAAAAGCTTACAACTGAACATTGACTTAATACAGCTTTGAAACACCACTATGCAGACGAAAAATGCTGCTTTCCCTTTATTGTTTTAGTAGTTTACATTTAACACAGTACTGTACTGTATTTCATTCTCTTTTTTTTTTTTTTTTGTCTCTGCTGCTGCCAGATTGTGTACTTCTGGTTCCAAGTTTGGTTGACTAGTCAGTTCATAACTCTGGTGTTTGTAACTCTGAGGTTCTATTGTAGTTCAATAGGACAAGAGGCTGTCCAGTCCCTATAGATAAATGATTCTTCAATCCAATTTATTTTTCCTCTTGGTTCTTGTTTAAAATACGTAAATAAGCAGAGGACACTATGCAGCCATTTTCAATAGCTTTTGGTGTCATTGGGAATATATTAACCTTGTTATAATGAGCGACTTGAATACAGTGTAAAAGTAGCATTTTAGTAATCATGGATGTGATTCTTGTGTGAACTGTTACAACAATATAATATTGTCTTAAAGATCAAATTCATATAATCCAAACAAAATTATTATTTATTATAATAAATGTATTACAATCACCCTTTTGATGATATTCAACCAGATCTTTAAAAAAAACCCCATCCTAATACCTTGATTACCCTCTATATTTTATAGTAACATAACATATGTTTACGTGCTGTGTAAATTATAACTCCATCACATTCAATCTGTAGATCTCTAGCATGAAGTCCAAATTAACTCTGGTTACATGTTTCATGACCTGAGCTGCATTATAGAGACATTAGCTTACTATTCTGTAGGTTAAATATTGCTTTTAACTGTGTTTTATGGAATTTGTTTTATTTTTCTAGGATTGCTGTAGTAGCATTTGGTCAGTAGATGGAGTAGCAGGTCACAAACTTGTCAGGTTTCCCATGTGACATCACTTTGTTGGCCCTTCTTTAGTTCAGTAAGGTAGTTTTAGTTTAGACGTGCACCAGTCACAATTTTTCTGTTAGTGAATTAGAGCCAGATCCTGCAGATTTTATGCACATGTGTAGTCACTTTTGATTCAATAGGAATAATCACATGAGCAAGGGTAGCAGCATTGGGCCCCTAATACTGAATTCACAAAATCAAAAGCAAATTTAGGTAAGGGGAATATTTATTCACTTGTAAGAAATTTGTTTGTATAAAGCAAATTGAATTAACTAATACGGCCTCCATAACAGATTTATTGCATTTTTCTGGAGAGTCGTTTTTCTAAAGATAAATCAGGTTAGAAATTATTTTAGTTTTATATGTGGTGCCAAATTCTGCTTTCAATTGCTCCAAAATAAATCCAGATTATTTCCTGTGAAGTCCATAGAGTTTCTAGGCACTAATGCTGGCAAAACTGAGAGCTGAATGAGGCTGCTTGAAATACTAGAGATTTCAGAGGAAAGTTGGATCTTAAGTACATGCTGCTTGATTAAATCTTAAATTACATGAAAAGGCTCTTATGCTAATCTCAGACATGAAATCAAGAACAAGCATGTCAGTTTAGCAATTAAAAATCAAACACATCAATTAGGATCTACTAAAATTCAGCTTCCTTGCATTTCTAATGAATGTTTTGCCTAGAGTCACCCATGTCTAAGGTTAGCAGTCTTTTTTTGTTTGAATTGAAGGACAGCAGTACTTTTTCTACTGAAGTTCAGAGTGTGTGTGTTTACTTGGTGAAGTTATGACTTCCTTTTCTCAGGCCTACTAAAACCTTATATTGGACACAAGGACTGTTCTTTTTCTACAGTAGCAGTGGAAGGTAACAGTTGACTTACTCAGTTGGAGTTTTCCTTGAATAAGAAATACAGGACAGAGTCTATTAGGAAGTACTTGCCTCCATAATATTTAGTATAATCTAATTTTAAACGTTAGTTGGCTCTTTACATGGTAATATATTTGGGGAAGGGACATTGGCCAAGATTTTTCAAAAGTAACTAGCCGACTGGTGATTTTGCGCGCCTCAATGTTTGGCCATTTAGGGTTTTGATATTTGGAGGACTGGTGTTCTGTATTTTCTGAAATCCAGGCCCTTTTTTAAAATATCTAAAGTTGAGGATCAAAACTTGAGGGACTCAGTCATCCATCCCATCTGAAAATCTTGGCTCGCCCTTGACTTTATGCTGGTCTGTGCAGTGCCTCCTACACAAGTGCTATATTATAAACATATATATTATAATATATACAGCACAAAGCTCAAAAGCTTTGAAAAGTAACTGGATTTATTTTTACAGGCTCTTAAATTTTTACAGGCTCTTCTGGTATTTACACCATACAAATGCAAGATCATAAACCCATTTTCAATAGAATACATTTATTGAAATACTGGAGAAAAAAAATGTGTTAAGTCATATATCAGTAATACGGCCTATTACATATAGTACATTTCTCTTCTGAATTGATATGCCATATGTCCTACAATATAGTTAAAAATTCTCTTCTGACAGATTTAAGTAACTTTTGAACTGCTTCTTAGTTAAATGGTTTATGATTGGTGAAGCACGCAATTAAAAAATAAAATATGTGAACTAAGTTTGAGTTTCATCAATATGTCTTGTTTTCTGCAAGAAAATTGATGAGTGTATTGATCTTTTATTGTATTTTCTGCTCAGGAACACATTTCATTTTGTATCAGTAGCCCATTATGCAAATCACCTGATCCAGATTTCATTGAATTCAACAACATTTTCCCCTTTGACTCCAGTGGAAACAGGATCAGGTCCAAAATATTAAAATGTTAGAACTGTAATTGCTTCCCACATTTTTAAAAAGACAGGAGATTTTATAGTATGTTTTGGTTATGTGGTGGAATAATGTAAATGTAAAACTTCAAGGTCAGAACATACTTTCTTGACTGACTCAATTATTGCTCAGCTTGATGGCGGGCAAGGAACAAGGACGACTCTGCTATAACATTGCTGAATTTTCATTGTACAAATAGAGCATATTAACAGGAAAATTAAATGCATTTTGTTTGAATAGCCTGCTTGATAGGCACATTGGTTCCATCATTTGCAGGATTAAATAAATGTAAGAGTTTCACATTATCAGTCACTAATTAGAATGCATATTTTTATTACGCTTTTGTCAAAAATGTCTATAGATATATTTTAAGAATGACACAAATCCATTGCTTTAAACACTGAACTTATTCTTGTATACCTCCCCCTGTAAGGTTTATTATGGCAATACTTCTCTTTTAGCATTTGAATTTTTGCTGTTTTCCCTTTTTGACTTACCTTCATCTGAGTGGCGACACGTTTGTACTTTTCATCTTGGTGTAAATTGTATGTGTGTTGAGTCACAAAAGTCTTTGGCCAGTATGCCCATGAATCTGTTCTTCACTGAAAAATCACTGATATACCAGTCATTTTCCAAATAGAGAGATGCATAAAGTATGAGATAAAGTATAAATTTAGCATAATCTTAACTGTATGCTAGAAGGTCGTCATGGTTTTACGTTTTATGCCAATGCCTGCTTTAAAAATAAGAGGGTGTAATTTTGGATTTTTTTCTCCTTCTGCAAACTTACCCAGCTTGTTACCCACTTCATGGTGTATAATTTACAGCTCCATTCATCACCTCTGAATTCGGCCCACAAGTACTTCTAAATATATTTAAGTAGAATAAATACAAGAACACTTCAGAGATTACTTCTTTTGGCACAAACATCCTTTCTGGTGTTAGCTGTGTGACCTTCTCTTTGGCAAGTTATTTGCCTGACTTATTAACCTCATTCTATTGCCATTGTCATTTGTGAACTATAGCATGAAAATACTATGTTTTAATTCCTGAGGACAAACCATGCAAATGTACTGTAATCTAATGAATGCAGTTTTATAGAGTTCCCATTGTAAAGATGTACCCAACACTTGTAATTTGCAGTGTGCTAGCAGTAATATTCACCATTTTATGGGTAATGTGCAAACAAAGGATATTACACACACACAGTCATCACCAGTTGTTAAACTAATTAAATATTTTGGATATTGTAATTACCTGATAGAGAATTTTACAGTACAACAACCCAGGCATTGAGAACAGGTATAGACTGATACTGTGCCAACTTCCCCCAAACAATGGCCACATATGTAGAGAGTAGTACCATCTTATTATGCGTTCTTTTCACTCTGATTTTGCTGATCAACATTGTGACAAGCTGAAGACAAAAGCTGCTTGTCTGCCCACCTGCTGGTTTTCTCAATTGCCTTTATGTGTGTATTGTACCTGATGCTGGTCCAAATCTAGCATTCCTGGAGATCATTATCATTCTTCCGTCTGACAGATGTATTGTCCTAACCAGACATGTAATAACAATGTGTCTTTAACTTCTCAGTGGGAGCTGGGGTTGTCCGTGTGCAATACCATTTTGATAGAGAGCTTTCTAAGGGCGGAAATACTACATTCATTCATTTTCAGTTGTGATGGGGCAGTTAAATATTTGGGGCAGTTTTGGGAACATTACTGAACTTTTCCAAAATAAGCTTAAAAATTAGAGAGCAGTTTCACCTTTATAATTAGTCTTTCAGATACTTTCTCCATAGTTGTCCGGTGTTTCATTAGTTTTCTAATGCTGTATCTTCCACATTTCAACATCTAAATTGACTAGATAGATATTGAATAGAAGATAGAATGTGACTCAAAGATGTTGCAGATACTTTAAAATGTTAATACATAATACTTAGCATTCATACAGCAATTTACATTTTTAAAGTTCTCTGCAAACATTAATCCTCAAAACTTCCTTGGGAGTCAGGTTACAAAGGAAAAAAGGGAGAGGAATATTAATAACAATGATTCTAAGGAACAAGTCCTAACAAGAAAACAGCAAATCGTAATACATGTTATTTCTCTGAATTAAACATCTGTATATAGTATTAGAGGGTTGGAAGGGAATAAATAGACTCTGACAGGAAAAATCACATAACTGTAAACACAGACGTCAAACTTCTCTAATGGCTATTTAGCAATACCAATCTTTTGCACTTATAAGCCCCAGTTCAGCAAAATACGTAAGTATGTCATGGAGTCCATCTGTCTGTACTAAAACAGTTAAGCATGTGATTAAGTCTGATTGACTTCAGTGGGACTTAAGCAGATTCTTAACTGGCTTGCTGAATCAGAGCCATGGTGCCTTTGAGAGAAGATTTACCAGTTTATCACAACATTTCTATGAGGTAAGTGTGATAATTTCCATTCAATAAATGAGTGACTCAGAGTCAGCCAGTAAGTTAGTAGCAGAGGTAGGAATAAAACCCAGAAACGCTAGCTCCAAGTTCTCTGCTTCAGCCAGTAGAAAACACTAGCCTTTCCTATGTCATCCAGACCCTATTCCCAGCAATCTATAACCATATTGATTATAAATAAATAAATATCCCAAATGAAAATAAAAGCTCCATCCTGCATTAAAGAGACACTTTATTAACTCCGACATTAGATAGGACTTCTAGATGTAATAACTCACCAATTTATCCCCATGTAATCTAAAATTCCAAAAACCTTTTAGTCTGTTCATAATCATTACGCTTAAAAATCAACAGAGGTTCAATCAGCTTACCTCTTCAATTGTTTGCTGGGTGGAAAAATAAAAGTCTTGTAGCCTAGTTTACATTATATTTTTCTTCTGAATATGGTAAATAAAGCAAGGCACTTATGTGCCCTTAGCTGAGTTCTGAATGTTAACATTGGGCAAAAATCAAAATATAGATCAAAATAAGCAAATCTTCCTAAATGACTTCTCTTTCCCTTCAGGAAAACTAGAATGTACACTTTGCAAGTGGCTGTAATAACATAGCTCCAGGCCATGACCATTTAAGTTATCACAGGTATCAAAAGAGTTATTGGCATCTCCTTTCATTTTTAGGAATCAGATTCAAATTTAATTTCATATCCTATATAAGATAAATTTGAGGTTGCCCATTTCAACCAATAAATTATCCAAATTACAAGGCCATCACGCATAATTTGACTCAATGAGCAATTTTATAGTTTGCAATTAACTTCATTGTTAATTGATTTCCAGTTTAAGAAATGATGGAGGAAACAAAAATTACATAGTTTATAATACTTTTATTTTTTATATAAATATAAAAGGCAAGATTGCTACAAAACTTGATTTGACTTTGGAAAAGGATAACCATTAAAAACATTCACTGATGAATAGCAAACAAACCTTGTGTTCTCATTTAGGGTTGATAAATTATTAAAAGTCAATGTGGTGTTCCTTTTCTGTGCCTTCTTTTATAAAATGTGATTTTTAAAAATTCTTCAGGACTGTATTGGCAATACTGTAATTCCAATTAATTATTTCAACAGAGCTGTCTAGTTCAAGGAATACTGTTCTTCCAAAATATGTAATGAAATGTTCTTTAGTAAGGAAATCTATTACTTTATCAGTCTGAGGGAGTCCATATAAATTTGTAATGGATTAATTTTATATTAACATCCATGCTGCGCTCTAACGCAAATGATAATTTGACTGCTTCAGTTGATTTTAAGAGACTGTGAATGTGCTAGAGGACAGTAGCTTTCACCTTAATCTTCAGTGGTGAAATCAAATCCATTGCTGTTTAAATATTCCATTCCAGTTAGATGAATATATCTTGAACATAGGTTAGGTAAAGGAGAAAAAACAGTTGCGACAATCTAATTAATAAAATGGGTTTGTAAGTGACCAGTTGGAAATGGAATATAATTTCATGCCATTCTGAAGTAGTGTTCAATTAAAATGATGAAAAATCATTGGAAAACCACAAAAGAATTTCAATGATTGAAGACATAGGGCCAGATTTTCAAATGTATTTAAGCATCTAAAAATATAGGCCATATTTTTAAAGGTATTTTGGCATTGCTCCACTCAACACTGCAACATCTAACTGATTTCAGAGCCTAAAGTTTCATTTTGAAAAGCAATGTAGGGTACGTTTACACTGCAGTTAGACACCTGCGGCTGGCCTGGGTCAGCTGACTCATGCTTGTGAGGCTTAGGCCAAGGGGCTGTTTGATTGCAAGGTGGACGTTTGGGCTCGAGCTAGATGCGGGGTCCCAGAGTTCGGGCTCCAGCCTGAGCCCAAACGTCTACATTGCAGTTAAGCAACCCCTTGGCTCCAAGCTCCACAAGCCTGAGTCCACTGACCCAGGCCTGCTGCAGGTGTCTAATTGCAGTGTAGACATACCTCTAGGGTGGGATCCACAACAGTACTTAGTTGCCCAAGTCCCTGTGTTGGCTCTACTACAATCCACAAAACTGCCACCAAAACTGCAGGTGCCTAAACGCTGCACTTAACATTTTGCAGGAAAAGCACCTCTACTTCTGCCTCTGAGCATGCACACTGCTGCATCACTATAGGTTCTGGAGGCCTATCTCCAAGCCACAGAGTGATTCATGAACCATTGAGCCTCTTAAGTCATGGGCCGGGCCCAATCTGGTAGGTGGTCTCTAAGCATTTAGGAGACTTAGGCACCTATCTCCATGAGAAGGGTGGGGCTTAGCACGCACCCCTTTAGATGGCATCTCCCATTAGCTAGCTGAGGAGGCTCCCCACCTGGCATGCTGGCTTTTGTGGATCATGTTCTTAGGCACCTATCTCTCCCTATTCATTGTATAGGGAGACTAGACCCCAACTTCAGATTGTGGATCACAGTGTTGTTCCTGTGATATCCTAGGTGCCTAAAGGTTACGTGCCAGGACTCTCAGCATTGCAACACCTAAATCCCTTTGTGGCCCCCTCTGTAGTATTTAGGCTCCTAAGTCCCATTGACACAGCCTCTTGGTCCCAGATTTTTAAAGGTATTTAGGTGGCTAACTCCCATTAATTTGCTTAAGTCACTTTTGAAAATGAGACTTAGGGTCCTAAGGCAACGTCTACATGCCTTTAAAAGTCTGGGCTACGGATAGGCGCCTAGTGGGATTTGCAAAAGCACCTATACAGGTTAGACATCTTACTCCCATTAAAATCACTGGGAGTTAGACACTTAACCTACTTAGGTGCATTTGAAGATCTCAGTAAGTACTAAATACTTTTGAAAATCTGGCCCTTGGGGCCCAACTCTGCGACGCTGATTCATGTGAGTGAGGCGTTGGGACTGGGTAAGAACTATTCTTATTAGTAAGGATTGCAGGGCTTCATTCTTAAATACTGCAGCTGCAAATCCATGCCAATAGATGAAAGAAAACTGTCAGATCAGTCATGGAGCTTGCTTGGTCCTATTTTTATTTAGGCTGCAATTTAAGTAAATAAGAAGAATGCATATCAAGGAGATGAATAAACAAAGTCTTTAAAGCAAAAGGGTGGCTGCAGCCACTTAGCCTGAGCATGAGCCAGTTTCTGTCGTCACTGACAGACACCAAGGTCAAAACTGCAACCCAGCAGATTCCATCCAGCCAACCCAGACCTGAAATGGGGTTTGCACCATCAGCTGTTGTCCACCGCTGTAGAAGGAGAGCTGCCACTGTGACAGACTAGAGGTAGTGTTTGCCAGTGAATCTCTCTATCCCAGTGACACAGTGAATCCTTCAATTCTAAAAGATATGTTCCCCTCCCTTCTTTACTCTCCTGGACCAATCAGCCAAATAAGTTTATCCCGCTGCAAAGACTACATCTCCTCCCAAATTGTGCCATAACATAGATGTAGAAACCTCTGGCTTGACTTGAACTAAAAGAGAATGCAAGGGTTAGTCAGAGTAATAACAATACACATTCAGCGATTAAACACTAATACAAGCTCCTGAGGATAAGGACTGACAGCTTGTCCTAAACCCAGCCCCAGCACAAGGGTGGGAGAGAAAACCTAGCTGCAGCAAGACTGGAGAGTGCTCATTTTAAGGAGGGGAGGGAAAGAGGGGACAGCAACCTCCCTCCAGGCCAATAGGAGGGTTCCTTAGACTCAGAGAAACATTCGGCACAGCCCCATGCAAAGCGGAGTTAGGATTGGTTGGGAAAACTAAGGAGGTTCTGCCATCTGTCCAAAGAAAGTCCAAGCAGACCCAGCCTGACTGCACCACCCTCAGTGTAAGTCTACACAACATTATAAACTTGGGTCCATCAGACCTGGGCTTGTGGACTCGGTGTTTCCATGCCCAGTGAGCCTCCACACTGCACTGTAAACCTGGGTCTCGCGTCTGTGCTAACACGTGCATATTGCACTGTGCAGACGATTTGGGGCTGCGGCTTTAGCTGCATCCACACTGCAAAATGACAGGGCTTGGTCCCGAGTCACAGCGGGACTCAGGCTCTGACCTGCCCCTCTAACAGGGTCCTAGGACTTATGTCCTGAGTGCTTGCTGACCCAAGTCAGATTGATCTGTGTGTGCATGGAAGCAGGGCTTGGGCTCAAACCATGGGTTTTTTATTGCTGTCTCGTGGCTGCAGCTGGCCCAGGTCAGCTAACTCAGGCTCATCAGGGTCAGCCTGCGGGGCTATAAAATGGCAGTGTAGTTGTTCAGGCTCAGGCTCAAGCCTGGGCTCTGAGACCCAATGAACATAGACATTGCAGTATAGATATACCCTTAGAGTCTGTGTGGTGGCCAGAGGTTAAGGGAAGAGGAGACGACTGAGCCTAATTATGAGGGGGAAAAATTGGGTTAATTTTATTTAATTATTTTTTCACATGTGCCACATCCCTGCTCCCACAAGTTTGCTTTAGAAAACAATGAAATAAAATGACAGCATGCGGTGGATTACACAGACTTCTGCTTATTCCATCCTTTTTGCAGCATATGATGGTGGTACCATGCCAAAACACATGCTTTTAAATCACCAAAAGCTCTTCCACAATTCCACCAGTTATCACTCTTGCACATGTTGAGTTTCTGCCCCTTGCCAGCAGCAGTCCAGTAAATTCTGCATAGGATTTTCTCCTGAATCAACCTCATTCTAAATCTGTAGGAGACCTACTAATGTGTTTTATGAGCTTTGCTTCACATTTTCCTATTGATACTGCAATTTATGTATTGACCCACAGAGATTTCTGTATTCATCTTCTTTAAGATTGAAGAGGTATTGGAAAAGCTGTTTTTTTAGATTTTGCTCTAAGATTCCCAGCAAAGATAACAATGCTAGGCTTGTGGGGCTGGGAGGGGGAATAAAATTCTAGGGCAAATTAATCGTTTGCTAACAGTTAATTGAACCTGTTCAAATTTCCATTGGCATCCTTGAGCTATTTCATAGATCATATAGAAGAGAATGCATTTTTTCTCTTTGAAACAAATTATTTTAGTTTAGGGTAAATGCCACATAATTTTCTTAGGGCTTTAGAGAATCTGAGTCTGACAACTGCCTTGACCTACACCAGTGAAAATCTGGAGTAACTTCATAGACTTTGAAAGCTTAAAGCCAGATTCTGGCTTCATGCCAGTAGAGCAAAGCAGCCAGAAACCCAGCAAACCTGGTCCTTGTGTGGATGGGCTCCTCTGATGGTGTAGAGTTGCCACAGCATCTCCTATACCATCCCAGCTCCCACTTCAATGAGCAAGGCTCAGGGGAAAGGGTACATGGCTGCAGTGTTTTAATCACTGGGTGATTCCCAGGTATTAAAAAGACCCCTTGGACCTGTGGGCATCTGGAAATAAGTTATACTAACAGCTTTTGCAATTTATGCCAGGAACCAGATCATTCTCCACTGGCCCCAGACTCAAAGGAGTATAGAAGTATCCACCTTTGCTCCATTCAGGCTCCTCTGGTTCTGAACTGAGAGCATGTGTGACAGACCAGAAGATCTACCCTTTCACTGCAGCAGTGAAGCTGGGAACACAACTATCTTTCAGTTGCACAGGGACCTTTAACCACTACGGTAGCTACATGTCTTCATGCCTGCAGTTGAAAAATGAAGCTGAATAATGTTCAATGTATTGCAGTTGCCTGCTGGTCAGCCTTTTGTGATACTTGTCTTAAGGATTTATACTCACGCCCATCACCAAAATATCTGAGCATCTTGCTATAAATGTACAATAACAATAGAAAAATTGTATTTATAAAGTAGATAATTAAGAATCTTAAGAAAATGTCCAAAAATAGATTATGGACCAGATATAAAATATGGACCAGATCTACTTGTCAAGATGGTACGAATTGTTGTAGCTCTATGAAGTCCAACGGAGCTACACTGATTTACAATAGCTGAGAATCTGACTGCTTAAGTGTAAGAGGCACAACAAACTATAAAAAATAGTGACTCAGATATTCTCCTCCGTCACACTGATGGTCCCATTCAGTGAGAGCTGAGTGCACGTATGTGAGAACAGAATTTAGCCAAGCAGATTTAAGCTTTCCATGACACAGTGCTGGAATCAGAGCTCTGCTTTATTCTGTTGCAGGGTCTCCTCCGTCTCAGTATGCTCTAATCATTCCTTTGTGGTATCCTCATCCAAGAAATTTTATTCCATCTTACCATCACAAATCTTGACTTTGACAGGGAAAGAGCATCTGTGTTACTACGTTTTTGTCTGCAGAAAGGCATTTTTGCTGGGTAAAACAAATTTTCTTTTAAGTTGTGCAGAAAGTCCCAGGTCAGGGAATACTTTAACTTTATGGCTCTTGTTACACACACTACATTGTTACATTCTGCTGAAAGCATCTAACGTGTCTGTTAGATTTGAGGCTTAGCAAGAGAGTGTGCTATTTGTGTTTATCCCATTGTAGCCTTGGCCTAATCATGCTTTATCCATTCCTAATACAAATAGAATAATCTCTCACAGCCAGGGAGAAAATCTCCGAGCTTCTCTTTAGAAAACAAAATTCAACTAATATTATTGCCTTCCAATTTCTTTATCACCTTATATAAGTTCCTTGTGCAATCATCATGGCGCATTACAGAATTAGGGAATTTATATGTATAGGGATTACTTCACCCATTACTTCAGTGCAGTCACCTCTGGGGAATGTGGTCATTTTAAGAGTCATTATACCATCTGTTATAAAAATAATGTAGAAGTTATAATAGTAACGTCTATATGATGATTCCTGAGACTGCATGTAGACAGTTGATCTTTTAAAGAAGTCACTTCCAACATACTGCATTTTGTTTTATTCATTGAGATTGCTGGATTTACAATTTTACTCTTCCAACTTTCCTGTATGAATTTTACAGTCATGCCTGTACCTGCCCCAGTCCGCATAATTCAGTCTGATTTTCATGGTTTCGACCAATAGGAAGAAATGTTCGGTTATAGAGAGACACATTTGAAATAGCCACATGTATCTCCTCAACCAGAAACAGATTGAGAACAACAGCCCAATATTTCAGACCCATTTACTTTTTGTTTTTCAGAGCAAAAAATATATTACCTGAAGCCAGAGTTTAAGGGGAGGAGGGGAAAGTCATCTTCTAGTTTAATTTTACTGTTCCACCTGTTGGAAATTTTCTTGGTTGGTTTTGGTTCTGTATCTCTGTGGGTGAATTTACTGCTTGTGAAAGGGGTTGGACTGACAGTCTTGGAAAGTGAAATCTGTTTCTACAGAAGAGGGACAGCAAGAGAAGCATCTTCCACTGTCCTGGCCTAGAAGAATCACTTCTTCAATGAGAGTGACTCGGTTTCTGTGACATTTAATCCTTGACCTGTTTAAGGATGCCAGTTCTAGTGGTGGTCTTGCAATATGGACACCTACCTGCTGAATCTGAACTTTTTCTTAAAAATTATTGTGCATGCGATTCTTAAAATGAAGATTAAGGCCTACAGCCACCTTTATACATGGTAACAAGGCAAACCCTTGCTACCATTTTCCTTACATTTAATAGGTAACCAGGACACAGGATATTAACATTAGTCTTAGCTTGAGAGCTGTTGCTAGTATTTTGGTGATCCTCTGGCGATGTTGGATTAAAAAGTACCTGGTGGTCCACTATTACTTTCACAACTATCTACAGCAGGGGTTCGCAAACTGGGAGTCACATGTTGGTTATATGTTTGTTAATATCAAAGTAAGTTGGCAATGAGGCACTAAGTCTGTGTGAAAAGTGGTATTGACAAAGTTTCTTCATGCCCGCCCAGTATTAAACAATAACTTTAAAAACAAAAACAAAAAAACGTTTCTGCTTATAACAATAACTCGATAAAAATGTGTTTTAGTTTTACTTTGAAAGTAGTAAGAAAAGGTAAATTCATTTTAAACAATAGGGATATAAATTTAACTATTTAAAATAGTGTTAAATGTATAAAAAAAGGTGTTTTTAATTTATAAGGGTCACATTCAGTTGCTTGCTGCCTGAAAGGGGTGACTAATACAAAAAGTTTGAGAATCACTATGGTTTATCTTACCTGTACTGTTGTTCCTGTAATTAGTTATGCTGAACACTGACAATAACCTGCTCACTCCAATAAGCATCTTAAGCTCAGACCCTTATGAAGAAAGCATCTAAGAAGTCCCTTTGCTTTTCTTTCATTGGTAAACTAATACCAGATCTATTCATGTTTGTACTTCGTTATTTCAGATAAAACATTAGGGACCAATTTTCAAAAGAACAGGCAAAAAAAAAAGATGTCTGCATTTTTGAATGACCCTGGCTTACACACTCATGACTGCTATTCAGGTTCTTGTAACTGTCTCTTCTGTTCAGGTGTTTATACCTCATCTGTGCACACAAATGTCGGGAGATACTTGTCATTTGATGAGCTTTTATGCACATGCTTTTGAAAACCTGGCACAAGTTTTATGTGGTGCTCAAAACTTCCCCCTAACTGAAGTACTCTGGTGACAGACAAATATAAAATTATTAAATAACTTGCTAAACCAGTTTTTAAGAAGAGATTAGATTAAAGAATAATGAGACATACCATGAGACATTACAACATGATGAATTTGGGCCAATATTATTTCAACTAAAAACAATAGGAAATCAACTTGTTACCTTGCTGACTTCTATAGTGGGAAAATGAGAAACAATAATTTATAATTATATAAATAATATAAAATGAGTATAATAATATTCTAATTTTGTAGAGTCACTTTCCCTTTCAGACAATGTATGCTCTTAGAGAAGTGAATTAACACTTGGCAACAACCATATTTGTTTTCCTTGTACTTTCAGTGGCTGATTTATGGAGCAGCAGTCGGCTCACCATTGTTCTAGCATTAGCATCATGGTGATATATGTGAAGTATAGAGGAGCCCACCCAACTCATTGTAATGTTAATCTTTTTGTCTGGCACATCTGTGGCCACACAGTTACCACGACAGTAGACCATAGCATGAAATAATATTGCCTCCTTTCATAAGCTATTCAATGGTGGGAGGGTGGGTCAACTTCTAAAGCTGTTCTTTTTATAGAGGAAGTCTTATTTATGACCTCTCAGTTCTAAATACCTTTGGTAAACCCTGGTGTAGGTGACTATAGGACTTCACTTCCTGTTGCTCCCAAGCATATCCCAGAATCCTTTGCACTGATTGTGTTAAGAATCTCCCTATTGAATGCAAGATTTATTGTCCCTTGCTTTCCTGGAGGTGAATGAATATGTTGCTCCCAAGCACTATTGGGACTATTGAATGGGACACTCTAGAATGGAAACTATTGAATGGGACACCCTATGCCCAAAGCTGGCCTAAATTCAGTGTGTTCTATAGCAATATAGGTAGTCATCCCCTTTTTAATGTTCTTTTCCTTTTGCCATGAAACATAACTATTTAAAGTATGAAATTAACCAAAGTAGCACCCAGTATATCTTCCCGTAATGAAGGCCTGGATTAATTTATCCCTAATCATTTTCCTCCTTTCCTGCAAGTAACTAAATTTACTATCAGTAGAGTGACTGATCCTTGCCAGCATGACTGAACTTGAGAAAATTGCCACTTGACATTAGAGAACATTGTGCTGATTCTACCAGCAGCACCGGAGTCCCCAAGAGCAAAAGATTTAATAATGCAGTAGTCTGTTGAGCAACTAAATTTAAATAATGGCATAATGCAAAACAGTAGTTACTAATTACTACAAGTAAGGGAATTGCAACAGAAAACTTTCAACAGTTTGTCATTGTGCTGTCACAATACTGTAAGATTGTCTTGCTCTTGCAGTGTAAAATTCTGGTCTCAAATTGATTAACAAAAGAAACCAACAAACAAAAACCCTATTAGAAGCAGACACTTGGAAAATTGGAATTCAATATTTAGAGAAAAGATACAATATCTACCTAAGTAATAATAAACACAATAAAAATGTGTTGTGGTTTTCATGATGCCAGTAGGTGGTCGAAAAGGCTAATATGTAGAGTTGCTGAGTGGTAGCAGCTCCCATTGATTTTAGATGGAATTGTGGGGGCTCAGCACCTCTAAAAATTAGGCCCTAAAGGTTTGTTATTCAACTAATAGCGTGGTGTATAAATAAATTAAACAAAAGAGTAAAAACTAAAACAACATTATCAATCTGATTTATCATGGGTAATATTCTGTATTCAGGATCATTTTAGCTTAATTTCATGCCAACCAATTGTATTAAGTGCCTCTTTTGACCAATACATGTAGTACTCTTTCTGTGCTTTTGGTATTAAAGTACTGAAAGATGTTAAAAGTAGAAATCAATTTCTACCATTTTGGGTTTTATTACAGTACAATGTACTGTCAAACCTAATGTGGTGTTTTGCTGAGCATAACAATGTACCCATCTACTAGGTACAGGGTTTGGGGGTTCTTTAATCTACAAACGTAACAGTTTTGCGGTATCTCTTTTGCCCATTGTGCACTATAGACATACACTAACACTTAAGGATAACAACAACAATACTTTGCTCTTATTTAGAATCTTTGTTAAAAGTCTCACAGCACCACTGTGAGGTATGTGTCATTATCACCATATTACTGGGCAAACCGAGTCAAAGAAAGATGACTTGCCCAAGGTCACAGAGAAAATCAGTGGAAGAGCCAGGATGATGCTCAGTAGTCCATCTCTTAGTCCCTCGCTTTAACCGCTTAATACAGCTATTGATTATTGGTCATATATTGTAACGGGAAGATAAAATGATGGATCATAATACACAAAGAAATAACCGCAAAAGACTGGTGTGAAATGAGATAGGCATCACAATACTGGAGTAATGGCACAATAATACTAAAGGAGAACGGCTGGAAGAGTAATGCATTGCTTAAGTGGTAAAGTAGAAACAACTGATGAAAACAAGGGCATTAAATGGACTGAGGGGTGGGAAGACGCAATATGGAGTTAAGGAAGTATATATGCTTTGAAAGCTAAGAACTCTGATTACATTAAACGATTCAGGGAAAGAAGAAACACCAATATTTCTGGTGGGCAAAGTGGCAGAGATGGTGTTTGACACTACTACACTGGAGAAACTGGGTAGGGGTGGAATAAAACCAGGAATAAGAAGTGGTCTGAGATGATATGGAAATATGAAGTAGAACAATAACATGTGGTAACAGAGGGGTTCATCCTTTTATGGCGTGCACAGAACTCCAACACGTATTAATCAGATTTATGCACATCCTTGAAAAGCAAATACACAAAGCGATTGAGATTTACAGAACCTGTTGACGTGGAGCTTGAGTGGAGAGAGAATATCACAGGAATCTGTGCAGAAGTAGCTGTGAACACGTAGAACTTTCCATCTCCCCTATGTCTGAGAAGTAGGCCCTTCCTGTCATTGGAATATTTTATTCTTTTAGTATAATCTGTGCTTGAGGCTTGAAAGATCTTAAGCAGGTCTACCTTGAGATTTTAATTTCTTCATTTAGTTGCAGCAGCATATGCTTATTGAGATGTTACTGTTCTTCCTACAAAACAACTGGTGGGAAATGTGAAGCGTGAATGTCATGTAAGCCTTTTTTCTTCTGATTTTTCCGTCTTGTATGGGCTAATTTACCCAACACATGAATTTGTAACAAGGTAAGCCACAGATCTTTCAGTACACAGGGTCATTTCTGAAGCATAGAGCAATGTTTATTTTTCACCATATTAGCAGCCCTGTCTGGGGACTTCATTAGAGGGTTAACAGAATCCTTTCTGTCAGTTCTTCAGCTAACAGGGGATCTCAATAGGGACTTATCATGTAGAATAAGTAAGCGTAAAGTTTGGAAAACAATGAATTGAAGATCAACGTGATAACAAGCATCTTCAGAATGGAGGAATTAATATTGAAAGATGTGGCTTGATGTTGTACTGTGGTATTGATGCTAATACAACAAGCAGGACTGAAATATTACTATATGGAAAAAGAAATGATATTAAATCAGTTACCAGTTGGGGACTGTGGCGTCAAATATATACGGTGGTCTAAATTCTGTTGAGTAATGTCTTATACAAGGAGCAATTCTAGTGAAATCAACAGGACGAGTTGAGAAATAAGATATTACTCAATGTGAGTAATGACTGCAGAGTCAATCTCTCTCTTGTTGATTTTGCCAACATTTTCCAGTGATTTTATTAAACAACACAGGGCACTATAATATGTGTCACTGCTGGAGAATGCCAAGTGACTATCTATGGGTAGCTTGCATTGATAATTATACATCTTCTTATCTGTTCATTTAAGTTGTAAGTGAGTTGATAAACCTGTATGAATAGAAGGGGTGGATTATTGGGAAGGACAGAAGTAAGAATACTGGGATTTAGGTTGGAGATTGGTGTGGTAGAAAGAGGAGACTTCTGAAGTTTTGGTGGGATACTGCAGGAAGTAAAATCAGTGTGACAATAAAATCAGGCCTGTAGAGCCTAATCTTGCAAAATGCGAAGCACTTCCTGTGCAATGCTGAGTGCCCTCAAGTCCCACCGTTTTCTTTGGGATTTAAGGGTGCTCAGCACCTTGCAGAATTACTATTAGCTATGTTTATTATCTGAATCCAGGCACGGACTCAGAATGGCAAGTATTATCTTCTCAGCCGCAGAAATAAGGCCCCAGAATGCCTTCTTAAAGGAGAGCACAGGAATGCTGTCTTTGCTATCTTCAGGTCAATCTGGAACTTTCACTTTTGTCATAGTATCCCCCAAGGAATCACAACCAGAACTGGTCACACCCAGAAGTAACAACCCAAAATTAAAGCTAGAGTGGAGTAGTGGACAGGGCCAGATTTCTAATTAGGCACAGTAAGCACACGTCTAGGGGCGCCGGCTTTCTAGGGGCGCCTTAACAGTGGTGGACTACTGCATAGGCCAATGGGGCCCATGCACTGGGGCTCCAGCCAATTTGGGTCCCCCCACGAACTCCGGAACTCTAGCCCCGCCCCCTGCTCCTCCTCCTCTCTCCCAGTGCCTCACCCGCCCTGCTTCTCCTCTTCCCCCCTGAGGCCACGCCTCCTGGCCAGGCCAGAAGCTGGAACCCAGGGGTGAGCATATTTCCCTCTCCTGGAGCTCTCCGAGTCAGTCATCCCAGCCCCTCTCCCCCTCCAACCCGCCTTCACAGAGCTGGCCCAGCCTCCCCTCTCTCCTCTGTTACCCCCCTCCTTGTGGAAATCACAAAATTCATCTGTAGGAGGGGGGGCCGCTGAAGATGCTGTGCCTAGAGTGACTAAGGTGTAAATCCGGCCCTGGTAGTGGACTGACATTGTGCTGCAAATAGGGGTCCCTATTATACCAAGAGCAGGAATGAGCACTGGCTGCCACATAGCAGCTTTCACAGAGTTTTAATTTGCATCTAGCACTTAGATGTTCTGGTGATGAGTGCTTTATAAATGCATCTAAATATCATAGACACTATTTCAAGATAAGTTAAGTTACTGTTGCCTTATTGTATCTTTCCCAATCAGTTACATTGTTTGCAAATACAAATGATATACTGTTGATTTAGGAAAGCTAGACTCCATTTTAATAGATCTAGCAACCTTGTAATGTACTATGGTAAACATGAAATTGACCAAATTAATAATAAAGGGGCTTCCCATTTATCTTGGAGTGTTCAGTTCCTTGGGGAGTGTGTGGTTTGTTTTTCATAACAAGACTTTTAGACCACATTTTTTCTGTTTTCATATATTAAGATTAATTACTTGCTGATTGACATTTTGAGTTGGGTCCTATTTTCCTCCTGCCTAATTACATCCAATCATTTTGTTATCCTTCTATAATTTCATGACAACTTTACCGAAAGTATTGTGACTGTAGATTGATGGTGTCTTATATTTTTGTAATTTAGAACCTATTAATGACTGAAAGAAAGCCTCCAAGAACTTAATTGGATTTAAATTGGTCTTAAATTGTAATTAGAACAGAAGAGAAGTAAGTCATAACTTAGGTATTTTTTATCACAACAAAATTTAAGAGTTGATTGGTTCAGGCTCTCTTCGGAGCTATGCTTGCACTGGCTGTGCTATATTCTGAAAAAAAGGAGCATCCAATTGGTTTGTCAATCAGGGTTGCACAGATGGGATGGTCTAATAGGCATATTTGAAACACCATGCATGGGAAGAGATATTTCCCTTTTCTGATAAGGAAAAGGAGATGGAATAGTTTTAATAATTTAGCAATAAAGAGGCAGCTGGCCGTCAGTGCTATATGCAGAGTATAGAAAATCTCCCACTATTTTAGGTGACATATGCAGAGAACAGTGTTGGTCCCATTTGACTGGCAAAAAGGCATTATTTTACATCATAAATGTAAAACAAAGACAGCAAATGACACTGTTGTAACTATCATGGCATTACTCTTCTATCCATCCTGGGGAAAATTTTTGCTTCTGACTTCTTGACCCGAAGCACTTAAGGAGCAAGATAAGATGACAGCAAGCAGTTTTCACTCCTGGTTATTGTATAACAGAGCAAATCTTCATAGTGCCCTAACTGATTGAGAAGGCACAAGAATTCAAGCACCCTATTCATTTTTGGATATCAAGGCTACATTTGACTGTGTTGACAAGGAATCACTCTGGTTGAACTTGAAACTCGCATGCATCCCTGACAAGCTGTGTAGAATGTTCCATCTCCTATATGATGACTCCTGTGTGATGAGAACAGCAAAACAAGGACACTGGACTTCAAAAAGGTAGATTTCAACCAGCTCCGAGAAATAGTAGGCATGGAGAGACCAATTAGAAAGAAAAGAAGTCGAAGGGAGCTGGCAGTTCCTAAAAGATTTAATACTAGAGGCTCAATATCAAGCTATTCTGATGCAGAAGAAAAATAATAAAAGACACAGGAGACCAATGTGGCTGCACAAGGAGCTTTTTAGCTATCTAAACCCCAAAAAGAATATGTACAGGAAGTGGAAGGAAGAGTATGTCATTAAAAAAGCATACATGGGAATAGCACAAGCATGTAGGGACAAAATTATGAAAGCTAAGGCAAGGAGAGAGTTACAAATGGCAAGAAATGTTAGAGATAACAAGAAGGGATTCTACAAATATGTCAGACAAAAAAGAAATATCATGGATGGTGTAGATCTGCTGCTCAATGGAGAAGGTGAGCTGGTAATAGAAGATGATAAGAAGGCAGAGCTGCTCAATGCCTACATTGCTTCAGTCTTCACACAAAAAATAACATATGACCAGATGACCAAAGAAGTTATCGTAGATAATAAAGGGGAAGGGATGCAGATCAGTATAAGTATAGAACACGTCCGAAATCTTCTGACTAATTTGAATGAATACAAATCAGCAGGGTTCACCCCAGGTTGCTGAAGGAATTAGCTGAAGAAATCTCAGAGCCACTGGCAATAATATTTTCAAACTCAGGAATGACAAGAGAGGTCCTAGAAGACTGGAGAAAGGCTAAACATAGTGCCCACCTTTAAGAAGGGGGAAAAGGAGGAGCCAGGGAACTATAGCCCTTTCAGCCTGACCTTGATACCTAGGAAGCTACTAGAGTAATTTATAAAACATTGTATTTGCAAATACCTGGAGGATCGAAGGGTGATCACGACCAGCCAGCTTGGATTTACTAAGAACAAACTATACCAAACCAGCTTGATTTCCTTCCTTGACAAGGTAATTGGTTTGGTAGATAGGGGGAATGCAGTAGACATAATATACCTGGACTTTAGCAAGGCTTTTTGACACAGTCCCACATGACATTCTCATAAGTAAGCTAGAGACATGCAGGCTTGGTAGAAGTAAATACATAATTGGTTAAACAACTGCAAACAAAGAGTTACTATTAATGGAATGATGTTGGATGGGAAAGAGGTCTCAAGTGAGGTTCCACAGAGATCTGTTCTGGGTTTGGTGTTGGTTAACATCTTTATTAATGACCTGGATGTAGGAATAGAGAGGACACAGATCAAATTTGCAGATGACACAAAGCTGCAGAGGGTTGCAAACGCTTTGAAGGCTAGAGCAAAAATTCAAAGGGATCTTGATAAATTGGAGAATTGGGCTATAGCCAAAAAAATGAAATTCAACAAAGACAAATGTAAGGTACTGCACTTAGGGAAGAAAAAACAAATGCACAAATACAGGGGGATAACTGGCTTGGCAGTAGCACTGCTGAGAAGAATGTGGGAGTTGTGGTGGATTACAACCTCAACATGAGTCAACAATGCAATGATGTTGCAAAAAAAGCAAATGCAATTTTGGGTTACATTAACAGAGGCATAGCATGTAAGTCACTGAAGATGATAGTACCGCTCTACTCAGTGCTGTTTAGGCCTCAGCTGGAGTGCTGTGTCCAATTTTGATCACTGCTGTATAGAAAGGATGTAGAGAAACTGGAAAGGATCCAGAGACAAGTGACAAAGATGATCAAAGGGATGGAATGCAAGCCATATGAGCAAAGGCTTGAGGAACTGGGTATGCTTAGTTTGGAAAAGAGAGATTAAGTGGGGACATGATAGGGGTCTTCAAATACTGTACAGACTGCCATAAAAAAGATGCAAAAAAATTGTTCTCTTTTGTTACAGAGAGGCAATGGATCCAAACTACAGCATAGCAAATTTAGATTAAATCTCAGGAAGAACTTCTTAACTGTAAGAATAGTAGGATAATGGAACAAACTTCCTAGGGAAGTCATGGACTCAGCTTCACTGGAGTTTTTCAAAAAGAGTCTAGATAGCCATCTGCTAGACAACAAATCCAGCATCTTGGCAGGGTGATAGACTAGATGACCCTTGCGGACGCTTCTAGCCCTGTGGTTCTATGATTTTATGATTCCTCAAGGTGCATTCTTGTAAATGGGAAAAGAACCACCTTATTCCAAATTAGGTTGGGCATTCAGCAAGGATGGCTTGCCTCCCCAAAACTCTTAATTGCTGTCATAGACTACATGCTTGACCAGGCACTAAGTAAATGCATTTTAGGTGTATGTCTTGATAGGAACCTCACCGACATCAATTTTCCTGACAATATAGCAGTAGTTGTCGATTCAATGGATGAACTAGTTGTGGCACTGAAAGTCCTGGAAAGCTTTGTGGCAAAAGTCAGCCTAAAAATTGATTGAGAGAAAACTAAAATTCTTCTAATCAACAATTTTGAATATGCTGCGGGCTCTAACATCTTAGCGGGTGACCAGCCAGTCAAGATTGCCGGTGATTTCACCTACCTCAGCTCTATTGACAATCACATGGGCAGCAATGGGAAATAACTCAAAACTCACACTGCAAAAGTATCATCAATAATAGGGTGCCTCGTCACGAGAACATCATTTGCAAATCAAACACACTGATAAGTAGAGAGACCAAGCTGAGGATATATAATACTTCAGTGGCCAGTATTCTGATCTATGAGACTGAAAAATGACTCCTCGCTGTCAAATCTAAATGAAGTTGGATACCATTCAGATGAAGCATCTCCGAACATCAAATAGTACAATTCAAGTCAAACAAAGAGATCCATTTTCTAACTAACCAGGTTGCACTGTCTCAGATGGATGCCCAACACTCTCTAAAGTGGTATGGTCATTTGTTCCAAATACCTATCAACTTCTCTGTGGAAATCATCTTTGACTTTCACCCCATGAAAGTAGGATGGAAAAGATCCCCAGAAGCGTGATAGCCAGGTAGTGCCAATATAGACTTGTCCCTTCTGGTGCATTATGGGGCAGGACACTTTGATTTGCCTAGGGGCATCGTGGAGGTACATAATGTGTTCAGTGGCCTCTATACTGTCCAAACGACATCTTGAAAACCAGCCTAATCTAAACTATGAAGATTATGGCTGTAATCCCCCAAGTGAAAACAAAATCCTGATACTCTTCTGGAGCAGCAGCTGTAGCTGTGGTGATTCTCTAATAGGAAACCTTGAGGAAGCCCTGGATATGTGATGTCAGTAAGGCTGATAAAGCCTTCCATGAAGTATCCTAGCTTTCTCTAGTGACGTGTATTGATTTCCTAATGAAGCATTTGGAAGCTAACAAGTAAAATCCACTCCTGTTGCTGCTACCTAGAACATAATTCATCTATTGCTGGTGCCATGCACTGGGGTTGATGTTGGGCTCTTTCTCAATTTCCAAATAAAATCAGACCAAAAGCCAAGGTCTGTGCTAATGTTCTACACGTTCCTTGCTCAGGTGAAACTACAACTCAAGCAACAGAGAGAGTTTTGGCTGAGTAAGAATTTTGTGAGAACTTCAAAATTTGACCCAGTAATAAAGATATTTTAACCAGCTGGTGAAATTGATCATGAGTTTCCCCTGCCTCTTCTCTTCCTGCTGCTCCCCAAACTGAACTACCGGTGTATCAGGTTACTGAACATTCCTGCTTGTTATTAGGTCATATGCTGTATCAAGGTTACATTTATAAAGAGTTAATAAATCATTAATAGGTGTTTTAATACATGGTTAATCCATTGTTATAGATGGTTATGGAGTTCAGCAACTCAAGAGGTCACTTATAACTGTGGCTAACAACTATAAAACCTTCTACTGATGTTTTTACAGCCATCTATAATGCATACAACTCACGCTTATAACATCTATTCATCATTTGTTAACACCTTCTCAGATATTGGCAAATGTAATTTTGATATAAACTATGAATGAAATGTTGAATTGAGAACCACCCAAAAGGAAGAAAGAGTTTGGAATACAGTGCAGTCCTGTATTAATCGCCTGAACTGCTTTAAAAGGGACATAGAGGAGATGTATATATAAATGATGAGAGAGCTTTATCTTTTATTGGCTACTCTAAATGCAAGAAAAATAGAAAAGATTTGAAACAAGAAGACACGCATGATGAAGACAAGTATTATTTTGCAATCAGGCATGAAGACATCATGCAGATGTTACAAATGAATGCTTCCATTCTCTGGTTTTCAGCACCACTTTGTTACTGTACCATAAAGGTAAATGGTATGTGTTGATTGTGGTTTGTAATGGAAGATCCAGTAGCAGAGCATATTCAGATGGATTAGATTTCCATAGATTAACACTATATGTTACACTGAAGTTTCAGCCTTCTAGTCATTCCCTAATAATTGCATGCTGTTTATATTAAAGATTTTGTTGCCCCAAACCGTGAGAACATCTTGCAAACAGTTCATCTATGTTCAGGATTACACCTGATGGCAGAAGTGACCTGACACCTCACCAGTGCCCAGTGTTTGGAAGTGAGGGTAAGGTAGCTCTCCCTGATATGAAGACTAAAAAATGCAAATCTCAGATTGATATAGCATCTTCCATCTCAAAGCACTTTACAGGCATTTGGCCTGATCCTGCAGTCTGCCAGCAAAACACCCATTGAAATAGGAATTCGGGCAGAGCAAGCCCACTCCAGCAGGAGTCTGAGAAAGGAACAGTGACTCAGAGCCACATTTCCTTTACTGCTTCCTATTTGTCCAGGGAGGAAGTAAGTTACTGCAGTCCTTTATGGGATGCAGTTTGCTTCTCCGTATTGCACTGGCTCATCTGAACTGGTGTCACTCCAATGATGTCAGTGGAGTGTCTCTTGATTTGCAGAACTGTGAGATCAGAACAAAGGCCCTAAATTGCCAATAGTAAATCCTAGTGACATCAGAGATTGATTGACTTCAGTTGTTTCCTTTTTTAATAATTCACACTCCTACATCAATGTCTATTTACCATACAATAGATCAGCTCTGCAAAATAATTAAATACAAAGTTGACTGGATTCCATAACATTCTGGAGCAAAGGGGGATCAGGGAAGGCATTGTGTTTCCATGGGGTATCTCTGAGACACGATGCTTCTCAGGACTACATTGCAGGTGGTGCAGCTTATGTACCACCCATCCCTAGCTGATGGCATCATCTACCCCTTTTTAATTAACTTACGATAGGCACAGTTCAGGCCCCATGTATTTGTACAAACTGTTTTATGCAATGGGGCCAAATTCTGTTCTTGTTTTCATTGGTTTAAATCCAGAGTAACTCAATTGACTGTTACATCAGTGTAAATGAGAGTAGATTTTGATCCCCATAATCTTTGTTCCAGAGGCAGCAGCTTTCAGTTTTCATTAATAAAGATCTTCTCTTATTTTGCAATTGCTGAACTCCAAGTACTGCCTGTTGACAACAAAACTCTAGCAATGTCAGATACGGTGCTTGGCTCAAATATTTTCCTTTTTTTCATAACGTTTTAGGGGGAAATAACACTATATAATACTTTGCGCTTTTAGAGTGCTGTATATCCAACAATTTCAGCATGCTGTATGGTATTTATCAATCTTCACACTATCCCTTGGGAGGTAGGTAAGTACTACGTTTCAGCTTTAGAAATGGATAAATGGAAGCATAGTGGTATTAAATGATTTGGCCAAGGTCACGATGAGATGAATCAGTAGATGCTCTGGGAGTAGAATGTGGGGGTGCTAGTACTCAGTCCTAGCACTCAATCCAAATAGTAGCTCACTGTATCTCCAGTGTTATAATCAAAACGTATGTGTGTGTTTGGTGCCTTGTTCTCTCTGAAATTGGTTATGTATTTGTCTAACTGCACTGGCTTCAGTAGAGTTATTCCTAATTTCCCCAGTGTAAGTGAAAGGAGAATCGGGACATAATGTACATTTATTATCCCTTTGCCTACACTGTATGTATATACACTCAATACATATAGAGAGGAAATGCCATGGATAATAATGAATCAGAGAGATCAAATGCTGCATCTGAACCAAACTATTATTTTGGAATTGTTTCCTGTTATAATCTCCTATATTTGTAAATGACTACAATCATTAGTGGCATTAATTACATTATACTACATGCAGAGGGTATGAGCTATTTCTTTGTGGCATCATACTCTAAGGAGGGTACCACTAACTTGAGGTACACTATCTCATATTAATCAAAACGGAATTGCATAGTCACTAGTGTCTATGTAGAGTGTGTGTATATGTATAGACAGAGCAGCTTTGTGTTAGTACAGCACTTTCTAACCGCACTTTATGCAAATAGTTTATTATCATTATCCCTATAGTGCAGCTGGAGAAACTGTGGCACATGGCAAATAACTGAACCTAAGGACAAAAAAGGTAGTGATTATCAGGAATGGAACCCAGTTCATTTGATTCCCATTTGCCTACTGGTAAAAAGGACTCTGAAATGCTTATGCAGATGTTGCAAATGATGTTACTGCTCACACCTTTACCACCCCCATTTACATGGACTTTGATCTGAATCTTTCTAAGCTAAACACTGTTATCCTTCTGACATTCAAATAAGCCCCTAAATGACCCATTTCATTCATTTAGCTGTCGATAGCATGGCAAATGAATTTTTTTCCCCTTAAAACATTTTCTCTGGAGCAGATACTCAGTTCATGACATTGTCACTTTTTTGTGCTACCAACCCTTGGGACCCTGACTAAATCTAAGGTTTTATTTCTCCACTGGGTTACTCTGTCGCTTTAACTGAAGTCTCACTTTCTAGTTTGGTGGTATTTGAGAAGTTCTCACTTGGGATCTGCTGTGACCTTGGTGTTGTGTGCCATTTGTGCATCATTAAAAGGTTGTAATGAAGTTCTGCCGCACACAGATTGTAAAAGGTCAAGCAGAAAGTTGGGAGCCAATGAGGTTGAAAAGAAAAATTGTGCTAGCGGCAGAGGTTGAGGGATTCATTATATTGATGCTATGGGGTTTTCAGCAGAGTAATAACTGGGTTAGCAATAGAATGTAAATCTTCTCAGCCACTTAGTCTGAGTCTGCTTCTTCTTGATTTGTGGGGATATATTTTTACTAGAGTACAGGAAAAGTCATTACACTCTTAGTAAAGCCACTGGAACTAGTTACTGCATTGTAGATAGAAAAGCAAAAGACAAACAGAATTGTAGGTATGAGGTATGAGGCTCATAAGTAACTCCTGAGCAGTCGCTCAGACAGTGTGGGAAGTTAACTCACATGCAATAATGGTCTCCAATTAAAGCTTTTTGTGTTAATTATTGGGGTTGCTCAAGTACACAGTTATGGTTTTATAGATTTAGGGGGACAGATCATGTTGTACTTGGGCAGAAATTTAAGAACCAAACTGTACACTCTTATGAAGATACCCACAGGGAGCGGATGAGTGGGCCCAGGAGATTGCCTCCAAATTTTACCCTTAGTGTCAAGGGTTTGGGGGATTCACAGAAGATACAGTGGTGTGACCTCCCAGCAACATATCGACCAGGGAAGGTATCCTTCAGCCCCCACAGAGTGTAGGACCTCACTAGCTCCTTTTCCATCTCCCTGGCTCCTGCAAGTGTAAGTGTGTAAAATGATCCTTAGATACCGCAGCATTTAGCAAACCAAATAACTTCCTTTCATGCTAATCTACTTTCAAATTAAATTAATCTATTTTGCATTATCAAATGAAATGAAAGAGTAATTCTAAACTCCAATAATTGTCATGTCTTTAGAAACGTTAGAGTTAGGTAAAATATATGAAAAGTTTTACCTCCCACTTCTCTGAGACTTGGTAAATTATGTTTCAGTCACTGTCCACATGTAGACTTAAAACTGAGACTTGGTATGATCACTCTGACTATATTTGTTGTCTTATGCTTAGAATTCACCGAGGTATATTTGAGAACTAAAACCCAGTAGCCTCCAATACTAATCCATTGCCCTTTGAAGTCTGTTGCAGTCTTTCCATTGCCTTCAGTGGGTGTTGGATCATGCCCTGTGGTAGTTCCTTGAATCTTCTATTAACTAAATATCCAGTGGAAGAATTACTTTTATTTTGAATAAGGGGGCAGATCCAAACAAGGGGAAAAGCCCAAGAGCTGATACCAACTTCACTGATATGCACATTGGGGCTAATCCTACTGTGTATTTCAGAGGTGCAGGATTAGGCCTATTATTCCTAAATTAACTACCCTTCAAACCTGAAAAAGCAAGTTTCTGTCTTTATCCCTTTTTTATGTCAAGCCAGTGATTTGGGCAGCTAATACAATGCGGCAATTACAGGCAGTTTTGAGAAAAGGTACTAAAAGTATCTGGGAAAAAACTTACCATGACTAGAACAGGTTAGTTGGCATCCAGTCAACTTTCATCAGATCACTGCAAATTACCTGTCACATTATTCCCTTTCTGAGCATGCTTTGTTTCAACATCCTCATTTCTCATTTTCTTTTTTTTTTTCCCCCTCTGGTTACATTTTCACACTGCAGCTGCAGGTCAGTTTTATTCTAGAAAATAAAGCTTCTGTACAGTTTGTGATAAAAAAACTAATATGATTTTCAGAGAAAGCTTTAATAACTATTTGGGGCCAGTTTCTACCACCCTTAATGACACTGAGTAGTTCCTTAGTCTCTGAGTAGTATTTTAATGGAATTAAATGTTACTCAAGAAAGGATGGCACAAAGATTCTGGACATTCACTTTCTTTGGCAGCATAACAAATGGTTATTTTTACTAGGCTATGTCTAGACTGACTGCGACCCAGAAATCAACACTATTCATCCACCTCCGCCAGGTGGAGTAACGCTGTGTTGACAGGAGTGCATTTCCCATCAGCGCAGCAAACTGAAGACACCTCAGTAAATAGGAGTTAGGAAGTCGACGGGAGATACGCAAGTTACTCTTCGTAGCTTGCATATCGCCCATCGACTGCCGCTGAAATTGGCAGCAAGTGTAGACATAGGCCTAGAAATGCTGAAGGCCTGAAACTCCTAATGTTCCCCACCAAATTTAAACCCACAGAATTTTGGGCAATTTAGATCCCTCTGGATCCATAATTTTTGATTCTATAATCTGCTGAATCCAAACCTGAGCCACATAATCTTCCTCTCATGTTTTAGGGAAGTTTAGACCCAACTTTGCATCTTGGGCCCACTTTTACATGTTCCCTGGATACATTGTAGGATCAAATTACCTAACGTGTACTGCAGTATCTTTATAACAATAGTTCCACTACATTGCTATTCTTAAATAACCATAGGCCATTGACGCTCAATGGAAAGATTCACATTATAATTTCATCAGGTTTTGGATGAAGGCCAAAGTGCACATATGTTCTGGAAGTGACTGTAAAATAGGCATGATACGGCTTTATGTTCATTGTTTCTCCATCCTTTCCATAATAAATGAACTAAGTTTACTGGTAAAAATATTCAGTCTTATTTCTAATTACGAGGCTTGCGAACTCACCTTGGTCTCTGAGAGTCCTTCTCACATATCATCACGAGTAATAATAGTTCTGCAGGCCAGATTAAGGCCTTCGGTGATGACTGTGCCATCGATGCATAGGTGCATGTAACTAGCTAGAAATGGGTAAATAAGTCTGTTGATGATGCACAAAAAGGAACACAATTCAGCTCCCTCTGTCTTAGCTGTTTTGGCTCAGCAGGACTAAAGGGAACAAAAACCGGTATAAACTTATTTTTGTCACTAAAGTCAGTGGATATGACTGAATTACACACAAGGAACAGATCTGTCGAGTAAGGAGGCAGCATTTTTACATAATTATTTCTCAGAGTGGAATCACACTTTACATTGGTCCTTGCTGGGGGCAAGGTATATTTGGCCTGACATCATATCTCAGCAACTTGTTCATATGGAAAATATGACCCGCAAATCAGTGATCCATATTGGCAATTTGGATTCTCTTCTCAGGTTGTAGGTTACATTTGGTAAGTGTAAGTGAAGGACTTGCTACAAGTTCCCTTTTAAACTAACTGTTATGTTATGCAGTTCTTGCTAATGAAAATCAGGTAAAGTATTTGTGGCATTAAATCATGAGGTCTGCTGCAGCATTTGGTAAGCCATGTGTATTATTAACAATGCTGTATTATTAACAATGCAATTGTTTCACTGCTGGAGATGGCAGGATGCTTTGAAAAATAAGATGGGTTGCCACAAATAGCCCTTCCAAAATAAAAATGTGTACATAATTAGATTGTGCTCTGAATGGTTTAGAATGGATAAAATCTGTGTCTAGATGGTGTTCCCTCACCCTGCCACACAAAGACTGAAAAATAAAAAGGGAAGCAGTCGCTGTTTCATCTTCCATCTAAACCAGGATTCACAGTACAAATAGAAAACAGATATACAACAGATATTTTGGTGCATCGTTATAAGTGATTATCCAAACAGTTGTTTAGAAAGCAGAAACTCTTTTGCTTCTGTTCAATATTTAGCAGACTTTGGTTCAGTAATTACAGAGCATCCAGCATTGATTTCCTTGCATTTTGAGTTAGAGATGCGATTTACAGTAGCTTTGTTTTAGAAAACGTGGCAGATAAATCCACACTTTTCCCTATTGTGAAATCAGATGTACTTTTACTGTTTGCAGAACAAAGAAACAGTGTTCATCTAGTATCTTTTTAAATTCTTTAACTTTGCTCACTACATCGGAATAGACGGACTTTGGAAACAATAGAATAGATGATCAAATAATAATTATTCTTTAACATAATAAGGGGTACCTGTTTAAATCACACTATTACTAATTAATACAGAAAATTATTGTGCAGATTCTGTTCTGAGTTGCACTGATGTAAATCCAATGTGAACCCTTTAGAAATTTTTGGTTATATGCAGCCATGTGAGAAAGAAGTTTCATTTTGTGTTTCCATTAAATGGAGAAAAGACTGTTAATTAAACATTACATTTACATACAACATCATTATTTAAAATCAGGAAAAAGGTAAAGTTATAGGGCTTCCCCACAGTTGTTTTAAATTGACATAAGACTGTTAAAGCCAATGTTAAGTTGGCTATGCTAAATAGGAACAGTCTTTTTTGTTTTATGTTTTCAGAGCGCCTAACACAATGGGATTCTTATCCATGACTGGGGCTCCTAGGTGTTGGGGTAATATAAATAATAATAATTTCTAATTCCATTTTTCTTTTACAATCTATATTTTAGTATTCTTTTTTATACTGACAGATTTAGACGAGAGATTATATATGTATTACAAAATGGCTGGGTTGCTGTTGGGATCTTAACTTTTGCATCTTCTGCAATGTTATCATTGTGTTAATGTAGATTTTAAAAATCCAGTTTCTTTGGTTGCTTAACAATATTTGCATTTCAGTGGTCCTTTTTTGGTTTTGAAGTACAAATCTCACCCGGTTGCTGGGGGAGGGGAGGGGAGGGGAGGATTCAGGGGCCCTAATCTAAAATTAAAGGAATTCAGTGGCCTTTTGAGGAAATTTCTGTTTGTTGCCAGGAGACAGTTTCCTGCAAGGCTGGGCTAACAAGACAGCAGCACTTGTCCTTGCTCGTTATGTCCTCCAAAACCCACCACTTTGGCAATGTCAACCCACAAGTCTGAATTTTATTGCTATTATTTCTAATATACCAACACCTTTGCTGGGGAGACCTGATGGGAATTGTGTCCAAGTCCCAGTAATTTAGCATTGTCAGCACTTTAACAGTATCTTTTGAGTATTATACTTCCAAACCCGCTACTCTCAAAAATAACAAGGAGTAGGCTGTTGTTAATGTGGGGCTGGCTGGATCCTACTCCCATTTGAGCCTATGGAAATTTTTCCATAGTAGCAGCAGATTGGACCCATAACAGCTGGCACCATGATTAGCAAAATACCTGGCCAGTGCATTGTTTAATATGTACACCTCTATTTGTGGGAAGGAAGTAGGCTTTTAATGTGTACGGTACTGCTGCCATTACTATGGAAATCAAAGGGAGTTTTGCCATTCAGGGGGATCATCAGACAGATCACTTATCTGATTGATCAGAACATGAATAAAAGCTCATTTGGGCCTCATTCTACCTTCCTCTTCCTGAAGCAAGTGTAACTCCTATTGGCTTAAATATGATGAGAGGCTCATTCTATAATATTTCTTAGGTGGTTATGACATTCATGTTGTATATAGAATGCCAAACTCTGCCAGATTCCAACATTATCTGTATTATTAAATTAAATTAAACAGTGTGGAATCATGCATGGTAATGTTTTCTGCAACCATAGAGTCACATTGTTGTATTAGAAATTACTGTGGGTGCACCAGCATCTGAAGTACTAATAATACCAAATACCAGTATGCTGTTCTTTATATCTCTGCCCACTCTGCGCTACTCAATTAGCTCATGATTACTAGACCAATTAAACTGGATTTTTATTTTTAATTAGCTATTCAATTTACTTTGATGTTTTGTAAGTTATCAAACTTGCACCAGGATATTTGATGCGACACATTTTTGGCTTTGTACATGCTGGAAAAGGAATTGGCTGTATAGAACAGTGTTATGATGTTAAGTAAGTTAGGTAAATGCATTTCAAAAGCATACCATGTGAAGGAGTTTAGGCCCAAAGAGTGGCCTTCCTTAAAGTTCCTGTTAAGGGGTGACTTGTTTACAGTCTATAAGTATCTACCTGGGGAACAAAGATTTAATAATGGGCTCTCAGTTTAGCAGAGAAAGGTATAACAGGATCCAATGGCTGGAAGTTGAAGCTACACAAATTCAGACTAGTAATAAGGCATGTATTTTTAATTGTGATAGTAATTAACTATTGAAACACCTTACCAAGTGTCATGGTGGATTCTCCATCACTGACAATTTTTAAATCAAGATTGGATGTTTTTCTAAAAGCTCTGCTGTAAGAATTATTTAAGGGAACTTCTCTGGCCTCTTTTATACAGGAGGTCAGGCTAGATCAGTGGTCCCCAAACTTTTGGGGTCGCACATGTCACTTACCTGGTCTGTGGCCCCCCCACCTATCCCCAACAGCCTCAGTTGGGAGCCAGGGCCAGGGCCAAAGCTGTGGTTGGGGGCCAGGACCAGTGCTGTGAGCCAGGGCCTGGTCTGGGGCCGGGGTGATAGCCAGAGCTGCAGCCGCAGGGTCTGGGGCCAGAGTTGCGAATGGGAGTCGGGGTCAGGAATGGGGCTGCAAACGGGACTGAGGGCCAGGAATGGGGCCAGGGCCCAGGGCTGCAGCCAGTGGGCGGGGCTGGGTGGTGTGTCTTCTCCATCCCCATGGTGGTTGGCCCAGGCCCCACCTCACCCCCCCCCCCACAAAGGTTCCTCCATGCCCCCCTAGGGGAGTGCACCCTACAGTTTGAGGAACTCTGGGCTAGATGATCTCAATGGTCCCTTCTGGCCCTGTAATCTATAACTCTATTTTGGGGAGGAAGTGTCTTACAGATTTTAAATATTGTTTTCTGAAACAATCTTCAGTTCCACTGGTGAGAAACCACATTATTTTAGTTGTACCTACATAGAAAAATCATTTTTGTACTTATTTCCCTTGCTGGCTATGCAGCAGCAGTTAACTAACAAAACACTATTCCCAGAGCTGTGCACATTACTGCTGAAGTCCCGGTTGATGGATGGTGGTGTGCAAACAAATAAACAAACCAGAGCTAGGGCTGCATTTTGCAGGATTAAAACATGGGGGGCATCGGAGGGGGAGGAAATGATGTTTTTCAAAAGGAAAAAGATGAGAAGGAGATCTTATTTTCATTTTTCAACTATATCAATGCAAGCAACACTCTCCTCTGGCTTTTCCCCTCACAAAACTAGCATGCTTTAATCTCCTCCATCTTAAAAATGCCCACCCTGGGCCCTCCTTGCCTCTTCAACTACTGCCTCTTCTCTCTTTCTTCTCTAAAATCATTGAATGCACTGAAGTTTCTCTTCGCCAGTTCCATACTAGACTCTCTCTATCCGGCTTCAACCCTTTGCACACCACTAAAATTGCTCTTGCCAAAGTCTTTAGTAATCTCTTTTTAGCCAAGCTCAGAACTCCATCCTCATCTTCCTTGACCTGCCAGCCTCCTTCGACACATTTAGCCATGCTCTTCTTTTTGAAATCTTGTCCTTCTTTGGCTTCTGTGATTCTGTCCTATACTGGTTCTCTTCCTATCGTTCTAATCACTCCTTCAGCATGTCCCTTGGAAGATCTACTTCCTCCCCCTCTAACTTGCAGTGGGGGTTCCACAGGGCTCCTTCCTTGGTCCCTTCTCTTCTTCCTCTACAGTTTATCTTTGGGTAATCTTGTTGTGACGTTTGCCTCTAGGAGAGGCGAGCTAACTTGAAGAAGGCAAATCTGCAATCAATGGGGCAGGCAAAGTCCTAAATACTGGTGGTTTTTCTTCCATAACATATACCAAGCCAACAACAAACAGTTTCTACAGCACCTTACTGGTGACTTAGAAATCAAAACCACAGTTCCCTTGAAACAATCCAGCCTTAGGCTCTCACCCAGACAGCCAAATCAAATATGATAGACATTACTGAAAATCTTTATCCATCATATATAAAGAAGTTCTCCTAATCCCAGAGGACTGGACACAATACCAAACAGGTCAATGAATTGTTCAGATCGTACCCAAATCCATGCTTAAAGCCAATACTTATTAGCTAAACTAATATTTATATAAAAAAAGGAAAGAGAGTAATGGTTAAAAGATCATTATACATACACAGATGGAAATAAAGTTCCTAGGTCGGTTTCAAAACAGAAATGATAACTGAGCTGCAAAGTTCTTAATTTGCAAAGTCTCTGGAAATTACCCAAACAGGTTGGGGGTCACTAGTCCTTGCTTAGAGCTTCTTTATTAGATATCCAGTCCACAGAAGTGAAGCGGGAATTGAAGACCAAAGAATCCATGTGCAAAGTTTGTTCAAATTCTTCCATGAGAATTAGCAGAGTGGACCAGAACAAGCTGGGACCCCAATCTTCTGATCCAAACTTCCCCGACAAACGTTGGCCAGTTTTGAGATAAAGAAGATCAAGCCCGGGGGTTCTTTTATAGTCTTTTAGCAGGCTATGAAAGTCACTGGACAGCAGACATCAAAGTAGGTAATTCTTGGGTGCGTAATAGGTAATTATTTGTAGCTTTGAAGTAAAACGTCCTATTTTCTATGCACACCGGTAACTAGCTATATTAGCATAAGGCGATGGGCAATTTACAACCATTCATAAGTATTTACTTTGTAAACTTCAAAGAGAAATAAAAACAATAGTATTGTTACATTCAAGTTCCATCTAAATGTTAATATTTTCCTTTGATTTTTGACTAACAATAGAGTGACTGACAGGAACTATTTGGTTACATTGATAATATCTAGCAAGATTATAGGTAATTACAGACATATATCTACTTCCAAGCACTTAACAATGCAAGATTTAACCTCAAAGTTTTAGCTATTTACAATGAATGGCTCTAATTACCATTTTAATACCTTTAAACATGTCCTCAAAGGTTGATTTTGGGCTATTTCAGCTGCTAGGCTCAACCCTTCATGGTCCAGTGTCACTTTACTGGTCCACTGGTCTCTTTACTGGACCTAATTGCTAATTGGAGGCCAGAGACTGAAATACAATAAAGGGGGGACTGTGTAATTCTTGTTTTTAGCTTCTTGATTACCAGTGTGGAGAATCAGAAACACTGTTTGTGACTGGTTGGTGAATCTAACTGCAGTGTTAGTCACCAGTTTTGGGAGAATCTGCTCTCCTTTTGCAGCCTGTCCTGACCTTGGCATTTTCAGGTGGACTGCCATCAGCACAGACGGGTCACGCTCCTATCTATCTGTCTGTTTCCATCTGTTAGCTCTTGATTTTTTAAATACTTAGATTGTAAGCCCTTATAGGGAGGAACCATCTTTTTGTTTTGTGTTTGGACAGCAGCTAGCATAGTGGGGTCCTAGGCTCTATTGTAATAGAAATAAATAATTATATTTGTTTATACAAATTAGCTGCCAGAGCCCTGTAAGAACTGATTCTGCAGTCATTAAGCAGCAAGATCTTTGTCTCAAGTAAGACTTTTCCTACACTTTACAGGATCGGATCAGATCTTAAAGCTACATCTAGTCTATGGAAAAGCTTGCTAATGTTTTTGTTACTTTGCCTTCCCTCCTCCACCCATTTGTTTGTTTTATCCACCTGTTGTGTTCCTGATAGTAACCAAAGTTGCAAGCTGTTTGGGGAAAAGGTTGGCTCTTTATTGTCTGTCTGAACAGTGCCTGGCATATTGGACCCTCCCGGGGACCTCTAAGGGATACTGTAATACAAATAATTCATAATATAATAATAACAAATAGCCTAGGGCTATGTAGGATATATCCTCTATGTAAGAAACTAAACTTAGGGAAATTGAACCCTAATTTTGTAGCATCTCTGTAAGAAAGTAAAGTTGAAATCCATAAAGTATGCTTTCAGAGAAGAGTGTTCCATTAATTTTCATTAGTGCTTTTATCTTCATGTGTATATGCACATGTGTAAGGATGAGTGTATGTAATGGAAAAGGAACAAGCTCTGCATACTGCTGTGTATTTATTACATAGAAAAGACCATAAGACCAATCCTACAAGCTTTCAGCACTCTGGTCCCAAACCAATAAAGCACTTGTGTACTGAACTTTGAGTGAGTAGTCCCACTTACTTCAATGCATAAAATTAAGCATGTGCTTAAGTGCTTTGCATGATTGGGATAACAGTGCAGAGCACTGAAACGATCGAGCCCTATTGCCAAAATTAAAATATTAAAGAATATTCAGGGAAACAGCCAAGTAATATGAAGAAATAAGTTTATGTAATGCAAAGTGATGCAATATTAAAATTACTTTTGAACATAAGAATGCAACTCAGATGCTGTTCCAGCAGCAGTACATCTCTGCGTGTCACTCAGACTTCTACAGTAACCACACAAAGGAGCCACGTTTACAGCCATGCCTTAAGGTATCAGAGAATCTGCTTAGAAATGAAAGAAGCTAATTTTCAGTGCTTAAGACATACTCATAAATTTTACTCTCATCTTCCCTTGACTGACAGATCTCAAGAAGCCAACACAGGCATTTTTGAAGTCTTATAAACAAAAGATTATACAGCTGTTCACATACATATTACCAATTACTCAACACTATATGACAAAATGTCATGCGAGACGTGCAAATATGACCTCTAACTGTAAGAAACCCTTCTAGAATTGCAACAGAAGCCTTCAGAAAACTCTGAATAGGCAGATGAGACTTTTAAGTAGCAAATTGTCTAGAAAACAGACTATTAAGCAATCCAGACACCAGGAGATCAGAGGGGAAAATTGGCATCCTGATCAAAACATGCATTTCCTTTAAGTGAGCAAGTGGACAATGATGGCTGATTTCATCTGAGAGATAGAGCTTTTCAACTCTAAATCACTGATTCAGATACAGCCCAGTTTGGTAGAGATCAAATTAATTCTATCTGAGACCTTCATGACATATGGTGGTGGTCTTAAAACAGTTGTCCACATCTGCAAAAACCCACATCTACAGAGCTGATTATTTTATTAGTAGTCTCAGGGAGGGCAAGAGCTCAATGAGCCTGTTGGTCTCACCACTTTATGCTTGAGACACATAGGTGGTAAGAAGAAACTTCTAGTTAAGCTGCCCCCTGTTCTCTAGAAATATAAATCTTCAGGGTTATCAGTCTTATACCATTCAAATTCACTTTAAAAAATTAACAAAAAATGAAACTTTCTCAACAGGTACAAACAGATCAGAGATGGTTGCTGGAAAATAATACCATTTAATTCTTCTATTGTGCTTTAACACTGCTTTATCACTGCAGATCTCAAAGTACTTTATGAATATTAATGAAGTAGGGCTCCTAACACACCAGTTAGAGAGGTAATTACTGATAGTCTTATTGTGCAGATGGAGGAACTGAACACAGGGTTTAGGAGCAACATTTTAACTCATGGGTGCCTATGTTTAGTCACTTAGAGTGAAATCCTAGCCCAATTAAAGTTAATGGGAGTTTTGCCACTGACTTCAATGGAGTTAGGATTTCATCCTTAAATATATATTTAGGCAAATAAATAAGTAACTAATTTTCAAAGGTACTGAAAACACAATTCTAATTGAAGCAAATGTGAATTAGATTTACTTGCCATAATATGGATTTAGGTATCTAATTTTAAGGCACCTAAAATATGACAATGCCTACTGGCTTGGCCCCTATATACAAAATGGATGGAAAGGGTAGTGAAGGTTGAGGCCTGCCTCTCCAATAACTTTTAGCTCAGTGTTTAGAGCACTCCCTTGGGATATGTGAGACCCCTGGTTCAAATTGCCCCCTCCCCCCAACTGAGATAGTTAAAAGAAAGTCATTGGTGCGGGAGGACTGGATGCTGGATCTTCCACTTGTCCATGCTAACCATTAGGCTATAGAGTCATTCTTATGCTTGTGTGCTCTCACTTGTGCTCAGTCTCCCTTTGGCCCAATGATTCTTTCATATTTTAATCCATAGTGCAACAGCTTCAACAGGAGAGGTCAAGGCAGCCCCACATCAGAATATCCCTTAGCCTTGTGGTTAGGGCACTCAGCTGAGGTGGCAGGTCCCAGTTTACATCCCTTCTACCCCCTCAGGTGGAGGTGGGACTTGACCCGGGGGTCTTCCACATCCCAGGTGAGTACCTTAATCACTGCTTTCTTCTCTCCACGCTCCCCATCCATTTTGTGGATAGGGGCCAATCCAGTAGGGGCCTAATCACTGGGCTAAAAGTTATGAAGGAAGTTGTCATCGTCTTCGTCCTTTCCCCCACCAGCTTCTTCCTAAAATTGTGTAGGTGCCTAATGACGAGAGGATTAGGCACCTATCTCCAAGAGAGGGATGGGGCTTAGCAAACATTTCTTGGCATCTCTCACTGGCTAATTTAAGTGTAGAGACACTTATGTGCTCTTATCTCTCCACATTCATTATATAGGGAGCCTAGGAACCAAACTCAGGCTTTGTGAATCCCAGTGATTGCCTAAAAGTTAGGCTCAATGTCACCATGCCTATCTTTCTTTTTTAATCTCTGTGTTAAGCATCACACATTGGCCTACTTGGTTTATGCAGATACTTCAGATTTACCCTCTGTGAACTATAATAAACATTTGTAGTATTTGAAAAATATCAAAGTAAATCTGCTAAATGTCTCTTAACCAGTCAGGAGTTTTTATACTGCAATTATTACATTACATATTACATTACATACAGTTTTCAAAACAAATAACTCAGTAATACCAGGTTTGCAAATGCTAGAGAATGGGAGGAAGTCAACATTTAATATTTTGACACGTGCCAAAATTCATTCCTCGTGCATTTCTACTGACTTTCCTGGATTTACTCCCAGGAATGAATTTGGTTCAGAATTGTGGCAAAGCAAACATACAATAGATTGCATGTTACCCGTCACCTATGATTACCTTGTTTGTACCTATGATTCAGACATCTTTTCTTCCCAGTCTATCTCCTAATGTCTCAAACCCCACTATTATTTTAAGTGTTGGAAATGGAGTGATTCGGGTACTTCAGCACTTGTCAAAAGCAGCCATTTCAAAACTTGTCACTTGACGGGAGACTAAAATATAGCTGAAGCTTGGACCTGCTGGTTTAGAGGGATCTTTCTTTTTGATCCTTTGCCTTTACTGTACGTAAAGGCTATACAGTGCCGTATTCTCAGATCTTGCCTCTCATTAACTGAATTTATGCTTTTAATAAACATCTGTGATTACTACAAATAAGAAACTTTTATAAAGTTACTTATGTTTTTATTATGCTAACCGCTCCCGTTAATCAGAACAACTTAGTTTCTAAATGGCCAGAAAGGAAAACATACTGTTCTGTGTGCACCTCTTGCTTTTGCATTTTCATTTCCTTGAAATTGTGAATCATTGGAGTGGGTTTGCATTATTGGGAGAATTCCTTAGTAGACATTCTCATCACTAGGGAGACTGGGTCTTTTGTAGAAAGTTTCTCTCCACTGAGAGTGGCCTCCTTGAAATTTTTTCTCATTTTCGTAATGCTGAAGGAAGGATCCTGTAAAACTAGGCTGCCAGCTTTTTTATGGCAGAAAATAATGTAGGAAGGAAACCGCCATTGTATTTCAATCTTCAATACGTCATTGTTTTACAAGAAAACATTTAGGATCTTTCGTGGGCGGGGAGAAGGGGACCGGGACTTCTTTACATATGATAATGAGAGAACTGAGAGCATTTTCACCTCAAATGAGGTTGGGTACAATCTCAATGGGAACTGGAATGGGTCTAGTATGGATAGGATAACTGCTCCCATTTAGGTATAGGTCTAAATTATGGCTTAATCTCTACTACATGCTTATTTGTCCCCAGTCCAATGATGCAGGGGCAGATGTAATCTGCCTCCCAGCACTCAGGTGTGGAGCAAGAGTTTGGGGCAAGCACTGTCCCAGTGAGGTTGTGTCAGGTCGAGACATGAGCAGGGCCAAGGCCCCAGGGTGCCTACACTGGAGGAAGTGCTTGCTGCATCCTTTAAAACTGAAGCAAAGCCTGCCGTGCAGTGTGCACTCTGTTTCTCACAGCAGTGTGTCTTTTCTCCTTCCCTACACGGCTCAGTCACAGAAAGAGTCATAACTGAGCTGCACTGGTTAGCACTGAATGATAGTGGATTGGATTCATTTATGTTCCCTTTGGTGTTAATTGCATATGTATAATGTTTATAACCCAACCTTCCTACGTTAAATGTAACACCAGCTACCATGAAGCTGGAGTTGGGGGGAAAGTGTGTGTATCTCAGTAGGTGCCGAAGTGTACGAATACACACACACACCCCTCCATATAAGCTACATTCTTTTTTGCCTCTTCTCCTGGAAATATGAGATCTTATTACACCACGATAAACGCCATTGACTTCTGATTTACACTAGTGTAAGTGAGATCAGAATTAAGCCCATAAAGATTCTGCTTGGTCCTCTCCTGCTTCTGGGCTAGATTCACTGGTTCACTATGGCTGCTTTGTGCCCATTAAACAGGGCCAAATTTATTTAAACCCATTTTAACTGTCTCATGACATCAGTGGCCCATAGAGTTGCTTGACTACTCACACTGGATTTGCTAAAGGCCTTTGCTCTGAGACCTGGTGCATCATTTAGATGCTGAGCCGGATCCTAAACATGTGTAAATTAGTATAGTTCCATTGACCTCAGGCGACAGCCTTGACAGAGTCCAACCAACCTTCATCCTGGACAAATGGCAAGAGCCCCATTCCTGTTTTGAGCTCTAATTTTTCCTACTAACATTTTTTTCCCAGTAGAGGGAAAAGAGAGAGAGAGAGAGAAAAAGAATCCCGAGCTTGGGTTTCTAGAAGAAAAGGAACATTAATGAACATGCTGCTTCCACAAGGGTTTTTAACTATCTGGGAAAAGGACATAGTTTGTGAAGGCATTTCTTGTCTTTGACCTTCAGTTCAGCAACACGCTCAGCAAACATTAAACTGTACATTTCATGCTCCTCTCTTGCTGCCTTCCCTTCTAGTTCTACTGTTAACACCAGCAAAGCACAGCAGTGTACTGCTCTAGAGAATCTGTTTCTATCCTGTATTTCTGGACTTATAGCAACAGATCAGATTTTAAATGGTACTGAACACCTAGTGGCAATCTTTGAAAAATAGGATGCTCACCATCTCTGAAGTTCAGGCCAGATAGCTGCAGAACAGTCAGTAGACAATTTTCCTTGGGGGACAGTCCATCTCTTGTCCTTCAAAGGATTTCAGGGATGAATACTGGTCAGGTAAGCTTGCTTAGGTGGTGGTCTCTAATCCATAGGTAAGAGGGAGGTGTACCTTCAGATTTACCATAGCTATGGGACACCCACTACAGACTGGTTTGCAAAGCCATCTCAGTTTAGCTGTCTAGACCATGAGTATTAAAACTTTCCCTTAGCTCTGTGGGGAGGAGTTTGGGTAGATTCCATGCATACATGTATGTAGGGATCTTCAGGAATATTACTAAAGATCAGCTTGGACCAGTCTGAAGCCATCCCCATCAACCTTATATCCTTTTTTTCTGGACCTGACAGATCCCCTGTTAAGCACATAATGGAGTCTTCCACTGTGTTTCGATTGCCTCATAATGTGCCCCATTGTGTTTAGCAACCCTTTCTGCATCACTCTGTCTAGGAGAATAAACAGGTGTGTGTGAGATTTTCCTCAACTTCCATCTAGGTCACTTACTCTCAGTTTGCAGCACTTTATGTTACGAGTTGCTCTAAGGAAGATCTCACCCATGTCTTTCTTGAGCTCATGCAGGATCTTGGGTTCAGCAGTCTTAGTAAAAAGATACAATTTCTTCAGCACAGAGTCCAGTAGAAAAAAAATGGCTTTTGTCTCCTATTGGATCTCCGTTTGAGCCACTTGGAGATCACTGTTTCTTATGTGCTTTTGAAGAGTCCTGTTTTTAGATGATTAAACCTCTGCTAGGAGTCGGGGGGGCATTAAGTTCAGTTGTTATCTGCTTACTCGCTTATCTGCCTGTTTCCAGACAAAGTTGTTTTCTCAGATTATCTTTGGATTTTATCCCTAAAATTTGAAGTTTCATATAAATCATCCTATGTTTTCTGTGACTCAGGAACTTGATAGTTTAGCTGTTAAGAGAGCTATCAAATTTTATTTAGCATAGACAAAGCCTTTCTGGAAGTCTAAGAATCTATTTTTTTCATATATTTCCAAGGTCAAAACAACAGCAGAAGAGTTTCTAAAGATAGGATTGATAGGCTGAATGATGACTCTATTAATATGCTCCACAGTAAAAACCGGCATCCTTCCAAGGGTCATCAGATTAAATTAATAGGCAGCAGGTTTAAAACGAAGAAAAGGAAGTATTTCTTCACACAACACACAGTCAACCTGTGGAACTCCTTGCCAGAGGATGTTGTGAAGGCCAGGACTATAATGGGGTTCAAAAGAGAACTAGATAAATTCATGGAGGATAGGCCCATCAATGGCTAATTGCCAGGATAGGCAGGGATTGCAGTTTGCCAGAAGTTGGGTATGGGCAACAGGAGATGGATCACTTGATTATTACCTGTTCTGTTCATTCCCTCTGAAATACCTGGCATTGGCCACTGTAGGAAGACACGATACTGGGCTAAATGTACCATTGGTTTGACCCCGTTTGGCTGTTCTTATGTTCATGCCTGTTCTCAGATTCTCTGCTAGAGAAACTGCCATCCTTTTTAGGTAGGTGATAACAGTTAATATACATGTAAGATTGTTCTGTTGGCCCTTCCTTCTTCTTTATTGCTCCTTATTGGCTAAATCTAGCCTCCTCCTCCAATGTTGATCTTGGTCACGGTTTTCTACAGGTCTTTAAGTAAAGCCATTTTGGTTTTGTTCACACTGCTCACCATGTCCATTTGCTGTATGGAAGTGTGTATCCTGCAATGGGAGAAAAGGAGGAATATACAATGAGGGAAAATTCTGATAATTGTGTGTCACAATGCTTCCTCTTTCTCCAAACAATTTTTCTCCTTTCTTACATAATTCTTGCTGTGTCATATCAACTTACATATCTCCTAAGTTGTTAGTTTGCTTTTAAAATAATTAGAGAACGGGGCTGGAACTTGACTATATATGCCTCCTGTGATTTAAAGCCTGATAAGTGACAGGTACTGGATCCTGCTTGGAATGAAGGATTCTGGTAAGTGGAACTATAAAACATCCAACGCAAGCACAATTACTAATATATAATTTTTGCTAATGAATAAAGCAGAAAAGGCCATGTAAAGGAGGTGCTGGAAGGTCCATGTTAATTGTGCTTTGTATGCTGGTTAAACACAAAAAAGTTCATGGACCAGACTGTCCGCTAATCTAGCTGCATTGGTTTAGCAGCTAAGCCTGCCTGCATTGACTATAATAGATCTATTCTATTTTACAGCAGTTGAGGATCTGGCTCTATATATGTGGTCTAGACATTGAAATGTGCTGTAATAAATTGTGATGTACTGAAATAAATTACTTTGTCTTTAATTTTCTACCCTATATAGGTATAACATGACCATGTCATTGTAGTGAAAGGCATATTTTAAGCAATTTCAGAACAATTTTAACAGATGAGCCATCGCAGCTTATGCTGTACCCAAAAGTATAAATTTAAAAAGGAATAAAATATAGATGAGAGAGAAAAGCACCTTTGTTGTGTGTCCCCTAGAGAGCATTAACCTCTCAGATGTTATGTTGTCCTCTCCCTCATACGTCTCTTCTTTGACACTTTCTAGGGTTGCTCTCTTCTGTTTTTTCTCATTTCAACTTAGATTTGAAGTTTTTAGGGCCATGGGAATCCACATATATTGTAAAACACTATGTGCTTCTATTGCCTTATGCCAGTGTTTCTCAATTAAATTTGGCCACGGAACCCTTTTGAACTCCATAAATAATTGCGGAACCCCCAAACTCTTAGCAGTCTTCAAATGTCGAAATAAGCAAAGGTCAGCATTTCTCACTTAAATTACACTTATACTGGATACCCTCCGCCGGAAAATCCGAGACATCTTCCCTTTTTCGGCGGCGCGGAGAACAGCTGCTCTCGGGGGCGCGGAGAACAGCTGCTCTCGGGGGCGCGGAGAACAGCTGCTCGTGGAACCCTAACAGTGTTCCCGCGGTACCCCAGGGTTCCGTGGAACACCAATTGAGAAACACTGCCTTATGCATATAAATAGTATCAGTTAATGTATTACATGTTTCTTTATACTCAGGTCTCCGCATTGATACACTTGAGAAACAACCTTGAAGTTAGTGGGAATTGTGAGACGGTAATGAGAAATGGTCATCATCTTAGACATAGTTTAAAGAGCAGTGCCCTAATAGGATGCAATACCAAAAACTGGGCATTACTGTTTATAGAAGGGGTTGCCGTCAAGCTTTGTTTTCATAAAGCTACCAACAGTTATTGGAATCTTTGAAGAGCATGCTCAGAAAAAGTTGACCCAATGTGCTTTGAATTTATTAAGTGTCTTCCCTTATGTACGTTATGCAGTTAATCACACTGAGATAACAAGATTCAGGAAGATAAGTGGAAAAATGATTTTTTTACTGAGTTCTTTATCAATATGCATAAAGAGCATATTAATGCCGGGATTATTCATTTTTATTAGAACTGATTCATTGCTACCTCTGCTTTCCACCATGCACCACAGAAATGTAAATCTATGGAGTGGGAGTTACTAAATTACAATACCAGTATTGAACTGCAAAACGTTGCAATTCCAAATTGTGTGTATTGCCTAATTGTTGAGCACTGTCAATACAATGACAACACGAGTACAATTTTCTCCATAATTATGCTACTGAAAGCGAAAGACAAATGAAAACTACAGCATCGAAGACAGAAAACTCGTATTTCTTCATTAGTCAAAGTCATAAAATAGCATTAAAAGTATTATCATGGCCTAAATAAAAATATTAGAATGTTGTCCCATCGGTGTCTGCTGATATAATCTGCTGGTGACATTTAGTTCACTAAAATCTTCCCATGATCTAACTGTTTCCAACATCTTAGAACACAGTAGGACAGAATATCCTCCTCCTGTAATTCAGTCATTCAGGGAATTTAATGAATTGTGCTATACTTCAACCACTTGGATTGCCAAATCTATCCAGAATTTATCCGGTCTTGAAATCCTTTGGCACACAGACTTCTCATTGACTTCAACAGCAGTTATACTTGTTAAATGACCAAAGATCATAAATGATTAGGCCCTTAATTTATATTCTACAGAGCTGCAAGGGCTCCTTTTTCATTTATAAACCCGTTTTAACAGAAAGATAAAATATCCTTAAAGTCCACTGAACAGTATTACTTAAGGTCTGATTTTGCAGTTCATATGCAAACAAAAACTCCATTCATCTTCACAGATCATTAATCAAGCAAAAAGTACATTTTCTTTCAAACAGCAAAATAAGACATCTAGCTTCCTTTTGATTCTTTCAAAATTCCAGCCTGAAGGACTATTCTTTTCTGGGGTCTGAATTGTCAGGAGCACTTAAGGAAGTATACAGTCCTGTGGATTTCTTTTTACTGGCATTTTGACATTCATATTTTTATCCCATTTGATCTTATCTCCTAATACTTCCAAAATGTGCAAACATGACACTGTACCATGAACTGTAGAAAGGTTTTAGATATTTATATAGCGTTATAGATAAAATCTATTAAAATACCATGCCTGTAATAAATTGTGTATAATGACCTGCTGCACATCAGCATTAAAGGTAGATTAATAAGGCAGTGCAATTTCTATGCAATAAAGAGATCAGAACTAACTAAAATGTATTCCTAGAAATATACTAGCTCTGTCAGCAATATACACATCCAAAATAATGGCAACTAAACTCACTGATGTGGAAGTTCCCTTCTTAATATTATATTGCTAGATTGTATTAGAGAGGTTTTAAATGATTTGGCAAAGTGTAATGAGGCCTTGTCAATTTGTCCTACAGAGAGTCCTTTGCATTAGCCAGCTTTCCATCAAGACACAATAGCAACTTTCCATCTTACTGCTTTAAATGCAGATCTTTGTGATTTCATTTTGAAATTACCTTCATAATTAGAAACGTCCAAATCAGCTCTGAGAAAATACAAATCTCTTTTTATAAATGCTTATCAGTTTGTCAAGTTTTACTTGTAAATCAAAGCGCCAGAGCTGCTTTTCAGCTATATCAATTTTTTACTTTACTTGATGTGTGTTTCTTAAAGGATTTGAATCTCCTCTAGCATTGTTGCTAAAGTTTTGTTTCTGGCATAACTTAATCTAAAAATGCCAACTAAAATCTTGTTGAATGTTGGTGTTCACTTTCAGTCAACAAACTATTAAGGATTCAGAGAGTTTCAGCAATGAGTCCTTGTTTCCATAGAGTGATTTTTATATCCAGAGCAGTAAGAACAAGATGATAACCCTAACAGTGCTATCAGAATTTAGAGCTACAAAGTTGCTGAGTCTCTCCATAAATTTCCGCTGTCTTACAAGAGGATACAAAATGCCTTTATCATTTCTTGTGCTCCAAAGAGAGCATGAAATAAAAACGTCTAATTCTTCCAAATTTAAGTAACTCAGACTATCAAAATTTTCCGCAAAAGCAATCAAATGCATGTTTTAGTTTTCAGTGTTTTTTGCCATTCTGTATGATAATTAAGGACTTTGAATCTAAGAATCACATGTTATATAAATACATTGTATTTCGGTAATATATGATCATTTCTACCCCTTGTTAATAGCAGAGATACTTGCATGGTATCTTTCATGTAAAGTGCTTTGCAGCGTTTTCACAAGGAGAGGCTAAATAACAGTGAGTCAGTGCCTGAGGTGGTTGTAGAACCCTGATCTTCTGACTCCCAGACCCCAGCTGTAACCATTGGACAATGCTGTAGATGATTAACACCAATTAATATCAGGGGGAAAAATTATTATTGCAAAATATGAATGAGTAAAAAGATTACTATGTGTGCCTATAATAAAATACGCTTTCGTCCAAAGGACCAGACTGCAGTTATTGAAACCTCATCTCTCTTAAGGTCAGCTGCAATGGATACCCCACCCCTGGTATTCTGTCTTCGGAGAACATATGCACACAACAAACAACCAAATAGTACACCTTAAGAAGGTCCACATGCACTTCTCCCAGTGCTAACATCCTGCCCCTGCTTCTTTGGAATGGGGCAGGCCATGGCTCTTTGCAATTTCTAGCACTGCTCGTGGCATAGACAGTCCCTACCTTGTCCTAATGGGATGAAAAACTGAATCCATTGAAATAAATGCTAAAACTCTCATTGACTTCAGTAGGGCCAGGATTTCCCCCTTGCAATACAGCTACCAAGACAACTGTTCGCTGAGCCCTCTCAGTCTAGCTCATCCATGCCAGAGTGGTGAGAATCTCACCCTAATCTATCAAACAGCTTTACTTTGAGATTAATGAGATGAACGTCATGGGTTGTCAAGCTGCAAAGAAACACCTCTTTACATATTGAAAAAAAAATATAATTTGTTCTCAAGCTTTTTAAGACTTTAATGCAGGAACTTTAAATACATCACTGATCACTAAGTGTTGGTTATGCTGTTCTGTAATTTGAGGCTGTGATTTGAAATAAATCTTAAACAGGCCATAGAAAAGAAATACCGTCTCTTAAAAAATAAATAAATAAATAGCTTTCAAAGCCCAGGACAGACTCTACACTGAGATTAATAAAGGCTGAGAATCCATTCTGAATGCGAGCAATGAGTTCTATTACAAGGGGGAAAATGAAAAAGCTGCTATTACTGACATAGTCAATAGATTGCACCTCAGTGTATACTGGGCTTTCTATATTTTTAATATAAATGCGTTCAGTTTCAAAAATGGGAGCATGACCAGCATTTGTTAGGCAATAATGCAAAAAGTTGAGTCTCACATAATAAATAAATAACCTGTCTTTAAAAACATGTACTTGGAATATTTTTCCCTAATGCTTATTCAGAGGTACTCCTAAGGTTTCTGTCTCCAAGACATTCTCTGTCATTTAAAACAAAAAAAAAAAAAGTTATTTCTGTACTTTAAGCAGAATATAATGAAATCTTTGTGTCTTCCTTTGTTGTGAGGAATTGTGTTGATTATAATGGCAGCCTTATTTTTTATGTTGGGCCAGTGTAGTTTAATGTGATGAAATGTTAAAATATAGTGAATATTATGAATCTTAATTTCTGCATTTTCTGAATTGCTTTAATTTAAGTTGTCCACTTTCAAATTGCAATTTTTTTTAATTTTTTTTTTGTGTGCAGTTAATTTCTTCAGGGGTTTTCTCTTATTTTTAAGGGAAAGCATTGAAAAAATGAGCTCTGGTCTATAAATGTATGTGGTCAGATCCTCAGATGATTTCAGCTATGTCAGTTTATATCAGCTGATGATCTGCCTGTTAACATGTAAATGGTCTGAATTAGATTTTATTCAGTGCATAGAATTAATTTTTAAATATTTATAGAATTTGATCTAGAAGGAATTCAATCGTAGGATTCATGTTTCTGTAGATCACTTACTTTCTGCATCTGTTTCCATGTCTAACTTGGCAAATACTTTCTGTGTTCACAAAACCTTTCAGGTCTGGTTAGAATCATAGTAAAGGAAAGTGATTTTCTGATACTGAATGTACATCTTGTAGTGACATAAAAGTGAGACATAATAACCAATCTTTGATGTACTCCTTCATTGAGGGGAATTGTTTGGAAGAAGACTATGTAGTTTGATTCACATCTAAGAATAAATAGGCTTTTCTGTTAACATAATCCAAACAATGGGCCTGATATTTCTCTCACTTATACCTGTTTTACATCAGCATAACTCTCTTGATCTCACTGGAGTTATCACTGAGTGCCACTGTCCTGAGGGAAAGAAGAATCAGGCCCTAAATATAGGAGGATAGCATAACTGTCTTAAACGACTAACAAACTGCAAACACCAAAGAGGGAGAGGACTTAGAGTGGCTCAAGTGGGTCTAGTAGGATGTTGCTTAGCAAAGGAAATTTCGGCTGAATATTGGGACAGTGACCTATAGTAATGACCTGGTTGAAAGAATTGGGCATGTTTAATGAGAGGGGTGAGAACATAACAGTTTTAAATATCTAAAAGATATGATAAAGAGGATGGTGATCAATTGTTCACCATGTCCACCAAGGGTAGGACAAGAAGTAATTTGCTTAGTTTGCAACTATGGAGATTTAGGATAGCTATTAGAAAAACTTTCTTACTACAAGGATAGTTAAGCACTGGAACAGGTTACCTACAGAGTGTGGAATCTCTGCCATTGGAGATTTTTAAGAACAGAGTAAACAAACATCTGTCAGGGATGGGCTAGATCAGTGGCTTTCAACCTATTTACCATTGTAGGCCGCATATGCAGCTCTCTGTGTGTTATGTTGGCCACATCCATAGAATATATATACTACTTATATGGCCCGGAGGATGTCACATGGACCGCTGCTGTGTGCTGATCCACGGGCCATGGGTTGAGAACCACTGGTCTAGATATACTTAATCCTGCCTCAGTGTGGAGGATAGACTAAATGAACCCTTGAGGTCCCTTCCAGCCTACATTTGTATTATTCTTTTATGCTGTGGTATAACCTTCCAAGGTTAGTGGTGGAAATTTCATTGATTGAATTATTTACAACTAAACTGGACAAATCTTTCAAGCTATACTTTAGGGAACAATCTTGCCGTGGCAAAGAGGTGGATATGAAGACATAATATTTCTTAACCGTTTCTAATATAATTCTGTACTCACATTGTAGCTGGTTTCCAACTTATAAAATCATTCTCTTGTGGGATTTCCTTCTTCAAATGGTTGATGCTGAACTTAGGCTAGAGAAAGGTCTTTTAGTATTCCCAGCGAAGAAACATCATTTTCCAGTCCACTAATATGAAGATTTCATACGTCTTCTGGAGCATTTTATTTCAGTTCACATTGGGAGGCCTAGTATAGAAGTTTTATGGAATGTGATTTTCACCATTTTCTAGTCTCTGATGCACCCCAACATTCATTGGATAACTACCTTTGACTAGGATTTCAAATCATCTACTTAATCAACTTATCAGTATTAATCACAACAATTATTGTAATATGTAAAATCTTCTTATTACCCAACCACAGTGTTGGCTGGTAAACATTATCTGAAATCACTCTTATGTTTTCTATTTCAATAAGACGTTATCATTTCAATTTTTTTTCCTCATACCTCAGCTGGCATTATTATAAAGCAGCTAATTTTATAGATTGTTTTATATCTTTTTGTCAGTACTTAAAAAAATATTTTAATGCTCTACTGCAAATCCACTCATTCTATTAATATAAATTTGATCCATATTTTGATAGTATCTTTCATGAAAACAACCATAAAACATTCTACATCCCTTATTTAATAACGTTCTTCAAGATAATTTAGTACTATGAAAAAAATGCTCTGTTTAACAGTCAAATAAGGCGTCATACTTAGCAGTTCTACATGCGTCCCTACATGAATGTGTTTTTAATCCTGATCTGGAGGGGCCAGTTCTAGGCGTGAGTTATCTCCACAACATATCAGTTAATGGGCTTTCCTTCTGAGACTGCCAATAAAGGTGGTAATTTTGGTGATTTATTTCTTGCTTTGCAGGAACTGGAATAAAACCACTGATTCATTTCACAGTGGCCAGAGATGAAGGATGGCCCAGTGGCGAGGGCACTAGCACAGAACTTGAGAGACCTGGATTCAGGTTCTCGTTCCACCACAGATTTCCTGTGTGATCTTGAGCAAGTCATTAAGCCTCTCTGTGCCTCATTTCCCTATGTAGTAGTAGTAGTAGTAGATAGGTAGGGTATTTCCTTATCATGCAAGCGTTTTGTGAAGATAACTATGTTAAATAAATGAGATGCTCAGATACTACAGAAATGGGGGGACATATAAGTACCTAAGTTAAGTAATAAAATAACTGCAAAATTGTACCAATTATCAGTTTCATGAATGATCCAGGCAGTTACAATACCTCCTTCTTCTCATCCAAGAAACCCCTTTCCCAGTATTAGGAACAACTTATAACTTCCTGTGAGAAGCATGATAACCTAGTTGTCACACTGGAGGTTCTGAACGAAAAGATTTCCTACAGTAATTAATTTTCATTAGTCAAACAGCATACTGCCGACAACCATAAGTCTTGTATTCAGAAGAGGATACATCAGTTACAACAACATGAAATCAAAGAAAAAATACAAAGATGTATATTCAGCTATACTATTGCCAGTAAAAGGTATATTACAAAAACCCAGAGTCTGCCTAAGAAGAGCTCACAAGAAAAGGAATAACTGGAGTGACTGATGTTTCTCTGGAGCAAGGGACCGGGAGCCCCTGAAATGCATATCAAGCTGGAAGGGACACGCTGAAAGCTGGGTAATGAGCAAATAAGAGAATGAAATAGAAGAGCTGCACATGGAGGCGCCCACGCATGCAGATCCTTTCTGCATGACAGGTTGGAAGTGACACCTTTTGCAGTAACAATTCTCCCACCCACTCCCTGTGTAGCTGCTTTTTGGATTCTGAGACCAGTGGCAGGAGAAAAGAGGGGCTGCTGATTGCAGCACCCTCCCCTACTCCCACATTTCTGTGCAGAAATCCAGGCCAGAGGTAACAGAGCTTTGAGCTACGCTACCTCCTCCTTTGCCCCCTTTGTGGCTGATGCTGTGCAGGTGACCCAATGACAGAACTTGTCTTGCAGAATCCAGAATGTCAGGTGAGAGGAAGACCAGTGAAACAGCAACAGCCCCCCGTTGTATCTGCACCAAAGTGGGTTCCCATCTTCATCCCTATGGATATGTGAGACCTGTAGAGTTGGGAGTCCTCCTTTCAGCTGCTCCCACAAGAAGGGATTATACAGAGAAAATCCCATTAGGGGAACCTCATGTTGTTTTCCTCCCCTGGCTGCCTTAGTCAACTCCTGTTGGTTCTGCCACAGGAAGGGTGATCTGAACCTTAGTCAGGAGAATGTGTTGTCTAGTGGTGATAAGTAATGTGTACTGTACAACCTTAATTATCTGAATGTAAGAGAAAATTTTAAACCAGTAAGGCACTTTCAGCATAATGAATAGAGGTGCTGGTGGGGAATATGATCCTGTTATAGAAAATGGAGCTTTGAGTAACTGAGGGTTGTGTAAAACAGGATTGTAGTGTAGAGGAGATTCCGTTTGTGCAGTGTATACATCCTCTATCATGTCCTTCTTTATTAAAAATAAATAAACACGTAACTAAAAAGCATACAATCCAAGACTGAATTCACTAATTCAAAATAAGGGTTTGGTTTTGGTCCTATTGAAAAACCAAACGTGGGATATGATTGTGTGTTCCAGTAGCTGGCCCGCATCAAGGATAACAATCTACTGTTTTACTCCTAGCTAACATTTACTCCTTTAGCTCAGACAGTATTAGTAGGAGGAGTGTTTTGGTTTTGATGATGATGATCCTGGCTTCTATCTTTACCAAAGACCCACGGTGTGTGTTGGTATGTGGCTACAAGCTCATTACATTATCAGAGCCAGATTTTCACGTACTGAGCAATATAGGGAGGGAAAGATTTTCAAGAGAGCTGAGTTTTCTTTTTGCCACCCATATCACAGCCAGATTTGCAAGAGTGCTCAGCACCCTGCGTCTCCCATTGTGACACTCGTGGGCAGATTTTCAGTGCGCTGAGCTCTTTTTGGAAAATCTACCCATTTATTTTTGTGCCTCAAGAGAAGCTGAGCACTTCTGTAAATCTGACCCTTACTGTCTTTTTGTAAAAGAACAGATGAAGTTAAATATTATACTGAATTTTGCTGGCATTGGGACTCAAAGAAAATTATTGCTTATCCAATTTTACATAGCCTGAAAGCAATTTTGAAAAATAGGAATCATTCAGCGATATCATTACTACTGCCATAAATCAGACTTATCTGCATAGAGATGAAAATTCATATCTAAGTGTTCTACATAGTAATGCTGCCCAAGGGTAGCAGGTAGACATTAAGAAGTGGTCCCAAGCTCTCAGCCGTGGCCTATACTAGAATTCAAAGGATATCTTCTACCTTTTTTAATACAAAAAAAATTAACTGAATACATTCAGTAAGTAAGGATAAACCTATTGGCTAGCCGTAGAGCTAATGCCATAATACTATAAGCAATTCATTAACATATCATGATCAATAGTGTCAAAAGCACATGAAGGTAAGTAGGTAAGTCACATCACCAGTTCTGATTGTAATGTGTAGTGGTGTTAATTCAAAAGTGTGCATTGAGAAGTGGGAAATAGCCTGTTACAAATAAATGAGAGTTAGCCAGCTAGTTTCTAGGTACCGTTTTTCCCCCAATACTTTTGAAAAGAAGGAAAGGTGAGATATAAGACAATAATCTGCAAGGTCATCAATGGATGACATTTGCTTTCTTAGCGAAGTATAGTGATAGCAGGTTTAAGAGCAGGTGGAACAGAGAATGACATAGAAGACAAATTAATCTTGAAATTACTGAAACATTATTCTGAGGAAAAGTTATGAAGATGTTTTGTAGGTAACGGATCAAGCACACATATGGATGTCTTAGAGTTAAGAATAATAAACTAAGACTGGCCAAGAGTGGTCAAGGCTATCCCAACTGATTAGAAGTCTAAAGAAGTAGTTCCAAAGAGAATAGATGAAAAAGCTTGCAGTTGAAAGAGATGGAGAGACTGCAGATGAGAGATGCAATTTTTATTGGAAGATATCAGCAATTTTTCCCCACGGTAAATTCAGCAGATGAAAAAGAGCCATGTGCAAAATATTTAGCAGTGGAATGTATTATGCAGAAAGGTCCCTCCCTCTAGTTTTTGAATGTCTAAGTGAGAACAGAACATTAATTACACTTTTGCTTCTTTTATTAAAGACTTTTCTGTGGGCTCAATTCTTAAATCTTTACTCATGTGATGGTATCTACTCATTCAAGTGGTCTTGTTGACTATGATAGGCCTACTCGAGTAAGTAAGCCCTATTCAATCAGAAAAAAGGTTGTAGAATCAGGCTCTTCAAAAATATCTTCTTTACTCCTGTAACAATGGACATGGGGGCTAAATTTTTGCACAGTACTATGGTATCAATATAGTGACTTTTTTACTTACATGGATAAATGTAAAACTACAATATGTTAGATTTGTTTGTTGGCAAAATAATATCAACAATACTTGGCAATTACATATATGCATGAGCCAGTCTCCGCAAGACTCTTGTGAAATAAGTAAAATTATCTACTTCTAAGCAGATGAGGAAACTAAGTCTTACTGCGAGTAAGGGACAAACTCTCCTCACTGACATATAGCCCTACCTGTTGCAATGGGGTTGCATGGATGTAAACGTGAGATTAAAATGAGGCCTTATGTGACTTGTCCAAGGTCAGACAGTGACTCAATGGCAGAGGAACTATCACAAAGTGTAACAAAACACATCATATCATATGGTGCCCTCAGACCACAAAACCAGAGTTCAGGCTCAGCAGGTTACCAAGAAAAGATTAGACCCTGATTATCAAAAGCCACATTCTAATTGACTAGTTGGGCCTTTCAGATGTCATAGCCATGCATCACCTCCCTATGATGCAAATTTAGGACCCCATCATCCTAAAAGAAATTCCCTGAGCCCATTATATTTAAAGATTTGGGAGGTAAGCTGATGGGGGATAGAAAAAGATTTTTAGTTATAGTTATTTCTCCACCTATTTTCAAATGTATAGAATACTGGACTGGGACTCAGGAGACCTGCGTGCAATTCCTGGCTCTACCAGAGGCTTGCTGGATGAACTTGGACAAGTCACGTTCCTTCTCTGTGCCTCAGTTTCCCCATCTGACAAATGGGGATAATGGTACTGCTTTTCTTTGTAAAGCATTTTGAGATCTGCTGATGAAAAATGCTGTATAAAAGCCAGGTATTATTATTTTCAAATGACTAAGACATAAGCAAGAACGGAAGCCAAAGCCTTTTATAACACTTCCCTGTCTATCCTTTTCTCCGGGCTCCTCCACTACTCCCTCTCTCTTCTCTTGCAGGTGGCTGGAAACTTTAAACCAATACATCTATTTTAAACAGGCTGAATTTGGAGTCCTGAACCAGCTCCAAGTTCAAAAACGTTCAGTTCAAATAGCCTAAATGCAACCCTCAGCAGTACCTAATAAAGCATGGGATCCTTTTGATTGAACTAGGCCTAACTGATAGTTGGTTTATAGCTCCAAATTCAGCTTTGTAAGTAACAGTGACTCTTTAGAGTTCCTAGCAGAGAGAAGGAGAAAGAGACAGCTTGGTATGGAGGAGATGTCTAGGAAGGAAAGGGAGTTGAATTAGGAAGAGGCAGCTGGGCTGGCAGGGAAATGGGGAGGGGAAGCAAGAAATGAGGAAGGTTACAAATAGGAGTAAGTGTTTGCAAGATAGGCTCCTAAATTACTTCTGGTCCTGAGGTCAAAATGTGTTAGGATTTTAAAATATAGTATTATTTTCAAATGGTAGCTACAATAAAATAATATTCATCTTTAGTTTGAGATTGACGTTAGTGATTAATGCTATATCTTGTGGGCACAAAACTCTCTCCCTTCTCTCCATGACTGATCACTAGCATTTTCATCTGATTTCTTCCTTAGAGCCATAGACCACCTTATTAATTCAGTTGTAATTCCTCTGCAGTTCTTCCACCGAAGCATGACACCACTTACTTGAATGCGCAATATGCTGGCTGGATGCCCCCTTCATGCAACAAAGAATTAAACATGGATTGTTCAAACACATTTTCTACACAAAGGGGAATAATCAGCCAGTATGGAGGCTGTTGCGTTGGCTGACCTAATGCAGCTGTAGAAAATTTACATAAGAATTACATGAGACGTTCAGTAGAGAAACCTCCTCCAGTAGCTCTGTGAAAGAAGTTTTTTGAAGATGTACAATGGGTGAAGATACCATATTTCATACCTGTCAGCACTATCATTAATGAAAGAAAGTGCTCTAAAACAATAGTTCCCTTCCAAATGAAGCAGCACCTATATAGGAAATAATAAAACATTTTCTTTGTTCTGTTGTAGCATTCCAAGGATACTACCGTGACAACTAGGATAACTTCCTACATTATCTTTGGGACCCAATATTGTATTAAGCATATGAGTGGTTTATGTATCAATGTGAGCCAGGTACGTGTGCACTCCAAAGGAGGAGGGTTACCACAGCTCCTCCAAAGTGATGGAAGCATTAGGAGTTGAATTAAGGCAAATCACTCAGGTTATAACTTTACAGAGGTCCTGCTGGGGGCGTTTGTATATTCTCGTTCAAACTGGATTCTCCAGAGACCAGTAGACAAAGAAACACTGGACTAAATTGCACGATCTTAAATTGACTTGGGGCCTTCATTTTCATTACTGATATAAAGGCTGATATGAACTTGTAACCACAGGGAAAACCTAGTTGTGTGGTTTGAAGGATCGACATTACCAGAGCCCCGTCTTGGTAGGCTTTTTAGCACGCGTGTAGGGTTTTTTATTGTTTTTATATGCTTTCTCTGTAATGCTTTTACCTTAAGAATAAATGTGCTTGTTTAGAAGGCACTGTGGGATGACTTTTAACTGCTGGCAATATGCTGGTCATAGCTCTCAGAAAAGCAAAGCACTGACACTAGCCTTTTAGACAAACTGGCTTGCTGGAGATATCAGAATAAAGATTGAGGAGCTGTGCAGCCTTTAAACCATCGATAAGAAGGGAGAGAGACACGAGTCTCTACCCAGCTGGGGATGGGTGGGAGCCAGAAACCTTTAAGCGGGTGTCCTTGAGGAGTCACGGAAGCAGAAATACAGGTGCAGTTGAAACTGTGACGGCTACATGCAGCGTTTAATATATTCTACAAGTCCATTTCAATATAATTAGTTATGAGGATATGCTATATGAATTTAAAGGGCTAAATTCTTCCCAGGAATAAATTGGCATATCTCATATTGAAATCAGTGGAAGTTGTGCCCATTTAACTCCATAGCTGAGTTGAACACAGTGAGACCACTTCTGCATTCATTCTCTCTTTGCCAAGGGTGTGCTGCCTGAGTATGAAGTGCAGGATGGGGCACTAATTCAGCAAAGCTTGCAAACACAGGGTAGATTCAAAGGCACAGTGTAAGCACACCTTGCTCTCATCAAGCTCCCTTAGACATACTTAAAACTGGTCTGTTATGGAGAAAAAATTCTCTCATTTTTAGGATGACTTTTAATATTCTAATTTACAATATTAGTAGCTGTAACAAACAACAAAACTACAGTGTGATTAGTTTTAAAAAAAACGGAGATCTCTAATGCTACTAATTCATAGAAACTAAAACCTAATTGTGACATTCCCCACAGCAATCTGGACTGCTGTATTGTTGTGTCACCCCAATCCCTCACTCTTGGAGTCCATCTTGCACTTGCTCTGCTATGTGAACCCCCACTCCTGGGTCAGCCCACGCACAGTCTACAGCAAGCAAGCTGCTCCTAACTCAATGAATAAATGCCCCTAGCCGGCCACTCATGGGATCACACAATGGTATGACCCCGTCAATACCCCTAATCCCACGAGCAGCCCTAGGAACGGCTATTTTACAATGTTCAGTGTGGCACTTCAATCTCAGTGGTTCGTCAGTTTATCAAAGAAATTGATATGCACCCGTCTTGTCACTTCAAATGGGGTGTTAACACATCTTAAACCACATGCACGGCTTTAGATAAAACAAACAAACTTATTAGTACAGAAAGATTGTAAAAATCAGAGGAAAGCAGGTCAGTTTTGGTCAAAAGTTAACAAGAGGCAAATTGCATTCTAAACTAACCTTTCAGCAAATTTACAGTCTTAGGCTACTAATCTTAGGCAAATTTGCCGCTGCCAGATCGATTTATCCCGATCGATTGAGCAGAAGTGAAGACCCATTCAATTGATCTGGAAGTCGATTTAATAAAACCACCTCCGGAAGAAGATTAATACTGTGTCGACGATATGCATTTCCCGTTGGTGCAGCGTATTGGAGACAGCGTGCAGAACGGACTTTAGGAAGTCGATGTAAGAAATGCAAGCTATTCTAGGTAGCTTGCATATCTCCCATCGACTGCCGCCGAATTTGCCGATAAGTGTAGGCCAGGCCTTAGATGATTCTCACCACAGGTGGCTAGTCCACCTCCAGCCAGGCTCTTCCCTGAATCAGTAATTCAGTTGCTTGGCAGTGTTTTTAGATGTAGGTGGAAAGAGAGAGAGAGAGAGAGAGAGAGAGAACAGCAAAATGTCTCCCTTTTTTAACATGTTCCTTCACCCGTATCTGAGGCCTGGCCCCCTCTTTCAGGATCAGGTGACAAACAGTGTCCGTGCATGGTTCATTTGTTGATGTTCTGGCTCGTCTTTTTGTTCCTGGAAAAGCTGGGTTTGTTTTATGCAGCATGCCTTAGTGAGGTGTGAATGGCCTCTCTGCTCTATAGAGTTTTGCCTATATCTGTCTCAAGACATAAGACACATACTTGGGAATATTACATAGCAAAGCCTCATAATCATACACATGACATTGCAAAAAACACATCACTATAACAATAATGTTCAGTATGCCATGAGCATTCCAAAAACATTTTACATGACACACTTTGCATTAAACAATACACAATTACACTATTAGGGTGAACATGAAGGATACACAATCACACCATAGGGGTGTACATGGGGGTGCAGTGTGTCTCACTAATATAAGTGGGATTTTTTTCCTATGAAGAATTTTTGTCTCTGCATAACATATATTTTTAACATTGAGGGACTTAAAATAACCGTTGCATCGCTACATGGCACAGTACATGCAGAAAGAATGTCATGTGACGTAATCTATCGGGTACTGAAAGGCTACATTTATTTGGAACGAGATATCTTCCATAATTTCAACTATGGAACATCTGAGCCAAATGTAGTGTGGCAGGCAGATACTAAAGTGCATCCATTCCTCTCACGAAATCTCACAAACAGAAGGTTTAGAAGAATACAATATGGGTCTTGTTCCATTGTTAAAAGAGGGGAGAAAAATAAAGAAAGCTTATTGTTTATCTCAACTCCTATAGCTAAAAAAATATTAACTTTTAAACTGCATGTCCACAGATTGCCCGGGAGAATGCAGTGACTTTTTCATACACCTTTTGTTTCGGTGCTTCTGGAGTGTTTTAAGTGATCTCATAAGAATGAGGTGCTGCAAATTGTACAGCCATGCATAACAAACTAAGTTTATTCATACAACGGTTGTTATGTGTTACTTTAAAGCAGAACAGAGATACTTGAAGACACCATGGGCCGGCCTTCATTCTGCAGAGTGGCGATGATTACTGTGATTTTTGTCAGCCAGAAAAGGGTCATCTTGTTTATTTAAAAAATGCACAGAACAGATATCCTCCATAATGTAGGGAATCCAATTAATGCAAATTAGCCTATTCTTATTTTGGAGAATGACACCCATAAAGTGAATCCTTGTCCTTTATTTGCAGTTCCCTAAAATAGATTGACTGAGAAGTGAGAGGAAAACCTAACTGCAAAAGGAAAATAACAGTGATAGCTTTATCTCGATTACTTTTTTTTTTAAATGGAATAATCAGTTCTGTGATTTTTGAGGTGGCAGAAAATTTGCACAGCTGAAATTAATGAAGAACTTTCCAAAATTTGATGAATTTATTTGCTTTGACAAGTCCCAAATGTTTTTAGTGTCAGCTTATTTTCAAAACATTACAGGTGCAGAAAAGGTGTAGAAATAGCTTTTCATAAAATTATGGCTTTGCCAGCAGATAACACAATCATCCTTTCAATCACACATATAATCTCCTTTCAAGTACAGTAGTTAAGAAATGAAAGCCTTATTCAAATGCTAAATAAGAAAAATGAAGATAGGAATAGAAAATTCTCTTGAAGGGGAAGAGAATGGGGGAGGGACAAGAATAAAACCTTGGTTGAGGCTCTTAAAGAGATACATAACTGCAGTTGTTATCTGAGTGTTGATTGGCTGATTGGAAAGCCTTGTAGGTGTCAACAAGCTGTCGGGCCAGGGAATTCAAGTTAATGGACAGCTAATATCATGACTGAACGGTGAAAGTGGAGCCTGATCTCTTTGAGGATGGAAAATCAATAGTCTATTAGATTCATCAGAGGGAGAGGGATAGACAGAGAGAGAGAGAAAATTCTCTGTATTTGCTTGCATTGCCAGGGCTGAACTAATTAAGCACTCGCCTCAAGATGGAGGGGAGCTTGGAGGATTGAAGTAGTAATGAGATTCACGCTTGAAGTAAGTGAAGCTATTGCACCAAAAGAAATGCTGATAGACAATTAAACCTGTTTATCAATGAAGCTTCTTTCCAAAAATAAAATCTCATACGGCAGCTATAAAATAAACCTGGACGTTGTACGACTGTAAATTTTACCACAGTTTGTAGTTGTTTTTATTATTGTCCATGTTTTGATATTTGGGATTATTTGTATTAGAAGTTTAGGTGCAATGAATAATGCGGAGCTGTCTGAAGAAAGTTAATGTGTTTTTCTTTGGGGAAAAGAAATCCCCTTTCTTATAGCTAGGATTGGACATGGGACAAGTCCTCTTACATAAGAGCTTTGATTGACAGTAAAGAGCACTGGAAAAGTACTTACTCATATGTCTTTGCAAGATGATTTTTAATATCTGCATGTGACCCAACATCCTGATAAAAGGGAGCTTCTGTCTAGCAAAATCCCTTGGTCCTTCCCCCAGTGTATCAGCTGTTTAAGAAGACAAGGAAAAATGATGTTTCAAGCAAATAGATTTTTTAGGCATCAGACACTTCTTAGCATCAATGGTCTTTACTCATGTGAGTAGTCCCCAGTATTGCCAACCCCAAATGTTCAAAAATCATGAGTCAGTCTCACCAAAATCACGAGATTAGTTTTAAAATCATGAGATTATGTAAAAAATAATTTTTATTTGCCTTCTGCTTTTTGAGCCTTTAGGGTGCACTGGGGTCACATTATGAAGCTTTCTCCTCAGCCACAAGGGCTAGAAACTTACTTTTTCTTTAAGAATAGAGCCTGAAATCATCCCATATTCACTTGCCTTGAGGAGCTGGGGCTTTAAGGAAAACGATAATGATCATAACAGGACTTTCGCTATTTCGCTAAGAACAGACGAACACGGCTACCCCTCTGGAACTCAATAATTATCATGAGACTCATGACAAAATCACAAGAGTTGGTAATGCTGTCCCATAGATGTTAATGGAACTACTTGTGTGAATATGGACTACTCACATGAGTAGGCTTTTGTAAGAGCTGGGCCCTTAATATGACTATTTTCAAACACGTGTATGGATTACATAAAACAGTTGAATGCATGAATTTTAATTCATCTTTTACATTAGGCTTTGCAAATGCAAATATTCTTAAATTTGATTAGAATGAGGGTTTCGCTTACTGATCTCCTCACTTGCCAACATTTCTTAGTAAATAATTGTATTTATTAAGAGAAATAAAATAGTCTTGCTTGCTTGGTAGCTTAATAACCCAGAATACATTTTCAAAATTTTTCCCATTGTTGATGGAAAACCAATGTATATCTTACTGCTTGCTTACACTGATAACTCTTCTTGTAATAAAGTATAATGCTGAGTGACTGTCAACTTTTTCTAACTTACCCCAACACTTCCTCCATTCTTCTCCATGCCTGATCTGATCTGGTCTTCTTTCACTGTTGCCTCGTGTATTAACCACTGGTATCTATGACACTTCTTGTTTCCTAATAGCACTGGAGTCCTGGGTGAGATGCCACTGAATGAGCTGGCAAAGGTTGCTCTGATTCTTCTTCTGATTTTTTTCTTTCCTCCCCTCAGGGGGCAACTAATCTGCCTAATTTAATGAACATGTGGAGATTTCATCCAAACCTGATGGTAATTTTAATGCTTCTGATGTGACACTAAGAATCTACCCACAGTCTCTGAAGTTCAGCAGTGTACAAAATCATTTAGTTGGCTCAGATGTTAAGCTTTCGTCTCTGGGGGTCTGACAGTTTCATATATAAGTATATATATATATATATATATATATATATATATATATATATATATATATATATATAAAGCTCAATTTACTACTAACATGTTTCTAATTACTGAGGCTGAGTGTGAGAAGGGTTCCTGGGTTCAAGATATCTGGTTGTCATTAAAGCATTTTTGTACTAAACCTGGCAATGACAGCGGAGGTATGTCTTTTGCAGGGAGACCCCCTCTCCCCTCCATACGTTTTGCTCGTTCTCCGCTGGTGATGACGTAATGTTTACAAGCCCCTTCAGTTGCATGGTTTGTCTTTTCTGGAGAGGCATAATTCTAGACTCAAAAGTCCCTTTGTAGTCTGAGCCCAAGCCTACGCTTATTTCAGTGACTTGGAGTTTTGACATTGACTTTCACAAGAGCTGAATGCCCTCTATTGACTTGCTTGATTTCAGGCCTGTTACAAATAAATTGCAAAATATTGTATAATGTTCTGAGCAATCATATAGACATAATATATATAGTATATATTAGAACTCTTTAATATATATACATGTAAGTGGTTGTGGTTTTGGTGTTGCTACACATACGAATCAACAGCTTGTTTTCTGTTAATTCCTTCCATCCTAGGCTTTCTATGGTTTATATGGATTACTACTACTATTTGGTAATTTCCTGGCTATAAAATGTTGGACAGCCAGTAAGTCTATGGAAACATGTTAATACCACATCCTCTGCAGCTTTAGATATTCTGTTTACTTTGCTGGCTTTCTTTTATTATGGATTCTCCTTGATTTGTAATTATTAAATTCATTTTCACTGGGTACTGTATCTTACTTGGGTTTATCTTCATCTAGAGTTGCACTAGCTGTTCCTCATCTCAAAATCCCTGCTGCTCTGACCATATATGTATTCTTTTCAGTTACCTGTTTCCATTATGGCTCTAGTTTTACCAAGATGCATTAAAAGAGGTTAAGGTTCATACTGTGAATTCCCTTCACCTTGTACTCTTTGCCCCTGTCTAGATGTTCTTTAGGCTCAAAGGTCAGCTATGGGGGTGGAAATAAGGGTAGAACACTGGAATGGGACTCAGGAGAGATCTGGATTCTATTTTTGGCTTTGCCACTGGCTTGCTGGGCGACCTTGAGCAAGTCACTTTACCTCCCTGTCTCTCAATTTCCCCATCTATAAAGTGAGAATAACGATACCATCCTCCCTTATAAAGCACTTTGAGATCTACTGAGGAAAAGCACTATAGAACAGGTAGTTATTATGTATTTATTTATTTATGATTCACAATGGTATGAACAAATCGTACAGCATATATTCAAAATGTTGTGCAGCAGAGTAGCCATATGACCCTGAGAGGGAGCCAGGAGTCTGAAGTTCCATACAACTTTTTGAATGTAGTTAATATACCAATGCAAAAAATAAATAAATTACTCCCCCTATCTATATGCAATAGGCATCTTTAACATAACTTAAAACATTGTGTAGTAATACCTTACATGCAGCAGTGATTTAAAATAAAGTGGAACAGGCATTTTAAAAACTAAAATAAATAAATAAAAGCTTTGCAAGATGCCCCAAAGAAATCAGATTTAGGCTATTTTGAACCAACAGATCAGTGAATTCCAAAGTCATGGGGCCCTCACAGAGAAGACCTGGACAGCAGGCCCTCTCATTTATGCCAATCAGGCTGCAGCTTGAGTGCCTTCGCTGATCTCATCTTTGGCACTAAAGCACGGGGAGAGAGATGATCTCTTGGGTAGGTGCCCCAATGTGGTGGAGTTGCTGATGGCTATATAAATCTTTTCCAAGTGGAACACTGATTTTGACAGTCTGTCTGCAATCTGACATATTAAAATGTATAAATCATTGTAAGTTTGTGCACATTTAGCCTGATATATCCTTCTCTCCACACTGGCATTTCAGTAATGTTTCTTAACATCGCAGTCTACTCTGCATGCTGGTCAGAAGAGTTGAATATTGCTGTGTCAGAGTAACTGCACTAATGCTTTGTAGGAATGCAAGAAATGCATACTAATTCACTAGATTACTTTAGATATTTAAATATAGACAATGCTGTAATCTTTTATTTAGATCACTTATGTCAATATATGAAGTCTAGGCTAACATCTTCAAAAGCGCCTAAGTGACTTTGGAGTCTAAAGGCATGTCTGCAGTTCCTTGCATTTTGGACTAATGGGGGTGTGAATAGCTGCAGGGCAATTTAGACATGCCCTAAGTCCTATTTTCAGATGTGATTTAGGAGGAGCCTGAATTCCATGGACTATCAATGAGATTAAGGTCAGAACAGAAATAGACAAAAACATGCTTTGCATTTTAGGCATTAAAGTACTATTGATTTATGACATGGATATAAAAGATGTCAAATTTAGGAATAAAGAAAATTCTGACAATAACATTTGTTGCTATATTTGCATCTAAAGAACCTGATTCTCTTCACATTGACACCGGTGAAAATCATAAATAGCTAAGGGAAGTTAATAACATTCCACTGCTGTCAAACAATGTATGCTAAAGAAGAATCATACCCAAAGGCTCTGTATTCTGGTCAGCTTTTCTGCTTGCTCAGAATGAATTTAGGATCATATATTTTTATTAATATACTGTCAAAATCATGTTAGAGTAACATTTGATTTCAGTAGGAGCAGAGTTAGGCCAATCCAGAGTATTATTGAAAATCATATCCTTTGGCTTGGACTAAAGGCCATAAAAATTCCAAACTTTTCAAAACATCATACAGGGATTTAGCAGCACAGCTCCCATTAGTCACGGAAGTCAATGGGAATCACATGTAACATTCTGAATACTCAAGTGTTAGTTTCAAGACCAAAATGTCATCCTTGATTTATCCCATGATGCCTACCTGCATTTGGCCAGATCTTCAGCTGGTGTAAATTGGCATTGCTCCATGGAAATCAGTAGAGCTCCACTTATTTACACCAGCTCCAGATCTGGCCTATTATTTTGCCAGATATGGTGCTTTCTCTATATATAGTCATCCACAATCATCTGAATTGAATCAACTGTCCAAACTGATTAGGGATGGAATTTCATCTTTACCTTTAACTCTGAGTTTCTGGTTTGGAATCAGACTGCGTACACCATTATTGTATTAAGAAATGTAAAAGAATTGAAAAAGGGTCCCAAACTGCTGGCAAATCACCTAGATTATTTTAAAGGACTAGGTACAAAAACTTTTTGAAATGGTTCTGTTTAATGATATCTATACCTACTTGATAAAGATTTAGAATGTGGTTTGCTGACACAATGGTCTAGAATGGCTTCTTTTAAATTGTTACAGTACATTGGCAGAAGATCTAATCTGCTATACTTTAATTCATGGAATATACATATCGGATTGCTCCTTGCATGGAGATACTGTAACTTTTGGGTATGCACCGTAACTCAGCTTAGTAATAATCAATATGAAATGTGAAACCATTACTAAAATACACAATGGCTTCCTTGCCTAACAAAATTATTTTTTTGCGCTCTCCAGTCTGCTAAAATAGCTAAATAGTTTAAACACCTGGACTGAAATCTTGTAGGCCACATGTCAGACAAGAGCTAGTTTCAAAGCCAAGTGACTGGAAATTTGGGTTTGTAATAGAAACACCAACGGAACGTTACCAGTAGTGGGCAGTGTTCTAATAGAGAAACTTTTTCTACTTGCCAGAGGCCCTCATCCCTCTCCCTTTATTTTTAGATGGGCTGCTACAAATACCATCCAGTACACTTCAGCAGCGTGTAAAGGAAACTGCAAATATACAGTCTGATCTAAAGCCCATGGAAATCAGAGGGGATCTTTCCACTGATCTGAGTGCCTTTTGGATCAAGATTATAGTACTGGTTCCTAGGTTTATGAAAGTTCTTGGTACCTGAGTATCTTGTACATGCTAATATACCGTGTTTCCCTTTCTACTTGGGTTTCTTTTACTTAAAATGTTATGTCATTAAGTCCAGCACTTATTAGCAAGCACTGTTTTCACATTCTCACAACTACTGATGAGTGCAGGGAAGCATTGCTTGTAAATAACGCCAAGCATATGTTCTACCCATTTATGGAGAAAGACCCTAAGTAATTAAAAATATCCAGTTATGAATGGCAACTTAAAACTCACACTTACTGGACTAAAATGCTTGTAATTTTTTTTCTCTTTTTCATTTGCATATAATCGCCAGTTTTAGAGCAGAATACAACTAAGTCCAGAATCCTAGTAATACTATAAATATTTAACTGTGGATGCTTCACGCTTGTTTATCTGATGTTGCATTCATTGCAGCCCTAAATTTAAACTAGGGCTGTGTCACAGAAACAATTACAGTCTGTCACAAAAAAGGAAAATTTAAACCCTTGTTCTCATTCTTTGTAAATTGTGAGACTTACATACTGCGTTGGTTTCCCCTTGAATTTTGAATTAAATAAGTGTCAAGTTCAAGTTCTATGCTTTTCAGAGACAGAGTTTTACACATTTTCCTTTGGGGACTTATTCAGTTAAGTTTTACCTTGATCTAAGAGAAATGCTTTTAAAAAGTTTACCAGGATTTGAAGAGAGGCATCTTGGGGGTGCTGACCAATTTGCATACAGCATCATGAATCACACCCCATTAGATTGATTAGTATACATAGTGTACTGTAAATAATATCTTGTACAGAACATCAGACATGATGCAGCATACTGGGACAAAATCTTGACTGGATTCATTTTGTATGGAAAAATTAACATTCTCTTTAATTAATGCCGTTGAAAGGCAATGCTATTAGTGCTATGGTACATATGAAGCATGCATGGGGATTGGCAACTTTCCATCGCCATTCTGTTGAGATTTTCTGACCTTGGATTTGGATTCAAATAAAACATTTTCCCCAGTCTTTTATACTGTATCATGCAGACTACATTTTAATTGAAAATATTGTTTCCTATCTGTAATCAAAACAATATACAAAAGCAGTATACCACTAAAAAGGACCCTTTTCTTTCCAGTAGACCCAGCCTGCTTTATTACAGCACATGCTAATGTTCCCTTAAGCAAGTAGCCTTAATGAATGGTTTATCTTTGGCATTGCAATGCACAGCATAAATGGTATTGGCCTTTGAGGGGTTTTTCAGTTAATTTGCTGGATGTGAAGCCTCTATTTCCAATAATTTATTACAATTCAAAGCCTGCTCTGGGAATATAAGACGTGCATCTGGTTCTACAATTTTTATTTATTTCCAATCAATTTTTAAAGCCACAATATTTTCTTGCATGCACAAGTAGATTTCAGGCCACTCTTTTTTTCTGTTTGAAATATGAATGGAATAAATATGATCATGTATTGATTTGTATATCACCTTTTGCAAGCTTCAAAGTGCTTTACAGAATTAGAAACTGTATTAAATTTCCAAAATAAATTGATGTCACATTAAGGTTACACACACACACACACACACACACACACACACACACACACACACACACACACACACACACACACACACACACACACACACACACACACACACACACACACACACACACACACACTCTTTTCAGTTGGGGTCTGTGACTGGGAGTATCTGGTCTTTGCAGCTCACTGCTGTGTGCTCCGTGATTCTACTACACCCTGCCTCAAAAAGCAAAGAGCTGAGAGGAAGAGAGCAGCGAAGGTAGGTTGTTCAATCTTGCCTAGAGAGGACTTTCCAGAGCAGCAGTTTTGGAAACCACACAGACCTAGTCCTTCAAGGGCTAGAGGGACTAGCAACAGACAATCAGGGCCCTGCTGGCTCCAATAAAAGGAGCTGCCTGGCCTTAGCATTTCAGTTCCTGGCTCGCTCCAGAAGAGTGAGGAAGGGTGGTCCTCTCTGGCCAAACAAATCTGACAATTAGCAGAGCTTATGGCTGGCTGAACTTATACAGGTATGGTGCAGAGGGAGAAGAACCTAAGGATGCCGGCTTTGAGATAGGGCTGGAAAGAAAAGGCCTGGTAGGAAGATGCCCAGGGTAGTAGCAGAGGACTGCAGGATGTTGCTGTTGTGTATAGGGTCCCTGGGTTGGAACCAAGTATAGACCATGGGCCTGGGTTCCCTTATTCGCCACAGCATAAACCCCAAGAAGCGGACAGGCCTTATTTGGGAGCCCAAACCAAGGCTCCTAAATGTAAAGTGCCCAGAGCCAGGGCTGAAGACCCTGGGAGGGCAAATAAACTCTTTATTTGCTGGACTCTTTAATACCCTGGAAGGGGTTCATTGGGACTTTGGGACTTGGCTGGAGAGTCAAGCCGCTGCAGACCTGCCAAGGTCAGCTGGCAGCCTGCAGGGAGCATTAGGGGTAAGAAAAGGACTGTGGTACCACACCCTGCTGTTTGGAGGTACGCAAGAAGTAAGTGCCTCTTTACAGGTCCCTAGGCACTACTATGATACAAAGGAAAAAAGGAAGAAAAAGAAACTACCTTAGTGTAATAGCATGAAAACAGTTGCTGCTTGGCTTTACAGTTCACATTTCCATGAGGTGAATGGCATATTCACACCTTCAGTGAGCTTATCGATTGTCAAAGGTTATTTTTCTGGATAAACAGGGTAAAAACCCACTTGAAAAATAAATAGCTGCAGATGGCTTCCATATAGAATAATAAACAGAATCCTCAATCTTGCAAAGACTTATGCATGCGCTTCACTTGCGATGCATAAGTACTCCTATTTAAGTCAATGGGGCTACTGAGAGGGATGGAGTTAAACTAACAGTCTTTGCAGGATCTGGACCATAACTTGCATACTATGGAAAGTTGTGTTGCGCATGTTTCAGTTACGGCTGTCTGCACTAGGGAAATATGTAAGTACATTAGGGGCTTTATCCTATAAGGTGGCTTAAAGCTTTTATTTCAGTGGAACTACTCACAGGAGTAAAGTAAGCACATGCTTACATGCTTTGTTGAATCAAGGCCTGAGTATGCAGTCGAGCTCTTAGTAGATGTACCACATAGATGCAACTGTAATGACATTCCTAGCATTTTAAGCTGCAGTTACAGAGCATGGACATGTTTAATACTTCACTGGCTAGGTCTGCGTTGGTGAGCTGTGGACACAATGTCATTCTTGGCTCTGAACTTTTCATTTAGCTTTGTGCATGTGAATGAATGTTAAATCAGATTAATTATTTTTATGACATCATCTAGTACTACCATGTGCCAACAGTTTCAGCATAAGAAAGCACAGGGATATATTTTTCTCTACCAAGGGGGAGGTGGATGAGCACTGGGACCCAAAAAACTAATTGAAAAGAACTCCTTAAATAATCAGTTACTTTGAAAGTAATTAGATCGGTACAGCCTGAATGAGACCACTGATAACTTCAGAGAAACAAAAACCGTGTTACAGTCTCTTTCTCCTGGGGGACTAAAGGCCTGTCAGCCACATGGTAGATTAGAAGTTTGTAAGTACGCCAATCCATCCTACTGCGTATAATTTCTTTGATGTCAATTACATTAGCTTTCCCCTACCAACATGCTGCATAGCTAGTAAAATTGGGAGAATCAAGGTAACATGCCAGTAGATTCTCCTACGGTTTGTACCCTTTCCTAATTAGGTATAGTCACAATGTTTGGGAGATTGAAAATCATTGGAATTCAGGCTGGGGGTTGGATGACCTTCTCCTCTGACCAAAGTTCTAAGACTTTGTCTTGATGTCCGAAGTAAAATAAGTGACTGTCACGGCTTTCTCCAGAAGACAATTACTCTGAAATTTCTAAATGGACACAGATTGCCCTCAGACATTGTGGCCTGTAAATATGTGGAAATGCTATGGGCTACCTCCTGTGTGTCAACTGTGACCCACTGTAGCATGCCTGCCTCGTTTTCTGTATTTCATTTGCTGTAGAGTGCAGTAGCACATAGAAATCAGTGTAACCGATGAATAAGGGCTGGATTGTGACTGGACGGTATGACTACATAGGGGAAGTAAGTCACCCTTACATTCCTGCAGGAGATGTCCACTGGCTAGCTCTCTCTGAGAGCAGGTTGGTGAGGAGGCCTGGTGAATGGATGGAGCCTTGGCTCCACCCCCAATATACTGATAAACACAGATGAACCAGCACACTGGTAGTGGTGGTGGTATGTGGGTGTGTAATTAGCTACTGGTATAGACCAGCAGCAAATTACTGACTCCCCTCCACAAGGGTAAACTGGATGAAGGGAGGGAACTATGCCCCAGAGATGGATATCGTAGGCACAGTGTCTTGTGGGATGGTGCAGTTTGTGCACCAGTGCTGAGTCTAAAGGCACAAAAAATCATCAATAATACAACAAGTTGACAGGCCGCTAGGTGCACCTTATAATTACAAAACCTCCTAGTAAGATCTAGAAAAGGGCAGAAATGGCAGAATCTAGCTGTATAAACACACTTCTGTGGAGAACCTCCCTGCCCACTAGGGGTTTGTCTGACCTTTGTAGACTACCCTGAAGTTCCCTGCTATGGCATCCCCAAAATATTTAAGATATAAAACATTACATGAGCTTTGCAACTCTGAGGGCTTTTCACACCACTGCTGGCAGTCATTCTGCCACCAACATGGCTTCCTACCTCACTACTGGGGGGGAGGGGAAAACTATAGCTCCCTAGGTAGTCACTAGAGCAGACTCCAGCATCAATCAACTTATAAAATAACTTGATTGACCCTGAAGGCTTCTCAGTGATTAATAGGGGAACTAGATGAAAAGGAGCTTAAACTAGGATATTTCTGGAGATGCCGTGAAAGCATAAATCCAGCATTTTTCGTTCTAAAAGAACAGTTGGATGACCCTGAAGTCTTTCCTAAAGTGATTTGACGTGTCAGCTAGTCAGAGGCTTTGGAACTGGATGAAGTGAGATAGCAAGACTAAGGAACAGGGGTTAGGAATGGATAGCAGAATGATACTGCTGGGGGGGAGGGACGGGGTGGAAGAATCTCTGGCATGCAATAAGCTTTCCATTAAGTTTTTCTCGATGATGATGATCTTTGTGGAGAAATGGGGCCAGAATCCAGCGCCCTGCTGTATCCCCGTTGGGGAATTCCCTCACGGAAGGGGAGCATTGGCAGCAGTATATAGCCCTCTCTATGAGCCAGCATAGTGGCATGTTGGGGGCAGAAGGGGAAGTGGCTGGAGCACAAAGCACTCTGGATATTCTGTATTCAATAAGCAACCTGGGTAAGGTTGCTGTGAATAAGAGCAGCCCCCAGGGGCAAAGCACCAGTCTCCGGAGCAGCCTTGAATGTTGGAGGTGCATAAGTGGTATAGTACCACCTTCGTCCTATGCCAGCCTACTGTGCTGTGCCGCCTGAGAGTCACAGAATCAGGTTCAGGAAATTTTGGAAGGTGTAGTGGGTGTGTGTGCCCCTTTTATTATTTGTTCTTGCTCAAGCTTGCAAGATCTCATATACCTTTTCTAATGGGTCTCAGAGAGGGCAGCCTGGCACCTGGGTGGGAGATACCATGGCATGCTTTGCATGGATCTGTTTGTGAAATGAACGCTGCAGTTTTGTTACCAACAGGCTGTCAGAGAGCTAATCACTGCTAGTTAGATGGATGGTTCAGGTTTCATACGTTCAGACATCAAGTCAGCATCCCACACCCCAGCAAGCCCAGTCAACTGCAGTCTTCAGAGGGATCCAGTGGCCTCTTCTTACTGCCTCCTCCTCCTTGAGCTTTGTGGCCTCCTTCCTTTTTCTTCAGGCAGATGCCAGCTGGCTTCTCTTTGTAATTCCTCTCTGTGTGAGTGAAGGGAGGTGCTAGGTAAGCCAAGCACTCTTTTTTTCCCTGCAAACCCTGAGGTGTTCTGGGGGCCAGAAGGTGACCTGAGATTCCCATAAGGCAGCAAAAATGGGGAAACTCTGCCTCTGCTGTGATTCTGTACTAGGCTGCAGGGACAAGTAATGCCCCTTGGAGACCTATGATAGCGTAGTAGTTAGGGATAGGATGACCAGATGCCCAGATTATATAGGGACAGTCCTGATATTTGAGGCTTTTTCTTTTATAGGTGCCTATGATCCCCCACCCCGTCCCGCTTTTTCACACTTGCTAGCTGGTCACCCTAGTTAGGGAATGCTGAGGTGTTCAGCTATCACGATACGAAGTTATTCCTAGGGGGCATTGCTATTGTGTAATTGCTCGGGAATCTCTGAGGATGTGAGCTGTGACACTGTCAGCTGCTTTAGCTTAGATCAGAATTGCTGCAGCAAGAGATGGAGAATCCTGATATCCCCCAAAAGACACTGGAGGTTTGGGCGAGGGACAGTGACCCACAAAATATGGGAAGGTTCACTGAAGACCTGTGAAGGGGGCCACTAGTTCCAAGAGGCAGCAGGCTGGATATGGTGACCAACCCTCTCTTCCATAGATAGCGATGGTGAGTTGATGGAAAAGTAGGAGGTCAGGAAAAGAGCATTGTGCTGTGTTTTGCCGATTTCTCAGCTTCAAGAACTCCCTCCATCCAAAATGCATAAAAACAGACCAATCCTTGAACCCAGCCTGACTTGGAGCTGGTTCAAGAATCAATACCATTGTTTCACCCAACATTAATGATTGCATTAGTGAAAATATACATATTTTTCTCAAAAGTTGGCGCTGACAGTTCTGAAATTGTAGGGAGCACGTGCTCTAAAAGATGTAAAATAGTGGAAGGAAAGAAAACCTCTTTGTGATGGAATAACAAAAAGTTAATAGGTTCCTTTGATCTTAAATTGTTTTCAGTCTAGAGGGGGAAGATTCTTTTTTTTTTAACCTCTACGATGACATTTCCTCAATCTCATTCTGTAATAACCTCTTCAGAGAAGAGAGGAAATACAATTTGTAGTATCCCCATGACCATTGTGTGCTAAATTTGCTCTTCAATTTTCACAGTGACTGTTCTTAAGTCGTATAGGGACAGACATCCCAAAGCAATGTAACTCAACAGTTTCTCTTTCCTCATATGGATGATCTTTAATGCTCATAAAATAGAGACAAGGACAACATTTCATCAGTTACCATTGATAGGTTTATGACCTTAAAATTATAAGAGAATATTTTTGTTCCTTCAAATCTATGTAACTTGTCAGATTACTCAGTATTATGAGGCATTAATGAACAAAAGCCAAATGAGTGTTGCTTAGTTTAAGAGCAACAACAATAAGAGCAGCAATGGGCCCTACATTTTATTAAGTAGAAATTTGGCCTGAGATAAATCCCTGACACTAAACACTTCTGAACCTTGAGTAAGTTAAACTGTGGATCCCAATTTTGCAGCTGAGACCTGTCATTAATACTAATGGAGAAGAACAAAGGCCTGTATCAAGCCTATATAATTACACGACTGACAGCTCTGGTCTGTGGGTCCTGATATGTTGGAGGAACGCAGCACAGAGGTGAGGGGAATGCACTTCTCACCTGCACTGCAGGTATGCGTGGAGCTTCTACAACGGGCTATACTTTATGCTGAATTAATAAGGTTTATGGTTATCCAGAATTTGTGTGACTAAAAATACTGTGGATTAAGCTTCTGGATCAAGCTTTTTGTAATCCAATCTGGATCATTCTTCCTGTGTCCGTACACTGCCACGTTGTACTGTCTTAGAAATATTTTACATGGTGTAGACTGAGCAACACTGCCTACTGAAATTTCATTAAGTTCTTGCTTAAAGGCTTTCTTCCTGACATTTTGTTAACCATTTCTTGAAGGGCAGAAAATGGGCAACTGACAGACACTCGTAGTTGTGTGTCAGGGTTTATTATATCATGCTGCTGGGGGTGGTTGTATATGAGTTCTTCTCTTGGCAGCAAACTAATTCAGTTGCTAATAATTTCCTTCTTGATGTGAAAAGTGAACTGACACAAAAACTGAAAGCTCAGTTAAGGCCAGATTTTACTTCTGGATGTCCTTAACTAACCTGTCTGTAGAGGGCATTCAGAAATACATTTTTAAATTAGCATTTTATAATAATTTTTTTCCTACATCTGCAATCCATGGTGTTAGTGTGGTCAAAGAATGATGCACTGTGGGATGCCTCTGGTGAATCAGGAAGTACTGAGAGAATTTCACAGATGGGAAGGGAAAAATAATTTAGGAAAAGGTGGTTAGGTTTAGGAAAATTATTACTTTGATGAATGCCTCCCTCAGCCTGGTTAGTAGTGATGTTCAATGCATATACCTGGACTTCACTGAGGTTTGAGCCGTTTCGTTTGGACTTGCATTGAAATATTTATTTTATTATATTTAACTATTCTGTTGTTTAATGTATAAAGTACAGTGTCAATACAAAATGTTTTCTTCTCAAAATGAAATATGTTGACATTATCAAAATGAATATTTTTGTTGTTTCTAAACAGAATTTTTTTTGACATTTTGAATCTGCCAGAAATATTGAAGTTGTGACTTTCCATTCTGAGTCAGAATCAAAATAAATTTGAAAATGTCAGAAGTTGCTGCAGAACAAAAATTCTGTTTTCCAACCACCTCTACTAAATATGGATATAGATGGTTAATTTTTCTCAACCCAAATTTGCAATTTTGGCCTAAGTAATTTGTCCGAGGATGCAAAATTATTCATTGAAAGAGTCAAGAACAGAATCTTGAAATCCCCGCTCCCTTTTCCTTAAACGCTTAGTTCTATAAGGGGCTGAACATTCTTTTCCCATCCAGCAAAGCACATAAGCCTGTGTTTAGCATCAAACTTACATACTTTGCTGAGTAGAGCCAGAATACTTGGCACTTTCACTACGCATGGAAGTCACTAATGCATATGGAAACACATTGTTTTGCATATAGAGGGAATAATCACACATCAAACACCTGGCAATATTGAGGATCCCTATTTTGTAAGAATAACATCACTCTATTACAGAACAGTAGTAAATGAGAACACTGAACAGACGTGCCAAAAGCAATCTTTAATGTCATTTTTATGAACATCTGTCATTTTGTTTAAGTACAAAGAAAAATACCTTTGTGTAGAATGAAAAATTAAGACTACTAGCACCTTTTGCAAAATGTTCTTTTAAAAAAAGAAAACCACTTTTACTGTGTGAGAATTTGCTGCATTCATTTTATCGCTGTGCACCACCTCCATTGTCCATCCATACCTAGTGCAGAACTAAGAGGACTTGGCTTATACATAAGGACAAAAAGAAGTGTAATGAATCATGAAATGAGCCCATTTTATTCAATAAGACAGAGTCTGAGCTTTCTTTCCACATGAAAAACTAGCCATTCACACAGAAATGGCCTGTGGAATTTTTGCATAGAAAAGAATCTAAATGCACTGGGGCAGAGGTGATCAAAATTATGTGTTTCATGATACAATGAGAATCAATTAAGCAATACTTGCATTTGGCAGTTTACTTAATACAGACTAGTGTATGTACTAGTATGAAGGACAGCAGTAGAATATTTTTATCCTGAAGATGTCAATGATTTGCTTCTCCAGTAGCTTATGTAGCTTGTATGTACACATTTACTCTGTTTTCAGTAAAAATGCAGGTGCAGATATGCAGTACAACAGATAAGTCAAAATTCCGTATAGGGAAAACAACTATTTATAGTAAATGGTTTATATATACATTCAGATAAATAACAAAATAAAGCACATGCATACTGCAGTGTACTGCTATGTGACATTACGAACCCTACAACCACGCATTGTATAGTATTCAGTTTTAATAAGAAAAGCTTATCTAATTGGATTATTCAACATTTACATAGATTCCAAGATCAGAAGGGACCACTGTGACCATCTAGTCTGACTGCCTGTATTACACAGGCCATAGCAATTCCCTCAAATAATTCCTGGAGCAAATATTTTAGAAAAACATCCAATCTTGATTTTAAAATTGTCCGTAATGGAGAATTCACTGCAACCCTCAGTAAATTGTTCCAATAGTTATTAACCTCACTGTTAAAAAATGTATACCTTATTTCCAGTCTAAATTTGCCTAGCTTCAATTTCCAGCAATTGAATCATGTTGTACTTTTCTCTGCTAGATTGAAGAGCCCATTCTAAAATATTTATTCCCTTTGTAGATAGGTACAGTCTGTAATCAAGCCACCTCTTAACCTTCCTTGTTAAAATAAACAGATTAAACTCCTAGAGTCTATCACTATAAGACATGTTTTTCTAATCTTTTCATTGTTCTCATGGCTATTCTCTTAACCCTCTCCAATTTAACCCACAGAGAGATGAAAGAAGGTGTGTTATATTTTATATCATTTATGGATTGCTTTACTGTATCACAAAGGCCCATTGGTACCAACTGGCAAAATGGTTCACTGTTCTTAACAAGCAACTCCTTTCTTAGACCTGACAAACTCTGCACACACAATACACCACTTTCATGACATTGGTAGATGAATGGTACCTTTGGAGGTCTCTGCTGAGAGCTTGTAATGCATCGATACTCATAATCTTTACAATCTTTATAAAGTGTGTGCAAGGATAAAACTAAAGGAATAATTTAACTATATTGAAAATTATGCACTTATGGTCTTGGACTAAAAGTTAGTCACCAGGAAATCCTGTGTCTCAGTGATGACCAATTCATGCAGGAGGGAGTTGTCACCCTTCCCTGGCTAGCCCATTATGCAATGTATTGTTCGATTGCCTACCCTTGCCTCATCCCAGAACAGTCAGTGGAAAACCATATTGTTTGCAGTCTTCTTGTAGCTATGTTGGGCCCAGGATATTAGAAAGACAAGGAGGGTGAGGTAATATCGTTTTTTGGACCAACTTCTGTTGCTGATAGAGATGAGCTTTCAAGCTACACAAAGTTCTTCTTTGGGAAATCCATCAAAGATAACTGTAAACAATCAAAACTACTTGGAGGTAAAAAGGAACATTAACAGACAGTGGATCGCCCTATCTGTGAATAAAGACAAAAGACTGACTCGGTATACGACAGGGCAGAGAAAGACCTGGCTCCTGAGAGGCCATCCAGCTCTGCAACAGACTGAACTTTGGGGGAAAACCTACTTTATTAGATAGGAAAGGTAACTAAGCGTGGGCCTTAGTTTGCATTCTGTGATTTTTGTTTTATATTGTAACCGTTTGTTTCCATCACTCTCTCCTGGTTCTAGTGGAATCTCTAGTCTTAAATAAACCTTCTTCTGTTTTATTAGATGTGCTCACAAGTGCTGTGTGTTATACAGAAGCAATTTGTTTTAAGGTAAAACTGGTAAATTGGGGTACACTCTTTCTTTGGCAGCGGAGGATCTAGGATTTCTGGGTGTAGTCAGGGACTGGATGCTTCAATGCTTCAAGAGGACTCAGGGACTAGGTGAACCTCTTGTTAAGCAAAGACAAATAAAGGGCTGTCATGGCATGGAGGAGCATGCCTGAGTGGCTGACAGCTGGTGGTGTTAGAGTCTGGGAGCTAACAGCCCACCACCACCGGCAAGACTCCCTCTCACTAGGGGCAGGCAAGGGGTAACAAGGTGATTCTCTGTGCTGGGTACCCTAGGAACAGTCACATGTACATCTGTGGCTTCTTCTGCTATGAACACAACTGAGTTACATCGTGGAGTACGCCAACGTCGAATTGGTACGACAGCAGAATTGGTCCCCATTGGTATTTTACAGCACTCAGTTTCCTTCCTTTCCCTGCACTGGAATCAGCCTCAGGTTCTTGGCAGAACAAAAGGTTTTCTCTTCACATTCAGAGTCCTAGCCCTATTGTGACCATCTGGTAACATAGGCTTATTCAGCAATTAGTTCTGTTGTAAGGATGGCAGAAATGGGCCCATGGAGGCCGGGGGAAATCCTATCGCACTTTTATAACTAGATTCACCCTTCATTCAGTGTCATAACAAGCAATAAACCTTTAAATGACCGGGGGTGTAATGGCTTCCTCAACAAAGTCAAATGCACCCAGGACTCTCCCCGCTCCCTCCAGATTCTAGACTCTGGCGATTCCATGACTTGTTGATCAAGAATGCAATGAAGCCTTCCATCTAGTGAGCCTTTTTTTAGGAGTAGCCTGGGGGTGCAGATTGGAGGACAGCCTGTGGGATCTCCTACAATTCCTAATGGCCAATAGCTGCTAAGTGTGGCAACTTGATATGCTAAGGGGGGGCCGGGGTGTGCGCAGGAATAAGTTTGACCGCTTTTGGAAGGGCATGTTCTGTGCCCCCCGCTGCAGCCCTGCAGCTGGAGAAGCTCAGTCTCCCCCCACCGACCCCAGCTGGAGGAGCTGTCAGTTCCCGCCACAGCCAGAGGAGCTGGCTTTCCCTGCTGCTGCTCTGGGGACTAGCTCTCCCTCCATGGCCTGGGGTGGCCCTCCCCCCATGGCCGGAGAAGCCTGTTTTCTCCCCAGGGCCTGAGAAACCAGCTCTCCTGCTGTGGCCCGAGGAGCTAGCGCGGCCTTGGGGCCGGAGGAGGTCTGTGTCCCTGCCAGTTACTGGGGGGGGGTATGCCCCCTATTTGTTCCCCCTTGTGCATGCTCCTGAAGGGGGCAATTAACTGAGGATGGTGATCAAAGGAAGAGTTTATAAAAAGCACATGGACATGGTAAGAGTATTTTTGCACTTGCCTACCTGGCAGATAAAGTCATTCTGCATTGGTAAAACTGGAGGATCCAAGCATAGACATACAGTTTTTGTCGTGGGAGTAGATTTGGAGGTGGGATAATTCAGTATATATGGCTAACGTAGTGTTTTCTATCTGTAACAGAATTAGTAGTGTGGTAGGTGATCATTGCAGTTTAGTGGCAGGTTGCTATATATGCTGGGTAGTAGCATAGGAGGATGAAGTGGCTATCGGTTATGCTACAAGCACTGATTCACAGGCATTGCTGAGGTGCCAGTGCTGTACTTAATTCCTGGCACAGATGGTAGGGGACGTTTGCTTGTTTGTTTAGAAGGGATGTTGTGGGGTGAGCTATTATAGCAGATTAGAGAGGTATCTTAGTCATGAGATTTAACAGACACTGAGGCCTCCCACCATGTAAATGTTGTGCGTGTTGGAATGTGTTGATGCATCTCTCAGTAATAGTTTGCAACTCCATAGCATTTATAAAATATTCTCTTATGTTTTTGCATGTTAACATCTGCCTTCATTTTAGCTTCAGTGGAATTCAAGGGGTTTTCGGTTTACATCCACAAACAGATTTGATAGTTCCATGTCCACAGTCTCTTCTTTGTTCTTGCTGTGGTCACTGATGCCTGTAGTTGATTGGTATTTGAATAGAGCAATTGAAAAAAGAACTCCAAGAGGAGCACTCCTGGATGAAGATTGCCGCAGGCATCTGCTCCTTAGCTGCTGGGCAAGATGGCAGTGCTGCACAGTTAGGGAAGGTGTGAAGCTCCAACCTTGATTTTTCCTTTAATTTTTAGATGTGACTTTTTCACAGAGAAAACACTCACTGCAAGTCAGAGGGCAGCAGGCTATCAAATCAAATTAAAACTGGAAGCACAGAATAAAAGTCAAAGAAGATTTCTCTTCACCTTAGAGCAGCACACCAACCCCTATGCTCACCAGGCTCTAACTTTAACTTTTTCTTTTTTAGCATTCTTTAATAGAGCAAGGAAATAAGTAATGAGGGATATCTCAGAGAGAGATGTGATCCACAAACAATTCTTTGAATCATGCTCAATGGCACCTGAGTCACTTCTGGACACACTATTGCTGCTTTAAATAGTTTTACGCAGCTTAATGTGTCTTATCTATCTTTGAAAGATTTGGTTATTTGTTTTCATTACGAAAGGGCAATTTAATGTTCTGTTGAAATTCTAAGACAGTCCACATAATTTCCCTAAATGTCATTCTTATCCCACGTAACTGAGGTTTCTTAATGTCCCTAACACTTATTTTAGCAATACTAAACATGCTGTCTGAAAAGTTCTCTATTCTTTTAATGCAAAGACAGTTACATACACTTTTGCTAACACTAATTGCCTTCTTCAAGGTCCTAAACACCCTTTCTGAATTTGGTGTAAGTAAGAATGACGGTACTCTTGGAAAACGTGTCTGTTTCTTTTGACTATTATTAAATGCTAGTTAATGTTTCTGATCTGTCTGTAATTTCATCTATTTCTGTGCCGCACTTGTGGTTTAGGCACATCTTTTAACCTCATCCTTGAATGAACCAAACTTCATAGGTACACATAGATTCTACTTGTTCTACAACTTCACCACTACTGCATTACAACACTTTATCTATGATCCCTTTTTGAAAATATAACCACTTCATCTTAGCATTTATTGTAAATCAAGTCAACTACACCAATTTTCCAAGAGAAAGAAGAATGGCATCATTAATTCAAACATGTCTGCCAGTTATATGATGTCATCTGCATAAATTAAGGAGCTTAACCGTAGATCATCCAATGTCATGCCCTCCAACTCATATAATGGTCTTAATGTCCAGTTTTAAGAATGTGATAAAAAGTTAAAGTGATTCCATACCCCCTTCTCTTACACCAAACTTGACTTGAACCAGTTGCTTAATTTTCCACCACTTCTTAATGGCAGTGCAGGAGTCTTCAAACATAGCTTTTATAATTGCAGTTATTTTAGCTAGAATTTCCTTTGATTGTTGCTACTTTCCATATTTTTTCCCACCAAACTGAATGCTGTTTTCATGGCCTTTACAGAAACATCTTTAAAACCCATTCTTGCTCCCTTCTCACCCCTCATCACATGTGTGAGCATGAATATCTGATCAGTGCAACTTCAGCCTGGTCTGAAGCCACACTCTTCCTCGTCTACAACTTCCTTTAAAACTGCACTTAACCTGTTGACAATTACTTTCATCATAATTTTTCCAGTACTGACAATAAGCTTATACTCTATAATCATTATTATTTGCTATTCTGTAATAATTTGGCTTGGCATTATGTGTGTTGTCAAAGTGAAGATGTATCCAATGTTAATATTACTGTATGGTCTGGAAGCTGCATTAAATGAAAGACATCAGAAGGCTGGAGGCGGTAGAGATGAGAGCTCTTTGAAAGAGGGCAGGAATAAAGTAATGATTTTAAGACAAATGAAGATAGAAGGAGAGTAGGATTTGAAATCAGGGTACAGGATTGGCTACAATTAAAAAAAATATAATGGTGGGGACATGGCAGCAGATACACAGCTGATAGGATGCCAAAGAAAATAATGCAGCCCAACCTAGAGACCAACCTCTGACTGGATTGCAGGACATTGTATCCAGGGATATGGCCAGGCTGGGCTTAATGGAGGAACAAACCACAGACAGGTCTGAGTGGTAATGCTGGCCGGCTCCCCGTGTCTGCCAAGATGCTTTGGGATGAAAGAGAGAGTTAATTAAATGGTTAATTGAATTTGTCTGGAAGTAAAAGACTCATTTGAAAAACTTGCTAATTGACTGACTTTGGATTTCTCAGACATTTCATAGTGTGGACTGTGCTCCACATCTTTAAAACAGATATTATCTCCTGGTCCTCTGCATTACCATTTGTGATCATACAAGTCACCTCCCCTCCCATTTGCAGCTATGTAGCATATCTGTAGCTCATAGAGCAATTGCTGACCTGGAAGGAGTAGTATTAGAACAGTATCTGGGAAGCAGTGTGGCCTAGTGGGTATAACACTGATTCAGACTCAGAAAACCTGTGTCCTAGTCCCAGCTCTGACCTCTTAGACAAATAATTTCCCTGTCTGTAAATTGGGGATGACATCTGCCTCTTCTGTAAAGCATTATAAGCTCTACAGATGAAAAGCGCTATAAAAGAGCCAGTTGTTATTGTCTATGTACTTTAACAGCCTTTAATGTAACAAAGGTTTTGGCTTTTTTGAAAACCGTTATCCACACTTCCATTTTTGCTCTTCATCTCGTTTCATCTCATCTCTCTCTCTCCCATCTGTTCTGTTTCTCTCCCTCCCCCAGGTTGTTCTGCAAATGTTTTGTGTGGCTTATGGCCCATTTCTTGTCCTCTTCCACTGCACATGTGCACATGATTCACTGCTGTCTGGTTGCCTTCTCCCGCTGCACGATTCCCTTTTCTTTTGAATATAATGCCCAGCTGCCATTTTATTTGGACATGCTGCAGAGATGCCCTTCCTTCTTTCCTGCGCCACTACATATTTCTCCCCCACTCATGGCTTAGCCCTTGAGGGTGGGTTCTCTTTCCTCTCAGCAGCATCATTGTGTGGAGACAGCTGGGCTGGCTCCTTCTTGTTTCCCCCTGATTCTGCAGAGCATGGATGCCTGAAGCAGCAGCTGGAAACAGCAGTGTGATGATCCAGCTTTCTGCTGACAGCCAGCAAGAGTTGTGTGAAATACCAGTAATCCACAGAGCAGCTTGGAAACGAACACCTTTGACAACTCCTTAAATAACTTTACCTCAATATCTTCAGTATTCCAGGTATTCCTGGGGTATAGTAAATAAAGGGAAATTTAATTAAACAAATATCAAGGGAACTGTATGAATCTATCCAAGGAAAATTGGCAAATTTTGCAAGACGGCCAGGTTACTTTTATCCCTTGCAGTTACAGAACAGTTTGCTTTCATCGTTCACAGTGCAATTTAATTATGGTAGGTGATGATGACAGGCACTGATATGTGATACACTTACAAGGTACAGTTGTCAACGAACACGTGTGATTCACCAGCTCACATGCCCACTAGTGGCTGGGTGTGGTATAGCAGGCTCTTCTCCTTTAGCCATTCTGGCCCGGCAGCGGTCTGTGGCTTCTTGCTACTCTGTCTTCTGGCCGGATCACACGTAGTCCCATCCCTTCTGGGGTACCAATAGCCCAACAAATAATAACCCATCAATTTCACATTGGACCTTAGCTCTGAGTCCAGACTCACTGGTCTTTACCCCTGGTATCAGGGGGTTTCAATAGTCCTTCCCCTTCTTGGGGGAGTGGGGAAGGAAAGTTCCACTCCACCTTCCTCAGTGGGCCAGGCCCTCCCTTTCCAGTGGGTTCTGGTCCAGGAACCTGTGTATGCACAGGCCAGGCCTGACTACAGACCCCTTGCTGCCTCCCTGAACCACTTGCCCCGTCAGGGTCTTTGCTCATCCTCTTCCTGTGCTCCCAGTTTATCAGCCCTGCTCTCTTCCGCAGACTCGCTGCAGGGTGTCTCAGCACTTTCAGCCACCCAGCCAGTTCTGCTGCGGGAGAGTTTTCCCTACTCTCCTGGCCCTGACACTGCTGGAACCTTCCTGCCTCCTGCAGGCCACTCCAATGCTCATAATCCTGGGTGAACGCCTCGCTACCACTCCTTCCCAACTGCCTTGGGGTCTCTATTACAGAGACAGCCTCCCGAAGGCAGGTAGGTCTGCCAGCAGTCCCTCTCAGCTTCCTGATTCCAGTCAGGCTTCTGTTCTGTCACTGAGAGCCAAAGATCTGCTCTCCTGCCTGGGCAGAGCCTAAATGAGGCAAGTTCAGCAGCCCTTTTACCTCTTCCCTCCAGGTTTGACACAGACTGTAGGTGTAGTTGTCTGAGGCTGTTTGCACCCACAGGCTCTCATTAACCCCTCCAAGCCCAGTGTGGGGTTGGTAGGCCCCATCAGAGTCAAGTACATGAGATGAAAAGAAATGAGTAAGTAATATAAACTCAACAGCTGATTTTATGTTTTAAAACCTTTACAAATCTGAAAAGCCTGTCCTGCCAAGATAGAATACTATTGCCTGTTAATAAAAAATAAATACATTCAAAATGAATCTTTAAAAAGTATTTCAAAACTCATTCAGTGAACTGATGTGATCTCTTAATAGCTGTGACCTTTAAAAGCAATTTGTCTATATCCAAAGCTTCATCGGGGCATAGCATATCCATCACCGGGGTCATTAAGAATGATGACCTTTCTTCCGATATACATGTATTCTGGAACATTCTATTGGGCTAAGGAGGGAATCCCTTCATTGTGTCTATGGCTTGCTTTGGTCAGGGAAGGCCAATCTAGTAGTACGGCAGTGATGTGGGAGCTGTACATTCTTAAATGTTTTCTAAATCAGAACTACTATCAGGATTACTGGGTTGTGAAAGCATTTCAGTGAGATCATTCCTGGAAGAAGGATCTGCTCAGTATAAATAATGGTATCAGATTCTGTCTTCCCAACTCTTTTCACCAATATTTCTAACCAGTAGTTCTGATTCAGAAAATATTTCAGTGTCTATCTCCTCACACTGCAAATGTTTAACCCTTAAAGCTTTGTTTACAAGCTGAAGTTGGACTGGTTTAACTTAAATCATTTTTAAACCCTGTTTAAGTTAATTCAGTGCAAGTTCCTGTGCAGACACTTAATTTGTTTAGGAGTAATTTATTTTGGTTTAATTTAAGTTGATTCCAAATTAACTGAAATAAGCCAGTCTTAAACCAAAAAAAGTGTCCACACAGCCTCTTGCACCTGTTCAGCTAAATGGGTAGAAGATCACACCTAAAATTTAAACTGGTGCGGCTTTCTCTTGCACTCAAGCCTTAAAATGAGCAGACACACAAAGATCCCCTGGAGTGCTCCAGGTAAATATAGGGACCATTTCTATCATTAATAAAGAATTAAAGGAGGGTAATATAATTAATACCAATCAACATGGTTTTATAGAAAATAGATCCTGTCAAACTAACTAGATACCATTTTTTAAAATGAGATTACAAGTTTGGTTGATAAAGGTTGGTAAAGAATAGGGATCGCTTGGTAAGCTGAATGCAGGCAGATAATATGCATTTTATTACAGCTAAATGTAAATGTGTACATCTAGGGGAAAAAAGAATGTAGGCCATACTTACTGGATGGGAGATTCTATCCTGGGAAGCAGTGACAATGAAAAAGATTTGGGGATAATGATAGCTTATCAGCTGAACCTGAGCTCCTAATGTGATGGTGTGGTCAAAAGGGCTAATGCAGTTTTCAGAGGCATAATCAGGGGAATCTTGAGTAGGAACAGAGAGGTTGTTTTACCTCTCTGTATTTGTCACTAGTCTGACCACTGGTGGAATTCTGTATTGAGTTCTGTTGTCCACAATTCAAAATGTTGTTGATAAATTGGAGAGGGTTCAGAGAAGCGCCACGAGAATCATTAAAGATTGAGAGAATATTCCTTATAGTGATAGACTCAAGGAGCAAAATCTATTTAGCGTAACAAAGAGAAGGTTAAAGGGTGACTTGATTACAGTCTTTAAGTATCAACATGGGAAATGAATATTTGATAATGGGCTGTTCAGTCTTTCAGGGAAAATTATAACCCAGTCCAATGGCTGGAAGGTGAAGCTAGACAAATTGAGCTAGACAAATTGTACACACAAGCCTCCAGCTTAAATCAGTATAAATTAGGTCACTTGTGAATAAGCCACCTCTGTGAGCGACATAAGTTATACTGACCTAAGCACCAGTGTGGACAGCGCTGTCGGTGGGAGAGCTTCTCCTACTGACATAACTATTGCCACTTGCAAAGATTAGAGTAATTAATTCAATGGGAGAGCTCTCTCCAGTTAGCTTAGAGCAGGGGCGTAGCTACAGGTGGGCCTGGGTGGGTCATGGCCCACCTACTTTGAAAGAAGGCCCACCCAATTGGTTGCTTCTGCTGCCAGTGCTCCGCTTAACTTGCTATCTTGGCAACTGGAGCGGGCAGCTTAATTTCTCGGCCAGTCAGTCTCCCCAGTTTCCTGCTTCCAGCCATGTGACCGGAAGCAGGAAGTTTGGGAAACCGAGCAGCCGAGAATCACTAAGCTGCCTGATGCTCCAGTTGCCAAGGTAGCTTAAACGGAGCATTGGCAGCAGCTTATGAATTTGACTGATGTGGGCTAGTGTTTGTGAGCCTTGTAAACTCTTAGAGAAAATACTGCACTGCCATTAGTTTGATATAGCATTTAGCACTGCTATGCTAATACCTGTTGCAATGTAAATAATGCTTTTTACAAAATATTTAACCTTTTGTAATATACAAGGCCACATGGCATTATATCAGTATGAAATGAAGTAACAAGAAATGACATGAACCTTTGCAAAATATCACAGTGCAGAAGTCTGCTTTTAATGCTGTCAGTATACACTGTGTTAGCCAAGAGAAACAAATTGAATACCACATTTGAGTGCAAAGTTTCTTTTAAAAATTACCTACAGCCCATAGTTAGTATCTGAATGTAAGAACATCGCTAGTTAAAGTACCAAACTGTACTCTAAGAAATCTGCATTAATTATCATCAGAATTATTAATATTTTAGTGTTGTTTATCATTAATACTCCAGATTGTTTTGGTATGTAGGCAGCAGTATAATTTCTTCTTAAGTAATTTTTTTTTTTACTAACTATGATAAGAATGATTTTATTCTCCACTCCTCCCAAAGCTGGAATTCAGAATACTGGGATGTTTTGATTAAGCTTCCTTAAACTTTTTCATCCTTTCATCTTGCAATATTTTTTGTTCCATTTACTCCAAATCCTGCACATTCCTACTGGTAGAAGGAGGCAAAGGCTATGTGTCCACTATCCTTTTTACTTAGGCCTCCGCAACACCCCTGGAGCATCCCGCTTCCATGGTGATGACATTTCAAGAGTCCCAAGGTCATTCCCAAACCTAAATCTAACACTTGATACAACATTGCATTAGTCTATACCACACCAGCAGGTCAGACCTGAACAATCCGAATGAAGCCTAAACAACCGTCATTCAAGATAGTCCGGGTATAGAACTAAAAAATAGTTCAGCAATGTTGCAAATGTAGGGACCAATGTTGCCACCAATTATGTCATGGAGTGGTAATACCTTACTGCACCAGGAGTCTCACTGAAATCAACAGGACTGCTCACAGAGTAAGGTACTACTCAACATGTGTAAGGTTGCTGGATATAAAATTTCAGTCTGATTATTTTTTCGGGCTCGGAATCATCAGAGTTATGGGCTAGGAGTCTACAGATCTTACTCACCTCGAGTAGTATTTACTCATGTGAGTAGCCCCATTAAAGTTAATGGAGCTTTTTCTGTGAGTAAGGGTTGCAGAATTTACTCTACTCTACTCTACTGTATTGTATATATCCCCTCCCTGTCACTGTGGTATATATATACCAGACACAGCTATATAGCTATTAGGTGACAGTCTATGGCCTGTGTTATGCAGGAGCTCAGACTATCATAATAATTCCTTCTGGCCTTAAAATCTATTAATTACAACAGAAATAATTAGGCTATTCTTATCTCTGCAATTCTTAAAAGTGCCAAAACTATTATTTTTTCTCCACTGGAGCTTTCTCCTTCATTTTTTTCTCCCTTTCTTCTTATGTTTTCTCATCCCTAATTGGTAGTGGCTTTTTGGAAGAAGATATGACTGAAGGGAATGTCTTAGCAAATAGGTGGAAATGTGCATTTTGACCTGAGTTCTGCAGGGTTGGGCTCAGTTCCCTGGAAGGGATTTTCACAGCCAAAATCCTGCTACTAAACGTGCCTGCAGCACCTGGCTGCATTATCCTTGGGCATACAGCTGTTGTGGATAGTGAGATGGTCTCTGAAATAGCCAGGTCATAATGCCTTGTATATTAGTACCAGGAGTGTCATGCTGAATTATGTTTGATGACTTTGCTATCAGAACTGCTTTGCTGTAGGGACTGACTCCAGCAAGTTTAATATTTCGTGTTAAGGGCATTCAGTTGCATTTGAACTATGGTCTTAGAAGTCTCCTAGACTACTTCACTCACTAGCCATCTAATGTTAAGAATACTTCTAAATATTCTTTTCCTTCCCTGAAGATATTTTAAATTGTGCTTTTGTCATGTAATCTAAATCTAAAAATGGATCTTTAAAAAACATGCCATTCCTTTGCTATTATTTATTTTTTTGTCAAAACTATGAAGGAATTAAGGACAAACCCATTTGGCTTCAAGCCACCAGATTTCCTCTTTGACCTTGTCTGGTAGCATCTCATCTGTTTGTTATGTCAGTGATTACTTAAAAAACTCAACTTTTTTTGTAAGGAATAAATATGGAATAAAAGCTTTTAGGGAGTGCTCTGCATTCTAAGGCCAATGGACTATCTTTATTCAGTAGAGGTAAATATTTTATCATTATCTAGTTTTGCAATAAACAGAAGCTGAAATGTAATTTATCGGCTCTTCATGAATTGTTTATTCATCTCCATCTTAGCGATTTTCCAGTACTATTGAATTACTCAGTATGATATTGACAAGAGGTTCACTTTTTCCTCTCCTAATTTCTGAAATGTGGTCTTATCCAGCATTCAGAACCTAGAATCAATTATCTATGATGTTGAAATTCGTGCAAAAATATCCAGACAAGATAAATTAACCATAAGACAGAGGAATTGCCATACTGGGTCAGACCAATGGTCCATCTAGACAATATAAGTGATGTCAGAAGCTTCAAAAGGAATGAACAAAACAGGGCAATCATCTAGTGATCCCCACTCCTGGATGTCCAGTCCCAACATTTGGAAATAAGAGGCTTAACCATAATAGGTTGTTATAATGTAATAGAATGTAAATTCTGTTACGTTCATGCAGAACTATTGACATCATTGTGAATGAAGAGAGAACATAGACAAAATTACTGACGGGGTTTTTTTTATGTGATTGGGGTTATTCATTACTTGTTTGCATTTTCTCACGCTTCTAACAAAATCCTTTACTTTTTCCATTGAAGTAATGCTATAATGAGTTTTGCTATTAAGAAAAGTTAGAGGTGGGTTGGGGGAAATCACCTGACACATCAGATTATTTTTCAGGCTATTAATAGGTGGCACTGTTATGTTCTTCAAGAAATTCACAAGTGAAAATAAACCAGTTTTCCTAACCAGGGGTACAAGACAAGAGAGAAGTAACGGTACATTTTCTCCCATGCTTTCATCATGAATTAGAGCTCACAGAAAACCATAAACCTCAATCCTGCAAGCTGCTCTATGCTGGTAGTTCCCAACATACATTCAGAGCCCGACTGAGGGGCCCCAGAGGAGCATAGGTTTTAATTTGCCAATTTGGGCTCTAAACGCTCTAAACCTAAACTGTAAGGAAATAAAAATAAAGAGATTAAGCTGACAACATTATTTAATTGATATTCATAGCATCTTTGGAGTTTGACCCACTAAAATGTAATGTCAGTTGACTTGAAAGAAGCTGGAGTAAGGTGGGGAAGAATTTGCCCATAGTGATACCAATTAATTTGATATAGTTATGGAGATGATGAAAGAGAATAAACTTTCAATAAACAATGGGGCACACAGAGGCACGGAGCCTGTGGGCATGACCTACTAAACTTTGCCATGACCCATATTAAAAAAAAATATTATTCTCAAATTTAAGGTTTTTTTAGCTAATCTAAATATGACACTCATGTATAGCAAGGAAAGATGCAACTAAAAAAAATAATACTAAGTACTTAGGCTCCAGTCTAACAAAGTTCTCAACTTGAAACACGTGTTTAAGTGCTTTTCAGAACTGGGGCAAAAAGTATACAAATGAGAATGACATTAAGGTAGATTATGTTATAAATATTTTCCATGTTTTCAAATCTTCATAGTTCATACAAACTCTTAAATAAATGTCCCCATGTAAGATATCATGCTGAACATATCTTTAATTGCTGACTTTTAAAAATTTGATATATTCACAGTATGCATACGTTTCAACTTCAACAGTAACTAGCGACTTTAATTTAAAGATAACCACAGCTTTTCTGTTTTTCATTAATCTGACACTGAGATATACCATAAATCATATGCCAGATATTGAGACAAGCACTATAGCAGTGGAATTGTTACCAACACTTCCTTTGCATCACAGTAGCAGAATAAATTGTCAGACTCCAGTCAACCACGGCTCATGACAGATTTAGCATAGAATGCTTGTATCTAAAAAATGTGACTTTGGCTGGAGGATTGAATGATACTACCTCACATTACTAAAAAGAACAAATACTTTATAGTTGAAGGAGGTGATGATGACACCCAGTTTAGTGGAAGGAAACCACAGTATTCATCAGTCCAGCTAGTAGAGAAGGGATTCTTGTCCTTTCTAGCAGTTGTCCTCTGTTCTACAAAAATGCAAAGTGCTTTTGAAAAGTATCATTCATTAGTATGATATGTTCTTTTAGATTTTGGCAGGTTTTATTCCAAAAAAAGACACAGTGAGTCTTTATGGAATAAAAGGATGCATAGTTCACATCTCACCTTCTGCCACTACCTTCAGAAATGGGTGGAAATAAGTAATTACCCATAAATGACAGGCCTCCATTACTCACAGAGTTAGTATTTGGCAGTAATCATTTCAGCTTTCTATGTATAAAAGAAATCCAATATGCTTTTTATAGATGCCAATTTCAAAAATTTAGCAAAAGTTTCCCCTGTATACATCAGGCAATTTAGTAGTGGTTTGCTTTGGAACTACAGAATTAATCTGTCTCCGGAGCATTACTCTCCACCCTCTGCCAAATATATACACAATTATCCTAGAAAACTTTATATATCACAGATTATATTTATTACTGCAATTTATGTCCAAAATGCATATGAAATTAGGCCTTGCCATGAGTAATCTCAACTGAAAAACAAAACAAGTTTGTATCAAATTGCCCACTTGTAATTCAGACAAAAGTTGAATAGTGTCAACATACTGCAGTGCTGCAGAGCTATGGACAACATGCCGTGACAGAGTGTGACTGGGTTTGTTTGAATGAGTAGATCAGTGGAAGGTTAGGACACAAGAAGTCTTTCAGCTTTCCCCTATTGCACCCCTGTATAAGAGGCTGTCACATGGCTGGGATGGGGAGCAATTGCTCCATGCTAGGTTACTCAAAGGAGCAGAGGTTGTAGTAAGAACTCATCGCCCTGCCCCACCACCTGTGGAATGAGTTGGGCTCAGTAGGGGGTGCATGCTGTTTCTGTGTAGTGTGGAGGAGCAGCACTGCAGCATGCACTCTTCCTTGGGGGCCCCAGGAGGAATTCTGTCTGATCAGCCAGAGTTTGTCCTACATATCTCTGATGCAGGGCTATGCTTTAAGTTACAACCCAAACTGTATTGTTACAATGCTGCATTCAATTGCACTGCTAGAATCCTGTTTGAGAGACCAACTTCTTTTCCATATGCCACCTCAGCAGTTGAGATAATGTGCAGTATTTGTCCTACCAAACCGTAATTAGAAATTTCAAGGGGCTTGTGACCTGTCCGTGCCTAGGGTAGCCCACCTGAAAATGCCAAGGTCAGGGCAGGCTGCAAATGAGAACAGAGTCTACCAAACTGATGACTAACACTGCAGTTAGATTAATCAAACAGTGGTTCTGATCTCCCACAGTGGTTATCAAGAAGCTAAAACCAAGAAATTACACAGCCTCCTTTATTGCATTTCAGTCTCTGGCCCCGAATTAGCAACTAAGCCCAGTAAAGAAATAAGTTATTAAAATTCTATTCCCTTTACCAAAAATGTTCTCCTGATCCCCAAAGGGTCAACCACATTACCAGACCAATATAAGTTTGGATCTTATCCAAAATACCACACTGCCTGCCAATCCTTTACTAACTAAGCTAAAGGGTTATTATAAAAAGAAAGAAACAAATGAGAAGAAAAATGTGAAATGGTCAAGCAATCAGCTACATATAGATGACTTTAAAGTCCATACATATCATATCCTTAGCAGAATTGTGGAGTTTGCAGGCTTGTGCAGTTCCTCTGGTGTACATCGATTACCTGGATGGGTCTCAGTCCTTTGTTTCACAGCTTCAATTATAGATGAGTTGATCCAGAGGTAGGAAGCAGAAATGAAGACCAGATAGAGATGGTCTTTATGTCCCTTTGCTGTGTGGCTTGTCCCAAATACAGCACATGGCATGGAAAAGCCTCAGAATCCCGTGTCTACAGACATGTTCTTACGTGTCCTTGGGACTCATAAGGTGTAACCCCTGGGTTCTTTCACTGGATTCATTGTATGTTTGCGTTCCCTTCATGGGCCATTAAGCAGGCTTAGTGCTGCTGACATCCTGTCTGGGGTTGTCACCCAGAAACACAGCACAAGCTTGAAATACAAATATACCATACATATTTAGAATGTATAATACAAAACTGATACATACATGTAAACGTGTATCAATATTAGTGAATCATGACTTTTCCATCTGTACCTTGCAGAGCATATCCTATACGATATTTATTGCAATTCTGTAATATTGGTATCAGTGATATTATAAATTATCAGTTATATTCCAGGCAGCATCACAGGACTGATGTCCATTCATTCTCATTGGAGGCCTTAGACTCCAGGATTTACCTCCACCGTGAAAGCCCAACCTTTAGGGGACAGTGCAGAGACCATCTCTTTTCTTCAAACATTTGTTAAAGCTGAAGATGGGGCTTCTGGGGAGGATGGCTTGTTTTGGAGAAAAGTCATTCTTCTTTGGGTCCTAAAAATTACATTTTGTTGATTTTTCCCAAGACATATTTAATCGTTTTATGATTCCCTCCCCCCCCAAAAAAATTAGGTCAGATTAACATCTAGAATGCTTTAATGTGTAAAGAAAGGACACAATACACTGTATCTCTGGAGATGGTGTTTCTTTGGCCACATTTTTCTGTGTTATAACAGGAACTATTGCTAGTGCCAGCAGATCTGTGTCTATAAAAGCCATGCACACTGTTTTGCTATATAAATACTAATAACGATTCTTTAGAGTCATCCAAATATTACATGTTAACTACAGGAGATATTCCTGCTGTCATCTGATCTCATGATGATATAATTTTCCTGACTTGTCTTCCACATCTTCATGTGTTAGAAGCAGTGACTGTTAGCACATGTGGATCACTATTATCAATAGCACACCCTTGATTGTAATTTTGGATATTTTTCTTTTTAAATCAGCAACTGGACACTGGATGACTCTTTAGCTGTTGGAAGCCCAACTGCCTCAAGCCTGAGTCAAAAAATAGATTTCCACATGAATGTCACTTGAGATTATTGTAAAGGATGTCTTCTTCAAGTGGTGAACTTTCATTTCTTGTGAGCATATATGTGTTGATTCACTGCAAACCTATTCACAGCCATGAAAGAAATACTGTTTCATACACATTTACAAGGATCATTTGCATTATATGTGGTGGATTTTGTCCCAGTATCAGGAACAAACTCCATGCTTTTGCCTTAGGGCTGAGTGAATGGATACGGCGAAATTAGCCATGGTCAGGTAAAATGCATTGAACCTGAACATCTCAAGTACAGGGTGAGTTAACAAAATCCCTTCCGAAGGTGAGAGTAGGAATACAGGAATTATCTAACATGTGACAAGCCAAGAAAATACTATCTCTAAAGCACATGTAGCAAAAGAGGGTTGTGCCTGACCCCACGGATCTTGAAGGATCCTCTTTCCTGAATTCTGTTCTCAGTGGGAAGAAAAAGTAGAGGTAGATTAAATTTTCCTGAGTTTTCTCTCTCCCTTCATGATCAACAACAGCTTATACCTGGATCTGCTTTTTTTGTAGGTTTTTTTTTGGTCCAGTCCTAATAGTATTATTGTGTGTCCTATATAATTGTGATTCTTTCGGGGAATATACTTTTGTCACGATTGAGAATTTCTGATGAACATAAAGAAACTGTTTTTTCCTTAAATAGTTTTCATTGTTTCTGAAATCACTTTACTTTGAACCTATCGAACTTAGTGCTTCAGAGTTAAAAAGTAACAAAGGCTCAAAGTGATTTTTCTCCAAACTCAGCTGAAACAAATTGAACTAGAGAAATGAAGTCCTACTGAGTTTCTGAGAAGACTTGTGATGTTATCAGCCTTAATATGACTAACTGGAAGAGGCATAAAAGCCGTTCTACTTTGCTGAATGAGCCTTGCCCTAATATCTTTTGTGAGGAGGAAAAAAGTACCGTCATCTCGTAGTGCCCCAGAAACTATTCCTGTTTAAGTAATACTGAATAACATGATGCTGTCCTATATCTCCAGTATTGAAGTACACTATATTATATAGGAGACTTCATTCCAAAGGATCCTGCATTAATTTACAACTATACAGCAGTGCTTAAATGTAACTGCCAACTTTGGGGCAGAGGGCAGGAACTAACCGGGTTCTGATCCAATGGCCTTGGAATTTATGGAATGATTGTACATATAAGTCTTGAGAAAGATCATCAAAAGCAGTGGATATTAAAAAACAGTAGAAAAAAGATAACTACAAGTTGTTGTTTTTTTCATTATAAACAGGATCCTAATATTTGGAATGACTATTCCTGCCATACTTTTTCAGAAAAGATAAAAAAAATCTATCATTTTAACATCAAAAAGCATATCTTGAATATATTTTTCAGTGAAAAAACACCCCTTGCTGTGCCTTTTTTTTTTTTCAAAGACAAAGGCATTCATACTCTAGAGTGGAAGCTGTTTGTCTCTTCCTTTCAAGAGATGTTTGACAGCTGATCCCAGGAGAGGATCTCAGACTGTTTAAATTTTTATTAGGCTGCAATATTTGGAATTTTGAGGCTAGACTTTAGCCTTTGAGGTAGAGTATTTGATGGTATGAATCTTAAGCTGCAGTGATGCTCCAGATGATTACAGCGATTTGCCACAGATCGTTTGTCAGAAGGACAGTGCGACATTTGTAAGCAATATATAGTGCAAGTACGCTTGCAAACTTTTCATATGGCAGTATAAGGAAAACTCACTATTACATCTGTGTGGTTTACATAGTATTTAAAATTAGCACAGATAGTCATGAGGAGAGTTTATCTATTTGGCATATGCAATCCAGTCAAGCCAAGCCACAGCATTCTTATCAACGATGTTCAAGTCATGAAGACCACCAGGAAGTTGAGTTGTTTTGCATTCCTAAACAATATGTGTCATGGTTTGTGACTGTCCACATCAACATAGCAGACTGTCTCTAAAATGCCACCGAAATTCTGCTGCAGCACAAATTCCATGCCTGGCACGAAACCGGTTCAGAAGGCTCCATTGCCTTCACAGAAAAACAAATCCAGGTTGACATTGAGTGGGATTCAAGACAAGATAATTATTTGTTACTTTCTCTGCGCACCATGAAGTTCCCCAACCATCCTCTACTGCAAATCCCTCACCTGGTAAACTTATTCACAACAGGTGCCGTGAGGGCAGATGACTATCTGGTGGGTTAAACAAGTCTTTAATTAACAGTAGATGTGGCATATCATGCAGTTTCATCACAAGCTTTGCTATACTTTCCTTTCTGCGAACATTAGGTGGAGCAGTAATGTAGAGAACCAGTAACCGTGGTAGAGGAGTAGATTTAAGTGTGCCTGAAATAACATGTGGAACATAGTGGAATTTAGTGGTACATTGATCATCTTTCTGTGAGACGAGCGAGCTCAGTATTCTGCTGCCGAATAACAGAGCGCCAAGGCTGAAGTGAGTAATGTTTGGACATTGGAGCCCCATGTCGTTCTGGCCAGTTTTCCGAGCAGGTTGTTGCGCGTTTTGACCTTGGTCGCTGTCTTTGTAAGATGGTCATGATATGTGAGAGTTCTATCCAATGTGACACCTAAATAAACTGGGTGTGAATCATGCTTTATTTGCTGACCATTGAGCACTATATTCAGCTGTCTGCCCACTTGTGCATGATATAAGTGGAAGTCAGTCAACACAGTCTTACTTCCACTTGTTATCAGGCACCACCGATGCCAATAATTGGCCATAGCCGCCATACCTGTATTCAGAAAGGAGTGTGACTGAGTGCCGAGGCATATGTTGTGTGCATAAACAAACTTGCGAGACCCAGTATATTGTAGGTCATTCTAATGTAATTTGAATAACGATGAATACTGATTCTTGTGGGAGGCCATTCTTCTGGTGCCTCCAAGCACTTGGTCTATCACCAATATGCACATGGAAATGGTGATTTTTCAAAAACAGAGCCATTGCATATACTAACCAACTTGATATAGCTCTAGAGAATTTCACAAAAGGCCTATGTGCCAAACCATTCTAAAACACTTGCAATTGTAGCTGTGGCATTTCCTGCCTTTTTTAGTGTTTAATCATGTAACCTTAAAGTTTTCCTAACATAAAGTTCAGATTCTGCTTCCCTTCTTCTGATTGAGTGGTATCTTACTCTGCAAGTAGCCCACTAAGATGCATTTTGTGGAGTAAATTACAGCTGAACATTAGTAAGGATAGCAGAATCTGGCTCAAAGTTAATTTATGCAAAGTATTTATTCTACAATGAAATCTATCTTAACCCAATACTCATGAGATGGACTTTTATCTCATATGCTTATTGGAACTGCATATTGGAACATAAAGGTAGAGTAGAACTGTGCTCATTACATTTGGGATACTTTGTGTGGTCTCAGGTTTGATGGTTGCCTAATAAGCATGGACTCATCTGTAGGTTTAACAGTGTATACCATGTAGATGCTTTACAGCGATTGTATGGACAATCACAATATCAGATTCATGCTGTAATGACATGTTTGTTCACCAGTTAATTATTTAAAAGTGTGGTTTGTACAGACATTGGATGCTAATCTATGGAGATATGAATTGTGCTAATTATGCAAGTTAGGAGCAACCATTTTGCAAAATTCTGAAAATAGTGGCCATAAGTCAACCATACAAAAAAACCAAAAACTAAACAAAACAAAACAAAACAACCCCCCCCCCCCCACACTTAAATGTCAATGTGTTCTAATTCTGTTAACTGTTGGGGTGACGTGATGTACAGCACGGCATTAGTATGGGCTGCAGATGCAACAAAGAAATTGTCTTAAATGCAAAATAAAGTTAGCAACACTGTTCTGGCCTTCCTCAGGAATGATCTGTAGTGGAAAAATATTGTCAGTGCAAGGACTGGAGTTGGTGGAAAAATATAGTTAAAGTAGCTCATAATAATGAGATTTCCATCCATCACTGCAGTGAGCCAACTATTTTTCCCCTGCAAGCTGACATGGTGTCACAGTAGTAGAGAATTTTCAGCTACTAGGATCTACTACATCTGTAACTATATGTTATCTTTGAATAGTCTCAAATAACATGAAGATGAGGACTCATCCTGTGGAGAAAGTTTCAAACTCATCTGCTAGTTGCCTTCTCAAATACTTTCTTTATCACTACCAAGCACTCAATTTAGAGATGGAACTACGTCTCTTCTTATTAAGGCTGAAATCCCAAAAAAGTAATCAGTGGAGACTAATGGGAACTTTTTTTTCCTTACAGATGAGTTTTCAAGTTCTATATAATTACAAGATGGCTGATAGAGTTGTTTCAGCCTATCCTGGAAGAGATGGAAATATACAAGTCTTCATTTTTTTAAAACTTGTGGTCTGCAAAAGAACCCAATAATTATGTCTTACTTAAACATATTGCACAGTTATTATATCATTCAGCACAGAGACTATTGTAATTCTAAATGGTGCCAAACAGTATATATTCACTTTGGTTAAATTTTACAATGTTTGTGTATCTCTCTCTCTCTTGCTCTCCTTTTTCAATATTTATGCTCTCCTTTTCTATTAAGCAATATTTTCTGAAACTTTTGCTTAATTAATACATTGAGAGCCCATCTGCTTTTGCTGATCATAAGATAAATGACAGTACTATAATAGTGACTTCATTGTTTTATTCCATCACCCACCTTGTGATTCTAGACTGATGTGATACTAAAATTAAAAGTCTGTCCAGCTCATTCTCTCCCTGGAGTTTTCCTCCTATTATTCTTTACCGCCTTCTACAAGGATCCAACCTGTTAGGTGCGTATATATTATGTACATATGAAGAAACAGGTGAGTTAGCATCGTCTAATCAGAAACCAGCACAATGCTTGTACAGAAAGGTTCTTCAGAGAAGGGAAGTGATAGTAATTAATTCACACTAGCTTTCATGTTTAGACTGTCATTGCTCCACTATAGGAACTGAAGGAAAGCATCCCATCAGAGAAATATGGACAGAAATTTCAAAGATGTTCACTATATGTGATTGCCTTAATTTTTGAGTGTCTGCCTGGAGAGACCTTGGGCCTGGTTTTCAGAAGTGGTTAGCAGCTGCAATTTCAGTTGAAGTCAGTTGGAGCAGCTGCTGATCAGCTCCATTGAAAATCCAACACTAGGCATCTCAAGTTGGGCACTCAGGATTTGGGGGACTCAAAAGTAGACTGGAAAAATTTGACTTAATAGAATAAGTGACTTGGTGTGTCTCTAGCAGACTGTCCAACTACATTATTAAATGTTTCATTTTCTTCACTGCCTTGTTAGTTCCAGTGCATTCATAAAAATCTGATGGGTGCTCTGTTACCCCTGCTCTTGTGAATAGTTTGCTGAGCAGAGCTTGAATGTTCTCATTAGTGTTCAGTTTTTTAAAAAATATAAGTGGTGAATAACAGCTACAAATAAAGGTCCAAATCCAGATTCTGAGGCTGTGCAGACTGTAGTGCTCCTGCTTGGCCTTGCTCCACAATGAGCTAAGTATCACCGTGGGAGTGCAAAGGACCAATGTCCTAGATTGAAAGTCAGCATCTCATTGGCTAAGTGACAGGGGGCCAAGCAGCCAAAGCCACTTGAAAGCCCTCAGACTGGATGAAAGCTCTGAAACAACAGCTGAAGAGGATGAATGGCTCATAGGGCTGAGATACCCCTCACCCCTCAAATGTCGAAGTTTTAGTAGCCAACATGCACAAGAGAGGAGCCAGGATATGTGAAGGCCTGGTTGAGAGAGATGGGACTTCAGGCATCCTTCTCTTCACCTCTGAAGTTCTGGATGTGAAAGTTTTCAGTGAGTCCCTTTGATCTGCTTTGCATTCCCATATGCAGGGAAGCTTAGTATCCAAGTCTCAAAGGATCTTTCAGGTCAACTCAGAACTCCCATATATAGGAGAAAGGGACCTACATTCTGCTCAAAATTTTGCAAACGTAACAAAGGTCACAAAGCTTGGAATATGTTTGTTGACAAAGAATACCATTGCTATTCAAATCTTTCTGTTTCTTCAGATCCTCTGGGTCTATACCAAACTTCCCTGTTGTCCTTTATGCAAAGCAAATTATAGGGACTCGTAGCAAATTTTCAGAGACTCAGTATCTGCTGCTTTGGATCAAATCCAAACCTTTTCCAAATCTGGGGCGGTCAGATCAGGAGTTTTGGCTCAGGCCCACCTCCAAAACTATTTAAAAAATATTCCACTTACCTCATGTTTTGTGCACATCAGTTCCCTCATGCCTGTGCAAACAGGATCTTTGCAGGATCTTTTAAGAGTTTATGTACTCCTGCTCTTTTTCCTCTCAAATGAAATTGTAATCCTCATTCTGTGTCATCGCAATATGATAATTTCCAATGTTTTTCTGTGTTTGAACATTTTTATGATTGCCAATATTTTAACACTTCTACATAGTGTATATCACTCTGTTTTTTCTGCCTTCTGAACAAGCCTGCCTTGTGGTGCCAGTTCTCAGTGTATTGCTGAGAAACAGCAGTGATGGGGTCACAAAAATCTTGACATTGTCCTCCCATGTCTACAAAGTGGCTCCCCATCTATGCCTTTCCCATTCCACCTCCCCCCCCCCCACACCAACTTTGCCCCCACTTCTCTGGATTTTACTCTTTTTTTCCCTTCCCAATCTTTCTTTCCAGTTGCTTTCTGTCTGTCCAGCCTTCTTGGACAACCTACACTCCCTGGGAAGCAGTCCCAGAGCAGTCTCTTCTGACTCATTTTGCTTTATAGTTCACACTCTGCATGATTGAGTATTTAAGTGCAATGGTCTTCTGAATGGACAATTTCTTTCTGCAGTAAAACAATTCCTGCAGTCATGGTATCTCTTGAAATGTTGGATTTACCCAGCCTATGGCCCTTGGCAAAACATTTGTTACTAAAGCTTACAAAATAGCTCCATCTCCAGGACTCACACTCCTGCCAGACTGTCCTCCTATGTGTCATAATAACCATGTGTTACAGAGCAGTGTCACTCTGATGTTATACTGTAATAATACATCATCAGAGACCTATTGCTCAGTTGATGTATTACATCATCAGAACAATGGTTGGCAAGAAACAATGTGCTTCAGACATGCTTGCTTCATAAATGTTATTAAAATGATAGTCTTTTCAATGGTAGGCAGATGATGGAAGACTCAAGATTTCATATTCTGAATATTCAGTGTATCTCTAAAATCATTATTAATGCTACTGATCATGTTATTTATTGCAGGGTCTTATCTAATTACAAAAAAAGAGTAAAAAGAAGAATTCCAGTTCCAGCTCATTTCACTTCAAGATATTGTATTTCACCATGCTTGGCATGTTGATTTTATTTATTTGTTGCTGTTTTATTTTATTCAGTACCAGCCTTATAAACATAATGAGCCAAAACACTGCAGTAATAGCACTATTTTAAAGTGTAAAGCTTTGGACCATCACTATTGAAAACTGTAGTCTTTTTAAGCCATCCTTTTCAAAATAGTCTCACTCTTTTTTCTCTCTCCCGGCTTTTCTCTTCTACCACATTTGTAGCCCGATTATGGCACTCCCAGTTTTCAATATTCAATAGAAAATTCACCTCACAGTGAAGCATTAAAAGATGAGGAGAGACAAATGTTTGTGAGAAGGATACATCCTAGGAAAAATAAATAATGAATGGGGAAGATCCTGCAATTGAAACTTTTAAAACTTTAATTAATGGAAATAAATATGAAGTGCTATTGGAGTTCCAATTAAAAAGAATAACATACAGAAATAGATAAAATACTATGGTTGGTAAAATGATCATGTAGTCAAAGCTTAATGACATCAGCATGATTAAAGTCTGTGGAAGCAGGGTCTGAAAATGGTGTCCATCAGTGAATTTCTTTATGTGCTTTGGGCCTGAATAGATGCTCAAAAGGGTGGGGTGTCTATCTTTGACTCTTTTCCTTTTGAAGTGTACCAGAGTTGGCACTATCAGTGGTAGCAATGGAGAGAGTGCTCATATAGAGTGGCCCCCAGCACATTAACCACAGTGGCTCTGAGCCCCATTACGTGACACATGGGTTATAATGCCAGCAGCTAGTCTACTCTAGAGTTGAATAAGGAGTTTTCCATATTTTCTCCTGGAAGGTGGTTAACTGTGAGCCAGTGTAAAAATGTAATTGGAAACTAATCAGAATAGATTGCAGGATTCTTGCCTAATGATTCTACTATGAGCCATCATTCTGACCACTGTATCCAATTTATCATTTATTATATGTCTCTCATTTGCCAGTAAGTGCTGCTTGCTAGTGCATGCTTTGGAATACATTAGTTCCCCTTTTTATTTATTCCTTTATAAAGATCTTTGTTCTTGATAGAACTCAGGCTCTGATCAACAAGATAGTCACTCTTTGGTCAACCCTTAGCCTGAGAGACCAAGCCTGCAAAACCCTTGTTTCTGTGAGTCCCTAGGACTATTCACGTGTGGGTCGACTAGCGATGGAGGAACGAGATCATTCAGCCTAAGGTTAATGTCTCACTATGTTAAAGCTGAGTGAATAATTGATTTTTTTTTTTTTTTTTTTTTTTTTTTTTTTTTTTGGTAGCCAAACTGAATTTTTTTTAAATCGTTTCGGTTTGAATCAAAATTGATTTTGTTTGGTGTGGGAGGGTGTTTCACATTGAAATGAAAAACATAAATTTTGTTGTGTGGAATGAAATGTGTCAAAAATCATGTTGAAACAACATTTTTCAAAATGAAACTGTTTTGAAATAACATTTTTAAATGAATTGACTTTTCATTTAGAAATAGTTTCAACATTCCCCCCTTCTCCCCCCTCCCCCCCCAAAAGTCCTCAATTTTATGTGGCCAAAGCTTTTTCCCAGATTCTACCTGAATTTGTGAATAATTTTAGTTATTCCTATACTGCATTTTCTGATGAATTTACAATTCAGTTGAAAAATTTCACCCAGCTTTACTCTACTCTACAAAGTGAGACCGTTTTGTAAGCTTCTCGGAGGGCAGTATTGACGTAACTGGTTTCCCAACACTATTGTAGTTGCATTGTAGATAAGGTTGTCTAAAATAACTAATGTTGGGTAAAACATCAACATTCAAAAGTAATGTGCAAAGCAAGGTAACCATTTTCCTTTTAACTTCCAGAAAGCTTATTTCAGAAGATTCATAATACAGTAGTAAAAGTGTCAAAATCTGTATTTATTACAACCCCTATTTATTTCCAGATAAGGGAGCTCATTACACTAATAGTGTAGTATTATGTAAATTTATTTTATTCAAATATCTAGTGTCTGTAAGTAGTTTATTCTCTACATCCCTAATGTAATATATCAAACAATAACTCATTTGTCAAAGAGAGACAGTTCATTAGTATTCAGCCACCACTTGGACAGAGTAAAATAGCAACAGTATAAAAATTGATGTTGCGAAACTTAACAAATGAGGGAATAAGGAAAATGTGATTCAGGAAATTACAGGCCTGCCTCAAGGGCCATTTTTAGGTCACTTGTCTGCATTTTAATATTACATTTGTTTTAGAAAGAGTCTCCAAGCTATTAGTTTGGGAGGGAAGCCAATTTGCAACTAGGTGACTTTAATAATCCAGGGGGTTCAGTAAATGGGAACATAATATTTGGGATAGAGTCAGGGTGAAAAAGGTGTGACGCCGCTGACAATGGTATTTTAACTCAGTTTTACAATTAAGTTACTGAAGGATGTAGACCTTTTAATTGTTTAAATACCAAGAAACTTGCTCATTGGAAAAAAAAACCAAACCCTTAGTTGTATTTTTTTTTCAAAATGGGGGGAAATAGCTTCATGACCATGTGACTTAAATTACTGTAGACTTCTCCACAAGGCAAATTACTGCATCACAAGCTAAGGTGTGAATCTACAGCATTCCACACAGAAATATCCCAGGTGGATACTTCTACAGTGCAGTGAAAGTTCCTGAGCCAGGCCATGCACCCTGGCTTGTCATGCAGTAACTTGCCACGTAGACAAGGTTTTTAGTTTCACAAATGTAATGGAAAAAGTAAATCAATTGTTGAATAAATTTTCCTCACCTTAATATTATACTTGGGTTCATTTGTGTATGTGAGACCAAGTTTATTAAGAATTAAGGCCAGAACTGTCATATGCGGGTGTCTAAAGTTAGACAGCTAAATCCATATTTAGACATCTAAATAAGTGGCCTGATTTTCAAAGGATCAGAACACTAACTGCTTGTATTCTTTCCATTCTATTCTGGTTCTTATGCCGTGCCCATCCCCAAGCTATTTGAGCATACTCAAATCTGTGGAATGTGTGAATTTTCATCACCTCTGAAAATCAGACTGTTTTTATTTTGGGACCTAATTACAGATTTAGTTATCTAACTTAGACACCTAAATTTGAAACATTTTAGCTTTTGACTATCAGCCACATGGCATAAGTGGGACCTGCCTGATCTCTTTTGTGCAGTTGTACTCAATTTTACATACAACATTTTGTCCCTACTCACACCATTTCTCCCCCTTTTCACATATATATATTCTTGTCATATACCGGTCTGCGTCATCCATAACACAACAATACTGAATCTATGCTGACATGGTCTACAGAGGCGTTTACATGGAACTTTCCCAAGAAGTTTAAAAGGCCCATCACTGTTGTAGAAGTTGCTGGTACATGGATCTCTTTTGTGTGAAGAGTTTGAAGGACAATGTGTATGGCCTTTAAATATCCTGCTAAGTAAAGATGCACTTTCTTTCCTGACTCATATGTCACCTGAAAAATGTCAACTGCGGACTTTGTGAATCTGAGCATTTCTCTAAATATTGCTCATCTCAGGTCAAAGAGGAACACTGTGACTGATGGGGTCCTTAGCACTTCAATTGCCCATGTTGTAACCATTCTATGAAGGGGGTGGGTGGGAAAGCATTTCCTAGTACAGTCAATCCACCACTTTTGGCCAGCAATTCATGTACAGTATCTTTTTAATTGACTTTTTTGAATATGTAAAATGAACAATGTTGACATTGAGAGGAAGTTAAGTTTTCGAAGATCCTTGATCTAGATATCTTTCTCTTGCCAGGTTTATTCATGAAGATGTGCCCGTTCACTTGATTCAATATTCCATTCTCCTGTTATTTTGTTCCTAAAAGAAGCATAACTGCCATTCATCAATTCTTAGATTAGCTATCCTCAGCTTTTCCAAAAATACCAAGAGCTACACAGTTACTGTTGAATCACAATTAGAATAAAACATTCTTCTAATGCTTTCTCTTTTATATTCTGCTCCCTCATTTCCATCTTTCACAGCTAAATCAGGTTATTTAGATTACAGCAAGGTCTGAACCAACTCAGATGAACAAAATTATCCACATAGCCTATTTACATTTCTTTAATGAAACATTACTTTGGCTTTGGGGTTTTTTGTGTTGTTTTTTTAAAACAAAACTAATTGTGATAAGCATAGAAGTTTTGTGAAATAAAACTGGAGTGAGTAAACTGTAAACTGGAGTGAGTTTTGTAAATAGATGACAATACTTTCAGTATCTGATGTAGATGGGATTAATTAAATGACATGTTTCAGTGGTCAGCTTTATAAAGTCAAGAGTTACCCACAATAGTATTTGAAATACTTACGTTATTCGTGTCCAACCATTGTGAATTACCTTCAAATACTGCTGATAAATACTGCTTGGAAATATTGACTTTTTAATGGTCGCCACTATATGAACCTGGATCTTGTTGTGTGAAATTAATGATCAGAGCCAAAACGTGGTGCAAAATCAAAACCTGAGGCATGGCTCTCCTAATGGAGGTTCTGATGGCAAGGATCACCATAGCGCAGTGTGCTCCAGTATGGTTTCAGCATGTCTTCTACAGCTGGGGGGCTGAACCAAGGTGGGCTAATATACTTCTGGCTACAGTGGCACTTCGCCAACCACAGAGTCATCCTTAGGTACCTTTTATGGAAGTTTTCAGGTCTCTTTGTGCTGCTCATCGCTCAGTGCAATGGGACTTCAGCACAGGCCAGGATCTTTATGTCCCCGCCCTCCTCTCCCCATCCAAATTTAAGTGCTGTGCTTAAATGAAAGCCAGATCTGAACTGGCTTATCTTTCATACTTGATTTTGCAAAAGCAAACCAAACTCAAAACATGGCAAAATCAACCTTGTTTTTTACTACACTCACTTCCCTGCCACATTCATTGTATGCACAGAACGTGTTCTTTAAAAAGGGCTTGTCTTCCTTTTAATAAGAATCAATGAGTATCGACCTATGCCTAAAAGGCTAGACTCTACTGTGTGGTTTTCAAACTTTTCCCTGCTGTGACTTCAGTTGTCACAATGAAAAAGTGGTCACTTCCATCCTGTTAATCTCCAAAACACATTTAAAATGCTGTGATTTTTAATTAATTTGTTCAATTTAATGCAAGTAATAATTGACAGATTGGGACATTATTAAATATTGCTCATGTCTTTAAAAATCATATATCATATGATTCAGAACTAATATTGTGTAATAATTCTTTTTAAAACATCATCTTTGTGCTGTCATAGTTGGCTATGTTTCTTCTGATGAGCAGGGAAGGTATGTTGTTGAGTTGTATGTTGTATGAGTGCAGTTGATTTACAGGCAGAGCAGCAGTTTTTATTTTTTGGTTAGCACAGTGATGAAAAATGAAAATCCAGCCTCGTATAAATAAGTGTGAGACGTAACAAGTCATTTGTGAGGCATGCAGTAATGAATTATTACGTAGCTATCAGGTGTTTATTACTGTAGGCCTTTGGATGCAGTCATGGCAATAGCTAGTGGTATTATGTGTAATAAAATAATGTGTCAACTGATAGCTGTACAGGGTTCACTTGCTGTTCGTATTCTCACCTCTCACCGTAGTTTTCAGAGTCATCCTCTTTCCCACAAAGAACCCCAAACTAAAACTCTGTGCTGTTTGTGCAGCACCTTTCATAGAAGTATCTCAAAAAAGGACAAAAAAGGAAATAAATAATATTTAGCACTTATACAGTATTTTTCACCTCTAGACTTCAAAACAATTGAACTAGACTTCAAAACAACAGAGGGTATCATTATCCTCATTTTACAGAGCAGGAATTTGAGGCATAGAGACATGAAATGCCTTGCTCAAGATTACCCAGCCAGACAGTGGCAGACCCAGTAATAAAACTCAAGCCTCTGGACTTCCATCCCATTCCCTGTATCACACTGCTTAATTAATGAATTGCAGCTACAAATACTGACTCAACCCATCCATCTCCCTTCCACCACCCTCACTGACTCCTTTGTTGCTTCTACTAGGCATTCCCCCTTAACCCAGAATCATATCCTCCTCTCATATTACTGTGGCAGTAACTCTCATATTACTGTGGCAGCTGCCTAGTCTGTCAGTCTACAACCAAGCCCCATTCTGCTCCATCAGGCACTCCCTTCTGACGTACACCTATAGCTAGAGATGGTAAAAATAATAATAATAAAAAAAACCCCACCCCAAACTATTTTATTCCAGAAAAAAATATTTGAATAAGACATTTTCATTTGAATATTTTTATTTGAAATGTTTTTACTATTTTATTAAACATTCAAATAAAGCAAAGTGAAATTTGTTTTTTATTAAGATTTTTTTAAATTTAATTTGAATTGAAATTTTCAATTCAGTTTTGGAAAATAGATTTTTTTTTTTTTTTTTTTTTACATTTTGGTTCTCCTCCTCCCCCTTCTCCCTCCCTTTTATCTATTTTGTCACAAAGTGTGAAAGAATAAATAATGTGTAGGCTCTTTTTTCACCCACCTTTTCCCCCTTGGTAGTGTTTCATTTTTCCTTTTGCCAGTCTGAAACTTTTGACAAAGTTGCAGATGTTTTGAAAAGTTAGGGAAAAGGAAAAAGTGTGTGTGTGGGGGGGGCACACACCTTGGAGATTATTCATTCTTTTGTACTCCCTGGTTAGAAGTTAGAAACCTGAAGTGAAATGAAAATTCCTGTTTCAAAGTTTTGAGTCAGATTGTAAATATATTTTTGATGAAATCCCCTTTCAATGGAAAATTTTCCAGTCAAAAATGTTGAGCAGCTCTATCCTTAACCTTTTTCCAGAGTTTCCCCATCCCATCTCTCCCACTGTCTAGCCTCCCTGGTTCCAGCCTCAGCAAGGTCCTCCACCGAACTGGCTAATCTCTCTTAACCTTTTTAATGAGTTTAGAGACAAATTCACCCACTCCCTCCTGATGGAGGATAGGTTCATCAATAGCTATTAGCCAGGAAGCTCAGGGATGCAACCTCATTTTCTGGGTGTCCCTAAGTCTCTGACTGACAGATGCTGGGACTGGATGACGGGATGGATTCCTCGATAATTACCCTGTTCTGTTCATTCTCCCTGAAGCTTCTGGCATTGGCCACTGTTGGAAAACAGAGTATTGGGCTAGGTGGGCCATTAATCTGACCCAGTATTTCCATTATGTTCTTATAGACTCATAGGCTTTAAGGCCAGAAGGGACCATTGTGATCATGCAGTCTGACCACCTGTACATCACAGGCCTCTAAACCTTGCCCACCCACTCCTGTAATACATCCCAATCTCTGGCTGAGTTACTCAAGTCCTCAAATCAAGATTTAAAGACTATGAGTTACAGAGAATCCATCATTTACTCTAGTTTAAACCTGCAAGTGATCCATGCCCCATAGTCTTTGCTATATTTGGCATTGGTAAAGACTTTTCCCCTAGGTCAGACTGGCAATCAGTTGGACCCTGAGCATGTCAGCAAGACCCACTAGCCAGTCACCTGGGAAATAATTCTCTGTAGTAGCTCAGAGCCCTTCCAACCCCAGTGGAATGTCATTTGTTTATACCAGGATTGAATTTGGGCTATAATATTTATACTATAATACTTATTTCCATGGCAACAGAAGATAGATACTCACTTTGGATTGAGGTTCAAACAGGAGCAGCTGGACTGTGTCACAGAAAAATGTCTAATTAGAACACAAATGCAATGCAACCTTGAATTATCTCAGGTGATGTCTTTGACCTTCAGATAATTGGATGCATCCACTTTGCTGACTCTGAAGTCCGTACTGAGGATCCCTCAGCAGAGATTTGTAAATGTTCTCACTAAAGTCCTACTGAGCAAAGAAAATTAAAGAATAAAAGAAGCTTCCATTTACATCATATTGGGTCCTTGGTTTGTTCAGATTCTATTATTTTCCTTATTTATTTAATGCCACTGATGTACTTGGAGCTTTACAGACATGCAATATAATTTGTAAGACGGAATGGATGGATAAACTTTGATTTTTAGATGCTTCAGACATGGGGCAGGAGGACAAAATGTAGTTTAGGATATACACAACAATTTGTTAAAGGCTAGCAATTAATCTATCCAGAGACTGAATTAACTGTCTGTAACTGCACTGGAAGACACCTTTATGGAACTATCAGGCTGCTTGGCAACTGGCTTGCTGCCAATCAGCCACAAAAAACTCTCCTTCAGCCTTGATGTCAGAAGATTCCTTTATGTAGTCAGTGGAGTTCAGCCGATTGCTGCTGTTGATTAATATATAAGGCCAGCAAAGGGAGTCTGATTGTCATGCAAATTAAAGCAGAAGGCCCCAGAATGGTACACTGTGCCTCTGGTAAGAGGATAATTTAATCTCTCAAATCAAGATTCAGCTATCTGGATGCTGAGCTATAGACGCTCATGGCATTTCCGCACCTGAAACCCATGGAAAGCCTATTTCTGGTGAATAAGAGGCCTTAGTTTTTAATGTTTACAGCCTTTCCGCTGTAATAGAGCTTAGTGTATTGTCTATCTCCAACTTTCCAAGTCTTGAATTTGCTGGATGGTAAATTATTAAAACAGATTAACTAAACTTCAGACAGATTTATTTCATATGGTTCCTGCAAATCCATTTGGATTATCTACCTTTGGACATCATTTCCTAGCCTGCAGAAGAAGAATTTAAATGTGCTAGCTAGGAAAGGGCCAGCAGGAATAGTATTTTGAAAATTTGTTATATTATCATGCCTGGTCCTGCTATGTCTTCCCTTTCAGAAACCACATTCCAGCATAATTTATGTATCATGGTTTTGTTTAAATGCAAGAGTAATTGATAGCCTTTCAGTTATTTTTGGTAAGGAAATGGCCTCTGCTCAGAGTGCAAAAAACAAAATATTAAAATAGCCCCAATACATGCCTCCTTAAAATCTCAGTAGTAGAAGCTCTCTGCATTTTCCTTTGAGAAGAGCCTTGAGATTCAAAACATAGCACTTGAGCATTTTGCTTTGCTTCTATCATTGAACCCATTGCAAAATACAATTAGCCTGAGGTTGGATCTAAGGGTTATTTGATTATGATTTTCAAAATAAGTAAAGTGGAGATATTTAGAATTACTTGAATGGTGCTACCTCCAGTTTCATAAATTGGCTCTGCAGCTCTTAAAAATCATATTTGAAGATGTATTTAATCAAAATTTATATAAGAAAAACAACATGAACTGTGCCTCAGGCTGAAAATTATTTAATCACGTTCGGTATAAAGACCCTCATTCAACAAAGCACTTAAACGTATGCCTAACTTTGAGCACCTCAGTAGTCCCATTCACTTCAGTGCTCAAGTACCTTGTTGAATTGGTGCCTATGGGACAAATGCTGAGGTTCTGACTGGGAGTTAGCTTGTGTCTGACTGTTATGTAGGTCAGAATTGCAGACCCTACTTTCTGGGGTGCACATGGCTTGCTCTCTCTCTACTAACCTGGGGATGGCTGCTGTTCCAAAGGGGACAGAGAATGTTCTGGGCCATGGGGCTGTCACTCATGTACCAGTTAGCTGAGCTGCAATAAAGTGCAGCCCTTGAAAGGGTGCAACAGCAGCCATGTCATTTCTGCATGTCCTGGAGCAGCAGGAGGCATCCTGAATGCCAACCCATGCTTCTCCTGAGGTCATGCAGCTCCCCACCACTCTGAAGACAAGACAGCACCTAAGTGGCACAAGCTGGCCTTCACATTTACTTTGTCATCACAAACTAAACTCCTGTTAATTTAAAATAAAGGACTTGCAGATTTGGCCTTAAATTATTTTAAAATGCTCTTATTTTTCTCTTTAAATCTATGAACATCTTATGTGATTCAAATGAGAGACTGATAGCATTTAGCTAGAGTCAGATATAGAGCTTTGCCACCTTCCAAAATACCGTCATATGAGGCCCAATCCAGTTCCCACTGATTTGACTGAGAACTGGAGCCAACTTCAAAATGCACCTAGCTTCTGATCTGAATCACGTTCTTGCTGACCTGGGATTTGCCAGGAAAAAAAAGCTGCCATATGTTCCGAATTGTGCAAGTCTGTAGGTGTGAATTCAAAGGTCTCTCCAAAGCAGGTGCAGCCTGCCAAACTCATTTTATAGATGTGAACCCACCCAGGTGTCCATAGATGACAAGCTAGCACATTAAACCATTTCACTACCTCGCCTGCCCTATGTAATAAAAACTCAGCCTTACATTTGTTATGTTTATGGCATTTTTAGCTTTTGTACATTGAAGACCAAACTTTCAGCCATGCCTCTTTCCCATCTTCCACTTGTGCAAGTGCAAAATTACAAGCAGACTTGCACTTTTAAAAAACTACTAACAACTATGTGTATGCAATTGCTAGAATTTGAACCTGCAGGCCTGCGCAGGACTTTGCAAGCTCACATATAAATATTTGCACGCATGCAGGAATGTCAGCAGTGTGCTTGTGGGAGTTTGAGGCTGCAAAAGATGGATGAATATGGAGACTGGGGGGCTGAATATCATTCTTTTTAAAGTACTTTAATTGACATTAAAGACAGTTAATTGTCTTACCACTACATACATTTTTCCTAAGCATCAGAAACATGAAAATCAAAGTAGATTGGAGTTTTCATCTTAGTCTGATTGGATCTCACCATTAAAAAATGTTTATTAGAGACATTCTCTGCTGATTTCTTTTTAATTCCAAATGCCTGCAAATGGGAACTGCATGCCAAATTCTAATTGGTAAACAGCACAAATGCTTCCCATCTCCAAAAGATGCTGCCATGATACATAATGCATCAAAACCTAAGGAAAAGGGAAATCAGTCAGTTTAAACAGTGACTTTTAAACTGATGAACTTTGTCACGTTCGTTTGCTTTCTAAAAGGACAGGGGCCATCTTACCCCCTTGTTTTTAAAGAGTTGCACGACTGGTCCCTTCTCTAATGATTCTGTAACGACAGGAAAGCTTTTGATCTTCTCTTTTATACTCATTTCAGTGAATGGGGAATTATGGATATAGAAATCTATAGGGAACAACTTAGAGCTAGTAATCAGAATAAAATTTGGCAAATTGATTCTGTCACACAATTGGTTAAGTCTTTTTTGCTGCCTCTGACTATAAAGAGACATAAGGTGGAATGGGTCTTTTTCTAGATGGCAGGTCACAAGCATAAAATGCAAAATCCTCCAACAAGGACTGACCCTCATTTCTAAGCTTTAAATTAGATTATATCAATATTCTTTTAAAAAATGCCTCTTTTTAGCAAGAGATGTGCAGGATCAGAAGCACACTGTGCACTCACATTCAGGTTCTCTAACCTTCCGTAATAATTGGCGGCTAGCCTGCTTCAAGGATAAAATTTATCAAGCAGACAATGTCTCCCATATGCTGCCCTTCTAAGGGAAGTCTTCTCATTACTGGAAAGTAGGAACACAGTGATGGTAAAATACTGTAACGATCATTTATCAATCATGGTATCAGCATAGCTATAGCACCATATACCTATAAAAATTAGACATGGAAAAGATCTATTTGTTCATTCCCTTGCCAATGAAGAATTTTCTAGTGCTTTCTCCAGTCTAATTTCAAAAGTGCCAAGCTACGGGGCTTCCATCACATCCCTTGAGAGACTTCTGCACACTCCCTAACAGATCTCACTGCCAAGAAATGTGTTTCTTGGTATTGAATCTGCCTTTTTCCTTTCCTTTCCTTTTCTTATTTCCATTGTAGTCATAACCCTTTGTAGCAGCTAAATAATTCATAGACTGTAATGATGTCTTAGGGAATGGAGGGGACATTTTTTTGACCAATCTGTACTTACCTTACCTTATATACTATTTTAATCTTTTCCAAAGCCGCTCACCTCCAGCTGCTGACCATTTTCTCCTGTCTTCTGTGAACTTCCTTCAGTTCGGCTCCTCCATTATATTTCTGATAATGAGACGCTCAGCGTTTCAGGTGCTGTCGCTCTGGAGTTGTATAATGAGGGGCTCTTACTTTCCTGCTACAGAATCTGATGCCTTCGCAAATGCAGCTCAACATTTTTTTTGGCTGCCCTACTACATTGCAAACAAAGTAGTGTCCTGTCCACAATTACCCAAAAGTGTCATTCACCTTTACTACTACTAGGCTTCTCTCTCACATTGAATATCTGGGGTATTAATTCTTTTAATTCTTCCCTCCCCATCCCAATATTTACCAGCTTGCATTTTTCAAAGCTACATCTTTTTCTGCCCATGTTTCCAATCTCTCTGCTTTCATATTTATTGCTTCTGTGTTCTTGCTGGTTTTCACAGCACCTCCCTGTTCAGTATTATCAGTTAATTTTATTGACATGCTGTATATCTCTTCTTCCCAAAGATTCACAAAGAGAGCTAAGATGAGAGCTAACAAATATTCCTGCGGTACAGTACCCCATTAGACATCCTCAACCCCCAACTTGGTATACTGCTGTTTTATCATTCTCCTTTGTTTATTATTATTTGGACAATTCATTCCATATGATATTATGGAACCCTCAAAATGTGCTTAGGAAACCTGCAACCAGCATGTAGTTAAAATCTAAATGAAGGAACCTCTAGAAAATGGAAGGAAATCAATAGGCAGCAGGAAGTACAAGAGGAAGTACTTTGTCACACAATGCACAATTAATCTGTGGCACTCATTGCTGTGGGATGTTGTGATGACGAAAAGTATAATTGGGTTAAAAAACGAGTTAGATAAGTTCATGGAGGATAAGTCCATCAATGGCTATTAGCCAAGATGGTCAGGAGTGCAATCCCATGCTCGGGTTGACCCTAAACTTCTGATTGCCAGAAGCCAAGAGGGGAAGCCAATGATGGCTCACTCCAATTGTCCTGTTCTGTACACTTCCCCTGAAGCTCTGGCACTGGCCACTGTTGGAGACGGGATACTGGGCTAGATGGACCATTGGTCTGACCCAGTATGGCAGTTCTTGTGTTCTGAAGAAGTATGAGCAGTATGCAACTATCAGTTTGAAATTTCTATACACACAAGCTATTACATCCTTTGTCAGCATATCCATAATCTCCCCTGGTAGACATGACATTACACACAGTATAACCACTAACATAGCAGGCGTAGTTAGATACAGAGTGTAACCCGTCCGTGCCCAGGGTAGCCACCTGGAAATGCCAAGGTCAGGGCAGCCTGTAAAAGGAGAGCAGATTCTCCCAACACTGGTGGGTGACACTGAAGTCAGGCTTCCCAACCAGCCACAAACTGTGCTTCTTATTCCCCACACTAGTTAGCAAGAAGCCAGTACACAAATACACACAGCCTCCTTTACTGCATTTCAGTCTCCGGCCCCCAATCAGCCACTAGGTACAGTAAAGAGACTAGTTATTTAAACTCTGTGCTCTTTACCAAAAAGGTTTCTCCTGACCCGAAAGGGTCAGCCACAGCACCAGATCAATATGGATTTGGATCTTACCCAAAATACCATGCTGCCAGCCAATCCTTTAGCAACTAAAACTAAAGGTTTATTATAAAAAGAAATAAACTATAAGAGAAATGTTAAAGGATTAAAGCAATCAGATACATACAAACGATTTGAAAGTCCATATATATCAGGTTTCTAGGAGAATTGTGGAGTTTGCAGGCTTGTATAGTCCCTCTGGTATACATCCAGTACCAGGATGGGTCTCAGTCCTTTGTTTCACAGCTTCAGTTGCAGATGACTTGATCCAGAGGTAGATAGGTGGCTGAAAGCTGAACAGGATTGAAGAGAAAATGGATCCCAGGCCTCTGCCTTTTTATGCCTCTGGCCCTTGCCATTCTGCTTGTGGAATTTCACAGGAACCAAAATGGAGTCCAGAGCAAATCCTGGTGACTCATCAGGTATATCCCTGGCTTCTCCCCCTGGGCCCCGTGCACCTGTGACTGTCTTAATGAGCCATTAAGCAGATCATCTCTGCAGCCATCCTGACTGGGGCATTACCCAGACAGCACAATTTGAAATACAGATATATCAACCATATCCATAACTTCCATTACACATATAAGACAAGAATATAAACATTATCATCTTACTTAGCACATCATAACCTTTCTAACAGTACCTGACATGGCATATCTCACATGAATTATTATAATTTTGACATACTGATGTCAAACAATATACTAAATGCTCCTCCCCACCAATCCAGCCAGCGTGACTCAGAGATCTAGCAAAGAGTTAATAACAGGACTTGTGAAGTCCAAAACCCTGTCAGTTGATAAGAAATATTGCCCCAGAAAATTAAATAATTTAACTCTGTTGCAGAGAAGAGAGTGTACTTTAGTGGTCAGAGCAAGGAACTGGGTTCCATTCCTGGCATCATCCACTACTAATGTGATCTTGAACAAATCACTTAACTACTCTGTGCCTCCTGTGTTCCTCTGTAAAATGAGAATAATGTTATGGTGTCTATTTCATTTGGGATATGAAGCTTTAAGAATGAATGTTTGTAAAATTCTTAGAAATCTTCCATAATAAATAACAATGACATGCTATATAAATAACAAGTATTATCACTATCAGCTATATTCTGTGACTCTGTCCTCTCCTGGTTCTGTTTGTTCTTCTCTAAACACACCTTCACGGTGTCCTTTAGACGGGTCCTCTTTATTCTCCCTCAGACTTCCTGTGAGGGGTTACAAAGGCTCTAACCTTGGTCCCCTTTTCTTCTCCCTCTACACTTTATCTCTGGGTAATCTCACATGCAGACTGAAATTTTTCTATCATCTCTGTGCTGGCAATTTACAGATCAACCTCTCTACTCCTTACCTGTTTCCTTTTGTCCAGGCTCTCATCATGTTGTCCAAACTCTCATCAACAGGCTCTCATCTCATTCACTATCGATATGTCAACTCCTCCCTTTGTTCAGCTCACGGTACCATTCTTCATCACCCACTTGTTATGTTTTCAAACAAGCACCTGCATGCTTTCTCCCAGGTTGTGCCTTGCGCTTGGCAAAGGCTCCATGTGAACATCTGCAGAGCTACTTAATTCTCCTGTAATACCTATAAAAACTTGACAATGGTTAGGCAGCTGGTGTCCTGAGATTACTGCCTATCATGCTGACAAAATACTGTCTCATTACTTCTTTTTACTTTCTTGTCTATCTTTCTGAATCCATTTGGTCTCTTTTCTGTAAGCAGCAGCAGAGGCACTTGAGCTGTCTGCCTGCAGACTCAGGAACAAATCAGTGTGTCTTGATTTGGTTTTGGACAGTTTTCTTCACAGCCGTCAGGGTTAGAAAATCAAAAGAAAACTTAGACTCTGCAGAAGCTGTTGGCATTCACATGCTAAAGTTTTCTATTCACCTGGCAAGTCAGTTTTTCAAATCCTGCTTTATAGTGTTTGTATGCACCTTTTTCTTTGTATTTTGTTTTTTTAGGTTTAGAGTTATGTGAAGTCTAGGAATATTTCATATAAGCTATGCTGAAGGCCACCGTTAGCATTCTGTATTCCTATTATTTTTATGTAGCTCTTATTATACTTATACAGCAATTAGTGCTCTGTTGTGGGTGTATTAATTTATTAGTTGTTTTTTTTAAAGTAATATACCAGTGGTCTCTAAAGAATACTGCAACTGTTCCAGAGCGCTATAAGTATTTGTATGTTTTTACAGATAAGTCCCTTATATATGGTCACTCATGTAGAATAAATGAGAAACAATTTATCAGTCTAGGGCCCTTAAAGGTTGTACACAACACAAGAAAATCAAATTAGAACTGCAGGGAGTTTGTTCAAAATCTTAATCGGCATTGCAGCATTGCAGATGAATATTATTGCCCACTACTTAAACTTTATTACTCCATTTTTCTGTCTGTAGCCCTTTGCCTTGCCAGCTTACCTTGAAAAGACAGCAGGCAGACCCATATAATACTTTTTATGATCTTGGCATCCTCACTGTTTTGTCATTTGAAAGATAACTACTATTGTGAAAATGACGAGGAAGCAGGCAACCCCTTAACTTTGTTTTACAAGCCAGAGTGAAGTGCTGTTTGCCCTGCATTCCAATCACAAGAGCCATCTGATCCCTCTCGATGGCTCTTCACCAGTTCTTAATGACTACAGACAGAATTTACAAGACTAATTTCTTCTCAGGGCTGATCCTCATAAAACGGGAGGCAGGCTGATCAAGTGGTTAGGGCAGAGGACAAGGTGTTAGGATGCTTCTGAGCTCTGGTTTGGTTCGAGGCACAGATTCATTGTATGACCTTGCATGAGTCACTTGACTTTCTTGTATTTCACTCAAGCTATAAAATTGACTAAGAGCAAGGCCTAAAACCACTGCATCCTGGGTAACTAATACAGACAATGAAAACAAATAGGAAAAGTTTTTGCATCTTAATATACCTTTCCTGAAAAGAGTGTGGGTTTGCTATAAATGATTATTCCTTTAGCATTAATTACTTTTATTTTCAATGATGGCTTACCAGGTATTTGTATCAAAGTGCGATACAGGGGTCTGCTTGATTTTATGGTCCATTAACTTTGCCAGAATGCATTTATTATATTTAAAACCTGTTAGGTACCTGCAGTGGGAACAAAGACTGTATAATTCTTTCTTTCTTCCTTTTTTTTTTTTTTTTTTTAGCTTCTGGAAAACAAAATGCTTTGAATACAAAGGATACTAGGGGTGAAAAGTTTGCTGCCCACCCTTTATGGTGAGACTCTAGGCAAAAGATAATCTGATTAGTAATTTGAAAATGCATGAAGTTGGCCACTATATTGAATTAATGAATTAACCACTTCTCCCTCTCCCCCTTTGTATTATTTCATACAGTAAACAAATGCAATAGGTGCAATGCGATAGGTGGGCTCTAAACCAAATTGTTTATTATTTTATAATGAACATTTTCCTCAAGCAATCAATCATTTCGCAATAAATAACTTCAGGTTTTTTTAAAAAAACATATTTCGAAGATTTTGCTGCTGCAGCAGTAAGGAGCATGAGATGCACTAGTGTTCAGTTCCTGTTTGAGCAAGAAAAGGTTTTCTTTTTCTGATTTAAAATTTTTTCAGCTTTATGCAATAAATACAAATGAAGGTCCCAATCCTGAACTAATAGCTAGCAGATACAGTGATCCGTGCCAGCACATCTTTTTGCAGGGCTACAAACTTAATCGTGTATATGTGTGTGTATGTGTAGAGATTAAGGTATACTATTAGATTATAAGTATGAGAGATGTATGTATATTACATACAAAAATATGTAAGAATAACATTAATTTTGCAAAGTGATGCACTCAGAGGTAGAAAATGCCAGAATTATGGTTGTTTGTAAGTATGACTCCCATCAGGTATATATTATGATAGCCTTTAGTTACATGATCACATACGACTTTTGCCATCTCATTGACCCCCACATGGGCCTTTAGCTCAAGAACCTTTAGATCCATAGCACAAACCTCTACCACTTGAATTAACAGGGTAACTGGTAGCAGTAGAAGGCTGTTATCCTCTATGTGAACCAGCAATTAGAAGAGGAGTGAGACACACTTTATTAGGGGGTTTTACTGCTGTTCGTACCCAGCAGAGGAACATCCAGGAATACTGGATTCTATTCCAGGTTCTGAAGGGAATTGTTTTCTAGTGGTTACAGACACTTCTCCCACTAAAAAGTATGTCAAACAAGTTTTTTAAAACTTTTACATGTAATTTTATATATATAATATACACACATTCACCTCACAAAAATGCTAATCCCGAGTCAACTGAAGGCAACCATGTGCCCTTGGACGGCATTGTAATGTCCCTATCAGTAAATTAATATGAATGAGAGACTGATAAGGCTTGAACTTGAGGTTTTGGCCACCTTTTAAATATACTGTATGCGTCATTCCTAATGGAGGAACTCTTCTACACTATATATTTCTTGGGAACAGTAAGTTTACTGTCACATACAAACCATTGTACTTTATGATCCACACTTTCAGATGCGGGTTATACTAAGAGTTTGGTGTAATAATCATTTTTGGGCCTTATTCACCTTTGTGTAACTCCAGTTTTACGCTAGCATATTTTCACTGAAACTTTTATATATACCAGGCAGCAGCTGCCAATACCAAGATTCTGAAACATAGATAACCTGCCCAGTCTTTGATTGTCAGCATTGAAAATACATTTGTTCAATTAAATGTAAAATTAATTAAACTGACCCTTTTATTTGCAAAGCAACGAATAGTGCTTTAGTTCTAGGACTCCCATTAAATTCAGTAGACGCTGCATGGCTAAAATTCCACACACCAATTTGTAAATGTAAGGATAGGAGTCTCAAAGTCTGAAACTGCCAAGCAGTTTAGAGCTCAAAGTAATACTGCAGATAATGGGCAGTGAGTGATTAGAATTTGAAAAAGTTTCAGTAAATTGGCCAACATACCTTACTGCATGAAAGAAATGATGCACAGACCCTGTTATGGTTTATGGAGCCATTCGTCATAATCTGTGCTGATGTCAACCTGACCATTGTAAATAGAGGGTTCTGCTGATAAAATATTATGTGATCATGTGAATAAAGACTGTATCATCATGATACTCACAAGGGGGCCAAATTAAGGTTTCACAGGCAACCATAATTCTGGCATTTCCTAACTTTTGAGTGCTTGACTGCACAACCTCAACATTCTTTTACTGTCGACATTTTGGTATATAATATTAATATTATTTACCTTGTCTGCATACTCCATCTTATACGTACCCTTGACAAAGAGCTGGGGAGAGGAACAAGGAAAGAGAAAATCAGGTAATCAAATATTACCATTTGTAAGACTGCTTCCCAAAAGTTATCAATAAGTGACTTACAGTATCAAAGGAAATGTCTTTCATAATGTGTACTATATCACTGGTGTGTAGCCATTTCTATGGTGGGATGTAGCAGCTGTTTAATGGTGCCTAGCAACATTACACAACAGTTTAGGGAAGGAAGTGGACTAGAGAGAGAAAGAGAGAGGCTACAGAGGGAATTTAGATAGGCAGGATTTACTTTCCAACTTGAAATCTGGCCAGAATACCATGATTAACACCTTTACTCCTGCAAAACCTTCAAGTACTGACCAGGCCTAACCCTGTTTCATTTGTGAGATCTGAAGAAGTCACAACCCGAGGGCATTATGGGAGCAGATATTGCATGGGTATTTATGTAATATGTCTCAGAAATATTTGTTTTGGGTGTAATGTTTATCTCGTGTATAAGTCTTGCCATAATATTACCACACTGAGGCCCTGTTATGTGAATTATGTCCCAAGCACTTTGGGAAACCTTTGTTGAGTTCAGCAATGAACACTCTCATTCATCCTGTTTTGTTATAAATTAATCTCTGCTTTTAAGTACCGTGCAACATAAGGGCCAGGTGTTGTGGGCCAGTTGTTTAACTGAAAGGACTATTTTACCATCCACTAAATTAAAGCCAAAATAAAAATGCAAAAATGGATTATAGGGGCACCGTTTAGTGAATATTCATCTTCATATAAGAGAACTGCCATGTGAAATATAGCTATCCAGTCAAAAGGTGCAGTTCAGGAAATAATATGTTTTGTATAAGTGACAACTTTTCCATTTGTTTCATGCTGAGAGGGAGTGAACATTTTGTTAGGAAAGTGAATGTGCAGATTCACTTTATTCATGAATATTGTATGCTTGAGAGTAGATGAAAGTACAAATGTATCTGTCAGTGCACACAGTGTCAGAATTCAGATAACTGAGTTCTCATCAACCATAGAAGATACCACCCAGGGACATAGACATTGCTTGATTCTCCACTGCCATGCATCTTGTTTTGTCATTTGCCCATGTGCAAGTGAATTTCTAAATGTTACCAGACTGATTTGACAGCATTTTACGCCAACTTTGGGAAAGGTAAACTATCTATGTAAGTTGCAAAAGCAGCAACAAATCAAACCCATACTGTAAAAATGTCTCTGTACATGTTGGATAAACTTTAATAATTGCTACAGTAACTGAGAGCAGAAATATGGTCCATTCTTATTAAAGAAAGAGGAATTCATTACAATGTTGTTGTTTGAAAGACCTAAACATTGGAAAGTCAGGATCTTCAGTGTTAAGTTTCCACAAACATCTGTAATTATGCCCTGGAATTTACCACCCTTTGAACTCTGAGTTCTGTGAACTGTAACCTTTGGGTGCATAAATTCTCTCTTCTGGAGAAAGATATATCATTACCTAATCTCTATTCAGCCTTGAGAATGATTCTAAAAACCTACAAGAATATTAAAATGGTCTGTTAAATTCTATAGAACTTTTCCATAAGAACCAACAAAATATTGTTACTAAAAATTTGAGGCAGCTTTTCACCTTTCAGATTGAGTTTTTTAATATGGTTAGTTGGAGTTGATCATGTGGTGCAAGTCATTATTTTCTTTCTGGATGAAAGATGGTACAGTATATAAATGTAGACCTCATTACATTGTTAATCACGGAGTATCTGTTCCCCTTTTTATTGTCCATGTGGCTACCTCTCCACTACTGGTGTCAGAGGTTCACAAATCTAAAAGAGGTGAACCGTGAATTTCACTTTGTTCACCGGCTCTCATGAGTTAAAAATAAGTAACTTTTAAGTGTCAGCTGATGTTCTACACTGTGGAGTGCAAATATAAAAGCCATGCCCATCTTTCTTCCATTAGAGGTTGAGTTATAATATAAAGATTAATCAAACCATTGTATCACGTTGATCCTCTTATGAAAAGAGCAGGGATTTCCCTGCATGTGCTACCTTGCCAGAAGTGGGATATGATTCCATACTGCAGTGTTAGAGATGCCTTTGTAAACTGAAGTGATCCTTGAAGTCAGCAGAAAGGGTCAGGGACAGAAAGCTTACCCCATTGAATACCATTGCAATTTAGCAGATGTTCTTTTGTTTGTAGAACTGGTAACTTTTTCAGAATGCTGCTTGAAGCCTGATGGTAATTACGGATGAGAAAAAATGTCATTTTGAGGGTAACGCTGAGCAAGGTATATTAACACTCAATTTGTCTCATCAGTTGGCACAGAACTTACTTTGTACGGTATGTAGAAAAAGTGTCCAAACTAGACTTTCAAAGATGAATGCATTGTATCTGAGACTCAGAGGAATATGGTACAACAATATTTCACTAGCCACTTCACTGCTTAAGAGACCGTGTCAAAGTCTGGAGTTGAGGGAATACTGGGCTCCGCCACACCAATGCTGTGTCACCTGGAGGGGACAATCTGATGTCTGTGCCAGGAGAAAAAAGACTTCTGAGCCTGGAGACGAAGGATGATCCAGTGGAAAGGAGATCAAGGTTCAATTCTCTGCTCCACCACAAACTTCCTGTGTGACCTTCGGCAAGTCACTTGGTTTCTCAGTGCTTCAGTTCCCCATCTGCAAAATGGGGAAGATAGTACTGCCTCACAGGAGTGTTGTGAAAATAAATACACTAGAGATTGTAAGATGTTCAGATACTATGATGGTGGGGGCCAGATAAGCACCATAGGTACTGAGGACAGGGAGATATTTCTTGTGTTTTACAACTTTGTTTGGTTAATGTCTAAAACGGATGGACTACAAACAAAATTGGAGAGAAATTGGAGAGTCCAGAGGAGAGCTACAAAAATGATTAAAAGTTTAGAAAGCCTATCCTGTGAGGAGAAGTTAACTCAAGGTTAGCCAGTGAGCTAGTTGCTCAAACTCAGAATTGCCTGTCCATTAGGAGGAGATGCTGGGCAACAAGCTGGAGAGGAGGGGGTGAGAAACTCTGCACAGGGAGGTACAGTAACCTTGTAAGATAAAGTTATCCTGTAACTGCAACTGCCTACTGCAGTGTTTCTCACACCTTGCTCTGAAACATCTGGTACTGGGTGAGATGCAATGTTGGTCTCATTTATTAGGCAAATGACAAGCTATGACTTCTGCTTTTCTGCTGAACGGTTTGTTTTATTGTCATTTCATCCTCACAATTCACCTTACCCCATTTGTCTGTTTTGTCCACCAGTTGCATCTTGCAATCCTGCAATCTGTATTGCAGATTGGATCTCTCTAGGGCAGGGACTCTTTGCTACTTATTCGTACAGCACTTAGCACAACAAGGCCCTCATCCTAGGCACTCCCATAGTAAAAATAATCTGCTATCGTTTCCTGTGCTTCTGTGTATGCATCCCTTACTCTGATCTGAGGGGTACTTACTCCCACATATACACCCACTGACTTCGGTTGAATTATGTGCATGAATGAGGATCATTCATTTGTGTACTGGCCTTAAACACCACCTCATGGTAACTGTATTTATTGGCTTTTTAATGACTACTATATAAACACATTTTAAAATGACAACTGAAATAAACAGATACCATTGTGTGGTCTTTTTGTGTAAATTTTGACATTTTTGTAAATCCACTGTGAATAAGATTTCTTCCTAGGGACCAGTTCTGTCACCTTTACTTATAGGATCTTACTAAACAAGTAGTGGCATTTGATTTCAGGTATTCATCATGAGTAAGTGTGGCAGAATTGGGTCCTTAGTAACTAACATAAGTAATCTCTTATGGGACCAAAAAGAGAAAGAAAGAGAGTGTAAAATGGTTGTGTACAGTTTAATTAATGCACCATCTGTTTAGGGAAATTAGTACAGATTAAATTTCACACTAACTCACCTGAGGCTGTGAAAGTTCCACTAGAGTCTGTGATGTTTGGTTAACTGTTAGAAATATATTGGCACTATTTTATGTAATGTGTAAGTATTGCCAATACGATTCCTTTTTACAGTAAAATAGAATAATAGAAATGAAGGGCTGGAAAGGTCCTTGAGAGGTCGCCTAGTCCAGCCTCCTGTACTGACACAGGACAATCCTGCCTGTGCTGACACAGGACCATTGCCAAGAGTTTTTGTCTAACCAGTTCTTACAAACCTCCAATTATCGCAACTCCGTAACTTGCTTTTGAAGCCTAATCCAGTGCTTAACTATCATTATTGATAGAAAGTTTTACTTAATATCTGACCTAAATCTTCTTTGCTGCAGATTAAGCTGATTATGTCCTACCTTCAGTGGATATGGAGAACAACTGAGCACCATCCTCTTTATAAACAGCACTTAACATATGTGCTTCCCTTCCCCCCCCCCCCCCCCCCCGCCATCTTTTCTCAGGACTAAACATGCCCAGTTTTTTTAACTTCTCCTCACAGGATAGGCTTTCTAAACTTTTAATCATTTTTGTAGCTCTCCTCTGGACTCTCCAATTTCTCTCCAATTTTGTTTGTAGAGCTGGTAACTTTTTCAGAATGCTGCTTGAAGCCTGATGGTAATTACTGATGAGAAAAAATGTCATTTTGAGGGTAACGCTGAACAAGGTATATTAACACTCAACTTGTCTCATCAGTTGGCACAGAACTTACTTTGTAGAAAAAGTCTCTAGCGCTCAACGGGCATTTACTCCAGGTCTGGGTAGGGAAAGGGGGAGGGGGACGCAGGCACACCCGTCTCCACTGCATCCCAGCCCAGGGCCCTGTCAGTGATAGGGTGTCCCATCACTGGGTCAGTGGGGCTCCGGCCAAAACACACTGACTCACAGCGAGTGTCAGCTCAGCTGCACTGTAGTCGGCTTCCCTGGGCTTCTTCCTCCCACCCTCTCCCTAGAGTACGTGGGGCTAGTCGTCTCCCTCTGGGTCGCTGGAGTAGAAGGCGTGTGGGAGTCCCACGAGTCCCTCACCATCAACCGACGGCAGGTCTGGGAATTGTGCGGGGTCCTCTGCGGAGGGCAGTTCCTCTAAGTCCTCAGGCTCCCAGGCAGGAGGCAGCACCGGCAGGTCCTCAGGGTCCCAGGGACACAGGCAGGCCTTCCTCCGGGTTGTAGGATCCGGTGGTCTCCCTCCGCTCATATGGTTCAGGCAGCTCCTCCGGATCCGCGGGGACCCACACTGTGGGTAGATCCGGCAGCTTCTCCTCTGAGTTGACGTTGGGCACAGCCCTAGGTTCGAGCACCAACGGAGAGGCATCCTTCTCCCTCGGCCACTGGCCTCTGACTGAGTGAGCAGGCCTGGGTTTTAAAAGCCTAGCCCCGCCTACCTGATTCCGGTCACGTGCTGTCTTCCTGGGTTCCAGCCCCAGAGAGGGGTTTGGCTCTCTCTCTGTGTCAATCTCCGAGGGAGGCCACACCTCCCGGCTATAGTGGAATAGTACCAGTGCTCACCCATGTGGGGCCCTACTAGATATGTCGTCCCAAAGGGGTTCTGCACAAGATACAAGAGTTTCATTGGAATATGTCTAGATCAAAGACTGGCATGGGAGGTGTTAAAATGACAATGCCTTTGGGCACCCTACTCTTTACCATAAGATTTCTCAGTAACTTGATTTAAAAAATTGACATTCTTGTTCTCTTCTGACAGCTTTTTGTTATAGTTGGTAATTTTATGTAAATTCAGGTTTTGTTCTGTGTTGAGAATTTGCTTCCCATGACCTCCCTTCTTATTCTTTTTGGCACCAGCAGAATGATTGCAATGTAGCTACTGCTGCAGATGGGTATTTTTTAGTTTTAAGATGCCTCATTTAGTCTGGTTGTGAACAATTGAAGAATGTAAAAAAATTAGTCCTTCTCAAAGATCAGGAAATGATGGTTTTTCGTAAGTGTTATTTCAAATATAATTGTAGGGTACGTTTGATTCATAGTCTCCATTTCTGGAATACCTGAAGACTCAATGAAGCATTGATTTACAAAAAACAATTCTATTTTTTGTTTAATTCCTTTTGAATTTCCTCCCTCTAGTGCTTTCTCTGCCTCTGTGTCCTTCTGGTGGAAAGAGGGGGGGCGAGCTAGGCACGTCATCTGATGCTTTCCTAATTAACGATGCTCTCTAGTCAGCACTGGCAAACTGAACTTACAAAACATAGCAACCTCTGAACTAATATACTGGCACTGAATGCAAAATCACATCTTCCAGCTTTACAAAAAAACACTGCACACTTTCCTCAGCCAAATACTAGTCACTTTCATTTTATGTATCACAGGAGCATAAAACTTTTATGTGGACAGACCTGTCCAGAAATAAAGGACTGTTTCAATACTTATGTGTTAGCTCAAGTATATACATGCATTTCTTTTTGAAAGTCTGTGTCCAGCATGTACTGCAGCCTCCAGTCATCTCCTGGACTGACAGTTTTCTTAAGCATCAGTTATGCTCTGCCACTCAAGAAATATTTTAATTTATATTAGGAATTTTCACAGCAACTACAGTTGCTACAGTGATTATGAATATTGCTCGCAACTGCAGCATGCGTGAACTTTTGATGTTCAGAGAGGTTAAGAACATATGGAGGTCTTCTACTGGTGTAAATTTGTGTGCCTTCATTACTCCACTAGAGGGACATTAATTCACACCAGCTGAGAATCTGACCCAGCCACCAAAGAGCCAAGTGATGATATCAAAACATTGCATGTGCCTTTTAAAAAACTGTGGATTGGCAATGCCCTTGACGTTAACTGGAAGAGTTGAAATACACAAGGAAAGATGGCTACAAATCAACAAATCTACCCTAGGACTCACCTGGGCAGTGGAAGTGTCAGAAACAGTATAAAAATAAATTATTTCTCCTGATGTTAATCAATTACCCAAGGCAAATGATCTAATTGTTTTAGAAAACATTTATTAGGGCTCTAGTCTCCACTCAGTGGGATGTACATTTTGTCTATTAGTTTAAAGGGAAGTTAGTAACCTATTTATGCACTTAGATGACACTAGTATCTCATCGATAGGGGATGTTTTAAAGAATTTTTTAACTGCAAAATAATAACGGCAAAAATGTATCCCTTTGTCAGCAACTGAATGAAATTCATAAATGTGTGAAACCTTTAAGAAACTAGAAAAATGAGCTCAAAATTCTTTGCTGTCACTGGTGTAACAGAACTGGTTAATGAAGCTCTATTGGTGCCATTTGAATGAAGTCAGAAAATCAACATGCGGTGTGTGTATAATAAGCATTTCTTATTATTTAAAATGTCAACGGGGCTATTATGACTATGTTTTTGAATAGGATCAGGATGCTGGTTTCAGTCAGAGAGGGGGATCCAAAATTGAGACTCCCACTACTTGGCTTCTGCAGTACCAGCAGAGCATTCTTTGAGTTGATTGGTAATTTTTTCATAGACGACATCCAATCCATGAGTATAAATTACTTGCGCTCTTATTATTCCTTAATTGAAGTGCTCCAATGTGAAATTACCATAGATGTTGCTGGAATGATTCTAGCCTCAATTAACTGGGGTGGAAATGAAGCCTTCCCCTCCCCCCAAACTGGGAACTAATGTTTGACATCTTGTATTTATTTAAATTGTTGCTACAAAATTAGAGAGAAGATCTGTGTGTGATCAGGTGTTTTATAATTATGTTCTTGAGCAAAATGCAGGGTTTGTACATACTACTTGTATTTTAATGTATAACCTTTGCAGATGACTGTTTTGCTTAACAGATGTGCAGACAGCGGTAGCTTAATCTCTCGGGATTCTGTTTGGAAGAACAGTTTAATAGCAGTCATTTTTTTCTAACGTGGCATTTACAGCTTCTGTTATTTTTATTTCAAAAAGCTGCAGCCAGGACCATCCCCTTTTTAGTTTTACTGCACAGCTCCCAGCCTTTAATTCACAAAATCTGAATAAAATGAGGATTTCAGTGGGGGGAAATCATTTTGAATAGATCACATCTTACCTGAGCCAATGGGAAATACAGAAGCTGTGGACAGTAAAGCTTCAGCCATGACTGGCCAGGATGTTTGGTAGGGAAAAAATAGGCATGTGAGATGGTACAGTAAATTCTTAGTTACTTGATATTTTTGGCTACCAATGATCACAACTAATAGCACCGAAGACCAAAGTGTTAGAGATGATGTCGCGAGTATTGATAAATTGTCAGTGTCTTTGTGACCATCCCTGGTGCACAGTTAGTATAGCAATGAATGCAGTATAACAGTCTAGATACGCAGGTAGGTCCATAGATTAGATAGCTCCCTGACCAGTTGGATATATCCTTTTGTTTGAATAAGAATAGATGTAATTGCTCTGTCCTCGTGAACACAAATGCCAATAGTGCTAACCTACTTCCTTTGTGGTGGATTTGTGTGATAACATATGCTGTTTGCTTCAGGTAGCCTCACTTTTTCTTTAAAATTCAGGGCTGAAATTGAATTGATGCTTTATCTACTCACCTACTTTATGAAAATTGATGCCTGTTCTTCTTAAGAGAAGGCTAAAATAACTATAAATGGAGCTGTTGCCAACTTGGCAATAATTTTGATAAAAGACAAATTTGCTGTTGAATTGTTTTAAAGTGACAGTCTGTCTTTGTCTGTCATTGTGCTATGCCTTTGTACCATAACACATTAGCTAATGTGGGTGCAAAACCACAGGAAGGTCACATAGTCAATCAACTGTACAGTCCCTCTAGGGCAGAGGCAGTTCATTATTTTTTGTCAAGGTCCTGACTCCAGAGAAAATAATAATAAATGATGATAATAAATAAATAAAAATATTTCAGGGTCTGTTCAAAAGTATCTGGCAGTCTGGATTTGGCCCACAGTCCACCACAGTGCCCTGCCATAGGGAATGAGATAAATTGTTATCATTGGAGTAAAAGAATTGCTATGTATTTTGTAGAGATATTGAGCAAAAAAAAAAAAAAGTGTGTGTGTACTTAAGTGTGTTTCAACTTCTTCTTCATTTGGCTGATGTAAATGTAGAGCAACAACTATAAAATTTTACATTCAGATGTTTAGCCAGATAATTGCATCTGGAGTAGCAGAGTGTATTGCTTTGTTGCCTCCTTCATATTTGTGAATTGGGCATTAAGTTTTTATATGTTCCATGGTCTGTTCTAGGTGCCAACAGTCGCACACTGGAGAGTCTTTAATTTTCCATTTGTGTAGCAAGTATCCGCATCTGCCATGGTTTGTGCAGATGTCATCTGGGATTTCTCACGAGCTTTGTGGGAGATTCAAGCCAAGTATCTTCTGTGTCGGGTATTTCATGATGTGTTTATTTGTGACTTCTTGTGAACTCCATTTGCCTTTCTAAGCTACATCAGGGTTGAAGTTGCACTGTGAAAGGTTAATGCATGGGTCCAAAAGGGCTTACACGATTTCCAAGCAGTGGTGAGGGACATTGGTAAGATCCTAGTGGATGAGAAGGTTTTCCACGATCCTCTGGAATTCCTGAAGGGTTGGAGCATCATATGTTTCAGAATGAATGACTGATGTCAAAGAGTAAGATATAGTATAATTAAACCGGACATAATTTTTAAAAGGAGTTGCTTTCATCTTTATTTTTAACTTCATTATTTAAGTCATACATGGTAATACAGTATGAATATCTCAACATTTTCAAAAAGGGAAGTCTGAGGTTCACATTAGCACCTGAATTTCTGAACTCAGATTGGATGATTGCACATTCTAATAGCTATTTATGTATCTAACAACATTTGTACATGCACACACATTTTAGCATGCAGATTCCTGACCTCCTTTTCTTCAAATGTGACACACAAGATTATATACTAACTTTCGATTCTCATCACAGATCCTCACAGTGTTGAGTTACTATTGTATCAAAGAACCTGCAAGTGGCTTGTTCATCACATTTTTAATCCGTTGTTATAAGAATGACCACCAAAAGTGTCAATATTAATTTCACCATCTCATCGATCAACATGTATTTTCAAAAAGTCTCCAGCCGTGATAATACTAATCAAAACCCTTGTTAACACACAGCTCCAGATCAGTCATTACGAATCCAAGATTATTTCAAAGCCTAACGTGGAAAAAACCATTCTGCAGCCCTGCAGAGATCAGCAGAAGTTTTCAATTTAAAGACATCACTAAGCAAATCTAAACTGTACCTGTACATATTCTAAATAGTTGCATGTGTAACTAACTGTCCCATTATATAATAAAAATTATATAATAAAAAAAGGTTAACAATTTCAATTTACAGTCAGTGGGAGCTGGTGATGAATCAGGTTGCCTAAATATAAATTTAAGTACCTCTCTTTAAGTACCTTACTATGAAAAATTTGGCCTAAACTTGAAAAAAAAAAAAATCCCATCATCCACAACTCTTTCTAAACATTAGAGTTCTGTCAAACTACCATTTTTCATTTAGCAAAATTTTCTCTGCAAAAGTTGAAATTTCATAAAAATTCAAAAATTCTTGGTAAGTGCAAAAGTTTCCATTATTTCCCAGTCTCTTCTCAAAACTCATTTGAGTTCCCAATATTTTTAAAGATTTTATCTGCATGGATCAGATTATAGAATAAGAACCTCATTTTGTCACAGATTTTTAAGGTAAAGAAAATGGCTGGATAGGAAGGGAGCCTTTTTCAGTAGGTCTTCACTCTTCTATTAAAAAGATTCTTGACCTTAAAGAGTAGAGAAGGCTTTTGATTCAATATCTGTCCAATGTTTATTGTTATCCCCATTACACCATGTTATCAAGGCCCATAGTTGTGTTGCCCAATAATATCCACTAAGGTATGAAGGTTACAGTCCTTCATGTATAATTCCTACAATATGTAATATTATGCCTTATTTCCATTTTTGCCACTGAAAATTGATTCTCCTGTTGCTAAATAGGGGTAGGCATCTGATTCAATGCACAGTGTGCTGCCTAACACCCCATCTTGGTCCTTGAGATTGATAGGAGTGGAACAGTGGGGCACCCGTGGTACAATTTTGAAAGGACAAGAGGCAATGCTTTCTTCAAGGAAATTGCTTTCTCCCACCAAATAAGAGAAGCAAACTATGACATCCTGAAAATATTTCAGGTGGAATTTTCAAATGTCCTAAGCATTGACCTAACTCTGCTCCCATGGAAAGTCCTTATAAAATTCTGCATTAACTTTACGGGAGAAGAGTTAGGCCAGCACTTCAAATCCCACCCATTATGTTCGTGAGTTGGTGGTTTATTTTTAAGGGTTTGGTTGGGGCTGTCTTTAGTTTGGGGTTGTCTCTGTTTCAAAGGATTGGCTTTTTTTTTTGGTATTATACACATTACCATGCTATTACGATTTGTTTTGGGCTATGTTGTCTCATAGAACTATTGGATTTGGTTTTATTTTTATTAAGGTTTTCAGAGACGTTGGGTTATGAGAGCATTGTTATTGTTTAATTTACTCTGGAGCACTCTTCCATTGACATAACTGCATCTACACTGCGGGGTTTGCTGACATCGCTGTTTCAGAGTGTGGTTTCATTCATAACCCTGACCAACATAGCTATGCCAATATAACATTTTGGTGTAGACCAAGACTAAGATCCAAAGGAGGAGAAGTTTCTTTCCTTGTTTTAAAGGACTCGGGTGACTTGGGCTTTTTTGTGTAACCTGTCGCACTAAAAGAAAGTGAGGAATAAAACCCAAAGGAGGCAGAAGTTCTTTTTGTTGTTTCAAAGACCCCTTCAGCTGCAGCACTTCTGGGACCCCTGGCCTCTCCCACCAACATTACTTAAAAGGAGTAGTGCGTCTTAGAAATCCTCATTATAATTGTAAAAATGCTGTTGAGAATTTATTCAGCACCATGCTTTTCTCCATAAGTACTTTCAGAATGTTAGGCTGAGCCAAAAGAGTACAGTTTTCTTTTAAGTGCTTATATTTAGAATGTGGGCCTTTCGCAATTAGCTGAATAAATTCTGCAAATTGTTGCTTTGGCACCAGGAATGGGGATTTCCTGAGGCCAGCTACTGGTGCAGTAGTGCTGGATATTGGACTTGTTAAGAAATCCTGTCTCCCAGCTGCAGCACTCTAGGGTCCAATAAGTTAATGAGTTAGTGCAGTTGCTTTGCATTGCTCACAATATAGCTTATTGTTCGTAAGCGTAACCTTTTGAGACTCCTCTTCCAAAAGCCAAACTGAAATGATGTAAATAAAATAGCTGAGCTGTTTTCTGGTATTTATAGGGTGAGGAGGGCTGTGTGAATAGTGGGATATCTTTTTGGATTCCAAAACATTTTTCAAGTCAACCATGTTCACACCCCTTTCTATACAGCTTGCCAGGAACTTTTATATGGGTAGGTTTTCATTACAATAACTGTTGGGTAATGGCTGTTCTTTGTGCCAAATCTTCTAATCACATGCAAACAAGGGCATAACCTATTTGTCTGAAAGATGCTTGCCCCCAGTTTATAACGTTTCAGTCATGAAATTGAGAGCATAAACAGTATCATGTGACTTTAGTGACCAATCCCACACAACGAATAATTAAAATACATATTCAAGGTGAATGTTTGCATGCAATTTAGAGACTGAAATATGTTCATATAAATGGTTTGCTGAACAGCTACATATAATCTGTATCTGTTCATTGATATTTTGCAAACAGAAATAAATGTAATAGAATTACCATGTATCCTGCAGTTTGTCCAGGCACAATGGTGACCAAGGCCTCTATACCGATGTAATAATTTCATTTTCTACTTATAAATCCAAAATGAAATTAATATATCTAGAGTTGCTTATGTGATCCTTCAAGATGAAGGCTGCTGCTATGTGAGCGTAAGTACTGACAGTCAGTGTCCATTCCACTTTTGACAGTCAATAAAGAATGTATCTGCTTATTAATAATAAAACATATAATGATCTAGTCTGTTATTTTGCACTTCTCATAGAACTGAAATAAAATCCTGCACTTCTTAAATCACTCATCTACTTGTAGCCTGCATGAATCTAAGAAATAGGAAGACTCTGCACTAGTATTACAATTCCATTTTCTTTTGTGTACAAAAATGCATTTGATGCAAGACATAAGTTGGAGCAACATTTTCAGAAGCCTTGTTTCTAAGATCTGGAAGCTGATATGTGTTGCAGACACCTGATTGTGGAGGAATAGTTCTTAAATTCATTTTATGTTTTATGTCCTCCTCCTACTTTTTCAATATTGGGATCCTAGTTTTCTAGTTGCTTTATCCCGTCTCCATTAGTAAAATATGCTATTCATATTAAGGATATGCTGCCGGTTCTAAAATAAGTGGCATGGTCAGCAAAGTGAGACACGGTATTCTCTATTTTATGAATATCATATATTCTTTGATGTTCACAGCACCACTGCCCACCTAATAAACCCAGATTGGTTAGTTGGAGTGAATTCAAGATTAATGTCCACAATAAAAACAAATGTGTTATCTAAATTTAATCACATTATATACATTTTGCTTATTTCGCACATACTTCCAACTTGGTACTACACTTTAAAGGGCAACACACACATTTTTGTGGTTGGTAATTGGTATTAAATTCTGATAAGAGGTATCAAAGCCAAAATCTTTTCACTGAACAACTTGATACCCACTGAGTGTGCAGAAGGTAATTTGAAGTGCGGATCTATCTTCCCCCCCAAAATTATGATGTTTTTGCACATCTGCAGGTAATATTTGCTTTCAGTAAATGAAAGCATAACATTTAACTATATGGAGATATATAAGCAGTAACATGACAAGGCACATCTGATTATAACATACACAAATAGCTGGGGGAAACTGTAAGTCACAAGGCCAAAGTGTAATTTTTTTAAACAAGACAAGCAGTGTGGGCAACTGTTTTCTGTTATATTTTTGTTGCAATGTGTCTATCTTGTATACCTCTACCAGATAGCTAATACTGCCCAGCAGGACTTTTTTTTAACCGTTCATTACCATTGTTAGATGGTTGCTGGGTTATACTAGACTTATAACATGCTCTCAGAAATCTTCAGAGGGACACAGTCTTGCCAATCTTGATTCCCTGCCAGGAGGCGTGCAAGTAGAAAATGAAATGGCACATATACCTCCTCTCGCCCAGATCCTGGACTTGTTATCAGTGGGTCATCCAGTTAGGGGAGGTTAAGTCCATTCCTTTGGAAGGCTTGTCACCCTCTACCCCAGAGTGTTAATTGGAATATTCAAAACAAGTCAAAGTTGAGAATAATGCACGCTAATAATTCTTTGTGCTTATACAGTACTTTTCAACTTCTGTGACTCTTATTATCTTACTCCTGCTCCCCAAACACATTAAACACCTCTTGTAAAAACAAGAGTAGACAGGACAAAAAACGTTTTTAGCACCTTCCCTCTTCTGCCCCCCCCCCCACTCCCTGCCCAGTGGTTGAGGGGGAAAAAAGCTGGCCAATCATTGCAGCATTTAACAAACAAACACAAAACAAAAACAAATCAACACCACTAAGAGCTGGCTAATGAGAGTGAAGCAAAAAAAAAAAAAAAAAGCCCAGCAGCAGAGCGGTAAGGCGATCCCTGAAGCTGTCCACCCCTAGAACCAGCGCTATGTAAAAGTTTGTGTTTGAGCAGTACATCTAAATAGTAAGTCTATCTGAAATAGTGTGTTAGGCAATTCCCAGGGCTCTGTGCTTGGCTGTGCCCATTTGTCTAGCTGCTCTGTAACTCAGAGGAGGCTGCACAAGTTTAATGAACCTCCCCTCCTAAGCACAGAAGGCCACACTCAGCCCTGATGGTAACTCCATTGCAGTCAACAGATCCGAGCGTAGATACTCCGCCCAGAACCCACCTCAGTGACTGCACTTGACGCTGAAGGCAGAGAGGGGCACTCTTAGTGGGAGGACCTTACATTCGGGAACAGTGTACCTGAGGAATTCAGAATGATCCCAGATCTGACCATTTTCAGAGTATAATGCAAAACTCACCTGATAGCTAAAGCATTCCTACAATATTTAACAAACTGTGTTACTGATTCCTTGTTTTCAGAGTGCACAAAAAACTGACAAATGTAGGAGACGAAAAGCAGAGTTCACCATGGAGAACCCTAGAACTCTAAATTTCTGTACTTGGTACTTATATACTGTAGTGATCAGCACCCTAGAAATACCATGGACAGATTGCTAGATTAGATATTTGCCTACACAGTCACTGTGCTAATGATATCTATCTTATTGCTTTTGGGGTTACAGAGGATGAAAAACTTTAAATAAAAACATATTGAGACAGCCTCTGACTCGGTATACTTAGTAAATTGAAGCAAATATGAATTTCATCCACTTACAACAGAGGTCTGAATTGGGCCCATTCTGTGTTGTTTTGAAGTATTTTAGAGAGCAGATGCTGTGTATGGGGCCATAGAAAGAGATCGGTTTAATCACCTTGAGCCATGCTTCACTAAAATTAAAAAATGCCTCCTCTGTCTTATCAGTCATTTCTCTGACTTCCTCACAGTTTGCATGCTTCTGAGCCACGCTGGTAATGGTGCATACAAACAAAAATGCATGAACAGCTGGTGATATTAACAGGAATCTTATGGTTCTTTAAAATGAGGTTGAAATGTTTTCATGTAATGAAAGTCAACATCAATGTCTATCCATCTTGTGTAGACATGGAAGTCAGCCAATGTAGTTCTTGCTGATGAGGAAGTATAAGATATTTCTTCTCCATTGGATCCAGTGCTTGGGACATAAGTCATAATTTATCTAATCCATCTGAACGGAGGCAAAATTATTAGTGTAGTTAATACTTATTCTTCCTTTTTTCTTTTTAAATTGAAAGCTCCACTTATTAGCTGAACTGAACATGTGTTCCCCAAGTCTCTGTCCTTATGGCGGACAGTAGATGTTTTGTCTTCTGCTCTCTGTGAAGGAGCATTTTTGTAAAGGATTCTTTAACCCTAGGAAGTGAGTGCTGCTTTATTTTTTCCAGGAACTTTGTATTTTGCAATCAGATTCAGGACTTGGTGTGAATTCTCATAGCCCCAGAGAATTGTCTCAGGGCTTAACTCGCATAGTGGTCTTCTGCAGCTCATCACCTGTTCTTGTGGACAGTGACTTAGCTGCCTCCTATTTTGCTGCACAGTAAATAGAGGGTAGTGCATGGGGTTCCACAAGCTGGTGTTTTAGCACTTGAAATTGGCCTGCCTCCCCATCAGAATCATTCTTTCTCCAATGTGAACCAACCCTCCGTATTCCTGGAAAATGGTCTGGGATCACTTGGGCACAGCAAAACCTTTCTGAACCAATACTGCTGGTCTGTTCAGCATCAGAACCAACATGGGACCACAAAGACTGAAGCATGTTCAGGGAAAGAGAGAGAACTCAATAATTAGCGTGCAGTGTAGGCTGTGACCATAACTGTTTTCTTGTCTCGAAGTTTCTGGCATTCAAGGAGGGCCTTCGTCCAGTTTGCTTGCAATCCCTGTAGCCAATGCCGGTCATTCTCATACTCCATGTGCTACATGTACTAGACTGACAGCTCAGTAACTGGATATAATCCAGTCAAAAAAGGGGATGGGACGGGAGCAACCTCCAGACACCATCAGTCACAGAACTCTATAGTTTCCTTAAACGCAGGAATTACGTTTTCTTGAAGCCACTAGTACCTCCCAGATCTTCCTGTTTTTATGCTCCAAGCAGGTTACCAAGAAAGCACAGCTCGTTACAAAACATTATGAACCTTTCTTTTCTACCATCTTCATTTACACTCTGCCTCAGTATTCCTAATACAAATTATCTGCAGGGACCAAAACTTTGCTGGTGTGTAGGGACTTTGCATGTAGTCTCAGTCACTACAGTTTAGCTCCTATGCATTGGGGAGGTGGGAGGGTGTCAGATCACGGCACCAGTGCCCATTCTTTCCCTCCTGCACACATACACAGAATTGTAATGAGTTATAACATAAAACAATAATGAATTACTATTAATTATTTCTGCCTGCCAGGGCCTCTCCATGAACATCTGAAGTATCCTAGATTATCTTTGCCCTTCCTTGGCGCCTAGCAAAGTTCTTCTGAGTTATGCAGCTGAATGGTCTAAGCATGATGGTTTTCAAAAAGTGGAACGCAGGTTGATTTAAAGTGTAATATGAGACGGGGACTCAATTATAACTACCCTGGACAAAATATGCCAATTAGACGTGGTATATTAGGTCTTAATGCTACAGAACTGCTGGCCTAGCACTTTATACCACTAGCCTGTTCCCTCCCTGGGCAGTAAAGATCAGCACTGACCTAAAACAAACAAAATGTAGCCCTAAATGTAGCATAGCTCAGATCTCTATGCAGCAGGGCCAATTAGCTTTCCAGGCAGTTTACTGTAGGGAAAGGTCTGTTAGAATGAATGTGAGAGCATTTGACTGAATACTAACTAAGTGCTATTCATATGAAGTCAAATTAGAAGACTAGAGCAATAAACAGTAGTTGTGTGTATTATAAATATTTATTACTGCAGAATTTTAATAATACAAACTAATAACAGTGGTTAGGCATAATCTCACAAAACAGAACATATCAGTTAGATACAGTGGACCAAAGTCAGCCCTCAATCACTAGTCATGAGGTCCTTGGAGTGACTCCAGATTCACTGTGGTATAACTGACCGCAGAATTTAGTCCAGTACTTCTTTTCCTATTATATTTTAATAACTTGCTGCTGTCATCCCACATTATGAAAAAGACAGTGCAGACAGAACATCTCCATTTGATTAGCAAGAGCTGACTGGAAATTTCACCTGAGCCAATCAGAATTAAATGTTGTTTCCCATTTTGGGTAATTGAATCGAGTCTGAACAGAATTACTTGTTTTAACTAAAAGGGTTGCTTGTTTTGTGTTCTAAAAATAATAGTAAGAAGAAAATAGTGGACTGCTGCCCTCTATACAGGTTATATAATTTAATCTGATTGTGCTTCTGCTTTTACTATTAGTCTAGCAGGTGAAAATCTACATTTGCAAGCCTATGGTCATATCTATCTCTGTTAAAGTTTGTTGGTAGTATCAAAATCAAACTTTTGACTAAGGCCATGTCTACACTAGAGAGTTTACAGTGGCATGGCTATACCAACGCAGCTGCATGGATGTATGATCTCTCGTGTAGCCCTATTATGCTGATGGGAGAGATCCCCCCAAAGAGTGACAGTGACCCCCCCAAAGAAGACGCTCTTCTGCTGACATAGCGCTGTCCACACCAGTACTTCTGACGGTATAATTTACGTCACTCAGGATTGTGTTTTTTTCACACTCCTGTGTGACATAACTTATACTGACAAAAATAGTTGTGTAGACATAGTCTAAGGAATGATCCGAATTCTGTAGCCCCAGCCGGCCAACACTGGGGATTGAACTGGGGAGCAGTAGAGCTAAAAAGCATGATGCTGTCCAGCTTGAGTTAAGATGCACATCATGTAGCTGGGGGTTGTAACACATGCACATCTTCCGAGGATAGAGTGCACAGGGGAATACTGACCAGGAGGTTTGATATTTGGAAGGTGAGTGAGCGAGGAATAGCAGTGAAAGAAAAAGAGAAAAAGGGGAACAGCCGGTTGAAAGGGAGGGGCTGCCAATAGGGAATTGGGCATAAAGAAAAGAGGAGCAGTAGCTGAATGTCCAACGGGACATGGGGGAACTAGAAGGGAGAATAGGGCCTTCTCAGCTTGTACCTCCTCCCCCAATCCATGCTGGGCAAACGTTATTTGGCTGCAGATGAATATCAATATTTTAGTCAAAATTTATGTGAGTTCTTGTTCACTAAAAGCCAAGTGATTGTGCACCCCAGAATCAGATATCTTGTCACACCCATCAGGATTAAGAGCTCAAACTTGGGTGCCTAAAATTTGGCATGTTATCCAAAAAAAAAAAAAAAAAAAAAAAAAAAAGTGACCTGTTTTTCCGGGATGCTGGGCATGTACAGATCAAATTTACTTCATTAAGAGTTGAATGTCCTCAAGCCCCTCTGAACATCAAGACACTTGTATTTAGGTGCCTAACTCTGGACCTGATCCAATGCCACTGAAGTCTCATAGACTCATGGAGTATAGGTCAGAAGGGACCATTATGATCATCTAGTCTGACCTCCTGCACAACGCAGGCCACAGACCCTCACCCACCCACTCCTGTGATAGACCCCTAACCTAAGACTGAGTTATTGGAGTGCTCAAATAATGATTTAAAGACTTCAAGGTACAGAGAATCTGCCAGCAAGTGAGCCATGCTACAGAGGAAGGTGAAAAACCCCCAGGGCCTGTGCCAATCTGCCTTGGGGGAAAATTCCTTCCTGACCCCAGATATGGCTATCCCAGGGGAAGCTCTAGCAGTTTTTTCCCCCAATGTGATTTTTGCCCAGACAGACTCTGTCTTATCAATTGCATCACTTCTAATTTCTTTACAGTCTACTTCATCATTGATATACAACGCTACTCCACGATCTTTGCCTTTTTTTTTTGTCTTTCCTAAACAACACATACCCATCAATATCTGTACTCCAGTCATGACTACGATTCCACCATGTTTCTGTTATCTCTATAATATCTGCTTTCACTTCCTCCACCATTAGCTCTAGTTCCTCCATTTTGTTACCCAGGCTCCTTGCATTGGTGTACAAACATCTTAATTTTTGCAGTTTGGCTTCGCTCACATTCCTTACGCGATTCACCACAGTCATTCTACTGCCAGTATCACCTATTAGACTGGTATCTACACCACCCTTCCTCTTCGTATCCATTCTCCTATCCACTGCTATAGCCTTTCCTATTTCATTTTCCTCCCTCTCAATGTTAAAATCAGGCGTGGAGATCACCCGGGCACCTCCCAATCCCCCAAATTCCTAATTTAAAGCTCTCTTAATCAGTTGTGCCAGCCTCCATCCTAGAAGTCTATTTCCCTCCCTGTTCAGGTGAAGTCCATCCCAAGAGAACAGTCCTCTGTCCATGAATGCCTCCCAATGGTCATACATCCCAAAGCCCTCCTTATAGCACCACTGCCTGAGCCATCTGTTGATCATCATAATCTTGTCACGCCTTTGTTGTCCTCCTCTAAGGACAGGCACAATCCCACTGAAGATCACCTGAGCTTCCACTTCCTTAAGAGTCTTCCGTAGCCTAGCATAGTCTCCCTTGATTTGTTCCAGTGAGAATCTAGCCGTATCATTTGTTCCCACATGAAGGACAATCAGTGGATTCTTTCCCGCTCCCAGTAGGATCGTCTTCAGCCTCAGGTCTACATGTCGTATCCTAGCACCGGGCAGACCGCACACTCTTCTGTTTTCTGGATCAGCTCTGGTTACAGGCCTGTCTGTTCTTCTCTGGAGGAAGTCCCCAATCACGTAGACCTGCCTTTTCCTGGTGACGGTGTAATTCTCCAGCCTCTCCCCTGTTCTTTCTGGCTGCAAGTCCTCTCGTCTTTTTTTCTGCCTTTCAATCTTCTGGAACTCATCCTGGATCCCCCTGAGGCTCTTATTTGGTGGTATCGCCATTGGCTCATGCACTCTTCGTATAGGGCTAGCTGCTCCTCTCTTCTTCCTTCCCTCTCACCTTCAGTTACCGCTTTCTGCGCCCCTCCTTCATTTTCCAACTCCGCAAACCTGTTCCTGAGTTCTATTTTTCCTTCACTAGCCCGTCTTTTCCTCTGCCTGGTTCTTGTAGTCACATGCTTTCACTGGCCACTTTCCTCAACCAGCAGTCTCCCTTCAGAGTTCTTTGGTCCTGCTTCCATCTGCAAGTCTGAGCTTTTCCCTTCAGCCTCCTCATGCCTTTGCTCCATCATCTGCTCAAATACTCTTCTAAACTCAACCAGAGTTTCCACCTTCATCTCCAAGCCCTGGAGTCAGTAGGAGTCTTTTAAATTGACTTCAGTGGGTGTTAAATCAAGCCCTTTATCACCAATCTTGAAATTGTGGCCTTAATGTTACTACAGATTAAGATAAAAAATAATCTGAAATTTTTCTCCTCTTGAATTGTATCCACTTCTCGCTGGAAAGGTGCATCAATTACAATAAAGCCTGATCCTCTTCGGTTGGCTCTTTCTACACATTATGTTCTGTATTTCTGCAGTCACTGTCCTGACTACTGCTAGAGTCAATGGTCCTTTCTCTCTCTCCAGGCAACAGAGTCTGTAAACTCAGCTTCTCCCTGTTTATTCCCTGGAATTTTGGGTAATAAAAGGGATATTTTTTTCAAAGGACATAGTAACTAGCTGCTAAAAATGAGGAATCTTTGTTCTTCCTTTTCCATCAATGTCATACACAGTTATTATTCTGAATTTAAGTCTTAAGAGCTACAAGTATTGCTGTTGATGTGACGGTGTGAGCGATGAGGTTTGTAAGAGAATTATATGCTTTTTTCTGGAAAACTACTGTAAACTTTTTTGTTTAGCGTGCTGAGCTCTGCACCAAAGAAGAGTTAAATTAGTGTAACTTTAAGGGGTCCTGCTAATATTTAGTTCATGCAAAGATAATTGTTTTAATGGTGCTACTTCTCTACAGAGCACTCATTGAAAGGCTGTTACATTGTCCATTTTGTGTGTGTGAAATCAGTTTCAAATGCAAGTGGAGGCTTTTGTTTTTCTTAAAAATACTGATGTTGTTTAAACCTTTGCTCAAAAGACTGTATAATCTGGACATGAGGCCATGACTTCAATGGGGTCAATATCAAAAGCAAGATGGGCTTTTTTCTGAAGTGTTTAGTGTTCAGTTCTTACAGTCAGCTGTCTAATTATAACAATAAGTCTTTTATAAACATAAAAACAAAATTCCTGTGCTGACTACAGGAAAAGCACTCATTTCTTCACCTGATACAATCCCCTATTCCACCCTCAATCTGATTGTGAGGAACAAGTCATGTGCTCCCAGGTTTACATCTAAGTTCTCATCTGTTTAATGCTGGGGGTTACTAGAGCAGTTCAAATTGCCGTGTGTATCCTTTAATGCAAACTCAGTTAACCCAGGTTAATGGATGTGGGTTGGAGCTCAGGGAGTAGAAGAGTCACTCAGGTTGTACAACCCAGCCTATCATCTGACATAAATTGAATCTTTTTGGGAGCAAAGCCAATGGGAGAGAAAAGAGGAAAAAAAGAGGCAATGTGGTAAGATAGGGAATATCTGCATCACAAGCAGTGGATTGCAAAATTGAGCAGTCACCCATCTGGCATGCACCAAACCCACATCTGCATATGCAAATTGGGTAGCTGAGTGCCCAGCTGACTCCTTTGCTTACATAAATTGCTAAACTGGCATGTGCCAATTTTTGCAAACACAATCCTTTTAACACACACATCGGGAAGCTGAATGTTTGACCTTACAAATGTTGTGATGTTCTATTCAAATTCATGTATTACTATTTTTCTTTAGTTGCATTCCAGTAGTGCCCACAATGAGAAAGAAACTGCTCACATACAGAAAATATAGTCCCTTCCCCAAAGAGTTTACTCTCAATTTATTACATTTAAAAGTCATAGGTCCTTACTGACTTATTCCCAGTCTTGTACTGCAATGAGCACATTATCCTGTTTTGTTCCTACACAATCCTCACATTAATTTATCATGGTTTACAATGAACACCAAAGGATTTACTGTAGCAAAGGTGAGTCACTTGTAAATTATTGCCAAGTGGATATAGAAAATGATGTATTTACATATTACTTAGCTCCATTTATGTTTGAAGCATTACTGACAAGATAACAGTGCAACAAACATAATCTGAGAGCACATGCTAAACCTTTTCTATTTTTCCTTTACATTTGCAGGTTTCTTGAGCACTGGTGATCAAGCAGCAAAAGGAAATTATGGCCTCCTTGATCTAATCCAGGCTCTGCGATGGACTAGTGAAAATATTGGGTTCTTTGGTGGTGACCCATTAAGAATAACTGTTTTTGGATCTGGTGCAGGTGGTTCATGCGTCAATCTATTGACTTTGTCCCATTATTCTGAAGGTAACCGTTGGAGCAATTCAACCAAAGGTATTATGCAGGTTGCAAATTTTGACAATTTTGGTGTCTGCATGCCACCACCATTAGTACTATGTGATGCTCTGTATTTCTCTCTCAGTTTCTATGGATTGCTGAGTTCAACTCAATAATAAACAGGCTTTTTAAAGGCTGTAATAGCTGCCTTCTACCTTAAATCTTTTGTGCACATTTAAATTTTGGGTGGCTTTCTTTCTGTTTCCTGTGGAGCTTTGTAGAAACACTTTTTGCAGCAGACTTCTGAACAGCACATGCACAGTATATCATTTTTGTCTCTTTTCTTTCCTATCTAAGGGTGTCCTCTTTGGAAAACCAGTCAATGCTCACAGTCAATGAGGTTGACTATATTCAATCAGTCATCAAAGGCATGTTTAGTTTCTCATGAGGAGCAAGATTTAAAGAAAAATAAAACGACATGGTTCATGTTTGCAAGCTCATGGCTAAGATGCTTAATGCTATTATCTAGTGGGAAGGAAAAAAGTGCCTAGTTCAGAAATCTTTTGTCTGAAGCTGCATGAATTTCACATGCTGTCTTCTGAGAAAAGAATGTTTGAATGTTTTGCATGCATGAGCCAAAATTGTCAAAGCATCAAGGTCACAAATTGATATTTTTTTGCCCATATATGTATTTTCTATTCCCTAGGTAGCACCTTTTCTCTAGTTAAATTAAGGCAGACAGCAGGAAATTACAAATATGCTGTTTGAGGCCAGAAAACATTTTTTCCTTCAATTTTGGCACCAGAGTTCCCCACATTTTTTCTCTTTTGCACGGCCACTGCTTATTGATCACATTGTTTTTATGTTACTCCATCCTGTCATTATCCATTTCACATATATGTATGCTAGATTGTTTAGACTTAGCAGGCAGATGACAGAAAACCCTTTGGTGAACATTGGTGAACTCCCTGGAGGGCCTGATTGTACACTCGGACTGGAGTAATTCCACTGATATCCGTAGAATTTACTTCTGATCTGGGGCCTGATCCAAAGCCTACTGAAGTCAATGGAAAGATTCCCACTAACTCTCAGTGGGCTTTTGGATCAGGCCTTACAGTGATGTAAATGGGAGAAGAATCAGGCCTATTTTCTTTTATGCAAACAATACTATAGCGGAAAATAGATGCCTAGGACTGGGTTTAAGTTTTAAAAGTTTAAAAAATAATAATTATTAAAAATAATTTTTAATTGTAATTTTTAACAATTTCCAGCAAAAGACTGCTTTAATACTTGAAATACCTTGAAGTATGAAGTGTAGAATCCATGTACAAATTTGACTCTCACAATCATTTAGATTTTTTGCATGTTAACCGGTGAATGTTTTGTAAAATGGCATTTTAAGCCAGTAATTGATTTGTCAGAACTTAGTGTTAGCCTAGTGCCCATAACCATGTGTAATCTTTGGGTCATATCATGCCATCAGTTTTTCAGCAGAGGATCATTTGAGTGGCATAGTGGATTGAGGATGGGGCTAAGAGTCAGGAAACCTGGTTTCCATTCTCTGCTGACGACTGAGCACTTGGTCTGTGGTTTAACTACAACTAGTTGATGTGATCCTGAACACTGTATGCCTTTATCTGCAATGACCAGTCAGTCATGGTCTGCATCTTGTCAACTAACTACACAGTCATGTTGTAACACAGTAAAATGTTTTAAAGAGCACAAGCCCATTTACTATATGCCGAGTGCCTACTTGACTGCTCTCATCTCCCAGTAAACAGAGCATTCTGCAGGGGCCAGGAGACACTCAGCACATTGCAAGATGGAGCTCTTAAATAATCTACTTCAACTACCCCATATGCAAAATGGGAACTATAGTACTTATTCATCTTGGTAAAGCACTTTGAAATCGGTAGATGAATAAATGCAAATTATTATTTACTTCAGTGGGACCTTGACATACAAACGATAGCAAAGTATGGCCCATTATGCATTAATGTCATTTTTATATCAGCCTATAGCCCCTTGAGCCATGAGTGCGAACATTTCCTGATAGAAATCTAGTTCACTTCCTTTATTGTACATTGTTGCTGGCAGAAATCAGTTACAGTGTGAAAATTACTTTTCTCACTGTCATCCATTTTTCACTAACATGGTTCAACAGAAATATTTTTTTAAAGTAACTGAACTGAGCTTTATGGCCAGAGGACTTGACCACTTTTAATGTAATCTGGCCTTTTATGTGTCATTTAACAAGCTACAGTGTTTATATCAGCACTTTCTTACCATGTAACTGACTCTTTCCCTCTCTGGTATATAAAATTCTACACAATAAAAGAAGAGATTTACTTAGTATGCACACAAAGTAAAGCTATCTTGCATTAAGAATTATATCCTAGTGAAAATTCCCATTTGGGAGGTACTGGCTGTTCAGCAGAGTGTGCCCCAAACACATTTTGTTTGTGTAAGTCAATGACAGAGGGCCAGATGTTGTCTTCAGAAGTTGCCTTCAGTTACCCCACTGCAAATCCTTAGTAACACCACTGATGTCACTGGAATTACTCTAGATTTGTACTGGTGTAAATAAAATCAAATTTTGGCCCAATATGCTTCACATTAGTGTAACGTGTATATGTCAAAGGGCATTTTTGCATAAATTATAGTTAGCTATGAAATATAGGTCATATTACCAAATATTTTCCGATACATTGCACAAAGACACTGCATAATTGCAAATTGTTTATTCTCCTTCAGTTGTAGCACTTCTGTGATGTAGCAGAAAAAGTTTTAAAAGCTTCATTAGCAAAAAGGGTAAAATATATTGCCTAATTCGGACTAAACTATGACTGGCGAGGAGTATGGATGAAAGGATCCTTTCCCACTTCAGTGCACAAGGGCCAGACTCAAAATCCCTGTTGGAAGTAGAGCTAGCCTTCCCAAAGGGCATGGGAGGGGGTGAAGTAATGCCATGGCCCAACACAGAGGAGAGCACAGAAAATATGGGAGCAGCCATTCTAGTGTCAGCTAGAATTCCTCCTAAGGCCCTTTCACACAAACCTAGTACATGAGCCAAGGCTTAGAACCATGGGATGAAATCCCGGCCCCACTGAACTCAGTGGCAAAACTCCTATTGATTCTGATGGGGTCGGGATTTCACCCGTGATGTGGACATAAATACTAAAAGGATAAAAAAAAAGATCAATTTCAAGCAAGACTTCTTATATTTGTGAACAGAACTTTTGGTCCAGATTCTACTCTCAGTAATACCAGAGTAAGTCCAAAGTACTTGCACTGAAGTTACTTCAGATTTACACAAGTATAAGTGACAGCAGAATCTGCACCCTCCACCCCATCTCTCATAAATTAATACTTGAACATACGTTTAAATCTCTAAGTCACAAAGCAACATTTTAAAATATTCAGTGTAAAACATATTTTCCTTTTTTTTATTTAAATGTGATTACCATAAACCTTAATTTAAAATAGGACCCTTTTTCTTGACTCTGAGATAAAGTAGTTAGGAATGCTGCCCAGTACTTTGTCATGTATGGTTTCAGAATATAAAATTTGTTATAATACCCAATTGAGAAGCACTGTACATCTCAAGCCAAGTTCATTCCTAAACAGTCTATAAAAATAGTATATTAGGTGCTATTCAGTCTTCAATTTAAAACATGGTCATACACCTGCAACCTGTTAATGACTTGAACGATATCTAAGAAATCAGTCAATTGCAGGGGTGGTTAGCTTTTCCTCCAAACTGATACATTAATTTTAATATTATGATTTTTTCAAAGCAAACAGTGTTATCTTGAGCAAGAAATAGCATCAAACAATTTCTCCCACTCTTTCAGCTTCCTGCTTTACTCCAGGGCCAGATCCTCGGCTGCTATACATCAGCATTTGTATCAGTTTTACTTCTCTATTGGTCTACAATTTATATACATATGTGCATTTATTTTTGTGTACATTAGATGTGGATACAGCACAAGCAGATTTTACCTTCTGTACTGCATTTATTCATTAGTAATTTTTACAATAACATTAAAAGATTTCCTGTTGTCCCACAAACCTAATCTAAACATTAAATAGCTACATGCTTATAAAGGTCAACTCAGTACTTTAAAAATATTTTTCCCCCCACAGGACTTTTTCAAAGAGCAATAGCTCAAAGTGGAACAGCTCTCTCCAGCTGGGCAGTTAGTTTCCAACCTGCAAAATATGCCAGGATGTTGGCTACAAAAGTTGGTTGCAACATGTCAGACACTGTAGAATTGGTAGAATGTCTACAGAAGAAGCCTTATAGAGAACTTGTGGACCAGGACATCCAACCAGCACGATACCACATAGCCTTTGGACCAGTAATTGATGGTGATGTGATACCAGATGATCCTCAGATATTGATGGAACAAGGAGAATTCCTCAACTATGACATAATGTTGGGAGTTAACCAAGGGGAAGGTTTAAAATTTGTTGAAAATATAGTTGATAGTGAAGATGGCATATCAGCTAGTGATTTTGACTTTGCTGTTTCCAATTTTGTTGATAACTTATATGGATACCCTGAAGGCAAAGATATATTGAGAGAAACTATTAAATTTATGTACACTGACTGGGCGGACCGACACAATCCCGAGACAAGAAGGAAAACACTGCTAGCTTTGTTTACTGATCACCAATGGGTTGCACCAGCAGTGGCTACAGCAGATCTTCACTCAAATTTTGGATCGCCTACATACTTTTATGCCTTCTACCATCATTGCCAAACGGATCAGGTACCTGCTTGGGCAGATGCAGCCCATGGGGATGAGGTTCCTTATGTATTGGGAATCCCTATGATTGGTCCTACTGAATTATTTCCCTGTAATTTCTCCAAAAATGATGTCATGCTAAGTGCAGTGGTGATGACATACTGGACGAACTTTGCAAAAACTGGGTGAGTATTAGATAGAGAGTAATCTCGTATATAAATTGAGAACCTGATCCTGCAATCCTTTCTCGTGGTCGTCAGTGGGAAATACTAGGGCTGGGAATGAGTATTCAAGTGAATAAGGGTTGCAGGATTGGGCTGAGAGTTATATTTTTTAATGCCTCTCAGTTCAATTAAAGATTGCACAGTCTGTTAACACATGGGGAAATTGTCCATGAGTATTCTATACATAACAGTGTGGTAAATATTTCATACATAAAAAAGAAGGGCTGCAGAAAGCAACTTCCCTGATATTTTTATCTTTTTCAATCTAATGCTCAGCTTATTCATAGTACAGTAGTTGGCCTTTAAAATTTATTCTGCTTTGTAAAATACTGATGCTGTGAAAGAGATTCTCTGTACTTAAAATGGGGAATTCTGCTGGAACTGGTAATACTTTCAATTTTTTAAGTATGACCACTGTGTAAGAAATTGTGACATGTATTACAGTGAATAAGAACATAATGAGATCACATATAGCAGTTATAAAGTGTACATCATTAAAAACTGATCATCATTTAACAAACCACAATATTTGACTGAACTCCAGTATTGGTGGTATTTTGCTTGTTTAGAATGGGAAACGCCACCAACATCACAGTACATGGAATGTTGAGTCTTTTAATGATGTCCACTTATTCAAATGAATAGGCATTTAGGAATGTATGATACATGGACCAGCACGAGAGAGGTACCGAGGCCTCTTAACTCCCACTGAGCTCGAATCACTTCTCTGCACTCAATTACTCATGGGATTGGGCTTTCAGTGACTGTGTGCTGTACTGAGTTAACACACTGCCCTTTCACCTCTGAAGACCTGAATTCAGAGGCTGTGATTTAAGTTACAAATAAAAATATGTGTTGTGACCTCTCATCCTAGTCTCTAGTAGACATTAATCCACATCACTAGATCCAAAGTGCAGTGCTGTTGACAATCTTTCCTCAAGGGAAAAGGACTGGAATGCTAGTTGCTGATTGGGGTACAAAGGGCATTGGGGAAGCTTGCAATGTCCACTTGCATTGTGTTGGCTCTAACTGCTATTAGGCCTGCAGTTCCATGAACACTACATTCTCTGCCCTTCTTCTCCCTCCCCCAGATAAGCTTAAAAATGCAGTATCAAAACTTAATTTTATAATTGCTTTTGAAATGCAGACTTTAATCTCAGCTTTTTCTTCTAGTGACCCAAATCAACCAGTCCCACAAGATACAAAATTCATTCATACTAAACCCAATCGTTTTGAAGAAGTAGCATGGACCAGATACTCTCAGAAAGACCAACTGTATCTTCACATTGGATTAAAACCACGAGTGAAGGAACATTACAGAGCCAATAAAGTAAACCTGTGGCTGGAACTGGTACCTCATCTGCACAATCTTAACGACATTTCACAGTATACCTCGACCACAACTAAAGTGCCATCAACTGATATTACTTTCAGACCAACAAGGAAAAATTCTGTACCTGTAACTTCAGCCTTTCCTACAGCCAAACAAGATGATCCCAAACAACAACCAAGTCCATTTTCAGTGGATCAAAGGGATTATTCCACAGAGTTGAGCGTTACTATTGCAGTTGGAGCATCTTTGCTATTCCTAAACATTTTGGCCTTTGCAGCATTGTACTACAAAAAAGACAAGAGGAGACACGATGTTCATAGGAGATGTAGCCCACAGCGTACTACTACCAATGATCTTGCCCATGCACAAGAAGAGGAGATAATGTCCCTCCAAATGAAGCACACTGACTTGGATCATGAATGTGAGTCCATCCATCCACATGAGGTGGTTCTTAGGACCGCCTGTCCCCCAGACTACACATTAGCTATGAGAAGATCTCCTGATGATATTCCCTTAATGACACCCAACACCATTACAATGATTCCCAACACTATACCAGGGATTCAGCCTCTACACACATTCAATACCTTTACTGGAGGACAGAATAATACTCTGCCCCACCCTCATCCCCACCCCCATTCACATTCAACAACCAGGGTATAGCCAGAGAAGATGAAACAAACTTTATTTTTTGATGGATTACAGTAGGTGACATTACTGAAGATTACTTGGCTTTCAACCTACAAGACGCTTACTATTTAAATATGGAGGAATATTATGTGAATATACATATCAAGAACTTTTGGGGTTTTGAAAAAAATGAATTGTACATATATACAAATGAACTTAAAAAAAAACCAACTCTGCAGTTGCTTGAAGCAATTGTTCTGAATGATACTTTTTCATTCACATTCAACTATTAATTTTTTGAAGATTTAAGTTACATAATGGAATTAGGCATGTGCAACAGAAACAGAAAAGAACTGTGACTGAAATTTTAAAAAAAATCTATAAATATGCACAAGGGACACACTAATGGAATGTCAGATAATTTTCACCAATTTTTATTTGGAACTGTTTTATTGTGTAGTCCATATTTACATATTTGGATAAGTACACAAAGCACCAATGCTGTTAAGGCCTTAGTAAGGGGCTCATGCTGAAATCTGCCAGTCAAACAAAGAAGTTTTAAAGCCTGGCAGGTACAACATTATCACATAAGTGCTGTCAGTATAAAAGTTGTGGGAATAAAGGAAACTGGATATTTTTAGCACGATGTGCATGATAATTTATATGCTTGGTGGCTGTGCTGCTGATTAAGCCGTAATTAAAATTCTTCTCATCCCATTGGAGTTTTTAATAGAAGCTTCCTCCATCAATTGGCACAACCTAAAGAAGATTTTTTTAAAGGGGCAAAAGTTATTACAGTAAAATAATTCACAGTAGCTTCAATAATAGAAGGAATTACAATAGTTCTTAAAGGTATTTGATGGTACTCTAGGTATATAGTGGTGAACACTCCCTGATCTGAATCCCAGAGGGGAAAAAAGTCTTTCTGTGTTTTTAATATTCTCTTTCATTTTCATCAAAATAATTTATAGAACTATAACCTTAATGGAACCTCTTTGATGAAGGATTTATAATTTGCTGTGGTTTAGTTATAATATATTTAGTTCATATTGGTAAGGTAAAGTGTGTCCAAAGATTTCATTGCAAGGATATTTTGCAGTATAAAAATGCCCCAACATTACAACTCTGATTACAGCTCAGTTATTGTTTTAACTCATGGTGCATGTGACAAAGTTTACTGATATTTTAATGTAAAGTTATTTCCCTTTTTGATATACGTTATCTTTGCCATTCAAGTGAATTCACTAGATGAGATATCTATAGAGTGCAAATGTAGATATAACGGATCTATAAGGATGGAGAGAGCCAACAAATGGAAATTTTAAAACCTGAATCTTACATTTGTTCGTGTGATTTTAAATGAATGTTCTAAAATCACAAGAAACTCTTCATTCCCCTATCGTTTTCCAGAAACAGTATATCACAGTCCTTTCAAAATGTTTGTATATGTAATCAGATGTACATTTATATAAAAAAATGAGATGGACTTAAGAGCACATCCCTGATAAATACTTTCTCTTATCTGTACTATATTTCTATTAGACTAAAGTTATGTGATTTTTTTTTTACATTTTTTCAAATTACTAGCAATTTTGATAGTTTGTAAGATAATGCAAAGAACTCTCTCTGACAAACTAACTGCAGTAACAGAAACATTTCTTTTCAGTTACTCTTTTTCAAGAATGAAAGCTTATTACACACACAAAAAAATTGTATACTACTTGATGGAAAATTACTTTGTACTTCTTGGCCATATTACTGGTCACTGAGTGAAATAAAGATAATCTGGATAACGAATATTATTCCAATGCTAAGAGACCTGATCTTTGCTCATTAAAGAGCTAAAATGTTTATTGCTGTTTTGTCATTTTTTTAATGAAGTAATGGTAACTGTCTCAAATAAAGAGTCATTTCTTAAGGCCAGTCTGGTTTTTGAAGACATGGATATGCCTTCTACATATAATACAACTGCATATTTATAGGCCAGCCCTATCTAAAACAGTTCCTTATAAAAATCTTGACATTGTGAATGTATGATGTTGCAGTGCTACATTAATTACCACTATCCACAAACTTGCCATAATTTTTCAGCCGGAAATAATAATTAAAAATATATAAATCAAATTTGGAAAAGTCAAGGATCAGATAAATATGCAGTATTCCATTAAATGAAACTCACCTGGTTCATAAGGGTAGGGTGATAAAACCTTCATGAAGTGATTACTAGAAAGTTACTCTTCAAAATGTGTTTAAGAACATCTAGCAGAGACTTCAAAAGTGACACTGAAAACAAACAAACAAACAAAAAACCCCAAAACAAACAAAAAAAACCCCTGCAGTTTCAGGTGTTTTCTTTAGTTAAACTAATAAAATAATCTACTAACAATTAATATAATATAGATCACCATCCCCAGTTTTAAAAGGAACATTTCTGGTAGAAGCATAAAGATTGAAGTCTTCAAAATCCAGGGGTCTATGTGCAATTTCTGCCTGATGTGGTTGTGCTTTTAGACTGTGACCTGCCAATGTAAACCAATAAAAAGAATTGTCTGCCATCTGATAATTATTGTTTAATAGGAAGATTGTATTTTGCTATGTTGATGAAACAAAACAAAACAAACAAACAAAAACCTGGATGGCCATAAAACAAGGTATACACAAAATATGATTTCATGTGCTTTTCTTAACTTTATCACAACCAAAATAATTTTCTACTATAATATAATGCTGGCCATATCTCTCTCTCTCTCTCTCTCTATATATATATATAATATCTGGTAATTGTTTACTTTTATTAGTTCAGAAATAAATGATTGAGGTAAACCAAGAATGACACTACACCTTTTCTTTCTGTCACCCACAAACATGAAAGATGAAGGCAGCAATGCGAATTTTATAACTTTTTCCTGTTAAAAAATTCATGTGATGAAGATAATGTGAATACAATTTTAGTTGCTGCTTTATAATTACAGTACAGCAGCTAGTTTTCTGAAACTAAGAGGATGTCCCACATTTTAGAATGTTAAGGAACACCACAAACTGTTTTTAAAGCTGAAACATACTCACAAATGTAAGAAACATTTTGGAGTATTTTTGATGATTATGCTCTATGGAATTCAATGCTGTTGTTTTAAAAAATATATATTTGTCTGCTTTTTCCCCCCAAAATAGATAATGAGAAAACAAATGGAGTGTGATATTTTATTTCTTGTATTGTTCATTGGAACAGATTTCCCATGCAATTAGGATATTGGTCAGTATTTGGAAGTTTGGCAAAAATATGAAAAGCCTGTATTTACTGCTTTCCCATTTTTGTAAATATGTTTGCAGACTTTTTAAGAAAAAATATTTGATTATTTTGAGGAAAAAACTATGGAATCGATGTCTCTTCCCCCATTCATTTTCTATTAAAACTATAGACGTATACTACTTTATATATAATCTTGGATGCGTAGTTTATACACAAAGAAGGCTGTGCTGACATTGCTTTGGGAATAAAGCAGATTGAAACACATTTTGCTTAATAGTAGCTCAGAAGGCCATATATTGTATACTGTATCTGGTGAAGACTTGCAGCGCATGGAACTAAGATAGCTAAACATACTCTTCTGTAGGACAACATCAGGGTTAGTGCTATTGTTATTAAATGGATTCAAAATGGATTCTTACTGTATATTTTTGGTTTATTGAACCTCAAATAAATATTAATATGCAATAAAAATAGGGTGAAAAGAAACCAAACAAACAAACATGTTACAGCTTTAAACACCAGCACATAGAAATGGCTGGGATTTCTCTTGTGAATTTCACTGAAATATTCTGAAGAGACAAAACAGAATGGGAATTGTTAGGAAGCTGTCAAACAACATGGTAGTGCTTTGATGTTAATAACTTGTCTTTTCTGTGGTATTAATTCAAAGTATTGGCCTTTTCCCACCCTTCCCCTCTCCTTTTTTTTCTAGTAATGAGTTGTTACGGACTATTGCTTTTTATGTAAGCGGACATTAGATAATTTGATTATTGCAAAAATATGCTCCCACATAAATTAATGGGCACTTTCCTGCTGAGGTTTTGTTATCTGATTACTTGAAACACACACATTGCTGAAGTTGATTCTTTCTGTTAAGCTTTCTGATTTAATTTAGTTCTGGCACTTCACTGTATTTGTATGCAGGCCAGAAATTAGTGGCATTTGATAAAGGGTTCAATGGAACGATACAGAAGAATCAGTGGAGTAACCAAAGGCAATGCATGAGGTTGCTTTTTGTCTTGGGTTTTGTTAATGCTGTTGCGTGTGATTTCATATTGGCAAATCCGATGAAAACTGGATTTAAAGGCATGGTGCAGGGTAAGAATGCTAAAAACTAACTGAAGTAATAAGTTTGAAGGAAAAAATGTGTAAAATTACTTTGGATCAATAGATGAATAACTTCCAAAATGTTGATGTGCAACTAACTCAACATTCATTGTCTTTAGGAAACAAATAGCCCCTGATAGTTTATACACATACGAAAAACTAAAGTTTATTTAGAATGTTTACTATATTTTATTTACTGACAAAAAAAAATGTAATGTTTAAAATGGTAAACTAAGGCCCACTCAGGGCCTAATCTCCCTACCCCTTCACATCAATGGGAAAACTTTTGTTGATTTCAGTGGGAGACTGATCAGACTATACAAGTTAATGTCATGCGGTAACTAGAAGACAAAATAGCACAGGAGTTTAGAGAATGGTGTATAAATTAATTTGTCATATTACATCTATAAATACATTTTCTGGGCCATTATATACTTCAATTATATTCTGATGCATAGGCTATAAGTCACACACCTTCAAAGTATGTAAACAGAGAGTATTATCTGTTCACCATCTGTGGATACAATTCAAGTATAAGTGCCTGTATTCAGTACCTACATGGATTTGGCACCTGATTCTGCATTCCCTACTACTAGGGGTCAGATCCACAGCTGCTGTAAATCATCATCAGCCCCATTGACTTAAGTGGATATATGACAAACTTATACCACCTGAATATCTGCCCCCAGGCCCTTGATGTTCATCTTCACTCATCTCACTCTCCAATTGTTCACCCCTCAAATAATTGCAAGTGCATATAACTGGTGGATTTATGAATACAATCAAATACTTAGCAGTGCTATAAAATGTGCCAGCCATAATTTGTATGATTGTCCAAACAAAAGAGGCCCTCTAACTGTAATGACATTCTGATCAGCATAAAATCTCAGCAAATGAAGTTGTTACAAAGAGTGTGTTGGCTAAACCATATTTTTTCAATATTAAAATTAAACAATAATTGTGCTTAAAGACATTTTTGCATATATTCAGTATGGGCCAGCTCTTCAACTTGTGTAAATTGTTGTAGCTCAGTTAAAGTCATTGAGACTAAAACATTTTACCCCATCTGAAGATCTAACCCTATATGTTTCATTGTTGTTTGTTCACCCATTGTCTCCCTCCCATTGTTTGAACAGTAAAACATATAGTTGAGTTAAATTCTACTTTCTATTATGCTGATGTAAATTTAGAGTCAATCCCGTAGATCCAAGTGTACACTGACGTCGGTATACCATATAAACTACAATCCCAAGCATTCAAAAATCTTGAGTCAGACCCCCCAAAAATCATGAATTTTGCTTAAAAAATCATGAGATTTAAAAAACAATAAATTTAGGTTCTTTTTATTTGCTTTCTGGCAAATAAAAAGCTTAACAAATTTCCCATTAGCAAATTTCCCATTAGCTTCAATAGGAGCAAAACTGGAATCACTATTGACTTCATTGAGAGAAACATTAGGCCAGGAACCTGTTTGGACTTCTGTGGGTTTCATAAAACATTGGTTGATGCAAATAAATATGGCCATGTTTTCTAAGATCCCTTGGATATTTCCAAATCTCTGTGGAGTTGTTATTTAAATAGATTATCACTGTAATAAGAGGGAGGGAAGGGTGGGCTATGTCCTTCAATCCCCCAGCAACTAGCAGGCGGAGGTAGCCAGTTTTGCGGGTGGGGAAGAACAATTTACCCTTGGTGCAGCTGTCACACAAATGTACGCAGCCCAGGAACAATCAAGAAAACACTTGGTGACTCAGCCAGAATTCCTTCTGGTCACTTCAGCTGCAATCCAGTTCTTGTGCTCTTCCTCCCTCTTCCCAGGTCTAACTTTTTGCCCAGCATGGTTACAGGTGTCAAGAGAAACTGTAGCTCTAAATGAAGTATTTACCCCATTATTTGTATAACCCATATAGTCATGGGCCTTCCTGGAATTGGACTTTACATCCTTGCACATTTGAAATGTGACCATGGGCAATATCTATTCTTGGATATTTGACCACTATGTCTTTATGCATAAGTTCATCTTTTAGTATTATATAACATATGGTGTGGTAGTTGCATTGTTTTGTAATAGTTCCTTTGACAGTTGTTTGAAACAATTTACTAGCTCAGAATAAATTGAAAAGTCCTAAAATGTTTTCAAATGTATTTTCAAATTATTTTCCACAGTATTTCACTGACTGAAGATATAAGATATAGCTGTAAAACCTTTTTATTTTCCAGCATAAGGCTGCTCCACTGGTGTGATATGTATGGCTGGGTAGCTTTGATTTTATGAACACCATGGGGCACATTTTTCTCTCATTTACACTAGTGTAAATCTGGAGCAAGTCCATTAAAATTGGTGGATTTCCACTGGTATAAGTGAGATCAAAATCTGGACTTCTGAAAAATGGGACCAAGATGGTTCAGATAATGTAAAATGGGATATGGAAGCTTTCATTTCAAGGGCACATGTTCAAATCACATAAAGTAAGCAATGTCCAAAATCATTACCCTCTGACACTAAGTTCTGATGTTTACTAATTTGCAGCGCAATATAATTATACTTTACCCTCCCTTTCTCAGCTGCTGGACTCACTGTGTCATGTCATCTTTTGTAGAAGGTGAAGAGAATGTGGACTGCTGGTTCACACGTGGGTCTGAACTGCTATGCCCTGCCAAAAGATTAAAAAGTGGTGTATATGAAGGAAAGACAGCAAGCCATCTTTTTGCTTTTCTCTCTAACCAAATGTTGGCATTCCGACCTTTTGTAGGGAGTCTTGTTGATCATAGTCATGTTTCCTACCTCCATTGGCTGCTGAGTGAGCAATGGCCTCCAGTGAATGGGTAATTTGAATGCTAGGGGAATCGTAGAGCTCATAAAAGGAGGTTCCTCCAAGGAACCAGCCTCAAACTGCTCTGTTCAGGGACAATTGAGGATACCTTCTCTTGCCTACTCTATGTTTATGTGGAGGGGGGGCATCATGTTATTGTTACATTAATCAAATTTTGGTAACTTTTGTATGTTTATGACTGTATTGACTACATTTTGTTGTTGAAAAGTAAAGAATTTTATTTGCATTGATACAATCCACTTTGCTAACTTATTTGTTAATAATGTGCTGGTCCAGCTTTTACAATTATTTTCTTTTAATAGTGGGTTATGTTGTAGTCCAAGATGGTGGGCAGAATGCTAGGACTTCCTGTCCTATTCATTACAAAACCATTGGCTTCAGTTGGGTTGTACAGGTTATAATATAGGTCAGAATTTGGCCACTTGTCTCCAAATCTGAATTGGGATTGGATGGCGAGGGATAGTATTCACACCTATGTTATCCCTACAAGGCAGAATGCTGGTGTCTGAGCTGAACTAATATCCAAATTCCCATTGCAAGGAAGGAAGGGGGAATGGGGCATTTGTTTACTTTAGGTCTTTGATTGGTAGCCAAAGACCCTAGTGCCCTGTTTCATACTGCCCGATTGATGTTGGCATAGCTGGAATTATTTAGGTACTTTATCATCATCATAGTGTCTAGGTGTGTCTCAGTCATTCATGGATTTTATCTTCATAGCACCCTGTGAAGTAGAGAAGTGCTATCCCAAATTTATAGATGGAGAATTGAGGTATTGAGTAGGGTAAGCAGACTAGGTCTAAAGTCACATAGGAAGTCTGTAACTGAGCCACAAACTGAACCAGGACTCCTTTCTGCTAGACTATCCTTCTTACTCTACATGGGTTACTCATTTTGATGTTGCTAATTAAAGCTGTACATAAACATTTAGCAACAAAACATTGGTATTTTTTTCTTTCTGCACTTCAGACCACAGCAATGGCAATGTCTCTACCCTAGATAATCCCAAGAAGTTGCACTGAAGTCAGTGGAATTACTTCAGACTTACCATGATTAAGAACTGGATTTGTTTCCCCTGTGTCTAAATCTATGCCACACCTTGATCTTTCTGTTACTTTTCTCAAGCATGTTTGTTGCTAAACCGTTGGTGGTGTTGTGTTAGAATAATCATAACATTTTCTATTACTTCATTTTAGAATGATTGAAATATTTCTCTTTTTACCCATAGCTTAATACATAAATAAATAAATATAAGCCCTTTATGCAGTTTTCAACACAGCTCCCTAGCATGTTACCACCATGCCGGGTTACTATACTCTAGTACATCATCCAAATTCCTTACTAATTTGCTCTTTTTTTTTCCTGGCTCTTCCTGGTCCATTCAACAACTATGTTTTCAGGGGTCGGAGGGGAGGGGAGTGATGAAATATTTTCCTAATCAGCCTACTTGAATCATAGATCTGGAGTAGTGCTAGTTATATAATGTTTTAATTCTGAGTTTTATCCTTCTCTTGACAGTGATAACATTCCAGTCCTTGCAGTTATGTTTTATTTTCCTTTCTTCTTACTGCTTTGAAGTTGTTAATTTTTTTAAAAATGTTTTCTTGATATATGAATTTTGTTCTTCCTCATCACCTCTCTCATCACTGTTCCTCTTGCGCATCTTTGTAAGCTCTGTTATTTTTAACGTTTCATTATGTCTGTTCATTTCACTTCTTATATTTATCACTCTTCTTGTCTCTTTTAATTGGACTTTTGGTTTATCTTGTTTTCTCATAGCTCTCTATCCAGGGGTATCAAAAATGTTTCTTTCTCTTTGCTATGAATTTTGCGTGGGGTTATACAGGCTAACATAAGAATATAAGAATTGCCATATTGGATGAGACTAGTGAGCCATCTAGGCCAGTATCCTATTTCCAACAACAATCAGTACCAGCTGCTTGGAGGAAGGTGCAAACAAACCTGCAGTCAGCCATTATGGAATAACTTGGCAGAGAAAGTTTCCTCCTATCACCCCCATTAGTCAGAGATTGGCTTATACCCTAAAGCAGGAGGGTTTATATCCTTTCTTAAACTCTTGGGGTTTTTTAATCCTTATTCTTATAACGCTGAATGCTCTTAGTATCCATATACATGTGGAATCCTTTTTTGAAAACTGATCAGTCCTTGGTTTCAATAATAACTTGTTCTAATGAGTTCCACAGGGTATCAACAGTGGATTGTGGGGAAAAGTATTTCCTTTTCTGTTTTAAATTTGCCACATTTCAATTTTGCCAAATGTCCCTTTGTTCAGAAAGAACAGAACAATTAATCTTCCTTGAACCATTCCTTGTTTTGTATGCCGTTATCATGTCCCCTCTTATTAAGCTCTTCTCTAAGGTAAACAGTCCTAATCCTTTCAATCTGTCTTCATCTGAGAGTGTTTTCATTCCTCTAATCATTCTCATTGTCTGTCCTTGAATCCCCTCTATTTCCACAATATCCTTTTGGTAAATGTGATGACCAGAACTGATCACAGGCTTTTCCACACTCCACCACCAGTGTACTTCCCTGGAAGGACCTAATGTAAAGGTGAGGAAGGGGTCCAGTCCCCATATTCCTTCAAGTCTTTCTCAATTCGTTTCTTGATGTCTATAGAAATAACTGCACTGACAACACCGCTGCAAAAATTAGAACATACAACCAACCACTGACACTTATTGCTGGGGAAGAAAAACTTGTAGTTCTATCTGAAATATATTTATGTTTTAAATTCAAATTAGAAATAATAATGGGACAAATTATAGCCCAGCACATAAATGCCCTCCAAACAGGCATACCTGAGCACTGCAACATCAGTGTTCATGAGCGCTGTATTGATGCTGCCCATAGTTCATCTTACACCATTTGCTTGGAATCAGAGTAGTCTGCATAGTAGAGGGTAGAAGGAGTGGATGTATGTGCATTGCCAGGTCAGGGGACAGACACACAAACTGGTGAAGCACTCCCCTTTGATTTATAGGTGCCCGTCATGGAGGCAAGGTGAGCAGGTGTGGATGGAGCCAAAATTGAGTAGCGCATCCCAGCCAATTCACAGCCATCGGTGGCTGTACATGTACAGAAGGTGATTTTTCCCCCCCTTTTGAAATACTGTAAAGATGCAGTTCTATAGGACCTCTGTGACAAGAGCCACTGGGGAAGAGGCACAGAACAGCTCATAGCTAAGAGGTGAGGGGCTGCAGGCTAATGCACATATATCCGCAAACCCAGCAGAGCCTGCTATGCACATCCTTAGTATGAGGAAGAAATGGAGTAGGCTATAAACGTGCATGGAGCAGCTCACAGCCAAAATACGAACATTGTCCCTGCACTTGTCAGCATGAGGCCCTATGAATATTTTGTTTCAGAGACAATATATAAATGGGTTTTGTCAAGATGACTGGGATTCTTGTTACAAATAGTTCCACTTATTAGGTGAGCTCCAACAGACAAAACTTCAGGAATGAAACCCTGACCCAATTGAAGTCCATGGTAAAAATCCCATTGACTTCACTGGGGCCAGGATTTCACCCCAGATAGTTAAAGGAAATGACTTAATAAAAACAGGCAAAAACATGTTAGGCACACCGGGCTTGATTTTCCACTGCTTTGCACTTCAGGTTGTCATTCTCATCAGAGAGGAAAGATGGCCCATTGTTTAGGACATTCGCGTGGTAGGTGGGTGATCTGTTTTAGATTCCCTGCTGTACCACAGCTTTCCTGTGTGAGCTTTGCCAAGTCATGTGGTCTCCTTGTTCCTCAATTCCCAATCTCCCTACATCACAGGGAGTTTGTGAGGATAAATACATTAAAGATTGTGAAGTAGTCAGACACTACAATAATGGGAGTCATATAAAAGCCAAAGATAGACTGTTTTACACAGTGTGTAGGTCACTACATGTCAGACTGGCAGCAATTACACCCACTGGATTGTTATTATTTTATTAATTATTATTTATTCTTATAGTGTCTAAGTGCCAACTGAGAAAAGGACTCAATGTGTGAGGCACTGTACAAACTCAGAATAATGGACGGTCCCTGCCACAAAGATCTTATGATCTAAATCAGGGGTGGGGAACCTTTTTTCTGCCAAGGGCCATTTGGAAAAGGGGCAAACGGCAGCAGGGTTTCGGCGGCGGGCACTGCCCCCCCCCCCCCCCTACGGATCCCCGCTGCCGCCGTGAAACCGCGCCGCCGCCGAATTCCCCCCTGCGGTTGCCTTGCCAGGGCCAGACCAAATGATTTCGCGGGCCTTATACGGCCCGCGGGCCGGACGTTCCCCACCCCTGATCTAAATAGACAAAGTGGTGGTTTGCAAACATCACATCAGTGCCACAATTTTTTTCTCTTGGGTGGGGTTTCAAGAGGAGAGGGTTAGCTAAAGGGAGCAACAAAAGAACAGAGAAAAGGCATAGCGGGAAGGGAGGTAAGAGGGAATAGAGCAGGGGAGAAAAGAGGAGGAAGGAAGGCAGAGATGAGTTGAAGAGACTGTGAGAGAGGGGGGTAGAGCAGGTTGGAGTGAACAGCCAATCAGCACAAGGAAGAGATGGTCCAGAGGAGAAAATGCAGAAAGCAGTCTAGTGACATCATCAGTGTCTGACAGTACCTGCTACAGAACCTGGGACTGGGTCTTCTCTGCCAGCTGGAGTTTATCTGCCCCCAGTAGGCCTGGCTCCTCCCTGGCTTGTGTAAATGGCTACGTAAGGTTCAAAGGAGTGGAGAACAAGTCCCAGCATGTTGATGCAGAGAGGCGTGCTTGTGGAATACGAGTAGAAGCAGCTACCGGCAGGAGAGCACTGTGATTAAGACGCTGCACTAAGTACTCAATATACAAGACTGTAACTGGTAGCTGACAAGTGCCGTCACTGATTAGGTAGTGGCGTCAGATTTTTGATTCCTAGCTCTCTTTCTAGCTCATAATTTGACTGTTCAGCAAACTATTGACTAAAGAATGTGAGGGGAAGTTAGGGTAGAGAGAAGGTGTGGGGCCTTCTGGAGGCATTGGAAGAGGTAAGATATACATTGCCCAAAAGGGAAGGGGGATTTATTATTATTAAGTAGCATATCAAATGTATTTGTCAGTTTAGCAGCCTCTAGTTATAATGTCACAGTTAACTGGCTTTGTGAGAGAGCACTATTTTAACCCATTTGTGTTGAGCATGAAGCCGAACAATAGCTTCCATGCCAAGTTGTAGATGGTTTTGTACATTGTATTTTTAGCCTTCTGTGTGGTCCCTAACATCCAGCTGACAAGTACTTAAGATCACAAGCAGCTCCGAAAGATTCTCTGGAGCTATACTGGGTTTAAATAATTGTAAACTGTACTCGGCCAGAAAGCTCGCTGAGCAACAGTGCCCTGATAAATCAAGTTACTGTATAAGGCGGGCTATGCAAAACTTGATAATTTTAGCTCTTAGAAGGTGAGTTGTGTTTTGTTTTTTTAATTTGTTTTTTTAATATCTGCCTGGGTTGAAACCTCTGATCTCCAGACTGGATTCAGATGAAATGGGGAGGGAAAGTCAAAGCGAAATTGATGAAACTGAGAAAAGTTTGTCCTGCTTCAGGTCACAGGTGTGCAAAATAAATAAATGTTTATAGTTTTATTGTCTCACTGAGATAGCCAAGGTTCAGGGAGAGATCACACCTGCGTACCTGAGACGAAAGGTGGTGTGATCTCTACCAAGCAGAAGTCCCTACTGTTGATCTCTAAAAGTTCTATGAACTGGTTTTCCAGGTAAAAGGGTTAGAGGTGAAAGCACTGATTGACAGCCAGAAAACTCTGATTTTCAAGGAACAGCAGTCAAAGCATCTGACTGGCTTCTCACAGAACTTGTTGACTCTGATCATCTTCCAGGAATTGTCTTAGTCCAAAGACTCTGCAAAGAGAACAAAGCAGTTATATGAACTTCCTGGTGAGGCACTATCCCAGAGTAAATTGGTAATATAAAGGTGGAGGACCTTGGAATGAAACATACTTATTCAAGGTATCAATCTGAGAAGACTTTGAGTGAAACAATAATGTGACAGAAAAGACAGAACCTTGGCTAGGGACTCTGTGCTTATTACTTGGTTTCTTTCTGCTTTCACGTTTTTCAACAGGGAGTTGTCCATTTCACTAGTAACCTAGGATCGTCTTGTTCCAAAAGATGGTTTGGTTTTCACAGTTGCATCTTCTGTTCCAGTGGCTTCTTCGGATTTTTGGACATCTGAAAAGTTTTATCTTCAGCTTCTTCTGCTAAATACCAGCTATCACTGTCTCTGTTTTATGGTGTAGTCAGGTCAGTTATGTGACTGGTTAGGCATGCTCAGTCAGCTCATGTTGACTGGACAACCAGCTGCTCCAGCAACGAGCAGGTGTTGTGATATCAGAGAACAAAAGCACTGATTCTTGTGGTGCATTAAGGAGGTCTGATTTACATGTGACATTTTCTGATGAGATGAGATAGGAAGATTGTGCAGCATATTTAATTGGCATGTTAATAGCTTCGTTTGGCTTTTGGTAATTAAATGAAGAGTGCTTCTAGGAAATGGAAGCCTTCTTGATTTCCTCCTTAATGCTGAGGTAGTTAGCTTCTGTAATAGAATTTGTGTTAATCTTTTTTTTTTCCCTCCTGATTCTTACAGGCATGCTGGAATGAAACCAGAAATCTTGACTGTGCTCGTTCTACGCTGACTACAAAAATGTTGGCCTCATTTTGTGTCAGTGACAGTACACTCATAGACATTATTAGTCTCAGTTCCACACATACACTTAAGGAAGTGTGTCACTGGAAGTCACATTGGAATACAGTAGTAGAGTAAAAACATAATCATCTAAAGCAGTCATTCATCACAGTGGAATGCAAACACTGCAGCTTCCATAGGCCTACCATCTGGCTCTGTGCTGCCTTGTGAAGGTCACACTGGGAAGCTGTGTTAAGGTTATCAAAAGGATGAACTGACATTGGAGAATGCCTCTTATCAGGCTCATATGCACCTGTGGTTCCATAATAGGTCAGCCTCATTTGACTCAACAGCCAAACTGTACATTCCCAACCAGCGGACTGGAATTTTAATGTAAATGAGGAACCGAGCTGCACATTTTAATTATTTACATGGATTTTATTGCTATCAAGCTCAGGGATGTTTAGATTCAGAGTACTGTTTTTTTCAGTACAGAAATAGGGGTCAGCAAATTAAACTTGGGTCTATAGCTGGACTTAGATTCTACACCTAAAATAAATAAATAAAATAACCGTGAGGTTGTCTGGACATGGGCTGTTGATCTGCGGCCCATCTTACATCATTGCTATCATGGAAGGTATTGGCTACAGTGGAACTGGTGTGTTTCAACTGTCCAAAAGGGGCCATGATATGAGATTCCTACACAAGGGTCTGCACTCCCTGAGATCCCCATTGCTGATCTCCAGAACTGAAGGTTTCTAAAACTAATAAAATGAACAGTAATCACTCAGTTACTATGCAGATTATGCTGTGGAATTCTCCCTCTCTCTGCTTTTAGCTACAGCACACCATTGAGACTACACTGGGTGAATCAGGTGACTAGCTCCAGCTGGAGCTAATTGGAGCTCTGTCCATGGTGATTCTCTTACATACGTAAACTGCCTTCTTTACCTCTGATCATGAGGTGTTGGCAAGTCTGTGGGGCTTTACCCCTATCCTGGTGGTCTGGGTGTCTTTTGAGTAGCTCGGTTCCTTTCTTTCTTGGAGATCCTGATACAGGTCTATTGCTCATCTACCCCCTTGTCTCCTTCATGTGGGGCTCTACAAGATGCTCATCTGTCACCCCTTCAGTGCAACATATGAGACCAGATACTCAGCTGGCATAAATTGCCATAACTCAATTGAGTTAAATGGGACTGAGGAGCTGGACCATGTATAGGTCCACCTGGCACATTAGTGAAGGAATATGGGCTGTGCTGTCTTCAGAACAGGGATGGCATCTTCCTCTCTTCTGCTGCATCCAGTGTAGATGAGAATCTAAGGGTATGTCTATACTGACGGCGGCAAAGTCGCTGCCGCCAGATCGATCTTTCTGGATCGATAGAGTGGTCAGTGTAGACCCACTCAATCGATCAGGAAGTCAACTGAGTAAAACCACCCCCTCAAGTAGTGTAGCGCTGCGTTGACGGGACCACGGTTCCCGTCGGTGCAGTGCAGTAAAGACGGCGTGCAGAAGGGAAGCACAGCAGTCAACGGGAGTTACGCAAGCTACTTTGCATAGTTTGCGTAACTCCCATCGACTGCCGCCAAATCTCCAGGTCAGTGTAGACCAGGGCTGAGACACCTGCATGGGAATGAGGGCTAGTTCTTTTAAGATCAACCCGGATAACAATGAGCTGATGGTCAGAGGGTGGGAAGAAGCAATGGGAGAGATTGTGGAATATTGTTGCTAACTGCCTAAATAGCAGCAGTGGGCAAGAGTGCTTTTCACTGGTGGTGCCTGGTCAGAAGGTTTGGCTTTTTTTTTTCAGACATTGATCTTGTCAGATTCACCTAGTGCCTCAGGACCAGATTGCTGGAATGTGTTCTACATGGGGCTTTATCATAAGGCTATTCAAAAACGGTAGCTAGGGCAGAATGCAGCTGCCCACTAATTCAACAGGCTTTCCATAAAGAGCAGTATACACCAGTGCTGTGGGATCTGCGCAGGTTACCAGCTGATTTCAGGTCACCTATAAATGCCTTCAGTCCTGTCTACTTGAAAGACCGCCTTTTCCTTCATATGATTCCAGTGTCCATTACAGTTGTGTGAGGTTCTCAAGCTAACATTCCCCTGGTTTCAAGGAGAATTAGCTGCTGTCAGGGTGTTCTTTGTCAGAGATCTTCAGCTCACTTAACCCCTTCCCCTAGATGGCTTGAACCAGGATCTGATGACTTTTCTTAGGATATAAGGAAGTGCTGAATAAGGGTTTGGAGCAGTTTAAGAGAGTCATTCAGCAAGGAATGCAGTTAGGTTTTGTACAGGTGGTGAGATTATTGTAAACTCTTTGGGACAGGGACCATCCATTTGTTCTGTTTGTACAGCACTTAGCACGACAGTGCCCTGATCCATGACTGGGGCTCCCAGGTGCTACTGCAATATAAATAATAATCATCGATCATCATATTTCGTATGTAACTTTTGTCTAGTTTTAAAATATATCAAGCAGAAATCATTCTGCAGGTTTCTATAACTCTTCCATCATTATGAAGCTTTAAGAAAAGGGACTTTCATAATGGAACCCTCTTTCATACTTACATTATTAAGTTCCTGAGTATATGAGAGCTTAAACTTCCCCCAGCTATGGGCCTAATCCCAGGATCCATGCACAAACGAAAATGTACACAAATAATTTCCACAGAGCCTGTGAGGGAAGAGTCCTCCCCCTATGCTGCAGAGTAGGAATGGGAATAGAACCAACCTTCGGCAACTAGTCCTGCCTTACAGTTCCTGTAGTCTCCATGACCAATATCTGAGCCATCAGTTGGCCAGAGGATCTTCATAGCTGCAGAGCACTCTGCCTTGTTGTCTTTCAGTCTGCCTTATTCCCATCCCCCTCCATCCCACAGCATGCATAGGAGGCACCAAAACCAAACAACAACAAAAACACACTGACTTATCTCCTTTGGAGCTAGGTCATGGATTTGCAGCAGAACTTCTTAGGACAAGCAGGATTTATCCTCAAATGTGTAATGAAATAAATGGTAGATTATGAATTTAGGGCAAAAGCATGTAGAGAAACACGCCAGAGAGAAAGGAAGTCCTTATTAAAACACAAAGCAAAAGAAACACCAGAAAATATTGGCCAAGTAAATTGTTTTCTCAATAATTTTTTCAATCTCCATATTTCCTCCAGTGAGAACATTCCTCTTTAATAATCTCCTTCCTTACAGAAGGATGCTCGAGTGGCGGTGGTTTTGTTTTTCTCCAGTGGCACAGTTCTAATTGATAAAAGTTTAACATTTACTAAAGAAATATCTGCAACTCTAATCTGTCTTTTAAAAAAAGGAAAAGAAAAGCAACAGCACCAAAACATCTTGATCCAGATTCTCAGGACTGGCTGTTTGATGCTGCGGTGCCTACTGCAGCTAGGGGATGGAGGCCTACATAAGTGACTGTAAGTTTTGTGGATACCTTATCCTCAAGCCACTGGGACCTCTCCATAGCCCAGGTGAAATTTAGAACTGGTCTTAGCCGCGCTGCCTGCAACAATTTCACATGGCCTCATTCCAGCAGCCAGGATCTTTGGAACACAAGGGTGCATGTGAAGTGGGCTGGAGTGGTAAAGAGCCAGCTACACCACCTGGGATTTCCCCAGTGCCAAGGAAGTCCCTAGACAGCTAGTTAAAGTGAGTTTAAAGCTGCTTTGCACAGCCAGTGTGGCATAAGACAGCCTTACTGATGCCAGGGATCAGGATCTAGCTCCTTATCTCCAGTTCCTCCTGCTTTCTTTGAGAGAGGAGCATAAGGAATGGGCTACTGAAACCGATAAACAATAGTTAAAAACACCAGTTAAAATAACTTTTAATTGCAGTTAGTGTCGCTGGATTGGAATAACTCAGAGGAGGCAGGAGGGACAACAGCAGGCATGGTCTGTAAACTGACAATGTCCAGTGTGAGCAAACTAGGTACCTGCTGATTAGGCAGGTTGTCTATATGCCTTTTGTGAAAACACATCCATGCTGCAGCTTTCCATAGGCAGTGTAGCTGATGATGGTCTGTGACAAAGGTCTAGGAAAGCATCTCTCAAATCCCAAGCTTGTCAGAGAAAACAGCAGGGGGAAACAGATAATGAAAAGAGATACATGTTGACACCTGGATTGGTGATACCGCAGCACTGGTCGAAGGTGTGCCCTTATATATTTCACAGATGACCGTGTAAAGCAAAGGCTGACCCAGGACACTGAAAAAAACTACCATGTGTTTATTGCTTGCTGTGCTTGGATCCTTATGGGGCAAACAATATCCATAATATTTTTCTTCCCCCATGCAGTGTGTCATTGTTTTCTGATACCCTCCTACTCTCAGAGAAAGAGACTGTAAAATTGCACTGATAGGTACAAGCCGGTGGGAAGAAAAAAGGAGCCCCAGTCATGATTGTGCTGGGTGAGGTTGAAGTGTACTGACAATGTAATCACCAGCCGGAGCAGTACTGATGCACAAAATCATCAGACTTGAGGGAAAAAGGAAAAGCTACTCCTGTTATCCTTATTGACTATCGAACATTTCCCCCTTATTCAGTATGGAGGTGGCTTTCAAAAACTACTTACTGCTCTATTTCCCTTTCAATGAATTGTTCAAAATGGTCTTTAAGCTGAACCCCTTTACTGTTTTTATAAAATAGGTTTCCAAAGATGTTAAAAGAGACATTCTTTCCTGGCCTTCTAACTTCACTCTTGTACTCAGGATAGTTGAGCAGCTGAAGGGCAGTGTGTGGATTCCTAAGTCTCACTGAACAGACAGACTGGGAAGTAAGGATTGAATGGGGAAGGGGAACAAATGTAGAGCTGGCTGAAAATTTCCCATGAACTGGAAATTCTGAAGAATTTTTATTTCAGAAACACCATGTGGTGGAAATATGTTCCCCAGGAACTTGGGGCTGCTGCAGAGCCACCGACCCTGGAAGCCTTGGGGGTCCCCTCAGGTTCAATGTATTGACACTTCCTGGTTTTGTCAGAAAATTCCCAACCAGCTCTAAATAAAAAGGAATATTCTGAAAAATGTGTTTCTTTTCAAGCATAATAGGTAGTAGCCTGAGTCTCAGTCTCACAGTCCGTGACATGAGGAGATTTTCCTCTTTGTTCTTGTCCGATTTCTTTCCCTGTCCTACTCTGGATCACATAAGGTAGGTTGTAATTTTACAAAAAGCCATCATTGAACACAGGTATTTTGGAGAAAAGTTCCAGAGGGGCAGCCGTGTTAGTCTGTACAAAGCAAAAACAACAAGAGTCCTGTAGCACTTTAAAAACTAACAAATTTCTGCAAGCATAAGCTTTCGTGGGCCGCAACCCACTTCCTCAGATGCATGAAATAGAAATCAGATAGGAGGTATATATATATACATCCAAGGGTAAGAAACAACAATGGGGAGGGTAGGTGTAAACAAAGTCCATTCAGTTAGAGTAGATGAGGCCTATTCACAATCATTGATTACTTCTTGCAATGAGATAACCATTCCAGGTCCCTATTCAGACCCAGTTTGATTGTGTCAAGTTTGCAGATGAGTTCCAGCTCTGCAGTTTCTCGCTGAAGTCTGTTTTTGAAGTTTTTTTGTAGAAGTATGGCAATTTTCAAGTCAGCTACAGAGTGTCCTGGGAGATTGAAGTGCTCTCCTACTGGCTTATGGATGTTACCATTTTTTAATGTCTGATTTGTGTCCATTTATTCTTTTGCGAAGTGACAGTCCGGTTTGGCCAATGTACATGGCAGAGGGGCATTGCTGGCACATGATGGCATATATTACATTAGTAGATGTGCAGGTGAATGAGCTCCAGATGGTGTAGCTGAGATGGTTAGGACCTGTAATGGTGTCACTAGAGTTGATGTGTGGGCGAGGTTGGCAACGGGTTTGTTGCCGGGATAGATTCCTGGGTTAGTGTTCTTGCTGTATGGTGTATGGTTGCTGGTGAGTATTTGCTTCAGGTTGGGGGGCTGTCTGTAAGCAAGGATAGGTCTGCCTCCCACGGTTGAGCGAGTGAGGGATCAACTGCTAGGATAGGTTGTAGATCCTTAATGATGTGTTGGAGAGATTTTAGCTGGGGAGTCTAGGTGATGGCCAGTGGTGTTTTGTTGTTTTCTTTGTTGGGTCTGTTCTGTAGTAGGTTACTTATGGGTACCCGTCTGGCTCTGTCAATTTGTTTCTTCACCTCTCCAGGTGGATATTGTAGTTTTAAGAATGTTTTATGGATATCCTGTAGGTGTTTGTTCTGTCTGAGGGATCGGAGCAAATCCGGTTGTATCTTAGGGCTTGGCTGTAGACAACGGATCATTTAATGTGTCCAGGGTGGAAGCTGGAGGCATGAAGATATGTATTGCAGTCAGTTGGTTTTCAGTATAGGGTGGTATTAATCCTTTATTTATATTGTAGTGTCCAGGAAGTGGATTTCTTGTGTGGACTGGTTCAGGCTGAGGTTGATGGTGGGGTGGAAATTATTGAAATCCCGGTGGAATTCTTCGAGGGACTCTTCCCGTGGGTCCAGATTATGAAAATGTCATCCATGTAGCGTAGGTAAAGGAGAGGTGCTTGGGGATGAGTTTTGAGGAAGCAGGTGTTCGAGGTCAGCCATAAAAATGTTGGCATACTGTGGAGCCATGCGGGTGCCCATAGCTGTGCCACTGACTTGAAGGTATAGATTGCCTCCAAATCTGAAGCAGCTGTGGGTCAGGACAAAGTCACAAAGTTCAGCTACCAGGTGTGCCATATCATCATTAGGGAAAATATTGCTGATGGTTTGTAGTCCATATTTGTGTGGAATGTTGGTGTAGAGAACTTCTACATCCATAGTCGCTAGGATGGTGTTTTCTGGGAGATCACCGATGGATTGTAGTTTTCTCAGGAAGTCAGTGGTATCACGAAGATAGCTAGGAATGCTGGTGGCATAGGGCCTGAGGAGAGAGTCCACATAGCCTGACAGTTCTGCTGTGAGAGTGCCAATGCCTGAGATGATGGGACGTCCAGGATTCCTAGGTTTGTGGATCTTGGGTAGCAGATAGAATAACCCTGGTCGGGGCTCAGGGGGTGTGTCTGTGTAGATTTGTTCCTTCTTAAGTAGATGTTGTAGTTTCTTTTGGTATTCTTCAGTGGGATCGGATGGTAGTGGCTTGTAGAATGTGGTGTTGGAGAGTTGTCTGGCAGACTCCTGTTCGTAATCCAACCTTTTCATGATGACTACAGCACCTCCTTTGTCTGCCTCTCTGATTGTAATGTCAGAGTTGTTATTGAGGCTGTGGATGGTGTTGCGTTCTGCACGGCTGAGGTTATTACTTAACTTATGGCTCATATACACTTAAGGTGCTGCAGTGGCACAGCTGTGCTGCTGCAGCAGTTCAGTGTAGACACTACCTATGCTGACTGGACAGCTTCTCCTGTCGATGTAGGTAATCCACCTCTCCAAGAGGCGGTAGCTAGGTCCACAGAAGAATGTGTTGGGGATAGTGCATTGCTGGAGGTGCCATCTTTTGGATGAGACTTGAAACCAAGATCCAGATGTAATATCCTGGCTCCCCCACCCTTCAGTATATGCATGGTGGAGATGTGTGTGTCTTCAGAGAAATTTAGGGAGAGCTATATATTGCTGGGGAATGATAAAGACATTCTGACTATAAATGTCATTGTAACCAAAGGTAGCTACATCTCCAGAAGGAACACCTTAGAATGCCACCTAGTCATTCTAGTTTACCTGCTGCCTCAGAATGAAAACAAACCAAGATCATTGCTATTCACATGAAGAATGGGGGTAGGGAGGAATGGGTGAATATAAATAAGGTTACGTAACAAATAGAACATTTTCCCTCTTTGTTTTTGTTCTGGTCACTGAGGGTCCTTGACAGTACTACTGGGAACAAAACAAAAATAGTTCAGCTTCTGCAGAAAAAATGTTGCTCTTTTCTTCATTCCCAACCAGTCTGCCTGCATCACGTAATGTCACTTCTGTCCCTGTTGTGTCTCAATCCAGAGCCTCTGAACAAGAGAAAGGCTTTAGTGGACCCTAGCGAAGCTTCAGAAAGCAAAAGGAAAAAATCAATAGCTTTTCAAAGCCAACTCTGCTTCTGTGAATATGACATTTGCCCTCTCTCCTCTAGTGGGGAAAGCAACAAGGACATTTACATTTGCAATGGAAATAGAATGAACAGCAACAAAAATTTCCTTGCAGCTTTGACTTGGAAAGGAAAATAACTCTATGGTACTTGCCCATTTGATGACATCAAAAGATACTGCTGGGTGTTTTGTTTGGGAGATGCCTGAGAATAAAACAGAAAGTGACACTAAGTCAAGAAAGAGAACAGAAAATAAGCACTTCCGCATTCATGAAGTGGCTCAAGATGAGTGAAAATGGACTCCAGGGCAGAGGAAGAGAGTGAGAAAGAGGACATAATGGTCAGATCCGCCACTGCAAATATTTCACCAGGAAAGCCAGGACACAAGATAAAAAGAAAGAGACAAAACAAGAGTAAGTCTCATGCTGGTCAGGCAATGTCATTGCTACAGTATGTGGTTACAGGACCCTGCACTACTACGTTAAATAGCTTTCCAACAGGGGGCTTTTTTGGTGTAATTAGGCATGGAGTCATGTTTAGGAACTTAAAGAATTCTACGTTCAGGAAGTGCTTGATGAGTGAGGAGAGTGAGGAAGGAATAAGGTCTGGATGTTGCACTACCTTGGCTCTCACACAGAACACGGTGTCAGAAGAGTCAGCTCCTGCAGGTATATGAAATCAGAAATTAAAAATATTGTCAATCGCCCCTACCCCCCCAGGCGCAAACCGAACAAAACCAACCAACCACAAGGGGGGAAAAGAGAGAAAACACTAATCATCACAGCATATCTGATTCCTGTCTCTGACATGAAAAGAGAGATTAGCAAATTAACATTCTTTAGATCACAGTGAGAAAACTACAAAATTGTAATGTGTCTGGATGGAACAGCCACACTATTTGTTGTAATAGGCAAAGGTTGCCACCTGCTCTAAATATAGATATGTCAGCAACAGACCAGGAAAACCTGTGTAAAATCCTAGAACTGCTTCAAAAACATTTTAAACCCACACAAAAAAAAGTCATATACAAAAGGTATCTTTTCCTAAAGTGCAATGGAAAACTCTGGAGAAAGAACAGATTTGTATATTGGCAAACTGTGAAAAATAGCTGACTCAGGCAGTTATCAAATCTTAAAAGATGAAATCATTTGTGATAGATTAGTACCAGGTACGAAAGATGCTGGCACGTGCATGAAACTGTTCAGAGACCACCAACTTTACCAAGAGCTATAGATACATCTAGTGAACAAAACTAGTGAACAAACTCTCATCTAAATGCAAAGCTTCAGTGGATCAGACACAGAGGTAATTCAACAAGCAACATAGGAGAAGCATGAAAATACAAAGAAAAATACACCAAAATTTGTGCAAAAGCCAAGACACAAATACAAAGCAGAGGAGACAAATAAAACGCAATGGAAGACCTGTGGAAAAAATGACGATAACGGGAAATGTCCTGCATGTGGGGCCATCTGCACTAATTCTGGCAAGAGAAATCATCATGCTAAAGCTTTCAGACAAGAAAAACAGAGAAAACAAATACACAATATTGAGCGAGCAAGCAGTGACTCAGAGGATGAGATTTTTGCTTGTATGTGACATTAATGCAGTGCAAAACAGCAAGAAATAAATGATCGGTAAAGCTCAAACTAGCACCATATGTAAAGACAAGGCAGCAGCATGCAGACAGGAAACTGAACACCAAATAGACAGTTGTGCATCAGGGAATGTGCTATACTAGAAAGATTTCCTTAGTATCATGCAAGAAAAAAAAGTTACATTGCAACCAAGCAAAGCCAACTTTAAAATGATGGTACAAGCATAATACCAATAGGATGATGTAAACTGCAAGCAGAACAGCAAAGAAAAGTATATAGGCTGAAATCTGAAAGAGTATAAACAACACAGAAGCCACTGTTTTCACCTAAAACTGGTGAATGCATGATTATAGTGACAGTAAACCTGGGACAAATGATTCTGACACACAAGCGAAATGAAAAAACGCAGCCAGAGCAGACAATCCACTGTGGCATCCCTCAGATTACCAAGATGTTTATGAAGGCATGGGCTGTTCCAGGGATGTTATACCCAGAAATAAATAAAATAATTCAGGCAGCAGATCACCTGCCTCACAGAGTAGTCATCGCATTATGAGAAAAAAATAACGGAATCCATAAAGCAAATGTAAAAAGAATCATTGCTCAAGGGACAGAGCTGGGTAAGCAGCCTGGTAGCCATTGAGGAGCCAGGCAAGCTGTGCTTTTGCATAGAAAGAAGCAACTTAAGCAAAGCACTAAAATGAGCTCGCTACCAAACGTCTGCAATTGCACTGCCTTGGCAAAAGCTAAATTATTCTCAGTACTTGATACCAAAGACAGATATTAATAAGTATTACTGGAAAAGGTAGGCATCTACTCACCACATTTTGGACACCAGCAGGCAGATACAGATGGTTGAGAATGCCCTCTGAGGTCAAACCAGAAGTAGAAGAATATCGATGCTGCCAGTAAGATATACTAACTGGGCTCGGGGGGAGCAGCCTCATAATGGTTTCATGGCAGTGGCATCGGATCTAAATTTGTCCCATAGTTTTTGGTCACAGGCCTTCTCGCAACCAGCCAAAGCGAGAGCATCACCATCAACCTTTGTATTAAGTTATACGCTACACCCAGTTACCTATCTGGGGCCGCATTCAATTTTGTTTCTTTAAAAAATAGCGTTTCCACAAAGGAAAAACAATCCTCTAAATAAATTAACACCAGTCTGCTCAGCCCACCCAGGCCAGAAGTGGAGCCTATCTCCTAAAACATAGGAAGCCTGGCTTCTGTCAGTCAGGCACGTTAGATGAGGTGAAGACTGGAGACCTAGGTCCCCAAGTAAGAGTGTTTTGCCATTGACTCCAAGACTATTAAAGCTAGGAACCATTAACTCCCAAGCAGCAGTGACCATGGCTGCTCAGTGGGACAGAGGCAATATCCCTCCAAACTCCAAACAACAGGTCTTTAGAAGGTATCAGAACTTTGAAAAAATCCTGGCATCCCTTTGATTGTCTTTGACTTTCTAGTAATTATACAGAAATTATCAATGGGGCTGGCTGGCAGAATCTATGGACATGAACACTTCTGACTGATGGTAAAACTCCTATTGACTTCAATGGAGCCAGGTTTTTAACCAAAGAGTCAGAGCCTGGCTGACCTTTATGCCAGAATTTCAGTCCCTGATCCCTCCCTACTCCATTTGGGATCACAGGTGCCCCAAATTGTGCACAGAGGCAGCGGGCCCATGGATCTGCTCTCTTCCCTCCCTCATGTACCAGCCAGCAGAGCTTCTAGACACATCAGAGAAGGTAAGTTGCATCCTATATAGAAATGTGGCAACAGGACTTTCCCTATCAGGCATTATCAAGCCCAGAAGATAACCACTGGTGATGCTACAAGAAATGCACTCTCTGAAACTTTCTCTAGATTAAAAACCCAATCCAGCTCCCATTGACTTAAGAACATAAGAATGGCCATACTTGTCAGACCAATGGTCCATCTAGCCCAGTATGTTGTCTTCCGACAGTGGTCGATGCCACATGCTTCAGAGGGAAAGAATACAACAGGTAATCATCAAGTGATCCATCCTGTCGGCCATTCCCAGCCTCTGGCAAACGGCAATCCCTGACTTTAATGGCCAAACCCTCATTGATTATAATGGCAGTCGGAATGAGTCCTTATTATTTATTAAACATGAAGAACATGATTCCAGCGAAGAAATGACACTATTGTCTCTCAGATGCAGATCCCCACAGCAAAGCAGTGTGCTGTCAGACTCTGGAGTTTGTAGCATTTTATCTCTCTGCCTTTCCTCTACTACTTCCTTCTCAGAAAACTCCAGACACACCAAGTAAATCACAGGAAATAGAGTTTATAGAACCCAAAACAGCACAGGTTTTTGGAATGGTATCACCATCGTATATGGGTAGCAATAAAAGACAAAGGTGCCCTGGAGCTTCTGTCAATAAAATGAAGTGGAGCAATATGATTATGACAGAGTTAAGCTGTATCAAACGCCAAAGAAAAAGAATTCCATGGCGACATGTTAATAGATCCCAGGAAAGACTCCTTAATTGACTGAAAATGGAGAATCCATTTGCAGAAAAGAAAAACTACTGTTCTCTCTAGGTCTAAAAAAAACTTTGTGCAAAGGGCCAGAAGAAGACCCATTTCCACAGCACAATGGGGTTCTGTCTATCACAGTGGCTGTTAGACATAACTTAAGTCCAAAGAATTAATATGTACCACTTATGATTTCATAATAGGCTTAACTGGGACTTTTGTGACTCATTGACTGGCTGGCCCTCTGCACAGGGGGTAAATTTTATCCTCTCTGAATTGCCTACTTATAGGGCCAAAGCATGAAATCTTTTGTCACTTACTCAGGCAAAACTCTGACTTCAGAAGTCGTTTTGCTTAAATAAAGATAAGTATAGACTTCAGGATTTGGGCCATAGAGGGTGGATGGGGACAGGGCACCTGTCTAAAGAACTCCGTTCAGTCCGTGAAACACACAGCTTTTCATTCACCCAAAATATATCTGGCCAACTTTCTTGTTGTTTCGTGAGTGGAAGACGAAGGTACGGCAAGTGGAGATTAACTTAAAGGGTCATTTTAGTGACTTCAAAGTGTGCCTCTCACAAAGGTAATTAACTCAATAAAAAGCACCTCTGTCTAGAGTTACATATTAAGGATAATGGTCCGAGCTACCTGAGACCAATTGAAATATGACACATTAAAAATGGCAATAAAGCACTTTTCAAACACTTGTCTTGGCCCAGTCCCATTTCAGTGATCGCTGCTCCAAGCTGACACCTTGGCAGAAGCACAGATGTGTCTTCAGTTCTCTGGGAACATGGCTTGTGAAAGAGATTGAAAGTATCAAAACCTGACGGGGGCTTATCAAAACATTTGGCTGCAGGTGACATAGCGTAACAGCCAGCCTTTTTGCAGTAGTGTGCTGGGTACTGAGCAGTATTGACCCATGTCACTCCCCGTCACCGTATACAGCGATGAGTTGAGGTTATTGATCTGCTAGATACTTCAGAGCAAGCTTCATTGTTTTTAAGCAGATTTTTCGGCCCACACAAAGGCAAAACCAAAGACCACTCTTCAAAGGTCTTATACTAATTTCCTAATGTGAGCTCCTCAGTGAAAGGTCACCTTTGCATTAGCCAGCCTTTACTTAATAGCAATCTTTCATCCTATGGCCTCAAGTTCCATAATTGTGCTTCCTAATGCTAGTCAGACGTCCCAGTTCCGTCTTGGATTGAATGCAGATGATGTGAACACGAGCATGTTCTTTTTTTAATTCTTTCAGGTACATTCAGGGCGCTTAGATTAATGATGAAAAGCACATTTTGCCTGTCAGAACCAAGAAAGGGAGTGGCGTGTGGAGTGGCGTGCGGATTTGGATTCAGACAGGGATGGATACAGATTTCAATACTCAAACACTACAGGTAATTAGTCCCAGTGTATATGATCAAATCTGAGGAAATTTTAAATAACCCTGGTTATTAAAATTGGTGAATGCAGCCAAGCTGCCAAACCTATTGGCATTAAAACAATTTCATTTTCATCTTCTCTCCACATTAACATTATTTTTCCATATAACCAAGCAATATAGTTGGTGAAAGGAAAGTGGGGGATCAATTGTGAGAAGGTCCATGACTGGATTCTCTTGCCAAAGAAATGGTTGATAATTGGGAAACGTTTGAGAGCCCCAGGATTCGCAGCTAACTGCACTACCCAATGAAGTGGTGAAGTCAATGGGACTACTCAAGTGCACACATTTAAGTACTTCACTCAGGGCACGTGCACACTTTGAGCTGAATCCCAGCTCTAGGAGACATATTCACGCCAGCTCCGATTAAGCTAGCATGCTAAAAATGGAATGCCATTGTGCATGCAGGGGGACAGGCTAGCTGCCCCAAGTATGTGCCCAGTGTACTTAGGCCTGTTAGACCATCCCACCACCCAGCCTGCCATAGCTACATTCTGTTATTAGCATGGCAGCTCTCATTGAGTGACCACAGGTATGGTCCCTTGAGCTGGGAATCACATCCCTAGTTCAAATTGTAGACATATCCTGATTTGGGGCTTTTAAATACGTGTTTCTTCCCCCAGTTTATTTCTCTCCCATTCTGCATCTCTGCCTACCATTTCCACTGCAGTCAAAAAAGCTAATAGAATGTTAGAAGGCATTAAGAAAGGGATAGATAATACAACAGAAAATATCATAATGCCACTATATAAATCTATGGTACACTCATCCCTTGAATGCTGTGTGCAGTTCTGGTCACACTGTCTCAAAAAAGATATATTAGAATTGGAAGGTACAGAGAAGGACAACAAAAATGATTAGGGATATGGAACAGCTTCCATAGAAGGAAAGATTTAAAAGGCTGGGACTATTCAGTTTAGAATTAGATGACCAAGGGAGAATATGGTAGAGGTCTATAAAATCATGAATAGTGTGGAGAAAATGAATAAGGGAGTGTTATTTACCCCTTCTCAGAACACAAGAACCCGGGGTCACCCGATGAAATTAACAGGTGGCAGGTTTAAAACCAACTTAAGGAAGTACTTCTTCACCCAATGCACAGTGAACCTTTGGAACTTGTTGTCAAGGGATGTTGTGAAGGTCAAAGCTATAACTGGGTTCAAAAAAGAATTAAATAAGTTCATGGAAGATAGGTCCATCAGTGGCTATTAGCCAAGGTGGTCAGGGACGCAACCCCATGCTCAGGGTGTCCCTAAACCTCCAACTGCCAGAAGCTGGGGCTGGATGACAGGAGATGGATCACTAGAAAAATTGCCCTGTTCTGTTCATTTCCTCTGAAGCATCTGGCATTGGCCACTGACAGAAGACAGGATACTGGGCTAGATGGAACATTGGTCTTACCCTGTATAGCCGTTCTTATATTCTTATATAGTTAAATAGGTAGGAGCTTGGGGCAGGCTTTATCTTTTTTGTTTTGTGTTTATACAGCACCTAGCACAATGAGGTCTTGGTCTGTGATTGAGGCTCCTGGATGCTACAATTATACAAATATTAATAATAATATCAATAATGCATCTTTTCATTGCGTTCTCTTTCCTTTCAGCCTTTCATTTTCATCAAGGAAAGAATTCTACTTCTCTCATTTAAAAAAATAAAGATAATGAATCAATCAGCTACCTATTTCAAGCGAACAATAGCTTTTGCTAAAAATAGCCAGCTTCTGGTGAGTATAGGAAATCACAAAATTCTATATTTGCATTTAAAAAAGAGAGAGAGAGAAAAAAAACATTTATCAAATCTAAATCCATGTTCTAAGAGCTGCAGGGGGGGGAGGTAGAAAATTGGCTTTTGTGATGAAGTGTTATTCAATCCATCACACATATGAACTCCAATTTTGCCCCTGAGGTGAAGAAATTGGTCTTCTCTCTCTCTCTCTCTCTCTATATATATATATCAAACCTTGCACTGTACAGAATTTTCACAGCATATCCCATTGTGTCACTATATAGTAACTCCAGCACAAGTAATAGCTTGAGATATTCAGATGGTGATGGGATGTATAGGGGTGTGTTTGCAGAATTATGCATGTAATGACAATAAAGATGGAACTGCATGGTATTCCCTATGCTTTGAACTGCCTCCCACTTCTTGTTTGCGATATGGGCTCCATATCTTCCTTCTTTTCAAAACAGGTCATTCACGAACTTAAGAGCTGAAAAGATGAGCAACAAGACAATTCTAGTTACATAACCAGTGCAATAATCAGTACTGAATAAACATCTTCCAAAACTATGGGGCCAGGCCTGGCCTGTGTTGCGCACTAAGAAGCTGCATCACCCCAGGGAGAGCTCCAGGACATACAGTACTTTGAGAACTCCCTGGAGAATGTGGGGCGCACGCCAGCGGCAGCACCCCTTGAGTATTCCCTTCTCCTATGTGTGGCATATTATTGTATATATTATTAGCGCTGCAGGGATGCATGCAATATCAGCGCTGAATGATGTCAGTTGTGTGTTGCATGCATTGTGACGAGGACGGAGAATGCTGTAGCCAAATCTGTTATTTAGATATAGAGTATAACTGATAGTTTAACATACAATGGTCTGGCAGGATTGAGCCAGATCAGATACAGCGTTAGAATTGTCATTAGTGTGAGAACCTTGCTGAACACACAACAACCACTTACAAGCTGGAAATAACTTTTGAATCATCAACAATTTGAATAGCAGAGCCACAGACACCATAGCATAACAAATGAGATAGAGAGAATACAAAACATGCAGAACTTGTACTACTCACACTATCCCTTGCAGGGGAACCCAAAGTGTTAATCATTATCCTTATCCTCATCCCCAGTGGTTATCATCCTGGCATCGCCCACGGCGTAAAGGCTAGGTAACGTCTTTATAGTGTGTTATGCTGACGCCCCCTGCATCTTCTACATATTCATCAGGGTTTCGGCCGCTTTTTACTTATCTGAACTTCCACACCCCACTTCTGTTGAGGTCCCCCAATTTCTATAGGTTAATTAATCATTTACATCAAACTCATTAGCATTTGTGTCACTTGCTTGCCATACTATCATTGCTGTCAAATCTTGGGCGAGTCAGTTATACATATTGCCTAAACTATCAGAAACCCGTGTCTGTGGTTTTCTTACGTCACATCCATCAGTGCTTAGCACATCTTATTTATTGCAGTGCAAGCATCTTGTGGCTTAAGGTCACTTGCCTGTCATCTAGTTATATCAAGACTAGGTCTTTGTTATGTCAAGCCATCCTTACCTTATAGGTCTTGGTCCTGTTGGTTTTCTACTTACATTACAGCAGTAGGCAATACTTTTCTTATATGCAAGACTACAATACACTGACCTCCGTGGCTAGCCAGTGCTGCTTCATTGCACGTACAGGGTGGGGACATGGTTTTGCCTCTTCCCTGCTGCTCTGGGATCACACTAGGAAGCACTAATAGACAGTTAGTTAAATTGTGCTGAGCAAAGTGCATGTTCTACAAATGTGGCTGGCATTTTGTGCATGGATTCAAGTGGATAAGTTTCCTTGCTTCTTCTTCTCATCTTGTGTAAGGCCCAAGCATGATCTGGCTCCAGCCTATGTATGCATGATTTAAAAATGAACATGTGTGTATTATGTGGGTGCCAATCCTGACTTTATAGTTAAAATTGAATTGATTGCTCTAGCTTTGACAAGAGCAAATCTTGTAGAAGTCTTAACAATTGCATACTGAAATGGAGGGCCTGAGTAAGAAGATCAGAAGAAAAATCATTTGAACATTATTCTGATGTTCAAGGGCCAGGAGGATGTCGTGCATATTTCAGAAAGACAGACTGGGCCAAGAAGCTGGTAAAGAAAATCCTAACTACTATAGGAAAATGGTCAAAATAACATTGTCATATATACTGGTAGCATAAAATAATGGCATAATTCTTGCCTACTAACTTGACACATTTTACACATCTCTGCATGAGTTAACTTGACTTCCAAGCCTTTGTTTCCTATGGATGTGGAATAATACATTAGGCAGCGTGATGGGAAATTGCTTGATGACATCTTTCAGTGTTGCTTTTAAGTTGCACAGAATGAGAGATTTTCTGTATATTTTACAAATAGAGACATCAATGTGTAAACAGGAGGCCAGCTGTAAATTATAGCAAGACACTGCTTGTTCTGTATTCAGCTTTTCTGAAAATAATTCTGATTTAGTAAATTAGATGTTCCGTACATGTGCCCTTCTTTAGCACATTTCAGATTGCCATCAGGAAATTGCAAGATGTTAGTGAGAGGTATCTAAAATAAAATAAGCAAGTCATATTGGATTTACTAAATCAGACCTGTCAATTGTTGTTCTTTGGTATGGAATATATATTATTTTTCCAGTTTTGAATAAATGCCTTGAGAGATTCACCATTACCCACTTTATGACTTCTCTCTATTCTGATACAATAGCTTTTTGGCTAAGACATAGAAATAGATGTCAGGAGACCTGAGTGCTTATCCCAGCATTCCCACAAGCTTCGTGTATGATCTTGGCAAGTTGGGGTGGTCAAAAAAATTTCCATTGAAATTTTCAATGGAAAATTGGATTTGGATTTGTTTTCTGCAGCAAATTTTGACTTTTAGTTTAAAAAAAAAAAAAAAAACCTGAAAAGTTTTCATTTTTCAGATGAAAACCAAAAAAATGTGATTTGGAAATACTCCCACAGAGCCTCATGGGAGTTATAGTTTGGATGACTTGTGCCCCCAGTCTCCTTTACGGCTAGAGTCCCCAGTTGGATTATATCTCCCGTGATGCATGTGTGGTTACTCAGTAAGAGGGGAAAATCATGGTGCATTATGGAAGACGTAGTCCAGCCCATAGAGGAGAATGGAAGCATGAGCTTCCAAACTACATCTCCCATAAAACATCTAGGCAGTATTTCTAAATAGAAATTTTAGTTTTCAGCTGAAATTTTTCAAGTTTTTGATCCTTTGCATTGATATTTTCCATGGAAAAAGAAACATTTTCTGACTTGCTTTATAGGCAAGTAATTTAGGTCAAAAAGAGATATTAAAGATCAACATCTAGATCCCTAGTCAAGCACCTTAATAAGGCCCTGATCCTGCCGCTTTTGTGCAGGCATCCGCACAGATTCTGTTGAATCATAGAAGATTAGGGTTGGAAGGGACATCAGGAGATCATCTGGTTGACTTCAGTGAAGTTGACTTCAGTACTCTGTACGTGCATAGCAGGTTTCAGGATCAGCAGCCAGGTCAGTGCTTCATTTGTGCCAGGGCTTGCCAGAGGTGAGCCCCAGCACCTCTAGGTTTGGCAGTTCATAGCCCCAGCACCTCTGGGCTTGCCGCATCAGTTATGAGAGTAAAAAAAATTGCTTGAGCCCCAGCATCTAGTTGCTTGAGCCCTGGCACCTCTTTCATTGCAAATTAAGCACTGGCCCAAGTGGTCTAACTTTTGAGCACCTTCAATTTCCATTGACTTGCCTGAGAGGTGCTGTATGAATGCGAAGTATTATGATGATAAGCACTACATTGATACTGGGAACTTTGTAAATAAAACCCAGACCATTTCTCTTCCTGCTCCCTCAAAGTTTTACTAACAATGACCCAGTTTATATTAATTACATCCTGAATAATTTCAGAAACAGCGGTGTCTTTTGGCCAGTGAAATGTAACAAGGACAATATATTGTTGAAGCTAAAAAATAGAATCCCTTACCACTTCCATGTGCAGCATATTACTATATATATTATTATTGGTGCAGTGATACATGCAATATCAGCAGTGGGTGATACTGATTTATGTTGAGTGCACTGTACAGAAGTTAAACTGGAAATATAAAGAGGAGACAGTAGATGACTTCGTTAAGGGGCTATGGATTAGAGGGGGGAAATGTAAGACTCGAGATGTAAGAAGTCAGTGGAGTTAGGAAACAATGAGCTGAGCTGTGATTAACTGGCCTGCTTTGCTTCTGAGGTGTCCCTATCTAGTTACATGTACATGTGTCTGGGGATGTAAAATGAATTTGACTGTGTAATACTTTCTCTCTCTTTCCTTATGAGATACACGAAAGTATCATCTCCAACACTGGAATGTTTAAGAGACTGTAAAATGACGGCAGTAGATCTCGTGATTAGCATTGGGAGTTGTAGCAAGAACAGATAAGGAGGCTGACATCCGACTTAGAGATTGATTTACCTCTGCTGGTGCATTGGGTGCAATTTGCATCTTGCCGGTACTAGCAGGGCCGGCTATATCAAAAGGGAATTAAATCCATCCAAGGGGGTGCAAATATAAATAACTGCAAGTGGTGGAGGAGCCTCTCTGGTAAAGATTACTCAGGAGATGTCAGTGGATTTATATAGAGAGAGATGGATATTGCTGAGAGTCATCTCTTAAAGGGTTTTCTTCATGCTGCAATTTTAATGTCTGTATGAATTTAGCTTCAAAAGTTTTTCTAAGTGTAGGAGCCCTGAAAAAGCAACGTCCTTGAACAAGTCTATGAAGAATGCAAGTGAGAAAAACGAAGGCGAAACAGCCAAAGAGCTGTATTTGCCACTCTGCAGTGCTGGACTATGAGGAGTTACAATGTTAGCTTAAGCCTATACAGAGCAGGCCCTTTCCAGCACATTTAGACAGTCTGTGGAGTGGCACTGGGCCAAAGGCAGCTTTGTCTAAGATACCATGATGTAAAGGTTCTGTCAGACATTTAGACATGATAAGATTGGACGTGTGAATAATAAGGATCCAAGGAAATCCAAGATTGTTAAGTGAGTAATAAAGGGCAAACATCTTGATGGGAAGTAAAAGGGCTATAATTATAGTCTTGAAAGTACTGCAGAGTTTAGAATAAGACTGAACTTGAAAAAAATGTTTATTATGTTTCTCCCAGTTGAAGTTGCTATTGCTAATATTAACTTGATTAAAGAGGAGCAGTAGGTAAATTTTTCTGAAGAAACTCACACTGACACCTTTGAAGCTGATCATGTATCATGCAACCAAATATCTGGTTTCATAAACAAGACTGTTGTTTTGCATGAATTATATAATCAAAAAAGTAAATCATACTACAGTATCCTATTTTACATTATTTACCTGTTATTTGTTAAAAAGACGTGCTTTATTATTATATTATTATTATTATTTATTATTATTATTATATAGGCCAAACCCATCTTTAATTATTATAACATTAAAACATAATAATAATAATAATATTTACTAATGGCCAAACTCTTTACACAGTTGGGAGTAAGATTACTATATGGGGCGATCATCTGATATAATCCCATAAAATATATGGACTTTTAAAAGACTAGTATGCTCCCTGTATAATGGCACTTCTGCCCCATAAGAGTTCAGACTAATCTAGTATTGTTTTATACTGCTATGATTCCATTAAATGTCTGCTTTACCATACATTTAGGTCCTGGTTCAGCAAAACCCTGAAGCCCATACTTAACTTTAAGCAAATATTTAAAATCAATTGACTTCAAGGTAAACACGTTAAAGTTAGGTGAGTCCCTAAGTGCTTTACTGAAAAGGAATTGATTTAAGCACATTCTTTAAATTAAACTGACACTCATCATCAAAATGAGCCTGCATGAGTGCAGATCATCAGCGCTGGGGTGGGTAACTCTCTGTGTAGAACAGCCAAGGGCCTGACTGGTCTGGCTAATTCCCAAAGAGTCTGCATGAACACAGACCCCTTCACGTGGTCAGTTGGTCAGCTTCTCACTCAATCAGTATCTAGATAAAACCTTTCCAGCTGGAACAGCATCCATTACAATGCAAATCCACTTCATGCACTGGTCATTGTTCCACAGCCTTGCAATTGACTATCTCCACAGCCCACTGTTATTCCAACACTCCTGCAAAGTGCATCCCCACCACCACAAGTAGGGGGCAAATTATCCCACTTCAGCCTCCAAGAGGTGCTTATACATGGCTGCCTGGCAGATCATGGGAGCTTCAAAGCAGACTAAGGCCTGGCTCGTGACAATGCATAGGCAAAAATGAGCACCATTCCCCCAGAGGTCTATCTGTCTTAGGTCCCCAATGCTATTGTTTCTGATCACATAGATCTTTGTAGCGTATTTATCCCCAGCACACACCTGTGTGAGATGGGGAACTGAGGCACAGAGAAATTGAGTGATCTGCTCAAGGTAACACAGGAAGTATGTGTCAGAGCAGGGAACAGAACTCAGGTTTCTCAATATCCAGGCTACTGTAACCACTAGACAATTCGTCCTTATATTTCACGAGAAATGTTTAGCTCATTCCCTAGTCTACCTTCCATATCCATGTTACATGTTTTTAGATACAATTTCATTGCACATATCACACATTTTCCTGTCACTGCCTCATGATTTCTAGCACTAACCCATCTTTGTAAGTTATAGAGAACAACTATTTCTCCTTTTCTGTGCTCAGAATGCAATCCTGATACATTCAGATCCCACAAAATGCGAGGCAACAACGAACCAGATTATTTACACATGGCAGGAGGCTACCCTGTGATTGATTTTGGAGCGTGGGGGATTGAGACATCTTAAAATTTTTGACAAGAAAGGACAACTCTATAGATAACTGGTCATGTGGGGTGCTTGTTTTCAGATTGACAAACTTGCAACGAAGAGTTCTTAACCTTCTCTCTCTTTTCACTTTAGGAACAATGCTATTCACGTGAGTGGGAGTCCAAGCTCCTACACTTCTCATGTGCTCCAAACCAATGCTATCGCTCTTCAATTTGAAAAGTGGCATGTAGCCCAGAATAAAAACGAGGACAGATTTGATGACATTTGGGCTCTTGATCCCAAGACGTTATGATCGCTCTATAGAAGTAATTAGAGGAAAATTCTTCTGGCTAGCAATGTAATGCTTGTAAATGGTGCTTTGCTCCCTTTTCTTACTCAGCACAGGAAATTGTATATGTAAAGATCGATGCAACTTGCTGTAAATGAAACAAGTGACACTGTACATGTTCAGTAGCAGATGTAGGTGGTTAGGTGGGAGAAGAGGATAAAAGAAAATACAAAAGCTGTCTTTCAGTTAATTGGTGAAATACTGCTGCTTGTTTGGAACATTTCATTGTATCATTCCCATTAATAATAAAGAACTCTGGTCTGTAACTTGTTTATCGACATCCTAAACCCACAAGTTGTGAAGTCAATGAGGTTCTATATGGGTGCAGAGCTCTGCATGTTGTTCATTGCATGATCTGGACAGTAGGTATCCTAAAAAATGTTGATGTCTGGAGGCAATGATCAGACTCTTGCAAGGCATTTAAAAACAACAAAAGATAATTAGATAGACCCTCCTACTCCAGATACTAAAGACCTATTATGCAGATACTGCACGTGTTTATAAAGTTTTCCAGATTTTCTATTTTTTAGGTGCAACAAGGAGTTATCCTTAACTAGGGACCTACTAATGTTTTAATACTTTTATTCTTAGCAGGCCAGCCTTTTTGCACACCAAGAACCCAGCCAGAATGTACTTGTTGCAGCCATAAATAGCTGCAATTCCAAGATAGTCACGGAGAGGTGGTATTCAACTGAATCTTTTTAATAATACTTCCCCCATTCTCAAATTCTCCTTTAATGACTGTGTTATACTAATAAAGTGATTAGATGTCCTTATCCCTGCTGTGGATGCTGCTAAATGAAGTGCAAATACCCATCCCCACTGGGATTACCCTTCAAGCAAAATTCAAATGACCCACCAAGGAGTGCATCTGTTGTCAGTTAACTTTTTTTGCCCTTGCTACTTTTTCTACCAGTTTTTCAAAAAGCTGTAATTTTCCCCTTGGGGCTGTGAATACTATTTTTTTAAAGAATATGTCTTGCTTCCTAGAAATGACATCCTTATCAATGATAAATCCTCTGCTTTCTCTTCAGATAATAATCCCTAAATTTCTTCACTGCTCTCTGACAGCTCTTCATATCCTTGGAAGTCTCTGTACCACCTAGACATCACACTTCGAAACATCATCCACTCAGCGCTGACTTGTTGTCTTGCTCTGTGCACCATCACTCAATATAAAAATGAACTAGACCATTAAAAAAACATCCATAACATGATGGCACCTGTAGGTATATATTAGTCCACAAGGATCTTTCAGTCTACTTAAAGTCTAGCACAGGCAAAACTGCTAAAGTGGTAACAAGCTTAAAAGCCAGTTCAATCGCCTTTAGCCTTCAAAGCTCTGTTGGCCACATGAAATAAAAATGTTAATATCCTGAGGTAACACGAAAATGAAATGAGACTCAATGAAACTGCTAAATGACCCTCATCGCCATCTGATAACAGAAGCACTGAGATGATATAAATTCCCTCATGGTCTTTTTTGGAACCCTTCTGCTTCTTCATATCTCAGCACTTTTTCTAATTTCATTCAAGCCATCTGGAAACACAGTGTGTCTCCAGTTACCAGCCATGTACTTCCCCTTTAGCCCACCATTTAACAAAAAAAGCAAGATTCTCTTTAAATCTGCCCTGCCTTCCCCACTCTAACTTCAGCTATGGACACACTTTATTTATCCTGTTTGGTATTAAAGTATGTGGGCTTCCAAAGCAAGCATTAGGAGATAAAGTGGGACTCAAACTCCTGAATTCTCATTTAAATTGCAATCACACAAGTGTGCTTGAAATTATAAGGTTTAATAACATCTTGAATCTGCGCTGCGTTAGGATGAGTGAGTCAGGCTGTGGACTGTTTAAAAAACAGATTAAATCAGCTAAATTGTCATTTAATTGAGGGCAAAAATTTAAAAAAAAAAATCAACTAAGGGCCAAATTGAGATCTACTGGGAGCAGATGCCAGTCTAATGAAATTAACAGTGTTGCACCCACATTTGCAGTTGGCCCTTAGAGTTTATATTAGGTGAGTGTGCATATTGTATTAACAGTATACGTTCCAGAGTCTGCTCTTTTGATGCATGTGCATGGCTCATCCTGGAGTTAATGGGAGGCACATCCCCCAATCAAAGGTTTAATTGTTATTAAACCTTATCATAAACTTTGCCTCAAGACTTTTACAAATATTTATGTCAGTGGGTCTCATGTAAACTCTTATTACACAGGGATGAGATGAGGCCTAGAGCCCGCTGCATGCTGAGTACTCTAAAGTCCCTTGGAAATCTATGAGCCCAGTTTGCCGTTGTTCTACAACTGTGATATCATTTACAGCAGTGCAGGGGGAATATAACATGCTATTTTGATTTGGTGGCATTTTTACACCCCTCTGAACTGTTGTAAATGACAAAACAAGAGGCCCGTTGCTCATTGCACTGGGCTGCCATTGCACTGGGCACAAGTGTAAAGGGGTACCTTGGGGAATACACCTACTCAGGGTGCTCCTGCAAATGATGCAGCACCACCACTGCCCAGCTCAGTGCTACATCTGCAAGAGCCCGGGATACAGTGAGTATGGGGAGAGCAGAGGAGGGGTAGGGTATAAGAATATAACAGATCTGCTGTGGGAGCAGGTTGTGGCTGAGGCACTCTGCACTCCAGTAAATCTGCACCCTTGCAAAGCCCCTTAAGGATCTTGGACTCACAAGTGCAAGTTAGGGCAGCCCCAGTGTCCCTGGCAGCCTTTAAAGAGGGGAGGTGCAAACTACTCTAGGCACAAGGACATGGTAAACCAGGCTCTCTGTGAAGGTTCGGAACACCTTGCAGGTGCAGATCTACTTCACTGCTTATTGTTTGCAAAGCACTTTTAGGTCCTTGAATGGAAAATACCGTGAGAGTGCACAGTATTATTGTTATGCATAGTTGGATCGCTAGCAAATATGTGCAGTGATAAAAGGTGTACTAAGAACATGTCAAACTTGTAATACAAACCATAGGCCACATTCTGACACCCCTGCTCACTCACAATGGTTCCATTGACATCAACGAGACTGATCATGCAAGTAACTGTTGTCCAATAAGGGGTCTCCAGTCTGGCCCTACAACAATTGTAACAAAATTAAATGTTCCTGTTATATTTCTAATGATGCATTGTAAGTGCTGTTCCATGTTATATACACAAGGCTCTGCAATAGTTAAATTTAAATGCCCTTGATTCTGTTGATTTATGTGAGAACTATAACATGGTTTTTTTCAGTTTTTAGATTTAATTAGCTTGCTTCAGGGAAAGGAGTAGGAGTTTAGCCCTGCTTGTGTGTACCCAGTATTACTCAATAGGGGAGTTTATGCCAAACAAAGAAGCAGACCCTGCCCAGAAGAGCTTACATTTTAATGGGAAAAACAGAAATGTACAGCACAAGACAAACACAGAAGGCTGAGATGAAGAGGATAAAATACTTTTAATTTCTGTGATTTTTGTTTAGGCAGTCTGTAGCCGGGAGGGGTGGTCCCCCTCTGAGGAGGACCCAGAGAGGGAGCCAGACCCACCCTGGCTGACAGAAGCCTGCCCCAGAGAAACACCTGACTGGAAGCAAGGGGGCTGGTCTAGGCCTTTAAAGGCCCCAGTGGCCCCACCTGACCGGAAGCAGGGGGTCGGAGCTAGGCCTTTAAGAACCAGGCCGGCGAGCTCAGTTGGTGGGAGGTGGCCGAAGGGGAAGGATGTGTCTCCTCTGGAGCTCCTAGCCAAGGCCGGGCTGGGGAGCCGGGCTGAGAGGGAGTGGCCGGCCTTAAACCCAGCTTGGGGATCGACCGAGGCCTCCCCCAGGTACCCTACGGCCTGGGAGTTGGAGGGACCGCCAGAGACCCCCTCGGCCTGGGAGCCGGAAGAAGGCCCGTCGGGGCTCCCCGCGGACTATGAGCTGGAGGAGAACCCCCCGGAGATACCCGGGGCTTGGGAGCCAGAACCAGACCTGCCAGAGCAGTGCCGAGCCTGGGACCCCGAGGATCTACCGGCTCTGCCCGAGGCCTGAGGGGCCGCAGGACCTGGAGGAGCTACCCCCTGAAGACGAGCCCATGGAGCTACCCGAGCTGCCGCCCGTGGACGACGAGGGCCTAGCAGGTCTACCCCATCTCCGTGACCCAGAGGAGGCAGGTACCGGGGGTTTCGGGGAGGAAGGAGCCCAGGGATAGCCACTCCGTTGGTGGCTGAGTCAGGGACAACCCGGGCGGCGTGTTGCAGCCGGAGCCCCGCCGACCCAATGGCAAACGCCGTTGCCACTGCCAGGGCCCTGGGCTGGGACGCAGTGGAGATGGGCGGGCCTGCGTCCCCCTCCCCCCTTCCCTATCCTCCGTGAGGAAGCCTTCCCCGCCGTGCCGTTCCCGAGAGCGGCTTGCTCACCTGCCAGCCCTGCCTGCGGGCCTGGCAGGCTGTGTGCCTCACCAGCCCTGCCTGCGGGCCTGGCGCATAAACAGCTTGCCCTGAAAGGGGCACAAGACTGCTCCTGGTGGGAGGTAGCCAGGAGGGGTGGTCCCCCTCTGAGGAGGACCCAGAGAGGAAAAACCCGGACGCTGCTCCCCGGTTCCAAGAGCGCATCCACACAGTCCACATGTCCCAACCTTTCAAAGGTTTGTTGCAGAAAAAATTTCCTTCCTTGAATATTCCTTAATTGTCTTTTCCCTGCATGTGGTTCATACTGTAATTTGCAGAAAGTTTAGCGAATGTCTCCTGTTGCCATAACTTTCACTTGCCTTCCTTACTTCAGAAATATGTCTCATGATGATTTTACTTCCAAGTTATGGCATCTTTCCACTGCTGACTTTCCATGCGGTCATTTAATTCATGTGGTTCATTTAATTAGATATCTCCATGAGGAGACACCATGGTGGGCCCTGGCTCGAGCGACTCTGCAGGATGAATTTGAAGGAAAAGTTTTGACTCATTAGGACAGTGATTGGTATGTTTGTTTTTTTAAATATGACCCCGAAAAGCCTTTACTGTTTTAGATTCAATTGGCCTCACTGAAAACAAAATGTATTAAGGGGTTGTCAAAACATGTCATGGCAAAGCACACTAATGGGGTGTGATTTGTAAAGTGCACTAACGTGTTGCATTCTAACTGCCCCATGTAGACCCTGCTGGTGTGCCCTAGTTCACTTTGTTGTAGACCTGTTTCAAACAGGGGTGTTGTAATGATAAAGGGACAGGTTTGCAAAGATGTTTAGATGCCTAACTCCCATTGATTTAAAATGCCCCAATACATTAAAGACTATCAAGCACTCATTAGAAAGACAAAGTGGGTGAGGCAATATCTTTTATTGGACCAATTTCTGTTGGTGAAAGAGACACACTTTCAAGCTTTTATGATAATAAGAGCCATAAAAGTACTTTTGATTGATGAGCATACCAAACATCCTTCTTTCACAATCACATCTCTTGACTTACAGTTACAATCTTAACTACTAGATATGCTTTCTTTGCTAGGCTGGTGTGCGTTTTACATTCAGAGAAATTCTTTGGAAGGAACTATCAGTGACACTTAATACACAGTAACACCAGGACTGTGGCACAGCATGTTTCTCAGCAGCTATTTCTTTCTGTGCATTGAGGGGGAGTTGTTCTGTAAATATTTCCATTCTTTTTCGTACAGCATGAGTAAGGCCTTGTTTACACTAGCACTTATGCCAGCAAAACTCAGGGGTGAGCGACATAAATTTTGCTGGCATAAGCGCTTGTGCGGACAGCGCTATATCAGGGGGAGACGTTCTCCTGCCGACATAGCTACCGCTGCTCATTTAGGTGATGTTGGCATGATTTAGGTGATTTAGATTTGGCTCGTTTAGGTGATTTTAGCTCTCTCCCATCAACATAATACAGCTACACAAGTGCTTATGCCGGCAAAACTTATGTTGCTCAGGGGTGTGTTTTTTCACACCGCTGAGCAACAAAAATTTTGCTGGCATGAGTGCTAATAGAGGCTAGGCCTAAGAGAGAGGGAAATTAGTCTTTTGAACTACAGACATCTCTCTTAGACCTCAATCTTGCATTGAGCTCTATATGGGCAGATTCCTGCAACAAAAAATGTAGTGCCTTTTTTCACCTTAATAAGCTCCTGATCCTAATCCTACTGAAGTCAGTGGTAAAACCCCCATTATTTTTAATGGCACAGGATCATGCCATAAGAAAGTAAAGAGAGAATAATTGATATGGGGAGCTGATTCTGATTCTCTTTTATGCCTGGGTAACTATGAAGTTATTCCTGATTTATGCCAGGGTGATTCCATTATCTTCAGTGGAGTTATTCCTGATCTGCACTGAAGATCTGAATCAGGCCCCATAATAGATTTGTTACCACAAAACCAGGTTGTTTGTTATTTATTTTAAAAAGAAAGCATCAAACTACTCCAAAAGTATTTCCAAGTTTTCAGATTGAAACCTTTGAGCTGAAATAGCTCCCGGAAAACATCCCGGAGCCTATCACCAACCTACCCCCACCTAGTGTGAAAACTCTCTTATCTGAACGGCTTACATAAAATGCTATCCTACTGAAGAACAAGAGAGTAAGGTTTAGTTAACCACACGTTATTTGGTACTTGACAAAATGATTGGTTGTAGGACAATCATTAAAATCATAGGCTATAAGCTACTCTCCTCTGAAGTAAATTACAGCTTGCAAGCTCTGTGGGTCCTTGTCTTTTAACACACCAAAGGGAGCTGGAGTCACTGGGACTTTCTAGGCTCTCCCTTATTTTGCCAGATCTGCTTTTAAATAAAATGCTTCCACTATTAAAAAATAAAAACAACCTGAACAACAACAAAAAAACCCTGCCCAGTTTTAAATTAAAGCAAAGCTTTGCTTCTATTAGCATCACCTGGTTGAATGTTCAATGCTAATGCAATGCTTGATGAAATAAAAGCTGTTATGCAGCACACATTTGTGGTTTTGCAGTATTTATCTTCTTGTTCAAAAACAATTGGAGGTCAGGGTATGTGAAGAACCCCCATTGAGTTAAATGATAAGGACCCAAAACAGCCTGCAGCACTAAACTCTACAGTGCTTCTTTCCCACTCGGAACAAATTACCCATCCCAGTTTCAATCCTCAATGAGGTTGAATATAGATTGGTTTTTCTATTTAGTTCTAATGTTGTGTAAGCCCCACCACCTGTGCTCTGTGTATTTCATATGAGTATGAGCCCTGCAGGATGTCAACTGGCCACTTCCAGTGAATCTTTTCTGTTTTATTCATTTTTTGTTTTTGTTTTATTCATACTGGATTAGAAATCAAGCCTGTGGAGGAACTGAAACAGGAAATGTTACTGGCAGAGGGAAACGTGCGCGACTTGTGGTAAACAAGAATAAGAGGATCCAGAACTGTTCTGCTTCAGCAGAAAAGTGGCTTGGGTCATTGTAGGTTCTATTCTATTGCTAAAATGAAAGGAAATTAAAATGCGGATTAAGGGCCAGCAGCTGAGGCTTCTCTCTCTCTAAATTCTCAAATATGTTATAAGACCCACCACTAAAATGGTTAATCAAGTAAAAATGGCACCTGGTTAATTATTTTTAATTCAAATAAATTAAATTAAATAAATTCATTTTAATTAATGAATTAATTTTGATAATTTGCGGTTATAATCCTTATTGTAAAAATTGATCCCCTTGTAAAACATCTTAGAACCATATGCAAGTACGTTCATAGAGAACCGGATATTATGAGCTTATTTAATCCGTTTGATGAGCCAAACAATGTGAATAATTTAGTAAACTGCACGTTCCAAGGAGGTTTGATACTGAACTGTCATGTGACTGGGAGTCCTGAGCCCTGATCCTATTGATGTCAATGGCAAAACAACTATTGAGGTCCTTAGTGCACAAAGCAACCTATAGTATACCAGCCTTCAGGATCTAAGGGAAACATATGGGTCTTTCTGCATTTCTTGAGAGTGCTGCAGCTTGTTGGCTTCGTGTTTGAAACTGGTGAATGAGAGCAAAGTCAAAGATGAACAAAAATATGTCTGATTTTATTATATTATCATAATATATTAAGTAACAGTAATACTATGGGCATTCTTGATTCAGGCCCAATCCTGCAAAAATGTACAAATGGAAGTAATTTTATGTATGTGCTTTGTCCCATTGTTCACAGGATACTTTGTCCTTGGAATTCTATTACTTTGAATATTGTGTCTTAGGGCTCATTTATTTTTATCTAAAAGGGAACAGCAAATTTTTTTGGATTTTATTTGGCCGTTTTTTTTCCCCCCACCCCTTTTTTTTTTTATTGACCTGAAGTTATTTATTTAAATAGCTTTACTTGAACTTTTCAACAAGCTTAACATTCAGGGCAGCTCACTATTTATACCATTATTGTCTAACACTTGTTGAATGTTCTGGAACTTGGACACAATACAGAAAATCCCCAGAATGATTCTTCCAGTCCGTAGTATGCAAATGTGAGCTTGTAACCTTTTATGAAAACATTGTAAGTATAGTATAGATAGGCACTGAGGAATCGTGCAGTCGTGTATTGAATAAGTTTACTAAAGGATAAAGGGCTGCGCTCATCAATGCAAGAAGCATTTATAAAAGTAGTGGGTTTCAAGGACAGTTTTGAAAAAAGAAATGGTGTACAATGAAATAAAAGGTTTTAAAAAATAAAGCTAAAATGTGCCATTTCTATGCAGACTGGACGGATGTGTCCCAATGGTGAATTTTAGGGCTAAATTTACACTGGTGCTAAATTGGAATAACATGCCATTAGTTGAGTTATTCTGGATTTACACCAATAAAATTGGAATTTCTGAAATTCACTTCTCTCTACAATTTCCTTGCATCATTGCAGCCTCCACTGAGTATTTAAATGAACATTTTAATGTGAATTTAAAAATTCATCCCATTTTCTTCAAATATATGTACTAAAATATATGTGTATATAAAAAGATAGATGCCTTTTATTTAGTAAATAATAATTTTGTGTCTGCTGTCCACCCTGTACATACTGATGTGTCTCTCTATATAGGCAGGCTTCTGTACTCAGATAGATCCCCATTGAAGCCAATGGGACTCCACACACGTGCACCATTCTGCATATGAGGAGCAGGTAGGATCAGTCCTATATAATTAGGTGATTTTAACTGCACTTGGGCATGAATCACCAACCAAAAAGCAGTGCAAGATATTAAGACAATTCCAATAATCCTAGCACATAATACTGTACATTTATTTAATATTTTAATTCCTTATCTGCTATACCACCTATCAATAAGCTTTTATTGATAGATAACATTGACTTTAACAAGTGTGTAGCGTATTTTTCCAGGTTCATTATTTAAGAGGTCATTTCCAAGGTTGGTAAGTCTAAAACAGCCATTCTTGGCACCTGTCCTAACTGTCTGTCTATTCATTTCATTAATTTCTTGCAGAATCATAGATTTGTTTGACAAAATACATACTTCCTGTTAATTCCGACAGTGTAAAAAGTAGAGGTTGTTCACAAAGAGAGGTTCCGGCCTTTTTAATCACATCTCATTTCTTGGTTCTACAGCTGGGGTTTCTGCCATTTAAATATGTATCACTTCTTCACATATCTGTCTAAAAACCTGACAATGCATTCCATGCACACCTAAAACTCCCATTGACTTAAATGGGGTGATTTGCTTAATTAAACAGTGCAGGATTAGAAAGGCCCTAATCCTGAAATCAAATCTTTGCTTGAGGACTGCCGGGCCTCTGAAGAGCACCATTGAAGTCAGCAGGGTTCCCTGTGGGAGCAGAGGTTTGCCCACATAAGGCCATTGGTGCGTCAAGGCCTGAGTATGTAAAGCGCATAAATTACTTCCTGCTTGCAAGGAATGAAAAGTATGACGAACTGTTTCTCAGTTACAACTCATACTATTGCCTTTATTCCTAATATTGCTTTAAGATAGAGATTCCACACCAGTAATTAACAGGACAAACCATGTTGTCACTGTTGCTCCATACAAATACAGCAGATAAATCATTTAACAGGCTGTAAAAAGCCAACCAACTAACCAAGAACAAACATAAGCTCCAGGTTAGTAGTTAAGAACATCTGGAGTTGCTTCCTTAAAGGTTGGCCTGAAATTGAGTGAAAGCACATGTCATAGACTATTACCAGAAAAAGGCCTGTAGCCGTTCAGTAAACCTGAGTCAGCAATGCTAGGAACATAACATAATTTGACTTCTAGTAGCAAGGACCACTTCTAACCTGGCAAATGAGAATCAAAGAGAAGAATAAGAGGAATCCCACATCATACTTTGCGAGCCTTAGTGAGGAACCCTAAAGTTTTAAGTATGTGTTTTTGTTTATTTATGTATTGATTTTCATTTTCCTGAAAGATGTGTTTATGCTGTTTTACAATGATTACTACAACTCGCGCTTTGCTGGAGGTGCCGTAAAGTATTTTTGCTAGCAGTGCTTCATGGAAAGTACACATTGTCCAATCTTTGCCTGAACTAAGCTCTTCTGCATCATTTCTGGCTCATCTCAAGGCCTGTGAACACCAGTGTCCTAAAGTGGTCATGCTAGGGTTAACTGGGTTAAGCTTGTTCAGAGTATTATAGGGTGGAGTCATGCTCCATCCTTCCTTTACTTTCTGTTTTGTATGTTGGACTTTCTCCTCTTCCCCGCCTCCCCCCTGTGTTGGATGCAGTTGACTAAAGCAGAAAGTTCCCAGCCAGCAATATTGTGAGTAGAGAGTTTGTTTTTGTTGAACGGAGTGGTCCCTTTACAAAAGATAGACCAATTCATTGCTTAAGGACACTGTTGTATTGCTGGGGGCACTTTCCATTTTAAAGTTTAAAATAGACGTTATTACCTGCTGGCAGTAACTGTATTATGGCATTTGTGATCTCTTTCTAGTACAGTATCTCACAACAGAGGCCCCAATTCAGCTAAGTCTTTAAGCATGTGCATAACATTAAACTGGTTTAATTGTGACTTTAAGCATATGCTTAAGGACTTGACTGAATGGGGATGCATTTAAGCACATAAGTGCCCTGCTGAACTGGGGCCATAATTTTGATAGCTAGTGCTATTTTTCAATTTTAATCACATCTCATTTTTCCTCTATCCAAAAGAGGCTTTCATGGGAAGGGGAAGTATTACATTTGATTATCCTGAATGTTGTTTTTAAATCACGCTAACATTTTGCAAATGGAATCTCACCTGCAGCTGTCTTCTCCAGACCTTAGTTTCGTGATTCTGGATGCTGAGGCATCGCTTTTTTGTGACTCATCTCTGGAGACTATGATCCTGATTCACAAGCCAAAATGGTTTATTTTCCTTGCCAATGGACTCAGACATTTGCCTTTGGCTGTATCTTGAGTACTGTGGGAAGCTGAATATATGCTTCTCTCATCCTGATATAATCTGGCGGGTCCCATGTAAGAATGACTGAGCTGAGATGGGTCGTTAGAACAGTAACATAGAGAAAGCTTTTTAGGTAGCAAAACAAGCATTTTGTTTTTAATCTGAGTAATAAAGTTTTAGACGTTGAGTGACACTGCATCACATATGTGTTGCTACAGACAGAGAAGTAGAAGAAGGAATATACAGTATGTGCCAAATAATCCTGGACCTCAGATACATCTTGGGCAGATAACTCCAAAAAGGGTTCTTTGTGACTGCAAAAGGAAATGTGATGCTCAGTATTGGCAATGTGGCCTGATTCATAGAGCCTAAGGTCAGAAGGGACCATGTAGTCTGACCTACTGTGTTACACAGGCTATAGAACAAAACAATTCCTAGAGCATATTCCTAGAGCTAAAGCAATGGACTGGGACTCGGGAGACATGGGTTCTCTGTTCAGTTTTTCTGTTGGCCTGCAGGAGAAGGTATAAGCAGAGGCATAGTGAGGGGCAGAGTTGTACAGAATCTGGAAGGTGAGGCTGTTGAACTTGATGTTGAAGGTGAGAGGAAGTGAGAGATAGATTAAGGATCCATGGGACTATGCACATGAATAAAGTTACTCATGTATTTAAATGCTTGTAGGTTTAGTCTCCCTCATGGTAATGCATTGGATCCTTCAAGATCCCGTCCACAAAATGCTGGACTTTGAGGAGAGAGGCAAGCTCCAGGTTACAAGCCCATGGCACAATTGTTTTTCTTTAGGGTAGTTTTCTTTCCTCCTTCCTTTAGTTTTTTTCTTTCCTCCTCCTTCCTTCCTGTTGGAAAAACTGCTTGATTGACTAATTTTGTAGATTAACTTTAGCTTCTCCTTCTCTTTTACTCCTCAGAGTGATTAACTGTGTTGCTCTCTGCACTATTCTGAAATTGCTTTTGTATCTGTACAAGTCTTCTCTGACATTGCCATTGCAATACTCTAAGAGCAGAAGCTACTTTCCTTAGATGGGTTTAAATTCAGAAATGCTCTGCTCTTATAGAAGTCAGATGTGCGGAGGTTTTCCAAAGGCTTTTCTTTGTTCTTCTTCTCTGAAGTAGCTGTCAGGTGATTAGGATACTTTCTATTTCCCATACATCTTTTTTTTATGGTAGCACTTTTAACCTCTGGTCAGGAGAAGAATTTCCTAATATTTTGTTTTCAGAGGGGAGGGGGATGTCATAACCACTCTTCTAGGAAATTCTGCCTGATCCTTCCTTCCTTCCTTCCTTTCTCACTTGTTCTCTTGATGTAAACAAACTCCTTAAACCCTTAACAAATTGTGTCTCCAGCCTTTGCTAAGGGCTGCTGAGCTCTGTAGTCCTTTACATTAGAATCCTGGACAAATTGCAGATTTAGGACAGGTAAAATACTTCCAGTCAGAACGAAGTCATTAATCTGCCTTGAGGAAGCGCCTTGTTTACAAATAGACAGTATTATAATGGGACTGGATTCAAGATCAGAGTTTACCTATTGATGTTAAGGAGGTTCAGCAAAGCCATAAAATTACTGCATTGGGAAACTATCCTCGGTTGCTGTGGAATTAATTGGTATTGATACGTGCTAAATTTAAGAGTTTGCAGAATACTGTTTCTAACTTTTCAACCTACATATTCATATATAATTGTGAAGAAAACTCAGGAATCTAGAATTACTTGCTAAACCTCATCCCACCTTCTTCCAAATGGCTGATCCTTAGTGGTTCCCTAAATTCCTTACTCTACATACACACCTCAAAACATTATTTTTGTATATGCACATAGACCAGTATGTTCTCAGTTATCTGTAGGGCTTCTTAAGTACTAAAGTAGAAACAAAAGTGCCACTTATTTGCAGGGCAAGGAGGCTCAGAGTGGACTGACTGAGTGGAAAAATATATGCAGTGCAGTTGTAGCCATGTTGGTCCCAGGAGATTAGAGAGACAAGTTGGGTGAGGTAATATCTTTTATTGGACCAACTTCTATTGGTGAGAGACATGCTTTCAATCCGGAAAAAAGCATAGCAACATGGAGCTGTCAGACAGATGGGATGTGACTGGAGCTCTGACAGGGAATGGGACAAAGAGAATTGAGCTGCTTCAGTAGGATAGGAATAGGACAGGCTGAGTACAGCAATAGGACAGAGCCATCAGTCAGAGGAGAGGGGATGGAAGGAGGGACAAAGCAGAGCAATAGGACTGAGGTGCCTTCACCCTAGCACCACTTGATGCAGATATAAGTGAATGGGCCAAGTGCAGATGTTTTCCAGACTTATCAGATTATTTTCCCTTGCCTTGAAGCGGTACCTGGAATAAAACCTATTTGTAGACACAGCCAAAGTGAGTGCACAACTACAATAGCAGACTAATCTAGGACTGGTTTGTAGGAAGAAGTAGATTTCAAACCAGATGGGTGCTGTCCATAATAATATTTAGGTATTAGAATGTTCACTTACATTTGAAATAAATTATCATACAGTCTCATTTATGACTCACAGCCTCAGACTGGTAGTGGCAGTAACATTTTAGTTTATAGTGAAGTATGGGCAAAACTAAATATAAAAGCCCAAGTGAGAGTCATACACTAAAAACTAGAGCATAAAAATGGGAAAACCTGGCACAATTGTCCGAAACAGGAAGCAGAATGCAGAGAGACAATCGCAGCAGCAGTATTATTTCATTTGAATATGCTTGAGAAAATGAGAACACAACCTCAAAATATGGGCAAACATACTTTTTATTCAACAACCACATTCCAAGACTCAACTATACATAGACAAATGGTCAGAATTTCCGCTGCAGATTGCAGCCAAACCGTGTTGCCAACTCTTGCAATTCTATCACAAATCTCATAATAGTTATTGCATTTCTTAAAGCCCCAGCTTTTACGCTCAGAAACAGGACTCTTAAGAAACAGGACCCAAAACAGATTATTTAGGTTTCCTGACTCATGATTTTATATTTAGGCCTGGTCTACGGAGTTTTTACTCTGATGTAACTATTTCAGTGGTTTGAGGTTTTTAAAACAAAATAGTTATACTAGTATAATTCCTAGTGTGGATATAGTTATACCCCTATAAAGGTGCCTTACACTGCAATAGCTTATTCTCCTTCCTTTAAGATCTACAATAGAAAGGGTTTGCCACTATAACTATACTAGAAAATCCTCCAAGTGTGGACACATCTTATACTGACAAAAGAGTGCTTCGGGCAGTATAGCTTATGTCAGATTCTGGACAAAATAAGCTACACTGATCTGGAAGAAAAGATTATATAGGGGCTAGGGCACTAGACTGGGATACTGGTTACCTGGCTCAATTCTTGGCTCAGCCACGGACTTTCTGTGTGGCGCCGAGCAAGTCAGTAAGGCCCGATCTTCGCTACAGAATTAGGTGTACGCGAGGCAGCTTATGTCGACCTATCTATTTAAGGGTCTATGCTAAACTTTTGCTCCTGCTGACCTAACTCCCCGGCTATGCTGATTTAATAACTCCGCCTCCTCGAGAGGCGTAGAGTCAATGTCGACGTCCTCAGCTCAACGCAGTGTCGGTGTAGACACCGCACTGCTTACATTGACTATTGCTGGCTTTCAGAAGCCATCCCACCATGCCCCACATGGACAGTCCGATCAGTGCAAGCACTCCTGGGGAGGACGCAGCCTGCCAACACAAGGAGTGTAGCGTGGACACGTAAAAGCCATTTAATTATTGCCGCGGCTGTATGCCAACGTCCATTAGGCCAACATAATTCTGCCGTGTAGACATGCCCTTAAACTACCCTATGCTGCCTCCCGATCAGTGGGAACGACACCTTCCTACTTCCCCGAGGTCTTGCCAGGATCAAATCCCCGCAGGCTGGCAGGAGGGAGACAGAACCTCTTGGCCTTCGCGTTGATGAAAGGGCCTGTTTACATGTAGGGCAATGCCTATCTGCGGGCGGGCGCAGGGCAGCGCCTCTTCTGCTTGTCCACGTGGCAAGTCTCTGATTTTTCGGCTCAGGGCTAGCTCTGGTCTGCGCCTCCTGCGCTTTAAACCCTGTGCAGCTTGGCCGGGCTCGGCTGCTCTCCCCTTCCCTCTCGCTCCGAGCCGCCGGCCCCGGCTGCCAAGCGGGCCGCTCCCTCCTATCGTGCACACACAGCAGGGAGGGAAAGGGACGGGTTGCTTCTCTCCGCTTTACGGCTGCGTGCTGAAAACCCCCCACGGCTCCCTCCCTCCCTCCCTCCCTCCGTCCCCCCAGCCCGCCCCGTCTCGCTGCCGCGCCGAGCCCCGGGCTCGCTCCGCTTCCAAGGTAATGGCTGGGGACGCTCGGAGATGCGCTGCGCCGGGCCGGGGGCAAGTTGGCCAACTCCGAGGCGCCCCCACGGCGCCGGCGGCAGGCGCGAAGGGCGCCGCCGCTCCTCCAGCTGTGCCCGCCGCTTGCTCCAGCTGTGCCCGCCGCGGCACGCGCGCGCTGCGCCCCAAGTTCCCCCCCAGCCCGGGCTCGCCGCTCCGCTCGGGCTCGCCTCCCAGCGCGTCTCGCCGTGATGGGCTGTTCCAAGAGAAAGGGGGGTGGGGGGAAGTCTCTGCCAGGCTCCGCTGAGGCTAGGTCCGGAGCAGCTGCCCCAACCTCCAGCTGGAGCCATTTCCTTACGGGGGGGAGGTCCTTGCTCTCCTGGTGGCACTAATCCGTGCGCAGCACAGGGAGACCCCAGCACAGCGCACTCCGCCGGGGCTCGCCGCGTGCCACTGGGGGTGCGGCAGTCACGCCTGTGTGGGTGTGGGAGAAAAGATGATTCCTGGCACGCTGTGCCCCGTGCAGACACTTTCCAACGAAGGGGGGAGAAAATCCGCCTGAGGCCCAGGGCGAGCACTCAGCGGTGTCTGCAGGATCTCTTCTTCGAGTGATGAGGAGGGAGAAATCCTGCCATCCTCACGCAGGGCCTGCTCCCCCTGACTTTGCTGGGAGTTTTGCCCGAGTAAAGAAGGCAGCATTTGGCATGAATAGTGATATTGTTTTAGTCTGGTTAAACGTTTTTTGCAAAGGCCGCAGGTTGCGCCCTCTGTCCTGGCCTTAGCATCAGGTAGGCATAAATAGATGTCCAAAGAGGTGTTGGAAGTGACAGTGGGACAAAGGGTTGTGAAAGCAGAGGCGCTGTTTTTTGGTTTTTTTAAATAATCAGGAAGTAATTAGAGGGCTTTGTTTTTTTTGAGAATAGAGAAGATGTCATGAGGGTTGTGTGCTCTGATGGTTCCAACAGAATTTCTCTATCAAAACGCAGAAATACTTTAAAGACTTAAATTCTCTGTAGCAAAATTAGGTTTGCTTCTCGCTTTGCTGGCCAGTTACAAGAAGTCAGGAAACTTAGAAAAATCGGTTGTCTCTTTCTTCTTGTTGCAGGGGTCAGACAAAACTGGAAATTAATTGTTCTGACACTGTTAGCTGCATAATGCAAATAAAAGGTGACTCATGCTGCAGGGATACATAGCATTTTTAACTTGGCATGATTTCTTTCTTGTAGCTGGGTCTAAGGTGCTGGCTTGAATTCATTAAAATTTGCAATGTTACACACAATCTGCATTGCAAATATCCCTTATGTTAATATGATTCGTTACATTGTCACAGTCATTGATTGGAAGTTTTAACCTGTTGCCTTGAGTTACTCAGACTGTAGGTTATTTTATTCTTCTTCTCTGGTCACGTAGGGATGAACATCGTTTTAACTTGGAAATTGACGAGAAATGGAAAATGTAGCCTCTGTTACACTTAAGTTGTTTGTTTGTTTGTTTTGTTTTTTGGTTTTTGCTATAGAGGAACTGAATTGTACTCTGGTCTCTTATAAAGCTTTGAAGATTTTTTTTAAAAACAATTCAGAAGTGTGAAGAAGAACATTAGTGCTCTGTGATTTTTTTTTCAGTGATATTTTAGAAAAGTCCCTGAAAGCCAAAGACTTAGGTTTTTTTAAAAAACTATTTAAATAATCATTTATAAAACTCTTTTTCCGGAAAGCATCCAAAGATACAAAAGACACAAATGTATCCACACTTTTTTTCCCCCATCCAAGGCCCCAATCCTTCAGTCTTCATTCACTCAAATAATCCATGTAAGTAGCTCCATTGATTTCAACATAGGCCCTGATCCTGCAATGTGATCTGTACTGGTTGGATCCCTGCAACCAGGTAATGCCCCAGTGACTTCAGTAAGACTTTATACAAGTATAGTCCACCTTTGTGAATTAGATTGCAGGATTAGGACCATAATTAAGAATGACTATGTAAAGGCTATGTGATTGGCAAATACAGCAAACGAGAACATTGGTGAGGACTTGGCTGACTTCAGTTGTACTGACAATGCTATAATTGAGTCATCTACACAGATAAAATCTTTAGTCAGGAAAGAAAACTGAGAGAATTCAAATCTTGTTCTGAAAGTCTTGTTTAAAAAAAAAAGAACAACCAATTTCATATAGGCTTATTTTCAAATCAGTCAGTGCAGTTTTTTTATTGATTGATATCATATACAAGCAATTTTTTTTAGTAATATCTATATAAAAGGCGTTAGTATGTACTGTAACAATGCCAAACTACTGTATATCAAGCAACACTATATATTTTTAGATTTTTAATCTAGCGAGCGTTCGTAAGAGGCCAAGAACATCCATAATCCATCATTTATTCCGGTATCAACAAAATTAGGACAAGAAAAGAGCCTGCTTACGCCCAGTTTTGCTCATCTTGCCATCAAAGCATTTAATTGTAGAGAAAAGCCTCAACTAGAAAAGAAGCACTGTATGTATTACTGGTCTAAAATAATTGAAACAGAAATGAGTTAGAGTTGCATGCAGGTTGTTTGGTTTGTACTAATTTTATTAAGCAGTGCAATTTTATGCAGCATAAACAGAATTTAATCAAATTAGTGCTATTATAAAGCATTAAAAATTTTTCCTTGAAGGTCCTGCATGTTAACCTATATATTTTACGTTCCTTACCTGAAGAGTTTTCATACAAGAATAAAAAACACTTGCTTCTTTTAAAAGATACCAGAAGACCTATTCACATTGCTGAATGTAGAAAATCTTCTTAACCAATCCAACGTTAATGGATCAAATGCTTCAGTTCTTACTCAAGCAAAGCAGTGTTGATGTCAGTGAGACTTTTGTTCAAATAAGTAGCACAGAATTTGGCCCATAGTATTATCTACAAAGTTTTGGGGCTTTTTTAATGTATAGTGAAAGTTGCCAGTTGTATGTATCAAATAAAAAATGCCTCTGTGTTACCTATTTTCTGTATTACTGCATCTGAAGAAGAGAGCTGAAGTCTCTCGAAAGCTTATGCCTGAAAATATTAAATTTGTTAGTCTTTAAAGTGCCACAGAACTCTTGTTGTTTTTGCTGTATACAGACTAATACGGCTACCCCTCTGGAACAATAAAAAGATACTCGTGACTCATGTAGTTGCTAGGTTGCTCTTAGGTTCACTACAGTCACAGCATCCAATATCTCCTGTATCACAAGATTTCCAGCTTCAGTAGAACATGCAGCTGTCCTTCCAAGTTCTTTCACTTACATTGGGGTATGTTCTGTCAGCTGCAGTTTGGTCTTCCCTTAGAACCTTTGCATGGGTGGGCGGGCTGGAGGGAGGGAACATGGTTTAAGCATGAACTTTCTTCAGTAAAAAAAAAAAATTCTTTTAAAAAAGAGTTAGCTGATGATATGTTGAAAGTCTGTGTGTAACCCATTGGTGAGCAGAGCTGAGTGAATAATTCATTTTTTCAGTTTGGTGGCTGAACTGAAAAATATTTTGTTAGGGTTGACACAAAATGGACACGTGCCTCACGAAAACAACACAACAAAAACCATTTCAGGGCGAAAGAAATGTTTTGTTCGACTCAAATTATTTCTTTGGTTTGTTTTCAGGTGTATTTACTTCTTTTTTTGAAAAATAAAGCTGGCTAAACTTCTAAACAAAACGTTGTTCTGGAACTGGAAGTCAAAATGTTTGTTTTTGAAAACGTCAAAACAAAATATTTTACCTTTTTTAAGAAATAATTTGCCAAATTGGACTTAAATTCACAAATAGTTCTAATCGGCCCCTAAACTGCATTTCCTGGTGAATAAACTAATGGTCAAAAAACAAAAACCCAAACAAACTGCTGCTCAGCTTTACTCGTGAACGTATTACAGGTCCTATTTGTGCCCGATATGTAGAAGATCTGAATCTTGCAACATCAACTAAGGAGCCTTTGGCCATTCATGCTTTTGGGGTTTGGAGGTCCCTGGTTTAATCCCCAGTGTGTTGAGCAAGAGGGCGACCATGACATGTCTATTATCGATTGCTGTGGTACAGTGTGCATGTTTAGTTAGTATAGGAACAATAGATAGTATATATCACTGGTGAACAATAAATTACTTAAATTTGTAAGTATTTTAAGTACAGTTGTGTTGTATGTAAATGTCTGTGTGTGTGTGTATATATATAGATAGATAGATAGAAAGATTAGATCATCTATGTCTATGTGTAAGTAATGTAGGCATATGCAATATAATGTGAGAGAAGAGGTGCACTGGTTTCATGGACTAACCCCAGGACATGGAGTCAGGAACTTTTTACATTCCATTCCCACTAACTTGCTGTATAACTTTGAGCAAATCACTTCACCTTTGTATGCCAGTTTCTCCATCTGTAAAATGAGGATCATTACACTTATAGGAGAGGTATGAGTCATAAATAACTGTGAAACCTAAGTTTCTGTGCACTACTCTGAATGATGAAAGCACTATTACTTATTATTTTGCAGTGGAGAAGATGGTCCTCTTCCATGCCATAAAGAGGCACCTTGGTGTCATTCTTCCCTTGATATGTGATTTGCACGTGGTGGTTTTTGTTACCTATAGAAACAATAGCTCCTGTTATTGCCTCATTCCTTGTGTGGTGGTGCACAGCATACAAAACTAGAATCGTGCTGGGTCATACTCATTTTTATTATATGCCATACCTCATCTTTTATGTGGTCTTATATATATATAGTGCCAACTCCATATTAGTCATGTTTATGTCTCGTACATATATTTTTGGTAATTTTATGTGTGGAGTACAATGATCTTTATCATGAATTTCTGCTGAGAACTCTTACTTATGTTGGTGGGAGGAGATAAGTTGTTGGTATCTCTATAAACGTCACAAACAGCAGTTCTATGGCGCTCACGCTACAGGTGCTTTACAAGGCTGCTATATTGGCTACCAATATTTGCAGTTGTCTTTGCTGATTATTAGGTTTTTGTGCAATGAAGTATCGAAATCAAATATCGCTGTAGAGAGGGAATAGAATCAGTGTAGGAAGCAGAAAATGAGATCTTGGGCAATTTTCTGATTACATTTCAGGCACACAAAAAGACCTGTTTGGGAAAGGGACCACCTGTGTAGTATTCCCTTTTTCTAAGATCTAATAAAGCACTATCATATTATTACAGTGGGAATATCCTTGTCCTCCATAGCAAATATTTGCAGAACTCTTCTTTTTGAACCTCGCTGTTAATACTTTTCTGAAGCTTTAGTCTTTTCTCAGTAGAATTTTTGGATTCTTCCCCTCCCCCCATTCACCCCAACCCACCCTGAATGATTGAGTGCTTGTGTAACCCATCCCTGCTTGTTGTGGTGTTCTGTCCCCCTCTAGCGGCACCTAGCCCAGCTAGAGATTGATGAATCTGCTACAGCCTCAGCTAAGGGCCACATGGCTTTTAGCTCATGCAGTAGAGACTCACACACTAAGCTTCAAAAGTCCCTGGTTTCGTCCCGCCTGCTGATGACCAGGCTCTGTTCGTGTTACACTTGTCTATACTAAGATTTTGTTTGGTGTTCTCTTGCACTGGGGTAGGCTGTGTCAGTACAAAATCATTTCTGACACTAGTGGAGAGGAATGCACTAGGGATTTGCACCACTGCAGCTGCACTGGTGTAGCTGCTGTAGTGTAAAAAAACCCAAACTTGTTCAAATAAGCCGTAAGGTGAGAGTGGGGGTAAATGTTTAAAAATTGTCCTAGTGACTTTCTTTTTGTCATAAGTCTATTGCCTAAAGGGCTAAGGGTTGAGAGTTGAAATGTGGCATGGAAGTAGCTCTCATTAGTACCTTTCAGTGTTCTGAAAAATGCTTTTTGATTTGACAGAGTTATGACTCATGAAAGAATTAAACACTGTGCATGGAAGTGCATGCTACGTGGTGGTGGTCTCACTGACTTGTAAAATGTGCAAATGCAGGAATGCTCACTTTAACAAATGCACCACTTCTAATGGTTGAACTTGAGAGTCTCTCTCCTATACACCTAGCAAAGTGCACAGACAAAGACGTAGGGTAGGAGTGTGTGGTGGTGTCAAGCCAAATACTTCCACCTTATGGGATTTTTTTCTTTTTAGCTTGTACACTTGATTGAAAAAAATCTATGAAATTTCATGTGATGAAACTACATTTGGAAAACATTAAGATTGGGATGGTTAAGTACTGAAAATACAGGAAATGACAAAATGAGGGCTGCAAACACAACATTTGTTCTGCTGCTTTGTGGCTAGGTATCAAGGCAGAATGTACAGCTGGGCCTGAAGTAAATGAATATAGAAGCATACTATATCTCTTACTGAGTCAAAACTCCCATCAAGTCAAAGAGTGAAATCCTGGCCGCAGTGAAGTCAAGGATTTTTGCAGCGTTACAGGTACGGCTCTCAGCCTCGATCTGCCCCAGTGGTATGCAAAATTGAGTTTTCCTTCCTTTTAAATCCTGACTGTTCTGTGTATTCAGTATTGATTTTTTTAGACATAATTTACCTTTATTGAGCAATGTACTACTGCAACAATTTTCTGGGCCATTTGTAAACAGCTCCGTTGGACCATATATGGGCTTAATAATTAGTCAGAGTTTAAGGCCAAAAGGAAACACCAGATCATCTGGTCTGGCCTCCTGCATAACCCAGACTACCACCACCACCACCACCTAGCACCTGCACACTAAACCCAAGAACTGAAATTAGACCAAAGTATTACAGCCCACAGAAAACTAGACTATGTGCCACAAGCAGAGAATAGGAGAGACGAAGGTGCATCAGTGCCCAAGACCCTCACAATAGCAACGCAGCGTTGGAGAAAATGATATACTGTGATGTAAATCAGAATAAATGGAATACAAGCTTTGATTTACAATGTAAAAAGAAAAAAAAAATTGGGATGGTATCCTTCCAAATTTCTTGAATTCCTTTTAAACTCATATGAAAGAAGGCATCTATAACATGAAGAAAAAAAACTTGATACCAAACTAATATGTGTTTATTTTAAATTGTTATAGTATGCTTGTGTTAAAATAAAGTAAGGGCTCAATCCTGCAAGGTGCTGAGCACTCTGAACCCCTTCCAGCAAAGGTCATAAAGACACCTTAACTTAAAGTATGTGTCTGAGTCCAATGAGGTTAATCATATGCTTAAAGTTAAGCATGTGCTAAGTGCTTTGCTGGATTGGATTGCAAGTGTACAGCATATCTCAAGATTGATTTTTAGTCTGTACAAGAATACTGGAATAGAGTGGATCCATGAATCTTTCTGTGAAACAGGGATACAATATAGCAAATACATGTCAAATCTCTGTGTTTTGTGTTCTTTGTTAAAGACAAACTCAGTATCAAATCTATGACTAAAGATATTATAGATGTTTTGCAGAAAACTGTGCCTGGAGAAGTTAAGATAAATCCAATATTATATATGGACAAATTAAGAAAAATACCAGTGTAAAGACACTGAGGAATTTTTCATGATAGGAACACTGAACGTTAATATAATTTCTTTTAGCACCAACAATATGCTTAGTTCAATATAAGGCACATAATTAAGATTGACCCTGCCCTGTGGAGTTTGCAGTCTAAAAGATAGGCAGGAAGAAGAAGGGATCTACTGAGAACCCATGCAAAGATCAGTAACTCGGAAGTTTTGTTCTTATTATTAGCTAATAGCTAATATTCTCTTCTTACAGGTAATGTTGAAGGAGGGATTTGAACAGAAACTGACTTGTAAAATATCGAGTAGGAGTAGAGAGGTTATATTAACTCTGCATTTGGCACTGCTGTGACCGCTGTAGGAATAATGTGTCCAGTTCTGGTCTTCACACCTCAGGAAAGATGTTTAAACATTGCAGAGGGTGCAGAGAAGAACCATGAGCATGAGTAAAGCATTGAAAAAAGTGACTTATAGTAAAAGACTCGGAGCTCAGTCTGTTTAGTTTATCAAGGAATAGGTTATGGTGTAACTTGATCGCAGTCTATAAGTAACTATGTGGGGAACAGGAGTGTGACAATAGAGGGCTCTTTGGTCTAGAAGACAAAGGTATACCAAGGCTGGAATTTGAAGCTAGACAAAGTCAGACTTGAAATAAGATGTACATTTTTAATAGTGAGAGTAATTAATCATTGGAACAATTTATCTAGGGTTGTAGTAGATTCTCCATCACTGGAATTTTTAAATTAAGGCTGCAGGTTTTTCTAAAAGATATGTTCTAGTTCAAACAGGAATTCATTCAGAGAAATCCTATGGCCTGTGTTATGCAGTTGAGGCTAGATGATCACAATGATCCCTTCTGGCCTTATACGCTATGAATAGATAAAGAATACATTAGAGAATTAAGCTTCCTGGAAGATGATTCTTCATAATGCCAGGATAGTGTTGAAATCAAAGCAGATGGAACTGAAAAGGCTGCTAAGCGTTTGAAAATTGGTTAAGCACCAAGAAATAATGGTTTTGCTTTATAAATTGTATACCAAGCGTTGAAGGACCAATATTTGCTATGTTGCCAACAAGACTTCCTGAGTTCTTAAACAATGAAGAGATGCCACCAGACTCAGTCACTGCAATAGGACTACAAGAACTAGGTTCATAAGTCTGCTGTCAGTGTTCTACAAGATTCTTTACAAAGGTATTGTTGATTTAGATCTAAAGAAGCTCTCAACTTCAGTCAGCTATGGATAGGAGGTGGAATTCAATCGCTCTATCTTGGAGCACTCTCCATACAGCAAAATGGATCAACTTCTTTGGAAGACTGCTGAATACAGCAAATTATTTTACAGCAGAGACAATTGGAAAAATACAGTTTTATTGTAATGTTTGACAGGAGGGAATTACAGAACCTGCAAGATCTTGCAGAGACTTCTTGCATTATCTCCTGCAGTAAAGAACCAGCATTTTCTGCTGCGCAGCAATGTTCTGCAATTTTTGGCTCTCTCTGCTTTACATGTCTTTGGCAGATTATGAGAGAGGTCTTTGACTTGGTAGAAATAGAAGCAGTGTGGGAAGCAATAAAAGAACAAAAAATAAGAGTAATAAAACCTCTTATTGACATTTAAACTTGACAAGAGAGCAGAAATCAAATTGACGTGTGGAGTTAGATAAGATGTGACTTAGTTCATGTAAACTCTTCACCTCCTTTCTGGAGAAGATCTCAGAAACCATCCTCAAATAGACAGAGATGAGCTTCAAGATAAATGAAAAGGACCTGGCCTGACTGGTAAGTGAAACTGACATTTTTTGTGCACATCTCTAAAGACCTTGAAGCAATGATCCCAGGACTGATTTACAAAGGAACATCATGCAGGAGTCCAAAATAATGTTTAACATGCAGGTGGAAAAATATCATGGTAGATGCAAAAGCTTTTTGAAGTGTATTTAACAAGAGCCATCTGGTACATACTATTCCAGCCAAGTTGAAGTGAATGGAAGAATCTAGGCTAGAAAGAGAAATTTTGCAAGACTGAACAACATCACGATGCTCCTTTGCTTGGAGGGGCTTTTGAATGATTAAGTATTACCAGTGTCATGAAACATTTAAGACAAATATGGGCATTTAAAAGAACATTGCTTAGAAGGTAAAAGCTGGGTAGCATGCATGGAGAGGTGTCCTTGATATTACATGATGAAGAGGAATACACAATAAGCAAATCAAAGTGGAAGGACTCTAAGCCATCTCTCTGCAAAATGGAAAACACTTATGGCTTGGAGACCATGGATGGCAGGCATACAAATTGCTGCCAGTGAAAAAGATAGCCTTTACAGGATCAATGTCATCCCTTAACCTGTGTTCCAGGATAGAGGTGCTTGCCAGTATGATGAAACTTTTCCTCTGTACTTGTAATATAATGATGAGGATGACAGTATTGCTACTTACAGCTAACAATGTGCTTATATATTTTCCCTCTCACCCTCTTAATAATAATAATAATAATAATTAATTATTATTTTTAAAAACAAGTTTGCTGTTTCTTAGCTTAAATTGGGTTTACAATCAGGCAGTTTGTTAAATGAAGCATTTGTTTTAACTTGATTGCTGTTTTATATGTGCATCAATATTCAACATTATTTCAAAGCCTATTTGAATTTTTTTTTTCAGTGTTTGGTTAAAAAATAAAAATGTAGGTTTTTTTAGGAAGTAAAGTAAATGAAATTCATGGTATCTTCTGAACAGTGTTCTGGCTACTAGTTTTAAGGGCCACCATGACAATTATACATGACTTCAGCTACCAAAGGCAAAATCGAAACCCCTGTTGATTAGAGTTAGTGCAAAGGGTTACTTTGACAGACCTCTAACTAGGCAGCTACATAATGTAATCAGTGAGGAACGACACTTTCATTTGAGGAAAACAACTTGCATATTGGCAATTTCCAGGTGGACATGACTATGTTTGTCTGTCTGTTATAGCTCTTATTCTACAGGTGAATGTGCTAAGTGCAGTGCAAAGTTATTTGGCCATATGTTTCTGTTTTTTCAATGCTTTATTTTTCAGGCTCTCCGTATAAATAGAATCGTTCTGTTCCACCAGGAGTGTGACTGTGTTGTAGAGAGGGGAAGGGAAAAGAATGTTGTTGTTTCAAACATTATATCTTTTGTGAGCGAGCAGATGGTGTTTGTATATAGGGCTTCCGGTAAGTTTTGTATGTTGCTGAAGCTACAACATTCTTCCAGATTGACTCAGTGAAATTAGTGATTTTAGATCTCCCCAAATGTACCAAGTTCTATTACAGTTGGTACCAGTTTATTTAAAATCATCAAATGTATCCTAGATTTTTATTGTCTTTTTGGAAGCACTTCTTGCACTGTCTGACAGTGGTGTTGCATAATATGGGTGGGTGGCGCTGGTGGAAATATTGCTTGCTTTAAAATATGTTAGGTAAGTTGTATTTTGGCAGAAAGACAAAAAATTAGATCAAGCACCTACTCTGTTTGCCAAAAATGGAACCTAAAATCATTCACCTGTGGAGAAGCTGTTTTTTGATCAGAGTAAAATGGAAGGGCCTCTACCAAGAAGTCATTTGCTCAATACAACATGACTGTTTTAGGAGTTTGGAGAGGCAAAATCCAAGGTCAGATTTGCATGTTGCCAATTGTAATAGGTTTATTAGAATTGACACGAACATATGTAGGAAAATGCTGATTTAAGTAAAGAAAACGCTATTGGGAGCTATTGAATTCAACAGAGATCCGGAATCAAATAGTTCAAAGCACTTTAAAAAAAAAAAAAAAAGAAAGAAAGAAACGTGGCTTAAGTAATCTAAAGTTAGTTGAAGAGAATGGGAGTTTTGCCATAGTTAGAACAGGAAGCCTGGTGGAACCCAGAGGTTCGTTCAAGTGAAAACACCTGACTGAGCATATTTCCCCCTTTTTACTCCCCTGAATAGACCCAGTGATGTCTACAGGCTTTGACTTTCGTTCTGCTTACACCAGTTGTACACTGGTATGACACCTTTGACTCTAAGACCTGATTTTCCTCTTACGGTGGTGTAAATCAGGAATAACTCCAATGAAGTCAACAGAGTTACACCAGTTGTACACGAGTGGGAGAGGAGAATTGAGCTCAATAGGAATATTCCTATATGGGTGAGCAGGATTAAGGCCACTCTGTATATTTTTGATGAGGATAAACTCAACATCAGCTCTTTGTTTACAATATTACAAATTGAGCATGTACCATAAGCTATCGCAGTTCTTCAGAGTGCCCTGCAGATAGGTTAGGAACACATGGCTGGTCACAAGAAAAGCTGAGCACCAACAAATCCCATTGAAGCCTATGGGGAATGGAGATTGGATGTTCTCCTGTAAGATCAGGCCCTCAGTTAATATGGAAGCTTGATATCATGCTGCTGGAGCACATGATTTATGAGGAGAGACTGACGGGACTAGGCTTGTTTAGTCTGCAGGGCGGATTTAATAACAACCTTTAACTACCTGAAAGGGGGTTCCAGGGAGGATGGAGCTAGGCTGTTCTCAGTGATAGTAGATGACAGAACTAGGAGCAATGGTCTCAAGTTGCAGTGGGGGAGGTCTAAGTTGGATATTAGGAAAAACTTTTTCATTAGGAGGGTGGTGAAGCACTGAAATGGGTTCCCTAGGGAGGTGGTGGAATCTCCATCCTTAGAGGTTTTTAAGTTGCAGCTTGACAAAGCCCTGGCTGGTATGATTTAGTTGGGGTTGGTCCTCCTTTGAGCAGGGGGTTGGACTAGATGACCTCCTGAGGTCCTTCCAATCCTAATCATCTATGATTCTATTATATCATACCTAGTATGTGGGGAAAAAAAGGAGAATCTGAGTTGATGGGCATATCATGTTATCAACATTTTACACAGAAATCATTGTAATTAAAAACTGTATCTTTGTGCATACACACAATGGGGTGAATTAAGTTTACATGAGCAGCCTTAATACTGGCATTTCCTAAATTTTGAGTGCTTAACTTTGCAACATTAATGTTCTTTTAACACAGTTTTCTGAGTTTAAAAAAACAAAAACCTGACACCCCTCCACCCCCAACACCTTCAAAAATTCTGTCAAGTGGAATCATTCTGACCTCACTGTACGGGTCATGGATTGGAACCTTTAGAATCACCAGACAGACCTCTGCCACTTGAGCTCATGGAGTAACTGGTATACAGGATAACAGTCTACTGCTGCTGGTACATAGAGAAAAGGCATATTTTGCTAGTGAGTTTCACAGACATTTGTTGACAGCAAATGAATGGTGAGACTCAAGAATCTTAAGCTCAATTCCATGTCAATTCCATGTCCAGTGTGCTCTTGTGGTCACTGGTTCTTCTGCCTGTGTTCCCCTTGAACCTGTTCTCTTCTACCCCTGTCTATCCAGGCTGTTCGTGTCTCAGTCCTGACTTTTTTCCCAACTCCTCATCCCAGTTCTTCACTGTCAATGTGATACGTCTCTCAGGCACTAAAAAAAAAAAAATCTAAAAACCCTGAAAAATAATGAAACTCTTGATTTCAAACTTTTAAAAATATGATTGGGCTTTCAATTTGAAGTTTGAGACACTGAGTCTAAATTATATAGTATGAGCCAATAACAAATTTTTTAATGAAAACAAAACATCTTTGGCTATGTGGTCCCATAGGAATTCATACATGGGAACCATGAACTGCATTTAAGCACTAACAATGTTAAATGTGCCTTTCCTGTAAATATATGTTAATGGAGAGACATCTCTGAATCACAGAGCATCATGCTAGAAGGAAATAAGGGCAGTGATCTTACATTTTGCTGGTGCCTAAATTAGCTAATTGGCTTTCTATGGTACTTCCTTGCTTAATGTGTTTTTGGAATAACAACAGTTGGAGCATACTTAAGAACATGCTTCCAGTGCAGAGATTTGCTTGGAATAACTTAGCTCTCTACCATAATTAGTAAGAACAAATCCACGTGATCCCTGCCCCAGAAATTGCCCTCACAGAGAGAGATTCGCTGTAGAGAGAGTTATACTGGAGGAAGAAAGAGACTTGTGATCACATATGTATGGCAATTCAAGAGTGTCTAGAATAGGTGAAGAGTTGTGATAGGGACCTCTACTGAATATTGTAGACTTGCTGCTACTAGTAACTATTGCTCTGGGAACCATTGCTGAGGAACTACAATATGAAGGAGCTACTTCTGAAGAGAAAACAGATGCCTCTGGGATCAGAAAAAAGTATATATTGCTCTACTTCTGCCTGATATACAGGATTTTATCTAAGAATGAGTTTTGAAAGCTATCCAAATATTTGCAGACTTTATCTTTTAGGGGGCTCCAAGAACAGCAGTGGAAAATAATTGACATGATTAAGGGAAGGAGTTCTTGGTCTGGTAAAGCATGTTGCTATGGAAAATGCCTTTTATCTGAGATGCTGTACTTTAGATGGTAGGAAGTATTCAGCAGTGAAATTCTATAGAAATATAAAGCCACCTAATACTAGGACATCTCCATAATGATAGCCTCAAAAAATATTTCTGAAAAGAAAGGTAAAGCAATGATGCAAAAATGGAGTATGTACTGCATGCATACATACATGCTGCTAAGAGACGACCTGCTGCCTTAAGCGATAAGTCTATTTGTATTTACCCCAGGCCTAACATGGATAAACGTTAATAAATAATATTTATAAATGATCTGCATTCAGTTCCTGGATCTACCACCGAGTATTTGTATAACCTTGAGAAAGACATTAAATGTCTGAATGCCTCAGTTTTCTATCTGTACATTATTAGTAATAATTAATAATACTTATCTACCTGTGTGGGTTAATGTATAAGTTTGTGGGAGTCAGTCACATGCTACAGCAATGGGGCAATATAAATACTTAGATGCACGTCTCCCCACTTTCCTCCTTCTCAAAAGATAAACATTTATTTGTGCAGCAATGGTACAAAGGTGCCTCTGTTTTTCTCCAAACATACATGCAACTCCCATGGCTTGACCGTTTGCCTTTGACTTCAGTAAGAGTAGGAGCAGACTCACAATTCCTTTCAGTTCCTAAAAGGGATTATGCACAAATACGGAGATGAAAATGAAACCCTTTTTAGTTATTTAAACATCTCTTGCCATTGAGATGCTCAGATTCTATAGTGCTGGTCAGAGTCTGAAAACGTAGATAAATCCTGAAAATATAATGAAAGTAAGAGCTCAAAATTGTGCGCAATGCATTGTAAACCAGGGATGCACAATATGCAACATAAGTCCAACTGCAGCCCTCAGTATTGTACAACGTGCTTCATGGTCCCATTCTCTCTGTAGCTGTAAGGATTGTCCTAATGGAGGGATGACAGTTTACACCAGCAGAGGATCTGCCTCCAGGTTTGTATTGCTGGGGAGCTTATAAAAAAAACAGTTAGTCACCTGTAAGTTCAGAGAGACATACATGCAAATGCTCTGGTGGCGTGCATTTATTTTTGTAAAACATTCATTGCTATTTGTATTTATTACATAGACTCTTGGTGGGTGTTCCTATTACTTGTTACGCAAGTAAATGAGAAGTGTCATTTTGCAAGGATTCTATAGGGTTTGGAGACTGTTTTTAATTCCCAGAGAGAGGAAGTGTTCCTGGTGCAGCTCACGTATCAGACTTCTTTGCATTTTCATTGTAGTGGTTTGCCACAGTAGTGGCTGTTTAGGTTGAGTTCCATCTTCTGTTATAAACCCTTTATTCACTTGCTCTTAGTTTTTCAAAACGTTTTCTTTTGGGTTGCTATTTGCTGTGTTTGGTCTCAGCCCAAAGATGAATATGTATGGAAAAACCTGAGAGAAACTGGATCAGCAGTTTTTGGTGAATGTGGGTGTGGAAAAAATACTTTTCCTATGTATTCTGGCTGAAATTTTTCTGCAGTAAGTATTTATTATGAATACATGATGAGGCACTCGCATAATCCAAAAATGACTGAAAATAGACACTCCACTCTTGGCTTGTTTTGTAGCCCTATACCAAGATTTTAAAAATGAAAATTGAAAGTAAATTGGATTGTTCGCTTTGAAGTCATGGATGTTTTTAGCTAGAAATTTTGCACATGCATATACACAGATTTGCGTTTTTTCTAAATACATGTTTTAAAGGTATGCCACTCCTCTGGCACAAGTAAGATGTGCAGGACATCTACAGAAATGAAATTAAAATGGAGAAATGCAAAATCTTCTATTAGTGCAAAGTTAAGGTTGAGAAATGAAACGCTCAGAAGTCAGAAAATCCCAGAAGCAGAGGTTCCTCCCACTATGTTAATTCAAGCATGCAGTATTTTCTGTTTCTGTTTTCCTTGTTATTTGTAAACCTTAACATTATTGCCCTTTTACCTACAGTACGTTCCTCTTAATAGCAACTGGAATATTAACAAATTCCAGTTAAAAGTAGTATTTTGCTGGGAACACCTTTGTCTTTAATGTTAATGATATTTGGATATTGGCAACAGCGTGCTGCTTATTAACATTTTTTTGTAAGAGACGCCCCAGCTGCAGGCAAGTTTGTTGGGTTGCAGCCTGGGAAGGAAGTGTTGAGACGTGTCTTTTCTGATTGCAGCCCCGGTCCCGCAAACCTGCCTCTGGCCGGTGCTTGGCCTGTCCCAGCGCTTTCTTCTGGGGTTGCAGGAGACTGCACAAAAGGTAAGGGGCTCTGGGCAGGGCATTAGCGGGCAGTGGGGAGGAGGCTGCAGCCTGGATGCCAGAGCTGCATGGTACTCCTTGCGTTCCTTGGGCTGCTCCTGCCAGGCGGTTGTGCTTGGAGAAGGAAGTACTGGGACATAATGAGCCCTAATGCCAGAGAGCACAGGGAGAGGTACCATGCAGCTCTGTGAGCCTCCAGCACCCCTGCTCCCTATAGAAAACCCCAGGATCTGGGCTACAGCGCGCACCTTCTTCCTGCTGCTACCTTGCCTGCAGGCTGGTTTGCAGGACTGTAGCCAGGTAAGGCAGGTCCCAGCTCTTCGTTCCTTGGTTGCCGCCTCACAAACCCGCCTTCCACTTATTAGCAACTGCCAGATAATGGCAACTTTTTGCTGGCAGCTGAGAGGTTGCTAATAAGTGAAATCTACTGTAGTTGTGAAAAAGATAGAGGGGCCAGATTCCCAGCGAGGGTAAATCAATGAAGCTGCTCTGCCCAGAGTGGAGCTTATCTGACCTCGAATGTGCAGTGCTGCTGTGCTGCTGTGTCTTTGCTCTTTACACAAAAGTAAGAATGCGGAAACCAAATGGGCCCGGCTGGGCTTCAGATAACGACTTTTACTAACGATGTACGAACATACAAGGCCTAGTTCCATATACATGCCCCCTGCTCAGCTTCTAGTAGCTTCCAAAGTAGAATACAGGGAAGCCTACCAGAGGGCTTACAAACTGTTTATGGGGATAAGACCCAATTCCTATGCACTACAGTGACCATGTTAACCCCGTGAGGGAACCTTATCTTTCCCCCTCATTATTGGAATGCTTGGCTTACTTTATACTATTTTTAATGCCACTTCCTTTCATTTAACTCTAGCACACTTAACATTTGGATATATACTAATCGGCTATTGTTTACAAATCACTGTAGTTAAGGCATTTATGATAAAGCCCAGTTTGTGTTTTAAATTATTACAGTGCTCAGGAAGTCTTACAGGAATGGTTAGTGGCAGATTTATTTTCCTTAATAACTTAAAATTGTTCAAAGCTACATGCAGTTTTATTTCTAATCCTATGAAATTGATCCATCCAAGTCTCGTTAGTCATTGAAATGGGTTCTAGACCCCTAGGGTCCAACTCATGCGTTGTCAATATGATGATGTAGTATCTCATCTAGTTCAAGGGTTAGATCTCACTCAGGTCCCCCTCTTCAACGAGGCCTGGATTTAGGAGAACACTGAAATGCATGCTTATCTTTTTGAGCATATGTTTAAATCCCATTGTCAGTAGGAGTTAAGCACGTGCTTAAGTTCTTCGCTGAACAGGAATGCTTTCCTGAACTGTTGCCAGTATAAAAACTATTCAGGAGTACCTCTCCATTATTGAGAGGCATGTACCAAATTAGCATCGAAAGAGGTTCCTGCAGTTGTGATATCGTTTAAACGACAGAGACCTGAAAGATGTTTTTAAAGAAATCTCATTTCTACCTCTGATGATTAAGAGCATCCTTGGAAAATACTGTTAATACAGATGCCTTATGGGCAACTGTGTAGTCTTTCTGAGGCATTGCTAAATGTGATACAAAAGTTCTTCTATTTGTATAAAAGGTTCTTAGCAAGGCAAAAGCAGCTTATTCTTTTTCCTACTTGGGGGGGTGCGTGTGTGTGTGTGAGAGAGAGATTCGGTTTTGGAGCCCAGTTCCTTCTCCGTTTGCTTAATAGAGACATTTCAAATGCTTTTTTGGTTGAAAGGCACTAATTAAGGACACTTTTCAGAAAGATGGGATAAAAGAAGCATTACCAAAAAAAAATCATCCTGACCTTTAATGCTGAACTATTTTTAGTACTGGTTCAAATGTCTGGAAATCACTGATGTCCTGAGATGGCATTTAGAAAAAAAAGAAAGGAAAAAAAAAAAGGCATTGTACAAAAATATATCAAAGTTAATTCATTTTTTTTCAGAACAAGTTGAAATGGATTTGATTTTAAAGGGACACTGTCAAGATATATAAGTCTCAAAGTTAATCTTCCTTTTAAATATGTTACATATTACATTTTACATATGTTATAGATGAAAAACAAATTTTTTTATTCTGCGTTAGCAGATTTTATTTTTGTTCAGTTGACCCAGTAACGAATGAACTAAAAGGTCTGGAAAAACTGAAAGGCAGCTATTATAATTCCCCATGCATAGCAGTAATCCATTTACTATATGTAACATTTTTTTCATCCAGAAGAATCTCAGAGTGATAAGAAAACTTTACATTGTCATATATAGTTTGCGCAGAGCAGTGGCTTCTCCTGCCCCTGGAATGTAGCCACCTAGAACATGGCAGCAATTTAAAAATGCATTATACTCTGCTTGTGCTGAAAGGAAGAGAATCAGAATACCAGTTCCAGTTGAAATTGTAAGGGAAATTAGATTATTTATTAGGTGGTGTGGACTTTGTGGAAACAGACATAAAATTAGACCAGCTCCTGTCCCAATGAACATAGAGTCTAAACTGGATGGATAAAATAGAAACATAAGGCTGAGTATTTGTTTGAAAACTGATAAAGTTTTAGTTGTTGAGTAATGGCAGCTAGGTAAAGAAGTGGATTTGAAACATAATTGAAGGGGAGGGTATTTGGAGCATGAACAGAAGGAGACTGTGCCAGAAATTGGTTTACAGAATGGAGTCTAGCATGGGAGAAGATTTCAAAAGGAGCATTAAGGAGAGAGGATTATGCAAAGCATAGGGCCCAGAAGGGAGTATGGGAGAAAAGAAGGGCTGAGATGTTGACACACACACAAAATGCATATACACACAAACAGCACAGTGACAACCAAGCTCCAGCCATTTGTGGCATCCTGAATACTTCACGATCAGGTTTTAGACTGGGGCACAGCATGGAGTGACACAATAATCTTTTTACGGCAACAGATAGAGGTTGTATCTCAGTGCACATCCCATTGAACCTGTCTGTAGCTTTCCACATTGTTCACCCCAATTGCTGCTGATCCATTTGCATGATGTAGGTGGAGTAGGGGCTGCAGCACTATGGTGGCACCAATCATTCATCTTCAGAAGGATCCAGAGTGGTGCTGGGTAACTTATCTTCTTCCCCAGAAGTTGCCACCTGTAAAAATTTGCAACATGGGTCACATGTTTTTGTCTCCTCTTCAGCATCTACATAAACCCACTTGGAGTGGTCATTTGATGAGACAGTCTTGCTGTCAACTACATACCAGTGACTTTTGTGCAGGTATCTCATTTTCCACACGTGCAGCCAACAGTATCTTGAGGATGTCATTAGGCTGATAAGAGATCAGCCTGTGAATAGAAAACAGTTCATTCACACTGAACCCAGGCAAGAAGAAAGTGCTACTGGTTGCAAGGGGGAAATGTGTGGAAGAATTAGTGAGAACAGTGTCTAACCATTAAAAGGAAGTCCTCTGCCTCCCATTCATCAAAGCCATACAAAGTCTTGGAATTCTGTCAGTAAATCTAGCAAATCAGGTAGCATCCGTAGCAAAAAAAGAAAAGCCTTTTTCTGTCTTCATCTCATGCCTTTATTACAGATAATAATCTATCTAGCTACAGTACTCCATACATTCAATACCTTCAGATTAGATTACTGTAACTCACTGTATTTAGGGCTGAAAGTGAAAATTATACAGAGGCTATTGCTTGTGTAGACTGCAGTTGACCACCATCTTGTTTTGGTGGGTCCCCAGCACACATCTTTCCTGTCCTCCAGGGGTGTTGCTGCATTAGATGTAAATGATCATAAAGAATGGGGATATTCACAGCTCTTATAAAACCACACACTGCCTTCAAACTATAACAGAGGCTCAACAGGACAGCAGTACATCTCATTACAGCTTTGAAGCTATCATTGCAACAAGAAGGACTAAACCTCAGTGTCTATATAATTCTGTAGAATTGCAAGGGAAAAATCAGAAATCCTTACAATTTGCAGATTTTTATTATTCTACCTTTGGAAAAATCCAACCTAGCAAAGCAATTCACATGCCCAATTTAAAAGACAAATGTGGTAAGTAAACAGCATTTAAACTTCCCTGGGCAACTTGTGGGACAGAATTATTGTATAAATCACAAGAAACATCTTGACTTTGCCCCATTAGCATTTCTGCAAAAGACTGATGAAGATTTACCTTGCTGTTTCACCTTTTTATGTGTATCCTGTAGTCCACATCATTGAACTTGTGTTGAGGGAAATAGATTCTTGTAGTCTGCTTGTTACATTGAGTTGGTAGTGGAATTTGGAGGAATGTGATGTAAAGATGTATGTTCAGTAGTTTCCATATGGTCCTACAGAAATACAGAGAGTGCAATTATATTCAGAAGAGACTGTATGGTATATCTAAAGAAGAGATTTAAAAAAATCCTTTTGCCTATTCAGATAAAGTAAAACAAAACATTGTTTTTAAGGGTTCTTTTTTCCCTTTGTTCAATCTCAACATTTCAGGTCAGTGCAACTGGTGTTTCTTTTTCTGTTGTCTTGATTTGTTTCTAGAGCAAAGGTCAGTAACTAGACTGTCTGTTTTGGTTTCTACCATCATTAAACGGCAGCTTTTTAATGGAGAAAAAAAACCAAACCAAAAAACTCGTTCCTACGGAAAGTGGAATGGAGAGCTAAGCACTTTCTCACACGCTCTCTAGTCCTTTGATGCCAGTGGCTGATGCACAACTCAGCATTAAATGTAGTAGTGCTGCTTTTTCTTTTCAGCACTTTAATTTTGAAATTCAGAATGTATTACAGCGTCTTAATAGTTACACATGTGCACTCCTCTGCAGTGTACACTAAATGAGCTAAGGCTGGAGGCCAGGAAAATTGTAGGTTACATAATTCTATTAGATGAAAAACATGTGAATGTCTAAGGCTATGTAACTTCGGTTAAAATCTCTGAGTTGGTATTGGATCTTCTAGAACTGATCTAGGAGTTGAAATATTTCAAGGATTGGTGAGACTGGCAGAATTTAGCTGTTTTTTCTTTCATTGAACTATTGTGCATGTTAACACCTCCTTTGTTTTAGAAATGTTGGATCTGTTCATTACAAAGAATAGCTCTCTGGTTTGTGTAATTGGGAGAATGGTCTATGACTAGGATTCCTAAGTACTGTGATATCAAATACATGAAAAATTATAATAGTGATACCCTCTTGTTTTGATAAGTAGGCTATTGGCAAGTAAAGCAGCCATGGATTCACTGGTTATTTTTAAATTGTTTCACGTCTTAATTAACTAAGTTACTTTCTGTAGGTATTTGCAATATTTCCTAGATATTCCCTTGATTTTCAGTAGGAAATGCACATACTTAGGCTACATTAGTTAGTTACCAAAGTGAATCTGGAAAAAATTTTTAAGGCTATGCTCTGCAGATAGTTATATGGATACTTCCTGTCCCTATACATCCAGGAAAGTGTGTGCATGTGTTTGTTTGTATAATCACTCTGTTTTAGAACTGCTTAATCCTTATTGATGTAGTACAGTAATTGGATTCTGCACTATGTATTATTAGTCAGTTTTATTGATGGCTATTTGTAATTTACAATGAGTGGTTGATGAAAATTAAACAGACCAACACTATTTACTGCAGACTTGGCACTGTGAAAATTAAATTCACTAGGGCTTCACACTAAGAATAAAATAGTACTAGAGGAAATCTTAATTCACATATGGTTATCCAAGATACAATTAAAGAGAGGCATGTTTTTCCACCCCAAATTTCTGAGGGTGTTAACATAATTGTAGACCTGATGTTTTTTCACATATTCCCTAGACTGTCTCACATATACCAAACAACAATGGGTCAGCATGAACCAAAGTAAATATATGTGACTTATGAATCCCAGAATTTTGAAATCAGACGTAGTGGAACTGATAAACTGTGACTGAAAGTTTTTATTTTCCCAACATTGATTAATATTCCTTTTTATAACTTAATGTATTATATTTTAATAACTTGCTATTAATTTAAAATTCAACAGACAAGGTTTGCAGTATTTTTTCATAAATGATATAAACTGTTGCCAGTCTTTTAGCTGCAAAAAGTTGATGGAGATGTGTTTTTGTCACTTTTGTTTCTCTTGAGATTCCCTTATAACCGCACTCCTAGCACAGTTTTCCATCTGGATTAGGGAGGGGTGAATAAATGGAGAAGAGATTTTGCCTGCAGTTTTCACTGAACCAAACTAAAATGTTTTTAATGATTTTGCTGTCTTGGCTGCCAGTGGGGATTGAACCTGGGATCTCTGATCTATAAGTATGAATGTATAATCCCTGAGCAAAAGCACCATTCAAGGTTGCACTTAAACATATACTTAACTTTAAGATAAAGAGCCTAATTTAGGAAAACACTTAAGCATTTGCTTAAGTCCCATTGAATTTGAAGTCAACGGGACATATGCTTAAATGCTTTCCTGAATCAGTGCCCAGGTTCATTGCCTGGGAGAGACAGTAGCAGATTCCTAACATCTATACATGTCAGGGCCTGTAATGTAGACTGTGACACCTAATGGTCAGATCCAAGAGTAGCGTCAAGGTCATGGTCATGCCAAGGGTTAAGATGGAATCTGAGTCAGAAGTCATGCCAATGGTCAAAGCTAGAGTCAGCAACTGGGGTCAAGGCAAGGAACAAGGCATGGTAACAGAAACAGGGACGAGACACAGTAGCAAGAACAAGGAACAAGAACCAGGAAAGGAGGCAGGGACTTGGTCTGGGCAAGAATAGACCTAGCAACTAGTTGCTCAGATGAGGGAATCAGGGATGAGGCAGCTGGTGTCCAATCAGCAGTCTGCTTTTAGTCATCTGGACCCACTAAATCAGCTGGTATAGCTTCTGGTGGTGGGGTATTAGCATCAGTTCTCTTCTCAACTCCTGTAGCATGGTGGTGCAGAGGGGGAGGCTCTAGCTTGGAAAACCTGGGGGCCTGAGATCAAGACCTTCAGTATTTGTCCATACATGATACACAGAGCTGCCATATTTTAGAATATGTTATACTTTGATAACTCCACCCCCCAAAAAAAATTATTTTTCCTTTCCGTGCTTCACTACACTTCCTGGTTCTAACTGTAAGCTGAAGTGCCAACATCCCATGAAAGAGCTGTCTTTTTGTGATATTTCTCAGCCAACTAGAAGCAGGGAATATCAGAAATCTCAGGACAGCTCCTGATGTTGTGATATACCTTTATTCAACTACTCTCCATATGTGCCAGGCAGTTTATCCAGTGTCAACCCCCAAAGAAATTAATGTATTTATAATAGCAGAAGATGCTAAAATGTTTTCATTGAGTGCATAGTAATGAAAAGCAACAGTTACATAGTCAAGCATATTTGAAACTAAATATCAGCAAAAAACCTACAATGAAATCTGCAAGTGGTGTGTAATTAGCACCAATAATATTCACTGGTTATTTGGGAGGGAAACTGGTACTGTTTGTTGGTCATATGGAAATAACTTGCTCATTAAACAAATTCTTCCTTCTCTTTTGACAAACCACGCTCTTTTAGCTTCCTTGCAGATACCAGTTTCCAGAGGGCAGAATTCACATGCATGAGCAAACTGATGTAAACAGTTCACATGCCTTAATCACACACCTATGAAATCCCAATATATGGCATATTTTGTACATAGAACATAATTTTTTTAACAAATATTTTTTTTAATCTATGCATTTCTGCCTCCCGGTTATTTTGAGCTTGAATGAAGTGTGGCCTTTTCTTTTTTCAGGATGTCCATTACATTTGTAATTACAGTGTAGCAATCTCTGTGTTTAAAAGTGTTTGTGAATAGTGACAAATTGAAAGGGGAGACTTGATATCATCTAATTATTCAATGAGACAGAAGTAGCTCAAGTTTCCTCACTTTGCCCTCCTGTGTCAGTGTGTATCCTTAGCTGGAGGGATGTGCTTTAGGGCAAAAAGTTAGTTCAGAGTCTCTATGCCCATTCAGTCATTGCCCTCCCTGCCAGTTCTGCCGAGGAGCAGTGCTTATGGTGGTGGGAAGAGGTAAATTCTGTATATCTCTATAAATTTCTTTTCCTGTATGAGACAGGTGTGCCCATTTAAGCCCTGATGCTGCAAGCTGCTCCACCTGGTGGACTCCACATTGAGTATAACAGCACTCTGCATGAGTGCAGCTCTGCCTGTTTGGAAGAGTTGGCAGTATCTGAGCCTTATTCTGCAGATATAGGGCTAACTGCATTCCCAGGTCCTGCTAGTTACTGAGCATTACCAATTGCTCAGAATCCAGACCATGGGAAATCCACCAGGATGGGTGTGGCGGCAGTTAGACACTCAACCACACCAGAGGGCATGGACTAGAGCTGGTTAGAAAATTGTGGAGGTGGGTTTTTTTTATGGAAAAATTTGACTGTTGATAAAATGAAAATTTTCAAAGAAAGCAGACACTTTCCACAAGTTTCTTCGTTTTATCTGTAAAACTTTTTACTAGCCCTATCTCAACTCCATTGCCTCAGAATTGTTTCATTCCCCAAAAGATGGCAACACTGATGTGGTCAGAGTGCTCATAGGATACTTTGATTCTTATGCAACCCTAACTGTGAGATGAGACTGCCCTTCCCTGGCAGAACACTCAGGCGCTGGTGCAAACATTACCTGCCCTCCCTTAGGATGAATTCTTCTGAGCGTGTTGCAAAGCCCATTGATTTAGGGAAGTGACACTTGCATCCGTGGGCAAATAACAAGTGTTTTCAATTAACAGCAATATTTTTGTGTGTGGGGAGGGGAAGGGAGGATTTCTATGATTATTTTATTTTATTATAATACTAAAGAACAGTATGAAACTTAGAAGTTAAGAGCAATAAATTCATGAGGATATTCACTTAACAAAAGCCTACATTGTTAAAATGTGTTGTCATAGCCAAACCTAAGGCTAGACTCAGTAAAAAAACTCAGTCCAACAGAGGAAGCTGCAGTAAGATTTTATTGAATTCAGTCCTTCAGACACTAAATATCTGATCTCAGTGTCAAAAAGTGACTTCACCAAAAGTTGCTGTCTGAAGTGTATTCCCTCAGAGAATTTGTGATCATTTTATGCATAAGGAATAAAGATTCATGAATAGTTTCTCTAAAACTAGGTTTCACTGATTTGTGCATGAGTACAGTACCTTTAGGCAGGCCCAGAAGGATTCCAACAGTTTTCTAAAACTCTGCTCATGCTGGGAGTATCAAATACTGTTCCCCACTAACTAGCATGTCTTTTGCTTTGCATTGTGAAACTGTGTCTCTGTGCCAGTTTGGGGTTTAGTGGCAGTGGATCCATATTTGGGTTATGAAATTGGCGTTTGGATTCCTGTTAGTTACTTGGGAGCAATAGGGGCAGTATAGAGGTGGCATAATGGTTGGAGTGTCAAATGTTGTCTTACAATCGCCTTTCTCATAGCCAAAGCACAGAGGCATGGGAGGGGTCTTTATCATGGAGATTTGGATATAAATGGGGATCAGATTGGGACCAGTAAGGAATTCTATCACCTTCCCCAATAATTAGAGTTGGGCAAAATTTTGGGGCTGAAACTATTTTCAGCAAAAAATGCTTTTGTGAATTTGTGTCGGGTTCACTGAATTGTTCACACTGGTGGGGGGGGGACAAAATAAACCAACAAAAAATTCTAGAAAAACTCAAAATGTTTCATTTTGACCTTTTCAAAATAAAATGTTTTGCTTTTTCTGCTCAAAATCACTTTTTATTTCTAAATTTCCTTGTGTTATTTTAAAATATTCAAAAACCTTAAATGCTCAAAATCAAAACAAAATGCTTCAGGTTGAATGAAACATTTTGTTTCACCCAAAACAGTTTTTAAAAAGAAAAACTTTCGATGATTGTTTTATTTTGCATTTCCCTATTTATTGTGGGGGAGGTGGAAGAGGGGGTTGGCACCAGAGATTGTGGAGGAAAATGTTTTCTACTTCATGAATTGCCCCTAAAGAGGTATGTAAATTGAAAGCAGGGAGCCCTGGTTAAAAATATTGGCAGCACATCACTGGGGCATTCCTGCTATCTGAGGCCTGTGAACAAAGATTTGAGTGTTTGAAAGTTTTAAATGAGAATATTAAACCCACCATTGAAAGGGAAGCAACATAATACAGCACTTTACAGGCCAAATTCTTCTCTTAATTTAGCTGGAGAAATGTTGAGAGAGCCAATAGAAATTAGGGGTTACTCCAAATTTAAATTGGTGTAACACAGAGCAGAATTTAGCTCTGCATCTTCAAAGCTCTGTCCAAATGTTAACTACCTAATGAGAAGGCTAAAGGAATTCAAGACTCAACTGAATTGAACAGAGATCAGATTGTAGTGTGATTAGTGGCAGGTATTCCTGGTTACAGAAACTCCCTGGGAACTGGAACTTCCATTATGAATGGCTCAGGTTGGAACAGGGCTCCATCTGTAGTCAATAGATGTATGTCCATTGGTGTCACTGTGGTTTGGATCAGGCCTGTTGTGAGTTTCAGTAGTTTAGGAGAATCAAGTTGGGAAGAAATGTGCCAATGAGAAAGCTTGTTGCCCATTTTGTGCTGCTAGTTTCACTGTTGGAAACATTAGAACGGCTTTCCTAAATTTTACAAAATTGTCTCACTTTTTGGTCTCTTGAACCAAGATACAGAAGTTGATTTCCTTTGCACACACTTGAAAAGACTAAACTGTGTGGTGCAGATGGTCACTTGCAGATTTTCTAACAAGTTGTGGGCTTAGTAGCGATTCATTTGTGTAAACTAATCACTGATATTAAAACAAAAAAGTTGCTAAAATCTATCCTTTCCCCCCATTGCTTAAGTTATTTTCCAGCATTAGAATGGTAGAATTAAATTTGCAAATGGATTCCTAGTCTTCAGCTAAGTATATCATATGTTGTTGTTACTACTACTACTAGTATTATCGTAAGTTGAGATCATCAGTTTGTGATCTAGTACAGAGTAAGGGGCAGCGCATTGTGATTCAGGGAGTGCTCCAGCAGCAGAATGACAGCATTCCTCTTGATAGTTCTGTCCCTGGTGCAATGAACACGCCCTGACACTCTGGCATAACTACGCCACTGGATGCATTGGGAAGAGAGAGTCAAGGTTCGGCCGAAAGCTGATTAAAATTTTCTGACAAAGTTTTTCCTTCAAAAAAAGCTGAGTCAACAGATTTGATATAGAATCCATATATTCTCATGGAACGTGTTGTTTCCATCAAAAGTTTTGATGGAAATCAGGCAGCCTGCCCGTCTGTCTGGTTTGCAACCCTGAAATACTTGCAATCTAAGACAAAAAAAAAAATAAATAAAGACAGGACACAAAACCATGTAAAATAACTTGATTTTGGTCCAACTTCCACTGACATCAATGGCAAAACTCACACTGACTCGATAGAAGCAGGACCAGGCTCCTTTTACATTTAAACTGTGAAAACATCATTTAAAGCTGACGTGAAAAATAAATAAATAAGGTGTAGACTAAAATGAGATAATCTCCAAGACGCTGTGTGTTTTCAGACACAGTTTCTGTCCTTGGTGGTATGGCTTCACACTGTGGTTTTTAATAATGGGGTATAAGAATGACCAGTGTATCTCAGCACCTGGAGAAAGATGTACATTTTACGATGAGTTGTGCCCCACCTTATACTGATTTTAAGGTGTTTGCTAGGCTTTTTTTAACACTATATCTTCTGGGATTAGCTATGAGCAGGGCTTGTAAATATTCATTCTGATAATGATGCAGGGCTTAAAAGTATTCATAAAATGCTATGCATGATTCATGTGTCAGGAGCATGTGCAGGACTGACTTATAGCCAAAGCAAAAGATATTTCATTAAATTTGGTTCTCCTTCATGCACAAGTGAAGGAGGAAACCATTTTAGATAGCATTGAATGCAGAGTAGGTAAAATGATACTGCATGTTTAGGCTGTGAAATAATGAGGTCATATTTTCTGCATTCGTGTTTATGTGGAGGATTGCAATATTTGTATCCTAGAAGTATTTTTAAAGCTGTTACACTGTTTTGTTCAAAGCTGAACCAATGATGGAAGCTGTTCATTGCATCTGCTGGCCTGAGAGATGGAAATCTGGGAAGTATGAAAGGGATTGAGACTCTGGTACTAGTGAATGTGTGGGGAGATAAATGGGCCCTTTACCATGTTTGGGTTTCCCTTTATTGGATAAAGTATTGGTTAGTTAGAAGAGCTCTGTACAAAAAAGACAACCCAGGCAACATATGATAAGGAGGTACCAGGAGAACTTACTTCAAGTGAATTAGTCTTAATGCAGTAAAGCTCTGTGCATGTTCTATAATGTGTCTCTGTATGTATATTCCCCTCCATTCCTCCTTTCTGTCCTGAGTGCAACATGTGGAATAGAAATGCTATTAGGCCACATTATGTCATTGATTTTTAAATGGAATTCCCAATGAAAATTAATGAAGACTGATTAAAAATAAATGGCACAATATGGTACATATGTACTTTTTTCAGACCTAAAATAAAGAAGGTGTGTATGCGTTGGGAATCATGTGGTAATATTCTTCATCCTTCTTTCAGCTATGCTCAAAGGTAACTGTGGAGTAAGTGAAGTAATGATGTGACATCTTGTTCTTGGACTCTTAACGTGAAAAGAAACAAAGTTAGCAAAAAGGAAGTTGGCTTCATTTAAGCCTTGACCTGATGGTTGTGTATAATTGACACTAGCACAGTGTGAGTCTTTGTCTCCCTCTAGTAACTAGACCAAATAAAGAGGTCGAGTCTCCAAGATAATGGAAATGGTCCTTTAGTTCAAGCAGTAGAGGTTCATGTGTTTAGATCTGGTGGTCACCTGCCCATGACAGCTCATCTGGGTTGTCTTTACACTTTTGCCACTCAGCAAACAGCATGTATGCTCCTGACTTACAGCAGTTTGGAAGTCTGATGAGTTTTGGAATAGAATAGGAGCAGTTTCTAGCACTGTAGTGCTACAAGACCATTATTTTTAAAGCATCAGTCCTATTACACCTAGCTGATAAACCACCTCAAAGAGAGAATCTATTTTGTGTTTGTATCCTGATATAATGGAGTGAAAGGGGAAAAATCCCTTTGTAAAAATTCTCCACCACTATCTCCATAATCTCTACTTCAGTGAGCTTCAGCCAAGTGCGAAAATGAGAAATTATAACCTGCCAAGCATCAGTGGCAGATTGAAATGAAAAAATTGCAGGTTAATAACAGTGATGCCTCAGAAAAATTTGCTGGCCAATTTAACGTTGCTCCATCCAAGGTCACATCTTGTAGCTGATTATTTTTAGTAATTTGCAGATGAGGGTGCTCTACCTTTGTCATGGCAAGTCAAGATCAAGGAAATGGCAGGTAAAGTTTAATATTCAAGGTTATCTATCTTCTCAAGTAAGAAGTAAGTCATGGTTTCAGCTTATTTATTTAAGACAGGGCACAGAAATCATTTTCACAGTGGTGAAGTGGAAAGCCTATCTTTTATGGCAGTCATAAAGTCACTGTAACATAACTTGGTATGGGGAAAGACAGGGGAAAACCTGATCCAGTGGCTTCTGGAGCAACATATCATCTTGGGAATTAGCATCTGATAATATTTACCTGATAGTGTTCAGAACATAGAGGTTACATTTCACATTTTATGTATTTCTTGACTATGCGGGCTAGTTGCAGATTAACACACAATAAGGACCCACAGAAAGCTTAGTTCTGTTGCTGCTGACCTGGGACCTGGTCTTGAAGGAGGTTTCATTCCAAAGAGGGGTGAATGTGGAGAATGAAGAACAGCCTTTGTTTGTCACCTTTTGGGTGAAGTTCTCTGTAGGTGTTGGGTGGGGGCAAAAAGTGCATCACTGTTGAGTCCCACCCATAGCTCACTTGCTGTCCCTGACGCTACCAACATATGGAACTCTGGTCCCATGGAGGCTGTTCTCGGAAATCTGGGCCATGGAGGCATCTGATGGCCACCTTCCTTCCTGACATGGGAGAGTGAGTATTGTGTAGGGGGGACCCTCTTCCATGTGAAGATATAAGAAGATATTTGTACCCTCCACACCCTTGTGCCAGAACAACAGAGTCAACAACTTAACATTTGCAAAAAGTGCAGTTGGATCTTTAAAGATCACATCAGTTAGAACCTTGGATTTAATTCTTATTCTGAAAAGGTGGCACCTCCAGCAGACTTCAACTTGGTAATTGGTTCAGTAGGGACTCGTACTGCATTGAATCCCCATTGTTATTGCCTGCAACACCTAGGTTTTCAGTAGAAGTTCCCTATCCAATTACTCATATGCCTTGACCCGATTTAGCTTCTGACGTCTGACAGGATCACAGCTTGAGAGCTTTTTAATTTTTCCAGCTGTCATACAACGTATTAAGGTAGTTCAGTAGTACTAATCTAATGTTTGCTGCAATGAAACTGTGACTGTATCAATCAGTACTTATTAAAGTATAAGTAAAATCCAAAAAACTTTATAGTCTCTTGACAACTTCTGTCCATTTCATTCTCTGTCTCTTTATCTTCCATGAAAAACTGTCTCTAAAAGGTTCCACGTTTCCTCAAACTCATGTAGCCTGTCTTCATTCATATAGATCATCTTTGTGCCAGCAGCTCTCTCCTATCCCAAATAAGGTCCCTCTAAAGCATTAGGTTGATCTGTTGCTCTGCTATAGAGTCTTCGCTGACATATCAAGGCAGTAGTGGCAGGCAGACCTCCAGTCCTAGGAACAAAAATGCAAGAATAGGGGACTTCAAACTCAGTGCTATCTCTGTCACTTTATTTTTCTTCCATCATCCCCCCCCCTCCCCCCCCCCCCCAAAAAAAAAAAAAAAAAAAAAAGTAGTTTAACTTTAGGATAGTCACACAGCAAAAAGAGCACAGAAATTTTTGGTATCAGATTCTATAGCATAATCCAGTTTGAAACTATTTATTAATATAGCTGGCCTGATCACTACATACAACTTCATTTTAAGTGGTTTTTTGCAACATGTGTTGACAATCCTTTATGCTTAACAGTCCATCCCACCATATATTTAGCTGTAATACTCTAGTTATCTTTTGAGGAAGAGCTCTGTGAAGCTTGAAAGCTTGTGTCGTCCACCCACAGAAGTTGGTCCAATAAAAGATATTGCCTTGCCCACCTTGTCTCTCTCGTGTCCTGGGACCAACACAGCTACAACAACACTGCAAACAAATTTAAATATAGCTAACAGGTAAGGTGTGTTCTATGAAGAACTGATTAATTAACCCAACAACTGCCACTGTCTCTTGACGCTCAGGCCCAAAGTAGAATCTCCTCATCCAGTTTCTCCCATGAGACTATAGGGCTTGATTTTCATTCATAACAAAGCCACTTTACACTGCCCTAGCAATGAGTGTGATGAGGCCTTAAAGTGCTTGTAAAATGCCATCTGGTCTCACTTTTAGACCCCTTTATGTTTCAAGGGTAATGTGGCATAAAGCTGCCTTAGTGTAAATGAGAATTGGGTCCTGTTATCCCTAAATGTGCCTCCTATCAGACCTCTAGTTTAGCAAATGTTGATGCAATTAAGAGACCAAACCCTAGGCACAGGAGAACCCAATATATAGCATGGGAAGGGGGTTTGTCTACACTTGGCTGGATGTTGATTATTTTCCCCAGATACTTGGGCTCCACATAGCATGGAGGTTGACAGCCCTTTTTTTTAATGTCCTGTGTGGTTTTCCATGGGAGGAGATCAGACTAGGTGATCTAAATTGGCCTTGAAATGACATTTTCAAATACAGATGTATAATTCTACTGATATAGCTAACATCCTCCCAAATATTTGGACAATATAAACAAGCACCTCTTGAAAAGAGAGAATTATTTGTGGCAACACATTGCTCAATGTGTTAGTTATGGATTTGATACAGCAATTATTGGGTGAGGTGCTCTGGCCTGCGTTATGTGGGATTTCAGACTATATGATCATAATGGTCCCTTCTGGATTTACAGTCTAGGAATATACAGAAGCATCTTGCAGGCTGTGTTTTATTTACAATAAAACTTTTTATTTTTGTGATAACACAGAAATACGTACATCTGAAAATGGGTCTATTTTCTGGTAAGTTTGTAATTTCCAGGGCATGGGAAGTGGGGAGAAGTTTTATATGCTGTTTAAGAAGCTTTACTTTTTTTTGAAGATCATCTGCTGATTATTAAAATGTACATAAGGGGCTCCTTGGCTGTACCACAGAAGCATTCTTTTGCCAACAGAAAACATAATGCATTTCCATGACATCTATAATTGCAGCACTTCCAGAACAATTACCCTGGCAGTTCATTTTCATATTGTTGGAATTATATTTGCTTGTTAGATTTAATTGAAATCAGTGTTGATGCGCTTGCTTGACAAGGCTTTGAAATACCATAAATGTTCAATGGCTTTAACTTGGGGGAACATACATATTTTGTCGGTTAGCCAATAATTTGCGGATAGTGACAGGAGACATTATAGGATGCATTTTCAGAAGGGCAGCCTTGGTATTTGCCATCACAGTTTGTACCCACAAACATATACGTCAAAATGTAGTTCGATCCTGGATGGTAAATAGGAATATTTGCACCTCTGTCTACCTGACCCGGGTCACAAGTCAGGGAGTTGTATTTGCAAGTCCTCAGATTTGTGCTTGCAGTTCGTTTGTGATCAAGTATTGACCTTCTTCTCCTCAGTTTGCATGAACTGGCATTGCTTCATGCCATGGAAGCTAAGTTGATTTATGTCAACGAGGATCCAGTCCAGTGCAAATAGGGAAACTGGGCCTCACTCCTTCTGATAACTCATCCCTGTGTTCCATTTCTGGCAGCTTCCTCTTCAACTTGTTCTAGCTGAAGACTGCAATAAAGTGAGCCCCGTCTCTTTTAAACATGGGGCATTGGACTTGTCACATGTAACAAGTAACAAGAGACACTCGCTATGTGTAATGCAGTAGGCTGAAATAGGGAAAACATTTCTACAGTGGGAGGAGAATGAAGAAATAAGAGAAAGATCTGGCACAAAAGGAAAAGGTTAAGTAGATTCATGAGTGCACAACATAAAACATTTTTTTTTCTTTAAAGCCACTTCCTTCTGTAAGTTAAAACTGATGCAAACATGCCTTCCTCTGTGACAGCCTGGCAATGGGCATGCTGGAACGTTGGACTTAGTCTTTTGCTTGGATAAGTGGATTTATTTCATATTTTGAAGTTAAATGACTGTGGTAAAAATAGATCCCTCTATATGCTACCTAAATATGTAGTTTAATCAGGCTGCTTCGTGGAAAGAAGCCTGAAACTATGAAGTACTGAGCAAAGGTCATTATATTGATGATATGTCCATGCATTTTATTTTGAGGGAGAGGGAAAGAAACACTCCTGGTCATTCTTGTACTGTTTTAGGGAAAGAGCTCTCTAAGGCCCCATACAGCATTGGCTTTTCTACAGCCTGCTTCAAGTACTGGGGCTATTATTGCTGCAATGACTTCCTGGCTTATATTCACAATTAAAACGTTGCCCTGGTAGTGAAATACAATTGCTCTTTATTAAGATTTTGGGTTAGCATTTATGATTTATTAATGTGCAGTGATTCTGATATGGAATAATGCTATAGCAGGGGTAGTCAATTATTTTTTTGGCAAGGTCCAAATTTCTTGGTGAAGGTATACTCAAGGTCCAGACTCCAGAGAAAATAATAAAAGAAAATAACAATAATGTTAATAGTGAGTGAGGTTAAGATTTGTCACGCTTATTTTTAGTAAACATCATAGACCGTTCATAGGGCAATACACAAAAATTTACGGAAGCCCCTGACCTCTTTGTGATGTTTACTAAAAATTATAAGGGGGGTTAAGAGGAGGGCTGACCAGGCAATACTGAAGCACGAGTGGGGAGGATGAGAGCCCTAGACCGGCTGCAGGACGGGGAGGCTCCAGCAATTGCAGGCTGCGGCAACTCTGAGCTCTGGGGTCCCCTGTGGCGGCTCGAGGCTCTGGGGTCCCCACCCTGCCCGTGGCAGTGAACCGCTGCGGGGTCCGTCTACGGCAGCTTGGAGCTGCAGGGTCCCCCGCCGCCTGCTGAGGCTGGGGGCTGCGAGCCCACCCGCGGCAGCTGACGGCTGAGAGGTCCCCCCACCGTCCATGGCAAGTCAGGGCTTTGGGGCCACCTGTGGCGGCTGGGGTCTGCGGAGTCCCCAGCTGCCCACATGGCTCTGAGCTGCGGGGTCCCCCGGCCACCCACAATATCTGGGATCTGGGGATGGAGGCTCCCGCCATCGGTCCCTGCAGGCAGTAAGGGGACCCCAGAGCTTCAAGCCACCGTGGGTGGCAGGGAACCTCAGTCTCTGAGCGGGTGTGGAGCTCTGCCAGGCCCACCACCTGCCGTGGCTGAGAGGCTCCCACCGGTCTGACATTTCCAGCCTGCCATCTGGGCGCTGAGGCGGAAAATGTCACGGAGGTCTCTGGAAGTCACGGAACCCGTGACCTCCATGACATAATGTTCTCCTTAATAACGAGTAAATAAAAAGATTTCGAGGTCCATTCAAAAGCATCTGGTGGTCCAGATTTGGCCCACAGTCCGCCTGTTGACTACTCCTCTGCTACAGCGTGAAAAATTCTTAACGTCTACAAATCATTTTTATTATCTGGCCTTGATTTCAGCCCTATGCAGCAAAATTACTGCTTCTCAAAGCTGCCGGGTTAACGGCTCTGAAAGCTGAAAGGCCAGTATTGATATATCAAAGATGTACGTATTGGCAGTGCATCCCCTCACTGTGCCTTATCAGCCTTCGTCATACCTGACATGGAGAAAACAGCTGAGGTGAGGGCAGCGTTTAGTGTCCATGTCTATTGAATATTGATTTTGCTGTTAAAACTGGTGATAGGAGTGGTGTTTATGCACCACTTTGGTGAACAGCACTGAACTATAACGTATCACATATTTATTTTAATTTCTTATTAAAGGGAGAATTTTTGTTGAGAATAATGGAAATTACTTTTTATCCCATTACAATCTCCTTGCTTAGGTTTTTATATTTGCACTAAAGCCCTTAAATACAGACACGTGAACACATATAATAATTTATATACGTAAAATAAAATCACACTTGGGAGGAAAGGATTAAGGATTTCTCCTTTGCCCTAAACATTTAAATATGCTCTTTACATTTTGCTTAAGCTTTCATGTCAAAGTTATGAGCATCTTTAGCCTGGTTTGAGTTTGAAAACAAGACCCAAACCAGGACAATAACAGAGTGACACAAAGATTGACTACACTGTACTTGCTGGATGAAGTGAAAACCGATGAAATATAAATCCTATCTCATGGGATTTCACTGCCTGCTGGAACTAATCTCATTAACTTAAAACCACCTGAGGCTTAAAAGAGATATACACTGCCTTGAGAAATTATATTTATCCCATCCAGGGAAAAAAAACCCAGCTTATATCTTACATTTGACTTTGCTATTCTTGAATTACCAGGACATTTCTATCCCATGGGAAAGTCATTATATCTTGCAGCAGCACAATTATGTATCTTATCTAAAGTTCACCGTTACATGAATTCTCAAATGTTTGTTTGTTTTCTTTTTTAAGTTATTTCCTAAGGAAAATAAAGATTGGATACTTAATACAAGCAAATGGTAGTAGATTACTTACAAATATTCAATGCAGTCCTTCTAGGGTTGCAGGCAAAAAAATCTTGAAGTTGCGAGACAGTATAAAGAAAACATTGCTTTTTGGAAGTAAAGGGTTGTGGGAGATGACTTGTACTATGCAGTTATTGTGATTCAGACTTTCATGAAATTTTTTTTTTAAGTAGCTGATTTTACAAGGGACTGACTGGCTCTGTGGACTGATAACTGGAAACAGCCTTCAGATGCTAGGTTGCAGATTTAAATCCAGTGCAGATCAACAGTGAGGAATAGCTTCATAACCACTGGATCGCTATTCACTGTCAGATGTGAACTTCAGTCTAGTGCCCAACGGATAGTGTACAAACCATCACAGCTGGCATTCAAGGCCTGATCAAAAGCCCCTATATGTTCATAGGAATATTCCCACTGATAAAGCCCTGTCTGCCAGTCTTGTCAGCCTCAGTAGAGACCAAGTGACTATTGGAGGGTCTCTTCATTAGCTCCATTTTTTCATATTTATTTTTCTTTAAATTAGTTTTAAATCAATCAGCCATCCATGGCTCCATGGTTCACATTAAAGCATAATAAGATAAATAAAATGGATAGAAGATTTAGCTTTCCTCCGTCACATAGACACATCTGTCAAAAAATACCCCAACAACCTAGCCACCATACGTAAAGCCTCTCTTAACAGTCAGCCCATTGCCCTCAATCCATTGTCCTCTTCCAGGCAAATAAATTAGCCTTGCAGTATGCTCTGAAGGTCAACACGCTGGTGATCTGATGGGAACTTAGCATAAAGCGTGAGGATGCCTCACAGAAAATGTCTTGCTCCAGCACCCCTCGCTTGTAACTAAGGGGCTGTTAGCTGGAGCGTTACACAGTGGGGTGAGCTCTTCTCACAGTTCCATGAAGGTCTGCTTCCTTAGGTGAAAGTTCTGGAGCTACAGCTGATCTGCATGATGATATGGTCCCATCAATCTGCTTGTGGTTCTGCTCCATAAATGCTGGTCTGCATGTGGGAAATCTGCAGCCATTGCAGCAAACATCAGTTGCATCACCTGAATCACTGCTGCTATGTCTGTATCCACTAGGGTGACCAAATGTTCCGATTTTATGAGGAAGGGTCCTGATATTTGGGGCTTTTTCTTATATAGGTGTCTATTGCCCCTCATGTCCTGTCCTGATTTCTCACTGATTTACTACCTGGTCACCCTAGTATCTGCCTCTGGGAGCTGCTTTCAGAAAGACAGAAACTGCTGCCAAAATATCCACCAGCATCTGACAGGTCCTTTTGCCGAAACCTGAAATAGTAGACGACGATCTTCTATCAGTGCTGGATCCATGGCCTATCTCCAGTAGCAGCGGGCAGGCAGAGCCAGAAATGTCTTGGCTGGCTGTGGTACCAGGCTAAGAGCACTTCTGCATAAGCGTTGCGGGGCAAATTCTTCCCCCAATGCACCATGAACCAAAACCTAGAGCAGCTATGGCTATTAATGTGCTAAGAACCTTGGGATATACCCCCAGAAGCTACAGCATCAGATGTGTCAGCACACTGCCAGAATGAACGTACCTGTCTGGGTCTGAGGCGTGCATACCAATGCAGTGTGGATGCTCACAGGCCTGGGCTCTCATGCATGGGTACACGGACCCAAGTACATGGACCGAGGTACGCTACGCAGTGTAGACGTACTCAAAGACAGACAGAGTCTGTCAGGTAGCCAGGGGGATGTGGATATATAATTAACTGAGAAAGGTGAAAAGACCATTCAGCCGGTGCAATTTTGGCAAGTTTCATGAAATCCAGTAAAACTCGTGAAATCTTTTGTGGACTTAAAGAACAAAAAAGATTATTAATATTAATGGTGGCTCGTTAGCCCAAAGTCACCACTTTAACCACCAGGCCATTGGAAATGTACTGTGTTACTATTGTCCTCATAGGCCAGTTATTAAGTATAGCTGCAAATAGATGACGTCTTAACGCCCAACCTCTCAGACTCAGCCTGATGGCTTATGAGTAGACCACAGGCTAGAAGGCAGTGTGACCCACTGGTGCATTAGCATTGATTTATTAGAGGAAAACATGAATAAAACATTTTAAATTTCCAAAGCTCCTATTCAGCCACCTGTAGCACAGTGTGTGTATTGAACTGGTGTGTGCATCAGACACTTGAGGCCAGAAATACGGGTTGAACAAGCAAGCTGTATGAAGGTGGTGTCCTACCCACCCACAGATGTCATGTGACTTGGACAGCTCGCTACATACGGCATAGGTAGAAAGGCCAAATTTAAGGAGAAAATAATGTAGACTGTTCAGAGCATATTTTCTTCTTCTATTTAAAATGGGGAGGGGCGAAACCCTTCCAAATTTTCAAAAGCAGGACCCTGAATCTACATTTAGAGTCTTAAATAAGTGAGTGGAATTTTCTAACATGCTGAGCACTCAGCAGTTCCTGTTGAAATCAATAAGAACTGTTGGACGCAAAGCATTTTTGAAAATTATGTCACTTACTTAAGAGCCTAACTATGGACTTAGGAGCCATTAAGTTCCTATATCTTAAAATCTTGGCCTGTACAAGATCTTCTGTATCTTTCCTTTCTTATTCAAAGGCCAGATGCTCCTGCCCCTGCTCAGAGTGAAAGTAAGCAGAGGAAGAGAGTAAGCAGAAAAATATTTGGAAAGGTCCCAATTTGAAATTGAGGGGGAAGTCTGGCTGGAGTAAGGGAAGGGGGAGAGAGGAAGAGATGCTTCATGCAGCATGCTGCAAGAGGAGAAGGTCTGAAATTCTCTGGCAAATAATTGTAGCAGAGAATGCTGACTGTTGAGCATTCGTCTTCCCTGACGCAGTAAGATTTGCATGTTAGAGCTTGGCAAATAATGAGGAAAATTCTGCTAATGTTAATTTGTAACAATGAACTTGCTTGAGTCACATTCACATCCCTGTCTTATTCACTTTCTGTGCACATTCTCGTGATCAAGTTTGCTGACATAAATGTTTATTCACAGGTATTCTTAGAAACCCAGTGTGATATTTGCATGGGCAGGTATTCACACCAGATGCTGACGTACACAGTCAGGGAAAAGGAAGAATACCATGTGACTTACCTGATGAGTCACAACTAAGCAACACAGTTCCCAGTTTTATATATTCATGACCACTCCTGAGACTGAAATGATTTGACCACCCACTTGATCACTAACAAATAAAGTGGAAAAAAGCTGCAATCCAATTGTGGGCATTCTGTTAGTAGAAAAAAAGGAATATATTCATGGTACGAATTATTTGTTACAAATTATTTGCTCAACTCTCGTGTGATTTTTCTTTCTGTCCAGGTACAGGTAAGTACAGTGTATACCAGTTATTTACTGAGGCACAGGATGTTAATTCTTAAAGTAACTGAAGAACAAGCTCCCAACAACATCCCTGAATAATGTATATGCTTTCTTTGTAAGCTTGCTTCTGTTTTGTAGCCTTTAAAACATGGATTTTATGTGTGACATCATTAACATTTATACTCCTTCTAGATTGTGATGTTCATCATTATTGCTCCACTGTGCCTCTGGATCACCTGTCTGCATTGCAATGCAGCCGTCCTCAGGATTAAATTCTGATCTCTGTTTCCCTGGTGTAAAGCCAGAGAAACGTCATTATTTTCCACGAAGTTCAGTTGGTGGCACTGAGATCAGAATCTGGCTCTTTATACTTTCAATGGAAATTTAAAAGGTTGCTATGAGTAACTATATATTTCTAGAAATGAAATATGAAGTGCCTTTTGAGTTTTGAGTATGGATAGTAACCACAAGAAACTGCCATAGAGGGCCTGTTTTCAGATGCACTAAATTTCTTTGTTTTAAAATAGTCTAGATTTTGTCAGGCCCAGAATCCAGGCCCAATCCTGAAACTCTTGCACCTACCAACATTCACAGTGATTTCCACAGGAATTTTAGGTGCTCAGGGAATGGGCCCATTACATATTGCATAAAATTTCATATTACACTGAAGGAAGAATATTTAGTAAGAGACAAACCTAAACACAAAGGTTAAGATTTTTTAAAATTGACTAGTGATTTTAGATTCCTCTGTTTGAGGTGCCCAATTTTTAAAAGGCCTCTTTAGCAGAAAGTGTTGAGCATACATCCTTCAACAATCAGGCTCCAGATGAACACCCTAAAAATTAAGGCACCCAAAATCACTAGTCACTTTTGAAAATCTTGGACACATTTTGCAAAGTTAGGTCTCTGAAACAAATGAATTGGCTTATGGGAGTGATTGAGCATCGGTGTATTGGATCATTAAAGTTAAGGTGCAAGCTTTTTTGCTTCTTTGTGATGCATAAAGATGACCTCAGACTTTTTTATATGGAAGAGTTGTTCTGCTTGTGATTTTGCATTAGAAATATGAAGTCTTGACTTCCCTCTTTAGCTGAAGGACTATCTACTGGACTGCAGGGCTAGAACAATTAAGACATCACAAGAACCCAGAACAGAACAAACGAATCAGGGTCACCCAATGAAATTAATAGAAGCAGGTTTAAGACAAACATAAGGAAGTACTTCTTCACGCAATTCACAGTCAACCTCTGAAACTCATTGCCAAGGGATGTTGTGAAGGCCATAAGTATAACTGGGTTAAAAAAAGAATTGGATAAGCTTGTGGGGGATAGGTCTATCAATGGCTGTTAGCAGGTTGATCACTAATGGCAACTCCATGCTCTGGGTGTCCTTAAACCTCCAACTGCCAGAAGCTGGGACTGGATGATGGGGTGGATCGCTCAATAAATTGCCCTATTCTGTTCATTCTCTCTGAAGCATCTGGCAGTAGCCATTGTTAGAAGACAGGATACTGGGCTAGATGGATCATTGGTCTGACCCAGTATTGCCATTCTTACGTTCTTATGTAATATGAGCTGTGGTTTCCCAGCTTCCATTCAGAGGAGATGTGTAGTTGACATCTTTTTTTTTAAAAAGGTCCATTTTGTCAAAACCCCAATTTCCCATTGAAAAACAGGTTGTAAAGAAAATTTTCAGCCATCTATACTTAAAACACCTGTGATTGCTGACATGTCTAAAGTTCTCCCTCTTGCTACCACTAGTGAAGCTAACATGCCCTGCTATGGAATTTTAGCAAATATTTCTTTTTTGCACAGTTAATATCCCCTCTCCTTCAACTGAGGACTGAGAAAGCTGCAGATTCAGGTTTCACCAATCAACTAGTTTTGCAGTCCTTTAGTAAAAATCTGTCATAAATGCAGAAAGGCATGAATACATAATCATATTTTAAATATTCACGTGTCTTTAAAAGTGCATGTTCCTTGAATGTAAATTATAAGTCTTGCCTTTATTCATGTGTGATCCTTGCACTGTTACTGGTATGAAATTCCTGATATCAGGATACTTTTTTTTTAAAGTTATCAAAGCTGGTCTTATACACAATAAAGAAGCAGTAAACCATAAGAGCAAAAACAATGTCCCCCTTTGCAGTTTACCTTAAGAAAACAGGGCCCGGAGGAATTAATTTTACAGGTGTATGAAAATTGTGTATGTTGCTGTTAAGATGCCAATGTAGAATGCATAGTTGTGACAGCATTTGATGTGGTCATAATAGCACATTTAAGGGGCAATGACTGATGGGGATGGAATTTCCTAGAAGTTTTACTGCCTGGCTTAATGGAGTTATTTGCGTCAGATTCTTAACCCAGCTGGTCATTGAATGATAGGAAGTGCTACTTGACCTGGAGGTCATTATTGCTATTATAAACCCGGGAAGTATTAACATGTAAAGGAGAAATAAAATAATTACCACCTTTAAGTGTGGAAAAGTTAAAGGTTTATCTGCATGTTGCCTTGGATATTGTGTTTATAATAATAAATCTAAGACTAGACGGTCAAGGGTTGGGTCAAACAAGCCTTGCTCCCATGAATTATCCTTGCTCACGTAGGAGTGTCCTGTTTTCAGTGAGACATCTCATGTGAGTAAAGGCTGCAAGATTAGACCCCTAGTCTGCAAGGTCAGACAGCATAGTAACCAACAGGAAAGCAGGACAGCATTTCAACTTTCTGTCTTGATTTATGGCATAAAGTATTCTTTGGAGAAATTTAATGTTTTAACCTGAAGCTATAGCCGAGTAAACGAAGTGCAAGAAAGATCTCCATATTGTCAAATTTGTCATATTGTTTTGCAGTCAATGACAAAAATTAAGATTCCCTCTCTGCTCCTACCTCCAAAGTAGTCCTTCTCTCAACAATTACTTGTAAGATAAGTTTCAGCCTGGGTTATAAATGTTTCCAAAATAGGAGGAACAACAGAAACTTTGACCTAAATGGTTCCTGCAAAACATGAGCAAGAGGGGCAAAATCTTAATAGTTGTTTTATGCCATTTATACTTACTGAAATATGCTTGGAATTCCCTCTTATATGGGAAAGATGAGATGGAGGCGAGGTGGGAACGGCGCACTGAGGCAGATTAAAGAAGGGTGATCTCAGTTTTTCACAGGGTTAACGCTTTAGGGGAATATGAAATTGAAAGTGAAGGGCATGCTCCTTGTTGGGGGAAAGCATTAGAGTGGACCTAATGCAGAATCTCATTAAAGGAACTGTCAGGATTCCTCTATTTTACCATCACCTCCCCAGTCTGTAAGAGGCAACTGTCGTTTTGAGTGAGTGTACTGCCAAAGCGGCATTTACAAATAAATGAAAAATGTCACAATTGATTTTGCTTCTTCCAGAGCACTGTGTGTCAGCTTTGTCACAAACTGTCTTTGTTATTCTGTTTCAGATTTCTCAGCTGGACATTGGAAATAGCTTTTGATGGTTCTGGGCTTCTTTCATTTGACCCAGGGTAAGACTTCGGTCTGTGACCTTTCATTAATATTTGTGCAACAGTTTGGACCATTGGTGAAGAGTGTTATGTCCTCCTTTTTGAGCAGTCAACTGGCAAGATTGCCAATATGTGCAAATCAGATATGTAGGAAACCATCCATGTTTGAAAGTGTTATCAAAATAAGTTATGTTTCATAGTTTCTTCCCTGTAGAAATATGTATCAATATGATGATGATTTAAAGGAATATATATATTGAAATAACAGTGCTAGCCCTATAAAAGGCACAGGCTATATGTTTTCTTGTTACCAAGGAAGTTATAGCTATGTTCCTAAATTGTTAACATTCTTTTCCTCAAATGTTACATATTATCCATAATTCTTTTACAATGCACTTTTCTATAAGACATTATTGCTGGGCATATCCTTGCTTGCAAATATCTGAGAAAGGGCAAGTTCTTATTTTTCCTCTGGCTAGATAAGTAGGCTAGTGCGGTATTATTGATTAAAAAGGCTTTTATTGTAAAAGTCTGAATAACATAAGAATGCAAATCCTTTTTGGAACTCGAGTTGAAGAAATATTTGCAACAGTCCCCTGGAGCCTGTAAGCTACCATCACCATTTTAATACTGTTACTGTTCTAAATAGTTATTTTGCTCTTTGCACTTTACTTTGTGCTTTTAGGAATCAAAAGTACAGAAAGTATTTTGCTAAAATTACTGTGCAAGGACAACTTCATTAATATTTGCAGAATTTCAGTTAATTCTATCTATAGAGGTTGATAGGTTCATAATGACAGAACTAAATGAAACCGTAACTGGATGGCATGTTTTATGCATTTTCTCTGTGTTTGTTGTTCTGGTAGTAAAGTGCAATGGAAATCATGTATAGCAGCTAAAGTTTGTAACCAGCAAACCATGATACCAAGGGAAGGGTTTATTACTTTATTCCCTTTGACTTTCAAGTAGTAAGCAAAAAACCCAACAACAAGTGTTTGTAGGATTGCATTATAAACTATTTCCTGTTAATAAACGTATATCTACTGCATCTATTTTGAAACTTTACCTCTAACAAAGATTTTTTGTGTGTGTGTTTGTATCAAGTGAAAAGTCACTTTATTTGAAGTTTTTCCCTTGTTACCAAGACTACCCTAGATTATTAAAACGGAAAGAATTTTAGAATTTTAGGTTCCAGTCACCCATTCCTTGTATATCCAGAACTCCTACTGAGTCCAATGGGAGACTGACTTATACAAGGTAAACAGGATCAGGTTCCTAATTTGCTATTTGATCTTCATGTTGGTGCATTTACATTCTGTACTTCATTCACCTTGGTCCGTGAAAATAACTTGGTTAGTTTCAGTTTTGTTAATACAAGCAGTAAAATGCTACTATTTCTGAAATGCTACATTCGTACATGAATACAGATAGTCCTGTTTGTTTAAAACTGCAGAAAGACCCAATTGTTCCTTCATAATTAAAATTTGACACAAAATTGTCACTTTCACAGCTAGTTTGTTTCCTTTTCTCACATACTAGTACAGTAGTGTTGTGTTTAGGTTCACAGAGCCCAAGGGAATTACATTAAAAAGAAACAGGTTTTGATTAATTAAAATTAAGTATCTAAAATAGATTTGAAAATATTTGTTTAGAATAGTTTTTGTAACTTCGTCTTTTTTGATTAAAGTACTTAAGAGTTTAGACTGTTCTCTTGGACAGACACCCAGGCCTGAGTTCTTAGTACAATATTTGGGATCGGATTTTCCAAGAGAGTCGTGGTATCAAGTTTGTAATCTGATGCAGTGAGTTGTCTGATGTTACTTTCATCCCCTGTAAAGTAGGAGAAAATCTGAGATGTGAAACAGGAAGAAAGATCTCTCCCAGCGCAAAGGCTGATGAAATAGTAACATGTCATTATATGAATTGATATACTGATATAACGAATCAGACTCTCACTACAGTACCTAAGGAAATTGGGGGAAAAAATTGAAAAGGAGATGAAAATACCATAATGTTCAACACTGTCAATTGCAAACCCCAGAAAACATCTGACTTTTAACATTATAGTAAAATGGTTTTGATGTAAATAGAAATAGAGCAATGTATAAAAATGTGAATAAGTATTGCTCAAAGAAATCTAGGCAATTCTTCTGTAGTGTCTTGAATGGTAGAAAGATCTTGGCAGACTATGATTTGGTAAATGGGCAGCAGCTCAAACTTTGATATGTGAGTCTCATAGTAAAGTAGTGCTATTTGTCCTCACAATATTACCTTGAATTATACTGAAATTGAATTGTCCTAACCAGTCAGAATGAAGGGGGAGAGCTGTAATGTACTGATGCATAACTCCAGAGGTTCCCCATACATGCAATTATCTGAACTGCAGTTAGATGTGCGTAGATGATATAGTTATTTCTCAATAACAGTATTATGCAGTTTGAAGAACTTGTGATTAACTGGTGGCTGTTCCTAGCAATAACCAGTCACCAACATGATCTGATTTGGACTATACATGGTAAGGAATTCACCGGAAATAAGAAATGCCCTTAACATCTCTATACTGGCTACTTAGAGCCAGGAGTAGTAAGATTAGTCTCTTCCTTGACCCTCCACAGAATAGGCAGTCAGGGCATGAACAACAAAAGGCAAAGCAAAAGAGCCTTGCCTCTACCAACCCCTCACTGGCTATCATGGCTGAGCCAGTGCATAGGGAATAGTAATTTATTGCTAATGCAGGCCACCAGTAAATAGTTACCTGCCAGGAGACAGGAGGAAGACGAGAGGGACCCAGAGTATGTCTTCACTGCTTCTTTACTGCAAATTCGCTGCCGTCAGATCAATCTTTCTGGATTGACTGAGTGGTCAGTGAAGATCCGTTCAATTGATCTGGAAGTCGACACACTAAAACCACCCCCTCAAATGGCATAGCACTGCGTTGATGGGAACGCATTTCCCGTCGACGCAGCGCAGTGAAGATGCCGTGCACAATGGAAGTTAAGAAGTAGACGGGACTTACACAAGTTACTATGTGTAGATTGCGCAACTCCCATTGACTGCCGCTGAATTTCCAGGTAAGTGTAGACTGGTCTCAGAGCTATGTCTTTGACTTACAGTGCTTTCTGAGTCCCTTCCTAGTGTGGTGTAACTTACACACACACCCTTTGCACTGGGTGTGTCTAAGGTTGCAATCTAGCCCTTTCTATTTTTCCATAATTGTACTGTAGCTATGCAATGTATATGCTAGATGCGGCTATTCTTACTGGCTGCTAAAATTCTTTTATTCTGATTGGCTCTTGTACTCGGATAATCCAGGCTGCTTACCAGCATTGAAATATGTGCAGCTTTTTCTTAGGGCTTGTCTACACTTACCTCCGAGATTCGGCAGCAGTCGACTGCAGTTGCGCAAGCTACGCAAAAAACTTGCGTAACTCTCGTCGACTTCTGTGGTTCTGTTCTGTGCGTCGTCTTCACTGCACTGCGCCAACGGGAACCGCGTTCCTGTCGATGCAGCGCTTTGCCACTTGAGAAGGTGGTCTTACTACATCGATTCCGGATCAACTGAGTGGGTCTTCACTGACCGCTCAGTCAATCCAGAGAAATCGATCTGACGGCAGCGAATTTGCTGCTGTCAGTGAAGATGTAGCCTTAGAGTGAAGAAAAAAATTCCAAAAAGCAATGAAAGTGGATCTGCCCTAATTCTGAAAGAGGAGCTGTTTAAAAACCAAAAAGTTAAATTCTTCAACTTATCTTACTCTTTTTTATCCCTCTCCCCTTTCTGTCTCTGAAACGTAATAGGTGTTTTTTTTTCTCGAGAGAATGATTAGAATATGTACCATTTCTGTTTGCACTTGGATCCTCCCAGTCTCTTTATCCCAGTTCACAGATGTTATGTAAGCAAAAAAAAAAAAAAAAAAAAAAGGACAGCTCTTCTGAGGAGAAGAGGTTGCTTTGCTGTAGGAAAAGAAAGGAACTGGAGAAGGGAAATAAGAGAGAAGGAGGTGGAAAGGGCAAGATGAGGATGTGATGCTGGCAGATCAGGTGCCGGCTCTTGCCAAGGCTTTAGGCATCAGCTGAGCACTGACAAATTCATTGCTAGAAACCAGTCCAGCTCACAAATGTGTTAGTTAAAATGGGTGTTGGACTTACAACAATGTGTTTAGGCTTTATGAAATGCCTGTAAATTGCTACATGTATTAATCCTACTTGTAATGTCTGTATCCCATGCTATAAGGGGATGCTGAAGTGTTTGCGCTATAGCTGTAAAATGTTTGTTCTGAATTATGTAACTCAGCAAACAAGAAAAAACTTTACCTCATGTAAACTTTACCTCATTGTAACTGGGAGTAACCTGAATTTTGGTGAGATTTTTTGTATAAGTGACCATTTGCCACATAATTCAGTTTGTCTGAATGACAAGATAGACTGGGATGCATGAGGGGACTGCCTGTGTCTCAGTGGTAAGACTGATATAGTGCTTTGAGAATACACACCTGTTTCTGAATTGGTGAGATCTAATTATAGAACAAAAAGCTAGTTTGGGATGTCTGTCCTGCTTTTTGACAGTATGCCCTGAGGTTCACACTCATGGTCATGAGCCACTCCAGACAGCGTGATAGAGGAGATGGGGAAGTAAGAGCCAGAAGGATTGAACTTTTACTTTTGGGCTGGTTCATGGCCCTGTTAGTTTGTGTTTTTCTTCTCCCCTTCATTTAAAATGGCAATACTGAATTAAAATTCCTGACTGTTGTTAAGAACTTGAAGGTCCTTTCTGTTAAAATAGGGTCAGATTCTGACACTCTTCTTCATGTGGAGTAGCATCTTATTCCATGAATATCCTTTGACTTCAGTGGGACCACCCATGCAATAGGGTATCGGAATTTGGCTATTAGTAATAACCATATTTCAGCCTCAAGAACTCCTTGGCTTTCGCATTTAAACTTTATTACCTATAACCATCTTGGGCTTCATGTTCCTGAATCTATTCAGTCTCGGATGCATTTAGAAACTAAACAGGACTTATCCTCAAGTTATTATTATAATAGCTTGCTTCATCCAACCAGCCTGGTCCTTTGTGCCTTCCAGGAACTTTTGTACAGATGCTTCATCACTAAAATCACTTCAAGTGCTGTTGCAAAATTAATAGAAACAAGGGCACTTGAACAGAAAGTGTACATAAAGCCTACCCTCAGCAGCACGAACAGACCTACTTGCCTGTGTGGTTGAATGAGCTGAGTTTAGGTAATTTGCATTTCAAAGAAGAATAACCAAGTGAATTGGGTCTTCATTCTTCGTTGTGATATGGTGGTCAGGTCCAGGCTACTGGATTATTTTAGGGTTGTGAGTGGGAAAGGGGAAATTGCTAAATCACTTGGTTAGTTGATCACCATCTCATTGTTGCCTCAAGTTGTTGCACATTTAATAATGACCAAACAGATTAACCATAAAAAAAACCAAACAAACTGTGAAGCAATTTTAATGGAGAAATTGAAGATTAAAGGGTGGAAAATGGGTGTGCTATCACACTGGCCCTTAGATGCAATAGGATAGTCTTAACAGTAGATATGAAGAGGTGGAAGGACTTACCTGTTGTGGATACATTCCCCTGATGGTCAAATTAGAAGGATAATCTAGAGAGGTATAACTGGAGGCATTAATGGCATAGTTACAGCACTGCAGCTGTAGCATCTGTAGTGTAGACTTACCCTTAGATTGTAATCTCTTTGGGACAGGGGCTGTGTCTTCCTTTGGATATGGACAGCATTCGGCACTATGGCCACTGTTAACCAATCAGGGCCTCTAAACACTAATGCAAAGAATTAGGCTGGGGTTTTCAAAGGAGCATAAGGCATTTAAGTGCTCAAATGTAATTGATTTTCAGTGGGATTTGGGTGCATAACTCCCGTAGGCCTTGTCTACATGGCAAATGCAACCCAAATGACTAAACAGGCTGTAAGTAACATCTTTCATTATTTCGGTTCAAGTTTGCGTGTGGATGCCCTCATTTTGGAATAAGAGTGCCCTATTTTGAGAGAATGCAAATGAGTAAAATAGGGAATTATTTTGAAATGGAGCCCATTTATTTCAAAATAAGAATGTCCACACACAGACTTGAACCGCAATAATAAAGGCAAGAATTGCAGTTGATTTAGGCATTTTGGTTCCATTCACTACACCAACCCTTATGCTGCTTTGAAAATCCCAGTGAAAATTAAGAATGGCTGAACATCACTTCCCCCCTCCCCCACTGCTAAAAATGGGGTGACATCTTGGCCCCACTGAAGTCAAGGGCAAAACTTCCATAAATAGTGCTCACCATGCTCCATTACTTTGGGAAAGAACTTGGATTAAGTTCTGTAATTTAGTATGTAGATGTAATTAAGATTTTACCATCTGTAAAAACTTGAATTGCAAAAAGCAAAGGAAGATTGTGGTGGCATAATGTGTCATACTAAAATGATACATAAGGCAAACAACATTTTGCAAACATAAATGTGATGATATTTTAAAGTTGTATCTCTCTATTTCTGTAGGGCATAACAAGTAATTAAAGAGGACCATAACATAATCCTTTAGTATTGCATATTAATTCCAGAGAGGGATGAATTAATCTTTTCTGACTGCACAGTCATTTACAGCTCACCATGGTAATACTGTAGGGCTATAAAATAATCCTGTAGAACAACATATAGGTTTTCTAGACAGCATATTTATGTAATAAAACTCCTGAAGGGCTGCACTGTCTCTCAGTGATGATATGGTTGAAGCAAACTGGAAGTGAAAGTATTTGTCTTAGAATTTAAAACTGACAAAAAATGTTGTGTACTTTTGCCTTAAAGGAAATTCGAGGAAAATACACTTTTGCTCAATGAGGATTGAAGAGTACTAGAGACTCTGTGCCAAGACAAAAAATATATTTTTCATGACAGATGGTTGTGAGTTTTGGCAGCCACTTTAACTATAGAGTCCTACGCAGAAAATCATTTTTTAAAAAGACCATTGAGATTAACAGAATCAAAGGGCCACGTGTCTGAGTGTTAGGTGTCCAGAGAAGGATGAAGATCTAAATAGATCTAGCTTGACTAAACAATATACAGAAGGCTGGGTGTTTAAAATGGAAAAACAAGACACCAGTCTGGGATTTGGAGTAGAGGAGTGATTTGGTGTGGGGCAGGAAGCTGGGCGTGAAGGATTTGGACAGAATGTGAGGAGAGAGACTAGAGGCTTTGATCCTTTCTTTCACCTCACCCAAACAGTCCCTGTCCTGATTAGAATAAAAATATCATGGACAAGTGGAAACACTGAGACAGCCAATCTCCTTGTGGACTCACCTGTCCTAGTGCTGCCCGAAGTCAGAGTGAGTTTCTGCTTCAAAGTAGACTGGGCTCTACACCTAGATAATGTCTGGCAGAGATTTGGGAAGATGTCCCTGAGGGTTCGTCTGCACAGTAACTGGACACCCATGGATGGCCTGGTGCCAGCTGATTTGGGCTTGCGTGGCTCGGGCTGCGGGACTGTTTCATCACTGTGTAGACTTCTGGGCTTTAGAACCTAGAGCAAGGGCTCCAGCTTGAGCCCCGAAGTCTACACAGCAATGAAATGGCCCCGCAGCCTGAGCCCCAGTCGCCTGGCACAGGCCAACCATAGGTTTGTCTTTGCTGTGTAGATATACCCAGAGAGGCTTAAGGCGGCGAGGATGGTGTTAACTTGAGATAGGCCTGAAAAGACAGTCCATACGGCTCGTATGCACTCAGCCTGCCTGTTTTCACTGTCACTTGCTCCACTGGACAAATGGCTTTTTCTTCAGGTGGCCAATCTGCTGAGTTCCACCAAAGCAGACACAGACATTCCTGGTTTCTACAGACTTATCTTACGTTACCTGTCTACAAATATTTACAGAATAGAGAGCCCAAGAAGGGGAAGGAGTGGTTTTAGGCTTCCAGATTTATCACCCAATGCAAAAAGATGTTGTGTAGGAACCTCTCTTGCACAATGGTACTTACAGCATACAGGAATATTGCATTATCAAGCTATGGGTTTTGCTCTGTGTCTTGCTGAGTCTACAGGTCAGATCTGCCTGGCTGTTCAGTTGTGAAATTTCATTACATAGAAAACAGTAAGGGGGGAAAAATTAAATGTACACATTGCACTTGGACCCAGAGATCTGCCATGGTATATGAGAGAGAAATCTCTGTTGCCTGGTCCTTCCTCAGGGGAGCAGAATCATGGCACTTCTGCTGCATTCCAGTCATTACAAAAGTGATTTGATTTAAAGCCTTAACCTCTTGATATTAAGGACCTAAGATAATTGCTTTTGTAACCACTGTGCACTGGTGTAAATGGCAACACCAGGTGTAAGGCAGGGGAGAATCAGAATCCATGCATGTAGAATTAAAGTCTTCTTTGGTTTTGTCCTTTTTTGTCTCTCCCCCCCACCACCATTGCTCTTTGCTATGTTTAGGTCTCTGCTTTCCTCAGATCCTTGTATATTCTATTGTCTCTCCGAAGTCCTCTCTAAAGCTGATGGGGGTCCTACCACCATTGGCAGAAGTCCAGGTGGCTTCCTCTTGGTCATGAATCAGTCAAAAGCTGGGTTTGAGTGTCTTTGAGGTGGACTGGGTATAACCAGGAAATTAGTTTAAAAAAAGAAAAAAAAATCACAGAGGCAAATGTTCAGTCTTTGTTTCAAGGTTGTGAGATATGCACTGAACTTAAGAGGCCCCCATCATTGGTGGCCCATGACTACTGGATGTACAGATCACAAAGACTGGCCATCTACACAGATATAGGGCATGTCTACACTACAAAGTTAAGTCAGTGTAAGGCAGCTTATGTCAACCTAACACTGTAAGCATATACACTGCAGTGTTCCTCCTGCCACTGTAAATCGCCTGCTATACCGACCTAGTAAATTTACATCAACAAGAGGCATAAGGCTTAGGTTAACATAATTTGGGTGCCACAGTGTCTGTATAGATACCATGTTATTTGCATCACCTGTTGGCAGTCAGTGTGGTGGGCCAGAGCAGGGGGAGGGTGTTCTAGCTGTGAGCCACAACAGAACTGACAACTGGCTGCCCAGTGCTGAGAGCCTGGGTCGTGGGATCTCATCTGCCCAGCTGGAGCCCATATGCACCCCAGGCTCTCAGCTCCCCACTCCACATGGAGCTCCCAGCTGGAGCCTAGCTGCTGCCTGAGCTCAGAGAGCGGAGAGCCCGGACAGCAGCTGGGAGCTCAGCGGGGAGCTGAGCGCCAGGCATCTGAGTCCTCCACACTGCCCCTCCTAAGTCGGTGCAAGCACTCCTGGGGAGGACACGCACCACCGACAGAAGGAGGGTAGTGGTTGGACATGGAAAACAGCAGTAATTACTGCAGTTGCTGTAAGTCAGCCTAACATAGGTTGACTTACTTGTGAAGTGTAGACATGGCCTAGGTGCTGGAAGGCTGCCCTGTCTAGCTGTTGTGCTAATGCGTCCTAGTGGGACCAGCTCTCGGGTTCAAAGGGAGTTCAGACTCAAGACCCATTTACTCCTACCTGTCTGGGAAGAGTCTGTCAACAAACATGTCAGTTGCAATGATGTATTTTGTGATGTGGTCACTAGGAACTGGATGGAGACCAGCGATTTATTTCTCATATAATGCTGAATGACCATTAGCAAGTGTAATGAGTCATTACTAATGAGTTTCATTTACTGCTGGCCTGGGCCAGTGAAAGGGTCTTTTTAATCCCATTTCCATTTTCACCTACTGCCATCTCCCCTGTGCTATACTAATATTTTTAGCTGATTCAGAGTGATTCTAGTAAAGTGGTAGTACTGAATTGTTAATGAGTCCTTTAAATGTCACCTCATCAAATAAGGTTTCTTCCCAGAAGGGTAAATGGAAGTTATGAGCCATCATCGAATCCTGGTGTAATTTGGTCTCTGTAATTGTCTTGCTTATTGTGTTGAATTGATTTAAGCTTCACTCTTACTCAGTGTATCTTTTTTAAAATTAGCTTAGTACATTTTGGAAGCCAGATCAGTGGATACCCTAACATGTAGCAGGAGAAAAACTGACCTTTTTTTTTTTTAATCCTTACCTCCCTGCCTTGTCAGACTTTATTGTCCTCTGTTTCGCACAGAACACTGAAACCTACTATGGATTGGAAAGGTTAGTGAGTCCCTTGACTGTTACGCAGGGTATGACTTGTAAAGCCAAACTGTGTCTCCAGCAAACATGCACAATAGGCTTGATCCTGCTCACTGCAATGTTTACCATGGAGTTCAAGGGAAGCAGACTCAGATCTGGTGTAGTATGGCATGCTGTTGCCTTCAGACTGATACAACTGATACACATGCTGGCTCTGCTCCTGCCTGGCTTTTACGTAAGTGCACAGGAGAGGGCTAGGCAGGTTGTAATGAGCTTTCCTTAAGCTTTGTGTGGCCTATGTAAAGGTCTGGCATGGACTGTTACCTCTACTCCCTTAGGAGTGCACAGCAAACCAAAGGGGGTAAGGATGAGTCACATCCCCTGCATTCACCCTCTGAGTGGGACTGGCAGCTGGCTGCACCCATAACTAAGTGCTTGCCCTGTGTGCTGGGTAATCGAGGAGGCATGGAAGCATACCCTTTACGAGGTATGGCTCTGACTCTGAGCTGTGTCTAACCCATGGAGAGCAAAATTCCACTCCGTGCCATCACTTGCGTCTTGTGGTTACTGCCATTGCCTCCTTACAGCTCTTTACAGGGTCTCTTAAGCACCTGCCCTGCATAGGCAAAGGTGATAGGATTGTAAAAGAAAAATCCAAAAGGTTAGTAAAAGAAGTACTGATTGTGAGCCCGATCCTGCTTTTTTTTTTTACGAGTTTTGCATGGATGAGGCAGGAATTACCTACTCCCAGTGACAGAGTGGGAGTAGCCTACACTCATCACTCTGTAAGCTTCCCTGCAGGGGCCAAATTGGGAAGATAATTGGTTAAGAACTGGGTGATTAACCAGTTAACAAGGAGATTCAGCTCATCAGCTGCAGACAGTTAAAATGGAGGCAGTCAGGAAGAAGAGAAGGCTGGAAGGGAGGGCAAAGAAGCCCAGGATCTCAGAGAGATGAGATATCTCTCCGCCCTCCCTCTTGCCCTGTGCCTAGGGAGTAGGTAGCAGCTTGGGGAAAGCCTGCTCTGGGGACACGAATCTGTATAAGAAGTTGTAAATAAAGTATGTGGTGTTGAATGTACAGGGGAGTGTGTGAGGACAGGTTGTAAAATGAAGAGGCTCCTATGGCTGCCTGTAGGCAAAGGCAGTAACCCAGCACCTAAGATTTCAAACAGTTCCTTTGATCATACTGAATTATATTCAGCCTTCTGCTTCAAGTAGTATTGCACAATCAATATTTGCTCTGTTCACAAATGCCAATGGGCAATGTGCAAGAACAAGTCCATATATTTTTGGCTGTTTGAGCAGGGTTTTTTGTTTTTTGTTTTTTTCCCCCTGATATTAATTTTTAGGACTAAAGGCAAGTGTAGCAGAAGAAGAGTTAAATAAACGTTTGTGCTTGTGCTGTAGTTTAGAAAAATCACAACATGTAGCAGCCTAAAGTCTCACAAGGAAAAAGAAAAAACACAACCACCTTCATTTTTGCCTCCTGCTGTCCCTTCCAAGGGGAAGAAATGGAGCAGCAGTTGAAGGGAAAAATGAAAGTGAGGGGTTTTTTTATTATTCCTCAAATGCTGTGTCTTTTAAAGTTATACCAGTGTTGCTTTCAGAGCACTCCTCTCATTTTTGCTTTACACTTTCACAGAGTTGAATGCCGTTTCCAGCCGGAGATGGGAGCACATACATTTATTTTGGGCAACTGAAACTCTAGAGATAATTTGCTATTTGGAAAGTGGGGAGGGAAGTGTCCATCATTAACTTCAGATCTAGTTATCATCACATCTGTTACGCAAAAACGTCTTAGATTTTTATACCCCAGTGGTCTTTAAGCTTACTTATCAAGACAACTGCACCTGTCTTCCCTCTCTATGGTTCACCAAAGGCACCAGCTTTTAGGCTTCTGCTCCCCAGCTTTTGCTTCTCTTGGCAGAGAAACTTGTCTCTCTCCCTCCTGACTGGGGCATTTCCAGGCTGCACAGCTCCCTGCCTATGTTATGAATTCCCCAGCAAAGTCCAGTAGCCTAAACAGGCCGGCTTTACTTTTCTCCTCCGAGACAATAAACAGCACAATTGCCACAGTTAATTAAACAGCTCTTTTCTAAGCATGCACAATTACTCTTAAGGTAAAAGCGTTAAAGAGAAAAGATATTAAAATAATAGCAGAACCTACACCCATGCAAACAAGTTTACCAAAGATCACCCCAAGTCACCTAAGGGCTCTGGCTGGTGAACAGTCCTTACAATCAACCCCCCCCCCCCCCCCCCAGGGGCTTTTCTGTGGTTACAAGTTCATAACCCTTTTGGCTCAGAAAAAAGAACTCTCATGGATCTGAGAGTTATGTCTTTATGCTGTTTGGGCCTTTTGATCCTGGGAGTAGGTAATTTGTAGACCACGTTCCCCTCTCCAGGGCAAAGTTTCAAAAGATCAGGTTCAGAGGCTGGCATTTGCATTCCCCTGCTCCCCCATATTGTCTAGGAAAACTAGTCAACTTACAGTTCATTCTTAGCTTAGCCCATTGTTTAAAAGAGTCCTTTGAAGCTCATAATGCTTCACCAGATTTACTTTAATTATGTCTCCTAAACAAGTTACTTACAATCCCACAGTAACGTATAAACATTTGCATTTTAATACAATGCGGCTCTAAGATAGTGAAACTTAATTTAATAAGGTTTCATTTAATTTAGTAAGGTTTGTCCAGGATATTGCAGGAAATCACCATCTCTGACACACTAGTTATCCATTACTTACTTGTCATTTATACGCCACCCCAAGGAGAGAGAATTCTATTATTATTTATTATTAATTTGTGTTACCATAGCTCCTAGATGCCCCAGTCATGATCGGGATTCCATAGTGCTAGGGGCAGAATAAATAACTGTCCCTGCCTGAAAGATCGTACAATCTAATTTAAATTAAGTGTAGGAAAAGAGTTCACAATTAGCTTTGACATGTGAAATAAAGACATCTACACACCATTGCCTGTAATGGCATATGTCCCATCCACGATTTCTATTAGCAGATACCTCCAACTGTCGGAGATGAGACACTAGAAGGGGAGGATTCCTAGTTACTACAGAGAATTCTTTCCCAAGTGTCTGGTTGATGGGTCTTGCCCACATACTCAGGCTCTAACTGATCACCATATTTGGGGTCAGGAAGGAATTTTCTACCAGGTCAGATTGACAGAGACTCTGAGATTTTTTCATTTTCCTCTGGAGTGTTTGGTACAGCTCACTTGCTTATTTGAACTACAATAAATGGTGGATTCTCTGTAACTTGTGGTCTTTAAATCAAAAGAGTGAGGATTTCAATAACTCAGCCAGAGGTTATGGACCTACTACATGTGTGGGTGAGTGCGGTTCTGTGACCTGTCATGTGCAGGAGGTCAGACTAGATGATCGTGATGGTCCTTTCTGGCCTTAAAATCTGTGATATATATATACATGTTTATACAGAAGGTATCTTATATCTGTGTATCTAAATATTTATTCTTATACAGTAATCTGTTTTTCCAAATATAAAGCATTCTTACTATTGTATTTGGATAGTGTAACCTATCGTAAGACTTCTGCTTATATAGGACATAATCTTCTCAGAAGGAATTTTCCCATTGATTTTAATAGGATCAGGCCCAGGCCCACAGACTAATTTATCAGGGAAGGCATTAAGAAATGATCGGCAATAGCTTGACCAATAAATCAATTGCAGTCGAAGCAGTTTGTTAATGAACTTTTAAAAATAATGTTTTATGAGATGTGTCTACGATGTTGTCATTTTCTAGGCTTCCTATTAAAACATTATGCTTGCGTTTTGTACAAATGAACCACCCTGGTCATAGGGAAAACAATGGCAAAACTTCCATGGATTTCAGTGGGACCATGATTTGCTCCAATGAGATTTTTTTTTTATATATGTAAATGTACAATGCTGCCCAAAGCAAAATATTTCACAATCCTGTATGAACATTTTTAATTACTTTACTTCTCAATGCATCAAGGAAGGGAGCTTATATCCACTGAAGCAAATATTTTGCACCTGCTTTTATTTTCACAAAAGTTAATTGTACTAGTATGACATACTTTCAGAAAACCATAACCAAAGAATGATGACCCAATTTGTAAAAAATCTGCATAATGCAAAGACAAAATCTGCATTAGAAGAACTATAAGCTTTCAGCATCAAGAGTCAGAATATCCAGAATTTTAAGGCTTGCAAAAAACTGAATACAGGCCTCATGACTAAATCTACTGTTCAGACCATTTTCTATTACGCACAGGTAGGCAAATAAGGCAGTGATGGGCAAACTGTTCTAGCAGTGTATGGAAGCCTCGCTCTACAACCTCCGCATGATCCTACAATTGCTAGTATTTTAAAAGGGAGATGGGATTACCCAGGTAATCATAGGTCTGTCAGTCTGACATCGATCCCAGGCAAGTTAGTGGAGTGGCTGATATGGGACTCCATTAATAAAGAATTAAAGACGGGTAACATAACTAATGCCAATCAACTTGGCTTTATGGAAAATAGATTTTGTCAAACTAACATGATATCTTCTTCTGATGAGATTACAAGTGTGGTTGATAAAGGTAATAGTATTGACATTATATACTTTGACATGGAACCTCACAACATGATTAAAAAAACCCTAGAACTATGTAAAATTAACATGGCACACTTTAAGTGGATTAAAAACTGGCTCACTGATAGGTCTCAAAATGTAACTGTAAACAGGGAATCATTATCCAGTGAGTGTGTTTCACAGTGGTTTGTACTTGACCCTATGCTATTTAGCATTTTAATCAATGCTGTGGGTGAAAATATAAAATCGTCACTGATAACGTTTTCAGATGACACAAAAATTGGGGAGTGATAAATAATGAAGAGGGCAGATCACTTGATACAGAAAGATCTGGATTGCTTCGTAAGCTGGGCGCAAGCAAACAATGTACATTTTATTAGGCTAAATGTAAATGTATACATCGAGGAACAAAGAATGTAGGCCGTACTTTCATTATGGGTGTCTCTAGCCCAATAAGCAATGATTCTGAAAAAAATTTGGGGTTGCAGAACATCATCAGCTGTATGTGAGCTCCCAGTGCCAAGATGTGGCCAAAAGGACTAGTGCAATCCTTGGATATATAAACGGGAATCTTGAGAAGGAGTAGAGAGGGTATTTTAGCTCTGTATTTGACCCTAGTGCGACTGTTCCTGGAATACTCTGTCCAGTTCTGGTGTTGACAATTCAAGAAGGATCTTGATAAATTTGTAAAGGGTTCAGATAAGACCAATGAGAATGATTAACAGATTAGAAAACTTGTCTTATAATGATAGACTCAAGGAGCTCAGTCTATTTAATTTAACAAAGAGGAGGTTAAGTGGTGACTTGATTAGTCTATAAGTACCTACACAAGGAACAAATATTGGATAATGGGCCCCTCTGTCTAGTAGAGAGAGGTATGACCTGATACAATAGCTGGAAGTTGAACTAGATGAATGGAAACTGTAAATGATGTGTAATTTTTTAACAGTGAGGCTAATAATAACCATTGGAATAATTTACTGAAGGTTGAGGCGGACGCTCCATCACTGGCAATTTGTAAATCAAGATTGGACGTTTTCTCTAAAAGACATGCTGTGGGAGTTATTTTGGAGAAGTTTTATGGCCTGTGTTATACAGGGGGACATACTAGATGACATACTAGGTCCCTTTGACCTTAGAATCTGTGAAAGTACTGCTATGCCATCTCCCCCTCTCCTCTGTATACTAGTATTCTGTTGTTAGAATGGCTTACCTCTGCAGCCTGTTCAAAGCTTTTCAAGCCAAGTGTTGGGAGCTTTGTAAACTGCAGAAAGCTCATGCACTTTCAATAAATGAGTTTGCATTGGGTAACCTTATGAGGAGTTTTATTATTTTCCTGGGCTACATGTGGTTCTTTTTATAATGTATACCTCTCTTCCTAGAAAAAGGATTTCTCATCTAGACAATACTATGATTACTTTTTCATCAACATATATAATGAATGTTGTACAGATAACGGAATAATGCAGTTTATAAAAATGTAGGTATAATTACAAAACAGGTAAAATCCTTTTGTGAGTTGCAAATCATTTCATTAGTAGTTCAGTTTGGACATGGATGTAATAACTTTTTAAATGCATTGTGTAGAGTCTGTTGAATTCTCCTTCGTAATTACAAAACTCATGATGCAACTTCCCAAAATGCCGCCAATAAAGTCTTTTGAAAAGGAAATATGCTCTATGCCAAATAGCATTAAATGCACTCCACATTCTCTCTCAGTGGGAAAAGTGTTATTTCTTTTCTTTTGAATATCGGCATAATAATAAGCTGGCATTTTGCCAGTCCCTTCTTGCACCCGTTTCCCTCCACACTGCTGCTGCTGGCTTCTTCTCTCCACTTATGCACTGTGCTGCTGCCTCAGTGATGCAAGTAGAGGAGGAGGCTGCCTGGACAGCACATGTAGAATGAATGGGACAGTAGAATGAATGGGAATTTGTGAAGTGGAGTGGGGGATTGGAGACAAAACTGACCAGCACCAATAGACACACAGAGGAGAGGATTCACTTACTACCCCTACCCACCAGGTGAAGAAGTAGGGAGGTGATGCCTGGCGTTAGTTTTCTAAGGTGCAGCCACCTTTGGAACATTAATGTAAAATGTATGCCATAAATACACTATAACCTTTTGTTTATAGCTATCAGTGGTTTTTCAACAGCTCTATCGCGTCCGTCAACCAGATGTGAAAAGCCCATTACATTTCTCTTAGTTTTGTTTTTCATTCATTCAGGTCAGCTGAAGCTTGACAAATACAAATACTCTACTCACTTGTCTCCAAGTGATGTCTTAGCTATTCGCTCTCCACCCTCTGCGATAAAAAATATCTGTTCAGATGTTTTTACAGCTTCTTTATGATGGGCATTTCTGAAGTCTACTGCTGAAAAAATAAAACTGTCTCCCTAGATTAAGGACACTATTTTTTAATTCCGTTGCAGTATAGCATGGAGTTGGTTGTCCTAGTGAAGAAGATGGCGTCATTATTTTTACCTTTCTCAGGACATGGAACAAATGATTACTTAAACCTTTCCATAGAGGTATTAAACCTAACAAGTTCTCTTGAGAAAGATGGCTGCATAATTGCTAATCTATCAGCTGAAATACCGAATGGCTACGCTCCCAAGAGTTTGCTTAAATTTGAAAGTAGATAGGAATTGTGAAGGAATGTATTGCAATCTGATAAAGAAAGCTGTAGCAAAGCTCCAGTGGATTCAGCAGCAGTAACAGATAGGTATAAAACAACATATTAACCTAGAATATAGGTAATATCATAAAGCACTTGTAATGAAGTTGCTTACTTTATATTCATACTCTGTAAGTATCTGACCCTGTGTCCTGTCTTGTTGAGATCAGTTTATATTGTAATCTCTTTGGGGAAGGGGCTATGTCTTTATTAATTGTGTAAAGGGCTGTGCCGACCCATCGTTCTGCTTACTGACGTTAAGTAATAATATGTTAAATATGAAAAGTATATTGTCTTAAAACAATATTGGAGTGGTCTGACACGAAATGTAGGCCAAGTGCTCTGAAGTGAAACCTTGCAAGGAGATGGGTCTTTCATCTTCACTGACGTTCGGAGTCCTCAACTGTCCAGCAAATTAGTGCAAGAACAAGGCATGTAGAGGATGAGCTTATGGGACATTTGAAATTCCTTGTTTTCTTGAGCTTGTACTGAATGTAAAAAGCGAAAGGCCTTCTTGAAAATTTATATTTTCTGTTTAATTATTTATCAGGATGCAAAATCGGTCTGTCTGTTTGTCTATTTCATACTGCTACCCATCACCCAGAGTGTCTGAATACCCTGCACATAAAATCAATGACAATAACCTAGTAGATTTCATGGAATCTCCTGCACTTCTCTCTGCTTGGGGTAGGGTGGCTTTTTTGGAAGAGGATATTAGTAGGGGTTGGGAATAGAAAGGGGTGTTTGTTTTTATTGTGAACATCACAGTGGAAAGTTTTTCTCAAAGAGAAAGGTTTTGCAACATTTCCTAAAGATGGTCAGACTCTGGATGTGCGTAATCTCCTCTGGAAGATGGTTCTATAGCTGGATCCCATTGCCTGAGGATGGTTTTGCCTTCAGCTATTACATGCTCTGTTCTGAGCTTTGTGATCTGTATTGTCCCAGGGGAGTGCAGCTGTCATGGGGGTTCATAGATTGATATTTGGTCTTTGATGTAGCCTATGATCTATGAATTGCCTATCTTTTAAGCACGTGTGTGTTTAAGCACAAACTGAAAACCCATCTCAGGAAATTATTATTATTAGAAAACAGAACAAAAATGTTATGGAAAATATTCCAAACTGATTTTTTTGAAAGAAGGCTATTTTGAAAACTGCAGTATATACTCCTGGACATAGCAGCCTAATTCCCATGGGCTTTCAATGTGACTTAGGTGTCCAAGGTCCAGAGTTTGAAAGGTATTTAGGTGACTAAAGATGCTGAAAGGCATTTAGTGGGAGTTTCAAAAATGCCTAAGCCTAACTCCCATTGAAAATCTGGTCCATGGAAGCCAGGCACCCATCCACCTTAGATTCGTGTGAAAATCACACTAAGCCTCTATCTTCATTTTTAGGCACAAAAAGTCCTTTGAAAAATCTATCCTCAAGTTTCTAAGTCACTTTTGAAAATGGGACTTAGGCTCCTAAATTACTTTTGAAAATTTTACCCTGTATGAACAGATGAACATTACATGGTACCAAGAAGGTCACCAGACTTTTGTTCTGATGTACCAGGAGGTAGAATGGATTCATGTAGACTATTTAGCTGTATAACACTTTTTTAGTTGTATTTATTTTTTGGTTTGTTCTGCACCATTTACATTTCTGGGAGTCTGCTGTCTACCATGGAGCAGAGATGACACAGCTTGCTATGGAGGAGACACATAAGTATAGCTTCCTGTAGCAGGCCTGGCAATAACCCAGTTGGGATATCACAAAGGCATGGAAGACATTGGCAAGGTCCACATTAGAGCAAATTTTAGTCTGTCAAGAAATCTATGTTTATAATTTGGTTTAAAAGATGCTTTCATGATTCAGTGACCCGTAATGGCTACACATCTGTTGTGTAAATCTGTGTGTGTGTGCATATACAAGAGTGGTGTGCTGCCAGATCGCTTCAGAGTGTTAAATCTAAATCCATAGCTATCAAACACGCATGTTTTATTGTTTTGTGAATAATATGATTTAGGAATAAATATTCAAAAGTAAATTTGAGGCTGAGTCAAATTTTACTCTGAGGCTCCCATTGATTTCCCATTAAGGGGATGCATTGATTACTCCTCCTTGATATGATATATTCATTTGTGCATTATGGTAAGATAACATCTATTAATAATTATTTATGTAAATAAGAGTATTAAGTAGTTGGAGTAATTTTTAGCTCACTGAATGAAATGCAATGAGACACAAATGTTATTTAAAAGAGAAACTGTGTTCCATGCACATTTCAAGTTTATTTAAATATCTCTGATTTGTATAAATATTAAATTCTGCTCAAAGCACCCAGAAATGCCTGTTTTAGCTAAACCCCAAAACAGGAAATTAATTATTGACCTCAGTTTTTGTAAAGAAATGAACCAGTTTCCTTTTCTAGCAATAGAGGTGTACAGGGCTGGCCCTAGACCAAATGGCACCCCAGGAGAGGCGTGTTTTCAGCGCCAGCCCCTCTCCCCCATCTGTTAAACTTTCAATACCTTATTTTTTATTGCATTTGTAGCCCATTTCACATGTTTGATGCATAATTTGCATGTATGATTTATTCCATATGATACATTTGCATGCTAGGATCTGTAAATCTATATTTATTCATGCCATATATAAGCAAATAACATGTTTTTGTTTCCTGTAAGTTTATAGAAACTTTTTGATTTTAAGAATAACTGAAATGTACTAACATCAAGAAATTGCATTTTGCAGCAGCATTGCGGGACCAGTATTAAATCGTGGTACAGTAGTTACAGCTGAGGGGCAGCAGCCCAGGCAGGGAAGGGAGCCTGCAGCTTGTGGAGAGAGAGACACAGACAGAGCGAAGGAGGAGGAGCAGGAGCAGAGGTCCACATTTCTCCTAGGGTCCAACTGTACCCACCGGCGGCTTGCTTATGGTGGGGGGGTCTTCTTCCTGTCTGAAGGAAGCCAGTGTGGGATGCCAGCCAGGGCAGCCGAACTTGCTTTTTCATTTTTACTGACATGAAGATCGGAAGTTCATAAAATACATGCAGTTGGCGGGGCTGCAGGATCCCCTCGAAGGGAGACGTGGGGGGCTGCACACCCGCTCGCCACCAGGCCAGGCAAGGGTGGCCTCCAGGGACTGCGGGGGTGTTCCTGCCTGTCAGCGGCGGGACAGAAGGAGGGGGGACATGGAGCGTCCCGGAACAGTCCACCTAGGGACCAGTATTAATAGTGTTACAGTAGGTGACGGCCTTAGAATGTTAACCCTTGTCCTTTAGTTCAGTAGGTCAATTTTATTGCCTTTGCCCTCGCGAACTGAAGCACAGAGTCAGAGAGATGCAAAGACTGGCCAATGGCGTTTTCAAGTGATAAAATAGCAAGCGATGTCAGTCTCTTGTTGGACATCGTCGATCAAAGATATGTTTGAATGAGTCTGAGCTTCGAAAAAGTGCAACTGTGACTGGCAGCATGAGCAGAATCCTCAAAGCTATCCATATTAGGAAAAGTGTCCTTCAGCTCTGCAGAACTTGGAGTGGAGAGTGCTTCCCGTCTGGCAAAATGTGGTGGATGTTGTCCAATTCGATATAGAGGTTTTTATCATTGACAACCGAAAATTCCTGATGTGTCAGTGTTCAGTGAAGGTCTGTACAATTGTTTAAGAGTGTTTTCCTGTCCACCAGCAGCTTACTAGGTCATACAAAACCCCTTGTGTTGCTTTATTTTTCTGAACCTTTCTTCAATGGACATTCAAGTAGTTCCAATGAGTGAGAAAAAATCCTCCCTCTTGAATTGTCCTTCCGAGCTTCCGATTACCTCATCTCTGCCCTCGTAACCAAATTTTCTTTTCTTCCGATGAATATGAGGTTCCTTGAAGAAAGGCTCAACTCCTAAGTTTTCCACCATTTCTTTGGTAGCAGTGACGGCATCTTCAAATCTGTTGTCTCTGTGGGCTACAATGAAATCAGGACAGCTTCTCATCAAAGTAGTAGCGGCCATGATGTCTGTTAACTGAGTTAGTAGTGCTTTGCTTACAATGTTTACAGGAACAGGTTATTGCTCTAAACCACAGCTGAGACCAGAAATATGAAGTCAGTGGTCTGGTTTGCCAGGCTTTGCACCTCATGTTGGATTCCGGCCTCAGTTTTACTCGACTGAGCCAGTTCCATCAGGGCATCGTAAATCTCAGTCACTTGGTACCTGACTGGCCTTACACTCTCAATGCTGCTCTCTCAGCGAGTGTCACATAGCAGCTTCATGGCCAGATTTGTAACATTGTCAGTGAGGATCTTCCACCTGATGGCAGATGCTGAAAACAGGACGTATATGTTTTGCAGAACTCCGAAGAGAGATGCTGAATCTAAAGAAGAGGACACTGCATCTGACACAACCAGGTTGAGAAATGGCAGCCGCAAGGCATGAAGAAAGCTCTTGGATTCAGTGCAAGGATCCTTCCCTGGACACCCCTGTTTCTTCCCTTCATGTTTGTACCATTGTCATATGCTTGGCCCTGGCAGTCCTGAAGCTTTATTTTGTTCTCATTCAAAATGTTCATAAACAGTTCTGTTAGGCCTTTTCCAGCAGTCATCCACAGACCAGAAAGAGATAAACAGATTCCTTTATCTGGATACAGCCATCCTCGTCGCCAACAAATCTTACTGTAAATGACATCTTTTCACTATGACTAATGTCGGGAGTGCAGTCCATTATTATGGCGTAGTACTTTCGTTTGCCGAGCCGCATCAGTATGTTATCAAACACCTTCCTTGCCATAAGGTCAGTCAATTCGTTTTGAATTGTTTTGCTGCAGTAATGGTCTATACAAACTACTAGACATAGGTGCTCATGCATGACATTGTTGTATTTCCCAAGGAGCTCTACCAAACCAAGGAAATTACTGTTATGTTCAATGAACAACTTATCCAACAAGCCTCAGAAAGCCAAATTATTCTTTGCAAGGAAGAGGGTAATTGAGATCAGACACTTGAGCACATTCTTCCAGTGCTGGATTTCTGCATTAATAATGTGCTGGTTTTCTGCGTCTATCATTTATTCAGCTTGAGCCTGGACTTGACCTCCGTCCATTTGGAGTAAGCCGTAAAATGGCTGGGTGATTTTTAATGTTGCTTCAGAGTATCAGCTAAGTTATGCCTGTAATTGTACCCAGAAAGCACAAGCAATCATTTGGCATTCTTGTCAAGTATTTTGCCACAAAACCAGAACACTTTATCAGTTGATTTTGAGTAAATTAGCCAACGCCGATTCAGTTTCTCACCATTCTTGAGCATTCTTTCACAGTGTGACTTTTAGAAGTGTCCCTTTTGCTCATTCACTGGAAACATCATATCCTCAATTTTGCCTGGCCCATTCAAAATTGTACAATCAACATCGTCAGAGTCTAGGATTAGTGGCCATAAAGCAGGATCTGATGTATCACTTTGTGGTGTATAATTTATCTCAGTGCTGTTTCTGTCTTCATTCAAGGCTGATTCTTCTTTATCGTTCCTCTCCTTTTCATGTAAACCAGATTTTTTTTGTCATTACTCTTCTTTTCATGAGAGCCACATTCTTTTTTATCCTCACTCTCCTTTATGTCACCAGGAAAACTGGATGTTTCTCCATCACTTTCCTCATATTTCCATTTCTTATCTTCAGCTAAATCTGCTAATTCCTTAGTAATAGGACTTCCATCATTTACGCTTCACTCCTCAATTTCTTCTGCACTGGGACAATTGCTACTGCCTAAAGCCCGATCCATGTTGGTTTGTTTCAGATATTTTCCTATTAAATTTGCCTATTGCTGCAAACTAGATTGCAATTGAGCTTTTTTTCTTCCTATACTGAGCTCCTGAAGGCTTCTTTGGGGGCATCTTTTATTTTTTTATGGGGAAAAACTGACAATATTAGGAGAGCAAAAGTCTATGTTCCGCAGTCTTACATTTGGTCTATGCTTACCCAGCGATTTGGCAGCAGTCGACGGGAGATATACAGAGTAGCTTGCATAACTCCTGTTGACTGCTGTACTTCTGTTCTGCGCAGTGTCTTCACTGCACTGCACCACTTAAGGAGGTGGTTTTAGTACGTCAACTTCCTGATCGATTGAGTGGGTCTACACTGACCACTCAGTTGATCCAGATAAGTCGATTTTACGGTGGCAACTTTGCCGCCGTCATTGTAGACATACCCTTAGAAAGTCATCAAACATTATGTGTTAAGCATGGCAAAAGAAGTAAGTGTTTCTTTTATATTGTTGCATAGATAGATGTTCAATAGATGTCTATGGCGTCTCATTTGATATGTCCTTTCTTAGTTGCTTCTTACACTCTTCAAGTTTTAAAACACAAGTACACTTCCACAATTACACAGTAAAACAAGGTTCATAATATCGCAGCTGGGCTCTCACTTCACTTCAGTTAGTTCTTATATCTCACTGACTGATTGGCAATGCCCTGCCCCTTATGCCCACGAGGGCATGGCTGACAACATTCTAGGAGGTCTGAGGAAAATGTAGTTCTCAGAAAGTCTGGAAGATTCCACGAGATTCTACAAAGGTCCAGAACAGTCTGTGAAGTTAGTAAAAAATGAATCCACATATGGAATACCTGAAACATTTTACTTCAAATGTTCTATTTTCCCTTTTGTCGCTAACAACAAAAACAGCATCCTAAACCTGGTATCCCCTAATCCCAGCTACTAAATCCGGCCCTGGAGTTGTATACAGTAGAACGTCCGAGTTATGAGCACCTTGGGAATGGAGGTTGTTCATAACTCTGAAATGTTCATAACTCTGAACAAAACATAGAAAAAATGTATAACCGAACACTGACTTAGTAAAGTTTCAAAGCTGTATTATGCAGAAGAAAAATGCTGCTTTCCCTTTATTCTAGTAGTATTTTATGTTTAACACTACTGTATTTGCTTTTTTCCCCCCGCCCCCTTGTCTCTGCTGCTGCGTGATTGCATACTTTCAGTTCCAAATGAGGTGTATGGTTGACTGGTCAGTTCGTATGTCTGGTGTCCATAATTCTAAGGTTCCACTGTATATTTTATCAGCTACAAGACTGCATGAGTCACTGAGGTAGCAGAATATTTATGAATGCTGAAACTTGTTGATGACGCAGTAGTAATTTCTATAGGTTGTAGAGCTAGGACATTCCCCTTGCCTGATGTCATCTCTTCCTGTGTCATATGTTTAAATTGAAGTAAATGGGAGTCTCTCCATGACGTTAACAGGAGTTGGATCAGGCCTATAGATTATAAACTTCTTGGGATAGGGACTGTGGGCCTAATTCAGTGATGGCTCATTTTTGATGATCCTTGGTTACAAACGGACTGGAAATCAGGAGTGTCTGGCCAGTTGGAATTTCCCCTCTGTAGGAATTCCTGGGTGGCATGGAGTCAGTTGTCTTTCCATCTCCCTGCATAGGGGGTGGCCAAAGCAAAGGAAGCATGAACAGAGCACTGGGCTAATTCCTACTTGTTGGAATAGCCTCTTGGGGTTTGGGTAACAAGGTATAAATTAGAACAGAGATTCTCTAACTGGGGGGCGGGCCTCCCTGGGGGGCATAGAATGTATTCAGGGGGGCATGAGACATTTTAGGGTGAAAAAAAAACTTACTGTGCACATTTTACCCACAGCATAACTAGCAAAGCTGATTCCTCCCAACATATCAGGTCCTCAGATAGTGCTATGCATTTGATTCTACATGGCACTATGCATTTTGATGGATTTCTGTTAAGCTTATACAAAGTTGCTGCCTTCTGTACGTTATTTGTTAACAACATAGTGTGCACATTTCATTTTATGCATCAACCACAATCACAGTTTTGCTTTTGCTCTTATTACAATGGATCGTGGGCTCTGTTTGAATCAGTGCCTTACTGTTTTTAGTATTTAGTGAAAGTTGCATGTTGTTTTTTCTTTTTTAATTGGTATATGTACTTGTGTGGCAGGGGGGCATAAACTACTGCAGACACAAAGAAGGGGGGCACAGTCAAATAAGTTTGAGAACCACTGAGTTGGAACAGCCCTGAGGCTTCTTTAACTTAGACCAGAGGCCATACTGACTTCTTATGAGTCCCAGAATTAGTGATCCATGAAGGTCAGTCAGGCCTACAAATCAGGCCTCGTGTTTTTATTGTCTCTAAAGCTTTTCACATATCTGTACTTGACAATAATAATAGTAAAATGATTCCCTAAAATATTTTCTTCTGAGTAACATTGAATTCTGAAAGTAACCCCCGTGGGTAGAAAAATTATTGCACTGTATATTAACAATGTCTGGGTATTTTTGCACTGAAGAAAGAAGTTTAATATTTAGATTTTCATATTTGATCTTTTAAAAGATTGCAACTCTACTACTCTGTCTCCACATAACTCTCAGGTAAGTCTGTGAAAGTATTGTATGCAGAGCAGATTAAGGCTCTCTTATGCAATGGCAAAGAAAGTGAAGTGTATGTAAAATCTAAAACTCTGAAGGAGGAGGATGTTCTGTTACTGCACTATACCCTGAATATATGTTGTCCTCAATAATGGTTGACCGTGTACCATAAAGATTATACAGCTTGACAAATTAGCTCACAGTTGGGGCACACATAGAAATTCTTTTTAAGAAAATCTAATTAATCCCATTAATTTTAGTTTAATTTCAGGTAATAACTATTCATACAGATGAGCTAGTCAATAGTTTAATCGATGTACTTCAACAATAGAAAGGACTCTCTTCATGTTAGCAGTGGCATCTTGCTACAAATTCCACAGGAAAGTATACCATCAGGTGACCTCTCTCTGGGTAAAAATCCTTCTGTCTTTATTCAGGAAGAACCTCCACTGTGACAAATCCTGAGGCACTACCTTAGGCAAACTGAACTCCCTAGTCAATGGGATATTGCATGAGTAAGGAGTAGGTGAAAACTGCAAAAGGACCTTAGGGTTTGCCTATCTGATTTCAGTAACTCTTTTGAAGAGCTGTTTAGAAGTGGGGTACTGGATGTGGAGTATATTCTAGCCCTCTGGAAGGGCTTTTCCTTTATCGATCTGATGAAAGCTCATTAAGGTAGGCTCTACAAAGATCAAGACTCCACAGAGGATCTGGGCTGGAGGTTGAGATGGGTCAGAACAGGGGATTTCTGCTGATTTTTCTTCAGCTTTCAAACCAGAGCCCAGGCTGGAAGGCAGGAAGTGGAGCAAGGTTTTTTCCTCTTCAATCTGTTTAGTCCCCAACCACCATAGCATCTGAGCACCAGCCGATATTGGAAAAGCCCTAGGGAACACAGTCAGTTTTCTCTTCCTAAGTAAGGAAGAATGGGTCCCTCAATAAGGAATAACTGTTAGCAACTCCCAATAACCAGCAGCGGTTTACTTGCATGTAGGTGCAAAGGCGTGAGTGCATTGTTATATTTTGTTCACATAGCTATGGGAGAATCAATTTTCTTTTCTATGAAGGTCAAAACAAAAAATACTGAAATAAATAATTATTTTAAGAGAAAAATCATCTAATTCCAATATTACCTGCTGAAACAATGAAACTTTACAGTCCATTAGTTTTGTACATAAAAAGCTTATGACTGTATAATTTTCATGGCAGTTTTAAAATGTCATTAATGAATTTAGTAACTAGTCTTTTATGATCCATTAATTATAGTAGATGAAAATAGAATTGAACTAATTATATGCTAAATTCTAAAAGAGAGATTAATTTGAATTGCAATAAAAAGACAGATGTTTAGTTATCCATAAGGCCTAGTTTTGAAAAATCTTATTTGATAACTAAAGAAAATCTGTGCTTTGAGTAACTTAAAAATATGAGTGCAATAAAACTCAACAGTGTTTGATTATAAAGATTGTTCAGAATGACTCCTATGAATTAGTATACTAATACTAGTATGCTGGTATTGTAGCACATTGCACTCTGCTGCCGCAAATCAATATAATCTGAATTAGAATGTAGACATACTGTCTTATTTTAATACATTCCCGCATCCTGCAGCAATAGAGGGCTTACTGTACTCTTGGTGGGTGCCCATTTACACCAATATAACTCCGTTCACCACAGCTGAGTTACTCCTGACTTGTGTTAGTATAACTACATGTGGAACCAAACCTCTAAATATGTTGGTTGTCCCTTAAATATATGGAACACACTGCACAGGCAGGGTGTGGCTACATTGTAGAAAAAAAGACACATGGTCTCAGTGCCTGGGTCAATTGACTGGGGCTCACACTATGGGGCTAAAAATACAGTGTAAACATTTAGCCTCAGGCTGGAGTCCAGGCTCTGATACCCAGTAATGGGTGTGAGTCTCAGAGCCCATGCTCCAGCCTAGCCCCAAACATCTACACTGTGACTTTTAGTCCCGTGATGCGAGCCCATGTCAGTTGACCTGGGCTCTGAGACTTGCTGATGTGGGTTGTTTTTTGCAGTGTTGACATACCTGGATCCACCTCAGTGTGTCATTTCCATCCACTTAATCCCTTTGCCTGTATATGCTTTCCCCCCAGTTTTTTATTTGTTGAGACATTAAAACAATTTCCCCCCTTTGTATCCTCTGGCTAGCAAGAAGCAAAGAGACCAACACTCTTCACCCATGAACAGGCAGGATAATAAAGCAGAAGGAAATAAAAATAAAGAAAAAAAATACAAGCTGGTACAGCACTGTATTTGTGTTTTCCCCATCAGCTCAGTGAGCATCTGCAATATTGTAGTACTGCCACCATCTGGAGCAGTCTGAGCCTATGAATCAGCAGTGGCCCTAAAATCACATACACGCTTTCAAAATGGTGTCTTCCAATAGTACACAGGCACTGCTGGCTTCTCTTGGGTGCTTGAATTACAGGAGACACAGGACACCAAAGAGCATTTCCCTAAGGTGAGAGACTCATCAGGTGTCTGTGTAATGTAGTGGGCTGGAAAATAGGAGACCAATTCTGTAGTGTACCTCCTTCAGGCATTTTCACTTGTGCGTTTGTTCTCCATTATTAGACTTTGAATAAAGGGGTTGATGCCTTTGAAGTTAAGTGTTCACTGGCAACCCGCTTAGGCGTTTCCCTAACTGATGAATAGCTACATTACAATGGTGCTTCATTACCCTCCTGCCAGCAGATGGAGACATTGCCTTATGGCAGTGGGATCCATTATCTCCATCGGTTAATACTTTCATAGTTTTCTGGCAATGTCTGATTTGTTTCAGTTAGCGCAAAACAAGCAAACAAAAACTATGTTGTACACTGATCCTGCATATAGCAGACTGACTAAAATTAGCTCATATAATTAACTCACTTAAATTAAATGACAAAGTATTGCATTCTTTTGGGAAAGCATGTGCAATTGGATGAATTAGTTTACCTTAGCAGTGTACTTTGCAACTGGTTCTGATGTTCTACATGCCGTACGACTGTTGAAAATGCCTTTTATGTAAAAAATGTGGTTGTGTGTCAGTGATTACTATAGGGTCCATTGCTGAGGTGCCTAAACATTATTGCCCAAGTTAAGCAGCACTCCTTTCTTGTTGATTAATGTGCTCAGCAGTGCAGTAAAACAAGCATGTATTTTGGCAAAGCAGCAAAGGAAAGCAATAGATTTGCATTGTAATCTAGTTAAGAGTACGGAATTGAAAGCAGTCGTAGTCCCATCAATAACACTGTCTACTTCTGTGGCCTTTGACAAATCCTTTTAACTCTCTTCTTCAATTTTCATATCTATAAAATGGGGATTATACTTACCTCACAAACGTGCTGAACAGATTAGTTCATACTTGTATTATTATTTGGGAAAGATGTATAGAGTTGCCATGTGATATATATTTTGCTGTCATAACATGAAAAATAGTGTATTTTTACTAACTAAAGGCAATTGTTAGCAGTCGAATAAGGGTTTCATTTATATTTTTAGTCCAGAGTCTAATCTCACACAGGGTTTGCATTGTTGCAGGCTATTTACTTCAGTGGTGTTTTCCTGATTTACATATTGCTGTAACTTAAATCAGAATGAGGCCCGTATGTGTTAGATTTGATTTATTTATTTTTGCTTGGTTGATCTGGAGGATGCATCACAGTTGATGAGGATATGAGGAATACTGGCAGACAGATGAAGGGTAGCTGGCTACTTATGAATGGATAACTTGTTCACTTGGAGAGCTTGCTGCATGGGAGAAATGTCTTGTATGCCCCTAGTGGCTCCACTGCGCTTTGCAGTCTCCATTCCTCCCCAGAAGCCCATATAATGTAACATTTTCAAATGAATATCACTGCCATGCAAGTTAAATGACTGACTTGAAATCATGTAAGTTAAGTTATTTTACTGCAACGAGAGTTGCACAAATGGGCAGAATTGAGTTTGTGTGTTTTAGTTTATCTAGGGTCCTATCCTCATCCCATGAAAGTCAGTGGCAAAGCTCCCATTGACAACCATGGGAGCTGGATTGGAGAACGGTGTAAATAAATGGTTTGCCTGAACCCAAGTGTACAGTACAGCAATTAACAGGGCCTTTTGTTAGCACATGAACTCTTCTGCTCTCCGTCTCTCCCTATTGTTACTCTCACTATTATTCGTGGAGCTCTGTTATAAAAGATTTATTTTATTTCTTGCAATCAACACATTCATTTGCCCCCCCCCTCCTTCTTTCATATCCCTTGTGTTTTTAATTAACATTTCAAAATCCATGCCTCTCCCCTGTTTTGAAGAATCCAGGCTCATCTGCATTTCAATAGCACACCTCTAAAATTGTACAGGCTTTGTATTAAATACCAATTAACAATTGCTTTCTCTGTCTAAATCATCTAGTTTCCATGAAAAGGTTTAATGGCAAGCCTTAAATGTATATGGCACTTAAAATATTTAAATATTAGATATTATAGCTAGAAGAAGTGAAGTTTTAATAGCTGGGTTAAATGGGTTGTAAATAAATGTGTTAAGTATGATACTATTTATTATGATATTCCTAAGCTTTTTACATTTATTTCATTAGATTAATACATTGTGCCTCTCCATAGCTGTCTAGGTGAACCTAGAATTTCAAAACACAAGCTGTGAACTAATATGTCAAAAGAGCATTAAGATGAGCCTCCCATAAAAGGTCCTCCAGGCTAGTCCTTTCTATCATCCACCTTGTAATGCTAATCACCCTCTCCCCTGCCATCCATAAAAGCCCAGATAATAGCTCATGATGTGTGAAAGTGAGTTCTAGAGTCAAAGATCTGTTACTGAGACCATCTGACAGCCACACACCTACCGTTTATCCTACAGGATCTTTTTAGCTTGATCACCTCAAATCCTGGTGCACTTTGCTCCCTCCTGTTCTCTGCCTGTAGCACATAATAATCTAGTCTCCTGTGGGTTGTAATACTTGGGTTTCGTTCCAGTTGTTGGGTGTAGTGTGTGGGTGCTGGGTGATGCTGGTGGCCTGTGATATACTGGAGGCCAGTCTAGATGGTCTACTGGTCCCTTCTCGCCTTAAACTCTTGGAGTCTAATTGCAGTGATACTGCATGGTGGGGATAGGAAGGAAGAGGCCGTCTCTAACAATGAACCAAATCAGTGGCTCACTTGCTGATGACCTGGTCTGTTCATTCCCTCTGAAGCACCCGGCATTGGTCACTGTCGGGAAACAGGATACTGGGCTAGATGGATCATTGGTCCGACCCCGTATGGCCGTCCTTATGTTCTTATTAGGACTTCGTAAAGTTAAACCCTTAGACCTTAAACTTCACCTGGCAATCTATGGAAGGTACTGCAAATGGCATCATGTGCTGCTCCTATGGGGAACACTGCTTAATTAATGGGCAGCTACATTCTGCTCTGACTGCAGTTTCTGAGTAAACCTATCTAGAGAGTATTACAGTAATTCAGACTGGAGATAATAGGCATGGATAACTGGGGTGACATCTGCATTTTAAAGCAACCTTCTTGCCAAGAACAAGTGACAGAAAATACACAGCATGCTGACTGCTACCTGACTCCAGAAGCAATTCCCCACCACATTGGGAATCTTAGTAGCAAACAGTTAACATAAACCCTGATTCAGGAAAGCACTTAAGCATGTGCTTAAGTGCACTTGAAGACAATGGGGTTTAAGCACGTGATTACTGATTTCCTGAATTGGGGTCATGTCTCTCAAACAGAGGTGCTGGTGTAAGTATGATCTTGGTCTTATCTGAGATTTTAATTCTGAGCCTTCCACAATCTCTCTTAAGCAACTGGGTCAATGTTTTCTTGCATGAGCAAGATTAGAACACATGGAGATGTACAGCTGGGTGTCTTTAGTATACTGTAGACATCTCAACCCACCCCTCTGCCTTTGCCCTCCTGTTGGCTCCATGTATACATAGAAAAGGAGAGATGGCAAAAATGAGAGAGCCCTCCTGGGAAATAAACAGCTGCCACAAACTATTCTGTGGGATCACTCAGAAAGAAAGGAACAGAACCATTCAAGCAATTCTTCCTGTCCCTGTTAGAGCTCAACACCACTGCAAAATGAATGGTGTGGAATGGAGCTGGTAGGCCTAAAAGCATGAGACTTTATCTTCAGTTATCCACCAGAAGGAGTTCCCCAACCAACATCTCCAGAAGAGCTATGACGTTACTAAGATGCAGTGTGCTTTCAAACTTTAATGCTCCTCCACTGCATGCAATAAGAGGGACAATTTAAAAATTAAAATCCTATCCTATACATTTAGCTCTTAAAAAACAAACAAACAAAAAAAAAACCGCAATTACAGTATTTCCATTTTTAAAAACGATCCGAACCATAATATTTAAATACACAAAAGATCTAACTTTCAGAATAAATACTTGTACAGTACTGATCACTCTTCATGCCAAAATAAGCTTCACACAGTGTATTCAGAGATCTATAGCTTCTTTCCTACCTGTAAAAAGAAGCTTTGTGCATGAGAATGCCTTGCTAAGCATTGCATGAAGTGACACATGCCACCTCTCTCTGAGCTGCAAGAATGCTTGAAGAGTTTTTCCCTCCATTGTATTTCCCAGTGGTCAATAAAAACAACGAGAGTCCTGTAGCACCTTAAAGACTTAACAAGATGCATCAGATGAAGTGGGTTGCAGTCCACAAAAGCTTATGCCTGCAGAAATTTGTTAGTCTTTAAGGTGCTACAGGTCTCTCGTTGTTTTTGCTATATATAGTCTAACACCTCTGGAACTTTGGGCCTGCTCTGTCGAACATTTTTAATAGCCAGCAAAAGCTTACAACAACTATAAGGTAGCTTATTTTTGTGTGCCCCCACACCAGGCCAAAATTTTTGAACAAGGATTCCTAAATTCATACATTTGAATTCAACTAATGAAATAAATGAAACTACAGAAAATCAGCCTGGAAAGAAGGCACACATTTTTAATCGTGAGACGGCAATTAGTCATTGGAACAGCTTAAGGGAAGTGATGGATTTTCATCACCTCTAGAAATCAGGCCATTTATTTAAGTGCCTAAATGTAGGCACTCACGTCTGTAAATTTGGCCTACGTGACAAGGGTGAACCACAAGTTTGTGGAAAAGTTTGGAATAGAACTCAGGTGTGCTGACGCCCAGTCTCTTAATCTAAGATAGAGGCTTTTCTCCCTGAAGAGTATTGAAACCAATCAGGGCTCATATTTCTGGAGGTGCCAGTAAAATGGAATATGATTGATTATCTCTGAGTGCACTCACTGGCTGGAAGAGTTAATCAAAATGCCTGGATTGCAGGACAGGGGTGGGAGATAATAGGTGCCTATATAAGAAAAAAGCCCCAAATAATGGGACTGTCCCTATAAAACCAGGATATCTGGTCACTCTACTGCAAATCCACAGAGGTGGGTCACACCTCATAAGGGGTAATTAAATAATTGTCCACTTCAGTGGGGCAGATGAAACTGTGCCACTTTCCTAGCATGACCTATTTCTGTGCTAAATCATTGTTATCATTTTCCGGTCTAGATAGAAAAACAAACTGAATAAGTAAGCAAACAAATGAATAAATAAATTAGTAGAAGCACTTAAATGTGGGTAGCAGAGGTCATTATTAATGTGCAGAGGCTACAAGATCCTTTTATTGCAGACTATATATAAAAGCTGCACTAAGAAAGAATTTCCAGTGAAGTGATGTGAACATTTAGATAAAGAACCAAATGCAATGCAGCACACAGTTGACAGAATATTGTCTTCAAACATGCAAATCAACACACCATGGGAAGAGAGTAGTAGTGGAACAGGCTGACTCATATACACCATGGAACAGGGATGTCAGATTGAGGACAGAGGGGTCAGATTGAACACAGATGGGTCAGATTGAGGACACATTAAAAAGGGGAAATGTAGAGTTTTGATTATAGTCATTTTCACTGCTAGTTGTTTTCTCCAGCCCATGGGATCTATTGATATTTCTCCTTGAATAACTGATACTTAATGAGACAGAAACACACACTGAAAAATTGGAATAAGTTCTGAAAAGAGCCACAAGAATGATTTGTCAATCTATTTAGTTTATCATAGTGAAGGTGAAGAAGTGACTTGATCAAACCCTGTAAGTACTTACAAGGAGAGAAGATTTCTTAAATTGGGAACTCTAGCAGACAAAGTCATAAAAAGACACATTCAAACAACACAGGGCAAATGATGGACTCTATCACAAGAAGTATTTATCTCAAGATTATATGTCTTTCTAAAAGATATACACTAGCTCAACTAGAAGTTAAGGACTTGATGCAGTCTATGATGTGTGTTATTCAGGAGGTCAGACCACAGGGTATAATGGTCCTTTCTGGCCTTAAAATCTCTCTATCATACACATACAACTGAATTAGTTTAAGAAATATTAAGTAGAAGAGAAATATCAATAGGTTGCCTGGGTTGGAGTAAACAGATAATAATGAAAATATATAATTAATCTGGAAGGATAAAATGAATGGTTTCATGAAACTGATGAAAAAATTGCTGGTTTCAGGAAAGTGTTAAAGTACAATTGATTATTTTGAAACTATTAAAATTCTTTACAAAATTTCACAAATGCCTATTGATAGCTTCATCAAATTCGCAAATTTGTTATCAGGATTAATGAAACTCATGGACTCATATTGGATTCATGAATTCAGAAGACAAAAGACTAAACCATAAAACAGCTTTGATCTGAACTGTGGCGTGTTTAACAAATATTTTGAGGGAAAAAAAGAGTACAGGAGTGGGGAAAACATCTCCCAGCCAATACATCAGGGTGCTAGTTTAAAAAAATAGACAGAATGCCTGGTCCTGTAATTTTGTCGCATGCAAGCAGATGAGTGCACCTGTGTGGCACCTCAGAGGAATCTCAAGTAGAAATAGAGAGATTTTTACTTCTGTATTTGGCACGGGTGCAACTCCTGCTGGAATACTGCGTACAGTTCTAGGGTCCATAGTTTAAGAAGGATGTTTGTAAATGGGAGCAGGTTCAGAGGAGAGCCGCAGGAATGATTAAAAGGCTTTCAAATTATACCGTACAGTGACAGCCTCAAAGAGCTCGATCTATTTAGTTTAAGAAAGAAGAGGTTAAGGGGTGACTTGATTAGTCTATAAATATCTACATGGGGAACAAATATTTGATAACAGGCCCTTCAGTTTAGCAGCGAAAGGTATAATGTGACCCTATGGTTGGAAGTTGAAGCTAGACAAATTCTGGCTGGAAATGAGGTATACATTTTTAATGGTGTGGTTAATTAAACATTGGAACAATTTATCAAGATTCATGGTAGATTCTCTATCACTGGCAATGTTTAAGTCAAGACTGGGACATTTTTCTAAAAGATACACTCTAGTCTAGGAGTTATTTCGGGGAAGTTCTGTGGTCTATATTATATAGGAGGTCAGACTAGATGATCACAGTGGTCCCATCTGCCTTGGAATCTAAAAAAACCCTCTCTATTGGACACTTATTATGAATTGCAAACGTTACAGAGTTCAAAACTTGTGCAGAGATTTTTACTTTCCATGTTTTGGTGAGTCCCAGGTGTTCAGTGCTCAAAAAGAGCAGGGTTGGACTTTTAAGCAGTATTAGCATTAGATGAAAAATTAAGACGTATTCGAATGCAAGCCTTTGTACTTGAGTCAGGCAAAATAACCAGTATTGTAGGAGACTGATCATGAACAAAGAAAGAATAATCACTATACATGGAGATGCTGGTCATTTCAGTGGGTATTAGTGAGTATTTTATGTGTTTTTGTTAACTCAGCTCTTATATGTTTGTTAATAATTTTACAAAAGTAACCTAGTTCCTAGTTTTTTTTTCCCCAGGGGTTGTTGTGATGCTTGTAGCTATTATTGGGTGGGGTAAGGGAGGGAGAAAAGTGCATGTTAGCCCAGCTTTGCTGACATTTCTAAAAGATTATCAGGTGCATAGAGAAATGAATGGCCTCGCAGATAAAGAGAAACAGGCTAGTGCACACTGGATATGAAATCAGATAATAAATTCTAATCTCTGAGATTTACCACTGAGATGGAGGAAGCCATTTATTTTAAAATTTGTATGGTCTGTTCTGATCCTGCTACACATTGCATGCAGCTGAACTGCTGCAACCGTGTCCCACTGTCCTACAAAGGGCTACCTGCAAGAAGTAGAAATCTGTCCAAACAAAACAAGATGCAGGATTGGGACCTTGCTTTTTGAGAGCAATTTGATCTATTACCGTGCTGTATGGCCAGGAGACGTTTGTGCATGGCAGAATTTAGTCACTGACTTTCACCTCACACTTGGAAATATTTAAACTGAGTTGCCCCTGAGAGAAAATGAACAGAGCAAAGCAAAATTGAGTTGGGTTTAAGTATTCATGACCTTTCTGCCCTACATATCAGATTAATTTTTCTCCATTGGTGTTCATATTGTGCTGCATTTAATTGCATATTGCATATTCTTTATTCATAGTATACCAGTGGTAATAATGCAAAATTACATTTTTAATCCCCAGTGATACCTTAATCTAATGTTGCATTTACCTCTCTTCTTAACTAATCTTCTACCCTCTGAGCAAATTTGATTTAAACCACTGCATTTATTAAAAAGAAATAGCCTAAACTAGATCAATTTAATACCAGCTGCTCATGGGGCCAAGCAGTCCCGTCTATGATTTGCAGCCTAATGTGCCAGGAGGAAGGGGGAGGAGAGGAATCACCTGCTTCCGAGGAGTAAAGCATGGAGCTACCTGAAGGTTGAGAAATGATAGAAATTATCTCCTTTAGCCACTGTTCCTTCATCCCCGCGGTAGAGCTCTATATAGATTCTAACCCCTTCCATTCTCTGTTGATGCCCTCAAAGCCCAGGAGTTATTGCAGCCCAAGAGCTCTCATATTTCCTGCATAACTTCTGAAGTTTGGGGCTTAGGGTAATGGGTTGTTTTCCCCTTTTCCCAGTGCCATAAGCTGGAGACCCTCTTGGGGCCATGCAGTCTCTTCCCAGCTGTCAGTCAAGTAGGAGGAACTCAGGCTGTGTTGGGAGAAAACTGGTTGTATTCACAGTGTCTCACCAAGGGCTTACTTGCCTTTTATGGCTATCAGGCTGAGCAGAGACTGTGACAGTCCCTTCGGGAGAGGATTGTGCAGCCATGTAAATGCTACTGCTTCCCATTGGCTCCTGGTCAGAAGAGGCCACTTTGTCTGCTGGTCTAAAGCATGCCACAAAAACCCTATGTGCTTTGTGATGTGGAGGGGAGGCTGATGCTTTATGTAGATTGTGCTCCTTTTATTATACAACTAGAGAAGTGGATTTAATTCTTTCTGAGCACAGCATTCTTTTTTGAAGTTGAGACCTTTATTCTTCTGCGCAGGGCGGAAGATTGAAAACACACGTATTTAATCTCTTCATACTTGAATTGGAGCAAACACTCCTCCATTCAAACCGGTTAGTACAATTATAAAAATTAATTTTGGGATAAAGACAAAAATGCAGATAAATGACATGAAAGAGAAAAGGAAAACAAAAGCGAGCAGGAAAAATTACATCAGCTCAGTCTCTAGTAGCTTTTTCAAGCTTCATCTTTCCTCTTCCTCCTTTTCCTCTTGGGCATCCACTGACAAAACAGCTCTCAAAGGTGCTGAAGGGACTGGCAAATCTAGCAGTCTCTTCAGGTGCCTGTATCTAGAACACACAAACAATTCTTAACAGATTTAAGCGGTCCCATTAATTTCATAGGGATGCTTTCAAAAATAAAGGTTGCAAGATAGGGTTCCAGATTTGCTGATAGCCATTCTTTCTCCAGTACGAGTGCTAGCCATTCGTAAACAGTTGTAAAGTTCATTCCATAAACATGTATGAGAATATTAGCCTAAACAGAAGTTTTAGTTTAAGTCCAGGTGACGGTTTCAAGTCCACAAAATCCATTTTTCCCAGAGGAAAAGAGAGGACCCTAACCAATCTGAAAAATATGGAGCATCTTACTGTAGTTGACTAAGAAACCTGATGCTAGAACCTCATTTAACATAAACTGATATAGCTTGACTGATGTCAAAGGAGCTATATTGACTTATACCAACTGATGATCTGGCTCCTATTTTCAGATATGGTTGCAGTGTTTGTAATACAGTGTTTTAATCTTATGATAACAATATGTTCAGTACGTTCATCCTAGAAGTACAAAACCATTAGAATTGCTTTGTTGGCTATCAGATGCATCTTCCAGTTTATCTATTGTCATTGCTGTCAGCTAGAGAAGTACCTCCTACATGTTGCAGTGATTGGTGCTTTATAAACACCGAAGATAGGATTGTGCATATATGTAGATTTATTAAATATCTGTTATTTTAAGTAGCTTTTAATATCGTTTTCACTGTGTTCTGGTTTAATGTTATATTAAAACTTTAAACTGAAGTAAAAATGAAATAATGAGAAAAAATTATCTTAACCAGTTGAAAACAGTAGCAAATTCCCACAGAGAGGAAGCTCTATTTCCACATAGCTATAGCAGTTGAGAAATCCTTATTGTCACCTGAAATTTCAGCTGTAAATTGCCTCTTAAATATTCTCTTTCTGTCTCTTTCCTCCTCAATATACAGTATAGATTTGATTGCTTCCTGAAATATTTAAGACACAGATTACACTGATTGTCCTTTCACAAAAGATGCACTCATCATCCTGTGATTGCCTGACCATCATTGCAACATGATAAATTACTTTCCTGCTGATAGGGAAGAAAAAGAAAACTGTTGAAATAATAATAATGCAAACTTATGAGCATCTCAGGCACAAAAGTACAGCCACACTGCTATTCCTTGCTTCATTAAACATTTTCAGATTCTATTAATATATTCTTTAAAATTTATTCATTTTTCTTACAGTAATGATTGTTAAGTATGTTATCTGAATAATGTTTCCATCATGTTCTTTAATTTTCAGATCTTCTAAAAAACACACTAGAATATTCCCCCTCTTCCCCCCATGCCACTCCATAACATAATAACTTGATCAAATAAAATAGCTGAGAAGGAACAGAGGTTAAAAAACATACTTTGTAGGCCAATTCCGGTTATCTCTACCACAAGACTGGAGATCCATATCTTAGTTTACAAAATAAGTGTCAGTCCTGGCATTTATAACAGCATGTAACATTGTAAGATCTATCATTATAGGGCAGTCACTACATTGCTATATAGTGAAGGTGCACTGTAACTCAAAGGGCCTCAGGAAGCAGGCGTTCTATTTCAGTATGGGATGATCACAGTTTGCTCGTTGGGGTTTTATTCAGATCGAGAAGGCAATTTTTTCCACTTACCCAGGGATTTCCTGTCTTTGGATACAACACTTTGTATTACTATGGAAACTGAAGCCATATGGCATTCTCTTTGGCCATATTAGGAATGTGTCAGGGATGGAGGATGTGAAGTGAACGTGACCTGAGAGCACAGTGATACACACACCTCAGGGAAGGCTCATTGACATCACCAGTGTTCTCCAAAGCTTGCAAAATGTGGTTCTTATTGGATAAATGACCGTGTGAAAATGACGTGCAGTGCCATGTTTGTTGCCTCTCAAAGATTTCTGTCTTGAATGTCCATAACTTGCAAGTGAAAGGAAAGTATTTCTTACTCTCAGCTCTGTAAATTCAATCTGGGCTCTGAAAGTCAAGCTGGGTTCTTTCCTTCCCATTCATCACTACCACTGCTACAGGTTTTGACAGTCAGATTAAATCCTCAGTTTCACCATACAACCTCAGTGTCTACCCTCAGTAACACCTTTGTAATATTACTTGCACAGGTGTATCAGATTGGAATTTAGTAAACAATTCTCTTGACGATTCTTAAGAAGGAATTGAATCCAGCTCATGCTCTCTGAGTTGTCAACTCTACAGGGCCAATAGAAGTCAGCAATTATGATTCTGAAAATACATATGAACAGTTCTGATAGCTTAACAAAAAGTGCCATTTTCACATGATGTTTAAAAGTAGACCTTACAGAGACTTTTGTAAGATGTGTTTGAGCCTATGAGTGTTGGGTTTAAGAGAAACTATATCTGTTTATCTCTAGATCCCAAGCTTGAAGTTAGCTCGCTAGTGGCTAAATACCATCATCTAAGACTGAAATGAAATGGTGTTTTTAGTACAACTACTAAGAGGCAGATATCCGTGTCAAAACGCCCCCACCAATTCTCTTGCTACTAATTAGCACTCATTTAAAAAGGCCAAGAACTGAATGGGCATGGAGAATGAAAACAAAACAAAACACTTAAATCATAGAGGTCAATGCACCAGTTAAGTGTTATGGCATATTGGCAGGATAGTGCTGTAGGCTTGCGCAAAAGTAAGTTGACGTAAGTAACTTGATTGTTTCTTAGCAGGCATGATTGGGAAGGTGAATGGATCAGTAGGCTAGAGACAGGCTGTCTCTACTATCTGAGATAAGGGGGAACACCCTGGTACCATTTACAGTGGACAAGATAAGCCTGGAATGTACGATTAAAAGAGTAGGTCATGCATACAGTGTGTGGACAGAACATGCTGTCAGAGGTTGGTTCCTGCAGCGTAACCAAGCCAATTTTGAAGCGTGTGATGCAGTGTATAGTTAAGAAAGCATGTGTTATTAAATTTAGTAAAAATGTATTTAAAGAAAAGTTTTGTTGTGTAACTTTAGATGTGTGGTACACCCTATGCCCACCTGCTACGCTTGAGTCTGATCAACTCAAATAGAGGAAACCTGAGTGACGAGTCTGGAATCAAGTTATTGGGGAACCAAGTAAAAGAGGTCTTGGGAGAACCCCAGCAAGTCTGAGGAAACCAGCACTGCCTCTGACCTTGCTGTACTGGTCTGTGGATATATTTCTCTATACGTTTTTAATCTACAATATCACTGGCATTAAAATCACCTGTATTTCATCTACTATATCCCAATCTAGTCATCAAGCCAAGGAAACATGCTAATAATCCCTCAAGCTATAGGGCTGTATAATGGTGAGCAATTACTATTAGTCACAACTATGCCACACAGGTAGTGTGGATGTGGCATGAGCAGTTCAGATTAGCTACCAATACAGTGGTTTACCATTCCGAATTACACCTCTTGTCATCATACTAGATCTTCTGGGGGCAAAAGTGAAATATATTAATTTATATACCTTTTCTTTCCTGCCCATATTGTGTGGTATGGATTATTTGGGCATAGCAAGCATAGATACTAGCTTTTAAGATGACCACAGAACTACCCATGCTTTTCGGTGCATTGCTCACTTTCTCATAGGCTATAGCATCATCCTCTTTTGGATGTGGGACACACTCACCTGCTTTTTCTGAAGGATAAACACCAGAGAGAAGTTGGAAGCACTCAGCAAAATGAAGACAAGGAAGAACAAACGTCTCTGTAAATGAAATTCTGACCAGCATTTGCTAAGCCATACTTAGTGCCATTGACTCTGCCTGTCACCTTTTTACCTGCCTTACCTAGGAACATCAAAACCCTCCAAATAAGGTTGACAAGATATTTCATTAAAAGACCAGAGGTAGAGCCTACAGTTGAAATTACCTTCTCTTCCATTGAAGAGATAGTGGTAGTACAGAAAGGCAGTGGTATAGACCCTTAGTGAGACCTTACTTCTAGCTTGAATTATTCCCCAAGCATGCTGCACCCTGAACTATTCTCCATATGTTCCTGCATGCCTTCACAAATGTGACTTTGTTATAACATCAGTTAGTTAAAATGTATTATTTGGACTAACTCTTGTAAGAGTATTATCACAAGGGATACTGCAACAACTGCAGTAAGATGACCTCATCAAACACTGCCATTTGAGAGAGGTTATTCATTCCGTAGTTTGCAGTCTATATCCAAGTCCCTGTGAGGTTAATGACCAGTGAGAAGGTGAAGATCCGAACAGTTCTAGTAGTGCAATATAGGAAGATTCAGGATTTCAACCCCCCCAAACGTCACTTTTCTTGGAGAGATGTCCCGCTATTTGTGCTGCAAACAAGAAGATTGTGACTCATCAGCAATGTTACCGCAACAGAGCCCTTATTCTGAGTCTGTTGAAAATGGTTTATTTTTGGTGAGGAAAAGGGAACCAGAAGAGGGGCAGGGTAGTGAAGATGGACGTGGAATGCAAGGCTGTTTATGCCAATGGAGGACAGGGAAGCTCTAACTTTTGATACTTGAATTCTTTAATGTTAAAGATCAAATATAAAATAGAAACAAACCCAACAACTTTACATGAGTATCATTTATTTGTTTTTTTTCACAGCTGCAGCAGAACTGAACCTAGGAATCCAAGAAACGAACAAATTTCCTCTCATCACACTAAGTATTATATGTAGTCTTGAAGGAGAGGGAAGAAATACAGTACAGCAAGAGAAAATCCATATTCCAGAAAGACATCATTTATGTGTATGGCCATATAGATGATGACTGCATCTGCTTGTCCATTGTGGAAAAAACACACAAGGGACTCTGTGTAATGCTCCCTTAATCACCGGATTACAGTGTTTGATCTGTTTTTCTGGATGCCTACGCAGACTAAGGAGGTGACTCAGAGCATGGCATCCATGTATCTGGTATGGGAGTGTGTATGCTTCTACAGAGTCTGAAGACACTGTGAACTGTTGCTGTCTGAGACGTTATACAGAGAAGGAACACAATCTATGGTCATTGGATGGCAAGAGGAAAGACAAGTGGAACTATGGAATAAACCAGGGGCAATATAACAGATGTGGAGAGAGGGCAAATAAAGGAGCAATTGTATCGTCATAAGATAGTACTGCATTTCGAGGACAGCATTCTGAACAGAAAGCTTCTGAGGAACTGGTTGGCCTTAATGACGTGGGGTATAGGATGAGCTGAGACAATCAAAACAGTAGCATGACGTTCACTCAGGAAGACTAATTCATATGCCATGAAAGGAAATAGGATTCCTTTCTGAGACTTAGGTGGCTAAAGCACATCCTCTATATTCTCCTGTTTCTGCTGTTTCAGGAAGTTGCTCTTACTAGGCCATTATCTTACCCATTGAGAGCTTAAAGGGAGACCTCAAATAGTAGGTGACAGTGTAGGGAAAAGCATCCAGGAAAAGAAAACCTAGAAATTAATACTATAATTTTCTATATAGTTTCTCTTTTGGAGAAAGCAACCTTCATGACATCCACTATAATATGCTTCTGTTTTTCAGTGATTAAAATTATATAGAAATTGTATTTCTCTGTTTGTGCTGCTTCTACAGTAGTTGTTAAATTAACTTTCATGGTAATGACCTTGTAAGCTAATTGAAAGAAAAGTTGTCCTTTCCATGTTGTTCTCAATAAGCCAGTTTTGCTATGGCTTAGTTTTCTTGTCATTTGTTCTATGAAAGAACAGCAGGTGCATTCTCCCTCTCTCTCTCCTTGGCATCTTCCTGTGCCAGTATTTTCTCAGTCGCATGCACCACACGCTGAACATCTTTGATATCTTTTTGAGATAATACAAGGGATTTTCCCTGGGTTCTGAACAAGCACTTGAATTGCACTTTCAGCTTCTCTATATTCAGTGAAAAAAAAGGTGGCCAGGTGTGTTTGATTTTGCATCTTGTGAGCTGGACTAAGTGGATAGGTCATGAGACATATTTTGAAGACTCCTGCAAATAATCATAAAGGTTGAGAAAAGGTCATAGCCCACAGTGTTGGCAATTATGTGAACCTTTGGGATACTTTTGTAATTTAATTGATGTCTTTTGAAAACCTATTACATTTCTGGCATCCTTGAAACTTCCCATGTTAAAACTAAAAATATATTTGGGTAGTAAAATGAATAAAGTGGCCAATTTTGCCATCTTCACTTATATTGAGTAATACTTTACTCTGCAAGTAAAGTGTAATAGTGACTGCTTGCAGAGTACGGTATGACTCAACGTGAGTCAGAGACAGCACTGTGTTCTGTGACACTTTTATTGATTAGAATATAGTGGCATTGTCCATTTACACAGGAGAGAGTTTTGGAGCAGTTACACAACCCATGTAGTTTTCAAGGTCCTCTCAAAATTATATGTCACACCGTAATAATGACAAACACCTATATTGTGTTGTTGTGTTGCTGATGATAATGAGGTGGTGCAATTTTCAGCTGCAAATGTTGTGATTTTATGATGCAGCATCATGGTGCAATTGTTTTGTCCCAAACATATACAATTCATATGTGATGACACAGTGCAAGCTCACGATTTGAACGGTCTAAGAGTGCATGATATGTGGAGGTCTTGGATACCCTTCTTCATATCCCAGCCTCAGATTGTCTCTGCCATATATTCTTGGTAACATTTTTAGAGGGGAAGGGTAGCTATGGGTACCATCTTGTTTTCAACTAATCTTTTCCAAGCTGAGACTGGTTTAATGAGAAAACCTCGTTCATTCCAGTTCTGATTCTGTTCTTCTGTAAGAGCTTTTATGTTTTGAAGTTTGTTCTATGTTTTGACATCTTGGAGTTGATTAATGTCCTGTAATTGGTAACATTATGCTTATTTTATTAATTTGGCTTTAATTAAATAGTTAGTGATTTAAAATTCTTAATCTCTTGTGTGAATTATGTGATTGTTTTTGTTTCCCGTTTCAGTTTATCCGTTTTTGTATAATTAGGATGTTGCAATTTACTTTCTATTTTTTTTTGTTTGACTGAGTTAATGTCTGCTGAGAAGCATGATGTCATGTTATTAACTGATTGGCTGAATAGGTGGGGAGGAGCTTTCTCACTGGTTGGTAGTATTTAAGCCTGGCTCTTTTCCAAATCTGTAACACTAGGAGGCAGTTTTTTGCTGAAACATTAGCCTTTATTTATCTGGGTGAGTTTATTTCCCCTCTTCCCTTTTTTGTTTGTGATTTAATTGAATTTAAAATCTTGTCTGTTCATATGGCGTTTGAAGCTCTTCCTGAAATGTGCTTTTATGGATGATATGCTGTCTTTGCTGGCGTTTCTGAGCCCTTTGTTGAGCACCCAGTCAGAAGGTTGGCTACCCATTTGTTAAGCACTCTTCAACTATGTAATTAACAAGTGTCTGTCTCTACTGGATGTTTTCAGATTGCTGATGTTTACTCTCATTTGCATTCATTATTTAGTTTTCCTCAGCCTGTCTCCTTTTATTTTCCTTCCTATTTGATTCTGCAGAGAAGTAATAATGCTAATTTTGTGACACTGCAGATTAGCCCTGGTCTATACTAGAGACTTCTGTCAACAAAAGTCAGCTTTTTGCACCAAAACAGTGGCGGTGTACACACTGCAATCCCCGCCCCCCATTCTCTCCCGCTGACCCAACTCCTCTGATTTTGTGACAAAATAAAACCTCCTCAATGAGAGGCATAGAGCTTTTTGTGCCAAACTTTTAGCATCAAAGTGTCAGTGTAGGCACTGTGCTTAGTTATGTTGCGGTAAATGGCCTCCAGGAAGTGTCCCATAATGCCCATCCTGACTGCTCTGGCTATCAGTTTGAACTCTGCTGCCCTGCAGCCATCTGCCTCTCCCCCTTTAAAGTCCTGGGAATTTTTAAAATTCCACTTCCTGCTTAGTTGGCGTGGAGAATTCACTTCTCATCTTCCCAGCTGACTATGGTGGCTCCACGCACCAAATGCTCTCACCTCCACTCAAGTCAAAGGAGCCCAGCTCCACTCCAGCCAAAGGAACTTAGATACGTATGGTCACATTCCTCGTTTAATGGCAGAAAAAGGCTATGAATGGGACATGCTGCAGTGAATTGTGAAAATCAAGGAGCTGCAGCAGGGGAACCAAAAGGCTAGGAAGTCAAACCATTGCTCTGCTGTAGAACCAAAAACCTGCAGCTTCTATAAGGAACTGGAAGCCACCTTCAGCGGCGACCCCACCTCCACCACCAAGAGACATGTGAATACCTCCATGGGCTCAGAGGCAGTGGACACTGGACTCAGCCCCAACAAAGAAGTCATGGATGAGGAGATTGAGTTGGAGGACGATGGACTGGGTCATTTGCTGAAATGGGGAGCCAGGACCTCTTCTCGACCCTGGAGGGTTTGAGCCAGTCCCAGCCCTCCAGCTCTGGCATGCAGGATGCAAAAGAGGTGAACTCGGGTAAGTGATTTTTTTTTTGAGCTGATGCTGCTCGGTTACATAAGTAACAGCTGTCCTTTGCTTTGTTGCATTATACAGATGGTTGAAGGGGTAGAAATGCACAAGAGTAGCTGTGTTTGCATGTGCTTCCCATTTCCCTGTTCAGCGAGATAGTGCAGTGGAAAAGTTGTTAATGCACACTGAAATTTCACAGGAATCTTCCAGAGAGATCTCTAGGAAACTTTCCTGCATGTACTTGCCAATCCTCTGCTGGAGATTCCTTGGCAGAGCTTCTTTGTTTCTTCCCCCGTTGTAGGAAACTTCCCTGCTCCAATCAGCAATCACTTGTGCAGGGACCAAAGTGGCACACAGGAAAGCAGCACAGAGCCCAGTCTGAAGCTGCATGAATGGAGGAGATGCACCCTAGCATCCCTGCTTACTTTCAGGAGTGAGATATCGACAATTATGGCCCCTGTCTATGGAAAATAGTGGCACAATTTGAAATTTTGTCCCTTTCTACCTTCATCAATACCCCAAACAACCACCCAGAACCCAATGCCCGCTCCCCCCAGGCACAACTCACCATAGCCTGGTTGATCATCGGTCTGTGCGCTTGCTAGGGGACAGTGAGAAGAAGGTGTATTTTACAATAATGCATCAATGCTGTCATTGTACTCAAATAATACTTCTGTTCATTGTTTATTGTGCTTCTACAGATGTGCTCTTGAGGGGAAACCCCTTCACACCTGCTGAGCACCTGAGGCTGATAAGAAAATGACCATGGAGAAGCAAAGAGGAGATGTTCCAAGAACTCCTCCAGTCCTCTAAGGTGGACAAAAAAGTAAAAAGGGCATGGAGACACACTGTGTCCAAAAATCAGAAAATTGATAGGCCGGAGAGCAGGGAGAACCAGGAGTGAGTGATAGCAGGTCCAAGTGCATGATAAAAGCCATGGAGGAGCAAACGGAGCTACTAAAGTCACTCATAAAACTGCAGGCTGAATTCATGTGTGCTTACCCCCCCATTGCAGCCACTACAGAACTGCTTTCCATGAGCTCCCCAAGCTCCAGCCACACATTGCTACCAAACTCCCATCCCGTCTCAATACGCCATTCACTCCACTCCTTCAGACAGCTTCCAGAACGATAGCAGGACTTAAACCCAGTTTTCATAGGTCACAGTGCCCCTCACTGCTTTCTCCCCTCCAGCCCAGCTTTTTGTATGTGTTGTGAATAATTGTTATTGAATAAAGACATACTCTGTGAAGAGTAAGCAATCTTTATTTATCTCTTGCACACAGGGGTTGCCCCTCACATTGATACACAGTGTAAGCTGGATAGCAGTCATAGCATGGCACAGTACCGTTTAAAAAAGACACCTTATTGGTGCTCATTGTCAAAATAGTTTCTCAAGGTCTCCTGATTTGAGTAGCTCCCCATTGTGCCCATCTAATAGGCCTGACATCTGGTTGTTCATATTCAGCCACAAGGTGATCTGCCTCTGTGCTCCACTCGGGGAAATTTTTCACCCTTAGCTTCACCAATATTATGGAGCACACAGCAGGCAGCTATAACCATGGGAATGTTTTCCTCATTTAAGTCTAACCTGCCATAAAGGCATCGCCAGCGAGTTTTAATCTGCCAAACGCACGTTCAATGGTCATTCTGCACCTGCTCAACTTGTTATTGAAGTGTTCCTTGGTGCTATCCAGGTTGCCCATATAAGATTTCATGAGCCATGGCAGTAGGGGGTAGGCTGGGTCTCCCAGGATCAATATGGGCATTTCAACATCCCCCACTGGAATCTCTTGGTCTGGAAATAAATTCCCTGCTTGCAGCTTTCTGTACAGGCCAGTGTTCCTGAAGATGCATGCGTCATGCACCTTCCCTGATCAACCCGCGTTGATCGGATGTCAGTGAAACGCCCATAGTGATCCACAAGCGCCTGCGGTACCTTAAAGGAATACCCCTTTCTATCGATGTACTCCATCCCAAGATGATCTGGCGCCAAAATTGGGATATTCATGCCATCTATACCCCCGCCACAATTAGGGAATCCCATCACTGTGAAGCCATCAACTATTTCACACACATTTCCAAGACTCTTAGTCCTTCATAGCAGAATGCGATTAATGGCCCTGCACGCTTGCGATAATACAGCATGGTGGACTTCCCAACGCCAGACTGATTGGCGACTGACCGGTAGTAGTCCGGGTTTGCCAGCTTCCATATGGTGATTGCCAAGTGCTTCTCCACTGAGAGGGCAGCTCTCATTCTGGTGTCCTTGTGCTGCAGGGCAGGGGCGAGCTCCGCACAGAGTTCCATGTAGGTAGCTTTGTGCATCTGAAAGTTCTGCTGCCGCTGCTCATCATCCCAGACCTGCATAACAATGCGATCCCACCACTCAGTGCTTGTTTCATATACCCAAAAGTGGCATGCACTGTGTCTGTGAATCCAAACAGCAGTCCAGCATTGTTTGCTTGCATGGCATACATGAGGGTCAGGCGCCTTGGATTTCAGTTTCAGTTGGGAGCTCATGATATATATTCCATGACCAGCCGCGATGTGTTCAGAACACTGACAACAGCTGTGGAGAATAGTGCAGGAACATCCTTTCAGATAGATATGGGATAGACCATGGGAAACTGGGGCCGTTGGAAAAATGCCACGAAACGCAGTTGGAAACCCATGACATGATGGGACGGAAATCGATGCATCATGGATATTGAGTCTGCACCCACAATGCACTGCGATCCTTTTCACCTTCCTACAACTCCTAGCAGCACAAGGTGGTGAGTTGCACACTGGATAGCCGCCCACAATGCACTGCTCTCACTGTTGATGGTAGAGCACCATCTGTGGACGCGCTTTGGCCACACAGTGAGTGCTGTCTGGACAGGTACAAGTGTTGTCTTTACAGTGCTTTTTGATCATTGCTGTAACTTGTGTTGACAAAACTTTCTAGTGTAGACAAAGCCTTGCGTGGTATAACTGTAGCAATGGACTTTGCTCCAGAATCAAGGAAAAAGGAGCTTCTGGGTTATGAAAGCAAAAGCTTGTTTTTCCAAGCTGTGGATGCCAGACTTTTTTTCTATCAAAAAAGGTGATAAATTCTTCCTAGATCTCACACAGGGATGAGTAACAAGACAGAGTAATTCTCTGTCATTGTATGAGTGAGAAATGCTGTCCCTTAATGGTTCACCTGCCAAGTGAAATTCACCTCTCTGCACAAAGCTAGTACGATACCTGTGCATCATTTGTGCCATCCTTTGATGGACCAAGTGAGCTACAGTAATACAAATCATCATCATCATTTATGTGGTCTTTTGATGACCCTCTGCCAGCAGTGAATTTCATCCACAGAGACTAAGGGACCCTTAGCTGAAGTGATAGAGACCTGTGGTTTTTGGAAATGAAAGATGAGAGTTCTTGTCCTGGTTCTGGTGTGTGCATGTGAGCAGTACAATAAGCATCTCTTGTCTACAGCACATAGTTTTGTTACAGAAGGGCAGAAGACAGAAAGCGTTATCAGGCTCTCAAATGGGAACTATATTAGAAGCAGCCACTTGATGCCTAGAAATGGGGAAGATATTTGAGAAGTAAGAACCCTACATCTAAATAGCTAAAGGGCTATTTTACATCCCAAGGCTTTCTGTTTTTATTTCAGCTGTAACCAACACACTCTAAAAAACTAAAGAATGAAACCTTGAGGAGGAAATCTGTCTGAGTGAAAAATGGTTTGTTGGTGTTGTTGCTGAAACGGCTGATTCACCCAAGCAGCTTACACTCATATATTAAATAAAAAAAAAAAAAAAGGAAATGCCATGCTAGCAAAGGAAATGCAGAAAATGAGGCAAGTTGACTTTTCCATGCAAGCTTTCTCTTCTTTGTTGATAAAAATTTAAATAATTGCCCTTTAATACTTTCCTGAAGGAGAATATTCCAGAAAACGCACATTTGTAGACAATCTCACTTTTCCTCCTAAAATCCCAGCAATAAAGAACATGAGAAAAAAAATTGTGTTGCTATGAACACAATATTATATCTGTAATAACGTACTACACTGTTTTGACTGGACTTTCTCTGACCTGGGCTGATAGGCTGTTTATTCCAACACTCGGCTTCCCTCTCACTCACAGTCTCTTCACCTCAGTTTCATTCTAAACCTACCCTGTTCTTACCTTCTTCTCCCCTGCCTCGTCCCCATCACCCCATTTATCCCTTCACTTTTCTTTCCATTTAGCAGATCCTCCTAACTAATTCCCCCCCTGCCAAAAATAAAATAAATAAAATAAGAAGTGGTGGCACTAACTTGACATTTCCTGCCATAACATTGTTCACTCTGCTTGTGTGTTGTATCCCTTCCCTCACCCTGTGTCTATCTTGGCAATTGAGATGGTAAGCTCTTCAGTGCAGGGACCATCTACTACTCTGTGTTTGTACAGTGTCTAGCCCAATGGGACCCCTTTCTTGGTTGGCCCTTAGGTAATCTCTAATAAACATTATTAATAATATTTAACATATTGCTTACTGGAATAGCCTCAGATCACTCTTGTGAGGATTCCAGAGGTACTACAACTAGGCAGCGTTACCAGAGCAGAACATACAAGAACTACAGTACTGGGCACTTGGTGTGCAATAGCAGGCAGCAACATTGTCCAAACTCAGTTTTCCTCATCCTCACCTAACAGCCTTTTGTAACTTGACCCCATTTGTAGTTTAATTCTAATTGCTCATAAGCCCTTCCTCATTACTGTCTACCATTCTCCCCTTCCTTCCCTCCTTGAATCTCGTTTTCCTGCCTTAAACTATGAGGAGGAAATCTGTCTGAGTGAAAAATGGTATGTTGTTGCCGCTGAAACAAGTTGAATCACCCTATTTTCACCCACCAAGTACCTTCTCTCTCCCTCAGATCTCTTTGTTCATCCCACCTCTTCCAGTAGTTCCTCTTCCCTTCTTGGGAGAGGCACATGGGAGTTGGTCGCCTAACTTCTTCCATTTGTGATTTCATCTCCCTCCCTCCTTTGTCTTTATCAGTGTTTGGAAAGCATCATGTTCATGCATGGCAATCTCTGCAGTACTCAGAATCCTTTAGCATTGCCACTCTAAAGATCAATTTGCAAGGAAGGACGAGATAAGGAGTCAGTTTCAAAACCTTTTTTGTTGGCACATGGATGCCCATTCAAACTGGGCATTTTACCCCCTTTATGAGTGGGCAGTTTGTCACTTTTTAATGGTATGAACAGAAAACCCTGCATGCATCAATGTTTGATGGTTGGTGACAATATCCTTGTTTTAGACTTTCCAGAACGCATTTAATGCAGAGTTTTGGCATAAGAAGAAGAAGATATACTATTTCTAATGCTACCCTTGAAGATAGATTAATTTATTGCAAGAATAAAAGTGCTTTGGGGATGCTTGCAATGAGGATTTTGTCTCTGGTGAATTGAATCAGCATTAATGATCTGTGTGGGAGAAAATATATAGGTGTAATAATGAAGTCTCTAACACTGAGCAGCTGCCCTTAGGAAGCATCCACTTAATTGTATGTCCCAGATGACATTTTTGCTGTCTGCAGAAGACAGACCCTTGGGCATTTCTGCCATGGGATCTTCCCTGTTACATCTGCCGACTTGAACTCATATATAAACCTCAGAGTACTCATTGTAATCATATGTGGACTGTTTAAAAATGTTTGTTATGGGAACATGTCAGTTTATAACTAAATGGTACACAGTAACTTTTGCAACCTTAAAATGGCTGATCAATGATTTATTGAATTTAGTAAAGTTTAGGTGAAATATTTTCATGATTGCATTTAAAATATTCCAACTGGTTTTAAGTAGCTTTTAAAATATTTTAGAAATTTATAATAGTATTTTGTAAACATTTGTTTTTACAGAGAAATGAAGTGACTTGCTGAAAGTCACACAGCAGGTCATTGGAAGAGCCAGGAGTAGAAAGAACCCTGCTTTCCTGCCTCCTAGTCCAGTGAACCATGCTGCTTCTCTAACTTATGGCCATTAATAGTACCATCTGTGCATATTATAGTAGTGTCTTGGACCCTCTATCTGGATTAGGTCCTTATTGTGTCAAGGAAGGAACATATAGTAAAAAGGACAGCCATTGCCCTAAAAATCTCACAGTTTAGGTTTGACAGGATGCATGCAGGTGGATAAGACAGACAAACCGAAGTGTGTGGCATGCGGGAGGGTAAGATAATAGTAAAACAAGTGGGATTTGTAGTTTGCTTAGTCTTAGCTCACCACCTGTACACCAGGTACAGTTCTCTGTAACTTAGCATTATCGGGTTTTTTGTTGTTGTTTCTTTCATATTTTACTTGAAATTAGGTTTTGATCATTTGTATTCAGTAGATAGGTAACCGTGAAGAGTCAGGAAATATCTTCCCAGTTACAGTGCTGGAGTCTTAACATTCGTCTTCTCCAGTAAAGATTTCCTGTCCTGCATGGTGAATTCCAGTGTATAAATAATATTCATTTTCTTTTTTAAGAAGATACTTTACAAGCAGGACAGGTGGAATTTTAAGTCCCCTTGACTATGTGCGCACATACTGTGTGTGTGTAGAAAGAAGAGCACTATGTTAATTCACCATTGGCATGATAAATAGTTGCTGATAAATATCAGTTAGGAGGGTTTTTGTTTTGTTTTTGCTGTTAAATAACCCAAATGTGCTTAAGGCTAGGAAATCAGGTCCTTTGTGAGTTGGTTAGCAAAAGAGTCTGGGCAAAAGCTGATGCACAGTGGACCAGCAGACATAGTGGGCCAGTTCTTCAGCTGGTGTCATTCAGCATAGCTCCATTTGAGTACGTCAGTTAAGGAATTGGTCATTGATCTGTGATTTTGTGGTATTACTTTACAGCAAAAATATTGGAGATGCAAACAGAGGAGATTGTATTTGATTGTGTTGTGTAAAGCAAAGCAAAGGAACATAGTATGATTGTTAAAATATGAAGAAAAGAATGTAACAATAACTTAACCATATTGCAATGTAGTAGGATTGTGCCACTGCCAGTGTATTCCAAGTTGCCGTATGCATGCTATCTGTGGCCGCAATATGGAGATGTAGTAGTAACACCAGATACCACTCCACCAGCTCCTTATTTAGTCTGCTGTGATAAAAAATTCTGCTCAGCTTGTCAGCGGTGACAGCTGAGACTTTTTGCTTAAATTGTTGACGGTACTCATATTAAACAGCCAGAGCCATACACTCCATTAAGTTTTTGTAAAATGAACTGCCTGCTACTTGCTGTTTCACTGATAGTAGCAGCAGTTGTGAGCTAATCCCCTCCAGTTGCTGGGTTGCTTGAGTGAGTGCTTTCAGTCATCCAACGGGTAGCAGATCTTGTAATTTCTAGTGGGGTGGCTTCAGGGCTGAATATTAGCTGTGATAGATAAGGAATAATTCAATTAAAACAGACACTAACTGCAGTTTACTCTAACTTGGACTGCTACTATGCTGCTAAATATAAGGAGGTGACATTTTAGATGTTGAAGTGAAAATTGAAAGAAAGTATACGCAGGAATTTGACACTCAAACCATGGACACTTTCTAATGGGCCAGGTGAAATACACCCTTGTGGAGAAAGTGAGGACAAGGCCCATGCACCACAAAGAAATTCACCTGGAAAGAGTTGCCATTGCAGATGGAATAAAAGCTAAAGGGAAGACTCTTTGGGTCAGAGACTGTTTCCTGTGTTTTCGTACAGCACATATTATGGTGGCCTCCATCTTGACCAACACAGTGAGGAATGAACTGGTGACCTTCAGAGCTAAAAGCATGATTTGGTACAGCTTGAGCCTATGTGTGCTAGTTGGTGAGGTAACAGAGTCACATTCTCTGTGGGGAACCGGTAACACACACAGTAACCAGTGGGTTACACTAGCACAGTGGAGCCCCAACCTTGTTGGCCTTTAAATGTTAAATAACAATAAAGGATACTTGTAAGCAAGTAGAGTTGAATCTCAAGTCACTCAGAAATGCCTGAGTTGCAAAAGTCATGAACTAATGGAAGCTCTGAGGGGAGAGAGTGGACTTTCCACCTGTCGTTTTCTGGTTATTTCACATGTTTCTAGCTTGAAGTTGTCTGTTTGTATTATTTTCCACTAGGCACGTCTCTTTTGCTGGCTATTATTTTGAACTTGATCACAGGCAGGTAGCTTTCATAATTCAGGGCTGTTTGGATAAAACATCTCATGGCTTTTGACTTTAAATACGTGCACGGGAAGTCTGTGAAACAGAAGTCCGGTTACACCATTTCCAGGTGTCCTCTATCTGCTGCCTGTTTTCTTAGCAGGCATTGCTGAAGATGTAGATGCAGAGTGACTTTAAAGAGGGAAAATTCAGGAAAGAACCTATTTTCATGGCAGAGGATTAATCGCTGTAGACAAAACTTGATTAATTGAACTGAAAGTTACTTTCATGAATGTCACATTTGTAGCTCTTGTAGTAAATTTAATTAAAAGTCTGACGCTTTAATGCTTCATTAAATATATCAAGACACACAATGTTGGAATAGTACTAGTAGATTTTAGTCCAAATTACAGAAATCAGGAATTCCGTCCTTGCTGGCAATCTTAGCAGAGGTCACGGACTGAATGCCGATGGAGTCTGTGGGAACTACCCTCTCTCCTGTGGCGGTAACAGCTGAGGATATTGGTGCTGTGATGTCAGAAAAGCCTCCACTTCTGCTGCTGGTGCTGTATATTTTCAGGATAAATAGGACAGGGAGTCAATATGTTTTAGATGGTATTCCATATTCCATCATTGACACACAGTGTGACCTTGTGCAAGTCATTTAATCTGCCTTAAGTTCCCCATCTGTAAAATGGGGATAATATTTACCTGCCTTACAGGATGCTCAGAGACTTAATTTAATGTTTGCAAAGTGTGGATGGATCCTTGAATGAAAGGCACCATATTAATGTAAAATCAATAGGACTCGCATAGCTGAAACCCTCTGCAGTGCTTTGAAATATTTCCCCTAAAGGTCTAAACACAAAAGCAGATTTAAGGCTTTGGAATATTGTTTCCTCCTGATAAGCATGAACAACACCTGTTAATGCTAATATGAGTTAGCCACATGATCCCAGGCAATATTTCCCATTCACTGCATCCTCTCTGCTCTATTGTACCCGGGTATTGCGAGAATCTAAGATTAGGATGTGATCTTAAGTAACATAAGAGCTGAAGTAACGAGGCACAGCAGGTGAAGTTGAAGTTGGAATGGAAACCTAGATTTTTGCATTTCTTTATAATGGTACAAGTCATTCACCCTTCACTTTGCTATATAAAACAATTCACAGTGGAAGTATGTCAGATATTTCTGTACTCTATGGATCATTCACACAGTAGCCTGTAATGGTGCCTTCAAAGTTTTCAAATGCTGCTGTAGTTAAGGGTTTTCTTGCATTTCCATCAAAAGCTTTATTTTCAGAGCTGTGTAACTCAGCTGTAAAAGTTTGCTCAGCCTGGGTTGAATCTTGGCATGCAATGTCTCACCGTAGGAGAATATATTATTTTTTATAACTTTTGGTTTAACTCTGTTTGACTGACACTTTTTTCCAACTCTTGGGATTGAAAAATGGAATTTGGCAACCTGATAGTATGATACATTCTGTAATTCCAGAGGCCATATTTTATTTGTTGGACCTCCTAAAATTTTAAGAGCTATGGAGGCAATTTATATAGTACTACATGCAAAAAAAAAAAAAAAAAAAAAAAGGCATATTCTGAGTATTGGAAAAAAAAAAACTGTCCTGAGAGAATTGCTCAATTGCAAAACCAGGCTCTGAAGTGTCCCTAGCTTCTGTTTGCCAGAAGCTAGGAATTGGCGACAGGGATGGATCACTTGATAATTCCCTTTCTGTTCATTCCTTCTGAAATACCTGCCATTGGCCACTATTGGAAGACAGGATACTGGGCTAGATGGACCATTGGTCTGACCCAGTATGGCTGTTCTTATGTTCATTGGGACCTGGAAAGAATGGAGAACCATAGGAGGACAAGTGTCTTAACATATGAATTTATGCAATTAGAGATGATTGGATTGAGCAGTTGAAATGGGATGATACTGTGATAGGTTACAGCCTGCAAAACACGGTTCAGGAAACAAATCTGGGTTGATCCTAAATCTGTCTTTTCAAAATCTGACAGTAGTTAGTAAAAGCAAACAGAATCTTTGGATTGGTCTACACACATACTTTGTAGTGGCATAACTAAAGTATGTGAGTTAGTACAACCCCTAATGTGGACACAGTTATACCAGTATAAGAGTGCCTTATGAAGAATAGCTTATTCCCTTTTCCTGTATGGGAATAGCTACACAGGTATAAACACAATTATACCTATAGCTACGGTATGTCCATACTAGTGGGGATGTGTTGCTTTAACTAGATGGATGTAGTTATACAATAGTACAACTTTCTATAATAGAGAAAGACTTAGTTGAATAAAAGGAAGATCAGGCACCACTTGGGAGAGATCATATGCAGTGGCTGCAACCATAATTCAAAACAGATGTAAACTCCTATCCCGCCATGAACTCAGTGTGGGCGGAGGGTTCTATCCACATGGGGCTTGTTACAAGACTGGGGCCTCAGAGCTAGAGGAGGAAAAATAAAAAAGCAAACACAGGGAGATGCCTGACTCCTTTTTCTGTGAAATGTAATGTCTTTCTGTGCATTAATTTATAGTAAAATATCTTCCTCTGTTTAAATGCTCAGTGCACCTTTTTCTTTGATTCTGAAATTGGTGGTCTCACCTCTTTTTTTTTTAATGTTAATTTTGATCTTGCCCTGTTTCTGTTGAAGTGGCTTAAAATGCCAAATTTTGTAAAACATGTTTTCTTCCATGCCAAGCTCCTTTATTGACAACATCCTCCCTGGAGTGTCTGTTTTAGTAATAAGCCCTTAAAACAGGGATTGATAATGGAAATACTGGCAGACCCTTCAACTACAAGAGCCTACATCTCTCTAATTAAGGCTGTGATTAGAAATAAGAGATGCTTTTGGCCTCCAATTTCAAACCATGAAATGAAGCGATATGAATTTGTCTCATTTTTGGCAAGGAGTGGATTTCAGTATAAGCGTTCTGAGCTTGGCAACAGAGATGTTGTTTAAAAAGTGTTTTGTAAGAAATCAGTAACGGTGCTTTCCTATAGAGTATTTGATCACAGCTTGTTGCTGTTTCAACATAATTATTACCTTGGTTGTCTTCTAAAATTGCCATTTTCAGGTTCTGGTTTTTTTAATTATTATTTAATGGTGGTGTTTTGTTTTTTGAAAGCAAGAATCTTAGTAGTTCTCTGCCCAGAATTATAAAAGAATAGAATAATTCTATTTTTCATTCTAAAAATAGACACTGGCCACTTGAAATGTAAATGAGTTAAAAATTAGTTTCAGCTCCCACAGCTGTTCCTGAGTCTTCCAGGCAATTGTTGTGGTTTTACAGTAACATTTTCCTATGTATTTTAAAATGTTTCTGTCTCCTGTGAAAAGCATCAATAGGGGAACAAACAACAGAGGAAACTAACCAGTTAGGAACCTGACTCATGATTTTTGAATACTTGAGGTTGCAGTGTTGTCTACCCCAAACATTTAAAAATCATGAGTTAAGTCTCCAAAGACATGAAATTGTTTTAAATATCATGAGATTTAAAGGGGAAAAAAAACATTTTGGGTGCTTTTAATTTTCCTTCTGTTGTTTGAACCTTTTGGGTTCACGTTTTCAACCTTTTTTCCTCCAACCAGAAGACTAGCAACTTTTATATGAACATTTTAAATGATAGCTGAGATTCTCACATAATCACATGACTCCAGGAGGTGGAGTTTTAAGAAAAATATCATATCATAGACTTGTGATTTTGTGGCAAGAATTGGCAACAATGTATAGTGCCAACTGAAAAAGCAAAGAAAAATCCTTTCCCTCTAGTCACTTCATGTATCATAATTGTAGGTGTCATAACAAAAGCCGCTAAAAAAAACCCCAGAAAGTGGTATGATTTTTAAACTGATATTGTCCCTTTAACCTCTTAGTCTCATAAATTACCTGTTTTAAGCACTAATGACCTGATAGAGGCAGATGTTGTACCCAGCTGTTTAATGTTGTTTTAATGTTTTCTTTTTTATAGTCAGTTAATTCCAGTACTGCCTTAAACTGTGCTAGGAAAAGATTCCTACTGTTTGTCAGCCCGGGACAAGAGCAGCAACAATAGCGAATCTGGCCAAGTAATATTTAATATTTAATGATTATAGGCTAGACTGTCACTAGCCCTAATGTGGTTTGGTTGTTGAGGAGAAAAGGTATCCTCCCCTAATCTCCAGATAGCTACTGGAATCACAGCTCTGGCTCCCCTGTGGAGCACAGTCCCTGCATAACAGTTGCTCCTACTCTAAGCAAGTGGGTAGGGAGGCCACCACCCTTCTCAGGGCTGCAGTAAGTTACTTCCCCTTGGCCCTTCATCATGACCCCATTTCCATGTAAGCAACAAGATGTGAACTCTCCCTAGTGTTCAAGGCACCCTTAGGTGATGAAAGAGTTGGATGCTCTGCTGATCCATGCACTGCTGGAAGTGCTAGAAGTTATGTCCAACTTCAAACCAGCCAGCAGCACACACTATCCAGGAGTGCACACTGGTCCTCTGTAGTAAAGTGCATTCCAGAGCCAGTTCTCACAGACCTGCCCTGTGGAAACCCTGACTGGCAGGATTTCCCGAACTTCTGCCAATACTCCTGCTCCTCACTTCACCTGTCAGGGTAGTCTCTTGCCCTAGCAGTATAATTTTCTTTGCCTTACTCTCTCTCTTTTTTTTTTTTTTTTAGGAGTGCAGGGAAAAAAACACCTGTTCTGGGTATTTTCCACCCCCAAACACAAATTATAATTCCTCCTTTCTTCTGTTGACTTTGGTTTTTCTTTGATTGGCATCCATGCAGGATCCGTTCAAACGTCAAGATTTATGTAACAAACGCAGACATTTCTAATAATTAATTAGGTCAGTGTCACTGTCTTGACCTGAACCCAAATACTGAGAGCCTCAGTCCTTGTCAGTCTTCCTGCTATCTTCGAGAGAGAATTTTTGACACATTGTTATGCAGCCTTTACTCTAGGCGAACTGAACAGAAGGAAGCGGGGCTTTCTGTATTATACTGTCAACTTAGGAAAACATGATTACAGGATCATACAGTGGTTGCATAGACAGCAGCATAGACAAATAGTTGTAAATCTGGAAGCGAGATGCATATTGCAGTCCAAGTTTTTCTTGCTCCCAGGTATCTATGGTTCAAAACAGCAGTAAGCTTTTGCATCAGTTGGAGGCCTCCAGCAGTTGACACAGTCAGCTGAGTTCTAAAGTGTCCTTCTTTTCTTGAAAAGAGATGATTATGTGATGCTAAGAGGATTTGTTGACTAAAGCAGCAACTTTATTGCACGTCTTTTCTCAAAGAAAGAAAAAGAGACTCAATGGAAAAGAGATATTAGATCATTTGTTGAAAGATTACAGTGATTACCAGAGGGCCTGCTCACAATCTATCAGGGTTAAGACACACTATCCTTAGCTGTTTTTAACTGTACTCTTTATAATATCAGGTGGGAAGATTATACTTTGAATTAGAGGTTCAATAGAATTTGCAATAAGTGAAGGTGGAACCAGTGTAATTTAAGGCAGAGTTTGGCCAGTAATATTTATGAAGTTGCTTGGATTTGTCCACATTATATTACATTTATACAAACTATAGTGTACATTTTATATATTATCAACAAGTATTTACACAGATGGACTGTTTTTTACGTCAGTGGCATTATTCTAAATTCACACCACTGTAATTCAGCAGAACTTAAGCTCTGAAGTACTTAAGCTGGTCTAGTGATTTGAATGCTAGCTCTGGAAACAGGCACGGTGGGTTGTAAATCCAGCTCTGACACAAAGTATAGCAATTTATTAATAAAAATATGATCTGGATGGATCCTTTGTAAAACAGCATAACTCTATTCTCTTTATTGTGCTATGCTGATTTAATCAGAGCATTTTATAGATTTTTTTAACATTTAAGTAGCCTTTCCTGCATCCTATGAATTAATGTTCATTTTCATATCTGCACTTCTATAGCTTGAATGTACAAAAAATACTTAAGTACTAAACATTTTAAACTAACACCTGCATTTGGAAATACTCAGAGGCCTGTTAAGACATACACTTCTCTGTTGTAGAGGTTTCACTGTATTCTATATTTGGTGACGCAACATTTACATTGGGTGGATTGATATCAATCTTTATTTTCATTTCTTCATGACGTTAGCTGTTTTTAAATTTTGGAGTGCGTATTTAATTCCCTGCCTGTCTCAGTTCTGGAAACCTTGTGTTTGGGCACATCTCTGTTATTAACTGGAAGCATTAGACACAGTCTGATTATCACATAACAGTTCTAGAGGAAAAATATTCACAGAATGTCTGTACAACTCTTTCTGTTTTATTAAACAAAGATCCCTCTTAGTTGCATGAATTCTTTATATGATGTCAACTGTAAATAAATAGCATGTAGATCTATTGTTCTTTTTCAGAATCCTGGAAAATGAATACTGACTGTGATATTTTAAAACTAAATCCACTGTAACAGTATTACCTCATGGAAATAGATAGATGAAGGATATTCAGTTTTTGCTGATAAGTGTATGGCCACGGTTATACATGATCATCTAGTGTGCTCCTTACAATTTCATCTTTCATTACTAACAATATGTTAATAAAACATATATAGATCATTGTAAGTTTCCATGGGACTTTACAAAATGTTGCTGTCCCTGTCTCCATCTGGAAGAGCTGACGTATAACACAGAGGTGTCCAACCTTTTTGCGAGGGGTTACATTGCAATTTTTTCTCACTCAGGGGGCCTGTGAGCTGGAGGGGACTGGAGAGGCGGGGCTGCTCCTCTGCTCGGCCAGCTGAGGGCGGGGGGCTGCTGCAGCGCCCACCCTGCCCCGGGCTGGAGGAGAGGAGCTGCCTTTGGTGGACCGGATTCTGGCCTGCAGGCCGTGGGTTGGACAATCCAGGTATAAGACAACACAAGAAATTGAGGCCTGATCCAAAGGCCAATGAAATCCATAGAAAGGTTCCTGTTAACTTCAATGGTCTGTTGGATCAAGCCCTGGAAAGTCACTGAAGGACAGCATGTATGGGTATGTCAACACTCGAAACTGCTGTGGTGGTGCATGTCCACACTACCCTTCTTGTGTCAGAGGTGTGCATCCTCACCAGGAGCTCTTCCGCTGACCTAGAGGGACAGCGTGGGGAGCTGCGAGCCTGGTCTCTCATCTCCACTGTCAGCTGCCTGCTGGGAGCCTGGCTGGCCCACAGGCTCCTGGGCTCCCGGTGGGCTGCCCCCACCTCTGCTCCCTCTTCCCTGCCAGGAACTGGGGGAAGCCATTGGGGCTTCTTGGCCCCGGTGGGTGGGGTCCACTGGCCTAGCTTCTTGGCCTCCACCCTGCCCACAAGTGCTGAAATTGACAAGGCCACCATGCTCCTGGTGGGGAGCAGGTCAGGGGGGGTGGAGTGAGCGCCTTGGCTTCTCACCCCAAGTTTCCAGCTGGGAGTGGGATCTGAAGCCTTCCCCCTCCCCTCCCAAGCTCCCAGGGCTTCTTGACCCAGATCCCATCTGGGAGCAGGATCCAGCCACTCAGCTCTTCAGGTCAGCAGGGGGCAGCTGGGCTCTAGCTGACTGGCTTTCTTGTCAATTTCACAGCTCCTGCCATGAAATTGATAAGACAGTCAAGGGCCAATGTAAGGGACATGGTGTCTACACGGACCCTGTATCATCACCCTAACAACACTGGCATACGCCTTACGCTTCTTGTGGAGGTGGAGTTATTATGTCGGTGTAGTAGGGCACTTAATTGGCAGGAGGAGGGCTGTAGTGTAGAGACTGACATACATAGGTCAACATAAGCTGCCTTATGTCGACCTAACTGGGTAGGGTAGACCAGCCCTAAGGGTGGGATTTTCAAAAGCAACTTAGTGGATCAGGCCTCCAGCTCACACTGATTTTCTGTGGGAATTTGGTACGTTTATCTCCCTTAGATGCTTTTGAAAATACCATCCTACTTCAGGACAGAATTTGGCACAATGTGTTTGGGAAATATTGAACAAAGGTTCATTTCCATTAACATCACCTGATTTTGAAACCTCAGTGTCTTGTAAGTTTTTAATACCCTTCCAGTCCTCAAACAAAAACACAACAAAACAAAAAAAGATGATGATTCCTTCTTGTTCACAAACACCAGTTTGAACTGATAACCAAATACAAGTAAGGATGGAATTTCTTCCTCTGTGGTATGTTGACAGAAACTTCTGATTAATAGCCTTCATCTGGAGCACTGAACAGAGATCATCAAAGGATGATGTGCATGTGATTTGGGTGTATCCTACATGATAGATTTATTTTTATTGCAGAAGGACATGCATTGCTCATTTGGTCCTGTTCATTTCTCTGTGTAGTGCCAAAAGCACTGAAAACTACATTATGCTCAAATCATGATGGAAGTATTTGTTTAACAAACAGAGGGAAAAAAAGCACATTTTGCTACATTTTTACACACCAACTTACCAAAGACCAACCAGATTGAAAAAGGTAAAAAGCTTTGCTCTTGGGATGCCCTTACGTGGCAAGTTGCAATCCACAGCAGGTTTTAGAAAGCTTTGTTATAAACCCCATGAGACACTGAAGCAGGCTTAACTACATTGCACAAATGGTGCCATTCAGATACATGCAAAGGTATATATATTTGTGTAGCTTTGGTCTAGAACTCACTTCTCGACATCCTGATATTTTCATAACCTTCAGTATTTACTGAGTTTGTGTCACCCTGACCTCGACTGTGTGGTCAAAAACAATGAAAACTATCACTTATACTTTTACCACATGTTGTAATTATGCTATTCTGTAGGTTTGTAAATATAGGGAGTGTAAAGTCAAGAAAAAAGTCTGTTTTTTTTCATTTCATATTACACAAGTGGAACAAAAAAAAAAAAAAAGCAAAACAAAAAACAGCTGAGTTTTTTAACCTTCTTGCACCTTAGAGAGCATTGGGAGTGATGCATCTTTCACTTCAAATATTTATCCATCACTACCAGACAAGTTGTATATAAGGTGATAAATAATACACAGGTAGAACAACAGAAAACAGTTTTTTAATGCATTGTGCATGAACTGTCACTGTTTCAGGAAGCAGTAACTGTGCACTGCATTATTTAGGGAGAAATAATCTACAGCCTCTTTTCCAAAAACCTTCTTCAGTTATGACTGAAGTCAAATTTTTCTCTAGCAAGGAGCTGTTTTTCACCTGCTGTATTAAAAAAAAAAAAAAAAAAAAAGAAAGAAAAGAAATCTGAACCCCTCTTTAGAAACTTAACTTCTCAATGTTCAATGATGAAATAATTTTGTAGTCACCATTCTTGACAAGATAAGACAGGAAACGTGGTGTATTTCATCTAGTGCACTAAATGCCCCACTGACAACTATGTGGGTGAAAGTACACAATCACTTGAATGAACTTGCACAGAAAAATGTTAAAAGACAAAAACACCTTATCACACGTGTGCTATCACTTTTCACAAAACGATCACTCCATATCTGACTTCTCAGGCCTTGTTCTCAAAGGAAACCTGCAGATCACTTTCAAAAGATGAGCCTGGGTGATTAAATTCATAACTTTGCTAGTCTTTATAAAGACTCTGGATTTTTGGTTTATTACAATAATCTGTAACCCACTAGCCCCCTGTTTTGTCCTATGACTGGAGAGATTTTTAATGGCCACCTCACTTTGAAAAGTCTCGTAGAAAGTGTTAACTACTTATGCTAACCAATATGTTCCACCTTGTATTCAGCTCTGAAATGCTGAATACCTTTCCCAGACCTGGAGAAGAGCTCTGTATACTTGAGAACTTGTCTCTTTCACTAGCAAAAATTCATTCAATACAAAAATATTACCTCACCCATCATGTCTCTTTAATATCCTAAGACCAACACAGCTACAACACCACTGCAAACACACTGCATAAAATCAGTTTGCCTTATTCCACCTAGAAATTCCATAATGCAACTTTATAATTCTAACTTTTTTTTTTAGTTTGCTTTTTAGTATGTTTTACTGAACTCACATTAGAATTATATTATTGTTTCCACTAAATAAGAAGAAATTGGAGACATCCTGAAAGATCTTTCAAATTATGAGGGATTAAGCCCAGATAGATTTATCTCAGATTCTTACTACACAGAATTTGGAAAATCTGCCCCTATTTGGATTTCGAAACCTAATGACGTTTTTCTTAGTGTTAGAAGCAGACATTTTTCACCTGCCTAAGCCACCCTCTTGTGTCATCTTTTCAACAACTTCTGGTCTTAGCTAAAAACTGGAATTTTCTAGATGAAGAGGTTTAATGTAATGGAATAAAAGATTTAGAAAAACATCCACCAAGGCCCTTCCTCCAGAAATCTAAACAATCCACAACTAAGTTGGCGATTAATAATACAAACCTGGATCTAACCCCTTTTTTCTATAGTGGGTTGATCCAATACTTTGTATCAATTTCTGCCAAACCCAAGAAACTATCGTAAACTATATGGTCAGTTCACCACCTGTCCCAAATAATCAGAATTAGGAAATCGTGAACTGGGACCTTAAACAAAATTGGATCTCTTTGTCCTGTTGTGTTTCTGTGACAGGGCTGGGTTTACTGCTGGTGTTCCCCAGTGGTTAGGTCACTGGGTTCCTAGCCTTCATAGTCCCTTGCCAGCAATCTGTCTTTGTAGTCCCTTGCCAGCAATCTCTCCAGTACTGTGGTGATCCCTATTCCACTATGTAGTAACTCAGCCTTTGGGCCAGATCATCAATTGCATTCGCCCCCTTATAGGGTAAGAGAGCTGCCTCCCCACTGAACCATTTCCTACCACTTGCTTTCCCAGACCATAGCATGGTCAAGAGCCTCACAAAGGATCCACCAGAAGTTAGAGTGAAGGATTTCCTAGTCCAAGGGAAAGGCTAGTCCCCCTCTGGGGCCAGGTGTAGCTGCCACTTGCAGACATCTCCCCCACAATCAGGACTCCTGCTCTACCTTAACTCAGGCACTCCTAAGACAAATGTTTCCTGTCTGACCCCTTTCTGAGCTATCTGACTGTCTTTTAAGCCTTTGCTCCAACTTGAGCAGTTTCTGGGGGTAAGGCAGAGTGGAGTTGCCTGGGCCCAGATCTGCTCCTTAACCCCTTCTCTCCCAGTGTAGGGTTTATTCAGCCCAACACTGTTTCCCTTACCAGACCTCCTGATCTGTAAGATCTTATCCGTGGGGCTCATGTGGCAACCTTACAACATGTTTTGCTGAAGTGAATTGGTGTTCGCCCATCATTCCGTCAACTTAATTTGATTTTTTGTTGAAAAGAATGTAATGTGAAAAGTTGATTGAAGTATATGCTAGGGAAAATTGATTTATTTGTCAGGATGTGAATAAAGCTCATAGACCCATAGACTTTAAGGTCAGCAGGGACCATTATGATCATCTAGTCTTGCCTTCTGCACAATGCAGGCCACAGAACCTCACCCACCCACTCCTGTAATAGACTCCTAACCTATGACTGAGTTATTGAAGTCCTCAAATCATGGTTTAAAGACTTAAAGCTGTAAGATAATCTCCCACAAAGTAGAAACCCTCCCATTCAGGTGGCTTCTAAAGAGTTGATTTTCTTTCTAGAAATGTCACAATTCTTGTTCGACTCTCTCCGCCCCCCCTCCAATTAAAGGAAATAACTGCAGTGAGGAAGCATTATATGGTATCTGAGGGTTGACTGGGTTTATGGACTTTGTTTAGAGATAAGGGCCTAAGATTAAGTGACAGTTACAGAGATGTAAAATCTGTCTTAACATAACCAATTTCATTGAGCTTACACCAAATTTATACAAGTGTAATTGAGATCAGAATCTGACCAAAGGGCAGTCCCTATTGTCTGTAATATGGTATCTGATTATTTTTTATTTCATGGTCAATTATATTTTATTACCTTTTGTATGTTTCAGTCTGACTGGCTTACTTGATGTATATGCTTTCTTTGAAAAATCAATTTTAAAACATATTTTTAGAAAGGATTTTTATGCAAAAACCAAAAAAACCACCAAGATTATTTCCTTAAAATAATTTTAAATGATACATTTAATACTAAACATATCTCGGTTGTATCGTCCTGAGCATCGTTTTTGTTCTTTCCATGACAGTACCTCCTCAATTCCTTGCAGTAGCTGTTTGCCGTCTGGTCTGGAGCCATACAGAAATTACTTCTGTGAGAGAGCTGCTCCTTTGCAAATAGCAAGTAGTAGAATTACTAAAATGTACCTAATACTGCCTCCCCATCCCTTTCATTTATCCTGGGTAACGTCTTGTAATAGTGTAATATGTTTAAAATTCTATCCTCCCTCCTTTTTGCATTTCTTGTATCAGAAACAAATAGATTTCAAGTGTAGGACCAGGTACTCCGTTTGATTACACCATTTTTACTCTGGCTAAGTCCATCACACAACATAAAACTAGGCTAACGGAATAGAGGATTGGGCTCATAGTAGCATTATTCTAAATGAAGAGAATTTATTGATAGCTTCTGTTTCATCTAGTTACAAAATCTCCATTTTGAGGTTGTGAGGTCATGGTTGTCATTGCATAAGCTTTCCAGTGACTTAACAGGCTTTTCTTGGTTTTTCAGTGATTTAGGCATGGAATATTACATGGAAATTAGCTGCTGGTTTTGATCTAGCCAAAGAAATGTAAATTTATTTTTGGGAAAAGATGATAGATCCATTTAATAATGGTAGAAATGGATGAGCTCATGAGTCTAAGCAGTCTGCTGTAGTTATCAGGATTTTCAGTGACGGTCTGTTCTTGTTACTCTCAGGAACTAAAAAACACATGCTCAATGTAATCTGGGGTACTGGATCAGTTTCCCCTGCATGAATCCTTATATTGGGAAGAGCTATTCTGTTAAAAAATTACGGCTCAGAATGGTGCACAGAAGTGCTATTTATTTTACATCGATCTTTTTGCGGTAGTGGGAGCTTCCCAGCTTCACCAGTGGCACAACTGTCACTATGGCTGACAGCATGGAAGGGTCTTCATTATAAAATCATTATAAAATGCAGAGGTATTGCTTGGATGATGGTACAAATAAGTTATTTTAAAAACATTTTAAAGGTACTATATTATCCACATGGTAGATAAATGTGGTCTGATAAAGCACAGAGCATTATAGCAGCTTTCCACTTCCTTTTGGATGTCTTTTGTCAGGAAATACTGTAGACATATTAGTAAAAGATTATTTGACTTTGGGAAGAAAACCCCTGTGTTTTCTAAAATTTGTGCTGAATGTAAGGATTAAGGCCCAGACCCTTAAAGGTAATGTCAATGCCTCATTCCCATCGATTTCTATGAGAATTAGGCACCTACATAGCTTTGAGGATATGAGCTTGGAGGCACCTACATAGCTTTGAAGACCTGATCCTCTTCTTGCTGAAATCAATGGGACTGGGTTCAAGCCATAATAGTAGGAAGAGTACAAGCTGTTTCATTTCCCAGATCAAGACAAAGAACAACACCTCTTAGAATCCAATGAGATAAGCTTCCCTCATGGAGAGTTACATAAGTCAACAGAGGGAATAATCATGGAAAGTTCCAGTGCTTAATCATCCTGACAGTTAGGATTGTTTTCCTAATGTCCAAAGCCAAAACAATAATGACAGATAATGGCTTAAATCAAATTCATAATTGATTTCTTACGTATAATCCACTGTTGCAGGTTTTTGAGTTGCCTGTTGGAAACTATGAAGTTAAAAATCCCGGTGAACTGGGATGGGGAGTACACAATATTGCACTATTGCTATATGTAAGTCTTAATGTAGATGCAAGAAAACTTTTTTTTTTTTTTATTGCCCAGTGCCACGGGGAATTCAAGTAACCTATCCTGTGTCAGAATGTTTAGTAGTATTGTAATTAAAAAAAAAAAAAAATAGAGTAACGTTCCTTGACAAAGAAGGATGAAGCTCTCTTTTGTTTGGTGCTGCAAGGGCACAGAACAAGTCTCTGTGAAACAAGAAGAAAATGACTAACTTTTCCCTGTTGTGTTCCCCAGTTGTTAAAATATTAAATTACATCAAAACAACCTTAAACCTAAACAAATAGAATATGTGGAATATGTTACTCCTCTAGTCAATGCATTTGTTCTCTCTAGACCTACCCTGTCAAAACTACAACTCCAAAGAGGTGTATGTGTACACCAGGGTAGTTATAATAGTATTGTTATTTTGCACTTAAATAGCACTTTATATTTTCAGAGTAAGATAGAATCATAAAATCATAGAGGGAGTTTGCCTGGGAGTTAGTCCAGGGGGGAGAGCCCACACAGGGTTTTGCCTTTCAGGCTTCTGCGAGCAGTAAATACATCATCTGAGGAGACTCTTGATACATTACAAGGTAGGAAATATGCATAGTGAGGGATCAGCTGTCATGACCTGCATGGGATGTGCCACATTTGTCTTTCCCCTGGAGGTACAAACAGTAATTAATGCTAACCTTAGGTCTGGAAGGCCAAATTCAGCACTCCAGACAGCAAATGATTGTGTGTTTTATACAGTGCTGAGCACATTGTTGGTTCTAAGGAAATAATAAATTATATTAATAACAATACCAGGGGTAAGCCCATTTAAATCTGTTACCCCTGGGATGAATTTGATCTTATAGTCTATATCAATATTGAAACTCTGTATGTCTCTCAGTACTTCATTCTGTATCCTTTGTTACCTATAAAAAAAAAACCCCAAAAAACCTGTAGCACTTTAAAGACTAACAAATTTAACTTCTGTAGGCATAAGCTTTCGTGGGCTGCAACCCGCTTCGTCAGACCACGAAAGCTTATGCCTGCAGAAGTTAAATTTGTTAGTCTTTAAAGTGCTACAGGACTCTTGTTGGTTTTGCTGTATACAGACTAACACGGCTACCCCTCTGGAACTTTAACTATATTTTTCTGGGCCTGGTAATGCCTTGTCCATTGTATAGATGTGCTAGATGATTGGAGGGAGAAGGGATCCACAGTTGCAACCTGAGTTGCTCAGAGAGTGCCTGATTGGGGAACCAGCTACCATGCTGCGTGGTACACAAAAACCCTGAAGTTCATTGTTTTGCTGATGACAGTTAAGCCCCTAGACACCTTTGTGTTAAAAAGGTGCCGTCTAGGAGGACCTGGTATGTGCCACCACACATTCCTACCCCTCCTTCTAACCACCTTTAGCCATTCTGCCCGGCCAGGGAGGTTATGGAGCCCACCAGCCAGCGCTATTCTTTTCTCCTGGCCTTAGTGGCTCAAATGGGAAAGAGGCAGAATTTTGCTGTGTCTGATATTTAAATCCTGATTTCACATTGCTTCATGGTAATGGATGCTCATGGAGAGCTTGAAATTAGAGGGAATGTGATGTGTTCTCTTAATTACGGGAACCCTGATTGTCGAAATCAAGCGTTATTTGATAATATCTGTGTGTGGTAAGTTTCCTTAGTATGTGTTAGATTACACTAACTAAGTGGTGCTGAGGTATCAGGTAGTATTCATAGGTTGGAAAGTTCTTTTCAAATGAATTGTTCTAAAATTTGATTTATTTAGCAGCAAAAGAAGATTGAAGAGTAGATTATATGATGCTCAGAAATAGCTTCACATATGCACATATATGCATATATGGATGTATAATATATATATATATATATATATATATATATAAAGACGCGCACATATGTTCTAATTAAGTTTGTATAGGTAAGATGTGTATGTGTATATCTGCTTGTTCTTTCTTTCGCCACTTCTGTTTCTCTTGCCCCACATGCCCTAAGGGAGTAAGAGACCACAAGAATCTTCACTACCAGCCACTGTCCTCCACCTCCTGTTCCCCATCCTTTGGTTGGGCCCTAGATTTTGACATTAGAAATCCTAACTGTTTCTAGTGCAGTTATTTGTAACGATAGACGTGTAAACATTTTCAGAAAGAGGCTTGTTCACTTTGTTGGAGGTGCCTTTGTAAGTGGGCCCCAAAGGGTAAATAGTAGGAAGAAAGGACTGAGAGAGAGTGGATAGAAAAGAGGAAAGGGGATAAATGGCGGTATGTATATCTGGTGAAAGAAGTGATCTTTGTAGGTTGTGATATCTCTTGTAAATCTTGAACGTATTGTGTAAGTTTTAAAGGCAAAATTTTCATTTAACATGGATTGAGGGTCAAAGGGAATAACTGAATAATTTCTTGGTTATATTTTTTCAAAACATTTGGTGGGTCAGTTTAGGAATCTGATCACAGTTATAGTAACAGAGTGTTTTAAAATGACATATTGTTTTAAAAGTAGGCTAGCTATTTATTTCTGTCCTTTTGAGAAGTCTCTGAAATGCCATGTATAATTAAAAAGAATTGTTTACACAACTAGTTAAAGAAAATCCTCTTTTATTTTACCTGAAGTTGGCGTGAGATCATAAGTTTTAATAAATGTTTTGTACAAGTGTGGTAACATACAATCCTGGCAGAAATTTGAAGAAAACAAATTGTTGTTTATTATATTCAAATCCACAGCTCCCAGTTCACTGCTTTAACACTAAACAAGTTGCATCTATACTAGAAGACCTATTGTCCACAAAATTGTCTGTGGGAGAACTTCTCTTCAGAATCAAATCCTGCCAACAGAACTTTTATTGAGCCACCTATTAAACCAATAACTGCTATTACACATATCTACGTGCCGGGACAATTATTACTTCGTAATGCCTGTTTTCGCTTGGCTTGGTCCATGGCTAACAGGTATATGGGCCTTTTCAAAATTAGTAATAGAATGTGCCTAACTGGGGCCATTAGAACCTTGTTCAAGGGGGTGCATGTAGCGTCAAGTAAATCCAATGGGAGTCATGTGCATGCATTCCAAAGGAGAAAGATATAAGCCCAAAGACAGTGTGGTTTTTTTCTTGTGTCTACAAGGCCCTATGAACTAGACAGAATTCTCATTTATATCTTTTCTCATGTTGTTGTAGTTTGTTTGAGGGTGGGTAGGTGGGTCAGTTGGTTGGGTGTTATGTGACATCCGTTACAGGTATGGATACTTATAGTCAGTACCACAAGGTAATTTTGTTTTCTTTTGTAATCCATAATTGACCTGACATATTTTCCTGGGTTGCCATGTTGAGTAACTCTCTGTATATAATGGAGGAAGATAAATGAGGATTTGCTCTTCCTTTTGAAGACAAACACTAGTTTGAAAATCTGTGAAAGGTTTATCACAGTTGTCTCCTTCAATCTAGGTTCCGAGGTTCTCCCTTAATGGAGTTTCATAGGTTTGTGGTAGTAATTATAGAAAAGGCACTATACTCCATTTTCCTTCTGTGCAACCTTTTCAAGAAGCAAGTTGCTTTCTTCTCTGCTGTATTTATTTGGCATAAAAGCTGTATTTTTTCTCAAGATTTTTTTAAGCCTTCGTCCCTTGTTTGTCAAAGTATTCTTAAAGGTACCATTTGTTCTTTGTATGGTATTTTATACGTAATTCAATGTATATGAATAGAAGTCTTTATTAAATAGCACTGTGCTAAGTAGTCAGGTCATTCATAAATTTACATTAAATTCTAGAATATTTGATGATAATAATATTAACAAAACTCTGTCAAAGACTGCATCCATGCAGATAAACTTCAGTCAGCAAGCTTAGGTTAGTCTTCATCCTTATTTACCAGACACTAATGTTTTAGGGCACATCCATTCTCAACAAGAAGGGAAACAGTTAGCCAGAATGTAGACCAGTATCTAGAACAATTCCATATCCAGTAGCTGATTAGAAACTTCTACTGTTTGAGTAAGGAACGGAAACAATAGAATGTAAGAATGGCTCCAAACTGAACACCTTTAAGGGCTAGGTTTTTATTCTAGTTTCACCTTAGAGCAAGGGTGATGTGCCTAGGAATAGCCCTAAAAGGCATTGTGTCTGAGAGTCACAATTTTCTCCTTGCTTCTAGAGGGTAGTGATTTGCAATGCTGGTCAGCATGATTTCAAGATGACGTAGGTCTGGCGTACAAAGATGATTATGCTATGAAAAATATCATTACCAATGTCAAACACCAGGCTGCCAAAAGTAGGAATAAGAATCAGCCAAAAGAAAATGAAAGTCATGATCATTGAAAGAGGAGTCAGCAATTATGTTGCATGTATGATTGATAGTGAAGAATGAGTCATGGTTAATGAGTTTATATAGCACAATTAGTGCTGGTGGCAAACTGCATCAGGAACTGGAAGCAAGAATTGGGAAGGCAAGGGGAAGGCAAGACAGGCAAATGTCTGGAAAAATAAGATTCACACAAGAAGTAGGACAAAGTTGTACAATGCCATTCTGATACCCACATTGTTGTATGCTTCTGAAACTTGGCAAATGCTAGAAACCCACAACAGGAAACTTGATTATTCCTTCAGAGATTCTTGTAAAGAATACTTGGTGTCTGCTGGTGGGAAAGAGTAACCAACCTGGATGTGTTACAAAGGACAGGCCAGCAGGCTACAGAGACAATAAGTTGAGCAAGAAGTTTGAAGTGATTTGGACATGTTATACAGTGTCAAAAAACTGTATTCGTAGACAAGCCCAGGAATGAATACCAGCAGGTGGGAGATGGAAAAGAGAAGAACAGCAATGACATAAGAAAACCATTGATAAAGTTGTCACTGTCATGGAAACAGATGATAATGGAGCAAGAAACATGGCATTAGACAGACAGGTGGAAAGACTATGTGGTCTCACGTCACAAGGCATGATATCATCTAAATAAATAATACAGCAAGTGGGGATTGAGGAAGATGAATCCAAGGTTCTGACTACTCCTTGTTCTTCCCTGCTCGCTCCTGGCCTATGTCAAAGTCTGGGTAGCCCATGTGCAAACATAATGGGATGTTTTTACTTAACTCTGGTGCATGGGCACGTAGTCCAAGTCACAGTCAAGCCTTAACTCTGGGCAAGTTTAGAAGTGAGAAGGAAACTTTGTCCCTGGAGTTTGTCCACTGCTCTGTTTCCATGGAAGTAGACAGTTAATTCCAGATCCGAAGAGCTGAGTGATCTTTTTCCACAAAGTAACATGGTAATTCTTCACACTGAGAAAAAATTGACCCCAAAATTAGAACAGTTCTAATGTGTTAGACTCTTGGGGGTACTTCAGAGTACCACAGTGGGTACGCAACCAGATCGGGCTGCTGCAGCCCGCCTCCCGGCTGGAAGCAGGGACTAGGCAGGAGGTGAGTGAGTGGCTGCAGCCTGCCTCCTGGCTGCATGCTGGACCAGGCAGGAGGCGAGCAGTCGCCTACTGAGGGGTCCCTGGGTGCCAGTCTGCAGGGGGGTGCCGGGTCACGACGCACAGCTGGGAACCTCCTGCGCGCCCCCCTCCCCACTGCACGTCGTGAACGGCCAGCTGGGTGCCCCCCACCCAGCCAGGGGGATGAGGCCACCCTAGCCGAGGCGGCACCGGGCTGCAGGGCTAGAGCAAGAGAGACGGGCACTGCGCAGCAGGTAAGTGCAGAGGGCTGGGGCGGTGGGTAAGTTCAAGGGGGTCAGTGGGTAAGTGTGGGGGCGGGATGCAGCGGAGCCCAGCGGGTAAGTGCAGAGGGTGGGTGATGGCGGAGCCCGGCCAGAGCCGGGGGGCAGTGGAGCCCGGAGGGTAAGTGCAGGGGGTGGGTGGTGGCAGGTGAATTCAGGGGGTAAGTGCAGGGGCAGGGGCTGGGTTTGGCACCGCGAGGCAGGTAAGTCCAGGGCAGGTGGGTAAGTGCAGGGGGTTCGTGGGGTAAGTGTGGGGACAGGAGGCAGCGGAGCCTGGCCATAGGTGGGGGGGGCTGGTGGAGCCCTGCCAGATCCGGGTGGTGCGTGGCAGGTAAGTGGAGTGGCGGGTAAGTGCCGGGGTGGGGCTGCGGAGCCCAGCCAGAGCCGGCTCTGCCACCTTGCACAGGAGGAGTAAGCAGCATGTTCCCCCTCCCAGCAGGTACAGACACCCCCCTTGGCAGCTAGGGGTGGCGCCATTTTATGGGAGCCGGGGACCCCTCCTGCCCTGCCCGGGAGGTGCATGAACCCTGGGGGGGTGCCCAGTGCAGGCTTGGCTTTGGGTTCCACCGGAGACCCAGGGTATGCCAGGGGAGCGGGCGAGGGGCCCACACAGTGTGCTTTGCCCCAGGCCCCGCACCTCCCCAGGGATGGCCCTGAGCAAGAAGACTCGGAAGTTCAAAAGTAAAAAAAATAAAATAGAAAATGGTTTTGAATGTATTTTAGGCCTTTATGCATTTTATTACAACCATGGTAACATCAGGTAGACTGGAAATCATGAAGGGGTACTTCAGGTGAAAGCTTGAGACTGTAGGTATACAGTTTCTGAAAAAGGCTGAAAACCCCTGTGTTAGACTTTGCTGATGGGATGGTCAAGGTGAAGAATCTGTCAGACTCAGCCTGGGATTTCTGCCTCAGGTGCTCTAACCTTCTCCCATCTCATAGACCATAAGGTCAGAAGGGGCCATTGTGATAATCTACTCTGACCTCCTCCACAATGCAGGCCACAGAACTTCACCCACCCACTCCTGTAATAGACCCCTAATCTAAGACTGTGTTAGTGAAGTCCTCAAATAATGATTTAAAGACTTCAAGGTACAAGAGAATCCACCAAGAGAATCCACCAATCAAGAGAATCCACCAGCAAGTGATCCGTGCCCCGTGCTGCAGAGAAAGGCAAAAAAAAAACCCAGGGCCTATGGCAATCTGCCCTGGGGGAAAATTCCTTCTCAACCCCAGATATGGTGATCAGTTAAACCCTGAGCATGTGGGCAAGACTCATTAGCCAGATATCCAGATAGAATTCTCTGTAATAACTCAAAACCCAACCCATCTAACATCCCATCACAGGCCACTGGGCATATTTCCGCTAGTAGTCAAAGATCAATCAATTGCCAAATTAGGCTATCTCATCATATCTTCCCCCATCTCACTTTGTCTATCATTGGTTATTGGCATATTATGGTGAGCTGTGAGAATAAAGCCATCAGAGAGAGCGTTCCATGACCACTGGATCAGTAGTGAAGAGAAAAGATCTTTTTAAAGTCCTAACAAACCATCAGTCGATTGGTCGGTTGGTTGAACAATATTCTCCCTCAAGGCTGTCTGGAATCTTTTAATCTTTTTATGTTATCTGCCTACTTATTTGGCCTTTTTCATTGTAGTATTTGAATGTATGTCTGGTATCCTACAAGGATGGATCATCAACACAGATTCCTCACCTCAGTGGGATAAATGATGAACCCCCACATGAGACCTGAAACCATGTGAGACAATGGTGAATCCATGAAAAATCTGAGATTCGTTTTACCTACCATCAATCCTGACCCAAATTCCAGATCCAGAGTGTGCCCAGGTTTATAATCAGAGACAATGACTCCCTGGGACAGTCCCATGGTTCTTATTACAGCCATGAAATTCTGAGCTGATCCAGAGAGTATTGGAGTATCACCAAGTGCAATTAGCCTCAATGACTCCAGCACCACTGGGCCATCACATTGGAGAATAGTGACTTATAAACCATTACCTGGTACTCAAAGATAAAGTGAATGCACTTAATTAGATGTGTCCTTGAAAAGAAATAAGAAGTTTTAACAATAGGATATGGAATATGAAGTGATATGAAAACTCATCTGAGTATAAAAATACCATAAACTTTAGTTTGACTTCACACTCAGTGAGATGTTGTTTAACAGATTGGCATGTAGTTACTACAATTCTTCTAGATCCCAAAGTGCTTTGCAAACTGTTTTCCTATACCACCAGTGAAATGTAGCCATATCTGGGCTGGAGGATGAAAACTAGTTGGGGTAAATCTTTGTCCCAGGAGACAAAGGCAAACCCCAACTTCTAGCTGTAATGACCTGAGATCATAAATATCTATGCAGGACAGGCAAGAATGGGTGCTTTTAAGGTCTCTTTAAAAAAGCGTACAATAAACTGCTTGGTACTCATTTTTTTTGAGATACCACATAAAATATTAGAAGGAATGATAGAACAATCATACTGATGAATGGCTGCATTCAGTGACATTCAAGAAAATTTATGTTGGAGCATCTGTCAGTAAAAACTTTAATTAATCAAAAACACTTACACATCAGTTTCTAATTTGATTTCCATTAGTATCCTATCAATACTACATTAGCTTATCCTTGCAATTAATGAGAAAGCCTACACACACACACACACACACACACACACACTCACACACACACAAGTGATACAATAAACTCTTCGGGTTCACTTACTGTTTATGATTATGACTTGTCTTGGGTTCTTGTGTAATTTTAATAAAATACTGATATTATTTTCCCTCCTGTGTCTCCATGTGTGTTTTCAGAAACTTCTCACAGATTTGTAGAAGGTGAGAAAAAAAGGGAATGGTTTTGTATGTCCAAAAGCCCAGAGACCAGGAAAAAAAAGGCTGAGAAGTGCCCCAAACTATAGTTATGCACTTGAGGTCAGGGTGAAATCCTGACCTTGTTAAAGTTAATGGCAAAACTACCATTGACTTCAATAGGGCCAATATTCCACCCTGTCTTCTCTGTCTTGCACCCTATGGAACATCTTTAAAGTCAATGGAGTAGTATGAGGTGTAAAGTCAAGGGAAAAATGTAGCCCATTCTCTTCTTGCCTGATTTTTTTTTTTAAATATTGTGTATGCATATATCAAAGCACATCTCCTGGGGCTCACTCCAGAGGTGGAGTGAAGACCCTTTGCAGCAGTATGTGATATATACTGTGTATTCTGATATGTAAAAGTTACCACCTGCTCTGTATTGAATGTAATGATAATATGAGACTCATATTTAAGTCTCTGATTCTTTGGGGTTCAACCCAGACCAGTAAGGGGTTGTCACCGCCTGCCCTGCAACCCTGGGTCCCTTAAATGCTATGCTACTATGGTTCACAGCCGTGACACAGCGTTCAGGTCATAGCGTTCAGGTCACAGCCTGGCTTCCACCACCCAGTTACTTTTTACAGGACGATCCCAACATCCCCAGTTCCAAGTTTCCTCCAAATTGTCTGCTCTCCTGGAACACTCGCAGAACTTACTAAGTTCACTGTTCCTTTAAAGTGACTGTAAACAGCAGCTCATTAACTTAACTGGAGGCTCAGCTTGCTCTGTCCACCAGGTAGGTGACGCCATGTAAATTTTCCCAGTCTCCTCTCCCGTCATGATAGTTAAGAGTCTGTCTACCCCACTCTCTCTTTATTTACCTTTTATGTATATGTACCTTCATTGTGCCTGCCTGATGGCAAGATTGGTCAGAGAAACAAATATATATTCCTTTGACTAGGGTAGACTGTGCTTATTTGTTGCTTACCAAACATATTTTAAGAACATAATTTTAGCTCATATTTATCTCTTTAAACACACCTTGTACAAACATCACATAAGAATATAAATGATCAATGAATTAATAGTTTTCCAATGATATATGACATGCCACCTTTTGAGTTTCTATCATGACAACCATCTCCTAGGTGAAGTGAGTATGTCAGGCCTGACAAGAGTTGCTGACACAGAGTAGTGACCTACTAATGGGACTCTTTGTCACAAAGTCGCATAAAACATGTTTGTATGTTTTATAGTGCATGGTACGTTTATTTATGGAGAGCAGGAGTTGCCTCCCCCGCATCTTAATTGTTTGCATGCAGAACTCTTTAATGTTCACCATACAAGGTCTTTCATTGAAGTTGCTAAACTGCTCATCTTGGTCTGAAGTGGTCAGTAAACCACACTTAAACACACAAAGCATTAACAGATTCTTGCTAATACCATTTTTGCAGCGCTGTTAATTGCAGTTGAAATTACAGGCCTAGTCAAAGCTGACTTATCTCTGTGCACCCATGTACCATGTGCCTCACCTTTTATAGGGTTGTTGGCTGCTGTTATTTCCCTAGCATTTGTAAAACTGATGCAGTCCTCATTTTAGTAGTGACGATTGTAAATGTCAAACCAGTATTATATGTTGTCCTCTTTTTATGTGTGAATCTTATAACTGTCAAAGCAAGATAAATCAAGGTCCAATGATAGTATATTTAAATTTGTCTCCCTTATTTTTCTCCCTTAGTGCTTTTGGGAGATGTTCATTCAAAATTCTAGTTATCCCATTGAGGGCCTGATCTGCTGTCAGTGAAGTTCTTGGAAAAGTTGCCATTGACTTCGGTGGGTGCAAAAGTGAAGCCTCACTTTGACTGTAGTCCCAAGCATCAAAAGTGTGTGTGCGCTCTCTCTCTCTCTCTCTCTCTCTCTCTCTCTCTTTTTAAAGCTCTTCCTGTTTGCATGAGCTTCAAGATTTATGGTTTACAACAGAGTACAGAAACAGAAGCTTTGATACCTATTGCTGCCAGCCACATTGAGTGCATAAGTGTTTTAAAAAGCTTTTATGTATAGTAAATGTTGACTGCCCGTAATAATACCCTCCTTGGTCCCGTTTCTTGTCTATGGTAAGCTTCTTCATGTTATATTAGTATTTCAGCTTACAGTAGAATGTTCATAGTGGCTGCATCTTTGAATGAACACAGTGAGGGTCTGTCATAGTCAAAGGGGAATGAGCAGAGCTCTGTCATTCTCACTTGGTTCAAATTAGCAAGAGTAACATTGTGCAGTGTTGTTAAAAACTCAAAAAGAAAGATTACCCATGCTTATTTAGAGAATTGCACTTTCAAATTCAGACTGGCTAAACTCTACCGGTATTCTTATTGATTCCTTATTTCTGTGCTGCCTTTGCTGTACATGAGGGAAATGGACCAAAAGCTAGCAGAATCCCTGCCTCAAAGATCTTACAGTACAATGTATGAATTACATTATGACAACATTACTCCTTTATTACAACATTACTATACAGAACAAACATATATAGTGAAATCCTGGCCTTATTGCAGTCTGTGGCAATGCTCCTATTGACCTCAATGAGTCCAGGATTTTGCCCATAGCGAGCTGTGGTCTTTAAGACACTGAATCAGCATGTGCAGTACTTTAAGCGCATGAATTCCATCCCCATTCAGTAAAGCAATTAAACAGAGGGCCTAAAGCAGTAGTACTTATCAGATCTGGATCGTTCTTTGTGAGTTTTCAAAGTAGGCAAGGGAGAGTCCTTGATGGACTTGGGAAATCTGTATTTGTGTAGAATATCATCCATCCAAAACAAGTTGTTAATTTACTGTAAAGAATATATTTTAGTAAATATTGTTATAATTAAATAATATTGCAAGAGATCACCATGGTATATGGGGCACTAAAAACTGCCATAACAAGACCACATTATTGACTTGAAAATCAAATATCCCTTTCAAAGGCACTTCCTAATTCTAATTTTCCATTTTAAAGAAATAACCCAGAACTTCAGTATTTGTATCTTAGTGTGCTCTCATTGTCTGTTTGCTTTGTGTGTGTATAGGGTATATTATACAAATTGTCTCCATATTCCAGGCAAAATTAAAAAAAGGAAATTCTTGATTAAGCTAAGCAAATTGATTGATTTTTTTCCCTTCACCCCCCACTCATGAGCTGTTTATATAATAATCTGTTGGGTTAAATAAAATGTTGTTAATTTGGAGACTCTTAGATAACTGTAATCATTGTAATTGTGTTATTTTAGAGAAGACACATTCAGCCTGATTCCATGAGCGCCTTGGAGTTTATCAGTAGGACAGCACTATTTAGGATTGTCAGGAAAATCAATATTGAAATACTATTATACTAGACAGTAGTATCATTGGTAGAAGTAGATGCATTCTGACTGGAGGATATATATGGAAATAATCAACACATTTTCTGAGAAAGACAGTACTTTACAATACTCAAATCTTTTCTGAAGGCCGTGGCAGTGAGAATGCCAAAATCTTTGGATAAGTTGAAGTTCATATGCTTGAGGGGCAGACCACTCTTCTGCCAGCTGTCTATGGCATTGCATTGTTGTATATATTCAGTTATAGACCACTCATAGTGTGTTGTGGTACAGTGTTATTTTGGACACACACATTGCTGTTCTATGTGTTGTGCAAGCCAGCTGGATGGTGGTTTTGGTAGGTTGCCTGATGAGTTTAGAAAGCTCTGGATTTTGTAGGTGAATGTGTTTCATACTGGGCATGTAAGTATGGTTTTGGTGCTTACATCAAAGTGTTCTCATTTCAGAGGCACATAAAGTTAGTATCCCCCTGGACTTGAAAGTGTCTGGCATCATGCATGCCAGGTAATTCATATTTAGCTATCTGATAGATTTCTGGAACCAGAAGTCCTCATGATGTCTTTGAGAGCTTAAGGTGTGTGAATTTATAGCAGACTTGCCCTATGCCCAATGGTAGGGGCATTCAATTATGGAACCACAAGGCTAGCTTGATAATTTTTCATTTTCTAAATATCGATGCTGTTTTTCATTTCATTGCAGATTCTGAGCTCAGTCTTCTGGAAACAGTGTGTTCCCCATTTAAACCCCATTCTGAGCTGCTGCTGAGAAACCCCAGGAGGAAAAAGCAACTAACAGAGTTCGATCACAAATTAAGTTTTATACTCTCCCATCTGCTTGCAGGGGCAATAGGAAATGTATATGGGTAATTCCTGGTTATTCTAATGGGAGAACTATTTTCTGCGTAGAAAGTCAACCCTAAAATATTTCCCATTCTGCCTTTGAATTTCTGCAGACACTGAAACAATTGTACTGATTTTTGCATTGCCTCTCACAGTTTCCCATAAATCATAGTTGTGCACATTTGAAGTGACCTGCATTTGTGGAAACCTTAATGTCAATATACTGTAAGGCCCCAGTCCTGCAAACAGTGAAGCAGGTGCTTAACTTTACATCTGTGAGTAGCATCATTGACTTCAATGGGACTTTGCATGCATAAAATCAAGCATATTCAGAGCTGTTTGCAGGACTGAGGCCTAAAAATTTAAAGGAAACCTGCCAGGTGGCTAGGATCAATATTTTGCTCTCCCATTATATCTGTTATCATTAAATGGAAAAATATCTGTTTAGAATTAAACATTTTTTCTTTAACCCACAATTTTGTCACTAAAATTATTTTTAAAAGACCGTCAGATGGGGTAAAAGTTAACTAAGAAACTTTCTCCCAGGGCTATAGTGACTTTATTTATACACGAGCAAACAAGCAAATGAAACACAGCCATGTTTGCTTCTGTTTGTAACAAAACCAAGCAAAACCCATCAGAGTATGACACACAGTACTGTTTCAGAATCAAATACTATTTTCCAGCTTCCAAGTGGGATGTTTGGGTAAGACAAGGCTTGGGTCTCCCAGTAGAACAACTATCCATGGTAGACGGATCCTTATCTGAGTCTTCAATTTAGTGATACGCAGCAAGCATACACATATCTAGCCACTGGAGGAGGCACCCTAATAATTAGCTGTTTACCTTAGCATCTGGCAATGGGATGGGAGAAATTGTAACAGCTTTTATTATCTTGGCCAAAGAAAAGCCTTTTCCACTCACCAAATGGAACTGAGAGTTATTGTTTGGGTAGCTGTTGTCTTAATGTAGTGGAACTACTATATTTGGAAATAATTAGAGGGGGTCTGCAATAAGTGAGTCTGGGGTCTGTTTGGCACATCATATACATGGAGATCAGCTGCGAAGCTTGGATTTAAAGCCAAACTTTCAGAAAATCTAGGATTATTCAGAACCAGAATTTCATTTGGATCTATTTCTAGACGTGTTCTTTTTAGTGCATGCCTCTTCAGTACATACAAGACTAGAAGAATTGAAGCCCTACTAAATTTCACTGAAAATTGAACATGCACTCTTATAACCCACTGTGACTTAATCCAAAAATATGCCTCAAGTGGTTTTGTACTTCTGCTTTATCCCCTGCAGGTAATAACCATTCTGCTGTTTTGATGCTCTAAAATAAACAGAAGGGGCCAAACTCTTCCCTAGCTGTAACTCTGTTGTTTTAATAAAAACAATCTCAGATTATCTAATTCTAACCTTAGATTATTTTGCCCAAACCAAATTTTAAAACCAGAATGCAAATTCATGAACAAGATCCTTAGCAGCTGTAATTGATCATAGCTGGCTCTGGCTCTGGCTCTGTACCTGTACCTCTTTAGTAAGCTCCAAATCTAAACACTCTGAGACTTGGGAGATATATCTCTGGAAGCAAATCTGAAACATCAAAGATTTGGAGGTGTTTGTATGGAATATTGAGTTATGACTCATTCTAGAAACAACTTTGAGCTGTGAACTGATATCTAAAAATGAACAGATTCTTGTGAATACCGGAATTTGATAATTACTAGCAAAAATTTAGGTTCAGTGTCAACTGCTTTGATTATTTTTACACCCACAAAGGTTTTCAGCAGTAGGTTAATTGGGAAGAATTAAACTTGGAAGCAGCTTTTAAGATGTTAAGCCTCTTCTCAAATGTGCATGATGGCATTATCATGAGAAAGCACAAACTGGGATGAAGCTAAGGGGAAACCATCAGAAATAGGATTTGTTTTGGGGTTTTTTAAGTTGCCTTAAAAGCAGATCCACGCACTTTTCAGTTCTTCCATGGCAAACTGTGCTTGGGCTAGAAACCTATGTCCCAGTTCAGGAAAGCCCATAAGTACGTAGTTAAGTCCCATTGATTCCAATGAGACTTAAATATGTGCTTAAGTGCTTTCCTTAATCAGGGCCCTAGTCTCCCTATATAGATGACTCTATATTTCTTCCCTGTTTTCTGTCTCTTCCAGAGATCATGAAACCTAACTAGGTGATATTGGTTCTTGTTTTTGTATTACCTATGTTTGTTAGGGCCCAAAATTTGTGAGTTTACAGTTTCTCTGAGAAAAAAGGTACCTTTTAATATCAGGTATCAGGGTTATAATGATGGGCTCTTAAAGTGAAAACTTGAGAGGATTTAAAATTCCTTTGAAAAACATTGAGTTCCTTTTTTAAAAAACAAAAAAACCCACACATGCCCTCTCTGTAGAACAGGGGAAAATTTAAAGGAACAGGATTGTACAGTGAGTTTTTTGTTTGTTTGTTTTTTTCCTTTAATGTTTAGGATTTACAGACGGTTCTAGCTGTCAGGAAAAAGGAAGCAGAAAAGACGTTTTGTGCTCGAGTTTTTGCACAAGTCACTTTGTCTGGTTAACCTTGATCAGAATAACTACAATTCACTGCATCATCTTGTTAAAAGAATGCTGAGGGAAAAATGTTAATTAGGAGGCTTTTCAAGATTAATATTTTTTTCCTGAAAGTGAAGCACTCACTACACTCCACGCTAAGTAATTTTCTCCATTTAGCAACAATAGAATTTGCAACAGTAATTGTGCTTGTAGAACATAGTTGATGGTGGGGAAGACAAATGCAAAAAGCAGTTTTTGCAACAGCCAACCTCTGTAGTCTGTTCTCCATTCCCAATAAATTAATGGGTTTAACCTTGCAGTTGTGGCATTATTATTATGCAAATCTTTTTTCCACTATTATAAAAGATGACTGATGTTTTGTAATCAAAGTTGTCCTTTATTTCTTAGCAGATTCCAAGGTTATGATGTTTTGTAATCAAAGTTGTCCTTTATTTCTTAGCAGATTCCAGGTTATTCTTGCCTTCTATCACAATGTTATTCTTTTGTCTATACAATGGAAGACAAATTAGTGTGGGCCAGATTTTGCTGCTCTAGTTTACCTTGAGAAAGAACTCACTCTGCAGGTTTATCCACTTGGGTCACCTCTTCAACTGTTGTAAATCAGCCTAGCTCCATTGACTTCAGTTTGTGTATTCACTTCAATAGAGCTATGCTGATTAATATGTTATTAATTAATAACAGCAAATATGAAACCATATCATAATGAAAAGATGCAAATTATAAAGGCTACTGTGTAAGACCAGATGTCTTTAGTTTTCCCAAATCCTAATAATAGGCAGACTGATAAATAATCTTCTATTATATCATAATAAGGAGACTCAGTCATATCAAATGAATATTTCTCCTGTAATATTTTCTCCCAATGTTGCTACTGCTGCTAATCTTGCCTGCCACTACTTCTCAGCTGTCTCTTAAATCTCACGTTTTTTCAGGCTTGCTGAAACTCTGAGTTGGAATAATACTGCTCTCCCTGATGTATACTTGTGACTGTTTTGCTTCTAGTGGCGGTGAGAGCGAGAGAGGCTAGTGTGGTTAATTTATTTACTAGATTTTTTTTCCTCAGTGATTAGTGCTTGAGCTCAACAGAGGTATGACTGATCTTCCTTTAAAATATATAGCACCACTGGGGCTGACTCAGGCGTAACTCCTTGAGAAATTGAGTGTTTATCCTGCAGTCTGTGGAGGCTTGAAGGACTTGCTGTGTTATAACAGTAATGTCCACTTTCTTTACCAGATGGACTTGCATTTGTCCTGTGCAAACAGCAGAATATTGATTGTATGTTTTACAAATACATGTTTAAGTGACTGATTTCAAAGCCACTTAGGCCTAGAGCCACAGATGGCCTTAGGTGTTTTAGACACTGTGATATAGCAAGGGCAGAGGGCAGTAGGAGAGTGCTACTATTTGAGTGCCCGGGGGAGTGGATGGGCTTGTGCCCGCCCACCATTAAAGACCCCTCCCCCAGTCTAAGGGGAGGAGCTACCAGACCCAGGACTCAACTGAGTTTGTGGGACAACAAACGAAAAAACAGGAAGGGGAATGAGGGTCAAAGGGTCAAACAGAGGGAACCGGAAGGGGACACCAAGCAGAGAACCCAGGACAGCGCCTACTGCTCCCAGAAGGTGTCAAGGGAGCCAGTGGACGCCGCCCAGAGGAACTCCGCCTGGATGCGTGAATGGACGGAGGAATAGAGATAGGTCCCATAGTTGCAGGGCGCCCCCCCCATCCAACCTCCTCTCCCTGGTGTTATAGATGGCCACTTTGGCCAAGGCCAGGAGGAGGTCCCGCGACTTTGTGGGGCCACGGATGGGGTGAGCATTAAGGCCCAGCCAGGTGCTTGATAAAAACCCTCTGCTCCAGACAGACAGAGCATGAGCTGGAGGAGTAGGAGTGTCATGCTGTGTGAAGGAGTGCAGAGTTGTGTGAAGGAGTAGAAAGGAGTGCTGAGGAAGGTACTGGGCTCAAGAAGCCAGAAGGACAGAGGGGGGAAATTAGCCCAGGGGGAAAGACTGCAGCTGTGAGTACGGTGCCAGCAGCACATAGCTGCTACTCAAGGGCTCTGGGCTGGGACCTGGAGGAGCGGGCGGGCCCGGGTCTCTACCCCCGTCCCTGGGGAGACGGGGTAACTGGTGACGCTCCATAACAGACTTTCTGTGTGACCTTAGACAAACTTCAGTGTCCCATCTGCAAAAGGAGGGGATAATAGCACTTTCTTTCCATGCAGGGATGTTGTATGGATAATACATTTAAAACTGTGAGGTGCTCAGGTTCTGTGGTAATGGGGGCCCCTATAAGTACCCATGGTAGATAAAAGATATAGATTTTTGTTGTGTAGGTTAGTACTTTGATGGGAGACTTCCGGGAAAAATCCAGAGAACTGCAGGAAATGGTGCTGGTCATTCAGAAGTTGCCATTCTTTGTTCTCAGCACATATTGAAGTAGTGCCCTGTCTGTGGGGCATACGTAGCATTTACACTAATCAAAATGGATTTTCACCCAAAATACTGTGCACAGGTTGCCTTAGACATGATTATCCACATTTTATAGATGGGAGAACTGAGACATAGAGAGGTAAACTGTTTCTGTATGCGTTCCACAAATCAGATTGTATTTTATTGGTGCTTGAAGTAAGGTGCATAGATTAATATACTGATTTAATTTCAGTATTCTGAAAAGCTGTTCCTTAGATTGCCCTTCTCTATGTGGGGATAGTATAATACTTGAGCTGTCTAAGATTTTAGCGCAGTCTGAATTTCTAGCTGTCTGTCTCTATAACTCTGATTCCCACAATCAGCAATGATGTACGGTTCCGGGATAGGGTGAGCTGACCTTTACAATCATTTTGAAGATCTGGAGCTTGTTATTTATTGTTTGTTTGTATTATCAAATTGCTGAGGATTAGGACCTCAGTGTGCTAGGCGCTGTACAAACGCAGAAGAAAAAGATGTCCCAGCCCCAGAGAGCTCACACCCTTAAGTATAAGAGGAGACAATAGATGGATACAGATGGGAAAATACAAGGAAATGGTGAGAAAGTATTGGTCATCATGACAAGAAGTGATGTCAACACACCAGCAGTGTAAATTGTATCTTGTTTTTAGCATAAAGCTACTGTATCAACGGGGCTTGAAAAACCTACTTGCTTGTTTTTCCAGAGTGAGTAGAAATTTTTGGTTGAATGAAGCAATGGAACCTTTCTTTGGGTCGTAGGGGAGCAGCGAGCTGCTTTTGATGGGGAAAGGAAAGTGGTTGGACCTTTTACATTTTTCACAGGAAGTATAGGGGGAAGACAGGGAGAGACGAGCCCCTGCATGTTCTTTGCATTGACTGAGTATGGTGGGAGTGAGTAGCTGAGCTGCAGTTCTCATTAGGAATAGGGGAGATGATGTGAGGAGTGGAAGGCACAGTACAAGAGGACCTTAGGTGGTGGATGTTTTTATTCGTGCCCTGGAGAGCAGTGGGCATGGCAGCAGAGGAGAGAGGGTCAAGCATTCCCTGCTTTATTTGGGGAGATGGTGAGTCAGCATTAATTGACTCAGGGGTTGGCACTTGCATATAGTTAAGTGGTGCAGACTTAGTCATTGGGAGGCGGCAAAATTGACTGGGAACAGAACTGACATATTTTGTGGTGGAAGAGATCTATTTGGGTGCGTGAATGTTGGAAGTGTAAATTAAAGAGAGGTGGGTTTGGGGGGGTGTGGCTTTGGGAAGGATGGTGGTACAGGTGTTTTGTGCTGAGGGAAGATTTTCAAGCCATAGATAAATCGATTTCAAAGCTAGGAGAGACCACTATGAAGCTGTCAAGGGAACCTTTCAAGCCTTAGATGAATAGATTGTAAAAGCCTGAAGGGACTACTATGCTCATCTAATTTGATGTCTGTGGATCTACGCTGTAAAATATATATTGTGAAAGAAATCAGTAAAGGTGCTTTGGGATCATTATGAATTCTTATCTTACATCCATAGGTCAATATAATTAATGGTTCTTCTTTGAGTGAGAGTGTGGGGTGCGCCTGTGTGCCATGTGCTGGAGTCGAAAGTTTTTCATCAACAGAGTCCATTGACCCAAACAGTTGCTTTATGTCACCGCATGCTCCATGCAAGGCCATGCGGGGAGACGTGCCCTCAGTTCCCTCTGACTGCATGGTTGGAGTTGGAATCCTCTCTTCGGCAGAATGATGGTCCATTGTAGATAGTTAGTTAGTTCTGTTTCTTTTCTTTTTGTGCTTCTGTAAATACATTAGGTTAGGTAGCTAGTGTATATAGTAGCCCCTTACATGGCCTCTCCTGACCCCTTTGAGGGATTATGCCCCACATTCCAGGGATCAAGAACTGTACCTCATGCCCTTGCTCATTCTCCATTAGTGACGAGCACAAGCACTTCCTCTACCTGCCTGGGTGAGACTCACCTTGTTACTCGCTGCGATATCTGCAAGTCCTTCTCCTCAAGGACCCATAATGCTCGTCTTCAGCACCTCTACAAGTTCCTCCTGGCAGATGTGCTCCGGTCTCATGGGGAGTCCAATCCCAGACCGGCAGCCATCATCAGTGGTGAGTGCCCCACCTTCAGCTTCATGCCTGCATCTATTGGCACCGCTGAAACGTGAGAAGGTGCACAAAGACAGTCGCAAGGGCTCTCATGAGCACTGTAGCAGATCCCTATCGCAGACCACTGTGCTGCACTGTGTTTCCTTCCTGAGCGAGGTTTGGTCAGGTGAGACATTGCATGATGACCCTGCAGTGCCGCCCCCTAAGGCAGGGGGCAAGACAAAGTGGAAGCGAGACCTGCTGGCAACGCCGGTTCCCACGAAGACCAAGGGTCCCGGTAGCCCACCGGTGCATGCTGCCCAGTCACGGCAGGGCTCTCCAGGCTTCGCTCTAAATACCACTCCTTGGAGCAGCAGACTGTAGGATGTGCTCTGAAGCTGGGCCGGACGGATCCGTTGGTCCCCACATCCCACCTCGAGCTGCTATACCCGCTTTCGCTGCTTTTTTCAGCTCCCCCGGTCACCTTTGGCAGATGAGCTCCTTCTTCTCAGCTGCATCCCGCCCCCATGGGTCACAGTACCACCCACACCGACAATTCCGCCACTTCCAGAGGCTTCTTCAGTCTCAGAGGAAGAGCTGTCCTTCTCCCAGGTCTCCTGGCATAGTGCGGACACCCGGGATCGCCCACTTTTTCTGGCCCCCTATGTTCCAGGCCTGCCTGGGTGGTACCTGTATTTGTGTGGCCCGCAGTACCATCAAGACCTAGCCTCGTGGCACCACTGGCCCACGTGGGACCCTTATCGCTGCCTGAACCCACCATCGGTGGCCTCATACCAGCCCACCTCTGCCGGCTCTGATAGTCTTGGACCTGGAAGAGGACCCGGTGCTTGATTTGGCACTGCTGGTACCACCAGTCCTGACAGCAGCCTCCTCTTCTCTAGATGAGGCCCTGATCCCACTGACTCTCTCGTCTCCTGATGATCACTACCAGTATCAGGAGCTGCTACAGAGGGTGGCCTTTGACTTGGGCATCCCCGTGGAAGAGGTCCAAGACCAACTGGACCAGTTGCTGGACGTTTTCCAGCCCTGGGGACTGACGCATATAGCTCTGCCCATTCATGATGCCATACTACAACCTGTATGAGCAGTGTGGCACATGCCGGCATCCTGTGACCCCAACCCAAGAGGTAGTTCATGCTGGCTAAGGGGGCTGACTTTCTGTTTTCCAGCACTTGGCCTCTTCCACCCTCTCCATCCCCCAGATAAGGCAGTGAAATGTCTGGATCTCATGGGCCGCAAACTACTCCTCCACAGCCACATTCCACAATGCCACATTTCCAACTATCAAGCTCTGCTAGCGAAGTACACTTTCAACAGTTATACCAAGCTGGTAGACTTCTTGGAGGACATCCTGCAGGACAAGCGCCAGCTGTTCCAGGACCTGCTGGATGGGGGCTGCCTTATGGCCAAAGTCAGTCTCCAGGCTGTGGTGGATGCAGTGAAACACCCACCTGCTTCCTGGCCACAGGGGTGGCAATGAGACACAATGCATGGCTCTAGTCATCTGGCTTTCCTAGGGAGGTCCAACCCACCATCCTGGACCTCCCTTCGATGAGGACTAGCTATTCTTTTCAAGGACTGATGAGGTCTTGCATTCATTGAGGGACTCATGGGTGATCTTTTGGTCCCACGGGATCTACAGCCCTGCTGCCAACAATCTTAAGCCGCAGATCTGGCAGCACCCATAACCACCGTACCAACCTAACTACACTAGGTACCAGGAGCTCTCCTGCCAGCACCCAAGTGCTCATGACCATCGGCCATCACCACCTCTGCCACCACACGTCGCCACCAGCAGAAGGCCCAATTTTGACACGATCGTCAAGAGGTGCGAACCTCCCACATCACTGCCTGTGGCCCCTGCACCACCTTCAGGGGCTGTTATGCTGTATTTGCCCATTGGGGCGAGATCACCATGGATCGATGGATATTGGAGATCGTATGACATGGCTAATAATTTCTCACCTTCCCATCTCATCAGGGCCACCTCGGCTGTCTGTGGGGAGCTCTGCCCATGACACTCACCTTCAACACGAAGCGGACACCCTCCTTAATAAGGGTACTTTTGAACCCGTGCTCACCCCCTTCATCAGCAGGGGCTTCTACTCCCTTTGCTTTCTCATCCCGAAGAAGTTGGGGGGCCTCTGTCCTATTCTCGATCTCCGCTTAATTAATATTTTCATCAGAAAGACCAAGTTCCGTATGGTGACGCTCATTTCCATCATTCTCTCCCTCCCCTAGGGGCATGGTTTGCAGCCCTCAACATGAAAGACACATATTTCCATATCGACATCCACCTGGCCCACCACAGATTCCTCCTTTTCTATGTGAGAAACAACCACTATCAATTCAAGGTCCTTCCATTCGGCATCGCCTCGGCATTGCCACCACCCCCAGGGTCTTCACAAAAGTCTTTGCAGCCATAACAGCCCGCCTCCACCGAGGGGGGCACTTTGTTTTCCCCTGCCTGGATGAGTGGCTGTTGATGGCTCCATCCCTCTGTGTCAATGTGGAGAAACCTGTGCTCCTCCCAACGCAGACTATCCACTTCATCAGAGTGCGCCTAGACTTGATCACAGCATGCGCCTTCCTTCCAACAGACTGGTTCACCACTTTCACGGCCCTTGTGAAGACCCTGTGCCACAACCCACTCACAATGGTGCACCGTTATCTCTGCCTCCTCAGCTACATGGTGGCCTGCACCTGTATGATGCTGCATGTGTGCCTCCATATGTGCTGCCTACAGCTGTGGCTTCCCTTGGTCTTCAGGCCTCATATTCTCCGCTTGGACTCAGCCTTGTCCATTGCCAGCTGGGTACGTGCAAAACTCACCCGATGGACCAATCTTACCAAGGTGCTACCTTCACAGCATACTATGCCATCAATCAGTGGGCAGCTCCAGATGCCACCGTAGGCCGTGACGTCCTGCAGCAGGCCTTACCCATTGCGTCCTCTCACCCACCTCTGAGCTGATCATTGTTCCATTGTTTTTTTTTTATGGTCCTTGCCATTGAAGGTTGAAGTTGCCTTTAATATGACTGCTTCTCTTCTCAAAATTTTTGTTTTAGTTAAAAAAGATTATATTATAAAAGCAAATAAATCATATTTTAAGGATTCAGCCAGGTTAAAACTGACAATACCACTTCTATCCCTTTCCTCAAGGTAGGAGCTTTTAACTTACATTTGAGTTGCTCCTGCTCCAAGGTAAATTTTCCCTTTTGTTTTAAATAAGTAAAAAAAACAATCAAGATCATTGTTAGGTGCTTGATTTAGATTGGTAAGAGGTTAAATGTTGTCTCCATGTGGCAAATTAAATGGGAATTGTCCACTTAGGGAATAATGAAATAAATAGAACACATGCTTATATAATCAAGACTATAACATTCTTAACTATAATTACATGATTTGAGATTAGCCTATGCCTGCTTTTAATTGTATACATTACAATTGAAACAAATTGTTTTGCGAATGACAGTAATTGACAGATTGATAAATTATAAACAGAAGCAGTGACCTATTTAGAAAAGTGATGCTGAAACCAGTTTGATCATTTTCCTAAATCATTTCAGGCTGTGTGTCATACTGGAACATTGCCATTTCTTGAGATGCCGAAGGTTCTTTACAACTTGTCGTTTCTCAGTATTCTGAATACAGCCTAATATTATTTTAGCATAACATCTGGCCTGGAGTTTCCAGCTGGAAGTGGAGCGGGTTGCTTTGCTTTGCCAACTGTATGTATGAAATAGTTTGGCAGAAGATTTCTGGATACAAGAACTTTGCTCCTGACCTTTAATTGAAGAGCTGGCCCTTTCAGGTGGAGAATATTTGACCTTGAAAGCAAGAGCTTCAGGCAGTGCAATTTGCCTTCGTGTAGCCATGATGTTCTAAAATTGAGATAGACTTTGCATTCTCACCTTTTTCAAATGCTCCTAACTTTCTCAAAACTCCTTTTGGAATTGAAATTTCCAATGGTTGGTCTCAGCCCAAAGACTAATTGTTTTAATGGAAACTTTGAACAAAACATGTTCAGTTAGCTGTGAGTTTCAATTTTTACTCTTTCCCCATATGTTCCAATTGGAATTTTGAGCTCAGAGCTCAAAGCTGCAGGTAGAAACTTGAGACTTGTCTTCATAGGCCTCAGTAAAGAAAGAAACACTGTTCCAGGACTACAGTATGGCTGGCCACTGTTCAGATGTGCCAGTGACAACTTCAGTCCTTCCATTCACGTGAGTTTAAGCACTGTTGCCAACTTAAAAAAATAAAATGTTCTGTCCCAATTCTGAGAAGAAGCCAGGGCTCCTAAGCTGCTTGGCGGTGAGCAAATTCCTGGGGAATTTTATGAAATTTCAATGTTAATTTCTGATCTCTCAGTGTTTGTAAAAGTTAGGGGTTCAGCTAAGCAGCTAAAACAGTCCCCAGTAGACACCCTAGCCCCATAACTGGCAGTTGTTTTCTTGCTAGGGAAGCCCACTTGACTCCCATTTCTCCATCCATCCCAGTAATTTTAAAGAGGAATAGTAGGCTATATCTATGTTTTTTTTTATCTTCAGGGTATATCTCCTGCACACTCTTCCCATTGGCTGGCCTGGAACAGAGATTTAAATGGGATTTGGGTGCATAATTCCCTTGAAAATCCCATATAGGGTTCATGCTCCCAAATCCTTTAGGCACTTTTGATACTCGGCCCCATGAACTTTAAAGCTGTAGATTGACTGTTAAATGTTAACAGCACAAATAGTTAAATATTACAACTAGTTAATGATGCAAGTCCCCCTTTTGAAAAACAGTGTTTTCGCCCTAATATTTGAAGATTCACTTGAGCACATTAAATATTTAAACTTTACACCATACACTGCACTGTCATGTATTGAGAGTATTGATGCTTTTCTCTAATTTTAACCCAGAAGAATCCATAAACGGTGCTGAGAGAATTAAAAGTGCACATGCACATGCGGCAGGAAGTCCAGTTACTGTATCAAGGTAGTAATTGCGTTCTTATTTGGAACAACTATTATCTTCTATACAGAGAGACTAATGAAAGATGAGATTACTAACAATAAGGCTAGGGAAGAACTGAAACAGGGACCCACTTCTACATAGTGAACAGTAACTGGTCAGCATACAACCCGTATTCAAGCAGGAAAAAATACATTCAATTTATGTTAAGGTTTTAATATACCTTTAGAAAAAGTAAGAACATTTAGTTCAGGATTAAAACTCCAATACCTTAACAAAATCATACAGGGTTTGAACAAGCATTAGATCTCATTTCTTTAGTGTGAGCACACCTCCAAAATTAGGGAGGTTTGTTCAGATTAGAACAAAACTAAAACTTTTTAATGTGTTCCTTGAACTACTGTGGCCAAATTCTATACTTATTTACTCCGGTGTAAATGCGGAATAAGTCTTCTGAAGTAGATGGAATTACTCCAGAGTTACACTGATGTGATAAAGAGGAATTTGACACCTAATTTGCAATACTGGACATGAAATCCGTTGAGAACAGGGCTTGCTATGAATAAGAAAAATGACCTAATTTACAGCTCTGTGGATACTTTGGACAGAAATACTCTTGGCCAAAATCAATAGAGTTACTCTAGATTTACGTCAGGGTAAATGAATAGAATTTTGCCCTCCCTCCTTCTAACTTGGCCTTTCTCATTCATTATAACAATCTATTATTTCTGCAACCTTCCCCAAACAGCATGACAAGGTGTACACAACCGTACCATTTTGTTTTTAATAAAATATGCTTTTGTTATATCTAGGGAAATAAAAATCAAAACAGCTCTGATATAGTTGGTCATGAATTCTACTTGCCAGAAATAAATTTAAGATTATAGGGTACAGGGGTTTCCTTGGTTCATCAACTTCTGCTTTTGTAGATGGTACTTTGACCACTTGTGACTGATGTAATTAGAGCTGCTAGAGAAACTGCTCCCCTGGTATCTGTATATTAAATTGGTATGTCTTCTCATAATTCTGAGTTAGAAACAAAACCAGATTGAAGGAGGGGTGGTGGAGGATGGAACACAAGAGAAGAATTGACCAAAGTGTACTTTAATTTTAAAAAATGCATAAACCATCATTCAACATGTGGTGAAATATTCAAGATTCTCTTTCAGGGACTGTCTGCTGAGCTGTGGTTGGGCTTGCAGAAGATGAAGATCTGAGTTCGAAACAAAGAATCATCCTCATCTTGCTTTCTATATTCAGAAGTACAGAAACAACAAAATAAAAGGACTGCTACAAAAATACTTAAGTTGTTACTTCTCAGGGTGCTGTGCATATGGAGGACTGGGTCAAGGCATAAACTTATTTATTCTTACATCAGACAGAGGGAAGCACTGTAGAGGAGTATTAACAGAATTGTTAATTGCAAGATCTATTTACAAAGGCAAATTCTGTCTTCAGTTTCCCCCGTGAAGCCCTTTTAAGGCAATAAAATGTATTCAGGAATAGTTTGTCCTGTAGAATCTTTACTATTGGTTAGTACACAGGAAGGAAATAACCAAACAACATACAGATCTTAGGCTGAGTTGGCAGGGATGGCAGTTAGAAATAACATCTTATTGTTTGTAAACTGAGGCTATGTCTTCACTGACGCCGCCGTCAGATAGACTTATCTGGATCAACTGAGCGGTCAGTGAAGACCCTCTCAGTCGATCCAGAAATCAACGTATTAAGACCACCTTCTCAAGTGGCTTAGTGCTGCATTGACGGGAAGGCGGTTCCCGTTGGCGCAGTGCGGTGAAGATGGCATGCAGAACAGAAGCACAGAAGTCGATGGGAGTTACGCAAGTTTTTTGCGTAGTTTGTGTAACTCCGGTCGACTGCCGCCGAATCTCTGAGGTAAGTGAAGACAAGCCATGAGATGATTTGATCTGGCATTCACAGAGACACAATAATCATGGAAACTCACTTTATTGCTTGTCTTCACTTACCTTGGAGATTTGGTGGCAGTCAAAAAACTTGCGTAACTCCCGTCGACTTCTGACCGCTCAGTCAATCCAGATAAGTCGATCTGACGGCGGCGAATTTGCTGCTATCAGTGAAGGCATAGTCTCTCTCACCTTTCAATTTTTATTCAACTGTTTGCATATGAAAATTAACTACAAAAATTACAGCCAACAGCCAGAATTGAGGAAAGGCCAGCATTAAGCTGCCTATTCAACTTAAAATATATACATGCAAGGTGGGTATATTTGGCAGTCTCACCCAATATCACTTAGGTGTTGATATTCTCAACTTAGCACCTTTAGGGGCGTGGCATAAAGAGTCTCCAAAAACGTTATATCCAGCCAGGGAAGGATTCCACCAGTGCATAGACTGTGGAAGACAAGCCATAAGGCTGGCCTTGATGGGTCCCTGTGAAAGAAGCCCCAGCATAGAGGTGTGCTGTGGAAAGGACTGGGAATGGGAGGGCCGTGAGAGGTGTACAGCTGTATCACACAGTGCTGTAGAGATTCTGGGGAGCTCTGAAGATGCTGCAGCCCTTGGGGCTGTCTAAAGTATATGAGGGCCTTCTGCAGCCCTCAGAGCAGTCCAGGAATGGGAAGGGCTAATGGTAGCTTAAAGGCATTGTAGCTTACACTCATAGACACTCACCACAGAATGTTGGCCTGGAAGTGTGTGACCGAGCCAGAAACAGAACCCAGTCCACCACAAGAGAACATCCTTTCTTTTCTTACGACCTTCTGCTTCCCTCATCATCTATCCTGTGTGCTGAATGTGGCAAGGTTACTGAAGAACCAGTAGTTTGTCATCATGTAATTAAAGACTTTTAACATATTGTATGCACAGAAGGGAGGGTCCCTACATGGCTCCCACACATGTGGAACACAAAGGTACCTTAAAGCCATCTTAATGCTCTGTTCTTTGCTCCTACACAAGGTCAGGACTGGAGGCCCAGATTCACAAAAGTATGTAGGTATCTAAACCCCAGATTTAGGCACCTAAGTCTCAGATTTAGGCACCACTGTGATCCACCAAACCCAAGCTCAACTGCCGCCTACTCCGGTAGGTGCCTACATTCACTGGGCACCTACATTTCTGCTGAAAAAGTTCCCTGGATGCCTAAGTTTCTTCTTCTGGGCATACACGAGCACCTATCTCATTCCTAAGCCCTAGCACAGTCCGTAATGCAGAGGTAGGATAGGTGTTCCCCTACCTATGTTGCCTGCTGGACCTGAGCTGATTGGCATGCCCTTTCATAATTGAGGCGGTTGCAATTGTGTATCCTCTTTTATATTTTTTTTACCAGTGGTTATAGCACTCACCCAGGATAGGAAAAACTGAGTTGAGTTACCCCTCTGCCTGATAGATAGAAAGGATTTGAGTAGGGGTTCCCCATCTCTCAAAACAGTTCCCTAGTCACTGGTTCATGGGATATTCTGATGTGGGGGAGGGTTGGTCTCTCTCACTCTTTCCTAATGAAGCTGTTCCACTGTGCATAAATATTTAAATAGTCATTGTGCCAGAGAGAGTGAGAATGGCTCTATAGGCTGGTGGTTAGGGCACCCACACGAGAGGAGGAAGACTCTCAGTCCAGTTCCTAATGCCTCTTTAATTATTTATGCAAAAGAGAGAGCCATTCAAACTGTCCCATAGCCCAGAAGTTTGAGCACACTCCTGAGACATGAAATGCTCCTGGTCAAATCCTCAAAGAGGGGGGTAATTGAATGTGGGTCTCCTACATCCCAGGTAAGTGTGCTAATCACAGGACTAAAAGTTATGAGGGAGGCACCACTTGCTCCTGTGTTTCTTGAAAGAAATGATGGAGGCACTAGGAGAGGAGTCCCTGCTTTGGGCTGCAAGTAGAGATAGGTGCCTTCCTGTGGCAGGATTTAGGTGTCTAACAGAGAGAGGGCTTAAGACATACTCTTCCTGTCAGCATCTCCCACTAGCTAGCTTAGGTGTCTTCCTGCCTAGTGTTCTGGCTTTTGTGACTCCCATTCTTAGGCACCTATCTCTCCCCACTCATTTTATAGAGAGCCTGGGCACCAGACTCAGGCTTTATGAATCCCATTGTTGCTCCATTCATTTGTAAGGAACCTAAAAGTTAAGTGTTGCATCACCTTGTGAATCCAGGCCAAGTAACTGAGAATCAGGCCCTGAAGGATCACCCAAGAAAAGTCCAACCTCCACATTCCTTCCTCTGTTATGCTTGTTGGCAGGGTTCAGGGACTGGGTAGGAAAGAGTTAAGGGTGTGGGAGGTGGGTCACAACAGCTGAAGCTCTTCAGGAAAAGAGGCCCAGCTGTATTATTTACCAAACAGGAAGAGGAAACCAGCAACCAGAGAATAGCGTGGAAGAGGGCTGCTCTGGTCTGATTGTGTGAAGAAGTAGAAGCAGCTCCAGTTGTTCTTCCTTCTTCTCCAAATGAGAATTTGGTGTGTGTTTATAGCTCAGAATAGCAAGTGTGTGTTAGCTCCTAGGGGGGAGAGCCAGGGATGGGTCAACCTTTGAAAGGTGAGTGGAAACTGCTTATTATTTGGCTATGTCTTGTAAAGAGCATTAACTTCATCTTTTCTGTTCTGAGCTATATACTTCTCTGTATGAAAACCGTCTGGCTGCTGTGTCCATTGTTACTCTCACCTGCCTTGTGAGATGGAGTCTTGTGCTTCTTTGTTAATTAAGTAGATGGTAGAACCTGCAGTGCTACTTTCTGTTGTGAGGATAACATCACTGTGTGAAGAGCTGAGCTTTGTGACAGCTGGGCAACAAGTCTCTGCAAAAATAGTGATGGTTTTACTCAGTTCCTCCTGAATAGTGTTGATGCATTCTATTTTGTTCCCAGTAAATTATACATAGTGAGAGAGATTTTGGATCCTTAACTTCTGATCACACAGGATATTGCTGGTAAGAGCCTGATGCTTGAAAGTGCTATGTATCATCATCTCTTACTGAAGCCAATGGAGGGAGGGTACTCAGCTCTTTACAAAATCAGGTACCATTAGAGTTAGTAGCAGGACATGCAGTTGTCTACTGCTAAACAAAAACACAATTGCATATTTTTTCCTTCATAGAAAAATCCCTGAATGTATTAAGTTTAATTCCCTAAAAGAACATTCCTCCTGAGTGCAGAGGAAAAACCACAAAGGAGATATAGTTTGTATAACAAGCTCAGCTAAAAACTGAATAAAAAGAATATTGATTGGGAAGGATATGTACCACTGAATCAAATTTTACCCTCCAAAATCAACCAAGAATTTCTGTTAGCCAGTAGTAAGTGTCTTTCACAGTTAATCAATCAACTGTTTGGTTATCAAAACAAGGGAAAAGTAAGTGTGGTAGCTGTTCTTTTACTCCTGAGAAAAGAACAGGCATCCAGGGTTATTCCAGCAGTTTAAGGGGTGGAGCGTGGACAAATTAGAAATGACCCAAATGAGATCAACTAGAGATTTAAAAACTACACTGAGTAATTATACTTCTCTGAGACCTCACTTAACTTAGAAGTAATTAAAACATTCTTTGCAGATTATTTCCTAACCCTAAATCTGCAGGTGCGTGGGTGTTTGAAGCAGTGATAATAGAAAGAAAAGCAAGAGAAACTGCAGTTGCCTCATTACAGGCAGTCAAGGTTGCTAGGCCACATGGTCTTCTCTGACAGATACATACAAATGACATGCTGGTGATATAATCCAAACACAGAATTAATTAAAAAAAAAAAAAATCCTCATCCTCAGATTCCTGCATCCTCAAAAAAATTCCTGCATCCTCAAGTCTGTCATTTATTTCTTTAGTTTGTCAATACAACACACAACTTACTTCTCTGGATCAGGAAGGATGGGCCAGTAGCTGGGGCACTAGCCTGGGAATTGAGAGGTTTCTGGTCAATACCCTGCTCTGCCACAGACTCTGTGTGGTCATGGGCAAGTCACTTTGATGTTGTCCCCCATCACTAAAGTAGGCATAATAGTATTTTCCTTCTTCACAGAGGTTCTGTGGGGATAAAATTCTTTAAAAATTCAGATGCTCTAATACGGTAGTAGTGGGGGCAATATATGTAGCTAGAATCGCACATGTGAACTCTGATCAGAAAATTCTAGCCAAAATTAGTACCACCCATCCACAAGTAAGCAACGTGATTGGGCACTTAAATTATCTATTAACACAACATTAAAAATACAGTTTACAGTGACATGTCATCTTGTGAGCACTGATTTAATACTCTGTTTTACCTTGTTTCTTTTGGATGTATGTCAATCCATTTCTGCCTGATATTGATAGACAATTTTTGTGAAATGCCTCCGTGTATGTCAAATTTTGTTCTGGATTGTTTTGGGGTGGATTTTTTTTTTTAATCTGGCTTTCAGAGGTGTAGAAAATCCATTGCGCCAATTGAAGTGAATGGAAACTTCACTTATAAGTGGTGGTGGTTGTTGTGAGGAATAATAGGATGATTGTTTGTTTGAAGAGCTGTAGGAACTGAGCAGTAGTAGTGTGACCCTTCTGCCTGAGAAGGGCAGAGGCATACAGAATGCCTCAAAGAGTGTGAGTGGAAAAGGTTGTGCATGACTGGGTAGCTTTGAACCTGATACAGACGTGTAACATGCACTCCTGCTACACCACCCTCTGGATACTTAGCTGATGATCAGGAAGGATAGGGCTATGGCAAAATCTTGACGCATCTGGGAGTATCAAGTTTATGTGGACATGCTAACTACCCTTGTGCGTATGGAACACAAGCCTGGATCCTAGCTATAATACAGTCTTTAATTCAAATAGATGACTCACAGACATGGTGCCCTGCTGGTACCAACTGAATAGCATCTCTCATTTAAAAACAAAATGTCCATAGTCCATGCTTGCTTTTCATTTTAGAGTAGTAAAATGAGCTTGGCACAGGGCATTTCCTGGGGATTAATGACTGCCTGGGGTTAATGGCCCTTGGCTGCGCTGCAGGCCATCAATTCCTCCCAGCTGGTCATTAATCCGCAGGAAATACCCAGTGCCAAGATCATTGCTGCTTTCTTTGGGTTCTTTCAGAACTGAATTCAGGAACCCACACCACTCTAATGTATGAAAGCCTGCTGCTTTTGTAATATTTAGAGCCTTCTGTAGTTCAGTTTTTCCTGAACTCCTCTTAGGTTTCCAAATGTTTAACTTAATGGAAAGGCCCTGCGGTGTATCGGGTCTTTTGGAAATTGTATAATTTTTGTCAAACAATCACTAAAAAGAATGCTGACGTCTTTTATACAACACAAACAAAACCCTCCAAACAAAGGTCTGGTTTTTTTTTGTTTTTTTTTTTCTCTTGTTTTGAGACCTCAGGGTACGTAAGCTGTACAGCTCCAGGAGTAGTCTTGCATGGCGGAGTGACTCAGAGCACCTCCTAAGAAGTAGTATTGGGTACTGAAAGCCTATACTTGCCCTATAGTAATCCAGACTCTGTCCCGTGGGTGGGCTTGGAGCAAAGGCTACACTTATTCCCCATCCTACTCCTGCCCACCTGTCCTGAAGTGGGAACAAATGAACGATTAGCCTCATACAGTCCCATGTGCCCAGACAACAGCACATGCAGGGATGTAAAAGGGGGTTCTTTGCGTATGTTTACACTGATTCCGTTGCATCAGGCTCCATGGATTGATGCAGCAGGATCGATTGAGCGGGCAATGGAGACCTGCACATCGATCCTGGATGTGCTTTCCGGCTGACGCATTAAATGCACCCCCCCCAAAAAAAAAAAAAAAGAGTAACGCTGTGTTTACTGGAGGGTGTTTTCTGTCAATGCAGCACAGTGAAGACTCCGTGGTAAGTGGAAGTTAGTAAGTCGACAGGAGATACACAAGCTATGTACTGAAACTTGCGTATCTCCTGTCGACGTCGCCAGCAGTGTGAGCCAGGCCTTAATTCTCCTTACAACTTTGTGTGTAATTCCCTGATTAGTTGCTGCTGCTGTTGATGCTAGTGTGGGTGTGTAATTAGTCACAGACTAGCTGTATTTGATGAAAAGTTGTGGACTTTGCAAGATCAGAGTCTAATTTGGATACAATGAGCTTCCCTGATCTTAATGGTTTCTGCTTTAAATCATTGTGTGAAATACCTTTTCAGGGCAGAAGATAGAGACTGTTTATTTCCGTACAAGAATCTGCAATATAGAAACTACAGGATAATGAGATAGATCAGATATGTGAGAGCCCAACTTGACCGTGATGCTTTGCCACCATTTTAGTTGGGAGCATTCTAGAATGTGCCAGGACCACGTGGTTCCAGTCAGGTCTCCTGTGATTTCTGAGACTGAATTGTCAGACATTTTTGGGAGAGAGTTCTAAGGTGGTTGGTGGGCTTTTTTTATTTTTAATGAGAAAAAGATGTGGTGGTGGGGATTTGCATATGGATTGGAGCCCAAATTTTCAGAAGGGCTTTGCTCCCACAGTTGAGCCAGATTTTCCAAATAGCTCAGCTTGCATTTACCTAAGGGCTCATTGTGCTGGGTGCCCATTGGGTGCTGAGATTTTTTGCAAATCTGGCCATGAGCATCACAATAGGAGCTGAACATACTTGAAAATCTGGCTCCATGTGTATAATGTGTACCCTGGTGGTAGGGTTCATTTTTTCCATGTTAGCCATTCTGAAGGTGCTAGAAAATATCAGTGAATACTTTGTAAAGTAAGGTAGGTGTGTGTGTGTGTATATATGTATGTGTATATAAAGTTGTGAATTTTCCCCATTTTTTTTTTTTTTGGTATCCTGCAGGACTGTTGATATTTTATGCTGTCTACATGCTTTGAATTGGTAATTTACTCAGAAGGAAGAACTGGTGTAATTTATCTCGGTTAAAGTCAAAAGACTGTGTGAGGTAATATTAATTCACTAATGGACTGGACAAAAAGATATAGAACCTTAAAGCAGAAGGCCTTAGAAAAAAATAAAGCCCTAGTATTAATCAATTACTTTCTCTAGGTGCCTGAGTTCAGCAGTTTAATATTCCTACCTGTAAAAGGAAAATATTCTACAGAGTATTTCAACAAAAGAAATTCTGCCACACTTCAGCTGGATGCAAACATCTCCTTTAATTTGGTGCAACAAAATGGGAATGACTTAGAGGGAGAAGGTTTGGAAATTCCTCCTATATTTCATAAATGGTGAAGGGGATGTCTTGCGTCCTTTGAAGAAGAGATGCAATGTGGTTTTGTTTTTGAGAATTGGAGAAACCCCTATTTTAAGATCCCCCCCTTTTTTTTTTCTTTCTTTTATGGACTCTTCTTTTTCTACATGTTAGTAGGTGCTTGTGGACATACAACTCTTTCTTCTTGTGTGTATCAAACTTATTTTTTCACACTCATTGTTGGCCCTTGCTCTTGGGTACCCTCTCTCTTTCCTTCTCAACAGTACCCAAATTGTATGTTGTTCTTCTTTCTCCTGAGTATTACCTTTTTATTCTTGTTCTCCTCCCCATTTTGAAGCTCCATTTTTGTTCTGTTTACAAGGCCAGACTATTATTTCTCTGTCTCTCTTTCCTGACCTTCCCTCACTTCTATCTATCCTACATCTCATCGTCTGATGCTTAGTTATGCTTTGCTCTGCTCAACCATGCTTATAAAGTTCCTTTCCTGATTTCACTGTCACTTGTCTGGACAATACTGGCTTTTACTTTTTCCCTCCTGTCACAAATCTCAGCCCGCCTACTACAATTTGACAGGCTGGTTTGGGTTGGAGAGAGGAAGGAAAGACTAAGTGAGTGAACTATAACTATAACTGTCTTCCCTGATAGCCATGAATAGGGAAATATAAATGGAACCTCAGATTGGACAGGTCTGCTTCACACAGGTAATCTTAAATTCAGAATGTTCTATTGGTTTCCAAATCCTCCAGAACATATTTATGTAGCTTTGTCATGCGCTGTCTGTACATATTAGCTGCCACACATCAGGTTTGTGAACTCTGGGTGTCACAGGCCCAATGCCATAACTAACAAGCACTTATTCCTCTCTTTAAACGTTGGATGGGCCTGTTTACCTTTCTGGCCTGCACATGCCAAGACTTGACTCGTGTCTCCCTTGGCTTCTTTGTTAGGATCATCTTTATTTTATCTTAACTTGAATTTGCCTTTTTGGAAGAATTACAAACCTGGTAGAATTCAATAGGACTACTTGTGGCATAAGATACTACGCGACCTGCATAAGGGTGGCAGAATCGGCCTTGTGTAAGGACACAATTGTTATGAGGCAAGATGGCATAGGTTATTTTGCCTCTTGCAAGGTCTGGTCGAAAACTTAATGAAATCAATTGAAAAGACTCCTATTGACTTGAGTAGACTTTGGATCAGGCACTTAGATTTTAAAGCTGAGGCATTGTGACTTACAGGGCTACCCTCAGAACTGGGAGTTGGGAACTTCATGATATGAATCCCATCTCTCACTGAAAAACAGTCTGGCCTTATGCAAGTTACTGGATGTGTTTGTCTCTCTGTGAGTAATGTAGATGATGATGCCTGCTGCAGTGTGTGGGGGAGGAGGGGGAGAACAGGATGTTTTCTTATTCCATTGTGAAGGGGGAAAACTGTCAGTAAGGAAATCTTCTAACATTCAGGGCAAGTAGCAATTTTGCAATGTTGAAATATTCAAATGTTACTGTAGCTATCATTGCACATGTATCTAATGCTTGTGAGTATTTTTGAAGACTATGATTTGGTGAAATGTTCACTTTTTTGGTGCTACCTTTCTTAAATATTATTTTCTCCTCACTCCTTCCTCTCTCTGTCTAATCCAGTCTTAGGTCTCTAATGCTCCCTGGTCTTTCCTTTGCTTTTCCTCACTCTGTATAGATGGCGATCTCTGCAGTACTGACTTCTGTTCACAAATCTATCCTGCTGTGAGGCTTCTTTGGATTAATGACAGCCCCTCCTAGCATTCACCTCTCCTCCTGGAAATGCTATAGAGAGTGAAAGATTTGAAGACAGCGGCCAGCTCAGCAGAGATTGTCAGATCCACAGAGTTCTCATGATGGTGATCCATAGCAAGATTTCAGCAAAAGGTGGGATAAACTTTAATGGGTGAAAGAAATCTTGGATGTAGATCTTTGGATCCAGTGTCGTTGTTTGACTGAAGTTGGGGATGATATTTTTACAAATCGGGCCTCCTGCCCCAAATGTTGGGACCCATTCCTGTCATCCCTTCAGGAGCGGTCATCCCTTCAGCATGTGAATTATTAAATTGATCTAAAAAAAACATATTGAAGCTTATTGACACTTCTCAGATAAATAACAGCATTGTCACCACTCGGTTCAATTTCCTTCCTGATAGAATGATAGCCTCTCCTAATAGCCTATAGCTGGGACAAGAGGCTGCTCCAAATTTCTCTCTCTCCTGTTCCGTTGGTGACTTTCTGTAATTTTTAAAAATAATTCTGCTATTTCCCAAAGAGCCTCATTACCAAGCTGAGAGTGAAGTCAGACATTCATTCAGAAGGGTTGAGATTGGTTTTGATGCACCAGGGAGAGTCCGTCTGCTAGAGTGTAAAAATAATGCTGTTGATTGCAAGATAGTAGGAGAGAGGGATGACCAGGCTGACTTTCTACGTATCGAAGGAGATACAAATGGGAAGAAGCCTCTTCCATTTGTGAAAAAACCATGTCGTAATTAGCAGCAGGCTGAGAAGAGATCAAGTATTTATTCTTTCAGTTTAAAGTCAAGTCATCCATCTGTAGACACATGCTAAAGCAATGGATGAAGAGCTATCCAGTGCACACAGCCACCTTTTGGGATGAGGAGCATCATCTTCCTTTGGAGCTATTGGTTTCTCTGCCTACCTACCCCCCGGCTGCTTTTTGGATTTGGAGGTGACTGACCTTTTGGGGGCAGGAGGTGACTGACCTTTTGGGGGCAGAAGGTGAGAGAAAACATCAGAAATAGGGTATGAACATACCTGGATTGAAGCCCTGTTTGGAACTTGCCAACATGTTTATGAATAATGTTGAAAGCACTTGGCTCTGCTCCTGATCCACTTAGTGCTACCCAGTTAAAAGCATCCTTTACATGCCTATGACTCCAGTGCTGTAGAATTCTGAGTACTCTTTAACTGCACACTGAACTTCAGTGAGAATAGAGGGCACTTACGTACTTGCAGGAGAAGCTCAGTGTGTGGCAGCATTGCAACCTCTGTTTATACAGTGGGTAAAATTCACTGCTTACGGCATACTCCAAACTGCCAGTCCATGTAAAGAAAGGGGTTTGAATAGCAGTGTGCCCCCAAGTGTTGCATTGTAATTCCCCAGTGTGAACACTGCGAGTGCAAACTTGGAGGTCCTGAGTTTACAGGTGGTGTGCAATAATAGCAAACTTGGAAGAGTCTAAAATGTAACAATGTTGAAAAAAACCATCTTTATTTTTCTGTTTCTTAAACTTTATTTTTGTATTGTAAGCCATTCTGTTCAAATATTTGTTTTGGCTTTACCATTTTAGACATCAGACTTGGATCTAAGGCTATTTAATTGTTTCTTGCTGCTCCTAGGATCTTGATTTTATTAAATCTGATTTTTTTTTTTCCACTTTTTTTTTTTTGTCACCTATGAGACAGCTGTGTTATCTGTTAAGTGTGGCTTGCAGCAATATTGCATTTGGGGTGATGTTTGTTGCTGTGCTTAATCGATTGTCAGAAAAGTTGACAGAAAATGATGGCACTCTTATTAAAGGTAGCCGGCAATCATTTTCTTTGGCTGCAAATCATTTTTTTTTTTTATTCCAATTTTACTTTAAACAAAGGATTTTGAAGTATTCATTTTGGAGTTAGTGTTAAGGTCATATTCAAAATTGAGTTTGCTAGGGTTTTGTGATGTGTGTATAATTCAAATGTTATTTGTGATCCCTTTGTATTGCATTCTAGCTGAAAACAATGGCTTTGTATCATTTTTCTAAAAAGATACATGTTTCACTTAAGCCTACACCACTTCCAACACTTTTGATATATAAGCACTTTAACTAAGAACACCGAGCCTGATTTTACTTCCAGTGAAGTCAGTGGGGAGTGGGAAACTCCTGTTGATATAAAAGAACAGGATTGTGCCCTTTTATTACATATAATTTTATACAATGATTAATACATTCATAAGAGAAAATTCTTTTTACAAGAATGTAGCAGAATATTACTAAAAGTTTATTTAGGGATTTTTAAAAGTGTTAAATTCTGTTCAATGTTTCTTCTAGGTTGTCAGTCACAACTAGACTTCTTAATTTGTGAGGTTAATAAAAAATTGAGGGTACAACTCTGATTAAGAGTGGGAGTTTGAAGTAAACTAATGGTGGCTTGACAAGCTTGTTAATCAGATACTGTGTGTGTGTGTGTGTGGCTCAGTTTTGTTGACTTCAGCAGAAAATTTCTCATTCTTTGAAATGTGCAATATCCTGGGGGAGGAAGAGATTCTTAGCATTTGTAGGTCCATGATACTAGGAGAACTCCATATGCAATCATTTTAAAAAAAAAGGCAGCCATGCCCAGGAGACATCATTCCTGGACAAAGATAAATGTTTGCCAATAGGTAATATATAATGAAAAATATTTGTTCTCTTCCTGAAAGTGGGGCATTGGGATGCAGATAGGACAGCTGTATTTTTTAATTGCAGCTGGATTAGTAAAATAGTCATTTTTACAACCCATTTGCAATATACCACTGGGGAATACATTTTATTACCACTTTGGGTGTCTTTTTTTTTTTTTTTTTTTTTTTTTTTTTGTTAATAAATTCATGCCTTTTGAGCATAAGTGTTAGGCTTCAAATCCCAGATACAAGTTTATTAAAAATTTGTAATAGATCTTGGAGACTATAAAATGAAATGAAGTGCACAAAATGTGCGTTTCTAGTGCTTGACTTTAAAACCATTTTTACATGACTAATTTCAATATTTCCAACTTAAGAGTGTTGAATTGAAATAATTATTAAATATTTAACCAACCAGAGATCTAATATATTGCACATGAATTCCAAGAGGTTTTTTTAAAACAACCCCTGTTTATATTTGTTAGTTAAAATAGGACCAAAATGACACCATTAAGAGGGTACTATAATAATTCTAAAAGACTGAACAATGTTTATGCAAAGCTAAAGCATTACTAGAGAGTTAAACAAATTTAGCTAATACTAGAGGCACAGTGAGCCATATTAGCCTAATCAGATTTGGCTGTAAAACATGGATGGTCTAGATAATACTGGGTCCTGCCATAAGTGCAGGTGACTAGACTAGTGGACCTCATGATATTTGACAAATCCCCTAGGGAAATCTCAAATGTTGCTGCTGATTCAGAGACTGTTCCCTCAGAGCCAGAATTGAACCAATACCGTATATTGGGAAGAAATGCCATTTTCCTTTCTGTGAGCGAGCTTCTTGAGAAACTAAGAACCCTCTCAAAACACATCTGTCCACAGCCCATATCAGGGACAGTCAGGTTTCAGGGCAGGATCTGGACAGAAATGGCAATGGTGCTGCTGATCCATGCTCATACTCTTAGATCTCTCCTCAATCATGGCATTGTAAAGTGGCTTGAATCCTTCCTCAAGGTCTGTGCTCTGATCATAATGACAACTGCAGCTCTTCCCTCAGCGCTCACACCTGTGCGGTATCACTGGGTTTTATTCTTTCCCTTGTACTTCTGCAGTAGTTGTGTGTAGTTGGTAGGAGAATTGGTGGATTCTGAGACCACCTCGTCTCACCAATATGCAGACAGCACACTACTCGGTTCAACACCTTGGCTAATGCTGCTTTCACCTACCTACCCCAATGTCTGAGATCCTCAGATGAAGAAGATATGGCAGAAGTTAAATCCTAGCAAGACAGGTTTTGTTGCTAGGCAGAGGAAAACACTTAGCGCTTGTGTCCATGGTACTATCTCTGTCACAGATTCATTATCTACAAATCATAAAGACGGTTTGCAGTTTAGTGGCTTCATTTTCTTCAGTTAACACTGGATTCTCAATTAGCAACTTCCTCAGGAAACACATTCTCCCTCTTCTGATCCCATTTAGTGAACACTATAAATCAGGTAGTGATGAAAGAATCCTGCTATTGGTCTATTCAATCATTTCCCAATTAGTTGTTCAAGGGCAAGTTTACTGGGTCCTGTGAACTAGCCTTTTGGAACCCTATTTCTGGGTGTACTTTTCTTGTAGCAGAATCCTTACTTTGTGAAGAAAGATCTAGTTTAACTGCTGTAGCATAAATCCAGAAAAGGTAACATCTCATTAGCTGTGGAGTCTATAAATGAAGTCTTAGTGGCTATTAGACAGAAGAATGGGAACTTTTATTGAAATTTTCCTTGAGCCTCTTTAATCTTTCAGCTTGCAAGTCTGTTCTTCCCAGCTGTGTAAGAAGAAGCAGAATTTAAACAAGAAAGCAGCAGAAGAATTGATGGTTCTTATTCTCTTTACAGTTTGGGAGAAGGAAGGCTAACCAATAAAAGCTTTAAAAGAGCCTGAGTAACTAAAAGCCTTGTCTACACTGCAGTGGCTATAGTTGCACAGTTACGTGCTGCAGCTGTAGTGCAGTCTTGCTGATGTTAGCTGCATCCATGGAAAAGGTTTATCTGTCAATCTAGGTACTGTCCCTTAGAGACATTAATTAACTACATTGACAGAAGAATTCTTCCATCAACCTAGCTGTATCTACTGTGGTGATTATGTCAACCTAACTACTTCACACTGGATATGAAAACATTCACAGCCCCTCAGCAATGTTGCTACGTCGATCTAATTTTTAGGTGTAGACTGGAGCTTAAGATTTATATGGGTCGTAGCCACTAATACATGACCAATATTCTTTCACGTTTTCTCTGCCCTGGTCTATGCTACAAAGTTAGGTTGACATAAACTGCCTTTTATCAACCTAGTTGTGCATGTGTCTACACTTGAATTCATCCCCCCACTGATGTTAGCACCTTGTTACGCTGACACCACCTCCCCAAGCAATGTTCAGCCATGGTTGATGTACCATGGTTGAGGTCAATGCAGTGTGAGCATAGACACTGTTACTTAAGTTGACCCTAACAGCCCTCCAGCAGCTGTCACACAATGCCTGACACGGACTACTCTGGTCACAATTGTGAACTCCGTTGCTCAGGGGTTACAGAAATCAGAAGCGCTCCCCCCGCCCCCTGTGAATTCTTTAAATGCCTTTTCCTTAGCAGCTCCCCATTGCTTTGTGCGACTGCCCAGCTGACCATGCCAGCTACATGCTCCAGTTTGGAGTAGACAGGAGATATTGGATCTCCTGGGTCTGTGAGCTACAGCCATCCATAGAAATATGGACATCTATGAGCGATGGCACAGGGGATACAGGAGAAGGGGTACGATGGGGAGCAGCAGCAGCAGTGCTGTGCGATGGTTAAGGAATTGCAGCAGGCATATTGGAAGGCCAGAGGCCAACAGGATCTGGTCCTGGGCTGCAGACCTGCTGCTTTTACAAAGAGCTGCATGCCATACTTGGTGGAGACCCTACCCTGCACACCATTCTGGAGATCTCCGAGGAACCCAAGTCCAAGGCCCCTGGAGTGAACAGCAAGGAGGAGGAAGAGGAGGATGGGATATATGTGGCTGGGGAGTCTAGTTAGACTGCAAGCCAGTACCTGTATGAGACTCCTCCACAGTCCTGGCAGTCTAGCACGTGTGAGCCCGATGCAGGGGAAGGAACCTTGGGTAAGCATGCAAATTTATTTCCCATTACAGTGTTTGGTGCCCCCAACTTAAGAGGACACAGCTATTGACTTTTCTTTGATTTACTCTTACTGGAAGAGGTAGGGAGGTAGCATTATCTGCTGTTCATTCCCCCGTCAAATTAGGCAAAGGGAGGGGGAATATGTGGAGCAGTTTGTTTATGTAGACAGGGATGTCCCTTGAATCCTCCTGAGAGGTCTGAATGAAACTTTCATGGAGGTATTCTGCAATTCTCTCTCGAAGGTTTCTAGGGCCTTATTTTTGCCTCTGCAGTAGGACACTTGCCCACACTAGTCAGCAATGTTTTAGGCAGGCACCATTGTAGGAAATAGGCTAGCAGCCCATGGCCCCAGATGGCTTTGGAATACCAACAGCAGCTGTGTTTTGTGTGCCTTTGTCACCATCAGGAGTGAGAGAGCTGCTAAAATCACGACCGCCTGTGGAAAATGCTCCCGTATGCAGTGTCATTTCCCTATATTCATAGTTTCACGCAACTGAGCAATTCCCTCCTTATTTCCCTGGTGGGCTGTACTCACCATGGCTGGTACTGTGAGTGGTGCCATGCACAAGCACTCCACAGCAGAAGTGTCAATGAGCATGTCATGTTTGAAACTTTAGGGGGATAAAGGAAGGGAGTTCGGAGTCTTTACTTCTGCTTTCCATTGTGACTATGCTGACAATGATACCCTTCTGTATGTTTATCTGCAGCTACTACCATTGCAGCTTGAGGTGTTCCCCCTTGACACCTGTGGAGCACCTGAGCCAGATAAAGAAGAGAAAGGAAAGGACTCGGGATGACCTGTCCAGTGAGATCTGGCAACCCAGTGCTTCATCAGACCTTGGACAGAGGGTCTGGAGGATGAATACTGCAGACTGTATGGAGCGGGAAAGCATGGACAGGAGAGTCGCAGCGGGAAAAGCAGAGGGATATGCACCAGGACATAATGGGGCTTCTCCAGCAGCAAACGCAAGTGCTGAAGGCTCATTTTGCAGTCCATGGAGAACTCCATTATAGCACCTCCCTACACTGCTCTTCCCTCCTCCCAAGCATGCCTTGTGGCATCAGGGACTGCATCCCTATCCTTATCACGCCACACCAGGGGACATTGAAGCTGTGATGGTCCTTACATACACTGACCTGTGGGGGGGTGTGTGTGTGTGTGTGTGTGTGTGTGTGTGTGTGTGTGAGATTTTTATATCTAAAATGGGCATGAATGTTCCTGTTTCTTCTTTAAGCTGTTTCATACCTTTATTACGGTTTTGATGTATTTGCTTTCAACTTGCATAGCATTTTTTAAGTGTTTGTTACTCAATAAAACTCTCTGTTCTTTGGAAAATGACTTATCTTTATTCATTCCCAACATATGCTGCCGAATGCCTGGCATTCATGAAAGCACCAACTTAGGTGTTGCTGAAAACTGACACAACTGATAGGATCAGTGACCAATACGGTGTAATAATCTTAAATGGACAACAGGCACCACAAAAGCAAAAGTTGTACAGCCAGTGTTTGTATTCACAGATGTGCACCACACAATTCCTAACAGGCCCCCAAACTGCAGGGCCAGGTAGAACACTGTACACCACAATCGATTACTATGACTGTTGGTTGAACTGCTTTTTCTCTGAGCTGTATAGCATTGCGTTGACCTCTTCTGTTAGCCCTCGTGTCTGGCTGTTCAAATTCTTATTTCTCTGACTCTTTCTACGATTCTGCAAATACCGAAGGTTCATGCATCCTGTGCTTGCAACACTCATGACAGTAAAATGCAAAGGAGGCTCCATGCTTCTGACAGAGATGGAGAATAGTGACAAGTCCTGGGTGGGTTTGAGGGATTTTCAAAATAGGTGTGAAAATTGAGATAAAGATGGCATTGTGGGGTGGAGAAAGTTGCATGATGAGAACTTGACCTCACAGTCATGACTTGTTTCTTACTAAACATGCATTCCCAAATCTTCCCAAAAGACACTAGTGAGTTGCACACTTGGATTCGTAGCGACAGTGCACCAAACTGTGCATCAAAACAAGCGTTCCTGGTGAGTATGCACAGCGCTGATGCAAATAGCCAAGTAATGCATGAGCACAAGCAATATAGTAATGGTGGCAGGTTTACGCCAAAGCAACTTGTGTTGGAAAATAGACATGCCCTCAGTGTCATTCTCTGCCTCATCTTATTCCCTGGTTGGGCTGATTGTATGAGACTTTTCGCTTTTTGGGTCCCCAAGGGAAGCCTTTTTTTTTTTTTAATGCTCAGCTGCTGGAAAAGAATGAAACAGGAGGAGGAGTGACATTCACTGATAACACACTTACCACTTAGGATGGTCACCCATTTGAGCTTTTCAATGACTTGGGAAGTTATTAATTAAGCATCTCCTTAAGGGCTTTCTCAGTATAAATGTCAATAGGCTGTGATTTTCAAAATTGGTAGAAACTCCTAGGGTTTGGATAGGAAATGCTTAACTGCAAAATGGGGCATTAAAGCATAAACCGCTGACAACTCCTGGGAGATTCTTTGATTTATTCCAGTCTCTCTCTTCAGTTAGAAAATTATGGAAAGTCAAAGAATAATAACAGCAAGAGAATGTCAGTTTAAGTGATCAGAGTTAGGGCGGGGTAAATAATTAAAAAAAACCCAAATACTCCATGACTGTGTTCAAAACATTCAGTGAATTTGCTGTGTGTCTGTCCACACTCTGTTCACTTTCCATGAATATTTTAGCACATGAGTTTAGTGTGTGTGTGTGTGTGTGTGTGTGTGTGTGTGTGTGTGTGTGTGTGAGAGAGAGAGAGAGAGGGAGGGGGGTGCTCTACAGCCCCCTTTCTGTCATGTGGGTGATTGGTGATGGAGAATGGCTGTGGCAATCCATCTCTGGAGAGTAAAATGTCACTGTTTTCTCTCCCTCTACCCCACCCTCCGATGTCTGAGAAGCTGTGTAGTTCTCTGGCAATAGGGGCCCACTGTTCTGAGGGCTTGTGTATTTTCTGAATCTTTTGTTTATGAATCAAAAGAAAGCAGTGAGGAAAAAAATGAAGTTCAGCCACTGGAAAGAGCTTTTCTTCGTAGTCGTCGGCTGGTAGTTCTGCCCACTGGCCCACACTACCCCATCAAAACAGCGTTAATTTTAAACTTTGCATATCAAAACCGTGCAGTCTGCTGCTGATGAATAAGCCCCATAAGAAAAATTATTCACAGCCATTATTCAACAAATAACTTTAAATTAGAAATTTGAGAAAATCTGTCTGAGGGCACTTAGCACCTCATCTGTGAAGAGTGCTTATTGATGTCAGACTGAGTTAGCATCATGCAGGATTTGGACCATGCTCTATAAGCATTAATGACAGAATATTGTCCATTAACCGTGTATCCCAAGTGTATCATAGCTGAGCTCCCCTTCAGGGAAAATGAAACCAATCATACTTCCTCCGCAATCCCACCAACTAGAGTTAAAGGCCTAATTTATACACATCTTAATTTATACATCATCTATGCGTACTGCCCTTCTCCCCCACTAGTTCTTTGAACTGCACACTTCTGAAAGTGCTGCATTAACAATTAGCTGTAGCTGATTCCATTGCTTACTATTTTAGATGAGGTTATGCTTTAATATATTTTCTTTGTTAATTAATAGGATTGCTTCATTGAGGTGGTCACCTCATTTCCAAGAATGTCCTGTGAGAATTGCAGGCAAAATTGCACAGTATCCATATAAACTCATTAATATCAGATGCTGTTGTGGAAGAAAACATTCTATAAGTCCCAGATGAACATTTTAATGCAGCAGCACACTTCGTCAAAATATTGTGGACGGGATTAGTTTTTATTTTAATGGTCTGAAGTCAGTCAGCTTTCTATATTTTTTAATTGTAAATGAGTTAAAGGCTTGTGATATGGATGCAATAAACACTGGATTGAGCCAAACATAACGCAGGCAGGTGCTGTGCAAACCAATAGTTCATCCAGTGCACCTCAGTCCTGACCTTCCTATTTCCTCTCTTAAGCAGAGACTGCCAATTGTGTAGAGGTGTGCCAAACTGCATGATGAGGCATTCCATAAATGTTTAATGCGCAGAGGTAATCTATTTTGGTGGTATAAAGTTATTTCATCAGCTGGATTTTTGTATATAAAGGTGACTACCAGCCAGACTCATTAAGCTATGTTTTGTGACAATTTATGCAAAGCACAGACAGCCAGGTTTTGACATTGGTGATCCTCAGCACACAGAAAAGACCTCTTGTTCACGAATTGGAGCATGTGCCATGTCTGCCATGTGTTCTTGTGTCACTACAGCTCTGCAGTGTGGTCGTGCATTGCTTTGCTCTGATATATGGGATAATGGAGAGACCAGGTAGATGAGGTAATATCTTTTATTGGACCAACTTCTGTCAGTGAGAGAGATGAGCTCTGTGAGAGCTCGAAAGTTTGTCTCTCTAACCAACAGAAGATGGTCCAATGAAAGATATTACCTTGCCCACCTTGTTTTTCTAATATCCTTTGACAGACACATCTACCTCACTGCATACATGGGATAGTGCCGGACTGAGACTATATACCTTTATGATAATCATTAATTTGGTCAGTTGCTGCATGGACTAGACTGATAGCATTGTAGGAGGAGTTTTGAATGGGTTATAGAAACTATGTATTATACTAGGTTTACAATGCAGGTTTATTCCACTTATTCTTTTATATGAGAAGTCTGCAAGGGATTTTGGTTTGGCTGTATAGATAGCTAGGAAGAAGCCATGCTGCTTTTTAGTGTTTCACAGGAATATGAGAGTGTTGGCTCTATCCTATATTCAGTGTATCCAAAGATTCCCCCTTGTATAGGCAAAGTATTTTTGATTTTTCATAAACTGTGAGAAGAAATATACAAATTGATGTGAATCAACACTACATGCTGCCTTTCTCAGACGTTCTGAGGATCAGCAGTACAATGCTTAGAGGAGCCGATACTCCGTCTCTAAAGTCTTCACAGAATTGCTTATTGCCATGGAGGCCCACATGGACGTGTACCTTTATTTGCCTCAAACAGCTGAACCTTCGCAGAGTGTGTAACAAGAGTTCTTTAATATTTCTGATTTTACCTAATATGATTGGTGCCACTGAGTTGGCTCATGTAGTTCCCAAAAGCCCCAGATCAGCATGAGTACGCTTACAGGAAGAAGTATCACAGAAAGAATATGCTGCTGACTTGTGATTCCAGTTACACAATTTGGAATATACTGCCAAAACCTCCATTAGATCACATGATAAATACAAGGAAAACACCCACAAAAATGCCATCACAACTAAAGTTAATCTTCAAATAAACAAGCTTATCCGCTAGTGCATAACATTCTTATAGTTTGCATACCTGTACAACTTTAACTATATAAACAGCAAAAATAAGTTTCCCCACTTTTACCTATCCTAAACAGCCAAAACAATAATAAGATAGATTGTTCTTAAACATCTTACTGACCTATTACAGCAGCAAAGTTTTGTTTTAAATACAAATGAAATAAATTGTAAATTCTTAACTTAACATCTAAATAGTTTAACTGTAATTTCTGTAACATCTAATGAAGTAAATTTGTACATCTAAATTTTAAAGTAAAAACCCCTTAAAGTATAACCCAATATCTTTTTCTTTTCCTTTTTTTGTAAACAGTTAAAATAAAATAAAGGTTTAGTTTGTAACTGTAATTTTATGAGGCAGTGTCTGATCCTGGGCATAACTGGTTCATAAAAAAGACGGATTATGTTATAGTAAGGACCTACAAATTTACCCTAATTGTAAGTTCAACTATAGAAAGTAAGTGTGCATTCTTCTTTGAATGATGGTCCCTGTGTGTATTCCACATGCATGCACACCAAGGGCCCAAGTCTGGAAATTCCTCAGAACAGTGGTCTGCACGTGTGCAGTAGCTCACCTAATGCTCCCAATTGAAGGTATAATAGGCAGCATGGGCCAACACCTCTCCACTTCCTTCTTACCGCTGCATGGCCTGAGTCGGAATTGTCCTCCTTCACTTTGTTATATAATCTGTAAAGAAAGAAAACATCAGTAAATTGTTATATTTCTTAGCTTAGTAGTTGGTTAGTTAAAGTTTATAGTATAGTTAGTTTAGATCTTTCTTTCTTCCTGATTGGGGCCCACCCTGGCTCCAGGAGTGGGCCCGGAGTCTCGGGATTGAAGAATTGCATCTCCTGTCCTGTCCTCACTCCTTCTCCACCAGTGACTAACAACAACATTGCCTGTACTGTCTGGGTGAGACACATATCTCAGCAAGTGCAGTACTTGTCATTCCTTCCCACTCAGAACTCGAGAAACCCAGTAGCTTTGCTTACAAAAGCACCAGTTGGAGAAAGCTCTTAGGTCCCTTTCTGATCTAGGCCCAGGAGACCCCATTGTACATTGGCCTCAACTAACCAGTGGTGCCCCTCCAAGCACGTGCCTTGGGGCAGAGCCCTAAACACCTAAGCAAAAAGGCTCTTCCTCTAGGGCTCCACGTGAGAGGAGAAGGCACTCTCATGGGCATAAGGACAGATCCCCGTTGAGGCCTGTTCATAAGAAACGGGTTTCCTCTCCACCCCGTCCAGGTGGTTGCAGGGAAGGGGTGGGAAGACGTTGCAAATGGAACCTAAGGAACCAGCACTGCTGAAGACCCCCAGACTGGAGGGTAAAACATGTAAAAAAAAGAAAGATCTGCTGGTTCCAATAGTCACCTCAATACCGAAGTGTAAGGACAGACATTCACCAGTTCCATCTACGGGCACTGGTGCAGATGCATTGTTTGTGCCATCTTGTTCAACTAAGGACTGTCCGGCTGATGCAGATGCATCAAGTCCTTCAGACTTGACAGCCAGAAGACAACCTCTTGGACACCAGGGTGTATGGAGACATATAGCGCTCCAGAATGTATTCTTCCCTAATCCACAGTCTCCACTTCTCTTTGGCATGGTCCTCCTGAGGGATGCCTTGAGTCCAGAGGAGGAGCCTATATCAATAACCAAGGAGTGTCCTACCACCAAGTATCTGCCAACAGAGCAATTCTTGGACTCAGATAAGTAAGAGGAGATAGCATTGGGGGAGATGAGACCCCATTCCCTGGGGATTTATGCTCCAGTCCCCAGGAGCAAACACCAGACAGTCCTGTAGACTATGACTACCTCCTGTTCATGCACTTTAGTACCAGAGCTCAGTCAAGCATTTTCACAAAGGCCAGAAGATCCAGAGGCCTGACTTCTTGGCCCCCTCCACTGCCACAGCCTCTGCTCACTCTCAGTTACTGGCCAAGGGCCATTTTTGACATATTGGTTGAGATCGATATACAACCACGGATGCCACCCACCCTGTCACCTTTGCGGACTGTCTCACACTCTTTGCCCACAACTGGAAGATCACTATGGACAGTTGGGTTCTGGAGATTGTCCATCCAGGTATTTACAACTCCCTTGCAGAGAAACTAAGCAGAAGCTTCTTGACAGACCATGAGTGTGAGGTTCATGACACAGCCCTACGTGAGATAGGTCCCATAGCAGAGTACCCCATTGTGTAACTATTTGCATCCCAAACTAACAGAAAGCTCCCCTTATATCGTTCTAGAGGAGTCAGGGGTTGCGACTATAGGGCGATGCCCTTATGTCCTGGACAAATAACCTCAGATATGCCTTTCCTCCCGTTCACCTACTTCCACAGATCATAGGGGAACATTATGTTGCTACAGAGCCAATATCATTCTCCAAGCACCCTACTGGCCCAGACAATTCTGGTTCATGGAACTTCTAACAATGTCTGCCCACCCCTCAGACAGGATCTGCCCATTCCCAGATCTGCTAACCCAGGACGAGGGGAAAATCAAACATCCTAATCTGAGCTCACTCCATCTCACAGCCTGGTGTTTGGATGGGCATTGGAAATAGTGCATTCATGCTCAGTCCCTGTTCAGGCTATCCTTAGCCAAAATAGCAAGGATTCTATGAGAACTTGCTGTCTGGACACATGGAGACACTTTTTGGCCTGAGTACAACTCCACCAACATTCTCCAGACACTATGAGGATTCCGGTTGTCCTAGACTATCTCCCGTCAATGAAGACTTCAGGTCTCTCTATTAGCTCATTGCAAGTACACCTACCAGCAGTAAGTACCTTCTTCCCTCGGGTGGAAGGATGTTCCTTCTTTACTCACCCAGATACAGTATGGTTTATGAAAGATCTGATCAGAACCTTCCCATCAGTGCTCAAACCTACACCTCAATGGGACCTTACTGTCATCCTCTTGACACTCACAGGTCTGCCTTTTGAACCCATGGCAACATGTCATGATCCACCTGTCCATTAAGGTGGTGTTCTTAGTGGCTATCACTTTGGCCAGGAGAATCAACATATTCGGCACCATCATGGAGGACCCTTCTTATACAGTGTTTGACAAAGAAATGGTTTCTCTGAGGCTATATCCCAAGTTTCCAAAACCCCCATGCTTCTGTTGAAGACAAGAGACCCTCAATGTCTGGCATGTTAAAAAAGTACATTACAGTTCATAGGATGTCACAATAGTCTATGATAACCAATGTTGATTGGAAAAAGTATGAAAGGGAGACAGACTAAATGAGTCCAACAAAAATGCTTATTAATGTAACTCAAGGACTGTGTTATGATCATGCTTGGTAAACAAGAAAAGTATGGAACTAGAAATCAGTGAACCAAAAATGGTGTATCAGAAACTGGGCTTAACTGGTGGGCAAAATAATGAAAGGGTGAGCTATTTCTCCCATCACTCCCTTTTTGAGTCCTTAAAGAGACTTTGGGGAGAAAAATTAGCTATTGGAACCAGCTTCACTATAATAACTGTCACTGCCACCATATCCTGGGACACCGGGCGTTTGTCATCCTGATATTGAGAGATGTCCTGACCAGACCAGGCCAGAGAGACTGACCCAGATGACATCACCATCTCCACTGGCTCCAGCTAATTCCGAAGATCCACTTGGAATGGAACAGGATGGGACTTGAACAACAACAGCAAGAACAAAACAGCTCCACTAATCTCTGCTATCTTTCTTCTCTTTTTCCCAAAAGGACAGTTATTACCAACTTTGATACATCTACAATACAAGGGTTTTTTTCCTTCTCAAAACTCTCTCCACCTGAAGGGAGAAGGAACAAGGGATATTGTTAAAATGAAAACCTTATTTAATACTTCACATTTCAAATGTTTTAACTGTTTTTGATTTTCTTTATTTTTAATAAAAAGTTAAAAGGCTTTTTAATGGTGTGATTGCCACTAAGCAATCTTAGTGTATAACAGACCCGAACCTTTTTAACACTGTTTAATGTTGGATAGTGATGGGTTTATATTAACACCTTTGGCCAATTTATTCCATCCAAATTAACACAACAGTGGACAGCTTCAGTTATGTTCATCTGTTTTAGGCATCATTGACATGGTACAGTTTTTAGTATAATATGAGCAGCACTACCTGGCATGATTTTGCTAGTATTTTTTACATTGCAATGCAATGTATTCATACCCTGTTAGTCATTACCTTGGGCATAAACACCCTGCTTCCATTCTAGGATTTTTTTGTTTTGTTTTGAAAACTGTAATGTAGAGGTACTGTTCAATCAATACCATACATATGTCAGACTACAATTAACAGCTTCCCTTTTACTTACTTCAAACAGACTTGTCCCAAGTAGTGAGTCATAGTTACTGCTACTGAAATACCTTTAGCTAACAAGATGTAGGAAATGGAGCATCCTGACTAATGAAGGTCTTAGGGTTCAGTCATTCTCGTGATGTGAAAACAGCCTGTGGATTTATTTGTACAGAATGTCCGGCTGGTTGTATTGATTGGTCACTTGATTCTTTACAAAAGTCTAAACAGATTGACTCACCATCTGCCAGTTGCGATATGAGTGTATCCTGCATTGTAAAAAGTGTGCCACAATTTCTGATATGAAGAGCAACTACTATCCCAAAGCATCTGAAGTGAGCTGTGTGATCTCACTACATTAAATTCTAGTGTAAGATGTATGTAAATGGGCATCCACATTTTAAATAACCTCCTATCAGCGCCTATGTGAGAACAGTTGCCTTTTAGATTTATTATAGCTACTGTGTGTTGCCTAGTAACTGGAACCCATATGAAAAGGTAGGTAACAACGTAAATCTACATTATTATGACTTAATGATTTCTTGCATCAGTTGCTAGGAACATATTCACTGTGACTGAAATTGGGCAGGGTAGACCATACATAATACATTGTAGAACAATAATATTGTCTAAGTTACTCTTGAGGACTTCTGCTGTGCTGCCTAAGAAGACTCTAATTAACTTAAAGTGACAGGGATGTTTCCTATCTTTTTCTGTCTTTCTTCTCTCTGCTGTCCTCTCAGCAGTCTGCACATCTGTGAGTTCCCCCCATCGCACCCACACTCAATGTCCAAAATTAATTCAGAGCAAGAGACAAAACAGTTGTGATAGAGGCAGATGTCTGTATCAAATCATGAACTCCATTTTGTGTGGTGTGGAACACATCTCTAAACTTGCCTGAGGACAGCCTCCTGTACTACATTCTAGACAGCTTCCCTACCTGAGAACATTTCTGGACACCTTCTTGAAGGACTATCACAGGGAAGCCATCAAGATGGCAGTCTGGGGTCATTGACTGTTTCTGAACTACTGGCCCATCCCTCCAGAACAGCGGAGTATCTGCTCAGGGGCGTACATGGAGGGTGGGGCATGTCTGGCAGGAGAGAGATTGGAACTTCTCAGTGGAGCATGTGGTAAGAGACAGAGCCTCTATTTAAGAGCAGGGTGCTGCTCTGTGTATGGGGCGTGGGGGGGGGGGGGAGGAGCAACCATCGACATGCACAAGGACTTGCTGGAGAAAGGAGGTAGAATGGTCTCTGCCTAGCCTGAAATGTTGAAAAATCTCAGATGCACAGGAAGGGTGATGTCAGAGTAGGCCAAGACATTTCATTGTTTTCAAACCCTCGAGTGTTTTAAGAGTAGTCTCTATGGTTAAGAAATTCCTTGGCTAAGTCTGTGTTCTTTGTTTTCCTGTCACATTGTCCCCAAAAGGTTAATTTAGAAGCCCAGAGAGATGACAGCCTAGGCGGAGCCTGGGAGAACATATGTAGGAACATAACAATGGCCATGCTGGGTCAAAACAATGGTCCATCTTAGTCCTGCATCCTGTCTTCCAACAGTGGTTGGTGTCAGATGCTTCAGAGGGAATGAACAGAACAGGGCAATTTATCGAGTGATCCATCCCCTGTTGTCTAGCCCCAGCTTCCGGCAGTCAGAGGTTTAGGGGCACCTAGAGCATGGGGTTGCATCCCTGACCACCTTGGCTTATAGCCATTGATGGACCTATTCTCTATCAACTTACAAACAAGTTCCATAGAATGATTATGCAATGTGTGAATAAATACTTCCTTTTGTTTGTTATCATCTTGCTGCCTATTAATTTCATTGGGTGACTCCTGATTCTTGTGTTATGTGAAGAGGTAAATAGCACTTCCTTATTCACTTTCTCCACACCATTCATGATTTTATAGATCTCCATCATATCCTCTCCTTAGTCATCTCTTTTCTAAGCTGAACAGTCTGTCTTTTTAGTCTCACCTCCTGCGGAAGCTGTTCCATTGCTCTAATCACTTTCTTGCCCTTCTCTATACCTTTTCCAATTCTAATATATGTCTTTTGAGATGGGATGATCAGAACTGTACACAGTAGTCAAGGTGTGGGCATACCAGGTATTTATACAGTGAAATAATATTTCCTATTTTATTATTTATCCCTTTTCTAATGGTCCCTAACATTCTGTTAGCTTTTTTGATTGCAGCTGCACACTGAGTGGATATTTTCAGAGAACTATCCACAATGACTCCAAGATCTTTCTTGAGTGAGCAGCTAATTTAGAACCCATCATTTTGTCCATATCGTTGGGATTATGTTTTCTGATGTGCATTAATTTTCATTTATCAGCACTGAATTTCATCTGTCATTTTGTTGCCTGCTCACCCACTTTTGTGAGAATCCTTTGTAACTCTTTGCAGTCAGATTTGGACTTAACTATCTTGAGTAATTTTGTATTGTCTGCAAACTTTGCCACCTCACTGTTTACCCCTTTTCCCCACATCATTTATGTATATATTGAACAGCACTGACCCAATACAGATACTTGGGGGACCCTGCTATTTACCTCTCTCCACTGTGAGAGACCACTGATCATTTATTTCTATCCTTTGTTTCCTATCTTTTAATGAGAGGACCTTCCTTCTTATCACGACTGCCTATTTTACTTAAGAGCCTTTAGTGAGGGACCTTGTCAAAGGCTTTCTGAAAGTCCAAGTACACTATATCCACTGGATCATGCTTGTGCACATGTTTGTTGATCCTCTCAGAAAATTCTAATAGACTAGTGAGGCATTATTTCTCTTTACAAAAGCCGCATTGGCTCTTCCCCAACATATCGTGTTCATCTATGTGTCTGATAATTCTGTTTCTTATCCTAGTTTTAACCAATTTGCCTGCTACTGAAGTTAGGGTTTATAGGCCTGTAATTGAGAGGATCACCTCTGGAGCCTTTTAAAAATATCAGCATTTCACTAGCTATCCGCAAGTCACCTGGAATAGAGGCTGATTTAAACACTAGGTTACATATGTTGGAACAGTGCTGAATCACTATATAGTATCACAATGGACAAGTTTGGTGAGCCTGAGTGCTAGAGGATTCTGGGAGCAGGGCCACATAGCACTAGTCTGTGGAAAATCACTCAAAAGGCCAAACTTGCACTTGGTGTCAATATGTGTCACAAATATTTGTCCAGATCCTGTGTAAGCAGCTATGCTGATGTGGAAGACCAATGGTCACAGTCAGCCAATGGCCAGTTCGCCTGGTGTGTACATGTGGAGGCACGTAATGGCGAATCTGGGGTGAGCTGACCTGGGTCAACTGACCCTATAGGATGATGTGATATCAGGTGCCTGTAGGGGAATAGTCCCTCCCAAATTATGAATTAATTGTGTTATGCCAAATAATTCGCTGGCAAAGCATATTTTGGGGACATGTGACTTCTTTGGGAAGAGGATATAAGTACTGGGAAGATCACATGGTATCTAGCTTTTCTATCTATATCTCATATATCCAAGAGGGCCAGTTATACTGTCGGACAGAAGAAGGATTAAGACCAGAGGGCCTTGGGGTAACCTATACCCTGCTTCGGGGGATCATAGATCAGAGGACCTCGGGGTAGCCAAGACCCCACTACGAGGGACTCAGAAAATATACGAAGGCCCTGAGGGAACCTGAAGGAGGAAGAGACAGTCTTCACCTAGGAGTGGTAGCTATCATGCTTTGCTTACCAATCAGGATACTGTGTGGGGCCAGCACAGTTACTGAGGGTTTATGCTTGGGAAATTGAGGTTTACTATGGAGAGGAATTGTATGGTCCTTTTTATTTGCTTGTGATATCTGCCTTTCAATAAACAATAGCTCTGCATTGAAGATACTGACTTTTGGTCTTCACTGGCATGGTCACTGGGTGCCCAACTGTGGGCACATAAATTGATCTGAATTGGTCCCCGGCTCAACAACATACCTCAGTTAATTGTTCTGCAGTTTCATATTTGTGTTTCTTCAGGACTCTTGGGTGAATACCATCTGGTGCTGATGACCTATGGTTTAATTTACCAATTTGTTTCAAAACCTCCTTTATTGACACCTCAATCTGGTGAGTAGAAATGGTGAGTAGACTCTACCTGGACCCAATTGGCTTAGAAACACGTGGGACCCAACAATTGGGTCCACTGGCAACTGAACAGATTGGTACAGGGTAAGTTGTAACACCAGTTACTATGGCAACTTTTGTGTTCTGGAGCCTGATCTCAAGTCCTTTGAAGTCCATGATCATTTGATCAGATTTTTTGAGGGAAAATGTTCAGAGGAATATTTATATTTTCATGTAAAAATATTCCTCCAATTTACCTCGTCCCTTCTCCCGATAATCTTACCTATATCTGTATCTGCATGGTTTATATTGCTGTAAAAATGTGCGCTTTATAAATGAAGCCTTCCTTGGCTGCATTCACCTGATCTCTTGACTTTTAAAAATATTCCAACTTTTGCATAAGTATTTTGCATTTTCTGTCTGTATGAGAAGAATTGGCTGTCTCCTCCCCTATAATCCAACCATGTTAGTCTGAGACTGTTATCCCTGCTTATCACCAGAAAAGAACACTCCTTTGGTGAAAGTTACAGCTACGTCATGTCATACAAAATGTATTAGTTATATTATGGCAATCATATTTTTAGTTAATAACACAGCAAATCTAGTAGGAACAGTCAATAAAATGTATCCTGTGGATTCTCACTGCCCATCATATTCTGTGGGCATATTGGATATTTTGGTACTGTTCAATATTTACAGAACTTAAGGCTCTAAGTTTATTCAGTCGTATAAACATAACTTGTGAATTCTTACTGATAAAAGAAAGATAGCTAGTTTACTAATTTCTTCAAGATGAATCAAATAATTTCCTCTTTATTGATTGACACGTTTCTTCTATAACCTTCACCCAGAGGCTGTCTTCAATTGATTACAGCATTTCTGTGTTATATGCTTTCCCTTATAATTCAACATTAAAAGTAATTTTTACAGCAATTTACTGTGTGCATGTGTGCGTGCGTGCGTGCGTGCGTTCACTGCCAATTCCTGTTTTTCACATAAGTCCCCCTCATTGTGAATCCTGGCAAGTGTCTTCCATCAGTATTATACCCACATTCTTTTACAAGTTTTTCCTTCTGCATATATGTACACCAGGGGTGGCCAAACATACTGACTCCCTGAAATCCCCCTCCTCGCAAGCAACTCCAGCTGTCCAAGCAACTCCAAGTTCCCCATCCTAGTCTGATAGGCAGAGAAGGGGGGGCATAGGAGGCTCTGCGAACCGCACTTTAACTTTAAAGGAGCCACATGAGGCTCACGAGCCAGTTTGGCCACCCCTGAAAAATTATATATTAGTTAGTGCGTGCAGTGGAGGCAAGGATGGAGGAGTGTGCATGTTCAAACTAATTCTTGCCTTTGGGAAATCCATTCTTTGCTTCAGAAGATGCCCAGGTTGATTCCCTGCTGGAACTATTGATATACAATGGAACTTATAAAAACTGTGATGTTTCTATTATATATTACTCTTGATACTTCATTCCTATTTGCTATGTATGTTATACAGTAAGTTTTTTTGCATAAGCAGCTGGGTTGTTCAGGAATTGCTAAGGCAAGCAGTTCTGACTCATTTGTGTTCTCTCCAAATAAGCTAAAATTTCACCCTAGAGCTGGCCGTGTTTTAGTGATGAAATTATTTCTATCCTGATGGTTGTTGGGTTGGGAAACGCCCACTAAACAGAATGGGAGTTTGGAACAAAAATCCATTGCACATGGTTTGAAAAAATCAGCCTGAAATATTTGTAAAGTGTTTGGAATCCAACTGAACAAATCTTACTAGAGTGGTTATGTTGCATTAGATTCTGAGCATGTGTTGTACTACGTAGTACAAAGTACTGAATTAGAACTTTGTCATCACAAAGATACGAGGTCAGCTAAAAACAAGACAAAACCACCTAGGGAAATAGCCTCTGTCATGATCATGTCCCCATCTTAAAACAAATGGGTTTAGGATTTCATAGCAAAGCTGAGGATTTAGCCACATATTTCAATGGGTGTTGTGCCCCTCCGTTAATAAGCATGCAATTTGATACAGGGATGTACTGCTGGTGGGGTGGGAGGAACCAGACAACAAAAACAGAGAAATCATGAACAAACAAAGGCTCTTAATGCTATATTGTGACAAATCCCCTAACCCCTGTGCACTGTATAAGTGGGAAGAAGAATTAATCTAAACCTCTGCTAAAGAGGAAAGTCACTGATCCAAAAGGCAAGAAAGGAGCACTATGACTAAGATAAATATGACCAGTTCCAGCAGGGTCTGTCAGGTACTTGAAGAATCACAGATTGCATATAGGTTCTGTGGATGAAAATGCTGGATATATCTTGCTTTTTTCCCCAAAGAGTGGCTTCTGCCCTAAACCCTGGGAGAGAACTTCAGTTTGTTTGCCGGGGTCAATACTTTTAGAGCTTAGTGGGCACATCTCATTTTTCTTGGTTTCATTAGACGTGAACCTCTTGACTGGGTTGCGTTAAGCTAGGCTGTTCCATGGTAGGCTGTGGACTTGTATAGCATGATTGACATTACAAGATATTTATAAAGGAGATTGTATTTTTTTTCCTCTAAAGTCCTTGGATTTGAACTTATAAACTCGAACTGAACAGGAAATAGCGAATGTTCAATTCCTTTGCATAAAATGTTTGCTTTGCATTTAAACTGAGCAGACTTATGGCAGTATATATTGCCCCCTACCAAGTGAAAGGGGGAATAACCTAACCTTTTGTAACCCTACCGTGTCATGTGACTGGTATCAGTAAATAAAAAATAGCCTTTTACCAGTACTCCTCCTTTGTGCTAAACCTTTTCAATGGCTCAAACAAGGTTGTCTGCCAGACATCTTGACGTATGACTACTCAGTTATTTGATTTTTAATCGAGTGCAGTAGTACAGATGGTTCTGTGCTGTTTGTAGCAAGTAAGATGTTAGGGGAGGAGCCCCTGTGGCTTAATATTTCCTGGTGGTTAATAGATTGAGAACTTGTTTGTATGTAGTTTGTGAAGATTCTTCACATTCATTCTATCGCTTGGGGGAGATTTTCAAAGGGAAAAGGGATAGGTAAGCTCTTAATTTCCATTTGTACCTTTTGAAAACCCCTGATCTCTTACGGGAAAGAGCTGTTTTATATACTTCCATTTTAAGAATGGGTATATCGATTTAATAAAATAGCCACCAAAATTTACTTGTTGTTTGGAGCCAGAATATTTTTTAGCCTTTTCTGTAAATTGGCTGTGAGCATTATATTATGTATCACTCCCCTCTACACATTTTTGCACGTTGCTGCCATTATCATTGCAAGATAATATTAACTTGTTGTAAACACAAAGATTTCTACTGAACTGTTAATGCAGACTGTCAAATTTCATGTGGAGAAAGATTCCAGTATAGGGCTTAGATAAACCATTGTAAGTTAACGTTAACATTTTGAACATCTCCATAAGGCACTGTTTTGTGATTTAAGTGTTTTGTGCATTGAAGAAAAATTAGAAAAGTGAATGTATTTTAAAATGGAAAAATGATTGGTTCTACAGACACTTGCGCTGGACATTTCCAAACAGCACATTTGTAGAGCTCCTGTTAGGCTCCTGCTAACCTGAGATATGGCAGGAAAGGGGAGGTGTGGCTGCATAATCCCGACTGGTGAAACTTCCCATCTAATCAGGGCAAACAACTGACCTTTTTTCCCCCATCTGAATTCTAACGAATGTTCTGTTTAGAGGGAAGGGTAAAATCAAAGGTGCAGAACAAAGACCATATCATATGGGGGAACTGTTTCATTGCAACTACTGTCTGAGAGGTCTGCAATTCCATTCCATTCAGTGAGTGGCTGTGGTAAGAGAACTGGAGGGATCAGAGGAGTTTGGGTGGTGTAAGGGGATAATCTGAGTGGGGCACAACAGAACTAGCAATTTGGTGGAGTGTTCCAGATTACTAGATCCCTGAGTGGACCTAAGAAAGTTTTCCTCCACGAGGTACCAGTAGCCCATTATTTAGAGTTATCAGCAGGGAAGGGATGCAGTTTGAAGTAGGATCACTGAAGTGCTCCTTTATGATGAAGGAAACCCCGGGCCTTGTGGGACACACAAGCAGCCATTATGTGTGTGGAGAAACCAAGAGAACACTGGAGAAATGTGATTATGAGGTTCTATTTATTCCTCATGTCATAAAATCCTCACATCTTCAAAGACTATATTTTCTTGCCACCTCTCCCCATTTCGCCTTTTTCAGGAGAATTGGGTTCTCTTCCTGTCTGTCATTTCACACTCAAGTCATTGCACCTTGCTATGTCTGTTTCCCTATCCACAAAACGGGAATAAATATAAGGCCCCCTCTGTTATAATTGCTTTGACTTCTATGAATGAACAATGCCTATTTTTTAAAAAAAAATTTATTAAGGTGAGGCACCCCTATAGGAGTTTAGTGTGTGCGAGCTTCTGGCAGAGCAGGTGGACTGTCTTCACCTCCCTCTTCCAGGTTCATGGAGTCACCGAATGTTGAAGGACTTTCTTTCTCAAAATGAAGTGCTGCCATGCACAGAACTGATGATAAGGCATAATCTTTATATCTTGTTCATAGTGAGAGAGGTCACCAACAGGCATCAATTTCCAGTTCAAGGGAAATATGTTAAATCTTCCAATGTCCTGGAGGAAGTTTGGGTTGACCTTGTGGATTCATGACTAAGGGAACCGCCAGCCATTCCCTTTTCCCCTCCTTTCTATGGGGCGGGCCTATACCAAATGCAGAGGCTCCATTATCTGCAAAAGTGAAGTCTGGAGACAGGTCTCAGAGCAACTCCCCCAGTGTATGGTTCATTTACTTAGGCTTTGACTTATGAGTATTTAGCCCATCGTAAATTATTTTGCAGTAATAACTTACTATCATCAGACATTTGCATTTCAGTAGGATTGATTCTCTAAACACACAAGGGACCATATGGGGATGTGTGTAGGCTCAGACTCTGAAATGGCTACAGTAAGTTTCCTCCGTAGTCATGAATGCTCCTCTACCGAGGTTGTCATATGAAGGTAGATAACAGAGCACTCTACATTTTCCTCATCAATGTATTCATGTGTTTTTGTCTATAGCTAATTGCTGGTTGTAATCATGACTACTGTTGATAACTGTAAGAGTTTTGTTCAGCATTGGATCACATGCTACACGTTATCTTGGGCAACCTATATTTGAGGAATATTTCAATTGATTGTAACAGTTTCATGCATTTTTTTTTTAATTACAAAGGGGAACAGAGGACCCAAGGTTCTTTGGGGCAGGGAATTGAAACCTATATTTACATATACATTTCTATTGATGAATGTCACAGTTAACACAATTTCCCGTGTCTCAATCTTACACAGTATGGGAACAAAGTTCCAGAGGGGTAGTCATGTTAGTCTGTATACAGCAAAAACAATGAGAGTCCTTTTGTGGGTTGCAGCTCACGAAAGCTTATGCCTGCAGAAATTTGTTAGTCTTTAAAGTGCTACAGGACTCTGGTTGTTTTTGCAGTATGGGAACAAGAGTCCCATAACCTACATCTAATGTTAATGATGTATTTTACACTAAGCATTACATTCAGGACAGGGAAATAAAATTCAGGAAATAATCTGCTTATAACCACAGTAAGAGAAAAATATCATTCTGAGTATTAAATTTAATCTGACTCTTCTTTAAAGCACGTGTTGGAAGCAAATGGCAATGTACAGGAAGCATAAAATGCTGCTAACCAGCAGCAGCATTTAGTGACTCACTAATACTGTATGTTATTTCTAATTATTCCTGTAGTTTGTCATTGTTTAACACAATCAAATCTAATTGGCCAGTATTTTGTTGTTGTTAGATTACAATGGATATGGCTACAGTTTTACTGATATTGTTCCGGTTTTGTTATGAACATCCCAACCTCTTCTGCATCACTAAATCTTAAATTAGACTCTGATAATAAGCATATTTTATGAGAATTATCAAAAGATTAAAATACACACAGCAGAATCAAAATACACTGAATGGGAGTCTGCAGCATCTTTCTATTTCATACGTAGCAATTCCTTAGGGTCATCAGATAGAGTGAGCATTTGCTTTTAATTAAATACTCCTCGTTTAAAAGGTACAACTAATAAATGTCAAGTGGGCATCTTTGCATCTGCCTTAGGATGATAAATATGTAAGTCTGAAGGCTGTTAGTGTTATAACTGTTGCAGCGTGGCTTTCAGTTAAAAATCCTGAACATAAAACTACAAATAGAGCTGAAAAATTATTAGAAAGTTTGGTGGCCTCTTCTGTCACAGAGTGAAGTTGATGACATTTATTGTAATTAAGATGCCTACGAAACATTTTTTACTTAAATACTAAACTGATGTTCTGTCATTCTAAATGTCTTATACATCTTGTTTCATGCTAAGTGAGGGCAGATATTATTTTTTCCCACAAAGTGGGTGGGGATTTGGTGAAAAATGGTCTTTTCAAGTAGGCAAGTTACTAGAAGTTTGTCAGTAAGAACCACTCTACATGCACAGCTGACAAATAGATGTACACAGATTGCCTAGATTAGACACACCTCTGTTTCTTATCATTCTTATATAATCACAAATCAGTTAAAAATAACTATTATAGGATTGAAAAACCAGCAATCCACTGATTTTTAACGCATTGCAGATTCCTCTGTAAATCAGTTCCAGAGGGGTAGCCGTGTTTCTCTGTAAATCAGGTAGGTGATTTTTGCATCTTATGATATTACCTGAGATTCAGAAATAATGGACAGCAGATTTACCAACATATATAATTTCAAAAGTACATTAATGAGGGTAACTCAAATATTGAAGTTTAGGAGAATATCAAAACAGAATAGCATTAGGGCTAAATCTTGAAATCATTAGTTGACATTCGGACAAAAATCATCATTGTAGTTGTGTGTGACTAGGGAGTTAGTGAGGAGGGCTGCAGGATTTGGACCTTCTTGATCATATGATAAGTGATCATTACTGTTCATATAAATTAAATGCAATTATATTGTATTGGTGTAAATACATAATGCAGAATGAGTAAGGACATACCAATAAAGAAGTCTCCTATTCTGTTTAAATTCTTATTCCATCACCATGGCAGTGGAGCATCTTCCAATGCCGCATTAAGTGAAGTGACTAATATCTGCCACATGGGGCCCATTCTTCATTCCTCTCCCCAGGAGGAAAATCATGTGAGACTTTTTAAATTTATGTTCCGTATGCTTTTATTAGTAAAGGCCAAGTTGAAAATTGCACCATGTACTTGAAACTGAAAGTGACGTACGTGATACAATTATCATTTGACATAGTTACATCACTGTAATTGAAAACACATTTCTCATGATAGATGAAACACTCAACTATGAAGTACTGAACTCCAGACTATATTCTGTTAATGCATGGGAGAACTTTTCTATCACACCATCCATTGAATGTAATGAAAGTGACCTGGGTAAATGACTCACGCTTTGATGAAAGAAGCCCCTGCATTTTTTATGTGTATGATGGGTTTTTAAGAATACAGTATTTTTAAACTGTGCTTAGGATAATTTAGCACAGGATTTTATAGCGTTTATATGTTTAGGATTTTATGGAGCTGTATGTTTTGTTACATTTCAGTAATGGCCTTCATATAGAATTTCAGTTTTCCTATGCAACGAGGAGAATTTTACGCTGTGTTTTGAGCATATAAAAACTGTGACAGAATCTATTAGAGCTATTGCTTCGGGTGCAGCCTCCTGTACCCCCACTAGGCATGTACTCTGTCCTTTGTCCTTAAAAGATCTTGAAGAACCTTCAGCAAAGAGAGGGTTTTTAGTACCAGATTTCTTTCAAACATGAAGAACAAGCAGAAAATAACTTTTAAAAGAAAAAGCTTGAGGATTTCCTATAAATCATAGAGCATAAACAAATCAGTTCTGTTTATACAATGTAGTTGACTGTTCAATGTGAATTCAAGGAGCTAAAATCGGGTATGGAAAGTAAGAGAAAGCCAATAAAGGAGTTGGAGGAGAGCATGGATGGGTCAACAGAAGAGGAAGAATCATATATAGGAAGTGCATACCAGTGTTGGGCCAGATCCTCAGCTGAATAGCTCCACTGAAGTTAAATTTGCACCAGCTGAGGTTCTGGCCCACAGCTTCATGCCGGGTGAAGGCATGTGGAAGATATTAAGAGGTGAAAATTAATGATCTGACTGGCAAATGACATCCCTTACTGTTTCTAAGGCTACTATACCTGGGGTGAAGAACCTAGACCAGAGTTTGGTTTTTTTGTGCTTGGGTGTCTCTTAGAAACTCTCTCCTTTTGTAAAAGATAGATCAGTTGTGCTTGCAGACAGATTTAGAAGTGAAGAATCCATTACTGTGCTCACCTTCTTTTGAACTGGAGAATGGGCTGCTGAATTGCCAATATGTGGTGAGTGAGTTGCATCAATCCACATGATGACTGTGCAGTAGTGGACAGGTCATAGTGGATGAGCTGAATCCTTTCAGTCAACAGTCTTTCTGCTGTTCTTGCATATTTTGCAGTCTGTCTTCCAAGAGGATTTTCTCTCCACAGGTGATCGTTACTGCCTTTCTGCCTCCAGCTTCAATTCCATGAGTTGTGTGAGATTATCCAACTCTCAGGACAGGAGAGAAGGAGTCAGACATGAACTGTTTAAAAATCATCTTTTCTGACATGTGACTTCTCATGGTTGAGCAAAGACAAAAAGTACAGTGGCTGCCTTTATAGGAAGGAAGCTTATCATACCTCATTATTTATCTTTACCATAGTGCATGGTACCCTCTTCGGGGAGTCTAACAGAGTTGGCCATCTAGTGAGTGTCCTTTCGTAGCCAGAGGTCACTTTGTGGTACCCAGCCTCTGTTCTCCTCTTGTTTCCTCAATAAACTCAAAAACACTCCCCTTTCTGGGTATACATTTCATTCATTCCTCTGGATACACGCTGGCCCTCCAGGCCCAACCCCAGTTTAGTGTGTGTTTCTCTATCTCCCTCTTAGGTAGGGAGTCCCCAGCCTTCCTTTCTGGAGTTAGGTCCTGTTTTTCCACAGTGACTTAAAGGCTTCACCTGACTGGAGTTCAGCTTTCTGTTTCTGACTTCTCAACTCCCCTGGTGTCAGGATCTTCCTCGAAGGAGCCTCTCTCTCTCACTTACTGCATTTTCTATCACAGCTTCCCCTCTACCTCTTCACTGCAGCTTCCTGCTGCTCTTCATGGGGGAAACCAACTGTCCTCCATTAGGACCCATCAAGGCTATTAATGTGGCAGAGGTGTGCTTGAGCAGCTCTATCAGTAATCAGGGTTGGCTGGCCCCAGGCCTCCAGGTCTTACAAGCCAAGTCACCCAGTTACAGGGAGCTTTTTATTGTTTCAGCTTGGTGCTTACCCCAGATAGCTTACCCAGATAGCTGCTTGCTTGGAGTGGTGCTCTGTCCCTCTGTAGTAGTGGGGATGCACCCTAGAGAATGATGAGCCTGCTATAGCCTCAGCTAACAGACATCCCAGACGAGCCCCTATACATACTCCTTCTGGGCAGGAAGTATGTCCTTGAGCTTCAGAGTCTTTCCCAGTTGAATTGCCTGAAATCTCTATATGGGCCATCACTTGTAACGCTGACCCATGCAGAGGTGTTGGCAGCAGGGATCAAACCTTGGATCCCTGGAGCTTAATGCCTGAGCTTCTACCGAATGAGCTAAAATACACATCTCTCTTAGCTAAGGTTGTAGCAAGCTCATCATTCGCTAGGGGGCCTGGTCACCACTAGAGGGAGACAGAGCACCACTCTGAGCAAGCAAGGTTACACTTACATTTTACTCCTTAGCACTTGTATGCTCCCAGTTACATATTCCATAATACCCATTTCTTTATTCTACAGTCAGAAGACACACTGGTCAAATAAACATTAGTGATGTTACACCTAGAATAAATCTGACCCAGTCACTTTGGAATCATGTTTAGGAGGAGTGGGCAGTACTAAAATCTGTAGGACAACTACATCTTATAGGCTATAGAAACATTATCATGGTAATAATTTTCTGTGTATCAATATGTTTAACTCTCTTCAACAGTGCAAGGTGTCATGCTAACAGTTGGCATTACCCCTCCGCCATCTATTCAGTAACTACATTCCTATAGTTAGCATTTCGATAATACCATGCCCTTTATGTCTCGCTCAGAGGAAGCAGACATCTGTGTTTTCAGGAGTAAAAGAACTGGAGAGAGACCCTCAGATCGTTGTCTCTCAGGATATCTTGTTGAGACAGCAGTCTTGATCTTTCATAGTTTGTCTCGTAAATGGAAGTATAATTTTTTAAAAGAACACCTATGATATTGATATTGGTCAGGAGTCTCACTCCTCCAAGAAACCACAGCTGTAAATGGGAACAACTGGAATGACCCCCCACTGCCTCTACCCTCGTTCAATGGGACCTAGAAAGCTGAACACCGGCTATCGCTGAGCTGTACCTGTATAACATCAAATTCTTTGTGGAGTTGATGCCTGAGAGTGCACTGCAAGAACATCTACATTTTGTAACAAAAGCTCGCTCCTCCCTCTACTGTTGCAAGATTAGAATTTCTTCCACTGCACTATAGGGCGTAAATTGTAGTGACTTTTAAACGTTTAAGTGGAGATTCTATGGAAAAATCAGTCAAGAAGCTATTTTGTCTGATGCATTTTCAGCGCCATGGGCCTTAAGCACTGTGTAGAGTTGAATGTAATAAATCCTAATGGAACAGTGGAATTGGGAACATGTGTACAACGATGTCTGACTGCGACTTTGGAATACACTGTTTAAAGCAGCATATTGTGTGGGTTGTATAGCTGGATTTATTATTCTTCACCAAATGGTGAAAAGTAGGTCTTTCGTCATGGCCATATGTGTAACATAAAAATTATATTGTAAAATGTATGTACAGTCAAATCCCAATGCCATGATTTCCAGTGTTATATGAATATCCTTCTTCAGTAAATATACTTTGTGCCATATGGAATGTGGATCAGTAGAGACCCCATTATGGTTGCATCTTCTGGTCCTTGACTGAAGGCAGATGTTCTTTGTTTAGATGTGTGTACTAATATGGAAAGCATGTAGTTCAAAATATGCAGAAATCAGACCACTTAGAACCACTTTAAACTGTCAGGCTCCTTTCTGACTTTGCAATTAAACTTTTGGCAACAAGTGAATTTTTGCAATGGTAAGAGAGTCAAAAGCATTTTGTAACTTGCTTAAAGGTTACAGCTTCTCATGGCCTGAGAAAATGTCCCAAAATGAACAATGTTTTCTTGATTTTAGTTAGACTTGACATATCATGAGGTTTAAGGGATTTGACAGATATTTAAATGCCAGAATTTATAGTCAGACTGTAATAGTAAAAATCTGTGACCATTAGCTCTTTTATCTTTACCATATGTATTTCCAAGTGTTGAATTTATTTATTTATTATAGTACATGGAGCTGGTGTGAATGGGCTGTGAATAGTTGACACTGTTCTTTAATATGGCCATACAAGTTTGCATATGCAGGGCATGTTACAAGCACCAGTGTTCTGTCCTGATCTGTTAATTACTAAATGCATATTTGGCAATCAGAGTTTGTGAAAACATCAGCAAATACATTACCAGTAGGAGCCCAGAGATGGCATACTGATAATAGCTATGTCTGTCTGATTTTGATTCCAATGACACCACCGTAATTCTATCAGTGTAGTTACTCCTGATTTGTACTAGTGTAACTGAGTGTATGTTTATATTATGTGGTGAACAGTGCTGGAGCTGTTATGCTGTAGCCCCATAGTGTAGATGCTTCTACGGTGATAGAAGGAGTTTAGCTGATCTTTCTGTCCGAGAGGCAGAAGAATTCTTCTATCAACTTTGCTACTTCTACAACAGTTAGGTCGACCTAACTATGGTGCTCAGGGAATGAAATATTTCACAGCTCTGAATGACTTAACTAGGTTGGTTTAATTCTTAGGCGTAGATCAGGCCTAAGAGAATCAGACCATTTGTTTCTCCTTCACTCTACAGAATTATTATAAATCACTGTTCCATGACCTTTGAACAAGTCAAATTATATCCTTTGTCTTGTCAAATATGAATATTACTTTATAGAATTAGTTTTGTATGTGCGTAAGATTGTTTGTGTTCCAGCATGAATGTAGATGTCAATCTTATGTTGAGTAATGCTTGTTTCTTGGTCTCATGTATATTTCTGTTTTGTGGAACTGTCTGCCTTGGTACTGGGCCTTCTGTTTTGTATGCTGGGCCAGGCAGAACTCTGTTATTCCGATGTCATCTCTGCTTCACCTACTGGAATATTGATTTTTACAGTGTACGCGTCTAAAAATCAATATGATTTATAATGGCACTTGCTAGTAAGCATATAGTTAAGAGTGTCAATAACTAACTACAGACATACATTGAGATAATGCTAAGGGGTTGACTAACACCCAGGCAAACAATTCAGAGCAAAACAATATACAAAATGTACATCTTGCTGTCGAGTGCTTAGCTATTTTATGGGTTGTAAGATCTCCCATTATGTAGAGACCATTGCAATTCATAGTTACTGGAGCAATAAAGCCATTATATCATACCTTTTTGAGTCCCTATTACTGATAGCATAGTTTGGCTAGCACAGATCTAGCTAATCCAATCATTAATAGTATTGTGTATAAAAAGTAATTATTGTGGAAATCAATTAGTGGTTATAAGATTTTTGCATTAATTTTGGTGCTTATGAAAATGAGGGTTTAACAGATTAATAGCACTAGTGAAAGCAAGCAGCATGGACAGTGTGGCCTTTCTCATACAGCTTTTCTAATGCACTTTAGGATTGTCTGAATCAACCCTTTGCTATTCCTGGTGGTGGTGGTGTTTGTTGTTGTTTTTGTACCTTCCTTTGAGCAGAGTGCTAGTTACGCTGTCTATGTATGCTACTTTTTTAAAATGTGGATGAATGGCCATTAATGCAGGAAACTTCTTTTATACTTGTGCTGTGGATGGAAGAATCACAGAACAAGCTCTTAGATTTCCTTACCAGAATGGCTAGCATTCGATTTATATAGAGTGTAATAAATATACTGAATGGTAATAGGTCACCACAGGGCAATGTGGTGCAATTGCTCAAGGTGACTTTGCTGTTGGTCTCTTCCTCCAGTTGGTGAGGGTGATGGGTTGCCAGCAGGAGAAGGTTTCATGTCAGGATGAAAGTTGGGAGAAGAAGGATGTGAAGAGAAGCATGATGTTGAAAGCCATTGGTAGTGCATATGGGAATGCACTAGGTGACAGAGTTTATAGAAACTTTCCAGATCAAATGCCTGTGATATTTGCCTGATCTGTGGTACACATGGCATGATACCTGTGACTGGGTGAAGACAAAGTCTGTTTTACCACAACACTCCAGGATCCCTCAAGGGGCTGACATTAATTACAATATTATTGTAACACCTGTAGCCCAGATAGGCTCATGGCCCCATTATGTTAGCAATATTGCCAGCCTCAAATGTTCAGAAAACATTGTTCAGTCCCATAAATGTCTTGAGATTGGATTAAAACTTGTGAGATTTGGAGTACTTTTTGTTTTGTCTTCTCGAACCTTAAAGATACTCAGATCATATTCAGGCTTAGAATATAAATCCCTGGACTCCCTAGTTCTTACAGTACACATTTTTCCAGTATGAATGGTTTGATATGAGACAGCTATTAATGTGAGGCTAAACTGGCCCAGGTATACCAGGCAGTTAGGGGCTGGTGATAGCTCCTGTATGGCTGTATAAACTGGCTGGGTAATCATTCTGGGGTGGTCAGTCTGCTTGCAGGACTCAGGGGAACTTGGACCTGTTGTCTCAGTGGCAGACATGGAGCTGCTTGAGGGGACAATGAGTCCTGGTTCTGTCATTCCCTCACAGCAGACACCTGTGTATTTCCATATTGGAAATCTGGCACTCTGACCCATGGCCCCCGGGGGTTATTATTTAACAGCTAACTGTGTTCATTGTTGGGGTAGCACGTAGAAGCCCCAACCAGGTCAGGGCTCCAATGCCCAAGTGCTTTAGAGACACAGTGCTGCTAGATGGTGGATTTACCACTAGTCCTGAGGAGAGGACAGAGCCTAGTTTGTCCTGCTTCAAGAGCAGACCAGAGACTGAATTGTGACTGAGTGAAAATTCAATTCTTGATTCCCCTCCTTTGCTCCAGTGGGTAAGATTCCTTCTCCTGTCTGCTGGTTGGTGCATTGGGAGGGGTCAAGAAGGAACTGAGACCACCTGCTTGGAATGAGGAATTTTGGTTCAATGGAGGCTGCCCTTTCCCACACCTCAACCTGCAATAAGGGCAATCCCCTTTAATCTCCTCTGTGGGAGCATCAGACAAGCCACAATTTTTATTCCCCAAAGAGTTCACAATTTTAGCTAGCTTTAAATTTTATATATGTCATACTGACACTGCATCCACTCCTGGGCACACAGCACCTATGCAGCTCTCATATGACTGATGTGGTTCTTATACCCTCAGAATTCTGGAGCCCCAGGTTGCCGTATAGCTGTTGAGGACTCCATGTTGCAGAGGTTTTGGAGTCAGAATTTGACCCATTGAGACTGAGGACCTGATTTTGCAGTGGTACCAAGAACCCATAACTCCTACTGGAAGTGCTCAGCACCTCTGAAAATGAGACAAGAATTACATTAAACAATTCATGTTAAAGTGGTTGCTGGAGCAGGGCGGATAAGACGTGACGTCAATAGCGTCTATATATATATATTTTTTGTTAGCTCTAAGTTAAAAGCAACTTTGAGACTTTGTATGTTAAGTTTCAATCTAGAATAAATTGTTACTGCTGGTTTTATAAACCCCACAGAAAGAAGGAATTTAATACAAATGCTGACCTATAGTTATGCTATAATAAATTCCATTTTTGGAGAATTTTATAATTTAGCAGTTGCAAAATGCAACAAATATTAGGTAAAATAGGTGTCAAGGCTGGAAATTGACTTTTTTACGAAACAGACTGGGACTAAAAATCGGCCCTGGCATTTAAAGTACAATGGCCAGGGCGCTGCTGGGCCCATGTGGTGCGAGAAGGTGGAGCTGGGAAGGGGAAGCAGCTGCCGCGCTCCAACCAGAGCTCTGCTTGGCCCCTGTGTTGGGAGAGGGGCGGGACTGGGAGGGGGGAGCGGCTTCCTCGCTTGGCCAGGTCCAGCTGGAGGGCCTGATGAAAGGCTTCCGCAGCGGGCCAATCAGCCCACCAGCCCTTGAGTGCACTGGCCTCTCTGGCATTTGCCAGGACTGCCAGATGGCCAGTCTGCCCGTGTATGTACGTATAAAATAGACATACATACGCACATTCCCTTAGAAAATAGATGTGCAGAATGAATCTTGATGAGAAATCCAAGTTTTGAAAAATGTCAGTTACTTTTTTTAAGGGGATTGAACGGCACAATTTGAAAACAAATTAATTTTCATAGTCCTATGACTGAGAAATGCAGTTTTGCACTCATCCCCTTCATTTTCCATGTCTGGAGATATTTTGAGCGTATGTGCCTGGGCTTTCCTCAGAGGATTGAAACTTGAAGGCAAAATGTGCCATGTATGCTCACTAAACCAAGTAACTCAAAGATCATTTCTGATATAATTTCACAAGAAATAAAAGACTTATTTCAAAGTCTGTTGAAGTCAATAGAGGGTCCCATCAACTTCAAAGGGTTTTGGATTGGGCCCAAAGCAAACTTTATCAACAAGTTATTTTCTGTTCTCTTTCAGAATACTACCGTGCCTGTCTCCTTCTTAGTCCTACCCACACTAACCCTAGTGCTGCTCTTGCCTTTTTGAAATACTGAAACATACCTTATTCTCAGTTTGTGCTTTTCTACACCAGCAAATGCTGCTTTTATCTTGGTATCAAAGACTAGACTGTGGCTTTAAAATTGACAAGAAGCACTCTGAGACAGTGACTGGCCTTTTGAAATTGACAAGAAAGAAACCTTGTGGGATTCCATTAAGAATAGAAAAGATAGGTAATACTTTTTTCCCCCTGAGATACAATATTATTCTACTTCTTGATGTTAGACTTCTTTGTAACTAATAACAAGATTTTTCTTGACCTTCTGCTATCAAGTCAAGGCAGGGATATTTATCCTTTGATTTAAGTGCTAGATATTACTTTTTTTTTTTTTTGTTAAGCTTTTTCCTGAATGTTTTTGAAATAAATTGTTGGAGATCTTATCTCAAAGACAATATATATACTATAAGCACAGGGTACAACTTATCTTCCTGCTTAATATCTTATATTAGGCCTTGCTTCCTGCAGTCCTTTGTTTATTGAGGGCTTTGAAATACACAATATTGCTGAAACAATCAGCATTGCAAGAGTTAGCAGAGGCATTGAAATTGTTGGTTGATTCCAATGTGCTACCTTGCAGTTGCTAGAACAGTGCATCTATCACATTGCATGTTCTGCTGGGAGTTGAATTGCACTGCTTGAGTCCAGCTATTGATTTGTGTGTGCATGTGTGCGTGCGTGCGTGAATGTGTGCGCACACACACCTCTGCTAGTAATGGAACAAGTAGTATGATTCTTCTTTTTGAAGATTTAGATAGAAAAAGATAGGGGGTGTTTTCGGCATGATTCTCCTTCGATATTCCTCTTTCTTCACAGAGCCCTTGTATTGTAGCATCCCCACCTCGATCCAAGAAAGGCTGATTCACAAGAGGCTGAATCCAGCTCCATTCATTTTCAGTTTGGAAGATTTATTGAAGCCTTACAATGCTGCTCTGAGCACTGGGAAGAAAGATAGTGTCCCTGGGCCCTGAGGCACTCTCTTCTGTCACTGACTGAGTTACTTTTACGTGATATGTTGGAGGAGTCTTTTGGGGGTTCTTGGGAGAGCCCACTATTAAAATACTGTCAGGAAGTTGTAGGGAAAGTCTGATGATCTGCCTCTTCTCTGGTAGAGTTCATTCCCTCCCTGGATATTGCCAAATTATAAATTTTCCCCGGGGATTGTAAAAATACCTATGAAAGGCAAATTGTTTGCTTTTGAAATGGAGCCGAGTACACCAAATGGGCAGGAATTTAAAAAAAGAAAGAGAGAATTCCCCGGTGGAAGGTGTTTCTAAACTCCCCTACAAGGTTTTCCACCCATGCCCCCTCACATTGTACAAGTGGACCACCAACCTACACCTTCAATGTGCACACGTTATAGTTTTGCTAATATAGCCTAAACACTTTCAGCTACAGGTACCTTCATACAACCAAATTTACCATTCCTTGTTGCTTCCTTTCTTGGTTATCATTTTGTATAAATATGAAAATAAACAGATAATTTATGCCCTTATTCACTCTCCCAGAAAGCACATGCACGCTTGGTTTGGTACATGGAGTTTATAACAGACTAGGAGAAACACTTTGTGAAAGCCTCTGATTAAAATATTTGCAGCATTTTCTCGCCCAGGCTGTGCTCTTTGTCCACGTGTCTGTGTGAGTGAACCAAACTTGCTTCCAGTCATTAATCCCGCAATAAATAGAGACTATTTTTCAGGGCATATTTCTTGCTTAGGAACAGTGGTTTTTAAAGCTGCCCCAAGCCACGTTAATTCTCCTCTGTCATCTTCAGTCTTCCTCAGAGGAGGTCTAGCCTAGGTATCAAAGAAGCAGACCCCTCTACCCCCCCGTCCTCCATATTGGTGTCTTGGGTTGCTACTTCAATTCTGATTTTCATGCTGTGCCTCAGTTCTCAGGGTGAGTTCTGAATTTCCCCTCCTCCCTCTCCCCCCCCAGGCGCAGGGGAGGATGAGAAGGGAATTCTGTGAGGTGAACTTCAAAGTTTCCAAGTTTTTCCCCTCTCACAGAGCTTCCTACTGGAGAGGATGATTAGGCTTTTTGTTGTTAATTAATACCATGATATTCTCTGTGTATGTATGCTCATGAGTGTGTGTCATTACTCTCATCCAATTCGCGTCTTGTGAGGTCTGCTACCAGAAGCAGGGCATAGACAAGCTGCCATTTCAACCAGGTTGATTATCTTTCCAGATGTCATAATGACTGAATGAAGCCACTCCCTCACACTGGTTTTTGCCATTTGTGCTTTGAGTCCAAAGCACCTAAATAGTTTTCATACAGCAACACTTGGCTAGTTCTCACTCACATGATTTCCAGGTGCATAGGCCCATGCCCAATTTCCTATGGTGCGGAAATAAGTCAGTTGATTACATTTCTGTTGCTTTTCTGAAACCTGTAATCTTCAGGCTTCAGTAGTGTTTAATGAACACCAGGGTCGTTTGCTTCTGTGTCTCTAAATGATTTAGATTGAAAATAAGTGGGTAATATTTGTCAAGAATAATTTACTATTGTTAAGAGAGAAGAATACAATAGTAAACTATTAGCACTTGAATTTTCATTGCAATATTCTTTTGAATAAGCTTAAATTCAAACTGAGTAGAGAGGCTGTCAATTAGTGTGCAGATTTTTAATTGTCTATAATAAAAAGCCAATTGGTGTTTTGCTTAAAAAGTAAATTTAAAAAAAAAGTTGCTATAGAAACGTTGCACATAAATCATAGAAATGTAGGGCAAGGAGAGACCTCGAGAGGTCATCAAGTCCAATCCCCTGTGCTGAGGCAAGACCAAGTAAATCTAGACCATCCTTGGTGTTTGTCCACTCTGTTATTAAAAACTTGCAGTAATGGGGATTCCACAATCTCCCGTGGAAGCCTATTGCAGAATTTAACTACCCTTGTAGTTAGAAAGTTTTTCCTAATAGCTAACCTAAGTCTCCCTTGCAGCAGATTAAGTCCATTACTTTGTCCTCCTATCTTCAGTGGACATAGGAAACAATTGATGTTGCTGCTCTAAGTAGCAGTGAATATAGATTTAATCAAATAATCTTTCTGATCTCCTAGCAGTATGGTGTGTGGGGGAGGGGGGGGGAGTGTTTAATATCTGTAAAATGAAAATGAAAGGCAGTGACTGGTTTGCTAAAGTGATCTTAAAACTTTGCACATTTCATGGCATTAAACCCTCTTCAGAAATTTCTTGCAGCTTATGTTATATTTCTATTGATTATTAACAAGCTGTATGTTCAGCCCCGTCCTCAATGAATGCCTCCATTTTGAAATTGTAAACAAATCTGTAATCTGTCAACCGTGAAATATGCTACTCTGAAAACTCCAAATTCATAATTTGAGAAACTGTAATGATGGATCATAAGTGACAAGGGTTCTAATCAGTCATCTCTTCACATATTTTCCCCCACTGGTTTCTCAGCCTCTGCACACTTCTTGTGAAACATCTGGATTTTTAAAATGGTGAAAGTGCTTTTGGGATGTTTGTTCTCATTCATAACAGTTCCTCTCCCACCAAGGTACTCAGCGATTCAAGCATCAGGCTCTTTTATAAGACCAGGCATATTGCATGAGAGGTTGGGCAATAGAAATTTCTCTTTGGGCCAAGACTTACTTGCTTTAATCATTTTAGGGGTGTGAGCCATATTCCTGGCAGACTCAGTAAAAAGATAGGTGTGGGTGTGCCATGAATGCAGTATCAGACCCTAGATAGCTTCTGAGTGCTCTTAAAGTCTTTAAGAATTATCTTTAAAATTATATTTGAAATTTGTGGTCAGAAAAATGGACACATTTTTCAGCAGTAAAATTTATCATGTTCTAGCCAGCTCTAATAACTTAGTTCCCAGTTTTTTACCTCATTTACATCATGCAGATCAGGAAAGAGTAATTCCATTGAATTCAATTAACTTACACCGATATAAAATTGCTGTGGAGTCAGGATGCAGTCCAGTAGTGTTAAAAAAATAGAGGTGTCAGTGTTTAACACAGTAAATATTTTGTACAGATACAGTGCTAAGCAAAACAGCTGCTTTACCTGTGGATAGTCAAACAGCCATCCTTTTGGAGTAGCCTGAGGGGCTGCTTATTATTATTTCCTGCACTAGTTGTCTCTTCTCCACTCCTGAAAAATCCTGCTGATTGGGGGATTTAATGTCATCGAATATATAAACTCTGTTAAACCCTTGGCAGTTAAAAATAACCGAGTAGGTTTAAAACAAATTTAAACAATTATTTAGAGACTTTTTGCCCAAGATTTACCTCATGGCATTTTTTTTAACACACAACCACAAAACACTAGAAGTTTGGATATGTAATAGTGAAGCTGCTATCTTTCTATACTGTCTCCGGCATCTTCACTGCAACAAAGCATTGCCCTGCAAAAATAACTTTTACAGTGGCCTGTTTTCTTTGCCTGCAGTGAAAATGCAGAATTTTTGACCAAGTGCCAAATAACTTCTGTCCTCTGAGTAAAGTGATAGGAGGTGCATACACATGTTGGTCATATTCCCCTGTAGATGTATATACATTTAGTTTTAAAGGACTCAGATCCTTTTGAGGAAGCTTTCTTTGAAACCCCCAGGCTAGGATTAAGGACTAGAGTATCGTCTTTCAAACACATTCTTGTTTGAAGCAGGCTTGTGCAGGCAGGGTGAAATTTTTCTACTTGGAATGCATTCACAATGGTTGCCATATTTTGGGAGCTATTTGGTCACTTGATGTAGTGGAGATTCTTGGTATTTAAGTGTTAGTGATTTTCACAGAGAAATTCAGTGAGTTTAAAAAGTGACCTTTACATGGCTAGACAGTACCACCAGTGCTACCCCCACAAAGGTAGGATCACTGCCCTGGAGAGGAAGAGCAGCTATCTATTGCCATGGGGGTGAGGAGAGACAGCATGGCTTTAAGGCAGCGGTTCTCAACCTTTTTTTCCCCGAGTACCACTGGGCCAGGTACAGTCAGGTCAAGTACCACTTGACCTGACTGTACCCGACCCGAGTACCACTCGGGGAAAAAAAGGGAGGGGACCTGCGGCGGGGTTTCGCGGCAGGAGGGATTTGCGACGGCTTACATGGGGGGAACAATACCCGCCGCCGAAACCCTTCCGCCGTTTGCCCATTTTCGGAGGCAAAGTTTCGCAAGGGCGGGCGGGAGGGCACTTCCGGCGGCGCGGTACGGCTCGCGTACCACCCAGCCTTCTCGTAAGTACCACCGGTGGTATGCGTACCACCGGTTGAGAACTGCTGCTTTAAGGGGAAATCCCCGCTGCTGACATCCTGATAATAGGTTGTCTCTGAGACCTGAGTGCATTTACTTGGGGAAAGGCTCTTAGTAGTGCCATATAAGACCCGCTGTTGTGCGTGGAGTCAGTCAGAGCTCATTTCCTACTGTGTATGGGCTGTTCAGGGGGATCTCCATATTGCCTATCAGAAGCTTCTTCTAGCAGCATTTCTCTGTTTCTTGTTGGTAACTTGGCTATGTTTCACTCCAGTTTAAAAAATAAACTGGTCACCTTAGTGCAGTGGCTCTCAACCTTTCCAGACTACTGTACCCCTTTCAGCAATCTGATTTGTCTTGCGTCTCCCCCCAAGTTTCACCTCACTTAAAAACAACTTGCTTCCAAAATTAGACATAAAAATACAAAAGTACCACAGCAGACGATTACTTAAAAATTGCTTGCTTTCTCATTTAATCATATAATTATAAAATAAATCAATTGGAATATAAATATTGTACTTACATTTCAGTGTGTAGTAGATAGAGCAGTATAAATAAGACATTGTCTGTATGAAATTTTAGTTTGTACTGACTTCGCTAGTGCTTTTTATGTAGCCTGTTGTAAAACTAAGCAAATATCTAAATGAACTGATGTATACTCTGGAAGACCTCTGCGTATCCCCAGGGACCATGAGAACCATTGCCTGAGTGTTTTGAACTGCAGTTCATTGTCTGTTGAAGAACATGAGTAAGGGCAAGGCATGAGGTTAGCCCAGACAGCCGGACTTTTTCCAGATCTGTTGAGCTCAGTGGAATAGGAGGAGGAGAGCAAAGCTCAAGGACGTTGCTGGGTCCATGTATCAGGGGTAATTAAATACAATTCTAGGGCCTGTGTCCTGTAGGAGTAGGGTTGGGGCATTGACTGGTCTGAAAATAATTGGTCAAATGTTGTCAAATAATGTTTTTTTAAAAAAAGGTAATTTAAAGCACTAATTTATTAGAACAGTAAAAAAAAAAAGAGTAAGACTTTATGGTCTCTCATAAGCCAAGTCTTAGATACTTACGCTTAATTACAAAAAACAAGTTACTTAACCAAATTATTTTAACTCAGAAAAATGTGAAACACTAATGAAATGAAGTTAAAAAAAGAAATAATTATCATTACCTTTTTAACAGTTTAGTATTTAAATGTGAATGTTGTTTGAGACTGGACAGTTACCAAAGAAAAGAACAATGAAATTAAACAGAAATAAAATAAACACAAAGCAAATATAAAATAAATAAGTCATTTTTAAAGGCACTTATGCTAGGTAAGCAGCAGCAGGCCAACTTTTTCAAGCATGTTGCTTTTCAGATTCATCTTTCTTTATCAGCTTCAACTGCTTTATCTATGTCTTAGTCACCATCATCAAATTAATCAGTACTGTAAGGCTTGAGGTGGTTTTCAGCTAACAAGTTGTAGGTCAAAACTCATTTAAATGGCTAACAAGCATACCTGATCCTCAAGGACAATGGCTAGTGTAAGCATCCGATGGCTCAGGAAGCCAGATGTCTTCTTGGTGATTCTAATTCCAATGAGAACAGCACATTTGCTTTTAGAATTTCTGTCTCACCTGCCACCTATCTGTAAGGACCACCCCCCCCTTCTTCCTCCACCCTACCTTCCGCCCCGAGTGTAGCCCTAGGAATCTTGATGTAAGTAGAGTGATTAAAGTGTCTCTGCATGTATGTAACGACCATTATCACTGTTGTTCTCTCCGGATGGGACACTATATGTATTTGTAAGTGAATAGATGAAAAATTAAAAACGTACTATGTAATCAATAAGAAAGCGTATATAATTGACCACTGTAACACCATGAAGTTGAAGCTGATTTATCAGACTTCCCAGTATTGTGAATAAACTTCTTCAATATTGTCTGTGCTGCCTGATTCTTGGAGAAAGACTCCTTCATGCTTTACACTACCTACATTTTCCTCTTCATCTGATAAATATTGAGTCAATTCTTCATCTGCCACTTTTTCCTTTAATCTTAAATTGTGATACATGGTCATCAGTTTCCCAACAGTGGAGTTGGAGATCTTCAGTCTATTTCTGGTTTCTTAGCGGATGATTTCCCAGACCGACCAGTTTTGTTCCACGACTGCAGTAGTACACAGAAATGTAAAAAGAATTTCTGCCACTATCTGGAGTACAAGGAGGACACTACCCTTTCCACCATGACAAAGGAACAAACTGATTTGATTCAACTGCTGGGATTGCAGTCCACATTGTTTTACTACTAATGTGTTGCTTCTTGCTTTATAATTTGCTACATTGGGTAGAATTGTTTATTTGTTTCTATATCCTTTAAAATTTGCAAGATCCACTATAAGGTAACAAGCTAATTGAATTCATCATCAGAAATGTCTTGGCCTCGGAAGTATTGATCAAGAAGGTAGGCAACATTATGTGCTAGAGAGATCTCTTGATTCCTCCCCTCCCCACCCCAGACACACACATACATAATATTATTTTGTCAATTATCTTTTTCTCTTCAGATTTTGTAGGTGGACTGTGTTCAGTATTCTCACAAATATGTTTTTTTAAGTTCATCAGAACAGATAATGCAGAACAATCATTTTCCATATTTTGAATGGACTTACGTATGGGTTCAATAATGAGGTGAATTTTGACTTTCGCATCCAGAAGACATTGTCATCAAGAATGTCATTGTGGCTCACCTAAGGGCAACATCTGGTCGTCATCTCTTCCACAACAGCTGAGTGAAGAACCTTCTTGCATATTTGAAGATCTTGGAGATATTTAATAGAAGATGCACATTGACTACAACAAAGCTTACTCAATGTGTATGAAATTCACTGTGATACTAAAAGATGCTGAAAAAAGGTTGCTGGTACTTGTTTGTTTTTGAAAAAAACTTGACAATGCTTTTCCCTTTTGACACATGTGAAGAGAAAGTTGTTAGATATTCAACATCACTAAGGAAAAGTTGTGTTGTATGGGCAGCACATCTATAACAAAAAATGTGGATACTCATTTACAAATAAAGCCCTAAAAGCTTTCATATTAGCCGTGATGTTGGCAACAACCAAAATAGCCTTTTGTGGGCCTAATTA